>NW_026606066.1:26003750-28715000 GCF_029834395.1 Sorex fumeus
TAAATCTGGAAACCCAGTGGCTTTTGGCAGAAATGCATCCAGTCCCTGCAGTATGTTACCGGTGCTGGGCCACCCCAGGTGGGAATAGGTTTCGTGCCTTGGCCTGTTCCCTCTGGCGGCCTGGTGGCCACCATCCTCCAGAGGCCATTGGACAGTCAGGTTTGGGCCCGCAATGATGAGACACTCAGGGCCTCATGGGATGGAGGTGGAACCGGTCCTGTCCTCCCCACCCCAACGAGATCCCAAGTCATCACCCACAAACAGCCTCTCTGGCTCCTGATCAAGCTGCTTAACGGCCATGATCTCAGAGACTCCGAAACAAATCTCGAAACCCACTGGCTTTTGGCAGAAATGTGCCAAACTCCACAGTAGGTTACTGTTGTCAGGCCACTCCAGAGGGGAAAGGGTGTTGTTATTCCTCCTGCTCCCCCTTGGCAGCTCGGTGGCCGTTATCCTCCAGAGGCCACTAGACAGTCAGGCTTGGGCCCGCAGTGACGAAACTTGTTGGGCCTCATGGGATGGGGGTGGAGCCAGTTCTGTCCTCCCTGTCCCAACGAGACCCCAAGTCATCGTCCACGAACGGCCTCTCTGGATCCTGATCAAGCTGCTTAATAGCCATGTCCCAGAGACTCAGAAACAAATCTCAAAATCCAGCAGCTTTTGGCAGAAATGCGTTCGGACCCCACAGTAGGTTACTGTCGCTGGGTCACCCCAGGAGGGAAAGGGTGTTGTCCCTCCGCCTGCTTCCCCTTGGCGGCTCGGTGGCCATCATCCTTCAGAGGCCACTGGACAGTCAGATTTGGGCCCAGAGTGACGAGACACGCAGGGCCTCATGGGATGGGGGTGGAGCCAGTCCTGTCCTCCCCACCCCAACGAGACCCCAAGTCATCACACACGAACGACCTCCCTGGCTCCTGATCAAACTGCTTAACGGCCATGATCCCAGAGACTCAGAAACAAATCTCAAAATCCAGTGGCTTTTGGCAGAAATGTGTCTGCACCCCGCAATAGGTTACTGTCGCCAGGCCACCCCAGGGGGGGAAAGGGTGCTGTCCCTCTGCCTGCTTTCCCTTGGTGGCTTGGTGGGTGCCATCCTCCAGAGGCCATTGGACAGTCAGGCTTGGGCCCGCAGTGACGAAACTTGTTGGGCCTCACAGGATGGGGGTGGAGTCGGTCCTGTCATCCCCACCCCAACAAGACCCCCAAGTCATCGTCCACGAACGGCCTCTCTGGCTCCTGATCAAACTGCTTAATGGCCATGATCCCAGAGACTCAGAAACAAATCTCGAAACCCAGCGGCTTTTGGCAGAAATGTGTCGAACCCCATAGTACGTTACTGTTGCAGGGCCACCCCAGGGGAGAAAGGGTGTTGTCCCTCCACCTGCTTCCCCCTGGCGGCTCGGTGGCCGTCATCCTTCAGAGGCCATTGGACAGTCAGATTTGGGCCCACAGTGACGAGACATTTGGGGCCTCACAGGATGGGGGTGGAGTCGGTCCTGTCATCCCCACCCCAACAAGACCCCCAAGTCATCGCTCACAAACAGCCTTTCTGGCTCCTGATCAAGCTGCTTAATGGCCATGATCCCAGAGACTCAGAAACAAATCTCGAAACCCAGTGGCTTTTGACAGAAATCCCTCCAGATTTAAGTGTTAAAATTTTGAAATTTCAAAATTGTGTGGCCACTGCTGCAGCCATGCGACATCATATCTTATTCATAACCAGCAATAGAAAACAAATTGTCTATTGTTGCCTTTTCAGCAGATCTGAGTGTTGAGGTAAAGGCCCTCCCGTTGATCATCGATTTGCTCGAGCGGGCCCAGTAACGTCTCCATTGGAGACTTTGTTGTTACTGTGTCTGGCATATCGAATACGTCACGGGGAGCTTGCCAGGCTCTGCCGTGCGGGCGAGATACTCTCGGTAGCTTGCCGGGCTCTCCTAGGGGGGCGGAGGAATCGAACTCGGGTCGGCCATGTTGGCTGCATGCAAAGCAAATGCCCTACCACTGCGGGTCTGGTGTCAAAATATTGAATGTGATTAAAGTAGAGAGAGAGAGTAATGTGGAAATCATCTGCCCCACAGGTAGGGGGAGGGTGTAGGATGAGGGTATACTAGGGTTGTCGGGGGTGGAGAATGGGCACTGGTGAAGGTATGGGTGTTTCATTGTATGACCGAGACTTAGACCTGAAAGCTTTGTAACTGCTCTCATGGTGATTTAATAAATAAAATTATAAAAAATTTTTAAAAAGTTACCCCTTCTTGGGGCTGGGGATGTTGCTCAGCATTTGAGCACTTACCTTGCATGTGAATGATCTGTCATCGATCCCTCTATCCCTGGCACTGAAAAAAGTAAGCAAAAAAATTTACCACACAGTGCTCAGGATCCCCTGGAACTGTACCCTGTTCCACAGTCAAATAGACCAGGTAGTTCAGTGCTGAGGCCTGGGACAATGGTGCTGCCATCCTGGCTGTCCCAGTAGTGACCTTGTACCTACAAAGCCTGCACCAGTGGTCCTGAGCTATCTCCTCAGCCCCTTGTGCATGGGTTTTTAACTTAGTATATTGAAGCACCTTGTTGCTACATATAGAGCTAGTCCATCCTTAATAGCCTAAATATTTCATGTTTGAATAGCTTTTATTTGTTTACCTTATCTTGCTCTATTATAGAAAATTCCTGGCCAATGTGCAGTTTTAAAAAAGACAGAAAAACTAGACATTGAAAGAATAATGAAGTATTTCCAAAGAAAAATAACTGTGATATGACCCAGGTGGTTTAATGGGCAAAGCCTTTAAAGGAGTATTTATATATTGGAGAACTCAAAAAAAAAATGTGGTCAGAGAGAGAGAATAGAATGGGAAATTCAGCAGAGAAATCTAAACTGAAAATTCTATGCTAGGAAACTGGCCTCTGAAATGTATATTTTGCTAGATGAGGTTTAATGTAAGATTTGGGACAACAACAAGAAGAATTGGTATATGTGAAGCCAAATTAACAGACTTTATCAAATCTGAAAAAAAAAGTTTTAAAAAATACTGAGAAAAACCAGATACTGGGTAATATAATACAGTGTCAATGACAGTCACGGTCCTCCCGTTGATCATCGATTTGCTCGAGCGGGCCCAGTAACGTCTCCATCGTGAGACTTGTTGTTACTGTATTTGGCATATTGAATACGGCATGGGTAGCTTGCCAGACTCTGCCGTGTGGGCGAGATACCCTCGGTGGCTTGCCAGGCTTACCGAGAGGGGCAGAAGAATCGAACTCGGGCCGGCCATGTTGGCCACTTGTAAGGCAAACGCCCTACTGCTGTGCTATCGCTCCAGCCCACAGTATCAATAAATCTGCCAAATGTATGAGTTCCAGAGGAAAAAAAGGAGAAGGATTGATGTTCTCTATTTTGTGTGTGTGGGGGGGGAAGGGAGGGGACAATTTATAGTTTCAAAAAGCTCAACAAAACCCAAGCCATAAAAAAAAAAAACTCAAACCAAGAAAATCAAACAAAAACCCTACCACTAACCTGAGTCAAGTCATAACTGATAAAATAAAATAGTAAGCCAAAAGAAACGACAATGGATGATCTTACTTATCGGTGCTGTGGTATATAGAACACTGGACAGGGAAATGTATCGTAGTAAAGGGGGGATACCTAGATCATCCTTGGCCCGGTTTTTAGTGGGGAGAAGACAGAGAAGGAAGGAAATCAAGGCAGGGGAGAAGAAGAGAACCAGAAGTAATAAGTAAACAGGGGTCAGGGCTTCAGTTATACTGGTGACATGGGTGAGTGGTATAGTCATATATCCAAAACACAAAATTAACAAAACTGAAAACTTGTAATGTGCCTGTTAAGTTAACAGGCAGGGGATGGGACAGGGGTTAGAGGTAGGAATGAATGAGGGAACACTGGAAGAGGAAAGTTGACAATGGTGGTGGGGTTGGTGTTGAAATATTATATGCTTAAAGCTCAACTATCAACAACTTTGTAAATCACAGTTCTTTAATTAACTTTTATTTATTTTAAATAAATGAGAAAGAGAAAAATATCTGGGTCCAGAGAGGTTGCACAGAGGGTGCATACCTTGCATATAATTGACCTTTATTCAGTCGCTGGCACCACACGGTCCCCGCTACCCAGCATCCGCGGGTGAGCTCTAGTGGTCCCCAGCACTGCAGGGCCTATGCAGCTCCACATCTTTAGCATTCAACCACCAGCCTGGTTGGCTCAGCATCAGTAGGAGAGGCCCTGAGTGAGTACCAATTGGAAGGTACAAAAAAGAGAGAGAGAAAGCTATCTAAATTAGCCAGGGGAAAACGACACATAAAGGAAAGTAGCAAAACTTCTTTTGCAAAAAGATCCAGATAAATTTCATCAGAAACAGAAAGAGTGGAGTTTCAACAGAAACAGTGGAGGGGGCAGATAGTACAGTGGGTAATGCTCTTGCTTTGCATTACCCACTGTTTAATTTACTGAGCACCACCAAGAATGATCCTGGAGCACAGAGCCAGAGTAATCCCTGAGCATCCCCAAGTGTGACCCTGAAACAAACAAACAAAAAAAAGCAAAAGAGACAATGGAGGAGAAGATTGGGCTAGAGAGACAGTACAGAAGGTAAGAACTTGCCATGTATACATTTACTCCCACTGACCCCAGTTTTATCCCTGGCACCATGGCTGGTCTTAGGAGTGTCTCCAAAAGTGATCTGTGAACACAGGGATCCCAGGTGCCAGGCGAAGACCCCAGCCACCTCTGTGTGACTCAGCCCTCCCTCAGTAAGATTATTAATTTCAGCAAAGACAAGGAAGGTTAAAAAAAAAAGACCAAGTAAACAAATGGAACTAAAGCCAAGGAGGAAGCTCAGGAAGTCGAGCACTCACTGAGCATATATGAGGCCCTGGATTTGATCCTTGCCACCACAGGGCTCCTGAGCACTGCCAGGTTTAACACTATTGTGTACGGCATCACAGCAATTAAAAAAATTTAAAAAGAAAGTTTGAGTCCAATAATATAGTTAGTTCTAACATTAAATATAAAGAAATATTGAAGAATCAATCACCCCAGTTAAATGGCAGAGATTGTCAGATTGGCTAGAAAAGGGAGACCCAGATACTTATATGCTATCTACGAGAGATGTCTTTTGAATATAAAAACCTATCTGTTAAAAATAAGAGATGATAAACTATAATGTAATTTAGAAAGCATAATAAAGGTGGTGTGGCTATATTAATATTAGACAAATTACAGACTTCAGGAATCTAAAGCATTACCTGACATATCGATGTTGATTTACTGAGAAAGGTCAGTTTCTTAAAAGATATTAAAGTCATAAGTGAGCATGTAACTAATAATCAAATCTCAAAATCATGAAACAGAACCAAAGACAGAAATAGATCCATAATTATATCAGTGAATTTCAAGTGTCCCCTCTGAACTATGGGGGAATGTTATAATTCACTGCAGTATGTATGTTCTCTTTGGGAACATTTCTAAGATAACTATATGCTAAGCCATAAAGTATGTGTCACTAATTTTCAGTCTTATAAAGAACTTCTATTGAAAATCTGTGGTTACCATAATTCAGCAGTGAACTTTTGAATTTTTTTTTCCCCTCAGATCAGAAGTAAGCCAAGGTTGGTCTACTTTCAACGTTCTGTTCAGTATTGGGTTGGCAGTTCTAGTCAGTATAATAAGAAAAAAGAAACAAAAGACATAACGTTTTCCTGGAAAAAATTTTAAATTTTACAAAGAGAGAAGTGCAATTTTCTATCTTTTCAGGTGAGATGGTAAATAACCAGACAAACATAGCATAGAAAATCTTAAGTTTTCAAAACAACTATGAATACCGACCAGTGAATTTGGCAAGTTAGAGGTAACAGTATTTTTATATGTATTTTTATATTTTTGCATTTTGTATTTTTATAACGTAGCATCAAGTAGTTAAAACCAAACTTTAGAAAATTATTTTATTTTTAATATTAGATATTTAGAAATAAACTGAACAAAAGATTAAGTCCTTTTTGCTGAAACAGTAAAACATTGGTAAAAGGAAGAAAGGAAAATCTGAACTCTATCCATCAATTGTAACACGATTGACTCTTAAGATGTCATTCTCTGCCAAATTTTTGCTTGATTTGATGGCTTTTTTGTTTGATTTGGGGCCGTACCAGGTAGTTCTCAGGAAACCATGTGAGGCACTGGGGATCAAACCCAGGTAAGATGCATGCAGGGCAAGTGCTCTACTTGCAGTACTCTCTCTTTGGCTCTAACTTCCCACCCCCTACACAAACTGACTTATTGGAAAGAACATAGTTGGAGGAATAAGTCAAAATCAAGTAGTATTTGATTTCAAGAATTATTGCAAAGGTTCAGTAATTGGGACAGTATGGAACTGGTATAAAACAGACATCAGTGCAAATTATTTCAGATTTCTAATCTGAATGTTCCATGTTCTAATCAGTGGAGTCTTAACAAGTATGCTTTGTAATTCAATGCAGAATGGAAATTGATGGGGCTTTGAGGAAGGTAGGGTTTTTTGCCATACCTGGTGGTTCTCATGGTCCAATTTTCTTAAAACTCTAACTATAGAAGTTAAAATTCTAAAGCTTTCAAGCCAATGATTTGACTCAGTGGTAGAACACTTATTTATTTAGTTATTTATTTTTTTAATGTGTGATGCCCTGACTTTGATTCCTGGCACAGTGGAAAAAAAAATCAACTAAAAAGCTCCAATAAAAAAATAAAAGCCATATGAACAAATCATAGGTAAGCCAAATATTTCTTATAACACAAAAAGGGGGGTTGGAGCAATAGCATAGCGGGTAGGGCGTTTGTCTTGCACAAAGCCGACCCAGGTTCGATTCCTAGCATCCCATATGGTCCCCTGAGCACCGCCAGGAGTAATTCCTGAGTGCAGAGCCAGGAGTAACCCCTGTGCATAGCTGGGTGTGATCCAAAAAGAAAAAAAAAAACACACAAAAAGCACCAATAATAAGTGTAAAAATTGAGGATAACCATCAAGTTTAAAATTTCTGCTGATTAAATAAAGCAGAATGTGGACTGGGAAAAATATTTTTAATCACCTTCACATTTTAACATTTAACTTTTAAGCTAAGGCCCCAAATCACACAGCCATTACATTTTAGAACCGAAACTAGTATGTAGATCACTTGATTCTAGTTCTAGCCTTTATCCCATGTTGAATGAAAGGAAGTGTTCTAGAGTTTATTATGTTGACAGTCCTGGACATATTATAGCAAAGATGAGTTTATACGTAATATATCAAATGAATGTGCCTACACATGTCCGTGATTTTGAAAATCAATATTTATTTATGAGAGAGGCAGTATTACAGTATGCTTGAAATCATAGACTTTGTAGCTAGACTCCCTAGTATGAATCTCAGAGTTACTATGCATCTTTGTAATCCCACTTAATCTCTCTGTTCTCTACTCTTTTGTTTTTTCCTTCTCTTTTTCAAAGGGGGTGTGGCACATGGACCACACCTGGCAGTGTTTAGGCACTACTCCTAACTCTGTGTTCAGGGGACCATATGCAGGCCAGTGGAGTCAAGCACCTTAACCACTGTACTCTCTTCACCCCCTCTTCTTTGTTTTTTGAGATTAGCGGGAGCTAACAATAGAATTTACATTGAGGTTTAAATGAGTTCATGTAAGTAAAGTGATGAGTCAGTGTTGATACATAGGAAATATTAAAATAATAAATAATAATGTAAAAGTAAAGATGTACTCAATTTACAACATCCCAGACTCAATTGTTACCACTTTCATTGATTGCAAAGAAATTATAATAATGATCTGATTGATGTCATCTGGCTCCCCTTTCTTTCAGCCCTGCATTCCTTTCTCTAGGTCCTGCACAGGCCCTCTGCTCTCATGCTTCATTGTCCATTGTCTGCTCGCTCCTGGAAAGCATGCTCATGCTCTCATTTATTTTCTTCTTTATCTCCAGACTCACTAGTGAGACTTTCTGTATGGTCTTCTTATTGCGTCTCAGCTATATTCCACAGTTACTTTCTGCGTGGTTTGTTAATAAGTGTTCAGGGCTGGCGAAAATATTACTCTGATGCAGGTTAGTATATGGCATCAGTCATCTGCAGGCTGAAGTCCTTTTATATGCAAAAATATTCTTGTCTCTTGAGGGTCATATGCAGTTGATAAGCAATTTTATATAGAAAACCTTGAATTAATTTCTGTGGGAGTTTTAGTAATGAAAATAGTCTATGGTGTGGAGGGAGTTCCATCTCCAGGCCCAAAATATAAACTGGGGCCTGGCTCTGATCTCGCCAGGGTTTTAAGTAGATCTAAAAGGAATTTGTTACAGAAACAGGCATGGGATGATGAATACTCCACTTACACTATTATTAACTACCTTCTAGGCATTTATTTAATGCCATTACAGGGACTCCCTTATCTTTTTTTTTCCTTCTGTTCATAGGCATTAAGCTATGAAGTAGAGTCACAGATTTAAGGATATCAGTTGACTCTTAAAGCAAAGAGAAAAACTAGAATGGAGAGGGGAGGCATTATTCAGCATTCAGAAGATGAAATTCTGAGCTGCAATGGATAGAGTTGCAAAACAAAGTTAGGAACATGGGAATTTGGGTAGGTGAATGCTAGTAATCTGAGACAGTCAATGGGCTTTTAGTGAGTGCATGCTGAGATAGAGCTTCATTCCCTAGGACATGGCGAAGGCACCTCCCAGGGAAAGCTTCGGCTGCCCAAACAGACCCAGAGGGACATAGGTTCTACTAGATGTGTTCAGAAAGTTCATCTTAAGCTTATGCAGCTCAGTGGTAAAACACATGTGTTGCATGTGAGACTCTTGTGTTCAACCCCCATCACCTTCCTCTTAAGAGTTCAGAGCACTGTATCAGTTGACTCTTAAAGCAAAGAGAAAAACTAGTTTTGCAAACCCTAAAAGGAGAGAGAGAGAGACAGAGACAGAGACAGAGACAGAGAGATAGAGAGACAGAGACAGAGAATAGGAAAATACTTGCTATAGAGATGGGGGTGCAGGGCACACGGGAGGAAACTGGGGGCATTCGTGGTGGGAAATGTACACTTGTGGAGGGATGGGTGTTGGAATATTGTATTACTGAAACCCAATCCTGAACAGCTTTGTAACTGTGCATCTCACAGTGATTAAAAAAAAAAGAGTTCTGAGTTGACTGAACTCAAGATACTAACATATTTGACTGAGAGTCAATAATAAAATCAAATTAGTAATTTGAAATTGTTTTCAATTTTTAGGTAAGCTCTGTGGAAAACACACATGAGCTCAGGAGTGTGGCTTCAGAACATAAGAAGTTAGTGAACTGATTTGCTCTGCATGTGTTCTCTACCTTCTGCTGGCAATCTGATTTATCCACCTTTATATGGGAGCCCATTATGGTTAGAAACACACAGAGAGCGTGTTAAATTAGTTAATACTTTGACTGAAGTTGTCTCCCATCCTCCCGGCAGGAAGGACCTTTCACTTTATTTCTACTCTATTTCTGCTCTTGCTAATATAGGTCAATCATTTCCAAACACATCACAATTTCCCTGGTGTTAGCCTGTTCTTGGGGGTGTTTTGTCAAAGGTAGGATGCCCATTTTGCAGACCTAAGAGAATTACTTCATGGAGGGCCAATTGGAGAAAACAGCCATAACTTTCCAGATGATAATAAGGTGATCATTATTTTACTTCCTCTAGGCTCTCTGACCCCGGAAGTTCTCTTTGAAAGCCAGTAAGCCATCACACTTTGTGGGAGATGCTTGCATTGGAATTCAGCAGGAAAACCAAACTGGCATGTGCTGTCATGCCTGTGTGTGTTAGCTGTTCCATTACCTGTCTCTGTCCTAGATAAATTCCACATTCCAACCGAACAAAGTGCTACTGTTCCTCAGACATGCTGCCCCATGGTGCCTCTCCACTGAAGCTCTGGCTTCCAGGCCCTCTGCATGGACTCCCAAGCTCCCTCGGCTCTGGATTGAAATCTAATTCATTCTTGGTAGTCCAGTTGAAGATACCTTTATCCTCCAGTTTCACCTATTTCCTCCTGGAACATTTGCAGCACTTTGTACTTCTGATGGTGGTTGGGTTACATCTTGCTATTATTTGCACTTTTGCTTGATTTTGTAAGCTCTTGAAGGTAGGGGTTGGCTTATTTTATATGTTATGCAGTGTCTGCCTCATTCTTATTTTTATTCACATCAACATATGTCAAGTAAAGATGCTGAGAATAATGGAAGAATGTTAAGGAGAAGCATCCTTATGGTTGATTTCAAAACCCAGAATAAGCCATATGAGAAATTTAACATCAGAATTCATAGCTGGGCTAGGGAGAAAAGTCAAAGGACTGTAGTGCAGACTTTGTATGTGGGAGCTCTGGAGTAGCCCCCCCAAACAAAAACAATAAAAGTTCTTTAGGGACCCTGCACCAGCAGAATAAAAATCTCACTGAATATAATGGAATTAAGTGAATTCAATCCAGAAAATGCAAATTAGTGTAAAATGTCGCTTCTTGAGGTCGTTCTATACAGGGAAAATAGACTGAAGAGAGTCCTAGAGCCAAGGAAATTTGGTTTTGTTGGAAAATGATTAATTTTATACTTTAAGGACTAGATGAGATTATAAATCTTGGAATATAATTTGATAGTGTTTGGTTTCCTGTGGGAAGAATAAGCCTCTGTTTAAACTGCTATTGTTTTTAGTGTCTCATTAAAACCCAGTTTGTTAGAAAAGAAAAACTGAAATCAGGGAACTGGAAGCCTTGGTGTGATTAATTGAAAGCAGGTCTAATGGGAATAAGGATAAAAGGTTACAGTGAAGGTTGTTTCTCAGTTTGAGATGGGTAAATAATGAAAGGACCCAAGGCAGTGGTTTTCAACCTTATGACAACTGCACCAGTGAAAATAGGAGGGCTCTTTCCCAGACCGCTAAGCAGAACTTTTTGAACAGAAAATTATTAATAATAGTATTTTAATGCATTTTTAAACCTAATGATGAAATGTATATGATTATTTAAATTTAGGCTGGAGCGATAGCACAGCAGGTAGGGTGTTTGCCTTGCACACGACTGCCCCAGGTTCTATTCCTCCGTCCCTCTCGGAGAGCCCGGCAAGCTACCGAGAGTATCCTGCCCACATGGCAGAGCCTGGCAAGCTCCCTGTGATGTATTTGATATGACAAACACAGTAACAATAAATTTCACAATGGAGATGCTACTGGTGCCTGCTCAAGCAAATCGATGAACAGTGGGAGGACATTCAAAATAGAACCCAAGGAGTACACTGAAGTGTTAATATTGAGAGCAATATTTAATCATCATGTCATACTAATGTGAGATCTGTTGCTGGTTCATTGTTGAAACCCTCATACCCTGGGTTTTTAAAAATTATTATACAAATTCTTACTTCCATTCTGGTTTTCCACCCTGCTTTTTCTATGCCCCATTTTCCCTATTTTTTACTTTTTATTTTATAATTTGTTTAGATCTTTCTGAGCTGTGCTAAATGATTTTATAGGACCATCTAATACAGTACTATTGTGTATCTCAGATTAAGTCCTTACAATTCCAGGGATTCACAGAGAAATCCCTGCAGCCCATGAAGTCAAAACTCAAAGAAACCCAGTCTGTCCAGTTGCAGGATTTGTCCTTGGTCACCTTTCTCTGCATATAACTACCATTTCCTTGAATACCTCCACTCTAGGAGCCTTAACCAACACTTCTTTATAATGTGGAGATTTCTCCATATGTAGGAATATAACTTCCATCCTCCCCAGCAATACCACTTCTTGACTTCTATCCCCAAAACATTATTTTGAAAGAATACATGTGCACCTATGTTCATTGCAGTACAAGCTTAGTACAATAACCAAAATAGAGAAACAACCTAAATGCCTAACTACAGGTGAATGGATCAGGAAGTTGTGGTGTATAAACACAGTGGAGCTCTAAGGACAAAGTCATGCAATTTGCTGCAACTTTGAAGGAAATAGAGAAAACCATGCTGAGTTAAGTCAGTCAGAAGGAAGAGATAGATAATGATCTTTCTCACCTGTGGGATATAAAAACACACAGCAAGGTAACAGCAAAGGGTCAAAGACAACACAACAGGAGAACTGATCCATATAACTGAGTTGGAGAGAGAGGATTGAAAGGGAGGGGTGTTGGGTCTTTGGGGGAAGGGAGATAGGTACACTGGCAAGGGGCGTGGTATTAGAATTATGTGCATAGGAAACCATCATTAACAGTATTGTTGAATCACAGAACTTCAACAAATAAATTAGTTTAAAAAAAAAAAAAACTCGCCCTTCAAACATTTAGTTTTAACAGTGTATGAGCACCTCTTAGACCAGTGATTTTTCAAACACCCTGTCTGTAGCTTGTCCATAGAAATTCCCTGCCCACCTGCAAAATATATTATTGTCACTTAACCAGTAAGCCCTGCCAGTGAGAAAAACCAGAAAATAAAGGCTATCACCACAGTGCTGTGGCTCTGAACAGCGCTGGGGCACAAACTTAGGTCTAAACTTTCCAGCCATCAATTTGAAAAAGAAAGTATCGTGGTAAATTGTTATAATAGTCATCAGAACTGAAGGGTAAAAGTGGTCATTTGGTGAAAATTAGAGATACTTTCATTAAGACCATTATAACTTTTTATTTAGTTAAAGAAGAGTATCAGCATTTTAATTTTTTTATTTTAAATAGGAAGATCATAAAGATGACTTTGAGGAGAATCATAATTGTGAAGTTTACATCATAACCAGATTGGTATAAAGGAGAATATATTAAGCCAGGTGATTCTCTTGGGCTGAATAGGAAAACATACTCAATTCTCTGAATATCTTTAGAGTGATGGAAGCCTTTGCGTAGACATAAGTAAAATAACCAGAAGACTCAAAGAAAAGACATGTTAGGGAAATTCATAAGAAATAGAACTTTTAGGCTATTTCTTGCAATTTAAATTGTAAGGCAATTTAAAAATAGCCTAATGGTGTTATTTTTCACTCTCTCCTTAAAAGGCAAATTCCTTCAAGTCTTAAGGTGCCATGCTTCCTATTATCCTTGCTTGTGTGTGTTAAGGGTCTGGTGCTCTTTATGTTTCTAATCAGTCTTACAGATGACACATATGCCTTTGTCATTAGTCACTTGCCTAAGTATGCTGACAGAAACCAGAAAGAGTAAAATCATTCATTTAGCTCAAGAATCCAGGTATTCAAGACACTGTGTAATTGGCATCTACAAGATGTTAAAGGACTTTTCAGACTGTTTTAAAATTAAATTTGCCTGAATTCTTCTAAATGATTTTGCAGATTTCCATAATAAATGTGGCAAACATTTCTCTTATAGGATGTAAATAATCAAACTCCATTGCGCTGTAGAGTAATATTATAAAGCACTTAGCTAATCAGATTGTGAGAGTCGCTCAAAATTCCTAACCATGTAATTTTTGCATAGAGAGAAGGTGCCTCATGCTGTGCAATTAACTGGTTTTATTAGCTATAAATTGGGCTGTTGTTGGCTGGTCTGATGGCCTAGTGCCTGTGGGGAATTAGATCTTGGTTCCAGACTCGATCCTCAATTGTGGAGAGTCAAGAAGGCCTAAACTCTTTCAATAGGGACAAATGGTCAAGAGAGTGAAGTTGTCCTCATGCATCAATAACTAAGAGAAACAGAGGCTTCTCAGCCTCATCATTGCATTCAGAATTTGAACTGGTTTTATAAAGTGAAGTCTGGTGGTTTAGTGATTCTCAGTAGAGCTCTAGCATCAGTTTTCCCTGTTTTCTAAACCTGGCCCTGCTGGTGAGTGATTCTGGGGGGTTGGCTGTGCAATTTGTCTGTACTAGAGATAATAGGACAAAGTGCTTGGCTTACTGGAAGTACCTGAGAATTCTATGAGTGTAGGAGAACCTCTACTATGCTTGAGGCAGTCCCAAGTTTGATTCCAGAGCTTAGTAGAGTGTCACTGCTGAGCACAGAGCTGGGATGAGTCTCTGAGTCTCCCCGAATGTGATCCTCAGAACAAAAACAAGTGTAACACACCATCACAAGCATTCAACTCAATATTAGTAGTTATTACAGAGAAACTTGCAAACTGGAATCACTTTGAGAAATAGTAGCTTTCATCAGATATGTCTATGTTTATTGGGTTTAAATTAGAAGATGGGTGACAGATAGATGAAGATATAGACATCTGGGTCAGAGTGATAGTACTGTGGGTAGGGTGTTTGCCTTGCACGTGGTTGACCCAGGTTCGATCCCCGGCATACCATATGGCCCCCTGAGCAACTCCAGAAGTAATCCTGAGCATCGCTGGGTATGATCCCCCCAAAAAACACCAAAAATGAGACAAAAACAAAAGATATAGACATCTATATCTTGGATAGAAGAATAGATTTGAATTTCATTACTGGACTCTTGGAAAATGAGCTTGACCTGCCTTATGAGCTGGGGGCAGAGGGAGAGGAGAAGGCACCTGGAATAGAGAAGAGATCACTAAGAAAATGATGGTTGGAGGGATCGGTCGGGACAGGAGATGTGTGCTGAAAGTAGATAAAGGACCAAACATGATAACCTATCAGTATCTGTATTGGAATCCATAATGCCCAAAAGTAGAGAGAATGGGGGAAATTGCCATGGAGGCAGGGGGACGGAGGAGAAGGAGGAAAAAGGGAGGTATAGTAGGAAGATTGGTGGTGGGGAATGTGCACTGGTGGAGGGATGTGTGTTTGATCATTGTATGAATGAACTTAAACATGAAAGCTTGTAACTGTATCTCATGGTGATTCAATAAAATAAAAAAAAGAAAAAAAGAAAATGAGCTTGAACAAAGATCCAGTTTTCTTCATCCTTAAATACAACAGAATATCTAACTTGTTCATGAGGGTCAAGCAAGATCAATGCTTTGGAAATGTTAAAGTGGTCTATTGAGGTGAAGATATTAATAAACATGGAACACTTAATATCCTAAGCACATGGAACTCAGTCAAGCATGCCAAATATGAAAGTAAAATTGCTGCTTGGAGAGACCAGAATTTGCCCACTAGCTTGATTTGCCTGGCAATGATCACTTGATTATAAAGGAAGGGGAAACTGGAGAGAAAAGGATTATCATTCACTGTGTTCCAGGCATGTGCTATGTGCTGGGCACTAGATAGGATTACTCTCCCCATTTCACTGATGAGGCAACCAACTCCTAGAGATTCAATAACTTCCTCTAAGTTTGTTATTGATGCACAGTTTGTCAAACAACATTGGCATACTTACTCTACTGATAAAGTGTTAATTCGTTTTTCCATTAGAAATGCATAGACATTTTCAGCTTATAGGAATATGGCAGATAATTTTGTCTAGCAAAATCATTGTTCAGTAAAAAAATGACAGTAATGTGGTCACTTTAGAGCCCTCCATTTTGTAAACAGAATTTAAGTTTCCATCAACCTGTTGATAATTAAATATCTTATTTAATTATTCTTGCTTTCAGGTTTTTAAAAGACAGATCTTCATTGGTTCAAATTTTAAGCTTGATACAAGGGCTTTACTTGGAGAGAGTGTCTCTGTAATTTTAGCAGGAAGTGGTCTCTGACCAAATTCTTGCTTGGGTGGGATGCTTTTGTTACCCAGACTCATTTCAGGCAGTTTACAATATAACCAGCTCATTTGGGTTTTTTTTCCATATTTTATTTTATTTTATTTTTGTTATTATTTTTATTAGTGAAACACCATGAGGTACAGTTGTAGACTTACAATTTTTTTGTGCTTGGGTTTCAGTTATACAATGATTGAGTACCCATCCCTCCACCAGTGCCCATTTTCTATTTCCAGTGCTCCCAGTATCCCTACCACCACCCCAACCCCCCCATCCCACCCCACCCCTGTGGCAGGGCGTTCCCTTTTGTTCTCTCTCTCATTTTGGGTGCTGTGGTTTGCAAAAGAGGCATTGAGTGGCCGTCATGTCTGGTCTATAGTCTACTTTCTGCATGCATCTCTCATCCTGGAAGGATCCTCCCAACACCCTTTATTTGGTGCTCCCTTCTCTATCTGAGCTGCCTTTTCCCCTAGCATGTGTGGCTGGCCTCCAAGCCATGGAGTGAACCTCCTGGTACTTATCTCGGCTATTCTTGGGTGTTAGTCTCCTATTTTGTTACTTTATATTCCCCAGATGAATGCAATCTTTCTATGTCTGTCCTTCTCTTTCTGACTCATTTCACTTAGCATGATACTTTTGATGTAGTGCCACTTGCATGTTAATTTCATGACTATATCTTTTCTAACAGCTGCATAGTACTCCACTGTGTAGATGTACCAAAGTTTCTTTAACCAGTCATCTGTTCTCGGGCATTTGGATTTTTTACAGATTTTGGTTGTTGTGAATAGTGCAGCAATGAACATAGAAGTCATTTCGACTGTACTTTTTTGCCTCTCTGGGAGCTTAATTTCTAATTTTTTGAGAGTCGTCCATACTGTTTTCCAAGGGACTGAACCAGTCGGCATTCCCACCAGCCGTGATGGGAGTCCCTTTCTCGCCACCTCCATGCCAACACCGGTTACTTTTGTTCTTTTGGATGTGGGCCAGTCTCTGTGGTATGAGATGATATCTCATTGTTGTTTTGATCTGCATCTCCCTGATGATTAGTGATGTAGAGTATTTTCTCTTGTGTCTTTTAGCCATACGGATTTCTTCTTTGGAAAAGTTTCTGCTCATTTCATCACCCCATTTTTTGATGGGATTAGATGTTTTCTTCTTGTGGAGTTCAACCAATGCTTTGTATATCCTTGATATCAACCCCTTATCAGATGGGTATTGGGTAAATATCTTTTCCCATTCTGTAGATTGCCTTTGTATTCTGGTCACTGTATCTTTTGAGGTGCAGAAGGTTCTTAATTTAAGATAGTCCCATTTGTTTATCTCTGTTTCCACTTGGTTGGTCATTGTAGTGTCGTCTTTGAAGATACCGTTATCCTCAATATCGTGGAGGGTTTTACCAACCTTGTCCTCAATGTACCTTATGGATTTTGGCTTGATGTTGAGATATTTAATCCATTTTGATCTGACTTTTGTGCATGGTGTTAAGTCAAGGTCTAAGCCCATTTTTTTGCATGCGATTGTCCAGTTATGCCAGCACCATTTGTTGAAGAGGCTTTCCTTGCTCCACTTCACATTTCTTGCTCCCTTATTAAAGATTAGGTGTTCATACATTTGGGGTTGTGTGTATGGATACTCCGCCCTGTTCCATTGGTCTGCGGCCCTGCCTTTGTTCCAGTACCATGCTGTTTTAATTATTACTGCTTTGTAGTAGAGTTTGAGGTTGGGGAGGGTGATGCCTCCCCATGTCTTTTTCCCAAGAATTGCTTTAGCTATTCATGGGCGTTTGTTGTTCCATATGAATTTCAGGAGTGCTTGATCTATTTCTTTGAAGAGTTTTTTCATCAGTATCCTTATAGGGATTGCATTGAATCTGTATAATGCTTTTGGGAATATTGTAGCCAGCTCATTTGTGTCTGCACAGTGACAGTCTCTTGTGAATGTGAAGATCCTTTGTCCTCTTGTGGGGATTTGAAGGTGTCTCTCAGATCCCCATTCCTTGGGCTTTGCTATTTTCTTTGTTCCATTTTAGTTTTGCCCTTCTATCCTTCCCAGTAAGTCTCTGTCTCTTTCTCTCGCTGGGGGGGGGGGGGGGGGGAAGGTGTCACTCCTGGTGACTCCTCAATCCTTGGGCTTTGCTATTTGTTTGTTCCATTTTAGTTTTGCCCTTCTATCCTTCCCAGAAAGTCTGCCCTCATGTGGGTCTGCACTTACCTAAAGAGCAGTCTGACCCCAGAGGGAAGCCCAGACACTCTCTGAGTTGCTGCACATGGCAGAAGTCGCTGAAGCCCTCCAGGAGCATCTCCAGGAATACCTTGGAGCCTGGGAGACTTCCCAGCACTGGAGATGTTTGTAATAAATCTTGCATGCTGTGCAGGGAGAGTGAGCAGAAGGAGTGGTTGTTTTTTTTTTTCCTTCTCCGTATGTCTAGACATTTTTTTTCCAAAGAAAATTCTTCATGACGTCAGACATCAAGAGGAACATAGGATAGATTCTATTCTGAATCAGAGCTCAGTGTATCCATTTGTCTTTATTTAACCTGAATACCTAAAGAGCAGTGTTAGAACCTGCACAGTTCTGCTACTCATCATGTGATCACATTGTTGAGTGGGTCTCATTAAGCCAGTAATGACTCAAGGAGCATGGCCCGTGTGTGACACTCTGGGGATTGAATACAGGCTTGAAAATTAGCCAAGTCAACATGCTTGACGATTATTATAATGCCACAATATTAGGAATTGAGGGGCTGGGTTTTATTTGGGGGGGGGGGAGGTTGTTTGTTTGTTTTGTCTTGCCATGTGTATAAGAACAAGATTTCATTTTCATAAAATGCTCCTGGTCATGACACTCTTGGGGTACAAATCCAGGGAATCAAATGGAATTTTCTTGGTTTTGACTCTGATTTGGGGGAATCTGGTGCATGTAAATCTTTTGATCACTGACATGAAGACTTCTGCCTGCCAATCTTTTTTTTTTTTAAATAATGAGCGCCTGACACAGAAGGAATGCAGTGGTCTGCTGATATCGTACCTGAAAGAGCTGGGTGTTTTGATCTATAAACACTGTTTTAAAGGGTTTTCAATAGGCAATATCCCCTGCGCCTTGCCCACTGCTGCTAAGTATGAGTGCTCTGGCTCTTTGTTGATAAAGGTAAGAGGTGCATTGTGCTAAGCAATGCTATTGACTTTCAGAACCCATCCTTCCCAGCATCTTCTCTATCAGAGGTCTCATTCAATTGCTGTGGAGGTTGTTGGCCCAAGCCTAGGGAGAAAGAAGGTCCTCATCACTTTGGGCTGCTGTAACCATATTGAAGATGGTTGGCTTACTCAGAACCAATGCTTTTGTCCTCACATTTGGGGAAGCTGTAAAGTCAAAGGTCAAATAGGATAGTGAGATCAGGCTTCTGGCTGTATCCTGACATGAGTAATAGACCAGGGCTGGGGGAGCTTTTATAAGAGCACTAATCCCATTCATGAGGACCCCACCCTTCGACCCTCATCATCTCCCACAGGCTTACTTTCAAACACCCTCACACTGGTTATGGTATTAGATTTCAAGGAAAGAACGGAGCTGGCCAGAACACACACATTCAGTCTGGAGCCTTTGAGCAGCTTGGAATGTAGCTCTGCTGCTGAATCGGGGCTCATCTGTCACTGGGTAAGGGAGAAAAGTCTGCATGGTAGGTCTGGAAAGCAGGGAGGTGATAAAAGATTGGCTTGCCTGTGGATTGGTTTTGGAAATACAGAATAAAAGCTAGAAAAGTAAAAGCTAGAAAATTGAAAGTGGCTGTTTTCAGAGTGTAAAGCCTCTGCATTGGGACTGGAGATATAGCATAGCAGGTAGTGTGCTTGCCTTGCACATGGCCTACCCGAGCTCAATCCCCCGAATCCTATATGATCCCCTGAGCACTGCCAGGAACCATTCTTAAGTGCAGAGCCAAGAGTAATCCCTGAGCATCACCAGGAGTGACACCTCCCCCCCCAGCGAGAGAAAGAGACAGAGACAGAGACAGAGACACAGAGAGAAAATGAAGGGAGGGAGGGAGGGAGGGAGGGAGGGAGGGAGGGAGGGAGGGAAGGAAGGAGGGTGGGAGGGAGGGAGGGAGGGAGGGAGGGATGGAGGGAGGGAAGGGAAGAAGGGAGGGAGGGAGGGAGGGATGGAGGGAGGGAAGGGAAGAAGGGAGAGAGGGAGGGAGGGAGGGAGGGAGGGAGGGAGGGAGGGAGGGAGGAAGAAAGAAGGAAGGGAGGGAAAGGAAGGAGCGAGCCTTTGCAGTGTGCGTCTTAAAAGCTGAAGCAAGGACATGACTGGAGTAGAATAAAGCAGGAGAGACTCCCATGGATCTGCTTGGTGTACGGTTTGGACTCCAGAGCCCACAGAGGAAAGTGGAGCCGTCCAAGTTTTCATTCTCAAAGTTTGACTCAGCATTGAGCTGGGGGACATAAATTCCGGATGTGGTTTCTACCGCGGTGACATAATTGATTGGCTGTCACTCTTACAAAATAATAGCCTTGGTAACCCTTCAGCATGTAAAAGAATAGAACGAATGCTGAGACAAATTCACACCCACTGGCATTAAACTCTTCCTTCACTGTGTTATTCAGAGTAAACATTTACTAACTGACTCTCTGTAGTAATTATTTAAACACACTAGATGCCACTATCATCAAATACTATTTGTTCATTCAGTTTTCGAATGTTGCTGAGTGCTTCCTGTGTCTAAACTCATCTGACCTTTCTCTGTCAGGTGATCTCCTTGCAGGCACTTTGAAGGTTAAGTAGAGTGGGCAGGGCTCAGCAAGCAGGTCAGTGAAGCAAATGTAAGACAGGAAGGACTGTCCTCTCCGTAACCAGATACTGACCCAGAAGCTCTGTCAGTTGAAATCAGTCTCAGATCCATGTTTCTCACACACACCCCTTTGGTTTCCTGAACCCTCGAAACCTGTGGCTGTTTTCAGAGCATCTACATGGATCAGGATATAACCCAAGTAGCAGAGCACATTTCTGGCACATTCAGGGTCCTGGTTCCATTCTTTGCACCACATTCTAGAGCAGCCTGAATGTGGCCCCCATTGCTCTGAATGTGAGCGTGGCCCCATCTGGGGGGAAAAAATATCCTAAAGGCATGCTATGGAACACCATGTTCCATCTCTGGAGAAGCTCTGAGTTTTTTTTTTTTTAAATAGGTCTGCCATAGTCCCAGGAAGGTAAAGAGTTTTACCTCTTCCTGATCCCATCATAAGATAAAGATTTCCATGCACGTGAATATTTTCATGTTTATATGTTCTAGTCATATATTTTACATATAATGTGTTCCTTTTCCTGGACATTAAGACTCATAGGAGATGGAGAGATAGTACAGCAAGTCAGGTGCTTGCCTTGCGCGTGGCCACCCCAGTTCGATTCCCAACATCCTATATGGTCCCCCCAGCATTACCAGGAGTGATTTCTGATACATATCAGGATAACCCGAGTATTGCCAAAATCCTAAAGATAGATAGATAGATAGATAGATAGATGATAGATAGATAGATAGATAGATAGATAGATAGATAGATAGGAGAGAGGGCCAGAGAGATGGTACAGCAGATAGAATGCTTGCCTTGCTCATGGTCAAACTGGGCTCCATCCCAAGTACCACAGAGGGTTCCACAATCCTCATTAGTAGTAATCCCTGACCACAGATCGAGGAGTAAACCCTGAAATTTGCCAGTTGTGGTCCCCAAACCAATATAAATAAATGATATAGACAGTTTAGAAAATTTCAGAACCATAGAAACATTTTAAAATCACGTTTCCATCGATTATCGGCCTTTTGGCTAAGATCAAGTGTAAAATCACGTTTCCATAGGGGTTCTGGCTCTTGTCTTGTATTCCACCAACCCTGGTTTGATCCACGATAACCACATGTGCTACCCTGAGCACTGCCACACAGCTGGATATGGCTCAAAACATGGGACTCTCCCTTGACTGATTGTGTGAGCTATGGCTTTGCCAGCAAGGAGTCATAGAGTCCTTAAACTGGCAAGAAAAGAATATGGGGATATCGGTTTATGTCACCAACAGCGGAGGACAAAGAGGTGCATCTGATTCTTGTAAACTAAAGTGTCCTGTGGATTTTGCCACACACACTGTCTTTGTTGTCAATGACCGGCCACAGGCACAAGGATGGGTCCTGTGAGGTACAGTCATGCCACTGGATTAATGTGATAGCTGGTGACCCCCAGAGATAAAGACTTGTTACTAGTAGAAGTACAGAGTTCACAGTGCCAGACACAGATGGTTTGACCATAGAAAGTTGAGTGCTGGCAATTTGTTATATTGTTTTTCTTGAAAGGAAGTAATCTCAATTTTAGTTTTTCTATATTTCTCACATTAAGACTTTTAGACCAGAATTCTTAAATATGTCTATTCCTGCAGATAAGCATCAGTCTGTGGACAGGTGATTGAAGACCACTGATAAAGATCATAGCAATGGAATATAGAAAATATAAAATAAGCTTTAAAATCTCCCAACCTTTAAAGATTCCTCTGCAGGTATCCAAAATTAAAAAAACAAAATAAATGTGGGATTAGGCTGAAAAAAAAATTCTGCATGAGGGGTAAGGGATAACTACAAAGATTAGTAAAGCATTTTTAATATTTATTTTAATAGGATTTAAGATCATATTAAACTTTTAAAAGCTACTTTAAGGAAGGTGAAATAAAACTTCTCTTAAGTTTCATCAAATTATGATACTTTGTCAGATTTAAATTAAGGTATTTGACTTCTCTTTTTCCAATGGGTTTAATCCATTTAGAGCCTGTTTGGGTCCAACATGCTGGTTGACTTATGGAAACATCTGAAACTATGCTAATGGCCCATCTTAGATCAATGCATAGAAGTGCCAGATTTAAAATAATAATAATAACAACAACACACTCCTCCTTCCCAACTTTGGTACCAAAGTAAGCCCCCATAATTTTTCTTATTATGAAACAAATCAAAAAGTGGGAAAGAAAGTGATCTTAGCTGGGGACAACTGGGGTCAGTCTCAGAGCTTACTCAAATATAATGTTTGCAGTGACTTGGGGACTCTGATCAGAATGTCACTCTTGGACATTCTGTCATGATTCCTGTGGTTTAGATGTGATCGCTTCTTGTCTGCGTTAGCACAGTGGGTAGGGCATTTGCCTTGCACGTGGCCAACCTGGGTTCAATTCCTCTGCCCCTCACGGAGAGCCCGGCAAGCTACCAAGAGTATCCTACTTGCCTGGCAGAGCCTGGCAAGCTCCCTATAACGCATTCAATATGCCAAAAACAGTAACAACAAGTCTCACATGGAGACATTACTGGTGCCCGCTCAAGCAAATCGATGAACAACGGGAGGACAGTGCTACAGTGTACGGTGCTATTCTATCTAAGCTTTATTTATTTCTTAAAAGCCTGTGTGAGACCTGGGTTTGATCCCCAGCACTATAGGATCAGAAAACAATAAATAGCCTTTATTGTGCTATAATTTAAAATTACATAAAACTTGCCATTTTAACCATATTTAAGTGCATAATTGTTTATGTTCACAGTGCTATATGTCACCACTATTTCCTTTTTTTATCATTCCAAAGGAAGATCTACACATTAAGCGATAATGCCTTATTTCTTCCTTCCCCAGCCACTAATAACTTCCCATATGCTTTCTATATCTCTGAATCTCCCAATTCAAGATATGTCATAAGAGTGAAATTGTGTGGTATTTTTTGTGTTTCCTTTATTTCACATAGCATGTTTTCAAGCTTCAACCTTCTTGTAAATAATGAGTGGAGATAACATTTTGTGTGAATTTTTTCATATTGTTTAGATAGATTCCCTAAAGTGGGATTGCTGGATTATATGGTAACTCTATCTTTAGCTTAGCTCTGGAGGATTTTCCAAAATGGTTGATCCAATTTACATTGCCATCATGAGATAGTACATGAGGATTTCTTTTCTTTACACCCTCTTCAACACTTGTTATTGCTTTGCATGTAAACCATTTTCACAGATGTGGTGATAATCTGCATCTCCCTGATGATAAGGAATTTTTTTCATATACCCATCAGCCATTTATATATCTTCTTGGAAGTGTTTTTGTTAATTTGATTTGTTACCTATTTTTAAAAATTGGTTATTTTTCTAGTTTGCTTTTTGCGTTGACTTATATACCTTGAGTATTAAGCCCCTCATCGGATGGATTGATTGCAAAATCTTATTCCATTTGGTAGATATGTTTTTGTTCTAATTATATAAAGTAAAAGGCCCTCCCGTTGTTCGTTGATTTGCTCGAGCGGGCCCAGTAACGTCTCCATTGGAGACTTTGTTGTTACTGTGTCTGGCATATCGAATACGTCACGGGGAGCTTGCCAGGCTCTGCCGTGCGGGCGAGATACTCTCGGTAGCTTGCCGGGCTCTCCGAGAGGGGTGGAGGAATCGAACTCACGTCGGCCATGTTGGCTGCGTGCAAGGCAAACGCCCTACCGCTGTGCTATTATATATATATGTATATATATATATATATAAATTGTACAAAAACTTTTCAGTTTAAGGTTGTAGCAAAGGTTTTATCATTATCTTGCTTTCTCTTGTTCTTGGGGGTATTTATTATTTCTTAATGAGAAATAGAGTTGCTATAATATTGCTCAGCTTATAGACTTTTTTCCTACTTGAAAAAGGAATTCTGTGAATAAGGTTTCTTGATAAAGATCCCTGCACATAGTAGGCATTTAGCAAGTAATAGAATAAATTTCATAGGTCTCTTCAACAATTATGTCAGTAAAAGTAAAACACTGCCAAATCAGACTTAATAAATGTCTCATCCAATCAACTTTCTTCGAGCAGTTGCATACTGACCCCATGCCAACCCTCTTGCCGTTCTGGTTTCTCCCTAGTTATACTACCTTCTAACTAAGTTTGAGGTTCTAAGTGAAATCTCAATTCTTATAGCTTAAAAGAAGTTTAAAACCAATAGCACTAATTCACAGTGTGCAGAACTCAAAGAGGAGTCTCATTTCTAGCTAAAATTTTCCATTCTCATTGTGGCTCATGATTGGGAACTGGAACTTAAAAACCTTATAGTTTTCTTTCTTTCTTCCTTTTTTTTTTTGTTCTTTACTGTTAATCTGTATCTTTCATTTGAAAGTAATAAGCATTTTAATATTTAACTTATGTTATACATTTGCTTACAATTTTCATTAGATGTATTTCATTTCTACACAAGTAATAGAATTTTAAGGCTAAAGAGGCAGTACAGGGGTTAAGTTTGCACATGACCAACCCGAGATTGTCCCCAGCACCAGACACACTTCCCTGAGCACCACCAGGGGTCATCTCTGAACATAGAGCCAGGAGTAAGAACTGAGCACAACTGGGTATGTCCCCAAAACAAATAAACAAAAATCAATAAGGTTTCAAATGAGTACGTGCGATCCAGTTATTCTAAAGAGCATCTTTATAGAGAGTTGCAGGTATAAAATGTGGTATTTGTTTTTTTACTATGTTATTCTTTCTATACATGGTTTTCTACAATTTAATTCAAAGTGTAAAGGTTTCCATATAAAATCATTACCGAAGGCCAAGAACCCACTTTTATATCTTCCATAGTACCTTTGCACACAGAAACACTAGTAAATTTTGAGTGATTAGATAAATATTATAAATGGGTCCGACCTGAAGCTATTCCATTAATTGTTATAAAAACTATTACTCAGTTTGATCACAACAACTTACCTAATTGATACAAGTTCCATATTTATCAACCTCCTAGGAAAGACCTCATTTATATTTGACTGTTGGCAAAGAGACTTTTACTGTAAATAAATATGTTTCCCCTCATTGTTCGTCCTCCTGCACTCTCTATCATGCCAACTTGCTAGTAAGTTCCTCTTTTATTGCCACTTCAAATCCATTTTCTCTTAAACTTTTCAGAAATCTTAGCTTCAGTAGAAGTTCTTTAACTTTGTAAAATGCTGCCTAAATCTAATTTTATTGGTATTACAAACTTGTTGAAGACATATGCCATGTATCTATGTATAAATTGTATGTAAAAGATCATTGAATAGGAAATCTGTTTTATTATAATTTGTATGACTGAAATTTCATGTGGTTTTGTATTTGATCTTTGCACAGGCAGAAATACTCAGTGTCCTCAGTCACAGAAACATCATTCAGTTTTATGGAGTAATCCTCGAACCTCCCAACTATGGAATCGTCACAGGTAGGAACTCATTATTTGACTTTTTTCTTTCCCCAATTACCTAGCTTTAGACTCCTTAATATGCTAAAATGCTTAATATTAGGTTTAGTCATGAATTGTGTGCTACTGTCAGATGTCACTTTTGTTGCTATAAAGCATTAATAAAACTGATTATATCAATATAATTAAGAATGGTGTTTCCACTTCTATCCATGTTTAATTGTGCTAATTATATCTGCGTAAATGCTATTTAAATGTACTCGCAGCTGCAATACCAATATTTAAAGGTGCCGTTTAACTAAAATTTCATTTAATTAGTTGGGATGAGCGATGTTTTTTGTAACTCTGTGACCTTTTGCAAATTAAGATTTCTTGAGATTCTCATGATATAATTCTTTGCAAGGCATTTTAATCCCATTAGAGCATTCTTTTTTTCAGGGTCTCTGACATGAGAACAATATTTTTTAGGTTTGGTCATCTGGGTTGGTAATGACCTTGATCTAAATTATCATTTAACTCAGAGCAGCAGTCTGAAATGCCCTTTTCAGAAAGGACCACATGAAAAAAATTTCCACTTAAAAACACAGAAAGACACATTTTTAATACTTTATACTCGTATTTGTATAATCAGATGAGCAACTTTTAGTTCCTAACAAGTATAGTCCTCAGTTTCACAGTAAATAACTTTGACCAAGTTATTTATATAGAAATCTTTAATGCAAACAAAAGAAACCCCAGATGTCAGGATTAGGTTTCTTTTACGGTAGAGTTAAAAATTTGGATTCTTTATGTAGAAAATAACTTAAAAGCCTTGATTAAAAATGGATTTGATTAGGCTTTTTATTTTGGTTTGTTTGGGAGCCACATGTGGCTGTGCTCAGGGCTTCCCCCTGGCTCTGTGCTCAGAAATCACTCCCAATGGGGCTCTGGGGTTGATAGGCAGCACTGGAGATTGAACCTAGGTTGGCTGCATGCAAAGCGAGTGGCTTACTCATACTTTCTTTCTTGCTCCTGAGTAGGTACATTTACTTATGAATTGCACTTGGCAATAATCTTAAGGATTAAGTAGAAGTGATTTTCTTTTTTAAAATGAGAACCTGTAATCTAACTTGGTGAACTTTCCCAAGCTCCTCCAGCTAGTAGTGATAAAAGGCAAAGCTGACTCTTCCACAGAAGCAACTCTCATATGCAAGCTAGGCTTGAGGGAGTTGTGAGCAGGTTGGTTTGTAAGCTCAGAGGGTTATGGATGCTGTTGTTTCCATCTCCTAGTGGTGGACACTTCACTCTGCTTCTGTTCAGGTAAATGGTTCTTTATCGAGGTTCTTGTGGAGGGTGTGTTTATCTCATTATCTATCTTTAGATCTATGCCTAAAATGGCATGTGTGGCAATTTTTATCTTAAGCCTGTACACTTCTTAGTAGGATGATTGCCTAAGAATGGGTTATACTCTTAAGGTGTGAGTCAATGCTATGCAGAATAGGAGATTTCACCCCTTGAAAGACACTGGAACCAGAGTATTGGTG
The DNA here is from genome assembly GCF_029834395.1 of Sorex fumeus. Lineage (NCBI taxonomy): Eukaryota > Metazoa > Chordata > Mammalia > Eulipotyphla > Soricidae > Sorex > Sorex fumeus. The sequence continues at coordinate 26,031,066 of NW_026606066.1, forward strand.
GGTAGGGATGGGGATTGGTGGTAATCTTGGGTGCAATCTGTTCACTTAAAAAGATAGACTTTCAGGCTGGAGTGGTAGTATAATGAGTAGGGCACTTGCCTTGCATGTGGCTGACTTGGGTGATTCCTAAGTGCAGAGCCAAGAGTAAGCTTTGAGCACGCTAAGTGCCCCCTTGACATCCCTCCATCCCCCATAAAAGGTAGATTTCCAGGGTTGGGGCTGAGTAATTTTTTTCTGATATGGGGAAAATAGGCCCAGTAAGGTTGGAGGCCTCTGGTAGATCTACTCTAGACCGTGTTTAACCATTTAGGAGAGATTTCTATCTTACAGTTAAACCCTGTCACAGACCGCAGTTACCCACATTGCTTTTTCTTTTCTAATTTGTTGTATTTACTTTTTTTACCTTTGTCAGCCCAAATGTGGTTCTTACTTTGTGGCTTAAATTTTTCTTGTTTAGCATATGAAAGTGAAATGTTTCCGGACCAGAGAGATAGTACAGCAGAAAAGGCACTTGCCTTGCATGTGTTCAACCAAATTCAGTCCCCAGCAACACATGTAGTTCTCCAGGCACCACCAGGAGTGATCCCTGAGCACAGAGCCAAGAATAAACCCTGAGCACAGCTGGGTGAATTCCTCCAGCCTCCTCCTACCCCCCCTAACAAAAAAAAAAAGGGCGAGGTGAAATGTTTCAAAGAGATTAAAAACTCTGCTTCTTATACACTGATGTGTAATGTTTTTGTTGGGAAGATTTTTGCTAACTTTGTTTTGTTTTTGCTAACTTTGTTTGCTAATAGTTTATGAATAGTCCATTCCAACTGAATGGACTATTCATAAACTATTTTAGTTTCTTAAGTTGAAGATGAAGAGTATAAAAAGGGACTTGAGTCATGGTGTGAATTCATTTTTTCCAAGAGTTTGTTCACAGTCCCCAGAAGGATGTGAAACACATTCCCTCATAACCAGCATATTTAACCCAGGTTCTCCCATATACAATAGGCAAGAACAACGTAAGCAGCTTTGGATTTCTTCTTAATTTTTAAATTTAGAGAACTATGATTTACAAAATTATTGATAATTGAGTGCTAGTTATTCTTTTATTATATACATTCCCTACCATAATGATGGTTACCCAAAATCTTTAGTTATAATTGATTTTTTTAAGATCTATATCTGTCTCCCTAAAGAGTCAGTAGGTACAATACTGTCCCAAGCACCACAATAAATAATTCCTGAGTGCAGAGCAGAAGTAATCTCTGAGCATTGTTAGGTGTGGCCCAAAGACCAGAGAGAAAGAGAGAGAAAGAGAAAGAGAAAAAGAGGAAAATACTTTGCAAATTTTTAATTTTTACTTAGGCATCATGACTTGTAATTCTGTTGATTACTGAGTTTCGGGCATACAGTGTTATAATATCACACTCACCACCACTATCAAAGTCAAAGTCTCTCCATCGCAGAGACATAGATATTTAAATATGCTTTTTAAGGGTCAATGAAAGGATATTTTGGGCAGGATTTCCTTTTTCTTTCTAATCATATTTTTGGTAACATGGTTACAGTAGTGATAATGTTGTGGTTTTGTTATACAAGGTTGTTATACCTTTGCCAGCCTCAAAGTGCCCAAGACTCTCTGCCACTGTCCCTATGTTTCTTCGTTCCCCACCTCCTCCCACTACTTTGTAATTTCAATTTTTTAAAATATTCAAATGTCAGAGCTTATCAAAAATTTGGGGGGAAAATGCAGCTCAGGGTCAGAGAGATAGTACAGGGCTTAAGGCACTTACCTTGCGTGCAACTGAGCCCAGTTCAGTCCCCAGAACTACCTATGGTCTGCTGAGCACAGAGTCAGGAGTATCCCCTGAACATTGTCAGATGTGGTCCAGAATCCACCCCTCCTCCCAAAAGATGCTTTATAGACCTCACTGGGAAATAGATGCTATCAATCAGTGTAGCCTTAGCAATTCAGAAAACACAAACATCAAAACAACCCTCAGAGTATAGATCGGAATCCAGCACTGCTTCAGTATATCATCTGACCTATCACACCTTTCAAAATAGTTATAAGACATGCATGGAAATAGTAAGGTTGACCTGTATTCAAGGAGAAAGGCCATCAGTGGAAGTCTTGCCTAAGTATCCCAAGATATTGAATTTAACACATGAAGATTTCAAAGCTTTAGTATGTTCAGAGAACCTAAAGCACACTATGTTTAAAGAAGTAAAAGAAAGCATGAAAGCAATGAATCAAACAATAGAGAATTTCGTCAAGCAAATAGAAAAAAAATTGTGAGGACTCAGCAGAAATCCTGCAGTTAAAAAAGATAGTCACTGTATAAAAAAAAAAAAAATCACCAGTTACAGTAGCTTAACAGCAGTTTTGTGATAACCAAAGAGAAAAATCATGAATTTGAAACTAGGCCAATAGAAAGTTTCCAATATCTTGAGATAATTTCAGTAACATGGGTGGAACCAGAGAGTCTTGCTAAGAGAATTGTCTGAAGGAGAAAGACAAATATCTGACGATTTTGTTCGTGTGTAGGATATAAAGAAAGAAAGCAAGAAAGCTGATAAAGCCAAAGTGAATAAGCATACTTTTAACACATAGCACCCTTTTATAATTAGAAACCTTAGTAGACTAAAGAATAGAATTTTCTCAACCTGAAATATTACATCTCTAGATATAGTAAACCTTTTTCTCTCCCAAGCACCATTTGGATATTTTTAACATAATTCATGAGTCATACAATAGAAGCAGAAGGGCCGCAGGCAGCCAGAGAGAATCCTATGTGATGTACCAGGTTTAGACCAGACAATTTTGTGAGCCTTATTCAGCCCACAGGTAAGACCTTTCCGCAACTTTGATGCAAATCGAGCTAATGTCTAATGGTGAAGATCTTTCTTCTATTGCCTTTGGGTATTCATTGTTCCACCATAATGAATCTTTTTTGACCTTCTGCAATTAAAATTTCTACTGAATCCTAATGTAGCAAGGATTTGCTTTTTTTATATTGTCACATAAACTCTGCTTTTTATGTCTTTCTTCAATCTAATGAGAATAACAGTTTCTAGAGAAACACATGTCTGCTTTTGTATCATATACGTTCAGCCTTCCCTTCTTTGCATTTCTCAATTTCACCTAAATGACTTTTGATTTCATTCTTAACTGAAGTTTTACTATTTATCTAGTCAATTTCTATCCAGAGTCTTATTAATTTTTAGAAGCCAAAACAGGGAACAATTTTTATTGTACACTTTTGATGTCTTTAACGTCTTTCCCAGTGAAAACTCTATAGCCTTATTCTAAAATGTACCTTGATTTTAATTCTGTGTTTATCTATCCTTTAAAAATAGAATATGCTTCTCTGGGGTCACTCTATGAGTATATCAACAGCAACAGAAGTGAAGAGATGGACATGGATCACATTATGACCTGGGCCACTGATGTAGCCAAAGGTAATGATGCTTCATGTATTCTTTTTTCAGTATTATTTTAACATCATCATTTGCAAAGTTGTTCATAATACTGTTGTTTCAGGCATTCAGGGTTCCAACACATTCTAAATTCACCACTAGTGTGGCTTTTCCTGTACCCATGTCCCCACTTTCCTTCCTGCCACCAAAGCCTGCCCCCTTAGCTGGCACAAACAAATGTTCTTGAGGCACTGATACAGACTGATCTCCCAGGATAACTAAACTCAGAATTGTGTTCTGTAATGTTCTCCGTTTTCCAGACTAAATGCAGGAAGATTTCTCCCACTGGAGAAATGATATTGGTCTTTCCACCCTTGCAGTTCTTTTCTCTTTGCTTTCTTTTCCTGAAATCAAGTTCCAAAATAAAATTAAGAGTTCCAGGATAACCATTTTTGCCATATCTTATGATATTGTAATTTAGTGTTTTCTTAAGACATTAAATGGAAAGACCAAAATTCTGATCTTCTGCCTCCTGATCTTAGAATTCTCTCCTTAGGCTCAGTTAACAGAAAGGTGATTTATTGCAAGATTAGTTCTACTCATTTTGTGTATGCAATAATGTTAAAAATAGTGACCACTTGCAAAAGTTTTGATTTGTCCTGCCATGTAGAAACAATTCAAACTTTGTTATATTTAATGTCAATTTGCAAATTAAACATTTTTAATATATAGAAATACTAAGAAGGGCACCCAGGCTCCAAAACCCCATTCCCTGTCCAGTTCCTGCCTCTTCCCCCCACCCACCCAATTAACTCCTGCAGACTAATGCATTCTAAAGCAATCTAAATGACATTTAATTTTATCTCCTCCTACCTAAACTTAAAAGAGTTTACAATTTTACTGTTAACTTTTAAAACATGTATTTGGATACAATGTAATCTAAGTAATGAATACTTATATTTACATTTGTATTCTAGCAACCCTGAGAGAACCACTTGTGTCCAAATTTTAATGCAGTAAACTACTTGCATTTGGTCCTCGAATCTATAAACATTTCTTTACAAAGCAAATAAAAAGATATGTAGCACTTAATGAGGAAAACCTCTTATACTTTGCTTTCATAAAAATAATACTCTTTCTTTAGAAACTTGGCATATCACTTTCAAGTTTTTTAATACTTGAAAAATTCTATATAGAGGGAAAATGAAAAAAATGCATGCTACATTTGCTGCTGAATGATATATTTCATTATTTTATAAAAATAATAATTCAGTATTTAGGATGATGTACTTAAGACTGGCTGTTTCTAGCTTAATTGTGTATTCAGGCTTCAGGCATCTCAAGTCAGTCTTAAAATCTTGCGTTCTTGAAGCCATTTTCATGTGACATCAGAGCTGAGTGTCAGTATACACAGCGACCACCCATTTGTAAGCCAAGCATTGCAGTGTTACTGGAACTGCCTGAAGCATAGTGGAAACTTCCATAAATGTAAGCACATAGACAAGTAGTCCTTTCTTTAGTTTTTTTCTTTTTTTTCCTTTTTTAAATTTTTATTAGCAAAACACCATGAGGTACAGTTGTAGACTTACAAATTTTTGTGCTTGGGTTTCAGTTATACAATGATCGAGTACCCATCCCTCCACCAGTGCCCATTTTCCACCACCATTGATCCCAGTATCCCTCCCACCCCCACCCCCTCTCCATTCCACCCTGCCTCTGTGACAGGTCATTCCCTTTTGTTCTCTCTCTCTCCATTTAAAGCACTTCACCTTAGAGTCATTTGCTTGTAGGGTGCTCAGTCAAATATACACCACGTTATTACTTAATGGCACTTGGGAGGATAGACAGCAAACAAATGTGCTGACTTCAGTCTTCCTGCTTCCTGCTGGGCACACTCTAAATATCCCTGCTCTCCTGGCCCCTTCCCCTGTAAAGTTCCTATCAGAGATCAAGTCTCTTGGTACCAGTTCACCCTTCAATTCTGGGTTTTCTCAGGAAGGTTGGTATCCTGAATGAGAAGGAATAGGAAAGAATAAGGAAGGAGAGAACAGAAGTATATCATACACCAGTGAGCCAAACCACATCAATAAAATTATCTTTTTTGTGGCTGGTGAATAAATATCAAAATCAAAGTTTAATGTGTTGAGCCTCAAGTGATAAAAGTAAAGCAGAGAATAGAATTATTTATGGACAGCAGTCACGGTTAAAATTTAAAATAGCCTATAAAAGGAAGAAGACGTCAAGACTTTTGGAATGACTTTGATCCACTCTAGTAATGCTCACTGTAGAACTTGTAGAACAAGGGTTTGATTTGTATTGCTTCTGCACCAATTCAGCTATGTCCTTTTGAGTTTAACCATGATTGAAGCTGCTGAAGCAACAAAATATTGATAAGTAAAAGATTTAACAATTCATTTTAAAACCAAGTTGATTCATGCCTGTAGATGTTGCTTAAGATCACAGAAGAATAAAATCTTCTTAAGCCAATAAATAACTTTCTTCTTTCTGAGTGTGAAAAAGAATAGAGGGAGAGTTTATCTGAGATCATACAGAAAGAATACCAGCAAGTTTATCTGAAAATTCTCTGAGTCCACCTGCAAAGCATAAAAGGAGTATTTTAAGGCAAATAAATTTAGGTCCCAGAGAGATAGTATAGCAGTCAGGCGCTTGTTTTGCCAATCCAGGCTAATCCAGGTTCAATCCCTGAAATCCCAAATGGGTCCACTGAGCACCACCAGGAGTAATTCCTGAGTGCAGAGCTAGGATTAACCACTGAGCATTGCCAATTGAGGCAAAAAAAAAAGCAGATAAACTTTGCTCTATCTCAAAATCACTATTGATTCCAGATCTCTGCTAAACCCCAAATGAAACATGCCAGATCTTTTTAGGAAACTCTGAATCACAGGTCTGATAAAAGTATTTTTAACCTCTCTAATTGTTTGAAATACAAGTGAATCAGAATAGTAGGTAACTCTATAAAAACAAAAGTAATGGAATTTTATATGCTATTGCTGATTTTATATATATACTAAATATTTTATAATATATATTCTGTTCACTATATACAAAATATGGTATATTTTGTGTATTTTTAAAAAAAAATTCTTACCAACAAGTATAGAATCTGTCTTCTTCTATCTCTAATACTTATTAAACAAATTATGCCTGAAAAAGTATTCAGAAATTTGATTCTTAAAGCAAGAAAGAAGCAACTATGAAATTCAGTCATAAAAATTACTAAAAGCTAGCCAAGTTGTAACTATTGAATTTTCACAGTTTGAAGTCTATAGAATTTCATAATAGAAGAAAGACTTCCTTTATTCTACTCACTTCTTAAAGATTGTCTAAATTACTAATACTTTTGTTAACATGACTCTTTTCAGTAATATCATTACATGGCAAGAATTTTAACTTTATTTTCTTTGTTCTTTTATGATTCCTTAATATATAACAATCAGTATAGTAAAAAAATAAATTATTTTTTAAATTAGCCTTTATAAAATTGAAGTTTTTATCTACTTAAAAAAAGAACAAAAGGCTAGTTATTAACTTATGTTCAATGGATAGTTTATTAACAAAAGAAGTGGTGGGGGGAGCACTGTTCCATTATTTAGAATGGCAACTTGAGAAATAAAGGGAAAGAAATTGGTTTAGTAAAAATTGTTCTTTTTCTTTATTTGAAGGTAATAGATAATACTGCAGAAAAATGTTACTGGGGCCAAAGGGAAAAAACCTCGGTGGACTGAGCACTTATATTGTATGCAGGAGGCCTGAGTTCAATCCCTGGTATTCCATGTTACCCCAAGAGTATGGCCCTTGCCCCCAAAAAAAACATTACTGGGGGTAACTATGAGATATATGCCTTTTAAAGTATGTAATGTAGGTTTCAGTTAATTTTTGTACATTGATTTCATAGAACTTTACTTACACACTAAATATATTGGAGAGAATTCAGTAGTGCACTTAAATAGAAATTATCTCAAACATTTATTCTTACTAAAAGAATGAAACATTTCATAACTTACTATATATTTTTGTATTTGAACATCTCTTGCCAGCCTGGACTAAAGAACCTGATCGGTTCTTCCAAATTCTACCCCTCCTCCACTGCCAAGTTCTAGTTGGAATGAGTACTGAGAAAATAAACCAATTTGGAACTGGGTTAGTGCAAACACCCAAATACAGACTGGAGGTTTTGCTCCCAAGGTTTTCTGAGAGAAAATGTAGTTGGTGGTGGAATACCTTGGAGCACTTCATAGTGGAAACTGTGCTACTTTCAAGCAGACTTCAGAAATTTAAGGTGTCCTTATTAGGTACTGTAGTAACTTTATCTATCTATAATCAAATTACAATATTTAAGAGATTAAATATAACTTTTGGGGGGCTGGATTGCTAGTGCAGTGGGTGAGGCAATTGCCTTGCACTCGGCCAGTCTGGGTTCAATCCTCAGCTCAAGTTCTCCAAGCACCATTAGGAGTAATTCCTGAGTGCAGAACCAAGAGTAATCCCTGAGCATCACCAGGTGTGTCCCCCAATAAGGTAAAATATGTAATTTTTACTTATAAATATAGTTTATACACTTTCTAATATAGCTATATATAAACTATCTATTCTTACCAAATACTTAGAAGATTAGAACACATGTCTTTAGTTTCTGCCATTGAATACTTTGTAAAAATATGAAAGGTAAACCTGGATGCAGTGTGGAAAATAATTAATGTCTTTGTTTCTTCCTGTGTGAATAGGGATGCACTATTTACATATGGAGGCTCCTGTCAAGGTGATTCATAGAGATCTCAAGTCAAGAAACGGTAATATAGTCATATGTTTTTACTTTACTCATTTTATTACAAAATACATGTGTGTGTTTGCAGATATAAGCATCATGCTTCCAATATCTTTTGTAAACTTTTGTTTGTCCTGCCACAGATATCATGAAAATTTTTCCACTGTTAATAAATATAAAAATTCTTCACACTGTTTCCAGAGAGTGCAGAGTAATGTATGATATGAATACCACAGAATGTGGACATTTGGGTTGTCTCCTTTTTTCCAATGATAAAAAATTAGTGAGCTTAATATCTTTTGGCAAAATTTTCAACACAGCCATAATTATTTCTCTAGAATAGTTTCTAAAAGAGGTATTGTTCAAAGTGTTCAATCGTGTGTTTCTAGTCTTCCTATTTTTAAATTGTTTTCTGTGCTAGCAATTTTGAGGGGTAATCCCCCCACCTTGTTATTTCTGAATTATTTTGTCAGTCATATTGCTTGGACTAATTTCCCTCAAATAATTAACATATTTAAGTAAATGCTTTTCTTTTCTTCTTTTTTCACTTTCTAAAGTTTGCTTATGTATTTTATAATTTGGAGAATGCACATTTGAAAATGATTTTCAGAACTAGACATTACCTCCAAGTGAAGAGGTAAAAAAAAAATGCTTCTTAGATTACATCACTTGAAAATTAACACAGAAAGGCAGTGACATCAGTTAGCTAGCCTTTATCAGGGTTTGCTACAAAATAGTCCCCCCACCAAAAAAAAAAAAAACCAAAGCAACAACAGCAACAAAAACCACCTTGCTATCAACTCAGTTATATGTTTTAATTTATTTCTGTGCTTTCAAGTGATTCTTCTAAGAAAAAAATATCATTCCTTTTTAGAGACTCCTTAAATAGTTGCAATTAAAATGTGGGTATTTTCTAATAGCCCGAGATTGTTGAAATGGGTAGTGATGGCAAGTGGAGGAACAGGCGTAGGGAAGGTTGACCAGCTGCTCCTGTTTATCCTCCAGGACTGTGAAATTCCTAAGGTATAAAAAGGAAGTCGGCAGCTACCACTTATCAGTATTCTGAGTTGAAGCCCCACCCTGCCAAGTGACACTGTTTGATTGTTCTTGTATAGATCTTCTTAGATCGAAAAGATGCCAAGATCCAAAAGGTGCCCTAGACATAATATTTTAGAAGTAAACGCTTTGATATACCATATGCTAAATGGAAGTCTTTAGGATAAGAAAACAATCTAAGAGCTAGTAGGAAATATCAAAGTTTTATGGTTTTATAAAATTTTATAAAATAAATTCACACCCAGAATTTCAAACTATGTTACTGGATTTCTTTCCTGTTGATCTACTTTACCAATAGATTCCAAGTACCTCAGGAAATAAGAATTATTAAATTATGGGTTACTCTACAGTGTCATCATAAAAACTAAATAGCAATGAAGAATGTCTCCATTTCATTAAATCACATTTTGGAATTATTTAGGAATACTCACTGAAACAATACTTATTTAGGAATACTCACTGAAACAATATAAGCCAAATATACAGCTATTTCTTTTATGAAGAGAGGGATTAAAATGACTCTTGTAGTTTATATTTTATTTTCTATTATATTTTAAAGAGCATTTATTAATCTTATATTAAGACTAATTTAAAGATATTTTTACAATGACTGACTATGGTATTTATGCTATTAAGTTTATAGCTTGTTATAGATTTTTTAACTTTTATCCCTAGGCTAAATATTAAATACCTAGAGATTACTTTCCCTATTGATCAGAGACATTAATAGTATCTAATAACATATTAATCATCTACTGTGTTTGTCAGGTTCTATTCTTGACTTTTACTCCTCTTACTCTCACCCACTCCCATAAAAGTATCTATTTACCCTTTCAAATAGATCTCAAGTTCAAATCTATGTATTGTGCCTTCATTGGTCCTTTTATCTTCTCTCTGCCCTTTAAAAATAAAATTGGTTTTCACTTTCTTAGTGATAAAATATATAAAAAGGTAAATTAGATTAAAAGAAATTACAATTTGATCCCCAAGTCCTGATTTGACCTTTGTGCTATATTTTATGATCTTTGATATTTAATTACTGTTCTTTTGAATTATAGCAACTTGAATGCACAATAATATACCTCTTCAGTTCTTCTCTAATATACTCTCCCTTCTGCATATTGGACCACTTTATTTCTTCACTTAAAAACAATCCAAAGGCTTTCCATTGCTCACAAAGGCTCTTCTTCACTCGTCCCTTTCCTTTCAAAATTACTTCCCCTTTCCTCCCTTCTTGGCCTTTTGTATACGCTTTCTTCTTCCTGGAAATCTACTTCTTTCCAAGGCTATTCCCAGGTCCCCTCTTTCTGGTTAACCCAATTTATTATTCAGATCTAAACATTAGCATTTTTCTTAAGTAATATTCTTCTGCCCTCCCTAGATTAAGATATCCCTTTTTCTTTTGTTCTATGGTGATCTCTGTCTCCATAGACTGTATCCCACTTTATTATAGATGCTTGTTTAATTACCTTTTCTATTGACTGTAAGCTCTACAAGAACAAAGATAATGCCAATTTTACTTGCTCTCCTATTCCCAAGCATAGCACATTGTCTTACCCTTAACAAATATTTGTTACATAAATGAATGTCTAAGTAAGCAGATTACTGAATATTTTCTCTTCCTCTAAGAAAATTACTCTTTTATTAGGAATGCTACCTATACCATGAAATAATAATGCTAATGACTTCCTAAGGATTATGTGAGTGGTCTGGAGATAGAAAATAGATCAAAGTTGGGTTCTCATTATGAGATGTTACTCATCTATGCTCTTTATTAATGATTAGTACTGCATTTGGATTAAACAAATGTCTTCAATGACTTGTTAGTCAGTAGTTTCTGAAATTAGTTTATTGTTTTAATGTCAGCTCCTTTATGCAACCTGAATGCCGTAAACACTTTGATTTTACCTTTCATGGTGCCATATGGAAGATAGAAAGAGAAGTTAATTTTTTAGCATAAGGTAATTCAAACAAATAACATGATTGTCATAATTTATCTTTTTCTTTCAGTTGTTATAGCTGCTGATGGGGTATTAAAGGTAAGACTAATACATTTAATTAAAAGCATTTGTTAATTTCAGATGTAGTGTTATGTGACTGATAATTCTCTTACTAATCAATAAGTAGAAAATGGATCCTTGCCTCTCTCTCCTCAGATCTGTGATTTCGGTGCCTCTCGGTTCCATAACCACACCACACATATGTCCTTGGTTGGAACGTTCCCATGGATGGCTCCAGAGGTTATCCAAAGTCTCCCCGTGTCTGAAACGTGTGACACTTATTCCTATGGAGTGGTGAGTTCACTTTTAAGTTTCTGTTGCTGAAGAAACTAGAAAAAGCAAACCTACAAGAAGAGGGATACAATTTAGCATGCCTTTAAGCTGGCAAGGCCTTTTGGAGTTATTTGTTTGATCAGGAAGTGGGGGGTTGAGTCACACCCTGTGGTGCTCAGGGCTTACTCCTGGCATTGTGCTCAGGGATTCCTCCTGACAGGATTTGGAAGACCCAGTGGTGCTCTAGATCAGCAGTTTCCACGTGGAAGGCATGCACCTTCCCACTCTATCTCTCTGGCCCTCAAAGCATACTTCAGCCATTGAGTTAATGAGGCCTTTTCTTGTGGAATACACTGGCAACCTAAAGAACACTTTCTTATTGCTAAAATGTTTACTTATTTTCTTCACTGATATGCTCTGAACTGTTTGTCTGTGCTGAGAAGAAACCAATGCCCTTTTCAAGAAAGAAATCAGGAAACATAAATAATTTCAGGCCTGGTGGTTTCCTTTCTTGGGTGGATGGCGAAGTGTAGAATTAATTTTGTGGAAACATGGGCCACTTGGAACAGGACTTCAGCATGACAGGTTACTCAAATAGTACACAACCCCTAGGCTAGCTGCCAAATTACTGCCAATTACAAATTGCAAGAAGTTGTTTAGTGTCAGCTACCAAATCAATCATGGAGTTTCTGGAGACAATAGGAGATGTACTTAGTCTGGTCTAGCCCCTGCTGTAAGGCTGGTCTAGTCGGTGTGGCTCCCTGAAATACGATTCTAAGACATTGCACAAGAACAACCAAGTAACATAGTTATAAGAATAGAGTAAAGCCTGTGGGTGAGGTGGAATAGGATTGGTAGTAAAATGCCTTACCTTTGTTTTCTATTGTTCTGAAAGATTGAGCAAATGCTTAACAAATCACTCTATCAAGTAATTTAAATTACTTCAGCAAACTTTGCTGCCTTGGCTGACCGTTTCTTGTGTAGGCTTATACTGACTCACCAGAGGCTGCTCTTAAGATTCAATTCCGCGTCAGTGTTGAGTCTGCTTTTAAGTGGTGGAAGAAAAATGCCCTTGGTGAAGCTGTTTTAAAACAAATTATGCTTTTTTCCTTTGCTCTAAAGAGATGGCATTGTACTGGGAAGGTTGGGCACCTCCACCCGCCACTGGATTTGCTGCATTCCATTCAGAAATGTGCTCATTGAGTTAGGATGGGAAAGTTAGAATTTTATTTTACTCCTGACCCCTTCCTATGCTTTTCAAGATGAACACCATTCATAAAAGAAGTACAAAGCTTGCTTTCCAGAGCATTTTTGTGTATAAACAATCACCAAAAAAATTACTTAATAAAAATGACATTTTTACATGTTCATTTAGATATGACCTAAGAGGGCAAGAAAAGATAATTATTAAGATAGGGGCCACATTAGCTACAGATGTATTTGTCCATAAACTTTGACAATGAGAGGCAGTGTGGTGACTTAACATTTTTGATAACCTCTCAAAAATAGGCTTTGCTGGGGCTGGAGCAATAGCACAGCGAGTAGGGCGTTTGCCTTGCACGCGGCCGACCCGGGTTCAATTCCCAGCATCCCATATGATCTCCTGAGCACCGCCAGGGGTAATTCCTGAGCGCAGAGCCAGGAGTAATCCCTGTGCATGGCCGGGTGTGACCCAAAAAGAAAAAAAAAATAGGCTTTGTTGTTCTTTATTTGTGTTGTTCTTTTGGGTTTGGAGACCATACCTGGCTGTGCTCAGGGTTTGCTCTTGGCTCTGTACTCAAGGATCACTCCCGGTGGTGCCTGGGGGCTTTATATGTGTTCCAGGGATCAAACTGGGACATATAAACTATGAGACACAGCCATGTCTCAGGGAGACATTCTGTCCAAAGAAAGAAACACTTCTCAATTTACCAGTTGCATTGTCTGTGTCATTTATGAAAGTTAACTTGCAGTCTGGACAAGCAAAACTCCTATAGCAAAGGATACATTGACAGCATCCAGGCAGAGGAGACAGAGAGTCCCTTGTCAAGAGAGGAGCCCTGTCGTGTGCACCACAAGCTATTATAAGCACAAAGAGATTTCTGAGGTCCAGGCAGTTGTCTGAATAGCTCCCAACCCACAGGAGAAGGAGTCCCTTACCTCATACTTACAGAATGGAATAGGAGGCGAAAATATGGGCAGTGAACCAGGGTGGGAGCCGCCTGCATAGACCACCTTTGTGAACTCTTGCACCTTGCTAACCACAGCAGGACATGTTGGAACCTCCCCTTCACTCAACTAGACCTCGAGGGCAGAACCCGGATGAGAGCTCCACCCACTCTTGGGCATTAACTCAGCCAGCTGGGTACTGAATAAAACCGAAGCGAGTGTTCACTGCTGGCAGACAGGCTCAGTCTCTACTAGTTTCTACCTGCCTGCTAGCAAGCAAGCCACATTCTTTACATCCAGCAAGCCCCTCCTGCGGGGGAGGGGGGGCTCCCAGAACTTAATTAGCTAGTGAAAGGGGGCCCTCTGCAGCCTGCTGCTTCCCCGTATGGTCAGGCAGACTGCTCCCTGCAAGGCCCTGAGGGCACACTCTGTCTTGGACCAGCTGGTCTTGTGACTTTGGCCTATCCCTTTCCCAGCTCCCCAGCTGCTACCCAGGCCCCCATGCAACCTTTGCACTGCAGTTACTGCCAAGCTCATGGTGATTTTGGAACCCCAGCCCTCACTCACGTTGTGCCACCATAACTTGTGCCACACACAGTTGTGACCCTAGAGAACATCAGACATACTGAGAAGACAGAGGAGTTCATATCTACCAATGGGATCAGGACAAAAACTTGGGAAGCATTCATATTACACCAGAGCTATGTAAAGGACCTGAAAAATACTTCAAAGCAATTTCATTATGGTTCCTAATGAAATTAGGAACTCAATGGAAGAGAATTTCAACAAGACCAGGGGAGTATGGGAAAAATCCAAACAGTTATCTTGAAACTAAAGAATACAGCTACTGAAGTAAAACATGATAAAGGAACTCAAAGGAAAATGGAAGAGAACAACAATTGAATCAGTAAGCCAGAAGATAGAATAGTGGAAATCATCTAAAACTACCAGCTAAACAAATAATAAAATTTCAAGGAATGAAGATAATGTAAGGGATTTATTGGACATTAAAAGAACATGATTTTCATAATAAGAGTTACAGAAGGAGAAAAAAGAACAGGGCCAAAATCTTATTTGAAGAAATAATGGCCAACAGTGTTCCAAAATTGAGGAAGAAAATAGATACAAGATTTAGGAATTTCAGAGTTCAGAGAAAATAGCCTCAGACATAAAAGGAAATACTTTGTAAGTAAAATGACAAAACAAAACAACAGCAACTATAAAGGTAAAATAATCCTAAAAGCAGCAAGGGAAAAACAAAGAGTCACATATAGGAAGCCTCCATAAGATTATCAGCAGATTTCTGAACAGAAATTCTAAAGGCCACAAGAGAGTAACACATTATATTCAAAGTGTTGAATGCAGAAGATATCCTACAAAAAAATGCACAGCAAGTGTCTCACTCCTATTTAATGGAGTGTTGGTTTTTCAAACAACAGTGAATAGAATTCATTTCATCAGCCTTGTAAGACATATTAAAATTATTTCTATAAGAGGTAAAGAAACTTAACTTTGAAAAATTAGAATACGTAAAGTGTATAAAACAAGACAGAAGGAGAGGGAAACCAGAACCAACTCAAAATTTACTTGCTTAAAAAAAAAATTTACTTGCTTGCAGTTTCAAGTAGGCTTTGAGCCTAGAACCATAATTGTAAAGATTTTGATAATGTCAAATCAAAATGGAAACAAGAAAAAGAAGTTGGAACCTTGTCTCTACACAAAAGACAGATAAGGCACAAGGGAGAAGAAGAGAACAAAAAACAGAGTCAAACTGCAATAATATAGAATCCACGTAGGAAAATGTGTACATTCATTTATGGCAATTATTTGTATAATATCAATGGCCCAGGAGACAGAATGGCTGGAAGTCCATGTCTGGCCTATACAGGACCCAGGTTCAATCCTGGGCTGTGCTTAGCATCCTAGGTATCATAGCATGTAGTTTTGGTAGCCCCCAGCACCAAGAAGGCCCTTCAAATCTCAGTGGCCTCAACTCATCTATCAAAAGGCATAGGATAGTGGAATAAATCAAAAAATAAACTCGAGCCTTCTGCCTGAGGAGTGAGCAGGAGGTCAACTAACACTAGGAGATCCACTAAAAACCCAGTAGTAAAAATAGGGCTGGGGCCAGATCAATGATACAACAGGTAAGGTTCTTCCCTTGCATGCAGCTAACTCAGGTTCAATCTCCAGTACTCCATATGGTCTCCCAAGTCTCACCAGGAGTGATCCCTGAGTGCTGATTCAGGAGTACACTATGAGCACAGCTGGGTCTGACCCAAAAACAAACATACAAAATAGGGATCAAAGTAAAATATTGAAAAACTACTCTACTGGCGCAGGGGCCATGCTAATCTTCTCTGTATAGTTCCAATTTTAGTATATGTGCTGCCGAAGCGAGCTGCAGCGACAGCACAGCAGTAGGGCGTTTGCCTTGCACGCAGCCAACATGGCCGACCCGAGTTCGATTCCTCTGCCCCTCTCGGAGAGCCCAGCAAGCTACCGAGAGTATCTCGCCCGCACGGCAGAGCCTGGCAAGCTCCCCGTGACGTATTCGATATGCCAGACACAGTAACAACAAAGTCTCCAATGGAGACGTTACTGGGCCCGCTCGAGCAAATTGATGATCAACGGGAGGGCCTTTACTTTACTTTACTTTACTCTACTGGCAAATGGTAACCTAAAACTGGTAGGGATAACATCAGATACCTGATAAAATAGACTTAAAGTTTAAGAAGGTGCTGAGAGAGGGATTAAGGAAACAATCCACAGGAGGGCTTGATATTCATTAATGTGTACCAGGTGGGCTGGTAAAAAAAGATATATTTTATATGCACCAAAGGAGCATCAGAATATATGAAGCAATATTAATAACCCTGGAGAGAGACATATACAGCCACGCAGAAGTGGTAGGGATCTTCCACATCCTACTCTAATTAATGGACAGATAAATCAGACAGAAAATAAGGAAGCAGTCTTAAGTAAGGAGTTAAACCAAATGAATATCATATATATTTTCGGCTCCCTCCACCCTGCAACAACTGTATACATATACATATCAAATGTATATGGAACATCCTTTAGAAGAGATTACCTGTTGGGAATGTCAATAAGTTTGTGTAGATTGAAATCATAGCAAGTATCCTGATTTATAATTTCATACCATTGTCATGGACTGCAGTGATAGCACAGCGGGTAGGGCGTTTGCCTTGCATGCGGCTGACCTGGGTTCGATTCTTCTGTCCCTCTCGGAGAGCCCAGCAAGTTACCTAGAGTATCCCACCCTCACGGCAGTGCCTGGCAAGCTCCCTGTGGCATATTCGATACACCAAAAACAGTAACAACAACTCTCACAATGGAGACGTTACTGGTGCCCACTTGAGCAAATTGATGAACAACAAGAGTACAGTGCTACAGTGCTACCATTGTCATGAAAAATCAATCACAAAGAGAAATGCTGAAAAATATCTGGAGATTAAACTGTTATTCTATCAAGTTAATACAGAAATCAAAGGATAAAATTTTAAATGTCCTGAAAACAAAAAAATAAAGAGACTTGCTATTAGAACATTTGGAACACATCATAAAGCAATACTTAGATACAAGTTCTTAGCACTATAGCACTGTAGCACTGTCATCCCATTGTTTATCTATTTACTCAACTGGGCACCAGTAACATCTCCATTACGAGATTTGTTGTTACTGTTTTTGGCATATCGGATATGCAATGGGTACCTTGCCAGGCTCTGCTGTGTGGGCAGGATACTCTCGTTAGCTTGCTGGGCTCTCCGAGAGGGATGAAGGAATCGAACCCAGGTCAGTTGCGTGCAAGGCAAACGCTCTACCCACTGTGCTATTGCTCCAGTCCACAAGTTCTTAGCAAACAAAACAATTTCTTTTTGTTTTATTTTGTTTTGGGGGTATATCAGTGGTGCTTGGGGTTCAAAACCCAGGGTGGGAATGTGCAAGATAAATGCCCTACTCACTGTATTCTTTTTCTAGCCCAATAAAAAAATTCTTAAACAATCTAACCTTCTACCTGAAGGAACTAAAACTCTGTTTAATAAAATAGGTTCAGAAATGGAAAGGAAGAAATTACAATCATGCCAAATACAAGGGATTATGAAAGGCATGCTATGAACAACTTCTGCCACTAAGATAGGGCAAATTAAAAGAAATGATCAAATTCTTAGAATAGTACAACCTCACAAGAATGAATCAAAGGAAATAGAAAATCTGAACAGACCAATTGTGAGCAAAGAAGTTGAATTAGTAATCAAAACTCTCCCCCAAGCAGAAAAGATTAGATAGTTCTACTGAGTTCTGCCAGACCTTCTAAGGTGATTCATTACCTGTCCTCAAACTGTTCCCCAAATTGAAGAAAAAGGAATTTTTCCAAATATATTCTATGATGTCAAGTTACTTTGATACCAAAATTGGATTGAACATTACAAAGAAAAAAATTATGGATTGATATCTTTGATTAACATAGATGTGAAGTTCCTCAACAAAGGTGCCCTAGAGAGAGTGCAAAGGGTAAGGCACTTGCCTTGCATGTGGTCAACCCTGGTTCAATCTCCAGCATCATGGAGTCCCTTGGACAGTGGAGCAAAGGATGCACAGATGGTTCAACATATGCAAGCAATTATTGTAATACAAAAATATTACATCAACAAAGTAGATTTTAAAAATTCTTTGATCATATCAATACACTTATTTAAACATTTGACAAGATTCCTTGTCTGTTTATGACAATTACTAAATAAAATGGAGTTATAACAAGCATACCTCAACAGAATAAGTGCCTAATTATTTGACAAATCCAGAGGTAACATTATTTCTCAATGGTAAAAAACTGAAAACTTATCCTCTAAGATCAGGCACAAAACAGGGATACCAACTCATCATTATTGCTCAGCCTAGTATTGAAGCTAGAACAATTCAGAAACAAAACAAGTAAATGAAACCAAGTTGACAAGAGAAGAAAGGAAGCCATAACTATTTGTAGATGACATGATATATACATAGAAAACCCTAAAGCCTTTGCTAAACAAAAACTGTAGAAGTAAAGTGATGTAATAAATTGGCAAACTTATTTGAATGCACAGAAATCAGAGTTGAATTTCTATGCAAGCATTCAACTAGAAAAGAAAGAAATTAAAAAAACAATTTTATTTTATAATCACATCAAAAATAATTAAGTACCTTGTCATAAACTAAAGAGGTGAAAGACTTATACATAAAAAACTTTAAGAGGCTGTTTAAAGAAGTAGAAGATATAAGGAAATAAAAACAATATTCCATGTTCTGGTGTTAGAAGAATTAACATTATTAAAATAAGTAGCCTATCTGAAGCTTTATACAGAATTATTGTAGAGGTAAAGGTAAAGGTAAAGGCCCTCCCGTTGATCGTCGACTTGCTCGAGCGGGCCCAGTAACGTCTCCATTGGAGACTTTGTTGTTACTGTGTTTGGCATATCGAATACTCTCGGTAGCTTGCCGGGCTCTCCGAGAGGGGCGGAGGAATCGAACTCGGGTCGGCCATGTTGGCCGCTTGTAAGGCGAACGCCCTACCCGCTGTGCTACCGCTCCAATAATTCCACAGAATTATTGTGATTCCTATAAATTTCAATGACTGGCCAAAGAAGTAGTACAGGGATTAAGACATGCTGTGCCTACAACCAATCCCAGTTCCATCCCTGTTACCACTTAGCACCAAGGCTCACTGAGCCCCACTTGGGAGGCAAAAAAACTGAAATAAAATACACTATGATAAGTAAAAATATGCATTAACCTTTTTCATTTAAGGAACTAGAACAAATGTTCGTGAAATTTGTATGGGGACACAAAAGAAATTCAAATAGACACATCAATCCTGAAGTAAAAAGAAGAAATTTATAATACTCTCCAACTTCAAACTACATTACCAAGATCTGGTAACCAAGACAGTATTGTATTGAAATAAAATTAATGTGTAGAGCAAGAGAATAAAATTGGGGACTGAGAAATAAACCCTGATGTATATGAAAGGTTTACAGCAAATAGCATGAAATGAAGAAAGAAATGTCTGTTCAACTAATGGTGCTCAGAAACTGGGCAGCCCCATGGAAAAGAAGGCATCTGGATTACTATTTCACACCATGCACAAAAGTTAACTCAAAATGGATTAAAGATTTGGATGTTAGACTTGAACCATTAACATATATAGAAGGAAAAGGGCAAACACTCTGTTATATTGGTCTATGTGTAAGGATTCTACTCCAATGTCAGAGAAGACAAAAGCCAACACACAAATGGGATAAAATAAACACACCATATGTCTGAGAGTGTATTAATTAATATTCAAGATATAGAAAGAACTCAAGACAAACAAAACACAGCAAAGCAAACAACCCTATTAAAAAAGGAGAGAACAACTGAAGACAGGTCACAAAAAAAGGAATTTAGACACCAACAAGCACACAAAAATAATGTTCATCATCACTTATGTACAGGGAAAATACAAACTCAAAACTTCGATCTCCTCACACCTGTTAGAATGGCCTATACCAAAACAACCAGCCTCAAAACTTGTCAGCAAAAGCGAGGAGAAAATAAAGAACCATCATTCACAGTTGGCGGGACCATACATAGATCAAGCATCCATGGAAAAACTGAGTGGTCTTCAAAATATTAAGTGGATGGGTCAGAGAGATAACAGTGTGTAAGGTGCTTGCTTTATATGTAGCTAATTCAGTTTTGATTCCCAGCGCTGTATATGGTTCTCTAACAACTGCCAGGAGTGATTCCTAAGCACAGAGCCCTGTTAAGCCCCAAGTACCACCAGTTTTGACCAACAAAACAAAACAAAACAAAAATCTCCCAACTATATGTAAATTAATATATATAATGAATCTACCATATGATCTAGCAATTCCACTCCTGAAAATTTACCAAAGAACACAAAAATACTAGTCCAAAGACAAGCACACCTGTGTTCATTCTGCACTACTCACAATAACCAAGGTGTGGAAACAGTCCCAGTGCCCAGTGACAGACAAGTGGATAAAAAAAAAAAATGTTAACACTACTCAGGTATTTTTCTCCATTTTTTTTTAAAGAAAGATGAAATTTTGCCATTTGCAACAACATGGATGCACCTGGAGAAGGCATGGCAAATGAAATAAGTCTGAAGAACAAAAACAAATTCTGGGTGATTTTACTCCTATGTGGGAAATGAAAAATCAAAATGGGGGCGCAGGACAAACCAGTCATCGGAGTCTGTTCTTCAAGTTGGGATTACTAAAGGGGGAAGCTGTGGGAGATACAGGAGCAAGGAGAGCCCAGTGGGCTGTGATAGGGGAACACTGATACTTTGGGGTGGAGCTCTACATTTGAAGAACTGTCAAACCATAAGCCTACAACCTATCCTGTCCTGGAAACCAACATTACCTTAATTTTAAAAAACTAAAATCCCTTTCTTGAAAATCTTAGCTGTCCATTGGGCCCCAACCCCCAGCAGTGACAGATGAATAAGACCATGAAAAACAAGTTTCACCCTTTTCGAAAACCAACCTAAAGGATTAAACCAATATAATTTGGTTTTTTCTTTTTTTGTCTCTACATTAAAAAAAAACAAACTAAAACTAGAATATCCAATTTTCTCAGTCTCTTAACACTGTGTGATAGACTTTGTTGACCCTTCTCACAGAAGGCATCTCCCAGCTTCATTCAGCCCTGCAGCCAATATCTGGCAGATACCGGAAAGGGATATTGAGTTCCTTGCTACCTCTTAAGCTGGTGAACTTTGCTGGCAGGCCATTGTTCCTCTGTGTAATGAAAATAAAAGGGGAGATATTTCTCCCCTCTTAGGATGACATCAACCAAAAGAGCAAGTGTGCAGTAGGTTATCTACATGAAGTAAAAAGAGGGGGAAAAAAATAAGTCAGGAGAACACAAATCACTGAACAGTTTGAGAAGCCAAAACTGAACCTCTCAACAAAAAAAGCCTTTCTTAGGACACTGTAGAAGGGATCAGGGTATTTGCAGCTTCTGCCCCCAAACCAGTTTGGGAAGAGAGTGACCTGAGGGCTAGCATGGCCGCCTTCGCTGGCTGGCATATGAGCCTTTCCAGAGCAAGCCTGGCCCATGGAATGGCTTCCCATTGTTTGTAAGGAAAAAGGCAGGGAACGTACACAGTTTTGTCCAAATTTCTCTTCTGTTAACTAAAAATAGAAATTTTCCTTGTGAGCACAGATTAAATGTGAGAACGGCTCACTATAAAAAGAGTTGGAAAGTATTTTCAGGGTGAAAGATCACATTAATGTTTGGCCCACGTCCCCATAACTGATATTTTCAGGCATAGTTGAATATATTTTTAGTCTTCCAAGTGACTTCTTCAACAAAGTTACCTTTCTGTGCCAAGTCATTTGGTTTGTGTTTCAAAACAAAACAAACAAGAAAGCCATCCTTGTCCTATCCTGTCCTGCCTATTTTTTGATGTGTTTCTGATCAGAAATCATGACATGTGCAGACACTGGGTTAAATGGAAAGACCTCGCTGGTGCTTCAGAGTCCAGCAATAGTTAGTGACTTGATTTCATGTCCCCGGTGGCTCCCTCCCTCAGCAAGGGCAGCTCTGTAGAGACACAGAGAAGGCAATTGCAATGAGACTGACTCATTTCCCAGGTCTGAGTTCTTAGGGAGATAGAACTCAGATCACAGTAGCTTTGGAACATTTTGCAGCGGACTATTTTGGAATAAAGACTGACATGACACCAGTCTTTTCTTGGCCTTTTCCCCCGCAAACTCTTGGTTTTGCCTTTTACAAAATTCGGCTGATCTCTGTGTGGGTGAGTGCCCAACCTACAGTGGATGCAGACCAAGCTCTGAACAGGAGGCTCATCTGAGCACTGGCAGGTCTAGAGCATCTCATTTATTTGAGGCGAATTCATCACTCCCTTTCTGCCTAAGAATGCCACCACCGTTCATTGACTTGCCCCTCATCCCCTTTCCCCTCCCCAACCCCATCCCCAGGGGAGTGATAATTGCAACAAATTGAGGGACTTCATTTCCTGCTCACCCCCACTTGTGCCCCCCCTCCCCGTGCAGGCTTCCGTTGGGGTCGGGGCGGGGGGGTGGGGGCAGCATACATGTTCTGGTGCTCCCTTCCCGTGTTCACTAGAATTGTCCCCTTCTGGGGTGCCCCTTACCTTTTCCTAATCACTTCTGGGACTCAAATAGAATTATTCAGTAGCTCTTCTAAAGAAGTACCTTACACACTTGATTAAAAGCCCAAAGAGGCTTGGGTGAATTTTTTTCTCTCCTGCTTGAGCAGCATCTGCCAATTTCCCTGATTTTCTTGCTAATTATCTTCGTATTAGCCAGAATTTGTTTAACATGTTATGGCTCAAATAAGACTTGAGGAGTAATAGAGGAAGAAGTGGATATAGAGTTAAGAATTTATAGGATTATCTTGAAAACTATAGAGCCTCAGTGTTCTTAATTGGAGGTGATTTTTTGTTGGCATGTTCATTTTTGTTTTTGGAACAAGAGAAATCTAAACAAAAACGGTTGAATTCACTATTCACTTCTGCCATGGCTGCATACACAAAACATGGCCGACGACATTCGTTCATGTGCCGTAGCTTTTCATTTTCTAGTTAGATGGGGTGAGAGGTTTTCTTTCAGCAGCAAATAGAAAGTTCATATTCTACTTCTGCCACTTGACAACGAATGTCTTTGCATAAACTTATCTAACTTTCTGGATCCTTTCTGGATCCCTAATCAACAAAACAAGAACAGTATCTATCCAATAGGATAGATATAAAGAGGTTAGCAGAATAAAGGGGCATAATAAACACCTCCCTAAGAAATGGTAGTAGTTGAAATGGTAGTAGTTGTTATTATTACTGATAATGTTGTAGAATTGTTTTTATACTTCAGAGAATATGGAAATTTTAATGCTCCTGTGTAAGCAGAGAAAGCAACCAAGTGTACAAATCTCCATTACTCAGCTTGTAAAGAAAAGTCAAACTAATTGGATGTTCTCAGTTTTCCCAGGATCAGTTTGCTTTCTGCGGCACCCCATTGTGAATTTATTAATCATACTGATTTCAAGAATTGCAGGGACCAGAAAGATAGGACAGGGGAAAAGCACTTGCCTTGCATGCAGTTGGCCCCAGTTTGATCCTTAGTACACCAATTGTTCTGTTGAGCACTGTCAGGAATGATTCCTGAGCACTGAGCCAAGGAGTAAGCCCTGAGCACCACTGAGTGTAGCCCAAAAACCTTTGTAAAAAAAGAATTGCAGAAATGAAGACACACATAAACTAATGCTCTCACACAAACCCAGTGTTTATGTCCATAAGGTATTTATTTCATTTTAGACATGGTATAATAAATTATGTCATAATTAAATGAAAATAAATGTTTTAAACTATCTGGTTTTGAAAGAAAATTTTTCAGAGATACAAAATCTAAATATCCTAGTTTTTCAAGTCCAACCATTATGGAGGAAGTGGATTAGCAAGTTAGTAGTTTGTATTTTTTTTTAAGATGAAATCTTGAAGTTGAAAAAATTTAACATTTTAATTTATTATTGAATCTGCAGTTAATAATTTATCATGTCTCAGAGATAAAACACACAGAGAGTTTTAGTTCATAAAACATAAAATCTATTTTGTAAGAATTCTAGTAACTTATAACAAAAAGTTAAAATTCTTAGGTCCACTGGCTTTATAAAATATTAAATAATCTGGCTCTAGATGTTGTAATTTCTAAACCAGGATTTTAAAAAAAAAATAAAAGGGTACAAAAAATATATAATATATGGGAGAAGTAGTGTGCATGAATGTATACATTATTCCCGACTTTCTATAGATGGGTTTCGTTGTGTCTGGTAATTGGATACAGTTAAATGTTAGATAAAGTTTCAGTAGTATACCAAAAATATAAAGTACAAGAATAAAAACTCCATTTTCTTTTTTGTTCCAGGTTCTCTGGGAGATGCTAACAAGGGAGGTCCCCTTTAAAGGTTTGGAAGGATTACAAGTAGCTTGGCTTGTAGTGGAAAAAAACGAGGTAAGACTACGATTCTCCATTCAGGTACATAGATCAGAAAACAGTATTGGGGTTTTGCAAAAGACTTTTTCATCTTCTTCAAATTGAAAGTAAGTTCACGCTTATGGAAAGATTAGCAGTAGGAGCTAACACAAAGGGTCAAAGTGATGTTATTCCTCATGAATGGACCCTTTACATCTAATTGTTGCAGCTTCACGTCGTGATGCTGTAGATCAAAAATCGTACAAGTACTGTACTAGTTTCTCAGTCTCAATTGTAAAACCTAGGGGTTTGTTCTTAGTGATGAAAGAAGCCATTGCGTCCAAGGTAGGGGAACAGTTTAACTCCATCTCCTGCGTTTAGGACATCTTTTTTACTGGCCGGGAGTTGATATATCTGTAAGAGACCTTCAGCTACTTCAACTTACCTCTCCCAGCAGGAGTCACTATAGTACAAGAAACTGTCGCTTAGATGAGAATTTCAAAAATAAAAGAAGAAAAAATAGTTTCAAAAAAGGGAAAAATTACAGTTTTGCCACCTACGTTGAGCACTGCATTGAAGATGAGCTCCTCACTGGAATTGGCGAGGCAGTGGCATAACTGTGCGCTTCTTCATGCAGAGCCTTTCCATTTCAAAAGGACTTCAGTGGCGTAAACACCGTTTGTGCTGTGTCCCCAGCCTCGCTTTTCTTCTTCCCACAAATTGAGGCTTTCAGCTAGTTGGACCTATGAGCCTACATCAGAGAACATGGTACATTCATATCAAAGAGAGCAACTACATTCTGAAAGGTTTAAAAATTGTGCCTGAAACGCACAGCCATGGAAATTCTCAGCATAAGGATGAAGCATCCGATATCAAGGTATTAGGAGAACTCAGATCACGTCATGGAAGCACTCGGTTGTCTTTACAGGGCAAAACAACTTAATTTCACAGGACTTCATTTCCACATCTTCTTTGTGCCCTCTACAAAGGCTAAGATTGCAATCTTAGGATAAAAATAATTTGCAAAAAAATAAAATAAGTGATTCTATAATCAGGGTTTTTCCTTTTTTAAAACCTTTAAAAGGAGGATTCACTTCATCTGCTCCTCATGTGAGTGCAGGAATGAATTCCATCAAAGAGCTGTGATTGACTAAGAGAATCCAGTGGTCCATCTTTTAGATCAGTGGTTTTCAACCACAGGTCTGTGGACCGATGCCACTCTGCAAAACTTTGCTGCCAGTCCTTGAAAAAAATATATTGCCACCTAATAGACAGTTGCTTCATGGACCAGTGCTGGTCCTGAGTGCAAAAATGGTTGAAAGCCATTGCATAATCCTAATCC
Source organism: Sorex fumeus (assembly GCF_029834395.1). NCBI lineage: Eukaryota > Metazoa > Chordata > Mammalia > Eulipotyphla > Soricidae > Sorex > Sorex fumeus. Next base: position 26,057,100 of record NW_026606066.1, read on the forward strand.
AGAGGTACCTTATTAATTTGTCCTCCTGAGTCATTGAGAATGGGCGAAATGTTTGTGCCAGCTAAACAGGATGGGTGAGAGATGCCAGTTTAAGGGAACAAAACAGAATTATATTCAAGAATGTATTTGATTCATTATTCCACAAGAACTGTTTTGTTCTAATTAAATATGATAGAACTTCCTGATATGCACTTAAACCTCACGTATAGGAGAACTGGTAATTCTCATCAAGTAAGTGCCTATTTGTTTCTGTTCAGTTCCTTTTACTGATGATGAGACAGCTGGTGCTGTGTTTACAGATGAGAGTAAAAAAATCATAGACCTGTTGACTATGGAACAGAACACCCAATGTCATCTCCCTACTCTGTACCATTTTCAGATAAACTAGAAAAAAAAACTGTTTTAAAACCTAACTGGGCCCTCCAAAGAGGTCTAAGACAGAATAATTAATATTTTAAGAAAGTATTTAATCGAAAGAATGGCCACATGGGTGTAAATCTAAAGCACTTTCAAAATAGTAGAACTTCCCTCAAGGATTTTTAATTCTAAACAGTAAAAAGAATTTAGAAGCTAATCTTTGAGGAGCTGACTTGAATATTAAGGATCACCCATACTTCAGAATCTCTTTAGCACTTACAAAAGGAAATAGTGACATCCCTCTACCACCAATGCCCCAGAGATCCCTAAACTTGAGGATCCTATTTCATTCAGGGTGGAATCTGGGGATTTGCTAATAACTGGCAGAGACTACTCAAATATCTCCCAAACCATACTTATTAATTTGTGAGTTAAAAGAAATTCACACAGTGAAATAATTTTCTTAATGGATATTTGAAGGATATTTATCTCTCTGTTCTCGTTCTGCTAATATTTTTGTTTTAAAAAAAACATGGGAAAAAATTTAATTTAATTTAATTTTAAAAAACCATGGAAATTAAATGGGGTTTCCATTGACCTCATTCAAGAAGTTATCTTCATTTCACCTCATAATTTCACTTTATTGCCAAATCAACTTTTCTTGATATAATACTATAATAATTCCCAGGAAGTAATTTTTTTCATAGTGAAATGTAAACCTTGATGTAAATATAATTTACAAAATTATTTTATTTTTAAATTGGAATACTGTGGCTTACAAAGTTGAAAAAAACCTTTTTTAAGAGTCCTTTCTTTTTGTTTTGTTTTTGTTTTGGGGCACACCTGGCAGTGATCAGGGGTTACTCCTGGCTCTGCATTCAGAAATTATTCCTGGCAGTGCTCAAGGGACCATATGATACCAGGGATATAACCCGGGTCAGCTACTTGTAAGGCAAACTCCCTATATACTGTACTATCACTTTGGCCAAAGTTCTCATTAAAAAAAATATATATATATGGTTAATTTTCAAGAAAGCATTTTATTTTATCACTTTTTATTTCTATGATGTGCTAGGGATTGCACCCGGGGTCTCATATATGTGAGGTATGGGCTGTGCCACTGAAGCACAGCCTAACTCCAGAGAGATGTTAATTGTCTCTCTACAGGGCACTTAACCAACTATTGGGGGGGTCTTTTCTCTTTTAAAACTTTTATTCCAAACAGTTATAAATTTTCAGAAAGTTTCCAAAGTATTATAAAGAATTCTCAGTAGCCTTCACCCAGCTTCCCTGCAGGTGACATAAAGGAAGATTATAATATCAGAACTGTCAAATTTACTTTGACACATTTTTATTAAACTCTAGCTATTACTCAGTTTCACCATTAATAATTTATATTCACACCTATATGAAAATTAATACATTCTAAAAATTCTCTCTGCAGGATCTTTCTTCTAAACTCCTAATCAAGAAATAGATCCATAAACCTTTTTTTTCCCCTAACACTAAATTTAAAACTGATCCACAAAGTACTGTTAAAACTTGTAAAGCAAAACGTACACCATAATAGAAGGCATGAAATTAAGAGGGCACTGCTAACACATTTTTAAATATAACAAATATGTAAGTTTACATTTACAGTTTCCATTAGACTCAATTAGTGGTCAGTCAGAATGTTCTGACAGCATTTCTCTCTTTATAAATAGACTCTCAAATAAAATGTGTTTCGTTTTAAGCAGCAAAACCATTGTTCTTTATTATAAAGATAAATTATCCAAAAACTTAATCCATTGTTTCTAACTATACTTAATTTATAAAAGCTTAATAACTTTGCTCTTAGGTAGCAAATGGTACCATAAAAAGAATGTGGTTTTTTTTTAAAGTGCCAAGCTTAATGTCGTGGTTGGGAAATATTTTAATTTTAAACTTTAAATGGTATTTTAATATATTTTAAGTCTTATTTGAAATCTGGTGCTATTATCTGGGTATTTTAGAGTGCTTTAGTGCATTTGGAATGCCCACAGTTATGTAATAAGAATTGAAATATTTTGATTCTGTCCTAAAGTACTTGTTAATGTTCAAAAATTTTCCCTTACTTGCAGCACTGAAGTCCAGCTATTTGACCATGAGAATGTCAGATAATTTAAAGTAATCTTGTTTCCTTGTGCCATGTCTCTGATATGATATCTTAAAAGGTGTTCAATAATGAAAAGATGACCAAAATGATGAGTATCCAATTCACACATTTGTTCTGGGAAAGTTACTTGAAAAGAGTATTTATGAAAAGTTATTTTGAGTTACATATAGAATACATTTTGTAGTATAATCGCATCTATTCTGTTTCTATGATTCCCATACCCAAGCATCTTATTTTTTTTTAAACTTTTTTTTAGTGAAACACCATGAGATACAGTTGTAGACTTACGAATTTTTGTGCTTGGGTTTCAATTATACAATGATCAAATACCCATCCCTCCACCAGTGCCCATTTTCCATCACCACGGGTCCCAGTATCCCTTTCACCCCCTATCCCCCACCCCACCCTGCCTCTGTGGCAGGGCATTCCCTTTTGTTCTCTCTCTCCTTTTGGGTGTTGTGGTTTGCAAAAGAGGCATTGAGTGGCACTCATGTTTGGTCTATAGTCTACTTTCAGCACAAGCATCTTATTTTTAAAAGAAAGTAGACACCTGATTTTTAAAAATCTTTATCAGTTTCAAATTTACATTACCATAAAATAAGAACGCATTTTACCACATCTTATTCTCTTCTATGAAATCACGGGACTAGAAGTTTTAAAATGCTTAACTCTAATTTGAAGATGGTTGCTTTGTTTTATTGCATTGTTTTGATTGTAAACTTGTCTGTAATTTCAAATATATATTGTCTACTTTCTTTCCATTGCAACTATTTTTGTAATTTAATAAGTAGCCTCTCCTAAATCTAGTTTAGTTTAGCTTTAAGGATTTTTGCTTTAAATATTTTTATAGTTTTTATTGTTGTTGTTACAATAACAAGTTAACTCATGTGATTTTTTTTAACTCATGTGATTTTGATGTAACAAATTTACTGCCTCTTCACCACCACCAAAGTGCCCAAGATCTTTCACCACTGTCCTTTTGTCACTTCTAATCTGCCTTTTCCTTCTGTTCCCTATCCTCTTATCTGACTGTTTTAAGTTTCTTTGATAAGCAGGATTACACAGGATTTTTTTGTTTGTTTGTTTGCTTGGACTGTGTGTGTGTGTGTGTGTGTGTGTGTGTGTGTGTGTGTTTTGGTGGGGGGCACATTTGGCGGTGTTCAGAGCTTACTCCTGGTTCTGCATTCAGGGATCACTCCTAGTGGGTCTCAGAGAACTATAGGGCTTATCAGAGATTGAACCCAGGTTCACCAGTGCCCTACTCACTATATTATTGCTCCAGCCCCCCCACAATCAGTTTTCTTGGTAATATTTGGTACAGTAACTGTCAGCTGTATCATTCTATTTTTATAACAGTTGCTTTCATGTTCCCTCTCTGTCCCTGAAATAAAACTCAGAAAAAAAACAACCTACCTATATACATGATACATGTCGGTATAATGTTCTATCAATAATATAAGAAAATAAAATATATAATGTATAATTGTTCAAATATGACCAAGGTAGAAGACAAAATAGTTTGAGATAGTAAAAAAAAAAAGAATCCAATAAAAAAAATACAAAGGCTAAATAAAATTGGGTTTGGTATTAAAGATTCCACTAGCAGTTCAGGTGGTATTTTCCAAAAATCTACATAAGGTTTTAAATAATGCAATGATCAGTTAGCTCTCAGTTTATTTTATTTGGTAGTTATATCTTCTTGGCGATAGCACAGCCGGTAGGGTGTTTGCTTTGCACGTGGCTGACCCGGGTTCGGTCCATCCATCCTTCTCAGAGAGCCCGGCAAGCTATGCAGAATATCTCACCTGCATGGCAGAATCTGGCAAGCTACCCGTGACGTATTCAATATGCCAAAAACAATAACAAGTCTCACAATGAAGATGTTACCGGTAACCCGCTCAAGCAAATCAATGATCAACAGGATGATAGTGATACAGTGATACCTTCATGGAAAGTTTAAGGCATTTCAAACCTGCTCATAAAATTCTTTTTTGTTTACTTGTAAATCAGAGTTAAATTCTTGGCTCAGAAAATGATAAACATCATGGCATGTTTTACTTACTTTCATGGGGCATTTGGCATTTGGTGGAGTTAAGAAGCATTCTTTATCTTGTCTGGCATTGAAAGGCTTCTGGCATGCCTGACGTGCTACATGTGCAAACCTCCAGTTCCTAAGACAAACAAAAATGTCTCTACATGACTTCCAAACAAAATGCCCTTTGGATGGCATTACATGATCTGTGATAACCACTCCATTCGAATAATACAAAAGAAAAAGACCTATATCAGTGCCCCAGAAATTCATGGATTTGACCCAAACTAAGCCTTAAGTCAGGTTTATCAGTAAGAAGAGCCTCTCAGGGACCAGAGCCGTAGTACAGTGGGGAGGGTATTTGTCTTGCATACAGACGTCACAGCTTTGAACCCCTGCCTCCCATTTGGTCCTCCAAGCACTGCTGGGAGTGATCCCTAAGCACAGAGTAAGCACAGAGCCAGGAGTAACCTCTGAGCATCATTTAGTGTGACCCGAGCAGGTGTACACACACACACACACACACACACACACACACACACACACACACACAGAGAAAGAGAGAGAGAGAGAGAGAGAGAGAGAAAGAAACAGGCTCCCTTCCTCCCTTCTTTAAAGTGAGCTCTGTGACCATTCGTGCTGTTGTTTTTAGAGTTGTACACCTCCTTAGTCACCTGGTCTGGTGGTAAATCAGAGGTCTCAGATTTATTCTGAAGTTCCAACTTGCCCCATGGTTTCTTTTTGACTTGGTTCTGTATTTTGTTGCTTATGTTGTAGAAATGTGAGCTCTTCATGTACTATGATTTCTCTGTGAAAAAACACATAAGGATTTAACACATAAGAGATTTAATACTATGGATATTGAATTTATAAGAAATATAAATTTATATGAAAATATAAATTCTCAACTGACATGTATTAATCAATATAAGCTTTTTATTTACAGTCAAGTTTGTGCTCCTAAATGGACTTTTATGAGCTTTCCATTAGTACTTGTTTACCTTCATGAGTAAATCCTTATGCTTTACTTATGTGTTTGTTTATTTTACTCTCTGTTGTAGAGATTAACCATTCCCAGCAGTTGCCCCAGGAGTTTTGCTGAACTGTTACATCAATGTTGGGAAGCTGATGCCAAGGTATCCAAAAAAGTTCTTAATTTTTTTTCTGTTTGTTTCATTCACAATTCTGAAGTTTCACTTGTTTGCTTGTCTCTGAACTCTTAACACTGTGTGTGATAAAGTCCATTTCAAAGTGCGGTAGGACCGATGGTGCTTCAAGCCCCCAGTCGACCCTGAAAGCTTTCAGTTAACATCTGCTTATGCTGATCCCTAGAAACTCTTCCTAGCCCTTGTCTCTATCACTGTGACATGACTTACCTCAATAAAATGTAAAACAGTCTTTGTTTTAAACCTCCAGTAGCAACTATTCATACTATAAAGACAGCAAGCACTGTGTCTTTTTGATGCCAGACACTTTATTTATAGTAACACGTTTATCCCTCAGAATATCTCCAGTAGTTGCTGTCATTGCCCTCATCTTACAGATGAGAAACCAAGGCAGAGAGAGGTTGGCTCAGTAAATGAGCTCAGGGCCTTACGACTAGTAAGTCATGTGTCTGGACATGAACCTAAGACACGGCCCCTGTCCTGACCCTCTACACTCCACTGTCCTTCTGTAACGCAAGACCCGTAGCAAAGGACCCCGTGGGGACTCTGGAGAGACTTCCCCATCCAACCTCAGTGGTTTTTTTTTTTTTTAAGCTGTCACAATAGAGTTGGAGAAATTCCCAAATTTAGGCTTTCATGTGGTTATCACATTTGAGCATGAATGGCCCATTTCCTTTCCTTCCAAAGATCGTTTTAAAAAGGCTTTCACATTCATGTGGAAATATTTATAAAATGGTACACTAGTCTTAAATCATGACAGCATAGATTAAACAAGATTGGTTGTATTTTGAAGCTGAGTGAAAGGTAATTGAAGCTTCATTTTATTGTTCTCTTTACTATTGTATATATTTAGAGTTCTCCAAAATAAAAAGCTAAAAAATAAAAGAGGGCCCTTTTGGGACTGGAATGGTCCAGTAAGAGTGCTACAGTCAATGCACTATCAAATTGCATGTTCAAATCTGTCCAGTTTTTCTTGAAATTGGATGTATTATGAAACAAACTTTTTAATGGAAATCTAAAAAGAAAACCAAAAAACTTAAGCAGGGGATTCCTTCCTAAATTTAAATTTCCAACCTGACCAAATGAATGTGATAGCATATAACGTCCTCTGTGATAAGTTTCTCTAGTGGGAATAACTCCAAAACAGTTGGTAAGTACAGGGTTGTATTCACACAACCCATAGTCCACATGGGCTTGTCCATGATGCTTCCCATTACTCGACTTCACAGTATCTAAGTCCAGAGAGTGACCAACAATGCAGCACAGGACATGGGCTTGCAAGACCTCTGAGCCCCATGCTCCCTATTGGATGGCCAGCCACTGCTGTGCTCTGGGCTAATATTTGTGGTTGGTGCTCTCAGCCTTCTGCATTTCATCTCTGCCCTCAGAACCAGCCACCTCAAGCTTTACATTTGTTCCTGTCCATAAAATTATCTTTATCATTTGGGGGGAGGAGGGGTATCTGGTCCACACCCTGCAATGCTCAGAGGTTACCTCTGGCTCTACACTCAGGAATTACTCCTGGTGGTGATCAGGGGACCATATGGAATGCCAGGGATTGACCCAGGTTGTCCATATGCAAAGCAAATGCCCTACCTGCTATACTATTGCTCCTGCCCCAACCTTCATCATCTTTTAATGTAAAGTTCTAAATATACTTAATATTGAATTTTTTGGAAAAAATTTATCATATGTTTAAAATGGTTTTATGTAAGCTTGGTTTTGTTTTTATTAGGGTTTCGTGACAAAGCTGCTTAGGTTTTGAATTGTCTGCCCTGCCCCTGTGTAGGCCTCTATTGTCTTAATGTGTCATGTTGCAGAATATGGAGGGTTTTTTTAGCATTGAGAAAAAATGCCTGCTCTTTGAAAATTAAACCCAGTAGAAACTGTAAACTAGCTTACTCCTGAAATTTAAAAAATTTTATACTGTTAAAACAGTATTTCAGGGGCAGGATGTGACTCGGTGGCAAAGCACATGCCTTGTATGCATGAGATCTGGGTTTGATCCCTAGTTCAGGGATTGGGGGACTTGGGGGGTAGCTCTGGGTAGCTCACTATCCTTTCCATATTTTTTTATCAAGTAGATGTCCTTTGTGGCAGACAGTATTTGGACACTTTTTTTTTACTCTCTGATACTTAAGTAGAAATTTACTTGAAATTATTTGCATTGAGTTAAATAGTGCAACTACCTCTCTGTATAATTGTAATTATGTTTCTGTATGCAAAGCAGGTTTTGAATTTCTTAATCAGAAACTGCACTACATTAATTAAAATTCTAAGACTATGCATTGATGGGACGTTAATTAAATGATAGTCTAAATACCGAACATATTAGGCCCAGAGTTGAAGTAGCTTTATCATTAGCACATAAGCTGACCCTTCATTGGGATCAAAGGAATCTTGTGCCCTAGCCTTGTGAAGTATAAAGAAAATTTAAGATTGATTTTTATTTTATGAAGTCACAACATATTATTCTTGTACATGTTTCTTGAATCTGGTTTATTTGCCCTGCTGTGGGCCACACAGTCAGTCTCCCCACTTATCTCCTCTCTGCCCACCTCTCACTCCTCTACCCTGAAATGTTCTTCCTTCTTTCCTTTCATCCCCTGGGACTTCATCCCCACGCCTCCCCTGCTTATTCTGTTCCTGCCAGTACAGAGACTTAGCTCACTTGAGGGTTGTTTCTGTTTTTGCTTTTGTTTTTGCTTTTGCTTTTTGGGTCACACCCAGCAATGCTCAGGGGGTGACACCTAGATCTGCACTCAGGAATTACTCCTGACAGTGCTTGGGGAACCATATGGGGTGCCGGGGATCGAACCCAGGTAGGTCGCGTGCGAGGCAAACGCCCTACCCACTATGCTATCGCTCCGGGCCCCTTGTTTGGTTTTTTAAGGGCGTTCGCCTTACAAGCGGCCAACTATGGCCGACCCGAGTTCGATTCCTCCGCCCCTCTCGGAGAGCCCGGCAAGCTACCGAGAGTATTCGATATGCCAGACACAGTAACAACAAAGTCTCCAATGGAGACGTTACTGGGCCCGCTCGAGCAAATCGATGATCAACGGGAGGGCCTTTACCTTTTTGTCCTGATTGGATGCAGTCTCTGTGAGGAAAAGGGGTTAATCTTTATGTGTGTTTCCTCATAGCACCATTACTAATGTTAGTCAATATCAAATTTGTTGTTGACAAAACGTCATTGCCTGAGAGACACATCATGGTCCTCTGGCCAGAAGTATACAGCAAGTCAACTCTAAGTGAGTGTCTTCTTTCCACAAAAGAAATCAAAAGTTATACAATAGAAAGTTTTTGTTTTCAGTTTTTAGATTTTACAGTATTAGCACGCAGCCAACATGGCCGAACCAAGTTCGATTCCTCTGCCCCTCTTGGAGAGCCCAGCAAGCTACCGAGAGTATCTCGACCTCACGGCAAAGCCTGGCAAGCTCCTCATGATGTATTCAATATGCCAAACACAGTAACAAGAAATCTCACAATGTTACTGGGCCTGCTCGAGCAAATCAATGAACAACGGGAGGATAGTGACAGTGATTAGCACAAAGGTGAAAATATTCAGCGTATGACAGGTTAGATGTTCTTTTGCAATCAAGAAAGTTGGTCTTAGGTAACATCATACTATTCTAATGGTTTACACCAAGTTCTCAGAACATATAATGACAGAAGTAAAAGTTGTATATTGGCTCAAATTCTAAAATGATAGTTCTGAGTGAAGAAAAATGAATCATTAATAGCCAAGAATGTGATAGGAAGTAACACTTAATCCATCTTCCCTCATGGATAAAATCTTCTGAAGGCTTTAAGGACCAGGCCTATAGTTTCTGTCACTGGTCATCTGTGATAGCGGGCATTTATACTTTCTTAGACTTAGTTCCTTTCCTATAAAGTGAAGATAATGAAGAATATGTGTGGATACTTGCCGGGACTTTTAAAGTAAGCAAATTCTTTATGATACCTAAAAGAAAGTTAAGTTCTTCCAGAGGAACTTACATAAAAGCCTAGACCAAATGATGTGTACTATTACCTGAATACTTATAAAATATAGGGCTGGTGTGATAGTACAGCAGGGAAGGAGCTTGCCTTGCAGCACTGGCATCCATATGGTCCCTCATACACTACCAGGAGTATTCCTGAGTGCAGAACCAGGAATAAACCCTGAGCATCACAGGGTTTAGCCCCCACACAAACAAAAATATGGAAACATAAAATATAATTTCCACAAAATTCTACACTATTGTTGCTTTTCAAAAAAAAAAGTTTTTGTTTTGGAATCACACCCAGTGATATTCAGGGGCTACTCCCAACTTGGTGCTGATGACTGTTGCTGATGGTGATAGGAGGACCATGCAGTACCAGGAATCAAACCTGACCCTTCTGTGTGCAAAGCATGTGCTCCAGCCTTTAAGTCATCCTCCTGACTTAAGAACTTTAAACTTTAAATTTAAAGAACTTAAATTATGGAAATCACTTTCATAATTTCCCTGTCAGAGCATATTCTATTGCTGTTGTAGTTATTTTTGTTTTGTGTTTGGTTTTGGACCACACCCAGTAGGGCTATTCCCAGCAGTGCTCAGGTGGCAGTAGGGGGTAGGGTCAGCATCCTGTGCCAGGGCTCAAACCGAGGTCTCCTGCATGCAACCCATGTACACTCATCCTTTGAGCTATCTTCCAGCCCTTCAGAGCATATCCGAACTATAAAATTAAGGTGTTAATTTCAATTTTTAATAAAGTCAAGGTGTTAATTAAATTTTTTATAAAAAGATTTTAATTAAAATATTAGTTAACATTCTAGGAATGTTTATTATCCCTTTGCTAAAGTTTCACTTTATTTCAAAAATGATTAACTGTAGGGGGAAATATGATTCGTTAAAAATTCATTAGCTCTTCCAGCTTTTTTATTGCATAATTAGTCCTTGAGCAATTGAAACATTTTCTTCCTTTCCCACCCTGACCCCTGAGAGAAATTAAATGGGAACAAAGTCAAAAAAAAGATAGAATTTTGAACAATATTCTATTTTGAATATTTTTCAAATATTTGAAATTTCAAAAAAAATAGAATATTTTCCAAAATTCCTATTTAAGGCCTTTTCTCTGTGCTTATTAATAGGGTTAATCAGTGACAGTTAGCTACCTATATCCTCTTCTGTCTTTTTGTTGGAAGGGCAGAGGGGTGGGGAGGGCAGTGGACAACACCAGGCTCCTTGGGAATCACTCCTGATTCCCAATATGGTTCCCACCAGGGAACCATAAGGTGGAACCAGGGATCAAACCAGGGCCCACAGTAGCGTGCAAGAGAGCTACATTAACCCTTATACCAACTTTCCAACCCCCATATGTCTTTTCTTAAAACATAAACACACACACACACACACACACACACACACACACACCACACACGCACGCACGCATGCGTGCGTGCAGGCACGAGCCCTTAAAAGAATACAATAATGAAAGAACTCAGTATAAGTATCCCAGCTTTACATGCCTGAGAAATGGGGGCTTGGAGGGATGGGGGGGAGTCTTTCTTAATGTGGAAAGCACTGACATCTTGAAAGCTAGCCACCTCAGCATTGTTCTGTCTTGTTTTTGTGCTCCTAAATTAAAATGCATGTTTTAATTGCTGCAACCGTAATTTGTTCAGAAATGGTGTAATTATGAGGCATGATCAAGAGAGAATGTGCATCCTGCTTTTATTATCTTTCTCTGTTTTTGTCTTAACCTTTTGTCTCAACCTTAGAGAGAGCCGAAAGAGAAAACCCTGTGTTGGTACTGTGAAGGAAATAGGCCTCAGCCCTGCTTGCTCAGTTTCTGGTCCCCACTCCCTGACAGGGTCCCAGCTCCAATGCTAGTGAAGCTGTGGAATGGGCACTGGGAACAGTACGATTAGAGCAGCTGTAAAATTGGGGGATTATTAGATCCAGAGTGACAGGACAGCAGGGAGGATGCTTGCCTTGCATACAGCCGCCCTGGGCTGGATCCTCAGCTTCCCTTTATTGGTCCCCCAAGCACTGCCAGGAGTGATTCCTGAGCACAGAGCTAGGAGTAAGCACTGTGTTCTTCCTGGTATCGCCCAATAAATAGAAAAAAAGAAATTAAAAAATTTTTAAATAATAAATAAAATTGGGGAAGTTTTCCCCTGACCATTTGTTTAGGAAAGTTCATTACTTCTGAGTGAGAAATGAATTAATATATTTCCCCCAATATTTTATTATAAAATGTTTCAAGTGTAAAAAAATTTTAAATAATTTTATAGGGCTGGAGCGATAGCACAGCGGGTAGGGCGTTCGCCTTACAAGCGGCCAACATGGCCGACCCGAGTTCGATTCCTCTGCCCCTCTCGGAGAGCCCGGCAAGCTACCGAGAGTATTCGATATGCCAGACACAGTAACAACAAAGTCTCCAATGGAGACGTTACTGGGCCCGCTCGAGCAAATCGACGATCAACGGGAGGGCCTTTACCTTTACCTTTACCTTTTATAGTGGATGCTTATACCTATTACCAGACTCTGCCGTGTTCTGCTTACTATATTTGTTTGATCACATAGAATTTTTAAAAGAATTTGACTTTTTCCTTGTTAGGAGAGTCTTTAATTGTATGCAAAAAGGAGAATTTTTTAAAGAAAAACTAATTATTCCACTCTCAGACCTTGGTGATAGCAAAGTGACTTCAGAGTCTATTTTTTTCAAATAGCACTGTAGCACTGTTCTCCCGTTGTTCATCAATATGCTCAAGCGGGCACCAGTAACATCTCCATTGTGAGACTTACTGTTACTATTTTTGGTATGTCGAATACGCCATGGGGAGCTTGCCAGGCTCTGCTGTGCGGGTGGGATACTCTCAGTAGCTTGCCAGGCTCTCCAAGAGGGGTGGAGGAATCTAACCTGGGTTGGCCACGTGCAAGGCAAATACCCTACCGGCTGTGCTATCGCTCCAATTGATTGAAAATAGAGAGTTTGGTTTCCTATACCAGAGTAGTAAAACCACTAAGTCAGGGCATTCCCCCTATCTTCTTTCATTATTGTGAGTTGAGATTACGACCATGCTTGTGGATGTTCTCTTCAAGTTCTGTTTTAAACCCCACCAAATGATTTCTCTTCAGAAGCGGCCATCTTTCAAGCAGATCATTTCCATTCTGGAGTCCATGTCGAACGACACTAACCTTCCTGACCAGTGTAACTCATTCCTGCACAACAAGGCCGAGTGGAGGTAGGTGAGCCCCGGCCAGGGATAGCCTCCTGCTTCCAGACCTGAGACCAGCTTCCATGAGAACCAGAAAGCTGAGAGGCAGGCCCGGCTTCTAAGCAACACCTCGGACTTGGCATTCAGTTCATTTGTGTTTTAGAGATGGGAGTGGAGGTGGCAGATGCTGAGCACTCTGTTTCATATTATAAGCCAAGAAGAATGTTCCTCTCAGCTCATGATCTTATCACACGTCTTAAGTATTTGGGGAAAGAGATTGAGATCCCATCTTCTGAGACAAAAGACAGTGACCAGACATTTCTGTGTGTACATTCTCTGCTGGAAGGGTTGGCTTTGTTCCAGTGAGAAATAAAAGTACCGTTTGCTGAGAAACTTGCAGAGCACCATGTCCGTTAGCCAAGAGGTAGCAGGACCATAAAAAGCACTTTTGAAAGAAAACGTTGCATGTTCTGAGTTCTGTTCAGTGTTGTCAGGGGGTAAAACAAACTTAGTAACGAGAGACCGTTATTGTGTAAGTGGAAGAAGTAAGTGCAGATAAGACATTTGAGCCAGGTCACCTGATGCACTTATATAAATAGCGTGTTTGGTGGCTGACATGATCTCTCCCTGACTCAGCGGAGATGTCACTTACCTCTGCTCTGGGGAGCCCGGGTGGTAACGTGACGCCTTACGCCACCTGCTGATGCCAAGTGAACACTACATGCGTGTGACAGTGATGGTGTTTGCCGGGGTTAGGAGCCAGTTCTTTGGACTCCCTGTTTGATGGTTTATGATGACCTTTATTTCTTTTTATTCTTATAAAATATCTGTGCCGGGCTAGTGAGTTAAATTAGTTTTTAACTCTAGAATACAAAAGGAAGGGCGTCTGCTCTAGTCCAGGTATGAGGGACTTTGTTCCGGGGCTAAAATAATTAGCACATGAAGACACACAAATAATATATTGTTTCCTACAATGCCCAGCTAATCATATCACTCCGCTTTAAAATCCTTAGGGGTTCGCTTTACTCCGTGAGATCCCCTGCCTCCTCTTCTTAGCATTGATTGAGCATCCAAGGTTCTGCCCCCTCCACACATGCATTTCTTCTTCATTCAGATTCAAATGCAGGGTCTTCTGTGCTGCTGTGGCTGAGGAGACAGCTCACTGGGCTGACTGCACCACATGCTCCCCTGAGTGCTCTGGGAAGCCAGCCCTGCACAGAGCTGGGAGTGGCCCCTGAACTCTGCTGGGTGTGGCCCCCAAACACGCAAACATTGCTGTTTCAACAGCACACACCCCTGACATCACACTTAGTTCCCACTGTCATTTAGAAGGCAGAAGTGATAAGATGTCTCTAGGAAAGTGTTTCCTAACTCCAGACTGGATGAGGATGAGGTTCCCCTCTTTGTGATCAGAGGACATCTCCTTCTCCCTGCTAGGCACGGATGCTCTCAGAATTAATAAATCATTCTGCAGCTTCTCCTCTGGTGGGAACTCGCTGGCTAGCACGTAGGAAGGTCACATAATCTGACTCAAGACTGCAGGGGTTAAGGCAGCTGCTTTGCACATGGTCAAATCCATTTGATCCCCAGGATCTAACCCCTGAGCATCACCGGGGTTGATCACTGAGCACAGAACCAGAAGTAAGCCCTGAGCACCACCAGGTATTGTCAAAGCAAAAGCAGATTTTTCTCCACTGGTAGGTTCTTGAGGATTGTGTAAGATTTGCATACAAAACTTGGTAGATAAAAAGTTAGAATTTGGGGCTGGAACAATAGCACAGCATGTAGGGCATTTGCCTTGCATGTGTCCGACCCAGGTTCGATTCCCAGCATCCTATATAGTCCCCTGAGCACCACCAAGGGTAGTTCCTGAGTGCAGAGCCAGGAGTAATCCCTGCACATCGCCAAGTGTGACCCCTCCAAAAAAAGTTAGAATTTATTGTTCAGATAAAGGTAGATAGGTCCAGGTCCCTCTCCAGAAGTCCAGGTCTCTCCGTTTTTTCCATGAATGACATCACCAATCCTGTCCCATACTACTCGCCTCCCATGAACGACAGCAAGGTTCTGACCCATGCTGCTCCATCCTGAGAACCATTTCCCTCTCTTGTCCCTGCTCCACTCTCTCTATCCCATGTGTGCTATCCTGTGTATGGTCAAGCGTGTGTGGCTGAGATCCCTTTGCCCTGTACCTGTCGCTGGGCTCCTAACTGCACTCCAGCAGTTCCTATTGTTCTGTTCCTGTCTTTCCTAGTCTCCAGCCATGGCCACATGCGTGAATGAGACTCCCATGCCCTGTATTCTGCCCCTATTTGGGCCATGTTTACGGGGTGCACAGCCCTACCTGAGAGGGGTGAGTCCAGAGAGTGCTGCAGACAGAGACAGAGAGGGAGAGGGAGAGAGAGAGAGAGAGAGAGAGAGAGAGAGAGAGAGAGAGAGAGGAAAGTTGAAACTGGGGGCTTCCCCCCACCCACCCACTCCTCACTATCCAACTCTACGTTCTGATTGACTACCTGTTCCACAGGCAGAGATTTAAAGTGACCTGGTGCTCCACACTTCAGCTCCTGCTGTATCAGTGTGATCCCTCCCAGAAAAAGTTCAGTTAATCTCTTTGTTCAGCACTGTCTACGGCACAGTGTCTTGAACATAGGTCATGTCTGGAACACGGCAGTTGCTCAATCAATGCTGGGGGAAGGAAAGACCATGGGAGTAATGATAGAAAGACACAGTAAGAGGACAGGGCATTGGCTCAAGGGGCTGGAAGGTGTGCTTTGTTTGTGGGAGCTCTAGGTTCAACCCCCACACCAAATGATCCTCTGAGCACCACTGGGAATGACCCCCCAGTACTGCCCTGGGAGTACTCCTGAGCATTGCGAGGCCATCATGGCCCCCACAACAAAAGCAGAATCACACAAAACCTGGTTTTTGGTTAACCCACCAAAAAAAACAGGTCTCTATAATATTACACGAGAATAAGGCCATGTGAGGTCATTGGTTTGCCATGGTACATTGTGCTTCTTTCCTCCTCTCCTTCAGATGTTCACTGACCTTCTGCTGGGTGACCTGCTCTCGATGGGCTTCAGGATGTGGCGATACACACCCGAAGTATCCTGCAGATTAGGCATAAACATACAAGTCACCATTTTACTGCTATTTTGACTAATGTTCTGGCTGAGAACACTGTCTGAGAGTAAATAGCCATGACATCAAATCTAAGTCTGAGAATGTAGAATAAAAAGATTTCCTGAGGAAATTCAGTTTAGTCTG
The DNA here is from genome assembly GCF_029834395.1 of Sorex fumeus. Lineage (NCBI taxonomy): Eukaryota > Metazoa > Chordata > Mammalia > Eulipotyphla > Soricidae > Sorex > Sorex fumeus. The sequence goes on from NW_026606066.1 coordinate 26,073,245, forward strand.
CTAACTAAAAGACAGTAGGATTTTAATACTACTCTTAATATCCTTGAATTAGCAAATAATATTTTAAAGCATGACATTGAATTTTCTTTTTTAAAAAAAAGGCTGTTTCATTATAAAAATGTAGAAACTGGAGTGGGAAAAATAGTACAGGGTGTTTGCCTTACGCCTGACCATCCCAAGCTGTATCCCCAACACCAGATACGGTTCCCTGAGCCCACCAGGAATGATCCCTGAGCACCTGGGTACTGCCATCTTTGACACCCAAAACACCAGATAATTAGACTTAAAGGTATGAAAAAACATTTTCTACAAGAACAGAATTAAGTTTTACTGTAATGATAACATTTATGTTATTAAAATGTCCAATGGTAATAATGTTGTCATACACTGCTGATGGGGGGGAAACCCTTTAATGTAACAGTATAGATCAGACAACACTACGAGTTCCCTTTTATTGGTGAAGTAATGTATGACCGCTTCTTTATTACAGCATTAGTGAAGTAATGTATGACCACTTGTTTATTACTTTATTTAGAATTGTGGAATTCTAAAGCATTATTTAGAATTGTGGGAAAAAAACTGGCTTAAAAAAAGGTGAATAGTTTTTTAAATGACTGTATCTTCTTTTTTATTTTTACTTTTTTTACTTTTTTGGGTCACACCCGGTGATGCTAAAGGATTACTCCTGACTTTGCACTCAGGAATCACTCCCAGTGGTGCTCAGGGGACCATATGGGATGCTGGGAATTGAACCCCGGTGGGCCGCATTCAAGGCAAACGCCCTACCCGCTGTGCTATTGCTCCAGCCCCGTGACTGTATCTCCTTACATGTAATGGTATAGAATCATTCTTGTTAATCGAGATCTGAAAAATAGTTTAAAAATTAAGTTTACAATCCAATGTGTTTAAATGTGCTCCAATTTTAATAAATTAAATATACATATTTAACATGTATATATGTACACAGAGAAAAGTCTCAAAAGTTCAATGTCATGAAATTATAGTTTTCTATTTTTTAATCTTTATTTTATACTTTTCAATAACATTTATTAGCTGAATTATTAAGTAGCTATAATGCTTACAGATATAAAGATGAGGGGAAAATTAATTGATATTTTATAAGTAAAAGGTATCCAGTGACTTAGGGTGCATTCTCATTGGCTCTAGAGAGAAGCTGGAGAAACAATATATAACTTTCCTGAACTATTTAACTACAGTTTGGAGAAGCAGCAGAGCTGTTTGAACCTGGCAATTGGTTAAAAAGATGGGGAATAAGAATAAGAATAACAGTAAACACAGTTGTCATTTATTCTTACCAGATGCTACTTATACTTTTTTTGGACTTCTTTCCTTTTTCTTTCCTTCCATTCTCTCTCTTTTCCTTCCTTCCTTCCTTCCTTCCTTCCTTCCTTCCTTCCTTCCTTCCTTCCTCCCTTCCTCCCTTCCTTCTTTCCTTCCTTCTTCTCTTCCTTCCTTAATCCACATGGCAACCCGAACATAACACAGATTGCAAACACTGATGCTGAGGCTGGTTCAGTCCTCCCAGGGACCAAGACCAAGTGAGACAGAATGGATCCCAGCAGACCCAGAGGCTGCTCTTACCAGCCTTCAGTGGCACACATACCTTGCGATGGACTCATGATCAATGCCATGCCCATCCACTCAGTGTCAAGCACTGTTCATTTGACTAAACTCTTTTTCAGTGAAGAGAAATTCTATAGGGCCTGGGCATTTTTAGGTTATGATTCGGGAAAAACAACTGTGGGACTTAGTGTTCCTAGAGAAGCAGAGAATCCCAGTGGTTTCAAGGATGGCATGTTCAGAAGACCCTTCCCAGCTTTTGACTGGTGTCTGACGCCAGATGACTTGGGTCCGAAACGTGGAGCCACAGTGAAGTCAGACTTCAGCCATGCTGTGATGTGTCTGGTGAAGCTTCCTTTTAACACACACACACACACACACACACACACACACAGCCGGAACATCTAATTTTCGAAGATGTGATCGTTAGTCTAGAAATTCTCTTTCAAAAGAAGTTATTAAAAACCACATAAACGGTGTTCTTTCCTATGAGCTGATAAATGATCAGAAAGAAATCTCATGTTAAGACATATTCCCATTCCTCACGCTCTGCGCCTGCTTCTCCTCCTGTTGATAGATATGCAGTTGTGGCAGTGATGGACAGAAAGTGTGTCTGCCGAGGGCTTGTGTTGTCTATTGTACTGACCCCATTTGAGGGCCTCCAGACTTGTGATATGTGCACCGAGTAAGCTCTGTGGCTCTATGATGGAGCATGAAGATCTGCCCTGGCCAAACATTTTGTGGATTGTTTTTCTTCCCAAGGCCTTCTTAAAACAGAAATTAAAAAAAAAAAAACGAAGTCTTTTGTAGTATGGGTGTTGGCACCAATCATTTACTCCTACCTTTACATATTCTATATTTATCACATTTTATATCACTGTCACTGTCCTTCCGTTGTTCATCAATTTGCTCAAGCAGGCCCAGTAACATTGTGAGACTTGTTACTGTGTTTGGCATATTGAATACATCACGGGTAGCTTGCCAGGCTTTGCCCTGTGGGCGAGATACTCTTCGTAGCTTACCAGGGTCTCTGAGAGGGGTGGAGGAATCGAACTCGGGTCGGCCATGTCAGCGGCATGCAAGGCAAACGCCCTACCCGCTGTGCTATCACTCCAGCCTCACATTATATACATATATATGTATATATATATATATATATATATACACATATATATAATAGAATTGAGTTTTGTTTGGATTTGGGGCTGCACCTGGTGGTGCTCAGGGCTTACTCCTGACTTTGTGTTCAGTGATCACTTCTGGAGTGCTCAGAGGATCATATGCTGTGCAAGGGATCAATCCAAAGTCAGCCACATACCAGGCAAGTGCCTCACCTGCTGTACTATCTCTCCAGCTCTTTCATTGCCATTTTTTCAGTATATAAAAAGTTGATGCTAGTTGAAATCTACCTTCATTGGAATTGGTTTCTGGAGGTAAAATCCCATATCAACTACAACCCTATACTTTTAGAATAAAAGGAGTCTATAATGCATCAGTAGATACAGAGTAAGGATTATACTGCTCCTAACCTATAACTTATAACCTGCTGTCAGACTTGGTGTGTGTGGGGGGAGGGGGGGTACAGTGTAGGGAAGTGGGGCCTAAAAAGACAGTGAAATGGAGCTTCTTTTCTAGGCTCAGCTTCTGTGTCAAGATTTTCATTCTGCTCTTTTTTAAAAAAAAATTTTTTTAAAGCTATTCATTATTGGATTTCCATCATACAGTATTCCAACACCCATCCCTCCACCAGCGTTTCATTTTGCTCTTGAACTGTTTTTGCAGAAGGGCTCCGTATGTATCACAGTGGCTCCCAGAGATAGAACTTGAGATGAAGCTGTGGCTTAAAATGACAAGTGAGGTTTTACCCGATCAGAACATGTGCCCGTGAGCTGGGCACCTGGACAGGAGAGTCAAGACCTCAGCACTCTTGCCAGCTCTCCCGCCTCCTCTCTGCACCCTCTCATTCTCTGAGGGCAAATTTTTCATTCTTTTTTGATCCCAGTGTTTAGCCTGAGATATTCTCTAGTGATAACCCTACTCCCCTTCAATCCATGATGTGAAAATTGAAAACAGACTTATTCACGGGCATAATTGTTGCTGAAAGTATCAAGGGTGCTTTTGGGTTTATGATGTAGCCATAATTCTGCAAGGTGGCTGAGTCTGTGAATTTCTCTAGATGTTCTCCCATGACTTACCCTGATTCCAATGCACCCCTACAGGGGTAGTTTGAACAGCAGATTCTTTGACACCTCTGCTGCTTCTTCCTCTTGCTTGCATTGAGCTATTTATCACATGAGCAGAAAGCAAAGCACAGAGTTCAAATCCATACCCAGCTCCATAGCTGCTCCCTGGGTTAGTCTTTGACAATGAATACATAGAACATTTCTGTTTTCATGCATTTGATTCTGTAAGGGCACTGGAATCACCTGGCTGACTCTCCCAGGAAATAGATGGCAAGTTTTCAGTTAAGGCACTTCATGAAATTAGATCCAGGAGCTCCTTCCCATAGCCTAAACTTGGACTAAGCTAGGATTAGGCAGACGTTCCTACAGCCTTTGTCTCCATGACAACAAAAACAGCTGTGGGTAGCTCTGGATACCTCCTCCTCATAGCACCCCCTAGTCTCAGCCCTTCTTGGCCCTGCTTCCTTCTCTCTGGGTGGTCTTTCCAACCTCCCTTCCCCATTGTTTGTCTTCTCCCCTTCCTCTCTCCTCTCTCTCCCTGTCATGTTGTCTCTCTGTCTCTCTCTGTCTTTCTGTCTCTGTCTCTCTCTTTCCCTCCCTTCCTCTCCCTCTCTTCTTCATCCATTTTCCTTCCATTTTCTCTTTCCTCTCATTCCTCATCATTCTCTTATTACAAATATTTTTCTCACAAGTCTTCAGAAAGTCAAGGGTAGAGCTCCCATGCTCAGGGCATCAATGATCTAGACAGGAGCTTGGTGGCAGCCTGAAGGAGACTGATGTGTTTCCCTTTCCATGGGAGGGTGGGTTCTGGGACTACATTTTGTTCCAGGTGGTAAATGGGGTTGGCCCACAGGGACTGAGGCTGACAGTTTGTTGTGAAAGAATCAAAGGACCTTCATGAACGGAGCCAGGCTTCCCCATACATATTTGCCTGAATGTACAAATCATGTCTTTTTTTTTTTAATACTTTAAATTCCTGGACTCTACCCAATCTTGGTGAATTATGAGTGCTTAAGGAAGGATCTCACTGGATTGGTTTTTTTGTTGTTGTTGTCATTGGGTTGTTTGTTGTTGTTTTTTTCTGGTCTTTGTGCTACATCTGGCAGTGTTCAGAGGGTACTGTTGGTTCTGTGCTCAGGGTTCACTCTCAGCCTTGCTCAGTAGACCACTGGATGGTCTCTGTCTCTCTCTCTCTCCTCTCTCCTCTCTCTCAGCATTGTTCTTTTTTCCCCAACTATATAAAGATTTTTATCCAATTATTGGGCTGGAGCAGTAGTGCAGCGGGTAGGGCGTTTACCTTGCAAGCGGCCAACATGGCCGACTCGAGTTCAATTCCTCCGCCCCTCTTGGAGAGCCTGGCAAGTTACCAAGAGTATCTCGCCCATTCGGCAAAGCCTGGCAAGCTACCCATGATGTATTCGATATGCCAAACACAGTAACAATTGTCACAATTGAGACGTTACTGGGCCTGCTCGAGCAAATCGATGAACAATGGGAGGACAGTGACAGTGATCCAATTATTATAGTTCACGTCACGTGTTTAGAGTAGTGTTGAGATTCTTGTTATATTTTTAAGACCGGGCAAGCTGGGGAAACCTGATATGATCTAACCACTTTCTTTTACAGCTGAGGAAACTGAGTCAGGGTTATCCATCTGTTGCTTGAGTCACTCAGCCCAGGAAATAGGCTAATGAGAGTTTCTACTGTGCTACTTACTGTTCACCTAACCCAGAGATGTTTTTCCTCCATGTGTATGTGATGAATCCAAGGGGCCTCATGAGAACAAAACAAGGTTATGTGTAATTGAGCTCTGTAAACTGTGAAGAGCTGGAAGAATGGAGGCATTTGATAAACAGCAAAGCCAGACCACTCAGCCCATAGCTTGGGTCCACCCAAACATGGAGGCTCCTCCATGCCCTTATTCACTTGGAAGAAGGTTTTCTTATCTGGGAGCACACTGCCACCTGGTCTGTAAACCCAAGGCAGTGGGTGGTCAGCACCCTGTCAGGCCCCGTCACCCACGTCTCACATCTCCCAAGCCAACCGGAGACTTTATCTGATTGTCCCTGCGCAGGTGTGAGATTGAAGCCACCCTGGAGAGGCTGAAGAAACTAGAACGAGATCTCAGCTGCAAAGAGCAGGAGCTCAAAGAACGAGAGCGGCGGCTGAAGATGTGGGAGCAAAAGCTGACAGAACAGTCCAATACGCCGGTGAGTGTCCCTTGGGGGGGACAGTGTGCATCGCACCCACACCCCGCACCCTAGAGCCCGGGCTGAGCATGGCGCATGGCGCATGGCGACACTCCTCTTTCCTCGCGCTGCCCCTGCCTCACTCCTGCCTCTTGCCTGCCCACCAAAGGGCCCGCACTGATGCTCCCTCCAGTCATGTCCCTGTCTACTTTCAATTAACAGTACGCCAGGCATGTAGAGAAGAGCTTATCCTGTTACAGGCACTTTCCCTAAGCAGTTACTCTGTCGGTGTGTTGGTGTATTTGAACTACAAAAAATAGCATCCAGCACACTTGACACCAGTAGGTCCCCTGAGCATAAAACTTGTGGCTGAGTAACTCTTTAGAACCCATCAGTAATTCGTCCCAGTCACACCCAGGCAGCTGTGAGCTGAACTAGAAAAATTCGGAGATAGTTCAGAATGTAACCAAGTTTTCCTTCTAAAGTCAAGTCACCCTCATAACATGTGGATAATAGACATTAGAATTTCTTACTCAACTTGTGGTGATCCTGGGTCAGAATAATGTTAGAAAAAGGAATCTCTCTGGAGAAACTTCCAGTATAGACTACGTCTAGGCAGTTATCTTGGGGATTTTTCCCCCAAGTCTTATGTAATAAGAAGAATCTAAAAACTCATTTTAAGGATTTTTTTCATTATACACTAACTTTGAATGTGCATGCTGACATGATATATTAAAATGATATATTAAAATCTAATCAACTTTCAGCATTCTTCTGTATTTTAAATGATTTGTCATTTTAGGAAGTAACTACAAAATTGACATAATTTTTACCCAAGGGCAATATTTAATGGGCAATATTTGTCTACTTTAGAATGACAAATAAAAACTTGTTTTACATTCAAATTCATTTCTGATAGTAACTAAAGTGGTTATTCAAAAAAAAAATTCTTATGAGTCCTTCATTAAGTAATCTTCAAACATCTTTTCTATTTTCTATTTTCCAAAGCCCTGATCTCCACCAAACAATCAAAGCCCAATAATCAAAGGATTTTCCAGAATCAAAAGAAAAACATTGGTTGCCTCATTTTCAATTTATGTGGGAAGCACCCTGATTTCCAAAAAGGGAAAAGCCGATAATGTTAAATGTTAATGATCAGGTGTAGCTTCTTCGAAATTAGCTTTGGCTGTGCAGGGAATCCCAAAGTAAGAATGCAGTTGCCATACACAGAATTATCAGGAGACATTTAAAAGACAGCACCATCTATAAGGTCAGTGAAAATAATTTGGCTCTCGAGAAGGAAGTTGAGGGATGGTTCCTGTGCTGGTTATATTGATACCCATAAGCGGACTCAAAAAGTATCACCCTGAGAACTGTAGGAGAGAGCTGTGCTTCTCCCAGAGCTGAGGTCCACCTCACAGGTCTTCCCAAATTGGAGAGTTGGACTTCTGGTTGTTTCTTTTTTTTTTTTTAAGTGCCTTAAAATCTTAAGCTATAAACTGCTGCATGGCTTGACTCTTTCTGGATGTAGCATTGTAAGAAAAAAAACTATTAATGACTTTAAACTACCAATTAGAGTATGCTTTAGAACCTTTCTTTGGTTTATTAGCGTTGGTTTGCTAAGCAATTGCAAGCTATTTGCACATGTAGCACTGCTAGTGGCAAAGTTGGGGAGTGAATAATGAACTACCATGTGTGCACTGTCGGTCTGGTTGCTTGAGTTTTAACTGCAGAAAACTTGCTGCAAAGAAATGCCCTGTGAGCTCATCTGACAATAGATAGCATAATAATGCACCATCTCAATGAGATTTTCGTTCTGCCTCTTTTTTATCTTATGTGGCAAGTTTTAATTTTTTACAGCACTTGCTTTTAATGTCTTCACTGCTGAGTGCTGATATTTCTAAAGGAATGAAAGTTTAGGCTCAGGTATTTCATACATAGCTGTTTTCTTTCATCCTCACATCAGTTTTTTTCTAATCAACTATAAAGCTCTAGTGAGCGTTCTGAGAGAAAGAAAATAAACTTACAGAAGAAATGGTTGGAGGTTTTATTTCCTGTATGTGGACTCATCTTAATGATAAAAGTCTAGTTTGTAAGCATATTTATAGAAAGTTGTAGTGTGGGATGATGAATTCTCTGTATCTATATACAGTGTTTAATATTTTTACATTATTGTTCTAGCTTGAGGGAAAAATTATTTTAAGAATAAAAGTTAGGGCCGTGAGATACAGGGGTTAAGGTGTATGCCTGGCACACACACCTGACTTGGGCTCAATCCCTGGCACCAGCATCACTAGGTATATCCTAGAGATACTCCTGCACCTCTAGCATGTCCCAGGTAATCCCTGGTACGATCCAGAGTCCAAGCAGCACCATATCCCTCAGCCCTGCACCAATGATGCTGTTGGGCTTGCTGAATACTCCGTGGGAGGACTTAATACATACTTAAACAAATAAGTAAATAAATAGAAGTTTCTTTGAGAGACTTTTGGAAAGATCTTTAAAGTATAACGTACTGCGAGGAAGCCCCCATGAAATAATAATAAAACAAATAAGCAACAAAGAGTTTTCAAGTATATCTCCTAATGGGAAACAAATTTGAGAAGCTCAGAAATTTGTAAGGAAAAATAGTACCCTGTTTTCAGTGTTAAGAAATCGAATGCATTTTTTTTTCATCCACATAATTGGCATTTGGTAGCAGAATTTCAGGAAATTTTTATTGCACTAGCAACTTGGAGGTTTTTCCCTCGTAAAGTGAGATATTTAAAAATTCAACCCTACAAAACAGAGATATAGTACAGCTGGCAGGGCACTGCCCTCTCAAATGGCCAACCCTAGTTCAATCCCCAGACGCCTATATGTTCTCTGAGTCTACCAGGGGTGATCCCTGAGCGCAGACTAGATGTAAGCCCTGAGTTACATTCACGGTCATGGTCCTCCCGTTATTCATCGATTTGCTCGAGCGGGCCCAGTAACGTCTCCGTCGTGAGACTTGTTGTTTCTGTATTTGGCATATTGAATATGTCACGGGTAGCTTGCCAGGCTTTGCCGTGTGGGCGAGATACTCTCGGTAGCTTGCCTGGCTCTCGGAGAGGGGCAGAAGAACCGAACCTGGCTCGGCCGGGCCCGCTGCTCACAAGGCAAACGCCCTACCACTGTGTTATCGCTCCAGCCCGAGCTACATTGTTCATCACAAATGTTTCTATGTTTGCATATCAAAAATCTGACATTACTTTGCAGGTTTCTGAAAAGAATTAATACTAGGCAATAATACATTTTTTCAGAGGTAGTTCACCTGGCTACTCAGGGTGCCGTGTGCCAGGGATGAAATTAGACCTTGTGCATGCCAAGCATATGTAATGATATATGTAACCCTTTGAGCCCTCTACTAGCTCAGCAACAGTTTTTTAGATCCTAATAGTTTTACCTCTGAAACAAATGTGACCTTAGTTCAGGGAAATTGGGGTACTCTTCAAGAAAATTTTGTGAAGTAGAGAGTAAATGTCTTCAATCCTCAGTGAGGAGAATTCCTAGGGGTGGGGGAAACTTGCTAGCAGCAGGAATTTTACATGAAAGAAAACAGAGAATGGTGACAATCTGAATTAATACTAGTCCCTTTTTTTCCAATGGTCTGATGCACTTGATAATAACTTAAATGTTGAAGACAGACCTACAAATGTGTCCACAAGTGAATTTTTCCGTAATTAATGTTGTAGCCTATCTGGCTGTAATAAAAAATAGATGAAAACAAGTGAACTCTTGAAACATTTTTAGTTTATAGTCAGATACTAATTCAGCTAAAAAGATGATGAGCCATATTTCCCTAGAAGCATTTTGACTGATGAACTGTTTTTGTGTTGCCCCTCATCTTTTTTTGTTTGGTACATGATTCCCTGATTTTTACTTGAGATTTCATCTCAACTTAGTTTCTTTTTCAATATGATTTCATCTTATTGAAAATCAATTTTAATATGATTTCTGCAGAATAGTAAAAATGAGAAAAATTAAGAGCAATTCTAAAAACTTTTGTTTTAAGCAAAACCAAGACTTAAACCTTGCAACTTCTTTCCATTTGAAATGTGGCTTGCTGTGATGCTTTGCAGACTTTTGATTGTGATTGACATTGCCATTGGTTAATTCTGGCAAATATGCTGATTGGCCAAGCCTGCCATTAAATACCCGCTCACATAATTCCCCACATTCATTTATCTCACTAATCATTAACTTCCTGTGCAGTACCCACGAATATTGTGGTATCTGTTTCCTTTGTTTAAATTGGTCCTAATTTCTCTTTTTGCTTCTGTCCTCTCTTCCCTTGTGATAGCTTGTCTTGCCTCTTGCTGCAAGAATGTCTGAGGAGTCTTACTTTGAATCTAAGACAGAGGAATCAAACAGTGCAGAGATGTCATGTCAGATCACAGCAGCAAGTAACGGGGAGGGCCATGGCATGAACCCAAGTCTGCAGGCCATGATGCTGATGGGCTTTGGGGATATCTTCTCACTGAACAAAGCAGGAGCTGTGCTGCATTCTGGGATGCAGATAAACATGCAAGCCAAGCAGAATTCTTCCAAAACCACATCTAAGAGAAGGGGGAAGAAGGTCAACATGGCCCTGGGGTTCAGTGAGTTTGACATGTCAGAAGGTGATGATGATGATGATGATGATGATGACGGTGAGGAGGAGAATGATGTGGATAATAATAGTGAGTGAAAGCAGAAAGCAAAGTAATGATATTTACAATGTTTGGGAAAACAAAAGAAACTTGTTATCTCAGTTTGTACAAAAGCCAGTAAGGAGGTAGAAAAGCAGCACTGTATTTTTAGGCAAATCACATTTATATGACAGTCATTTCTCTATCTGTTTTACTTTCAATTTATTTTTGCTTAAAGAAAAATAGCAAGAAATTTTTAGGAAAAAATGGTATATTTAATAAGTCAGCAAACAAGGTGCCTGATTGTAGAAATTTATGATTCTATATTTATATATATATATGGTGTTTTTAAAGTAATGACATCCTGGTTTTTTAAAAAATGAGCACTTCATAGTTTTGATTTGATTTTGTTTATTCAAATACTTAACAGAACTTAAGTTTGAATATAGGCCCTTTTAACTCCTAATTCTTGTTGGGTGCTTGATTTTCTTACAATGTACTTTTATGGGGATATACTGTACTGTCAAAAATAATTAATAGTGACAACAAAACCCAATAACAAAACACTTGAGATGAAAGAAGTTTAGTACAGATACTTCAGAAATACCTAAATGGCAGGAATTTTTAGTGCTTCGCAGCCCAGCTCTCCAAGTCAAACCTGAAAGGTATTCTCAGCAGTATGTGTGAAGCCAGCAGCAGATGGTGAGGGCTCTTATTTCAGGACCAGCCCTGAATGCTGCTTCAAGGAACCTGCTCTCCTCTAGGGCTCTGCTGATTCTTGGCATGGGGCAAAATGTGGTCTACGAGGGCTCCTTCCAGCAGGAGAGGGTGTCGCTGTGAGCCTGGGCTGCAGTTGCAGTAAGGGTGTGAAGAGAGGTGCGGAGAGACGTTCTAAAGAGGGAAGTAAACATTGTGAAAGAAAGAGAAAGCTCTACTATGTCGGCAAAGTCCAGACCTAAGGGTCCGCTATCTGTCAAAGTAGCCTTCCAGACTGGTCTTTGAGCCCTGCCTCAGCCCCACCAGTCTTAGGGAGAAATATATCTGGCAAGTCAGAGAGTCTCCCGATGTTCCACATATTTGTCAAAGATTATTTAAATCCTAAAACTCTCTCTACCAACAAAACCCTACAGAATATTCTTGGTTATCAAAAGAAAAGCATCAAATGATATTTGTTGACTGGTACCAGGTGAAATTCAAAGTGGGTCACTTTCAGGAAAGATAGAACATTCTTAGAATGTAAGCTTCATAAGCAGATTTAGTCTGTTGTTCATTGAACACTGTAAGGCCAGGTTAGGTTTGCTTGTTTCAGGTATTTGCAGACCATATGTGTATCCTCTAAGTAAATTCACACAGACTAGGTCAGTAACTGTTCCTGCAGAAGACAGGTTCCCTTCAACCCACCCTGTTGCCACTTTCATAACTGTGCATACCACCCCACACCATAGGGCTGATGACAAACATGCACACATAGGGAGGCCGCACATCTGCGCTTAGAGACAACAACTTCCTGAGCCAAGCCGAGCCTCCCAGCAGAATTCTGGGCATGGAGCCCAAAGGGAAATCTCCACTCTTGACTTCCCAGGATGCTCTGGGGTACTGGGACCCAGCTACCTCATATTTAGCTGTTTTAAAACCTCTTTCAGGGGGCAGAGCAATAATACAGCAGGTAGGAAGCTTGCCTTGCACAAAGTCAACCCAAGTTCCATCCCCAGCACCACAAATGGTCCCCCAAATTCCACCAAGAATGATCTCTAAGTGCAGAGCCGGTAAGTCTGAGCACAGCAGGTATAAAACCCCTCCCCAAACAAAAAAGGAAAAGTAAAAAATTTTAAATGTCTCTTGTACATACTCCCACCACAGAAAAACTCCTCCCTTCCACAGATATTCATCAAGCCTCTCTTTGTTCCAGGTACTATTTTCAGATCAGCTAGTTAAAAATATGTGCACCCAGGGAGCTTGCAGGCTAGTGAGTGAAGATAGACATGAATAAACTAAAGGTATCATATAGCCATAAACATTGGCTAAGTGCATGCCAAAGAAATGACACAGGAGAAGGGGAAGGCACAGAGGGAATGTTGTGGTTTTTCAAGTGAGATCAGGAAAAGGTCTTGCTGATAAGAGAATCTCTGTGTCTCAATTTAGAATCTGTATGCTTTACCTAAGAGGGTAGATCTGGAAGGGGTTTGAGGCTGGTTGACTCAGTGGCAGAGCATGTGTTTTGCTTGTGTGAAGCCCTGGGATACATCCTCAGCACTACAAAGCAAGAGAAGGTAAACCTTGTCTTTCCTCTATGAAAAAATCAGCAATAAATATGTAACATAACAGGAATGAAAAGGACAATTTCTCTCAACTTACATGTAAGGTTATTATGATCATACATAAAATTTTAGTGTGTAAATAAAAGCAAAGAAATTGCTCAAGAGGAAAAGTTTCTGTACTTGAGCCTAGATTATCTTTTTTAGGAACTGGAACGTCACTGAAATTTGAATCATAATAGAACTTTTTCTGTTAAGCTGTGTAGAGGATCATACCAAGGGCCTTAAACTTGCAAGGTCTATGGTCTACAACTGAACCACATCCCCAGCCCCAAACAGAATTTTAAAGTGACCTCTGTCTGTGAAGGTTATTTAGAAGTCTTTGGACTCATTTTGTATTATTAGTTTTAAAGCAGAGTTTACTGTCCATAAGTAAAATTTCTAATGACGATGCTTATTTTGTCACTTCTGAGTCTCTTTTCAGAATCATTTTTTAGAATAACAAACTGGTGGTAGATTTGTTTTCAATTACTTGACTTACCAAAAGATGCTGATTTATTTAAAAAAATAAAAAAGAGAAAAGAAGAAAGTTGAACTGGAGAGATAGTACAATGGGTAAGATATTTGCCTTGCACACAGCTGACCAGGTTTAATCTCCAGCACTCCATAGGGTCCCCCCAAACCCCACCAGAAATACTCTCTGAATGCTGAGCCAGGAGTCAGCCTGCTGGATGTGTCTCTAAAATAAAAAGTCAAACACAGAACTAAATATTCAAAAACTGAGAATTGAAACGACACCCTTTGAGCAGTTCCAAATGCAGCAGAGATGTCAGTTGATAGCATATTTTTGGTTCTCCCTGTAACTGGAAGTGTGTTTTTACAACAATATATCCTGTATGCCAGGGACATTCTCACCCATAAACAATTCCACCCCAGATACCAATGACCTTGTCCCTTTCCCCACAGACTCTTGTTAATCCTGGGAATTTCAGAGGCCACCCCCCACACACACACATCTCAAATAAAATTTCTCAAGGCCAGAAATCACAACTACTACAGAACTTGGAGTTTGTCGGTAATTTTTGTGTGACAGTTATATCAAGCCTCCACTCATGGAAATGGTGTCTTCCCCCCACGCCCCATAAGAATTCAGGTGGGAGCTTTGTGAAACTATTTGACAAAGTCCCAGGGTGCTACACTAATCCCATAAAAGTTAAAAAGAAAAGCCTCACTCTGAGAGAGTCACAATTCTGCACAGTCACCCTACTGATTTAAAAGGACCCTTTTCTAGGGCAGGAGAGATAGTACAGCAAGTAAGGTGCTTGCCTTGCATGTGATTGACCCCGGTTCAATTCCCAGCATCTCATATGGTTCCAGAGCCTACCAGGTGTGATTCCTGAGTGCAGAACTAGGAGTAACCCCTGAGTAACATAAGGCATGGCCCCGAAACCCCCCAAAATTAAAAGGAACTTTTCTAAGTTTTTTGTTTTTATTTTTACAAAATCACATTTTAACATATTCTGGAACTAGCCAGTGGCAAGAGGTTGAGGGCTTATAGAAGACTTGACTGCAATGACTTGGATAGGTTCAGAGCTGGCTTCAAGTCTGATCTTTCACATGCTATTCAAGATTTGTTGAACTCAGGGCTGGAGTGATAGTACAGCAGGTAGGGTGTTTTCCTTGCATGCAGCCAACCTGGGTTCAATCCCCGGCATCCCATATGGTCCCCTAAGCACCACCAGGAGTAATTCCTAAATGCAAAGACAGGAATAACCTCTAAACATTGCTGGGTGTGACCCAAAAATAAAAAGAAAATTGTTGGACTCTGGCCCCAGGAGAACTATTCAGACTTGCTTCCCACAAAGATCAGGGAATCAGGGGATAGAAGGAAGACTTGTTAGACCCCAGAATGACTTCTCACTAATGCTACAGTCTATATTACTTTTAAGTTTTCATGGGGGGTGATAAGATTGTCATGCAAGATCATTTTAAAACTTTTTCTTCTGAACAAATTATTGATTGTTTAAGGGTTTTTTTTTGTTGTTGTTGTTGTTGTGTTTTGTTTTGGGATGCTTTAGACTTCTTTATAACCCTTTTGAAACTAGTCACCCTGTGCAACATGTATGTCATAGAGCATATCTTTTCTATAATCAGGCACCTTCAGCTACTTTTGAGTGAGATTGTTTTCCTGTTTAGAATTAAAACACTACCAGAGAGAAGAATCTGCTCTGTTCAGTTCATGTAGCCTAGCCACATAGCTTTGGACGCAGCATCTCTGTGATGGAAAATGAGTGACTCCCAGGAAACCTGCAGGACTAACCTCATTTCCTCGAGTCCAGATTAGTGTGAACTCAATTGCCTGTGAGAAACTTGCTGGCATGTGATTCTTTACTTTAAAACTAGAATTTCAAGCACATACATTAATTATATTGTGTGCAGAATAGTATACCTTCTTAGCATCAGAAACAACGCACCACACTTACTGCTTTTGCACTGTTTTCAAAAGTTTTGTACTAAATAATAGAAACTATTTATATTCTTTGAGTGTGAGCTTTGAATAGATGGCACTATCACTTTACTGTTTTTTAAAAACAAAATCCTTTTCTCAATTACTCTATTGCAATGTTATCTGAGAAAGTCCTATGCCAAACCATGTATGATGTTTATATGGAATATTAAATTTTACTCCTGTATGGTAAGACTACTCAGTTATTGACTTCATAGTTGGAATTTGATATTCCGGCACAAAGTCCACAATGTATTCAGAAATCCAGGTTGGTGTCAGACATTTCGTTTTGATGTGAACTCTTGCTTTCCTTTGTTTTAAGATTCCATTTTGCAATAAACGTTTTGACAGTAAATCCCTTTGTTATGTGTGGCTGTGTATCTCAGATCTCTGTTAGAGGGAGTGCTCAACATCCTTTGAAGAAGTCATTGTCACAGTCATGTTCATGAATATGTGTGCCTTTTCCACCAGCTGGAGTGTAAATAAGAAACATGAAAAGTAATGAGGCAATCATGAGGTGGAGTCATGTTTTTTCATCATTCCCCAGAGAAAGAACAGTTTAGAACTCACCCTAAGTAGATACACCAACATGTGAACAAGGTACAGAAGACATGCAGGAGATGGGAAGCCACGGTGTCCTTGGAGATCTTCACCTCTGATCCTGTCTTGCCCATCTCTCTACACCATGTTGAAGCCTGGCGCCAGCCTTCCCCTCTCCTCTGTGTGAGCTCAGGGCCTTGATCCTGCCAGAGGGTGTCCCCCAAGGAAGCCTGCTCTTCCCTTTGGGTGCTACCTTGACAAGCCATACTCAGCACACAAGAGAGCTCTTCACTCCTTTTGCCATGAAAAGGAAAGATGTTGGCTTTGGTTGTTGTTTCTCCTACCACCCTTACTCTATGCAAGGAATGCCTCTCAATTCTGTTTATCACATTGGAGATTATAGTAAAAGTCCAAACACTATACACATAAGTACATACACATAACACACACTCGCCATAAAAGCCAGCCAGGGTGCAGGGAAATATTTCTGTAACTCAGTCAGTTATTTCTTGTACTAATCAGAAACGTTCCTTATTTCACATGTTTCATGAAGAGAAGGGAATGACATGTTTCTGCAGCTGTATCCAGCTGCCCTGTGAAGAAATAAAACTTGTCATGAATTTCTTTTGATCAAGTTCAGTTTAGAATCTATTCCTCCAGTCACTTTCCTCACTGCATTATTAAAGCAGGTGAGTATCTGTGATGATTCCTTTCTTCGTCAGGTGTTTTAGAGGAAGGAAGGGGCACGCTGACGTGAATCAGAACACATGAGGGTAGCAGAGCAGAGAGAGTTGTAGCAGTTTGGGTCTTAAAACTTGCTTTTAAAACACAAAATCTGCACATTCATATTTATTTTATCCACTCAGGTCTTTTTTTAAAAAATTACTCTAGCTTCCCAAAGTTGGCCTCATTTCCCTTTGGCCCTCAGACATGCAAACTGCCTTTGAGAGTTCCAGTTAAGCAAAGCCATGTCCATGTTGCCTCCCCACTGCTCCCTGCCAACCTCAGTTTTAGTCTTGCTGCTTCTCTAGAATCACTTCTCTTCTCTGTTCCACAGTGCCCAGGTCAAACCAACATGACTTCCGTTCTCCCCAATTTAGTCTGAGAAGCCCATGTGTTTCCCCGGTACACCAAACACATTGAACTCACTTTATCAGATAAGGTAGCATTTTAGGAAATGCACTTTTTAATTTTTATCTACTCAACAAATATTGGCAGACTTTCTATGCTAAGAGCTCAGCTTTGATCTTGCGTGAAGGTCATTGAACTCCTCCATGTACCATCCATAGCTATTTCCCCTCAAATTAAATAAAATTAAAAGAAGTTTCTCAAAGGCCATGATTGCACAATTCCTAGCAGAATTTTGAGCACCTGAGTTCAAGCTACCTGTGGACTCAAAGGATTTGTTTCCCATGGGATTTTTGCACTCATAGTAAAAGCCATCAAATTCAATTTCTTTTTTTATCTATTCATCTGCAAAAAAAATGTTATTTGGAACTGAGATTGAATGACTCTATCAACACCTGTTCAACTCACAGAACACAGAGATCTTTTCCAGGCTGTGATGGAGCTTATGATTTAGCCCACAATGTTTTTCCTGAAGCTCATAGCTTGGCTCTGAAAATAGAGCCGGCAGGAGGAAAATTCTCACTAGGCTCTCGTTCATGTTTGTCCACCGGATGGTTTCACTTAGTTTTAAGCAAAGCAACTCTGCAACCTGGGTTTCAGAGGACAATACCAATTTCACTTGTCCTTCATCCATGCCTAGCACTTATTTGGTTGACAAATATATAAGGTAAGTCAAACGTTAAGTTAAACCCATAGAATTTCCCTGTGAAAATAAGTATATAAAAGTGGGTACCAAGTAGTTGCTTTGGAATTTTAATGAGTTATCCGATGAACCTCTCTTTGATTGAGATTTCTAAATAAGGCTGTGATAATCTGATAATTGTCAGAAATTCCTTAAATTTTGTTATCAAGAGCCATTATTGGCTTCTCTGGGCCAAGAAATTCCCCTAAAGGTCATAGAAATTGCTTTCCATTCATGATTAAGCCAAAGCAACAGCCAAGAGCTAAAATATTGCCACAGGGGTAAGTCAAAAAACAATGAAACCATTACATTTTTTTCATTTCCTTCATATTTCCCACGCAGTTGCTGCCTTCCTTTGATATTGGTGCGTGGACAGAAGACGATGTGGTAAGCTGCTTCTGTTCACGCCTCGTTCTGTTTGGGCGGGTCTTTCTTATAGCAATCCTGGGGTTTAGGAGGCAGCTAGACGACTGGAGAGATAGTTCTCGGGTTCAGCTTGCTTGTCTTGCTGCAGCCAAGCCCATTTCAGTCTCTGTCACCACACAGTCTCCTGAGCACTGCTGGGGAGAACAGAACCAGGAGTAACTCCTGAATCTTGCAGGGTATGGCCTAACCTCCCCCACCCACGTCCCCAATAAATAAAATTAAATGCAGCTATAGGGCTGTGGGTTATAGAAAAATCCTGCTTTAGGTGAGGTTCACAAGGTTTATACTTTTCTAGTTTTTAATGCAGTAATGATGAAAAATAAGGTTTCAAAAGCAAAGCAAGGATCTCTTCAAATATTACAAAAGAATTCCACCACCCTGTTTTCCAGGAAGGTATTCCAGAATATAGAAATAGATACTGAAAATAAAAACTCAACGACTGAGTCACAATACCAATTGAATATACTTAAAAACAATTGAACAAACAAAAAAAATGCCACCACCACCACAACAACAAAAATCTTTTATTTTCCTGAAATACAAGGAAGGCGATTGAATCCTGGTGGGAAAAAGAGCTGGCCCAGGCAGTGCTGAACTGGGCCTGCTGAATGAGGGCCCTCTCTCCTCAGGCTTGTTCGTATCTGCCATGTCCCTGCTGGCCTTGTGCCTGGAGAATAGGCAGGGCCTCCTGACCATCCCAGTCCCTGCAGCATGAGACCCACTGGCCTTGAGGATTTAGCCAGACCAAGTCACTAGATGTCAGCCCTGGGGGCAGACCTCGAGATAGACTCCCTCTCTTCTACTTGGCCTATTGCATATCTGTGCCAATTTCCTTAGTGAGTCACAGGCCTGAGGTCTGTGCTCACAAATGATGGAGGCTCAGACCTGTCCAGGTCTGTTTTATAAGCTCAAGAAGACAGTGAAAGAAAGGGAAAATCTGGGCCACCAGCCTTAGAAGGCTCCTGCCCCAAGGGATCTATGCCAGTAGCGAGGTGAAAACCCACTACTGGAAACCCTTCTCCTAACTCCGCCCAGCTCTCTGGACTGGCCAGGTCCCCCCCCCCCCCTCCCCTTTGTACTCTGCAGGAGGAAGCTGCTCACAGCATGAGCTCACCTCCCTGGCTTCTCCAAGGAGAGGAAACGTGGCACCAGTTGTCTCTACTTCTTTCCATTCACTGCACCCCGGTGATTCTAGATTTCCTGCCAGCCCCACTTCATAAGGAAAGAGGGCTTAAGAGTGACTTCACTCATGGGCCTGCATAGAATCCCTTTATCTCTGCTGCAAAGTTGGCCCCTCTCATTTGAGAAGAAACTTCTTCAAAGGCACTGTGTGACATCTAGTTTTCATCTTTGCTCTGATGGTAAGTGGTATGCGAACCATTTAAATAAAATGCAGAGTCCAGGGCTCCCCCGGAGAATTGACAAGCCTGGCTCTTGCCTCCTTTGTCTTTTGCTTCACCCAGGTAATGTGGCAGGTTAGCATTTATCAGGTGCCAAGTAAACTCTCTGGTCTGAGGCACCCTGGGTCCAGCCTCATTCTACTCACGAAGTTCAGGACCACACCCAGGTGCTTCAAGTCCTGACTTGGAGCAAGGCGCGTTCTCCCCAATTCTCTGTCCTCGGCCATGCAGTTCCTGAGGTCTCCCTCAATAATGCAGGGACCCACAGCGCCTCCAAAGATTATGCAAGAATCTTCTCAAATGGATTTTTAATTATCCCACATTGGAAGGAAAGTACTGCTCAGTTGTCTGAGACCCCCTGAGCAGCTCCAATGTGAAAGACAGCTGTTTTAAAAACTATCAAGAAAAAAGCTTCCACTTTACCTTTGTAGTGGAACCAAGAGTTGCAGAGATTTTAATCTGTTGAAAATGATGTGTTCTGCTGTGAAGTCTGCCCCTGGGCACGTATGAATCTTCAAAACTTTGTCTTCTCTTTCACAGTATTTTTGGGTCCAGCAGCTCGTCAGAAAAGGCAAGTGGAATAACTTACCTTCTTATTTCCTAGAGCTACCTTTGCTCTGGCCGTGACTGAGTCTAATGTGATTCTGCCTCTAATCACTTCAGGGGACTCTTCAGCAGAGATGAGTATCTATGCCAGCTTGTTTAAGGAAAACAACATTACCGGCAAGCGCCTGCTTCTGCTGGATGAAGAAGATATGAAAGACATGGGCATCGTCTCCAAGGGACATATCATCCATTTAAAGGTACCTCAGAAAGGGGGCAGCCGTTCCCAGCATCCCTCCCTGGGCTCCTCCCAGGAGGAGGGAGAACCATTTGTGGTGTCAGAGCCTGAGGAGTGAGAATGGGTTGAAATACTTTTCTACCAGTCAGTAATTCATTCCTGCCCTCATAACCTCCATTCCCATAATCCAGCACCGAATGGGCTAGTGCTAACCGGAGAGAGTTCCCTGTACACACCCTATAGTGATGCTAGCCTCTGGCGTTCTTCGGTTTCTGGAG
This sequence comes from Sorex fumeus, assembly GCF_029834395.1. Taxonomy (NCBI): domain Eukaryota; kingdom Metazoa; phylum Chordata; class Mammalia; order Eulipotyphla; family Soricidae; genus Sorex; species Sorex fumeus. The sequence continues at coordinate 26,093,846 of NW_026606066.1, forward strand.
CAGGGGACAGCAATTCAGCAGTGACATTACAATGAAAACAGTTAGAAGCAGAGTGCAAAGTGTCGTGTCAACACCAGAAATGGGAAAAGTATTGCAAACTATAATAAATGCAATTTATTATAGTTCTAAATTATAATAAATACAATTTTAAAACTATAATACATACAGTTTTTAAAGAAGGGGGAGGCAGAAGGCTTCTGGAAAAAAGTTAGGAAGAAACTGAAAGCCAAGGACCAGTAGGCCATTGCCAAAGAAAAAATGACCAGTAAATGACCAGAGGCACTGCCTAAGAATAGGCCTCAGTGTGTGAAACGGGACCCAACAAAAAGCAGGTGTAGCACCGAAAGTCCAGCCTATTCAGGAAGATTAGGAGGTGACTCTGGTGGCTGACAGAATTCAGGATGCCAGACTGTCCAAGACCTGAGTGTAACCCGAGCTGACAGACCAGAAGTCCTGGAAATGCTGTGGAATTTGTGATCCATCCTTCCTTCCTTCCTTCCTCCCTCTCTCCCTCCCTCCCTCCCCTCTTCCTTCCTTCCTTCCTCCCTCTCTCCCTCCCTCCCTCCCCCTTCCTTCCTCCTTCCTTCCTTCCTTTCTTCCTTCCTCCCTCTCTCCCTACCTCCCTCCCTCCCCTCTTCCTTCCTTCCTTTCTTCCTTCCTCCCTCTCTCCCTCCCTCCCTCCCCTCTTCCTTCCTTCCTTCCTTCCTTCCTTCCTTCCTTCCTTCCTCCCTCTCTCCCTCCCTCCCTCCCCTCTTCCTTCCTTCCTTCCTCCCTCTCTCCCTCCCTCCCTCCCCCTTCCTTCCTCCTTCCTTCCTTCCTTTCTTCCTTCCTCCCTCTCTCCCTACCTCCCTCCCTCCCCTCTTCCTTCCTTCCTTTCTTCCTTCCTCCCTCTCTCCCTCCCTCCCTCCCCCTTCCTTCCTTCCTTCCTTCCTTCCTTCCTTCCTTCCTTCCTTCCTCCCTCCCTCCCTGCCTCCCTCCCTCCCCTCTTCCTTCCTTCCTCCCTCTCTCCCTCCCTCCCTCCCTCCCCTCTTCCTTCCTTCCTCCTTCCTTCCTCCCTCCCTCCCTCCCTTCCTTCCTTCCTCCCTCCCTCCCTCTCCTTTCCTTTCCTTTCTCTTCTTGCTACTTTCTTATTTTCTTGCTTTCTCACTTTCTTTTACTTTCTTTATCACTTTATCTATTTTTCCTTTTTTCCTTTTTCTCTTTCTTTCTCTTCTCTCTCTCTTACTCTTCCCCCCCCCCTCCGAGATTTTGTACTGCTCCTCAGCAGTATGGGGGCCACCAGAGCTCTCTCTTTGGTGATGCCCCTGGGTCATGAGGTACCAAAGATCACACTGAGGTCCCAGCTCTCCAGGCACGTGCTCCAGTCTCTTCCCCTCCCCCTCCCCCTTCCCCCCCCCCCCCCCCCCCGCTTTTGTCCTGGTCATTGTAATTTTGACCTGGAACAGACTCCACCATGCCTGTTTTGTCATCTCTCATTTTCCCAGAAATACAAGCGTTTTCCTAAAAACTTTAATCCAGTAGTTTCAGAGCTTTTAAATCTGGTTTTGTGGTTTTGTTAAGAGTTTGGCAACAAGACCTGGACTCTTTGTTTGTTTTAGTTACTCAAACTAAATAAGAATTGCTGGCCTCTTTGTGGGCATTGTTATTAGTCAGAGGTGTGTTTCCAGAGAGATCCCAGGATAAGCTCAAGTTTGCTTGCCAAACCTCCTCCACCCCAGAGTGGGTAAATAGAATGGTCTGCAAAGGTTAAAAAGAAGAGAACAACAAATTTTTTTAAAGGGGGGAGCCTCTTTCCAAGTCCATATTTCCACAAAGGTTTTACCAACATACCAACTACTTTCCCCCTTTTCCTCAGAGAACAATTGGATTTTCAAAGGAAATCCCCACCAGAGTCCCAAGAAAACCCACCACTGCCATCCTGAGGACTGTCTCAAGCAATCCTCCCGGGGGCCTGATGGCTGTGAGGCTGTTCAAGGGAATGGAAAAGGACCATTTCCAAGACAAAATCTATGTTCTGTGGGTAGACCAGTAGTACGGCAGGCAACCAACTCCAGGTCTGTCTGTGGCACCACAAAACACACCCTGAGCACCATCAGGAGTGATTCCTGAGCACCAAGCAAGAACAAGCCTTGAGCACAAACAGTTGTGGCCCCCAAACCAAAAATGACTGAAAATAAAATTCCGCCCTTGCTCTCTTTCCTCTCTCGGGAAACCTCTAGGAAACCTCATTTGAGATGTATACTATGTATCTCAAAGACTGCCCCAAACTCAACTTCTAATTATCATCCTGTTCCGAAAAGTATCGTTGGATGGGCTACAGTAGGAAAAATTGTTTTCTCTAGCACAGAGATGTTGCAGGTTCCAAGAGAGAAATCTAGTGGATCTTCTCTTCATCAGCAGGTGCTATAAAAACATGCTTCCATCTCCCCTACTCCTTTGCTGTCTTTGGCGGGGAAAAAAAGTCTCACATTCCTTAAAGAATAGTCAAGAGAAAAAGGGAGCAAACCACGAGAGTTCTCCAAAACAATTTTGATTTAAATGTTCCCAGACTTGACCTAGGACAAAGTGCTTCCTTTTTGCTGGTTGTATATCACTGCAGCAAGCAACAGTCAAATGTATTGACTGTTGTTCCACTAATGCAGCAAGACCGGGCCTGTGAAAATGAGGAGAAGAATCTTGCCCTTTGGGAATGTACGTCCCAGAGAAGAGCTGAAACCTGTTCAAACAGCTCTTCAAGACCCAGAGTTTTGGCAGCGTGGAGGGGAGGACCTCTTCAGTACCTCTTGGGAGGGATGGGTACAGGAGCTTTGGAGGAGAGTGTCAGTAGTAAGCTTTGGAGTAGGGAAGTTTTTGGAGCCCTAGCACTGGAGCTGGATCATGGAGCAAAGACAGACCTTGGAGTGTAGGCAGGCCTAGGATAGGAACATTCTAGAATAGATCAGAAGGAGTTCAGTGAAAAGGAGAGAACAAAAGAAACTAAAGGAATAGAAAAAAAAGACAAGGGAGCAGTTCTTGGCTGGAGAGATAGTACACGCATCAGAACACTTGCCTAGCATGTAGCTCACCCCATTTTGATCCCAGACATCCTATATGGTCCCCTGTGCAAAGAGCCAAGGGCAAGAATTGAGCACTGCCTGCAAGAGTTGAGTACTGCCTGGTATGGCCTGACCCCCTCCCCCTGCAAATGACTGGTACACAGCACATAGCTCTGTCCAATAGGAAGACAGGTGTGCAATAGAATTCTTTTTTCTTTTAAGTGACACAAATTTTTATTGAAAGAAATTTATGTAGAGGTGAGTAGAGAGAAAGAACTATGTTCAGGAGAGAAGACTGGCTTATCCAGAGTGGAAAAGGCCTGAAATAGAATTCTTGAGACACAAGGAGGAAGGGAACATGGGAAGTCTGAAGAAATGACATATTTAGAACTCAGCTTCTGGAGCTGGAATGTGACTCAGTGGTAGAGCGGATGCCTCAGGGGCCTGAGACCCTGGGTCCAATTCCTGGTATTCACTCTACACACACACTTTTTTTTCTTTTGGTTAAACTTTGCTTTTAGAAGTTGTAAAGTGGATTTAGATGGAGAAATTGGCTGTGAATGACCAGTTCAGAGGTGGTAATATAGAGCAGTGATACTCTAAATTATTGGCCCCTGCAGAAGTTATAGCTGTTGGTCCTCAGACTGGACCAGGGCTGGTCTTAGGTTCAAAAGGGCTTACACTGATACATAGTAGTAAGGCCTCGCTGGTGTAGTGAAAATTGGAAGGGAAAGGAGAGGCTACCCAACAGACCCAAGAGGTGTTCCCAGGCTGGAAGGAGAGTGCAGTGAGATGCTGCCAGGCCAAGGGGAGGCTGGGACGTGGTCCTTCATGAAAGCAGCCCTGAGATCACACTCAGCAAAAGCCCTTTTATGTGAATGTCTAGAATCACAGATCCTGAAATGGGACATAGACTATTGGCTGTCAGGGATGGAGGCAGGGAGGGACTAGAGTGACAGTTTAATGGTCTCCTTTGGGTAATGAAAAAGCATTAGGACTGGATAGGGCTAATGGTTGCACAACTTGGTGAAAGTTTTCCTTGTCCCTGAATTGCACCCTGAAACCCTTTTCCCTGATATTCTCTCCCTCCTCATCTTTCTTCTCCTCTCTCCTCTCTCTCCTTGTCTCTACTCTTCTTATCTCTCTGTCTCTCCCCCCCCCACCACCACTACCAACTCCCCCTTGGCTTCATGCCTTCAGAAAGATATGCATAGGGTCAGGGAAGCAGCTCAAAGGGCTGAAGCACATGCTTTGCATGCAGGAACCCTCAGTTTTATCTCCAGCACTACATTGTCCTACAAGCACTGGGAGCTGACCCTGAGCACTGCCAGGAGTAGCCTCCAAACAATACCAAGTATCATCCCCCACTCTAACACTAAGGGAAAAAAAAGGAAAGAAAAGGAAAGTAAGCAAGAATGCACATGGTTCAAAGGAGGCTGGGAAGAAGAGAGGGGAAGAGCTGCCTCAAAAAAAAAGGAGGTGGAAGAGAAGGTGCCGCTAACACCATGGCTGAAGTGATGAAAACAGGGTCTGATGGTCAGCACAGCCAAGTCACATGAGTTCTGGGCAAGGATCTGAATGGAGGTGGAGAATGTGGGCCTACCCACATGACATGGTGTGTCTACGCCAAACAATGAAATAGGGGTTGACCAGCATCTGTGGGGGGACCATGATGTCCTCCAAAGTCCTGGATGAATCTCATGTGCTCATCAAGATAACACTGTAATCCTGTCCTCCTGTTTTCCATCGATTTGCTACAGCGGGCACCAGTAACGTCTCTATTGTGAGGCTTGTTGTTACTGTTTTTGGAATATCGAATACACCAAGGGGAGCTTGCCAGGCTGTGCTGTGCAGGTGGGATACTTTCGGTAGCTTGCCAGCTCTCCAAGAGGGACAGAGGAATTGAACCCGGGTCAGCCGCGTGCAAGGCAAACGCCCTACCCACTGTGCTATCTCTCCAGCCCATTCATCAAGATAGTTCTCTCAAAAGCAGGCCTGGACTGTGCCATGCTGCCATAACCCAGGCAGCGTCCATGCCGCTGTCTAGGGAACCCACCTACCCCCAGGCACATTCAACTGCTAAGCAGGGCTGTGGGTACTTCTGACAAACTCACAGGAGAAGGGGTGTGGGTGGGGAGAAGGGTCATGAAGGCTTGCTCTGGCAGGGGCTGGAGAAGTGCCCAGTCAACACTCTGGGAACATGAGGATGGATAATGCTTCCAGCTGGGCCTCACAGGGCAGGACACCAGCTGAACTCCCACAGGCAGTTTAGATGCAAATACACGCGTGGACACACATACATACATGTTCACATATAAGCACAATCACACATATGCATATGCATATGTATGCTCACACACAGTCATGAGAATGTATCCTCCATTCCCTGCTTTTTCTCCAAGGGACTCACTGTGTTAGTTTGATGTCCACCATCTCAGAGGGTCTCTCAGTTCTTACTTGGGTGCTGGACACTGGTGTGGTGTGGGCTCCTTCTCTTCACCCCTTTGCTGGGGGACTCTTGTGTACAGTGGCTGCCTAAGGGAGCAGGGCTGAATGTGCAGTAAACATTCATTACCGGAGCTGGAGCAATAGCACAGCAAGCAGGACTCTTCCCTTGCACACAGGTTCAATCCGCAGCATTCCTTAAGGTCTCCTGAGCACTGCCAGGAGTGACTCCTGAGTGCAGAGCTGGGAGTGTAGACCCTAAGCATTGCTGGGTTGGGCCCCAAACCTACATCCCCCAAGCCACCCCCCCAAAAAAAAAAGTAAGCATTCACTTGATAAAGTGCCAGCAGCTTTTATTTCACTTCTTTAAAATGCATCTAATTTGGCACTTAGAACTCTTAACAGGGTCTGTTCCATACACCCCCCCCCCCCCAAAAAAAAGCTGGGTTATACCTGATGAGTTTTAAAAACTTGTAATTTAAATTACCCTTTCCCTTATGGGTTCTCTGTGCTTTGTGGAGTGGGCTTGAACATATACCTACAGAAAAGCTCTTCCAGTGCAACTACCCTTAAAATGAGACTCCAGCCCTGATGGAAGTTTCTGGGGATAGAGGTTGTTTTTCCCACAGTCGTTCAGGGAAACACCAGAATATTACCTTGTCACCACTCAACTGGTGTTTAAAGTATAGTTTCATTTATTGTTTAGCCTGAGTTTTAACGTATTTAAAAAACCTTCCCTGTTCCATTAAAGAATCACAAACTTCCTATATAGTGCTTCCAACAACTGATGTTGCTTCTCAATGTTGAATATTAACATCCCCAAGGTATTTTATGAACTGCAAAACAATACCTTTGTATGCGTACAATACTTATAATCTGAGTACTTGCAGATCATTAATAAAACCATGTAATTCTCCCCCCCCCCCTTTTTTTACAGTCAGCCATTGAGAAGTTAACTCATGATTATCTAAACTTGTTTCACTTCCCACCGCTCATTAAGGTAAGGTGTTTTCCTTCTTATTGAAAGTATGTGACTTTTATTGACATGCACACCTGCCACATCCACACCTACATTTGCAAAGGTCGGCAACAAATGTTTGAAGTGCAATTCCATCATCTCTGCCCAACAAAAGCCCCTTTGAGTAAAGCCAAGGGTGCACCCTAAGCGGAAGTCCCTTGATCCCACTAAGTTGAAATATCAACAGTGCCTTTCCGGTAAGAGCCACACATGTGAGCTGCTCAAGTGGCTGGGGGGTGGAATGCAGCCTTAGCAGCGGGTACCTCTGGCCACCCACCTGTCCCTTGAGACCTTTGTCTCACATATAAATCACTGAGAGAATTCACACATTCTAAGGTGTGCCCTTAGAGGGGTGGGAGGTTTATTGTCTGGATAAATTTTCATATAATCATCATTCATTTGTATATAAAGGTGCATTGTTGTAAAATTAGTAGACCTTTGCAATGAATAGCCAAAACGTTTCTCATTCATTAACCATGTTTTCCTCCCTAATGTTGTCAAGACTCACTCTGCCCCCCCAACACACACACACACACACACACACACACATACACATACACATACACACACACACACACACACACACACACACACCTGTCTAAGCCCCAGGTAAAACATCATCCCTCTTTGGAAATTGCCTGTGACTATCCTGAGTGTTGGGACCACAGAGGCTGGAGACTCCTAGTATATGCCCAGGTGCTTAGAGCCTCTCTGGGTCGAACTGAACCAACAGCACAGGATGCTTTGTGAAAGAAAGAGTGACTTGCTTTCTAGTCACCCAAGTTCTTTAGGGCTGAATATGCCATTTCTCTTGCTTTCAGTAATTTTAATTTGTGACTTAATCTAAAACATTTCAAAGTCAAACATCATATTAGTTTTGGAAGTGAAAAATAAGTGCTGAGGAAACCAAAAGACAAGAACTACCTATGGGCACAGATCACTCCTGGTGGGTAAGGAAAATGCCCCAGTTCTCTCTCTCCGTCCAGCACTATACAGAAAAGAGATTTCAGCCTTTGCATTCAGACCACCACTGGGTCCATACTCCAGTCAGAGGACTAGCAGTCAATTGACAGTACTCAGACTGTGGTATTCGGCCTTTTTACACCTAAGGACCAGCATTGGTCCACAGAGCTGTGGTTTAAATCTGCTCCATGACTGGGAAGATATTTTTGGCTGACCACCTGAAAATATCGGTAAACTGCACTGCTACATGGACTACAAGTTGACAAATGAGTATCTAGAATGAATAGTGCTTTCTTATTTTTTGTTGTAGGACTCAGTGGGTGAACCTGAAGAAAATGAGGAGAAAGTAGTGAACCTTGAACTTGTTTTTGGTTTTCACTTGAAACCTGGAACTGGCCCACAGGTAAATCATCTTTTAAATTCTTTGAATAAATAACAACGAAATCTTCTCTTTTTCTTTCCTGAAGATCTATGATTTCAGTCCAGCCCCTACCAGCTGGTCACTTGAGTTTGAACAAATTGACAGATTTTGTAAGGTAGAATTGAGCGGACAGACTCCCAACTACTCCTGGTACAATGCCAGGTGCCTCACACTCTCATTCAGCTAAATCCTTCTGGGAGATCACCCACACACTGGAGGAAAGAAGCACCAGACCAGGGATGGGTGCACAGGCCCCAGTGACTGGCACTTGGCATCACAGCTTCCTGAGTTTGGGTCCTCTTCTTTTCCCTTTTCTTTTGGGAACCACACCCAGAAGGTGCTCAGGGGGCCAGAGCAATAGCACAGCGGGTAGGGCATTTGCCTTGCACGCGGCCAACCTGGGTTCGACCCCCGGCATCCCATATGGTCCCCCAAGCACCGCCAGGAGTAATTCTTGAGTGCAGAGCCATGAGTGACCCCTGAGCATTGCTGGGTGTGACCCAAAAAGCAAAAAAAAAGAAGGTGCTCAGGATTATTCCAGGCTCCAGGCTCTGAGTTGCACCCAGCACCCAGAGGTGTTTAGGAGACCACACAATACCTGGGATGGAGCCCAGGTCTCCTGCGTGCAAAGCCTGTGTTTACTGAGCATTCCTTGGCCCAATGCCTGTTTCTTAAGTGTGTCTGGCTTATAGTTGCAAAGTAAAGCAACACTGAGAGTGGAACTATTAGGCAAGATGAAAACTCAAAAAAAAAAAAAAAAAAGGAAGGGGCTGGAAACACAAATGAGCCATTCAAAATAGGGTGGAGCATTCTATATAGGATGGCAGGACCTTTAACCAATACTAACTTCATTGAACTTTTACATTAGGTTGCTTCGGATTTTGTTTTCTAGGATCTGAAAAATTATTTTGCACAGGTGGCCTATGAATTAGAACTGTAGTATGTTTGTGTTACTTTGGATGACCACAAATGGCTTACGGTAACACTGATTTCCATTCACACCTGTGTTCCAGGTGTACAGAACTGAGAGGTGTGTGCTACGATCTGTCTCTTATTTCACAAATGAGGAAACTGAGAGGTTAGAGGGTTTAAAAAAAAACAAAACAAAGCAAACAACAAAAAGCATGTGTGTCCAAGAGTTATATATCCAGCGAGCAACAGAACTGGGATTTGAATGCTTGCCTCTGGACCCCAGATCCAAGTCTTTCACTATTTCACCATTCATCCTTCTCATTCTCCTGTGGAAATAACCGGCCCGTAGCCAGTCACTCCACAGAGCTGGTACAGGCTTAGTGGGCTCATATAGCCTTTGCGAATCAAACCCACTCACCCAGAACTTGGCCCTGGAAAGAACTGAAAATCACTTGGGAAGAAGCTTCACCTGGAGCATCACAGGATCCTCTTTCTAGACTGTATACAGTGTCTCACCTGTGCCACTGCAGGTATAAGGGTGTTTTGCTGAGTAGAAATATTGACTTCCCATGTTTTGGATATAGAACTTGATGAAATAAATACTGCTCTAGTTCCAGCTTTCTTGCACATGAGCACTTTTCCTTTTTCTCTGGGAAATTATGTCCATTCCTATTGTTGATTCCTTATGGAGATATAAGAGGGGGCAGTGGGGCACCAGAGATTGCAGTCATAGGTCCTTGCTTGCAGCTGACCATATTTGAACCCTGACACCCTATATGCTCTCCTGAACACTGCCAGGATTGATCACTGAGTGTGGAGCCAGGAGTTAGCTGTGAGCATTGTTATGCGTGGCCATGCCTCCAAAAGTGTGGGTATAAGAGAGTTTTTTCTCTCCACTAACCACTAACCAAGGTCCTTTTTATCCCTAGAGTCTGTATCTGTGGGCACCCCTAAGTCCATCTGTTGTTAAAATGCACATTTTAATGTGACTTCCTCTGTATCCTCGCCTCCATGGCACTTTATTTATGAGTGGTCTGTATTGAAATCTCATTAAAACTTGTCAATGTTAAGAAGGGAGAGTTTCCCTGGAATAGACTTGTCAGAAGGTATCTCAATCAAAAAGTTTCAGTTAACAAAGAAACAGCTCATTAATATTGAAATCTGTAAAATATGTATTTGGGGTTAAAATCAGAGGCTGCAAGTGCTATTTGAGACCACATAGTGGTCTGGTTTTCACTCTACCTACATGGACTTCTGGAGTCCTAAGTGAGCCCTGGGTCTGCAGTTGCCACAGCCTTTGATAATTGGCTGATCCTTAATCATCTCCATGGTGTGAACATCATCTATGCATATTCAGCAGACCTCTGAGCTCTAGGACAGATGCTCTAGTGCAGTCAAAAAGTACAGTTCTGGCCCACAAGGATCCATTGCTTATGGGATAAAATAGACAAGACCAGGTTAGGGATGTGGTTCAGTGGTAAACCGTGTGTTTTGTGTGGTGAGATCCTGGGTTCAATCTCCAGCCCTGGAAAAATGAAAGGGAGGGAAGGAAGAAAGGAAGGAAGGAAGGAAGGAAGGAAGGAAGGAAGGAAGGAAGGAGGGAGGGAGGGAGGGAGGGAGGGAGGGAGGCGAGAGAAGGATAGAGATTAACAATGGTTTTTAAAAATATAAATAATACTGGTTTTTTTATGATAGCATGCATGTTGATCAATAGAAACAGTGGATGGGCATTGGAAGCAAACATGGAATGAGATCAGAGAAGGTTGTTAAAATCTTGCTCGTATAATTGATGCTTGAGCTAAACTGTGGAAACCCTTAAGATTTAATAAGTGGGAGAAAAGACATTAACAGCAAAAGGAAGAGCATCTGTAAAGGCTCAGAAGAATGAAACCAGGAAAGCTTTTCTTCTTGGGACTATCTCCTTTTGGTCAAGGTGTATGGGGACTGCCAAGCAGTGCTCAAAGGATCACTCACTGTAATACTTGGGGGGGAGATGTGGATCAAACTCAGAGTCTAGTACCTGGAAGGGTGGGCAGGAACAAGGAAATCTCAGTTCACATGGTGGGGCAGAATATCACTAGGTGTTGCCCCAGAATACACCCACTTCTCCCACATCAGTGGGAGAGACCCTCCAAAAAAAAAGAGGAGGAGGATGAGGAGGAGGAGGAGAAGGAGGAGGAGGAGGAAGAGGAGGAGAAGAAGAAGGAAGAGGAGGAGGAGGAGGAGGAGGAGGAGGAGGGGGAGGAGGAGGAGGAGGAGGAGGGGGGGGAGGAGGAGAAAGAAAAGAGAGTTAAAGAATCTCGGAGTGGAGCAATAGTCCAGACGGTAGGGTGCCTGACTTGGATGCAGTCGACCCTGGTTTGATTCCTGGCCCCCCATGTGGTCCCTGAACCCAGTAAGGAATGATCCCTGAGCACAGAGCCCTGAGCACTTCTAGGTGTGACCCCACAACCAAAAAAAATCTTATTTCCATTTTGGTGTTTTGATTTTTGTTGTATTTTTCTGGGCCACACCTGGCAGTGCTCAGCGCTTACTCCTGGGTCAGTGCTCAGGGATTGCTCCTGGTGAGGCTCAGGGGACACAAGGAATGCTGTGGATAGGAACAGGGTGGCCACATGTAAGGCAAGTGCCTTATCTATCTCTCGGGCCCAAAACAGATTTCAGTCTTAGCAAATAAGTTGAAGGTCTCTCAGAAGCACTGAGGAGGCTCATTCATGGAGCAGGAACCAGGCTACAGTAGAAAGGACCCCTGGGCAGTGACACAGATGGCAGGGTGAAAGGGACGAGGAGCAGAGCCCGGAACACAGGAAGTAGAAGAGAGCCAACTTGCCGAGGAGAAGCAGAGCAGGAGGCTGTGGGGGTTCTGAGGATGGGCAGCTGGATGGACACTGTTATCACGGAAGAGATGGAAATGTGAGCTGTACAATATTGTAGCCCATGAGTTAAAAGTCTGACAGTCGCTGAAACTGGGAGCTCATCCATGCACACCTTTTGGAGAAGGGATGAACATTGCAATGGGGCTTGAAAAGACATAGGAGGAAGTAATTACCTAATGATAATGCTTAAAGCTCATATTTGGTACTTCTTCCTAAAGTGCCCATGTTATTTCATAAATGCCATCTCATTTATCCCTCTGGCATGTCTGCATGATCCGTGATCCGTAAGGCGCAGTATTGTCATCCCTGATCAGGAAGCAGCAAGAGAACGTGTGCTGCAGGCTTGAAAGAGGGGGAGACAGCTGAGAGCAGAGAATTTGTCTTCATTACGCTCTTGGCGTTCAACATGCACTGGCTCTGATACCTGACCTGAATTATTGGAGTCACGTGTAAACACAGCTTGTCCATAATCTTCGCCTTAGAACCCTCCCCAGTCTCCAGACCCAATCTCTTCAGGAATTGCCCCTGCAAATGATGTGCTCTCTCCCTTTCCTTTTCTGGTCCAACTTGGCAGAGAAACTATTGTTGGAGCAAAGGCAACACTGGCAATGAAAAATAGTGAGAATGGTTTTTACTCATTGAGTTGACCTTGTCCTAAAGAAGAGTTAGTGACTGGTTCAATGAAGTAGCATTTACCATGGCATTGGCAGCTCTTGGGTCTTTAGCACAAATAGTTTTAGCTGTGGGCATTGGGAGGAAGAGGAGGAGGAGGAGGAGGAGGAGGAGGAGGAGGAGGAGGAGGATTATTTTAGACTCTCCCAAATCATTTGCAAATCATTTGCTCACATCATTGTTTTGTTTTTTGGGGGAACCATATTGGGCAAAATTCAGTGTCTCTTCCCTCAGGGACCACTCCTGGCTAGGTTCAGAGGACCCTTTGTGATGCCAGGGATTGAACTTGGGTTCGGCTGTGTGCAAGGCAAGCACTGCTGTGCTATCACTCAGACACCAATGCTCTTGTAACTGTCACACTCCCCCAGCTCAGGGAGCACGATCCATGTGCCATCTGCAGCAGGACTCTGGGAAGCCCAACCGTGTGGAGACATTCCAAGGATTCAACCCCCCATGTCACCCTGCCTCAGGACCCCTATCCCCCAGAGCAAATCTCTGAAAAAGCCACAGACAGCGATGTGTCTGCTCACCGGAAATGGCCACTAGCTTTGTTTCATGGAGGAAAGCACCATGTATTAGCCCATCTATAGCCTTTCACTTGGCACCAAAGGAACAGGGGCTCCAGGATTTGCCTCCCGACTCCCCTCCTCCTCCTGAAATAGGCAACAGCAAACCGTTTTGAGACCATCTCTCAGAGGCTCCCCACTCAGGAATACCCAGTCACTTGTGTGGGCCAGGAATTAGCAACCAGCCGCCCCAGTCATTTTCTTCCCATCACCTTTCCTAGACAGTGTGGCAAGCGTCAGAAGGGGGCTCCGGAGGAACCCTGGGGGTGCCCTGCTGACTCTCCAGTGCTGGACTCTTGGCTCCCTGTGACCTCACCACTCCCCTTCCCTGGGAAGAGTCCTGGGAACAGATGACCTCCACCCCACAACTGGGGCCCTGGTACCCACAAAGCTCCCCCCCCCCAGGTGCCCAGCAGTTCTGTTCCCTCTTGAGAGGTCCTCTGAAGGGGCAAGCAAATCAGGGAGAGAAAGAGATGATTTTAAAGCCATGAAGGTAATTAATGGCTCCCTGGAGCAAAAGGTGTTCTCATTTCATTCTCTCCTTCCTGTGTTCCTCTGCACCCCTTGCCCTTAGGATCAGTTAGCACTTACCTTCTTCCATGTCCCACCCCAGGAATTCAGGCGAGATCCTTACTTCTCTGGTGGTTTTCTTCTATAGGTTAGAAACATGAATTTAAAAAAAAAAACCACTTGTATTGTGCTTCAAGGTCTTTATAATGTTGCTTCAGAAATGTTGCATTTAATAAACTTAATTGAATCTCCAGGCCCTTGCTTGGAGCACTATACATATCAAAAACTGTGAAGTAGGGCTTTTTCCCCCTCCCTATTGTGTACTTTTTATAAATGGATAAATAAACACGAATAAAATAACAGAGCACAAAGGAAAGGATTTTATAAGGAAGTAAAACGTTAACACCTTTTAAAAATACCAGAACAGCTCAAAGCTACACTTTAATATAGCTTGTTCTTTTTAAAAATCTAATGTAGGGGCTGGAGCAATAGCACAGCAGGTAAGGCGGTTGCCTTGCATGCAGCCGACCCGGGTTCGATTCCCAGCGTCCCATATGGTCCCCTGAGCACCACCAGGAGTAATTCCTGAGTGCAGAGCCAGGAGTAACCCCTGGGCATCTCCAGGTGTGAGCCAAAAAGAAAAAAGAAAAAAAAAAGAAAAATCTAATGTAAATGATTTGGGGAGATGGCTCAAAGGCTTTACATGCAGGATCTAGGTACCTCAAGGACTCCAGGCACCTCACGGAGCCAGAAGCACTCTGGTGGGAGTATTTTCTGTGTGTAGCCAGGGATGGCCCAAAATAGTAACAACACAACAACTAATAATAAGTCTATAAACTCCTGCAATGGGGGTATGTGTATATGCCTATTTATACGTAAGTATATAAACTTTCTGAGTTGAGATTCTATTTTAAAAAAAGAAACAAAAAAGCAAGTTTCAACTGAGAACAAAGAAACAAATATAATTCATAATTTGACTTCAGGACTAGAGAGTGGCCAAAGACCTTGTCAAACAGGTCTGGCAGCCTCTTCTAAAAGAACAGAAGAAGCAGAGATGTTCCATCCTTAGTTGCCGATATACCAGTAGTGGAGGGTAGAAATACTGTCTCCCTGCCCTAATGCTCAGTGTTTGCAGATGTTCGTGGTTTGAATACCCTCCTCAGTTTCCAGTTCCCACACTGACCTCACTGACCTTGCAGTTGGGAAGGGGTGTGAGCAGTCAACTCATGGAAGCCAGCTTGGACTCACGATTGGATCACTCTTACTTTTATTTAATCAAGAGTGAATTGCTTTTAATAAATAGCAAGGAAATAGAGGTTTTAGAAATTACAGATATATTGTTGCAGCTTTCCAGCTAAAAAAAGGTTTGTAATTAGTTCAAAGAGAGTCCTGGTCTTCCAATGAAGTCACTATTGACTTGGGGTTTTTGTTATTATTGACTCATCAATATACTGACCACATTGTAAGAGTCACTGATTGTAAAAAGGGGCTTGCAGGGAAATTCGCATGTTGGAACTCTAGTTGGATCCCTTATCATTGTATTACAATGTGTGGGTACTCTCTGACCACCCCCAACATGAAAAGGTAAGAATATACATATGAGAACAGACAAACTTGTCCTTCCCTTTCTTTTTTATATGTTGGGCTCCACTCAGTGGTACCCCAGGGGCTATTCCAGGCTCTGTGTGTTCAAGGGGTTACTCTCAGCAGTGTTTAAGGACACCTCAAGCAAGGCAAATGCTAGGTCCGTTGAGCCAACTCCTGGCCCTTCAGAGAAACATTTTTTAAAGGGTTAAATATATATACATACTCCTGAAATTATGAAGCCAAACTCCTGAAGTTATGTAATATTGTAAACGAATGGCTAAAATCAATATTTAGCTTTTGTTTATTTTTGTTTTGTGACTTTACCCACCTGTGCTCAGGGCTTACTCCTGTCTCTGCACTCACGGATCACTCCTGACTGGGCTCAGGGAACCATATGAGGGGCTGGGACCAAACCCGGATTGGCGGCATGCTAGGCTAGCACCTTACCTGCTGTACTATTGCTCCTGACCTTATAATTTTGTTCTAAATGTTTAATTTGTGAATTTCTAGGAAAAATTCTAGGACTGTCATTTTTGGGAACTCCATGATGACAGGCACAGTTGTTGGTAATAATCGAGGAGCTATTGCTTCAGAGGCAGCTTTTCCAAAGTCTCTGGGGGATCAATCTACGTTCTGTGAGAGAAAACCTCCACAACTCAGTTTCCTATATTTTTCTGAACCAAAAGTTAGCTCTTGAGAATAATCAACCACAAAAGGGACAAGCTAGATTGAATGAAATTCAAAGCACTGTGTTAGAAGAGCAAAGATCAACAGCAACCATATTGATCCTGGTCTGGTCTGTAGAATTTGAACTGTGAGTAGCTCAGAAGGTAAACCAATGCTACCAGTAGACCAGTACTTTGGTTTTTTTTTTTTAAATCCTTCCATTGTGACTGTTTCTACAAAGCGGAATTCATAGTGGGGGCACCTCAGTAGTCAGAAAGAGCTAGTTGCTTCTCTTATTATTACAGTAAAGACTGGGAAGCTCTTTATTAGGTGTTTTTTTTTGGGGGGGGTGGAGGTGGGGGAGGGTGTGCATGAGGAGGGTTGTTGGTCCACACCCCACAGTGACCAGGTGTAACTCCCGGTGTAGTGCTCAGGAGTTGTTGTCAGTAATGCTGGGGATTGAGCCTGGGCCCCCACATGCAAAGCCTGCACCATAGCCCTTTGAGCCACGTCCCCTGCAGTTACTTCTTGTGGCTGCTCACTGCAACTGCTCACCCTCCACACGGAGGAAAGAAGTGATTTCCTTCCTGTTAGTAGTTGTTGGGTCAGAGCAGTAGCACAGCAGGTAGGGTTTGCCTTGCACGCGGCTGACCTGGGTTCGATTCCTCCGCCCCTCTCGGAGAGCCAGGCAAGCTACCGAGAGTATTCCACCGCACGGCAAAGCCTGGCAAGCTACCCATGATGTATTTGATATGCCAAACACAGTAACAACAAGTCTCGCGATGGAGACGTTACTGGTGCCCACTCGAGCAAATCGATGAACAACGGGAGGACAGTGCTACAGTGCGTATTTGGTGGAGTTATCTGTGGAGCCATGGAGGGGGAGGGCAGAAGGAAAATCTAGTCAGAAGGAGGGCTGTTTTTATATTTTGAGAATCCTAGAGGAAAATATTTGCAGCTACAATTCTCAGCATTAAATTTTTTTCCATAGTACTTAGGTTAGCCCAACCACATTCTCTGAGAGTCAGGAAATCCAGTCTGAGACAGACTACATTCTCAGTTATTTCAGAATCGGCAGCATGTCTTACTATTTTCTCTCCTTTCACATACCTTCCAATTTCAAATTCACTTTAAAAATAATAATAATTCAGAAAGTTCTTTTTAAATATGTCCACACACATCTGCACCCATTTCAGGTGGCCGAGTGTGTAATGCATCAGATGAGAGCATGTCTCACATGATTTCTTCCACTGTATTTTAACATCATCCTAACGTCCCTTTTTCCTATGCAAGTCAAATAACAACCCCCCAAAAGGCAATAAAACAACCTTATCTCCACTGGTGTCTAGCTGGCACCAATCTGCCCTGACCTTTGACACGGGCCATTGTTAAGGGTATAACGCATTTACATATTTTGCAATAAAACATCAGTTATTTGCATTACTGTGTCAAGTTTTATTTGATTCTTTCACCTAAAAATGACTCATTTTCCTTTCTTGTATTTTAAAAACCAACTACTCTAAGCTTGTTTGAGAATAATCAAAAATTGCCCATTTAGCTAGAAGTCATTTTCTTTTCAAAAGGCAAATGTTATTTAATCTTTCAGCTGTTCATTGTGCCATCATAAATACTTTCTTTTCAGCACAGTTGTGGGGACTGAAATGAGCCCACTAATTGCCTCCCATTTCGACTGACATGTGGTGGTTTAGTGGAAAGAGAACACAGCGGGGAGAAGGAAATAGGAGGCTGAGAAAATGAGAGCTAATTATTTTCACTGCCTCATGTCAGGCTCTGTGTCAGCCTTGTTTTTACAAACTGGAAGGTTTAGCACTAAATAAAACAAACTGGCGTCATGTTTTTATATACTGGCAGTACCATGGAAGCAGCTGCGCATCTCAAAGACAATATAATGCCTGCGTTCGCATGGACACCATCTGACAGACAGTGTGAGCCACGGCTAATGAGGACATCACAGTGGTGCCAAGTGAAAGGTGCTGAATTATGTATGATTCTTCATCAGTACAGCAATAGTCCTGTACATCATTATGAGACATTGTTTTGCTGAAGAGATTAAAACATTCTTAGTTCCAGACCCTGCAACCTATACGCACTGAAAGAGGTTATTAATGGAATTTTTAGGGAGAGTTTCTTGTGGATTTCTTTTGGGTTGAAAAACAAATCTCGTGGGACAAAGCTGCTCTGGGTCCTGACACGGTATAGATAAAGAAGAGAAGCAAATTAACCATACTTGCATTATCTTTCCTTTTAAAGGCAGCATAATAAAATAGAGTGGCGCGGGGTTATACATGATGATAAATAACCAGGTGCTCTCATGGGATGTTCCTCTCGTCTGCCTTTAAAACAGCAGGTTTTGGCAGCTGAGCAAGATAATAGCAATGCATGTAAAGGAGCCATCGGAGGCCTAAATCATCAACATCTTACTACTTTTAATACCAGCATGATCAACATTTCTATCATGTTTCTATTTCATCTTGCAGTTGCTTCTTAACATTTCGCAACCGTCACCTGCTATGATACTGTTTCGCTTTTCCCCCCTCTTGAATCTTTAAAAACTTTATTTCCGACCTCTCTATTTTACATTTTAAAATGTTTCAATTCAGGTCTTTTCAAGGCGGAAGGAGCCTCCTGGCTAGAATCCTAAGCATTCTCTTCTGTCTTGAATTCTCTGTTCTTGAAGGGAAGGCTGATGGGGATTTTAAAAATCTAAGCATCTGTCCTGGGCATGCCCAAGAGTTAAATTCCAATCCCTGCCCAGCTAAGTAAACTTGCTGCAAATCATCATTGTTTCTGAGCCTTGGTCTGCTTATCTATAAAATGGGGGTAGTGTCAACATACAGTAGGACAGAAGTGTTAGCCACACTTGTGGAATATAAAATATCATAATATGAGACTAATATCCAAGGACAGTAGAGACAAGGGCCAGGACGATTGCTCCACAGTTGGAAGCCTGCCTTATGAGCTGGGGGAGAAGGTAGCTGGGATAGAAAAGGGATCACTAAGTCAATGATGGTTGGAGAGATCACTTGGTATGGAAGATGGGTGCTGAAAGTAGATAAAGGACTGAACATGATGGTTTCTCATTATCTGTATTGCAAACTGTATTGCCTATAAGTATAGAGAGAGAGAGTTAGAGAGAAATTGTCTTCCATAGAGGCAGGGGAATGGGTGGGATGGGGTTGGGAGAGGGATACTGGGGACATTGGTGGTGGAAAATGTACACTGGTGGAGGGATGGGTGTTCGATCATTGTATGACTCAAACTCAAACATGAAAGTGTTGTAACTATAGCTCACAGTGATTCAATTAAAAAAAACTTGAAATAAATGTAGCAAATTGGATTAGAGAAGAAATGGTATAATAAAACGGTGATTTTTAGCGCACACACACACACACACACACACACAAAGAAATGTTCGCTAGATATGTAGTTCAGCAGCTGTGACTCATTTTATTGCATGTGTGAGGTCTTAGGTTCAATTTCTGGTATGGAATTTAATAACATAGAAGAGTCTCAAAAACACTATGCCTAGGGACTCAGGAGATGGTACAAAATTCTGGCATATATGCGTTGCCTGCCAGAGCCCTAGATTCAACTCTGGCACTGCATTGTCCCCAAGCACCTAGAGAAATGACCCCTGACCACCAATCTCTAAGCCAGAAATAATACCTGAGCACTGCCAAGAGTGCCCTGCCCCCTCAAAAATCATTATGTCCTGTGCAAGAAGGCCTGTAGTGAATACTATAACTTTCTAATTGTGTCAGGTTCTAGAGCAAACAAAACTGATTGTTGGAACTAGAAAGTGGAATAGTGGACACCTCTAAATGTTGGAGATGGTGAATTGGAAAAAACTATGAGGAAATTTTCTAGGATAGAGGAAATATCTTCCTTGTTTGGGTTCATGGGATAGACATTTGTCAAAGTTAATTAAATCTGTGCAGTGTTTGCAAATTATTTCTCAGTTATCAAAATGCTTTCAAGAAACATTACCTTTCATGTCCTTCAGGTAAAGTGACCTGGTGGGAGTCTCTGAATGCCTAATTAGAGATTTGTTTTCTTTTGATGTGTCCTGAATGAGTTGGCCCTTAATTTTAAAGATGTATCTAGAATATTCATATTGGCAGTGAGACTTGGTAGAAAAAAATAGAATGAGATGTTGTCTTCGAATTGCCCAGAACTCAAAACAATATTTCAAGTTTAATCTGTGTACCTCTTTCAACCCTTTTTTCTATTTGGAAACATGACTATACCTTGATTATTTCTTTTTCTTTCCTCCTCTTTTTTTTTCTGTGGGAAGGAGAAGGAATGACTATGTTTGGCGTCACTTGTACTAAGTTGGAACTCAAAAGAATTTTAAACAGCTTGCAAAGAATGTAATAGTGATTTCTCACAAAGAGACACTTAATTTAGCATTAACTGAGTGTTGTTTGGGAATTTTATCTTCAAGTGTAAGAGTTTCTGTTTTACTTGTCCAGTAATCTTAATTCAGAAAAATAGTTCACGTAATCAGCCATGCTAATGTAGTTAAAACAAAATGCTTCCTCGTTCCCATTCACCACACACTTGCTCCTAAAATTACCAAGGTATTTCATCAGCTGCCCAGACAAATGGTACATATCCTAAGCACCCAACAGAACTGCATTTTTCTTGTCAGTTTCAAATGCAAGACTTCTCTCCCCAACAAATTCCACATGCAGCTAGATCTATGTTGAGAGGCAGATAGATTGTCCAGCTAGTAAAAAGATTTAGATGACTACATTCTGCTACTCAAATCCTTAACAAAGAACTTCTCAGCACCCAGCTCCACTTTGGGGCTGGCACCTTTTCTCTATTGGTTGGTAATTAGCGATCCCTAGAAACGAGCATCAAGACACAAATTTGAACAGTGGGAAAGTCCTCTAGTTTGATTATCTAGGTCTGAGATAGGAAGGATCTGTACCCATGATTTGCAGTTAGACAGGAGCTATTCATTTGGGGTACCAAATACAGGGTCTACCTAACCACAGAGCTTACCCCAGGACTATAAGAATGTATAAATTCCAGCTAGATCAATCTAAATTCCAGCTAGATCAATCAATTGAAAGTATCATACAGACAATGGACTGGCAGGTGGTGGGCCAGAAATGGAGGGTGGTGGGCCAGAGAGTGAGCTCAATGGTCTGGCACACTTGTTTTGCTTGGAGAAGGCCTGAATTCAATCATTCAATCCCTGGCACTGTGTGGTCCTTCAGACAGTGCTTAAGCACCACTGTGAGTAACTCCTAAGTAGCCCCGAGAATTCATGGCCCCAAACAAAACTAAAACAAAAAATCAACAATAGAAGGAAACTTGGTAATGTGGGACTTGAAATTGAGTATGTAAGTCTTTGCCATAGAGCACTGCAGAAAGGAATTCAGTAAGATAATTCAGACTGTTGACTTAGGAAGACAGAACTGTTTAGAACAGTATTTCTTACCTTTAATCTCTTACCCATAATGAGAGAAGGTCGAGGATTCCGCAAAGACAATGGGGAAACAGTGACTTACAGTGGCAGTGGACCCCCTGGGTTTCTTTCAGAGTGCTCCCAGCTGCTATCTCTATCTTGGTCACAATCTCCTTTCTCTATGCTTGTTGCTTGTTTCCTTGGCCAAGATAAAGCTCCGGAGGTAGAGTTTATCACATTTCACAGTCACTGTAGCTCCAGTCATCTCTAATATCTGGAACTGAATCCTCTGGACATTCTGCCCACTGTAAGTGGAACCATGAGAAGGATCATTGCAGCAGGAAAGAGCTGAATAGCTGTTGTGCAATCCACCTAACACAGAAGATACAGTTTATTCCTTCTGGTATTTATTTCATGAAAACAGGAAACTAATCGCTGTGTTGTTGACACTTGACTACGTCTTCTTTCTTCCTTTTTTTTTTGTTTTAATGATTGAGATATTAATCTTTATTTATTTATTTATTTTGCTGTTGGGCGCCACACCTGACTGCGCTCAGGGCTTACGCTGGCTCTGTGCTCAGGAATCATTCCTGGCAGGGCTCAAGGAACCATACGTGGTGGTGGGGATCAGACCCAGGTCAGCAGTGTGCAAAGCAAGTGCCTTATGTGATGTGTTTTCTCTCTGGTTCATGCTTTCTTTATTCAATTTGTTTCCTGGTACCAGAGTTACTCAGTGCCCTCTGAATATCCCCTCAGCTGCTGCCTAAGGAGAATGACTTGATGCAGCTCCTTGCTCTGTCAGGATGATGCACTGGCCAGACTCCAAGAAGCCACTTGGAGCTGTGCTGGTAACCAAGATGGATAACTATTATAATTATCCTCACACAACACAGCCACCAATGTGTGAATAAAGAACCCTAGTCAGGGCCTGAAAGGTAGTACAGGGATTAAGGCATTTGTCTTGCATGCAGTTGATCCCATTTCTATCCCCAACACCACATGTGGCCCTCCAAGCCCAGCTAGGAGGGATTCCTAAGCACTAAGCTGGGTGTAAACCCTGAACACATCCAGTAGGACCCAACAACCTCCCCGAAGAACATTGATCATTAGAAAGATTATATAATTGGTAGTAACTCAAGCCTGGGAACCCTTTAAATAAACTTAACTCAGAACTTGCAGCCTTTTGCCTCAAGCTACTCCTTCTTCAGTAAAGTCTTAAAGTGTAATTCAAACATTTTCTCTATTTTTGCCATTTTAATAGGAAATGTTACTACCTTAACCCAAATGAATGGCTAACAGGGCCATCTCCCTGTGCCAAGGCTGAAATGGTTTTGGAAAAAAGGATTCTTTTGAAGGGGATCTCTAAGAATTCAGTGTTAACTGCATTTGATTTGTGCCTGTCAAAATTGAAAGTTGTTCCCTGCCATCCAAAGGGACTCTTGAATGTTTCCGATTCAAAAATCAATAATTGTGTTTCTGTCACTCCCGTCAAGACAAAAATCAATAGTTTGCCTTGGTAAAAAAAAAAAAAAGTTAATGGCTTTTACATCCGAGTCTGCATTCCTACCACCCGGTGCCTCTCACTACCAAGATATGGCAGAGATGACAATTATACACGTGAAATTCCCCATGGGGCTCATATGTGTGTAGAAAAGTCTCTTGTGATGTTATTGGTGGTTTCATTTTCTCATTTCCCAGTGGACCTGGTCCACAGCATTGACCAGGTGGGTTTCTAGAGAGTCAAGTGCACATCTTACTTTTGTTGTAATGGATGCACATTGAGAACTTATGACCCACTGGCGGTGACAAGCCGTAATCCCTTTGCTACTCTAAAATTAAGCAGGGTTGAAAGCACTACTTCATGTTGAGAGTCACTTTTTTTCCCCCTTTTATATTTTTCCCCTTTCCTTTTAGTGGTTAGGATGACCAGAAGCCACATACTTGGTTGCATGTTCCCTTCAGTAGCAGCGCCTTCACACACCAGGTTGTGCTCACTGGAGATGGCATACTGAATTGTCCAGCCAGGGATCCCAGATGACAGGGTGTACATGTGCATGTGGGGTGGACCAGGGAGTGGAATTCACAGCCTCATGCTTGCAACAAGTGCCACTGAATTAGCCCTAGCCACCAGGGATTGCAACTTTTTTATAACCATGCTCAGTGATCCTCGGGACCCCTCCTGGCTATGCTGGCACAGTGTGCAGGCTCCTTGGTTTGGCATCAACCTAGTGTTGCTCAAGAGCCACCTGAGCTATATCCTGCAGTTCTCTGGGTACCGTGTGGCGCCAAGGCACAAACTCAGGGCCCCTCACATGCCACTTGAAGTATATCACCTAACCCTGTAAATTATTTTGTTGTTATTGTTTTTTGGGGGGAGCCACGCCCAGCTGTGCTCAGGGATCACTCCTGATGGGACTCAAGGGGCCGGCCATGTGGGCT
Source organism: Sorex fumeus (assembly GCF_029834395.1). Classification (NCBI taxonomy): domain Eukaryota; kingdom Metazoa; phylum Chordata; class Mammalia; order Eulipotyphla; family Soricidae; genus Sorex; species Sorex fumeus. The sequence goes on from NW_026606066.1 coordinate 26,117,396, forward strand.
GCCAGGGATTGAATTGGGGTTTTTCACATGCAAGGCAAATACCCTACTCCAGCCCTGAAATTGCTTTAACTGTGTAGCAGTGGCATTGTAGATACCCTGGTAACACCTCGGAGTTAAAATCAGGGCATTGGGAAACTGAGTTACTAATTTGGGCGAATACTGCCCATTCTCTTTCTTGCATAATATTATGACAAGGAGTGCCCACTTTTTTAATGAAATGGATAATGACCCTCTTGTCCTACGATTTCTTTCATTACACCTTAATTGGTACAATGGCTATCTTCTTTTATGGTTTAGGTAAAAGACTTTCTAACAGATAAGAGGGAAAAAGATCATTTAAGGACCTAGGAGATAGCTCAAAGGACTGTAGCACATGCTTTGCATGTAGAAAAACTGGCTTCAGTTCCTGAACAGCACCAGAAGTAGGCCCCAGTGTTACTAGGTATGGCCTACCTTTTGTTTAGGCCTAAGAGGTTAACACAGGGATTAGAGACATGTATTTTGTATTCACATGAACTGGTGTGGTCCCTGGCACTTCATGACCTCCCTTTACCCATCCAGCATTAAGGCCCGTTAGCCCTATTATAATCATTCTGGTGACCCCCAAAATGTCCAGCTCCTGCAAGTCTTAGGGCCTCACGTTGAACCAGCAGCCTGGTTGGCCAAATATGACTGGGAGTGGATCCTGGGTCCCTGAGCACTGCTTGGGAGCCCCTCAAAAATCATTGAAGACATAAAAAAAAAATCTATAACCCTATCATAGGCCCCTTGTTTCTCCATGTTGGGTTCTGGGAAGCATAAGGCAACTTATGACCCACTGGCGGTGACAAGGTGACAGAGATGGGCTATCTGCTTGTTTTACCCAAACATCCTCCTATAGTAGTGCCTGTCTTGTGAAGGGTCTCCAAAGCCATCCAGTGGGCTCATGCTACACCCCACCTCCCTGCCCTTCCTGTTGGGGCATCTCCTCCAACTCTGAAACCTGGCAATCTTGTGCTCTCCAGATCTGACTTCTGCCACTTCTGGCCAAGAAAACCTAGGAAAATTTCAGAATCTACCCTGGGCCTCACTTTTCTCACTCACCTACAAGTAAACTTTTCTTGCAGGGTTACGGATTCTAGCGTACTGTTATGTACCAGCCACAAGTCTACAGCTTAGCAAGCACTTCCAGAGCATGTTTCAAGTGGGCCTTCCTGCCAGCCTTCTCCCCCATGAAGCCAGGCAGCTCTGAGCATGGTACAGGAGGGCCAATGTAGAGTGTGAAGTCCTGGAGAAGCACAGGGTACCTGACAGGAAGGTGAACAGAGGAAATCCATTCACACAGCCTTTCTATCATGCCCCTGACTACCTTAATTCTAAAACTCAATAGGTCAAGGAAACAGGACTAAGTAAATTTATCCTTTCGAAGGCTTTTGATTCCAGCGCTGGCTTGAGAAGCCTCTTAGTATTTCAAAGAGCAATCCAGACTCTTAACAGACATTATCTGCCAAATAGCTCTAGACCCAGGTTGCCACGGTAGCAGTGGCTCCAAAACAAAGAAATAGGGAGAGATTGGTCAGTTGTGAGAGAGTCATTTGACTTCTGTTAGCCAAGAGGTAGGTTTTTATGTTATTGAATAGACCTTTCCTTCACTAATTGGCTCTCCTTATGAATGTGGCTGGGCACATCCTCTGGTCACTACCCTCCGGCATGGGCCCTGTTTGGTTCTGTAATTCATCTAGAAGCTTTCCTAAAACATCAGGCTCCTCAAGCTTCCTGTTGAAGCCAACAGGTTTTCAACAGGCTCTTTTGTTCCTGTTTTTTCACAGTAATTTTGTCTGAGCTTGCTCAGGAAACATTCCAGGGCCCTGCGGATGAGAGCATTTTCTAGTTTCAGCATGTAAGGAGCTCAACACATTTTCCTTAATCTCTCAGCAACCTTTATTCTTGAATAAAATGAGAGAGAGGGTGGACATTTGCTCAGAGTGAAATTTGGTACAAAGGCATGGCTTTATTTCTCCTTTTAATTGCATATATCTCCCCAACATTTTTATTCTAAAATTTTTCATACAGCAAAACTGAAAAAGACATCCAAAAATTAATGTTGCATAGCCATCTCCTAGGGTCAAACATTAACATTTTGTTCTCTTGCATTATTATAACTTACCTGCATCATACCTTTCTATCCTTTTCACTCCTATCTACTAGTACTGAATTTTTGTATTTAAGAATGATTTGCAGACATTACTACACATTTACCTAAAAATCTCCTTATGCTAAAATTCAGTAAGAAATACACATCTTAAGTATATATTTGCTGATGTTTGACAAATGCATGCACCTAAGCAAATCCAACTCCTACCAATGAACATTAGTACTCTTAGAAATGTCCTTTCTGCCCCTTCCCAATCAATCCCTATAGTCAGGAGCAATCACTCTTCTGAATTTTTTAGGGCCACCGTAAATTAGTTTTGTCCATTCAAGAATGTTTTAATGGATTCCTTAGTGTGCTCTTTCTGTATAAGACCTTTTTTCACTCACTAGAATATTCTAAATGGAACCCTTAGTGATCCTTTCTACTTAAGAACTTTTTTACTCACTATAATAATTGTGCAATTCATCCATATCCCATGCATTGGGGATTTGTATTGGTGAATAATATTCTACTCGAAAAACATATCACAGTTCATTCATTCTTTTTGCCAATGAATACTTAGCATGTTATCAGTCTTTTTTGTCATTATGATAAAATGTCTAAGAATAAGCTTCAAAGAACATCCCTGTATGTCATTCTTTATTTCTCTCAGGTCTTTTCAGGGATAGAACTTGGGACTTACAGTTTGCAGTAAAGTTTTATAATAAGTTACCAAAACTTTTCTCAAAGTGAGTACTGCTATTAGCAACCCAGTAGCTCCAAACCATGACCAGCATTTGATGTAATCAGCGTTATCATCTGGGTGATGTTTTTAACTCATGGTGACTATTCAGTCCCTGCACTTTTTCATAACATGGTGGATTTACTGCAATTAACATTTTACATGCTATTATTTAAAATTTGACATATTTCAGGGCCAGAGAGAGTTAAAGCACTTGCCTTGCCAAACTTGGTTTATTCCTGACACTGCATATGATCCCCCAAACAGTGCCTAGTGGGTCATTCCTGAACACTGCTGGGTATGGCACCAACCCCCTACCCCCAATAAACAGATAAATAAACATCTGCTATTGTAAATTTTTTTAAACTTTGGGAAGTATCACATAAGAATCCAGATATTCAGCTTTTCATGACATATTTTTTTTAAGAATCCATGTAAAAATCAACAGACGCTGAGTAAAGGCTGTTCCTTTGGAGAAATTAATTGTTTTTTTGTCCCACCCTTCCCCCCACCAAAGTTCCCAAACATAGTCAAGTTTTTAATAGCCATACATCCTCACATTTACGATGTTGTTTTCCTTCCTGTTAGGACAAAAGTGAGATATTTTTGAGAGCATTTTATTATCAATACTGAAAAAGTAGAAAATAAAGAAGAGGAAGACCTTATGGTTCAAAATTTTCTTAATGTCAATGAAAATAAAAAGTCCTGCAATGCTTAATTTGTATACCCATTTGAATATCAAATGAGTCTTTAAAAGATGATAATATAATATAATATAATATAATATAGTGAAGCTGCCTGACTCTTTTCATTTTATAACCTGCCTGGCTCCTTTAATATTTTGAGTTTGCAGTTTCTTCATCAGAACACTTAAACTGATAAAGTTTTACTAAAGACTCTACTAACGAGGAAATATTTAGATCTATAAAAAGAGCTAATTTCACTTCCTTTTTGTGAAAGACGGAGGGGAAAAGTTTTCCCTTATACTTCACTGAGAATGCTTCATGAGTTTTAAAGCAATGAGAATATTTTTTTTTAAAGAATGGCTTCTCTCTTTTTTTTTCAAATTCTCTAATTTTGCTTTTGATTTCAGGATTGTAAGTGGAAAATGTATATGGAGATGGATGGAGATGAAATTGCGATAACCTACATCAAAGATGTAACTTTCAACACTAACCTACCTGACATGGAGATTTTAAAGATGACAAAGGTAGGGTTCTATTTACAGCTTTAAAAGCTTTTTTGAATTCGCAGATATCAAACAAAGACATTAAAATACCCCAGCAGTGTGCTTTTGTGCTTGTCTATGCTCACATCAGCTCAGCCTCAAGCTGGCTGTTAAAAGGCACATTTTATTTAGCAGATTGAGATCATAATAGTTTTTTGTTAAAACTCCACTTACGCTGTTGTGAACTATAAAGTACGACAATAAAGTGTGGTTTACTTTTTAAGTTTTTCTCCTACCTCTCTTTGTGCTTCTTCTGCCTTTTATTAAAGGAAAGAAAATGCTAATGAAAATATTTACTTCAAACTTTGGGTCATTTTGAACTCTGAAAAACACATAAGGAACATTTTCTGAGTTGTTTTTAGTTTCCTGAGATATTTGCGGGTGTTTATTGCTGAGGCTTAGGTTGTCATTTTAATGGCTTCCTTGCATTCACACCAAGGAATTCCTGTAGTGGCTGGAGACCATGTTTTTGCTTTTAGGGTTAATGCTCAAAGCAAGCTCATTTAAACAGTAAAGAAAGGCAGAGAAATGTTTTCCTTCTGCTGAAAATGAAAACAAAAATTCAATTTGCTCTAAAACATGCCTAAAATACACACTAGAAATTATTGTGAACAACTTTATAAAAAATAAAATTTTAAATAAAATAAAATACACACTATACCTCGATTATAAGTCAACTTCAGGTAAATCACCATAATGTTTGGGCTAAGGAAAAGAGCTCAAAGGACTGGAGAATGAGCTTTGCATGTGGGAGTCCCGACCTTGATGCCTGACACTGAGAACTGAGAACTGCCCTGAGAACTGTTTTGTTTAACCCCAGTAGCCCCCCCAAAACTAACAAGATTATTGCCAAGCTGGACCACTGAACCTGCAGGGCCTCGAAACCCCAAACCACCTCTTGGGAGTTCACACACACACACACACACACACACACACACACACACACACACACACACCCATGATATCAATAAGGTCAGGATTGAGATTTTCACCTAAATCTTGACCACCTAGAGTATTGAAGCCTGGATCTAAAATGTACAGAACTGGTCTTCCCAAGACCTCACTTAGGCAAGGGGATTATTTTGAACAGTCTATAGAAGTCATCAGTCTCTCTGGAAACTTTGACCATTCCCTTAATAGCTAGAATGACAAGTGGAGGTACTATCTAGAATTAGAATATTTTTCCAGAAATAAGCTTTCTCTCAGAGAAACCCAGCTATATGGGAGAACAGAGATGGACTAAAGAGCCTCAGGCCTTTTCCTGAGGTAAGGCCCCCTCCTCTCTCCTTGAAGAGCCAGACCCCAGTCCACTTTAGAGCTCAGGGTATTCACCCTCATTTCCCATATTGGAATCACATTCCATATCCATGTCAAGTATCATATATCTGTCACTTTTCTCTGATAAATCTAACTGGTGTTGATTGGGTTGCTCAGTTAGCCTGAAAAGATCCAGTGGAGGAGACGCCTCTCTGCTCCATCACTTGTGTGGTTTGTTTCAGTGAAGAAAGCAGATTGGTGGCAAAGAACCAGGATACAAACATAAGTGGAAAATGGAGAGGAGTCTTGGAAGCCACAGCATTAGCTTGCAAATATGGTGTCTTCCCAGACAGAAGAGGGTTTCACCAGAGTCCTTTTCATGGACAAGTATATTCATTATTGGTGATCCCAGGGTAACTGGAAGTTATGTCAGTGGTATTCTTGAGTTATAAAGGTTATGGTTCAGTTTTAACTTTCCCTTATTTTTGTGGCAGATTATGTTATGATGTCAAGAGAAAAAAGAGCAGGCACTTTCTCTTACTTCCCTAGCTGGGCTGTCATTGGCTGCAACAGCTGTTTGTTGTATTTATTGTGTCAGTGTCATTTAAAAGCCAGATCCAAGCCTGTGCTTGCTAACAAAGAGGTTGTTCGGAGCAAAATGACAGGCTGGACTTGTAAACCCACCTCTAGGTGACTCTGCTACAATGCCCTCTATGCATTACCATCTTTTTGTAAGAGTTTCAGCAGGAAAAACCTTCCAGAAAAAATAGGCTCAGGGCAAGTCATTAAAAATCTATAAACTTTTAAACCGCAATAACTCTTAATTTTTCCATTTGTGCCAGCAGTCAAAATTAGAGCCTCATATATGCATGCAGGCACTCTGCCCCAGAGTCCATCCATGGTCTTCACAATTCTCATGAAAAAAAAAAAACATAATGAACCACCTCCCCCCATATAACCAGTCCAGTTAAATCTGCCTCACATTTGCTTGATAACCGGCTCACATTCAGTCAACCATTTGCAATCTGAAACCTAGAATGAAGGCTGCCAAGAGTAGAGATTATTGAAGGCTATTTTCATCAAAATTAAAGTAGGTTCTAAGCTCCCAACTTTTACCATGGCCCTCTGTTTTAGTAAAGAAACATAATTCCTGTTTGGTTCACATTCACAACTTTGCTGTATACATCCGGGAAAACAGAGTGGTTGTCCAAGCCACATACCAGCTACTTTCTGCACTCTCAAGAGATGTGATCCTAGATCTTCGTACACTGCAAAACCTTTCTCTTCTTAATCATGGGAAAGCTTTCTTTATTATTTCAAAATGTTAATATGAATAAAGAACTGAACATTGAAAGCTACACAAGAAAAGAAAAGATTGTGGAAAACCAAATGAACTGTTGAAACAAAGGATGGTTTGCAAAATTCAGATGTTGGCAGGTTGTACATCACCATAGGTGGACCCATAGGACTTTCAGGAAAATCCAACGTGAAGCCACAGTTCACCAGTTATTTGTGACATTACCGGCCTCCAGAATCATAAGTGGTATCTGAATAGAAGATATTATGGCTCTTCACCATCCTAATTTGTGTATTTCAGCCCCCCTTTGTGATGGAGAAGTGGATCATAGGACTGTCAGAAAATCAAGTTGTAGAATGCACTGTCACATATGAGGTAAGCCCTGAGGGAAAGTGTCTTCCCTGTGTCCTGAGAGAGATTTATTTATTGGTATCCTCAGAGTGTCCCTGATTTATGGGAAGAGAAATTACTTAACCACCTTGACTCTGGGAGGATCAATATAATTACTCTAACAAAGTACTGGGAGGAAAGAGAGCAGGATAAATTCACCTAGCTACAAGCCGCGGTCCACATTCATTCATTCATCGGTTAATGATGGAACCCCTTCTGCACGCAACATAATGTGTTAGTATCGGGCATACCAAACAGTGACACACACAGAGCATCACCTCCTTGGTGCTTAGTATTTTAGAAGTGAAGATGAATCATTGATTCTTGATAAAGATTCAGAATTCTTCGTCTGTTACCACCTTGAAGCAGGTCCTATTTTTTTTAAGCATTGTGCAATTTTTTCGTGTCATGAAATAGAAAAATAAACACAAGAATAAGTAGTTAAAATTTATTTGCTAAATATGCTAAATACATTTAACAAATACAGACTGACAGGGGCTGTTCTATGATTTCGATAGACAGATCTACACTCTGTTGGATCGATCTTATGTTCCAGTTCTGGGAAACAGATAAGAAAGAGGTAACAACCATACCATTAAGTCAGAGAGAAAGCTGAAAAGAGTTCCAATTGGGAGGGAAGGGAAGGGTCTTCTCTGAGGAAAGCAGAGAAAAAGCAAGGATGAGTTCCTGCGGTACAGGGGGCAGTGCCAGTCTGGAGGATGGGGCAGAGCCCACATAGATTCAAGGAGCTGCCATGAGTTTGGATTTACTCTCAGGTGAGAATGGGGCTCAGCAGTAGAGCTTATATCTCATAAGTGTCAAATTCTGGGTTAAGTTCTCAACACAACAAACAAAAAGATTTAATTTGGTTTGGTTTTTTTGGTTTTGATTTTTTTGTTTGCTTTTGGAGTTTTGGCTTTTGGCAGCAGGGCTCAGGAGTCTGTCTGGGATGCCAGAGATTGAACATCCACATGCAGAGCAAGTACCCTACCCAACTGAACTATCTCTCTAGTCCCTAGATGTACTTTTAAAATCAGCACAATCTTCAGGGCTGGAGCATTAGTATAGAGTGTGTTGCCCTGCATGTGGTTGACCCAGATTCTGTTCCCAGCATCCTCTATGGTCCCCTGAGCATTACCAGGAGTGATTCTTGTGCAGAGTCAGGAGTAACCACTGAGCATCACTGGATGTGAAAGGGAAAAAAAAATCAGCATAATCTTCATGGTTGCTGAGGCCTATATTGTATAAGGTGGCAAAACCCTGTGGGCATATGATGGAGGGTCACCATAGCAAAATTTTGGCACACTGGAAAATGTCAGGCACATCTAGCATTATTGGGTCTTCACTTCATTCATTCAAAACCATTTAATAAGGTGCAGCAGGGGAGTGCTTAAGGATACCTGGGATAAGTTCCCGGCACCATATGATCCCAAACAGTGTTGAGGTGACCCTGGTGACCCCTGACACTGCTAGTATGGCCCCAGAAATCCTCAGCATTGCAGGGTCTGAGCAGCCTCAAACCCTCAGACCCTTGCATTTAAACCACCCCAGTTGGTTGATGATCAATGGTGGGGTCACTGGGCCTCTTAAGCACTGCTTGGAAGACCCCAAAACAAACAACAAAATCAAACAAGCAAACAGAAAGCAGGAATAGAAAGATAGTTAAGGGGATAAAGCGCTTTTTTTACACATGGCAACACATTACCACATAGAGTCCCTGAGCACTGCCAGGAGTGATCCTTGAGTGCAGTCTAGAGGCAGAAGTAAGTCATGAGCACCACCAGGTGTGGCCTGCAAACCGAATTAGCAGCAGTATTATTAATAATAATAATTTTATTAAAATAAAACAAATGTCATTTGCCTTATTGGATCATGAGAGGCTCTTGACTCTAATTTGTGACACCTAGTGAGGTTCAGGGCATACAATGGTGTGTCTTGATCTGGTGTTCTCCGCCTGACTCATCTTTATTCTTAACCCTCTAACCCATGTCACTTCTGCATCTGTAACCCAACACCTCCATGAGCTAATTAACCCACGAAGCTTGCCCAGTGAGCTTGATGAGCCTCAGTGGTCTTGGGCAGAATGGTGGTCAGGTTTACATTTATCCGGCAAAACAGCCCTGTTCAAGAACTGTAAACAGAGAAAATAACTTTTTATCTGTTAAATGAAGACATAGGTTTAGATTTAGTAGATAGGTGATTTCTGAAAGAAGTCAGCCACTCTGTTGGGGTGGTGGTTGCATTCTCAGCAATGCTAGGGGACTATGCTATGTCAAGGATGGAAACTGGGGATTCTGCATGCGTAGCATATGTTCCAGCCTTTTCAGCCACTATTTAAAGACCACATTCCTCTAGTGGGGAAAGTGCTATAACCCACAAAGAACAAAAGTGATTAAGAGGTTCTTTTGTATCAAATGGTAATCATTTAGGCACACTATAAAGTATTTTACCTGATGCATTATGATGGTGTTCTGAGGCATGAAGCTGAAGCACATAAAAGCATTAATAAGATCCTTCACGTGATGCCTGACTTTTTTATCTTCTGCTTTGATAAATGTGTATGTGCTGTATATGTGCTCATGGGTTTCTTTCTCCTTTTCCTCCTCCTCCTCCTCCTCTTCCTCCTCCTCTCCTCTTCTCTTCCTCCTCCTCCTCCTTCTTTTTCTTCTTCTTCTTCTTCTTCTTCTTCTTCTTCTTCTTCTTCTTCCTCCTCTTCCTCTTCTTCCTCCTCCTCTTCTTCCTCTTCTCATCCTCCTCTTCCTCCTCTTCCATCTTCTTCTTCTTCTTCTTCTTCTTCTTCTTCTTCTTCTTCTTCTTCTTCTTAATCATCATCTTCTTCTTCTTTCTCATCCTCCTCTTTCTACTTCTCCTCCTCCTCCTTCCTTCCCTCCTCCTCTTCTTCCTCATCCACCTCCTCTTCTTCCTCCTCTTTTTCTTCCCCATCTTCTTCCTCTTATTCTTTCTTTCTTCTTCCCTCCTTCTCTTTTGTCTGCTCTTTTTGTTTTGTTCTTTTACAGAGTGATGTTAGAACTCCCAAAAGCACTAAACATGTCCATCCGATTCAGTGGAGTCAAACAAAAGCTCAAGATGAAGTGAAAACAGTCCAGCTGGCCATTCAGACAGTGCTCTCCAATACAGAGGGCAACCCTCGGAGCAGGTCTGACTCAAGTAAGTTAGAGGACACATCGAACTATAATTCCATCACATTCTCATCCCAGAGATAAGTGCCAGTGCATGAAGAGATGTCATTTGATTTCTAATATGCTTCATCCTTATGATTTTAGATTAATACTTTCTATTAGCAGCTTGTACAGAGATTTACAAATCTGAGCATATTATGCTAAACTTCAGTCCTTTGAAAAATACTATAAAAGATGAAAATTAATAAAGGTGATATTGTATTGGGAAATAAAAATGCATATCTAGGAGCCAGAGAGATAGTAAAGGAGTTAAAGGGTAAAGGCACTTGTCTTTCACGCAGCCAACCCTGGTTCAATCCTCAAGGCAGTGTTAGAAGTGATCCCTGAGTAACAGAGCCAAGAGTAAACCCCCTGAGCATTCCCAGGTGTGGCCCACCTACCCTTCAAGACATGCGTGTGTGTATGTGTGTGTGTGTGTGTGTGTGGAGAGAGAGAGAGAGAGAGAGAGAGAGAGGAAGTTTCCAAGAGAAGCTAAAGATATGAAGGTACATCTGTGTCCAGAAAACTTTCCTGTGAAGTCACCACTATCACAGGCACTGCTCCTTGGACCCTGAGTGACAGTATATTGTCAAAGAACAGGAGTTACAAGGGAGAGAAAGGAAGGTAGATTAAGGGAGGGGAATTAGAGAAGGAAGGAAGGCAAGAGAAAGAGAAAAGAACAAATGCCCATGATGCATAAGGGTGACAATGATTAATAGATGATGTAAAGAAACAGTCTTAGAAATAACAGCGAAAGACCAGCTGAGTGGTTGTTAACCTGCTTCTTTTTGGTCTTTTCTGACAAGAGTTTCTGATGTTCACCTTTGAGGTGCAGAAACTCTAACATAGTCTGGAGTTCAGCTGTAAGGGGATGCTGCAAGCTAACAAGAGAATAGGCAGCAAATCCCCATGTGATTCACTTACTATCTTTTATCCACTCCCATCATTGAACATTTCTGTGGTTTCTCTACCCTGGCAGTTGTACTTAGCACTGCAATGGACACAGGTGTGTAGAAATCTTTTCAAGTTAATATTTTTATCTTCGTGGTATAAACAAGTGCATCCTATTTCTTACCCTGATTAAACCATATAGCAGATGCTCTTTTTCACTGACTTCCCTTTCCAAAGACATTCTATTTCTAAGATCTTTAGTTCTAAGTCAATAATCTCATCTTACGTCATGACTTTAAAGACTTCTTATGATACTGATTCATTTTTCCCCTTTGAAATAATAAATATTTTCAGGACACATTTTCCCTCTGTGGCACTTTCACAATCCGGGTAGCATTGTTCACTCTGACACTCTTGTGAAATCTGTACTGATCTTCTTTCACCACTTCTGTAGTTTTTTTATTCTTTATATTTCCCAATCCACATGTCACAAATAACTATAAGCCACTTCCAAGTTTCACATATTTAAAATCCTACCACTTTATTTTATTTAATTTGGGGGTTTGGGGCCACACCCAGCTGTGCTCACCCAGCTGTGCTCAAGGCTTACTCCTGGCTCTGTGCTCAAGAATCACTCCTGGCAAGTTCAGATGACCACATGGGATGCTAGGGATTCAACCCACATTGGCTATATGCAAGGCAAGTACATTCACCATTTTTTAACTATCTTTCTAGCCCTTAAATTCTACCCACTTTAAAGCCACCAAATAAACATTCATTAGCCCCAATTCCAGATTTCTGAAGATAAACCACTGGTGCTATACTTTTTAAAGAATTTTCCTTTGTAGAACTACTATCAATAGTAGTGGTGGGAGGAGAGGACACCCACAGTTAACTCTATGTGGGTGGAGAGAGGCCTCGGAGAAGGCAGTAGGGGATGAAGTGATCAAACGAGGATTATGGTATTTACCTTGTATGCAGTCAACACTAGTTCGATCCTGGACACCATATATTATTCTCGGGCACCATTTGGAGTGATCCCTGAGCATAAAGCCAAGATTAGGCTCTGAGCACCACTATGTGGTCCAAAAACTTACAAAATATAACAAAAAAAAAAGAGGGCAGCATGAAGACAAGCAGGTGTCCTCTAACTTGTATTAAATCCAAATCTTTGGAGAATTTGCAAATGACATTCTCTTCCTCTAAACATTTAAACAGAAATGGCCAGTATCGTTTCCTCTCCACATAGACCTTTTAGAATGGCTCCACAGAGACCTTTACCCTCTGATGTTGCTTCTGCCCCCACATGCCAGGGATCAAACATGGTAACTCTAGCATGCACATCATGCACTCTACCACTGATCCACCTCCCGGATCCTCTAATTACTAGCTAGAAAGTTTTTGGGAGAAGAAGGGAAGGGACCTTGACATTCTTTTGCTCAAGTCTTAGCTAATTTTCCTCCCTTTCCTTCCTCTTTATGTTCTCTTAACTTTTATGTATGGAAAAACCCAATATAGGGGATGACACCTGTATACACTAGGATATGTTTTTCAGTTTCCAACTAACAAAAAGACCAACAGCAGTGAAGTAAAAACTATGAAGTGAGCTCAGCAGGCTGGAGTGCATGCTTTGCAGAGAGGAGACCTGATTCCCTTTCCCACTATGCGTGGTTCCTGGAGCACCACACCGGAACACAGAGTCTGGAGTTTCCCCTGAGCACCACTGGGTGCACCCCCACATACAAAAAGAAACACATAAAAATGAAATATTTACACACACACACACGGATAAAGTCCCAAGACCTTGGAACCAGCAGCTTCAAGATGACATGGGGAATTAGTTAGAAATATAAAAATCTCAAGCCCTCCCCAACTCTGCCAACTCAGGCTGAGGGTAGAGACTGGTATCCTCTGTTCTGCAAAGCCCTCCAGATGATTCAGGGACAGGCTAATGGATCTGGGGTTTTGATTTTGGAAGCACACCTGGCAGTGCTCAGGGGTTACACCTGCAGTGCTGGATGAGCTCAGCCCACTGAGCTGTGTCTTCAGGACCTGCTGATGTTTTAATCACAGCTTTTCTCTCTCCTAAAACGAACTATCTACCCAAACACCACGTGCAGGGCGAGTAGCTGCAGGTGCCACTCAGGACAAGCAAGTCCCTCAGGCTTCTGCCCACCAGCCTCAGCAAGTTACCTTTGCCCTCAGCCTGCCCGTCTTACAGTCTTGCATCACAATCCTCACACAACACTCGTGTTCCCTTCCCTGCTGTCCTGTTCAGCCATGAGAAAGACTTGTCTAGCCCCTCTCCCAGCCCCCAGCTGCTGCCCTCCCCTCCTGTAATTCTGGCCACTACTGAACACTCCTTCCACTTCCCTGACACCAACAGCCCTCTCTGAGAGGGTTATACCCCCCCCCCCCCACCAAATCAGGGCTGAAAACTGCAGTGGTGCAAAGTACAGGCAGTAGAATTGGGGTCCTATGAAATCTGGGAGAACAACCTGCACAGAGAGGTTTGCAGGGCCCAGGGAGTCATTCCTTGGCTGAGGCTCCCCTGTCTCCATTCAACTGGTCAAGGGCAGTAGCATATACTGTACCTCACTGGAGTCTCTACCTGGCTAGCAGAACACTCTAGATGGACATACAACTCAGGCCCCAGGAAAGACAGGAAATATCCTAGGTGTGAGGAACCTGTTTACTCACCGACATGTAACTTCCCGTGAGTTATTTTCTTTTATTTCCCGTGTGTGTGTGTGTGTGTGTGTGTGTGTGTGTGTGTGTGTGATGCCATGAATTACTAGGGCTACGCTGACAGTGCTTGGGGGCATTTGGGGATGTTAAGGGAACATGTGATAGGATTAAATCCGGGTGGGTCAGGCATGTGCTAGGTATGGTCCCTAAGCACGGTACTATCTCCCACCCTAATGTTTTTATTTTCCTTTCTAATTTAAAACAATTTTTTAATTATATTTTGTTTGTTTGGGGTCATACCCAGTGGTGCTCAGGATTTACTCCCGGCTGTGAGCTCAAGGATCACTCCTGACAGGACTTAGGGGATCATATAGGGTGCTCAGGATTGAACCCAGGTCAGCAGCATGCAAGGCTGACTCTACGCACTGTACTTTTGCAATTACAGCAATTGAATCAAGGGCATTACACATGCAGGGAAACTGGCTTATGTGCTACTGCAGCTAGCACACACACAAGGAAATTGGTCTACCACCAAGTTCCACCCATGCCCCTTCCTTTGTTATATTTTTACAAGTTGATTGATTTTTTCCCTTTGAAGACCCCCACAAACAGTGATTGGGGGAATCAGGGGACACCCCCAATACTCAACCACTGCTGTGCAGGCCTGAGGTGAGGTGGTTGATAGAAGGCAATCAGAACTGGAGATCAAACTCAAGGCCTTGTGAACTCAGAGCAGAAAGCGTGTGTTGCAGTACTCTAAGCTATGCCCTGCCCCTCCCCCACCGTACACGTACACACAAACACACACATGCATGCACACGCACGCGCACATACACACACACACACATACACACACACACACACCATTTCTTTTACCCTAACTCCTTGTTTTCCATGAAGCCTTATTTTCTTTTTTTTTTTTTGCTTTTATTTTTTTTGCTTTTTGGGTCACACCCGGCAATGCACAGGGGTTACTCCTGTCTCTTTGCTCAGGAGTTACCCCTGGAGGTGCTCAGGGGACCATATGGGATGCTGGGAATTGAACCCGGGTTGGCCACATACAAGGCAAACGCCCTACCCGCTGTGCTATTGCTCCAGTCCCAAAGCCTTATTTTCTTTTCATGCAGAAAACATTTTGTATTTCTCACTATTAGGAATCTCTCTGGAGATACAGCCTTCCTTTCAAACCATCTCTAGTTATCTTAATGATTAAAACCCAATTTATTTTACAATTTTCACAGATTTAAAAGTGCTTATTAGCAATAAATATTTGTTTACTAAACATGCCCTTGCTATCCAAACAAGCAGCCTTGCCATCCAAACATACAGTTTCTGTTATCTAGAAATGATAACATAGCTGAAAAGATGAGACCTGGATACAGAAAGGCCTGGAATTATTAGCTCTAATTAGTTACTAGCCTCCTGAGCTCCAGTCTCCTCCTCTATGCAGTTAGAGAGTAGTATTTATCTGAGATGATATTTGGAAAATTAAATGAAATAATGTTCCAAGTAAAGCCTGTGGAACCATGGCAGAGAGCACGAGTAACGTTGGTAAGTATAAATGCTTCATTTTTAAAATGTCTTTGTAGGGATCAGGGAGATCATACAGCCCGTAAGGCTCTTGCCTTATTGGGATCACTTGGGAATCTCATAGGTTTTCCCCAGGACCACCAGGAGTGATTCCTTGAGTTAAGAGCCAGGAGTAAGCCCAGAGCAGGAGTAGGTATCCCCTCTACCCGCCCCCCTCAAAAAAAGACTGTACTCGAAGTGTAACAGAAGTGTCCCTTTACCTGGTCTAGAATGTTTATGGATGGTTGGGCATCCCAAACAGACATAACCTCATTACTGTTTACAACAGCATATGAAGTTGACACTATTTCAAATAAAGTAAAGTAAAGTAAAGGCCCTCCTGTTGATCATCGATTTGCTCGAGCGGGCCCAGTAACGTCTCCACTGGAGACTTTGTTGTTACTGTGTCTGGCATATCGAATACTCTCGGTAGCTTGCCGGGCTCTCCGAGAGGGGCGGAGGAATCGAACTCGGGTTTGCCATGTTGGCTGCGTGCAAGGCAAACGCCCTACCGCTGTGCTATCACTCTAGCCCCATTAAAATACTAATTAAAACTATAAGCTTATGGACATAAAAAAATTACCGAGCAGGAATCAATAAAAATTTTAAAAATAAATACATTGGGGCTGGAGCGATAATTCAGCAGATAGGGCATTTGCCTTGCACGCCACCAACCCAGGCTCGATTCCCAATATCCCATATGGTCCCCTGAGCATCACCAAAAGTGATTCCTGAGTGCAGAGCCAGGAGTAACCCCTGAGCATCGCCAGGTGTGACCCCCCCCCAAAAAAAACCGCAAAATAAAGAAATACATTGCCTCTAAAATTGGCCAATTTAATTTGTTTTTTGGTTTGTGGACCACACCCAACCATGATCAGGGCTTACTCATGACTCTGCTCACTGGGATCACACCTGATGGTGCTTGGGAGACCGAATGCCAAGACAGGCCTATGAATCAGACTTTTGAAGGTGCTCAGCTCCCTTTCTCTCCCAGGCGCAGACTGCCAGTGGCTGGACACGCTGCGCCTACGACAGATCGCCTCCACCTCGCCTCTGCAGCGCTCGCAGAGCAACCCCATCCTGGGCTGTCCGTTCTTCCCCTACCTGAACGACCAGGACTCGTATGCAGCAGCCGTGAGGCGCACCCCGGTGCCCCTGAAGATCACGCCCATCAACGCTTCCCGAAGCTCCTCGCCAACGCAGTACGGCCTGGGCCTGACCAAGAACTTCTCCTCCCTGCACCTCAACTCCAGGGACAGCGGCTTCTCCAGCCTCCACGCCGCCGCTGCCGACACCTCGTCGGAGGGGAGCCGCTACGCGGGTCGGAGCCGGAGCAAAGGCGACCGCGGGAGCGTCTCGCTCAATTCTTCTCCGAGGGGAAGGTACTCGGGGAAGAGCCAGCATTCCACGCCGTCGCGGGAGAGGTATTCTGGCAACTTCTACGGGCCTTCTCCGGCTCCGCTCAAGAAAAGCGCCAATAATGAGCGCCGTGGCCCGCGGACCATCCCCGGGATGCCCCTGCACGCGGAGACGGACGCACGGACCAGTGAGGGCGAGAACAAGGTCAGCGAGGGCGGCTGGACCAAGGTGGTACATCGCAAGAAACCGCATAGGCCCGCCCCGGCCAAGGCCAGCAAGGAAAGGGTCAGGGGCAACTTCCGAGGAAGGAGAAACTTTTGATTGTGATCTTTTGAGTGGGCATATGCCTAAGGGCTTCTTTCATTGTTTTGTTAACGTCTTGGAGGAGTTGGATCCTAGAATGTCTTTGGTGGGGAAAGATAGACAAGGGATCTTGCATTCTTTGGGTTTTAGACAATTACAAAGAGCGGGTCATTGGGACTACACCCCCAAATCACTGTCACTGTCCTCCCGTTACTCAACTCATCGCTTTGCTCCAGCGGGCCCAGTAACCGCTCCATTGTGACACTTGTTAAGCATATCGAATACACACGGGTAGCTTGCCAGGCTTTGCCATGCGGGCGAGATACTCTCGGTAGCTTGTCGGTCTCTCCGAGAGGGGCGGAGGAATCGAACTCGGGTCGGCCATGTTGGCTGCATGCAAGGCAAATGCCCTACCCGCTGTGCTATCGCTCCAGCCCAGCCCCAAATCAAGGGACCAAAATCTTGGACACTGGTTGCCCCACTTAAAGTATCATTCTTCAATGTTTCCCATAAGATGGGGCCAGAGTGCTAGGACAGAGGGTAGGATGTTTGCCTTGCAAAGGGCTGCCTCAGGTTCAATCTCCAGCATCCCATATGGTCCTTTCATCCTTTGCCACTAGCCACTTTGCCACTGCTATTCTGGCTAGCAGGGCCTGGACCTGAGTGAAATTCCTGAGTGCAGAGCCTGGAGTAAGCCCTGAGCATCACTGGGTGTGACCCAAAAGGAAAAAAAGAAAAGGTTTCCCATAAATTAACATTTTTTGATTAATTGTTGTGGGGGGGGAGGGGCAGGGATTATTCTGGGAACATACCCAGCGATGCTCAAGGGCTCAAGGGTTGCTCCTGGCTCTGCACTCAGGAATTATTCTTTGCAGGGTACAGGGGGACAATATGGGATGCCGAAGATCAAACTTCAGTTGGCCGAGTGCAAGGCATGCACCAGACCCTCTGTACTACCTCTCAGACAGTCTAAGTTAACCTATTTGGGGACAAGAACCTTCAATCCTTGCCACTAGCCCCAACTGTTCTGGCTACCAGGGTCTGGACCTGGGTGAAACTGAACAGTTTCACTAACTAGTCTTAGATGCGCAATTTAAGGAAGCACGGAAAAGCTCAAGCAAATCACTATCCCAAGGCAGCATTTGAGTGAGTAGAAATTAATGCAGAATGGATCATGGCTAACAAAAATATCAGACCTCCAGATAAAGACAGGAAGCCTATCTCTGATTTTTTCCTTTTCCCTTGCAGGGTCCAGTATGGGGCCCGATAAAGTACTGCTGCTGATCCTGTCTTTATTTAAGTTTCATTGTTTTGCTCAGCGTGAATTCTCTCCTTCTTTTACTTTACTGTTGTTGGCATGATCAAAAATGGTACATATGCTCAATTTGTGATGCTAACCTGGGGCATATGTATTAGTTGTGGTACTCAGATGCACTGGCTATGGGGCCCCAGCAATCTGCAGGGCCCAGTGGCTCCAGATAGCAAAGTCACTGGGACCCATGCACACAGGGGATTAAACTCCTAGTCATGCTTGCAAGGCAGAAAGCTTGGGCACTAACATCTGCAGGCCTCATGTCATAAATGTCTGCATTAAATTTATTTTACAGGACATTACATTAAAACATCTCTTGCAGGCTACGGAGAAGGCTCAAAGTGATTGTGTAGATATCCCAGGTTTAATCCCCAAGCACTACAAAGAATGACCTAGAGCACCCCCCAAAATATACAATTTATCCTAATCTGTGAAATGTGGTTGTTTGGGGTTTGGTTTTACTTTTTTGTTTTTCTGTGGATTTTTTTTTTTTTTGGTTTAGTTTTTTTTGATGTTCCCTTGAATTTTACTCCCAAGGCAAGCATCTCTCTTGCCTTTTCCTCACTTCAATACAGCTGGCTGGTATTTATTTCAGTTTGGTATTTGGGTTTTTTTTGTGGTCAAAAGCTGGACTGATTTGCCTTATCGTTTTCAGGTAATAAAAAAGGTCATTGAACATTGTTGATTGTGATGCCTAGGTCACTCATTGATATTCATAAAAACATTAAAATTTTCTAAATTGCCTAGGAGATTTGTGGATCTTCTTTTCCTCTGTTCCCAGAATTGCTTTTGAATATTACTGTCTACATTTTACTGAGGGAGAATCAATGAGAAAAACAACAGTCCATGAAGACCTTTTGAGATGTTAGGAATCGAAAACCAAAAAGGAACAGACACTTAGGGCCGGAAAGAAAGTACAAGGTAAAGCATTTGCCTTGCCTGCAGCAGGCCCAAGTTCCATTCCCAGTACCACATACATTCCCCCAGCACTACTAGAGGTCACATCTGAGCACAGAGCCAGTCAGGTGTGACCCAAAGTCACCTCCCACCAGAAAAAAAAAAAATTTTTTTTTAAGAGAAAGAAAATACGCACAGAGCAGGATAATAACGTCACAAGCTAAAAGCCAGAGAATTTTAAAATTACCAACATCCTTGTTAGAGCAAGACAGTAAATACCATCCTTGCACCCAGAAAGCTCCAAGCAGCTGGGGGTAAAGAGGTAACCAGTGTGGTGGGAGGAAGACACCTGCAGTTTAGGATAGGAATTATGAGGTCCGACTTGTAAAATGCTTTGTTTCACAGGTCAGTTCGAAACAAACCTATAAGCTATCAAATACACGTTGCTTTCAATCTAGTCTGAAATCTGTTTAACGTTGGTGAACCCTGCACATCAATTGTCCTTTTGCCCTGCACAGGCTTCTCAATATCTGTCTAAACCCAAATGACACACTGGTGGTTCTGTGGGGTTGAGTTCTCTTTTATTAGAAACCAGTCATCAAGTGTGTGCGTGTATACCCAGAGCAGCTAGCTGCCCAGCTTGGGGACCTGGTAGGGAAAGCTGTATTTGGCTTCCAGTAAAGTCAAAGTTATAAGATCTGGCTTTTATTTTCAAGGGAAGCTAAAGCCTAAATGTCCCTTTTGATTTTATAAGTATTATTTTCCCTGTGCATTTGCAAGCAAAAGCAATAGGAGGTGGCAGGGCCATACTGCAGGGAGCTTACCCAGCATGGAGAAGAACCAGTTTATCTGGTTTTAAGTTCCATGGAGAGCCATCCTCACCAAGCTTGTGTGTCCACCACAATCTGTTCTCAATTCCTTCCCACACCCCTTGTCCTTTGTTGATGCTTAAATTTGAAGAAAAGTGGATTAGGGCAGAGAATGTTTCCTACCCTAATCCACTAATAGCCTACTGCTTCTAAAGATGCACTACATTGTTTTTCCTTTGATCAGGGTTTTTGAAGAAGAAACTGTACACAGGTTTTAACTGAGTGACTTTGAAAGCAACACAAAGTATGACTTTAGTTATTAAACAAAATGCACCCCAGGATACTTTTTTAGAGACTCATTTAAAAGGTGTCATGCAAGTGATTGCTCCTTTCTTCCTGTTCCCCCTTCTTGCTTTTCCTGAGCCATGGGCTAATGTCCTTTTTTTCAGAGTGGTGATACTACCCTACCTCCAGAACAAGGACACTGGAAGACTCCAGAAAGGTGATAGTAACCCTGGTAAACAAAGATACTTTCTCTATGTGCACTTAAACAAGGTAGATTTCCAGATTCAGGTTTTTTTTTTCTTCCTGAAAAGGAGGTGATAAATCAAATAGGTTTCTGGATTAGAGATTCGAAACTGGTAATAAAATGACTGGCTGATCTCAGTCTACTGAGAAATCTACTATTTCATGTAGGAGCTAATCCAAATAGATTATTTCAAGAGTCCACAACACTGACCTCTGTATATTATCTCATGGGAAAGAACTTGTCAGCACCAATGCTCCCAGTCGGAACATCTGGCATCTGTTCCTGGCTGCAGAGAACTATTTTTTTTAAAAAGGGGGGGGGGGTGTTATTTCTTCTTTTTCTATTTTTCTGATAGGAGTTATGCAGAGAAAGCTGCATATCATCTAGAAAGAAAAGTGTAAATCAAGAGCAGGACAAAGATTAAGGGTATTACAGCTTCAAATTAAATCAGTTGCCAGTATGAGCAACTATTTACCTTCTAAAAGATTGGTGTTATTATATTTTTTAAAAAATATTTTAAGAAAAAAAAGATGCTAAAATTGGAAGTTATTTATCAATGCTACTTTAGAAATAAATATAAACTAGAATTTTTTCAACCAATTCATAAATTTATTAAAGTTGAATCCAGTCTTTAAAACTGTTCACAGTAAAATTCAGAATGAAAGAGCTGATCTGGGAAATTTAGATTAACAAACAATGTCCAAAAAAAAAAAAAAGGAGGAGAGAGTGCAAGTATATGACTTGAAGGGATGGAGAACACCCTCTGCATGCAGAAGCCCCAAGTTCAATCTCCAGCACCACTATCCCCTGAGTACCACGAAGTTTGACCCCAAAACAAAACAAAACAAAATAATTTAAAAAATTATTACAAAAGGAAATTCCCAGTGGCACAAGCAATAATTAATAGAATTTGGCATAAATTTTAAAAATGATATGAATTTTAAAAGATGCAATCTTCACTGTAAAATTTAAGTTGGAATTAAGCCCATGAAAAGTCAGTATAATAAAAAAAAATTAATTAAAAAAATGAGAAACCAGGGTCAGCAAAATAGTCCACAGGTTAAGTGCTTGCTTTGAATCCTACCACCCCTGACTCTAATCCCCAGCAGTACATACAGTCCCCCAAGAACCGTCAGGAGTCCTTCCTGACCACAGAGCCAGGAATATCCCCTGGGAAAGCAGTTTTATCATATTAGATAGACATCATTCAGGAAATTAAATTGACAAAGTTATATTCTCTCCTTGAAATTGAAATTCTTCCTGGGGGTTTGGTGGGGGGACACATTTCTTGGGGCCTGAGAGATAGTACAGCAGGGTAAAGCATTTTTGCCTTAACACACATGGCCAACCTGGATTTGATCCCTAGCACCCTATGTGGTCCCCCAATCACCAGGAATGATTCCTGGGTGCAGAGGCAGGAGTAACCCCTGAACATCACTGGATATGGCCAAAAAAATTTTTTTTCTTAATGGTTACATATATATCTGGTACTAGGGAGATAGATCAAAGGACTGAAGTGCATGCTTCGCATGCTGGAGCACTGGATTTCATTCCAGGACCCACATAATTCCCCAAGCACTACCAAGAGTGAACCCTTGAGCACCATCAGGTGAGGCCCTCCCCCCCAAAAAATTTTTTTAAAGCCATATAGTTCTAATAAAAATATTTCACCCATAAATATGAGATTTAAATGTTCTCATTTCAAAACAGTAAGATTAGAACATCTGGTGGTTCAAATTGGCAAGGTTGGTCTCTAAGGATATTTATTATGGTTCAGCAATTTTTACACCATCCCAGGCTCTCCTACAGCACAGCCTCTAATAAAACTAAGCTGTTCCAAATCCTTCTAGTGGAACTGTTGACCTTTACCACAAAGGTTGGTATTTTGTATGTGGCAAATCCACTTGGAGGAGTTCTTGCATTGAGACCTAAACTTCTTAAGAGGAATCAAATCAAAATCACATGTCACAGGGCCTCTGTGGTTCCATCTGTGCTCAGTGCGTGACAGGATGAAGCAGGATTTCCTTGGTGAGGAACTGAAAAATCACTGCACAAGTCAGAAAGCAGCATTAAAAAAATGAAGCTTTGGGTCTGGTGGGATAGTATAGTAGTTAGGACAGTTGTCTTGCACACGGCCAACCTGGATTCAATGCTGTGAACTGCATATGGTCCCCTGAGCACAGAGCCATGTATAAGCCCTAAGCACCACCAGGTATGGCCCAAAACATATATATTATTATGCATATAATATATATGTACAATTTATATAAATTTTTTGTTATACATCTTTTTAAATAATTTTATTTATTTTTCTTCTTATATTTATTTATTGAATCACTGTGGGAATAGTTACTAAGCTTTCAGGTTTGTCTTGGTCATACAATGATCAAACACCTTTCCCTTCACCAGTACTCATTTTTCACCACCAAGAACCCAAATATACCCCCCCTCCCACCCCTCCCAATGCCTGTGAAGCAGATGATTTCTACTTAACTCTTCTCTACATTGTTTGCATTTACTATTTCGACAAAAGATGCACCATTATTGTTTAGAATTTCCCCCCCCAACAATCAGAATTGCTGAAAAGGCATTGTGAAATACTTTGTTTTCTATAGCTGGTTATGAGAGTCATCATAATGTCACACGGCTGCGATTTTGGATTTCTGCAAAGAGCCAGATAATTACGAGATTGGTTTCTGTGCGTCTGGTGTTATGGCTGTGCCGGAGAGCCGCTCGTGGGGAGCAACTCGTGACCTTGGTAGGGCGTGAAGGATGAGCGGGTACCGTCCCCATTCCCATGAGACTACAGTTGCCCCGTCACCGCCAGCTCATACCTGGCTTTCCAATAAGCTCTGAGGTGGCGGCCACCTTGTGTGCGGTCCAGATGCATTTCTGCCAAAAGCCGCTGGGTTTCGAGATTTGTTTCTGAGTCTCTGGGATCATGGCTGTTAATCAGCTTGATCATGAGCCAGAGAGGCCGTTTGTAGGCGGCGACTCGGGGTCTCATTGGGATGGGGAGGGAAGGGCTGGTTCCACCCCCATCTGGTGAGACCCCGCATGTCGTCACTGCAGGCCCAAACCTGACTGTCCAGTGGCCTCTGGAGGATGGCGGTCACTGGGCTGCCAGAGGGAACAGGTCAAGGCACGAAACCTATTCCCACCTGGAGTGGCCCAGCACCAGTAACCTACTGCAGGAACAGGACACATTTCTGCCAAAAGCCTTTGATTCTGAGATTCATTTCTGAGTCTCTGGAATCATGGCCGTTAAGCAGTTTGATTAGGAACCAGAGAGGCCATGCTTCCAATTATATAGCTGAGCTGGGGGTGTTTTGTGGGTGTGTGTCCCACATACCTAACTTTTGGCCACTTACTTTCTTGGTAAACTTTGCCCCAAGTTTTTGGGGTCTGGCCAAAGGCACAGCAGCAATTTTGGGGTATCTGAAAGTCTGACGGTGCCATCAGGCTGCTGATGCACTCGCCTCACAGGTACACAATGACCTGCTGGCGGCACTATACCCCCTATATATATAATTTTTTGAATAATAGTTTTTTTAAACTTTTTTTTAATACTCTCGGTAGCTTGCCAGAGTATTAAAAGTATTCCGCCCGCATGGAAGAGCCTCACAAGCTATCCGTTGTGTATTCGATATGCCAAAACCAGTAACTACAACTGGTCTCATTCACCTGACCCTGAAGGCTTCACCGACATGGCAGCACTGAGAAGGATGAGAAAGGAGAGGCCGACAAAATCTCAAGGCCGACCTAGGCTGCCACAACGAAGGAAGACAAAAATGATCGTCTGTACTTTCAATGCACGTACGCTAGCATCAGATGCATCCATCGAGGACCTGATGGTACAAGCGTGAATGATCAAGTACGACATCATTGGTCTGACCGAGACAAGAAGGCACGAATCTCACCATGCCGTTTTCGACACTGGAGAAGAATTGTTCCTCGGAACATGCGATAAAAGAGGTGCTGGAGGCGTCGGTGTCCTTGTCAACACAAACTTGGCCAAGAGCATTGATTCATTCGAATGCCTAACAAGCCGAATCGGCCGTTTACATTTGAATAGATGTGGCTCACTGCCTGCAGTTTGTATCTTCGTTGTCTACGCACCAACATCTCATTATGATGAAAGAGAAATCGAGAAGTTCTACATGGAGCTGGAGAAGTTCTATAAAGAAGACCACACCTTCTACAAGATCATTGTGGGTGATTTTAATGCCAAGATAGGACCGAGAAGATCAGCTGAAGAACTTCACATTGGGACCCATGGCCTAGAATGGAACGAACAGGGTGAGAGACTGAGTTCATCATGTCGACCAAGACCATTC
Source organism: Sorex fumeus (assembly GCF_029834395.1). Lineage (NCBI taxonomy): Eukaryota > Metazoa > Chordata > Mammalia > Eulipotyphla > Soricidae > Sorex > Sorex fumeus. The sequence goes on from NW_026606066.1 coordinate 26,142,296, forward strand.
ATGGTAACTCACAGTTCCAGAAGGCAGAATCTAAACGATGGACATGGGAGTCTCCCGGTGGACGATTCCACAACGAAATAGACCACATCATATTCAATCGACAGTTTTGCCTGACTGATGTCACTGTTGTCCCAAAATTTTGAATGGGATCGGACCACCACCGTCTCCTTCGTGCAAAATTCTACTTCACAGAGCGGGGAGAAAGGGCTGCAAAGTTCAAAAAGAGAACTCCCAGAATGACCACCAACTGGGAACTCTTTGGTACTATTGCGGCAACATGGGAAGATGCCATTGTTGACAACATTGACGAGAAATACGATCGACTGGTTCAGCACCTCCATGAATGTACGAGGAATACCAAGAGAGAGATAGCCACAAAAAATCGCCTATCTTTGAAAACTCTTGAGCTAATTCGCCAGCTTGGTTTGGCGCATGCCTCAGGCAACCGCAAGCTAACATCCGAGCTCGCAAAGCAGTGCAGAGATGCGATCAAGGAAGACCTCAAAGAGAGAAGAGCAGAAGTACTGGTAGATGCGGCAGAAGCCGGGAAAAGTATTCATAACGCCCGCCTGTCCTTCGCCAACTACAAGACCAAGATGACTGCCCTCCGATGTCCTGATGGATCCATCACATCCTCCAGAATGGCAATGGAGAAGATTATCCATGACTTCTACTCAAATCTCTTCGATAGCCATGTCCACTTGCCGACATACCAAATTCCACAGGATGAATATGTCGTTCCCAATGTTCTCCCTTCCGAAATCTGACACGCCATTTCATCGGTAAAGAAACAAACAGCACCCGGCCCAGACAAGGTCAGACCTGAACACCTGAAGAACCTGCCGTCAGTACTCATCAATACACTGGCTCGGCTCTTCACTTGCTACCTGTCTGAATGCAACGTTCCGTCCCAATGGAAAACCAGCAGGACCGTACTACTGTTCAAGAAGGGAGACATCCATGACATTGGCAACTATCGCCTGATCTGCCTATTGTCTGTCATCTACAAGTTGTTCACTCGAGTCATCCTAAATAGGATTGGCAAAACACTAGATGAAGGACAACCATGCGAGCAAGCCGGGTTCCGCAAAGGATTCAGCACCATCTACCATATCCACACGATAACCAAGCTCATTGAGGTTTCTCGGGAGTTCAAGATGCCGCTCTGTTTAACGTTCATTGATTTAAAGAAGGCCTTTGATTCTGTTGAGACGGAAGCGGTCATTGAAGCCCTAGCCAATCAGGGCATTCAAGTCCAATACATCAGAATCCTCGGTGAGCTGTATTGCGGATTCACTACCAGGATCTCACCATTCTACAAAGAAGTGATCGTTGATGTCAAGAGAGGGTGCAGCAGGGTGATACCATTTCACCGAAACTCTTCAGTGCCACCCTCGAGAACATCATGCGACCACTGGAATGGGAAGGAATGGGAGTGAAGATAGATGGTCGGCAACTACACCACCTCTGCTTTGCTGATGACATTGTTTTAATAACACCAAACATCAGCCAAGCGGCACAAATGCTGGCCGACTTTGACCATGAGTGTGGAAAGGTAGGACTACAGCTGAATCTTACGAAGACAATGTTTATGAGAAACGGCCTCGTTCCTGACGCCCCATTCGCTCTCAATGGAACGACCATCTCTGAATGCAACAGCTATGTGTACCTAGGTCGAGAGGTCAACATGACAAATGACCTGGCACCCGAGCTGCGCAGGAGGAAGAGAGCGGCTTGGAACGCCTTCAAGAACGTGGAAGAAATAGCTAAGAGGATGAAGAACCTCCGGCTCCGGGCACATCTCTTTGATTCCACTGTTCTTCCTGCATTAACATATGCCTCAGAGACCTGGGCCCTACGCAAACAAGATGAGAACGCTATTCAGGTCTCCCAAAGAAGAATAGAAAGAGCTATGCTTGGAATATCACGTTTCACTCAAATGAGAGAAAGAATCTGGAGTTCTGACATCCGTCAACGATCAAGAATCAGGGATGCTGTCTCATTTGCAAAGGTGTCGAAAATCAGATGGGCTGGTCATGTAATGAGATTTAAAGACGACCGCTGGACTAGAGCTGTTACCGACTGGATTCCACGAGATGTCAAAAGACCGCGTGGCCGCCCACCTACCAGATGGTCAGACTTCTTCGTCAAGATCATGAACGATCGGTTTGAGGCCCTTCATGTTCCCGGAGTGAACAGATGCCATTGGGCTACACTAGCACGCGACAGGGACAAATGGAGACGTTACTGGCACCCGCTCGAGCAAATCGATGACTAACGGGAAGTTAAGTGATTAAGTGATTAAGTGATTTTTTAATAAGCAAGGTTGCAATCTGTACACAGAGGAGGACATCATGGCAACTGAAACTTCCAACTTACAAATTCCAAATATTGTGTAAACCTTGCAGATAACCTTCTCTACAATTTCTCATTTCACTCCACCAGTTTGTTCACATACCACTCTGTTTGTGAAACTCTGGATTTTCAAAAATGATTTATGACAAAGCGCCTAGATTTGGTTGTGCCAACTTGTGTGGGATGCAGCGTTATTCAAAAGTTTTAATGGTCGACACTGCACTTTGGAGAATTCTAAAATCCTTTACAGCTGCTGGATTGGCGAGGCTAGAGCTCATCCAGGAGGCCCCGAGGAAAGGAGAGACTAATAACCTAAGGGCTACCCTCCCTGGAGCTGGCTTAGAGGTAGGCAAGTGCCAGAATCATGGTCAGAATGGCCCAGGCACAACCAAATCCAGACACTTTGCGGCAGATAACACTGACCTCTTGTCCTTTCCTCCCATTCACCAGCAGGTCAGACAACTCCTGTGAGACGAAATAGAGAGTTACAAAGTCAAGGCCTAGGAGCCTAAGAGATAGTACCACAGAAAAAGCGCTTGCTCTGCATGTGGTGAACACTGGTTTGAATCCCCCCGCACCACATGTGGTTCTCCAAGTACCACCAGGAGGCTGCTGGGCACGGAGCCAGGAACAGCTCCTGAGTACTGCCAGGTGTGGCCACCAAACCAGTAAAAAAAATTTTTTAGATCTATGCTTATGGGCTGGAGCGATAGCACAGGGCTAGAGCGATAGCACAGCGGTAGGGCGTTTGCCTTGCACGCAGCCAACATAGCCGACCCGAGTTCGATTCCTCTGCCCCTCTTGGAGAGCCCAGCAAGCTACCGAGAGTATCTCGCCTGCACGGCAGAGCCTGGCAAGCTCCCCATGACGTATTCGATATGCCAAACACAGTAACAACAAAGTCTCCAATGGAGACGTTACTGGGCCCGCTTGAGCAAATCGATGATCAACAGGAGGGCCTTTACCTTTACCTTACCTTTATCTATGCTTATATATATGTAATGTTTTTTATATATATAACTCTATAATTTATAATTTTATAATTTATAAATAGATATGTGCTTAATTCTCCTCAACCCTCTGCTCAGTCCACTGTGTCCGAGGCATGTCTTCCCTGCCAGTTTCAGACCTCATGGTACAGCCAACAAGCTCCTTACCCCACAGGCCTCCCCTGTATAGTCCAGCCCTGTACCCCACCCTCTCTCCTCAGGGTCTGCTCTCACCCTCTCCTTCTACTACCCCACTCCAGCAGTTCTACCCCTGGAGGAGGCTCTGAGAACAGAGCAGCCTCGTCCTTGATTGGGTCCATTCTTTGGTAACAGCAGTAACCTAAGGACAAAATCACCACAGGCCCAACAGCACCCCCCCCCCCCCCCGGGCCGGCAATGGAGTGCACGTGACATAGACAGGAGACAACAAACAGCCCAAAGACCATGCATTGGAGAAGAGGAGGAGGAAGGACAACATTGTAGGGGAGGCAGGAAAGAACACTCAAAGGTGGTCGGCCTCAGAAGGACAATGAGAGGCTCTCCAGGTGACAGGGACAGCAGCACTCCCAACCAGGACTTCAGGCAGAGGCATCAGCCACCCAGTGACTCATGGAGGCCACTAACTAGGATGGGCAGGGACTTGGCCTGTCTTCATCACTGCGCTCTCTCTGTCTCTGTCTCTGTCTCTGTCTCTCTCTCTCTGTCTCTTTGTCTCTCTCTAACTCTCTGTCTCTCAGTCTCTGTCTCTTTGTCTCTGTCTCTGTCTCTCTCTCTCTCTCTCTCTCCCTCCCTCCCCTCTAGTCAGTACTCACCAATCACTTATTAATCAAACAAACCCTCAAACTCTTGCTCTAATGCTCTTGCTCATGAAGTGACCTTAACAGGAGCAGCCAATGCACTTTCTATTCTGATTTCATTCATCAATCTCCGTGAGTTTTGCCACTGTGACTTGCTTCCTGAGCAGGACTGAGACCCTGATTAAATTTGGAGGCTAATCTCTGAGGGTAGATTCTGGATGATGTGCCTAGGACCCCAAGGGGGAGAAACCTGTCTGTTTTCCCCCAAGCAGCTGCCCCTCGCCTCCGGGTGCACTGTGCCCACATTCCATTTTGAATGGCTGTGCTAAGGAGAGCACTATATACACACAGGCACAGGCTCTCCCTAGCACTTGTCACAAAAATAAGTAAGAGAGGTATTATGTACGGGAAATTTACACCGACAAAGTCCTTTTGAATATTTATAAATCTCACTCTAGATCATTCTTTTCCAGACACCTCAAGTTTTGTTCTTCTTATGAGTTATCTGTTATTCCTAATCTGACTGCCCTCTGCTGTCCTGCAGTGGCCGTTTCTAACAGTATGAAAATTGTACTCCAAGTCTGACCTGGCAGTTTTGCACTTTCCTGAAGTCAGATGATGCCTGTTCAGGCTGCAACGAGGGGGAAGGCTTGGTGTTGGTGCAGGGACAATTCAAGATTTGTCAGCTGGTTGGGGCTGATTATCAAGATGTCCAAACTGGCTCCTTTGCTATGTGTAAGCAATTTAATTTTGTGCCTAATTTTAATCTGCAGTGTACTGTATGTCTGCATCTGCTGTGTTAAAGCATTCATTAGCATTTAAAGGGGAAGCTGATGGTATTGATCACTCCTATTAAAACCAAAAACAATCCTGCGGCAGTGACTGATGAGCATTCTCTCCAGCCACTGAAGTCCCAGCCAGAGCATATGCTCTCAAAACACCGGCAGGGACGGGAAATGCGGTATTCAAGCAGGAATATTAAAGCTGCATCTGGTCTAAGTATTTATGGTTTGCCACTATCCACCCTGCCCCCCGGCTCCCTCCCCAGATTATGGACTTCTTGAAAATAGGAAACTTTTTTTCCCCCTAATTCTTCCTGAATTGCTACCATGTGGCAGAGAGCCTGACACAGAATTGGTTCTCGGTATATGTTATCTGATGAGTCAATAAATGAAGGGATGAAGAGGAAATAAGCAGTGTATGTGAGAACAGCACTCAAGATCAACATTTTTCTTTCCTTGTAGGCATTATTATAACAGCTGTGTGTTGTATGAAACAAATCCCCCCAAAACTTGGTGACTTGAAAGAAGAGTAAACATCCCTTACCTTCCACAAGTTTCTATGGTCCGGAAATCCTAGATTGACTTAGTTGTCTGGTACTGTCTTAATTTTTGAGAAAATGTCCATCAAGTCAGACCAGAGCTACGTCCATCTGACAGCCTGACTGGGACTGCAGGGGTTGCTTCAGACTTCATGAGACAGTCTCTCCCAGGGTGATGCGTGTTGGAGGCCTCTTAGGCCTAAAAGAATCTTTACACAGGTTCAAGCAACTTCATAATATGGTGACTCCACTTCCCACAGAGACCTCCCAGAGAGCAAAGCAAAAGCCACACTGTCTTTTACCGGGAAGCCCCAAAGTCACACACAGTCATTTCTGCAGTGCCCTTCTAGGTACACAGAACAGCCCTATTCACTGAGTGCTAGGATCACACACAGAGGTGAACCACTAATGGACCATCTTGGCTGGTTACCACTGACTCCATTAAAAATCCCTGCTCCCCTAAATTACATTATTTTTATTGTCTCCTTTGTGCTCTGTCTTATCTGCTTGCCTCATATTCCTCCACATCTAAGATTGGAATCTGAACACCCTTCCACTGAGAGTTAGAACAGGAAGACACCTTGAAGACTGTCTCTGGAAGGCCTATGTCCTGGTTTCATGATGAAGGGACGAAAGTCATCCCACGTTCCCGTGCCCACAAAGGCAGGGCTCAAGGTCACCCAGCCCTGACTCCCTCCTTCACCATTTTCTTGGAAGTCCATCCTTTGTGAAATGTTTAATCACATGTAAAATTGGTGTTCATGAGGCCCAGAAGCTGTACATTAATGTTTATTTTATTTTGGTATGATTTAACTTTCTTAGGTCCCCACAGAGATGGGGAGAGTCTGTGGATTAAGAGGTGTGACTAAATACTTCTGAAAACAAAGCATTAAAGCAATTTCCTCTTTCTTTCCTTGGGCCTATGTTGGTTTCCTCAGGATTTTAGCTAGCACCTTTGTTTCAGAGGTACAATACAATGATATGATATCATGTGAACGCCACTGTAGTGCTCAGTATTCTCTCTAGCACATCATATTTATTATAGCACAATGGTCAGAACAGTTAAGATCAAGTGTCTTGGCAAGCTTAGTGAGAAGAAAACATCACTGCTGTCTATCCTCATTGTTCCATGCTTGAGACTTATTGGGTTTATACCTCTCTCCTACCTTCCCACCACAGTAGCTACCTCTTTCTGTTTTTAACAGATTAGCTTTTCCAGATTCCACATACAAGTAATATCATACCATATTTGTCTTTCCCTCACTTTTATTCTGTAGGGGTTGGGGTTGTGTGTGTCGGGGGTGGGGGGTGGGGGAGAACAGTGCTCAGGGTCTATTCCTGACTCTATGCTTAGGGGACCTGACAGTGCTTAGGGGGCCTTATGTGGTGCCGGGGATCAAACTGGGTCAGCGTCATACATGGCAAATATCTTACCTCCTGTACTGTATTTCCAGTCCTCTTTCTCTGACATATCTCACTTTACCTAAAATCCTCTTTCAGGGAGAGTGTAGAAAGGTTCCAAGCAGTACTCAGGGAAGCCAGGGCCTACCTAGGTTGATCCTGGTGCTATTATGCCAGAGGGACTGGGTGGTTCAATGCTCAGGAAAACAATGTGGTGTTGTTGAGGATGACCAGGAACACCCTGGTGGAACTGGGAGCTGTCAGATTCTGGGCATCAAACTGGGTCCTAGTTCATTTGAGGCATGACACCTGATTCCTGAGCTTTCTCTCCAGCCCATACACAAAATTCTTAAAATCCATTCCCTTCCTGTTTGCAGATGGCAAAATGCCTTTCTTTCTCAGTGCTAAACATATATGTATATACAATATGTACATTTATATAAATATATCTTTATCATTTCATCCTCTGAATGACATTTTGGTTGTTGTGACTAATGTAATTAACATAGGACTATACTTTTCTCTTCAGTGGTCTCAGGATAGATACCCAGAAGTGAAATGACTGGATCATATGGTAGATCTATTTTTTACTTTTTGAGGCATCCCCATATTATTTTCCATGACTTTCCTTTCCCCCTATCCCTCCCTCTATTCCATGTTCACTTGTAGCAATCACTATTAACTACACTTTAATGGTAGCTTACTCTATGCTAAGTGCTTTATAAACATTATCTTATTCAATGTTTAATCTGATGCTTCAGATCTTGAATTATCTCCAGTTTGGGTTTGTTTACCACCTTTGTCCTATTGAAGCCATTTCTTTAGCTCCGCAGCTTTTCAAAACAAGTGGCTGCTGAAGGGGGTCACTTTCAGACCCAGTCATGCTATTGTGGCTTTGACTGGAATCAAGAATTAAGGATCCTTATCTAGTTATTATCTTGAGAGCCTTTTGTTCTCCATAAAGCTTGCTTGTTCTGGATATGATAGTGGTACTTAGTTCTCAAAAAAATGACAGTTTGCTCATGGACACTTGCATGTTTGAAAGAAAGAAGAGGCCTTCCATGTCTCTTCTCAATGCATTGGGGGGTTTGTTTTGCTTTAGGGTAAATCACAGCTGGTTCTATGCTCAGGGATCACTCCTGGAAGGACTCAGGAGACCATAGGATCAAATGGGGGTCGAATGTGTGCAAGGCAAGTGCCCTACCTGCTGTACTCTCTTTCCAGTCCCTCAGTCTATCATTTTTACACAGATTCTAAGGCATAAGCAAAGAAAGTAGCCGCAGTCACTGCCAGGAATGATCCCTGAGTACGAACCAGGAGTTTGCACACCTGACCACGACCGAGTGTGCTTCATCCTGTTAGGATCATGGTATTATTTGAAAAACAGCATAACAGAAATTCAAATTGTCAAAAAACTTAAACATTAGGATCTTCTCAAAAGATTAAAAACCCACGAAAAGGATGAGCAAATGAAACTTTCACATCTTTCAGGCAGAGAAGGATAAGGCACAAGGATTTGGGTTAGAGGTAAGGCCGTAGGGAAAAAGACCTTCCTATCCCAGAAGATGCTGGTTTTCACTCCATAATCATGGCAGATTTTATGCCCAAAAACACATCAAATCTAGGGCTGGAGAGTTGGTACAGAGGGCTGTGGTGGCTGCAATCTTGGTTCAAATCCCTGGTATCATATGCTGTCCCTAAGCACTGTCAGGGGTTACTCTTGAGCACAGAGCCAGGAAGAGCTCCTGAGTACTGCTAGATATAGCCTGAAACTCCTCCCCAAGCTCCCTCTCTCCCCACACACACCAAAACAAAAAGCAGGATATGACCATTTTTTGAAGATTTGCTTTTTAATTGAACCAGTTTCTCTAGAAAGCAGGATGCAATGATTCTGTGGTGACACGCAATAAGGGCTAGTTTAGCAAGAATCAAGAGTCCCTGGATGTGATTTCTGGGCTGATTCCAGTTTAGTCAAAGGAGAACATATCTGTTACCTTTGGGCGGTAAAGTAGAAGCTGTTTTTGCATGTACTGCTTTTTACTAGCCTCCAGCTCAAAATAACTTTGATGGGTGAAGGAGTGTAACAAAAAGGAGAGTGAAGAGGTGATATAAGGACAGGAGAGAGGGACTTGGGGGTGGGGAGGAACAGTAGTTACTGTTCATTAATATCATAAACTGATAATACTATTGTAATCATGTTACGTAAAATTTAATTTAAAATAATGAAAAAATCATATGTCAAAGGGTGTTTTACAGTGACATATTGGGTTTTCCTTCAATATTTTTTTCAATCTATAGTTGCTAAGTCAGACTATGCATGTTCCTGGAGTTCTAAAAGGAAGGTTTTCCTCAAGTGGGAAATTGGTAGTGCACACTAACTTTTATTTCTAATAAGAGGAAATTTTTCCTCTTCAAATTCATACCTGCTTTCAAATAAAACTTCTCAGACGATAACTTTTTCACCCCACCACTATGTCAATCATTCCATTAAGTGAGATGGTTTCTCTAAGTTTGTTAATAAGTTATTTTGCTAAATAAAGTCTAGGCATACCTAAAAGCCAGATATTCCTTCAGTTTTTTTTTTTTAGTGTTGATGTCACATGAAGATTGAAAGAGTGACTAAACATTGATTCTCATTTGAAAGTTAATGAGAACATGAAAAATAAAGCAATCATTTTCCCCCCAAAATCACTATACCTGGAGTTTGCTGATTATAACTTTTGATAACCAAAGCATTACCATGTGCAGACAAGGGAAGAAAAATCCCTCCCAACACTTTCCATGCCTGTAGTGTTTGACCTAAATGTATCCAAATTCAGATGTGCAGAATTGAGGGGAAGCTTATCTTAGTTTAACTGGCATTGGAACCACTACAGAAAAAATTATCTCTATCAAAGTTAAGATTTTTTTCTGAAGAATTTTGGACTTAACTACAAAGATGAAAACCAAATAAAGATCTCAAAGATGTCTAATTTTGTGTGTGTTTGTGTGTGTGTGTGTGTGTGTGTATGTGTGTTGGGGGGAGTGTGGGGTGTTGTTTGTTTTTAGTTTTAGTTTTTGTTTCTTTGTTTTTGTTTTTCTTGTTTGCTTCCATGTGGGCCACACCTGGTTGTAATTAGGACGTACTCTTAGGTCTGTGTTTAGTGTCATCTGCAGTGCTTAGGGAGCTATGTGGTGCCAGGGATCTAATCAAACTCCCCACATGCAAACCATATACTCCAGCCTATTGAGCTATCTCTCTGGCCCAATGTCTCTGATTTTCTTTTTTTAAGCATTCTACAAAAGCCAGGGAGATCCCGCAGTAATTATAGCATTTACCTTCTAAATGGCCAATCCTGGATTGATTCTTGGCACTGCACCAAGCTCCACTTGGAGTGATCCCTGAATGCAGGGCAAAGAGTAAGCCCTGGGCACAGTTGGGTGCCCAAGCCAAATAAGTAGATAAATAAATAAAAGGTCATCCTAGGAATAGTTTTTTCTTTTTTTTTTTCTGAGGATAGTAGAATGTACTGAGATATGCCTCTTTGGGGGTTGGGGGTGGGGGTTCTTTTTGTTTGTGTTTTGGTATTTGGAAAGGATCCCTGAGAAGTTGGGCCACACCCAGCAGTGCTCAGGGCTTACTCCTGCCTTTGCGTTCAGGGATCGCTCCTAGTGGGGCTTGCGGGGGAACAAATGCAGTGGCAGGAATCAAACTTGGACTAGCCATATGCAAGGTAAGTGCCTTCTTCACTGTACTGTCTCTCTGGTTCCAGAAATATACAAACATAAAAGAAATTTAGGAAGGGGTCTGAGACTAAGAGGTCTATTCCCAGAAATAGCTTCTTCACTGGCGACACTTGCCTGGTGACACAGCAACCTTCCTAAGCAGACAGTAGGTCGCAGGGCCATTGGCTAATGAACTTCACATGAATGTCATAAAGTAAGAGCCAGATGGAGGCCATCAAGACTCTGCCCAGGATCCACCACTATGCAACTGACCCCAACAGGTACAGCTTGGAAAAGCCCTAAAAGAGCAGTTTTGGAGAAACTCTGCCTATATTCTATCAGCCTTGGACCATCCACACCTCTCTCCTCCAAGTATGCCTCCTTCTCCCTTTAATTTGACAGGGCAGCACTCCCTTACTGAAAGTTGCATCTTATGTAGGGTAGGTGTAGAATTTCTTTCCTTTACAACTGTCATCCTAGAAAAAGCCCAAGAATAATTGTCTAGGGGAGAGGGGCTTTATTGGCAATGAAATATTCATTCACATATTCATGAGGAGAAAGAAGAAAGTAAACCAAAGAGAATAGAAGTTGAAATGGGTTTGACAGTACAGTCTCCACTATCTGATATTAGTAAGCCAGGAACTTGGGAACCTGATCAAAAATGTTCCTGTTGTTTTTGTGCCACACACAGCAATACCCAGGGTTATCTTTTTTTTTTCACTTTTTTTTTAAATCATTGTAAGAGATATACCCTTACAAAGCTGCTCATGATTAGATTTCAGTCATACAGTATTCCAACAACTCCCATCCCTCCATCAGTGTACATTTCCCAGAACTAGTGTCCTCCCATCAATCCCAACCCCTCTACCCCTCCACCCCCTTCCTGCCTCTATGGCAGGTGCTTTCCCCCTACCCTCTCTCTCGCTTTCATTCTCGCTCTCACTTGCTCACTCACTCACTCTTGCTCTTGCTCTTTCCTTCTGGGCATTGTGATTTGCAATATTGAGAATAGCAGGGAATGATCATGCTGGGCAAGATCTTAGTGTTAAAAGTAGGTAAAGGGATATTCTTGATAACCTTTCAGGGGTTATTCTTGTCTCTGTGCTCAGGAATGATTCCTGGCGGGCTTAGGAGACCATATGGGATGCCAGGGATGGAACCCAGATTGGACACATGCAAGGTAAATGGCCTGCCCACTGTACTATCACACCAGCATGGAAGAAGTGTTCTTAAATTCTGCTTTCGCTGCAGCAGAGCTAGCCAGGGCCAAAAGATCGCAATATTGGGAGGGAGAGTTGGTCATACCCTCCAAAGCACAAGCTCCAGGCCTCAGTTTAGTTTTCCTCACCCTAGAGAGAGTCATGTTCAGGGTAAGGAGAAAGCATCATGCATCTGTAGTCTCCAAAGTAATTTCCTGTAGGACAGACTTGACAGTAGGCTTAATGGCAGGGCATAATTGATTTAGGGGCTTCCAGTTTACCACAGTACTGTAGTGACTCAGTTGCTCTGCCACTAGCCAATTTCAAGTCTCTTTGGGTGTGTTTGAAGCCTTAAATAATCCCTGATTCCAGGTCATTTATTTGGGCTTCACCCAGTTGGTGTCCCCAGACATGAAGAAATGCATCTAATCCTTAAATATAGTGTGTCTTTTCAATTAATTTGTTTTATTTGGGGGTTGGGAAACTGGACCACATCCAGCTGTGTTCAGGGATTACTTCTGGCTCTCTGCTCAGGGATTAGTCCTGGTGGTGTTCAGGGGAAGATTGCAGCCCCAGGATTAGAACCAAGGTGGCAACTAGAGCTGCATGCTAGGCAAGCACCTTCATATTTGCACATTCTCTTCAGTCCCAAACCATAGCATGTTAAGCCCAACTCCCAAAGCCACTGAAGATATGCTTCAAAGATACTAACTCCTGTGAATTTCGACTTCCATAAGGAGAAGACCTTTGAGCTAATTTTATCATTCCTCTGAGCCAGATGAGACATGTTGCTTTGGCAACTGAGAGAAAACTTGAGCCAGAACTATACCTCCTAAGATTTTATATCAGACAAAACACAAAAAAATAAATCACTGTGCTTTCCTGAGAGGATGGAAATTTGCAGAAGTGTTTTTGTGATGGATTGTACATTGTGAAGAATCTTTGGAGGGATGAGTCCCTCCCAGAAGTGCTCAGGGGACCATGTAGTGCTGGAGATCAAATCTGGCCAAGGATGCACTCTGAGCCTTGAGTTATCTTTCTTGCCCAAAACATTTTTGTCTAATTTTCACTTATTAATAAGCTTCCAAACTGCTGAAAATCATACCGGTGGTGGTGAGAGGTTGGGGATTACTGAGAAGTTCCATTATGTCTACTTAATAACATGGGAATGGAGATATTGATTGTCTTGCAATTAGCCAACTTGGGTTCAATTCCTAGCACCCCACATGGTCCTCCAAGCCCACCAAACAAAACAAACAAACAAACAAAAGCACCCAATAAATAAAAGAACCCCTGCTGCTGTGGTTTTACTTGGATCTGGTGGATTCTGGTATGTGGAAAGTATTGTGAAGACCGGAGGGGTCTTTGCAAACTCTAAGATAGTCAAGCTCGTGAAGCGAGCAGGTCTAAACCAGTGCATTGCCATTATGGGGATTATTTCCTTTCATTTTGGCGCTGGATTATCAATTTTTGAAGAGAAACACGTGCAAATTTAGAAAACTCTCCCAAAGGGATGAACAGGGGAGTACTAGGGCAAGAGCAAGAAACAAAAAGATTTGTGAACACTGTAGTCTTCTCTGCTTACCTGGAGAGTTTATAGAGACAAGAGGAGAAAAGCTTGAGGGAATAGGAGTGGGCAGCAGGAAGGCAGATGTTCTCACTGTAAAGAATTTCAGAAGGGTTGAGAGAGATAGCAATGGGGTTAAAGCATTGGCCTGGAGCTGTTGAGACAGGAAAGCCATCAAGTGACTGACCACAGTTAGATCTCTGGCATCCCATGTGGTATTAGAGTCCCTCCAGGAGTGATTCCTAATACAAAGCCAGCAGTAAACACTGAGCACCGCTGACTGTGGCCCCCAAACAAAACAAAATAAAAAACACTTGCCACGCATGTGGCCGAACCCGACTCCTAAGAGTTGCCCCTGAACACTGCCAGCTATGACTTAACCTCCTCTCCCCCATGAAAAATAATTTCAAAGAACAATGCAACAAAATACTTTTATTTAGGAGATAGAAGAGGAGAGAGTGCCATAAAGTAAAAGGAAGAAATTATACACCAGATTTAGAATGAAGGTCACCCCAAAATAATACACCATGAAGTTAAGAGAAAAAAACTGTACACTCAGATTTGAGGGATGTGGGCAGGGTCATTTCCAGAGTGGAGTGTGACCCTTCCTCTGCAAGGCTGACTTTCATAGGATTTTTTTTGGTCCTTTTCCTTGTCTGTCTGTCTCCCTCGCCCTGCCTCCTCTTCTACCCCCACTTCTTCCTTTTTTTTTATGTGTCAGTACCTCATACCTGTGAGCACCCTATCCCTGAGTTAATACCAGACCAACTGCTAGGCTCCTCAAGCTGCCTCAAGTTTGGGGCTATCTGTGCCCATAAGCATATGTTGCTAGGGCATTGTCAAGGGGAAAGACTCTGAGTGTTTAATGACCTTCCTTCCTTCCTTCCTTCCTTCCTTCCTTCCTTCCTTCCTTCCCTCCCTCCCTCCCTCCCTCCCTTCCTTTCTTCCTTTTTTTCTTCCTGATGGAGTATCTCATCTCCTAAATGGGGGTCTAGCCTTCACAAATCCTTTTGGGTAACTGGCAAAGGGGAAGGAAATGGAGTAACTCCTTTTCAGATGAGGTCTTTATTTTGTTAATTCCCAAAACTAATTGTCAAGGACAGTTATTGAGTAGGATAATGAAATAAAACCAAGTTACTAGGCTGGGCTGGAATACTTGAATTTTGCTTCTGTAGCTGATGGAGACCCATTAAGAAATGAAAATAGGAGTATGTACGTGTTCAAATACTTGCTGACTGGGAGGAAATTAGCAGATGACAAGGTGGGTTGTTACTGATGATGACTAGAGACAGGAAGATGAGTCAGCCTCTCCTCTTAATCTCTCTCAACTTCATTTCTTGGCCCATCATTTTCTCTCTTCTCATGTAAAGAGCCCTAGAAAGCCAACTCCAGAGGTTGCCTTTCCTCCCTGTAATAAGCATTGCTTCTTTATCACTAAAAGAAGAATTGGGCATGAGAGATGACTCACTTGACTGAATATATGCTTTTCATGTAGGAATTTCACCTTCAGCACTACTAGAGCAATCCCCAAGTGCAGATCCAGGAGGAGACTCTGAGAACCTTCAGGTGTGGTCCTCAAACAAAAATAAAAAGCAAACCAACAAACTAAGACTTGCCAGCAGGTTTCATCTTCTTGCATACCAGCATTAGGAGACTCTTCTGTTGATACTATTGTTACTCTTCAGTTCCTTGGGGATCAAGAATCCTAAGTATCTCCAGAAAAGGCTGGTATTTGTAAAACCCAAGTCAAATACTTAGGATTCATTATTAGTGCAGGATATAGTGCTTCACCCTCAAATCCATCTGTCCCTTCCTAAGGATGGGCGCTCTCACTAAGATATCTGCCCCTCTGTTTCATTCCTCAAAAGAAGGTTGGCAAGAGAAATTGGGGTGTCGTGCTGTCTCCAACTTCACCAGGAATTTGAACTACCCAAGACACTCAAGTACATGCACCCCCATTCCTGGGCCGGGGATGAAACAGATAATGGGGGTATCCATACAAATAAGAAAACTTCTATTCTGAATTTAAGTCTATCATTCTGTCTTAGCAGGAAAATAGTTACAGAGGAGACAATGTCCCACCTCCCTCCAGAAAGGAGGTGTCTGATGAATTTGTTAGGATTAGGGCCTCTCTGGCTCCTGATCAAGCTGCTAATTACCGGCCATGATCCCAGAGACTTAGAAACAAATCTCGGAACCTAGCAACTTTTAGCAGAAATCCCTCCAGATTTAATTATTAAAACTTCAGAATTCCAAAATCTGCATTATATGCAATTCATCATCAGTAATAGAAAACAAATGGTCTAATGTTGCCTTTTCAGCAGATGTGAGTGTTGGGTTAAAATCCCAAGTAATAATGGTGGGTCCGGTGTCAAAATATTGAATGTAATCAAAGTAGAGAGAGAGTAATGTGGAAATCGTCTGCCACACAGGTAGGGGGAGGGTTTGGGAAGGGGGATATTCTGGGGGTTTTGGTGGTGGAAAATGTGCACTGGTGAAAGGATGAGTGTTTCATCATTGTATGACCGAGACTTAAACCGAAAACTTTGTAACTGCTCTCACGATGATTCAATAAATAACAATTATTTTAAAAAGAATTTGGTATGCTTAAGTGTAGGAAAAACTTTAGACAAAGTAATGTCTCAAATTATTAGTAGTATTTTTAAAAATCTCTTTCCACCTATGGAATCACTTGACAACTTGATAGGTCGTGATGGATCTAACAATGCTATTGCAAAAATCCTCATTAGGACCATCCCTCAAGTTTTTGAAACAATATAAATGGCTGTTCTAAAGTTCTTGTCTGATTATTCTGACTTCTGAATCATCTCAGGGTATGTTTTATTCAAACTACTTTTTCTTGACTATGGGTTAAATTTTTTTGTTTTCAGTCTAGCAATTTCATAGTTGTATTGAACATTATAGATGATATTTTGAGACTCTGGTTCTAGTATTATTTCTCAGGAGTGTTGAAGATGCTCTGTAGATGATTCAGTTACTGGCTGATTGTTTTATGCTGGTGAAGACTTTGTTTTATGATATCCTGAAGATTTCCCCCAAATCTCTATTTATGAGAACTTTTTGTTTGAGCAGTAGCCAGACTTGAAGTTTTCTCTCTCCACAAGTAGAAAGCAACGGATACATTAACTCCATTAGTGTAGACTGCCAATTATTGCTTTCCCCTGGACTCTTAAGAATTATTTCTGCATGCATATGTAGAAGGGGTAAGGAATTATTTGAGGGGATTTAGAGGCCCTTCTCTTTCCTTTCAAAATTTTCTCCTTAAATTTACAGCAACTCATACTCCAAAATACTAGCCTCCGGCACTTCAAGTCAGTAAGAAAACAGATTTCTGCTTAAATTATAACTAACATGTGCTACATGGGAATATGTGTATAAAAGTGGATCTCAGTCCAAGGAGATGGTCCAAAGGCTGGATGCCTGCGTTGGAGCCCTGGCACGCTATGGCACTACTGGGCTTGACCAGAACAGAAACAAACAAAAAGATGAAAGCGGGTCTCATCCATCCATGTAGTTATCTGGTTTTAAGACTTGAAACCCCTCCAGTTTCTGCCTGGTTTTGGCTCCCTTCCATTGTCTTCAAAGAGTTGTTTGATTACATTTTATGCACCGTTTATAATTGTTATATATAAGAGAGTTATTCTAGTACTAGATAGACTTCTATTATCAACAAAGAACTCTTGATTCTCTTTAGTCGTTTAAACATCTTCTAACTACAGAGGAGAGCCTCAGACTGATATCAATAATACTATTTGACAAATCAGATATTTTTTGTTTTGTTCAAGAGACCATAGGTCTCTGGGTGGAGAGATAGATCAAAGAACTAAGTATATGCTCTACGTGTGGGAGACCTGGGTTCAGTCCCTGGCACTGCACAGTCCCCTGAGCACTACTGGAAGTGATACCCTTGCACTGAGCCAAAAGTGGGCCCCAAACATAAGGCCTCATGAACTACTACTACTACCATTACTATTACTACTACTACTACTACTACTACTACTACTACTACTTCTACTACTACTACTTCTAGGGAAGGCATCTCCCATATTGGAAGATAATATACCCAATATAATTTAATAGTCATGTTGTTGGGCTGGAGCAATAGCACAGCTGTAGGGTGTTTGCCTTGCGTGCAGCTAGCCCAGTCGAGC
The DNA here is from genome assembly GCF_029834395.1 of Sorex fumeus. Lineage (NCBI taxonomy): Eukaryota > Metazoa > Chordata > Mammalia > Eulipotyphla > Soricidae > Sorex > Sorex fumeus. Next base: position 26,159,802 of record NW_026606066.1, read on the forward strand.
CAGGTTCGGTTCCTCCATCCCCTCGGAGAGCCCGGCAAGCTACCGAGAGAGTATCCCGCCCACACAGCAAAGCCTGGCAAGCTACCCGTGACGTATTCGATATGCCAAACACAGTAACAACAAGTCTCAAAATGGAGACATTACTGGTCCCGTTAAAGCAAATCGATGAACAATGGGAGGACAGTGTTTGTGTTTGTTTTGTTGTATATTTATCCCTTTATTGTTTGACTGAATACTGCTTTTTCCAGCTGTAGGTATAATTTTAAATTTGTACAAGATTTAGAAAATGAGTCAGTATGGGGCTGGAGAGATAGTACAGCAGGTATGATGCTTGCCTTGCATGCAGCCTACTTGGGTTCCATCTCTAGTATCCGATATAGTCCCCTGAGAACTCCCATGAGTGATTCCTGAATGAAGAGCCAGGAGTAACCCCTAGGCATCACCAGGTATGGCCACCCTAAAAAGAAAGAAAATGAGTCTGTGTTAGATTGACTATCCAAGTGCTAACAATACAGGATTATGCTATAATGGTAAAACATGAGACCTTAGTGGTGGGATAGCTGAAGGTAGGAGAACACTGTTCAGTAACAACTTTCCTCTGTCCATGAGACAGAGATAAATGGGTGGCACAAGAGGAGAGAAGTGAGGACAGGAAAGAGAGATTAGAGAATTCAAAGGTAGCAGACCTTCAGTCCAGTGCCATTGTTAGAATCAGGTCTTATAACTTTAATGTAAAAGGTTGTTGAGAATTCTAAGAGGTTCTATCTTTGGTCCCCTGAGATGTTTTTATCCTTCTAGGCTGTTAAATTTTTTAAGAATCAGTATTACATGTTCAATTCCACTTCTGATTTATATTTTTATTTGATTTTTGCTTTCTCTTTTCCAACCATTGTGAAGGTACTTTAAAATACCTCTATAAGTTCATTTGTTTGAATGTCTCTGATGAAACTTCTTCAATTTCAGAAATAGCCATTGTTACCTTTTCTTTTTTTTTTTCCCCCTACATTGATCTTGATCCTGAAGAGAGGTATAAAATTTTCTTTTAAGTCATCTGACTCTAGTCCTGGATCAGGTCAATATCACCTGAAAAGTAACACTTTTGATATCTAAAGAATATAAAGAAAATAAACCCCCAGGGAGACAGCATTGACTAGAGATTAGAAAAAAAACGGCTGTCAGAATGATAATCCAATTTAATCAGCGATTCTTTTTCTAAAGTCTCTGCTGCTGGGCCTTTTCTACCTTGACTTTGCAGAAGTTGATAATGGCAACCTAGTGGTAACACTTATTTATATAATGCAGACACAATTTTATTTTCTTAATATAACAAGGTTTTAGTTATAGCACTCTAGAGTAACTGGTTCTTTGATATATTTTGAAGGACGGGACTAAAGAAAAAATTCTCAGGAATTCTGTGCAGGGTGTCATGGACATGCAGTCTATTAGCTTTTTGGACTGATACTATGCTAAAACTGAAATATGCTCAAACTTACACTTTGGAATGCTTAACAAATAAATCGTTTTGAAGAGCAGTCAGAAGTCATTGGTCATTTGTGTTCTATTCTGCGTAACTTGTCTTTTTTTTCCTATTGCTTTTAACATTTTTCTGTTCATCTTTGAGTTTTATAAAGTTTAGTATAATATCATAAATGTAGTTTATTTAAAAGAAATCTATCCTGCTTGTGGTTCACTGAGCTTCTTGAACTTATAAATTTGGGGACATCTCAGCTACTATTTCCATGTTTATATAATCCCATTCTCTCAGTTTTCTTTCATGTGTTAGAATCATGTGTTAGAATTTTTCACATTGGCCCAGAAATCACTTAGGCCCTGTTCTGACTGCCCCCTCTCCACTCACCCCTGTCCATATTTTATCTCTGCTTGGATCCTTCTAATGATCTAAATGATGATTTTATTAACTGAATTATTCTAATGATTTCTCTTTATGTTCTCTTATTGTATCATCTTCAATCTTTTGTGAAGCAAGTTTTTTAGATACCTTATTTTGGTTATCTTATTTTTCAACTCCAGAATTGTACAATTTAGTTCCTTTTCTATGTTTTTGACTCTTTTGCTGATATCTGGTTATTTTTATAAGGTATTTTTATTTGTGTCCTCAAGTATAATTGTAAAAACTGATTTATAATCTTTGTTTGCTAACTACATCAACTAACGATTTAATAAAGATGATCAACCTGGCCCAAGGACTGTTGTCTAGGAAAAAATATCAGGATGTCTCCAGGAAAAGTCACCCTTTACCTTTGCCATAAGTACAGAGAGACCATCTTAAGTTTAATCTAGGATATAGATAAAAGTCTGTATCTCTTACTGTGTTCATACAAAATGACGAGAAATATTAGTAAGAAGTAAATTTAATATGATTGTTTAAATGCATTACTAGTAAAGATGGGGGGCAATATGTTCTTAGATGGTATTCCACCCTTGGGTGAATCTCCTAGAAGCAATCTAGAGTGCTGGAGCCCCTAGATGGAATTCCGTCCTTGGGTAGACCTCCAAGAAGAATTTCCCCCAAGGAAGGGGCTTTACACCTATTCTTTATTTATGTTAATGTTCAACCGCACCTATGTGTAATTACTGTCTCCCAACGCTTCACGATTTCTCTATAAAGTGAAGTAAAGGCCCTCCCGTTGATCATCGATTTGCTCGAGTGGGCCCAGTAACGTCTCCATTGGAGACTTTGTTGTTACTGTGTCTGGCATATCGAATACGTCACGGGGAGCTTTCCAGGCTCTGCCGTGCGGGGGAGATACCCTCGGTAGCTTGCCGGGCTCTCTGAGAGGGGCGGAGGAATCGAACTCGGGTCGGCCATGTTGGCTGCGTGCAAGGCCAGTGCCCTACCGCTGTGCTATCGCTCCTAGAGCAAACGATTTCTCTATAATAATCCTGATTGATTTGAATAAAGTGTCACTGGTTACCAGTCTGTGGGTTTCATCCATCAGTCAGGGTCATTGGCCCTGAATGCACCAGGGAATCCTGGTCACCGTGGGATGGTAACTCAGACAGCTGGCGCCCATCGTGGGGTGTCAGACATAAGATAATGCATTGACTGTTCTTTCAACACAGAAGAAAATTGTTCATCACTTTCTCTGGTGAGAAATATGCTGCCCCTCTAATGGTTTCTCCCCATATTTTTAATTTCTTTCTTTTCTCCACCCTCACACTGTCACCCTCTCTCCCTAACTCCCTTCCCCATGCCACTTTTTCTATATTTGGCCTATGTCTTTTTTCAGTGTTAACTTTGTACATTTGTCATTTGTTCTCTTCCTCTTCGTATTCGGATAGTAGACTGATACTTTCGCTGCTTAATAAATTATACTCAAAGTGTAGCAATTTCAAACAACCAATATTAAGATGTTATTTCTATGGGTTGGGCATAGAAGAACAACATAGCTGAATGCTTCTGCCCAAGACCTCTCATGAGATTGTGGTCAAGCTCTTGCTAGGCTGTCATCACTGCAAGATTTAACTAGACTAAAGTATCAGTGTACAAGTTCATTTCTGTTGATGTTTGCAGGTTTCAACTACTTGGAGGCTGTTAGATCAAAAGTCTTAGTTCCCTGTAGCAACAGTGAACCTTGGTTTGCTCACAATATGGCATCTTGTTTTCTTTTTCTATTAGTTTGTGGGTCACATCTATCGATGCTCAGGTGTTAATCCTGGCTCTGTACTCAGGAATTACTCTTAGAAGTACTTAGGGGACCATATAGGATGCTGGGGATTGATACCTTATAGGTCACATGCAAGGCAATCACCCTACCTGCTGTATTATTGCTCTGGTCCAATGGTATCTTGCTTTCTTAGAGCAGAGATGGGGAGCATTTTATCCTGCCAAAGTCTGTTTGGATATTTATCACCTTAACTGTGGCCCATACAATACAGATAACTGGGCAACCAAAGAGAAACATCCATGCCAATTCTGTCATGTACCCATGATTTTATGGGCCTTACATAGCACACAGGCTGGATGTTGTGTACCCCTGTCTTAGAGGGACCCAAGAAAGATGAAGAGCCAGTGTACTCCAGACTCAAGCCCCGGTCTTCTTTAGAATATCTTTAATTATTATCATTATTGTTGTTGTTGTTATTATTATTATTATTATAGTTTAGGTGGGCTAGAGCGATAGCACAGCAGTAGGGCGTTTGCCTTACAAGCAGCCAACATGGCCAACCCGAGTTCGATTCCTCCGCCCCTCTCGGAGAACTCGGCAAGCTACCGAGAGTATCTCGCCCGCACGGCAGAGCCTGGTAAGCTACCCGTGACGTATTCGATATGCCAAACACAGTAACAACAAGTCTCATGATGGAGACGTTACTGGGCCCGCTCGAGCAAATCGATGAACAATGGGAGGACCGTAACCGTAACCATAGTTTAGGTAACATTGGGTTTGGGTTTTGTTTTTTGGGCCACAGCTATTGGTAGTCAAGGCTCACTCCCAGCTCTTAACTCCGGTCTCAATTTTTCCTTTCTTTACTTTATTGGATAAATAGTCTTTCTGTTCTCTCTCCTTTTTCTATCGTAAAATTTTTTTATTATTATAAAAAATAAAATAAATAAAAATTTTATAATAAGCAAGAAACTGGAAAATTCCAAACTATACAGTTTAGAATAAGTTGTTTATACAATGAACAGAGATATTTTTTGTACCTTTTTTTTTCGCTAGTTATTACCAGTAGGGGTAGGTGAGAAAATTAAAAATAAACAAAGGGGGGAAATAATACAAAGAACTGGAGTCCAGACTTTGCATACTCAAGCTCTGAGTTCAATACTAGCACTGCATGGCCCTTCTCCATGTGTAGTTTCCCCCCACCCCGCCCATTAAAAAATAAACAATAAATGCAGAGAGAAACAAAAAACCTTGCCATGCGCATTTTTTTAAAAAATGTATGACATGGAAGGGGAGCAGCTAGGGCAGAGGCAGAGTCAAGCGGCTGCTGGTTCGACTTGGGCTGACTCAGCATCTAAACTTGACTTTCTCTCTTCCAGCCTTTAATGATGTTTCAACACCTGCATCACATTTTGGCTAAAAAGGGTCAGATTTGCATTCCTGTCTTCAGGTTCTGTTTGTCTCACCGGCTATCAGATGTCAGCTCACACACCTACTTAAAACCATGCTATCATGATCCAAAACAAACATAGCGGTGGTCTGGGGATGTGACATTTGTGGATGAAAGTGAACCAGAGTGGAAGGAACGGGGCCCGCCCACAGACCACAGAGTGACTCCTGGCTGCACAGGGAGAGCAGGAGGCCGTTGACGTTTCTTGCCTTTGTACTCCTAAGAGTAGGCACCAAAAGGGTAATTCTATAATTAGGGGGTAATTTAAAAATAGAGATTTGTGGCCTGAGTGACTGCAACCTGTGTTTTCTGACAGTGAAAACTCTTGTGGCTCTTTGTCTCCAGGTGCCTCTGGTCTGCTGAAAGTCCCTGGTTTTAGAAACCGCTGGGGTTCATGTTTCAAGGCTTGAGAGAAGACTATGTGTGCCTGCGACTTAGAGCAGTGTCAGGGCTCCTATCTACTGGGTCATTAGCTTTGTTTTGAAATTGCATCTAAAAGTGATACATTTCACCAGCAACCTCCTTTGTCATAGGCCTATCATTCTGAGATCAAGTTTGACTTCAGCTCCCCTTTCCTGGGCTGGAGTGCTCAGAATTTGAGGATCAAGTTCCAAAATGAGTCATAGGAAATAGAATTCTTTGTGAAAAGAGAATGAAAATGGCAGGACCAGGCACAACAATCTTTGAAGTTCCACAAAGGCCTGAGGAATTGGAAGCATTTTTAAAAATTAATTATTTATTAATTATTTATTGATTTATTTTTAATTAGTGAAACACCATAAGGTACAGTTGTAGACTTACAAACTTTCATGCTTGGGTTTCAGTTATACAATGATCGAGTACCCATCCCTCCACCAGTGCCCATTCTCTACCAGCAATGATCCTAGTAGCCCTCCCCCATTGCCCCCCCCCACCCCATCTCTGTGTCAGGGCATTCCCTCTTGCTCACTCTTTCCTTCAGGGTCTTGTAGTTTGCAATAGAGGTATTGAGTGGCGATCGTGTTCAGTCTATAGTCAACTTTCAGCACGCATCTTGCATCCTGAACAAGTCCTCCAAACATCCTTTACTTGGTGTTCCCTACTCTATCTGAGCTGCCTTTTCCCCCAGCACGTGCTGCCGGCTTCCAAGCCCTGGAGCAGACCTTCTGGTACTTAACTATTCTTGGGTGTTCGACTCCCATTCTGTTACTTTATATTCCCCAGATGAGTGCAGTCTTTCTATGTCTGTCCCTCTCTTTCTGGCTCATTTCACTTAGCATGATACTTTCCATGTAGAACCACTTGTCTGTAAATTTCATGACTTCATCTTCTCTAACAGCTGCATAGTATTCCATCGTGTAGATGTACCAAAGTTTCTTTAACCAGTCATCTGTTCTCGGGAACTAGGGTTTTTTCCAAATTTTGCCTATTGTGAACAGTGCAATAACATAGAAGTGCAGATGTCATTTCGACTATACTTTTTTGCTTCTCTGGGATATATTCCCAAGGAGTAGTGTTGCTGGGTCAAATGGGAGCTCAATTTCTAATTTTTTGAGAATCGTCCATACTGTTTTCCAAAAGGGCTGAACCAGTCTGCTGAAGGAATTGGAAGCTTTTTAACGCGGGGGGAGAGGTGGGTTGATATTTGATTGAGAAGGTTCTCCAGATTAAGAATTCTACCTACAGGGACTGGAGCAATAGCACAGTGGATAGGGCATTTGCCTTGCACGCGACTGAGCCGGGTTCGATTCCCAGCATCCCATATGGTCCCCTGAGCACCACCAGGAGTGATTCCTGAGTGCAGAGCCAGGAGTAACCCCTGAGCATTGCTGAGTGTGACCCAAAAAGAAAAAAAAAAAGAATTATACCTACAATCATTCTGGCTGGTTCTAAGTATTCCCTAAATGCCTGTATCTCTATGATTTTTTCAGACCAGGGACTATCTTTGTTAAGTGTGTGCTTCTGAGATGTAATTGTCTGTCATCTGGACCTTCATTTTCTGCACACTGAATTCCCATATGCCACTTCAATAATTATTATTGTGAAGCGAATTCAAGCTTAGAAAAAATAAATTTAATAGAGAAGTTTATTAATGGATCTGAGAGAGGTAGTACAGGGGTTAAGACACCCCACTCAAATGAAGTGGACCTCTGCTTCATCCCCAGCACCACATATGGTGTTCCCCTGAGCACCATCAGGAGACATCCCTGAGCAGAGAGACAGGAATAAGTCACCAGTACATCTAGGTGTAGCCCCCCCCCAAAAAAAATGTTGGCAGGGAGATAGGTGAGATGGGGGTGTGGGGTTGAGGGAAGAGGGGGAATGGTAATGTACTTTTGGAAAATTAAAAAATTTAAGAGATTTCCTAGACCTGAAGTAGGCCAAAGGCATGAAGACCACATCCCTTGAACAAATACAAATCCTGAGCTCTTTGAAGAGGAGAAATTGAGGCATTACTCAATTAAAAAAATATAAGGACCCATGCTGAGAAGGATGGATCCCTCAAAAAAGAGAAGTTGCAGAAGAACCTGAGATTATGAAGAAACCATCAAAGTAGAAGAGATGAGATTATGAGAAGACCATCAACAATGCAAAGCTTTCTTGTAACGTTATGCAGATTAACTTTCCTACATGCAAAACTCCAGAAAAATCACTAGGAAGAATTGTATAAAAGTTCCTCCCCCAAAGACATCTGAGCCTTGCTCTTCAAGTCCTTGTTCTTCCTTGAACATCCATTTTGTTTGATTGTCCCTATGTTTCTTTGCTTGCTTATTTCCACTGTGAAGAAGCCTATGTTCTCTCTTGAATGCACACTTGTCTCTATCTTTCCCCTCACATTTTAAGTAAGTTTCAATAAAAATCATCTAACTCCACCATTTCGTCTCCTCCTGACATTCTTTTCCATGAGGAAAAGATGATGGACCCAGAACCCCTGTGTCGAGGTTGGGACTGACCAGCTCAGTCACTTTCCCCAGAGCTGGTGGCTGAGGGGAGTGAGCAAAAAGGTAGAAACACTTTTTCTGAGTCTACTTCCTTTCCTCCCCACCTTATTGAATCTCTGGCAACACAACAAAATTACTCAGAACCCAATAAGAACTCAGAAAAGCAACAGATTTATTTCTCTGATTGTCCTGCCCTCCCAGATTTGGTCTCAGTTTCCATAGCAAGTTACATGCATGGAATAACTGTAGTAAAAAAAAAAATTAGAAAAAGAATATGTAATCATTCTTTAGAAAATAAGGTATATCATTAAATTTGAGGTTGGGGGTAGGGGGCACATCCAGTGATGCTTGGGAATTCTAGCTCTGCACCAGGAATTCTCCTGGTTACTTGGGGGACTATATGAGATGCTAGGGAACTCAGGTCAGACAGACGCAAGGGAAATACTATTGCTCTAGCCCCTCTGGTTAATTTCTAACACTTCCAGTTACAGAGGTTGTTTTCTAAGAGATTTACTTAATTGGCAAAAGAAAAGCACTGTTTATAATTTCAAAGAAATTCTTGAGCTCACATAGTTTACTTAGCTCTGTGTGGGGAAGACATAAGGACCAGAGGTTAACGAATCTGTTATCCTCAAAGTACATCAACAGCCCTGAATTTGGCCCATTCTATCATGTTGCTGCTTCAAGCAACTCATAAACAGAACAGCAGTGAGCTTCATCTGTGGATTTTCCAAACTTTGCTACACCCCCCTGGTACTGGGGGCTAAGTATTTCATTCTAATGACATGAGGAGATCCAACTAGGAGCCTCCTGTAGATGAACTTCCTGGTCCCCAAAATCTTCATTATTATCATTATTATTATTAATTTATTAATTTTAGGCAGTTCCAGGGATGAAGCCAGGCATTCAAACAAGTGAGGTGAGTAGTTTCCCACTGAGCCACACTTCCAACCCTTTATCCCATCCTTTTGTTTTAGGGCCACACAGGTGGTGTTGAAATAGTACTTCCAGCCTGGTGCTGGGCAAATCAATCGGTGCCAGGAATCAAACCCTGGGCTTCCCACAAGAAAAACATGCACTCACTGCCCTTTGAGCTTATCTTCCTAGCCTAATATACCCACTTTTGGGGAAAGGATTTTGGGCCACACCTGATTGTGCTTTGAGATCACTCCTGGCTGTGCTCCAACCACATAGTTGGGCATTGAATCAGGGTCAGCCTCATTCAAGGCAAGTGCTTAATCCCTATACATCTCTCCAGCCCTATACCATTTCTTTTTTTTTTTTTTGTTTTAGACTTTTTGGGTCACACCCTGTGATGTTCAGGGGTTACTCTTGGCTCTGACTCAGGAATTACACCTGGTGGTGCTCGGGAACCATGTGGAATGCCAGGGATCGAAGGCCTGTTGGCATTGTGCAAGATGGAAAGCATTGGTGGCAGGGTTTTAAAGGCCTCACCCTCCCCTCTTTTGTTCATGTTACCCAATGATTTCATTTCCAGCCTATTGTGCTTGTTCACAATTTTTGTTTTTCAAAGCTGATGTATGGTTGGTGTATCTAAGGAGTATTATTTATAGAAGCACTTAATTTGCTTCTTCATTTAACATTATTAAAATGATTCCACATTGATTCAAGTGAGCTATACCACTCATTTGGACTGTTGTTCAAGTTTCATTTTATTAATATACTATTGTACATTAACAAATTGTTCTTGTATCCATTTTACTTAGTTACAATTTCGATTTGCACGTATTTTAATACGAGTGCATCATTCATCCCTGGGACTCGATTAGCTGCACCCCAAAATAATCTTAAATATTCCCCGTTCTCCCCATCCCCCAACGACCCCAATCAAAGCCTTCAATTTCTCCTCTGGTAACTCCTAAATCTCTCTTTGGCTGTCCCCTTAAGTTTACAGTAGACACAGACCGGGTCAGTTGAGGGCTAGCTTTAGGGAAGTGCTTTTCCCATTGACCAGTAGTTCCCACGTGATCTGCCAATCTCCCATCGGTTCTCCGGGAGGGGGGCAGTACCCGGGCGCTGTTGCTGTTTCACTACCTTAAAACACTTCCACTCCGAGCTGAGCCTAGACTACAACCTGGGGCCAGCTCTGTGATCTGCTTCCCAGGTTCCTCACTTTATTCTGGTTCCTGGATCTGTTTATCAGATCACACCTCTTGCCCTGGAAGCCTCTCCAGTTTCTCTTATCTAAATTAGTTCCTCTTTGATTTGTTGGTCCTTCATTCTGCTGTTATTTTTCTTGCCATAAGTTATCACTCCTCAAGTTGTTTTCTTTATTTCTGCTCCTCCACTAGCATGTAAGTTCCTGGCCTTTTACAGAAGAGCCTTTTGGCAATCTTTGACTGAATGGGGGATGGGCTTGGGGGTGGGCTTGGGGGTGGGGAAGGGCAAGGGAGACACCAGGTGGGGCTGGGGGACTCTGAGGAGTCCGGGTTCGAATCTGAGGCTCCCAGCCTTTTATAACATCCTTTGCAACTGTTCTCCAAAGGAAAAATACCTGGAAAACTTAACGATAGTAACGAAAATATATATTTTCAACAGCATCCACACAAAAATGACAAACTGTTTCAGGAAATGAAGGTCACATTACTCACGTTAAAGCTGTATTTCGAAAGAAAAGATAGAAAAAATATATATGTATTTAAGTTTCAGTTCACAAGATTGATTGTATTACCCACCAGTGAGTTCTACCCTACATTGGGGCATTGTGTAAACACTGTTTTATTGTGTTTGTGTGTGTGTGTGTATGTAAATTATTTTACTGGGTTTTACTAAACTTTCAGAAATTGCCACTAAAATTTTAAATTTTACAATATAATTGTAGGAATTTTTTCATCTTTCTACAATTTACTTTATCAGGCATTTAATCTTTTGCCTGGGACTGGGGATTGTAGCTCAATGGCAGAATCCTTACTGTGAATTCAAGCTAGCACAGAAAAAAAAAAATTTTCCCCTTAAGTGAAACTTATCTCCCAGTTTTAAAATAGCATTTTATTGATGATTAAAAAAAAAAAAAAAGGTTAGGTCTCAGGGCTTAGCCTTTAAAAAAAAAAAAAAAGAAAGTAAGCAAAGTTGTTCCCTGGTTCCCAAGAACTTTCACAGCAGAATCTTTCACGGGCAATGACTTAATCCTTCCTCTACTTTGCATGTTTTCCAATCACAATTTTGAAACTTTTTTCTTAAAAGGAGGCGTAACATTGTCTTCACGAGGACACAACTCTGGGGGCAATTTTATTAGCTGGCTATTTCATCACAAGTGGTAATATCTGTCTTATTCTTAGTAATAACAAAAGCCAGATAGAACAGCCTCCCCGCTCCCCCCTCCTCCTGCCTGCAGAAGACTGCGAAGGTCCTGAGCTATTTTGTCCTGAGCTATCGCAGTGACCATAACAAAGAGCGTTTAAGTAGGGTTCCAGGACTTCAGATTCTCCGGGTCCAACGTTGTCTTGCTTTACTATGAGTTCACAAGTTTTTCTGTTCAGAGAGGAATCAGTGTGTATTCCTGCCAGCTCCTGCTGCAAAGGACTTCTCCAAGGAAAGTTTAGGGAGAAAATGTGAACATTTTTATTTCTAGAACTCTTGTTTTAATTAGGGTCTTTTAAAGCCACCCAATGTATTGTGCCTTTTATCCTAAAAGCAACTTTTCTTCTTCTTCTTCTTCTTCTTCTTCTTCTTCTTTTTTTTTTTGCCTGAAAGCCTCACATTTTATTTAATGACATTGTCAGGTTTGATTTAAGGGCAATGGGAAAGAAATCATCATTTTCATTCTGACTAGGATCATTCTCAATTCTGACGAGTGAATCGATCTGGAAGCCAGGGTTAAGTGTTTATCTTTCATTCTCACTATTTATCTCTAGATTTTATTATCCTACTGATAAGATTTAGCTAAGACCGCAACTTTTTTTTCTTTATTTTTTATTATTAGTGAAACACCATGAGGTACAGTTGTAGAATTACAATTTTTTGTGCTTGGGTTTCGATTATACAATGATCAAATACCCATCCCTCCACCAGTGCCCATTTTCCACCACCATCCCTCCCACCCCCATCTCCCCCATCCCACCCTGCCTCTGTGGCAGGGCAATCCCTTCTCTTTCTCCTTTTGGGTGTTGTAAGATCGCAACTTTTAAGTTAAAAAAAAAAATCATACGTCTTATGTATGATTCTCATATCGGTGGGCCCAACGGGTGACTTATGTGAAGCAGGGAGGAGAAAGATGGTCACTTTCTCCCCAACCGCCCCTGCCACCCGGACCCAGGGTTACTGGGTTCTTGTCTCACCTCCCAGAAAGGAATTTCAGGAGTCGACAAGCAGTGAAATAAATAGATTTTATTTATACAGTGGGAGAGAGAGAAACTCACTCAAGAGAGAATACAGGGTTCTCCAAGGGCGGAGAGAACCCCTATACACATCCTAGCATTAGATCCGAAGGCATGAAAAGTACACAGCTCAAGAGGGGAAATGTGGGGGAACACTTGTGCTCCTGCACCGCGTGCTCGGCCACGTGGGCACAAGCAGCAGGTGGGCTACGGCAACATAAGCACCCCTCCTTTGTTCAAGGTGGCCTTTATAGGGTGTCTCCAACCTGCCCGCAAGTGGGGCTTCTACCTAGGTCAAAGTCCGTTGCTAAGGAGTTTACCAGGGGGGGTTGGGAAAAAGTGATGGTCTTCTCTGAAATTCCTTTCCTGGCCTTTTGTTTCTGCTGGAGCTTCTCTGCATCTGTAGCTGGATAGGTGAGGGTCTTATCAGGCCCCAGTTCCTGTTTTTCCTGCTTTATGCAGGGCTGGCTTTTGCCATTGCCTTAGGAGGGGTGTCTTCCCTGTCTACCTGCCTACATCAATTCTTTTACGCACTTTCTGGAAAGATCAGAACTTAATGTATTTTAATGCTTCAGATAACTGTGTGGTTAACCAGATAAGAGGTTTTGGATCCCCGAACAGTGATTCAGCTAATAAAAGGTGGAGTACAGTCTTGATTTTAAAAAGAATCTTTTAATATAGTAAATATCACAGTGCCAAGTGCCAAGTGCGGGGAAACAAGCGTGATTTTAAGTCTCTGGTCACTCAGATCATCCACCTCCCCCCTCCTCCCCAGGTCTTTGGTCTGCAATGGTTCCTTTCCCGGGCGGAGAATTCATGCAAATCAGTTTACTCACCCCGGGGCGAAGCGAACCATTTTCGCGCCACTCGCTCAGGACCGCGCAGCACAATAAAGAGACAGAGTCTAAATACTCAAAAACCGCCACTTTTTCAAAGCTGATTTTAGCAAACTCTGAGGCGGAAGGAGAAGTTAAGAATATCAGGCCGTTCTCACTTTTCACTTTGGCTTGAGCGAATCTTGGGGCCTCGCGGGACTTCACCACAGCTTGCAGGACCTGCGCTCCAACGCGGGAGCGCTGGCCCGAGCTCCGCCCCTCTGGGCCAAGGGGTGCGCAGTCTTCCCGCCAGCCGCGCGGAATCGAGTACTCCTGCGCCGTGGGTCCGTGGCGCGCGCTGCTTTCCCCCTCTACCTGCTCCGAGTCCGACCGAGTCCTGCTAGCATGGATACCCGTCGCGTGCCGGTGAGGACTGCGCGGGTGCGGGGTGGGGGCGGTGCGTGCCGGGTGCGGGCCGGCTCCTTGCAACTTTGCAGAGCCTGTTGCAGCCTTTCAACTGGTTGCGGTTCTGGGCGGCGCCCCTGGAGATAAGTTTCAGATTTTGTGCAACTGGTGCTTGTCAGAACCAAGGACCCCGGACCCTGCCAGGGCGCTAGGACGATTTGGAGATTCCAGTCTTTTGCAGAATGTTTGGCAGCTCCGGGGATTCCCGAGGCCACGTGCGCCCGAGATGGCACGTGCGCTGGGGACCAGACTGCGGCCAGCTGGGGGCTGACTGTTCCCCTATTGTGCCTGCGGGACGGAGCCTAGTCCTTGCGATATGAATCCCAATGCCACCCTGCCCCGTCCTACAAGTCCAACCCAGGTGGGTGGCCCACCCGTGTGCAGTGCGGGCAGCCTTAGGGTGCACTCCGGATCGGCTTTTGCACTCAAGTCTGCAGCCACCTGCAGCGGGTTAATAGTTTTGAAGTTTAACTACTTTGACGCGGTCCCCGTAGAGTTTGGGTATTACACCTTGGATGGACGTCATTCGATCCCGGCGATTATCAAGTGTAACTAAAAGGACACTGTGGTCCACACTGTTGTCGCGCCGTTTGCTGATTTCCTATCCTCTTCCCGAACACCCCAGTCTTGGAGATGCAGGACGTAGCTCTGAATGCAACTTTTTTACTCTTAACGGAAACCGGAAGGTAGGGGCCAGCCCCTAGAGGGATGAGAAGAGTGGGGGCTGGGTAGAAAGGAAAGCGAGTGACAGGCTTGAAATAAATAACTAGGGTGGGGGACACTTGTGTGAGGAGGATGGGCAGGGTGGGTGGGGGAATAGGGAAAGGCGTACTGGGGGGCGTGGCTTCAGAGCCAGATCTCTGGGTGATATTTGGCGTTGGGTGTTCGGTTGAGGATAAAGCCCTCAAACTGGGCTTGGCATCGAATGTGCCTGGATTTATATTGATCCCCATCAAATAGGACATCACGCCTCTTTCTGGGCTTATTTGTGAGATTAATGAGGTAACCTGTGCAAGAAGTTAAATCTAATGTGAAAAAGCGTATTTCATGCGGGGCATTCAGAAACAATGTAAATGCTATTACTTGCCTGTCAAAAAGTTTATCTCAACCATGACTGCTTTGCTTATTTGTTTTTTCCTTCCCCTGAAAAATAGACAAACTGCATCTTTGAAGCCCAGAGTTCTGTTCCTGACAACTTACAGTGGCCTGCCCTGGGCAATGTAGATTGTTCTCCTTTCAGGAGCCTTGAATTTCATTCTTTGGAAAACCATCCTTGGTGTTTTTGAGACCATTTTTTTTATTATTATTTTTTTTTTCTTTTTGGGTCACACCTGGCCATGCACAGACGGTTACTCCTGGCTTTGCACTCAGGAATTACCCCTGGTGGTGCTCAGGGGACTGTGTGGGATGCTGGGAATCGAACCCAGGTTGGCCGCGTGCAAGGCAAATGCCCTACCTGTTGTGCTGTTGCTCCAGCCCGGAGACCATTTTTAATTGCTTGTAGCACCACCTGTTAAATTTCTTTTTGTTGGGTCTAGACCACACCTGCTGGTGCCCCTGCTGGTGCCCCTGATGGCTCTTCTGCTGTGGGGCTCCTGGTGCCTAACAGGCATCAAAGCCTGCACTCAACCCTTTGATCTATCTTAAGGCTCTGCCTGTTACATTTTACTGCCTTTCCAGTAGGGCAAAAGATAAAACTTTAGAGGGATGGAGGTTTGATTTTGGGCCACACCCAGCAGTGCCAAGAGCTCAGAGACCAGGGATCTTTGGGTGACCAATGGGGATGCTGGAGATTGAATGTGGGTTGGCCCCTTGCAAGGTGAAGACCTTAGCTGCTGTGCTATCTTTTCTCCCCCTAAAACCTTACTAAGAATTATGTGGCTACTGACAGTCATCAGAAAATAATTTTATTTGCAAGAGATTGAACTAAAGAATGATTTGTAGGACGAGGTACATACATAGGAAAGGATAGACCCATATGCCCCCCATATCAAGGTACCATTTCTGTGGGACCTATTGAAGAGTTGCCCTTCCAAAGCTTTCTGCAGGGACAGGGTATATATATATATATATATATATATATGTATATATATATATATATATTTGTTTACTCATTTATTTATTTGTTTACTGGCTTTTGGACCGCATCCGGTGATGCTCAGGGGTTACTCCTGGCTCTGCACTCAGAAATTACTCCTGTTGGTGCTCTGGGGACCATATGGGATGCCTGGGATGGAACCTGAGTTGCCCATGTGCACAGCAAACACTCTACCTACTGTAGGGGCTCTGGCCCCTCCCTTTTATTTTTTTGCACCAAAAAAAAAATCAAAGGCCTGAATTAGGCTCTTTTTAAAGTTTCCTATGTTGAGTCAGTTCTGTATAGTCCATGGCCATGTTTATGAAAATAAAACACCTCTACCTTCAAATAGTAAAGACCCTATTTAGAATTGTCCTTTTGTTTATTGTTTTTGGGAACACACCCGGTTCTCAGGGCTTAACGATTGGCTGCATTCTTGGGGAATATATAGTGTGCCGGGGATAAAACCTGGGACAGTCGAGTGCAAGGTGAGCACCCTACCCCCTGTACTATCTCTCCAGCCCCAAGACCCTTATTTTTAGACAGAATAAGTTCCAGTGGCATTTCCCGTTGGGCAGTGTCAGACAGTTGAGTGTTAAGAATAAAGTTCCCAAAGAACTTGAGCAGAGAAAAGTAAAGGAAGACCATGCTGAAATAGAATCAGACTTTGACCCTGGGGTTGGAGAACTATTTGACCTTCCAACGCCATGCCTTGTGCCATTGACTCACTGGGCTAAGGGCTCTAATTTGCAAGGACTTGTGCTGAAACCACTGAAACCCCTCCTGATTGGAAAGAGGCCTTCTTGGAAGTCTGCCATTTGGAAGTAAAGGTCCTGCCCAGTTTTTGTAGCTTGAGAAATTAGCATCACAGTACAGAGCCAGCCCATAGCTTACATTAAAAGACCTTCTTAGCTTGATTTTGGCTTAGAAAGAAAAATCACTTACCATTTAGTACTTTTGAAATTCCCTTTCAGAAGTACAGTTTAATTTAAAAAAAAATAAAAAGAGGGGCCTATTTTAGGAGTTTGACATTAGGCATTTAGTATAATTGTAACAGCTTGGAGGTTCTTTGGCTATGTAGAAAGGGTGTAGCACTACATATGTTTGAACAAATTCATAAATGTCATTAATAATTTCCTGCATGGGATCTTTTTAGGAATGTTAAACCTGGTTTTAAAAAAAATTTTGCTAGCAATTGCAAATCTTTTTTTTTTTTACATGTGGTTTAAGAAATGAACCTACCTACCAGCTGTTTGAGTCTACTAAACTCAGAAGTGATGTCTTTAGTTAAATACTATAGTGAGCACCCCACTTAATAGCATTGCCATTTCCATTTGCAGCAAAAGGATCTCAGAGTAAAGAAGAACTTTAAGAAATTTAGGTATGTGAAGTTGATTTCCATGGAAACCTCGTCATCCTCTGATGACAGTTGTGACAGCTTTGCTTCTGATAATTTTGCAAACACGGTAAGTGCTGCCTGAGAATAAACAGAATTGAGTCTGCAGTACTCAAAATGCCCCAAATGCTTTGTGCGTGATTAAAACTGCTTGCTTTTTGCCTACATTTCTATACAGCCGTTATGAAAATACACTATGCACTGTAATTTCATTTCACTTTTTGCTTGGTTCTAGGTAGTAATTGTTGGAGGTAGATTAGCTACTTATTCTATCCTTTTGAAATGTCGCCTAACCTAACATGCCTGATGATTTGCCATAACAACTCAGAAATCATTTGTAAACCTCTGAACCATTTTTCTTTGTAACAAAAGCTATTCTCTTGTAGTGCACTTGTAAATGTGATTTGCTCTCTGCACGGTTTATGGAAAATTGGTTCTTGAAACAGAAAGAAAAAAAATGCACAACGGCATTTATTTATTTATTTTACAGAAACCTAAATTCAGGTCAGATATCAGTGAAGAACTGGCAAATGTTTTTTATGAGGACTCTGATAATGAATCTTTCTGCGGCTTTTCAGAAAGTGAGGTGCAAGATGTATTAGACCATTGTGGATTTTTGCAGAAACCAAGGCCAGATGTCACTAACGAACTGGCCAGTATTTTTCATGAGGACTCTGACGATGAATCATTTTTCGGTTTCTCAGAAAGTGAGATGCAAGATGGAATGGTGAGTTTGAGAAACTTGCACCAATATCAAGACATAAGGTACAATTAAAGCCATGGCATTACTAGCTTAAATTTTTTTTTTCTTTAGAATTTAAAGTTTGGTCATGCCAGCAAATATTTCATGATCTTAAAAAAGAGAGAATAATTTTTTCATATCTGAAAGTGGTTTTTCCTAATGTAGTTCTCCTACTTGCAAGTCTTGAACATTTTGTTGGCTCTGAAAATTTGGAAACTGTTAAGAGAAAATTGGCCAACCTCCAGATTTCCATTGCCACAGAAATATAGGCTTCTCTGAGGTGCTATCTTGTGCTCAGTGAGCTCCGTTTTCATTCAGGTTCAAGAACCCAATCCTGGATTTTGATCCATTTTGATAGCCATAGTGGGCCCATATTGGGAAGCCTATGAGAACCCAAGCATAGGGACTGGAGTGTGTCTGATGACTAGTAAGGAGGCCCTTTGCTGCTGCCACTTTTCCTTCTTTCTTGGCTGGCATGTTTATGTTGCTTGTTGCCTTCCCTGATTCTGGAGCTCTGTTGTTGTCCCCCAACTACTGCTGCTGAGCCTGTTTCTTCGCAAGACTTGCTAGACAGAAGCAGCAATGTGTTATAGTCAGGTGAATGCATTTTGATTCTTTCTGGTTTGACGCAGGCTTTGCACACTTAGGGCCCCTGATGCATGTGAGTGCCTGGCCAAGGAATCTTAACGCCTGCTTTGCTGTCCTGCAGTGCTTCTCTGCTGAGTCCTGTTGCTCAAAATCAGTGCAGATGGGAGATACTGTTGGCCTGCTAAGCTGGATGCTAAGCTGGATGGTGATGGACACGTTGTCTAGAGTTCAGATTATTTCTGGACAAAGTTTTAAGTCTTTGTAGATGCTGTTCATTGTGGCCAGTCAGTAACATTTAAATTAATTGATTACATTAAAATTACAATGCCAATCAATTAAAAGTCTTCACCTTCAAAGTTTTTTGTCACTTTCTAGTCTCAATTTGTGCACACTGATTACTAGTACACTAGAATACTAAAAGTCAATGGGAATTTAAGGCATTTTTGAATGTTTAAAAAAAAATGGGCTCTTATATTTCTGGGACTTCATCTCATTTTTTAACCCCCCTCACATAATCACAATCAATTTTAGAATATTTCCATTAACCCTCAAAGAAGCTCTCTGTTCTTCAAGTCATTTCACAGTCTTTCCCAATATTCTCAGCTCCTGGCAACCACTGGTCTACTTTCTGTCATGATAGATAAGCCTATTAGGAAATGTTCTATGTAAATGGACCTATATAATGCTATATAATGGATGGTCTTCTGTTAAACGCTTGGCATATTTCTAAATTTATTCCATTTTGTAGTATGTGCCATTACTTAATATCGTCTTATTACCAAATAATATTCCATTGTATGTATAGGCTACTTTGGGGGGTGTTGCTGGGGTACACCTGGTGGTGTTCTGGCTCCATGTTTAAGGATCACTCCTGGCAGATTTGAGGACCATATGAAGTGCTGGCATTTTATTTATCCTTCCATGATTTGGTAGATGTTACGCTTGTTAGCACCTTTGAGAAGGGAGCTTGGAGGCAAATACCTTAACCCCTGTTAGCCCGACCTCTGTAGCCCCTTTCACCTTACGCCAGTTGTGAATGATGCTATGAGCATTTATGTACAGATTTTGTGGGGAGGTGCACTCTAGATGTCAGACTGGACTTCCTGAGTCTGTTTAACCTTCCGAAGAAATGACAGACTTTTCCCAAAACTGATATTGTGCATTCTGCTGGCAGTGGACATAGGCTGTAGTTTCTCCACATCATGTTAGACTTTCAGAGATTTGAATTTTACTCTGCTACCTGTGAAATGGTAGCAGATTCTACCTGTGATTCTGATTTGTATGTAGTTCATAGGTGATTGGTGATGTGCTCCCCAACTAATGTTAATATATTTTAAAAGAGTGGAAACCTATGTTATTCTTAGACTCTGAAAAATTAAAAATGAGGGTAGGAGCAGAAGCTATTCCTAGTTCTTTGTTTTGTCAGAATTCAACCCAAGGCTCCCATATACCACCAGCTTGAAATCACACCAAAAAATTCTAAGTTTAATGGGGCCAGAGAGAAAGTATAGGAGTTTAGTCATTTGCCTTGTGTTTGACTGACCCAGTTGAAGACCCCCCCAGCACTGTCAGGGATGGTCACCCCTGATCACAGACCCTTGACCACTACCAGGTATAACCAACCACCCCCCCAAATGATGAAATGTAGGCACCAAAGAGATAGTGCAGGGGGTAAGGCCTTGTATGATGCAGCCCACCATAGTTCTAACCCAGGCACCATTTGGTGACCTTAGAACAAAACAATTTGAAGACTTAGCACTAAGGAGGTAAAGCAGAAGAGTACAGCTCTGCCCTGCTTGCTGGAGGTCCCTAACACCTCCTCTTCTCCCTGCCCTGGGGTGTGTGGCACTTTACTACTAGCCAAGCAGATGAGCAGGCAGTGGACCACGGTGGAAAGTGGGAGGATTATGGCCAGCGGTCCCTGATCTTCAGCTACCAGTGGAGAGACCCCTGTAAATAAAATTTTAAAAATTTCACTCTTTTGGTTTTGGGCTACACCCAGCACTGCGCAGAGCTTACTCCTGGCTCTGCAGTCAGGAATTACTCCTGATGGTGCACCGTGTGGGATGCTGGGAATTGAATCTGGGTCAGCCGCGTACAAGGCAAGTGCTTCAGCTGCTATACTATCTTTTCAGTCCCTCCCCCCACATCCCACCTCCGATTCCCCCCCCCCCCCCCCCCCCCCGCTCCGCCCCCTTTAAATGAAACATGGCCCGGAAAGCAGCTGGAGTTCTCAGATTGAGTGAGACAGAGGTAAAATTTGTGGTTGCCAGAGCTGGGTGTGGAAGGGAATGAGGACTTGTGGTGTCCCGGGTCTGGTTTCTGTTTGGGGTGATGGAAAAGTTCTGGAGATGATTGTGATGGTCATACGACTGTGGCTTCTTTTGGTGCCACTCAACTATAGACCTAAAAGTGGGTAAAAATGGCAAATTTCATGTTCCGTATATCATATCAAAGTTTAAAAAATAGATGAAGTCTTACTTTTCTTCTTTGGTATTCTCAGGGGGGATTGTGTATGGTACTGGAAATTGAACCCAGCTGAACAGAAGGCAAGCACTTCACTGTCACCCCTTACACTTTCTCTCTTGCCCTTCATTTAGACATCTTTGATAATAGTTTAACACTGCCATAAGCACTGAGACCATGTTTATGGGAGAACATCTGTCTTCGTATCCAGATTTACTTAAAGTACTTCAAGATCCTCTCTTTCCCTCCTCCCCCTCCATGCCAAGAAATTTAAAAGAAAGTGAGGATTTTTATATATTAAGAAACTCAGTAGTTTCATATATTAAATGATGGTGTAGTCCATGAGCCTAGGAACTACAAAGGAGGCAATTTAGAACCATATTCCCCAGATGGGCTGAGTTAGACTGTGCTCAGGTTGCTGAATTGATCTGGAACTCCCGATGTTATCCAGAGCTGGCAGTGTTCAGTTAAATTGTATTTGATGCAAGTGTCTGGTAGAGGGGTGTTACAGTGTGCTGCTTCTGCCTGACCATCCATGTCCTAATGCATCTCTTGCTCTAACTAGAGATCCCAGTCTGACCAAGCCGGCTGCAGGACTCGCAGTCAGTGTAGACGCACTGGACCACTGCGTGTGGCCATGAAGTTTCCAACGAGAAACACCAGGAGAGCTGCCCCCCAGAAAGCAGCATCCCCTGAACCCTCTGTGGTAGACCCCACTTCGGATTCAGAAGATGAAAGTGGCATGAACTTCCTGGAGAAAAGGGCTTTAAATATAAAGCAAAACAAAGCAATGGTAGGTATCGGGCTTGGAACATGGCGCTTCGTTTTGCTAAGCAATTTGTGTTCTAAGAATGAATGTTTTTCAGCAAGGTGGCGAGCCGACCTCATGTGCACTTTTAATTTGCATTTCTTTTCAAACCAAACTTAATTTTTTTAGTGATTAAAAAAATTAAGAATAAGTAATTAAGAAACTCATTTTAAGAGACTAAATTCGCTGAATAGTCCAGGTATGTGGGACCAGTGGCTGAGAATGCAAGACCTCATGGGGTTGGGACTGGGCGGTCCCTTCCCATCTCTCTGACAGTCCGGGTCCTGGCTGTCACGTCCACGAACGGCCTCTTGCTGCTATTTAAGTGCCTTAGTGGCTGTCATCCAGAGACTCATGAATCTTGAAACCGAGCAGCTTGCTGCAGGGATGGCTCTGGACCCCATTTATTTAAATCTTTAAGGTGGCATGAATATTCTACTTTTTTTCCCCCCTTTTTGTTGAATCACTGAGATAGACCCTTACAGATCTCTTATGCTATTCATAACAAATAATACAGAATAAATTATCTAGCCATCTGCCTGTGGGCCAGGCTGGTACTGTGGGAAACTTTGAAATAAGGGTGTAATGGTGTAATGGTGGTGGGATTGGTATTGAAATAGTGAGTATAATCAATTCTTATGAACAACTTTATGAAAATAAAATTTTAAAAAAAGATTTAAAAAGAAAAGAAACTGATTTACAAAGATATTAGTAGTTGAGTTTTAGGCATATATTTCAACACTAATCTACGAGCCTTGTCAACTTCCCTCTACCACTAGTCCCCAAAGCCATCCCAAACCCCAGCCCCTGCCCCATCCCCTGCCTGTCTATTGGATGGGACATTACAAAGTTTCAGTGGTTGCAGTTTAGATCTCATGTTTTCAGTGTTGTTGAGTCTGTGGTTTGGATACTGAAGCCTTGACGCCTGTTACCTTATTACTTCCTGTTCTCTTCTCTCCCCCTTGATTTCTTTCCTTCTCTTTTCTTCTCTCTAAATACTGGGCTCAAGAATGATCTACCACCCCCATTACTACAATATATTTCTTCATCGACTATTCTATATTCCACAGATAAGTGAGAACATTCTGTTTGTCTTTCTTCTGGCTTACTACTCTCAATGTGGTGTCATCCAATTCCAGCCAGGTTATGGCAAATTGCATGATTTTATCGTTCCTTGCAGCTGTATTGTGTATATATGCCATATCTTCATAATCCATTCATCTGTCATTGGACACCTGGGTTGATTCTATATCTTAGCCCTTGTACTGAGCACAGCAGTGAATATAGTGTATATATGTCTTTTTTTAAATTTTTATTAGTGAAAATATATATGTCCTTTTGAGAGAGAGTTTTTATGTCCTCCAGGTAGATGCCCAAAAGTAAAATTGCTGGGTCATAAGGCAATTCAGGCAATTCAATTCTAAGTTTACCAGGAACTCTCCATACTGTCAAACTAAACCTTGGAGAAAAAAAAAAAACTATAAAAACCTAGGTAGATGTATTGGGAAAATCAGAAGCTCTTTGTGATAGTGCTACCATAATTTTCTTTTCTTTTTTTTTTTAATTTTTATTAGTGAAACACCATGAGGTACAGTTGTAGACTTACAAATTTTTGTGCTTGGGTTTCGATTTTACAATGATCAAATACCCATCCCTCCACCAGTGCCCATTTTCCACCACCATGGATCCCAGTATCCCTCCCACCCCCATCCCCCCATCCCACCCTGCCTCTGTGGCAGGGCATTCCCTTTTGTTCTCTCTCTCCTTTTGGGTGTTGTGGTCTGCAAAAGAGGCATTGAGTGGCAGTCATATTCAGGCTATAGTCTACTTTCAACATGCATCTCCCCTCCTGGGAGGATCCTCCAAATACCCTTTATTTGGTGCTCCCTTCTCTATCTGAGCTGCCCTTTCCCCTAGAATGCCCGGCTGGCCTCTAAGCCATGGAGTCATTCTCCTGGTACTGATCTCGGCTGTTTCAGAAGTGGCTCATTTGCAGTTATTCTAAACCACTGATTTGTTTACTTTTGTCTCTTTAGCTGGCAAAATTAATGGCAGAATTAGAGAGTTTCCCTGGTTCCTTCCCAAGAAGGCACACCCTGCCTGTACCCCGCTCGGTAAGTGCAAATCTTTTTCTGTTAGGAAAAGACTTTGTTTGGGGGCATGTGTGTGGTACATATCCTAGGATATCATTTCAGGGTTTCAGGACATACTCTTGGGTGTCTTTAGGCATCACTCCTGATGGGCATCAGGGGACCATATGTAATGCCAGAGATTGACCTGAGACAGCTATGTTCGAGGATAGTGCAAGGGTAGATCTCTCTGGCCCCTACATCTAGGGTACTTTGTTTGATTTTGGTTTCACACCTGGGGGTGCTCAAGGCTTACTCTTGAAGAGGCTCCTAGGACCATATGCAGTGCTGCGGTTTGAACTGGGGTCACTCACCTGCATGCAAAGCAAGTGTCTTAACCTCTGTGCTACATTTCTGGCCCCATCAGGGTATTTTAAAGCCCAGTTTTCTTCTTTGGTGTGCTGTTGATGCATCTCTGCCTTTGCCCTGGGACTGGCATACCCTCCCTATGTCCCATCTCAATGGCTTTAAGACCCCCTTTCATTATTATTTCTTCATACCCAACCAGACAAAGCTCCTCACAGCAGGGTTGACAGGTTGAAACATGTTTATTTATTTTAGTTTGGGGGCTGTACTTCATACTTGAGGACTTTCTCCCAGAGATTTTTAGTGGGGACCATGTGTCATTGGGTTTTAGCCAGGCTTCCTGCATACAAAGTGTTTGCTCAGCCCATTTTAACTCTTTTATGGGTTCGTATTGTTATTTGTTTTGAGGTCAAACCTGGTAATGCTCAGGGCACGGGCATACTCCTGGCTCTGTGATGAGGGATCAGTCTGGGCCATATCCAGGGGACATGATGAAATGCCCTGGTCAGCTGCATACAAAGGGCTAGTACCCTACCTGCCATACTATAGATCAAGCTCCATGTTTTTTTTTTTCTTTTTAATCTCCAGCTTAGCACATCTTTTTCATCTCCAGCTTAGCACATTCCTCCTGTTTGGTGGGTATATAATACTAGGCTTGCTTACTATTTTAGATTGGGCTGTGGGGGCGGAGGGTGGGTCATCACCCAGTGGTATGTAGGGACTCCTTGACTCTATGCTCAAAAGCTGTTTCAGGCTTTGCTCAGGGGACCATTGGTTCTACCGGGGAGTAGCACTGGGCTCTCAGAGGCAAAGGATGTGCATATTTCAGTAGGTTGGGCACTGTATGGTTCCCTAGCACTACAAATTGTGGTGCAAAACGGGGGTGGGAGAGTGGGACTTCTTTCCCCGGGGCCATATAAAGCCTGTAAACAAGGACTGGAAGAAAGAAAAACATGTATTGTACCTTTATCCTGATGCAGCTAGGAATAGGGATCAAGAGATGTGCAGTGTTGTTGATCATTTTCATGGAGGAGGGTTGTGCCAAAACCAGTGGTGCTGGAGGCCTGCTTCCAGCTTGGTGGTTGCTCCTAGAGGTACTAGGAGTAAAATTTGGTTGGACACCCTGCCTTCAACATGCAAAGACTAAGAAGTCCAGTCTTTGGAGTCATCTCTGTGGCCCAAGACTCAAGATGTTGAACAAGTTTTCTTGGAACATGAGGTTCTATTTGGAGATCTTTAGGAAGGGGAAGGAGAGAGAGAAAGTGAAATGCTTAAGAGAGAACCCAGGCTTCTCCAAGGGCAGAGAGAGCCCCTACACACATCCCGGCATTAGATAGAAAAGTACACATCTCAAGAGGGAAGATGCGGGCGCCACATGTGCTTGGCCACATGGGCACAAGCAGCACAAGGGCTTGGGCAGCATATGCGCCATGAGGTCTATTCTTGCATCTTTATTGAGTAGAAGAGTAAATAGATCATCTCTCAGATTTAAAGCAGCTGCACTTGGCACTACAAAAGCACAATGTGGACAGATACCTGACTTGGGGGGCTTTCTGGTCATTCAGGAAAGGACCAAAGAAAGTAGAAGCGGGGCCCCCTTCTTGTCACTCTGGAATAAGTGGGTTTCCTTTTATGTGTTTTGGTTAGCAAGCAAAGACACCTCGAAGGCGCACATTCTCAGGTGGGATTTCCAGAAGACACTCTGAGCGGAGAGCTCGGCCCCTCACCAGGGCCCGCTCCCGGATCCTGGGCTCCCTTGGGACGCTCCCCACGGAAGAGGAGGAAGAGGAGGAGGAGGAGGAAGACAAGTACATGTTGGTGAGGAGGAGGAAGACTATGGATGCTTTCATGAATGTGAGTTCGTTTCTTTTTGTTTTTGTTTCGGTCTTGGGCCACATCCAGTGGTGCTCAAGGGTTAGTCCTGGCTCTGCACTCGGGAATCACTCCTGAAAGTGCTCTGGGTACCATACAGGGTGCTGGGGATCAAACCCAGGTTGGCTGCATGCAAGACGAGCATCCTCTCCTCTGTGTTATCACTCTGGCCCACACACATTTGTCTTTGCTCCTGTTTTATTTTTTTTATTTTACTTTTTAAAAAAATTTAATGCAATATATATATTTTATTTTTATTAGTGAGACATCATGAGGTACAGTTGTAGACTTACGAATTTTTGTGCTTGGGTTTCGATTATACAATGATCAAATACCCATCCCTCCACCAGTGCCCATTTCCCACCACCACGGATCCCAGTATCCCTCCCACCCCCCATCCCTCCCCACCCCACCCCACCCTGCCTCTGCGGCAGGGCATTCCCTTTTGTTCTCTCTCTCTTACTGGGTGTTGTGTTTTTTGCTTCTGTTTTAGACCCAATATCACACACATGACCCTGATACGCACATCTCAGTACTGCCTTCACACCTTATCATCCCTATTCATTGCCCTCAGACTGCTCACAATTGTACTGGGTAGATAATGAGTTAGCAGCAGAAAGTCAAGTTTTTCTTTGACTTTTTTTCCCTGTGAGGGATTCTTTCCATGATGTCCCATTACTCTCATGGTGACTTAGGATTTACCCCTCCCCCCCAGCCCCTCTATTCCCCCATGGCCCCTATAAGCTCCAACAAAGATTTCCAGTTTAAATTCTCTGCAAAGAAATTAGGAATCTGGACCCCGAAGTGCAAGGAGGGAAAGGGCTAGTAACAGCGCTGCTCTGGGTTTCTCGGTTGGCAGGATGATGACATGCCCAGGAGTCGCCGTCCTGGTTCCATGACCCTTCCACATATCATCCGCCCCGTGGAGGAGATCACAGAGGAAGAGTTGGAGAATATCTGCAGCAACTCTCGAGAGAAGATCTATAGCAGTTCGTCGGTAAGAGCCTCGGAACTGGGCCTGTAGATGTAAATACCCAGGAGAAAGCAGCTGCAGCATCTCTGGAGCTTGGCTCATGTTTTAAAGGTCTTAGCATATCAGGCACACGCACATGTGTTTGACGTATGATAGGAGCCTCTGTAAGGCTTCGATCATCCGTGTTTTCTGTTCAGCAAGTGATTTCTTCTCCACAGAATTGCTGTGTGAATGTGTTCCATGCATGGAGCCGCACAGGGACGAGGTAGATACTAACAGTGCAAGAGAATTTGGGGAACCAGAGAAACAGCTTATTAGGCTGTGCACATGCTCTGCATGGAGGATCCTCAAGTTAAATACTCAGTGCTGCTTGGTTCCCCAGAAATTGCCAGGAGTACCCCAGAGGACCATGCGTGTGGGGGTAGCCTCCATCTCCACCAAAAACGAAAGAAAATCTGGGTATATATTTTGGCATGATAAGATCTCTTCTCATAGGGGTGAAGGTGCTTGCCTTGTATTGCTGACCTCTGTTTCTATCTGTAGCACGCATGTGGTCCCATAAGCTCTGCCTGGAATGAGCCCTGTGCACAGGGCCAGGCGTAAACCCTGAGCACTGCCAGGTGTGCCTAAAAACAAAACAAAAATTTTCCCTTTTGAAAAAAGTTTTGATAATATTAGCTGTATGCAATGTCATTTGTTGTTTGCCAATGGAATGAATTCTCTTGCCTTGGCACATGAGCCCTGTCCTCCCGTTGTTCGTCGATTTGCTCAAGCAGGCCCAGTAATGTCTCCATTGTGAGACTTGGTTGTTACTATGTTTGGCATATCGAATACGTCACGGGTAGTTTGCCAGGCTTTGCCGTGCGGGGTGGGATACTCTTGGTAGCTTGCTGGGCTCTTCAAGGGGGCGGAGGTATCGAACCTGGGCCCACCGTGTGCAAGGCAAACGCCCTACCCATTGTGCTATTGCTCCAGCCCCGCCTTGGCACATACACATGTATAAAGATGTCAGCTAGATCAGACTATCCACAAAGGACCTTTTCCTATTTGATTTTTGTTTTTAAATTTTGGTTTTGGGGCTATGCCAGTCTGGGGGTTGCTTCATGCAGTGCTGGCAAGTCTAAGCTGCAGTTTGTATGCTAGCACCGAGTCATCTCCCCAGCCTTACATTCTTAAGTGTGCCTTTGGGGGGTTGGAGCAGTAGTGCAACAGGTAGGGCTCTTGCCTTGCAGGTGGCTGGTTTCTATCCCCAGCATCCCATGTGGCCCCTGAGTATTGCCAGTCGTGGCCCCAAAACAAAAATTGAGGTCATTGGCTTACCAGATTTTATGTTTAAGGGTATAATTTCAGATTATCCTTAAATACATTTTTTCAGAGTACCCACGACACCTGGGCTGGAACGATAGCACAGCAGATAGGGCGTTTGCCTTTCATGCAGCCGACCCAGGTTCCATTCCTCCATCCCTCTCGGAGAGCTCAGCAAGCTACCGAGAGTATTCTTCCTGCCTAGTAGAGCCTGGCAAGTTCCCTGTGGCGTATTCGATATGCCAAAAACAATAACAAGTCTCACAATGGAGAAGTTACTGGTGCCCGCTCGAGCAAATCCATGGACAACGGGGAGGACAGTGCTACAGTGCTACCCACAACACCGAATTACCAAGTCCCTCTGCTGTGAGCCCATTAGGTCCCATGTTCCCTCTCCCCACTGGTGACCTTAGTCGAGTTTCAGTTCAAGGGTCTGTTTGCATTTGGCTGTTTCTGTTCCTTTCCTTTGCTTCACTATCCCACATAGCAGTGGCATCCGTCCTCCAGTGAGTGTCTGTTTCTGGACCTACCTACTTCACATAGCAGGACCCCCTCTAGTTTTGTCCACATTGTTACAAAAGGCAAATACATAAGAAAGGTTTTTGTTTTCTTCTCTGCTTCTTATTTGTAGGGATCTACCTGTCATCAGTGCCGCCAGAAAACAATTGATACCAAAACAAACTGCCGAAACCCCGAATGCTGGGGAGTTCGAGGCCAGTTCTGTGGCCCCTGCCTTCGAAACCGCTATGGGGAGGAGGTGAAGGATGCTCTGCTGGATCCGGTGAGGACCTTGATGGGGCACTGTGCTGTCGAGATGAGAGTGCAGGAGAGAGGAGGTGGACGTGACTGTGCTGTGACTTGTTGTGGGGTGTTCACTTCAGGGGGTGGCAGATCAGCTCATAGTGTACTGGATGGTGATGGAACCCTGGCTATTCCCAGGAAGCTTATTCTCCAGCTCTCCCTGGTAACTGCCGTATGACTTGCTATCACAGGGAACATAAAGCACAACTCATGATAGGAACCATGCTCCTTTTGTTGCATAATATTAGATACAAAGATGGCATACAGGAGCGGGGTGAGGGGGGCACTATCGTAAAGGGGCTAGTGGGCAGGTTGGGTGCTGGAGCCCCAGGGTTAATGCCCCAGCCCTGGAAAGATAACACTAGTACCCTCAGGCATCTCTGTGTGTGGCCCCAGCTGCCAGTTCCATAAAATGATTTAAGTGAAACCAATGGCACCTCTTCCAGAGTATTAAGTAAAGAGTGATAAGACTTGATTTTTCTCTTGCCTTTCCTCCTGCAGAACTGGCATTGCCCGCCATGTCGTGGAATCTGCAACTGCAGTTTTTGTCGGCAGCGAGATGGGCGCTGTGCGACAGGGGTCCTTGTGTATCTAGCCAAGTATCATGGCTTTGGGAATGTACATGCATACTTGAAAAGGTAATGATGTGCCGCCGCCACCCCCCTCATGCCCATAGATAAGTAATTCTCTTTGAGAAGAAAGCCTGTCTGTATATTGACTGGAAGGGGAGTTGGGGCCCTGGGGATGTCTGAAACCTTTTGTGTCTTCATCTGGGTGGTGATGATTGGGGGGCGGGGGGGCACAGGTTGTAAAAAGTCAAGAGGCCGGAGAGATCCCTTACCTGAGCACCGATGTGCGTGCAGGAGTCCCTACTTCTCTTCCTGGCACTGGACAGTCATCTGAGCCCCATCAGATACTGCCCAAACAAAACTGTTCCGCCATTGCAATATTATAAAGTTGTAGGATTAAGGTGTGTGTGCTTGGCCCTATATAAAAATATAAGTATTTTTATTTTACCTATTTTGATTTGGGAGCCACATTTGGAAGTTCTGCAGCTTTCTCTGTGATGCTCAGGCCTAACTCCTGGCTCTGCTCAGGGTCATTCCTGGTGGGGCTCAGGGGATCGTGCAGAGTGCCAGGGATCAGATCTGACTCAGCTGTGTGCAAGGCGAGCATCTCACTTGCTACACTAGCTCTCTGGTTCCCAAACATTTCTGAGAAAGTAAATTAGGTTTTGGAAAGAGTTCTGTTCTTTTGATGACTGTTCTGACATGCTCCCCTTTCTCTTTCAGTCTGAAACAGGAATTTGAAATGCAAGCATAAAGCTTGGGAGATCCATCACTTCTTGCCTTTTACCATCTTGTTCAAGTTTTCCGTTTTTCTTGTGATTGAAACCAGAGTTTGGAATTTCGACGCATCAGCCTGTTTTAGAGGATGCTTAGATCATGGGGACTCTTGTGTTTCTGAGCATCATGGGGGTATTTGCTAGCTATGCTTAGGCCTCCTGCAGATTCTCTTTTGCTTTCCTTTAGCCTTTGCCCCAGGCCCCCCTGTTTTCCTACCATGTCATTTCTGAGTCCTTTCTAAATGGCCATTTTATGAAAGCACATTTGATTTCTTTGGTGTTGAAATGGCCCTGGAATCCACTGTAAAGCCTAGCACTTAGAAACACAGTTCTCGCATTAAGTACTTCGACTAGGTTCCAGAGACCAGCCTTACTTCTGTTTGCATAAAAACACTTGAGTATGGTTTAGTTTTAACAGAGTCAAGGTCTTAAAGCCATTTGGAAAAATTAGGTTAATTGCTGGAAAATGGAGTATAGTACTTCAGATGGCTCCCTCGTGGACTCTTCATGTACTGTGCTGATGTGATGACGTGAATGGTCCCTGTTGAGACTTGGCTGCCACTCATTTCTTCCATGATGATGCTAAGTGCTACATCTGGCAGTCAGTGGCCCCACAATCCATAAGCCAGGCCTAACTTAAAGCTATTGTAGAGAAGGTGCTGGGAAATGAGAATGAAGAGACTTTGCCTACAATTTGGTTTGAATTCCTGGTATTCTAGTATAATTAATAGTTTACCAGGTATATATATGCCAGTTACATTGTAAGGGTGTCTTCAATAAATTTTTTGGCTGTTTTGCACAGAGCATTGATAACGAACATGAGGTTATGATTTTTCCACCCCCTTGAAAATTTTTTTTAGTGCAGGATCACACCTGGGGTTACGGGGTGCTACCCCTGCTGAATTCTTCGGAGGTACATGCAGTGTTGGGGATCCATGGGATGGGCTACATGGAAGGCATGCGCCGTAGCACACCATCACCTCATAGTTTCTCCCTGGCCCAGTTTTTGCTTTCTCGAAGAATAATTAGCTCAGTGCAGGGCTCAGGGACTTAAGCACTTTTCTAACAATGAGATGTGCCCTTTTTTTGGAGTCAAGTGACCTCAGCAGTTGGTTGACTTGACTCTCTTCCAGTTTCATTGCGGAGCTAATTTCATGTGTCATGTCATTGCACCCATAATGGTCATGGTGGTGATACTGCTGGGTGGGAGACAGGGTGCAGATCAGTGCGGGGGTGCCCACTTTGCTCCTGCAGCTGGTTGCCATGCCCGCTGGGCACTGGGTGCAAAGTCAGGCCTTGAGTCACTGTGTAAATAGCGCTTTTGAACTGTACTGCTTGTACACAAAGGTTTTGATTGTAATAATAAAACATTTTGCTATAGTCTGTGTGCCTTATTCCCTCCCCCCCCTTTTTTTCCTGTTGTTGTTGTAAGGAGGGGCTCTGCCCGGCTCTGGGTGGCTGCAGTGCCAGGGGTTGAACTCATAGCCTCCTCAGTGTGTGCCGTATCACTGCAGCTGCACCTCTGGCTCCTTTTTCCCTTGGTTATTCAGTCCTCCTGCGTTGGGTGTTTCCCCTCTCTCCCATCAAGTTTAAGCAAAAAAAAAAAAAAAAAAAACACCATTTATGCCTTTTCTAATGTCCTTCTTTGGGCTTTAGTTTCTGATGGTCGAGAGCTACTTCTTTGGAACAAAATCTGACTTGGTGGTAAGACCTAAGAGTTGTGATGAGATAGTTGAAATGTGCTTATGTGTTTTTCACAAAGTGGTTTTCTTTTCTGCTTCCACTTAACCAATCCGAGAACCAAGCGATTTTACAGCATCTGGCTGCCTTATTCCTTCATTTGACATTTAAGGACTTGTTGGACTGAGTCTAAAGACAAAAGGGACCTGGCTGAAAGGCTCGGAGCCCTCTGTAGATGGGAACTTGATCGACCTACAGCCTTTGCACCGGCTCTAGCTACTGTCTATTTCTACAACATGAATTATTATTCTGCCTATTTGGAAAGTTGTAAATAAATAAAGCATGTTGCCAGAATGGCAGACAGCCCGAGGTTTTTACAATCTAACTGACTTTCTTCTGCTCTTGCTCATCTGCAATTTTCCTCTCAGATTCATCTTTATTCATGTATTTGTGAAAAGAAAAAATTCAATCGAACCCACTGGTATTGATCCCCTCCCATCCCCCAAATGGGTATTACTGGTTGGTTAGTTGGTTTGGTTGGTTTTTGGGTGCTCAGGACTTACGTCTGGCTCTATGCTCAGGGATCACTCCTGGAGGGCCCCGGGGAACCAAATGGTTTACTTACAGGATTTACTATCCAATTGGAAGAAAGATGGTAAAAATCTGAAAGCGTTCTGAGTCCTCTGAGGAGTGGGAAAAAAGTAGCTGGCCTGTTCTTGTGCCTTATCCAGCACTGAAGGGCCACCTTAAAACAGTGATCAGTCAGCTAGCTCTGACCCATGCTTCCTCCCTCACCCCACTGCGGGCCTCTGCAGCTCAGCCTTGTGGCTCAGAACTCCAGTACAGAAATGGCCTTGGTTTGCCTCTCCGTGGTTTAATATAGAAGAGGAGGATATAGGAAATGGTGTTATTTACATACTGAGGGAGAGTCCCCCCCTCAGTATGTAAATAACATGGAGAGATCAGGTACTGAAAGGAGAAGGTGAGCTCCTGCTCTCTCCCCACCTCTTCCACCCCCCAGCCCTGCACACAAGGCTTGTAGGAAGCCAGGACCTGGAGCATTTCACACAAGGTGGTGAACTCCTGAGCCCTTTAACTGCAGGTCCCAGAGTCCTGGGATAATCCTTGGATACCTATAGTGTTTGTGAAGGAAGATAGGAGGACAAGAACTTCAAAGAAGGTGAAGAGTTTGGGGTTCTTGTTCGTTTTACTTTGGTTTTTGGTTTTTGACCACCACTGGTGATACTCAACAGTTTCTCCTGGCTTTGCACTCTAGAATTACCCCTAGCGGTGATTGGGGATCCATATGGGATGCCAGGGACCAAAACCAGGTGGACTGCAAGGCAAGTCTTCTACCTGCTCTACTATCCTCAGCCCCAAAGGAGGTGTTTTTGCAGTGCACAGGGGTTATTCCTGGCTTTGCGCTCAGTAATTACTCCTGGCGGGGCTCAGGGGACCAAATGGGATGCTGGGAATCAAACCTGGGTTGGCCACGTGCTAGGCAAACACTCCAGCCGCTGTGCTATGGCTCCAGCCCAGAAGGTGTTTTTATGAGATGAGGGGTCCTAGCTGGGAGTGGCTGTGGGAGGGTGGGGCTATCTTTGGGAATGTGAAAACAGGAATCTTGGTTGCTGTGCATTTGGGTGTTCCCGCTTGGTGCCTTCATCTAGATGTTGAAGACTTGGAGGATAAGGGTTAGGAACAAAGGAAACCACTTAGCTAAAAGTCACTAGCAAATTGGTGTTCTCACTCTTATAGTAACACACATGTCTTTGTCATTGAGAGTATCTAAAGGGGCTAAGAGATGGCTCAGAGGCTGTCTTGTGAGCCTCAGGCCACAAGTTTGATGCCTGATACAGGCCCCATGTGCTGAGTACCATCTGAAATCCCACAGCACTACAGCTAGTGTGTGAATATTACCAATTGGAGTCTAACCCACAAGGACCACTAAAAAGATGCTCAAACACCTGACCATGTTTGGGGGAAGTTTGCCTTATGGCTCTAGGGCTTTGCTCCTGGGTGGCTTCCAGTGGTGATCAGGGGACTGTGGTGACAGGGGTTGAACCCAGGCCTCCTTCATGCAAAGTGTATGATCATCGTATACAAATCTTAATGGTAATAGACAATTGACATAAAAGCTTATATTTAATGAATTACATGTTAGTATTTTTATGTAGCTTCAGAATAATCCAATATAATTATGAAACTACTGAGTTTTGAGTCCAGTTAAAATTTTTTGTTTAGGTGCATATCCTTTGGTAAAGTCATTGCTGTGCTTTCAAAATCATTTCCAACTGTTTCTCTGGGTGATTAAGCCACTAATTTGATAGTTTGCAAGTTTCATTTGTTTGACTTTGCTTTAGAATTTAAATAGTACTTTAAAAATTATTTTATTATATATGCATATGTATACCGGCATATATATAGTTGCTTTTTTTCAGATAAACAAGGGCATACTACTTGAACTTCTGTCTTTTGTGTATCCATGTGTATGAGACACAAACATTTTATAAAGAAATTTTGAAGTATGCTATCATTTAGAATCATAATTAAACTAGAAAGAAGATGCAGAGAATGACTTTCTCCTACTCAAACACTCAGGAACGGTTTGTTCTGGGAATTCATGCTAAAGAAGTCAGATTTTTTTGTGCATGCTTAGTAGGCAAGTCATATTAAAAGAAAGCCGTATTTTAGGTTTTTTTCTTATTATTTGATATTATATTATATTCTTTAATAGTCTGGTCCTCAGCTGTAAATGGTATTTCTTGAACACTATCCAGTATGGCTTTTAAAAAATAATCCTACTGGAGTTTGTCTGAATTTCCAAGACATGGCCTTTTTTAAGTATCCTAGTGTTTAAGAAGAAAAAATATGTAAATAAAATTCCTTTATGCAGATGTATCCGACCACATTCATTGCCAGCCAGATTCTTGCAAATCATGTTAAACAGATGCTACTGAATGAAATGACTAAGTAGAATTATGAAGTTAGTCTATTATCTTATTTTTCAGTGTTGGGGGAGAGAGAAAAGGATATTAAATAAATTGTATCTGTGTGATGATTAGCCTAACCCCCCAAGAATGCTAATAATTTGATTATAGAAGGTGAGAGGTAGTTCTGAGGAACGGAAAGAGCTTTGCCTGTCAAGGGACAGGCTTTCTGGTATCCAGATTCTGCTTTTCCAGAAAACCGGATTTTAGAAATTGGTGTGCAGTTGCAGGGATTCTGCCTACTGTTTAACTTTTTTGCTACTTATTTTTCTCATTTCTTTCTTTACTTGGGGGTCTTCCAATTGGTGCTCACGAGGCCAGGGGGCCCCTCCCAGTGATTCTTGGACAACTGGGTCTGCCAACTGAGTCATAGGACATTTCTTCTGGCTGGGGAGAATTTCACACTGAGCTGCTTGGGCATGGGGGCATCCAGGTCTGTATTGGGCACTGCCGGGAGAGGGGACAGATACTTGTGCCAGGGATCAGACAAGGGCTGGCTATATGCATGCATTCTAACACTTGTGTTATCCCTCTGGTCCCTATTTTCTTCTTACTTTTCAAAAGAAAATTGAAGCAAAATTCACAAAACAGGCTTTCTTATTTAAAAAAAAATTATTCTGGGGCCTCCCAAGTAGTGCTCAGATGACGTGGTGCTCCCTCTCACCACTGGCTCTTCTCATGAACTGTGCTGACAGTTTGGTGTGAGGGCCCAGGGATGCTCTGGCCTGGCAGATTGATCACCAGGACTACCCTAGAGGTGCTTGGCGGCAGTCAGGGTCATACCTAGCGATACTGGGAACTGGGTTGGAGTGGGGTACATTCAAGGCCAGCCCTTCACTCCTTCCAACCCCACTTTTCTATTCTAAAGTAAAAGATACTTTTCATGGGACCTTGACAGTGTTGTGCCACTATTGACACTGGAACCCAGGTCATTGTCATCACCCTAGTCACTTTTTCTTCTCCTCACTCCAGAACAGTGCATATATTTGCTTTCTCTCTGGATACACCTATTTGGGAATTTGGGAATACACTGTATCTTCATTGGATTGCTTTCACTTAACTTTCATCCTTATACTAAACATCAGTACTTTACTGGCCAAATTTTATCCATTGTCTTTGTATGCTACAATTGATCTATCCAACGGTTGATAGCTGTTTTGGTCATTTTCACCTTTTGGGTTTTGGGGATTAACCTTTGCTATGAACATTGCTGCTATGAACATTGGTTTATAAGTTTTTGTTTGAATGCCTGACTTCAGTTCTTTAAGTGTCTAAATGGCTGGGTTTTATGGTTAATTATTTTAACTGCATTACTCTTTGTTCTTGTGTTCTTTAAAGCACAAATGTTACATTTTCATTCATATTTATTCATTCAGTTTTTCTTTTGCTGCTTATATTTTTGGTATCATATTTTTGGGGTATTTTTGGTCTAAATATCCATTGCTAAATTCAACATCACAAAGTTTTATCCCTGATTTTCTTAGAATTTTATAGTTGTATTTATTTTATTTTAACTTATTTTTTTAGGGGGGCATGGATTTTGAGAGTCACACTCAGCAGTGCTCAGGGGACCATATATGGCGCCAAGAATTTAACCAGGGTTGACTGTGTGCAAGACAAGCCCCTCAACCCTGTACTATCTCTCTTACCCTGTTTTATTTTATGTGGGAGTAGGGATTTGGACCTGGAAATTCTCAGGGGTTGTTCGGGGTTCTGTGCTCGGGAATGAGTCTTGGTAGTGCTCAGGGGATGAGATACAGTGCTGGGAATTTGAGCCAAGATCACTCTCCTGCAGCCATCTACAAGACGACTGTCCCATCCTCTGTCCTATTTCTCTGACCCCATATGTTATTTATTTATTTATTTATATTTATTGAAACATTTTGTGGTTGGGGGTCACACCTTGCTATGCTCAGGGCTTACTCCTAGCTCTGGGAACATATGGGGTACCAGGAACACCTTCAGGGCCACTCTTCTCCATGACTGCCCAATGATTGTTCCTCATGGTGCTCAAGGTCACCTGGGTCACAGCCAGTAGCATCCTAGGTCCTTGGGGGTCTGGGGGTCAAATTCAGGACCTGGCAAGCTACCTGTGACGTATTCGATATGCCAAACACAGTAACAAGAAGTCTCACGAAGGAGACGTTGCTGGGCCCGCTCGAGCAAATCGATGAATAACAGGAGGACCGTATTCATGCTAGGAATATAGCTTAACTACTTGCACTGTTGTCTTCCCAGCCTCCAGTTTTATAGCCTTAACTATAAAATCAAATCCATTTGCCTGTGGTGCAGGGGAGATGTCCAGCTTCACTTGTTTGTGTCTGGATGTTTACTTGTCTCAGCACCATTTGCTAAAGAGACTGTCCTGCCATGAAATTACCTGTGACATCCTATCTGCAAATCAGCTGACCACCAGAATAAACTTTTTATTTTTGTTTGTCTTTGGGTCACACCTGGTGATGCTCAGGGTTTACTTCTGGCTCTGCACTCAGGAATCACTCCTGGCGAGCACAGGGGACCATGAGAGATGCTGGGGATCAAACCTTGGGTTGGCCAATATAAGACAAGCTCCCTATCTGCTGTACTCTGGCCCATCAAAGTACAGTTCTATTTCTGCACTGATAGTTCTATTACACTCATCTCTGCGTCTAAGTTTATGGTCCGGGAGTCCTGGGGCTACTCTGAGTGAAACTTGACATACTGGGTTAGAAGTTTCAATTCTTGGGCTCTGCACTGTGGTAGTTGGCCTGGTGGTGCTTGGGAGCCTCCAGAGCAACACCTGGTGATGCTGGGAGTGCATGGGATGCCAGGAATTGGACTCTGCAGAGTCAAGTGCACCTGCAGAGCACTTGACTACTGAGCAATCTCCAGCTCTGGAATATTTTGGTTCTGTTTGAGGGTCCACAACCCGCAATGCACACAGCTTACTGCAGACTCCATGCTCAGGGATCACTCCTGGCAGAGCTCAGGGATCGTATAGGTTGTTGCTAGGGATGGAACCAAGGTTAGCAAGACAAGTGCCCTATCTGTAGTGTTATCACTCCTCTTCCAATTTTTTTAAATATCAAAAGAACATTTAATGAAGGTATCTTTAGGTAGAAATATCACAATGACCCATATATATCAATTGCTTAAAATGAGCTGAAGACAAGAGTGCTTCCATTTTTTTCAAGCTTTTATTATCACAGGATCAATACTCTGTTATCTCTATATATATTGTCTGGGCTGAGTCTCCATAAGGCCAGA
Source organism: Sorex fumeus (assembly GCF_029834395.1). Classification (NCBI taxonomy): domain Eukaryota; kingdom Metazoa; phylum Chordata; class Mammalia; order Eulipotyphla; family Soricidae; genus Sorex; species Sorex fumeus. Next base: position 26,198,140 of record NW_026606066.1, read on the forward strand.
GTAAGCTCTGTGTGCCAATACTAGCTTTAATTTGGTTTTATTTCATTATTATTTTGAGAGGAATTCAAAAGCAGGCTGAATCCAGAGTGGGATTATTCTCTTAATTTTATTTTCAAATGATTTAATATGTATAACCAAACTTACAGCTCATTTTGTCATATGACTTGCTATTACTTTCAAGGGAATGGTTTTCCTATCAGCGTATCCTTGAAAACATGTGCCAGTTCTTGGGCTTTCACTTTCTGTCTCTCCATTTTTCTGTGCTGAAGCATAACCCTCACTAGCCTCCTTCCTCTCACCCACCTCGATATAAACAATTTCAATGGCCTTATTAGCAAGACGTTCCCAATCTTAAATTAACTATAAATAATTCATTTGAAGATGTTGATTGAAATGTTGGGGAGGGAAAAAAGGAGAGAGGGGAAATAAAGCTTCTAGTTTTATGTAGTTTTTTTCCCCAAACTTGGTGCTAGGGACTGCCAGGATTCTACCTGGTATTTCTGGGGAGACTGAGGCTATTGGACACTTAACCTGGATCCCTGGGCATGTCAGGCATACATGCCCATGCTTGTAGATAAAACCCCCAGCACCATAACATCGTAGCACTGTCCTCCCGTTGTTCATCGATTTGTTCAAGCGGGCCCAGTAGTGTCTCCATTGTGAGACTTCTTATTACTGTGTTTGGCATATTGAATACATCATGGGTAGCTTGCCAGGCTTTGGATTTAAATTTTATTCTTATTGATTTTATTTTTTGTTCACTATATTTTGATGATTATACACATAGATTTTGGTTACTTGTACATATATAATACAAGTTACATACATAACAAGTTATTTTTGTTTAGTGTTGTGAGAATCAAATGTTGCACAGTGCTGGGGGCTGGGGTACTCCAGGCAGAGCTTCAGGCATTATTTCGTCTTGAGGAGCAAACCCGGGCTCTCACACCTGCCAGACCTGTGCTCTACAACTTTAGCTCCTTCCTGACTACATGTTACATAAATATAAGTATCTTTAAATCACTCATACTCTTTTTTTTTTTGAGGAGGCGTGGGGACCACACCCAGTGGTGCCTGAGGATCATTCTTGGTGGTGCTCAGGGGACTGTATGGGGTGCTGGGGATCAAACCTGAAGCAGTTGCTTGGTGGTTGCTGGGGAAAGTACCTTACCCACTTGACTCTCTCGGCTCCTTAATCACCCGTACTCTTGCCACTCAATAGTTAAGAATCCATTGTTCCAAGACAGAGGAGATAGTTCAGAGGGCTGATGCATGCACCCTCACTCGGCACCACATGCTCCCTGAGCATTTCTGGGAACAACTCCCCAGCAACATGCAGAGAGGCCCAAGCACGAGTGGATGAGGCATCAAAAGAATGATGAGCACCAATGCTATTATTGCTAAGACCATGCTCTCCAAATAATTAAAAGAATTTGAGGCCACACCCTACAATGTTTGGGGGCTTACTCCTGGCTCTCTGCCCAAAAATGAGTGAATTTACAATTGTTCTACTGGAAGAAAAAGAAAAATGGGTCCAACTGTAGCAGACTGCACTTCAGAAAAGAATGACCCACGAAATGTCTGCTACAACCCTCGTGGAAACAATATGGAGGGTTCTCAGTACACTTAGAATTGACCCAGCAATTCTACTTTGGGGCCTCTATCCCCAAGACATAAAAACACACTCTCAGAAGGAGATATGGACACCATTGTTTATTGCTGCACTCAGGGCAATAGCCAAGATATGGAATAAACCTAGATTATGGATTATGAAGATATGGTTTATACACACAATGGAATACTATGCAGTTGAAATCATACAATTTGCAACAACCTGGTTGGAACTACAAGATATGTTGAGTGAAGTAAACCAGAAGAAGAAAGACAAACACAGGATGATCTCACTTACCTATGGAATATAGAACACTGGATGAGGAAATGTAATGTAATTAAAGGGGGCTGGTTAGATCCTTGACCTCAGAGTTCAAAGAGGAGAAAGACAGAGAAGGAAATAAATCAAGGGGAAAAGAAGAGAATAAGAAATAATGGGCTAACAGGCATCAGGGCTTCAGTTATAGCGGTGATACAAGTAAGGGGTATAGCCGTAAAACCAAAACGCAGATTCAACAGAACTGAAAACATGAGATCTAAGAGGCAACCACTGAAACTCTGTAGTGTGCTGTCAAATTGACAGGGAGAGGTGGAACAGAAGTTGGAATGGGGAGGGAATCTGGGAACACTGGTGGAGGGAAGTTGACACTGGTGGAGAGATTGGTGTTGAATAATTGTATCACAACTATCATTAACTGTAAGTCATGGCTCTTTAATAAACTTTTATAAAAATGACCCACAAACATATGTCTAGCCCATCTGCTTTATCTTTTTTGCATTTGGGCCAAATTCGACAATGCTTAGGGCTTACTCCTGGCTCTGCACTCAGGGATCACTCAACTGGTGCATGGGATTGGACCCTATGGGATTGATTACTCCTAGTGGTGCATGGAGGATCAAGACAGGGATTAAGCCTGAGTCTGCCACGTACAAGGCAAACACTCTACCTGTGGAATTTTTGCTCCCCCAATAACCCCCATCTGCTTTGCAATACCATCACATTCATTCTTTCCTCTCTCCCTGACCCTGCGTAAGTCTTTGTGACTTACTTGGTGAACAGAACACTGAAAATACTGCTTCTGAAAATTTACAAAAGTAGGTTTAGGAAGCTAGAACAGGGGGAGCTGGAGCAATAGCACAGCAAGTAGGGCGTTTGCCTTGCACGTGGCTGACCCGGGTTTGATTCTCTGCATCCCATGTGGTCCCCTGAGCACTGCCAGGAGTAATTTTTGAGTGCAAAGCCAGTACTAACCCCTGTGCATTGCCAGGTGTAACCCAAAAAGAAAAAAAAAAGAAGGAAGAAGAGTTACTGTCCTTTTCTTGTGGGTTCCTGCCTTTAGAACCCAATCATCTATTGTGAGGGAGTCTGGAAGCCCCGGGAGGTGTGCCACCAATAAGGCTCGCTCAGTCTGAGCACACAGTAGGTAATACTGACCAGACACAGAAAAACCAAACCCTTAGGTGATTCTTGGTTCCAGTCATTGAGTCACCTTCATTATCCTGGTTTTCTAGCCGAGGCCCCAGATATTGTAGAATAGAGATAAAGTTTAACTGCCCTATCCAGATTCCTGACCCACAGAACCCACAAGAGTGACACAGGTTTGTTTGATGCTCTGTATCGAGGTCTTTTGATACTCAGTGATAGATAAGCTCAGTATCAAGGAGCCGTAGCAGGCAACGGATAGATCCTGGGCTTGATCTTAGCTCTGCCTGCCTCCAGAGTCTGCTTTGCATCTGGGAAGGCAGCTATTGATGCTTGCCAGGACTGTGTTAATGCAAGACCACACTCTGAGGGGATACACAACAGGAATTTTTTCTCTGGTGGTTCCAGAGTTGGGACTCTGATGATGGTGTTAGTGGGAGCCTCGGTTTTGTTCTTTGCATTTCATGGTCGCCCAAGTTTCCTCCCCATGGCTCAAGCCCTCCCTCATTCCCCGCCCCCCGCACACACAAAACAAAACAAAAAAATACAAAAAACCCATAATCCAGTCAAACTGGAAATGTAGGAAACTATCCATCTCACTGGTTAAAATTAACAAGAAACAAGAAAAGCAGAGATGCAGAAAGTGTTGCGTGGGAGCCTAGAATTTGGGGAGAGCATGTCCTCCAGCTTGCCTTTGCTGTTTTGTTTTGGAAATTTGTAAGCAGAATGGATCAACTTGATTGGATAAAATGCAGAGGCCTGTCGTCAGCAATCGTTCATCCAGGGAGCCGGTCTCAGCTGGCCCATGGGGAATCTCAAGTTTGACCTGAGATTCCACCATCAGACAGAAGAGCAGCACCCCTGCGCAATCTTCTCTTTATTCCCTGCACCCCCGCAGACCTCCCTGCTTTCCTTGTTCGGACTCCCAGCCTTCCCCTCGGGCTGTTTCTGGGGGCTGTTTGTTGCTGGTGAGTTGACAGTGTGGATGCTGCCGACTTCCGAAGTCATTTATATGGGTATTACTACCGTAAATTCTTTATGAAATAAAAATCAATAGTCGCCGACATCCTGAGTAGTGAGGAAAATAATTGTTTATGGCACTCAGCTTAAGCTGTTCTGGTAATCACGTTGAAAAATACAATATTTATTCATTAGATCAAATTTAATGAGGCCTCCTGGCAGTAATTATAAAAATTACTGTAGCAGTAAATTACTAATGAGTTGTGCTGTGCTTCCTACCTGTGAAGGACTGCGGCTTGGAAGAACCTGCTCCCCAGATGAGGATGGAGGGAGGGTGCCCCGCGCTGCTCTCACCCACATAAGAAAGGACCAGGGGATCCACACCACAAAAGTCAACCTGGGGGGGGAAAAAAAAATAAGGCAGTGAAACAGCATCCTTGTGTGCATGCGTGTGTGCATGCATGTGTATTGTGTGTGTACACATGCACACGTGCACACGTTGTATGTGTGTATGTGTTGTGCATGACTGTGTGTAAGCACATGTGCGTGTGTAATATGTGTGTGTGTGCATGTGCGTGCAGACTTCTTGCAGTATGTGTGCCTGTGTGCAGGAGGCTTCTTGCAGTGTGTGTATGTGTGCGTGCATGTGCCTGTGTTGTATGTGTATGTGCATGTGTACATGTGTGTGTGCAGGCGACTTCTTGCAGTGTGTGTGTGTGTGTGTGTGTGTGTGCTTGTTTGTGCAGGAGACTTCTTGTGATGTGTGTGTGTACGCGTATGTAGACATCTTTCTCGCAGTGTGTGTATGTGTGTGCGTGTGTGTAGCCTCTTGAACAGGATCAAGATTAGAGCCTTCTTTTCTCCAAAGGTGAGCCGCCGCCGCTGGACGAATTGAGGTTGCCCGCGTGCTGGGGTTGCCGAGGCGCCGACGCGCGCTAATCTGCTGCCTGGGAAGGACGACGCGGCTGCTTATTAAGGCTGCAAACAGATTCCAGACGTACGCGGCCCCGCAGCGCTGTGGCCTGCACTCTGACCGCCGGCTGCGGGCGCTGCTGCGGGCGCTCCCCGCCAGCCGGGGGCGCTGCCCTGCGTCTCACTCACCAGCCAGACTGATGCTTTGCTGTTTACAGCGTAAAGCCAGCCTTTTTTTTTGGATACGAGTAATTACTTTTGATTGAAGCCTATAGTTTTTTTTTAAACACGAGATACATTGATCTGAGAACAAGCAGTTTATTTATTTAGTAGGGGTAATCTTGGGCTAAACCCCGCTGTACTCAGGGCTTACTCCTGGCTTTGTGTCCAGGGATCACTTCCAGCAGTGCTCTGGGGACCATATGATGCTGAATATGGAACCGGTGTTGGCCATGGGCAGAGAAAGCATCTTAAGCCTAGTACTGTCTCTCCAGCCCCCTTTGAGGACAGGCGTAAACAAAAATACATGAACAGAGTTTAATGAGCACATGGAACCAGTTGGGGTTTAATTTCATTTGGCAGGGCAGGTTTCTGGGTTCCTAGAGATAGGGGCAACTGGCCTGACCTCTTAGGCATGAGCAGGGCCACTGCGTCTGTTCGTTGGGGTAGCCTTTGCTCCAGGCCTTCACAGGACGATCCTACCTGGTGTGTGTGGGGGGTGGGATTCCTCCCCCCACCCCACCCCACAGCAGCTGGAATCTGGTAACCAGCAGATACCCCCTTTCCAAGCCTTTTTCTCCTGTCCCCCTCAAAAGTAGTGTCTGAATAAGCATTCGTTCTGTCGCCGCGAGTGACAACTATCTATTCAGTCAGTGCCTGCTATTGTCTTCTCACTTAGAGGATTCTTGTTTAACTTGAAGAATTCTGACAGCATCTCAGAATGTCACACTGCAGGCGGGTTCAGCCACTCCTCTCCTCGGGAGGGTGCAGTGACATTAGACTGTACATTTTTTCCCTTTAAATTGCAGAGGCCTTAAAACGAGATTGTCAGGTTTGTTGGCTTGTCAGACTAAAGTATCAAGATTGTCACAGTGTATTATATCACTATAACATGATCATTGTACACGAAACTAATGAGTAATATTGTACTTAGTGGTAGGACTGAGTCACGTTAAAAGCGGTGAGCAGCCTCACGTGTTACCAGGAGAATTCAGGGAAAGTGGGTCCATGTGTCAGGCAAGGCAGTTTCAGGAGAGGTGGTTGAGGGGTGTCAGCGCTGAGACCAGAACAGAAGACATTTCAGAAGTATGTGCACCCTTACAGTGCTTAGATAAAATTATTTTTGAAGGAAGGAGTGCCTGGTTTTCTTTTCTTCATAATTTGAACCATAGAGGCTCAAGCCTGAAGCAATTTGAAAAGGAGAGTTATTTCAGTATCTACTTGCTTTCAGCACACCTGGGACATTCTTTTATTTCATATTTTTAATTTTTTTGGTGGGGGTGTTGGTGGGTGTAAGGGGTGGTGACACCCATGGGTGCTCAGTGCTTACTCTTGCCTCAGGGATCACTCCTGGTGGCGCTCTGGGACCGTATGGGGTACTGAGGGTCACACCTTGGCTGGCCATTTGCAAGAAGCGGCTGCACTACCTCTCTTGCTCTCCTGGGTGATTTTTTCCCACTCGTTCTGTCATACGTGACGTGTTAATAAACCCTACCAGTGTGCCCCACACATGCCAGACACAGAGCCCCCACCCCACCTCTGCACTCCCAGGAGTGCAAAACACAATGCCCAGGCTAGCAGGGCAGCTGCGCAGACAAGGAGCAAGGCAATGCAGACGCGGCCCTGTGTCCGCGGGCAGGGGGCTAGTGGCTGGACTGGGGCAGACCTCACGTATGGATGGGAAGGGAGGACGTGACAGCAACGCAGACGACTCAAACACTGAAGATGCACTGGGATGGGGAAGCAGACGTCCGAGGAAGGAACTGACGCGGTTCCGTGGGGTCGGATGGGCCTATAAGAGAAGCGGGAGCCCCACTGGCACCATGTGAAGAATGTACCCACCGGACTTGAACAGCACCAGCATCAGCACCAGCGCCAGCACGTGGTATGGTTCAGGGGTGGTGAGAGTCACGACGACGACTGGAAAGTCACTGCACCGCGGCAGGTTATGGGGGAACTCCGGGTAGGCGGACTTCAGGGGTGCAGGCTAGACATAATAGGGCGAGGCTGGGGAACGCCTGGCGCCGCCTTCCCTGTTATTGCTACTGTTGCTGCGGTAACTGGGAGTCCCGGGTGAGGGGGTTGCACTCACGCTCGGGGCGGTGCTCACCCGGCAGGCACCCTTGTGCGGGTGAACGTTCTGGCGTGGAGCTCAGCAGAGGACGTGCCAGGGTACTCACAAGTCTGTTTTAGAGGCTGTGCGGTGCCAGGGCTCACACCCTAGGGTGATGCTGGCACACTGCTGGTTGTGCTACCCGAGGTCACCCCCTGTCACGGTGTCCAGAGGGTAGGGCCCTAGGGAGTAGAGGTATGTGTGGGTCCACCAGGCAGTCAGTGTGCATTAGATGCAGGAGGCAGGAGGCTTTAGTCACCAAGTCATTCCCTGATGCCTGCCTCCGAATTTTTCTTGCATCTGGATGTGGAAGAGAACAGAAGGGCAAGCATTTACCTCATCAGCTCAGGCTTGCACTATCCCAAAACTAAGTTGCTTTGTTAGCATCAAGCTACGCCTTCATGGAAAGTGGAAGACCAGCTTGCACATGCATCAGGCTTGAGGGGCGTCCCCTAGATTTATTCAATATACAATCTGCACTGCCGTTCCCAGAGACAGTATACTGAGACAGTATTCTTGAGTGTCTACCAAGCGGGGAACTTGAAATCTGTGTTTTTCGCAATACCAGCTGCTCTTGTGCTTCCTAATACAGAAAAGCTGTTTCCTAAAACTGACGTATTGCTTGTTTTGTTTTTGTTTGGGGGCCTGTGTCCCACTGTGCTCAGGGCTTAGTCCTGGCTTGGGGCTCAAGGATCACTCCTAGTGTTGCTCAGGGGCCTTATACAGTGCTGGGGATTCAAACTGGGGTCCACCATGTACAAGCCTTACCTCCCCTACCATCTCTCTGGCTCCTAAAAAGGGTAGGATTTACAGGACTTATCTGTGCTACAAAATGCATAGCTATTCATCTTATAAATTGCACTTTTACCTGAAGAAGGAAATTTCCCTACCAGAACCACAAGACAAACTAAATACCTAGACCCCAGAAGCCAAAGATGTCAGTAGAGTACTAAGAGTTAGTTTTCTGTCCACCTTCACCATCCTCTCCATTTCCCAAAACCCAGGAGCAGTCTTGGAGAATGGCGAGGAAGAATTTCTTCTCTCTTCCACCCCAGCCACCCGTTTAGGGTGGTGGAGGCTCACCTCACCTGGATAACTTGTGAACAGATTAATAACCAGAGACTGGTTCCTGGAAAATGATTCAGTCAAATGCATATTTTATCCCACTTGTCTCCTTCCTCTGGATCTCCTCCGGTTTATTCTTGCTATTAGTCATGGCTGGGGATGAGGTGTGTGTGTGTGTGTGGGGGGGGGGGGGGGCTCGTGCAGATCTGTCATCAACTTTCCCACCGGGTAAGACAGTATCTTCGCTGATGCAGGAGATTGTGGTGGTCTCATCTTCTGAGGAGCTTTGCCTGGAGGAAGTGTTCATCCAGGGGTCGACTGAGCGCCTTCACCAAAATGGCTAGACAAAAAAATGCAATGATGTGGAGATTCTTAATTCAAAATGCAGAAACTGGGGAGTGGCGGGGTGAGGTGGGGAAGTCTGGGGAAGAAGCAGGAAGTGAGCAGAAGCTGGCTGTGAGCAGAAGCTGGCTGGAGGCTCACCAGTCCTGCCAGGGAGTGGCTTTGTCCAGCCGGCCCGTCGCTGATGCTGGAGGGCACACACACATTGTCACGCAGCTCCCCGCTCCCTTGCCTGCATGCCCAGCACCCCAGAACTCTTTTGAGAGTGCCAGGCCCGAGTGGTGCTGAAAGAGCCATCTGCAGCTCCGGCTCTCGGCGCCTGGCCTGCTCTTTGTGGAAGCTGCTGAGTGGAGGGACTTTAGAACTCAGCCTCTTTGTCCCGCAAACAGCATACTTCTGTGGGGGTTTCTTTTCCCCCCTCAATTGAACCACTCCGGTCCCCTAATTGTATCTTTCCTGCTGTCACCTCCTAACCATCAGAGCCCGTGGCATGGTTCTGATTGTGTGACGACGCGTCCTTGAAGCCTTCTTTTTGTTGTGTTCAATGGCTCTCCTTCAGCTCACAACACAGTGGTCGCAACGGTTTCCTAGGGTCACCCATTCTCCGCCAAGGACCGGCCCCCAAAAAGCTCCGTGGTAATGAACCAGGCTTCAGACAGACAGACGCACGTGTGGGCCTGAGAACCCTCCTGGCTTCGGCCACTCTAACAAGATTGTGTCATTTTGTGGCTTTTGCACATTGGCAGAACTTTCATCTCTGGGTTTCTATGGGCTATAAATACTTGGTGGGTTAAAAAGGAATCATTCAGAACATGAAATAAACACAACCTGGCACGTACACAGCCCCACACCTCAACGGAGCCCTTCAACTCGGAGGCGGGCGCGGCAGGCAGCCGAGCTGGACAGCCTTCATCTCTCCTGTCTTTTACTTCCCTCCCGGGCTGGACGCTGCTCCGGGGACTGACCTCTTCGGGTGGGATATTTTCCTAATGAGGCAGGAGGATTAGGTCTCCATGTTGCTTACGCCTTTTCGACACAAAATGAACACTGTTGATTTGGTTGTGATTGGGGGCAATTTTGACCAGGTAAGGAAAACAAGTCAGCAATGGATAGTCCAACTGTCCCACACATCCAGAGCTGAGTTTGCAGACAGGAATGCCTTAGTTCAAGAATGGCAACAGTCTTGCTCTTTATCACTTGATATATATATATGTATATGTATATACATATATATATGCACAGGGCTAATAGATCACTCCCCGTCATGCTCAGGGGACCATATATATATATATATATCTTTGTGTATATGCATATTTTGTTTATGTATTATACATAATCAGGGAAAGAGGAAATTATAAGGAGATATCGAAGTATTAGGAGACTAAGAAAGGTAAAAAATCAGTCATGTTTTCCAAACATGGTATCACTAACTACTTGATCCTGTGCCTTAAAAAAATAAAAAAGGAGGTTTAAAAATGTATTTATTGAAGGGTATAAATTGGACCAGAAAACTTACTGAATTGGAGTATACATATTATGTGTTGGAGCCGTGGTTCTGTTCCCAGTACCACATGGGTCCCTGAGTTCCACCAGGAACAGACCCAGAGCGCCAAGCTGAGAGTAGTCCTGATCATTGTTCTGATCCCAAACAAGCAACCAAGCAAGAGCACAAATAAATGCACATCCCAATGCTTTAAAAATCCTTAAATATAGTCTCCATCTACATCACTATTACCTAGATTAAAGTATTTCTTTTCTTTCTTTCTTTTTTTAATTTGGCTTTTTGGGTCAAACCCACTGGTGCACAGAGGCTACTCCTGGCTTTGCACTCAGGAATTACTCCTGGTCGTGCTCAGGGGACCATATGGGAGGCTGGGAATCAAACGCGGGTTGTCTGCATGCAAGGCAAATGCCCGACCCGCTGTACTATCACTCCAGCCCTTAAAGCATTTCTTGTGCCATGGCAAATTCTGTCCTATTCCTCCTCAATAATCCTATACTTAGAAGTCCCTTGCCCAGTCTATATATTCATCTATATTCATCACATCTTTATACTTTGTTCTCTCTATATTAGGCATTCAACACTTTGTTTTATATACAGAATTCATTTTTACAAAAATAGATCACATTTCTATAGCATTGCAATAGAATCTCACTTTATTATCATAAAATATAAATTTTATAATGAAAAAGCACTAATAAAATATTACTAGGTGATTAGATATAATAGATATTTGATATATGAATTGTTAATTATAACATATTTACGAAGTATGTACTTATATATATGAAATAAATCCATTATACCATTATACAAGTTATAGATATCCTTTTTACATAAAAAGATACCTGTCACTTTCTATGTCAATAACATTTCATCTGTAGATTTTATATGGATACGTAATGCTTAGTTCTTTGGTCTTTGTTTTGGGGCCACTTGGCTCTGCTCCAGAGCTACTCCTTGCATAGGGTTAAGAGATCACTCCCCATCATGCTCAGGGGACCATGTGGTGCTGGGGATTGAGCCTTGCAACTCTGCAAGCAAACCATGTGCTCCAACCCTTTGAGCCATCTCTCAGGCCTCCAGATAGATAATTTTGATAACGATTTCTTTACATAGAACCTTTCTATGTCAATGAATATAAAAGTACACCATCATTTGTAACGGGCTGTCTTCCGTTGGAGGGTGAAATGTAATCTGGGGGCTCTCTTCCTATTGACGGACATCCAGCTACTCTTTCAATACTGCCATTAGTACAATGCTATGAATAAACTTCTTGCAAGGATTTTGTGTTCCTATTTTACTGTTCTCAATTACGAGCATTCTTAACTGTTTCTCCATTTTAATATTGTCCATCTCTTTTGTTCCACATCTGTTCCCTTTCCAGCATAGGCTCATTCAACACATGCTAAAATACATTGTATGTGTGTGTGTGTCTGTATGTCTGTCTGTGTGTGTCTGTGTGTGTCATTGTGCATCTGTGTGCACTTTGAGTGTTGTTATTATTATTCCAGTAGGCCCCATCCAACCAGTTTGAAGAAGGAGATGGAAAGTATGCATGCTTCTCAGACTATGTCATGAGATTTTTTAAAAGTCATTTAAAATTTTCATCAGCTTTCATTTTATTTCTTCACAAATGATTTTATTTTTCAATTTGTGGGGGGGGGCGGGGGAGGTCTCTGGCTGAGTCCTTGGGGATGCAGTCAAGTTGTTGTAATGTCCCCTTTCACTTGACTGGAAAACCCCTCATGAACTCAACACTGCCTTTCTTTCAGCTCTGATCCATGAATATCTCAGCCCTTGTTTCTCAGCTCCAAGCCCCAGGCTTTTTGTGAAATATCTATGCTTTTTATTAGGGGTTAGATTCTCTCACACTAAACTCCAGTGCTGTGGGTTGGCACCTTTGCCGAGTTTTCAAATCAAGGGTTCATTTTCCTGGTCAGTTATTTAATTTATTTTTTAAAGACAGCTTTATTTTCAGTTTCAAAGCTAGCAAAAATAATTCTCAGAGATTTGTGTTCAGAGCAAAAAGGTTTTTGTTAGGATGTTTGTTTACATCAACTCTACAGAATTCTTTTTAGTCTAGAAGCCACAGGGATTATTATTTCTTTGTCATGGAATCCCTAGATCTTTGTGGGAGGCCTTGAAGAACCAGTTTCTCTTCATTTAAGCAAATTCAATTCAATTCTCTTGCATTGGCAGAGCATACCGAAATCTTAATTTTCTCAGCCATGGAGAGCAAAGTCTGCCTGGCAGTTTTCAAACAGATTTTTTTAAAAAAATCCTATGTATTTTTTTGTGTGTGGCATGGTCAGTGGCATATGCGCACATGCACTCTCTCTCTCTCTGTTTCTCTCTCTCTCTGTCCCTCTCTCTCTCCCCCCCCACCCAAACATACACACACACACACACACACACACACACACAGCTTCCCCTAAAATCCTTCTGGTCAGGATGTGTGCATAAAGGTAAGAAAGTGATTGTTACTGGTTTCAAAGAAATAACCAACCAGATAAATATTTTTTATTTTTTTACAAAAATTCAAACATCTGAGGAGTGAAAAATAAAAAAATTAAATTTGGTCTCATGTTTTTATTACCTGATTGTTAATCACTGTTAATAGTTGGGGTGTTTGAATATTTGTGTTCTGGGTGTTTGTGTTAATAAGTCTGGGTGTTTGCAAATGGAAGATGGGATTGCATTATCCATCAGATCCTCAGCTCTTTTACTCCACCTTCTATTGGCCTTCTATTACTGTGATCAGGCACAAAACTTCTACCTCATTATTGAGTGTCCCTGGAAAATTTTATGGTGTAAATATTACTGCACTCAGGTGCTTGTCTCCAGCAGTGAAAGACTGGAAACAAGAAATGAAAAACGGTCAAACCCAGACAGTTTGTACTGGAAATGAAAGCAAGCAAGCAAGAAAGACCCATCGCATAGGAGGGGGTTTCCAGGAGCAGAAAATCCCTCAAGGACAGGTTGTTCTCTTCTTATATCTTTGAAACCAGGGAGGTGAGCAAGAATTTATTTCATCTTCTCATTAGTTTAGATGCTGCAGTTCTTCTCTCTCATGGTCGCTGTAACCCCGATGTCAGTTCAGAGGCAGGCGGAAGGTTATGGTAGCTGTCCCCTGGCCTATTGTCAGGTCTGGCCCGGTGACATTCCATTCATTTGTATTCTCCAGGCAATGAGGTTTTTTTTTTTTTCCTGTCCCTGGTTATTTTCTATAACCTGAATTTCTGTCATTGATTAACCATTTTCTGCCAGTTGACATCTAGGTTTTTCTACAACTTTTTTATATTAGGAAATCTAAATGTCTCAAAGGTCCAGTTTAGCTCTTGCCACAGATCTTCCTTAAACTTGGGGCAATCACAAAGTGGTGGTGGGGGGTGGAGGTTGGGGAGGAGCAGTTGTTGGTTTTTATCCGTGTCTACGTCCAGAATCAAAGCTTAGGGCTGGGCCCGAGTATACAGTGTGTCATACAATAATCTTGTAATGCAGCTGACCCCAATTTGATCCTTGGCACTGCATGTGGTCCCCTCAGCACCACCAAAGGTCAACCCTGAGCACAGAGCCAGAAACAATTCCTGACCACTGCCAGGTGTGGCAAACAAAGCAAAACAAAACAAAAGATTGGAGCTAGACACAGCCAGTAACTGGCCTGCTATTAGTTTATAGTGATAATTATAAAGCTCCTTCTTCCCTCTTTCCACCAGACCTCGCTCAGTTCCTCCCTTCCCTCCCAGGCAGACCCTTAGATGGAAAAAAGGATGTTAAGAGGTAGGAGATAGTGTTGGGCGCTAGCAAGGCAAATGCCTACTAGCTCATCAGGGGTAAGGACTGCTTTCTTTGTCTCGCTCCATGTTTCTGGTTTTTTCTTTCACAAAGAAAATGGTTGTTGGGGTCATAGAAATAGTCCAGTGGGCAAAGCACTTGCCTTGCATGTGTCATACCCTGGTTTCATCCTGGTTTCTCATATGCATGGTCCCTCTGACCACCTCAGGAGTAACCCCCTGAGCACAGAGCCAGAAGTAATCCCTGAGCACACAGAGTGTGTCCCAAAAGCCAAAAAGAAAAAAAACATTCCTGCATCCGGGAAGAACTGATAGAGCCATTTCATACCAAACTGAGCGTGTGTGTGTGTGTGTGTGTGTGTGTGTGTGTGTGTGTGTGTGTGCTTTGGTGGGGAGCTGACAATCTTATTATTTTTTTGTGTGTGTAGGGGGGGCTTTATGGGTCACACCCAGCAATGCACAGGGGATACTCCTGGCTCATGCACTCAGGAATTACTCCTGACAGTGCTCAGGACCATAGGGGATGCTGGGAATCGAATCCGCCCTACCCACTGTGCTATGGCTCCAGCCCCGTGGCAATCTTGTTTTTGAGTCACACTCAGTGGTGCTCAGGGTTTACTTCTGGATCTGTGCTCAGGTTCTGTGCCCCATCTTCTCCAGGCACTCCTGCTGGTTGCTTGGTGATTGAACTCAGGTTGGCTGTGGCCAAAGCAAGTGCCTTTACCCTTGTGCTATCTCTGGCCCCAGACTCAGCATTTCTAATTATAACAAGGCACTCTGGAGTCCAACAGACTGCTGTGCTTTAGAGTTGTCATGTCTGGGTTCTGCCTTCTTCATCCCTTAAAATAAGTGGAGCTGAGACCTTCCCAAGGAGGACAGTCCCGGACTTCTCTGTTAAAAAGGGCAGAAATCGGTGTGTTGTATTTGTACTGTCAGTCCAGGGAAAACAGACAAGACTTGGGGAAATGGAAGGCTATTTACTAGAGCACAATACACGCTAGTTCACATTACATATTTTCTTGATGGACATAAAGTGACATCCATACTGATTGACTGTTGGCTGGTGCCTCTCCCGGAGCCTGATTCCCTGTGATGGATCAGCTCCGCTCAGGCAAGTGTCAGGAAGATTATCAAAAGAAAGCTGTCTGTAGTTGTTCCCTTTCTGAAGAGATTGACAACTCACCCTAACAAAAGGAAACATTAGTGTGCTATTTGCGTCTCCCAAAGAGACTGTGATAAGATGACGTGATAAATGGTGGGGTGGGGGTGGGAGGGAGGTTGCCAGAGAAATGCACAAGGTAGCTAAGCTGATCGTGAAGTGCACAGCAAACCTCAGCTCCAGGGAGCAGGAAGCTTGTTTATTTTAAGAAGGTGAGTTGGTCTAAACCCCCGACAGCATCTGCAGCCGTCTTTGACAGTGTAAGTTCCCTAGTTAGTGCTGGGGACAGCATTCAGAGAAATCCCCCAGAGAGCATGCTCTCTTTCCACTCCTACCTTCCTCTAACTGCTTTTCTGTATCCACTGATAGTTTGCCCAGGAAGTTGGGGTCAACCGTGGAGCAAAAATAAATAAATAAATAAATAAAGAGACAAACCTGCTTCCTTCATGAGAGTCAGAGCAGGATTGGGGTCTGGTATCACCCCAGGTACAGTATTGGAGTCACAGAGGATGTTGACTACGATTCAGAGAGAAACTGTGGCCTTTCCAGACCAGAACCTGACTCCCAGCCCTGGACAGGTTTCTGTGCCGTGGTTGTGCTGGAACACTAGGGGGCATGGCCCTGCTTTCTGAAACAGCTCATCAAGAGAGCTGACATCAAAATCACAGTAAACATCCCTGAAGGTGCTCCTCCCACTGGAGGCATTCCCAGCTTCCAACCCCCTACACCCCGTCCTCTCCCCCCCGCCCCCCCCCCCCCGCCCGCCGCCCCGTGCCACGTGATATCTCCTGCTCATGACAGAGCAGATCATAGACAGTTGGTGGTGGGCCTCTCACTGGCACAGAGAAGATTCTGGACTTCAAAGACCTGCTATAGGAATACAGCTTTGGGGTTGGGTGTCTCTCTGGAGAATTGTCAGGGTACTCTGCCTTCTGTCCCTCTGGATTCCTCTCACCTAGGCTGGGTAATCAAAATAGCATCAGATAGTCTGGTAGGGGTTTTTTTTAGGTGCTTAGAGAGAATCTGCATTTCCCATGGTGAGACTTAGATTTGGAACCAGTGGTTGGAGGTGGTGGAAGAAGGGAGCCAGTAGGTGACTTCCAGTGACTCCCACTTACCCTGCAGTGCTGATGGGTGTCACAGTTGGGCTAACTATAGTCTTCTGCAAACCTATTACTAAAATTGAAGAGAGCCCAAGGAAATTTAGGGGTTGACTTCAATATTAGAAACCAGAAAGCTTGTTTTGTTAGGAATAGTTGAGAATGTCGAGAGTGTCTCTCTTATCTTGTCCTTTAGGGATGAGGGTGGAAACCTTAATCTAAAATCTTTATTTGCAGTTACAGGTGAAGTGTGTCTCAGGGGACCAGTCCCTTGGTAAATTTATTCATCAACCTGCAACTAGTGCTCTCTCCTAAAAATGTACTTGCCTGTTCTCTTGCCCTCTAAAAGTCCCTTCTCATGGCCAAGCAGGGAAAGTAGTTGCTCTGAGGATATGAGTCCCTCCTCTTCAACCTGCTGGCCCATTGCCAATAAAACTCTTTCTCTGGACTCTGTCAACTTGTCCCTCCAAAGAAGTGGAACCCAGTCTTCTGGGTCACAACATTTGTTCACAAAACACACCATCCCGGTGATAGAAAGTGATAACCCTTTATTGCTTAGGAGAGAGACAAGTGCTTCTTCTTAGTGCCTGGTCCTGGGTAGAGATGAATGGATTGCTGGTGAGGCAGGTGGAGGGGGTGACCTGTTTTTGGCATCTTCCAGTTCTGTAGGGACTGACCTCTGCTGGATAGTGGCACGAGTGTCTCAGAGAGTTCCACTCAGCCGTGAGCACAGAAACAGGATTCAGATGGCGCCTGGGCCTCTCTGTACAGCCAATTCACTACCAGTATCTCTGCTGTCCCTTCCCACACCCACGAACTCCTTGGGCTTTCGGAATCTGTGATGAGCACCCCAGGGAACCAGGGCAGGTGCACACCTCTGCTATGGGAACCAGCTACCTGCAGTGGGTAGGGAAGGAAGGAGGCCTCCAGAGCCTTGCTTACAGCCAGCCATGGACACTCTGAGAGGTAGAGATACATGCCTCTTGACACAGTACAGCACTTCCAGTGTGTCAAATACCACTAGGAAGGGATCTTTCTGAGGCTACTGCTGGCTCTGTGTCTATGGGTCACTTCCACTACTGCTCAGGGAACCATGTGTTACCACAGACTAAACCTGCATACAAAGCATGTGCTGCAGACCTTTGAACCATCTCCCCAGCCATCCCCTTTCTCTACTTTTTTCATTGGTTTATCATTGAATGTCATACTTTCTCCGGAGACTTAAAGCACTTTGAATCTTGGCATAGCTGACCTTTTATCCCTATGTGCCTTACATTTCATTTAAAGGTGTTCTCTTTCTCTCTCTCTCTCTCTCTCTCTCTCTCTCTCTCTGTCTCTCTGTCTCTCTGTCTCTCTCTGTCTCTCGCGCCACACCCAGAGGTACTCAGCTCAGAGGTTACTCCTGGCTCTGTGCTCAGGGATCACTCCTGACAGGAACTTGGGGGACTATCTGTGGTGATGAAGATCAAACCCTGGCCTATATGACATGATATGATATATACATACATCTATATCTATATCTATATCTATATCTATATCTATATCTATATCTATATATAAAACCCTGACCTATATGAGCTGTTGTGCAATCTCTCCAACCCCTTTGTGTTTTCTAAGGAGGAGCAAACAGAATGTGGGGGTTTTCCCTCACAGCAATGGGGGGTCTTTCTGAGAAGTAGACAATACTCCATTTGTGTGGCTTTGAAGCTCAGAGGGGATGTCTGGTGCAGGTCATTCACCTAGCCAGAACCTCCAAACAAGCTCTCAGAGAGCCTATGTTAAGAGTGAATTTCTTGTCTTCTGCATGACCAAGCACTGTCACAGTGTAAAGTGAAATCTAGCTCATCCTCTCTACTGTAAGAAGCTACTGGTTCCATGACAAGGCAAGTGTGGAGGCAAACCTGGGAATTTCCAGGAGGTGCATAGAAACAATTTGCTGAATAGAAAGCCAGAGAAAATACTGGGAAGGGCTCGAAAGAGGAAGAAAGGCAGGCAAGAGGAATCAGAGATACTGAAAGGAAATAAAAAGATTGTGTGTTTGTATGTGTGGAGGGTGGGGGAAGAGATAGAGAAGGGGTGGGAGAGAGGAGAGAGAGGAGCGAGAGAGGAGAGACATCAAGAATAGAGATGAATGCAAGGAAACAAGTTCAATCGCTTTAATAAAAAAAAAAAAGCAAGAGACTGTAGAAATAGTATTGCAGGCAAGGTACTTGCCTTTTGGAGAGAATGCACAATGATCTATTATTCAACTGTGATTGAATTTTAGCATTTCCTTTTCTCTGTATTCTGGGACATTACTGGGAATCGTTTGCTATTCTGTGAGTAATATCAGACATAGACCACATGCATTTGGCAATTTCAGAAGATAGTCATTTGCAAGAGAAAACAAAGATATTCTAAATATTTGGGGTATTTTATACAGTAAATTAGAATGTTGAATTAATTTGCTCTTGTTAGGTAAGAATATGGTTTCAACTAAATTTTATTTCGAGTGAATAAAATTTTTAGTGAATAAGGGGTCATATTCACTATTAGAATTAGAATATGAATCAATAAATACCAGGCATAAGGAGTATCGTCCTGGGTCTTTGTAAAACAATGTGACTCTCAGAAAGAATTAAAAAATTATTCATAAAGGAAGCAAAATGAAGGAGTGAAACTATCTGGGAACAGTTGCAATGGATACAGTATATTGAGATCTAGCCTCTACGGCAAAGACAATTTCTTACATGACTACATCTTACAAATTATTGAAAATAAAGAAAAATAATTTAAATTCAAAACAGCGGTTTATGTAGTTTGATTTGTTTTATTGGCTTTTTTTTTTTTAAAAAAAGCTGTTTCCTGCTTTGCTTTGGTCAAATTAATGGGAAAAGAAAAATCAAACAAGAAAATAGTGATGTTAAGTGAAATCGATGACCAGACAGAAGCTTTGCCACTTTCGCGAACAATTTCCCTTCTTGGCGTGTGTGTTCACCTTTCCCTCATTGCCTCTGTGTATTTCCCAGCTGCCTAGACATCCTCTCATCAATGAAGGGCGTAGGGTCATGGGGCAGATTTCACCACGTCACCAGCAGGCCTCTCTCTGAGGGGATAAGGCAGGTGGGGGCCAGGCCCTTCAGTGACCTTCCTTCCCTTGACTGAGGTCAGCTCAGCAGGTCTGTTGAGCAGCTACCTCTAAATAAGCTGGGGAGGGCAAGAACCCATTGCCAAGGCTGGCTTTTCTAGCAAAACCCTGGTTATTTTCATCATAGCTCACAGTAGGTGCCTGATCCGACGTGCACGCCAATGATTCTGCTGGAGCTGTCCTGTTGGTAATGACCCAGCGTTTAGAATGCTTCCATGCACACCTAAATGAATCCATGTCATTAAAACAACGTGCACAGAACAAAATTACAGATTCTTCATTGACAAACATTCTGACGAGGCTGCTACTAAAACTCTGAACCGTTTCTCAGCTGAACTGTTGTTCTGTACTAACGAGGATTTCTTTTTTTACAGGGGGCACATGTTTTCTCTAATTTTTGGAGTGCTGTCTCATGGCAAAACATTATTATTCCATTTGTCCCAAATTAAACAATTCAATATTTTAGAAAGATACTTTCCTGTATTTAAATGAACACGAGTAATGCAGTTTGCAAAGTAAAAGGCAGGGTTTCATCTCTTAGACAAAAAAAAAAAATTAAATAAATAAAATAAAAAAAGAGAAAGAAAGACATGTATTGTCTATTTAACAATCAAAACACTCCAATAAAATAAAATAAAATCATGGTATCATAATAATGAGTTCTCTTTCAAATGGTTAGCTCTGAACTAAATTGTGTTCTTTATGTAATAGAATGACAAATGGTTTAATTCAGTATCAAATATTCATGAGCTGTAAATGTGCTTCATCACCAGAACGGGTGCAAAATCATAAACAAATAGCGCAGCGTGAGCAGAGACAGAAGCTAAGGGAAGTGGACGTCCGCATGGGTTTCTAATATTATTGTGGCTTTGAATCCCTGAGAGAAAAAGTGCTCTCCCTTCCCGAACCTTCAAAAGTGCGGCCACGGAGAGGATAAAAAGGTGGGGAGCGCGGAGCAAGGGACCTGAAGGTGGACTCCCAGAGCCCCATGTCAGATCAGAAGGCTTAAAGCAGATCAAGGATCAGGCAACATTGTGACAGAAACTTCTAGACCTTTCAGATGGATCAGAGTAGTATTTATTAGAAAAGAAAGTACATGAACTGGTCTTAAAAAAAAAAAAGATTAGAATGGCTAATTATCTTCTAAGTTTAAAAATCAAATGGATTCTGATCTTGCAGGACTTAGATGAGAGATTGCCCTCTGTGTCCTGGGCCCGGTCATAGTGTGTTTATCTTTTAGGTGCTAGTGGGGAATGTGACAAGAAGATATGTCTGTGAAAATCATGGAGATTTCAACCAGCAAAACCAGCTGTATTGGTTGGTCTCCAAGAGCTGCTTAGACCTTCTCGAAACAATCTGATTAATTTATAATAACAGATTTCTTCTTTTAGTCTCCCTCTGCCAAACCCTCAGAGCCTCCCAGGTCCTTTCCCCGAATCCTGTCTCTCCTGAAAGTGCTTTGCCGCTCAGCGGTGGAGGGAACAGAGGACAGAGGAAGGATCCTGTTCTTGGCTGGCAGCAGTGTTCAGATTCCCTGTGCCTTACAGTGAGACCTCACCACTTCCCAGCTGCCATATTCAGGCTTCTCTAGAACTCCGAGTTTCGGAAAGCTTGAACACCACCCCGTGCCGGAGTTCATTTGGGGAATTGTTGCCACCCCTGTAAGCAGTCATTTGGAGTTGCCCAAGAAAACCACAAAACTGAAATCAACTCTCTCAAATGGCAAGAAGAGTTTCTGGTTATTAACTCTACCATCTCCTCTTAGCTCAGCTCATTTGTTTTCCCTCTGGAGAGAAGAGCTCTTGCATCTAATCACACCTAATCTTTCTGCAAAGATGTTTTCCTAAAAAAAACTGTGTAAATCAAGTTTTTGTAAATCTAATCATATGTTTTATGCATCAGGGGAACTTGGAATGTAAAGGAATCCCATGGTGCAACCTTCTGTAAAATGAAGATTTGCTCCCTTATTATTCATTTTTATAAATCTGAATAATTATTCATTGGGTTGCAGGAGGAATGCCTTTATTTAGGTTTTGTATTTGGTGTCTTTTCGTTTATTATTTTCAAATGTGCCCCAGGAGGAAGCCTGGAAAACATGCCCCTGACTCTAAGATCAGAAGGACTCCAAATTCTGTGTCAGTGTCAGTGGGTCATAAAACATCTGATTGGAAAAACCATGAACCATCCCGCAAGAAAAAACATGCCCTATCCCCATGCCCTCCCTTTTAGACTGTCTCTTTCCAGACTCCCATTCCCCATCTTCCTCTTTGGGAAATAAAGATCCACAGAGTTCTCCATTTTACCCAGGAAGGCGTCTATTAAAGCTTGATGTTGGAAGAATTCTCCAAGTGGAGGGACATGAAATTAGCTCCCAGGATAATGAGCCCCCAGGGATCCCGAAGATGTGGTTTTTAGATGTGACTTAGAAAAGAAATAAGGCTTGCTCTTGGCTCTTCCATCTGGTGGAAACTGTAGGTTCTGAAGTCTAAAGAAAGGTTTTGGCAATTAGGGTTGGGCAGTGAGCATAGATTCCCAATCTGGATAGAGACCCCACTCCAAAGGGGAACTCTTCTTTTTTTCTTTTATGGAACATACCTGACTGTGCTGGTGGTGATGTTGAGGTGTGTGCATGTTGTGTGTGTGTGTGTGTGTGTGTGTGTGTGTGGTGGGTGGGTCTACTCCCAGCTTGATGTTCCTGGAGTGTGCTTTCTCCTCCAATGGGGAATTTTCTTGAAATATGTTTCCCCTTTCCCCTACATACTAAATAACGGAAACATATTTACTTATTTTTAAAAAGCACGTCTTTCCCCTCCCCATACATAACCCGCCCCGCCCCCCCCCCGCAGTTCCGTTTTTCCTTCTTCTACAGATGCAAAGGATCAGATATTTGAGAAACATAATTCCCTCCCTCCCATCCCCGCCCCGCCCCGCCAGAATCTTGTCCCAGAAAGATCTCCGTGTATGAATTTGCGAAATCCTCCAAACTCAGTGCCTAGTTTGGCGAAGTCCCTTTACTCGCTGGCCTGGGAAAACCGGAGTATCTTTCAATTAAAAGCGAAATAGTCAAGGGGAAGTAAGAATTGCAAGGGGCTAACAAGCGTGTCTGCTCCGGTCTTGGCGAAAAGCCGCAGTTGGAGGATAAAGTGGCTGATGGAAAACTGAGAATCTCAGGCTTTTTAACGCGAGTAACAGGAAATTCTTGCGGGACGCGGTCCCTTGGATTCCAGCAGGGGGAGCTCTAACTCCGAAAACCCATCCGCGGCCGCCGAAAAGCTGTTTATCCGGTTTAGACCTTTCTGAGTTGAGCCCTCTTGGGTCACAGAGGTTGGCAACAAGTCTCACACGTCATGTCGCTGAACCAGAAACAGAGGTCTCTCTTGCCTTGGTGCCCGGACGAAGAAAGCAGTTAATGCCTTTATAGATTAAGAACTGGCTTAGCAGGAGGATGAAAGGCATTTTAGGAGGCTGCGACCAAAGATTTGCTAAGGCAGCAAAGGAATCACCGCTTTTCTCCTCTTCTGTCTGCAAAGCGCTTCCCCCCCACCCCCCTTCCCACACCCCTCCCCCCGCTGTCGGACAATGGCCCCAGGGAGCACTTAGAAAACACTGCAGGGACAGCCACTTCTAGGGTTCACCCTCGGTCTAGGTTGGAATGAGCCAGATTTCTTGGGGCCAGCAACCAGGTCCCTGCTGCTCTTCACTTAGGGCTCCTCGGAAGGAGAGACTCAGCACCTGGAGGTGTAGCTACAGCCTGGCCAAGGCTCCCAGGGCTTCGCTGCAAAATTCCCTGAAGGCCGAGGAAGGGAGCCCCGCTCTGCAGAGGACAGGGGCGTCATCCCAAAGCCACCGTCCTCAGCAGAGAAGGAGCGTGGCTGGGCGCAGCCCTTCCCAAGCTGCTCTCTCCCTGCTGCAGTTCCAGGGAGTGTCAGCGGTAAACAGTTCTACAGCCACGGAGTTTGGTGAAAGGCTGTATACATTAGCCATGCATTCTCTCCTCTCCAACTCTGGAAGCAAGAAAGCACAATATAGATGCTAGGAATTCTTTGCTTAGCAGTTTTTCTTTTTTGGACCGCACCTGGCTTGGGGCTGGGGATGATTCCCTGCTGCTCCGTGCACCTGCACCTACAGTGCTTCAGAGGACATGGGTGCTGGGGATGAAATTGGGGTCCCCCTCCAATTCTTTTGGCTATCTCCCAGTCTTTTGTTTTTTATCTTTGTGTGAGTGGGGGATGTACATCCAGCTGTGCCCTGGGCTCACTCCTGCCTCTGTGCTCAGGGATAACTCTGGGTGCCGCTCAGGGAACCTTATGAGGTACAAAGGATTGAACAGGGGTCGACAGGTTACAAAGGCAAGTGTGACTCCTCAGCCTTTGACCCTACGTTTCCCTAACTTATTTGATTGAGACATTTTTTCTTCTCCCTGGAGCACTCCACTTTAGACACTTGGCTATTTTAAGAAGCACACGTGGAGAAATCCTGAGTTTGGAGAAGAAGGTGAATTCCCAAGGGTTTGTGTTTTTGTTAGGTGGCCCTGAGTCTCATGCAACTCTGGTGTCTGACATGCTGACTCTGTCTCTGGGCATCCTTGTCCTTTTGTCACATGGCGACGCCTCCTGTCCTGCACGGCTCTGCTCCTACCAGGAAGTGGAGCACCAGATGTCTGAAAACATGCTGAGTTCCTCAAACTTGTGCTTTTGAAGATGGAAATTGATGGCACATTTATGTTAAAAGTAAATTGGAAAATTTCCCTTTTTTCTTTTTTGTCTCCTCTCCTCCACCTTTTCTCTGTCCCCTGACTCCTTTCTCCAGGGCAGCCTTCATAATCAATGTCCTTTGGTTTGACTTTTTAAAATTTTAATTTAATTTTTTTTTGGTTTTGGGGCCATAGCTGGTGTGCTCAGGGATTACTACTGGCAGTGCTTGAAGGAACATATGGGATGCCGAAGATCAGACCTTGGTCAGCATATACAAGGCTGATGCCCTACCCACTGTATTATTGCTCTGGTTCCTGCCTTTTTATTTGTTCACTAATTTCATAGTATTCTATTGCATTAGCAAGTGAAATTATCTTACACTTGTCTCTTTCTTTATTCCCTTTCTTTTCTTCTTCCTTCTTTCCTTCCTTCCTTCCTTCCTTCCTTTTTCTTTTTCTTTCTCTTCTTTCCTTCCTTCCTCTCTCTCTCTTTCTCTCTCTCTTCCTTCCTCTTTCTTTTTTCTTTCTTTCCTTCTTTCTCTCTCTTCTCTCTTTTTTTTTTGGCATACTGGTGGTGCTTCGGGGTTGCTCTTGGTTCTGTGCTCAGAAACTACTCTTGGTGGTCCTCAGGGGACCATATGGGGGGACCTGGAATTTAACCTGTCTTGGCCACATGCAAGGCAAGCGCCCTCCATGCTGTAGTATAGCTCTGGTCCCATCTTTCTCTTTTTAAAATTTTGGATCATACCTAGCAGTGCTCAGAAACTTTTCCTGGTGCTGTGCTTAGGAGCGGTCCTTTGGAGATGCTCAAAGAACCATGTGCCAGGGTCAAACCAGGGTTGTAGCCAGAGCTGCTGCATATATGACGAGTGTCTCAGCTCCTGTGCTCAAGAACTAGCCCCCAGGACTTGTATTTTTTCCTTCTAACTTATTTTTTTCTTTGTCTGCTTAAGCTTCTCTACTTTGCTATATCTTTTACTTAAAAAAAAAACAGCTGAATAAAATTCTTTTGTATAAATGTACTGAGTCTTCTTTGTCCAAGCATCTACGGATGACTACCTGAGTTGCCCCATAATTTAGCTATTGTAAGTAGTGTGCAGTGAACATTGGGGTGGATCTAACTTTTTGTGTGAATATTTTCATATTCTTTGGATGCAAATCCAGAAGTGGGCTTGCTGGATCATAAAGTAGCTCTACCTTTAGTCTCTTGAAGACACTCCATACCATTTTCCAAAATAGTTACCCCATTAGCATTCCTACCAATGGTGCATAAGGGTTGAGACCTTTGTCTGCAAACAAAATGAGCAAAATCCTATGACAGGGAAAGGTGCTTTCCCCCTCTCTTTTTTAAAAAAATTTATTTTCAAAAGGTTGTTCACATTAATTGATTACATTCAATATTTCGACACCAATCCCACCACCTTCCCACCACTATTATTTCAAATTTTCCTACCACCATTCAAGGCTGCCTGCCAGGGGCAGATGCTAGATAATTTATTTTCTATTAATATTTAATGATTAAAACTTATTAATTATTTTCTATTAATTATTATTATTATTAATAATAATAATATTATGAGAGGTTGCATGGCCACAAAAGTGACTGTGCACTTCTGAAATTCTAAAATTCTAAATGATTGGGGTCCAGAGACATGGTTGGAAAACGTATGGGGCTGGAGCAATAGCACAGCAGGTAGGGCGTTTGCCTTGTACGCGGCTGACCTGAGTTTGATTCCCAGCATCCCATATGGTCCCCTGAGCACCGCCAGGAGTAATTCCTGAGTGCTGAGCCAGGAATAACCCCTGTGCATTGCGCGTGTGACCCAAAAAGCAAAAAAAAAAAAAACAAAAAAAAACCCAAAAAAAGTAATCTAAATTTTATTTTATAATTTTTTATTGAATCACTATGAGATATAGTTAACAAAGCTATTCATGATTGAGTTTCTGTCATACAATGATTGAACACCCATCTCTTCACCAGTGAGCATTTTCTACCACCACTGTCCCCATTCTGCTACCCCTACTCTGCCCCACCCCCTGCCTCTATCAGGCAGTTTCCTTCTTTCTTTCTTTCTTTCTCTCTCTCTCTCTCTCTCTCTCTCTCTGTCTCCCCCCTTTGGAGCATTATGGTTTACAGTAGAGATACTGAGAGGGCATCATATTTGGTCCTTTGAGCACACTTTCGCATATACCTCCCATCCCAAGCGATCCCTCCAACAATCATTGACTTAGCGGTCCATTCTCTATCCCAACTTCTTCTTCTTCAGCACTTGAAGCATGAACCAAGTCTCCTGGTCCTTGTCTCTGCTGTCCTTGGATGTTATTAGCCTCATACTGTCTTATTTTACATTCCACAAATGAGTGCAGTCATTCTATGTCTGTCCATCTCTCTCTGACTCAATTCACTTAGCATGATACTCTCCATGTTCATTCACTTATAAGCAAATTTCATGACTTCATTTTTTTTCTAACAGCTGCGTGGTATTCCACTGCGTAGATGTACCTGGTGTCACTCTTGATGGTGCTCGGAAGACCATATGCAGTGCTGGGGATTGAAC
Source organism: Sorex fumeus (assembly GCF_029834395.1). Classification (NCBI taxonomy): domain Eukaryota; kingdom Metazoa; phylum Chordata; class Mammalia; order Eulipotyphla; family Soricidae; genus Sorex; species Sorex fumeus. The sequence goes on from NW_026606066.1 coordinate 26,224,720, forward strand.
TGGGATCAGTCTCACACAAGACAGGCCCTTTAATACTGTACTATCTCTCCAGGCCCATAGTTACTCATAGTAACTATGAGTGACAGGGTTTCAGCAACCAGGTTTTCTGTACTAAAAGGACTGTTCTATTCTTTTCCCCAATCCCAGCTTCTCCTTTACTTGGGGGTGTACATGGCAAAAGGCAATGGTTTCCATTTGAAGATGTTGATCAGGTATAGCTGAAGGCAGACAGGAAGCAGATTTTACAGTCTGGCTTCCTTGGGAATGCATCTTATTCATGTCCATTGGTATATGCCCACATTAAGCAACACTCAGCAATGTTGAACAAGGTAAACAAATCTCCTTTAAGCACCTACTAGATGCATACTATTGTTTTACAGGGTTTTAGTTTGTTTATTTTAACTTCGGGGACACACCCAGCAATGCTCAGGGGTTACTCCTGGATCTGCACTCAGGAAATTCTTCTGGCAGTGCTCAGGGGACCAAATGGGATGCTGGGGATTGAACCTGGGGTGGCCGCATGCAAGGCAAGTGCCTTACCTGCTGTACTATTGCGCTGGTGCACTCTGGTGCTGATTTTCACCATCCAGTGCAGCTAAGACCATGTTTGAGTACCAGCTTGAGTTTTATTTCCTCTCTGGAACCTTAACTGATATTTCCAGCTATCACAGATATCTGCCAATGGTGGAATTAGTAGTTAGAATCACAACTAAAATGTAGTACCTTACCCCTCAGTCCCCCTGTTGCTTGCTGTGATTTTTTAGGTGTCTCTCCCTGGGCTTCCCTTGAGCTTTACTCTTCTCATTGTCTGTGAAGCACCCAGAGGAGCCTGGGAATCCTTCAGAGAGTCGATCTCTGCCCCACAGCAAATAAAACAGCTTCAGCCCTTGGAGTGTGCTGTGAAGCATTAGGGGTCCCTTTCTTTAGGGTGCTTACTGTTGTTCCAGAACAGGAGATCTGATCTGAGGCTTACTTCTCACTACTCATTACTGATAGTGCATTAAGATTTGTGGAAGTCCCTGGAATTAAGCGCCTTTCTGGGTGGTCTGATTTCCTCTCCGAAGGCAACTTCCACTGATGTGGTTTCTTCCCTGGCTTTCTGTGTTACTAGTTTGTGGCTAATTACGAGGGTTTCAGCCACTTTTTGCAGCCACAGATGGCTCTAGCCCCCTAGGTGGCCCTGAATGGTGTGTGGGGCTATGCGGTTTGGGGTCCTTCGGAGACTCGCAGGGGAATTAGCCATGTGGCCTGGGACACTGCCTAGTCAGGGCCCTCACACCTCTCTCCCCTTCCACCCCCTTCTGAGCCTCTGCCCCACTTATCCTCAAGCCCCACACAGGCTGTGCAAAAAGGCCATTGCCCGTGGAAGGGGGCTGTTCCCACTCAGAATGATACCCCCACTGAAGTGTAAGCGTGAATGAAAAATTGATCTCCAGTCTATGAAAGACCTTTCTATTGCCCAATGTGGTTAATCTGTCCTAGTTCCCTCAAATTGCAACCTCTCCACAAATTTTTTTTTTTTGTTGAGGGTGGGGACAGTTTGAGCCACACCCTAGGTTGCTCAGGAACTATTCATGAGAAGCCACTGGTGGTGCCTATGGTACTATTTATGGTGTCAGTGTGAAACCATATGCAAGGCAAATGCCTTCACTGCTGAACTCTCTCTCTCTCTGGTCCTTGAACAACTATTTATTTCACAGAACCTGTTCCTAAGATGATCAGGGAATGCTGGTGATATGAGCCTGAAAATTTGACCTGCAGTGCTCGTAGTTCCCTGGGACATACCAGGGTGATGCTGGGAGACACTAGGGCTACACTCATAAGTACCTACGGGTCAGTTAATTATGGGGATCAGACTCAGGGTCTCAAGCATCCAAGACCTGAACTTTGCTCCATTCAACTATTTCTGTGGCTCAGTGTCACTTTTTGTTCGTTTGCTTATTTTTGTTTTTGGGCCAATACTTGGTGGTGCTCAGGGCTTATTCCTGACTTCTTGCTTAGGGACCACTCCTGGTAGGGCTCTGGGGACCATATGTGGTGCAGGGGATTGAACCCGAGTCAGCCCTGTGCAAGACAAGTACTGTAATATTGCCCCAAGTTCTGTGTCAACTTTTAATTGGTCATGAAATTTTCATGAATTGTGTCAGTGGGGAGAATTGAGGAGGGACAAAGGAACCAAGGGCAGCTGGTTTGTAGAGTACAGAGGAAGTGGTGAAGCCAGAGCCTGCTTCCTCTGATGCCCACAGCCTGTGCTTTGCCTCGGAGTGTGGTTATTTCAGACACATTCTTCAGCCTCATCACCTGGAAGACAGAGGAGTGGACAGTAATCTATTAAAAGCCAGGAACTCAACTGAGGCTGGTCCTTCACAAGCAAGTAAATGGTAGTGATGTTGAAAATAACAATTTCTGTATATTCTATACTTGCTTTGTAAGAGGTAAAGTCTTCACATGACCTGATCGCATTAGTCCATTTGGGCTGCTAGAACAGAATGCTGCCCATGTAGAGAGGTCTAAGGAAAAAAAGATTTATTTTTCATCCTGCTGGAAGTTGGTGTCTGATGAGACTGCTTCCTGGTTCCTAGACAACTGTCTTCTTGGGGCTGGAGCGATAGTACAGTGGGTAGGACATTTGCCTTGCATGTGGCTGACCCGGGTTCTATTCCGAGCATCCCATATGGTCCCCTAAGCACGGTCAGGGATAATTCCTGAGTGCATGAGCCAGGAGTAACCCCTGTGCATTGCCAGGTGTGACTCCAAAAGCAAAAAAAAAAAAGAAAAGAAAAGAAAAAGAAAAATGTCTTCTCCCCATGTTCTTACCTGATAGAAGGTCTTAGGGGGTGTCCTGGGGTCAGTTTGATCAGGGCACTATTTTAGTCTCATATATTAGGGCTCCATTCTTGTAATCTAATCACTTCCTAAAAGCTCTGCCTCCAAGTGCTATTACATCAGATCTAGTGTATGAATTCTTTTTTGGAGGGGTCACTGATTCTCAATCCATCATACTCATCTAAGACTCAAATAGCAGGGCTGTGAGACAGTACACCAGTTAGGGCACATGCGTGCTTAGCATTTACTCAGTCTGGGTTTGATTCCTGGTACCACATGGTTGGTTCCCGAGCACTGTCAGCTACAATATTGGTGGCACCCAAGACTGACCAAGGTGACCCAGGTATCCCAACACTGTAGGGCCCCAGCAGCACTGCATCCTTAAACCCTTGCATTGAACTTTTGAGAATTACTGATGGGGCCTCCAGACCTCCTGAGTACTCCTTGGGTGGTCCCTTCTTCCTCCGCAAAAACAAACTCATGATAGCCCCAGAGGCATTTATTACTATCGTATTCTGCACAGAATCATGAGTGGATGTCATTCAGATCGAAAGATACTTGGCTTATTTTTAGCCCTCTAGTTCTACTTTGGTTGTTGAGATGTTAAAATGCAATCAATCCAGGTACCAGACTGACCCATGGAAATCCCCCAGTATGTGCTAAGGCTTTCTCTCCTTTCCCTTAATTCTGGAGATCTAGTATCCCCCACCCCCACCCCTGATATTTCTTGCAGCATAACATTTGACTTAAGTTAGTCTTCACTCATGAGTGAGACAAAAATGAGAGCTGATATAAATGGATGGACATGGAGAGTTTCATGTGAGTGAAATGAGTCAGAAGGAGAGAGACAAATATAGAATGACTGCATTCATTTGTGGGATATTAAATATATATATATATATATATAGTATAAGACTAATATCCAAGGCCAGGGAAAACAGGTGCCAGGAGGAAGATTGCCAAAATAGTTGGAAATGATCACTTTGGACAGGAACTGGGTGTCTAAAGTAGGTAAAGGGATATACCTGATAATCTTTCAGTATCTGTATTGCAAACCATAATGCCCAAAAGGAAAGGTTGTTGGAACAACTGTTGTAACTGAAACCCAATCATGAACAACTTTGTAATTGTGTATATAACTAAGAATCAATTAAAAAACAAATATTTTTTTTTTAAGAAATGAAAGCTAAGTGTGAGGAAATCACTCTGCCCTCGTAAGAAGGTAGCGGAAGTAAATGAAGTCATGTTGCAAAGGCAGTTGCTGTCCCGAAGTGACCGGAAGATGTCCCTTCAGCCCCCGCTGGGTTTTCTGGGGTTTCTGCTGCCTCTTCAGCTTCCTTTCTCATTTGCCTCACTTCTGACCACAGCATCTAAGGCTTCTCTCTACCATTCCCTGCCAGGCCCTTTCATGGCACTTATGCCCTTCCTGCCTCCACGTTTGTATCCCCCAAATATCCTCAACCTGGAGTTCCACACCTCATATACTGTATATACTGTGCTGAATTCATTGCTCCCCCATTCTGCCTAGCTGCATTTCATTTTAAGCTCATTTGAGTTGTTGCAAGTAATAATGGTTTATGGGAGGGACCCATACATAAGAAGGAGATGTTAAAGCTGAAACAGAAAAGTCTCAGGAGAAGAGAAGAGGAGGAAGGAGGGAAGAAGAGAAGAGTGGAGGAGAGGGAAAGGAAGGAGGGGAAGAGAAAAGAGGATGGATTAGGACAAGTGAGACCCAAGAGTAGTACTTGGATTTACTCCTGGCTCCGTGCTCAGAAGCAACCCTTTTGGGTTCAGGAGAATATGTTAAACCCAGGGAATGAACCCAGGTCAGCTGCAAACAAGGAAAGCGCCCTACTCACTGTGTTATCTCTGGCTCTCCTTTCTAAGGCCAGGTGCTGCTGAGTGGGTGGCCCTCCATAGGGGCATGTTTCTATTTCCTCTTTGCACCTTCTGTTAGCTTTTCTCATCCTCAAATTGCTAGTTACTTCTGCTTCTGCATGAGCTTGGCTTCCCTTGACCCCTTAGCCCAACTTCCATCACTGGATACTGTGTGTTGATGTTAGCTGGATCTCCCACAAAATTTCACCTAGTTTTCCTTTCAGTAGTTCTAATTTGAGAGAACCTGATAGCCCAGAACATCTTCTCTTGCCAGACTACTGAGGTGTTGACTGGCCTGAAGGTTGGATTAGGAGATCACAAACCCAATCCAGCTAGTGATGGTCAAGAGTTGCTTTTCTTTAAGAGTTTTCCCACAACCCAAGTCTATGGCCAAGGGTCACACTTTGTGTGATGCTGCTTTCCTGAACTAACCAGAATATGCTAATCTGTAGAGAAAGAACAAGGATTGATGGTATCTCTGGGTTGGCGATGAAAGGTGGGGGTTGGAGAGTGACATCAGAGGGCATGTGTTTATTTGGATGGTGACAGAAATACTGTAAAATGAATTGAGGTGGTAATGAATGCCCTACTCTGCGAATGTCCTAAAAGCTGTTGAGTCTCTCCCTCTCCCCTTCTTCTCTTTCTCCTTCTCTCCCTCCCTCCCTCCCTCCCTCTCTCCCTCCCTCCCTCCCTCCCTCTCTTCCTTCCTTCTTTTCTTTCTTCTTTCTTCTCTTTTTTTCCCCTCAGGAATGACCTTTGGTGGTACTAGGCAAGCTTATGTGGTATCAGAGATTCTATGGGGGTTAATGAGATATAAATTTTAACTTTATACTATATCACTGACCCAAAGTCATTGACTTAACCTCTTAAACAGATAAATTGTATAAAAAGTGATTTATGGGGCTGGATTGATAGCACAGCAGGTAGGGCATTTGCCTTGCCCATGGCTGACCCTAGTTCAATTCCCAGCATCCCATATGTTCCCCTGAGCACTGCCAGTAGTAATTCCTGAGTGCAGAGCTGGGAATAAACCCTGTACATTGCCAGATATGACCCAAAAAGAAAAAAAGTGAATTATATCTGAATAGAACCATTTGAAAAAAGTAGTGTGTGGAAGAATTTTTTTAATGGAGGGACTGAAAACCTGACAGACACCTCTTTAATTACTCATCTGGAGAAAAGCCACTACTTTTGGCATGTTTTGCCAAATCCAGACTCTGGACTCTCTGTAGGTCAAATTTTTGCCTTGTCCTTGCTTCCGACTCCTTTGGACATTGTTCAGCTTCAGTGGGAACCAGGCTCCACCTCTGTGCTCCAAAGGCACCTCAGACCTGAGCCTGGTACTTGTAACTGGTCCATATTACAAGTGGGCTCCGGTTGGCAAGTCTTGGGGGACCTTTTGATTGTACTCCCCTCATGATGCTCAGTTACCAGAGAAAGTTACTTGCTTGGGTGATTGGCAAAACAAGCTGCAGTCAACAGCTGTATGGAGAGAAAGGGTCAGTTATTGTCTCCGCCCGTGACTATTGCTGTCAGAAATTCTACCACTGAGTTGGGGCAAGTGTGCCACTGGGGGATGGAGGAGGAATGGGAGGATGGGTGAAGATTTTTCAACCTCAACTACTGAAGACCCTCCCTCTCACACTCAGGCGCAAGGAGGTGGGCACAGTTGAGCCCGCTTCCATATAAGCAGCTGCCCAGGGGAATCTGAAAAACTCCCAGGAACTCTCCTGTATCCTCACCCTCCTTTGAGTTGAGCTTCTGACATCCCAGTGGCTGGATATGCTTCTTCACAAAAAACTGATCCAGATATAGTCACACGTTATAGACATGATGCACTACTCCAGTCCCTTCTGTTTGTGTGTCAAGCACTTGTTTTGTTGTTTGGATTTTGGGTCACCCCTGGCAGTGCTCAGGGCTTAATCCTGACTCTGAGCTCCGAGATCATTCCTGGCAGGGCTTGGGGGACTATATGTGGTCCTGGGGATTGGATCTGGTCATTATGTGTAAGGCAAACATCCTATCTGCTGTACTATCTTTCTGAACCTTGTGCCAATCACTTATTTAAAAGATTTGGGGCATGATGGAAAGGCAGAAGATGGGAGAAGGAGAAGGGAAGGGGAATCGCCTTTGCAGAGAACAATTGATTTGAGATATGAAACATCTTATTGATAAAAGCAGAGCTCAGAGAGAAGGAAGCAGTTTGATATAGCACACTATTTGAAAAAAAATGATGTGCATCTGTTTAGCACAATATACAACATAATGAGAGCAATCTTCCCTGTTTGCATCCATTCATCTGATTATACGGAGTAACAATTCTTTTAGTTACACATTTATTTACTCAGGGATTTTTTTAATGGATAATAAGTTAGTAAATCAGATAGCATGTATTCTGAATAATACTTCAGTAAACTGTCTACCACACAAGACAGTTGCAATTTATGTTTCGTATAATACCCAATGTTTCATTAATACCCATAGCACAATGTGAAGCTATGAGCAACTCTTCAAGAAGAACGAAGCAGATTTTAATGATTATTTAATACTGTTTGATCTAGACACATATTATGTTGAAACGCTACAGATTTCAGTCCTGCGATGCACAGCAGATGTAACAAGAAATGTGAACTTATCTGAAGTTGCATCCAGTGGCCTTCTTTTGATGCTGTTACTATGACTGTTCGTGCTCAAGTTTCCTTTCTTGGGTAAGAGATCACATGATGAGCTTTCTCTGACTGGTGAAAGTCAAAACTTGAACCCTCAAACACATATTGAGTTTCAGCACAAAATAATGAACATTGGAAAGAGAGGTTGGTGTCCAACTCAGGCCACCAAAACAAGATTAAAAATAGAATCGGCCTTTCTTTTCTTTCTGAAGTGAACACAAGTCAACAGAATTCCCTGTTCATTCCAGAATATGGAAGAAGCCAGGAAATCTGACCGCTCAGAGCTGTCTGGAGTTGGAAACAGATGGGCTAAGGAGACAGGTTCATCCCTGCATCCCTCCAGACCCTAGGCCAAGCAGTGGGGGATGGGAAGTCTCCAACTTATCAATGAGTTCTGCTACTTATGCAGCGACCTCTCTGAGGCTCAGTTGCATGGTTCATGCGGTATCTCAGGTCCAAGAGTTGAAACTTGTGCTTTTATTGTATTTTCATTTCTGTTTTGGTATTTGGACCACACCCAAAAGTACCCAGCAATACTTCTGGTTCTATACTTAGGGATCTTTCCTGATGGGACTTGGAGACCATATAAGATACCAGGGATTGAATCTCAATTGGCTGCATGAAAGGCAAGTACCTAACCAACTGTACTGTCTCTCCAGCTATCCCCTGGGGGGAGGTTTTACTTCTAACTTAAAAAAAATTCTCTCCCCCCTCCCCCCATTTCACATTATGGTTTTCACTGAGGTTATCATGTTTGTCCCTTTACCTATTTTTAGCATGCAGTTCTTGTCCAAAGTGATCATTTCTAACTATGAGGGGGGGGAGAGAGAGAGAGAGAGAGAGAGAGAGAGAGAGAGAGAGAGAGAGAGAGAGAGAGAGAGAGAGAGAAAGTGCCTACCATAGAGACAGGCATGGGGAGGGAGCCGGGAAGGCAGGAGGGAAACTGGGGACATTGATGGTGGGAAATATACACTGGTGAAGAGGTAGGTATTGGAACATTGTATGACTGAAACCCACACATGAACAACTTTGTAACTATATATATCTCATGGTGATTCAATAAAAAAAGTTAAAAATCATCTTATCCAAGTAGCATCTTTTGAAATATAACTTTAATTTGAAATTAACAAGAAAATAAATCCCTTGGGTTGGGTCAGACTCTCAGTGAACACTGCCACGCCCACTATGTAGGATCCTGGAAATGATACCAAGAAGGCTCATCTTTGAGCAAGTTGCTGAGTGGGGAGTTTTTGCAGGCAAGCCCTTTGGAATTGTTTCAGAAAGGGGAAAGATTCTACAATTAAATCTGATCAGATGCAGAAAGCAGCCAGACTTTTCTCTTCTGCCCATGGGGTGGCGAGTGACAGTGTGATTGACTAGGGGACCTGTTGCTCTCGAACGTGACACCCACACTTGGCTTTTTTTTGACTCAGGGGCACCAGATGAGCTCTTTTAGTCAGGGATTCCACAGCTTCGAAGTCAACTCCTTGGAACAGAATGAAAAGACATTGGATATCTGAGCCACCTTCTTGAAATATTTTAGCAAAATTAGATTTGTTGCAGAGTATAAAACACTGGGAGCTAGAAAGGGAAGGAGCCTGGCATTAATGGCTATTGCTCTCTACCCAGTGTTTCCCACATGTTTTTACACTGAGCACAGTTATGATGGCCAGAGAATGTAGGTACTGTCTTTTCCTCTCCCCTTCTCCAGATAAGGTGATGAGATTCAGATTGGCGAATGGACCAGAGTCAGGACACTAGCTGCCTCCAATGCCTGCGAAGTATCTCTCTTTAGCAGAGTACCCAGAAGCTGGCTGTACAAAATATCCCCTTAGGATGATAAAAATACAATGCCCCTTGCTCCAAATTCGAAGAGTCTGAATAAATTAATCTGCAATGGGTTCATGTTTAAGAGACTCAGTGATTCCAACAAGCAAGCAGGGTTACAAATCATTGGGTTAAAGCCAGGAGATAGTACAGGGGTTAAGGCATATATGCCTTGTATGCTTCTGACCCCAGTTCAATCCCAGGCCTCATGTGGTCCCTCAAATCACAGCCAGAGTGGCCTAACAATCCCCCCAGCACCACATCCTCAACCCTCACACTGAGCTTCTAGGAAAGAGTTCCTGGCCTCCTGGGTTCGGGATGCAACTCAGGAGTAGAATCCTTGCCTTGCATGAGTGAGACTCTGGGATCAATCTCTGGTATCACACAACACCCAAAATAATAAAGAAGCACTGGGTTACATCATACAAGCCAAAACACTCCACTGTAAGTCTCATATATTCACTGAAACACATAAGTCACAATCCAAGAATATCATTGCTGTTTACACTGAGCTCATACAGGGGGGAAAACAGGCGTTCTGAATGACAGTGAGTTAATAGTCCCTCCAGGGAACTCTTCATGACTTAGGCCTTCTATGGGGAGAGTTAAGACTGTTCTGGGCCTTTTCCACTTCTATTCCGATTCAACAGACATCTAAAGATGCTTTAAGTAAGTTCATTCAGCTAATTCTGGTTGCGGTTTTAATAGGCCCATCCTTGCAAAAGAAGCCAAAAAAAGTAGTAATAATGAAACTTTCATAGAGTCAAAAATGTGTTAAAAGTTTAGAACTCAGACATAGTGTGTTTGATTTTTGATTTTATTTTTGGGTCACACCTGGTTGTACTCAAGACTTGCTCCTGGTTCGGCACTCAAAGATCATGCCTGGTGGTACTTGGAGGACCACAGGATGTCAGGAATTGAACCAGGTAAGCCACATGCAAGGCAAGCATCTTTCCTGCTATACTGTCTCCAAGCCCTTACTGTCAATGTTTCATCTCCCTCCTTTTCTCTCTCCCTTTCTCCCCCATTTCCTTTTCCTCTCCTTCCCTTTGCCCCCCTTCCATCCCCTCTCCTCCTTTCTCCTTCCTCTCAACTCCCTTCCTTCCCCTCTCTTCCACTTCCCTCACCTCTTCTCTCTGAAACATGTGGTGCTGGGGGTTGAATCTGGGCCTCTTGCATTTACTCAGCCCATGAACTATCTGTCTGAATTTCTTTTAGTTCCATAATCTCAAAATTCTAATTTAATTAATTTTGTTTTGTTTAACAATCAGAACCTGTACCTTCCCTGGCAATTTTTTTTTTCCACTTTACTCACATAATTTTATTTATTGTATCACCGTGAGAGCAGTTACAAAGCTTTCGGGTTTAAGTCTCGGTCATACAATGAAAAAACTGTACCTTCACCAGTGCCCATTCTCCACCCCCAACAACTCCAGTATACCCCCATCCCACACCCTCCCCCTACCTGTGGGGCAGATGATTTCCACATTATTCTCTCTCTCCACTTTTTTTTTTTATTAGTGAAACACCATGAGATACAGTTGTAGATTTACTACTTTTTGTGCTTGGGTTTTGATTATACAATGATCAGATACCCATCCCTCCACCAGTGCCCATTTTCCACCACCATGGATAATATCCCCCCCACCCCCATCCCCCCATCTCCCCCTGCCTCTGTGGCAGGGCAATCCCCTGTGTTCTCTCTCTCGTTTTGGGTGTTGTGTTCTGCAAAAGAGGCATTGAGTGGCAAACATGTTCAATCCATAGTCTACTTTCGACATGCATCTCCCCTCCTGGGAGGATCCTCCTAACACCCTTTATTTGGTGCTCCCTTCTCTATCTGAACCCCTGGCAAATTTTTTTTTGTGTGTGTGTATGCTGTAAAGAGCCAGTCTCTGAATAAGAAATGACAAAATTTAAGATAGTAAATGTGCTGTTAGAATTAAGTCAAAATGAACTTTTTTCACACAACTTTTTGCTTCTTTAGTGCCATGGATATGTAGTTTCAACACATTAAAACAATTACTTTCCTCCAACATGAGGCCTATTTCATAAACACACAAAATCTTTAAAAAATAGCACCCAAATAATCCACTTCCAACTTGAGTTAAATTATGTAAGCAATATGGTTATAGTTAGAAATATTGAAGCTTATTGGAGGAAATGCTCCAAAATGCTAACCATGGCCATCCTTGTTGATTAGTAGTACATGTTAAAAATACCCAGACAAAAAATTTAGTAAAAACTGAATCCAAGAGCCTTTTTGAGACTTTAAAAAGTGTTTATACCTGTGACACTATGTATCATTTTCTCCTAAAACAGTAGACCTCGGTCATTTTCAGAAGTCTTTCTCTCTCCTTCTTAAAAAAAAACAAACCAAAGCATTTGCATCTTCATTCAATGACTTACTCTAATAAAATATTTTTATTTTAAACACATGGAAGAAGAGATTAAAAACACTAGAATTTTTCTGAAAAATGAACAAATATGCTTCCAAAACTTTTTCAGACTTGAATTTCTTTGAACTACTATGTAATATATGAGATACACACACACACACACACACACACACACACACACACACAATAACCTGGTTCTGATTCCAGATTTTAAATAAAATAAATAAAAGCTATGTATGGTTTAACAAGGAAGAAAGTATATGAAAAGAATAAAGCTAAATTCCCACAAAATGCTTTAGTATCATACAGGTCAGGATGAAGAAACCAGAGGCTGAGGCCAGGCTACCTGTGTTTGATCCTTATTGTATGACATGGACCAGGCACTTCACCTCAATGGCTTCATTTGCAAAATAAGACTAATTATTTGGGAGCTGGAGCCGTAATAGAGTGGGTAGGGCGTTTTTACACCCCATATGGCCTCCCAAACACCCCAGGAATGATTCCTGAGTGTAGAGTTAGGAGAAATCCCTAATCACCACCAGGTGTGGCCCTCAAAAAATAAAAATAAAATAAATAAAAAGACTAATTATTTGGTGGGCTAGAGCAATAGCACAGCGGTAGGGCGTTTGCCTTGCGCGCAGCCAGCCCGGCCGAGCCAGGTTCGATTCCTCCGCCCCTCTCAGAGAGCCTGGCAAGCTACCGAGAGTATCTCCCCCGCACAGCAAAGCCTGGCAAGCTACCCTTGACGTATTCAATATGCCAAACACAGTAACAACAAGTCTCAAAATGGAGACGTTACTGGGTCCACTCAAGCAAATCGATGAACAACGGGAGGACAGTGACACTGACAGTGACAGTTAGTAGGTAACTTCTTTTGAGTTGTGAAGATTAAGTTAAGTTTATACAAAGTGTTTAGAATACCTCGCACATGGTCAGCCATCAATACATGAGAGCTATAATGATGATGATGATAATAATAGTAATGATAATAATAATAGCACTGTAGCACTGTTCTCCCGTTGTTCATCGATTTGCTTGAGTGGGCACCAGTAACATCTCCATTGTGAGACTTGTTAGAAAATAATATTAATAATAATTTTCTTTTTTGGAGGGGTGTTTGGGTCACACCTGACTCTGCTCAGGACTTACTCCTGACTGTGCTTAGAGATCACTCCTGGCAGTGTTTGAAGGATCATATGGGGCGTGCTAGGAATATTCAGCCATGCAAGGCAAGCTCTTTTCTCACTACACTATCTCTCTGGCCCCCCTATTAGTTAGTTTTGTTCGGTTTGGGAGTGACATCTGTCAGTTCTCAGGGGATAATCCTGGCTCTGTGCTCAGGGCTCACTCCTGGAGGTGTTCAGGGGGCCATATACTGTGTCCGATTATTCCTGTTAAAGATTATGGTTGGCCAGAGCCTATCCAGGTAGCTCAATGCACAAGGGGGATTGCAATCCTGGACAGGACACATTTCTCTGGCAGGGATGTTTCCCACACTCATGTGAAGATTGTTGAGACACCCAATATCTCGATGCTACCTCTTTGGGTTGTAGGACAGTGCAGAGTGCCCAGTGAACAGACAAACTTCACACAGCCTTGTCTCTGAAACTGGCAATGGATTCCCCCACCCCATTACCAACATTGAGTAATTTCTTTATGAGAACCAATGATTTTGAATAAAATGTAGCTTGTTTTATTTGCTGGCTACACCTGGTAGTTCTCAGGGGCTACTCCTGACCTTAGGCTCAGGGATTACTCCCTGAGTAATGGGAATATATTTGGTGCAGGGGATTGAACCAGGTTTAGCCAAGTGCAAGGCAAGTGCCTGATCTCCTGTACTATTATTTTTCTGTCCCAAGATGACATACATTATTTGAGGATCAACTGTATACAAGTACTGTGGGAGCTTTTCTGGGAGACAAACTCCCAATATTACAGACAGATTGCTCATCCCTCTTCCCCACTCCTCTCTCATTACCCAAGGACGTGCTCCTTCAGCCTATTCTGGGGAGCAAATTCTCTGTAGAGCAAAAGAATGTCAAGTCATGGGGCTGAAGGAATATTTTTCCCCTTTTTTTATAATTTTATTTATTGGATCACTGTGAGAGCAGTTACAAAGCTTTCGGGTTTAAGTCTTGGACATACAATGAAACACCCGTCCCTTCATCAGTACCCATTTTCCACCACCAAAAACCCCAGTATACCCTCCCATCCCACGCCCTCCCCCTACCTGTGGGGCAAATGATTTCCACATTACTCTCTCTCTACTTTGATTACATTCAATATTTCGACACTGGACCCACCATTATTATTTGGGATTTTACTCCAACACTCAGATCTGCTGAAAAGGCAACAGTAGATACTTTGTTTTCTATGACTGGTTATGAATAACATACGATGTCACGCAGCTGCAGAAGTGGCCACGCTATTTTGGAATTCTGAAATTTTAACAATGAAATCTGAAGGAATTTCTGCCCAAACTTGCTGGGTTCCAAGATTTGTTCCTGAGTGTCTTGGATCATGGCCGTTAAGCAGCTTGATCAGGAACCAGAGAGGCCATTTGTGTGCGGCAACTTGGGATCTCTTTGGGCCAGGGAGGAAAGGGCCAGCTCTACCCCCATCCCACGAGGCCCTGCATGTCTCATCACAATCTTGATTGTCCAGTGACCTCTGGAGGATGGTCGCCACTAAGTCGCCAAGGGAGAGCAGGTGGAGGGACAGCACCCTTTCCCCCCTGGGGTAGTCCGGCGCCAGTAATCCATTACGGGGACCAGATACATCTCTGCCAAAAGCCACTGGGTTCTGAGATTTGTCTCTGAGTCTCTGGGATAATGGCCGTTAAGCAGTTCATCAGGAACCAGAGAGGCATGCTTCTAATTATATAGCTAAGCTGGAGGTGGTTTGTGGGTGTCTCCCACATACCTAACTTTTGGCTGTTTACTTTCTTGGTAAACTTTACCCCAAGTTTTTGGGGTCTGGTCAGAGGCACAGCAGCAATTTTGGGGTATCTGGAAGTCTGAAGGTACCATCAGGCTGCTGATGCACTCGCCTCACAGGTAGATTGAACTGCTGGCGGCAGTTTGCCTTGCCTTCCCCTAGGAATACTTTTCTTCTCTTTCCATCAGCTTTTCCTAATGACTGCATTGTGGTACCACCCTCCAATAGCCCAATTAAATCTGAGACTAAAGAATTTGAAATCTGAATTTCAAAAGCACTCCTCATGCCTTCTCAGAACCAGCACCACATTCAAGTACAGCTGTTAACACCAAATCATTCTTGCCTTGCATTCCATGCTCCCTCTGTGTTATCTCATTGTAGAACTGCCCTGGGTAACCCCCAAATTTCTCTTATTTCACTTGCATGTCTTTTTTTGGTGGGGCCAGGAGCTGCATGCCTGGAAGGGCTTAGAGCTGACTTCTGGCTCTGCACTTAGGAATTACACCTTGTAGGGCTCAGGGACAATATGGAGTTTCAGGGATTGAACCCAGGTCAGCCACATGTCAAGCCAGTGCTCTTCATTTGCATGTCTTTTGAGACATATATTATGCCTCAAATATTTATCCAAAATATTCACAAAGTTTTAAAACAAACTTTGCTTCTGCACCTTGGTATACTCTCTGCCCCAAAGCTAATACCTTCTTCTCCTTTACATAATACAGTAGGCCTACTTCAGTGGTTTTTGTCTTCATATCTGTCTTCTCCAGGAAAGTGGTTCCTATAGCTACTCTGTACAGGACTGGTGGCTATCATGGAAGAGTGAAGCCTTGAGATGTGGCTTTTGGCTTTGTAAGGAGTCACAGAGAAGTGATCAGACATGGAACTGAGAAATGGAGCTTTGAAATGTTGACTGAAATAATCTTTTACTTAGTTCTGGATGGAACTCAGAAATAAATTATTATTAAATAAACAAAATTTAATTATTATTAAATAAATTTTAATTATTATTAAATAAAATTTTTTTTCTAGATATTTTCTGGATGCAAAAAGTAAAAGGTCAAGGGTCAAATGTATAAGATTAGATCCTTTTATTTGCCAAATGCATAGATTAGTCAAAAGTCATGTTAGAATTAAAACCTAAATCCTGGACAGCTCCTAGCATAGCATTTTAATTAATTAATTATTTATTCATTCAGCCTTCCTTTCTTCCCTCCCTATCTTTCTTTTTCCTTCCCTCTTTTCTTCCTTTTCTCCTTCCTTTCTTCCTCCCCACCTTCCTCTTCTCTCATCCCTTCCTTCTAACTTTCTTCCTTTCTTCCTCCCTTTTCAAAATATTTATTCATGCCTTCTATGTACTTGTTTCATAATAAACAAGAGACCAACAATGATTTATTTTTGGAATAGAAAACCTGGGTAACAGATGGTCTGATGAGTAAGCTAGAACCAAACAGACACACCAAAGCAGAGCGCTTGAAATGGGAACAGACCTGGAAAATCTGATTTGGGTGGTCATCATTCTTTAAGAGAGTTTTGCTTTGTAAAGGACATCCTGCCACTTTTATGCCATGCTCTAGGACCTAGATCCAAAGCCACATAAAGAGAACCAGAGGACACATAAGAAAGTCCACAAATATTTCATCGACAGAGATGGTGCAGCCTCAGAAAGAACTCAGCAGACAACAATTAGTATACTGACATTTGGGCAACATTTCCATAAACCCTATTTAGATGCAACTTGCCCCCAGCTTTTGTAAGAGGGGGCACATTTTTCTGGGTCTCAGACAAACAATAACATCCAAATGATGTTGAGGAAGACACCCCCAGAATGACAGGAAGGCACCAGGATTCAAAGAAAGAAAGTGTCCATGTGCCTGGGGCCCTCTGTGCTTGGCTTTCACTGCCATTTTACTGCCACTGTTGTCTCTTTATTTTGCTTTGGGAGAGCTCCACCAACAAGCGCCAAGAGAGTGTGGGATTAAGCACCATCTTCCATATCTCTAACCTAGAACATCTTTCATTCTCAACAAAGAGGGGAAGAGAAGGAAAACAATTTGGTTGATGTAGGAGGTCCAGGAGGGATCCCTGCAGGTGAAGAGGAAAGGGAGAGGGTCATCTTCTATACAGTTGCTGAAACTCACCCACTATTTTTTTGCCTTCATCATGCAGAAACACCATCTATTGACTGATTTGGGGTGCCTGCATTTGTTTTCCAAACAGTCACAGCTAAAGTAGGAAGAGAATATGAAGTGAGCAAATATGCCTCGAACTGAAATCATGCTGGACTTGTTGGCGTTTACCTTTGCCACTGGCCACTGACTCTGAGCTCCTTCCAGAGCTTCTGGCCCAGTGCAGGGCTTCCAGTGCCATTTTGGGGCCTGACTTCGCTCAATTCCTTTTGGCATCACATCTGAGAATAGGGAACTGTCTATTTCCTCTGTCTTCCCTTTTCTTGGGTTAATTCCAAGATCAACCTTATGATTCTGTGACATCTTGGCCATGTTTCCAGGAAGTCTCTCTTTTTTCTTTTTCTTTTATTTTGGACCACACTTGGCTGTGCTCTGGTATTTACTCCTGGTTCTGCACTCAGGGCCTACTCTTGGCAGGACTCTGGGGATAATAGAGGGTCTAGGAATGGAACCCAGTGCAGTTATGTGCAAGGCCCTCCTGCTGTAGTATTGCTCTAGCCTTCACAGGCATTTCATAAATGTGTGGATTTCTAGGTCAGTCCTTTCAAAATAAACTGGTGGGAATAAATCATGGAGAAGTGTCTAGCTATACCAAACATTGTCTTTTTTCCATTAAAAAATCCAGGATCTATGTTCTTCCACACTAGGCCATGGTATTTTGCAGGTATATAACTCATCCAAGAAGAGCTAAGTGTCATTCCATGGGGTCCATATACTCTCAGTGAATATACCCTCAGTAGCAGTAAGATAACAAGTGTGGAAAACAGTATGGAGAGTCCTAGGAAAAAATGAGAAATAGAATTCCAAGTGATCCAGCTATTCCATGTCTAGATAATTATCAGAATGACATCATGAATCCAAAAGATGTACAACACTGCCTTGACTCCCAGGATCATCACAGCATGATTCCAATACCCAAGAGGTGAAAGCAACCTAAGTGCTCAGGGATGGATGAGTGGATGAAGGAGATGTGATATATAAGACTGATGGAATAGTACCTAGCTCTAAAAAAGATGAAATTATGTTACTTGCAACAGCAAGGATTGTATTAAGATTCCTGAAAAGTCAGATGGAGGAACAATATGATTTCACTCATATGTGGTAGATAAGTATAGTCAGTCAGCCAGACTAAACCTAGAGTGCATCATTTCCATGTGAGAGTCCTGGGTTCTATTGCTGCTGCCTCATGGTTTTTGAGCATTACTGAGAGCAACCCCCAAGCACCATGCTGGGAATATCAGCATGCCCTGAGCATCACCAAATATGACACACATAGCATTAAAAATCCAATAGAATATTGGTTACCAGAAAGGCAAGGGGAAGTAGGTATGGGTGGGTAAGTTGAGTAAAAGAGGTCAATTATACAGTAATGAACAGATGTTGAACTTTTAATGGAGAACAAAATGGAGTATATGCGGAGTTGATACATAAGGCTGTGTACCTGAACCTGGTGAAAGTTACACACCAACACCAGCTCACCTAAAACAATTATGTTCACAAATATCATTGGACTTGTTATCATTAAAATATTTTTAGTTATAAGTAATGCCAGGTGAACATATTTGACATGAAACTTTGGAGTTATTTTCTAAGTTGACATGTGAGCAGTGGAATTATAAAATAAAATCAGAGACATTTTGAATTTAATCTTCAAACTCTGCGGTGTAAGAAGGGTTTACAATTTGGGGGTAGAAATATGAAAGTCAGGACCCCAAATTCATCTTCTCTTTTAGACATTTTCACCCAACAGAGTATTTGAATAATTCTCATCTGTCAAACAAAATGTGATATGTGTTCAGTTGAGATAACCTTAAGATCTAGAAATATAGACACTGGGCAAATAGTTCAATGGATTGGAGACCTGATTTGGATCCCATCACTACCTGGTTCCCTAGCTCTGCAATCTTGGAGCAAAAAATGCTGGAAGGACTTTGAGCATCTCCAGGTGTGAGCCTCAGGCCCAAAAGAAAACCAAAAGAAAGGGTAAGAATATAAATTGCCATTGATCATATATCATATTCCTTATTCTCCTGTGAACTTAATGAACATATAAACACTCTGGTAAAGAAATAAGTGAGTAGATTTAGATACTTCTTTTTTTGGTGGGTGATGAAAACTCCTCTGTGGTTCTCAGGAGGTCTGGGGTCCCTCCCGGTCATTCTTGACCACACAGGACATTGGTTCAGTGGGAAGACCCAAGGAGGCATTGCTGTTTCTGTACTACTGTGATAGACTTGGGCCCTTCAGCTTTGCACTTGGCAATGTTCAGAAGACCATGTGGTGCTGGAGAATTACACTCTACACAACTGCATGCAAGGTATGTGCCTGAACCCCCTTGCTCTCTCTCTGATTCTAGGTTTAGATACATTTTTGTTTGTGTTTTGGGGAAGCATCCTGTAGTACTTAAGGTTTACTCCTGACTCTTCATTCAGGGATCACTCCTGGTGGTCTCAGGGGACTGTAAAAGGTGCTGAGAATCAAACTTGCGTCAGCTGCATGCAAAGCAAGCACCCCATTCCTTGTACTATTTCTTTGGCCACTGAAAACCACTTTAACACAAAATTTGACTGTGCTATTCTGACACTGCCTTACATGCTGTTTATATCATAATTTGTCTACCACATCAAATTATAGAAGTGGAGTAAAGAAATGTCAAATTTTGAACTCTAAATGTCATAGATAAGTAATTATACACTTTGAAAAAAGAACCAAATGTAACTATGATGCAATTTTTGGTGTTACTTAGAGAGTGTTACTGTTTTTAAATTATAATTAAATTGATGAAGCTGAAAAACTCTCCATTTAAAATTGATACTGCCATGTATATTATGATAATTTGACTACTTGTGATACAAAAAAAATTTCTTGGGTTAATGCACTTCATGGTTTTGTTTTAAGAATGTATACCTCTTGGTTAATACTTTCTCTTTTACTGCTCGAGCATAACATTTCTCTTGAATAGAACTCTTTGATTTTACTCATAGTTACCTTTACATAGAATACAAGACATCTAACAGGATGCCTGATTGGTTTTTTGTTTGCTTGTTTTGTTATTTTTGTTTTTGGGACACACCAGGGGATCCTCAGGAATTACTCCTGGATGTGCACACAGGAATCCCTCCTGGTGGACCATATGGGATGCTGGGGATTGAACTTGGATAAAGGCAAATGCGCTATCTGCTGTACTATACCACCCCAGGAAAACATTTGCACTTATTAGACAGCCAACTAGTGGTACTAAACAGATACACAAAGAGAGGGTGTTTGAGGAAAGAGTCTTGGAAACTCTGATTTATGTGGTCATTGTCACTCTAGCACAATTTATAAGGCACACCATATTACTTTTTTTATGTAGGAGTACTGCTATTTATTCAGCCACTGATTAGCTGATTGAATTGGGCATGGATTCCACCTTTCTTTTTTTTCATTTTTTATAATTTTATTTATTGAATCACCATGAGAGCAATTACAAAGCTTTTGGGCTTAAGTTTTGGTCATACACCCGTACCTTCAACAGTGCCCATTCTCTACCACCAAAACCCCAAATATATCCCAAACCTGCACCCTCCCCCTACCTGTGGAGGAGATGATTTCCATATTACTCTCTCTCTACTTTGATTACATTCAATATTTCGACACCAGACCCACCATTATTATTTGGGATTTTACCCCAACACGCAGATCTGCTGAAAAGGAAACAGTAGACAATTTGTTTTCTATTGCTGGTTAAGAATAACATAAGATGTTGCGTGCCTGCAGTAGTGGCTGCGCGATTTTGAAATCCCAAAATTTTAACATTTAAATATGAAGGGATTTCTGCCAAAACCTGCTGGGTTTCGAGATTTGTTCCTGAGTCTCTGGGATCATGGCTGTTTAGCGGCTTGATCAGAAGCCAGAGAGGCCGTTTGTGGGCGACAACTTGGGATCTCTTTGGGGCAGGGAGGAAAGGGCTGGCTTCACCCCCATCCTGTTAGGCCCTGTGTGTCTTGTCACTGTGGGCCCAAACCTGATTGTCCACTGGCCCCTGGCAGATGGTGGCCACTGGGCTGCCAGGGGGAACAGGCCAAGGCACAAAACTTATTTCCACCTAGGTGTGCCCAGCACCGGTAACCTACTGCAGGGACCAGACACATTTCTGCCAAAAGTCACTGGGTTTCAAGATTTGTTTCTGAGTCTCTGGGATCATGGCCATTAAACGGCTTAATCAGAAGCCAGAGAGGATGTTCGTGGGTGGTGACTCAGGGTCTCATTGGGATGGGGAGGAAAGGGCCTGCCTGCTCCACCCCCATCCTGTGAGGCCCCACATTCCTCATCACTGCGGGCCCAAACCTGACTGTACAATGGTCTCTGGAAGATGGCGGCCACTGAGCCGCCTAGGAGGAGCAGTCAGAGGGACAGCATCCTTTCCCCCCTGGGGTGGCCTGGTGACAGTAACCTACTGCGCGGTCTGGACACATTTCTGCCAAAGGCCGCTGGGTTTTGAGATTTGTTTCTGAGTCTCTGGGATCATGGCCATTAAGCAGCTTGATCAGGAACCAGAGAGGCCATGCCTCCAATTATAGCTGAGCCAGAGGCGGTTTGTGGGTGTGTCTCCCACATACCTAACTTTTGGTCATTTACTTTCTTGGCAAACTTGCCCCAAGTTTTTGGGATCTGGCCAAAGGCACAGCAGCAATTTTGGGGTATCTGGAAGTTTAAGGCGCCATCAGGCTGCTGATGCACTTGCCTCACAGATGCAGATTGACCTGCTGGCGGCACCATAACCCCATACCACATTACTTTTTAAAATTTTAATTTAATTTAATTTTTAAAAAGTAGTTCACAACATTTGATTGCATTTAATATTTGAACACCAATCCCACCACCATTACACCTTCCCACTACGATATTTTGGATGTTTCCATCCCGAACTCCAACTCCTGCCCCAAAGCAAAACCTAAATAATTTATTTTGTATTGTTTGTTATTAATAAACTGCTGAAAATACTCCAAAAAATTTCCTTAGAGGAGTCTGTATTTCACCCAGGGGTCATTAAGCCCTTCTACAAGAACACACCACATTACTTTTTAAAAAATTTTTATTAGTGAAATACCATGAGGTACAGTTGTAGACTTACAATTTTTTGTGCTAGGGATTCAGTTATACAATGATCAAGTACCCATCCCATCACCAGTGCCCATTCTCCACCACCACTCATCCCAGTATCCCTCCCACCTCCCATCCCTGCCTCTGTGGCATGGCATTCCATTTTGTTCTCTCTCTTCTTTTGGGTGCTGTGGTTTACAAAAGAGCCATTGAGTGGCAATCATGTTCAGTCTATAGTCTACTTTCAGCATGCACCTCCCATCCTGGGAGGATCCTCCCAACACCCTTTATTTGGTGCTCCCTTTTCTATCTGAGAAGTGGCTCACTGCCCGCAGTTTCTATCTTTGTTGTCTATGCACTAACATCAAATTATGATGAAGGAGAAATTGACAAGTTCTACATGGAGCTGGAGAAATTCTATAAAGATCACACCTTCTACAAGATCATTGTTGGTGATTTTAATGCCAAGACAGGACCGAGAAGATCAGCTGAAGAACTCCACATTGGGACCCATGGCCTAGAATGGAACGAACAGGGTGAGAGACTGACTGAGTTCATCATGTTGACCAAGACCATCCATGGTAACTCACAATTCCAGAAGGCCGAATCTAAACATTGGACATGGGAGTCCAACGGTGGACGGTTCCACAATGAAATTGACCACATCAAATTCAATCGATGGTCTTGCCTGACCGATGTTGCTGTTGCCCCACAATTCCAAATGGGATTGGACCACTATCTCCTTCATGCAAAATTCTACTTCACAGAGCTGGGAGAAAGGGCTGCAAAATTTAGGAAGAGAACCCCCAGAATGACTACCAACTGGAAGCTCTTTGGAAGTATTGCGGCAACATGGGAAGATGTCATCACTGACAACATTGATGAGGAATACAATCGACTGGTTCAGCGCCTCCATGATTGCAAAGAACGCCGAGAGAGAGATAGCCACAAAACAATGTCTGTCTTCGAAAACTCTCGAACTCATTCGCCAATGTGGCTTGGCACATGCCTCAGGCAACCGCAAGCGAATGTTCAAGCTCGCAAAGCAGTGCAGAGAAGTGCTAAAGGAAGACCTCAAAGAGAGAAGAGCAGTAGTGCTGGTAGATGTGGTAGAAGCTGGGAAAAACATTTGCAGTGCCCGCCTGTCCTTTGCCAACTACAAGACCAAGATGACTGCCCTTCGACCTCCTGATGGATCTATCACATCTTTCAGAAGGGCAATGGAGAAGATCATCCATGACTTCTACTCGGATCTCTTCGATAGCCACGTCCACCTGCCCACATACCAAATTCCACAGGATGGATATGTCATTCCCAACATTCTCCCTTCCGAAATCCGATGTGCCATTTTGTCGGTAAAGAAGCAAACAGCACCTGGTCCAGACAAGGTCAGACCCGAACACCTGAAGAACCTGCCGTCAGTACTCATCAACACACTGGCTCGGCTCCTCACATGCTACCTGTCTGAATGCAAGGTTCCATCCCAATGGAAAACTAGCAGGACTGTACTACTGTACAAGAAGGGAGACATTCACGACATTGGCAACTATCTCCCGATCTGCCTGTTGTCTATTGACTACGAGCTGTTCACTCGAGTCATCCTGAATAGGATTGACAGAACACTAGATGAAGGACAATAATGCGAGCAAGCTGGGTTCCGAAAAGGATTCAGCACAATCGACCATATCCACATGATAACCAAGCTCATTGAGGTTTCTCAGGAGTTCAAGACGCCACTCTAACATTCATTGATTTAAAGATCTTTGATTCTGTTGAGACTTAAGTGGTCATAGAAGTCCTTGCCAAACAAGGTGTTCAAACTCAATACATCAGGACCCTCCATGAGCTGTAATGCAGATTCACTACCAGGATCTCACCATTCTATAGGGAGGTGATCATTGACGTCAAGAGAGGGGTTCGGTGGGGTGATACCATTTCACTGAAACTCTTCAGTGTCACCCTTGAGAACGTCATGTGATGACTCTAATGGGAAGGAATGGGAGTGAAGATAGATGGTCGGCAGCTACACCACCTCCACTTCATTGATGACATTGTTCTAATAACACCAAACATTCGCCAAATGGCACAAAAGCTGGCCAATTTAGACCGTGAGTGAGGAAATGTTGGACTGCGACTGAACCTCATGAAGACAATGTTTATGAGAAATGATCTCATTCCTGACATTTCATTCACTCTCAACGAAACAAACATCTCCAAATGCAACAATTATGTATACCTAGGTCGAGAAGTCAACATGATGAATGACCTGGCACCTGAGTTGCACAGGAGGAAGAGAGCAGCTTGGAACGCCTTCAAGAGTGTCAAAGAAATGGCTAAGAGGACGAAGAACCTCTGACTCTGGGCACATCTCTTCGATTCCACTGTTCTTCCTGCATTAACATATGCCTCAGAGACCTGGGCCCTACGAAAACAGGATGAGAACTCTATTTGGGTCTCCCAAGGAGGAATCGAATGAACTATGCTTGGAGTATCATGCGTCACTCAAATGAAAGAATCCAGAGTTCCGAACTCCATCGATGGTCATGAATCAGGGACTCTGTCTCATTTGCCAAGGAGTCCAAAATTAGATGGGCTGGGCACATAATGAGATTTGGAGACGACTGCTGGACTAGAGCCATTACCGATTGGATTCCACAGGATGTCAAAAGATTGCATGGCTGCTCACCTATGAGATGGTCAGACTTCTTCATCAAGACCCTGAACGACTGGTTTGAGGATGTTCGTGTTCTTAGAATGAGCAGACGCCATTGGGCTACACTAGCACGTGACAGGGACAAATGTAGATTTTACTGGTACCCGCTCGAGCAAATCGATGAGTAACGGGATGTCAAGTGATCAAGTGATCTCTATCTGAGATGCCTTTTCTCCTAGCTTGTACCACATTACTTTTATATAACATTATTAGATCCTGATCCAATCCAGAGGCAAAGAGCACCAAAGTGGGAAACATTCCTCCCCAGTACAGATAGATCCCACACAACAGTTCTCAGCTGTGCTACTGGCTCAAGAGTGCACTCTGATGCTCACTTCAGCAGCACATATACTAAAATTGAAACGATACAGAGAAGATTAGCATGGCTCCTGAGCAACGATGACACACAAATTTGTGAAGCACTCCATATTTTTGAAGTCTGAGCTTCTAAAGCCCATTCCCCATGAATTCATGGCATAAGAGGTGTTTGTTTAAAAATAAAGAGACTGCTCAACTAGAGTCTGGAAGTTCTAGTAAAGTTTATCTTTACTAGCACACATATCAGATGAATGATGGTCCCTGGAAAAAGCTGAATTTTTACTATTATTCTTTCCTCTCAGATTCTTAAATAGCATGCTGAACACAAGAAGGAGGGAAAATAATGGGAGGAAATGCCAGTGTGCAAACACTGAAGACTCAATCCTGTTCCAAACCATTGGATTTCTTGTTACTTCTCTCTCCTCCTGACCTCTTGTCCTGCCTCCCAATCTTAAAAGATGTTCTTGAATGTTGTGTTTAATATTGAACCAGGTAAAGTCACAGATAGAGTGATAAAGGGGAAATAACAGGCCCTTGAGAACACTCCTGAGGCTCATCCTACCCCAGGACTCTTCTTCCTTGGAGAAGAGCCAACAGTGGGTCCTCTGGAAGGACTCTTCAAGGTTATTGTGCAGATTCAGAGGAGGAGGACTGTCTGATCATGTCACAAGAATATCTGGTCATCCACCAAGGATCCATTAACCCTAATACTAACCATACAGCTTGAGACAAAAGTCCTTCCTGCTCTGCATGAATAACCATGAACTTATTCTAGCCTGTTTCTCCCCCAGTCCTATAAAGATCCTTATCCCCAATCTAATGGAGAGATGGTGTTTTTAAAACAAGTTGATCTTTTTTCAGGATGCTAACACTCTATAAACCTAATTTTTAAAAAAATATAAATCCCTGTAACTGACTGCTGAGTGTCAAGTTAGACAACAGAGTGGGTAGAGGATTCAGTCCCATCATAGGACTGGTACTAGATTTGGTGGTGAGTACAGGAGACTTCTACACCTATTGAAATTGTGCTTTGGACATTTACATAGTATTGTAAGCCAATAAAATTTCTTTTCTTTTCTTTTTTTTGAGGGGGGCACACCTAGCAATGCTCAGAGACTACTCCTGTCTCTGCACTCAGAATTATCCCTGGCAGTGCTCTAGAACTATATGGGATGCAGAGGATTGAACCCAGGTCAACCAAGTGCAAGGCAAGCACCTTACCTGTATTATCTCTTCAGTCCCTAAACCAATAGCATTTCAACAATTTGATTTTTCTTGGATATCTCTAAGTTCTTTACAATTTGGAGTCCATGCACAGCTGAGATTAGGTGACATAGAACTAGGTAAGAGGTGGAGATATTTTTCAGTCTTTTCTGCCCAGGAGGTTACCACTCAAACACAGTAAGGATCAGACGGGCTCCTTGAAGGCACTTGTTTAGATCAGGGCTCCTGAAACTTTTTGTACTTGCAATACATTTTCTCTTGGGAAATGGTAATGTTGCCTAAGAACAGATATGCAAATCCTACATGTGCTGACAATAAATCATACATTAATTTAAAAACAATTTTTGGTCACTCCCATGTTCAATTTCATTGTCCCATCTAGGAACACAGCCCCAGCTTAAGAAGCTGGGGTCTGAATTCTGGCCTAGCAGGAGTTTCTCTGTCTCCCACCTTCATCTGTACACACACACACACACACACACACACACACACACACACATTACCTAGAGATTTGTCTCATTTCTCTCAGATATGTGTAGTTAGGAAGACGTGTAGAATCAATCCTCTGAAGCTGGAGTGAGTAGGCTTGGGACAGTCCATCTTCCTCAGGACCATGAGTTTCTTTCTTTCAGCTCATGAACCCCTCCCGGACATTCCAGATTCTCTCTCAAGTGTCGACTCAATTTGCAGTCAGTCTGTCCTTTCCTTTTATTTATTTATTTGGCTTTTTGGGTCACAACTGTCTATGCACCTCCTGGCTCTGCACTCAGGAATTATCCCTGGCGGTGTTCAGGGGACCATATGGGATGCTGGGAATCGAACCTGAGTTGGCCGCATGCAAGGCAAACGCCCTACCCTCTGTGCTATTGCTCCAGACCCTGTCCTTTCCTTTTTGATTTCTCTCCATTTTCAGACATTGCTAGCATATTTACCACCTGTTGGACACAGCATGAAGCCTACTGGTGGCTAAATCAACCAAAATGGCACTCCCTCAAGGAAAATCTGCTGGTAGGACCTCACAGGATGTTGTCAGGGTGCCAGAGACGCAAGCAGGCAAAGTATGTGGTAGGAGTCTAGAGTCTTGTCCTGGTATGAGGAACAAGCCCCTTTACTTTTAATTTCTACACAACTCTAAAGTACACCCATCTTTTATAGTGGACTGAAGAACATTTTTGGAAGACATGAAACACTAACAAAAGCTGTTATTCCAGCATAAATTTTGGGAAACATCATCTTCAAGTGTTTTATAAATTGATTATCTATGTTTGGTTGATGTCACAAATCACAATTTCCTTGGGGTTAAGGTGATAACTTTTTTAAAAAATGAAATTTTGGCCATACTAGGTAGTCCTCAGGATCACTTCTGGGTCTGTGTTCCAAAGCCACACTGGGGCCACCATACATAGTGCCAGGATTCAGACAATAGGTGTAGTCTCATGAAAGGCAAGTGACTTCACCTCTGTTTAATCTTTCTGGTCCAATAACATGATCCTTTGTTTTAACCACAATGACCACATAGTTATTCATTCAAAATCCAAGATTCCATGGATATTTCACCAAGAGATTTTGAACTTCAGCTCTTCCTGCTTTATTTATTTAATTATTTATACTTTTTTTTTTTTTTTGTCCATCCGGCAATGCTCAGGGGTTACTCCTGGCTCTGCATTCAGGAATCACTCCTGGCAGTGTTCAGGGGACCATTTAGGATGCCGGGGATCAAACCTGGGTTGACCACATGCAAGAAAAATGCCCTACGTCCTGTACTATCATTCCATACTATTCTTCTGACTTTAAATAGAGGAATCATGCACAAGATTTTTAGTCCTTAATATTAAGACCTCATTTTTCGTATGAGGATAATAATCTCTCCCTAGGTCAGTTGTCTTATGTTGAACTAAAGATAACATTGTGTAAATTACTGAGTGGATGGCTTAGAAAACAGGGACTTTAATGTTAGTGTTGGCTTTCTTTCTGTCCCCAGATAGTTCATCTTGATAGATTTCCCTGAACTATCATTTTATTATTAGTATTTGTAAATTTGCTCGAGCGGGCCCAGTAACGTCTCCATTGGAGACTTTGTTGTTACTGTGTTTGGCATATCAAATACTCTCGGTAGCTTGCCGGGCTCTCCGAGAGGGGCGGAGGAATCGAACTTGGGTCGGCCATGTTGACCGCTTGTAAGGCGAACGCCCTACCGCTGTGTAAATAGACTTCTAAGAAAACCCTCTTAATCATCAAATTATCTTTTTCACTTTCAGGGTTCAAATCTTGCTATCATACAGCAATAGTCTTTACACTAACAAAGGCTGTTATTCCAGCATAAACTTTGGGAAAAATTAGAAAAATATAGTCACTATAAAATTAGCTTGTTGTTTGTATCCATGATCTCTGAACAGTTAAGTGGTAAGCAGCCTTGAAATCCATAGACTGTTGGTATTGCCTTGCAGGTTTTGCAGATTCACATTTTAAATTTCACATTGGATTGTCCTTGCTCCTCCCACAGGGAGCTTAAGGTTTATTGTGCTACTCTTACAACAGTGCCCCTGAGGCACACCCAATTCCATGAAGCACTAATAATCCTATATTGCTTTTTCTATTTCTTTTACATCACTTGCATGGTTTAGTTTGCTTTTATAACATGGGGGTTAATTAACTCCAAATAATATTTACTCCTGAGCATCCATCCATATTTACTTGATTTAAGCCTCAGTTGCCCTTAGTTCCTAGCACTCCAAAATCAGGGTTCCAACAAAGCGACTGGATGGACCCAGGGCAAAGGGTAACCTACTCTGGCATCGGAAAGGGACAAGATAAACACCATAAGTATAGTAAGTTAAGAGCATAGTCATGGTACAAACTCTGTAATGACCCAAAAAGAAGTAACTGGATAATGACCCTGCTTGGGTTAGGAAAAACTCACGTGGCCTGAGGATATACAGAGAAGAAAGAGCCAACCTTTAAGTTTAATATATCTCTTACTGTGTTCATACAAAATGACTAGAAATATTATAAGAAATAAATTTACTATGATTGTTTGAATGGATTATTAGTTGAGGAAAGGAGAAAGCAATACACCCTAGATTGAATCCAGCCCTTGAGTGGATCTCCTAGTAATCTCAAGTACTGAATCCTCAGATGAGATCTTGCCCTTGAGTTAATCTCCTAGAACTTCCCCTGAAGGAGTGGCTTTACCTTTGTTGTTATTACAATGTTCAACCCCACCTATGTGTACCCCTTCATGATTTCTATATAACTGGGCTGTAAGGGGAAAGAGGGTACTAGAAGTAGAGGAGTTTGAGGTCTACAAGGAGACTAGGATGATGGAACTATGATGACTGGGACAATGACCAAAACTACAACTACAATTGTGCTGTAAGGGAGAGATCAGACTACACTGGGCAGGAGAGAAATAAACTGACTACTGACCAGCCTGGGGCCCTGTTTCTCTGTTCCCCCCATTCTTTATCTGTTGATTGCCGTGGGCCGGTCAGGGGAATGGTTCTCAGTCACCAAATGCTGGAGTTCCTCGCACCCCCACACACTTTCTTTTGAAATTCATAATTCTTTTTTAAATTTTAAAACTTTTATAAAGTAGTTCATAATATTCGATTACATTTAATATTCAAACACCAATCCCACCACCATTACACTTTCCCACCACCATATTT
Organism: Sorex fumeus; assembly: GCF_029834395.1. Taxonomy (NCBI): domain Eukaryota; kingdom Metazoa; phylum Chordata; class Mammalia; order Eulipotyphla; family Soricidae; genus Sorex; species Sorex fumeus. The sequence continues at coordinate 26,254,450 of NW_026606066.1, forward strand.
CGGATGTTTCCATCCCAAACCCCAATCCCTGCCCCAAAGCAGAACCAAAATAATATATTCTGTATAGTTTGTTAAGAAAATCTGCTGAGAATGCTAGAAAAAAGTATCCTTAGAGGAAAGAGTGTGAAGATTGTTGTATTTCACCCACAGGCCATTAAGCTCTTCAATAAGAGATCAATAGCATGTTGTTAAAGGTTGAGCCCTGTGTTTTATATATGTATAGATACACACACATATATATCTGTAAAGAATGTATATTTTCCTTTAAGGATGGTTGCCTCCTATTTTGAACCCTGTCAAATCTGGTGCAGCAATTATTCTGGAGATGGGTAGAGTATTTGGTTTGAAGTATCACGCGACTACAAATGTGGCTGCCCAGTCTAGGAATAGATGCACTTGTGAGTGAGGCTCAGCCCGAGCATGTGGACGGTGGCTGTGAGTGTAGCGGTGGCTGAGTTGTAGAGGTTTTCATCTGGGTCCTTGGGAACTCACAATCTTTGATTTGGACAACTGAAAGCAGAAAGGCACAAAGACAGCAGAGGCCTGGGCTAAGAGAGGCAGGACAACACTCAGGGCAAGGAGGAGCAGAGTGATCCAGCCTGATTGTTGCTGATACTCCCTGTCACACACTGAGGCCCTAGGCACGCACACTTGTAACTGTCACAAGAATGCATGGCAGATTTAGACACATTTCTGTGCCACAGAATGACGAGTGGGTCAGCTAATCTGAAATTGCTTCTGATATATCCTCAGGGCCTCATTTCTCTATCCACGGCTCTGGTAGGGTGAAATTTTCTCATTCTTTTGTTTTGAGTTATGGCCACATCCAGTGGTGCTCGGGACTTACCAAGACTCTGTGTTCAGGGGTCACTCCTGCTAGGGCTCAGAAACCATGTTCAGTGCCAGAAACTGAACTGGGAGTTGGAAGCATGTAAGGCAATCACCTAAGCCATGTGCAGCCTGGCTTTTCTTTTAAAAACCTTCAAGGAAGGAGAATCCAGAAACCACCTCTGGTGTGATGGTGGTGCCTGCCGAAGACTTTGTGAATTGGAGATAGAGAGAAGTTCCTGCCATTCATTGTGGGAGCTGATCTGGGCAGGATGCACATGGTGTTGCTTGAAGAAGTGATGGAGAAAATGGGTCCATCCAGTAAAGCACCTGCTCTTGTGTAACAAATCAGTGTGATGAATCCATTGGGCAGGTGAAACAACAGAGGCTTCAAAGCATTTAAGAGGCTTGTTCAAGATCAGAGTCAGTGAGGAGAGCTGGTGGGGCCTGTTTCCACCGACTGCACCTTCAATGTTTCTGTCCCAGGGCAGTTTTCTCTTTCCATGCTCATTTAGGCAGCTTTGGAACACATTCAGTCTGCTGTTCACATAGGAAAGAAAGGCCTTAGATGCGTTAATTTACATGGACTATCATTATGAAACAGCCTAATTAACAGAAGATTTGGGCTGGAGAAGCAGTTCAACGAGCAGAGTGTTTGCTCTTCATGCTGGCATGAAGGAGGGCCCCGTTGGATCCCTGGCACTGCATGGACTAATTCCTGGGTCACCACCAGGAGGGACCCCTAAGAACTTCCAGCAGTGACCACTGAGAACAACCAGGAGTAGCCCCAGAGCACTACTGAGTGTGGCCAAAATTAAACATCTCCTTGTTACAACTTGTAATGTACTATGGAGAGAGTTCAGGGGCCAGGGGTGCATGCCTTGCACACTCAAGGACCTGAGTTGGGTCCCTGGCATTGCATGCTTGGTTGTCCCAACAGCACAGCATTGCGAGCTTGAGCACTTAAGCCTCAGGTCCATCTACTGAATCTCTTGGGCAGTCGACATGGGACTACTGAAGCATGGTTAGAAAGATGCAAAAAGAAAAAAAACTGTCTTTCTTTTTGGTAATAAACTCCTAGAAATTCACACTTAGAACTTTTCAGTGAGTAGTAGGGTGTAAATGGGTAGGACACTTCCTTGCACGCAGCTGGCCCTGATCAATCCCTGGCACCCCATGTAGTCTCCTGAGTTCCTCAAGGAGTGATCCCTGAACACAGAGCCAGGACTAAATTCTAAGCACTGCCAGGTGTGGCTCAGCCCCCATCTTGCTCCCAAACCCAAAACTTTTCTTAGGAGTGTGGTTCATTATTAATGAAAAAATACTCCACATCTGTGATACTTTCCACCAGAAGTTTTGGAGCAGATTCTGTTTACCTTGTTCACCTCTTTAACAAAAAAGGAGAAGCCCTTAGGTAAGAAAGATAGTTTAGGTATTAGACTGCAAAGGGTTTGAAAATGCACCCATGAAAAATACAATATAACAGGAAAGAATAGAATAGATAATTTCATTATTATTATTATTATGCAAAAATGTGCCCTGCAAGCATAGAATAAAACTCTTTATGGTCTTTTAGTTTAGGAACTGTATGGGAAAAAGTATAATAGGAAAATGGATTTTATACTTTAAGGGTACCTTTTGATAACTATGTAAAATACCCCTGATTCTGAAGATTTGTGTGTCCCTATTAAATACTGGTGTGCTTAACTAACTGTCCATAATGAATGGCTGTACAGAAACCTTAAAGCTTGGGCACTCCATGTAAGTCTGTCTCCTGAAGTTTTTATCTCATTCTCTGAGACAAACTTTTGCTGGATAGAGGTTAGTGGTGTCAATCCAATTGACTTTAGACACCTTGGCCAGTTGGAGAATGGGGTCATCTGAACTCCATGAATGGCCCTACATCCCAGTAGGTCTTACACTAGACCTTGCACCTACCTGTCACCTTGTCAACCTCAACTGCAATAGTCTGGATGGACAACTGGTCCTTGGTACTGATAGTGACACATACAGGTTCATGAACTCTTTGGCCATGTTCCTTCTGGAACAGGGCATGGTTGATGTGTATGGGAGGTGTATGAGAACTGAAAACTAAAATCTCTAACCTACACTGAGAAATACCCTTCCCATAGCTTTCAGCTTGGCTTGCCTAAAGAGTCTTCCTTGGAGGCATTATTTAATCAATAGATGCCCCTGCTGGACTGCAGTGGACGAAATCTCCTTGTTCTTTACCCTGAATCTTCCTCTGAACAACTTGTTTTCTATTTTGTTTGTTTCTGTCTGTGATCCACAGTGGCAGTACTCAGGGCTTACACCTGGCTCTGAGCTCAGGGATCACTCCTGGCAAGGCTCTGTAGACCTTGAATGCTACCTGGGATAGAACTTCGGTTGGACACATGAAAGACAAACTCCCTATCTACTGTGCTATTTCCCTGGTTCTCTGTTTTGTGGTTTAAGGGACATTCTGAAATAACTGAGGCAAAAAAAAAATAAGAAATTTGAATCAGGAGAAGTAAATAAAAGTTCACAGACTCTTACAAGCATGTCAAAGGGTCAATGAGGGTGATCATTATACCTGAGTAAAATTTTTAACATGTTCATAATGTCTCTTTAATGCTTATTCTAAATGCTATGTGTAAATAGCTCAGTCTGGGTTATAAAATAGCGTGCTTAAGGGTCAGAAGGATAAAGTAAAGGAGGTAGGGCATTTGCCTTGCATCCAGCTATTTTGACTATGAACCTGGCTCGAAACCCCACACCAGATGTAGTTCCCTGGGCATGGTCACTCTTGATCCCAGAGCCAGAAATAACCTTGAGCACAGCTTAGTGTTACCCCTACCGGCCCCCGCCCCTACACCCCCCCCCCCCACAAAACAAACAATCCATCAGAAACCAAACAAATAAACCCAGTGGATAAGGCTCTTGCCTTGCATGTGGCCAACCCTAGTTATGTCCTGGGCACCACATGTATCCTCAGAGCACTGCTCAGAATTATTCCTGAGCACAGAGTCAGGAGTTAATTCTGAACGCTGCTGGGTGTAGTGCCTGCCACCCTCCTCCCCCTGTCCCAAATCCGACAATGTCCAGTGTAGTTTTTGAAATATTGAGTCACTATTGCTATTCATGTGTGTCCCTTGCTGGTAAGACTGAAGCCATCAACACACGGGTGTTTTCTTCAGCAAACTGTGCCAGGCAAGTCTTGGTCCCAAAGTCCTTTTGAGTGGTGGACACACCACAGACCCACTTATCTCTATGTGAGATCAAAATTCAAGTGCCAAATTTTCACTTTCCTCAATTTTCTATTTTCGCTAACTGCATATTCCTTGCTCTTTTTTATGTTTTACATGTGCTTGACATTTAAAAAAAGTGTTTTGGCCTCTTAATTTAAGCAAATTGGTCCACAGAATTCCCCAGTGAGTAGAGAATTATGAGTTAATATTCACAGTGTCCTAAATGTTAACACTGCCATGGAAGCTGCTTGGTTTTACCCCTCTCCAGCTAATTTTAAACTATTTACTGAGCTACTTGCCTTTTTCCTTCAGTGACTCAGACTACGCAATGCAATTTGGTCAGCCATGTTTTCTCCTATTCTTGACACAGGACATTTATTACTATTCTAATTTTAAAATTGGAGACTGCAGAGAAGGTGGATTTGGATAAGAGAGAGATTTTCAGTCAGAGGTGAGCTTCTGGGAATTAGTGTTCTGGCATGACTTCTTCAGCAAAGAATAGCAAATAAAGCTCTAGAACATCTAAGGAATGCCCTTTGTTTGAGTCTTAAAAAGAGCTTGCTAGTAAGAAGGTATAGACCAGCTGAAGTGAAGAAATCACAGATAACACTATTGATTTTCAAGTGACTCTGAAAAACAAGTTCAAGATACCTATGAATACTGAAATAACAGAAGCAGTGATCTGTTGGTACCTGTGGGAGTCAAGGCTCTCCTTGACACATTCATATTGCTTTCGTTCTTACCCTTAATCCTTTTTTTTGGAATTCCTCCGGCACATTAGGAAATATACATTGCTTTTTATATTGTTATTCTTGGCCATATGGATAGGTAAAAGGCTTTCCTACCAATGATATTTTTATTAGAATTAGCGCTGTTTGTCAGAAATCTCTTATCAGCAATGTCTTGTATTGAGTGTGTATCCTGAATGTTCCTGAGTCACACTCGTATTGCTGCTGCAATTGTCTGAGATTCCCTTCTGCTTAACCAGTCTTCTGTAGATCACTTCTAGTTATTTGTTGTCTCCAATGGCCTGGTCCCAGACCACTTGTCTTCCCTTCCTTCACTTCCTGTCCAGTTTCCTGTTCTCTGTTCTGATGCATCTGAGTGTGGGCACAGTCCTTTCCCGTAACCCCTTGACCTCCTACAGGAAGTTGTGATCAGACTTGCCATTAAGAGCACATTTATTTGTTTTAAGGAAAGTCCATTCCTATGACCTTGCCCTTCAACTTGTAAAAGTCTTGGGAATTCAGTCCTCTGATGTCTTGAATTTCCTAAGGTTTGGCTTAGGTACTTCGGTTTGAGGCTTTTGCAGATGAGTTGAGATAGCAATTCAGTAAATCTAGTCTTCTAGAATAAAGCTCTTCCTTCATCATCTGTAATCTCTGTTTAGTAATCCATATTTAGTAAATGCGTCCAAAAAGAAAATTTTGTGCAGAAGCATAGGACTCATCACAAATCACATTCACCTGATAGTATTGAAAAAATTCTTAATTCAAAACATCAGAAAGCCAGATTCAAGAATTCTTATCCTTCCAAGAACAGATGACTTGATAAAGTATGTACATATTTACAATGGAACATCACTCAGCTGTAAGAAAAGACAACATCATACAATTCACTGCTATGTGGATGGATCTGGGGAGTGTCATGCTAAGTGAGGTTAGAAAGGACGGACAGATAGAGAATAATCTTTCTTACATTCAGGATATAAAGAAACATATTATGGAAACACAAATACCCCAGAGCAACAGAAACTGAGAACTGATTTTTAAAAGGAAGCAGATCATTGTTGGGTGGAGCAGGACAGGGAGGGGAGACACCAGGACAAGGTGGAGTGAACCTGCTATTCTGGTGATGGAATATTTTATTCATGGAACCCTGCCATTATCAATATTGTAAATCATGGTGCCTAAAATAAAATTAAAAATATTTCTGGTCTTTCAGAAAAATAGCTAGGGGACTTGGTTCACATGTGCTCACCTCTGAGGATTGGGTTTCGAAAGGTGTTGCTGAAGAAGAAGACGAATGCCTCTCATTCTAAGCATTATTTCCTCAAAGTCAAGCCAAAAATGCTCCTCTCAATCAGGAAAGTGTGAAGAAATCCTGGGAAAAACAAAGACATTTTTCTTTCAGATCAAATACATCTCAGGCTTTTTCATTTGCTCTGTTTCTTGTACACCCTCTGTAGATAGTCCAATGTGTTATTTAAACTTTGGGGCCTTTACATTTCCCCCAACAAAGAGTAACTCTTCTAGAATTTTCATCAAGATTGGATGGATAAAAATGAGACCCTTTGCCATCCTGGTTAGGGACACATAGTTTACATTCCTATACTAGGATATGCTTAAAATTAAATTTGCAGGCTGCCCAAGGGAGTAGAGAGAAATCCCAGAAATCCTGTGATCTGGCAGCTCTCACAGCCTGAAACAATCTGTTGCAGCCCAGATGGCTTTTGTCCAGTCCTCCCATATGGCTCAGAAGACCAAGCACCTACTGCTTCTGCTTTCCGGCCTTGTTCTTTCCCTCTCTCCTCTCTCATCCTGAAAGACTGAGGTAGGTACATGGGAAAGCCTTTGCTTGTTTTGTCTCTTACCTATCACATCAGAATCCTTGGTGATGGCTTACTTCATTAAAAACATATTTCAAGAATAAATTATGAGGAATGAGTCTATGAAAGACAACTCTGCCAGTATGTATTAGATTCAAGAATATTAGCATTTTAGGGGTAAGGCAATAATACTGTCACATCTGGTCTCTGGTCACAATCACACACAGTAATTTATTAGTAACTAGAGATTCATTCATGCAAACTATAAAAACAAAGAAATCTTCTATTATAAACGTTGATCTATAATAATTCTTTCAGGGGCTGGAGAGATAGCTCAATAGACTGAAGTGTATGTTTTTTATGCAAGAGGCATAAGTTTGATCCCTGGAACTGTTTGGTCTTCTGGGCACTTTTACTTGGAACTTTCCCATTGAATTTAATTTCCAAAGTGAGGTCACTTTCAAAGTACTGAACAAGGAGTAGGTGTGGCCTCTGAACACCAATAGGTGTGGCCCCAAAATACATAGCAACAACAAAATCTGTTTCAGGATTTACTCCTTATATTGTTTTTTTGGGTCTTGAGTACTGATTATGAGATAACTTTTTGAGTGAAAGGTCAAACTAACTCTATCAAAGAAATTTATATTCAACACAATACTTCTCATCATAGGTGCTGGACTTAACCTTTTAGGGGCTGCCAGCATATTGATCTATCCTTAAGAAACACCAGTGAAGGAGAGAAGCTATAATATCTTTCTATGTTGACAAAAAATTAGGATGTATCATCTTTACTTCAAAGAATGGGGCCTTAATATATTATACCCATATTCATCTGTATTTTATTTAAAACTCAAGTACTAAAACTGATTTTAATGATTTAATAAGGGTGGGAAAACAAGATACCTTCCTGAAAGACTGAGTTTTTTCTTAGAGAAGACCACAGTGAACAAAAATAAAAGTTAAATGCAGTTAACTCATCTATCAGTTTATTGATCTTCTCTGGTGCAATGTTGAGACGTCCATCTATAGTCTTGTTTGATGGTGGGATTAAGGAGGAAAAACTGATGTAAGGAATAAAGGGAAAAGTTGTATGAAAGTCAGTGACTAGGATTAGCTGGTCACACAAACACTTTGATCTGTTCTCACATAGTGGACTTGAAAAAGAACTCCTTTGTCTTGAATTTATATATGTTATCCAAAGGAAATGAACAATAAAGACTTTCTTTTACTTGGAACTTTCCCATTGATTTAATTTCCAAAACTTCCCAGTGATCGAAACCGCATGAGAAAATAGGAAGTAGCAGGAGATCAAGGTAGTGAGAATGTTCCTATTGCTGAAAATAGAATAATAGAATGAATAAAGTACACTGAAAACTTCTCTCTCTCTCTCTCTCTCTCTCTCTCTCTCTCTCTCTCTCTGTGTGTCTGTGTGTGTCTATGTATATTTATTTGGTGGGAGTGGTGCCAGGGATTGAACCCAGGTCTTTTTTTTTTGCTTTTTTGAGTCACACCCGGACATGCACAGAGGTTACTCCTGGCTCTGCACTCAGGAATTACCCCTGGAGTTGCTAAGGGGACCATATGGGATGCTGGCAATCGAACCTGGGTCGACCACGTGCAAGGCAAACGCCCTACACGCTGTACTATTGCTCCAGCCCCTGAACCCAGGTATTATGTTTGCAATGTATGCTCTGTACCACTGAGTCATATCCCTGGCTAATTGCTCAGAACTAATTTTAATATGAGTCATTTTATGTCTGTATGCTCCCAGAACACTTTACCAAGAACCTCTACTATAGCACTTAACACATTGCATTGAAGTCTTTTATTTGGATCCTTCAGTTTTGTCAACAAAGAGTTCATACCAGAAGACTTTATGTAGCTATTTATGGCTAGAAAGATCTCAAGTCCTTTTCTCCAGGGGATTATGAAGTTCCCTCAAACCTATGAAAAGCCACCTGTAGGAAAATGAGTGTTTGAAAACAGGAGGTGGGAAGGAGACAACAATGAAAAGAAAAAGATCTCTGTATTGGTTAGATGTTTCTGACTGCAAGGACCAAAACAATTTGAGTCATGGTGATTTGATTTAATGGGGGCTGTTCTTCTCACATGGTAAGAAGTTTGGAGATGGACAAATGCTGGGTATCGGGTCCAACATATGCCTATGATGCTCAGCCTTTCTTTCACGGTGAAAAATAAAATTCCTGCAGCATGAGTCATCACATCCATACTCAAAGTCAACATTCCTTGAAAGTACTGCTTCTAATACGCTCTCATGCTTTCATTCATTTAACAGATATTTACTAATACTGGCTGTTTGCCAGACACCAAATGAGACACTGGGAATAGAAAAATGCTTAGGGCAGGCAGTAGAAAAAGGAACAGCACATGTTCTGTGCTTTGTATCAGGAAAGCAGGTAGGCAATTTTTTTTAGTAGCCTTCTAGAGCTATCCCTTATATTTCATAGACAAGAAAAGAGAACCTGCACCCTCCTAGTTTAGTCATTGATAAAGAGTAACTGGAAGATTAAAGGCTTCTACCAGAAACCATTCATCTTCTGAGTATAGACTAAGGGTTATTCTTCCCTCTGAGCATATGACCAACACAGTCTTCACTTGCATTACTACTCCTTGTATTCATTCACTGATTCATTTATTCTAGTTATTTATTGAGTACCCAGGATACACCAGTCAGGAACAGCAAGAAACATTTCTGTTTAATAGAAAGATATAGAGACACCATTGCTTATATTCTAGAAAATAAAAACAACAAAATCATTATCATGCTAATGTGATTGATTAGCATGATGTTGGGAATGGAAGAAACCTAGGAGTTAAAAAATTTTCAAACTGATCACAGGAAGGTGATTTGACAAAAATAAAGAATTCACATAGAAAGCTTTGAGATTCCGCAGAGAATAGATGACCTGATGGTCGGAGAGCCTATGAAACTCAGATTTGGAACTAGCCACACACACCACTGAGTGGTTTTGGAACTCAACCTTCCCTGCCACCCTATCCCTGTGTGTTGCTCAGTCATACGGGTGACTCAGGGAGTGTGAAGAGGAGTGGGCCTGATAGGAAAGGCTAATTCGACTGAGGTCTTCTCTCTGGAAAAGTCTTCTATGAAAATTGTAATCGCTTTAGCCTTTGTCTTGTCCTGCCAAACTAATGCCGGAAGAGTTAGACTTCTCCCTGTTGCAGAGAGATCAAACCTTTAAAACAAGATTTTACGTCTGAAGGGAAGGGCTCCATTCTCTTCATTGTTTTGGATGCTTTTCTGTCACCCACACTTCAGTCACTTTATTGGCTTGACAAGGCAAACAAGGGACATGGCCTGTTCACACAAAGAGCTTTCCAGCTGCATGCTCACAGCAAAGGGGAAAGCCCAGGATTCCCCATTATATGCATGAGGGGGCTTTTGAGTAGGAAGGCTCCCTGCCCTCCACCCCTATCCCAAATAGCTGCTGCATTTTAAGGTAGTCTAAACAGTGAAAGACAAGGAACACTCTGCGACAGAGCTGGTTGGTCTTTATGTCAACCTAATCCTTCTGTCAATAGTGGCTATTGGCCTGAGCACACACGTCTTCAATACTCTGGCTTTTACCAGATCTTTTCTGAATTAGTTACTTAGCAAGTACATAGCAAGCCCTTTAGAAAGCACAGGGTTGGGACATCTGACCTCAAGAAAAGCAAGTGACATAATCCAATCCCACATGACTCTATTTGCAGTCTGACTAGGGAAAATGCTTTATCCAGTTATAGGATACTCTGAAGAGTGAGTAATAGAGGACTCTGACACTGTTATTTCAACTTCAAGATATTCTAATTTAAAAAATGTTTGGGGGGCTGGAGTAATAGTACATTGGGTAGGGTGCTTGTCTGGTATGCCGTCAACCCAGGTCCAATCCCCAGTACCCCATATGGTCCTCCAAGCACTGACAGGAATGATCTTTGGTTTGGGGGCCACACCCAGTGCTATTCATAGCTTTTTCCTTGTTCTGTGTTCACTAACTCCTATTGTCAACATAACTCCTAGAGTACATTTGTTAACAATGAAACAAGATTGCTGCATTACTAAATAAGAGTCATTAAAAACTGAACTCTTCAGAGAATCTTCCTTTTATTTCCATCCCTGTTTCCCACCCCAGAACCCCTTCTAAGACACCACCCCATGTCCATCTTCATATCTCCTTAGGCGTCTCTATCTCTGTGTTTCTTAACCTTTCTCTCATCATCGGCTACTTCCTGCCTGTGGTTCCCCCGTTTTACGAGTTGGCCCCCAAGGCTCACACTGTGGTCCCTCATTTACACAATTTTCACCTGTAATTCCCCTATCTCACTAGTCCCCTAGTCTTATGCTCTGGTTCCCTCACTTCATGCAATTTTCATCTGAGGCCCCTGGAACATGTGAGATCCCACTGGGGTCATGTGACTTCCCATTGAGAAACACTGTTCTAGACTCCAAAGGTTTTCTCCTGACTTTGTGTTCACTAACTCTCCTATTGATAATGTCTGGGGGTATGATTTTCTTTTTCAGTGGAGGGGGATCTCAAAAAAAAGGTGCAGTTCTCATCCTATCCAAGGGTATATGTATCCACAAGATTGATCATGACTCTCCTTGCCCAGAGCACCTGGTTGAGGAGGTTTCTGCCACACGCTCCCACAGTGAGGTTCTTCTCTCTCTTTGCATCCTCACATTGAGAATCATTCTCAAAGGCTTTATCTCACTTATATCATTGAACATCTTCCTCTTCTCTTTTCATGTGGATCTGAGTATTCCTGGTACAAGTAAGATTACTAGGTCACTTAGTACCTGTATTGCAAACCATAAGACCCCAAAAGAGAGAGACAGTAAAAGGGAATGTGCCTGCCACAGAGGCAGGAGGTGGAAGGGATGGGGGGTGGCTGGAGGGATACTGGGTTGTGGTGGAGAATGGGCACTGGTGGAGGTTTGAGCACTCAATCATTGTATGACTGAAATGTAAACACAGAACTTTTTAAGTATATAACTGAAGGGGCTGGAGCAATAGCACAGCGGGTAGGGTGTTTGCAGGTTCGATTCCCAGCATCCCATATGGTCCCCTGAGCACCGCCAGGAGTAATTCCTGAGTGCATGAACCAGGAGTAACTCCTGTGCATCGTCGGGTGTGACCCAAGAAAGCAAAAAAAAAAAAAAAGTGAAAAAAACCCCCCTCTTTATACCTTTCTAAACAATCCCAACTTATAGAAGTTCTATTATAAAGAAGTAATTCAGGGCCAGGGAGATGGTATAGGGCTTATGGTCTAACCTCTTTCCATCCCTGGCACTACATGCCCTCCTTCTCAGCATGGCTGGGTGTAACTCTGGAGGTCCTGAGCTCCATCTGGGGTGGGTCTGGCGGCCCCTGGCACTGCAGGGTCAGAGCAGCTCTGCCTCCTCTGGCCCAGCATTCAAACATGCGGCCCCGTTGACTGAGAATTGCTAGGAGTGGCCTTTGGGCCTCCTGAGCACTTCTTAAGAGAACTTACTCCATGAAAAAAGGAATTGTTAAAAAAAAGTTACTGTGCATGAAATCTGGACAGCTGGAGTTGATTCTAAGGATGATAATTGGATTGCCAAGAGGGTAGATATTCATGGATGTGGCAGTGAACCAGGTGATGAGGTTATTACCTCTCCCTACAAGAGTCTGGACCTTGAGAATATATATTTTTGGTTTTCTCCCAGCATTTCTTAATCTCTAAAAACCAATGCTTTGTTCCCACTTTTCTAAAAACCAGCCTTGACCTGGAGCCAAATCATTTCCCCTTGAAAGCCCCAGTTCCTTGTTGTTAAACTGGAAAGCTCTTACATGTCTTGCCAACCTTTGTGCACCTTTCAAAAATGCTCATGAACTTTGTGCTAAGTTTCATTGAAAATGATTCTGTGGGTCTATCACCCCTGAGTCACAGTTCTGAAGTAAAAAAAAAAATTCAGAAAACCGGAGGTTACTTCAGTTTCACAACCTTGGCAGCTAAACACAGTGTGACTTGATATAAAGCCATCGATAATTTTATTTATACCAGTCAGTACAAACATTGTATACACTGAGTTACAGAAATGTGATTGTGTTTGATTGTGGAGAGCTGCCCAGTCTCCAAGAGGGAAATTATAGAATGCATGACATATGTGCTCAATGACAGGTCCACATTCCTAACATTGCCGATTTCTAAAACATATCTGGGCCCAGTAGAATAAATTGGGGCCCTGTGGCTGTACACACAAGTCATTCAGCAGTACAGAGACAGCCAGAGGAGTTAAAAAGTCATTTGATGTCCATTTCCTGTTGCCTAGACCCCACTGTCTCCATTCCTTACTGGCAATCTCTTTATTGTATGTGATGAAATCCATTTGGTGTACATTTTTTTTTTTTTGGTGTACATTTTAAATCAGTAATTGAACACTTGTGTTTTAAAAATACTACTTTTCAGGCATGGAGAGATAGTTCAGAGGGTTAGGTGCTTGCCTGACATGCAACCAACCCTAGTTTGATCCCCCACACCACATATAGTGCCCTGAGCACTGCCAGGAGTGATTGCTGAGTGCAAACCAGAAGTATGCCCAGAGCACTATTGGGTATAGTTCTAAAACAAAATATTACTTTTTCTCATCTATTTCCTCTTTCCATCTATCATATTTTAAAACAAGAGCACTACTAGGTATAGTTCCAAAACACAATATTATTTTTTCACATCTATCACATCCATGCTGGGACCACTCTCCACACACTTGGATGAGCCTCATGCATAAAAGAACTGGCAGAGGAACCCAGGTGTGTGGGACCCGGGGCTGAGATCTCCAAGCCTGCACGGTTTGGGACTGGACCTGCCAGTAGCTAGACAATTACACCCACCAACTGCCGTGTAACCCCAACAACGGCCAGGATCCAGAGATTATCACACTCAGCTCCCGGCCGCGCAACATCTTATCATCTCATTCCTACTTTAGACAAACTGGCAGGCTACCGAATGTAACCTGCCCACACAGCAGAGTCTGGCAAACCCTCCGTGGTATACCCAATATGCCAAATACCAGTAACAATGATGGGTCTCATTCTCCTAACCCTGAAAGAGCCTTGAATATGGCACTTTAAAAAAAAAAATCTCAGGGCTAGGACGAAGGAGACGTTACTGGGGCCTGCTCGAGGCAATCGACGAACAACAGGATGGTCGTGATCGTGATCGTGATCTATCTATTTCTCTTTCCATCTATCATATTTTAAAGAAGAAGAATGTGTGTGTATGAGAGAGAGAGAGAGAGAAAGAGAGAGAAAGGGATAGAGAAAGAGAGAGAGAAGAGAGCAAATACTTATTTTTAGCTGATCTACTCTTATCTTAATGCAAATATTTTTTCCCCTGTAGCTTGGTTAATTTCACCAGTTGATAGTTTGGGAATCATTTTAAGTATTTTTGAAAATCTATGTAAAGAACTCTCTTAATTCAATGCAGTGCATCACTTAGAACTTCACTGAACAACAAAATCAGCTCTTCACCTTCAAATGCCTGGTGGCTAATTTCACATGTTGTGTTAGCAATAGGGAACCATTAAGTTGAAACCCGAACAGAGTTTCAAAAGCGAGAGAGAAAAGTTTTGCTACCTTTTAAATTTAATCCTAAAATTTTTTTCATCTAAATTCTCAATTTTGTCTAGCAGATTGGATCTGATCTAACATCTGAAATTTGTTCCTCTTATTTTGTATTAGGTACAAATAAGAGAAGCATGAAAGTAGATATTCTATCCATCCAATGAACAATCTGTTCTTTCTAGCGACTATATGCATGGGGGAAATGTAAAGACCACAATAGACCTATTAGCGCTGTGTGTTCCCAGAAGGACTGATATGAGCAAAGTCAGTGAATTATGTGTACAACCTTCTCCTAAGGGAGAGTTCTGTGTGTGCCCTAAATATTATGCTTTGTTACAGCTTATTGGCCCTGAGTCTGCTTGTGAGATCAGAGTAAATTGCTCTCTTTTGGGGTGCACTAACTATTTCAATCTGTAAGATGAGTCATAAAGCCACAGAGGAAACACTTTTTTTTCTGGATTTTTACAGACATACTCATGCCCAATGCTTGAGTCTTTATGAACCTTTCTATATTCAGAAATTCTCAAATGGAAAGGTAAATCAAAATTTGGTAAGAGTTTCCTGTTGCTTCTAGACAATTCTTCATCAGCCATGCCCAGCTGGAAACAAACCTCTTTCCCAACCAAACATTTGCAGACAAGGTTTCAATCAAGAGGAGAGCCTTGCATTTAAAGTGGGAGACCTCATTCTTCATGTTTTTCATGAGAACTCTTATTTTCACAGAGTATACTAAGATTTAAAAAAAAATTTTAAGAACTAGTTTTGGTGATGGTGGTTGTTGTACTCCTGAGCAGTGTGCAGGAAGCCTTGGGGTGGGGCGTGGGGGGTGTTTGTCACAGGAACAATTCTCAGCTAACTGTGCCAGCAAGTTTAGTGCAAGGCCTATGGATGCTGTGGCCCTGAGGTGCTTGGGCCCTCTAGGACTGTACCCAGCAAGATTCGAGGGATCATGCAGTGCCAGAAATCGAACCTGGGTTGGGCATATACAGGTCAAGTAATCGAGCTGCTAACCTATCCCCCAGACCTACCTATCTACCTACCTATCTACCTACCTATCTACCTAGATATCTAGCTATCTACCTATCCATCTATCTATCATTTGTATCTATCTATGGTTTGCCTATAGATGGACATGCAAACTAGGTATTCTAGGTAGAAATTGTTGTGAAATTATAACGTGCTGTCTACCATGTAATGAGACTTGGGACCAGAGAAATTGTGCAGTAGTTTGAAGCACCTCTCTTGCAAATATATGGTCACAAGTTCAACTCCCCAGTATCACACATGCCCCGAATGACTGCTCTACTGATTGAGTCTGGCAGCTTTGCTCTCTGTAATCCCTGGCAGCACCTCAGCTGATTTCTGTCTGCCAGGAAAGCTACCGAGAGTATCTTGCCCGCCCGGCAAAGCCCGGCAAGCTACCTGTGAAGTATTCGATATGCCAAACACAGTAACAGCAAGTCTCAAAAAAAATGGAGTCGTTACTGGACTCGCTCGAGCAAATTGATGAACAACGGGAGGACAGTGTTTGTGTTTGTTTTTTTTTCACAGCCAGGTACAAGTGAGCACCAGAAGAAAGAGTGCAGCTTCCAGAACAGCAATTAAAGAAGTCCAAAACTGACAAACGTGGACTCTGACGAGCTCCACAGCGACCCCTGGTGACCACACCCATAAGGTGTGCATCTCCACCACAAGTGAGAGCTCCTCTGAGCTTGCATGTTGAGCCCCGGAGTGTGGACCTTGGGAGAACCAGGGCGGAGAGGGCAAACTCTAAAATTCCAGGTGGTATTCCAGTGAGCAGCACAGCTAAAAGCCGAAAATGCACAGACACGCCCCACCAAAGAAGAGACGGGGTTATAAATGAAATTGAAAAATGCTTGTGCGCCCCACATCATCCTCCACTACCACCAGGAAGGTGGTCTGAGTGGAGCAGCCTTGGATGAAGACATTTCTCAGACTGTGCGCACAGGAGCCTCCCCTGGACTTTGGACTCGCGGGTTCTGGTGAAAACTGGGGCACAGAACTTGACACTGATTCCTTTGGGTGGATTCTGGGGTGGAAGTTTGGGTGGCTCTTGAGGAACAACAGAACGTGCAAGGAAGAAACATTGAGAAGAAATGAAGGCTTCACAGCCTCCGACTTCTTCTCTCATCCAAGCATTAGATGTGAGCTCACGTTGTTGTTGTTGCCGCTGCTGCTCTGTTCGTGGTGCCGCGGATTAGATCGAACCCGGTTTTCCCACATAAAAGTCAAATACTTCCCCACTGAGTCTCATCCCCAGCTCCTGAGTCAACATCTTCGACACACTCTTCTCTTTTATTAGTCTAGGAGTATCATCTTTTGTCACCACGAAGGCACCTGTGTGACACCCACTGTTTTATTGTGCTTTGTTTTCCACATCGGAAACCGGATGAGGCCAAATAATTTTAGGCAGAATCCCAAGAAACCTACGATGTCAACATCATACAGGCCTCTCTTGTTTCCAGAACCATATACTCTGCCCCTGCAGGTCTGCTTTGCAAAGGACAAGAATGGTATGAGCAAAGCTAACAGCAGAATAATGATAAAATACAAACTTGACTTATATCCACCTTTAAACCCGATGTTAAAAACCTTCCATAAACCAGAGGGGAATGATGAAGAGGAAAGCAAACCTGTGTGCCCTTAGGCACTGCTTTCTTCTGAAAAAAAAAAAAAAACCCTACATTTTTCAATAGTGGCAGACTTGTAGTTAAAGTGAGGTGTACTTAGCATGTACTTTGTATGGATTTGCTTAAACTGTATTCTGAGAGTAAGTAGCTGTTACCCAATGTCTATAGGTTTTGTGCTTGTTTGTTTGGGAGCCACACCCGACTGTGCTCAGGGCTCATATCTGGTAGGCTGGGGAGGCCATAGGGGGTTCCAGAGGATGAACCCAGGTCAGCCATGTACAAGGTGAGTGTCTTACCTGCTGTACCACCTCTTGCTCCGCTTCTTTCCACCATGTGTATAAAGTAAATCAATATTAAAGTCAGCTGCAGTCTGTGTGTACCTTAGAATCAGGAAACAGCTGAGACACAGAGCAGACCTTTATGGGAGTTAATTTGATGGCATCATCACAAAAGACCTTCATGCAGAAAGAAAAATGCATCTGGTGAATTTGACAGCGGTGGTTCAAAATGGTGTGCTGTTAAAAATAGTCTTTTCAAATATCTATTCTGCAGCAAGGAAACGAAAGAGTTCTGAAGCTATCTTTAAGTACCTGCAAGCAACATGTAGCTTAAAAGATAGTATGTTTGCTTTTTAATATTTTGTACTAAAAACATTTTTAGGCTGAAAGAAACCCTCACTTCCCAGTAAGTTGGCTCACCAATTAATAAAAGGGCAGTAACTTTATACATCAATACTGTGAATATGAACATTTTTGAAAGCATGTGACCTAAACTGTAGGGGACAATGAAAAAAAAGGAAAGAAAAAGAAGTGGGCCTGGGAGATGGTTCAAAGGGCTGGAACACATGCTTTGCATGCAGGAGCCCTGGTTCTATCCCTGCCACTGCATGATCCCTCTGGAGCATTGATTGAGTCTGGAGTGACCCAAAGCACTGCCAGGGGTAACCCCTTCGAAAAGGGTGCATATGAGCGCACAGTTGCACGCACAAATGCTCTGATGGGACAGATGCTGTTCCCATCATCCTTCAGCAGCAGAGGCTATTGGATGAGAAACACAGAGAAGTTGCCCAGCTCATTGCCACCACCATGTGCCAAGGAGCATGACCACGAGGACTAACACCCTCCAAGGTATGGCTGAAGTTATTAGTAGGGGCTGTTCTGGGCAGCTAGGGCAGATCCCCAGCTTGCCCCACCACCTAGAGCCCCTGTGTAGCCCTGCTCAGCAATCCTGTTTCAAACCTCTGGTGATGTTGCAGGTTGTGTTTGCCAAACTGCATAGAGCTCAGTTAAACACAAAGGAATGGGAACTCCTGTACTTGTATGAGTTTCCTACAAATGTCAGAGCCAAGTACAGAACCTAGACGCTTATAAGCATTGCTGCCTTCCGGTTCTGGAGAGAACCCCAATCAAGGGATTTTTAGAAGGCCCCTGAGAAAGGTCTGTGCCAGGCTGTATTGGGGCTTCTGGTAGCCCCTGGGCTTATGGTCCAATGTTCACTCTCCTCTTGGTTTTCTTTCTAAGTGTCCCTGGGTTCAAGTTTCCTATTTTTTTTTTTTTGAGTCACAACTGGCAATGCTCAGGGATTACTCCTGGCTCTGAACTCAGTAATTCCTTCTGGTTGTGCAAGGGGTATCAAATGGGATATTTGAGGCTGAATTCTTGTGAGTTGCATGCAAGGCAAACACCACTATATTATCGCTTCAAACCCCAACTTTTCTCATTTTTTTAAGGACACTGTTTCTGTGGATAAGGGCCCTGCCCTGTTCCCACATGAGCTTGTCTTGTCTAATTCCAGCTACAATACCCATCTTTCCAAAGAGGGTCACACACTGAGATCCTGGAGGCCAGGACTTAACCATATTCATCTGGAATGGGCACAGTTCAACAGCAACATCCACTAAAATAGGTTTGTTGGAGGTTTAATTTTCATTCAAAACCCTGTGTGTGTGTGGTGGGTGGGGGGGAGCAGAGGTCGAGGCAGTTGGTAGCCAGGGGCCTTCTCTTTAGCTTCTCTAGTGGAAAGCTATGCCCAAGGAAGTTAGCTGGTGCCAAGGGAAGGCAGGTGAGGAATTCATCTTCTAGTTGAATTTTCAGCTCAATTTTGTACCCATTTTACTTTTTGGTGAGGTGTGGATTGAAACAGTAATAAAGCCCTTTTCAGCCGATAATGTCAGTCTTGTCAGCAGAGGGAACACTTCTCACTGTCCTTCCAGCTGGATCATCTCGTGACTTTCACTGTGATTTCGTGGCTTCAGGAGTTCAATTCCTAGAGGACTATGAAAAGGGAAATAAAGTGTTATTTTGCCTTATTTTTGATGTGGCTCGAAGAGACAAGCAAAATAACTATTGGGAGAGGGAACATTCAGAATTAGTGGACCAGGATTAATACCTATCAGGACACAGAGATAAAAGCAACTGGAGGTGGAGGTGGGGTTACAGTGTAGGTCCTGAGGGCTTGGGAGGAGGACTCTCATCCCTGGACAGCGACTGATCTCTGATAACATTTAGCACTCTCTCCCCATTGTTCATCTATTTGCTAGAGCGGGCACCAGTCACGTCTCCATTGTGAGACTTGTTACTGTGTTTGGCATATCGAATATGTCACAGGGAGCTTGCCAGGATTTTATGTGCGAGCCAGATACTCTCAGTAGCTTTATCTAAGTTTAAAGGAACAGATTCACTCCATGACTTCAAGACTTTTCAGATTCATTCTCCTTTAGGAAGAGCTTTGCTTCTCCTCTGACAACTGGTAGAAATCCCTTCAGGGGAGCTACAACCCCATTGAAGAAGACAATGGAGGGTCTAAAAACTGATAGGGAAAAATTACAGAAGATTTGGATCAGTTTATGCTGTCAATTTTCTTCCTTCATGCAACTGACATGAAATAAGGATAGAGTGGGAGAATTGCTGAAGGAGATGAACAAACAAATAAATGCAAGAAGGTACCAAATCACAGAGATTGTATTTGGGAAATAAGAGAAATAAGGGCAGAAGGATTCTGACTAAGGATGGGGAGGGGAGGTACGAATAGCAGTAAAGTAGATTAAAAAACATGGTACCAGAGAGATAGATAGTGCAGTGGGTAGAGCATTACCTTACATGTAACTAACCCAAGTTCAGTCTCCAGCACCCCATATAACCCCCTGAGCCCCACCACGAGTGATCCCTGAACCAGAGGGTGTCACCCCAGATACAAACAGACAAAACAAAACAGCAGCTTGTCACTAAGAAATCATTCCATTTCAAAACTATCACCAAAGCATGAAAAATACAAATCTTGGGCTGTGGAGATGACTCAAAGAGCTGGACCAAATGCTTTGTGCATGATAGCTCTGGGTTTGATTCCTGGCACCACATGATCTCCCTAGCACAGCAAGCTGTGGTCACAAAACAAACCAAACAAAATGTCACAGTCTTTTCCCACCATGTAATCACTCTTAGTAACCAAACTCCTGAAGAATATGAACAGAGAAGGGTAGTCCCAGTATGTGAAATCCTGAACACAGTAATGAAAGATTCTTCAGTTTCCCTCTGTCAGTTGGCAGGATGCATTCTTTCTTAAACCCCCTCATAAACTCCAGCACCCTTAAAATCATATCAGAACCAATCATCACAAATGGACTTTTATTGATTTATTTTCTGATATTTCCATTTGCCATTTCTTCAAGTTTTTTTTTGGTACAAGTAAATATGAAATAAATTTGTTATATGTCTGCCAAAGGAGCAGGCTGGGGATGGGAGGGAACTTAGGGATATTGGTGGAGGGGAGAGGACATTGGTGAAGGATTTGTGTTGGAAAGGTGTATGCCTGAAACAATTCTATTATGAACAACTTTGTAAATAATGGTGCCTTAATAATAATTTTAAAAATAGTGTATTCCACCCAAGAATAGCTGAGATCAGCACCAGGAGGATTACTCCATAGCTTAGAGGCCAGCCTGGCATTCTAGGGGAAAGGGCAGCTCAGATAGAGAAGGGAGTACCAAATAAAGGGTGTTTGGAGGATCCTCCTAGGAGGGGAGATGCATGTTGAAAGTAGACTAAGGACTGAACATGTTTGCCACTCAATGCCTCTTTTGCAGACCACAACACCCAAAAGGAGAGAGAGAACACAAAGTATTGACCTGCCACAGAGGCAGGGTGGGATGGGGGGTGGGGGGGAGGGATATTATCCATGGTGGTGGAAAATGGGCACTGGTGGAGGGATGGGTATTTGATCATTGTATAATCGAAACCCAAGCACAAAAAATTGTAAATCTACAACTGTACCTCATGGTGTTTCACTAATAAAAAAAAAAGAAATACACATTCAGATGATCCAAGTCACAAAAATACTTGATCTCCATTAAAAAGCTATCTCATAGCTTCCACAAAAAAATAATGTATTCCTCAAATAACTCTTCAGAGTCAGTGATACTGTTTACAGTTCTTTGCAGGCCAAGGCTGGGAAAAAGTGAACAATCTTCCTTGCCAGAAAATGTAAACAATCCTTGTAGGTAAAGAGAGCATATCAACAAACTCCAACATCTCTGAGTCACTAGCAGAGTCTGTGGCTTCCAATGGGTTTAGGAAATGTAAAATATGCCCCGAGCTGCATTGCAGACCAATGAAATGGCAGAGAATTCTCTTAATATCCTATCTGGAGATGCTGGACTACCGTAATTCATTGTGGGGACTCAGAGATAAACAAGGAGTATCATCAGGCATAGAGTGGTGATCCAAGCTAGTGTTATTGTGAAGAGAAGCTATAACCCCCCTAGACAAGAACCATTCTAGACTCTCTCTGATGTCCCTCTCCTGCTGCAGTCCTGCCTGTATTTTCTCCACTAAGCTTTCTCTTCTTTGCAGCTTTGAATCTCTTCCCCTATAGACAATTTTCCATGAGCTTGGAGGAATCAGGGACCACTGGACACTGCTCACACAGCGGAGACTGACACTTGTCCAAATATGCATCAGTAGTTCTTAAATAAATCTTTGTGATTGTATCCTTAAGACTAGGGAGGACCAGCAAGATCCAGGCTGTTTGCTTTCTTGTCTGTTGTCTTTATCTGGAGACTTTGGACAAGTTCAGACTGAGCAGAATACAGTGCCAGCAATTTGGGTCTGAGCTTCCTGATTCCTTTCTCTCTGCCAGCTGGGTGCTACCTTCAGAGCCTGGATACTGCCCAGGTTCCTTGTCATGTGGCATTTTTATCTTGAAAGTAAACAATGAAAGATTTTGTGATGAACCTCACATTGTTCATCAATGTTTCCAATCTTTGTGTCCTTTTCTGTTAACAACCAGAGAAAATCTTCCAAGTTCAAAGGACTCAGAATGAAGTCAGGCCCACTATCTATCCTAAAATCAACTGAATGGGGGCCATAATTACATCTGCAAAATCTTCTTACTACAGTGCTTGATTGAATATCTGGAAGGAATAAATTTTATTTTATTTTTGGGGCCATACTCCAGCAGTGCTTAGGGGTAATTCGTGGTTCTACGCTCAGGTGTCACTCCTGGTGGGGATCAGGGTACTATATGTGGTGCTGGGAATGAAATTGAGATCAGCAGTGTGCAAAGCAGTGCCTTATCTTCTGTACTATTGGTCTACCCGCCAGGAGTGAATCTTGAGGGACTATAGTAGAATTTAGCTTAAAACTGAATTGTTCTACAGGGGATTGTCCTGCCACAGAGGCAGGGGGGGATTGGAGGATGGGGGTGGGGAGGATATTATCCATGGTGGTGGAAAACGGGCACTGGTGGAGGGATGGGTATCTGATCATTGAATAATCAAACCCAAGCACAAAAAATTGTAAATCTACAACTGTACCTCATGGTGTTTCACTAATAAAAAAAAATTTAAAAAAAACCTGAATTGTTCTTCCCTTAGTCGTTAACAAGTCAATTTGCTAAACTCTAACAAGCTAATTTACTATGTGTAGAGACTTCTCTAAATTGCTGAAGACTACAACAAAATTACATATTAAAATTTGTTATAGTTGTTTTCTGTTTTGGTTTGCTTTTGGCTTGGGGCCCACACCTGGCAGTGTTAGGGTATGGCCACTTCCAGCTTGGAGCTTGGGGGTCACTTCCAGTGGTGCCAGGGGACCATGAAATGCCAGGCATCAAACCTGGTGCTTTTGCATACAAAGGATGTATTCTAGTTTCTTGGGTTACTCCTTGCCCATCTTGCCACAATACTTTTCAAAATGATCATCTTACTACTAAGAATTAAGCTACCTACATACAATCTAGCTATTCCACTTCTGGATATCTACCTCTAAAACATTCATTCAAAAGAACTTATGCACACTACTATTCATTACAGCATTTACTAGTACAATAGCTAAGATATGTAATCAACCTCAACGTCCAATGACAGACGAGTGGATTATGAAGTTATGGTATATATACACAATGGAATACTACGCATCTTCAAGGAAGGATAAAAATCACACGATTTGCTACAACCTGTATGGAGCTGGAAGACACTATGTTAAGTGAAGTAAGACATAAAAAGGACAAACACAGGATGATCTCACTTACATAGAATAACTGGATGAAAGAATGTGGTGTATTAAGGGGGGAATGCCTAAATCACCCTTGGCCCCATAGTATAGGGTGGAGAAGGACAAGAGGAGAGTGAGGAGAGAATAAAGAAGAGACAGAGAGGAAGCAACAGGAAGGGGACAGGGTTCAAGGGTCCCAGGTATATGGGTGGTATAGGGCAGTGGTAAGCTACATATTTAAATCACGAAATCAACAACACTGAAAAGATGAGATCCAAACTACAACAAGGAAACTTAAAAAATGTGCCTGTCAAAGTGGTAAGAGTGGGAGGAAAATTGGGACCAAACTGGTGGTGGGATTGGTACTAGAACACTGTAGCTTGGGGATTTTGGTG
Organism: Sorex fumeus; assembly: GCF_029834395.1. NCBI lineage: Eukaryota > Metazoa > Chordata > Mammalia > Eulipotyphla > Soricidae > Sorex > Sorex fumeus. The sequence goes on from NW_026606066.1 coordinate 26,278,194, forward strand.
TTTTCATTTTTTAAGTGAAACAAAAGAGTTTTTATTAAAAGAAATTTACTTAGAGAAGTGTTGAGAGAGAAAGAGAGAATGAGTGAGTGAGCAAGGGAGAGAGAGAAAGAGAGAGAGATGTTCAGAAAAAACTATGAGGTTTTCTAGAGGGGAAAATGCCTGATACTAGAACATTGTAGTAAAACTCAATGTAAAAACGCATGTAAAACTCAATCGTTAATAGGTTTGTAAATAATATTTTCTTGATAAAATTTTTAAAGATTAATTCATCTTATTATTTTTTCAAAAACAGATTTTAAAATATTTGCCTGACCAGAATGATTTTAAAACTAGAGTTGTAGTGGATGAAGGGTTGAGGAAAGAGATGAAACTTGTTGAGTGAATGCCAGTTGTTACAAGGAATTCTAGGACTTGATGTGGTCCAACATTCAGGCAAGATCCATTCATTTTGCTGATTGAATAGTCTCCAAAGGAGATCATTTTGTTTTTGAGTCTAAATTTTGTAGCAGGTATATAAACTTGCACTGAGGCTTAACTTTTGATAGTGTAACAGAAGTAGAAACTAAAGCAGACATATAAAATAAAGCAAAAAGTTCCTTACAAAATATTTTGAAAAATATCGTGAGCCAAATTAATGACCAAAATGCAAGACTTAATCATCATTCCTTACAGTGCCAGTCACTACTTACTAAGTTGGTGGTATTTAGTGTCTCAGTCTTATTTTCAAGTTCCTCTTTATATAAATACAGATATGTTAATCAGGGCCCAGTCAGGAAATAGAAATCACTCTAGAGTAATTTGAACAGGCATAACTTATTATAAATTTTTTTATAAAGCAGATGACTGGGTCAGAGCAATAGTACAGCAGAGAGAGCACTTTCTGAGTACACGGCCAACCTGGGTTCGATTCCTGGTACCACTTATGGTTGCCAGTTTCCAGGAGTGATATTTGAGCACAGATCCAGGAGTAAGCCTGGAGCACCACAGCTGGGTGTGACTCCCACCCCAAATAAATAAAATAGATGCAGGAAGGTGGAAAGAAAAATGTTAAAGAATATCCATGGCCACCTAAAGCAGAGAATCCAGGCATGGAGCAGTGGCCAGCCAAAAGGGGAGCCCATTTCCACAGGAGATGCCTGGGAAGCTGTGTTTGCAGATGAAGGCAGAGGGAGGATCTGAGCTGGAATTGGGATGCAGAGAGCAAACCTCTGTGTGGCCGGTGCTCAGAGGAAAGAAGGACAACACGAATTGGCTTATTGGCAGGAAAGGCAAGGGGTGGGGATGTTGACGCTGCCAGCACAGCTTCAAGAGTCCCTGAGAAGGAAAGGGCTGAGTATTACTTTCAGAGAGATGCAAGATTGGGATGTGTAACTGGGGCCCAGGTCTCTGGCAAAGGAGCAAGAAGGAAAACGAAAGGGGAAGCTTGATAAGTCCCAGGGACAAATGTTTTTCTCCTGTAGGACTCTCTCCTGTACCCCTTACAGAAGAACCTAACATGCTGGGTGCAGAGGAAAAATGAGTTAAGGAAATAACCCATTGAAGCAGCAGATAGGGAGCTGATACAGTAATGGGCAAAACAAAGTTCCCACATAAATCTCATTTGGTAACTTGATTTGTTGACTTCAAAATACTAAAAGAATCTTGCCATAGGCCAAAATCTTCTTCTGATGTGTAATTTTCTGATGGGTAAATGGTGTCTCATATTATGAAGGATTTATAACTTAATTAACCAATAATACACAGCTTTGGAACATTTGGATCATTTCTAATCTAGAGCTATTAAAATGGTGCTTTAATAAATATTTTGCTGGCAAATTCTTGTTATGCTCTTATTTCCTTAGGACAAAGTCTTAGCAATAGGATTCTTAGATTAAAAAGTAAAGGCATTCTTCCTAAATATTCCTAAAAATTGCTCTAAATATTCCTACCGAAAAGATAACAGTATGTTTGAATCCAAGTGTCCAATGATAAATGAGATACATAAGGGAATGCTATGCAGCTCTAAGAAAAGATGAAATCTTGCCCTTTGCTGGATCATGGATGGAACTGGGGGGTGGGTATCATGCTGAGCGAGGCAAGTCAGAAGAGGAAGGACAAATGTCAAATGATCTCACTCTTGTGTGGAGTACAAAGAAACAAAGCAGGGAAATAGACAAAGGCAATGAAAACAAACCCTGAGATTCTGACAGGCTAGGAATGACAGGGGAGTGAGCTGAAAGGGGCAGCAAAGGAGGCTTATTGGCACTTTGTGGTGGGCTTGGGGTGATTACATTGTACCCCTGAAGCAAGCAAACATTTATACTCTTGTAAACTAATATTACCTCTTTAATAAATATTTCAAAGCAACGAGTTTTAGTCAAATTTCTCCATTAAAAATTGTTTCTATTGTACTGTTACTGGGGTGGGAGGAGGAGATTGAGTTACACCCTGTGCTGCTGGGGGTTGTTACCAGGCATCCTTGGGGTATCATGCAGGGGTGGGACTAAACCTCGACCTCCAGCATGCAAAGCATTACTCCAGCCCTTTGAACTCTCTGCCTGGCTCCAATGTGTTCTAATGTGTTCTAATTTTAAAAGACACTAATTAAATGAATTTTCTGAAGATAATGAAATTGTCTTGGAGAAAACAATTCTTATAACAACATTTAATAATGAGTAACTCTAAAGAATTATTTAGAATGATAATGAAGTGGCTATTAGTACAATACCAGAGACAGAAATGCTAGAACTTACAAATGAATACCTTGATTATTCCAAACATAAATTTCAAGCCATAAGCAGAATTTATTCTACTAGGTCATTTTGAAAAAATTTAAAGGGAAAAACAAAAATCTAATGGTCTACTCTAAAAGCGCTGTCTTTTAAAAAAATGTTGATAACTAGATTTCTACTCTTTAACACAGAAACAGTTTTTAAAAAATCCAGAAAGAAACAGATGGTGAAGATAAGGAAGATTGGAAAGAAAAGCAAGGATGGAAGAAAGAGTCACATAAAGAGAAGAGAGGAGAGGAAGGAGAGAGGGAAGGAAGGAAAGACAAAAAATCAGAAAGATTATGAAAAAAGGCAGACAAGGAAAGATATGAAGATAAGAAAAAAAGCTAGGAGAAAGGAAAGTGCCAAATAATGCTAAAAAAGAACATAGGCAAAGAAAAAACATTTTAAGTAATAATATCTAGGACAGTAATATTTATTATCTTTGTGGAAATATGGGCCATACCCTATGGTTTTCAGGGGTCACTACTAGTGGGTTATGACTAATAGCATTTAGTTTGCAAAGTGCATGATTTAGCCCAATAATTGATCTTCCTCCCTCTATTTTTTTGGGGGGGATTTAGGGCTACTCCTGGTGGTGCTCAGGGCTTATTCCTGACTCTGTATTCAGGATCACTCCTGGCAGTGCTTGAGGGATCATATAGGATGCAGGGGATTGAACCCAGGTAGGCTGCATGCAAAGCAAGTGCCCATTTCATTGTACTATCTCTCCAGCCACTTATCTTAAATTAAAAATATTAATTAAAGATGTTCTCACTGGGACAGAGAGATGGTACAGGAAGTAAGATGCTTACCATGCATACAGCTAACCCTAGATCAATCCCCAGTGCCACATATGGACCCTAAGCATAGGAGTGATCACTGATCAGAGTCAGGAGTAAGCCCTGAGAACCACCAGATATGACTAAATCTCCCAACCCCCTCACAAAAACAAAAGTCAGGCCTTGTGATTTATAATAGTATTAATGTTAATGATTTGGAGACTAGGGAGATAGTATGACAGTTAAATTCCATACCTGCATATGACTAATATGGAGGTCTGGAGGTCTTACCCCCTTCTCCCCCTAAGAACTGCTGGGTTCAGCCTTGGTTTTCCCCAGTACTTAATTAAACTAAGTAGGGCCCAAGTAGAATGCATCCTTGGGCCTGAATCAACTGAACAGTTTGGTTGCCTGAGAATCGCCAGGTGTAGTCTTGAGCACCTCCTGGGAGGCCAACCCCCACCAATGAATGGCCGAAAGGTGTGGTTCTGTCAGACCCTGGAGTGCCAGGGATTACTTAGGACCACCACAGCAATTCTTGGTGGTCTCCAGGGCCATACCTAATGATGCTCGAAGGACCATGTGGTGCCAAGGTTTCAACCTGAGTAGACTGCATGCAAAGCAAGCACCTTATAATCTCAATACTGCCTCTCTGACCCTTAAATCATGATAAAGTTTAAGGAATCTACAGTTTATGAAAATCCCACATGTAGGAAAAAAGGTTTCCTCACCTGATCGGCCTGCAAAACACAGGTGGCAGCATTTTGGCAACACTTCAGTGTTGGGTCATCTAGGAAGTGAGCAGAGAGTGAGTGTGCATGTCTGTCATCTAGGAAGTGAGCAGAGAGTGAGTGTGCATTTCTGTCATCTAGGAAGTGAGCAGAGAGTGAGTGTGCATTTCTTCATAGTGAAGAGTGTCTGGTACTTTCACTCACTATACTCTACCTCTGAATAAATGGTGCAATATTCATCAAAGATGGTCTGGAGCAGCTGTCTTAGCATATCCACCATTGGTCCCTAGAACTGACTAGGGCTGATGGCTTAGCACTGGCTCATGGGTTCTCCAAGGTCCACTGGGAGTTTGGCTCCAGAGGGCAACTGTGTGATCAGAATTGCCGAGGGCAGGAAGTGTCATGTGGTGTTCATGTGGTATCCAATGTTCATCATCCTGGCAGAATGTGACCCAGAAGCCACAGATTCATTGTGTCTAAAGGGTGGGCAAGAGGCCTGGAAAATAAAAAGGCCTGGAAAATATAGCAAGAGATCCAACTTGCACTTTGAGCTTAGAGTACAGTTATTGCCTTGACCTGTTTCTATAGGTAATTTACTTTTCTTTCTTTTCTTCTGTTTTCTTGTCTTTTCTTATCTTTTCTTTCTTTCTTTTTTTTGGGGGGGGGCAAGAGTTACATCAAACAGAAGAACTGAGTCTTTAAGTCTTGGGCATGAGCTCCCTTTCAGAGTACAGAATTTCTACTACTCTGAAGGGGTGGGGTCGTCGGGTGGGGGAAAGACCCGTTGCTATTCCTCTACTCTTTCCCCAATCTATTCGGGAGCTGGCAAATTGATTAGATGAAACAGTGATATATTTGTCAGAGTCTGATAGCAATTTCCTTCCATTAATTTGAGAGACATCCGTGGCTCACAGCAAGAGAAACTAAGGCTACCCTGGTGGGTCGCATTTAAATTCATTTGTTTTTCTGGCTTTCATCTGAGACATGGAGACTTTTTCTTCTCAACAGCTAAATCCTTTCCATTTTTTGTTCCTTCAAATGGCACTAAACAAGCACTCATCAATTTATATTTTAAAATCTCCCGACAATATCCAGTTGGATGAATCTGTTTAATTAGCGGCGGGTTGGTGCTTTCTTGGCCCACAGCAAGTCCAGTTACCAGAATAAAAGCCAGGCATTGGAAGCCGCTGGATGGAAAAGCGAGTCCCCTACAATGGTGGGGAACAAGAAGAGACATTCTCCCCACAAATGTAAACCCAGGGAAAAATTTGAATATATACAAAAGATTAAATGAACAATAGATGAATGGCAAATGAGAAAGCTGCCAGTGACCAGACTTTCTCAGGAGCCAACTTTAACAATATGGATTATTTCGGATAATTCACGGTTTGCCCCTCTTTATTCTTTGTCTCCCCTGTAATATCCAGGCACGACTTAGACGGATAATTAGGGCATTATCATATTCCTTAACCAAGTCGGACAAATTGCATTGTGCTTCATGGTAAACCGACCTCGGGCTCTGTGATTAGCATTGTCTAATTGTTCCAAATAAAGTCCTTGCCTTTTTTTTTCTTTTTTAAATGGCATCAACTTTATTTGTCAACACTCAAGAAAGAGCAACTGTTCCTTTTCTTGGAGTTTCCTGAATGTGCTAGTCACTAGGTAATCTTACAGTTAATACAGGCCACAGCATGGCAAAATGTAAGAAAATGTAAAGGTCAAAAACATGTTTCTATTATGAAAAAAATGAATGATAATGACATAATTTTTTCAGCTCATCAGGCTCTTTGCTAAGTGCTGCTGTTATTGCCAGATCAGTAGTGTATAACAAAGAAGTGCTTTCCGCAGCCTGCTTCATTAGTCCGCCCTGTAGGACCTCACCTCCAGACCTTTCACTAATCTGTTGGCCAGCTCTATAGTCTTGTTAGTTCTATTCACTTCTTCCCGACAGCAGATTTTCTCAGCTCCAGCCCTCCCAGAGGCCATGGTGAAGGCAGCCAGGTTTGTGTCTAGTTCCTTCAAATAAAAACAGTGAGAGACAACTTTGGACATTGTCAGAACAAGTAAAAATATCGCTGCTGATTTATTTTCTATTGCAGAAAGTTAAATTATACAGTGAACCCCAGAAGTAAACACAACAGCGATCCAGAGACGGTGCCAATCCACACAATGAGAAGGTGCAGTGGAGGAAAATGGAAGAAAGGGATATTCGGCCATTTATGTAATTTTTGTTGTTCAAAACAGCACTGAGGGAAGAGAGGAACGCACATACAAATTCAAAATCCTGGGGGGAAATGGAGAATGCTATTTTCCTAGACAAATTACCTGAAGTCACAAGATTTAATACAATTGATTTGTGTGTGCCATTAGTGCCAATGGCAGCCCTAATACAAAGCATCCTCAAACACTTTGCATTGAAAGCTGAAGGCAAGATAAAAACCCAGGGGAAGCTGTTAAGGTGAGATTTGAAGAGCAGTGAAGAATCAACAGCTCGGAGGGAGGGATCAGAAGCTGGGGGGCTGGAGGGTAGGGGGGCTGGGGTAGCACCATCTAAAGCAGAACTTCCAGCTGGGGATGTAATAGAGAAAGGGAGCCAAGGGGACTGGGAGTTCCCACTGAGCTGACAGTGAAGCTCGATGGGTAAGTGGGGTGAATGGGCTGGGAAATGAAGCTTGTGAATGTGTGTGTGTGTGTGTGCTCAGGAGACTTGGCTGTTTGTTTGGGGAAAGCAAGAGAGGTTTGGGGGAAAAGGAGAACACCCTAAAGAATCCTTGTTTAGCTAGCAAAAGAGCCATCTATGTGTATATCTGTGTATGTTGGATGTGTGTGGTGTGTTTATGTGTATATATATGTGTATAAACATATGTGAATGCTTGTATGTGTATGGTACATTTATGTACATATGCATGTGTGTATACACATATATGTTGTGTATAAGCACATATATGTGTGTATATGCCTTTGTAGGTGTGTGCATGTGCACATGTGTATGTGCACATATATGACTGTGTATGTGTGCTTGTAGGTGTTTTGTTATATATTTGTGTGTTACTGATTTGCTCTTCTCATCCAAGAATGATCTGTTATGTAATGTTTATAGGCAACTGCCATGAAGACAGAGAAAGTGCTATTGCTTCTACAGCAGATAGGGAAGGCATTTGTAGATGGTAAATGGGGAAGACTCATGGGAAATAAGTAGAAGAAACATTAACACTAAGAATAACTTGAGCCAGTCAAATCCCCAGACATGCACCTTGCACGCAAATCTCAACATTCCTTTGGTCTTTTTTGGCCATGAAACTTCTGTCAATCAATTTCGTTCTTTTAGAAACTAAGCACAGACCAAGAACCCCACAGAAAATGAAGTTGAGTGCTTCACAGCATCTAAGAAGAGAAACTTAGTATTTCTTGGGCCTGTGAAGGTTCACCCACCTTCCCAAGCTCCTTATGTTGACATCCTGCTGGTAGCCACACCCCTACATGGTTTTGGTGCTCATAGGGGGAAGGGAGAGACTCCTTTCATTGGAGCTTGTGCACACAAGCTGGCACACAAGAGTTGTACCTTTTAGCTGCAGGATTTGTACACAGCTGACCAAGGTGCTGCTGGAAATGTTTATGGTGTTGGGGATCACACACAGCCAGGCTGGCAGGCACTGAAGAGCAAAGCTGCTGAAATTACATGTGACATAAGGACAGCCCCAGAGATTGATCTCAGCCTGGGAAAGCAGGCACATTAGTCCCCGAGTCTTCTCCTGGCCCCAGACTGATGCTGATCAAGTCAGCACAAAATTCCTCAAGCAGTTAAGCAACCCTCCTCCCAGTCCCAGAATTCTCCATATCTCTCCACCTTCCCAAAGAGTTGGCGCATGGCTATGCACCCACAAAAACCATGTAGCTCATTAGACTGAATTAGATGGAAAGACAAGGTGCTGCAAAATCAATCTTATGTTGTTGACCTGCATTGATGATAAGACAGATGGCAAAGTGGGCAATATTTCTCCAGGAAAAACTCTACTTTCTTTTTTTTTTTTGGTTTGACTTTTTTCTTTTGTCCTTTATTTATTTATTTTTAAAATTTTTATTAATGGAACACCATGAGGTACAACTTGTAGACTTGCAAATTTTTGTGCTTGGGTTTCAGTTGTACAATGATTGAGTACCCATCTCTCCACCAGTGCCCATTCTCCACCACCAATGATCTCAATATCCCTCCCACCTTCCATTCCCTTCCCCGCATCTGTGGCAGCGGCATTCCCTTTTGTTCTCTCTCTCCTTTTGGGTGCTGTGGTTTGCAAAAGAGGCATTTAGTGGCAATCATGTTCAGTCTATAGTCTACTTTCAGCATGCATCTCCCATCCTGGGAGGATCCTCCCAATACCCTTTACTTGGTGCTCCCTTCTCTATCTGAGCTGCCTTTTCCCCCAGCATGTGCGGCTGGCCTCTAGGTTTTGGAGCGAAACTACTGGTACTTATCTCGATTATTCTTGGGTGTTAGTCTCCTATTTTGTTACTTTATATTCCACAGATGAATGCAATCTTTCTATGTCTGTCCCTCTCTTTCTGACTCATTTCGCTTAGCATGGCACTTTCCATGTGAAAACTTTATGTTATGTCCTCTTTATGTTAGTGGATCACTCATGTAAAAACTTTATGTTATGCCCTCTTTATGGTTAAAACTTTATGCAAAAACTTTATGCTATGCCCTCTTTATGTTAGTGGATCACTCAGGTGGGTTTGGAAAGGAAGAGAGAGAGAGAGAGAGAGAGAGAGAGAGAGAGAGAGAGAGAGAGAGAGAGAGAGAGAGACGGTCACTTTCTCCTAATCTGCCTCTGCCACTCCAGAACCCGCTGGTAAGACTAGGACTGATGAGCCACTGCTTAGCATAGGCCTGAGCTCCACCAGCCCCAGCAGTTGGCCATCAAGCCACACCTGATGTTTGGTTGGTCTTCTAGGTACAGGAGTTGATCCCCGCCACCCAATTTCTCTGGGAGCCACAAAATCAGGTTGGAGTGAGGATTTGTTCTTTGTAGGAAAGGAGAAGTCAATTTCAGGCCTTACCAAGGATTTTGGGGTTCTTGTCTCACCTTGAAGAAAAAAATTTAAGAGTAGATGAGCAGTGAAGTAAAAACAGATTTTTTGGAGGTTTTTGAAGGGGAGGAGGGAGAGAAAGTGGGAGATAGTGGAGAGTAACACACTCAAGAGAGCATGATAGCTTCCCCAAAGGCAGAGAAGCTTGAGTGGCCATGAAGACCGACTTACATGCCTATTCTCAGGGTTGCCTTGGTATGGAGTTTGCTGCCAGAGGTGGGGTTTGATTAGATATTGTCACAAAGGGACAACTTTTGAAGTTTCTGGTGAACTTCCTTCAAGTCTTTGATTGCAGTTCCTGTCTCTGCTGAAGTCTGTCGCCTCTGTAGGGGTCTGGCCTTCTCTGGCTCTGTTACTGGAGCCAGGTGAAGCCTAATTCCTGTTTTCCCTACAAAGTTGGCTTTTAGCAACTTCAGGGCTATGGATATTATTATTTCCTGCCATTGCCTTGGGAGAGGGCCTTCCCTATTTACTTGTCCACCTATATCACTCTGATCAATAACTTATTAGGTAAACGGCCTCCATTTTAGTTGATGAGGGCTACAGAGATGCTTTGACCATGAAAGATTTTTTTTTATTATTAGTGAAACACCATGAGGTACAGTTGTAGATTTACAAATTTTTGTGCTTGGATCTCGGTCATACCACGATCAAATACCCATCCCTCCACCAGTGCCCATTTTCCACCACCAGGATAATATCCCTCCCCCCATCCCCCCATCCCCCCCTGCCACTGTGGCAGGGCATTCCCTTTTGTTCTCTCTCTCCTTTTGGGTGTTGTGATCAGCAAAAGAGGCATTGAGTGGCGAACATGTTCAGTCCAGTCTACTTTCAACCTGCATCTCCCCTCCTGGGAGGGTCCTCCAAACACCCTCCACTTGGTGTTCCCCTTTCTATCTGAATTGTCCCATGAAAGATTTTTTGATTTACAGTTCTAGGGACTTCTTAAAAGTCTACGATCAAAAGATGGGTGGATTCAGGACCATCAAATTCTAAGGGTTATGAAGAAATAGATTCAAAGAGCTGGTCTGTGGACAATCTGTGGGTTCCTCACTGACTTCTCAGTTTTGCTCTCCATACAGTTTCTCCTCTATGTGAATGTCTGTCTTCAAAATCCCTATTTTTTTTTAAAGTCAGAAACCATATGAGAGTAGGCTCCACCCTGATGATCGCCCTTTTCCTTGACTAACTCTACAAAGGCCCTACCTCCAAGTGTATTCATCTTCTGAAAAGGCAGCGGTGAGTACTTTGGGTTGCACAATGTAACTTTCAACAACTATCAAATCTCAGATACTGAACGGGCGGAATGGTACAAAGATATTTAAGGAGGGCAGGATGCAGGTCAGTGGGAAAGCATTTTCCCCTGCATGTGTGAGGTCCTGGGTTTGATCTTCTGTCTCTGTAAAACAAGAGCCAAACAAAATAATAAGTTCATTAAGACAAGGTCCTGCCCATACAGAATCATCATTTAGTGAGTGAGGCAGGTGGACATGCACAGGAAGGCAAATTAAAGATGGAGATTTAGAGATCACCCTTATTATTGGGGGTATGAGGGACACAAGAGGCCCAGTCTTTGTTTCTGGATAGGGGAGAGGGAAGGCAGTGACCTCCTCTTTGTAGAAACTCTTCTTCTAGAAGCAGGCCTGAGGGGAGTGTTTCCTCACGAAGTTGCCTCATGTAGCTGGGTCCTGCCAAAGGGCTCTGATTCCCCAGCTTTGGGGGGGAAATTCTGATTCTGACTCAGGAGGGTCAGGAGGCAGGTTTCCTGAGTTTTGGAGCCCGGAACCCTGAGCACAGGCATCTTTGGGAATGGGGGACAGGGATGGGTACCTCAGGCAAACATGGGGACCTATAATAGATCAGGGGAGAGAGATTTCCTCATCTCCATAGTCCTTGTGAGAAGCAGGCCCAGGATGTCTGTCAAAGCTCTTCCTGCTCTTCTGCCTCACCTCTCAGTGGAATCCATTCCCTGCTGCCTTCTTTCCTGTCAATGGGAGAAGAGTAGGGAGCCTCCTGCTAGAATTGCAATAAAATGGGGTGTCATTGATGTTGGTGGGACTATGCCCACATTGCAAAGATTCGAGGTTCCACATTTCTTTGGAAAATATTTGAGTTCATTCTGAGGACTGTTTCTGGGCCATGGAGGGCAGAAGCTGGAAATCAGGGGAAGGAAAGAAGGAAGACAGGAAGGACTGAGGAAGAACAGGCAGAGAGGAGAAACTTATAGGAGAGCAACCAAATCCCCATTCTGGGCTCTTACTCTCTTGCAAATCCAATCCCTCACACAGTTCCATTTCTTAGCACTGACTGATCCTCTGTGAAGAGTGTACCTTACTGTTGCCCCCATCTCCTCGGCAATGACAAGGCCCAGACTCCCTAGCGTTTCCGCTGGTTTTGTCAGGCCAGTTCCTCCAGTTAGGGGTGTTCACCTTCTCCCAGCCCCACTCCATCTCTGCTGGGAAGAATGACTTTCCTGTCCTAAAATAAACCATGCCCCAAGTCAGGCTAGAACCTTCTAGAAACTGTTTCACCAGGACCTAGAAATGCTGTTTCCTAAATCTTCCAGGCATTTAATCTCTTCACTTAAGATGTCACCGTCCCAATAAGCTTTCTCTGAATCCTAGGCATGAGAAGGCACTCCTCTAACCTGCTCTGAGTTCCCAAAGCCCAGCCTAAATAATGTCATATTATAGCAAGACAGTTCCTTCGGTCCCCCTGGCCAGATTTTGAATACCTGCAGCGTAGAGATTTTGTCTTCATCTTTGAGGCCTGGGGTGGAGTTAATGCAAACCGAGCTGCTCAGCTCATATTTGCAAGCAGAGGGCAGGAGAGGAAAATGTGTTCGAGAAAGGCTGGAAGATTAGGTGAGAGGATGGAGAGGACAGGAGAGGAAAGGCAGAAGCATTAAGAGTCCTCCGTCTCTGAGATCTCAGAGGTCCCAGGCAGCTGAGCCTTTTGTTCTTTGGATACAGGGGGCTTCTGAGAGTGGCCCCCAGGCACCATCCAGGAACTGGGGATGGAAATAAAAGATACTGAGCTAGTTTTCAAGAAGCCCCTTGATTAGGTAGTGTTGGAGGGTAGGGAATGAGGAGTTCACAGGTGACAGGGCATCCATTGAGCAAATCACAATTTTCTACAGGGTAATTTTGGGTAGAGGCAGAGGACCCCCTCCTTCCAGCCTGTGGAAGTGGAGACATTTTGCCTATTGAATAGCCTTGTAGAACAGGAACAATGATAGAAACCCAAGAATAATATGAAGGAACACATGGATGTGGGATTTGTTGAGTAAATTTTTTTTTTGATTTTTTTCCCTTTATTTTATTTTATTTTTTTTAAAGTTGTAGATTTACAATTTTTTGTGCTTTGGTTTCGATTATACAATGATCAGATACCCATCCCTCCACCAGTGCCCATTTTCCACCACCATGGATAATATCCCTCCCACCCCCATCCCCCCATCCCCCCTGTCTCTGTGGCAGGGCAATCCCCTGTGTTCTCTCTCTCCTTTTGGGTGTTGTGGTCTGCAAAAGAGGCATTGAGTGGCAAACATGTTCAGTCCATAGTCTACTTTCTACATGCATCTCCCCTCCTGGGAGGATCCTCCAAACATCCTTTATTTGGTGCTCCCTTCTCTATCTGAACAGCCCTTTCCTCTAGGATACCCGGCTGGCCTCTAAGTTATGGAGTAATCCTCCTGGTGCTGATCTCAGTTATTCTTGGGTATTAATCTCATACTTTGTTACTTTATATCCCCCAGATGAATGCAATCTTTCTATGCCTATCCCTCTCTTTCTGACTCATTTCGCTTAGCATGATACTTTCCATATTGTACCACTTGTATGTAAATTTCATGACTTCATCTTTTCTAAGAGCTACATAGTACTCCATTGTGTAGATGTACCAAAGTTTCTTTAACCAGTCATCTGTTCTTGGGCATTCAGGTTTCTTCCAGTTTCTGGCTATTGTAAAGAGTGCTGCAATGAACAAACAAGTGCAGATGTCACTTCGACTATACATTTTTGCCTCTCTGGGATATATTCCCAGGAGTGGTATTGCTGGGTCAAATGGGAGCTCAATTTCTAATTTTTTGAGAATCGTCCATACTGTTTTCCAGAAGGGCTGAACCAGTGGACATTCCCACCAACAGTGAAGGAGTGTCCCTTTCTCGCCACATCCACGCCAGCATCGGTTGCTTTTGTTCTTTTGAATGTGGGCCAGTCTCTGAGGTGTGAGATGGTATCTCATTGTGGTTTTGATCTGCATCTCCCTGATGATTAATGATGTAGAGCATTTTCTCATGTGCTTTTTTGCCATTCGGATTTCTTCTTTGAGAAAGTTTCTGTTCATTTCATTGCCCCATTTTTGGATGGGGTTGGATGTTTTCTTCTTGTGGAGTTTAACCAGTATTTTGTATATCCTGGATATCAACCCCTTGTCAGATGTGTATTCGGTGAATATCCTTTCCCATTCTGTAGACTGTCTTTGTATTTTGGTCACTGTTTCTTTGGAGGTGCAGAAGCTTCTTAGTTTAAGATAGTCCCATTTATCTATCTCTGTTTTCACTTGCTCGGCCAGTGGCGTGGCATCTTTGAAGATACCATTAGCTTCAATGTCATGGAGGGTTTTGCCAACTTTATCTTCAATGTACCTTATGGTTTCTGGTCTGATGTTGAGGTCTTTAATCCATTTTGATCTTACTTTTGTACATGGTGTTAGGCAGAGTTCTGAGCCTATTTTTTTGCATGTAGCCGTCCAGTGATGCCAACACAATTTATTAAAGAGGCTTTCCTTATGTTGAGTAAATTTTTGTGTTTTGTTTTGTTTTGTTTTTGAGGGGGTGCACATCTAGCAGGACTTTGGGCTTACTCCTGACTCTATGCTGGGTGGGGGTGAGGGCTGGGGAGTATCACATGTGTTTCTGGGAAAGAAACCTGCATGGTCACATACAAGTTAAGTGCCTTAACCCCTTTTAAGTCTTTCAAATGTTGTGCCTTTCTTGTCTGTTTCTACAGTTGAAAAGAACAGGAATCACACAGTGTTTCCAACCTGGTCTTCTGTGGAATATTTACAAAAGTCAATTGAGGCATTTGAGGGAACGCAGAAGCACTTTCCTAAGGTTGTGCAGCATTTGTCCATGTGATGGGAAGAAAGGTTGGCTACTGTTTTGTTTTGTTTTGTACCATTTCGTTTTGGAAACCTTCCTTTTATCCTCCTCTGGATTAATTTGTGCTTTTCTTAGTGATGCAATGGCAACAGAAAAAAAAAACCCAATTCAAATCCTGTCTTCTGATCTCATGAAAACCCAGGGACTCTGTCCACCAGTGCTGAGCTTGGGAGGTTAAGACAAGATGCTTCACTTCCCGGGGCAGAAGAGATAGTGCAGAGGGGAGAGCAATTTATTCCCGGCATCCCATATGGTTCCCCAAGCACTGCCAAGAGTGCTTGCTGAGTACAGAGCCAGGGTAAGCTATGATCACCACCGAGTGTGGCCCAAACCCCTCCCCAGTAGAGATAATCCCCACTCCCAGGGTCAACAGCAGTCCACTGACCCCTGGGTCTGGCTTGTACTGCATTTCTTTAGATGGTCTGGAGAACCTATCCTGGCTGAGGTGGTTGGCATGCTTAGCCCTTTATTTCTGAGTGTTTTGATTGTCTATATATAGTCTTTCTGGCACACGGGAAAGAAGAGTTTACCAGATAAAAGATATTGTCAGTATCCCTCCTCCCCTCTTCCTTCTCCAACGTGAGGCAAATAAAAAAAAAAAAAACAAGAAAACCCTACCCCTTCTATAGGATGTGTGCAATGATGTGATTAATATGGAAAAAATTAAGGATATAAACCCCTTTCTTTCCCAGCGTCTGTCTCTTTTTCATTCCTTCCTTCTCCCCCTCCCCCTTTTTTTAATGTTGCCCTTTTCAAAACAAGGGGAGATTCTGCATAGTTCCCGTGCCCCAGTCATCCAGTGGCGTCACATCTCTATGGCAATGACTGCCCAGGGCAGGAATACAGAGCAGCTGTAATTGTGCAACGCCTTATTGCTGGTGCATGTCAATCAGAACCTATGAATTGAGAAAAATTTGCTCTGTTCATTCTGTTAAATGATGTATCCAATTAAACCTGTTAGAATTCATGATCTTCAGTCAAGGTTAAATGAAAGTAGTTACTCCTGTCAGCTAGGTGATTAAATGCTGCCTACATCAGGCACATTTATGTGCAAAATTAAAATTTTGGTATAAAGCATGAATCTTTATGCATGCCAGTTAATTATCTTTCGGTTCCTCTACTTATTAAATGCCCACTGCATTTCTTCTTAATCATCAGCTTCCTTTCAAAACTTATCTCATACTTCACATTACACCGGATTTCAATGTTTAAATGAAATGCTTTACCAATGAAAACTTCCGCTTTTTGAGGGTTTGACTGTACTATTCTACTGAAAATAATTATTATTAACATTTTCTCATTATTATGTACAAGAATTTCTAGAAGCCAGTTTGACTCATGTTGAGGTATTCTGGAAGTGATTTCTAGTAGGGGCTGTAGTGTGGCTTGGTTCTTACAAGACTTCAATTTCATGAAAGTTCCCTTACTTCAATCACTGTCCTCTGCCTGTGTGCAGAACTTCTTGCTGATGGGAGGTGATGGTTTCTTTATTTTTGCTTTTCAATCTATGTCGCATATGAATGTAATGATGAGGCGATTTACTATTATTACACACCATCTTAGCATCCTCTCCCCCATTGTAATGGCCACATTTTTGGAACATAATAAAGAAATGCTCACCTATCCACCTTTGTTTAAAAAGTAGAAAAAGGGAAATGGCTTCTGCATCTCTTCAGAATCCTTTAGGAGAATCTTCCCATAATCCTGGAGCTTCTCTTCATTCTTTTCCCTCCCTTAAATAAAGTCTTTTTTGAATTCAGCAAAAAATAAAAGAGAAATAGACAAAGGGAAGGGTGTACTGTATATTCCTTTGTAAAAAATAAAACAAGAACTACAGACCACAGGTTTCAAACAACACAAATGCTGCCTCTTCTGTGGTTTTCAATAAATGTAAAGTGCGTGGTAACATGTTGACTTCGTAGCAACTATGGTTCCCAAATCCAGCATTATGGTAGCAGGTGGATGTAACAGAAATGCCTCATTAAATAATTCTTTTTTCTCTCTTTCTCTTTCTTTCTTTCATTCTTCTTTCTTTCTTCCTTTTTGTTTTGTTTGATTTTTGGCTTATACCTGGCTATGCGCAAGGCTTACTCCTGGCTTTGTACTCATGAATTACTTCTGGCAGTGCTTGGGGTTACTCTATGGGATGCTGGGGATCAAACCTAGGTTGGACACATGCAAGCAAATGTACTATTCACTGTACTATTTCTCCAGTCCCTATGTACTTTTTTCTTAGAAGCATTTCACACTGCTTTTCCAAAGAGGTAGATTCTATTTTATTGTGAAAAATAAGTAACAATAGATACACAGAATTAAAATTAAAATTTTTGCAACAAATGTTCCCTTATTTTAGGTGTTTATGTCTCATTTTACAAGGTGGATGCTTCCCTTATACATCTTGAAACTTAAAAAAATTTCCTGCTGTTTAATTGACTTATAATAAATAACACCAACAAATCCAATGTTATTGAAATCAACTTGCATTAAATTTAATTCTCTTTGTTATTGTTTCATAGTCTCACAATCTTTTATAATCAGAAAGCATTCAAGAACCACAGGAAAATGTCTTTAAAGATGAAGGGTGTACATTCTCAATTTAGTTGTTGCAAGTATTTAAATAAAAATACTTCCCTTACTAGAAAGTTATGAGATATTCCTTTTAAATGAACTTGAAAGGGGCTTATTTCCATGAGAATGAAAATAGATTTATTAACAAATGAAATGGAAGAAACGTCTTTCACTGAATAATATTAATGAATTAACCAGTGTTTGGTGACACCGAGCAGCTGCTTATGTAGGAGTATGTTAGAAGATAATTTTTACCAGAAAAATGCCCTCACACTCCCCCATGCCAATAATGCTGCCCCTTTATTCTTGATTTTACAGCTCTTTATTAGATAAACCAACATTCAATGTAAACTTAAAAACAAAATAGTACTCAAGAATTCATGGGTTGATGAAAGTTGAATTCAAGCTAAAGCTATTTTTTCATTTGTTGCAAGGTGATGTGGGTGGACAGTCCCAGAGCTTTTGTGGTAGGATGTGTGTGTGTGTGTGTGTGTATGTGTGTGTGTGTGTGTGTGTGTGTGTGTGTGAAGGGTGCAGAATCAACTTAGGACTCTCTAGTGACTGAGCTTTCAGGGAGGAACACATAATCTTTTTGTGGATCATCAATCCAATCTCTTTCAGCCCTGTTCCTTACTGCTGCTGACTGGATTCCTCAGCACTTCCCAGGCACAGCTGCCTCTCAGTCCTCTCAGCTAAGGTAGTGCTGGAGGTGGTGGAACATTGCAGTCAGAATCAGGCAACCAGGGCTGGAGGTATCAGCTTCCTCGGACTGGTGGAAATAACGGACACCGGGGACTGCATGACACTGGGTTTAGAGTACATTTCAGAGAGATTTGCTCACCTCTCATTGCGAGGAATGGATTGATATTTGCCTTAGACTGGAGGTAGGTCCGGATAGATTTTCGGTATGTGAAGCAGGCTTAATCCACAATAGGCAGTAGCCAAAGTGCTACCTGGGGAGGGGACACTAGCCAACTTGGGCACTTTGGTGTTATTCAGGGGATGGTCCTCATGTCCTCCTCTGTGCTTTGCTTCAAGGGGCACTTTGGAGTTGTTGTTAAACAAAACGCTAAAGGTTCTAAAGGGATAGCAATTGAAAATAATTACCCAGAATACCCACAGTTCTCATTCAGCGGTGGCATTGGTGTAAAGAAGAGCAACCAATGCTCTGATTCCTTTCCTGAGGGAGAGAGCCTGGGGGGAACTGTGTGTGTGTGTGTGTGTGTGTGTGTGTGTGTGTGTGTGTGTGTGTGTGTGTGCGCGTGTGTGTGCGTGTGTGTGTGCGTGCGTGTGTGCTGAAAGCCCAGGATACACAGCAGGGAGAGAGGGACAGAAAGGGACAGAAAGAGGGTACAAGAGCGGAGTAAGCGAGTATCTTCTGGAGTTAATTCCTACCATCCGTGTTTTTTATGTGACCATGCGTGTCTATTACCCTCCAGGTGATAGAACCTTTTTCTTTTCTCGCCTTCCTTAAAAAAAAAAATCATTTAGAAGCAGGAACAATTTTCTGTTCAAATGGTTGCTGGCCCTAAGTGGCTTAAAAACTCCCAGTGGGAAGAACCGCAGCCCTCTCAGAGGCAGAGTGGCCCCTGTCTGTGAGAAACACCCGCCCGCCGCGAGGCTTTTCTGGCCGGCCTGAACGTCAGCTTTGCAACGTGGAGATGTAACGTAGCTTGAAATCAACCGTGTGTTTAGCGCAGCTTTGTCTGCCCACCTGGCGGCAGAGCGGTTGTTCTGTCGCCCGCTGCTTTCCCAGGTCACACAATGCCATCGTGAGGAGAAGGACTGGGCCGGATTTCATCAAAGGCTTTTTGATTAGACACAGTGCAGAGCCCGGTTGTAGCAGGGAGGCCTCTTCTGGGACAAGGATGAAGGGGTGTCGTGCACACGCGCGCACAAGCTCCAGGTGGAGAAGATTGAGGCCCTGAAGCTTGCAGGCTCCAGCGGCCTTGGGGGGACAGAATCAGGGCAAGGACATCCCTTCCTGCCAGGGAAAGCCAGTGGTGTCCATCGTGGCCTCCACTATATGCAAGACCTCATACTGCAGCTTTTGGTGCAGGTAATCCTGGAGATGGGAACAAGAATCAGGGCTGTCTGCAGGTTGGCCCATATGAGGCAGTTAGCTCAGAGTTTTGCACTGTGGGACTGGAAGAAGCCAGTTTCAAAGACAACTTAGGTGGAGGTTCCCTGACACAGTTTCCTGCTTTGCAGACTTTATCCTCTACTAAAATACAGATGAGAATAGTTTCTACTTGCAGTCTCTCTGAGTGGAGTGACATCTCCAAAACAAAAGCACCAAGTGTCCTTGTTGCCTTGTTTGATTTGCTGTGATTAATTTTCCAGCCAGGAAGAAGTTTCCTCCAGTTGGAGAAGTAGCCTCAGTTTTTCCATTTAACAAAAGCAGACCTGTCAAGCCCACAGCTTGCAACTTTCCCTGGTGGTTCTTGGATTCTTCATCTCCTGAGCGAATAGAAAGGTGCAGGATGCACATGTGTAGGAGTTAGGAGGCTTTGTGGGCATATCAAACTTGTTAGGCAGACTATTTTTAGTGCCCTAGAATTTGGTATGCTCATCCCCCCAGTCCTTTCCTTTTCCTCTGTTGCTGAAGTGGTTGCAGTGACCAGGAGTTACACACAAACACACACACACAGAGTTGTGGAGTTCACCAGGGGTCCTTCATTAGGTTGTGGTGCTCACACAGTTGTAGGAGGAAGGTTAGAATTCCTTTACACACTTGTTCACTGCTGGTGGTAGGGTGTTACACTCCTGGCAAGGGTGCTGGCATATCTCTCTAGCTGTGTAGCTCACACACACCGGGCTGGCTTTGCAGCCACTAGAAACTACTTGTAGCTCTAGAATTATGGACAGAAAAACTACCAGGTACAGACAAGAGCTGCCAGGGCTCACACTCAGTACACGTGAACTGTACCAGTGGTCAAGCCCAAGGTTTTGTGACCACAAGGGAGGAGCTTTAGCCACGAAGTCACGCCTCTTTCAACAGTATTTTGGTTAGTTTGGGGGCCACACCAAGCTCTTTTCAGGACTCGCTCCTGGTTCTTTGCTCAGGGATCACTCCTGGGCTTGGGGGGCCATATGAGGTGCTGTGGATCGAATCTTTGTAGGCTGCTTGCCAGGCAAGTCCCTTATCTTCTGCATTATCGCTCTAGCACTTAAACACTTCACAAAAGGCTGTTTAGCTAATTCAGTGAGATATGCCAACCCCAACCCCCTCCCCCAAGTCTCCCCTCTCCCCCCCCCCACCCTGCCATCCCCTCGGGTGGGGGAATAGCCGGTTTAAGTGAGTGTGTTCTATTTTTGTATATACAAGCAAACTCACAATTGGAAGACTATTTGGAAAATAGCTTGTGGAAAGAAGAAAAGGCGAAGATCTGTCTTAAAGAAAAGTAACAAAGTGGAGAGATAGCACAGCTGGTAGGGTACTTGCCTTGCTCATGGTCAACTTTGGTCAATTTCCAGCATTCTATATGGTTTCCTGAGCACCACCTGGAGTAATTCCTGAGTTCAGAGCCATGATTAACACTGTGCATCACCAGTTGTAGCCCCAAAATGAGAAAGGAAAGAAAGAAGGAAGGAAAGAAGGAAGGAAAGAAGGAAGGAAGGAAGGAAGGTCAGGGACGAGACAAGGATGCCCACTCTCTCCACTGCTGTTCAATATAGTACTGGAAGTACTTGCAATAGCGATTAGGCAAGAAAAAGATATAAAGGGCATCCAGATAGGGAAAGAAGAAATTAAGCTCTCACTATTCGCAGATGACATGATACTATACTTAGAGAACCCTAAAACCTCTACCAAGAAACTCGTAGAAACAATAGGCTTGTATAGTAAGTCTATAAATGTACTTCATGGTGTTTCACTAATGAAAAAAATGATAAAAAAAAGAAAAATCTTCTAGTGAGAAGTTTCAAGCATTTATGAGAAGTACATAGTGAAAAAAAATGGACAGATGCCAGATTAAATTAAAGGTGCAGACTACTCTTTTTTATCTAGTGCTGTGTCAGAGATCACACAGGCTCATGCTTCCCTTAATGCCGTCTTCTTGATCCATTTAGTCAGGAAAGGGAGACTTCCTTGGACCCAAAGTTAGCGATGATGTGAAGGAAAATTTTTGTCATGAAGGCAACGTCATGGTCCAGATGTGAATCAAGCAATGTTTGAAAAATCTATAGCCATACCCCATTTCCTCCAAAAAGGAAGTTTGTGGCTTGAGAGGAAAGAAGAGGGTTGAAGGGAAGATGGACAGGTCCATGGCAGGAATCATATCTCTTGAGGGGGCTTTGCCTCTGTTGATGTGTCAGGTGCCTTCTGAGGTGTTTGTGTGCAAGCAAGTGTGTGACATACCCACAGAGGAGGGGGATCTTCCTGCTTTCAGGCCCTGTGGGGCAGCACAGAGCATCAATGTCATCATCAGACGGTGATGGCTGGCTGCAGGGTCAGGAGTGGCCTCCTAAACACTGGCTCTGAGGAGATGCAGGAGGAAGAAAGTACATACTTTTGAATATGAGGCAAGGATTGTGACCTCAGCGTGTGTGGTGGTTGGTGTGAGGGGGCAGACACAGATGTAGAATGGGCTGCATGGCTAGAGGAAAGGCCGGGGGAAATTTGGCTACCAGGGTGGACCCTTTCATGTGTGGGCGAGAAGTACTGAGACCTCAGGTGGACACAGACGTTGCATCTGCCTCTCCCATATGCCAAATACTACAGAAGCGCTTGGGAATGTCAGTGATGTGCCTCCCCCGAGGAAAGGGAGATTCTGAATTGTCCACATTTGCTCTGTATCTCATCAGGCAAACTCCAGTTGGACTAGGAGTTGAAGGGATGTTTTCAGTTAGAGGGAGAAGGCTTGAGTTTCTAATGACATTGAAAACTGAGTTCAGTTAGAAAAGTGTAGGGCTTTGAAAAACTAAATGGTTGATTAAGAGATATGCTGAATTAAGAAAAGATGAATTCATGCTATGCAGATGGATTTAGAGAACATCATACTGAATGAAGTCAGTCAGAGGGAGAACAGATACAGAATGATTTCACTCATATGTGGGATATAATGAAACACACCAATTGGCTGAAGATAACAGAACCAGAGAACTGGTCTACAGAACTGGGCTTACATAAGATGCAGGTGGGAGGGACTCTGATGGAAGGTGTGATGTGGGGATATTGCATGCCTAAAACCCTAATGTGAACAGTATTGCGAGTCCCCATGCTTCAAATAAAATTAAATATCTACTTATCTCAATATCAAATACATATATCATTCTGAGAAAATGGACATGCTTAATGTACTCTTTCTCCAGCCCCTCATAGTTAAATGCTAGCTAATGGAAGCTAATGTTCAATACAATAATCAAGAAATAAAGATCTATTATTTAATAAATGGCATAAACATTTCACTCAACAAAGTTATGTCATTAGAGTAAACTTAAGTCAAGGTGATGAAAACTGATGTTTAAATCAAACAAAATTCACAACCTTATCTTAGACATTCTGTCTGTTTACTATACTCATTGAACTCTCACTAGGCATTAGAAAGAAGACAGGCAATGTAGCAGAAGAAAACACACAAGCCCTGGATTCAGGCAGGCTGGGTTTGGATTGTGGCACCATCCCTCTCAAGCTGTGTGCTTTGGGATAAGTTGTTTAATCTCTCTGCTTTCCCATTTCTGTATTTGTAAATAGGAGTGGTAATAACAAATATCTTATAGAAACTATTTTAAGGATAAAATCTATGTATCTATGCAGCACATCTAATATAGTCTGGTAGATAATGACACGTATATATGTCTATGTAATATGCGAAATGTATGCATTAAAATGCCCTTTCTTTGTCAAAACCTAATTATTTCACTCAGGAAGTGCTGCCATGCAGAATGTAGGAATATCTTACATTTGTACATTTAAAACAACTATTTATTGTGGTGCTAGGGATTGGTGCTCATAAAGCGTGTATACTTCAGAGTCATGTCCCTGGCCTGAGTTTTAAAAATTAATTAATTTAATTCAGCAAGTGAATTATATGTATCTCATTTATCAAAAAATGAAACATGTGACCAGATAATCCCTTGGCTATTATTTTTAGTTACTACAAAGTGTGACACTATAAGATCTGTCATAAACATTAAGAAACATACATTAAAATATTTGTATAACAAAGCACCAGGTTTAGTTAAATATCTGTCTTTTTGAATTGGCTGTTGTGATAAGAGGGAACTGGTTGGTAAAGTACAAGAGAAATGCTAAATATGCATTATGACAAACAGTGAAAAATTAAGGATTGCAACTAACATTAATTACATTCTAGTAAGATGAATAGGCTACTCATCATTAATGAGCACATACACCTTTGTCTAAGTTTCGTATCCACCTGTGATGAATGTGCTAATAGGGATAAAATACATCATAGTAACATTTGAATTAACAGCACACTAATAGATTGACATATGAGTATGAATAAAGCTTTTAATCATATAAACTGTACCACACCCAGGAGCAAAATTTTCTATATTCCCTATACCACATCCAAATGAGTGTGGAAAATGTTAGCAACATATTTTTAAAACATAAGGCCTTTACCTTATTTAGGATATTGTCCATATTTTAAAATATTCAAGAAAAAATGGTTTGCTTATTCTTTGCTAGTGACTTAACCAAGGTGAAGAAAATGATTCTCAGTTTCACTTCGATAATTCAAGATAATTCAATCACTGTAGGTGTTTCCTATGTTTTGTCTAATTATTTAACTTTGATTTCTAGTGTACATATTCCGATGAAATATTATCAAGTTGAGATCAAACACAATGTATACTAAGCTAAGGTCAACCTTTTGCTTTGGGGAGAATGCTATAAAAAATCAAAGATATTCTTTCGATTAATACTTGATAAATTTCTACAGCACTAGAACAGCACCTCATAAATAAGGTAGTGCCATACTATTCTGATGGATGTTGGATTCCTCATACATTAAGTCATATTATTTAAAGTCTCACCCACTGTGATTAACTATTTTTGGAGGAGAGCAATTATGCATATATCACAACAATGCTTATAATCTAAATCCATTCCTGTTGAGAAAATATAGATTGCAGTATAAAATTTTCAAGTCATCCAGGATCATATACAGACTGCTCTAGTATTTATACTTATTTAAAAGTTGGGGATTATGAGCAGTTTGATTGCATACTAATAGCTGGAAGTCTTTAGAAAGCTTTAGTGGGTCATTAATCATTTATTCATCACTGAACTCCCAATAGGTGCCTGGTGTGAAGGCAAAGTTTAGACATCTGTGTAGATAGCAAATGCAAGATTCTGTGCCTTGGGGACTAGTTGTCGGTGACAACCCCCAGTGACTGTGATGAAAAATCTCAGTTACTGTGGCAAACTACGCAGAAACTAGCACTGAGGAGCTGCCAGGACTGATGGGAGGGAATTGCTGACTGCGTGGGATAACTTACGAGGGGATAGAAAAGTCTCTTGGAAAAAAATTACACAGTGAGAGAAAAGGAGAGAATTTTAGAATACCATTCAACTTTTCCTTCTTACCAATGTCAAATTGAAAGAATTCCATTCTTGACATTTGTAGACATTTTCACAAAGGAGGTAATGTGAGTTTCATCTCGATGAAGGAATGAATTTTTCAGGTAGATGGAAGAGAAGAATTCCTAGCAAAGAAAGAGAAGGCACAGGATTAAGAAATTTGATATTTATTGCAGGGCATAAGCTTTGCCATGGTTGGAATTGACACTACTTGAGGGTGAAAATCAGAGGTGAGTCTGACTTTGAAGGGAAATGGGGGATGGCTCCTTGGTAGAGTGTCTGAGTCATACAGACATGGGGTTGTGCGTTTGATACTGAGCACTACTCACTATGTTACATATGTGTACAGTTCCGAGAAGGCATGCAGCCATGTGGGTGAGCATCACACTTACTTTCACACATATGTGGTCCCAAAGTCATAAAAGCAATGGCACTGGGAAAATAAACATGGGCTTACAAAAAGAGAAACTAAAGTTATTCTCTGTATCTTAGTACAGAATTTGTGCACTTGCTCTCTCTCTTTCTGTATCTCTCTCTGTCTCTCTCTCCCTCAAAAATAATATGAATCTCTATATTCAGGACCATATCTGAGGATAAACTAATTTACTTGTTGACTGCATAGTGTCTTAATTTTTTCAACACTGATGAACTATTTTCAACTGATGTATCAGACTTGAGCTAGGTATTTGGAAATCTAATAGGAAATAAGGTGCAAGGTCTACTTTGCAGGAAGATATCACTTCCCATGAATCAGAAGTAGATATAGTAGATATAGTAGAATACCAAGTATCAGTAGAAACAGAATGAGGAAGAACATGTAAAGCTATGCTGGGGCGAACCTTAAGAGTCTATCTTAAAATCTAGGGGCAGTGTATGGGAAAGGCTACAGATTATGCATTAGCACTATTGTTCTAGCTTCATTACCTGTTGATTGAGCAAGTGAAGGGAGAGCATGAAGTTTTGTTGAGTATCTGCTGTGGTCAGATTTGACAGCAGCACCTTTACACTAACCATCGCAGTTGATCTCTTCAGCTTCTTATGTGTGTTCATTTCTATTTTTACAGATGAGGAAACTGAGGCTCAGTGAAATTGTGTTTCTATGGCTAGCAATGGGAAGCCAGGCAGTGACTGGTGGCTGTCTGGCATTAATCATGGATACTGTGATGCCATGAGAAATGTCTCTAGATCTCCAAATCTAAGTCCCTTTCATTTCCCTCTCTTTCACTGCTTCCAACTTGGTCAAACCTTATCATTCCTCACCAGAATTACTGTAAAATAAATTTCAGTAACATTCCCATAACTGGATTACCTGCTGCAGTAGATAACTAACTTCCCACTTATCTCCTGGCTTGCTCCCTCACTATATGCAGTCTAGGTTCTACACCACAGCAGAATGATTCTGTAATTCAGTACTCTCTGTGGCTTCCTGTTTACTCAAAAGGGAGGCCTAAAGTTTAAAAATAAACTGTTTATTATGACTTACAAGAATCTGCATGGTTGGACCACTAGACCACCTGTGACCACTCTGGCCTCATGTCCTTTCTCTTTCACTCTTTAGCTCTGCACAGTCTCACTCATGTCTTGTTCTGTGAACTCTCCCAGTTTGTTTCCATTTAAAAGTTTGACCTGGGGGCTGGAGCAATAGCACAGTGGGTAGGGCATTTACCTTGAATGCAGCTGACCCAGGTTCGATTCCCAGGATCCCATATGGTCCCCTGAGCACTGCCAGGAGTAATTCCTGAGTGCATGAGCCAGGAGTAACCCCTATGAAATGTAGGTTGTGACCCAAAAAAGCAAAAAAATAAAAATAAAAGTTTGAGACTTTCCATCAGTATTTTTTCTAGAGGTCAACCCCTTTAATTCAACACTTTATATCCTATTTCCTTGTTTAATTTTTTTACCGTAAGTTCTGTCATCATGGATCAGATTATATTTTAAATGTATCTTTCTAATTTGTTCCTCTAGTGTAGTCAATGAGAAAAGATAATGACTTAGAATAGAGTGGGAATAGGGAGGTTGGTAAGAAGTGACTGGATTTAAGATAAAAGTTGGAGGTCATGTTTATAGGACCTGTGAGAAGACTGAGAAGAAAAGGAAACCAAGGTAATGTTTTAGGTTTTGACCTCAGCAAGTGGATGAATGGTGATGCTATTTTTCTCAGATTTATTTACAAGGTGGGATTTTTTTTATATAGTAACTCAATAGTTTGGTTTTCACGATTATTCTATGAGGTATATTTAATATCCAGAGATGTATATCTGCAAATAAAAACTTTGAGAAAGAGGTATTAACTGGAAAGATTATTGGGCATTATCAAAATATGGATAATATTTTGAGAACAGGGGACTTACTGAGAGAGACAGTAACCAGAGAAGAGATATATGAAAAATTGTTGAAACAATCAGCGTTTTAAGATTGAGTTTAGAAACAGGGATAAAACTAAGTATAAATGATGTAGAAAAAGAAAATTCTCTTAGGAGCTAAGTCCAAGAGACAGAGAATAGGATGGAATACAGCACATGAGACTTGCAACTAAGGTATAAGTAAGCTTGTGGAATAAAAGATGGGAAGCTGGAATGGTTACCTGGTTGCTTCTATATTTCTCTATGAAATATATGACAAGGTCTTCAACTGAGTGTTGTGTAGGAAGGGATATTGGAGATTGAAAGATTAAGGAGAAAGTGCATAATAGTTATATGGGGGTGTAGGTTAATGAATTTACTAGGGAAGTTTCATTGTTAAATGATGTTGAGTGCTCACTAAAGATTTTTGTTCATAAGTTTGAAATGACCCAGATAGAATGGGTGTGCGATTTTCTCTGACAAAATCCAACTGCTGAAGTTAGATGAGTTCAACTTGGTTTTCTTCTAAAGAGTGTAGTGGAGGATATGGAGGCAAGGGTCTTAAATTTGTTTGAAATGAGATGAATCTTGGCATGCAGGCAAGGTAGTTAGAGCTGAGAGGACTTGAGGAAGTGACAGGAATGTGACTGGACTGATGAATAGGCAGTCTTAAAGGTACGCCAGGAGAACAGGAGATGATGATCAAGAAGAGATTGAGTTTTCAGAGGCATTTATATTCCACTACTTGTTAGACATTGTTCAGAACACAGAGAATATCATGATAAACAAAAGAGATACCCATGGCATTTATAATCTTTTGCAAAAAAATGGATAATAAAAAAACTATATATTGTGTCAGATGATGATAAACGTAATGAAGAAAATTAAAGCAGGAAAGGGCAATAGGAAGTAGTGAGAAGGGTTGCTGTCATCTACAATAAAATGGGGTTGAAAGTCTTTATTATGAACATGATATTTAGGAAAGGCTGGAAGAGGGGGTTGGAAATGAAATACAGAGATCTCAGAGTAATATATTCAGGAAGAATACAACAGATATAGGGGATCTGATTTGTGAGAACAGGACTGGTGATTGAGAGGAACTACAAAGAGGACAGTAACTAGGGGCGAAGTGGCCAAAGGCAATGTGTAGATAAAAGGTCAGGAAGATATGCTGCTGGGTGAGGCAGGTATGAGATTACATGTGTCTCAAGCAGGATTGTGGCAGGCTTTATTTTTTTCATTCATTCATTCATTCATTCATTCATCATCCTGTTATTCCTCAATTGCCTTGAGCAGACCCCAGTAACGTCTCTTTCATCCTAGCCCTGAGATTATATTCAAGGCTCTTTAGGAGAATGAGACCCATCATTGTTACTGGTATTTGGCATATTTGGTACGCCACGCCACGGGGAGTTTGCCAGACTCTGCCCTGTGGGCAGGCTACATTCAATAGCCTGCAAGTTTGTCCAAAGTAGGAATGAGATAATAAGATGTCATAAAAAGATGTCCTGATAAGATGTCGTGGGGCTGCGAATGCGGCTGCGCGGTTCTGGGAGCTGGATTTTATAGTCTCTGAGTCTTGGCCGTTGATGGGATTACACCGGCGCCAGGGGGCCAGGTGGTGGGTGTGACCTGAGGCAGGCTTTATAAGTCATTGAAAAGATTTGGCTTTTATTTAGAGTAAAATGGAGGCATTTGAGGATTTGGAATAGAGACCAGCCTTTATTTTAAAGGATCACCATGCCTCCTGTGTTGGGAGGTAGACAGAATAGAAAGAGGGATATCAGCCAGGAAGGTAAAAAGTGATAGTGGCTTGGATCTGTGTGTTAGCTATAGAGGCAGGAAAGGTAGATCAGAGTCTGCATATATTGAAATAGTAGAACTCAAAGAGTTTGCCAGTAGGTTGGATGTGAGGCAGAGAGGATTCAGGGGAAACTAAGGATTATGATCTAAACCTGCCAAAAGGTAAGAATGGATATCCACATTGGTGGATAAAAGTGAGGGTGCATCAGATTTGGTTGAAGAGTAGATTTTGGTTTTGATCATGTCAAGGTTGAGATACCTCTTACACTTTTGAGATTCCTCTTACACTTTCATATTGAACTTTAGAGCCTAGAACCTTGTATACTAGTCTCTAGAACTCAGACCCTGTACTTTTTTTTTTCCTTTTTTTTCCCCTTTATTTTATTTTTTTTTTTTACAGTTGTAAATTTGCAATTTTTTGTGCTTTGGTTTCAATTATACAATGATCAGATACCCATCCCTCCACCAGTGCCCATTTTCCACCACCATGGATAATATCCCTCCCACCCCCATCCCCCCATCCCCCCTGTCTCTGTGGCAGGGCAATCCCCTGTGTTCTCTCTCTCCTTTTGGACAGACCCTGTACTTTTGACCATTAGTTCTGTTTTATCCTGAAGATAAATGTTGGGTGTCATCTCAATCTATAAGCTGTATGAGAGCTCCAAGGAAATGTACATTGGATAGATGAGAAGAGTCCTAATAATCTGGGGTAGGGAGACACTGAAAGTGTAGAGGCCAAAGACATGAAATATAACCAGTCAAGTTATTAATCAGAAGTATCTAGCAATGTAGAAAGAAATAAATATGTATCTAGGAACCCAGGATTGGCAGTGACAAGGTGTGAAGCAATAAGTAGAGGGAGGTAAGGAAAGCAGAAGGATTGTTGGAGTTCAGGAATAGTTGAGTATCAAGATGTAGGGTGTTCACAAGGTTGTGATGGGAATTGTGGTGGAGAGAGGCAGTTATATTGACATCACCTTGACTCTACTGATCAGGAGACAGAGACAATTCTTAATGAGAGGCTGAGAGGGTGGTAAAAGTTGATGATTTGCTTTAAAAAGAAAATTTTGAATGATGAAGGACACCTAAGTTGTAAGGCAGGGGCAGGTGTTTGGTTTTGAGTTTCTTGGGGAAAAAAGGAGACAGTTTTTCTTGATGTTGATGACGATTTCATCAGGGTATGGAGGAAGGGTCTGGGAGAGGAGGATTGGGATTTTGGGTTTGATCAGATAAGTACCTGTATGATGAGGGATGATCTCTGATGATCAAGGTTAAGGCAAACATTGTTTGAGAGAGAGTGAGAGAGGCTGGAGCTGTGAGGGGCTCAGGATGGATGCAGGGCAACATAGAGCAAGATCTCCTGCCTGAGGCTGGGGATGTTATGGCAGCCAGGAAGACAAGTTGATTGAAGACCAGCCTGAGGCTGGTCACACCCGGATGGGTAGGGTAGTGCAAACGAGAGTAACTCTCTCTAGGATCACTAATTATAATAATGCCACAGTCATCACAGTTGAATGGGGAAATTTATCAGCAAGTAGGCCAAAGACTGAGGGAAGTTTATCTGCAAGTAGGCCACAGAATGATGAATGACTCTTTATTCCAACCCACTGATTCTCTTAGCCTAATAAATATTGACCAACGAACGCCAAACTTTCTCTCTGATAAAAGTAGAGAGATGCTAAAGAATCCAGAAAAGAAAGAGGTGAGACTTCTATGAACTTCAGAAAATGGCCATATCATCCTTCCATTTGGGAATGTGGAATTCAGAGGATGATAGTGTGAAAAGGCAGGGTTTGAGAATTATTATATAAATATAGCCTTAGAATGGCTCAAAGACTGAAAATCACTCTTTCGTGGGATATGTGGATGTAAAGACTAAAAAATGATTTCCTCTGTTTCTCATTTATTAATATTATTGTTATTTACTTTTGAACTACTGGGAACTGAACCTAGGATTACACATGTGAGGCATACATCTATTCTACACTTTTCTGAATTAAAAAATCAGTTAAAATACACTTCACTAATTCCACTTATAATTGAAATATGCTGCTAACTAATTCATTTTAATTCATCCAACATCAGATTAAAGTATTGACTTCATTCTACACATAGAAGTCTGGATTAAACATAACA
This sequence comes from Sorex fumeus, assembly GCF_029834395.1. NCBI lineage: Eukaryota > Metazoa > Chordata > Mammalia > Eulipotyphla > Soricidae > Sorex > Sorex fumeus. Next base: position 26,309,107 of record NW_026606066.1, read on the forward strand.
ATACCTTGTTATGCTGTCTTCTGTGTTGTTAGGAGCATAAACATATCTGAACTGGCTCATTTTATACAAGGAAATATGTGATTAAATGGTAAAGCTCTTGGTTGCCCTAATGAGATAGTGGACAAGGGAGTTTGGTGGAGGTCATCTTGCATGAATAGTAGTAACACCCCTACAGGGGCAGTGAGGTGACCCAAAGGATTAGAGCACATGCTTTGCATGCAGGAACCCTGGCTTAATCCCTGGCACCACACGGTCCCTGATCACTACTAGGAATGGTCCCAAAGTGTTCCAAATAATAATCACCATTGATATTCTTATTTAGTGTTATTGAATATCTATTTCAACTTTGTTTTCACTCTGGAATTTTTTTCTTCTAAGTAAAATAAGAGAGGGAGAGAGACAAAGAGAGACAGTGACAGAGAGACAGAGACAGAGAGATACAGAGACAGTGAAACAGAGACACAGAGAGACAGAACCACAAAGAGACAGAGACAGAGACAGAGAGATAGAGACAGACTGTGAGACTGTAGAAAGGATGGCTCCAAGTTAAAAGCAATGGAAAAAGAAGACGCCCCTTGGACAGTGAGTGGTGACCATGTCTGGCAGAAGTGAACTGTAGACTGAATGACCAAGTCTTTCCACAGTCCCTGTGCTGAAACTGAATAACCAGCGTGGTCTTCTTAGTGGGGGAGTCTTGGGAAGATGAGGTGCCATAAAGGTGGAACTCTCATGAATGGAATAAATTTGGGCCCTTATAAAAGAGATGAGAGAGAATTCTCAACACTCTCTTCTATGTGTACACAACAAAACAATAACAACAACAACAGTAACAGCACAATTCTCCACATGCAGGGTGAACTCTTCTCTGGCAGAGAACTTCTAAGGCTCCATCTGCCATGAATCTGTGAGCCTGCAGAAGTGTAAGAGAGAATGCTTGGTGGTTAACTCACCTAGTCTTTGGTATTGCGTTATAGTGTACCTGACAGATGAACAGGCACTCAGATCTTTGACTTTACGGGTTGTTGATGGATTGTTTTTGCTCTTAGCTGCTGCAATTTACTCAAATCCTCCTTTGAATCTTGGTCTGGAGAAACCCCTGGGAGCAACCACAGGATACTTGTGAGACCTCCAATGGGATCAGGAAATGTGGCCTCACAGAAGCTAAGGAATTCCAGTGGTCCCTAATGAAGTGAAACTGAATCCTACCATTGAGATACTTGGCCTATACATTTAGTTATTTATTGTTCACATTTTTAAATTGTATGCTGGGACCAGGGAATAGCTCAGGGGTACATGTCTTATATATTTAAGGCTCCAAGTTTGAGCTCTGGCACTGCAAATACACCCATATGCCAATAAGAATGGCCCTGGTGGCCCCTAGCACAACTGGGTCTAACGAAGTATTGAACCATCAAGCCAGGTTGGCTGAATATAACTAGGAGTGGCCCACAGCAAATTCATCAATAATGCTCCCTTGGCCAATTGCTTGGGAGACCCTCTCTAATTAAACATTATCTTGTTTTATTTTTTCCTTAAAATGTTTAGCTAGGCGGCCGCACGGGAACCTTGTGGACAGCAGGTTTGAGCCGGGGGCGGGGGGCGGCAGGGGCCTCATAGGAAGGGGGGCGTTCTGGGCCGTCCTTCACGCCCGACCGAGGTCACCAGCTGCCCCTCACGAGCGGCTCTCCGGCACGGCCACGGCCCCGGAGGCACAAGGACTTAGCACAGAGAGCCACCCGCTTGGAGCAGAAAAGCAAATGGACTATGTGTTAAACCGCGCCAGCATGCCTGCCCGGAGGGGAAAGGGTGTGGACCCACTCGCCCGCTCCTCTCTGGAAAGAAAGATGGCGGCCGCACGGGAGCCTTGTGGACAGCAGGTTTGAGCCGGGGGCGGGGGGGGGGGGCGGCAGGGGCCTTATGGGAAGGGGGCGTTCTGGGCCATCCTTCACGCCCGACCGAGGTCACCAGCTGCCCCCCACGAGCGGCTCTCCGGCACGGCCACGACTCCAGAGCACAGAAACCAATCTCTTAACTATCTAACTTTTAATAGAAATACTTCCAGGGTTAATAAGTAAAACAGCAGAAATCCAAAACTGCGCGGCTGCTATTGCAGCCGCGCGACATCATTTTATTCTTAAACCCAGCTGTAGAAAGCAAATCATTTCACAACACTGTTTCAGCATATCTGATTGGGGGGGGGTCGTAAACTCTAAACAATAATTGTGCATCTTCTATCGAAACAATGTATCTAGTCAAAGTAGATAGAGTATTAACTAGAACTCATCTGCCTCACAGGAATTGGGAGGGGTGGGAGGTGGGGTTCTATTGGGGTTTGCGTTTAAAAATAAATATTGGTAAAGGGAAATGTGTTTGATACTTACATGACTGAGACCTAAACCCGAAAGCTCTGTAACTTTTCCCACAGTGATTCAATAAAGAAATAAATTATTTAAAAAAATTAAAAAATAAAAGTTTAGCTACATTTATCAATTTCTTCTAGGTTCTCTTGTTCATTGCAGCACTATTAACCATAGCCAGAATCTGGAAACAACCTGAGTACCCCAAGAACAGACGAATGGATAAAGAAACTATGGTACACCTTTACAACTAAATACTATGCAGCTGTCAGAAAAAAATGAAGTAATGAAATTTGCCTATAAATGGATGGACATGGAGAGTATCTTCTGAGTGAAATGAGTTAGAAGGAAAGAGACAGATATAGAATGACTACAATCATTTGTGGCATAAATACTCTTGTATGTGAGAATAATAACACCCATGGCCAAGGTAAACAGGGGTTAGGAGGACTGGTCAATTAGTTGGAACTACACACAAGTGTGTGGAGGCCCAAGGGTAGGTTAAATAGAGATGAGATTGCTATTACAATAATAGCTGGGAATGATCATGCTGGACAAGATCTGAGGGTTAAAAGTAAATAAGTAAGGGATACTCTTGATAACCTTTCAGTAACAATATTGCAAATCACAATTCTCAAAAGGAGAGAGAGCGAGAAAGAAAGAAAGAAAGAAAGAAAGAAAGAAAGAAAGAAAGAAAGAAAGAAAGAGAGAAAGAAAGAGAGAAAGAGAGAAAGAAAGAGAGAGAGAAAAGTGCCTGCCAAAGAGATAGAAAAGGGGTGGGGGGAGGGGATGATGGAGGGAACCTGGGGATACTGGTGCTGGGAAATGTACACTGGTGGAGGGATGGGTGTTGGAAACTGTATGACTGAAATTCAATCATGAATGATTTTGCAATGCTCTAAATTTTTTTTTAAAAAATAAAGTAACGAAATAAAATTTAACTAAGTTACTCTCAGATCATTTAGGAGAGCATTTCTATGGCCAGGAGATGGGTGAGGGAATGCACTATTGAGACTTCTGCAGGTTCCTTAAAGTCACACATACATATATTCAGAGAAAGCAAATATGAGTATGCCTCACACCTGTCAACAGGCACTCGACAACTGGAGGCACATTCCTGTACTCTGCTTCTCCCAATTTGTCACAGTAGTCCCTGGAGTCAGCATCACAGGACATTCCAAATGACATCAACATTGCTAGATTTCACCTCCAAAAGAGCCTCCAAAAGGTGCACCCTCCCTACACACATTTATATGCTTTTCCTGTGGGGGGACCCAATGAGGAGGACAGACATGAACTAGAAAGGTTTGAACAGGAAAATACAGGAAAAAATAATTGCCAGCTTGGATTTATGGGGTTTTCTGGGAAAACTATAAGTTTTAGGTTAGGTTGAGGCAGGTGTGTAAATGTTCTGGTAAAGTCCACGGCTCGTTCCTCCCTAACAGCAAGCTGGCAAGGGGAGTCTGATGAGAGCTGTCAGCAGCATCAATAATTTTAACAAGGGTCTGGAATACCAATCACAGGAGAGACAAGCGTTTTGATAGCATTAATGAGAACTGGCTCCCTCCTGCAAATCGTGCCAAAGCTCTTGGCTCGCTGCCTGTTCCTATTGTTTTCTGCCTGGTGGTTTGGATGCAGATCCTTTCCCTCTTCCCCAATGTGGCCATAATGGAATTGGGAATTAACTCTGAGCAGAGTTGTTCCAGTCTGGATGTGAAGGTAAACACAAATGGAGAAAGTTCAAATTATTAAGAAGAACAAACAGCTCTTGTTACTAAACATTCGTTGGCAAATGCAATAGGCAGGCAACAATAGACACATAGCATGGATGATTTCACAGACTGGCCAAAAGGAAGATGGTTACAGGTTATAAGCCTGTGTATAGCATCTCCAGAAACCGAGTTCAGGTTTTTCCTGTGTGTAGTAGCCAAAGCAATCTATAAAATTAGATTTAAAAAGGAATTCTTTATTGATCTTTTCCAATCTTAACATTCTGGTGTGTGTGTGTGTGTGTGTGTGTGTGTGTGTGTGTGTGTGTGTGATCTGCACAGGCCTGTTTATTTTTGAACTGGTTACAAATGACAGTCTAAAGCATGGTAAGGAAATGCAAATACTTCAAGAATGGAATTTTCCAAAATTAAGAAGTGGCTTTATTTATTTCATTTTAGCATTATTTTTGTCTTTACTGCTGCCAACGATCCAACCCAGTTCTTCATACATAAAAGGTGAATGCTCTTACTGAGATACATACATTCCTGGGATCCCCAACATGAATTTCAAATATATTTGAATTCAGAGACATAATTTTTCTTTTTGACAAGCTTAAAAACTTTTAAAAAGTTTTTTTGTTTGTTTGCAGGGCTGGAGCAATTGCACAGCAGGTAGGGTGTTTGCCTTGCACGCAGTCGACCGGGGTTCGATTCCCAGCATCACTTATGGTCCCCCGAACACCACCAGGAGTAATTCTTGAGTGCATGAGCCAGGAATACCCCCTGTGCATCACTGGGTGTTACCCAAAAAACAAAAACAAAAAAATTGTTTCATTTTGGGGCCACACCTATTAGTACTCAGGGCTTACTCCCGACTCTGCACACCACGGTCACTCCTAGCAGAGCTTCAGGGAGCAAATGGCATCCTGGGAATCTGACCTTAGTCAGGTTGCGTGCAGAGCAAGCACTCCAACCACAGTACTATCACTTCAGTCACTTATTTTTATTTTTTGATAAACCATTTTCGTTGTGGTACTGAGATTTATAAAGCTGTCGATTACATTTTTTTTCATGTATACATCATTGTAGTACCAGACCCACCACTAGAGAACCCACTTCTCTACTAGTGTCCCAAGGACCCTGCCCCACCATTCCCCCAACCCGAATAAGCTAAGTTCTGGTGACAAAAATCTTCAATTTGGATAATTTTCACCTTTTGTTGCTTCCTTACTATGGTGTTTTTTAAAAACCCCTTATAGAGGAGAGATTTTATTTATTTATTTTCTTTTGTGCAGGTTGTGACACTTACACACATGTAGACGGGAGCGTAATTTTATGTTAAGAGAAGGAAATGGAACAATGAGGTTAGTTCTCCAAAGGATAGACTGTGAGTGGAGAGATGAGTGGGAGTAGAAAATGCTGCTCCCATAACTGGGATCTGAATTCCCACTCCCTCTGTCAAAATGCTTTTACCAGATCCACTCAAAGGACATAAGAAGACTGTATACCCAAAAAGCAAGAGTGGAGGCTTTTACTCCCCTAACTAAGTTCCCCAAGCATATTAGTTGTGTGTTCTAGTATTATAGACCTCCCCGTGGGATTAAAACCTAACAGAAGAAAAAGAAATATGTATACTGTAGAATATGTATACACGCTCATATATCAAAAGAAACTCAAAATGAAAGTTGAAAGTGAGAGATTCAACCAACTGACTGGTCTAAATATTGTCAAACTATCATTTTGATTAATTTTTTTTAAAAATTGATATTTTTTAGTTATTAGAATTAAATGGTGACATGTGCACTCACTTCATATACAGGATGGCTATGACTCCTTGGATTATTAATTGGTCAGCCTTTGCCATAATGAATAGCAACCTGTGTTAGTGTTAGCACATAAGAACAAATTATTATCTTTTATAGCATAAGCTGAGTAATTGATTTTCCAGAAAACACTTAACCCAGGAAATACTATTAACTTGTGGTAAATAAAAATGTTTAAATATTTTAAGCATTTAAGTTTTTTGTGTTTTTTAGTTCAGACATTGTAAGGGGTCCATTTTCTCTATGTGCTAATAAATAATTACTTTTAAGACAGAGTATAAATTGGATTTTTTGTCATGACTGCTTGATGCTCTTTTATGCTCTAACATAAGCCAATCTTTTGTCATAAAACACACTTACACTTTGAAAAGGATAATTAAATCTTTAGGAAAAATAAGCATTGCTTCTAAATTATATTTACTTTGATTTTAAAAAGACAAGGAAACTATAAAGGAAAAGTAAAAAAAGAGGTAGAAATGGTTAATTTAATCTATAATAATAATGCTCAAAATATGCACCTGTGCCTTTCCAAGAAATTGTAGGTTAAAAAAATTAATGTGGCTTCTATATCAATATTAATGTGTTCATCGGCCTCTCATCTCAGGCCCACCGGGCCTCCATCCTGGCAGCCTCTTCTGTCCTATCTGGGCAATCAGACCCACCATGTCTTTGTTTCTCTGATGAGGTTCTGTTTTCTGAATGGCAAGTTTAGACTTTAAATCTTCCACCTGAATTATTACAAGAGAGATTTGGTAATTAAGTTCTAACAAGATTTAAATGATATTAAAAACAGTCAGTTAAAAGGAAACACAGCCTTGGGCTTTGTTGTAAATTTGTATAATTATTTTTAGTCCTCTAGAGGATGCATAATTATGTTTCTGTATTTATAAAAATACTGCCTCTGAGGCACCAAAATGAATTTTACAGTATGCTGATTTGCATATTAATGTTACTCTTTGTCAAAATTTCTTTGACTAAAAAAAAAAAAAAGATCTTCATCTTCTAGGAAATTATCAAAGTAACCAGGAGAAATGTTAAGTCCCAATCTGTCAGTCTAGCAAAGTCATTGCTCGGGGAAAAAGTCTGAGTTTTCTAGAGGAAAAGACAGTTAAGGAAGCAGACATATAGCACTAAACATTGAACTTCATTTGATCTTCATTTGGAAAGAGGTGGAGAAGCATAGCCTAGAATAGAATCCAATAACCTCTATTAGATGCTTGTTCACTGCTAAGTAAAGTCTAGTCACATGCTTCATGCAACAATCATATGATATAGATGCTTTCATTTTGCCATTTTATTATGGGAAAACTGAGGTACAGCATGATCACATTTGTTTTATGCACATACACATACATACACATGCGCGCGCGCACACACACACACACACATACACACACAGAGCTGATATTTTAACTTAGTCAGTATAATGCTAGGCCGTGCCTTCAACCACACTGCATTATCACCTGGACGGAAAGATAAGGAAGCTTAAGAACTTCTTTATGTTCTGATAGAGATATGTCCCTTGTGTCTTTGGTGCTGAGCTCACTTGCAGAACTGGGAAAGGGGTTTTATCCTTTCCTCCATGAATGCATTTTCTGATTTGTTTTATAAGCAAGTATTTGGGTTTTCACATCTCTTCAAAAGTATTTGTGACACCACACTTACCACCAAAGTGTCAAAATACTCTGGCCTAGTCCATTGGGCCCCCTTTCCCCGTGTACCTCCTAGGCTCTCTTTCACTGCCACCTGTTTTGTTTTAGTGAAGCAGGATAGTTTTTATTAAATGAAACTTGCTTAGAAAGATGTGAGGATGTGTGTTTTCTGAAGGTCCGTTGGTGCTCTATCTCTCCCGCCGCCCGCGTTTGGTAGTCTCGAGCCGTTTCCCCCACCTCAGGGAGGTCGATGGCGATGGGCAGGCAAAGCAATGAATGAGGGCTGGTCGGTATCAATTGTAGTTTATTCCAATCTTGAGCCTCTGCCCGAGCCTCAGCCTGAGCCTCAGTCTCTGCTCTCTCAAGCCCCAAGCCCCCTTCGAGCTTATAGTCTTAGTTTATATAGCAATCACGTAGGGTGGTGACACAAAAGTGGGTTGAACATTAACAAATCAGCAAAGAGAGGTAAGACCACTCCTCAAGATTAGCTCAAGGATTAAATCTCATCTAAGGAGATTTATTTCAGATTACTAGGAGATCTGCACAAGGGTGGGATCCCAACCAGGGTGTGTTCTTTCCTCAGCCAGTAATCTACTTAAATAGTTGTAGTAAGTCTACTTCTAATTTTTCTAGCAATGTCATTCTGCATGAGCACAGTAAGAGATAAACTTACAGTTTGGGTCTTCCTGAGGAAATCTCACTATATATTCTGAGATATATATATATATATATATATATATATATTACAGTCCTCAGGCCAGGTTAGTCTTCCTAGCCCAGCAGGGTCCTAGTCTTGTCGTTACTTACTTTTGGATCAGACAGCATTTGTCCATGATCATGCCCTCAACTTATAGTTGAGTACTGTGGTGCTTTGGCCTGGCCCATTTCGATGCCAGGGTAGCTCACAGCTTGCCCTGGGTCCATTCAGTCCCTTGTCGGGACCCTCCTTTTGGAGTGCTAGGAACTAAAGGCAACTGAGTTAAGAAAGCAGATGCCCAGGAGTAAGTACTATTCAGAGTCAATCAACTCCCAAGTTACAAAGCATAATATTGACTGTCTTCCTGTGTTCATACAGAAAGGACATTGCTTTAAGGTAAACTATGCAAAGGACTTAATTTACAATACAAGTTCAGTGTCCTTAGAAGGATCTGATCTTACAAGCTAACAGAATCTGATTAGGGAGAAAAAACGATTAACTGGCTGGGGAGGAGAGCACAGAGAAGAGTTTGCAGATAAACAGAGGAATGGGAGTGACTGGAGAGCACTGTGATGGGTATAACCTGATAAACCTAAGCTCCTTGTTGCAATGTTATTCTACATGAGGAAAGAGGGAAAATAATGTGTTCAAGAACAAATGTGGCAGAGAAATGTAGAGACAAGCAGCAAGATACGTGTTCATGGGCTTGAAGAGCAAACACTCATCACCTGTTTTGCAGTGCAAGTTTAAGGGTTAGTTTAGAATTGCCTTGGCATATTTCCCATTTATGTTTATGTCGAAATTAAATGGTTAGTTTAAAACTAGAGATAATTTTTACTTGAGATCAGATCTATAGTACTTCAATGCAGCAAATATAAGCTTCTCTTCTCACAAATTGTCCTTACACCATTAGTAAATGATTCCAGCTATGAAAGGCAAAATTTGCTGGTAATAGTTGAGAGATTATCTTACTTTGTGGGCAAGGACATCACTGACCTGAGTAAAAGGGCAGTTTGCACAACCTGTGGGAGCAGAGGGTGAGGGCTGTGTCTCTTCAGAGAAATCTCTAGTGAAAGTGACTCTTTAGAGTGGTTTCCTGGGAATTTCAGAAGTGCAATTCCAACTCTCCATAGGGATCCCAGTGGTTCTTAACTCTTTCTTTTCTTTTTCTTATGCTGCTCTCTCAATATATTATCTTGATGCCAGTGAATAAGACAGTAATTAAAAGAAATCTAATACATGAAGTTGTTCAGTCTTAATATTCTCATTCAGTCTTCATCATGCACATTCTCCCCCACTCAAGTTCAAGGTCTAGGTCCAGGTCCCATTCAAGAAGTTTTTCCCCTTTGCAGTTCAGATCTCATTCCAGTTCCAAAGAACAGTTGAGATCTTGTGGGTCAAAATCAAGATCGAGTTTCAGGTTGCACAGGGGCTTCTCTTCCCATATCAAAGATATTATTCAAGTTATCATCTTCTCCTGAGACAATCAGAAAGAGAAGTTGTTCCAGATCTTCTTCATCTTCCCCAAGCATCACAGGTCATCTGGATCATATCATTCTGGTTCTCTGGGGTGGCCAGGTGCCGGTAACCTACTGCGGGGACCTGACACATTTCTGACAATAGCCCCTGGGTTCCAAGATTTGTTTCTGAATCTCTTGGATCATGGTCGTTAAGCAACTTGATCAGGAGCCAGATAGGCCTTGCCTCCAATTATATAGCTGAGCCGGAGGTGGTTTGTGGGTGTGTCACCCACACACCTAACTTTTGGCCATTTACTTTCTTGGAAAACTTGCCCTATGTTTTTAGGGTCTGGCCGAAGGCACAACAGCAATTTGGGGGTATCTAGAAGTCTGAAGGCACCATCAGGCTGCTGATGCAGTCTCTTCACAGGTACAGATTGACCTTCTGGCAGCACCATACTCCAAGTTCTGAACTCTTTAGAGAGTAACTGAAGAATTGTCCAGAATTGACATGCTTGGAGAGGGTCATATTTCAGTCGTGGGAAAAGGGAAAGGATACATTCAACTCATATGTATCGTGGAGCCTGTCTATATATTGAGTAAAAGTCTGGGTAAAATTTTTATCTAACAATTTAAAGATGATTTGAAGAAGAAAACATTGAAAGGAACATGAATAATGTATGAGATATTCTGTAGATTCTCACCTGTGAGTATCATCCAGCACCAACTAAATGCCCTGGATGAGAGAAGTTGTCTTGTAAAGAGGTAGATCACAAGCTACTCCTCAGGTTGAGGAAATACTCTTCCTCTCTAGAAATCTATGAGTGAATTTGGTCCAGATCCCAAATCAGGAAGAGACCTGGAGTTTTCTGGCTGAGGGGCTAGAAATTGAGAGGCAGGAGGTGCCCTATAAGAGACTCCCTGCTGGATCCTAGGGATGGTTTACTATTATCTGAGCTGGAACTTTCTCTTCACCAAATCTTTTATGAACTTCTATAAAATTAGGTGACACTGTTGATATAACAGGCTATAAAGCCTGATCTCTAGGTACTTTGGGGAGAGGTGGCTTATATTTGAATTGAAATAGTCAAGAATGTAGAGGTGGATTTAGAGGTGATAGCCATTGGTCATGGCGGGGTTATATTCAACTGAAACATCAGAGTGGATGTTAGACAAAGAGGCCAATGTGGAGAGATGGTCTATTTCTGCTTACAGCTGAGGCTGTAATCCCTGATTCTACTAGCATTAGTTGGGAAGTGCTTCCTAGAGACTAATTTATATAGCTCAGCAACTGGTGGTGCCTTGTATTATTAGAACTGGTTTTTGCATATGCTCCTGGGAAAGGCAGCATGGTGGGACCCAGTGGTAAAGAATTTCGAGGATAAAACCAAACAACCCAGTTTTGACTTAGGACCAATCTGGTAGTCTAATAGAAGATGATTGAGGACATATTCCAGACTTGAGACAAGACTGAGACTCTAACTTAAGACACACCCAGCCAATAGCTAGACCCTAGCTAGATCCAATAGCTAGACCCTTTCAGGAGATAATTTAACAAGAATGAAAGACCGCTGTTAGACTTTAATGGACATGACTTGAACTCAAAGTTCTTCCCTGACAGTGCCTTAGCCATGGATTCTTGCCTGCATGGAAAGCTCCAATCCCTGAACAGCTTGGGAAAAGACTTTGACGACAAATTTTTCAAAATCAAATAAATACAGTTCACCTTGGAATTACCCTCCCCTTCATCATCTCTGGGTGTGCAATTTCTCCTCTTTATGATGTGCTCATTTGAGGGGGTTGCTATGAGGCAGGCAGTAGATAAGGAAGAGACATTGTGGCAACGGAATTCCTGGGAAGTAATAAAAGCAACTTAGCCCTAATGCTGCTGTACCCACCTATGAGTGTAAGAACTATGACCTGATAAGACCGTGCAGGCAGCAGCACCCACCAGAGAAGGCTGGACCCCCCCTCTGAGAGAAACTGTAGAAAGAAAGGAATTTCAAAGAAGAACATCTACTATCCTTAAACCTAGCCCCTTGGCAGCCACCCGAGCAACAGACTCTTGTCTAAGAAGAAAGCTCCACATAGGGTCACGGTCACGGTCCTCCCATTGTTCATCGATTTGCTCAAGCGGGCCCAGTAACATTGTGAGACTTGTTACTGTGTTTGGCATATTGAATACGTCAGGGGGAGCTTGCCAGGCTTTGCAGTGCGGGCGAGATACTCTCGCTAGCTTGCTGGGCTCTCTGAAAGGGGCGGAGGAATCTAACCCGGTCGGCCATGTTGGCTGCGTGCAAGGCAAACGCCCCTACCCGCTGTGCTATCGCTCCAGCCCCCCACATAGGGTAACGTGAGAAAACCATATAAAAGCTAGCTTGAACAAAGGAAGGCGTGCGTATGCTGTCCAACCCCATATGTTGCTTGTGTCCATGTGTCATGGCCAAATGCATGTGTTTTCTGAGCACGTGCATCACCCCTATCTCCCCTCTTGAGATATGTACTTTCATATCTAATACTGGGATGTATGCTGAGGTGCTCTCTCTGCCTTCGGAGAAACCCACATTCCCTCTTGAGCAAGATATTCTTCTTTCCCTTTCTCTCCCTCCAACCCCTTCTCCAAAAACCTACAAATAAAACCCGTTTTTACTCACTGCTCATTTCCTCCTGAAATTCTTTTCTGTGAGACGGCAAAGACTCAAAAAAAAAGCCTGCATAAGGTGTAGGATGGGCTTTCCTTTCCTGCAAAGAGCAATTCTTCAATCTAGCCTGAGTCCACAGCTCCCCAAGAAATCTGGTGGTAGGAATTAATTCCTGTGCCATGCAGAACATGTGGATGTCGTGTGTAGTTGACAGATACCTAATGGGGCAGGCAGGACTTGAGGCCCAGGATGTGCAGGGGCTCATCACAGAATTTATCAGTCCCTGTCTTTCTAGCTGGTCTCAGGGTGGCAGAGGTGGATCATGAGAAAGTGACCATCTCTTTCCTCTCCACTTCACATGAATCACTGGGGAGCCACCAGCATCATTGACATTCCAACTTCAAGAAGTGTCATTTCTTTCTTTTAGTTTACAGAGTTCTCTCTTTGCTCTCTACTCTCACATTTCCTAAATAATGTATTTTGCTTCACAGTCATATCCTGAAACTATTCTGGAGATTTGGTAGAGACCAGACTTCTTTCTAATTCTTGCGAAGAGTTTGGCCTTGCCACAATCTGAGAAGCATGGTGTCCAAAATGTTGGGGTAGTAGAGGCATAGTCTCATAACATGCAGATTCAGTGGGCCTCAGGGGCAACTGAACAGCTGCCTTCGCGAAGTCGGTGGGACTCTGACACCCATTCAGCAGAAGTTTGTACAGCCTTTACCAGTTTAAGTCTCCCTAAGCATTTTCCCCAGCACCGATATGCCCTCCTTTAATAATCCCACCCAAACTATGAGCTGTTTGACTTCTTGATTTACCTGGTTAGCATGGCATAACTTAAAAAGGTCGCAGAACTTGCCCCAGATTAAAGCTTCAAATGGAAGACCGCAGGCCTGACCCCAAATAGCAGGTCCACTCCATGCAGTAACATTGCTGTTTCTAGGATTAAGAAGGAGGGTACAAATCCTGTGTCTGCTGTCACTAATTTTAATTTAATTTTAAGCTGATTTCATCAGCTTGAGAGACTCAGGCTGGCTAAAATCACTTAAGGGTTGATTCTGTTGCAGGCAGGTAGACAGGCAGCGGGGATAGGGCCCCAGCTACAAGTATTTGGGAAGTACTAAAACTAAGCTGTGATCTAAAGAAGTTTCCAGAAGCAGAAAGGTCAGATCTCTTTAAAAATGCAAATATCAAGTTCTTTAAATATATAGAAAATGAGACGCCACTCAGAAGAATAGAGCTCCTTATACAGAAGCTTTGAGAGAAACAAATAGCAGTGATAAAAATATGAAAAAAGACCACCTAGAATCCAAGTTTTTCCCATTGACAATTCCCTAGCAATAGACTCTTAGGAACAGAGAAAGCCCCACATGGAAAAGTCCTAAGATATGGCAAATGGCTCACACTGAGATGTGTAATTTCTTTATCTTACTTTATGGATGAATTCACTATTAGCTGTCTTGCCTCTGGAGAAACCCATGTTAATAATATTATTATTTGGTTTTGGTTTTCAGACCTCACCCAGCAATGCTCAGGGCTCACTCCTGGCTCTGTACTCAGGGAATCACTCCTGGCAGTGCTTGAGGAATGCCAGGAATGCCAGGAATCAAACTCAAGTCAGCCACATGCAAGAGAAGTCCCCCGCCCATTGTACTATTGCTCTGGCTCTACCCATGTTCTTTCTGGAATGTGTTAACTGCCTCTCTCCATTCTCATACATCTCTAGTGAAATTATTTCACTTCACTGTTGGTCTCCTGAAATTATTTTCTGTGATAGGAGATGATGAATCTGGGAATCTGGGCAGAGGTTAACATTGAATTTCCTTTTCCTGCCAAGAGCAACTTCTCACTTCAATCATAGGTCAGGCTCCCTGTGCACCTGGGTGGTGCAGACCAGTTCCTATGCCAAGTGGACTTTGGAACTGATGGGAAGAGAGCATCCACTGAGAGCAGGAGCTTTATCAATTACCAGTTAGACTTTACCAGTTACTCCTTGGTACTTCTTCAGGGAGGACAATGTGGGTCAAATGGGAAGGCAGCAGCACTCTTTTCTCAAGGATATTACCCCCACTGCTTCCCACTTTTTCCATCAATATGATTAGGGCAACCTCAGAAGACAAATGCCCATTGGGGAACCACCCAAATGACCTCTGTCATTTTTCAAGCCACCCAGGAAAATCACCTACATAAGCTCTGTAATGAACACCTAGGTTCCTTGACTCTTGAGAAACAGAAAATTACAAGAGGCCAGAACTCTTGTTCCCAAAGATTAGTAGAAGAATGGGGACTCTTACCTGGGCATAAAGGAGACAGCGCAGGACTGGGTGAAGATGGTTCTCAGAAGGGTGTATGATCAAGCCTTCTTCCTTTTTAAAATTATTATTTCTTTTTTACTTTCTTAGTTTTATTTTTATTAAGTTGTTCACAATAATTTATTACATTCAATATTCCAACATAAATCCCGCCACCATTACACTTTCCCACCACCATTATTTTGAATTTTCCCACCACCACCCAAATCTGTTCCAAAAGCAAATCCTAAATAATTTATTTTGTATTGCGTGTTATGAATAATCTGCAAAAAAGGATCCACAAACTACCCTTAGGGGAACAGAAATTTTCTCAAAGAAGAAATCCGAATGGATCATACACCCTTCTGAGCTGGGGCGATGAAATGAACAAATGGGAGCTCAATTTCTAATTTTTTGAGAATCATCCATACTGTTTTCCAAAATGGCTGAACCAGTCGGCATTCCAACAGTAGTGGAGGAGGGTCCCTTTCTCGCCACATTCGTGCCAACACCAGTTGTTTTTGTTCTTTTGGATGTGGGCCAGTCTCTGTGGTGTGAGGTGATATCTCATTGTTGTTTTGATCTGCATCTCCTGATGTAGAACATTTTTTCATGTGCCTTTTTGCCATTCGGATTTCTTCTTTGAGAAAATGTCTGTTCATTTCGTCGCCCCCCCCCCCCATTTTTTGATGGAGTTGGATTTTTTTTTCTTGTGGAGTTCAACCAGTACTTTGTATATCCTTGATATCAACCCCTTGTCGGATGTGTATTGGATGAATAACCTTTCCCATTCTGTAGACTGTCTTTGTATTTTGGTCACTGTTTCTTTGGAGGTGCAGAAGCTTCTTAATTTAAGATAGTCCTATTTATCTATCTCTGTTTTCACTTGCTTGGCCAGTGGCATGACATCTTTGAAGATACCATTAGCTTCAATGTCATGGAGGGTTTTGCCAACTTTGTCTTCAATGTATCTTATGGATTCCAGTCTGATGTTGAGGTCTTTAATCCATTTTTGATCTTACTTTTGTACATGGTGTTAGGCAGAGATCTGAGCCCATTTTTTTTGCATATAGCTGTCCAGTTTTGCCAGCACAGTTTGTGAAAGAGGCTTTCTTTGCTCCACTTCACATTTCTTGCCCCCGTATGAAAGATTAGATGGTCGTATGCCTCAGGGGAGATGTCAGTATATTCAACTCTGTTCCATTGGTCCACAGCTCTGCCTTTGTTCCAGTACCATGCTGTTTTAATTATTACTGCTTTGTAGTAGAGTTTGAAGTTAGAGAGGTTGATTCCTCCCATTTTCTTTTTCCCAAGAATTGCTTTAGCTATTCGTGGGGGCTTATTGTTCCATATAAATTTCAGGAGTGTTTGCTCTATTTCTCTGAAGAATGTCATGGGCATCCTAATAGGGATCACGTTGAATTTGTACAGTGCTTTGGGAAGTATTGCCATTTTGACAATGTTAGTTCTCCCGATCCATGAACAGGGGATATTTTTCCATTTTCTTTAGTCCTCTTTTATTTCCTGAAGTAGCGTTTTGTAGTTTTCTTTGTACAGGTCCTTTAGTTCTTTAGTTAAGCTGATTCCTAGGTACTTGATTTTCTGGGGTACAATTGTGAACAGGACTGTTTTTTTCATGTCACTTTCTTCTCTCTTACTATTTGCATATAGGAAAGCCATGGAATTTTTGGTATTGTTTCTATAGCCGAGAAGCAGTTAATCTTTGATGCCTTCCATTTACATTAACTCTCTGTCCACTCTGAACACCTTCTCAATAGCCTGATTTTGGTTGAAGTTTCATTTAGAATCTAAGAAGAGATTAATTAACAAGAAGAGTTTTAGTTATAATATTTGCACCCCCTTCAAGTTCTTATTATGGGAAACTTTGTCTTTCAACTTGGAGGCTATTATTGTTTTCTGGATGCAAGAAAATGTATTTTATAATGATAGAATTATAAACAGTAAGTGCAGGGGTTCCTTCTATAACTGTGCTCATGTTCTACTTCTAAGTTTGGGATAAGAGGTAGGAAAGTCTTTGCTCAACTCTAATTTACCACTTCATTACTTCATTACTTCAACTTCAGTACTTCATTACTTCAATGACCTTAGGAAAGTTAGTTGTCCTCTTAGTCATCTGCTCTGCAAAAAATGCTAGAAAACATTTAACAAAATATTGTATGAATTGTATGGATTGTATGAATGAGTTGGCAAAGTGCCTATAATAGCTGCTTAATACCTGTTTGATTCTTTTTTTTTCTCTCTCTTAGAGTGCACGTGAAGGCATTTTGTGAAGAACTGTGCCAATTGCAAACCCATTTCTTAACCTAGTTCTAGTTGTATCATTCCACATAACATTTTATTTCTTATTGGCACAGCAGGCAATAGAAGACAGAAGTTAGAATGGCCTGGTTTGAGCTTAATTACACAGCCCCTGAGTGTGAGTTCCTGAGAATCCTCTTTAGAGTGACCTGCTGTCCCAGTTTGCCCAGCACTGATGGCTTTCCTGAATGAGATGGTGCACCGTTACAATAGAGAATGTCTTAAGCAAATGGGATGAATCAGTTTCTACCTCCTAGTTGTATTTATAGGAGATACAACCCCTTCATAGCTGTTCTTAAGATAAATATTGCTGGATTCCTATCCCTCTATCCTTGGGGAGAGGAAATAAAGAACAGTTAATATTCTGTATCTATACAAACAAAGGAGACTTTATTCTAACTCACAGGGACAAAAAGATGAAAACCTTAAAAAAATGGGAGGGGATGCCATCCAAGAAACAATCAGGGAAGCCCAGGGACCACAACTATTTATATTCAGGGCACTCACCCATATAGTTCAATGACTGGGTTCATAGTTACTGTGGCCACCAGGGCCATACCTGGTTGGTAGTGCTTGGTAAGGTAACAGGGCCATATTTACAGTCCTCAGGAATCACATGGTTCTGGGTATCAAAGCTGGGTCTTTGTGCATGCAAGACATGTGCCCCTGAGTCCTGAGCAATGTCTCGTTCTCTAACAAAATTTCTGATTGACATTTTTATTTCATTTGCATTACTGAAATTTTTAAAAAATTTTATTCACAGGGTATTTTTTTTTGTTTTCGTCACACCTGCTGATGTTCAGAGGTATCAACTGGTTCCACACCAAGAAATTACTCCTGGTGGTGCTCGGGGGACCATATGGGATGTCAGGGATTAAACCCAAGTCAGCCACATGCAAGGCAAATGCCCTCCCTGCTCTATGATTACTTCGACCCGACCGTGTATTACTGAAATTTTTATCTTGTGTCTTTCATTTAAAAAGATTATTGGTCTATGGTATGTGATCAAGAATAACTGAATTACTGTAATTACATTGTTAACTTTTCTCTTCATTCAAAATTAAAATTTAATTCTTAAAATAGGATTTTAATCATTAGGAAAATTTAGATTAAAATTGCAATGCAATGTCACCTCATCCACACTAAGATGTTTACTAAAAAAAAACATTGAGTATCAAGTTGTTGGTGAGGATGCAGTGAAATTGGGATTCTTGTATTCTACTAGTGGAGTAGAAAATGAACAGTACTGTGGAAACAGATTGATTTCCCAGAAATTAGAAATAGAATCATCATAAGACTTAGCCTTTCCCACTTCACATGGGTCCAAAGTAGTAAAAATAAGAGTCACAAAGGGTATTTATATTCCCATATTCTTATCAGCATGATTCACAATAACTAAAAGAAGAAGAAATGAAGCAGAAGCATTCATTAATAGATTAATGGATAAGAAAGATATGATATATGCATACAGGGCAGTATATCCAACCTTTAAAAGGAAGGACATTCTCATCTGTGCCCCAGTAGGAATGAACGTGAGGCTGTGCTCTTGTGCACCACAGCAACACAAATGTTCAAGGCAAACTAGAAGTAGATTTTCAGCAAAAACTCTCATGCAATCAATACTTATGTAGCTCCTAAGTTTACACATACCCAACTGGGGGTTTCAACATTGGACCACTGGTCAGTGCCACCTGCTAACCAGAAAGGTGCATATAAAGACAATTCTAATCACAACAAAAGTTAAGCTACATAAGATTCTTATTTTTCAGGAATACTCGACTAAGATATTGAGATCCTGAATTTGATCAATAACAACACCACCTGTGAATGCTTCTGCACCCTGTCATTAAAACAACCCAACTGGTTATGAGAAACCAAATTATTTCAAACCACTGTGTTAGAAATAGTAAACAGACTTTCTTCAACTCGAGCAGGTCTCTGTCAAGTTGGGATGATGCTCCAGGTGCTCTAGGACTATCTCTATTCTGGACAGTGCCATAAGAGGGTAATAGATCAGCAGTGTCCTCAGATTAGGTGATGCATTGCTCAGATGTGTCAGAACAACAGCTGGCTCAGTTTCTCTATCCTCGGAGCCCAGCAACAGCTGACTGCTAAGATGGATTACATGCAGAGCGAAGCCTACCGCTATAATATATCAAGACCTAGCACTGATTTGAAGGTGAATTAGTCAAAAGATGGAGTTCCTGCAAGCTCTGAAACCAAGAAAAGAAACCCTGCTTAATTATAGAATAAAAGACAAAGTAGCTGGCATGAGGCTTACTGATTGCCAAATGCAAGACGATTGCTAAGATATTATTCTCATTATGTGAGCAGCATTACTGGATGAAGTTTGATCATTACTCTACTTTTTTTGAGGTGTAACTCATGCTCTCCATCAGCATTCTACCCCAACCAAAGCAGCACAACCTCGGGTGGGACATAAGATTTTCCATGAATCCTTGTTGACTTCTAACTCCAACTTTTCTAATGACAACTTATGTTAAAAATGTCAAGTATTCTTTCCATCTCTCTCTTATCCCTTGCTCCACTCTCAAAATGTGAAATATTAGGAGTAAATCAAAAGCTATCATGTAAGTTGTTCTTTTCCTATTAGTAGTAGGGAGATTAGTAGAGAGGCAGCAAGGAGGGAGTTTGTAAATGAGGAAATCATAACCTCAGTCCCTTATAGAAGACTCCCAACACCATGACAATGAAGAATCTTAGAGATAAGCCAGGTGCACAGGGATCTTCTATGTAACAGGCCCACCTTCCACAGTGCTGGGCCTTCACTGACCTAACCCAGATGACCTGCTTCCACATTCAGTCAATGGGGAGAGAAAAGAAAGGTCATTCTCCTTTTTCAGGACTCTGACTATAACTTGCATTCATCAACTGAACACACGTTTCACTGGCCTGAACTTACTCATGTGGTCTTTTGCAGCAGAGGATAATGTGTTGCCCTTTTCCCCACACACTAGGTGGTGATAAGTTCATCAAAAAATTGAGACCTATTTTGTACAAAGGAAAGGAGAAAAGGATATCAGGAGCCAGAGAGATGACGCCACACCCTGTATAACTCAAAAGGACGCCACAGGAAAAACTTACACAGAAAGAAGAAAAGCACAGCCATTCCCAAATCATCTTTCATTAGCTTTCAACTAGGACCCAAACCTGGATAGCCAGCTTCTTGTTCATTTGAAGTCCAAATCCATTTGTTTCTAAGAATTCCTTCTGTTCTTGATTTAGAATGATGGGAAACCCTGACTCTTATATGTTAACATTAAAGTTAGCACAGCGGGTAGGGCGTTTGCCTTACAAGCGGCCAACATGGCCGACCCGAGTTCAATTCCTCCGCCCCTCTCGGAGAGCCCCGCAAGCTACCGAGAGTATCTCGCCCGCACGGCAGAGCCTGGCAAGCTCCCCGTGACGTATTCGATATGCCAGACACAGTAACAACAAAGTCTCCAATGGAGACGTTACTGGGCCCGCTCAAGCAAATCGACGATCAACAGGAGGGCCTTTACCTTTACCTTACCTAAAGTAAAATTATGTCTAAACAATAACTGAAAAATTCTCAGGGAAAAAGACAAGATGCCATTTGAACCAAATTGGTAATAGAGAAGGATGGTTGAGAATAAGAAAGCAATGGTGACCTCTTCCCCTTTCATTGCTCCCAAAAGGAGTGTCCTTCCAATAGCTTATCTAAGCAATGACCATGTTAGGAGACCAGTAAGCATCATTTTGAGTTACAAGATTCTCAAGCAGTGTTTCTCAAACGAGAGCCATACGGTTTCCTTCCCCCCCCCCCCCACACACTCACCTCTATGAGCCACCAGGATATTCCAAAGGGAGCACAGATGAAAATTACTTAAATGTGGGGCCATGGCATGGGACCAGGAGTCGACTGGTAAGATGAGGGGTAGGCACCGGAAGGAAACAAAGTTTGAAGAAACAGTTTGATAAATACTGAGAAACACTACAAATATGGAATGCTTATAAAAGAGCTAGAAAGTCTGGGTAGGAAACTTTCTGGAGAGTGGTGATGGGAGATTTGACATGTGCCCACCAGTGAGGGGAGGAGGCAGGATTAGCATAGAGGTTCTAAAGAAGATATTGACAGTTAGCTTTGAGACAGATGTCACTTACATTTCTGTGCACAACGGGGAGAATGATACAAAACAACATGATGAATAACCCCCAGGGTTTAACTCACTAGGGGCTCTTGCACACACTTCGTGTGGATGAACAAAAGCTTTTGCTGTAAGTAATGCAGATTTAGTTGTGAATGTGGCTTGGAGTGTCCTTCACTGCGGTAACACATTGCTTTATTGTTGTTGAGATTTTGCAAGGAAGATGAAGCAGGGATAGAAACAAAAGAGATAAAGAATAAAGCCAATGAATATTTGAGATTTTATGTTTGGCACATAAAAGCACAACGCATATGGGTCAAGCCTGGAAGTGTGCAAAGGAAGAATAAAAATGATGGTTTTCGAGGGAGGGAGAGAAATGGCAATTCCTGAAGCCGCTTTGTCTTCTCTAGTTATCTTTTAGGGCATCATACTAATTAATTTTCTATAGACACTGTTCATTTTATGCACTGCTCATCAGTTTATATTTAATCAGTCAAGAAACTTGTGAAGAATAAAGTTTACACCAACGTCAAAAAAGAAAAAAGACATCTCTTGTGAGAATAACCTAAAACTGTGGGTTATCTAAGGATTCTTAGGGAATGATATAAATGGGTTTTTTTAGAACATTTACTCATACCTCATATTGTGTTTATGTTTGTTTGTTTGGGGGCCAAAACCAATGGTTCTCAGAGCTTACTCCTGGCTCTACATTCAGGAATCACTTCTTACGGTGCTTGGAAGGACCATGGGATACTGGGGGTTGAACCTGGGGTGGTCGCTTGCAAGGCCCGCTGCACTATCACTCCAAGCCCAACATGCTGTATTTCTTATGACTGACTGCCTCTTGCCCTAAGTGCTGGGTCAGCTTATATGACTACGTGGAGATTTAGACTTGATCCTTCCTATGATTTGAATGCATATAACATATTTTTTAAACAGAAAGACAAGATACTCTGGAGACAGAGATGGGTGCTGCTACTGCTGTTTTCATAGAAGAGGCTGATAGCATTATTGTAAACTCAGGACTGAGAAATAGCATAAGGGGTTGGAGCACATGTTTTGCATGCAGATAACCTAAGTTCTATCCCAGCACTGAATGGGTCACCACCTTCCTGCCCCCCAGCACCAGCAGCTGTAACACTGGTGGACCCCTGTTGAGCATAGCTGCCAGCCAGAAATGATAGAAGATCCCCCTGAACACAGGTTGAGTGCCTGAATTTTCCTAAGAGTTGACGGTTCCTCTTTCCGTCCTTTCCTTCCTCCTCTATTTGAAGGGCACATCTGTCAGACATTCAGGAGATGGAGTCAAAAACACTGTCAATGGTGTCCTCATTGTTCTCAGTGAAGACAGACCTGTGACAAACATAATCAAATGACCACTGGGCAAAAGGAAGTTCGTAAGGGGAATGACCTAGCAGGTGGCAGCTGTGTGCACAGTCCAGTTGGATCCATTTTGGAAGGTTCAGGTGGAGAACTTCTACAGAGAGACCTTTCCTGAGGCAGAAGAGGGCAGCAGAGACCAGCCACGGGGTGGGGTAGAAGTGGCAAGGAAAGGCCTCAGCCCGGGAGGACAGGAGCTTCCAGAGAAAACTCGTGGAGGAGAGGCAGTACTGCCAGACACACACCAGAGGCAGGACTCCTAGGATGATAGGAAGGAGAAGAAACACACATCTCTCTTTCCCATGCCGTTGACTTCCTGCTCCTGCACTGACTGGGCCAGCCTGCTGCTAAGAAAGGTGGTGCAGGTGATGTGGCTCATGGGTTTCTCCTCCCAGAGAAGAGCAAAGGGGAGAGAGGACAGAGATGGGAGGGTCAGGGAGAAAATGGAGACTTGTCAGTTTCTTTTCCCCAAAGACTCTCAGAGATACAGATTTGGCTCCAATAGGCATCTTGGATCTTTTTTTTTGGAGGGAGGAGTCACACGCAGCGATACACAGGGGTTACTCCTGGCTCATGCACTCTGGAATTACATGTGGCGGTGCTCGGGGGGACCACAGGATGCTGGGAATCGAACCCGGGTCAGCCGCATGCAAGGCAAATGCTCTACACACTGTGCTATCACTCCAGCCCCTTGGCTCTTTTATTTACCTTATTAAAATATTTCACTCTGGGGAGCTGGAGTGATAGCATAGCGGATAGAGTGTTTGCCTTGCACACGGCCGACCCGGGTTTGATTCCCAGCATCCCATAGAGTCCCATGAGCACTGCCAGGAGTAATTTCTGAGTGCATGATCCAGGAGTAACCCCTGTGCATTGCCAGGTGTGACCCAAAAAGCAAAAAAAAATATCACTTTGTTGAAACATTATTGACAAGAAATTTGCATGCATATAAGTTTGGAAATAAATATATATTTGGGAAAAGCACTGCCACAATTCACGCTATAAACATATCCATCATCTCCAAGATTTCTTCAGTTCAAAATAAAGAAAACATATATTTTTTAGTCAGTCCTTTCATTTCATTGTCAATTCCAAACACTATCTGTTTTAAATCTCTTCAGTTGACAGACCCTTTTAAGAACTTGATGAAAACTATAGGCCCTCTCCCCAAGGTCTATAATCACATATGGATGAAATTTTTGTTCAATTTATACATCCGTTAAGATTCTGCAGTTCCAAAGTGATCCTAAGACCAGTAGAACCAGCCTCTCTCAGGAGCTTTGAAATGCAGGCTCATGGCCCCGTCCCCAGTCTTCTGAATGAAATCCTGCATTTAGTAAAGTGAACAGGTGATAGTTGAGCCAGGTCACTTGGGAACTCAGCCAATTTTGTGATGGGTGCTTGAGTGACTGTGGATACATCTGTGAGATGGGAGGTTCAGAAGCAAGAAAATAAAAACATCGAGAGGGTTTATTTCCCTGCTGCAACATGAAATTTAGTTACATCAGTTTTGGATTGGGCTCATGATGACCTCATTATCCTTCTGGATTTTCTTCTGCTTCATCATCTCCCCTCTCTCAACCTCACCCTGCACCATTCAATGTAATTCACAATGGTAGTAGAGATCAAATACAACAAGATAGGGTCTGTACTACCCAGTCACACCTCTAGCCATCAGCCATATTTCAGGTGTGCCTTTTCCCTTTTTGACTGTAAGATGGGTCATAGCACTCTAGACATTGTCTTTTTATTCAAAGTCAAGGGTACCGGGGCATGTGAGAACCCTGGTCAGGCTTGTTTTCCTCTTCAGAAGCCTTTGCTGAACATGACTTGACATAGCAGTCTCTAGTGGCAAGAAAAGCTGCAGGAGAAGCTGCAAGCTTTCATCTTTTTTTTTTTTTTTTTTTTTTTTTTTTTTTTTTGTTAGTGGTGGCGGGAGGAATGGGACCACACCTGGCAGTGCTCAGAGCTTATTTCTGGCTTGGTGCTTAGGGATCACTCTGGGTGGTGCTTGGATTATCATAGAAGGTGACAGGAATAGAACCGCGCTTCGTTAACATGTAAAGCAAGTGCCTTAACCCCTATACTGCGTCTCACAAACAATCACAAATCATCCTGTTATTCGTCGATTGCCTCGAGCAGGCCCCAGTAACGTCATCTTCATCCTAGCCCTGAGATTATATTCAAGGCTCTTTAGGAGAATGAGACCCATCATTGTTACTGGTATTTGGCATATTGGGTACACCACGGGGAGTTTGCCAGACTCTGCCGTGTAGGCAGGCTACATTCGGTAACCTGCCATTTTGTCCAAAGTAGGAATGAGATAATAAGATGTCTCTCTGCCGCAAATGCGGCCTTGCGGTTCCGGGAGCTGGTTTTTATAGTCTCTGAGTCTAGGCCGCTGATGGGATTACATGGCGCCAGGGGGCCAGTTGGTGGGTGTGACCCCCGCCTACTGGAATTTGGAGGATCTGGGTGGAGGATGCTCGACTCCAATCCAAGTAGGCTTGGAGATCTCGGTCCCGGAACCCCCGTGGCTTTGTCCCTCTGCCAGTACCTTCATGTGTGCGGAGAGTGGTCTCAGCATGGTGGTGGCTGGTCCTGGAGGTCTTTGGCTGCCGGAGCCCTGGACGGGGCGGGGAGGAAAGCTCAACCCGCTCCCCTCCAAGGGGTCCCGGCGATCGAGGACAGTCAGGCGCGGAGGTAGGAGACTGCACTGTTCTCTTCCGGGAGCTGGTTTTTATAGTCTCTGAGTCCTGCAGAGGGACAAAGTCACGCGGGTTCCAGGGCCGAGATCTCCAAGCCTACTCGGATTTGGGCTGAGCATCCTCCACCCAGATCCTCCAAATTCCAGTAGGCGGGGTCACACCCACCAACTGGCCCCCTGGCGCCATGTAATCTCATCAACGGTCAAGACTCAGAGACTATAAAAACCAGCTACTGTGTCTCAGGACCGAGAATTCATTTTTAACTCTCAAAATTAAAAAAGGTATAGCAAAACAGATGGAGAAATTTGATACTGAGCAGGTAATTACCTAAACCTGTCATTGTATATCATAATGGAAATGATTAGTTCTGAAAATCTTGGATTCTATTTCTCATCACTGATGAGAACCAATGATACATATTCTGTACTTTTGAAGCTCCTTTTTAAAAATAAAGTCAAAGCTGAAATTCTTGGTAATAGTAATAGAGAAGCACAGAAACAGAAGAGGGAAATAAAATTTAAAATGGATTGATTCACTTAAGCTTTAATTCCTTAGAATCAATAGTCATTTCTTTGTACCAAAAAAATATACTTTTGTTTTATGGAGACATATACCTAAAATATACCTAAGAAGGTAAAGAACGCCTTACATTTCTTAAAGAAACTGTGCCCAGGCCTCACATAGATGCATATTTGTGTGATTTTCTAAAAGGAAGGGCTAGAGCCTTCACTATAACCTTTTAGTTCAAAACCACTTTAGAATTATTATTTAGAATTATTATTGAAAAAATGACACTTTAATTTGTTGTCTATATTTCTAGGTTCATAACATAGATCCCAAGAGTTCTCCCAGCCCATTCAGGCTAATTCATTCATAGTACTTGAAAGAAATGAAACTCTGGTTTTAAAAAATTCTGACATGTATTTCACTAATTTAGAATGTTTTTTCCCACTTCATCTCAATGAGTAGTTTTTTATGGATTCAAGTAGTACCTCACTATGGCTCTTGAACTGTCTGTTATGGCAAGAGTGGAATAGTATTATCTTAGATATCACACTACTAAAGAGAACTGAATTCTCATGAGTCATAGATTTGTATTTATTTTCTAGATTTTGAGAGAGAATTATTGCATCCTGCTGATGAAACAACACTGAATTTTTATGGGCATCCATACAGGACATCAGAGAGAAAAAAGGGGGGGTCTTGGTTGGAAGGTATTCTTCTCTGTAAAGTCAAAGTTTCGAGTCACTCTCTGAGAGTTTTGATCAAGGAGATCAAGGTCAGTTGATAGACATTCTTAGAAAATTGCTCTGTATCCAGAACTTAAATTTTTTTCAATCTCTGCTGTTGCTGTAGTGTCTGGAGTGTTACACATTTTGTGGGGGTGCCAAAGATCGTGTCCAGCGATGCCAGAGAATGCACTGAGCTGTAAGGGCAAATGTTCAGGATCGAACCCAAGGCTTTACACATGCAAGAAATATACTCTGCCATTAGCCACTTCTGGTCCCCGTGGATCCAGGACCTAAAAACAGAAAACAGAACATCAGGTCTTTGGGGTGAGGGAATGAAGGATGGGCACAGCCTGTTGTACTTGAGGATTACTCCTGAAGTGATCATACATTGCAAGAGATCAATCCTGGGGCTCTAGCAAGCAAAGAATGTATTCCAATCCTTTGAGTAGTTTCCCTGACCCTACCAGGCTTTGTTAAAAGAGCAGCCCTTACAACATTATGAGACCTTAGACAATATGTGTTTCTAAGAAATGTGTGGATTGTTCTCATTTAAGTTTTTAAGACTTTTATCATTTTCTCAGTCTAGGAATATAGTGAAATGGTTGGATGAGTGAATGTACCTTGACTACCAGCTTTGGTGTTTTCATTCTGCCAACATTCACTCAATGGCCTTCATATAACTTCTCTAATGATTAAGACCCTAAGGAGCAGAGAGGAGGAAGAAATATTTCTTGCCTTCAATAAGTACATATGTGTTCTCAAGTGGCCATAAGAAGAGATACACACCAAATACTAAAATTTCACAGATATTTGTTTTTTTCTACTCACTTGCAAAACTGCTCTGATATTAAACACATAAAACACAAAGCTGAAAATCTGATTCAGCTTTCTAGTTTATAGATGTGTTGGGGAGAAATATATAGCCACCATTTAACTCCTATTAGGAACTGTTGACTTTAAAAAAACCTGTAACAAATATTTACCAAGGTATATTTTCAAATCAAAATAATTTGTTCCCAACCAGTTTTTGCAGTGTATAAGAGTCGATAGCATCAATGCTTCTTTCAACTGTGCTTGGACAGCCTGATAACAGTTTTTGAGAACTATACTATTTTGTTTCCATAAAAGCTATGTCTTCAGTTGACTCAACATCTCATTTCCACCAGACATTACATGCTTGTCAAAATTATTAATACTCATCTGACATAATGTTCTCCTCTACTCTTTTGGGGAGGTAGATCTTTCTAACAAGCAAGGGCTGCCATGTTTTATGCTGTTCAGTCTTTTGGGTTTGATCTGTCCTGTTTCTATGGCATCTGTGGTGTTACTGGCATGTTAATTATTATAGCAAATGATAAAATGTGCAAAATGGCACCCCCTTCTTAATGACATAAATAAATGGAGCAATTAATTTTACACAATAAAAACAAGCAATACAATAACTTACAAATTTGGAGTTTCTTCATTATTACATCAAATTACAAAATGGAAACATGTAATTTCAAAAGGCTCATAAGTAAAAATGGAAACACAGCTGATGCCGCGTCAGCTTGTGGGCTGCAAAATAATGTGGGGTTTGCAGTGTGGAACAGGCAACATCTTTCAGATACATAAGGGCACACATGATTCAGAGATTAGAAAGCTTCCTGGAGCTGAGCTTGCTTAACCACCAAGTCATTTGTGCACTGGTATAAAAGACAACACAAAATCAACTTTTTCTCTTTTCTTTTCCTCTTACTTTGGTTGGTAACTCTAGCAACTACTTTGCTTAGGGCCCTCATCTCCACTTATCTATAGTTCCACAAGCTAGAAGCCTCTGATTTATTTTGTAACTTCAACATCGAGAGAGTGATAAGTAGGAAAGCAAATTTCCCAGGAGAACTGACAACAGTTTTTAAAATGAAATGTGTATACACTAAGCCTGACATCCTATATTGCCCACCATCTTTGAAACTGTCAGTTTCGGGGTTGACATTTGGTACTCAGTGTTTGTTTTGGTGAGTGAGAAAGTAACACATATTTTCTTTGACATCTTGTGCAATTTTACAAGTATTCAGGGCACACTCCCTACTTTGCATGGAGAATGTATTTGCACAGTTGTCAGAATGACGGACAGCGGAGCGAGTGACAGGATGGAGCGCTGATCTTTGCTTGTTATTACATACAATAGCCTGGTAGGAATCGTGATGGGTTGGTGAGACAAACTGTGTCCCATTCTGGAACATATTAAGTTTGTCTCCAGGACACACATGACTTCACGAGGGTGTCGAACCTCATTCATAATAGATGCTAATCTTTCCAGGGCTGACTGATGACAGCACTTCCTGCCCTTCACGGAATTAGAGCTGGGTTTTATCAAAGGACTCAAACTGCCTGCTAATTAGACTAATTCCCTTCATCATGAATTATTTATTTCCATTGGTAACCGATCACTGTGACATTAATGGGTTCTGCTCAACTTGGTTTCATACTAATACACACTTGGAGTTAAATGTTTAAAAATTCCTGACACTCCACTCCAGGTCAAGTGGATCTTTGGCTAATATTTGACAGATTTAATGAAACTTCGGTGGTTATGTTTTAGTTACAGATAAAATGGGGTCAAGTTAAAGATTTGGTTTAGATAAGAAAGAAAAATCCATTTCTTTCTCTTCCTGAGTCTCTAGAGCAGGTCATCTTATTCTAGGCTGTACTAGCTGTATCACATAGTATTGTATCAAGGTCAAGCCATCACATAGAAGTGCTGCTGATCTTATTTAGATAATTTTATTTAAATTTGAGCTAGATAGAATGTTGGGTGGTAAAATTGAGTGAGTGATACTTAATTCAGTTATTGATATCGATAAAACTAGAGAGCAGTCTCTTGTTTACCTGTTTATAAAATGCAGAATCCTTGCCACAAATATGTGTGGGGGTGGAGAGGAGTTAGGTTAGAGAAGGGACAGTATGACAATAATAGTTAGAAATGGTCACTCTGGACAATAAATAAATGCTAAAAGTATGTAGAGGATATATATGATAACCGTTCAGTACCTGTATCGCAAATCATAATGCACAAAAGGAGAGAGAGGGAGGGGGAGAGAGAGAGAGAGGAAATGAGGGGAGAGAGAGAGAAAGAAGAAAAGCATCTGTCATAAAGGCAATGAGTGAGGGAGTGGCAAGAGGGGAAATTAGGGGCATTGGTGGTGGGAAATGTACACTGGTGAAGGGACAGGTATTGAAACATTGTATGACAAATATCAAATTATTAACAACTTTGCAATTAAAAAAAGCAGAATATATTTCAAAAAATATAATGTGCTGACCTAACCCAGTGGTACATGGACCTGCTAATGCATAAAGTTCTAACTGACAGTATTTCTCAAACTGTAAGCCAGGTGCCATCTGTAGTTTGGAGGAATTATTCCAAGGGCAGATTCCTGGGCTACAGTTGAGACAAGTTAGTTGAAAACTATAGAATCTTAGTGCTTATACACAAACAATTCTTGAAGAAGAACAGGGGCTGGTGTTGGGTCACACCCAGATGTGCTCAGTGCTTATTCCTAGCTCTGTGCTCAGGGCTCACTTTTTGCACTGTCTAGGGAATCATATTTTGTGCCAGGGATCAAACTGGGGTAAGTAGTACTGATGTCACTTTGAAAGAACCAAGGCAACAGACAGGCCTCAACCATGAGGCCTGAGTACAGTATTAAAAGCAGCTACAGCCTTAACTCCAGGCTTGGGTCTCATGTCACTTCCTGAATTAGAGAAAAAGCAGGACTTCTCTCTTGTGAGCCTCCTTTACTCCATGCTACTACTCCATGCTATTCACATCACATCTGGCACTAGCTCTGTGTATGTGCGTGTGTGTACTTGCTGGTCCCTATGCTCAGCCACTCTCTGGCACCATCTGTGTATTCTACAATTAACACAAGTCTTACACTTCCCCTGGAATGACCATCAGATACCACTGATTGACTCAGGCCTACAAAAGTGCCCTGCCCTGCCATACTAAATGCCGATCACAAATCCTCATTGTCTTCTACATTTCTGATTGCTTGGTTTTAAATTAGATTTAAAAAAATTAAAAATAAAATTGATTTTAAATTAGATTTTAAATTAGACCCACTCCACACATTTGATTAATTTGCTGGACAGTTTGCAGAACTCAGTGGAGCACTTATGTTTACCAGTTTTTAGAGCTCAGGCATGTGGTTTGCTGGAGGAGTGCTCACTTTTCAGTCCTGAACCTGAGAGTCTGACCCTAGTCACCACCCCACATGGGGAGTGTCATCCTAGTGGATCTGCCCTTTTTGATCTCAAGAGCTTTGGTCTCTCACTGTAGAGCTAAACTCGCATCACCTCATAGGAGCATGAGTTCAGTCACCCAGAACCACTCTGAACTCCACGTAATTGAAATACTATGGAGACTGTCATGGACCTAAGGCCAAGGTTAGTTCTATTTCCAGCCTCTCTCCCCTCTTTAAAGAAACGGTGTAGGTCTGAAAATTCCATACTTTCAGTCATTGCTTGAGCTATTGGTGATAAGGCCCAACCTAGGAGCCTCCCAAAGCCCACCCGAGAGCTCTCTCACTAGAATAAAAGATGCTTCTAGAGCTTTCATCACACAAATGAATAAGAACAAGCAGTTTAAGAACTCTTCCAAGAACTGAGTGCACGTGCGTGCGCATGCGCGCGTGCGCACACACACACACACACACACACACACACAGAGTTTTTTTCTATTAGCTCATATTTCTACATGTGAAAGGTGAGTGGTTTCAAGTCACATATGCCCATGTGAGCATAAAACAAAGCTTTCAAGAGTCAAGATTAGGGGCTGGACCAATAGAACAGTGGGTAGGGTGTTTGCCTTGCAAGCAGCTGACCCAGGTTCGATTCCCAGCATCACATATGGTTCCCTGAGCACCACCAGGGGTAATTCCTGAGTGCAGAACCAGGAGTAACCCCTGTGCATCGCCAAAAAAGACAATCATAGGGTGTGACCCAAAAAAAAAACCCAAAAAAAATAGAGTCAAGATTAAATGTCACTGTCACTGACCTCCCGTTGTTCATCGATTTGCTCAAGTGGGCACCAGTAACATCTCCATTGTGAGACTTGTTACTGCTCTTGGCATATCGAATACGCCACTGGGAGCTTGCCAGGCTTTGCCATGTGGGTGGGATACTCTCGGTAGCTTGCCGGGCTTTCCGAGAGGGATGGAGGAATCGAACCCGGGGCAGCCATGTGCAAGACAAATGCCCTACCCACTGTGCTATGGAAAAATATATAGTGCACAATATCTATTACACTTTTAGTTTAAAGCATAAGAAATTTAGTCTTTCAGATTTTCTAATCTATTATTTTTGTTGTTGTTGTCATTGCTGCTTTCTTTGGGGATAAAAAATAACCCTCCAAACTTAGTGGATCTCAGAGATTATTTCTCACTCTGTGTTTAGGGATTACTCCTGAAGGAACCATATGTATTACCGGGAAATGAAATGGCGTCAGCTGCATGCAAGGAAACCACTTTACTTTACCACTGTACTTTCAAATTTTTAAGTAATGTGGTATTATTTATTATTAGATAAGAAAATTGTACCTATTATAACTTTTTAATCTTTAAATACTCACAAGAAAGCATGGTTCTATGCATTTGATTCTTAGCTATATAGCACATAATATTATGGTTTTCAGAAAGTCATAGCCACCATTAAATAGTAATTTATGATACATTTTCTAAATTTTAGGTACTTATATCTGATAATACAAACATATGCATGGAAATAATGTGAATTTATGAAGAGTTGTATGATTTTCTGAACTATTTATGTATTAGTGGTTCATTTATATGAAATCAGGAATATTTTCCCTAAGAAACCATAGGTGAGAATTAGGATCTTTATAATATGGAGAAGTGTTTTTGTTTTTCTTTTTATCTCATGGAAATACTCATTGTCTTAGACTTTGTATTCTCTCTCTCTCTCTCTCTCCTCTCTGTATTCTCCTCTCTTCTACTCCCCCCCTACACACACACATAGCACACATGCACACACGCGCACACACACACGAATCTTAAATTTCATTTCACTTGAATTACATTTCTTCTTGTCACTGTGGCTTCTTATTCATTTCATTGATCTGAACTTGTTAGCTTGCTCAATTTTTTCCCTCTTTCTTCTGCTTCCCTTTTCATTTCCTCTACAAATCACATTGCAGCTGAAATAACTTTTAGGTTGAACAGTTCATTCATGTGTTAATATTTTGAACAGATACCAGATAATACCCTAGAATCTTCTATAAAGCAGAGTTTCATTTAGTAAATCACAGAAATGAATATTTTCCTTAAAAAAAGGCATTCAAGGTCTCTGGCTAGAAGTACCTTATAAGATAGTTCTTGATTGCATCCTATGGGTTGCCACATATTTGGAGACGATCCACCATTGAGAAGACTTCTTAAAGGTATTTTATCTTGCACATCCCACATGCTTATGAATATTTATTAAACTGAACCAAAGTTTCCATGGGCTTCCAGAAATCACAGCTCTGCTTCTGCAAGCTATTTCTACAAGGAAGTTCTGCTCTCACACACTCCTGTATTGTTTTTGAATTGTATTTTCTTATTAAAAATACTGGAGTGATAGCACAGCCATAGGACATTTGCCTTGCATGCAGCTGGCTCGGCCGAGCCGGGTTCGATTCCTTCACTCCTCTCGGAGAGCCCGGCAAGCTACTGAGAGTATCTCACCCGCATGGCAAAGCCTGGCAAGCTACCCATGGCATATTCGATATGCCAAACACAGCAACAACAAGTCTCACAATGGAGACATTACTGGGCCCGCTCAAGCAAATCGATGAACAAGGGAGGACAGTGCTACAGTGCTATTGAAAATACAATGTTGAAAACAGTGACCGAAAGAAGGCTGTGGGATGAGATCTGAGGCTAAAACGAAAATCAGCTTGCAGTCGAGGGCTAGATTGCATAGGCTCTTCAACTTGGGGGCTACAGGTGGTCACTGTGATCTGTGACAAAATCTACATTCCACCCAGTGGGGATTCAATCTGGCCTGCCAACTGGTGTCCATGAGAACAGCTAAATCACCCATGTAAGTGTCCCCAAGTATTCTTTTACTCTATTTGTAGGGAAGAAACTCTAACACTCAAATTTTTCTAGGCAAGAAACTGGGAACAAAGTCTCAAATGAGAAATTAATTAATTAATATTGGGTTGGATTTTGAAACATAATTTCCCCTGATAACTGGTAACTAATATTATTTACCCAATATTTGATATTCAACTATAAATAGAAACACAATATAATTTAAAAAATTAAATCATCATCAATCCAAAGAACAGATCAAACTTAGTAACAAAATCTATCATTTGGGGAAAACCAGATTAGGAATGTGCTAAATCCATATAATCAGACTCTCTGACATTCTACATACTCTGATATCAACTTTAAGGATTAAGTTCTTTAGAGCAAAATTTTCCAAATCATACGGTGAAAGAGTAGTTAAAAGATAGTAAGAAGCCTTTTGTAAGAAACATTGCATAGTCAAATATTTTTGAGTATTGATAGACTAATTTTCAATCTTCTGTTCTCTTCCAGGATGAACTTAATGGTACAAGTTATCTTTCCACTACAAATCATTAGAAAACGAGACAAATCTACGAAGCTGTTTTCAGACACTGGACAGAGGACCATGATTCTTGAAAGACAGAAAGCAATCATGATGAGTCCAGCATTCTGGTTGCCACCTGGAGGCAATTCTATATTTCAGAAAAGGGAATCTCAAACAAAGCACAATGGGCTTTCTGAACTGAGGAGCAGGATATCTGAGCGTTAGGAGTTTGAATGTTGCAGGTCATGATTCTGAAGATGAGGATATTATGCAGAAATAACGCTACATAAATCTTCAGGAAGGACGCCTTGAATCTTTGTGATTATTAGGTTTATGCATGGGATAAAACTCTATGAGGCAAAATACAATCAAGGACGTGTAAGTTCATGTGTAAACTTCACCAACCAGAATAGAGAGTCCTCATTTGTCACCTGGAGCATTCAGTGGTGATCACAGCAGGTCATACCTTAATAGTAAAGATAAACAACCTCCATAATTAAACTACAATGTGTAATAGGAAATATAAGAACCCGTTTAGGAAGATCAAACTGAAAAACAAAAGAAGTACACGTTGAAAAATATTTACCTGCCAAAACAAAACTGATGTTCTTTGAAAGGAAACAAACACAGATAATCAATTACATAGTATTCATAATTTCCAAAGTCCCAATTTTAAAATATCTTTAGATACAACAGAAAGTAGAAAAGTATAGTCCATAAGTAAAAGAAAAAATAAATAGAATTTGAAGAAAAGTATGTTAAAATGCTATTATAAATATGTTTAAGAGGTTAAGAAAACCACAACATAGTGAGAAGAAAACAGAAATATAAAAACAACCAAATGGAACTTGTAGAGGTTAAAATTATAATACCTAAAAAGAAAAATTCATTAAGTGAAATTATCAGATGATTAGTGACTAAAGAAGAAAAGATCAGTGAACATGAAGACACAGAATTAGGATAATACAAATGGAATAGAGGGGAAAAATCACTATATTTTTAAACAAACAGCACAGCAGCAGTGATTTGTAATCTACCATACATGTAATTATAGTCCAAGAAAAGAGAAGGGAAAAGAAGGGGACATCAATTGCTTTGAATAAAGATAAATAAAAATGCCTAAAAATTTTCTAAATCTTCTTAAAAATTATGAAATATTGTATGAAAGGAGCTCAATGAACTCCAAGCAGGAGAAACACACACACGTGCGCGCACACACACACACACACACTCTTATCACTCAGCATATCATAATCAAATTCTTAAAAATGAATGAGTAAGAGGTAGCTTGATGGCAGCCAGAGAATAAAGATGATGTATATAAAGAATATTCATATTTATTCTATAAAGAATAAATCTTTAGGAAATCTTTTCTAAATCTGTACAAGCCAGAAAACAAAAAAAAATAACATCTCTCAAGTGCTGGGAAAAACAATAATTGACTTGGAAGTTTATCTTCAGCAAAAACATCATACAAAATTAAATGAAAAAATTTTTTTCAGAAGAAAATATGTTGAGGGAATTGAGTTATTGCTAACCATTTTTTCTATAAAAATGCTGAAGAGAATTCTATTTACTGGGTGAAAATTTGATTTCCATAAAGAGATAAAAGCACTAGCTGAGATAAACATATGAGTAAATGCAACAGACATTGTTTTTCTATTTGTTTCTTTTCAGAAATATCATTTGAAAAATTATCTGAATGTTCTACTTAAAAGGAATCGAAGGAGCAATAATATGGCTTGAATACAAAACTACTTTTAACCATACAAAGATAAGTTTAAAATTTAAGGACGGAAAAATAAAATTCTAAAAATTAATTATATATAATTTGGATTTTTTTATTTATTTATTGAATCACTGTGGGAAAGGTTACAAAGCTTTCAGGTTTATGTCTCAGTCATGCAAATATCAAACACATTTCCCTTTACTAATACTTATTTTTTACCCTGAAGAACCCCAATAAAACCCCACCCCCCACCCCTCCCCGTCCCTGTGAGGCAGATGAATTCTAGTTAACACTCTATCTGCTTTGATTAGATTCATTGTTTCAATAAGATTCACCACTATTATTTAGAGTTTACCCCCCCCCCCAAATCAGACATGCTGAAAAAGCATTGTGAAGTGATTTGCTTTCTACAGCTGGGTTCAAGAATTAAATGTTCGTTTTG
Organism: Sorex fumeus; assembly: GCF_029834395.1. NCBI lineage: Eukaryota > Metazoa > Chordata > Mammalia > Eulipotyphla > Soricidae > Sorex > Sorex fumeus. The sequence continues at coordinate 26,345,283 of NW_026606066.1, forward strand.
GATTTCTGCTATTTTACCTATTGACCCTGGAAGTATTTCTACTGAAAGTCAGATAGTTAAGAAATTGGTTTCTGTGTTCTGGAGTCGTGGCCGTGCTGGAGAGCCGCTCGTGGGGGGCAACTGGTGGCCTCGGTAGGGCGTGAAGGGCGGAGCGAAACGCCCCCCCTTCCCATGAGGTTTTAGTCACCCCCACACTCCTGACTCATACCTGCTGTCCACAAGGCTCCCATGTGGCCGCCATCTTTCTTTCCAGAGAGGAGAGGGCGAATGGGGCAACACCCTTTCCCCTCCGGCAGACTTGATGGGCTGGATCAACGCATAGTCCGTTCACTTTTCTGCTCCAAGCTGCTGGGTTCTGCATTAAGTCCTTGTGCTTCTGGGGCCATGGCCGTGCTGGAAAGCCGCTCGCGGGGGGTGACTGGTGACCTCGGTAGGGCGTGAAGGACGGACCGGAACGCCCCCCGACCCATGAGGTTTTAGTCGCCCCCACTCCCCCGGCTCATACCTGCTGTCCACAAGGCTCCCATGTGGCCGCCATCTTTCTTTCCAGAGGGAGGAGGGCGGAAGGGAGCAACACCCTTTCCCCTCTGGGCAGAAATGATTGCCTGGATTAACGCATAGTCCTTTCACTTTTCTGCTCCAAGCTGCTGGGTTCTGCATTAAGCCCTTGTGCTTCTGGGGCTGTGGCCGTGCTGGAGAGCCGCTCATGGGGGGCAACTGGTGACCTCGGTAGGGCATGAAGGACGGACCGGAACGCCCCCCTTCCCATGAGGTTTTAGTCGCCCCCACACTCCCGGCTCATACCTGTTGTCCACAAGGCTCCCATGTGGCCGCCATCTTTCTTTCCAGAGAGGAGAGGGCGAATGGGGCAACACCCTTTCCCCTCCGGCAGACTTGATGGGCTGGATCAACGCATAGTCCGTTCACTTTTCTGCTCCAAGCTGCTGGGTTCTGCATTAAGTCCTTGTGCTTCTGGGGCTGTGGCCGTGCTGGAGAGCCGCTCGTGGGGGGCAACTGTTGACCTCGGTAGGGCATGAAGGACGGACCGGAACGCCCCCCTTCCCATGAGGTTTTAGTCGCCCCCACACCCCCGGCTCATACCTGCTGTCCACAAGGCTCCCATGCGGCCGCCATCCTTCTTTCCAGAGAAGAGAGGGCGAATGGGGCAACACCCTTTCCCCTCTGGGCAGAGATGATGGCCTGGGTTAACTCATCGTCCGTTCACTTTTCTGCTCTAAGCTGCTGGGTTCTGCATTAAGTCCTTGTGTTTCTGGGGCTGTGGCCGTGCTCCAAACTTAACTCTGATTTTCAGGGAGAAAGATTGGGTGGTTTACTTCTCATTGATCACTTTGTATATAGAGAGATGTCGTGCGGCCGCGTAAGCGGCTGCGCGGTTTTGAGAAAAAGTCCTCGTTCCCGCATACTCGAGCTGTGTTTGTAGAGGCTTCTGGTCACCGGGGTTCCATCTGGGGGAGGCGGGATGCGGCGCCTACTCCATCTGGAACTTGCCGGTGATCTCGGCTCTTTTTGGAACCTGTTTTTTCTTTTTTTTTTTCCTCCGGGATCCCGCACCCTCCATGTGTTCCTTCTCTTATGCTGAACGCTTCCTATAATTTGGATTTAATATTTTAAAATATTAGACAAAATAGTCTTCAGTACAAAATTTTTTGAGGTTTAAAAAGGACATTTTAATGAGTCTTAAGGAAATACTTTATTAAGAAGAAAATCCTGATTGTATGTGTACGAAGAGCAGTTTAATAAATAATAGACAAGTAAAGATGACCAATCAAGAAAAGTTAAAAAGACAAATCAATAAGGGTTGGGCATTTCAATAGTCTTCTCTCAGTAACTAAAGAAAAAGTACATAAAATCAATAATGATACGTTAGGACAATATTATTAAGCAATTTCATAAAATTGAGATTTAAAACGCATATAATCCAACAACAGCACAATTCCCTCCTGCTGAAAGAACAGGGAAGTCACCAGGATAGAACATGTGTTGGGGCCAAACAACAAATATAAAGAGCAAATTCTCTCAGTACCAGGAGAATAAATGAGCAGGGAGTAGCCTAACCATGACTAGGAGATTTAGTTTGAAAACATTACACTCCAGGCCCATGAACCACCTTTGCTGCCATATTAGCTCATCTACTGGTCCTGTTCCTGAGACTCATAATAAATATTGAAAGAGATTAACTAACCACTAAATTGTCTTAGACACCTGTTCCTGTCTGAGACCTCTGGTACAATCTCGGGAGGGGGCAGGCTAGCTCCTATCCTACCAAAGCCCTGGCCGGGGGGTGGGGGGGTCTCGCATTCCCACACCCAGGTTAAAACCACAACCTGCTTCCAGCAGGACTCAACTGCCCCAGGACTGAGCCTCACAGACTGCCCAGCAAAATATTCTGGATTCTCTGGAGAAACATCTCCAAATTCTGCAACTGACATACCAGTAGTAGTGCACCAGATTGGATGGAATGTAACCTAGAAGCCAATCAATCTTGACAAACAGAACATTAACATTGAGGGCTTAGCTTACAACAGCAGCTTAGCAAACCCTCAGACAAGGACTAAAAGTCCCCATGGGACAATACAACAATTTTCACAAATTTTCTTCTGCAGAAATATTTTTTAATCATTCTGTTAGCCAATAAGTGGTAACAAGCAATATAAAATAAATTACTGTGGACCTGTGACGGGGCAAGCTTGAGGGGTGGTTGGGAAAACATAGATAATGGTGGAGGGTAGGTGACAGTGGTGGTATTGGTGTTGGAATGTGAAAGGCTACAAGTCATCATGAACCGCTTTGTAAACCATGGTTTTTAAATAAAGTGGGGGGAGGGGTAAATAAAATATTCCATTCTATTAAAACATTAAAATGTGTTTTGTGCATTCTAGACACTGGACAGTTTGTGACCAATGTTTTTGGTGTGCTACCAGTAAAATTTTCAGGTAGTCTTTTTGAATCTGCTAGCTTAAGCTCTCCTGTTCACTGCCCACCCTGCCATTTCCCATCTTGCTTTCCAAGCATCAGAAAGCGTGCTTGCCTGCTGACCGACCAGCATATCTCAGGTAGAATAGAAATTCTGGAAGTTGGGTAGATGCCTTGGCACTACAGCAAACTTCAGCTCTGCCCCCAGCTATCCAGCACCTCTCAGGGGCTCCCAAATACAGGGGCTCCTGTGGCTTGAAAACACACACACGGTTGTATGGTGCTGCCAGCAGGTCAACCTGTACCTGTGGGGAGAGTGCATCAGCAGCCTGATGGTGCCTACAGACTTCCTTATACTGCAAAATTGCCACTGGGCCTTTGGCCAGACCCCAATAACCTGGGGCCAAATTCACCAAAAAATTAAAAGGCCAAAAGTTAGGTATGTGGGAGTCATACCCACAAACCACCCTCGACTCAGTTATACAAGCTCATTTATTGGCCTTATTCTAGAGACCCATAAATCTTGAAAGAAATCAAAAATTGCAGTTAGGACCAGCAGTGCAGTGTGCTGCGGGCCAGCAGGCACACCCTGCAGGGCATATGCCAATAGTTTACTTCTCTAGAAAAGATGGAAGATCCAGAGATACACAAAAGAATCTCCAAACCCAGCAGCTCACTGCAGAGATGCCTCCAGACTTTAAGCCAGGCAGACTTCACCTGGGTGCCTCAAATAGGGACAGGCATTGTCCCTCTACCTGACCCCTAAAAACTCTGGTGGCCACCAACTTCCAGAACCCAATGAGAATTGCAGCTACTCAGGGTCAGTGACAGCAAACTCCAGGCCACAAGCGATAGGGGATGGGCCAGTTTTTCTCATCCCCGTCCCCATGGGACCCTGGAGGTTATGCCCACAAACTGCCTCCGGCTGCTACTTAAGCTCCTTTGGCAGCCATGATCCAGAGACACACAAAAGAATCTCTGAACCGAGCAGCTCACTGCAGAGATTTTTCCAGACCCTAATTATCTGGAGTTTTAGAGTTCCAGGAGCACGCAGCTACTCTTGCGGCAGTTTGACTCTTATGCTATTCATAACATGCAATACAAAAGAGAGTATGGGGGAGATTGTCTGCCATAGAGGGTTGGGTGATCAGTCATTGTATGACTGAAACTCAATCAGGAAAGCTTTATAATTGTATCTCACAGTGATTAAAATAATAATAATAATAATAATAGAATACAATTAAAATTCTGAATAAAAATAATATGGAGTTCATGCTCAATTCGATCAGCTTAATCAATTTATTGCTGAATAAATAGCAATACTCCTACATTAAAAAAATAAAAAGAAAACACATACAAGCTGCAGAGCATCAGGGCCTCAAGGGGAAAGAAAGTCTACTGAAAGTCTGCCAGTGACTCTCAGGTCTTCTGTCCTGTGCTGCTCTTGTTTCAGGGAGGAATCAAACCTGGGGCCTCATACCAGCAGGGACACTCCATCTTGCTCCAGTCCCTGCTTCCTTCCTCTCCTATGCTTGTCCTTGGGACTAATTCTCATAGAATTCTGTCTTTATGTTTTCTCCAGAGTACTCAGGACATCTCCTGAGAGCAGTTGCTCTATTTTAGGCCCCTCCAGGGTAAGCACCAGAAGAAACAAGAGCATAGTTTTGCAGAAGAAGGAATGTAGCAGGGCTACTGCGCAGAAGATTTCAATATTTTGGAGATGGTTGTGGTTGGGCAGTAAGTAAACTCAAAAGCAGACAGAACTGGAGTCAGAGCGACAGATAATACAGCAGGTAAGACATTTTCCTTGCACATGGCCAGCCCAGGCTCCATCCCCAGCTCCCATATGGTCCCCTGAGCACAGCCAGGAGTAATCCCTGAACATTGCCAGGTGTACTCCAAAAACATGACAAAGCAAGAAATAGAACCTCCCCTGTTCTTCCATTCTGTGAGATATTTGGAAAATTGCTCATATCTTTGAGTGATTTCTTCATTTATAAGCCAACGTAAGCTTATATTTGTGTCTGTATCCTAAGCACAATAAGCTGTCTCTCCACACGCCTCCCCTATATATATATGTGTGTAGCTATATAATTGCGTCTCATTTACTTAATGAAATAATATATGCTAGTTGCTTCTCATTCCTAGGTCATAGTAGTTTCACAATAATCAAGAGCTTCAATTATTGCTTTCAGAGTCACTGAAATGGTGTAAAAGAAAGTATCCCTGGCTATTCACAAAGTGTCTTCTATAGACGAGGCTCTGAGAGAATATGAAGGGGACTCCTTTGAAACTTTTGCTCAGGGTAGAAATAAGGAGGAGAAAGAACATAAAATTACAGAGGCCTCTAAGAAAAACTGAGACAGTCCACATTGCTTTCATAGGCAATCTCATCTCACCGGGATCTCCTGGGATGCACCAGCAACTTCTTCCTAGTGTTCTTATCTTTCTGCGCTTCTAATAGGAAGCCCATTTTCTCTTAAAAGCAGATGCTCCTCTGCTCCTATGTAATAGTGTTCCCTGAAGATAAACGTGCCATTTAGAGCTCTCTATACGTTCTGTAACCTGCATACGTTTTCTAAATATAGTAGCCAGATGATTACTTAATTTAGCTAGAAATGGCAGATTGTTGACAAAGAATCCCCGCTGAGTCCCAATGCCTTGAAATGCAGCTTTTATAAAGCAAATCATATCTGGAGAAATGACTACCAATACCATTTGCTTCATCTAGTGACATAATATTTAGCTCTGTCACTGAAGTATAATTGCCTTATTTTTGCAACGTTAGTACTCTATTGACAAATAGAGATTACCTGGAACAAGCCATTCCTGCTACAGGGGGCAAAGTACTTGCAAAGAGGGAGCTTTTAGACAAGAAAACTGTTTCATATGCGCATACACCATCTCTTCTTCAATGCTTGGTTACTCAAGTGGTGCAAAGCTGCTTCAGATAGAGAAGCAAACCCTGTAGGGTCATTTCCTTGACTCACAATTTAATAAATATTAGTTAAAAAATCAGAAGCAATTAATTAATTTCATGCAACAACTTGAGATACAAAGTACCTCACTGTCTCTTTTGCTGCTGCATCTTGCATGTGGAGAGAATATTAGATACTGGAGAGAACACAATCTCCACATTTTTAGACTGGAGGGAAAGTCAACACCCTTAGTTCTCTCTTTCCTCCTGGACCGAGCCAGTGTTTGTTATGAGTGCAGGCATCACCTTCAGGCAGATACAAGAGAGTTCACCTCTAATTGGTTTAAGCAAAAATAAAATTTATTAGCTGAGAACTAACTATTCCAGGTGTTCAATAAAATCTGTCTTTGTTTTTAAATTTTATTTGAGGCACTATGGTTAACAATACTGTTGCCAATGCAGTTTTATACAAAACATTCCTGCACTGTACCATCCATCAGTGTCTGGTTCCCTCTATCATTGTCCCAGTTCACTTCCTTGTTCTATCTCTGAATCTATCACTCCCTCTTCTCCCATCTGTGGTCAGCTTCCTACTGAAGACCAGTTCTTAGTTTCTTTTGCTTTGGGATATTTTGCTATATTCCTACTTTGCTTCTTTATATCCCACTTATGAAAGAGATCATTTTGTGTATGTGCCTCATCGAATTAATTTCACTCAACATGATACTCTCCTGATCCATTTATGTAGTAGCAAATGATAGGATTTCATCTTCTCTTACAGTTTAGTATTTTATGTTGTATATGTACAGTAGTCTCTACATAGTCACCTGCTTATGAGAATTTAGGTTGTTTCCAGATTTTGGAAACGATAAATAGCACTGCAATGAACATTGGAGTGCAAGTGTCTTTTCTGAACAGAATATTTTGTCCATTTGGGGTGGATGCCATGAAGTGGAATTGCTGAGCCAAATGGAAGCTGAATTCCTAGTTTTTCAAAATCTAGAAGTTTCCATATTGTTTCCAAGAAGGGCTGGATCAGTTAGCATTTCCATCAGCAGTGATTGAGGGTCCTTTTCTCCCCCATATCCACACCAACATGGGTTATTTATTTATTTATTTATTTATTTGTGACATGTACTAACCTCATTGATGTGAGATATCTTCATTGCTGTTTTGACTTGCATTTCATGGTAAGTGATGCCAACAATTTTTCATATGCTTTTTGGCCATCTGTATGTATTTTTGAAGGAGCTTCTGTTCATCTTCATCCCACTCCCCATTTACACAAGTTTTGATGGGGGTTGTTGCTTTTGTCTTGGAAAGTTCTATCAGTACTTTTCAGACAAGTGGTGAAAAAATATTTTCTTCCAGTCTGTGGGGAAGAATATTCTCCTATTCAGATAACCACATTCTTGTTATTGTTTCTTTTATTAATATGTAAACTTAGTTTAATATGGTCCCGTTGGTTTATCTTTGCTGCTAGTAGATCCATCTTTGTGTGTCCTTGCCATCTTTCAAGTCTTCCTGCCTTACTGAGAGATTCACACACACTCTGAGTAATACCTTAACCATGGGGGACTGATGAGGAAGACTAAATGTATCTCAATAGAATTAGAAAGTCCTCTTCCTGGGCTGACTTTGGTGGTACAATAGAATGCTCTGTTGGACAGCCCTAGTTTATTTGCCCACTGTCTCCTGAGGTCATGGACAGATACACTGCACCCTTGGCAGAACCGACTGAACAGCTTTTGAACTCAAAGATTCCCCAGCAGTGTATGATTTAGTAAGTCCAGAACAGCTCATTAGATTTGAGCTGAAGTTTGAATTTCTGTTGGTGCAAACAGCATAAGCAACTGAAAAAGAGTCCTTAAAATGTACTCTCCCTCCCTCTACTTTTGTCTGTTCCCAAAGTACTTACTACATTTCACCTTTGGACTAGGTAGGGAACCTGGCTTAAAAAAAAAGTAGCATTGTAGCACTGTAGCACTGTCCTTCCATTGTTCATGGATTTGCTTGAGTGGGCGCCAGTAGTGTCTCAAAACAAATTGTGAGACTTGTTGTTACTTTTTTTTGTTACTGTTTTTGGCATATCAAATACCTCATGGAGAGCTTGCCAGCTTTGCCATGCAGGCTAGTTGCTCTTGGTGGCTTGCCAGGCTCTTCAAGAGGAGCAGAGGAATTGAATCCAGGTGAGCTGTGTGCAACGCAAACGCACTACCTCACTGTGCTATCACTCCACCCCCCCCCCAAGTAACATAATATAAATGTTGCAACATTTTTACATATTAGAAGATTCATAACATAACTATGTATAATAGATTATAACATTGTACAAGTCTCAGATGCACATCATTAAGGACAAACATCTGTAGAGGTCAGGAAGATGGCCAGAAGATTGGAGTGCAGGCTTACATGTGGGTGTCTGGGGTTTGACATGCAGAATTTCAGGATTCTATGAGCATTGTTGGATATGCTGTATGCCCCTCCCAAAAATGAACCAACACACACACATATATAATATATACATAAATTAAGTTAGTCACTAAAACTACAATTCTGTCTTTCGCCATAAAGTTGACCCTTTTCACCCAATTTACCTACCTTCCTCCTATTCAGATAACCACTAATTGGTTAACTTAACTAATCTTATAGACCAAAACTTTATTTTTGTTTCACTTCATCTATTTGTTCATTTTCTATATCTACCACTTACAAGAAAATTTATACTTATTTGTCTTTATCTGACTTATTTCATAATACTCTCTAGGTTCAACCACATTGCTGCAGATGACAGGATTTATTTTTTTATAGCTGTGTAATATTCTACTGTATGTTTGCCACATTGTCTTTATCCAGTTTTCTGATGATGACTGCTTAGACTGTTTTCAGCTCTTGAACTTGGCTTTCAAATTTTTTATAGTTTTGCAACATAGACCACAGCTTTTGTATTTAACGAATAGTTAGCATGAATAATAAAATCTTCCAGCAGTAAACAAGCTCATATTTTTGCCACTTGTAAGCTTTATTGCTATTATAAAATCAATGTTTTGCAACCAATACTCTTGGCAGAGTTTACAGTGGAGGTGGGAGTTGCTCATAAGGGGCCATAGACTTTCCCCCTTTTCAGCCTGATATTCCTTCATATAAAATATGAATGTGACTTTAGATATGTGGGAATCATTCTTCATCATATACAGTGCAGGAGTTAGGCAGGCAGCGGTGTGCAATAGAATTTGCTGAACTGTGTCTGTACTCACAGATGAGTGATGCTCCCAGCATAGATTATGCACCTGGCAGAAATACAGCCACTTCTGGTGATAAAGGCTTCAAATGAGATGAAGACTGGAAACAGGAACTTGGCCTCTGAGGGATTGTATCTCAGATGCTGGACTCTTCCTTTTTCTGTTCAAACCCAGCATCTCACACATGCAAGGCATATTGTGATGTACCAACTGAACCCGTCAGACACTGGACCTTTCTTTATGGACCCATAGAATCATCTATTAGGACCTAGTTATTCCTAACCAGGCTGGTTTCTAATCATACCTTGGACTGATTCTCTGGTGCCTCTTCTAGCTAATGTCAGGTAAAGATATTCTCTAAATATGTTTATCAGAATTCCTCAGAGTTTTCCTTTCTTCTAGGCAATTAAAAATAATTCATGCATGTGGAAATAAAACTATAAAAATATAGGAGAGGAAAAAGCATTTTTAAGTGCTCCAAGCTGGGGATGTGGCTGAGTGGCAGAACATTTGCTTGTATGTGTGAGGTCCTGGGCTAGATTCCTGGCACCTCATAGTCCACTGACCACCACTAGGAGTGACCTCTGAGCACCAAATCAGAGAAAGTTCACCACTTTCCTTCCTGCTTTGCCTCGTCTTCTAATAATTGGAGGAGGTGGTGGTGCTCAGTAGACTTTAAGTCCACTTTAAGTCCACTACCTGTGATACTCTAACAATCAGGCTGGCAGTTTGGTGCTCAGACCTGAGGATGTGGAGTCGCTTGGGTCCTGTGCTAGCATGAGAACTCCAAGGCTAACTGGTGATGCTTAGGGGTTTCCAGGGCTACATTCTATTGTGTTCAGGGGCCCACTAGTGCTGGTTTGGAACTCAGGTCCCAGAGCATGCACCCTTGACTGCTGAGCTATCACCTGATGCCCTAAGAATATTTTTGTCTTTGTTTTGGGCCACACCTGGCATAATTTCAGCTTGGTGCTCAGGGGTCATTCCTGGGGGTGCTAGCAATATTGAAGGATCATGCAGTGCTGAGGATCAGGGTCTCATAAATACATTTTGAAACTATTTATTTTAGGGTCATGTAAATAGCTTAATGGACTGGAGCACATGCTCTGCAGGCGGGAATTCTGTGTTCAATTTTACAGTTTCCCATAATTGTAGGTTCACGATCATGATCACAATCATCCTGTTGTTCGTTGATTGCCTTCAGCAGACACCAGTAACGTCTCCTTTGTCCTAGCCCTGAAATTTTAAACAGTGTCATATTCAAGGCTCTTTCAGGGTTAGGAGAATGAGACCCATCATTGTTACTGGTATTTGGCATATTGGGTATACCACGGGGAGTTTGCCAGACTCTGCCGTGTGGGTCTTGGCCATTGATGGGATTACACGGTGCGGGGGGGCAGTTGGTGGGTGTGACCCCTGCCTACTGGGAAATGGAGGATCTGGGTGGAGGATGCTCAGCCCTGATCCGAGCAGGCTTGAAGATCTCAGCCCCGGGACCCACATGCCTTTGGTCCTCTGCCAGTACCTTCATGTGTGTGGAGAGTGATCTCAGAATGGTTGTGGCTGGTTCTGGAGGTCTTTGGCTGCCGGGGCTCTGCTCGGGGTGGGGAGGGAAACTCAACTCGCCCCCCTCCAAGGGGCCACGGCAAGGACAGCCAGGCACAGGGGCAGGAGACTCTGCGTTGTTCTCTTTTGGGATCTGGGTTTTATATTGTAGGTTATGACCCAAAAACAAACCACCTCTACACCCCCCAGAGCCCAGCCTCTTTTTATATTAGTATGTTTTTGTATGTTAAACCTCACAATATTCAAACATATGTTTTAACTTTTGGAGGAGTTTGCAATGCTCAAGGCTTATGCCTGAATCTGTGCTCAGAAGTCATTCTTTTTTTTTTTTTAAATTGAATCACCATGAGATACAGTTACAGGCTTACAGACTTTCATGATTATGTTTCAGTGCCATTCCTCCACCAGTACCCTTTCTCCACCACCAATGTTCCCACCCAGTATCCCTCCCGCCACCCCCACCTCTTCCCATCCCCTGCCTCTGTGGCAGGCACATTCTCTCTCTTTCTCTCTCTCTCTCTCTCTCTCTCTCTCTCTCTCTGTTATGGTTTACAATACAGGTGATAAGAGGCTCATCATGTTTGATCTATAGTCTACTTTCAGCACACAACTCCCATCTTGAGCGATCCCTGCAACCATTACTCACTTATTGGTCCCTTCTCTATCCCAGCTGCCTTTCTCCCCAGCATGTGAGGCTAGTTTCCAAGCTGTAGTGTGAGCGACCTGGCCCTTATCTCTACTGTCCTTAGGTGTTAGTCTCCTATTATGTCACTTTATATTTCACAAATGAGTGCAGTCATCCTATGTCTGTCCCTCTCTTTCTGACAAATTTCACTTAGCATGATACTCTCCATGTCCATCCACTTATATGCAAATTTCATGATTTCATCTCTTCTAACAGCTGCATAGTATTCTCTTGTGTAGATGTACCAAACTAGTCGTCTGTTCTAGGGCACTGTAGCACTGTAGCACTGTCCTCCTGTTGTTCATCGATTTGCTGGAACTGGCACCAGTAATGTCTCACAAAAAATTGTGAGACTTGCTGTTACTGTTTTTTTTAAATTTATTTTAATTTATTTATTTGCTTTTTGGGTCACATCTGGCGATGCACAGGGGTTACTCCTGGCTCTGCACTCAGGAGTTACTCCTGACGGTGCTCAGGGGACCATATGGGATGCTGGGAATCGAACCCGGGTCGACCGTGTGCAAGGTAAACGCCCTACCCGCTGTGCTATCTCCAGCCTCGTTACTGTTTTTTGGCATATTGAATACGTCACAGGGAGCTTGTCAGGCTTTGGTATGTGGGCGAGATACTCTCGGTAGCTTGCTGGGCTCTCTGAGAGGGGCGGAGGAATCAAACCTGGATCAGCCATGTTGGCCTCGTACAAGGCAAACGCCTTACTCACTGTGCTATCGCTCCAGACATTTAAGTTTTTTTCCACAACCTGGCTATTGTGAACAGTGCTACAATAAGTAAATAAGCGCAAGTGTCTTTTCTGCTGGGTTTTTTTTTTTTTTTGGATCTCTGGGATATAATCCCAGAAGTGGTATTGCTGGACCATATGGGAACTCAATTTCTAGTTTTTAAATTTTTGGGGGGGCGGTCACACCCGGCAATGCACAGGGGTTACTCCTGGCTCATTCACTCAAGAATTACTCCTGGCAGTGTTCTCGGGACCATATGGGATTCTGGGAATCAAACCTGGGTCGGCTGTGTGCAAGGCAAATGCCCTACCCACTGTGCTATTGTTCCAGACCTCAATTTCTAGTTTTTGAAGGAATGTCCATATTGTTTTCCAAAAAGGCTGGATCAGTCGGCATTCTCACCAACAATGAATGACAGTCCCTTTCTCGCTGCATCGCACTAGCATCAGTTGTTCTTGTTCTTTTTTAATGTGTGCCAGTTTCTGTGGTGTAAGATGATATCTCATTGCTGTTTTGATTTGCATCTCTCAGGGATCATTCCTGGCAGTACTGAGGGCATACAAAGCTGGGAATAGAACTGTGGGGTCAATTGTGTACAAGACCTTACCCCTGCCTCTGTAACCCCTGCTTATATTTTTATTTATAGTATTCCTTAGAATATTTATCTAAAAGAGCCTTGATTATGGCACTTTTTAAAGTCTCAGGGCTAGGAAGAAGGAGACGTTACTGATGTCTGCTCAAGGCAATCAACGAACAACAGAATATTTAACAACAATTAAATATATTTAATATATTAACAGAAATATTTACCAACACATTAGGACTGCTGTCTATGGTGCTGGACTAATTAATTTCTCTCCAATAGCAGGCATTAACTTGTACTTATAGGAAGGCATTTAGAGATACATTAGTTTCTTTGCTGTGGCTGCCACACCAAATTACTACAGACTTGATGACTTAAAGCACGTGACGTGTTGCAACTAGAGAGATAATAGAGAGGGAAGGTATATGCTTTCCATGTGGCTGACCCCGATTTAATTCCCAGCACTCCACAGACTCTATAACCACCACCAGGAGCAATCCCTGTGTACAGAGCCAAGAGTAAATCCTGTGAGAGCTAGATGTGATTCAAAAGCCAAATGGAAGAAAAACAAATCTAAAGTGAGAGTGAGTTGTTTCACAGTTCTGGGGCCCACAAATCTTCTGTCCCTCTAATAGCTCTAGAAGAGGATCCTTCATGGTGCCTTCCTGCTCTGAAGCCCAGCTTCCAGCTCTCATAGTCTGCCGTTCCTTAGTTGATGGCTGTCTCACTCTAACCAAGTGTCCACCTTCACAGGGTCTTCTCCGTGCCTTTCCTACTGCTTATCAGTAGAACACTTACTGTACCCATCTGGATAATCCAGGATGATCTCATCTCAAAATCCTTTATTCTATTGTCTCTGCAAAAATCATTTTCCAAATAAAGCCACATTTCCAGATTCTGGGAGCTAGGACAGAGACACATCTTTTTGAGTTATTTCATGGCCATCAATCAACCTACAGTCAAGGAGAAGTTTGCAGGTGTGGCTATTTAGCAGTTAGCATTTTAATATTCCAACCTACTTGCATATACTACATATAAATCTTGCCTCTATTTCTTGATTTATCTATATTTAATTTATAGTGTGTTAATCTGGATAAATTTTCAGACCCACCCAATCTATAGAATCTGTCCGTATCAAAAAACATCTTCCGAGGTAATTCAGGTAAAGCTGCCTCACTCACCATTATTTGCTGCTTGCAGAATGTTGGAGCTCTAAGTTTCAATAATAACAAAGGAAATGAATCAGGGCTTGCAATGGGCCACGTAGGCGGGACACAGCCATGGCATTCAATGGACGATAGCCGCCTCCCTAGGCCAGACAATGGGTGGCCGATGACTGAGGAATGGAGAGACAGGAATCGGGCCCCAGGGCTGGTCGGCATTTATTTCTCCACCATTTATTTCTCTCTTCTCCCCAGTGTCTTCTGATCTCTCCCTTTAAGATGCAGTTGCAGTCATTGTTTTAGCCTTAGTCCCCAGTCACCAGAGTTCCATCATCGTAGTTTCCTCATGGATCTCAAAGTCCTCTCTTTCATTATCTCTTCTTCCTCATCTCAATGTCTCATCGTGGACTCTCTAGTCCCCAGAATCTAGTCTTCAGCATCTAATCTTCAGCATGCAGTCTTCATCTCCCTCTCAGCATCTCCTTCCCAGAGTCCAGTCCCAGAGTCTCATTCCAGAGCAATTCTGTTTTCCCTCCCCAAAGTCTAGTCTTTCTGTTCTGTTCTGTTCTGCTGCTTGCAGAACAGAACATTCTGTTACTGAGTTGTGATTTTAAAATTTGAGAAGCTCCTAATTAGAAAGTCAGAATGTCCAAGGTGGTGAAGATAGAAATGTGTCTCTTTTTTTAAAAAAAGGATCTTTAAGGGTCCAGATTGATAGTACAGTGGGTAAGGCACTTGCTTTTTACGTGGTTGACCTGAGTTTGATCCTGGCATCTCATATGATTCCCCTGAGCACTGCCAGTATGGAGCCAGGATTTAGCCCTGGAGTACCACCAGGTATGGCCCCAAAACAAAAAACAAACAAAAAAACAAATAAAAAAGAAAAACAAACAAACAAAAGAAAACTATCCTTAACCCTTAGGCAGCTGGTCTTATTTGATCACACTTGATCACTTGACATTCTATTACTCATCAATTTGCTTGAGCAGGTGCCAGTAATGTCTCCATTCATCCCTGTCATGTGATAGTGTAGCCAAATGGCGTCTGCTCGTTCTAGGAACATGAAGAGCCTCAAACCGATCATTCAGGGCCTTTTTTTATTATAATTTTTTTTAATAGTGAGACATCATGTGGTACAGTTGCAGACTTACACATTTCTGTGCTTGGGTTTTACTTATACAATGATCAAACACCCATCCTTCCACCAGTGCCCATTTCCCACCACCATGGATCCCAGTATCCCTCCCACCCCCCATTCCGCCATCCCACCCTGTCTCTGTGGCAGAGCATTCCCCTCTGTTCTCTCTCTCCTTTTGGGTGTTGTGGTTTGCAAAAGAAACATTGAGTGACAATCATGTTTGGTCTATAGTCTATTTTCAGCATGCTTCTCTCATCCTGGGAGGATCCTCCCAACACCTTTATTTGGTGTTTCCTTCTTTATCTGAGCTCCCTTTTCCCCTAGTGTGTGTGGTTGACCTCCAAGTCAAGGAGTAAAATTCCTGGTACTAATCTCGGCCATTCTTGGGTGTTAGTTTCCTATTCTGTTACTTTATGTTCCCCAGATGAATGCAATCTTTCTATGTCTATCCCTTTCTTTCTGAGTCATTTCGCTTAACATAATACTTTCCATGTAGTATGTAAATGTCGTGACTTCGTCTTTTCTAACAGATACATAGTACTTCATTGTGTAAATGTACCAAAGTTTCTTTAACCAGTCATCTGTTTTCGGGCACTCAGGTTGTTTCCAGATTCTGGCTATTGTAAAGAGTGCTGCAATGAACAGACAATTGCAGATGTCACTTCAACTATACTTTTTTGCCTCTCTGGGTTATATTCCGAGGAGTGGTATTGCTGGATCAAATGGGAGCTCAATTTCTAATTTTTTGAGAATCATCCATACTGTTTTCCAAAAGGGCTGAACCAGTCGGCATTCCCACCAACAGTGAAGGAGTGTCCCTTTCTCACCACATCCGCGCCAGCATCAGTTGCTTTTGTTCTTGTGGATATGGGTCAGTCTCTGTGGTGTGAAGTGATATCTCATTGTGATTTTGATCTGCATCTCCCTGGTGATTAATGATGTGGAACATTTTCTCATGTGCCTTTTAGTCATTCGGATTTCTTCTTTGTGAAAGTTTCTATTCATTTCATCTCCCCATTTTTTGATGGGGTTAAATGCTTTCTTTTTGTGGAGTTGAACCAGTACTTTGTATATCCTTGAAATTAACCCCTTATCAGATGTGTAGTTGGCAAATATCCTTTCCCATTCTGTAGACTGTCTTTGTATTTTGGCCACTGTTTCTTTTGAGGTGCAGAAGTTTCTTAGTTTTAGATAGTCTCATTTGTCTATCTCTGTTTTCACTTGCTTGGCCAGTGGTGTGACATCTTTGAAGACACCATTAGCTTCTATGTCATGAAGGGTTTTGCCAACGTTTTCCTCAATGTATCTTATAGATTCCAGTCTAATGTTGAGGTCTTTAACCCACTTAGATCTTACTTTTGTACATGGAGTTAGGCAGAGATCTGAGCCCATTTTTTTGCATGTAGCCGTCCAGTTTTGCCAGCATAATTTGTTAAAGAGGCTTTCCCTGCTCCACTTCACTTTTCTTGTCCCCTTATCAAAGATTAGATGCTCGCTCGTATGCTTGAGGGGAGATGTCAGTATATTCAACCCTGTTCCATTGGTCTATTTGAAGAGCCTCAAACGGATCATTCAGGGTCTTGACGAGGAAATCTGACCATCTTGTATGTGGGTGGCCACTTGATCTTTTGACATCCCATGGAATTCAGTTGTTAATGGCTCTAGTCCAGTGGTCATCTTCAAATCTCTACGTGTCCAGCCCATCTATCTGATTTTTGACGCCTTGGCAAACAAGACAGCGTCCCTGATTCTTGATCATCGACGGAGGTCGGAACTTTGGATTCTTTCTCTCATTTGAGTGAAGTGTGATACTCCAAGAATAGCTCTTTGATTCCTCTTTGGGAGACCCAAATAGCATTTTCATCCTGTTTTCATAGGGCCTAGGTCTCTGAGGCGTATGTTAATGCAGGAAGAACAATGGAATCAAAGAGATGTGCCTAGAGCTGGAGGTTCTTCATCCTCTTAGCTATTTCTTCCACGTTCTTGAAGGCGTTCCAAGCCACTCTCTTCCTCCTGCACAATTCAGGTGCCAGGTCATTTGTCATGTTGACTTCTCGACCTAGCTACACATAACTGTTGCATTCAGAGATGTTCATTCCATTGAGAGCAAATGGAACGTCAGGAACGAGGCTGTTTCTCATAAACATTGTTTTCGTGAGATTCAGCTGTAGTCCGACCTTTCCACATTCACGGTCAAAGTAGGTCAGCATTTGTGCCACTTGGCTGATGTTTGGTGTTATTAGAACGATGTCATCAGCAAAGCAGAGGTGGTGTAGTTGCTGACCATCTATCTTCACTCCCATTCCTTCCCATTCCAGTTGTCACATGACGTTCTCGAGGGTGGCACTGAAGGGTTTTGGTGAAATGGTATCAACCTGCTGAACCCCTCTCTTGACATGGATGATTACTTCTTTGTAGAATGGTGAGATCCTGGTAGTGAATCCGTAGTACAGCTCATGGAGGATCCTGATGTATTGAGTTTGAATGCTCTGATTGGCTAGGGCTTCGATGACTGCTTCTGTCTTGACAGAATCAAAGGCCTTCTTTAAATCAACGAATGTTAGACAGAGTGGCATTTTGAACTCCTGAGAAACCTCAATGAGCTTGGTTATCATGTGGATATTGTCGATCATGCTGAATCCTTTTCGGAAACAGGCTTGCTCGCATGGTTGTCCTTCATCTAGTGTTCTGCCAACCTACTATTCAGGATGACTCGAGTGAACAGCTTGCAGATGAAGAACAACAGGCATATAGGGTGATAGTTGCCAATGTCATAAATGTCTCCCTTCTTGTACAGTAGTACAGTCCTGCTGGTTTTCCACTGGGATAGAGCCTTGCAT
The DNA here is from genome assembly GCF_029834395.1 of Sorex fumeus. NCBI lineage: Eukaryota > Metazoa > Chordata > Mammalia > Eulipotyphla > Soricidae > Sorex > Sorex fumeus. The sequence goes on from NW_026606066.1 coordinate 26,363,091, forward strand.
TCAGACAGGTAGTGTTTGAAGAGCCGAGCCAGTGTATTGATGAGTACTAATGGCAGGTGCTTCTGGTGTTCAGGTCTGACCTTGTCTGGGTCGGGTGCTGTTTGCTTCTTTACTGACAAAATGGTGTGTCAGATTTTGGAAGGGAGAGCATTGGGAACAACATATCCATCCTGCAGAATTTGGTATGTGGGCTGGTGGACATGGCTATTGAAGAGATCTGAGTAGAAGTCATGGATAATCTTCTCCATTGCCCTTCTGGAAGATGTGATAAATCCATCAGGACGTTGAAGGGCTATATCTCGGTCTTGTAGTTGGCAAAGGACAGGAGGTCATGGTGAGTGCTTTTTCGGGCTTCTGCCGCATCTGCCAGTACTGCTTCTATTCTGACTTTGAGGTCTTCATTTATTGCTTCTCTGCACTGCTTTGCGAGCTCTAATGTTCGCTCGTGGTTGCCTGAGGCTTGCTCCAAGCCACATTGGCAAATGAGCTCAAGAGTTTTTGAAGACAAGCATCTTTTTGTGGCTATCTCTCTCTCAGCATTCCTCGAACAATCATGGAGGTTCTGAATCAATCGATCATATTCCTCATCAATGTTGTCAACAACGGCATCTTCCCATGTTGCTGTAATAGTGCCAAGGAGCTCCCAGTTGGTTGTCATTCTGGGAGTTCTCTTCTAAAACTTTGCAGCCCTTCCTCGCTGCTCCATGAAGTAGAATTTTGCACGAAGGAGACAGTGGTCCAGTTCCGTTTGGAATTTTGGGACAATAACGACATCGGTCAGGCAAGACCGTCAATTGTATATGATGTGGTCAATTTTGTTGTGGAACCATCCATCGGTAGACTCCTACGTCCAACTTTTAGATTTGGTCTTCTGGAATTACGAGTTACCATGGATGGTCTTGGTCGACATGATGAACTCAGACAGTCTCTCATCCTGTTCGTTCCATTCTAGGCCATGGGTCCCAATGTGAAGTTCTTTGGCTGATCTTCTTGGTCCTATCTTGGCATTAAAATCACCAAAAATGATCTTGTAGAAGATGTGGTCTTCTTTATAGAACTTCTCCAGCTCCATGTAGAACTTCTCAATTTCTCCTTCATCATAATTGGATGTTGGTGCATAGATAACAAAGATAGAAACTGCCGGCAGTGAGCCACATCTATTCAAGTGTAATTGTTTGATTTGGGTTGTTAGGCGTTAGAATGAATCAATGCTTGTGGCTATGTTCATGTTGACAAGGACACCAACACCATGGACGACTCTTTTACTGCATGTTCTGAGGAATATTTCTTCTCCGGTGTCTAAAATGGTGTGATGTGATTGATGCCTTCTTGTCTCGGTCAGACCAATGATGTAGTACTTGATCTTCCGGGCTTGTACCATCAGGTCTTCGATGGATGCATACAATGCCAGGGTACATGCTGGTCTTATTTATGACATGGAAATTAGGTGGTTTATTTAAAAGAAGACTGATTTGTCTAGTTTCCCAAAATTTCAGAGGGGAGTTTCCCTAGAATGACTCTTGGCTGGTCTTCCTGTGTACCTAAGATTCCTTGTTTCCTGCACACCCAGGCAGCTTTTGGGGTGATTCCTGTGCATTATTGAGAGTTGTACCTGAAGGTGCTGAGACTCAGCCAGGCTCCAGTGAGAAACATGAAGATTATGATCATTTTTCAGGTTCCTTTACCTCACAACAACCTCAGCATCATATTCTTCATTCCATTACGATCTTGGGATCTTCAGACTCAGACCCACCATCAGACACAGATACAGCAACCAACATAGCTGCAGGCTGTACCAACAACTGAACCAGGATGCATATCTCAAAACAATCCCTACTCCCATTTGTCCTGATTTCACAACTCTGAACAACCCCACTGACACAAAACTTAAGTTGTTTTTTTTAAAATTATTATTCTGTTTTTGTTGCTTGGAAAGAATTTATTCTGAGGCCTTAACTTCTCGATGCCATTTTCAACTAGAACCAGAGATGTGAGTGTGTGATAAATTATTCATGTGAGTGTATGTGAGAGGAGTGTGTTTGAGTGTGTGAATGTATGTGAGGATGTGTGGGACAAGTGTGCATGTGTGAGTGAAGGTGTGGGTAGGTGTGTGAATGTTTGTGAAAATGTAGGGGAGAGAGTATATCAGCGTATGTATAAATTTGAGTGTAAGGGGGAGAGTATGTATAGGAATGTCTGTGTATGTGGGTGTGAGATTTTGTGTCTGTGTGTGAATATATGTGAGAGTGTATCTGAGCATATGTGGGAATGGAGTGTGTATGTAAATGTGATTGTGTGTGTGTGCGTGCGCCTGTGGAGAATGTGAGTGTGAGAGTGTGTGGGAATATGTAGGGGGAGGGACAAGGATAGGGATTACCATTTTGTATTACAAGGGGGATTTGTCACAGATCTTAAAGAGTGTCACCATGTCCTTCTTAATCCTGCTTCTCTTGGTTTATATCGTCCTTCTTGACTTCCTGATGCTTAATTTTCTTCCATGCTGCCCAGGTACAGCATTTACCTATTCAGGCCAGTCCCCACACACCGTCCCTCATGAGGGCTTTCTATGCTCCCACTTTCGGCAGCCTTAGTTGCTCTTTTTGAACATCCTTTGCACTACTGACCATTTTTCTTTTATTGAGAGATTTTCAAAACCCGAAGAATCTTCCTTTCAACACTTGTTTTTCCTAGCCTAATCCCAGAGGTAACATAAATTCTCCCCTCTTCACTTGTGGGGTGCTGTGGTACCTCCTCCCACTTTCTCTCTGTTCATGGCCTGACTTAGTCACAAGCTTTTCTTGCCACTCTGGGCTTTCAGTGCTGCCATGCCTAGGGAAAGGAGTCTCATGAGGGTCTTTGTGGATTTGCCACACTGCTTTAAATACAATTTAAAATAAATATATTGCCTTACTTAACTTTGTAATCTCTTGCAATTTTTAAAAAATCTCTCTATTACTGTATCACTGTATCACCATCATCCCATTGTTCATCGATTTACTCAAGTGGGTGCTGTTGAGCCAAGTCTAAGGTCACAAAATTCCACATTACCTGGGTTCCATGGAACTTCATTCAGATGTGAGGCTCGGCCCGAGCATCTGGAAAGCAGCCTGGAGCGTGGCGGCAGTTGGGTAGTGGAGGTCAGCTGCCGGGGCTGGGTCCCTTGGGGCAGGGAGGGTTTTCACTCGCCCCACTCTGGGGAGCCCCAAGTGAAAACAGCCAGGCGCCGAGTCAGGCATAAAAATATTTATGCTAAATTTGAGGTATATTTTTATTAAATTATCAGGTTCCATCTTTACTCACTGATTCAAAAGGAATCTGTGAATCCTTTTGAGAGCAAAGGCCCAAGGACTTTTTTTTTCTTTTGCCTCAAACCTGGCGATGTGTAGGAGTTACTCCTGGCTCTGCACTCAGGAATTACTCCTGGAGGTGCTCAGGGGACCATATGGGATGCTGGGAATCGAACCCAGGTCAGCCACATGCAAGGCAAACGCGCAACCCATTGTACTATTGCTCCAGCCCTCCAAGTACAAAACTCTTAAATAGCCAAAAGTATGAGCAACCATAAGGAAAGCTTTTGAAAGTTCAGTGTGGAGATTTAATTTGAATGTCTAAATGAAACTCCAGCTAGTTTTTAAAATTTTACTAATTCTTGAGCCTGGAAAAATAGGGAAAAGATAATTGAGATAAAGACATTTCTGCTTCAAGTAATAAGCCTCTGGGGAGAAAGAGCGTTTGTTAGACCTTGCAAAGATTTGCTTTAAGTCAGATTTTCAGAAGAGTACCTCTTCGTTTATAGTGATGCTAACGTAAAACAATATACTGAATTAATAACTGTTACTCAAGCTCATGCTTTGGAGTTAGATGAGAATTCTTTACTTTCTATACCAAAAATTGTCCTGTCACCCCTGTATTTGAAATCTGACCCGTTCTTCTAGGTTCAGTCCAAAGGAAGTCCCAAGGTATCACAAATTCTTTTCTAAATACTTCTTAGTTGATAAAGTTTTCATTCTTTTCTGTCTAACAACATTATCACATGAAATGATTTTCATATTTATCTTCCAGCTAATACTGGGCAAGTTCCTTAGTCAAGGCTGTATATTCATACACAAATAACCCCAGTTTTATTTATTTACTTTTAATTTTTTTTATTAGTGAAACACCATGAGATACAGTTATAGACTTATAAATTTTTGTGCTTGGGTTTCAGTTATACAATGATCAAGTACCCATCCCTCCCCCAGTGCCCATCCTCCACCACCACGGGTCCCACATCCCTTCCACCCCCCATCCCCCCGTCCCACCCTGCCTCTGTGGCAGGGCATTCCCCCTTGTTCTCTCTTTCTTCTTTTGGGTACTGTGTTTTGCAAGAGAGGCCTTGAGTGGCAATCATGTTTGGTCTATAGACTACTTTTAGCATGCTTCTCCCACCCTGATAATACCAGTTTTAATCCTCTAGCGGCAGAGCCTGGCAAGCTACCCGTGATATATTCGATATGCCAAACATAGTAACAACAAAGTCTCCAATGGAGATGTTACTGGGCCCCCTCGAGCAAATCGATGAACAAGGGGAGGACAGTGACAGACAGTGACAGCTTCCTCTATGTAGCTCTACCCTTTTTTATTACTATTTTTGTTTTGAGACCACACCTGATGGTACTCAAGGGCTATTTTTGAAGGTGTGGGGTATGGGGGACCATTTGGTACCAGGAATCGTATCTGGGGTTTCTACATGCAAAATATGTGCCCAGTCCTTTGCTAGCATTCTGCATATTTTCTCGAATAAGTGTCATAAAATGTGAACTGAGTGGACATATTTTGAAGAAAATAGTTACATTGGATCATAATGTAAGATGAGAAACTCTAAGAGAAAACCTTAAGATCCCTGCAGGGAAGGGGATGAAAAAAGACTACTCCTGGGTGGAATCAGTGAATCCTCTTGAGAGCAAATACCAAGTACAAAACTCTCAAAAACCCAGAAGTATGAGCAACCACAAGGAAAGCTTTCAGAAATTCAATGTGGAGATTTAATTTGAGTGTCTATAAGAAACCCTGGCTGTTTCTTGAAATATCACTAATTCTTGAGCCTGGAAGAATAGGGAAAAGAAAACTGAGTACACATTTTCCACTTTTAAATGATTTAGAAGTTCTGTATATAACTCTAGCATAAGATACAGAATGCTCTCCTGCTTCTCCATCCCCTCTTCCCACAGCCAGAAAGAACATAGTTAAAGGAAAGAACATCTACGAACAGCTCTTCAAGGACTCCTTGAAACGAAACAGGACCAAATTCCCTCTTGGCAACCTCTCAGATCAAAAGATTTTCCTTCTTATTTGAAACAGAAAATCATCCATCTTTCCTTAAAATGTGGGATTTTTTTTTTTAAGACTCAGAGGCTGAAGGTCAGGTTAGAGTATCAGATGGAGACAGCAAACCAGCCCAGATAAGAGTTACCAAAGCTATCCATCACTTGAATAAAAGCCAGGCAGCAGGTATTGATCCTGATCCTGAATACTGGAGGTAGAGAGCAGGGGACAGGCACCAGCATCGCAGCATCATGAGGGAAAAGGTGAGACTGTGATGGGGAGGGAGACACTTGGGAGCAGGTGGGATAGGGGCTTATATGGAAGCCAGGTGTGCCCTGTGGAAACTGTGGTAACAGCAGAGATCACACCATGAAAATAAGCTCACATTGGTAGTGTGGGCACAGACACACAGGAAGAGTCCTGATGATAGGCACAACCTTGTTCTCCAGCTTTGACTTGTTTCTAATTCTTGTTCTCCCTTGACCTTTTCTTAGATCTTTATTCCCTTTATGGAAGGCTTGTTCAATTTTTGAGTTTGTTTTTGTTTTATCCATATCCTGCAGTGTTGTGTCAGGGATGCTACACTTCATGGTGCTGGGGGGGGGGGCTGTGTGTTGCTGGGGATCAAACCCAGAATTCACTCCTGGGAATATGCCCTTGGGGCCCAAAGCACAGCAGAAGAGCCACCTGTACTTCTACGTACATTGCAGCAGTATTCACAATAGTAAGAATCTGTAAATCACCCAAGTGCCCAAGAACAGATGGCTGTATAAAGAAACTATGGTACATCTATGCATTGGACTACACAGCCACTAGGAAAAATGGAGTCATGAGATTTGCTTATAAATTTATTGACATGGAGAGTGAAACTTGCTTACAAATGGATGAGCATGATGAGTGAAATAAAACAGAGGGAGAGAAACAGACATAAACTGATTGCACTCATTTGTGCGATATATATATATATATTTTTTTTTAAAAAAAAAACCCCAAAGTATGAGACTAATACACAAGACAGTAGAAATGAGGGCCAGGAGGACTAGCGCATGGTTGGAAACCTGCTACAAATGTGTGTAGGGGTGGGGGATGGAGGGAAGTTAGAACAGAAAAGAAACCACTATGGTAATGACAGCTAGAAATGATTACTCTGGAAAAGACCTGAGTGCTAAAAGGAGGTAAGGTGACATACATGACAACCTTTCAGTACCTGTATTACCTGCATTATTGCAAACCATAATGCCCAAAAGGAGAGAGAGAGAGGGGGAGAGAGAGAGAGAGAGAGAGAGAGAGAGAGAGAGAGAGAGAGAGAGAGAGAGAGAGAGAAGTGTTTGCCATAGAGGCAGGCTGGGTGGGGAGTGTTGGGAGGAAAACTGGGGACAATTAGTAGTGGAAAATGTACACTGGTGAAGGGATGGATTTTGAAATATTGTGTGACTGAAACCCAATCATAAACAACTTTGTAAAAAACAAATAAACAAAACCTCAGAATTCCCATATGCAATGCATGTGCTCTAACCCTTGGAGTCACCTCTCCCTGGACTCTTGCTCACTCAGTTTTGCTCACTGCCCTTCTCATGAGGAAAACTTCTTGGACTCCGTCTCACAGCTTCTTGGACCTTTGTCCAAGGTTGTATGTTAACACACACATAACCCTATTTTAGTCTTCTAGCGTCCTCTAACTAGCTCTGCACTCTAAAGGTTTCTGTTGTCATTTTTGGACCTCATCTGGTGGTACTCAGGAGCTACTTCTGGTGGTACTGGGGATGGGAGACCATTTGTTTATAGAGCATTTTCTGTTGTGATAAAAATGACCGGCATAAAAGTTGCCACACTAATTGATTTTAAAAGCACAGTTCAGTGGTATTAAGTAGCATTGTAGCACTGTCCTCCCGTTGTTCATCAATTTGCTCAAGTGGGCCCAGTAACATCTTCATTGTGAGATTTGTTGTTACTGTTTTTGGCACATCAAATATGTCACAGGGAGCTTGCCAGGCTTTGCCATGCGGGCGAGATACTCTCGATAGTGTGCCAGGCTCTCCGAGAGAGGCAGAAGAATTGAACCCGGATCGGCTGCGTGCAAGGCAAACGCGCTATCGCCGTGCTATCACTCCAGCCCAGTATTAAGTATACTCACATTATTATAAAAAACTCACCACTATCCATCCTCAGAGCTTAAAAAAATTCTAAACTGGAGTTCTGTCCCAAAATAATATTCTGTAATGCCCTATTTTTCCCTTTCTTAATTCTTGGTAATCATCCATTTTCTTTTTTCCCCTATGGACTTCTCTTTTCTGTACCTTATATGTGTGGAATAATACAATATTTGCCTTTTTGAGTTTGTTTTATTTCATTTAGCATATTTCAAGTTTTACCCATGTTGCAGCAGTTATCAGAATTTCATTTCCCAAAAGGATTTGAAAGGATTTCCTTGTACATATATAACCCGCTGTGCTATCGATCCAGCCCAGTGACATATTCAATATGCCAAAAACAGTAACAAGTCTCACAATGGAGACGTTACTGGTGCCTGCTCGAGCAAATCGGTGAACAACAGGAGGACAGTGCTACTGCGCTGCGTATATAACATGTTTTACTTAGCCATTCCTCTGTTTATGACTATTTGTATTGCATCTACCTTTTGAGTACTGTGAATAATAGTGAGTATGTACGCATCTGTTGAATTTTTGCTTTCAATTCCTTTGGGAATATAACCAGAAGAATTGTTGGATCATGTGATAATTCTGTTGGATTGTGTGATAATTTTTGAGAAACTGTCATTATGGTTTCCACAGGGGTTGTACCTTTATACATTCTCACCAGTAACATTCAAGGGTTCTAACTTCTCTACATCCATATCAACACTTTTATGTCTCCTTTCTTTAATTTCTTTTCTTTTATTCTCCTCCCTTCCCCTCCCCTCCCCTTCCCCCTCCCCTCCCTCCTCCCCCTTCCCCTCTCTCCTCCCTCCCCTCCCCTCCCCTTCTCTCCTCTCTTCTTTTTTTTCCTCTCTCCTTTACCCCCTCCTCTCTCTCCCCTCCCCTTTCTTCTCCTTTCCTCTCCCTCCTTCCCTTTCCTCACCTCTCCTCTCCTCCAGTCTCCTCTCCCCTCTCCCTTCCACTTCCCCTTGCCTCTTGTCTCTTCTTGCCTCTCCTTTCCTTTGTCATTCTGTTCACTAATTTTTGAGCGTGAAATGTTATCTCATTTTGTTTTTTCATTTTCATTTCTTTAATATTAGTGATGTTGAGCATCTTTTAAATACCTATTGGACATCTGTATATATTCTTTACAGAAATGTCTTCCCAAGTTCTTTGCTCACACTTTAACTTGGTTGTTTATTTTTGTTGCTGCTGTGGTGGATGGGTTCATTGTCTATTATGGAAACTAAGCCTTTGTCAGACACATGGCTTGAAAATATTTTCTCCCATTTCATGGGTTCCTTTTCTGCTGCCTTAATAGTGTCCTTTGATGCAAAAAAGTTTTAAAATTTTGATAAATTGTAACGTGTTGATTTTGTTGCTGTTAGTTCTTTAGGTATCACATCTAAAAATCATTAAAAAATATAGTGCCATTATTTTCATTTATGATAATTACTTATTTTTATAGTAAATACTCTGAACATGATCAATGCCAAGCTATTAATGTGACCTCAATGAATATAGAGCTGGCAAGGGATATGTATTGAGCATACTTGAATGTGGTTTACTACATAGCTACAACTATCACAAATAATCTTCATGAGCATAGATAACAGCAAAAGGCAACAAGTAATTTTAAAGGCTCATATTTTGAGTATTTACTAAAATTAATACTTGTAATATAATCCTTTATATTATATAAACAATATAATCATTGTTTTTAATATAATCATTTCGATTGCAGGTTTATAGTCTAATTTTTAACAAAAATCATGCTTAACAACTGACTTATGAATTTCCTAATAATTTAACAATTGAATCTTGTGAGCAGGACTAAGCCTTCTCTAGCACACCTTTGGCATTACTAAATTGCTCTGCACTAGGGGTAATAAAGCCATAAATTTATTATCCCAAAGAATTTGCACATACTGAAAATGTAAATGGAGTTTTGTAAAGGTTCAGATTAATTAATAAATGACATGCATGACCAGTTACTAATGGAAATAGGAATAGTTGATGATATTCTGTAGAATATTAGATAACTAAGATTTTCTGGGTTCTTATTTTGTGCCAGGCACTACGATATGCTTTTTGTTGTCATGACCTTGTTGAATACTAATAAAAGGTTATGAGTTGGCGCTATTATTTACTCCATATTTTATCAATGAGGTAACAGAGGTTTAGAGAAGTTTGTGAGTTCAAGGGCATGCTAGGTTATTAGGTCACACAGTGCTGGGATCAAGGACATCCTAGCTCAATAAAAACTAATAATAAATAATAAATGAAGCGACCCTTGATTTTGAGAGCCTTACAGTAATTGGAAAAGATATAAACACACAATATCATGTTGATTAAGGCCAGGAGAAGTGAAAAGCCAGTGTCTGGGATGACTGTGGGCTACCCCGGCTGCTCAGGAGATGAGGACATGTTCAGGAGACAGGACAGGTCTGTGCGGGGTGCATAGGGAGCGATAAGGATTTAGTCATTATGAGGACTGAGAATATGAAGCTGGTGTGGGAAAGACAGAGCAGGAGAAGCAAGAAGAGCCACACCACGTGTCTATCTTGTCCCACAGGGAGCACTGTGGCACAAAACTCAGGCTGTAAGAGCTAGAATAGCCCTTACTGCCTAGCACACAGCAGCATCTAGAGCCACTTAATATGACTACGGAGACAAGGGGACAGAGAAAAATGGTGAAAATACTTTTTCTTTTTCTTCTTTTTACAAAAAATTGCTTTTATTTCTGTTAAAAGGTATGTGAAAATTATTTTAAAAACCAAATTTAAAAATTCAAATTGACAGGGGGTTGAAAGGGTGAAGGATTTGGGCTCCTTGGGGAAGGGAGAGGTAAAGAGTGTGATTTTGGAATTATTTGTATAAGAAGCCATCATTACCAGTATTGTAACTCTCAGGACCTCAATTTTTTAATTAAGAAAAAACTTAAATTAAAAAATAACTTAAAACATGGATTTTGTGCTCAGGTGTCCTCACAGACTATCTTATTTCTTAGAGTCGAATATTTTCAGTCCTTTTAACAATTTTTTCCTTGAATTTAACTTCATATTTCTAAACAAGATGCTGGATCTTCATTTATTCGATCTTGGGCGGAGGCCCCCAAACTGCTCAGGAATCTCAAGGGCCCCTCCGAAAGATTAAGAATTAAAGCCAATGAAAGCATAAGCACGGGTCCCTGATCTGGGTGCTTAGTATCCCTAGAACTGGTGATGAGGTATGTCAGAAAGCTCATTGGCATGGCACTCTACTCACCTGAGAGGTCCCAGCCTCATGGCAGTTACCTGTGACCCAGAGGAGAGGGGCAGGGCTGTCCCCGGATGCCAGACCTTCTGACCTCTAACCTGGGATTTTTCATCTCAAGCACAGTGAGAAAATTCTGCCATTTAAGACCCTCAGGAATTGGCATTTTATTTCTGCCACCCAAGACAACTAAGGCATTATCCTCTCTTTCTTAATTAATGTTTTGGAAAATAAAGAATTATGTAGGATTATAGAAATTAGTATATAGAAAGACATAATATGTACTCATATAACTTGGGAGACGGTGAGGTTTGATTCCCCAAGCTTTGGTGACCTGGTATTATTGGAAGCATTCGTGGACCTCTTTCCTGACATTCAACACCAACATGCCTTTGGCATTAGTGCTTTCATTCATTCATCATGCAGTTGTTCTCATCCAGAGACTTGTGCTTGTAAGATCTAGAAAGTTTTCATATGTTACTTCTTTCTTGGTGGGGAAGGGGTTGGGCCACACCCATCAATACATAGGGGATACTCTGGGTTACTCCCTGCTCTGTGTTCTGGGGTTCCTCCTGGTGGTACTCAGGGGACCATGTGATGCCAGGGATTAAACACAAGCCCCATGCATATAAGGTCTGTGATTAGCCCACTGAGCTATCTTCCTGGGACCAGGGCTAAATTTTTCTTTATTCCCAGATATGATTTTCATCATAATTTTGTTATCTTCATTTATTTTCTGAGAACTTCATTCATCACATCCGAATGCTTAAAAATTGGTTTCTAACTTTAAGATCTCTCGTCATTCATACGTGTGTATTTTTATTTAGTCTCAGAAGAAGTCACTTTTTATAGAACAAATCTACAAGTACATTTCCCCCTCCCTTTCATTCCTCCTTTTTTTCAGTTATTGCTGTTTTTAAAAACTGGGGCTCCCACATAGTTGATTGTGATGCTTGCATATTTTCTTGTGGTGTTCACTGAGGGTTTCATTTATGTAGTTGTGATACTCATACAACTTGATCACTTGATCACTTGACATCTCGTTACTCATCGATTTGCTCGAGTGGGTGCCAGTATGTTTCCATTCGTCCCTGTCACGTGCTAGTGTAACCCAATGGTGTCTGTTCGTTCTAGGAACATGAAGAGCCTCAAACCTATCGTTCAGCATCTTGACGAAGATGTCTGACCGTCTGGTAGGTGGGCGGCCACGCGGTCTTTTGATGTCCCGTGGAATCCTGTCGGTAATGGCTCTAGTCCAGCAGTCATCTCCAAATCTTATTACGTGTCCAGCCCATCTGATTTTCGACGCCTTGGCAAACGAGACAGCATCCCTGATTCTTGACCATTGACGGAGGTTGGAACTCCCGATTCTTTCTCCCATCTGAGTGAAAAGTGATGCTCCAAGCATAGCTCTTTCGATTCCTCTTTGGGAGACCCGAATTGCAGAATTGCATTAACATACACCTCAGAGAGGTGGGCCCTGCGAAAACAGGTTGAGAATGCTTAAACCACAGTCTGGTTTTTTTGTGCTTACCGTGGACCTCTTCAGGCTGCATTGCTCGAACATCTTAGTTATAGGCTCATCGGGGATCACACTTGTGGAGCTCACACTACCTGGCCACGTGAAAATAACTGCACATTCTATTGTGCCACTAGTAGTCACAGACTCTGCATCATACTTGCGAGACTAGCAATATTTTAGCCACTGTGATCATTCACTGGGCCATCAGTGAAAATTGCAATTGCCAGGAACTGCATTTTAAATCTCCACACAGTCCTTTTTTGTTCTTTTCCTGAGGGTGTTTAGGATTTGTTTTCTGAATGCATTATCTTAATCAGAAGTTGGTTTCTTTGTTTTTCTTATATTTATTTCTCTTCTTTTTTTATTTTTTTAAAAAAATTTTATTAGTGAAACACCATGAGGTACAGTTGTAGACTTACAAATTTTTGTGCTTGGGTTTCAATTATACAATGATCCAGTACCCATCCCTCCACCAGTGCCTATTCTGCATCATTTCCTTTTTTTTTTAATTTTTGTTAGTGAAACACCATGAGGTACAGTTGTAGATTTACAAATTTTTGTGCTTGGGTTTCAATTGTACAATGATCAAACACCCATCCCTCCACCAGTGCCCATTTTCCACCACCACGGGTCCCATTATCCCTCCCACCCCCCACCCCCCCATCCCACCCTGCCTCTGTGGCAGGGCATTCCCTTTTGTTCTCTCTCTCCTTTTGGGTATTGTGGTTTGAAAAAGAGGCATTGAGTGGCAATCATGTTTGGTCTATAGTCTACTTCCAGCATGCTTCTCCCATCCTGGGAGGATCCTCCCAACACCCTTTATTTGGTGCTCCTTTCTCTATCTGCTTTCTCTTATTTTTGTCTCTGTCACTGTCACTGACACTGTCCTCCCATTGTTCAGCGATTTGCTCAAGCATGCCCAGTAACATTGTGAGACTTGTTACTGTGTTTGGCATATCGAATACATCATGGGTAGCTTGCCAGGCTTTGCCGTGTGGGCAAGATACTCTCAGTAGCTTGCCAGGCCCTCCGAGAGGGGCAGAGGAATTGAACCTGGGTCGGCTGTGTGCAAGGCAAACGCTCTACCTGCTGTGCTATCACTCTGTATCACCTCTATTTTAAAATATAATAGTAGTGAGATTTACTGAAGAGATAGTAAGACCCCTGGTATGGGTCCGGACACTCTCAAGTCAGGGTCACACTACTTCTTTTTCCTATTTGTTTGTCTTGATCTCTATCTGCTGATCTTTAACTTCCAGTAAAGACCCAGGAACTGAACCACAGTTTGGAAAATCTGTGTACTGAAATCAGGGAGGGTATAGGGATGCCAGTTTTAAGCTGGTCTTTCTCTTGGGAGGTTCTAGAATAGTGTCCAGGTCTGTGGGCTTTACTCTAAAGCTGTTGGTATTAGGTAGAGAAAAGTCTGACCCTGTCGCAGCAACCCAGTGGAGGCCATCTGAAGGGAAGGACAAGAGCAGAGTCTGGGTGGCCTGTCATTTCATTGTCAGACTTTCACTTCTTCCCTCTCTGTGGGCTCAGGGCTCATGCCCATCTACACCACAGGACACTGATCTGAGCCGCTACTGTTGATTCTCTCCAGTGTGAACTCGGACTCTTCCTCACAATGTGGGGGCTGGGGGCAGGCTTCCTGTTTGAGAAATCCATCTGCAGCTCCCTTACCTGCTTCTTTCTTATCTCTCAAAGTCAATTCCTGCCTCTTGAACACAATTTCCACCTGCAAAAGAGCTCCCAAGTCTTTCGTCTTCTCTGCCTTCCTCCGCCCTCATGTCAGTACCTTTTTGTATTGCTTTCTTGTCATTTTAAGGAATTGTGGGAAGCAACAGGTAACAAACATCTGTTATAATTCAGTCATATTTAGCTTGTAGGAACTCTTCTCTTTTCTTCTTGTTTTTTTTTTTTAATTTGGGGTCACACACGGGGATGCCAAAGCTTACTCCTGTGGGTTTCCTAAGGGAACCATATGGGATGCCAGACATCAAACCCAGGTCAGCAGCATGCAAGGCAAGCACCCTACCAGCTGTATTATCACTCTGCACCTCTTCATTTTTCTGTTTTAAGATTGAAAATCAGAATTATAAAAGTAAAATGAATACAATATTTATGCTAATTTTTAATCATTAGAATGAGATGATTTCTCTTTCACATGAATCACAATTGTCAAAAACAAACCAATCCAGAAAAACAAAGAAACTCACAATTTTCCTCTGTGGGGCCAGGGAGAAGGTGCAGAAGGCTGGAGAAATTTCTTTGCATATGGGACCCTAGGATTTGAGCCTCAGTATTGCAAAGGTTCCCCAAGTACCACCAGGAATGACCCCCAAAACAAAACAACCAAACATAATGTGCCCGTCCCATCCTTCACTTAGACCACTATAAAAATGCTCTGTTAATTAACCAAGCACTCTTATCTCAGTATATTTGCTAATAAACTGTCAACAGGATATACAAAGAAACAAATTCACTCTAACTATATTGTTTAGTTCTCTTAGGACAAGTTTTTTTTTTTTTTTATCTAACATGGCATACTTCCACGATGCCTCTAGGCTGCTGTGAGTTTATGTGGCATAAGTCAAATCATTTTGCTCCATATAACAGTCCAAATCACAACTATTTCCTCTGATGGATACATGGCAGTGCGTTTCCCTGGTCTTCGGAGGCTGATCAGCATTTTTGTTGGCATTTGAAGCGAGTTGCTCATCCGGAGACCCCTGGAAGTGGTAAAGGAGCTGGCGCTGCTGTAAAAAGCACAGGGTTCCTATGGTGCAATTCTGGGTAAAAGGAAGAAATTAGCTGTCACCCACGCCCATGGAGCTTTGCGTCTGGGAATGAGCACCCCATCATGCTGATTGAAGTGGGGAAAAGAAGGCAAAAGAGCTTCCACTTGGTGTCTGAGTACCAGGGAAGGAAAATAGAAAGGAAAAAGCTTTCAGGGCCTCAAGAGCAGTTAACAAACCCTGAAAGGGAAAGAGAAGTGGGCAAATGGCACTGCCTGAAAGTTCTATTGAGAGAAAAGAGCAAAGAGCTTCGTACACAGGGTGAAGAAATGATGCTCTTGGTGTTTAGAAAAGATAATGAAGTACATTCCAGGTAGGAGGTGGTAAGACAATAGTCACGGGAGGGAAATAGTACTTACAATTCAGACATTTTTATTGAGAGCTAGATGTAGTAGCGTTTGGTACTTTAGTGAAACATAATGGATATTTTTTTTTAAAAAGAGTAGTTTAAAAATACAGCCAACATGGGAAAAATTAATGGTAGCATTCATAAAGAAATATTTTGATTTTCAGGAGAAATAACAACCATATTTTGGGACGATGGAGCAGACAGACTGGTTTGATGTAACAGTGACTTGGGACAGTCCATTCTAGAAAGGAAATGTGGAATGACAGGATTTTAGGACAAAATTTGCTCAGAAACACAGATGAAATGGAAAGGATCTAAAGATGTAAAAGATGTGATATAAAGAATTGTAAAGAATGAAATGTTTTAAATTATTTTTTAATTGAATCACTCTGAATTATAGATTTACAAAGTCATTCATTATTATATTCAGGCATACAATTTTCCAAAATCATCCCTTTCACCAGCATTCATTTCTCTCCACCAATTCCTTCCCACCCTCCCCAACGTGCCTGCCTCTGTGGCAGGCATTTGAAAATATTATTTATTTATTTATTTATTTAATTTTATTTATTTATTGAATCACTGTGGGAAAGGTTACAAACCTTTCAGGTTTAGGTCTCGGTCATGCAAATATCAAACACATTTCCCTTTACCAATACTTATTTTTTACCATGAAGAACCCTAATAAAACCCCACCCCCCACCCCTCCCAGTCCCTGTGAGGCAGATGAATTCTAGTTAACACTCTATCTGCTTTGATTAGATTCACTGTTTCAATAAAAGATTCACCACTATTATTTAGAGTTAACCCCCCCAAATCAGACATGCTGAAAAAGCATTGTGAAGTGATTTGCTTTCTACAGCTGGGTTCAAGAATTAAATGTTGGTTTTGGATTTCTGCTATTTTACCTATTGACCCTGGAAGTATTTCTACTGAAAGTCAGATAGTTAAGAAATTGGTTTCTGTGTTCTGGAGTCGTGGCCGTGCTGGAGAGCCGCTCATGGGGGGGCAACTGGTGGCCTCGGTAGGGCGTGAAGGGCAGACCGAAACACCCCGCTTCCCATGAGGTTTTAGTCACCCCCACACCCCCGGCTCATACCTGCTGTCCACATGGCTTCCATGCGGCCGCCATCTTTCTTTCCAGAGAGGAGAGGGCGAATGGGGCAACACCCTTTCCCCTCCGGCAGACTTGATGGCCTGGATTAACGCATAGTCCGTTCACTTTTCTGCTCCAAGCTGCCGGGTTCTGCATTAAGTCCTTGTGCTTCTGGGGCAGTGGCTGTGCTGGAGAGTCACTCGTGGGGGGCAACGAAAATATTTTTTAAAGTCCAATAAGGGGCTAGAAAGAAAGTACAAGAGGTTAAGATTCTTGCTTGGTTGGCTGGCCCTGGTTTGAATCCCCAACTCTGACAGGGGTGACTTCTTAGCCCAAAGCCCAAAATACCCACAGAGCACAACCGGATGTGATCCCCAAAGGAAAAGCAAAGAAAGTCATTATAATGATATTTTTTGGTGGAGGGGGGGAGTACATCTCCCAAGTAGTGCTTAGAAGTCTGGAACCACTCCCTGTAATACTCAGTCAATCGGGTTGGAGCATTCAATGCTAGGGTCCCAGGATGTTGTGCTGGGGTGGGGGTGAGCTCCAGGGCCACACCCTGCAGTGATCCAGGCCTCCAGGGCTACAGTCAGTGGTGCTTGGAGGGGCCATGTGGTACCAAGATCAGTCTCTCTGACCCTTATAGACAGTGTTAAGAGCTATGGTCAAATGTGTTCATTCCCCATTCTAATATTTATCCTCAAATTCTCAATTAACTGATAGAGCAATACTAATTAAGGTTTCTAAAAAAGACCACAAGGCACAATGAGATCCCTGACCACTCCAGAAAGGGCTAATTTTGGGTTTGCATGGCACTGGAATTAGAAATAGTCTGTGATTGGAGAGTCTTGTATATAAATGATGTCAGGCATCTCTCTCTGAGCCTCAGGTAATCATGTAACTGACAGTTCAAGAACTCTGTTTTTCAGAAATGTCCTCAAACACCATACTTGTGAAGCATTCACAATAGTCTTGGATCTTAGATTATTGGCTCACAGTAATCAATTATCTAATAACACTGAGAACACAGGATATGCTTCTAAAACTCCACCTTCTTAATTCCTGCCAGTTTTCCCAGTAGCAACACAAAAGTAAAAGAAGAGAGGCTTCATGGCATGGGTGGTGGATGCAAGGCTATTTTGAGGTGGGCTGAGGGAGGGGGTTTCTCCGTTTCCTTGGGATACTTAGTTTCCTTGAAAGGGGTTTTGTGGATGGTGTATAACCTTTTGGAGTACTTGTACAACTTATATAAATGCTTATTCACATACTGTCCATTTTCTATCTTCCTCCCTCTCCTTCTCCCCCTTCTATCTGTCTCTTGCTCTCGGTGTCCACTGTTGGTAACGTCTAAGCATCCTTACTTTTGGTTTGGCTCCAAAGAAGAATCTAAATATGAGTTTATGAAAGGTGTCACAAAACTATCCTCCTGATTCTTGCTTGAGTGCACTACAGCAGCTACGTAGCTAGTTAAAGGAAGTCAAGGATTCTTGATCTGGTCCTTCCACAAGAAATGCCTTCCACAGTAAGTGTGTTCTACTTCCCCGATGCTGTATAAGAAAGTACCCTGACACTTAGAGACTAGAAAGATATTTAGGGTGCATTCATGGGTTGAGCTCAAATGCTGCAAATCAATGAAGGTCCACAAACAAACGTATTCACCACCCTAAAAATCTGCCTCTCCAAATCAGGGTTCCTGGGGCCTCACACTTAGTCTGTTCTTTTAGGAGTCAGAGGAATTGACAGATAAAGACCCTGGACCAAATTGGCCCACTCCTATTTTCATTCAGTCCAATCCATGAATCCAGAATGGCTTTTACATTTCTTTATTTTTATTATTATTACTTCTAGACATACATGGTGATTCTCAGGGATGACTCCTGGCTCTACACTCAGTAATTTCTCCTGGTGGTGCTCAGGAAACCATGCAGGATGCTGAGGATTTGACCTGGTTTGGCTGCATGCAAGGAAAATACCTTATCATCTTTATTATAGCTCTAGACCTGCTTTTACATTTCTTAAGGGCTGGGAAAAAATCAGAAGGATACTTTACAACATAAGGAAATTACAATCAATATAATATCATAATCTGTAAGTAAAGTCTTACTAAAACCCAGCATGTTCATTTGATTGCTTTTATGGCTGCTTCTCCTCACTTTCTGTTTAGAGCACACCACCTGTATTGTAGAGGGTTGGAATGGAGCATCCAAGCTTCCCCAGCCTTATTGTGGACTTTGCTAGACATATAACTTGAAGGTGTTTTCCCCCCAACTCACTCGTTCCACTCATGTTACTGTACATATCCAGAAGGTACCCATAAGGCCATTTCATTCAAAATTATGAATTTTGAATTTCTGTCTCCTGTTGTGGCCTCTCACTTATTTCACTCTTAGCATATTCACTGCCTCCTGGCTGAATCCCTTGAATAATGCCCTTCTCACCCTTTACAGCTATCTTCCTTTGAAAGCCTGTGTTACATTCTTATTGCTTAATGGGATAAATTGGAACAAATTCAACCTTTGCATCAGATCCTGGCACAGAACTTTAAATATTCTTGGAATCTCCTGCTTGATAAAAACATTTTTTTCCCACTCTTCAGGAACTCGTTTTAACCATCCCTGAGTTGATGCAAACAAGGTGAGCTACAGCGCACCCTTGGATAATTTCAAAAGAGCAGCAGGACCACCAGAGAGATCAAACTTATGATCAGAGGGCTGGTATTTTCAGGAATGACTTTCTTCCCATCCCCACCCCTGCCAAACCCATCTTCAGAGAAATGATCAACCTTGTCTTAATGAAACCCCAGAAAACCGAGAAAACTTTGTTCCAAGGAGACGAGGTGGGGAACTTCCTGGTGAATTTTGAGAGTGGTGTCTCCCACTTATTTGGGGATGAGGTGCCTGTGCTCAGACTTTCCAGAGAGACCTGTTCACCTCTTTATTCAGACTGTTTCTCTTATAACAAAATGGTTATCATTTAGGACTGGGGAGATATGTCAAAGAACTGGAGCACAGGCTTTGCACGTAGGAGCCTTCAGTTTGATCCCCAACACTGCATGGTCTCATGAGTACTGCACTGGGAGCACCCTCTATGAATTACCCGGTGTGGTCCCCAAACAAAAACAAAATAAAGAAAAACATCTGGTCATCTGAGGACAGAGCAATCGTACAGGGGGTAGGGCTTGCCTACCTTTCACAAAGTCAACCTTGATTTGATCTCCAGCACCACAAATGATCCTCTGAGCCCAGTGAGGAGTAATCCCTGAGTACAAGCCAGAATTAAGCCCTTTCACAACCCTGTGAAAAAGTGATCATTTAGTACAATGCTATGAATTTGGTGGGTCATTTTAGGCAAGTATTAGATATAAAGGTGTTTTTATAGGAACCCCTGGATTTGAATCCACATTCGACAAGAGTGTGTATCACCTAGGGACTCCACTTGTGGAGTCTAAGTGAAACTATCTTGTGGGGCTGAGCCTGTGAGATCTGCTTTGGCTCCTGTTAGGGTGCCTTCCCAAGTGGTGCTCATTGCAAGAGGCCTAGGATGTGGTGCTGTGGGGGCCCCATGCAACAGTGAGGTGCTGAGCCAGCAATGATTGGGGAACATGAATCAAACTTTAGCATGTGTCCTAACTTATGCACTGTCCTAACTTATGCACTGTCCCCTGTCCCTCTGCTCCAGCTTTTGAGAGCAAGAATATTGAATTGAGTTGCAGAAATACCCCTTGGCACCTGAGAATTCATGTTAGAGTGTACTTAGCTGAAAGTGTGTCTGTCTGACCTGCTCTGAAGAAGAAATCTGGTAACTTGTTTAAGACCACCCTCCACAGTTAATCACTAAGTCATTTCTGATTTTGTTTCTAATTAAGTTCTCACTCAACTTCCCTAGCTGTAGGTCCCCTTATTCCTCTCAAGTTTCCACTGCATCAGAGTAGCACAGAGCATAATAATTACATTGCAGTATTCTGTTCTATCCCCACTTTTGCCCCATCTCAAGTTGCTATTATGTTCTAGCTCTAATCTTATCAAAAGAAATACAGATCTGACCAGGTCTCAAAACTTTTCAAGGGGCCAAAGAGAGCTAGGACAGAAGCATTTGCCTTGCACAGGGTTGATCCTTTTTCAGTCCTGGCACAGTCTATGATTCCCTGAGCATCACCAGGAGTGACCCCTGAATAAAGAGGCAGGTACTGGATGCAGCCCAACTCTAACAAACAAACCATCTAAAGATGGCCCTTCATTTAAACAATAGTTCTCAAGCCTAATATACATCCCTTCCTATTGTGAAGTATTTGTAACTTGTAAAAATCTGGGTTATTACCCGCATGAATTCTGAGATCTAGTTACCAAGATAGCTTTTCCCTTGAGCCTTTGCATCAGAGACTTCTAGTAATTGTTTTTGACTATTTGGAATTCATGCTGATGAAAACATCAAAAATTTTGAAGGCATTTCTAGCAAGAACAAGTAAAATCATTCCTCTTGCCATTTACTAGTCATTGACAGAATTTCATCCTTTGAGAATGAGCAAGCAAAGCACAGGTATTTTGTGAATTTTCTGTCTTTGGTGTTTTTGTTTTTATTTTCAAGTTCAGCCTCTAATTTGATATTCAATTGAATCCTACAAAACTTGACTTTAAATGTTCAGACATGACCTGCAAACATGACCTGGGAAATAAACCCAACTGATTACAATGCCACTTTTTTTTAAAATTTCAGAAGCATGGATATCTTCAGTAAAAGAGAGGTCTGTGCTCAACTCCCCGTGTGCAGGGAGCTGAGAGAGAGGAGAGGATTCCCAGGTTGAGTGTGAGAACTCGGCAGAGGTGGGAGCTTCTATGCCATTCTTGATAAAGCATGTTGCACTACAAGAGGGGGAAATTCTGTAATATCTCTTCTACATGGGTTACCTATTCCTATAACATTCTAGGTAATTTTAGTGCAACTTATACTATTTTAAAAGAAATAATTCATTTTATCAACTATACACAGGTGAGTCGACCTTAAACTTAGATAATTATAATAATTAAAGAACTAATACCACATCAAGAATCTGTGCAGACCCTCTCTCATTGCCTATTGTCTAGAAATCATTATGCTGCCTGTATTTCTCTTTCTCCTCCTTGTTTCTTTGGAGTGCTTCCAAGATTCAGTCTGTTATTTTTCAAACTCTCTCTCTCTCTCCCTCTCTCTCTCTCTCTCTCTCTCTGCATGCTGGTGTGTTGGTGTTTTGTGCTCTCACTTGTATGACTTATGGATTTTTTTCCCTCCGTCTTGTTGAGAGATTTTCCATCTCCATTCACAGCTATTTTTCATTCCACATGCGGTAAATATAATGCCCACCTAATCAATCACCACTTCTGCATCTGAAAATAAAACCATCCTCTCTTTATTATATGAGGCAAATTAGTTAAATGAGTGTTTTTCAAAACTTGCTGCCTTTTTAGGGCCCTTGGCTCTCCGCCTGCCTTTCCCCATTTCAGCCTCCTCCCTTCTTCCTCCTGTTTGCAAACAGAACCCATTCCGTCTAGCCAGTGTTTGGGGTGGATTATGAGCCTCCCAACTTTCTTCCCAGTGGACAGCCTTTCCTGTGGGCACCCCTTTTCCAACAGTCTCCAGCTCCTGGCCCGTGATTGAACTCTGAGACTTTTTGGGATAAAGCAAAGGAAACTCTCCTCTAACAGGTTTCACTTTCAAGAAACACCCCAACTGAACATGTGATGAAATGAAACTGACAGAACGCCGTGGTGTATGGTTTGCTTGACTGCAGGGTGTGATTGCGTGGAGTAAAGAAGAAAAACTCATATTCTGACTTCTTGACTCTTTCTCCCCATCTGCATTTCCCTTAACTTCACTACTTCACTTTCGTTTTTAAAAGGATTTCTTTGTCTTCTGAAGACAAGCCTCTTTGTGCCAATCCCAACGTTTTTGTCAATTAATTCCCTTTAAGAGAGAGCAAGCCTCGTGAAGCATCTGCTGCCACTAAAAGTCTTGCCGGCCAAACCAGTTACAGGGAACTCTGTCTAACTATTGTCCTGGCACAGCAAATGGCTCTTAGAACTAGGATTCTTTCTAATGTATGTGTTTATAAGCAATTAAACTGCAGCTTTAGGGAAGACTCACTAACAGCATACATTATTTTAATAGACATACAGTACTACTTTAAACTGTCTCAGCCATCTGCTCATCATGATTATAAATGCAAAAAGAACATATTTTACATTAGCATCAGAAACTAGTGTGATATTAGGAATTGAAATGCCCATATATGCTCTTTGTACAATACCAAATGCATCTGTGCTATTTTCCTTTTCTTTCCTCAATGCAAATCAGAGAAAGAAGATGTTTGTTCCTTGTGGTCTCTTTCCTGACATGGAAGATAATTTTCAGGATAGCAATTCATTAGGAGGGGATTTTTGACTTACTATTCAGCCAAATATGCTTTTAAAATGCATTGAGCTGATGTGTCTGGCTCTGGCTGGCCCTATTTGGCATTCTTAGCTCCTAGCAACTAAAGGAGAGGAAGAAAGAAATACACCAAGGGCAGTAAATCTGCTGTAATCTTCTTTAATGTCCATCCGAGGTTCTATGCATAATGTATAATAGGATAAGTGTTTCTTCTCTATAAATAAAACAGAATAGAAGCATGGGATGCACATGTATGGGGAGAACAGTTAATGTGGAGCTGGAAAAGCATCTGGACAAGCACACGCACTGCTTTCTTCTGCAACTTGGAGGAGAGCTGCCTTTCCTGGAAGGAGAGAAGACCATCCTAAAGTTGGGGGAAACTGAAATGACATGCTCAATTCTCTGATCTTAGCTGGGCCACTCAATACCACCCTGAAGCATAGCTAGTCCTTTCAAAGATAAAGTGTGGATGAGCACAAGAGCCTCTCTGCTCAGTAGAATTAGCAGCCAGAGCTAGAAATGTAGGAAAAAGAGGAAAGGAGACTTAAGATGAGTTACCAGAAGTTCAGAGGTAAAGTCAGCAGCCAACACGATGAATCATTTCCTTGAAGAACTCAGTTCACACTACATTTCCAGCTCTGTAGATTTAAGAACAAAGCACAGTGACACATCCCACCCAACCTGCCTTCCCCCCACTTTGTAACTACATTCCTGCTTTTGGGTTTGTGATCTGGCCATGTGGCATAGTATTGAAAGACAGAGGCGTGCACTTTATTTATTTGTTTGTTTATTTATTTATTTATAGCTTTTTGGGTCACACCCGGCGATGCACAGGGGTTACTCCTGGCTCATAAACCCAGGAATTACTCCTGGTGGTGCTTGGGGGACCATATGGGATTCTGGGAATCGAACCCGGGTCGACCC
Source organism: Sorex fumeus (assembly GCF_029834395.1). Taxonomy (NCBI): domain Eukaryota; kingdom Metazoa; phylum Chordata; class Mammalia; order Eulipotyphla; family Soricidae; genus Sorex; species Sorex fumeus. The sequence continues at coordinate 26,386,873 of NW_026606066.1, forward strand.
CATGCAAGGCAAATGCCCTACCCGCTGTTCTATCTCTCCAGCCCCATGAGGTGTGCACTTTAAACTTCACATACTGGAAGGCAGGAGAAGATGGACTCACATCTGCTTACTAGTCATGACAGAGTGTGAGCTCTGATTATCTCCTAGCTAGGCATAATGTTGTCATGACCCTCTTGCAGACAGGTCCGAGACCTCCAGGGTCACCAAGAGTAGCTGCAGATGGTTGATCGTTACTGTTTTCAGTTCTATGTTGTAAAACCAAAAAAGGCCAGAGAAATTGCTTAATGAGCTGGAGCACATGCTTTGGTTGCAGGAAGGCCAAGTTTGATCTCTGGAACTGCATATTCCTCATCACTTCCTCCTCCGCAATCCCCCAGGAAGCACCAAAAGAGAACCCCAAGCACAGAGTGAACCCTGCAAGGTGTGGGTCCTCAAAAAAAATCATACTTAAAATAATGTGTCCTATAGAAATGTTTCTGTGTGATAATAAATGGATTAGTCTGCCTGCTTTACATGACTGGGAACCAGGTTTAATCCCTAATACTACATGGGACCAGAAACATTGTTGGGTATAGCCTGAAGGCCCCTAGAATCACTGGGGTGACCCTGGAGGTCCCCACTCAGCACTACCAGGCCCAAGGAACTGTGCTTTTTTTCAGCCCTTACATTAAACCATTAGACCAGATGTCCGTGACTCACTGGGAAGGAATGCTGAGCACCCCTTGGAGGACCATCCCACTCTGGGAAGGAGGAATCTAAGCCCAGAACTTTTAATGTTTGAGTAGAGGGAATGGGAATGGGCTCAGGGTACCCAGGCTTCACCAACAATGACCAGGGCCATGCTGGATGAAAGGTCAGACTGAGGGCCTTGAACATGACAACCATGTGCTCTTACTAGCTGACTGTTTCCTGGTTCCTTGAATTTTAAAAAAAGTTTTGACCTGTTTTATTATTTCCTTCCTTCCTTCCTTCCTTCCTTCCTTCCTTCCTTCCTTCCTTCCTTCCTTCCTTCCTTCCTTCCTCTCTCTCTCTTTCCTTTCTTTCTTTTATTGATTCACTGTAAGACAGACCCTTAACAAATATCTCTTCTCTCTCTCTCTCTCTCTCTCTCTCTCTCTCTCTCTCTCTTTTTCTCTCTATCCACCCCCCCTTTGGGTGTTGTGGTTTGCAATAGAGATGCCGAAAGATTATCAAGAATTTCCCTTTACCTACTTTTAACACTCAGTTCTTATCCAACATGATCATTTCCAGCTATTATTGTTATACTGGTCCCTTCTCTATCTTACCTACCCAGGCAGCACCAAGGTAAGGTCTTTAGGCCTTTAGATAAGGTCTTTAGGCCTTTAAGACCTTTTGGGCCACATCAAGATCACATTGTTGGGGGTGACTAAAACCTCATGGGAAGGGGGGCATTTCAGTCCGCCCTTCACGCCCTACCGAGGCCACCAGTTGCCCCCCACGAGCGGCTCTCCAGCACGGCCACGACTCCAGAACACAGAAACCAATTTCTTAACTATCTGACTTTCAGTAGAAATACTTCCAGGATCAATAAGTAAAATAGCAGAAATCCAAAACCAACGTTTAATTCTTGAACCCAGCTGTAGAAAGTAAATCACTTCACAATGCTTTTTCAGCATGTCTGATTTGGGGGGGGGGGGCTAAACTCTAAATAATAGTGGTGAATCTTTTAATGAAACAATGAATCTAATCAAAGCAGATAGAATGTTAACTAGAATTCATCTGCCTCACAGGGACTGGGAGGGGTGGGGGGTGGGGTCTTATTGGGGTTCTTCATGGTAAAAAATAAGTATTGGTAAAGGGAAATGTGTTTGATATTTGCATGACTGAGACCTAAACCTGAAAGCTTTGTAACCTTTCCCACAGTGATTCAATAAATAAATAAATTTAAAAAAAATAAAGGTTTGTTTGAAATCCATATATATATATAAATATATATATGAAACAACTAACTTCTAAAGATAACCTGAATTCATATGGAAGAAGTATCATTGTATAATTTTTCATTCCCAGTTATCAGCCGTGCAAATAATTTTTGAAAATTAGAGGGATACTGGGATCCGTGGTGGTGGGAAATGGGCACTGGTGAAGGGATGGGTATTTGATCATTGTATAATTGAAACCCAAGCATGAAAATTTGTAAGTCTACAACTGTGCCTCATGGTGTCTCACTAATAAAATTTAAAAAAAAAAACAGTAAAAAAAAAAAAGATCACATTGTTGGTCAGACTATGAACTTGTCTTCTGCATTCTAAGTAGAATCTTGAAGAAAATGAGCCCTACCCAATGCGGTCTTCCAGTAAGCCCCCAATTTACTTTTAGGGGCACCCACATCCTGCAGTTCTCTAGAGCTGCTCTGGACACAGTGCTCAGGGACAGACCCGGCAGTGATGAAGGGACCATGCTGTATCCAGGATTTAACCCACTGCTCCTGCATGCAAAGCATGCACTGCAGCACTTTGAGTCATTCCCCTGTTTCCAAATTTGAAATTTTGAATTGACTGAATAAATGGAGCACACTGGTCACAAGGTTATAAAGTATTTCTTAAGAGATTTTATAGTGTTTAATATAAACACTTTAAGTAAAATATGCTTAAAACACTTTCAGCTGTTATTTTAATTTGAAATATAATTCCTGCACCTGGCTAAAAGAAATTAAGCAATACTAAAGATTACACCAAAAAAAGCAAAAAAAGCAAATGCATCTCTCATCCTAAATTCCTTTCTAGTTCCTTCTCCAGATGCCATTGCTGTTGACAGTTTCTTTTTAACCTTTCAGAAAATTCCTGGGCGTATACAAAGTGCATTTCTGCTGATGTATGATTCATATATGTGTATAATTCCCTTATCCCCCACAAAAGTGAGCACCCTTTATATCCTAAAATGACCTTTATCTACTTAGAAAAAACTTTTGCATATACTTCTAAGTCAATATATATGCTTTTAATTTATTCTTTTTAATTGGTGCTTACTACTGCATTATTTTAATGTTTCCTAATTTCTTTGACCAATTCTCTATTAAAGAACATTGAGGTCAATTATGTTAAGGAACATTTCCATCATAAAATTTCCTGTGCACGACTGATGCTGAGAAATCAAGGCCTTTGGTTAAGCTCAATTTCATTGGTCTCAAACCTCCCACTCTTCAACTCTACAGGACCTTTAGGTGGAGTGTTTCAGAAGTCATTACTGCTCCATCTCTGCACAAAAAGAAAACACGAAGAAGGGCTGTATTTTCCCATGCTAAAGAGAGGCAGAAAGCCACTCAAGGGTTCTATATAACCTTGGTGTTTTTATTCCCCAGTGTTTATTTAATTGAGATTTGTGCATGGGGGTGGGGGTGGGGGGCGGAGAGGGAAAAGCCATACCCAGTAGTGCTCAAGGGGTATACCTGGCTGTGTGCTCATGAATGTGACCATGTACCATACCAGAGATTTCAATTGATGTTGGCAGGATGCAAAGCAAGAGCTTTAGCCCTGGTACCATCTCTTAAGCCCCTTAGTTGAATGTGGGTTTTTTTTTCAGTTTAATAACAGTGATTTACAATATCGTTAATGATAGGGTTTCATGCATACTATGTTTCAACACCACACCCTCCAGCAGACTGTCAGTTCCCCATCCCTATCGACCTAGGCCCTCCCATCCCTCAACCTGAAAAGATCAATTCTACAGACCAGTTCTCAGGTTCTGTTGCCTTTGGGCATTTTATATTCCCCTACAAGGTGTCTTTTATTTACCACATATGAGGGAGATCATTTTGTTTCTATCTCTCTCCTTTTGACTAACTTTACTCAGCATGATACTCTCCAGATCAGTTCACATAGTGGCAAATTTCATGATTTCATCATTTCTTATAGCTGAGTAGAATTCCACTGTGTATGAATACCATGGGCTGGAGCAATAGCACAGCGAGTAGGGAGTTTGCCTTGCATGTGGCCCACCCGACTGACCCGAGTTTGATTTCTCCGCCTTCAGTTCCTCCACCCCTCTCAGAGAGCCCGGCAAGCCGCTGAGAGTATCTCACCCGCGGCAAAGCCTGGCAAGCTACGAGTGATGTATTCGATAAATCAAACACAGTAACAACAAGGCTCACAATGTTACTGGGCCCGCTCAAGCAAATTGATGAACAACAGGAGGACAGCGACAATGTCAGTCATGAATACCATAGTTTCTAGATCCAGTCATTTGTTCTTGGACATTTGGATTCTCTCCAGATTTTCACTATTGTTAATAGCAATACAATAAACATAGGAGCACAAAACCCAACTTTTCTGAATTGAATTTTTGAGTCCTCGGGGCAGATGCCAAGAAGCAGAATTGCTGGATCATATGAAAACCCAATTTTTAGCTTAAATGCCAGTTTTACTCTGGTCCAACCTGTATTTTCCCAGATCTGCTGGGCTAAAGTACCCTGCATCCTTGTCTTTACATCACCCTGACTTTGTGCTGCTCTCTGCCCGGGTCTGAGCGTTCAATTCACTTTCAGTGTGTGTAAGTGTAAGTGCCTCACATGTTTGCATCCCCAGTACCTCTAGGATGTGGGCATTCCTTGCTTAGGGACACAGTTTCTTCTCTAGGTTCCTGGACCCCAGTCATTGCCTGCTGCTGTCCTACAGCTCACCTGAGCAGTGTGAGTGCTGAGAAGACATGTGTCAAAGGACCCTGAGGCCCAGCCAGAACTACGCTGTCTATTAGGGGAGCTATCATCAACTGTGAATACTGCATCCTTGAATTGTGGCTTTGAGACTGAAGATATGCTATGAGAGTACATGACAAAACCATAACCTTAAGACTAAGGATAATAAGAAAAAAAAAAGAAAAAAAAGTGAAATATCTCATTAATAAAGTTAAGTTAATTTTTTATGTTGAAATAAAAATTTGAATATATTGGTTAAGTGAAACACATCATTAATATCCAATCAAATTTAATTTCACTTGTTTCTCTTAATAAATGTGCTACTAGAAAGATGTTAATTGCATAAGTGGCTTGCATTACATTTCTATTGGACAGCACACTAAAGTAGCTCATCTAATGATTGGGGTTTTAAGAATCCTAACAGAGTCTTTACATTTTAATGACAGAGTGTCCCTGTGAACACTGATTGCTGAAACTTAAGAAGTTTCAAGAAAGGGTCAAAGGATGAACTTCTGTATTGGACGGTATTCAGATTGCTGATACCTCTAGGAAACATGCTTTAGTCCTTGTAGAATAAAGTTGATTTCCAGAAGCCATTCATTCATTTATTCTGCAAGCATCCATTGAGTACTTACTATATGTATCTGGAATAGCTGGACAGAAAGGCCTGGAGAGGAGCATGAAAATGTGATTTCAGGGTGTTTATGCCCTGGGCAAACAGATTCACCAAACAGAGAAGAATGTACAAAGTGTGAGAAATACCCATTCACTTGGAAGCAGACCCGATGATTAAATGAGGTGATAAAGGGGTTACAGTAACTCAGGTGATAGAACACATGCTTTGCTTGTGCAGAGCTCTGGATTTGTACCCTGTCTTGTCCCTGTCCTTCCATCACCTTGGTGTGTGGCCTCCACAATTCCAAGAGCTCATCAAAACAACAATAAAGGCCTTACTATAAAGTAATGAAACTAACTGCTTTTGTTTTGTTTTGCTTTGTTTTGTTTTGTTTAGGTTACACCGTCAGGGCTTAGTCTTGGCTCTGCTAAAAGATCACTCCTGAGGAGGTTTGGGGAACCATATAAAGTGCTGGAGATCAAACCTGGGTCAGCCACATACAAGATAAATGCCATACCAGCTGTACTATCTCTCTGACCTCAAAACTGATTGCCTACCTTCTAAGCCTCAGGGAGCAACAATGCGACATAGTGGCAGAGTGGTCATTTTAACCAAGTGACCGTTTCTGCTGCCAGAGGGGCCATTTGCAAGAGGTCTTGTTTTTCTCTGGAGCCTGGGAATATTTGTGGGAAACCCAATCTTTCCCCAATCCTTTTCAACCAGTTGTTTCAGGCAGGGTGGGTGGAGATGGGGGCCCAGGAGACAGAGCTTCCAGGGGTTGGGAATGTCCCTTCTGAGGTCTGGGGTTGCTGGGTAAGTAGCAGTAGCAGTGGTCTCTGTACTTTCTCATTTTATCCTTCTCCTGAGAGAAGTGAGAGATTATATTCAAATGTCTAGTGTCTTCTATTCTAGTCCACTACAATCTACCCAAGTGTTAGCTCATTTAGGGCATTTCTCTTAAAGTTGACATGGGTGGTGGTATCGGTGATGGGACATAGTATGTTAAAAACCCAGCTATAGATAATTTGGCAATTCATGGTGCTTCAGTAAATAAAATTTGGGGAAAAAAATCTTTTCAAAGGAAGCTGGAGTGATAGACAGTGGGTAAGGTACTTGCTTTGTATGCTGAAGACTTGGGTTTGATTCCCAATACCTCCACATGTTCCCAGAGCCTCCTCAAGAGTGATCCCAGAACACAGAGCCAGGAGTAAGTCCTCTGCACTACAGAGTGTAACCCGATTCCCTGGCTCCCTTTAACATTTTTTAATTGGGAAGAGGTTTCCAAATAGTGCTCAGGGATCTCACAAGGCCACTCTCAGGGGTATTTAACCCACCCAGTGGGAAGATTCAATGCTCAGACTCAGTGATGGGGTGCTGGTCTCCTCCAGGGCTCTGCTGGAGGTGCTGGGGTGGCTGTGCTGTGCCAGGATTCGAACTCAGTCTCAGTGCATACTAGTTATGTTCCCAAAACACTGCTCCCTCTCCATCCCCAGGGTCTAAAATCTAAGGGAATTCTCTGGATTCCTAGTATACATTTCACGACCCATGCTGTTGTGAAACATCCATCAAGTTATGGTGTTTTGGAAAAGGAGATTTGGGGGATTAGAGACAGGCTGGGGCATAGAACAGGTGCAGGCCTAGTTGTATTCTGCTATGAGAACCTCCTAGGAGACTGTTCTGACCACATGGGGCAGGAGGAGCAGTATGGCGCCTTGGGACCCTGGGACCATTGATGGACTCATCTGATTCCCATCTGATTACCATGTGGTCACACAAACATTCTGTGGCATGGGTAAATGGTGACCACATTGGCTGGTCAGCTCCAGTGCAAACCGTTAACCACATTAGAGAAAATAACCCTGGAGAGGTATTTCTGAACCGTTTTAACTTCAAAAGGTGTCACGGGAAGAGCCACAAATTATTATTGCTGACAATTTGGACAATTTGTCCCTGGTGAAATGTGTGTGTCCCTACACTGCACCATTTTACATAACAATATGAAATATTAAAAGGGAAAAACGTTTTGTAATAAACAGCAGTTTTGCTGATTGCGGCTGATTATGTTAAGCAGCTTGTACTGTGGGTGTCAGAGGAGACTTAATAGCTCGTATAACTAATCTCCGCAGCTGACCTCTCCCCTCCACTGATGAAGCCTATTCAAAAACCTGCTGCCCTTTCTCATTTTCAGATCTTATATTTCTGAACTGTTTTGATCATGCATATATTTGCTAAAGTTGTTGTGTACAGGATTTATATGGGGTGTATGTTTTAAAAAATACATAAAGCGGAAAGAAAGAACCCTGACAGGTCCATCTTGTGCATAATTAAAAATGAAACAAAATGAAACTACACAAATGCTAAGAACACACAGATTGACAGCATTCTCATCAGTAATTAAAATGTCCCAAATTCTAGCTAAAGATCATCTTCTGTATGAAGTGAGACGGAGGTAAAGGGTGCCACCTTCAATTTTTTTTTTTTTTACTCCAGCTAATAAAGAGTGAGGGTGTCTTTCTGAGGAAGAAGACATCATCTTGGTCATTTCATCAGCCTCAATGGTTGGTCCTTAAAAGCAAAGTGCTATTCAATCATAAAGCAATCTCAGTTTTCTGACAAAAGTTTTGATTTAAGTGGGATTTCAGAGAGCACATCTCAGAGTGTGAACTCCTCCATTCTAAGTACAGATAAATATGTAAGGGAAAACGTGTGAGTGTCGGTAATTCCTAGTTTGCACTTCCTCTTTGCCCCCAATCCAGGGATGTTTACAGACCGGGAAGCAAAGCTAGGTGGAGGTGAGCAAAGACAGAGCTTTCAAAGAGTGAAGCTCGGCTCCCCCATTTATGCAAATGCAGCCATCTTGGGGGAAATAAAGACAAAGGAGGGAGGTGGGGGGAATTCAACAATGCAACAAGTAAAGTATATGAATGCGACTTGCTAGGGAAAAGGGTGGGCGCAGTACAAGAGCCACTGAAAGGGGCAGCTTTCTATGAGACAAGTAGTGGCTGAAGCAGGCTGATAAATATTTCCTGAAGGATTTGAAGCAGGTTGCCACCAGCAAAACAAAAAATCCCTAGGGGGCAGTACATAATTAACAATTTGAAGATGTGGCAGTGTGTCATTGTCTCCCAGGGAGCCGGGGAAGCCTACCCTAAAAGTACAAAACCCGAGTTCCCATATTAATCTCATGATTCCCATGTAAATGAAGCTCCATGTCTCCCCCGAGGCTCTGGCCGTTTTCCTCTTGGCTAGCAAATGAGTCCTGGCTAATGGTGTCATTTTCCTGCGATTTGCTATCAGCCCCACCAAACCTGTTCTTCTGGTCTGAGGGAAGGCAGGGCATGTGTAAGAAAGCAAGAAAATCGTTTTGCAATTAAAGCAATGAAGAAAGTTCAGACCAAGAGTTAGAGAGTTGTGTGACAGCCTGACCGGTGTGGAGAGACATTTAGTACAGCGCCTTTTCTGTAAAATAACTGACCTTTGATTCAATCAGACCCATGGATGAAAGCGAAAGCTCAAGAGATTGAACTGTGCCAGGAGAGAAGCCCTAAAGAGGATTGAACATAGTTTCAACATTTCTTTAATTTCTCTCATGACAGCTAGGACTTCATTTTTGGGGGGGAGGAAGAAATAAATTGCCAGAAAGAACAGATAGACAAAGACCTGCTAAATATTGTCTCATGAATGGGGCTGGAATTCAATTCAGAGATGACCACTAGGGATTTTTTGTTTTTGTTTTTGTTTTTCCTCCAAGTGGTCCACCCAAGACAAAATTCAGAGACCACTGGCAGGATGTTTGTGTGTGTTTGGCGGCTGGAACGCTGGAACGTAGAAGCAGCATAGATGCCTTTAGAGAGCCCTGGATTGGGGCCAAGATAACCCAGGCTCCATCTTAAGCTCCAAGGACATCATTTGTTTCTGAGGAAGTTTCTGCATATCTTCTTGGTTCCTTCACTTGCAGACTGGGTCCTGCTCACTTTCCACCTGCTTACCTAATCAGAATATGGCGAGGGTTAATGAGATTTCACTGGCAGAGTGATTGCTTCATCACAGAACTCCTAAGTCTTATTATTCAGACTAAAGACACAGCTGCAATAGTGTATATTGTTACCTACCAGACACTATGCTTCTATTTTTAGTAACTTTGAAATGAAGGTGTCTTCAAATTAGACAAGGAAGGGACTTCATAGTCTTAGCCTGCCTCTGTTGTGGGGCAGGTGGGGACCTTCCCACCCAGTGTTCTGGCTGCGGAATCTCCTGGCTTTGTGGAACAGCGGAAACACTTCAGTTCTCTCTCCAGAGGAAATTCCAGTGTTATCATCCCAAGGGATAAGAGCTATTGCTTAAGTCTGAACACTCCCTTCTGTCTGAATGACAGGCACTTTTTTTTCTCTTTATACACACACACACACACACACACACACACACACACACACACACATATACATATATATACATAAAGACTATATATATATATATATATATTAGTCTCCTTCACTTTGAAATCTTTTGGCAGAAACTTTGCCCAGTACATTTTGGTATTTTTAAAAATCTCCTCCCAGCAAGAGAGCATACAGTAAACACTCAAGAAACACACATTGGATCCAATTCAATAGCTTGTAACTGCACAGGCAGAAAGAACACTGCTCACAGCACATTTTGTACACAGAATATAGGGCCTGCAGTCCCAGGCCCCTAGAGGATGACATAAATTGGATGTTCTGGACTGATGGGTAAGAAGTCTATGGTGTGTATGTGTCCAAATTTGGAAAGGAAGTGCATTTGAGCCTTCCTTTCCCAGACATTTTAGAAAGCCCTCTGGGTTGTTTCCTGGTGTTTATGTCCTTGGTGCAGAGATTAATGAATGATTTAATCGCACTTTCTATTTACCAGCGTTATCTGGTCAATAATTACTAAAGTATTAATTCACCTCCACCTTTTAGCCTCTGTTTGTCCAAATACTTTCAGGCCACACCCAGCAGTGCCATGGGTCCTTTCCTCCAACCCTTTGCGCCATCTCCCCAGCTCACTCTGCCTCTTTTTAAAGATGGTTGCAACATCAGCTTGCATTACTATGAAGGAATTTCTGACCTCCAGAGTGTGGGAAAAGAAGGAAAAAGAAGCTCTGGGGATATTCTGTCTGTCTGGCATTAGAGCTGCCCACTGCCATGGGCATATTCAATCCTCAAAGATCCTTGACAAGCTCTCTGGCTCCTGATCAAGTGACTGAACGACCATGATCCCAGAGACTCAGAAACAAATCTCGGAATCCAGCGGCTTTTGGCAGAAATCTCTCCAGATTTAATTATTAAAATTCTAGAATTCCAAAATCGCATGGTCACAGTAGCAACCACGTGACATCATATGCTATTCATAATCTGTAGCACTGTCCTCCCGTTGTTCATCAATTTTGCTAGAGTGGGCACCAGGAACATCTCACAACAAATTGTGAGACTTGCTGTTACTGTTTTTGGCATATCGAATATGCCATGGGGAGCTTGCCAGGCTTTGTCATGCAGGCGAGATATTCTTGGTAGCTTGCTGGGCTTTCCAAGAGGGGTGGAGGAATTGAACCCGGTCAGCCACGTGCAAGGCAAATGCCTTCCTTACCCGCTGTGCTATCGCTCCAGCCCCTATTCATAATCAGCAATAGAAAACAAGTGTCTAATGTTGCCTTTTTGGCAGATCTAAGTGTTGGGGGAAAATCTCAAATAACAATGGTGGGGCTGGTGTCGAAATATAAAATGTAATCAAAGTAGAAAGAGAGTAATGTGGACATCACCTGCCACACAGGTAAGGGGGGGGGTGTGGGATGGGGTATACTGAGGGTGTTGGTGGTGGAAAATGGGCACTAGTGAAGGGACAGGTGTTTCATTATTGTGTGACCGAATCTTAAACCCAAAAGCTTTGTAACTGCTCTCACGGTGATTCAATAAATAAATTTTTTAAAAAAAACCCTTGGTAAATCTTTTTGGCTCCTGATCTCACTGGTTTCCATTTTGTTTTCCTAGTACAGCTACAGGGCTGGAGCGATAGCACAGGACTGGAGTGATAGGACAGTGGGTAGGGAGTTTGCCCTGCCCTGCATACAACTGACCTGGGTTTGATTCTTCTGTCTCTCTCAGAGAGCCTGGCAAGCTACCAAGAGTATTCTGCCCACATGGAAGAGCCTGGCAAGCTACCCGTGGCATATATGATATGCCAAAAAAGTAACAAGAAGTTTCACTTCATGTTCCTAGAGGGAACAGACACATTGTGCAACACTAGCACGCGACAGGGATGAATGGAGATGTTACATGCCTGTTCAAGCAAGTAGATGAACAACAGGACAACAGTGCTACAGTGGAGTGCTACAGTACAGCTACATTGGCTCACGATTCGCATCTGATATTTTTTTCAAAAAAGATTCGGTAGACAAATTTTCCACTTGGGCCTTTTCTTTTCCTCTCGAGCTTACTTACCCTTAATCAGGCCCCTCCTCCACCTGGCCTGGCACTGGTGGAACTCGACCCAAGAAGTCAAACAGTTTCTGTGATACTTGGATCAGGGGTTACTCCTGGCTCTGCACTCAGAAATTTCTCCTAGGCGTGCTCAGAGGACCAGATGGGATGCCAGGGATCAAACCCAGATTGGCCGTGAACAAGGCAAATGCCGTATCCACTGTATTATTGCTCTAGCCCTCTGTAACTTCTGCTATAATTGCATGTTCTCTCTCCTTTTAGCTATGGTCCTCTTTATCTCTCTTCTTACACACTTGTGCTGTCTCTTTAGAAACATCTAAAGTGATCTGACCTCAATTCTTCTATAGTTTTAAGCTTTCTCTCTGCTCTTCAGCTTTTGATGAAATTGGGGCATTGTTCAGTTTGTTTCCTAATTGACTATCGGGTCTTCATGCTTCTGTAATTTTTTTAGAACCTGCAGAACAGTATTTTTTGTGTTTTTTTTTTCAAACTTAGAAAACTCCACTTATTCATCTCCAAATTTAATAAGATCAAGAGCTCTGCATTAGAGTTTGGAGGACTTTGACCTTATTCCCAGCATGATACTTATGGAAGTTGACTTGCCTTTGTTTCTGTAGCCTCTGGACCTGTGTCTGAGAGGCTAAGAGGAGTTCACATGTTAATTTTCCTCCCTGCCTCAATATTTGTGATCATTAGGAGACACAGAGGGAAAAGCCGGAAAGAGCCAGAATCTGGGTAGGCCTGCCATCCCTGAGTACAGTTGCTCAACCAATCAGTTTCACTGCCTCTAAAAAAAAGGACAGATGCTAGGGGCAAAAGCAAAAGGAACCTTGAACTTCACCACCCTCTCCATCCATCCATCACCCTGTACCCCTTGCTTGGTAATCAAAACCAAGTCCAGAGCTACTGAAAGTTGATGAAACACTGCTGCATTTCAACAGCCATTCTTGCCAGGTGCTGGGTCTAGATGTTGCTGTGATATGTATTTATGAGCGAGATAGAATCAAATGAGAGATAGAATCCGGAGTTCTGATCTCCGTCAACGCTCAAGAATCAGGGACGCTGTCTCATTTGCCAAGGCATCAAAAATCAGATGGGCTGGACACGTAATGAGGTTTACAGACAACCGCTGGACTAGAGCCATTACTGACTGGATTCCACGGGACGTCAAAAGATTGCGTGGACGCCCACCTACAAGATGGTCAGACTTCGTCATCAAGACCCTGAATGATCGGTTTGAGGCTCTGCATGTTCCTAGAATGAACAGATGCCATTGGGCTACGCTAGCACGCAACAGGGATGAATGGAGACGTTACTGGCACCCGCTCGAGTAAATCGATGAATAACGAGGGATCAAGTGATCAAGTGAACATTAAAATCCATAAAATTTGAGGGAAGTGGATTTTCCTCCAGGATGTGGGTGAGCCGCACCCAGTCACCTGAAGACCTTGAAAGAAAAGTCTTCCAAAGAGAAAGAAATTCTGCTTCCAGGCTGCCTTTGAACTTGAGCAGAACCATTCAAGCTCTTTGCAAAGACTCTAGCCTGCCAATCTTCTGCAGCCTTCAGATTGCCAGTCCCCTTAACAGAAGAGTCAATGCTCTAAAATTTCTCTCACCTTTCTCTAAAGACACACACACACATTCACACACACACATGCATGCACACATGAACACATGTATGAATGTGTATGCACATATTTTTATCTTTACAAATAAACACACACTCATATTCTTTTGGTTTTGCTTCTTTGGAGAACCCTGCTTCAGATACTTGATCTCTGAGACTCCCAATTCAGGGAACCCATCCTAGCCTGAGACTCCTGGGTGTGTGCGATTTTTATATTATCACACATCATCTATTTTTCAAAGATATTTTTACATTTTCCTCCTTGTTCTTAGGGTTTGGAGTCTAGTCAATCACTGGGTCATGGTTTCTTCTGAAGCTTCAGAATCATGGGGATGGAGGGAATGATCACCTGTCTCTGTATAGTACCTCTTATTTACAAAATGCCTTTAAAATATCACACAAGCATGAGGTAGGTGAAGTTGCTATGGTAACAAGAAAAGAAACTAGGGTTTGGAGATCATAAGTAACTCACCCAAGTTTATGCTGATAATCAATGGCAGCATTCAAATGGAAATCCAGGATCTGGCTCATTATCAATAGGATTTAAACTTTTTTATGTCTAATACCCCATTTGAAAGTTCCAGCTCTTCAATGAATTTTTTTTTTTTTTGCTTTTTTAGGTGACACCCGGCAATGCACAGGGGTTACTCCTAGCTCATGCACTCTGGAACTACTCCTAGCAGTGCTCGGGGTACCATATGGGTTGCTGGGAATCGAACCCGGGTTGGCTGCATGCAAGGCAAACACCCTACCCGCTGTGCTATTGCTCCAGCCCTCTTTCACAAATTTCTTATTGCTCACCTTGGAACATATAGCAGAATCATGGAAATGAGCTGTGCCCTCCTCCAGCATCCACCCATTCGTTCGGGCTAACACTTCTCCACTCTGAAGGCTCTTTCTTGTTTACATATTTGTTTGAGCCACATCCAGATATGCTCAGGGCTTACTCCTGTGTCTGTATTCAGGGAACCCTGTGTGGTCCTAGGGATTGGCCACTGACAAGGCAAATGCTTTATCTGTGCTCTTTCATCAGCCTGCACTAGAAAGTTTTTTGTTATTGTTGTTGCTGTTGTTTTAAAATTTGTTGTTTTAAAATTTTACTCATGGCACTTGATTTACAATACTTTCATACAATGCTCTAACAGCACACCCTCCATGAGAGGTCAGCTTTTCCTCACCATTGTCTCAATGTCACTCCCCACCAACCTTCCTCCTGAAGTTTTGTTAGAACATATAAGTTGAATGAAAACTCCCAGTTCTGGATATTCCTGATATCCTTGGAGACCATCCAGCCAAACTTTCTGGGCCTGGAAGAAGCCCCATGAATGTCAGAGTAAAGACTCCCTTAGTAGGTGGCTGGGCAGCACTGGGGCTTGCCCTGACTATCTCCCTCTGATTCTCTCTATTTGGATGACTTTGTTTAAATATTCCTCCCATTTTCACTCCAGTATTTCAGTCCAGAACAGGTTTTCAGCTGTTTTCCTTCTTTACCATCTTAGCAAATTTTTATTTATTTCTTTTGTTTTGTTCCAGCTGGGCTCAGGGCTTAGACCTGGCTCTGTGCTCAAGGAATCACTCTGGTGGGGATTGAGGGACCATACTGGTACTGAGGATGGAGCCTGAGTTCTCTGTGTGCAAAGGCAAATGTCCTGTCTGCTTAACGATCACTCCAGCTCCACAATCTCAGCAAGTGTTTAAAGAATGGAACTTGGAATTGCCTAGTAGGAGTCAGAGACTGATGATCTCATTTCCCGGAGCTGTTTCCTGGGACTTTGACCTGAACCTGCCACGGTGTGCTGCAAAGGTGTGTAGCAGGTCGACGGGGACACGTAAGGGATGCTGGTCCTAGCACCTCACAACAGCTTGTCATTGTAAACTCAAGAACTGCATGTCAGAAGAGAGATGCAAACAGGTACTATCACTACCTTCGTTCATTACCATACAAGCTTGAAAAAATTACCAGAATTATAAAAAGGACCTTACCCTGGCTCTCATAAACCTCATTTTTCCTGAAGTAAAGAGGAGTAAAAACATTTGCCTTCATCTTTCTTTTCCACTCATCATTGGCCTGGAGGCAGCACTGCCTACCCCAACACCAGTGCCAAAGGGACATGAGGACAACCGGAGATTCATCTAGAATGGCCTCAAGGGTCAGGGATGCATTCCTTGCATGTACAAAAACATGAATTTGATTACTGGCACTACATGGTCCCCTGAGCACCAATTGGATCCCAGCAGTGTCACAGCATCAGATCTGAGCATCGAATTGTTCACCTCAGTCAGCCAAGTATGACCTGAAATGGCCCCTGTGCTTGTTAAGGACTGCTTTTGAGTTTCCCACTACAATTTCTGTCATTCTATTTAAATAATATTAATAGTATTAATTAGCACAAGTAGAATCATAAGCATCAATCAAATGTTTACTTTGAACTGGGCACAATACTAAATCTTCAACATATATTATTCCATCAGGGAGATATTACTTCCATTTTCCAAGTAAAGTCAGATAAATTCATGACTGACCAAAGAAAGACCCCAGTCCACATGTAGCTAGAGAGATAATTCTTGACCTAATTTAAAGGTTCTTGGCTTCTAGAAGCAGCTCCAACTGAGGAAAGATGTGAGGCCCTGGAGTGGGGGCCAGAAAGATAGCACAATGGGTAGGGTGCTTAACTTGCATATAGCCAACCCAGGTTTGATCCCTGATGTCCTTTATGGGCTGGAGTGATAGCACAGCAGGTAGGGCGTTTGCCTTGCACGCAGCCAACATGGCCGACCCGAGTTCAATTCCTCCGCCCCTCTCGGAGAGCCTGGCAAGCTTCCAAGAGTATTTCGCCCACATGGCAAAGCCTGGCAAGCTACCCGTGATGTATTCAATATGCCAAACACAGTAACAACAAGTCTCACGATAGAGACGTTACTGGGCCTGCTTGAGCAAATCGATGAACAACGGGAGGACCATGACCGTCTTTTATGGTCCCCTGAGCACTGGTGCTAATGGACTGGATCTATTCTAGATCAGAGACTTTAGTCACTCAGTTTCTCCAAGATCACTTGAGTGGGTCAGAACTTTTGAAGCTTGTTCTGATCATTGCGGTCCCCAGACTGTGGAATGTCTCTGAAATTCTCTGTTTGTCCTCATTTATCCCAGAAGAGCTCATCAGACACAATATTTCCTACCCTTCTTCTCTTTCCTCGGACCGAAGTTCTCTTGGGCTTTATAATTGAATCCCTGTGGGAAATGTTGGTAAAAGAACAGGAGGATCCCAGATATACCATCTTGGGATCCAAAGAATACCAGGGGTTCTCCCAGGAACCAGACTGTTGTTTGCTGTAACATAAGGGAGGACGGGAGGGAGGGAGGGAGGGAGGGAGGGAGGGAGGGAGGGAGGGAGGGAGGGAGGGAGGAAGGGAGGGCTCAAAACCAAGTTGAAGCAATGTCCACAGTGACAAAGGGAAATCAGAAAGCTTAACTTTGTTTGAGAGAGCATTTTGATTGGTTATAGGTGGCATGAGTGATTGGGATATCAGCATGACCAAGAAGTCACCCTCCTGTTTTTTTTCCACAAGTTTTGAGTAATACTTGAGCTATTTGGTATGCTTCCAATAAGATGTAGCCTCTTTCACTTCTGGAGAAGAGGGCATTCTCATAGGAACAAATTTTGTCCCACAAATGGAAATATAATACAGCAGGTAAGGTACTTGTCTTGTGTGAGGCTGACCCAGTTTAATTCCCAGCACCACATAGGGTTCCCAGAGTCCTGTCAGAAGTGATCCTTAAGTGAAGAGCCAGGAGTAAGCCCTGAGTACAGCTGGGTGTAGCTCCCAGACAAAACAAAGCAATATTTTTAAAAAATTACAAAATAGCTAGAGAAAAGAAATTAAGCAAAAGCATTTTTTTTTTAAATTTCTAAATCTCCATGTGGAATTTCCAAAGTGTGGTCTAAGGGCTAACATATCAGAATCACCAGGGTGTCTTCTGAGCCTCACTCCAGCTAGGAATCTTTCCTTGGGGACCAGTCCAGGGAGTGATTTTCAGTGATCCTGGAATATGTTCAGGTTTGAGAATCCCCTGGAGTAGGTAATCTCCTCACAGCCTAAACAAACCTGCTACTGGGTTATTAACATTTCCCCTCTGACTTGAAATCTATAAAGTTAGCATTATTCCTCCTAATTTCTTAAATTGATCCAAATGCAGTGAGCAATCACTGTCACTGTCCTCCTGCTGTTCATCGATTTGCTCAAGCAGGCCCAGTAATGTCTCCATTGTGAGACTTTGTTGTACTGTGTTTGGCATATCCAATACATCATGGGTAGCTTGCCAGGCTTTGCCGTGCAGGCGAGATACTCTCGGTAGCTTGCCGGGCTCTGCGAGAAGCGCGGAGGAATCAAACTCGGGTCAGCCACGTTGGCTGTGTGCAAAGCAAACGCCCTATCCACTGTGCTATTGCTCCAGCCCAGCAGTGAGCAATATTGTTGTAATTGTCAGGGACTGAAAAACAAGCAGGATCTCATTCTTGTCTTTGCTAATCTCATAAGGGATCAGAGAATTTAATGTGAGGCAGAAAACAGAAGGTCTTCCTGAGAGTCCACCAAATTCTAGAACTTGCGCGCAGAGTGGCTACACTCTGTAGAGAAAAGCTGCTGTTTTGAGATGCGCCTTGAGTGGCAGGTAGAATCTCACATGTGAATGTGGGAGTGCTGGAAATTTGGGAAGGAGGGCTTGAGGAAAGGGAGGGGGGGTGTTGCATGGAACTACCTGTTAGCAGGGCTAAGCTTGAAAGATAGCTTGAAATCATCTCATGACAGAAATTCTGGATAGAGAATTTTTTTTAAAAAATTGGGATGCAATTCAGAAGTCATAAAATTCATCTGCTTAAAGAGTTCTACACACTGGTTTGTAGTACACTCCCAGACGTGTCAACATGATCTAATTTCAGAACATTTTAATCAGACCAAAAAGGCATCCCCCCCTCCCACCTATTAGCTGCCACTACCCTCTTTCCCCTCCCTCCTGCAACCCTGGCAACCACTAATCTACTTGCTATCTGTATGGTTTGGGCAGATGAATTTGAACATAATTAAATAGGGAGTAGGGAACTACTAATTATTTTAATTGAGATAAAATTTGCATATAGTGAGATGCACAGATCTTATGTGTACAATTCAATGAGTTTTGACAAATGTGTACACTTATCTCACAAATTCTTCCCAAGGCAGAATATTTTCACCACCCTACAAAGCTCTCTTGTAGATTTTTCTAGTTAACCCCTACCCCACAGACAAGGGTTACACTGATGATTTCTGCCACCACAAATTAGTTTCATCTTCCCTTAAAACTTTATGGAAATGGAAGCAGGAAATATGTACTCTTCTGTATGTAGCTTCTTTTCCTTGAACTAATCATTCAATAATATTTTGAGGTCCATTTCTGTTGCTAAGTGTTGTCACTGTCACTGTCCTGTCCTCCCATTGTTCATCGATTTGCTTGATCAGGCCCAGTAACATTGTGAGATTTGTTGTTACTGTGTTTGGCATATCGAATACGTCACGGCTAGCTTGCCAGGTTTTTGCCGTGCGGGTGAGATACTCTCGGTAGCTTGCCGGGCTCTCTGAGAGGGGCGGAGGAATTGAACTAAAGTCAGCCAGGTTGGCTACATGCAAGGCAAAGGCCCTACCCTCTCTGTCATCGCTCCAGCTAAGTGTTGAACGTTCATTTTTATTTTCTTGTTAAACATTTTGAATGTGCAACATTTTGTTTATCCATTATTCTGCCCATGGACACTTGACACTTATTTTCAGTTTATGAACAATCTTGACCAAAGCGGGTGTAAGCTTTTTCCTTGGGGGTGAGTATAAACTTTCACTTTTTGAGGTAAGGATAATTACCAAGGGATGGGATTATTGCTCAGAGAGCAACTCAGTTTTTAAAGTGTATGATCCCACCAGGACCAAATGCTAAGGAAATGAATAAGGTAGCACAGTGCTGGAAGAGCAGAACCTGAATTAGGAAATAACAGAAAGAACAACACCCTCTGTATTGAGACAGAAAAGGTTGAAATTGGAAATGAGTGGATGTCTGTGTATGGTGGAAAGGGATGGTTGTTGTCATTGTTGTTGTTGAACAATGCTGTATTTTCCCTCCCAGACTAAGATTCTGGCAGAGTGACAGACTATTCTTGTTTGTTGGGAAGGTAAAGTTTTTTTGGCAAGCTATGGACAGATTGCAGCCTCCAAAAAGTCAAGTCCCATCCATAGGCATTTCTCAGAGCTTTGGGCTAGGGCACAGCAGGGAATAATGAAGTGCTGACTCTTATTTGATACTTTAAAAGAACGAAAGGACATGGGGAGAGAGGGTGGGCTGAGCAGGAGCTCACACACCAGAAATTAGCCCACTTGCTGCACTGGTTGATTAAATTAGTTACTTGGGTAATGAGGTGGAGAATTTTATTCATCAGAAAGTCTCCTCCAGAATTTTCTCCCAAGAAAATCCCTCAGCACATGCCTGGTGGCTCTCCGGGCCTACTCTCCCCTGCACCCCTACCCCTGGGACTGCCCTGGAGGTCCACAATGACTTGATTCAAAAGGTTATTTATAGGCCCTGGAAGAAGAAGTTTGTTGAAATAGAATTTAAGAATTGTGAGGTGGGTGCTTTTATTTTGTTAGAGGTTAACAGGGAACAACAAGATTCACTGTTGGTTTTTTTGCCTTTTACTATAAAAAGGAAATCATGTGATATCTCTTCCCCTTAGCCATAAGTAGATCATGAAAAACAATACACTTCATGAAGACTTAAATGCCTTGAAAAAGCTTTGTTCCTCACTGCCTGCCTACTAGCAGTAACACACACACTACAGTGGAGTCTGTTTATCTTTGGAAGTTTTCTATGCCTAGGTGATCCAAACTGCCATCTAACTCATTCTCCTGGTGCTTTCTCCATCCACAACCTACTCCACCCAGCTAGGGCTGGGACACGTCCTGAGAAGGCCACAGTCTTGCATACCCTTTGAGTCTGCCTGAGATTGTACTTTTCCCACCCAGATCCCATGGAAATCCTCTCCACTGTCTGTTCACTGACCCCTTCCCAAAGCTGCTCTTATGACACCCACTATTCTGTTTGAGAACAGAGATGATAACAGACACCATCTGTCCTTGAGATTTCAAGAAAATGAGCTCAAACCAATCCCAGGGGAAGCACACTATCTTCCCCTCTATCCAGACATTGCTGGGGAATTATAAACTCACCAACAAACCTCCCTCTGATTTCCTGAACTCTCTGAAGTTTACAATTCGTTTCACCTTCTGCTGCTCTTTCTCTCACTAGATAAAGAACTCATTCCACTCTCTTTTATCCTCTTTTGGGGGAGGAAGAGCCGAAGGGTGGGTAGGGCATATCAGGTAGTGCTCAGAGTTTAGTCCTAGCTCTGTGCTCAGGGATCACTTCTGAAAGGGCTAGAGATCTCCATATGTGATGCTAGAGATCTCCAATTACCCTTTTTCTCTTTTAAAAATCGTTTTCCCATCAGAAATCATCAGATTTATATGCCAAGTTGCTAGTTCAGACATTGAAGAAGATACATATTCCTATAACATGCATGTATGCGATAGTGTGAAATCGTATTCATCCTTGGGTGGAAAGTTCTTTGGTAATTCTGTTAAAAGTATATCTATAGGGGCTGGAGCTATAGTACAACAGTTAGGGCGTTTGCCTTGCACGCGGCCGACCCAGGTTAGATTTCCAGCATCCCGTATGGTCTCCCGAGCACCACCAGGAGTAATTCCTGAGTGCAAAGCCAGGAGTAACCCCTGTGCATAGTCGGGTGTGACCCAAAAAGCAAAAAAAAAAAAACAAGGATATCATAGCCCACTTTCCTCACGGCTCCTAACCAGAGGGAAGGGGTCTTCCAAAAATGGTGTATTCTTACAGAAAAGCAGAAAGAAGCTATTTAACTGGTCAGAAGAAACTGAAATGAACC
The DNA here is from genome assembly GCF_029834395.1 of Sorex fumeus. Taxonomy (NCBI): domain Eukaryota; kingdom Metazoa; phylum Chordata; class Mammalia; order Eulipotyphla; family Soricidae; genus Sorex; species Sorex fumeus. Next base: position 26,408,204 of record NW_026606066.1, read on the forward strand.
AACTTGCACCAAGATGACTCATACTGACTCCCACACTCATTTCAATATGAAAAATCATGCCCTGTGAGTGGAAGTTTAACATGCTAGTGAAACATGGGTGTGTGTCATGAAGAAATATGTTCTGTCCTCGAAGTTGTGCATTCAACCCCCTGAATCTGTCCAAGCCTACGTGTTTGGGTCTCTCCTTCCCCACCTCTGCCACTTGAAAAAACCTTCCCCTGCTTTTGTTTGGGGACCAGTCATGACATCAGGTCTCCCTGTTTACAAGCCATAACCCCAGAGGGATCTCTCCTTGGCTTCCAGAGACCCCAGAGCCTGGAACAAAGAGAACATCTCTACTCCATAAGTCTCCACCGTGATAGGCAAGTTCCTGAGGATGGAAACCATAGTTAGAGCATTAACAGATTTCTGGCTTTCCATCTCAGAGTCTCAAAATGGCCACCATGAGCCTACGGTCAGGGGCCACCTACACCTGGGCAGGGAGGAGGGGGAAGGGCCTTGGTTGACAGTTCCTCTTAAGAAATGAAATAGAAAAACTAGAGTGCTGCTTGTAACAAAAGATAAGGCCTCAGGCATGGTTTTTATTCACTACAGGGGGAAAAATGATATAAAATATTTTGAGGGATGCTACACACATACACACATATGTATATGTATATATATGTGTGTGAATATCAATGAACACGGGATGACAGTGCTACAGTGATATATATATACATACATATATATATACATATATATATAGCATCCCTCAAAATTGCTTTTAGGACTTCAAAGATGTAACCTATTTAAAACTTTTAGCATGATGCCTGTCAAATAGGAAGTGATTGGCAAATATTTGTTGTTGTTGTAGTTAGACTGGAACAGAAATGCACTAAGAAGGAAGATAAATAATCTAAGGAAAACAATAAGACAAAAGAGAAAACGATTCAACAGGTGGCTTGGCAGGACAAAGTAGGAACTTCCTCCCCCTGGTACCATGACCACTCTTAAATTGCCATGAAATCTGTAATGAATGCATTGAATTATTGGAGCCTTCTATTTGGTATAAAGAATTCAAAGAGCAGAAGTACAATTCAAATGGTCTGGATTGACACAATCAGAGGCCATTTTACTGCCTAAACTTAATAACAGATACACAGACACATCAATACCGAAAGCAAAGAGCTATAAAGGTAAAGTACAAATGATTCATTTTCAGAAATTTCAGTTTTAACAATTTAAAGAATGAAATGAATATTTTATAATTATTATGATGGAATCATTTTTAAATTACAGTAAAATCGTTTTCACTTATTCTGTAACATGAAGAAAATGTATTGGCAATTAGCAATTATACTCTGATATTTCTGCACACCACACTAACTGCAATGAACATTAATATTTATGTGTTACCTGCACTGTTACCGACAGGGCCAGATTTAGTCCCTAGATCCTCATTTCTCTATTCCTTGAGACATAAATGGGGGTTGTAAGTGAGTATCTGAAGGCACATTTTCAATTGCTGCAGTTTATCATTCTTACAGTTTATATCCTGAAAGCTTCATAACCGTGGCAAATCAGCCCTCACACTGGGAATGGTTTTAAACAAGTTTGAAGCTATAACCCTATGGACACTGCCAAATGTATCTGAACAATCATTCACCTTAATGGTGAAAATGTGGTTCTATTATTTTTTAAATCACGAAGTATCACAAGTACAGTTTTGCGCAAAACAATATCTCTCTGTCTCTGTCTCCATTAAATCAAATGCACACAGTTCCAAGAATTTACACTGGGATTCTGTGTGTGACACGGCAGAATGTAGCTCTTTTAGTTCTCGTAACTATAGCTAAGCATTCACTTTTTTCTAAACTCTTCATACGAGAGAGAAAGAGAAAGAGAAAGAGAGAGACACCTGAACTCATCCTGACATTGACCTCTTCCCCAATATACTCCATCTTGCTATAATTGGGTAGGGTGTTCACCTTGCATGCAGCCAACTCAGGTTCATTTCCTCTGTCCCTCTCTGAGAGCCCGGCAAGCTACCGAGAGTATCCCGTCAGCACAGCAGAGCGTGGCAAGCTCCCCATGGCATATTCGATATGCCAAAAACAGTAACAACAAGACTCACTATGGAGACATTACTGGTGCCCGCTCAAGCAAATCTATGAACAATGGGAGGACAGTGCTACAGACAGTGCTAGAGTATTATTATCAAAACTTGCCGCTGGGGGATTAGATAATGTCTATAACATTATCATAATCCCAAACTTTAGAAATGTGTTTTGTAGTTAAAATACTACTCCCTCCATATACTTAGAAAAAGAAAATTGAAAAAGTTTTTTTAACTCCACCTTTTTCTTTCTTTCTTTTTATTAATAAAGCAACATGAAAAGCTCACAGTGAGTGAAAAACCTCCTTTCATTTGAAGATACATACTAAGTTGTGATGCTTCTCATAAATGCTATCCTATCACTCGTGTGACAACCTCTGCATTAGAAAACGGTTCATTATATTTGGGGAAGCAGCAGGTGCTAAGGAACTAGGTTTAAGACAAGATAAAAAACAAAGACTATACTTCAAGGTGTTTCTTTCTTTCTTTTTTATTCTTATTAGTGAAACACCATGAGGTACATTGTAGATTTACAAATTTTTGTGCTTGGGTTTCAGTTATACAATGATCAAGTACCCATCTCTCCACCAGTGCCCATTTTCCACCACCATGGGTCCCAGTATCCCTCCCACCCCCCATCCCCCCATCCCACCCTGCCTCTGTGGCAGGGCATTTCCTTTTGTTCTCTCTCTCCTTTTGGGTGTTGTGGTTTGCATAAGAGGCATAGAGTGGCAATCTTGTTTGGTCTGTAGTCTACTTCCAGCATGCTTCTCCCATCCTGGGAGGATCCTCCCAACACCCTTTATTTGGTGCTCCCTTCTCTATCTGAGCTCCCTTTTCCCCAAGCATGTGTGGCTGGCCTCCAAGCATTGGAACAAAATTCCTGTACCTCAAGGTGTTTCACTAATAATAATAATAATAATAATAATAATAATAATAATAATAAATAAAAGGCAGCACGTAGTTGTAGCTTTGTAGCTCTCCACCTCCTGTGGCATAGCGGGGAGGGGGAGAGGGGTAGCAGGCGCCACCTCTGGCCACTAAGGTGGCAAGAATAAGACCCTGAAGCAGCCCTAGAAACAGGCCAAGGAAATGAATGAAGAAGATAAGGCATTCAAGCTGAAACAGAAGGAGGAGCAGAAGAAACTCAGGAAATAAAAACCAAGGCCTGGGGGTAGAGAGGAGGAAGGGCTCCCTGGCCACTGGTGGAATTAGGAAATCTGGCAAAAAGTAAGATGTTCATTGTGCTGGAGGCAATGGTGATTTTAAATCTATTACTGGTTAAAAATCTGGATTCCCTGCATAGCCTCTGTTGCCAGGAGTATCTAGAATGAAGTGTTTTGGAATCTGTTGTACATTTAAGAAAAAGTTCTGTTTAAAAAAAATTGAAGAGGAACAAGAATTCATAAGGTTGCTCATCCTCTGGTTTTAAGCTATTTTTACCACAGCTGTGAGGTCAGTAAAGCTAGCCCATAACCCTACCAAAATGTATACTCTTCTCAAATGTTTGGTCTATCCCATATTCTGAACCATCTGGAATTAAACCTACTCATTCAAAAAACCCCTCAAAAATTTATTTGTGTTATTTAAGTTGGAATACATATCCCTGACACTTATATTTATAAATGTGGTAGGAGTTTTTAAAAAGCTCATTCTTGTCAGTTGCTTTCTAAGTAATTTGTACATGAATGGTTAGGCTCTGTCGGAGTCTGGGACACATCCATATGGAGAGCATCTTAGAGAGAGCAGGATCCCCTGAGTCAAGCCCATTACATGCATGACACTGATGCAGCTCTTAAAATTCTGGTCAGCTTCTCCCAATCAGATACTAAAAAGTAATGAGGCATCATGGGCAAAGTGGTAGCAAATTAGTGGTTTATAGATAAATGCATGCTCATCATTACCTGGAGATAATAATCTATGAGTAAACAAACAGCAAATCAAACTCTTTAACCCTTTAATTGTTCATCAGTGCACATGTATTGTTAACCTTTCAAACCTGCTTTTATTCCTCTCATCTGTGGAGAATATGTAAACTGTCTCAAAATAAGTGACTAAAATATTCCCTCTGAGAAGTTATAGGTTTTCTTTCATGGAATCTGCCACTAATATTTTCTGTGTCCAATGCTCAAGTGTAATATGAGTCAACTTATAGGATTTAAAAGTTGCTCTTTATCTCCTATGATTTTAATATTTATTGACATCTTTAACAAAAGGTAGCATTGAACAGATATTTTGTTTTACTGGTATGTGGTGATTGGTCCCCAAAGAAAGTTTATATTAGAACAATATAAAATAGAAACAAAAAAAAAAGAGAATCCAGGAACCCAAATCATTTTTTTCCCAAACTTATGTTTAGATCAAATTCAAAAGAGCATTTAGATGTTCATCAATATGAAAACATACAAGGTTCGAGTTCCAGAATTTCCACACCGGATTTGTATACTTCAGTTTGATAAATACTGATTTAAACTATTCCAGGGAGATTGGTTGATTCTTATTATTCTTATTATTTCCCCTGGAAGTATCATGAGAATACTGAGGGAATACCTAGAGAATACCTAAGAGCTATCTCAAAGGCCCTGGTGCCTGCCTTGCATGTTCCAAGCCCTAGCCCTATCCCTGGGACTGCATAGCCCCCAAGCATCATGGTGCGTACCTGGGAGGCTCCAAGAGTGTTACCCTGGTGGCTCCTGGGAACACTGGGTAGCACTGTATAGCCTGCCGGAGCACTGAGTTGTTCCCCTGGGCTGTCTGATTGTGGGCCCAAGGAGCCCTGTGAAATGCTTAGAAACCTCCCTCCAAAATAAGAGTATTTATAGAACTGACTCCAAAAGTAAGGACTTCTCATTTGAAAATTGCTTCTGGAATCCTGTTTTGTAATTGTTCTTCTTTTAATATGTTTAAGTTTTGCCCTTTAGTTAATAAAATTATTTATATAGTCTCGGATAGTAATTAGATTTTCCCAGACTTTCGAGGTAACATATAACATTTTCCAGAATCTTATTTAGGGTCCCATCCTTTTTTTTCAACTCTACTCATTTCGTTGAAATTCAGTTTCCACTGTCTACGTCGAACCCTAAACCAGAAACAAGTCTGAGCAGGAAAGGTAGCGGTCCAGGCCACACCTTGCACCATAGAGGTTCTTTCTTGCTATGTGTTGTGATTCAGGGCTTGGAGGGTGGGGGTGGGATGGGGAATAGCTACTGAGAAGAGATCAGGAAGCCCAGGACTCACTCACAATGATGCAGGAAGCGGGGAAGGGTCAGTACTTGAACTGGCAGTGCTGGGGCCATCAGGACAGTCCTAGTAGTGCTCAAGTTCCACCAGAGCTATACTGTGAGGTGCTTGGGTGCCTCCAGGGTACACCCCGGGGGGCTCTGGGGTTCCAAAGGTCTTATAGTGGTATGGACCTTACTGTGGTGCTGAGCTATTTCCCTGGACCGGGTATGTTTTTTGGAGAGGATGGGATGTTGGAGGAGGGGGAAGTTATTTTGGGAACACATCTGATGAGATTCAGGGGCTACTCCTCTCTCTTTGTTAAGGGTTCATAACAGTGGTATTGGGGGATCATAAGATGCTGGGATAAAATCTCAGTCTCCTAATGCTTTAAGCAAGTCATTGGCATTTTAGGCTCTCTTCCCAGACCTTATATGCTTTTTCCCCTTTTTTTTTGTCACACTCAGTGATGCTCAGGGGTTACTCCTGGCTCTGCACCTAGGAACTACTGCTGATGGTACTTTGGGGACCATATGGGATGTTGAGGATTGAACCCATGTCAGCCATGTGCCAAGTAAATGTCCTATCTGCTGTACTATCGTTCTGCCCCCCCCGCCGCCCAGATATGCTTTCAATGAAAGAAAAAATATTTGGGGGAAAAATCAACAAAAAGGACCATGTTACTTTATAGGATGGTTTCTGGAGTCCTGGATCAAATGAGAGAGAAAAGACATTCCACAACTCTGCCTCTCATAAGCTCTGCTATCCCATTTTCATATTTTTATGTGTTTAATTGGCCTTTTCTGAACAGTTTACTCCCATAGTCTGGCTATGAAAAGAAGCTTCATAGAAGCTAATGATTGCTTGATTCATAAAAACGTGTATATTTTGCCTCCTTCAATTGTATATTTAATGACTGACAGAGCAGAAAACTTTCTATAATGAGACAGTGTTACTGCCATCTTGGAAACATTACTGCCTTTCCTCCCTGACTCACTGTGAAACACAGGTTGGTGGAAGATATTTCCTGGTGCGTTTCTTTTTCTTTATCTGTCATGCAGCCCCCACCCCACACCTACCCTAATACCTAACAGGGCCATGTACCTGTGTTCATGGGTCTTGTTCTCCTGTGCAGGCTGCATTTCCCAGAGCAGTTGGCCCCTGGGAGAGCACGCTCCACCCCACTGGCCTCTCTGCAGTCCACTCACAGTTTTCTCTCTCCTCTGGGGGGAAGCCACATTTGGAACGAGGGCTCTCGACCTCACTTAAGGTGAGTGAACTTGGGAATGGGTCCCTGAAGCCAGCATGACTTTATTCTCCTGCACTTCCCCAGCGGTTTTGATTCCTACCTGTGTCCCTAATCATCATCATAAGTCTGTCTGTGGTCCGTGCATCCCTCTCTCCTCCTCCATTTACTCTTGAAGGTGGCTTGGTGTCTTATTTATGCTCATTGTCTTGCACACATGGGTGTTTGCATGTGATTAAAACAGATTTCAACACCCATAATATAATGGCATCTGTGGATTAAGTGCCGGCCCACACTTTCTTTGGAAAAAAGGTGGATCTTTGGGAATTGAACTTAAACAGTTGATTTTTTTTTATTATTATTGTGGCTTTACCACATTTGATGGGACTTTTGTTCCATCCTGCGTGCCTTCTCTGCCATCTCAGTGGACAATACTCCATAGAACAACGGGGAAGACTCGGGAAGATGATGTGGTTAAGATCAGTCAAGTTGTGTCTGTCCACTCAGTGATGTGGGTGATTACAGCTATGATTTTTCTATCTTCTCTGGAAATGTTGACTTCTTTGTGGGGGGGATGGGGGAAAAGTGGAGAAGGGAGGTTGGGCCACACCTGGCAGTACTCAGGGCTTTGTCCTGGCTTGGAGCTCAAGGATCATCCCTACCAGAACTGTGGGACCTTATGGGGTGCTGGGGATGGAACCCAGGTTAGCCATATGCAAGACAAGCACCCTGACTGCTGTGCTATCACTCTGAACCCCTGGACATATTGATTTCCTGTATTAAGCAAGTCACTTTTACAGGCTACAAAGAAAAAATGTTTTTCCCTTTCTTTTCCTTGAGATAAAAAGACTTGGAAAATGTGCGTGGCCTGGAGACATCCTCCTGGGAACCCAGTGACTGTCCCCGGAGCTGCAGTTGTATAGACAGCTCTGAAGAAGGGGTTTCAGGCTCATTCTGTCTGTCAGGAGGACAGGCCAGCAGGCCAGCTGCCCAGAGGTGAAACCCGTGTCAGATTCTTGCACAAAGACTGTAGCCCTGGTTTTTGAAAAACACATGGAAGAGAATCTTGCTTGTGGCTCTGCACAGGCTTCCCACTTAACTTGAAACTGGCACTTTCTCCCATAGAAGCAGACTTGGGGAGGAGGGGATGGGTGACTGAAGGGAAACTGAGGACCCTGGTGCTGGGAAATGTATGCTGGTGGAGGGATGGGTGGTGGGACACTGTACAACTGAAACCTAATCATGAACAGCTCTGTAAGGGTCTATCTCATGGTGATTCAATAAAATTATCTTAAAAAAAAGAAAAGAAAAAGAAAAGAAACTGGCACTTTCCTCATCAGGCTTCGCAGCTGCCATTTTCTGGCTCCGGGTGGGGTGCAGGGCCGCCCCTCCAGACGGAAAACCGTGGGGCCAATTCCTGGCCCAGGAGGGTAGGAGGGTGCTGTTCTTTTCAGGGCGCTTGCCACTGCCACTCGAGAGCAAGCTCATTGTCGGGAGGCCCAGCAGCTGCCCTTCATTAGGGTAATGACGGCAGACCCTGACGACGAGGGCCGCCTGCCAAAGGTGACAGTGCAGAGAGACTCCCTATGCCAGTGGCACAGCCACAGCTGCACAAAGGAACTGCTTAACCTGGACCCTGGCTTTCACAGGCCCAGGAGGGGATTCTGAGTCTCAAGTACTGAAGTTGTTTTCATGGGGGGGGGGGGGGGAGGGAGAGATGAGGGAGGGAGGGAAAGAGGGAGGGGGAAAAAGAGGGAGGGGGAGAGAGAGAAAGGGTGGGAGAGAGAGGGGGAAGAGAGAGACAGAGACAGAGAAAGAGAGACAGAGAGAGAGAGAGAGAGAGAGAGAGAGAGAGAGAGAGAGAGAGAGAGAGAGAGAAGCTTTATGGCTGATTTAGTCATTAGCATAAGATTCCAGTGGCCATGTCATTGCAGTCAGGGCTGCAAAGGACCAATGGTGTCAATTATGCGTGGGACATGATGCTGGGGGCTCTGAGGAATTCAGAGGAAGCCAGACACCGTTCAAGCCATCTAGTAGCTTACAATTTAGTAAGGGAAATAAGACAACAAGTATAATCACTCATTATCCAAACCAACATTCATTGCCGAGTCACTCTTCTGCACCTGGAAATGGGCCAGGCTTGGGAAAAGCAGATGCTGAGGGCAAAATTGTCCTCCCTAAGACAATGAAAGCAAAGGAGGAGGCACCATGGATCCTTTCATTATTTTTCAACTCTTGATTTTTGAAATAAGTTTAAATTTAGAGAAGAGAAGTAGGACCTCTGCCCAGATTTTTAATTGCTAAGGCAATTACTACAATTTCTTTCTTATTCTTGTCCTGAGATACAGTGTGTATATATGATATAATTTTCTTCTTTCCCAGGGGCTGGAGTATAGTACAGTGGATAGAGTACTTTGCACACTCCAGACCTGGGTTCGATTCTGAGCATCCCATATGGTCCTCTGAACATTGGCAGGAGTGATCCCTGAGTGTAAAGCCAGGAGTAAGCCCTGCGCAGAGCTGGGCATGGCCCCAAATAAAATATTTTTCTTCTTAAATATTTTTATTCCTAAATATTTCACTGTTTTCCCCTAAAAGACAAAGACATTCTCCTACTTGATCACAGAATTGATATAAAAATCAGGAAATTAATATTGCTGGAATAATACTATTTAATCCTAAAACTTTCTTTAAATGTTATCAATTGCCCCAGGAGAATTTTAATCACTGTCACTGTCACTGTCCTCCAGTTGTTCATCAATTTGCTCAAGCGGGCCCAGTAACGTCTCCATTGGAGACTTTTGTTGTTACTGTGTTTGGCATATCAAATACATCACGGGTAGCTTGCCAGGTTCTGCCATGCGGGCGAGATACTCTTGATAGCTTGCCAGGCTCTCCGAGAGGGGCGGAGGAATTGAACTTGGGTCAGCCATGTTGGCTTCGTAAAAGGCAAACGCCCTACTGCTGTGCTATCACTCCAGCCCAAGCAATTTTAATAGAAGAAAATATTTTTTTGAGGATAGCATGTTGCATTTAGACACTTTCCAATATCTCTTTCTGTCTCCTAATGCTGGAACTCTGCTTTGGTCTTTTCTTGCCTTTTGTGACTTGGATATTTTGATCTCCTTCAATTTGAATTTGCCTGTGGCTTTTTTTGTGAGTAGTTCCAGGGTATATATTTTGGAACAGGAATGGTTGCCACATGATGTTGTTCTCTAATACATCATGGACTCTATGTTCCATCAATGGTCATGTCAACCTAATCACTTGGTTAAAGTGCTGCTTTTCAGATTTCTCTAGTTTAACAAAATGATTCATATTTTTCTTTATAATAAAATGAGTATCTTATGGAGTCCCCCTTGAAATCATGCTAATATCCTATTACTAAACAAACTGTAAACTTATTTTATTGCCTTTGTTTGATTCCAGCCTGAATAAAATATTTCTACCACAGCTGCCAAGTGCTGATTTTTCTATTTTCATCATGGCTTCTACATTAATTGGTTGACTTTCAAAAAAAAAACTGGGATCAACCATTGAATCATTATTTATTTTAGTGGTTAGGTTGTCTCATATTTTGTTAGTGGGAGCCCCTTAGACTTATTCCTGTGTGATTTTTAGATAGGTACCCTCAATTTTTGGAGACTCCCTTACTTTCTGAAACAATCAATAAGATGTTGGTTATTAAAAGAAAGGTGTGCACCAAAAGGTCTCCTCTAAGTGGAGAATGGTGTTAGAAACCAAGATATGGACACTAAGTGTGCTCATTGTTTCTAAACCCTCTTAGTGGACAGAGTTAAGATATATATTTTCATGCATATGAAAATTTATATATAAGATATACAAATTTTCTATATCTAAATATAAGATTATAAGATATATACGATATATAAATATATATATCGTATATAAGATATATATACGATTTATATATAAATCATACATATCTATGTCTATTCATAAGTCTCTGTAAACATATTTAAAGTCATAAGTTCAATCAAATATTTTCCTTTTTTCCTTTTATTTTAGGAAGATGTGGGCATACCTGTAGTACTAAGGATTACTTCTGGCTCTGCACTTAGGGATTATTCCTGTTTGGGGCATTATCCATACAGTAGGGCCGGGATGGAACCCAGGTTGACTGCATGCAAGGCAAGGTAAGTCCTTTGCCCTTGTATTTCCAAACCATCAATCATTTCTATTCCAATTCAGTACTGCAGGTCTCATTTTATATTAGACTCATTGTCGGATTCCGAGCCCCAGACCTGTGTGAACCATGCTGTGGATTTGTAGATTCCATCCTCTCTTTACCACATATGAAGCAGCCAGTCTGTCAGGAATCTGGGTCACAGAAGTAGACCAGCCACAGGGGAAATAACATTTTTTTAATAGGAGCTGGACACATTAATTGTTTCACTGACAGCTTATGATTTGCTCTCTAGAAGTCTCTTCCTACTCTCTTGGAGACTGGGAGTGAGGAAATCTGAGGCTCTTACAGTTCCCCAAAGCTCTCCAGGGTCCAGGACAGATGTGGCCTTAAACTAACAGTAATAATGGAAGTGCTCTGGCCCTCCCAGCTCCTTCTGAGCATATCTCAGTAGGCAGCTGCTCCTGGTAGCCTCTCCCTAGAAGCAGTGGCTGTGGCATTTGCTGCTCTATCTCTTAGTAGCAATTCTGTGGCTTTGCTCTCTCTGCTCTTGCTCTCTTCCCCCCACCCCCCCGCCCCACTCTCTCTCAGACAGAAGCAACTTCCTCTTCCTTGCCAGGCTCTCTGGGCTCATCTCTATCACCAGGAGAAGTGACTGTGATCTAATGGTGCCCACTAGCTGGCTCTCACAGGTTCCTCCTCCTCCCTCAGTCTCTTGTAGAGGTTCCTCTTCATCTGTGACCAGAGGGGGCAGTAGCATCATAGTGCCCTTCTAACGGTGCCCCGCCAGCTAGCTCATTCTCTCTAGGGGGTTCTCTTCCCATCCCCAACTCCCACAATCTTACAAGGGAGGGGAACCAAGCTGACATAAGGCCAAGGACTCTTTCCCCTCTAAATGCTCAGTTTCTTATTCAAGTGCTCAAGGACTTGTTGTTTTGCCTGAGTTCCATTGCTAGGGTTCCTATATTTAAGATCCCACTGTTTTGAATAAAACCAAGGACTCATTCCCAGCTTAGGTTTTCAAAATATGCAACCGGGCCCCTACCCTAGTCCCTCTGAGGTGGAAGTCTTAAATATGTTAGGATGGCTAAAAGCCTCACACTTTGACTGAAAGTCTTAGCCTCGCTCTATATTTGTAACCCCTTTCTTTATCTATCTATCTATCTATCTATCTATCTATCTATCTATCTATGATGGCTTTGATGATCTGTTCACAGATTTATTTGTCTGCTCATTCTCCTTGCATGACAATAATTCCCTGAACTCCCACCCTCTGCTGTCGCCCTGCAGATTTGCAGACCCCATGAACCTCGGCAGCTTCTGAAACTCAGCCCATTTCTCAGGCTTCAGTTCTGCAAGCCACTGCAGCTCCATGGGCTATTGCATACTCAGTGAAAGGAGAAAAAACAATGATAAAGGTTTTCATCATTTGAGGGAAGGGTTGTTGCGGGCATACCTGGTGGTGTTCAGGGCTTACTTGTGCCTCTGGGCTCGGAAATCATTCCTGGTGTTGCCCGGGGGCACCATATGCAGCACTGAGATCAAATTGGGGTTGGCTGGGTGCAATGGAAGCACCTTAACCCTCTATGATCTTTCAGACATAATAAATGCTTTTGGAAAAGAGGAAGAAAAAAGAGGGAGAGGAAGAGGAACCACAGGAGCTCTCATCTGAATGTGTGTTTCCCAAATCTGTTTTCTGAAATCTTAATGCAGGATGTGTTAGGAAGAAGGCTTTTGGGAGGTGAGGCTGTCAGTGAGGAGAGACAGCCCCTGCCTTGCCTTGTGCTAGTTGGCAGGCGTGGTCTGCAAACAGGAAGTGCGCCTTCACTGAACATCAAGTCTGAAGTGGCCATAATGTTGGACTTTCAGCTCTCAGATGTGGGAGAAATTAATTCCTGGTGTTTAAAAATACCTCGGTCTGTGATATTATTGTTATAAGACAGAATTCATAAAAAAAAAAACCCTACAAAATCCATTCCACTGATTCTCTTTTTATATATATTTTTTATTTTTTTTATTTTTTTATGTAGGAGTACGGCTATTTATTCAGCCACTGATTAACTGATTGAATTGGGCATGAACTCCACCTTACCTTTTTTTCATAATTTTATTTATTTATTTATTTTTCTTCTTATATTTATTTATTGAATCACTGTGGGAAAAGTTACTAAGCTTTCAGGTTTAAGTCTTGGTCATACAATGATCAAACACCTTTCCCTTCACCAGTACTCATTTTTCACCACCAAGAACCCCAGTATACCCGCCTCCCACACCTCCAAATGCCTGTGAGGCAGATGATTTCCACTTAACTCTTCTCTACATTGATTATATTAATTGTTTCGACAAAAGATACATCATTATTGTTTAGAATTTCCCCCCCAAAAAATCAGAATTGCTGAAAAGGCATTGTGAAATACTTTGTTTTCTATAACTCGTTATGAGAATAATATAAACTTGTGTGGCCACAATAGTGGCCTCGCGATTTTGGATTTCTGCAAAGAGCCAGATAATTACGAGATTGGTTTCTGTGCGTCTGGTGTTATGGCTGTGCCGGAGAGCTGCTTATGGGGGACAACTTGTGGCCTCAGTAGGGTGTGAAGGACGAGCCGGTACCGCCCCCCTTCCCATGAGACTGCAGTTGCCCCGTCACCACTGGCTCATACCTGGCTTTCCTATAAGCTCTGAGGCGGCGGCCACCTTGCTGCTGGGGGGGGGGGGGGGCGGGGCGGAAGGGAGCAACACCCTTTCCCTCCCGGGGAGGCATGGCGCCATAGTTTAACGCATGGTCCATTCACTTTTCTGCCACCAGCTGCCAGGCTATGGACTAAGTCCTTTTGCCTCTAGAGCCATGGTTGTGCCGGAGAGCCACTCATGGGGGGCAACTCATGATCTCAGTAGGGCGTGAAGGACGAGCCATACTGCCCCCCCTTCCCATGAGACTGCAGTTGCCCCATCACCGCAGGCTCATACCTGACTTTCCAATAAGCTCTGAGACAGCAGACACCTTGTATGAGGTCCAGATGCATTTCTGCCAAAAGCTTGGGGTTTCAAGAGTTGTTTCTGAGTCTCTGGGATCATGACCGTTAATCAGCTTGATCAGGAACCAGAGAAACCATTTGTAGGTGGTGACTTGGGGTCTCATTGGGATGGGGAGGAAAGGGCCGGTTCCACCCCTATCTGGTGAAGTCCTGCATTCATCACTGCAGGCCCAAACCTGACTGTCCAGTGGCCTCTGGAGGATGATGGTCACCGGGCCACCAAGGGGAACAGGCCAAGGCACGAAACCTATTCCCACCTGGAGTGGCCCAGTGCCAGTAACCTACTGCAGGAACCGGATGCATTTTTACCAAAAGCCTTTGGGTTCCGAGATTCATTTCTGAATCTCTGGGATCATGGCCATTAAGCAGTTCGATCAGGAACCAGAGAGGCTAGGTCTTCAATTATATAGCTGAGCCAGAGGTGGTTTGTTGGTGTGTCTCCCACATACCTAAATTTTGGCCGTTTACTTTCTTGCTAAACTTTGCCCCAAGTTTTTGGGGTCTGGCCAAAGACACAGCAGTAACTTTGGAGTATTTAAAAGCCTAACGGTGCCAGCAAGCTGCTGATGCACTCACCTCACAGGTACAGAGTGACCTGCTGGTGGCACCATACCCCCCGATTTCTCTTTAATTTTAAAAAAATCTTTAATTTGAACATGCTGGTTTACAAAGTTGTTCATATTACAGCTGTTTCAATCTGTTGTTTCGACAGCAATAATCCCACCACCAGTGTGACCTTCCCTCCACTGTTGTCCCCAGGTCCACCCCCATCCCCCCATTGTCCAAGTCTGCTCCTTGGGAAAGAACAAAATAACTTATTTTATATTGCCTATTACAAAAAAATGGTGAGCAGAATTATCAAAGAAAGTATTTCAGTAAAAGAAAAGTTATAAAAATTGTTATATCTCACAATGGTGTTTTTAAAGTCATTGTCTAAGGATAGACTGAGCGGTTTGTTGCTAGTTGAGCCTTCTGTATTACTGAGCTGATTGAGCTTCATGGGATTCTATCCTACTTCCCCACTGAATCTGTTGTGTTTCTACTGGACTTGTCAGTATTGTGGAACTGGGAAGATTCCCAGCCCACTCAGCTCCAGGCCCCAGAGTTTTCAACCAAAGACCAGTGTAATGGTAACTTCCGAGGCCTATGTGTCTTATCTTTGTGAGATTAGCCCTGAGGCTGTGAAGCCGGGCTATTTACATGGTGGAGGCTTTGGGATGTGGGTGTGACTGCTGGGGCTTCCAGCCCTCCGGAAGGATGAGGAGACTGTCCATCCCCACTCTGAGAAGGTTCCAGAGTTTTCAGCCCTAAGACTAGTGTACCTGGGAGTTTTAACAGCTTGGTATCTTCGCGGAGATTAGTCATGAAGCACTGCCACTTATATGACAGTGGCTGTGCAGTGTGGGTGCGGCTGCCGGGACTTCAGCAGGGCTGGGACTCAGGCTCCATTTGCCCTCTTTCCCCCTCACAGGAAACCCCAGAATTTTTAGTCCAAGATCAGCGTGCCTGTGAGTTTCGTAGACTTGGCTTGTTATTTCTTCCTTGTGAGGCTTCCAAAGTTGGGCTATTTACATGGTGGAGGCTGTGGGGTGTCCGTGTGATGACTGGAGCTTCCAGCAGTACAAGGTGAATGGGAAGAGGCAGTCTGCTCCCACTACAAGTCAATTTATCTTTAATATTCAATTATTAGATAGAATTTTTAGAGATTTGATATCTCACAATGGAGACGTTATTGGGCCCGCTCGAGAAAATTGATGAACAACGGGAGGACAGTGACAGTGACAGATATTTCAAAAGCCAATGAACAATTCTACGGTTTTAAGAGCTTTATATAGTTGGTTGCTGGTTTTGGTTTTTGATTTCTGGACCACATCCAGAGTGCTCCAGACTTAATCCTGGCTTAGAGATAACTCCAGATGGAGCTCAGAGAACAATATGCTGTGCTGGGGAGGGAACTCAGGTGGGCCAGGTGCAAACAAGCACTTTACCTACTGTACTATTTCTTTTGTTCCGAACATTTCTAAAATTTCGGGTTCAAAACAAGTAAGGAATATGACATCAAAAATTAACTGGTAATTTTAATTAATTTTTAAATTGAATCAGCGAGATATACAGGTACAAAGTTGTTCATGATTGGGTTTCAGTCATATAATGTTCTAACACCCATCCCTTCACCAGTGTGCATTTACCATCACCAATGTCCTCAATTTCCCTCCCACCCACCCCCACCCCACCCCCACCCCCAGCATATGGCAGGCATTTCTCTCTCTCTCTCTCTCTCTCTCTCTCTCTCTCTCTCCCCCCCCTCCCTCCCTCCTTCCCTCCCTCCCCCCCTTCTTTTGGGCATTATGGTTTGCAATACAGATGCTGAAAGTTTATCAAATATGTCCCTTTATCTTGCCCGCACGGCAAAGCCTGGCAAGCTACCCATGACGTATTTGATATGCCAAACACAGTAACAAGTCTCACAATGTGACTGGGCCTGCTTGAGCAAATCGATGAACAACGGGGTGACAGAGACAGTGACAGTGACCTACATTCAACATTCAGTTCCTGTACACAGTGATAATTTTCTATAATTGTCATACTGGTCCCTTCTCTATCCTAACTTCCATTTGTCCATTTATCCCCCACAAATTTGGGGCAAGCTTCCATCCATTGATCAGTCCTCCTGGTCTGAGGCCAAGAGGACTGATCAATAACCTTAATTTTGCATAAGAATAAGAAAAGTGTCATTTATAAGAAATTCCACATCTTTGTGCCCAAAGTTATAGTTTTAGTGGTAAGTTGTTTGCCTTTTGGGCCTGAGTTTGATGCCCATACCACCCCACTTGCCGAGTAAAATCCTGGGACACTGCAGCTCTAATAGCATCACTACTAGTGTACAGCCCCTTATCACCACAACAACGGTGAGAGAAGAGGGGAAATGAACAATAAAAAATATAAATCTCACTCCTTTTACTCTTTCTTATTCTGATTTGTTTTCAATTTTCTCCTTATGCTCGGTGTCAAGACACAGGTCACATGTGTTTTTTAATAAAGAAAGAATGATGAGGAAAATTGCTGGATGAATAACAATCCTCATATCTAAGACAAGAAGATAGAAAGTGTTTGTGGTGTGTGTGTGTGTGTGTGTGTGTGTGTGTGCGTGCGTGTGTGCGTGCACTGGTGTTAGTCAAGGGATAATGTGGCAAGATAACTATTTATCCTTATAGTATTACAAATCAATAAATATTTATGTCATTGATTGTCTCTTCATGGTACATTCCCAAGAGGCTTTTATTCAAGAGAAATCATAGATAACTACTAGAGCAAGAAATCTTAGTGAGGAGGAAATATCCTCTCTATCCCTCTAGGTCCTTGTAGCTGGAAACTAACACAGATTAACAGAAGAAAAAGACCAATTTAATTTTATGACTAGCAAGGCCCATGAATATAGAGCCCGGAGAAATAACCAATGCATGCAGTATTACACTATATATACATATACAAAAAAGCAATAAATATGCCAGCAGTTGATAACACAAAGATATTTTTGGTTTGGTTTAGTTTAGAGAGAAACCTTGCACTTTGTTTCCTGGAGAAACAGGCCCTGAAGACCTTCTCTGGAGTTAAAAGATGTGTCCTTCCCTCCTGGTACAGGGAAAGGCCCTTCACAAGGAAGAGTGAGTTATGCTTTTAGGAGACAGGGTGCATTAGAGAATCATTCCTTAATTGGCTGTGTCTCAAGCAACTTTAAATAATAAATATGCCACTTTGGCATATTTGGCACAGCCTGTTCTGAGCTCAGGAAACATTCTAGTGAAAATTGGAGCTTCAGGGCTGGAAATGTAACTCAGACGCTGAACATTTGCTTAGCATGTATGACGTTCTGGGTTCCATATGCAGTACTACAATACATAAATAAATAAAATAGATGCTATAAGATTTTCATAAATATAAAAATTATGTACATAAGCACACTCTTTTTCTGTTTCTTTTTGGGGCCACACCCAGTGGTGGTCAGGGAATACTCATGGTCCTACGCTCATGGATCACTCCTGGCTGGGCTTTAGGGAACATACAGGTGCCAGAGACTGAACCTGGGTTATCTACATGGAAGGCAAACACCTGACACACTCTACTCTCTCTCAGGAATTATGACCTTATCATTGTTTGTGATGTTGGTGACAAGTTTATTTTCATGGGGATTTCCTTTTGTTCATCCTGAGGATAGAGGACTCTTCCTTGAGAGAAACTGTAATGTGCCAGCTCAACTCACAAGGGACGAGTGATGCCATTGGAGAGAGAAAAGTTTTGTGATTCCAATTTCTATGTAACAATGGGCTGGAGTGACGGGGCTGGAGTGATAGCACAGCGGGTAGGGCGTTTGCCAGGTTTGATTCTTCCATCCCTCTCAGAGAGCCCGGCAAGCTACCAAGAGTATCCCGCCCACACGGCAGAGCCTGTCAAGCTCCCTGTGGCGTATTCAATATGCCAAAACCAGAAGCAACTGGAGACGTTATTGGTGCCCGCTCAAGCAAATTGATGAACATAGGGAGGACAATGATACAGTGGACAGACAGTGTATATAACAATGAGAAAAGAAAAAAAACTCCCTTTCCTACTGAAAGCTTAAGGACAAAAGGCCACAAAAGAATCTTGTAAAGTCCAAGGAACTCTCTAAGAAACTGAGAGTGGCATTTCTTTTTTTGGGTTGACTGACCACTCAGCTAGCAGACTGGCTGTTCTGTCCCTATATCGAAAGAGCAAAAGCACATAGAGTGGGTGCAAGTGGGCTAGTTTCCTGCAGGAAGTCTGTTAGATGGGAGCCCAAGATTTGTCAGAAATTGTAGTTGATCCTCGGAGCTCTTGGGCCTACTGCTTCAAGGAGTGCAAGTGGACGCACAGAGAAACACAGCTAGAGACCCTCAGTTCATAGTGAACCAGCAGGTAGGTGCAATCGAATGTGGTAGGGAGATGGTCAAGCTTGTTAGTTGCATGAGTACAAATCCCTCACTAGTTGTGGCCTATGAAAGCCACTACCTGTCCACCCCACAGCCAGAACAAAGGGTTGGATCAGTGTTAGCCCAGGAGGCTGGTCTTTTAAAGAAGGAAGCATCTCTCCTCTTAACTTTTTTATTTCCTTCCCCCATAAATTTATCTTGTGGACTAGCATCAAAAAGGAGGAGGAAGATGAGAAGGAGGAGGAGGAAGAGATAAGGCCTGAGAGTCAGATAACTCACCCGAACACATTCAATTCTACCCAGTGCTTTGGAAAGGGATGGAGCCGACTAAAATAAATTTGGGGTTGGAGTTCTATAAAGACAGGACTTAGAAGATGATTGTTTTGTTTTAATCACCAAAGATGGCTAAAAAAATCCAGGCAATCCAGCCAAATGGTCATGTAAGGAACTTCAAGGCAACAGTGGAAGGAGGGGAGGAGCAGTGGTGAACATAGTATAGTTGGTGTCAATTCTTGCAAAATAAAATTCTTTCATGTTCATATGCCAAGGAGTTGAAATTTCTCAATAAACTGTTTACATGAACATCTGTTTAAAATGATATTGCAGAATGCTATTTTGGCTTGCACAATTCTGCAAAAAGTGTTTCCAGAATGCATTTGAGATAGATAGTTGCTATTCGATGTAAGAAACATGTTTCTAAACCAGGTTCAGAGCAATGGAGAGGAGGAGAGGATGACTTCCACATGGAGACTCCCCTGGACTCTCCTGACAATAGGAAAGTTGCCAGATTGAGCCCATATGAACCGCCAACTCCTGCTCACTTTGATCATTAATGAAGGGAAATTCCTCAGTTTCCTCCCCTAGGTTCAACTTAGTTTTGGACTCATTCTTTTCCTTACTCCTAACATGCACTTCCTGCATTGAAGATGAAGAACTTAACGATTTTAGCCTACCTTGACCAGTTAGTTGTTATAATGTTGTATGCTACATTGAGACCATTTGAAGACTTAAAGTTACAGCGTGCTTATAATTAAATTGACATCATAGAATATAGAATAGCTTAAGTGAGATAACCTATCCAAGTGCCTAACACCTGGAAAATGTCAATAGACAGACATGCTTTCTACTCATTCCTCACAGTTACCATCTGACCTAACTGTGATAGGAGCAAGAGAAGGTAACTATTATTTTCCAACATAAAAATAATTTCTATCATGGTTTCAGGGTTGCCAGCCCAATAACTCATTGAGTACAAAAAGGCACAAGAGAGGCTCATGAACTGCTTTTCTGTTATAGGCATTTGGCTTGTGCTTTCTCATAAGGGACAATTGGTGCCTGATTTCATTTTGGAACAACACTCATTGCCATTTCATTTTCCCGTTTTAAGTTTCTGGGAGGCAGAATTTTTCCAAATTAGTGAAAGTTATATATCTTGTCCAGTTTGCTATGGCCAGAACTATAAAGATGACAACCTGGGCCTACCTGTTCAGCAGGGATAGAACGTTGTCTCAGTCAAGGGGTATTATCAGCCCTGGACAGAACACAGAATTCCATGGCAGTCTTCATGATTGAATTGGATTTGATAAATGGGATTCATAGAAGGGCCTCTCAGAGGATGAGTGTCCAGAGTTCATTTTGAATAGATAAGAATACTGGGTACACTTATAGCATATTATCTTATAAAAGATCTCTTTTTATTTCTTGGCTGGTAAGATGTCCCAGCCAGCTGGAATGCCTGTATGGTAGGCAGAAAGATCAAGTTTGATGCCCAGAATTTCATGGTCTTCCAAGTATGGCCAGGAGTGACCCCAAAGCCCAGAGTCTGGAGCACTGAACAGGAAGTTATCCATGAGCATCATTATATATGATAAAAAAAACAAAAACAAAAGAAACACTTCTCCTTTACTTTGTGGCAGGCATGGTGTCAAGTGATCAATCTAGAAACCTGAATTCATTTCACCTTTTAACCTGCTCAGGGAAAATATAATGAAGGATTCTGCATTTAAAAAATTTTACTACAGGCACAGAGAGGTGAGTGATGCGTCCAAAGGCACACAGCTGGTCAGCAGCAGAGCCAAGACTTGAGCTCAGGGAGTTGGTGTGCAAAGACCATGTCTAGGGTACCACAAACTACTGCAACTTCCACAAAGATAGTGCACTGAGCACTGTGCATGGCTCCTCAGAACCATGAAATGCATGAACTCATGAGGGCATTACCTTGTGTGACTGTCACCCCCAGAGCATTCAGTGATAACATAGCAGAGGCCAAAGCAGGCCTGCTTATGGTCTGTTGTTCTGGTCCAACTCAGGCAATGTGGGTGTTCTGCAGAGCACTTCACAGTACCTTGAAAGGGTTACATGTGTTAATAGCTCCCATTTTGCATTCATGTTTTTAAAGTCTTTTCACCTCAGTAATACTTTCCACTTCCAAACAACACTTTAAATTCCATTTCTATTACTTGAACATCAGGCACAATTATGCCATTTTGAGTTTCTTCTTTGCAATTAATGCAATCATATGACACATCACTAATGCCAATACTGGGAGTCTTATCACAAAATAGTATAAATTATCATATTTCTATATACATTTGCAAATATCTTATCAACACTCCAATCCTGTATACATTTTTATTTAAAAAAAACAATTCTGGAACTGTTACTATCAGTTAAAATAGATCAGTTTACATGACTGCCTCTCTCACAGATGGGAACTCTGATTGAAATTGGCAACTTAAATCAGGGTACACAAGATTTCTTATCCAATCAAAGCAGGTCCTCAGCAGCCAAGATGTGTAAGATCATTTCTTCATGTAGCTACGTATGAAGATCATCCACATAGACACATATATACGAGCTATAGAAATATTTTCTCAAATATACTTTAAAAATCAAAATAGATATACAATTAATGTTTTCATATCTCAATTCTGGTACTTAGTAATAAGAATATTGGGTTAAAATTTTAGAGAATGATCTGGAAAAGGCATGGGCCAGAATTGTTTGAGCACCTCAGATCCAGCCTGAGTTTTGATTTCATTTACATAAAAATGAGCAGGTAACTATAAAACTTGTTTCAGAGAAGCAACCTAATTTTAATTTTTCTGACAAAATTCCTCTGATGCAAATCTTTTGTAAGTAAGGATGGAAAAATACCCCTATATACAAGGTGGTTGAAAAATGGCACAAAATTTAGGCCCTGTCTCAGAGTTTCTTCTCTCAAATTTATTGTCTCTCTTCCCTCTGGTACCCTTTCCTGAATGCCTACCATACATATAACTGGGTGATGCAGTTTTTGGATGGAAAAACCTACTGAAACTTAATTTGTAGCTTAGTATTTGCCAATTTTTCCTTATAAAGATTCTAAACAGAATGTCCTGCTCAGTCATTGAAGTATAAACTCACCAGGAGTCATAACAGAGTATGTCCCCTTGTCTCTCTCCCATTCCCCAAGCAAGGATATAAATAGCACTAAAGAAGACTTTGTGTTTCTAAGGTTGAGGTCCTTCCAGTTCGCCCTGGAGCTCTTTCCTATGATTGTGGAAAACAACAACAGTACACAAGTTTAGTTAAGAAAATAAAAAGTGGGGAATAGACTGAGGAAGCTAAAAGATAGACAGATATGGGTCACTTGGCAATACAACTCTTTCTGGAATCGTTTCTAGAGTTGCTACAGGTCTAGGATGCACAGAGGATTATGGACAAGCAGGGTTTGTGAGAAGGGTATTGAGGAGAGAGGTCCCGAGAATTAATGAGACAAATGAACCTAACCTAGCACTGAAGTCCCAATGCACCAACTGGTTTAAGGATTCTTGCTGTCCCTCCCTCTACTCTAAGTGCTTTGTGTATTCTCCTCTAAATCCCAGTAGTGCAGGACCCTTTGGTTCAGGATACCTTCTGGTAATGTCCTAGATGCATGATAATGCATATACAGGTAGGACCAAATTTGGGAAAACACAGTCTGAATAGTCACCCCAGACTTACAACTCAGATGGGTCTGCACTTGATTCAATGCACTTCTGCTACCATTTTGAATTTCATAATAGTTTTAATTTTTAAGCTCAAGTTTTGTAAGTGAAGTCCAGTGGGATGGTGAAATATGTGTGTGAACAGAGCAGATAATGCAATTAAATATGTAATATGTATGGACCATCCCTTGATGCTCCATACACATTTAATATTCACTAGAGCATGAACTCAGAATTCCATGTGGATGAATTCACTACACACAGAAGTTCCATGAAATTCAAGAGAGTCATAGGTAAGACCATTACTTCTATGACTTGTGTGAATGGAGATAGGAAAATTGCTGAAATCGTATTTTCTATTTAAACCAGAAATTGATTCCAAGACAGAAAGACGGAAACAGTGTTTTACAAAACACCAAATAATATCATCTTATTCTTCCTCATCCTTGTTCCTCCTTGGTGTTAACCAACCACTAAAGCTGAGAATGATGACATGAAAAAGGAGAGCTGGGGCAAGTCATGCACGAGTCCTTCCTTACTCATCAATAAAGATAGAGCATGGGTGGAACATGCTTATATCAGCAAAAAGCAAAATAAGAATAGCACAGTTTAGTGTGGTATTTCCACTGTTCAGAAAACAATGAAATACATATGCTTTGCTTGGGAAATACAAATAAACATTTCAGAGATTCCACATACAAGTTAAATGTTTTTTAAAAAATGTTCTTATATTTGCATTTAAAAGCAGAAGCACAATATAAAGATGAAGAGCAAAATCCATGCAAATAATTTGAAATTAAAATTTTTCTGAGAATGAGATTAAATAACAAATAAAAACACAATAAGTTGGAAGAAAGAGGATACAGAAGAAAGGAGGAAATTTTATATTTTGTCCTCTTCAACAGCATTTTCTTTTGAACTGAACCCCCAAATTTATGAACAAAGAAACTGCATTTCTTTTTGCACTGGAAACTGCAAGTTTTATAGTCTTTCTAAACTATCAGGCTCCTCCAAAGCAGCCAATTGAGTCAGGAGGAACAAGAATATCAGCAGTGTGTGTGTGTGTGTGTGTGTGTGTGTGTGTGTGTGTGTTGAGGGGCGGGGTGTTAGGATGGCTTACTAGACACTCTGAGCTCAGGTCATTGAGAAACAGACACAAACCTAAGCTTTTCTGACTGAAGAAAAGACTTCAAAGGAGGGCGGTGGGGGGGGGGATGGGGGGGGAAGGAGATGGGGTGGTTGACAGACTGAAAGGGTCTGTCAAGCTTGGGAACTCAGAGCTCGGTCCCCAAGTGAAAATGACTGCAGTGGGTGACGCATACTTCTGTAGACCCTTGCATGACTTATCAGCCTGCAAGTTTCTGGCTATAAAGTCGAAGCTGCTTGATCTCCCCAAACTGGAGCAGAATGGAAGCTTGAACAGTATATGATAGTGATGTGAAGGTCTAGGAAAATCAGGGCATTGAAGAACTGAGAGGAATCCTAGGCTCTAATATAGGCTGAGCTTTCTTTTTAAATAATTACACAATCATGAGCAGGAATTTTCCCCAATACCTTGTTTCTGGACTTTAAATTGAACAAATTAAATTAAAAATACTTCTAAGTGCAAATTGGTGCCATCATTTTGGAAAAGGCTATGAGACTTCCCTAAGGTGCTAGAGATAGAACGAAGTGATTTGTTCCTGCAGTCTCACCTCTGAGAATCTAGCTGAAGAATATGGAAACATCATCACAAAAAAGTGTTATATACACACTAATGTTTACTATTAGACTTTCAATAGCTAAAACATGGAAGTAACTGAAGTGGTGGTGGATAGATGATTGGACAAAGAAATTGTATGACATCTAGATGATGGATTACTACTTGTCTATCAAAAACAAAACTTAGGACTTGAGTGATAGTAGAGCATGCAGAGGTGTTCTGTCACTGTTCTCCCGTTGTTCAACAATTTGCTCTAGTGGGTCCAGTAACGTCTCCATTGTGACAATTGTTACTGTGTTTGGCATATCGAATATGTCACGGGTAACTTGCCAGGCGTTGCCGTGCAGGGGAGATACTCTCGGTAGATTGCAGGGCCCTCCGAGAGAGGCAAAGAAATTGAACTTGGGTTGGCCATGTTGGCCACTTGCAAGGCAAACACCCTACCCACTGTGCTATCACTCAAGCCCACAGAGGTATACAAGATGTACAATATACAAGGTGATTGCCTTGTACATTGTTGATCTAGACTCAATGTCTACTGGAAGGATCTCTCAGGGCAGAGCCAGGAGTAAGATCTGAGCACTGCTGGCTCTGGCCCAGGCCCCAACCCTCACCCTCAGAAAAGAAGAAAAAGAGAAAATAAATTTAGCCAGTTGTAGCAAAAATGGAAGAATTTTGAGAGAATTATGTGAAGTGAAATAAATATGAAGAAAAAGATAAGCATTGGATTATTTCACTTAAATATATACTATATAAGAATATTAAATTGATAAAAAGATTAAGATGAAATAAAATGATGGTGGACACTGACAATAACTAAGATCATTTAAGGTGAAGAAGGTAGAGAGAGAAGTAAATAGATGAGGATAGGATAAGAAATCCTTTACCCAGTAAAGAATTAATTAAATAAATAAAATACACTCCTTTCCTTTCCCCTCTCCCCTGTGTCTTCCAACAAGCTGTGAAAAAAAAAGTTCCTCTAAGAAAATTTGTTCATTTCTAGAAACCCAATTTTTAATCTTGTCATACTGATCCAGGTATTTATACTAATTTAAACCCTACTCTGATGGCATATTATGCCACTAAAATTAGACATGAACATCTATGCTAATGCTTTAATAAAGTTGTCTTTAAAGATAAGAGGCATAAAAGATAGCATTGTGTACTGAAATTTCTAAAATACTATGTACTCTATTTTAAAGAAAACCCAGCCACAGCCTATATTTATTGGGTTCCTAGAATTCATTTGTCTCTAGAATTCTCTAAGATTCTAAAGTTATCTAGGAAGAAACAAAGAAAAATTGTGACTAGTATTATGAACATGAAAGATGATTAAGAAGAGGCTGCTAAAATCTCTCGGCTGGGAGGAATAGAGACGTTACTGGCACCCGCTCAAGTAATTTGATGACCCATGGGATGATAGTGATAGTGATAGTGATTATGAACATGAGCGTATAAGCAGAATTCGAGGTAGATGATATTTGTTAGGTGCTTTCTTATTTCTTGAGATAATAGGAAACAATTAACTAATTTCCACAGAAAGTGAGATAAATTTAATGATTGGGGTCAAATAGCAATATTATGAATTTTCTTGGTTTCTACAGGAAATATAAAAATGAGCTTTATAAACCATTCATGTAATGTATTAGCCTGAAGGAACAAGTTTGGAATTGAAGGCTGATTTTGTAACTGGGAAATTACTAGCTATTAATTTTATGGTAAAACAAAATAAAAGAGGGAGATAATCTGGGGGGTATGAAGAACCTTTGTCAGAGGTCAAGTTGATGCCGCTCAGGCAGTCAAACAGAGACAGCTTTGGGCAACATGTTCTGTCATTAAGGCTCAGTCCCTGAACTGAGTCGTACTCACTCTTGCATTGGCTCTTGTCCTGAGGCTTGAATCCTTGCGCCAGCAGGTTTCTAATTTATTTGGAAGCTGTGGCTCTGCCTCTTTCTCACATTCTCATGACCTTGTTTTTTAATGCAGATGTGGTTTCCATCATAATTCAACTAATATTGCCCAGAGCTCTCCAAATCACCAAACCAAATCACAAACCCTAGGCACAGAAATTTATAAATACAAAGCTCTCACATTTTCTTCTTGCGGTAAAGAAATTGAAAAAATTTGTTCCATGGAAGTTTTTATATTTCCCTAATACCATTTTATTTCTTTTTAAATAGGATCTGGACCAAGATTGAGTTTCATGGTTGAAAGGAAACACCGAAAGTGACCAAGTGACCGAGTGGCAGCAGATACCAAGGTTTGAGGGTAAGGACGGAAAGCTCTGGTTTCTTCACTTTCCTTTTCTAGCCCACTGTCAACCTCCTGTAGTCATGCTTTTTTTTTTTTTAGATTTTTATTAATGAAACACCATGAGGTACAGTTGTAGTCATGTTTTTTAGGTTTTCCGCAAACTCCCCTATTAACTGCTGAATATGACTTGCTAAGCTGACTTGTGGGTTATCCTGACTACTCTGAACTTCATTTTTTGACTTTTGCAGCCTAAGTTCTAGCTTTAAGATACTACCACCAGCAATCTTCAAGAGGACCTGCTATTTGGGGGTCATTCACTTCCTGCCTACCCCATGATCTTCTGGTTTCTATAGCTGAAGAGGATCTATTAATGATCTTTACTTCTCATCATGGACAGTAGAGGATATGGATATAAGGGGTATTAGAGGGATAATGGCATGTTTCATTTTCTGGATTCGTTTTCCTCGGAACAAATTTCCTAGATCAGCTTTAGTTCTTCAAAAAAAGGCTTTTTCACCTCTATGAAGATCTCACATGGCTGCTATATTTGATTTAATTTCAAGTAAGTGTTAATTAGCCCTTT
Organism: Sorex fumeus; assembly: GCF_029834395.1. Classification (NCBI taxonomy): domain Eukaryota; kingdom Metazoa; phylum Chordata; class Mammalia; order Eulipotyphla; family Soricidae; genus Sorex; species Sorex fumeus. The sequence goes on from NW_026606066.1 coordinate 26,435,401, forward strand.
CTATGAAGAAAATAATGAAGGGCAAAGGCAATCAAGTCGAAGAATTCGAAAAAATAAAATGAAAGGGAGCAGAGCAAATTGCACGGTGGGTAGGACGCTAGCCCTGAACATTGCCAGAAATGATCCCTGAGTATAGAGCTAGGAGTAAGCCTTGAACACTGCCTAGTGTGCAAAAAAAGAAACAAATTTTTAAAAAAAAGAAAGAAAGAAAAAGCACTTTCTACTAAGTACAGGAATTTTACGTTTGCACAGGTTTAGTGATGTTAACTATATAAATGGTATTGAGTGTCTATTTTGTCAAATTTTATAAATGAAAACTATAATTGAATCTAATGAGTATTAGTAATAAAGTCTCTATTTTTATGAGAATGAGTTATGTTTGTGTATACACATCAGCATCCTAGAGTGGAAAATGTTTATTTATGATTCATTACCGTAGCTAACAGCACAGGATCAGGAGTTGAAATATTGGGTCCTGAATAGGCTTTGCTGCTTTTATTGGCTGTGGCTCCTCCTCTAAAGAATGAAAATAATGGCAACACTGACCTCAGTGGGTTGGTGTGACTGTTAAACAAATTAATATGTATAAAGGGTTTAATTCCATGTCCTGCATAGAGCAATGACTTAATAAACATCAGTAATCACTATCATTATTAATACATATAGAAGGAATAAGAAACTAGTGCAAATTTTGAATTTTTTTAAGTAATAGAAGGCTTTGAAAGATGAAGAGAAAAACAACCAATTAAAATGGGAAAAAAGATGTATTTCTATTTTTTCACATTCACTAATAATTTCAAGGGCAGAAGTTATTTGAAGTAATTTTCCTCAGCCAGTCACTGAATGTTATCACAATCACCAGGCCCCTCATGATATGAAAATCATAACTGCTATCAAGTGGGTGATATACCAGTGACCCTTATTCATGAGCCAAACCTTGCTTTTAAGTGTCTTCATATTCTTTTTATTAATTTCCCAGATTTATGATAGAATACGTTCATTGTGCTCGAGATATTCTATTAAACCAGTGCAACCAAAAAACCCTAAAACTTGCAGCACGCACAGACATAAGCAGGATCAGCTATGCTAGGGCAGGGGCTCAAAGGTGGAGAAGGGACGGAAAGAGAAAGAAGGTTTTATAATAAGGGCCTATTATTTCCTTTGTCGTAGTTTGGTTTCTTTAAAATTGTTCAGTTGCATTTCAGTCCCTAAGAGCCACAAAAATTATGTCGAACAAAAGCAGAGATTTGTGAAAAGATTCCTTAGATAACATTTGAAAAACACAAGCAGTGCTTGAACCCCTTGGCATCCCAGTACATCTGACAGGCTTTGTGAGTGGCAGCCACCTGCAGGAGTTCCAAAATAGATGCTTTCAGAACAGAGAGTCCTCCAATGGCCATGTTAATATCATCCTCTTAATTACTTGACATCTGACCTAAGTCTCGGTAACAAGACGATTTTGGCCAAAGTGAAAGGAAGAATTGTGGCTGTCAGTCACATATTTTTGGCCACAAAAAAAGAGAGAAAGAAAAGGACATTTTTTAAGAAGACAAATTCCAGTTTATGGTAACAGTTAGGCAATTGTCTAACCAGCTGAAGTCCACTAAATAATGACTAATCCACCACTTCATTTCTATGTATACCAGCTTGGATTATCAATGATACAAAGAGTTTGCTTATTATTTGGGGCTGGATGGTAAGAAGAGGCCAGTTGGAGTATGGTGTGTGGAATCTTCAAAGGAAAATGTATATTAGGGCGATTTTAATTATGGAGATTTTTCAAAGCATGAAGCAAAACATATAGAAATAAATATTGGTTAAAAAAAACATTTAGACTCCCTGGGGAAGGGAGAGGAAAAACTCCAAATACTGAAAACTTCATTAAAAGATAGAAATGATAGGTCTGAAATTCAAGTTTAAATCAGTAACTTCTACTAATCAAACCAAGGTTGCAGGGGTGGGTGGGTCACTTCCCATCTGCTTAGTTCCCAGCCCATGACGAGGTCTTATTTCCTATTTGTCTTTCTCTTTCTTCAAACTGTCAACACTGCAAAGTGATCCAGCTGTGGGTAAAGCAGCTGTGTGAGATTCTGCCTCCCACATCGTCAACTGAATTGTCTGCTCCCTCTTCCTTTATTCCCGGGACCGATGGATAGAATGCCAAGGGCCTTGGGCTGACTGGCATCAATTAACTCTGTGTTTTTCACTCCTGAAGACCCCTCTTTGTGCTTATCTTTTCCTCCTCCCCTATATTCTTCTAGCTTTACTCTCCCTGCCCTTTTCTAGTTAGAGAAATATCATGTTCATGATACATTTTTTATTCCTACTTTTTTTAAAATACAGCCATCAGCATGCCAGGCACTTAGAAAAACTTCCATCCCTTTTGGTTGTCTAGTATCACCATTTGAAAGAATCACATCATATGAAACTATTTTAGTATTGAACTGCAATAAATAATCACATGATGAGCATCTATAGCTCTATCTTTATTTTTGATTCCTTTCACTAGGATGCCTAGAAGTGGCATAGCTGGGTGAAAGGTCTTTGATACATAATGACAAATCATTTTCCCTCCTGTGTCTAGAAGTGTAGGAGACATTAAGCCATGTCTAGTACTTCCTATGTGGGAGAGAAACACATTTTCTTTCTCCCCTTGGTATGATGCAGAACCACATCAGAATTCACAGCAGTGACTTTCATCTGTACTTGGCATAAGCTACCCTGATGTTGGTGGTGACAATTGAGGATGCTGTGTGTCCTTGCCCGGGAAGTCTGATGTTGTTGCTGGGTTTATCTCAGGAAGCTTCCAGCTACTCAGGGCCTGCTCACAGCAGAAAAGTGAGAGAGGCTTCTTGAGAGTGAGAGAAGACAAGTGGGTGAGAAAGAGGAAATTGCACAAGTTGCTCAGAATGGTGCCTTTGGGGTAGAATCTTTGAGATGTCAGGATAGTGTCTGTTTCCGGGATCTCTAAAGCAGGGTCCAAAGAGACACTTTGCCGTGATGTGCAGAGAGGGGATGTTGAAGGAAGGCATTCAAGGACAGCAAGGTTCAAGTGGCCTAATAGTTATAGAAGGCTCCCTGGAGTATGCGAGTTACTTAAGGGTAATTCTGTAGTTCTTGAGTACCTACACTTTTGAAATCTCTATATGCTGCAAATTTTGGGTAAAACATGTGTGTGTGTGTGTGTGTGTGTGTGTGTGTGTGTCTGTGTGTGAGAAAAAAAAGAAATAAAAGTAAAGAGAAAGAAAGAAAGAGATTTTATTTTATGACTTTACTCACTAAGAAATTCATAAATAATTCTTATAAGATTCTGAAGCATTAAAGATATGTCCAAAATAATCATGAATGACTATTACCCAATACACACTTTCCAGTCCCTGAAGTAAGCATGCATGAGTTGGATATAAACAAATCCATATATATTTCTATGCACTTACATCTCTCTCTCTATATATATACATATCTATATACGTATATATATGTTCCTATAGAAGAGAAACAGAATAGGTTAAGCATTGGCACATTTTATATAAACAATACCATAATCTGCATTGCTTTACAACTCATTCTGTGTGAGCAGTTATTTTGATACATAATAACTTAAAGTCCATACTTACATTAGCGTTTTCTGAATTTCAAAGGGATTTGTCACTGCACCTTTAATATGAGAATGTAGTATCCTGGAAAATAAAAGAAGAAAGAAAGAAATTACGGATAAAGTGGAAATCCTGTGTCACCCCAACCTAACTTTCTTTGTCCTTTTGGAGCATATCTTCAGCTCTGACTACGTTTGAACCAGTCTCAGTATTTCTGTGACTCCTCAGCAGCTTACTGCAGTCATAGCAATTATAGCAGATGACCAAAAGGACATTTAATAGAGCATCTGCTCCAGTCCTTTCCTGTTTAGTTGCAGAGACAGAGAAGATGCCAGGTCATTCTTCTTATATTGACCTGAGTCTCTGTGACCCTTCACCAGATCATTTGATTTTTACTTTACCAATCCATATGATTTCTAACACTCAGTTGAAAGCATCCTTACTCAATTGAAAACATCTTTAGTTGCATTTTTATTCACAAAGCATCTGAAAAAGTCTTTCGCTTACCAAGGTGTAGGCTTTGGGATGGAAAGAATTAGATAACAAGTGTCAAAACCAAGCTCTGGAAGGAGCCCCACTTCCTGTTACTTCAAGCAATGGAGAAGAGTGGGGGCCTGTGGTTTGACTTTGATCCCTCTGCCCTAGGAGGGCGTGGCCCTATCTCTGAATTCCTCCGTGGGACACAATTTTCATGCTGAGGCCAAACGTTTGAAAATCATGTCCCACCTTTTGGTTTCCTACTGATGTCAGAGACAGAAAGATCACAGCCGGACCCTTGAATTCCAGGTTTAGTCCATTTCAGGGAGAAGCAGAAAAGAAACCCGAAAAGAAAGAAAAGAAAAAAAACATGCTTTGACTCATAAAGTAAGAATCTTTGAAATGAGAGTTAGGCTGGAGAAAATATGGAGCCTCACAATGCCATCTCAAGGGCCATACTTCAGAACACGAGGGCACTTGCACTCAGCAACGCACAGGGAAGAGATCTCATGTTCTTTAATTAAACCCATCTCCAGAGTCAGTGGGAGGCAGCGGTCCAGCCCCTACCTGAAGATGCCGATTTACAGAAAAACTTCCAGCCGAGGGATTCATACAACGAACATGCTGGCAATTGTGGGCTTCTTTTCAAATCGGCTTCTGTCTGTCATACCTATGTAGTTACGAAATCCAAAAGGATAATAAAGTTCAATTGTATATTCACAGTTTGATATTTCTATTGACAAGTCTCCCATAAAAAACACCCTTTCAGGAAACTGACGCTTGTCCCTTGATGAAAGGCTCTCCTGGGCTGCCAATCCCCACCCAACAACCTCTCTAAATCCAAATCTATAAAGTGGCCTCATCAAGGTACAAAGATGTCAAATTGGGTCTCCTCTCCCCAGGTTCTGTTTGTGGTTTTAAAATATCCCTCTGGGACAGACATAGAAGGACTGCACTCATTTGTGGAGTATGAAACAACATAACATGAAGCTGACACCTAAGGACAGTAGATACACGGGACAGATAGATTGCTCCATAGCTGGAGGCCTGCCTCATGAGCAAAGGGGAGAAGGCAGCTGGAATAGAGAAGGGATCACTAAGCAAAAGGTGGCTGGAGGAATCGGTCGGGATGGGAGATGTGTGTTGAAAGTAGATAAAGGACCAAACATGATAACCTCTCAGGGTCTGTATTGCAAACCATAATGCCCCAAAGTAAAGAGAGATTATGGGGAATCATGTCTGCCATGAAGGCAGGGGGAGGGTGGGAAAGGGGGGGGGTATACCAAGAATATTGGTGGTGGGAAATTTGCACTGGTGGAGGGATGGGTGTTTGATCGTTATATGATTGTAACCCAAACATGAAAGCTTGTAACTATCTCATGGTGATTCAATAAAATTAAAAATAAAATAAAATATCCCTCTGATGGTCAGGGAAAAAAGAAAAGTACCCAGACCAAACTAGAATCCAGTGAAACCCAACTGATCGTTGACAAGAGCAGTTAACCCCAGCATCCCCATATCTGGAGGGGGCAGGTGTTGCTGACCAGGCCTAGGCAGAGCTCAGAGACCCTCACGGCTGCTCCCTGGCCCTCTTTTCACTCACCAGAGCCTGTAACAACTCCAAATGCTTCTCCTATTTTAATAATATCAATATAGTTCACACCAATAGAAATGGTCTTCAGACCACTAGAAAACCAACTTGCAGGTGCTTCTAGTTTTTAGAGATTTTTCTGGGGAAAGAGGGGCTTGTGGTTTGACTGGATTCAAAACCAGCCAGTCTGCTCTTGCGGTGGTGTATGGGACTCGGCAGACGCATGAGCGAAGCCCATCTGAATGCAAAAATTAAATGGAGGAACGGGAGGGGGGAACAGGTGCTCTTTTATAAAGGCTAAATTCCATATTTACCAAACTGATTTGCATGAGGCATATTTTCAATGAAAATATTGCTACTCATTTTGCTGCATTTGTGCAACAGAAACATAAGGACGGAGCAGAAGAGGGGTGCGGTTCTCAAGCTGTCTTCTTGTACCTACCCTTTAGCACAGTGAAGAAGCACAGTTGGGAAATTAGTTCTTTGAACTTCTGGCTTCCCACTGCCAAGAAAGCAGCACTTCAGGTTTCCCAACTCCATCACACTGCCTCTCACTGAGACTATGGGATTCTAGAAGGGCTGGAAAGACATCATTCACTCCACAGACTCTAACCAAGAGAGAATAGTGAAATTTTCTCAAGAAAGAAATTCTAGTCTAATGAATCCCATGACTTCCCTGAGTAATGGTCCAATCCGGTGTTCTTGCCACCAAGAATCTCTTCCACCTCTTTTTGTTCATTTTACTATGCTTTGCTTCCTGTTCATATAAATCAGAAGAGTCAAGTGTCATCTGCTCAATAACTGATCTCATTATCTTTCTAAACAAGCCCTTTTGCATAGGGGCTAGGACATGTCATATCCATTTTACAGATAAAGCAGTGGAGGCACAGAGAGGTGAAGTAACTGGCTCTAGGTCATTTTGCTGATATATGATAGACCCTAGATTTAAGTTCAGAGCTTATTTTCAGTTTTTCACTACCAGATGCTACTCAGTAGACACAGATATGCTCAGCTATCAATTGAACTATGAATATGGCACAAAGGAAGTCCCAGGCAACCTGGACCCAGGCCAGACTGAGGAGTGGAAACTAGAATATAGTGGAACAGTTGGCTGATGGAAGGTAATAGAGCACTGACTGACAAAATAGAGCTTGTGCACCATTCCGCAACAGTTGTGCAAGTAGTTCACAGATTCCAATAGTGAAGGCCAGTCTTTTGGGGATTAATTGTCCATGTTCCCCATCACACTCCAGAGTGGGTTCTCACTGGTCCAGACCAGTGGATCTGCAGCATAAGGGTAGTCCTCAAGGTCGTGGAAAGTTCTAGAGTCATCATGAAGTTTCTTTTTATCATAGATTCTCTCAGAGATGAAACTCCTGGGATGTTCTCACTCTCACTGTTGGAATCAGACAAACTCAGAACTAGTCCTGTGGGTTTTGTGAGTCTGTTCATGGTGTTGGTGTATGCTCTTTGAGAGAGCACTGGAGGAGAGGCCTCTTCCAGGTTTGCATATGGAAAGAGCTTCATGCATGACCTTGAAGAAACTGGCAACTTTATTTTTTTATTTTATTTTAATGAATCACCATGAGATACAGTTACAGACTTACAAACTTTCATGTTTACATTTCAGTCATATAATGATCGAGTACCTACCCCTACACCAGTGCCCATTCTCCACTACCAATGTTCCCAGTATCCCTCCCCGCATCCTCCCCTCACCCCCCACCTCTGTGGCAGGCAGATTCCCTGTTTTCTCTCTCTCTCTCTCTCTCTCTCTCTCTCTCTCTCTCTCCTTTAGGGTGTTGTGGTCTGCAATGCAGGTATTAAGTGGCCATGCTGTTCGGTCTATAGTCTACTCTCAGTACATATCTCCCTTCCGTAGATAGTCTTCAAACCATCCTTTACTTGGTGGCCCCTTCTCTATTTGAACTGCCTTTACCCCCTGCAAGTGAGGCCAGTTTCCAGGCCGTGGAGCAATCCTCCTGTTCCTTGTCTATCCTATCTTTTGGGTGTTAGTCTCCAATTTGTTACTTTAAATTCCACAAATGAGTGCAATCTTCCTATGTCTGTCCCTCTCTTTCTGACTCATTTTACTTAGCATGATACTCTCCATGTTCACTTGATTACTTGACATCCCATTATTCATCAATTGGCTCGAGAGGGAGCCAGTAATGTCTCCATTTATTCCTGTCGCGTGCTAGTATAGTCCAATGGCGTCTGCTTGTTCTCGGAACATGAAGAGCCTCAAACCGATCTTTCAGGGTCTTTTTTTATGTAGGAGTACTGATATTTTATTCAGCCACTGATTAGCTGATTGGGTATAAACTCCACCTTTCTTTTTTTTCATTTTAAAAAATAATTTTATTTATTGAATCACCATGAGAGCAGTTACAAAACTTTTGGGTTTAAGTCTTGGTCATACAATGAAACACCCATACCTTTACCAGTGCCCATTCTCCATCACCAAAAAACGCAGTAAGCCCCCATCCCACACCCTCCCCCTACCTGTGGGGCAGATGATTTCCACATTATTGTCTCTCTCTACTTTGATTCCATTCAATATTTTGACACCAGACCCACCATTATTATTTGGGATTTTACCCCAACACTCAGATCTGCTGAAAAGGCAACAGTAGATAATTTATTTTCTATTGCTGGTTATGAATAACATATGATGTTGTGCGGCTGCAGTAGTGACCACGCAATTTTGAAATTCCGAAAATTTAACACTTAAATCTGGAGGGATTTCTGCCAAAACCTGCTGGGTTCCGAGATTTCTTCCTGAGTCTCTGGGATCACGGCCATTAAGCTGCTTGATCAGGAGCCAGAGAGGCCGTTCATGGGCGGTGCCTCGAAGCCTCGTTGGGACGGGGAGGAAAGGGCCAGCTCCACCCCCATCCGGTGAGTCCCCACGTGTCTCCTCACTGAATGCCCAAACCTGACTGTCCAGTGGCCTCTGGAGGATGGTGGTCACTGGGCCTCCAGGGGAAACAGGCCAAGGCACAAAACCTATTCTCACCTGGAGTGGCCCAGCACCAGTAACCTTCTGCAGGAACAGGACGCATTTCTGCCAAAAGCCGTTGGGTTCCGAGATTTATTTCTGAGTCTCTGGGATCATGGCCGTTAAGAGGTTCCATTAGGAACCAGAGAGGCCATGCCTTCAATTGTATAGCTGAGCCGGAGGTGGTTTGTGGGTGTGTCTCCCACATACCTAACTTTTGGCCGTTTGCTTTTTTGCTAAACTTTGCCCCAAGTTTTTGGGGTCTGACCAAACGCACAGCAGCAATTTTGGGGTATCTGAAAGTCTGATGGCACCATCAGGCTGCTGATGCAGTCTCCTTGCTGGTATAGATTGACCTGCTGGTGGCACCATACCCCCATGTTCAGGGTCTTGTCGAAGAAGTCTGACCATCTCGTAGGTGGATGGCGACGCGATCTTTTGACACCCCATGAAATCCAGTCCATAATGGCTCTAGTCCAATGGTCATCTCCAAATCTCATTACGTGTCCAGCCCAACTGATTTCCGACGCCTTGGCAAACAAGACAGCATCCTTGATTCTTGATCGTCTATGGAGGTTGGCATCTTGAACTCCTGAGAAACCTCAATGAGCTTGGTTATCATGTCGATATGGTCGATGATGCTGAATCCTTTGCAGAACCCAGCTTGCTCGCATGGTTGTCCTTCATCTAGTGTTCTGCCAATTCTATTCAGGATGACTCGAGTGAACAGCTTGTAGATGACAGACAATAGGCAGATCGGGTGATAATTGCCAATGTCATGGATGTCTCCCTTCTTGTACAGTAGTACAGTCCTGCTGGTTTCCCATTGGGATGGAAACTTGCATTCAGACAGGTAGCATGTGAAGAGCCGAGACAGTGTATTGATGAGTACTGATGGCAGGTTCTTCAGGTGTTTGGGTCTGACCTTGTGTGAGCCAGGTGTTGTTCACTTTTTTAACGTTGAAATGGTGCGTCAGATTTCAGAAGGAGAATGTTGGGGATGACATATCCATCCCGCGGAATTTGGTACGTGGACAGGTGGACGTAGCTATTGAAGAGATCCGAGTAGAAGTCATGGATAATCTTCTCTATTGCCCTTCTGGAAGATGTGAGAGATCCATCAGGATGTCAGAGGGCAGTCATCTTGGTCTTGTAGTTGGTGAAGGACAGGCGGGTGTTGCGAATGCTTTTCCCAGCTTCTGTCACGTCTGTCAGCACTATTGCTCTTCTCTCTTCTCACTTCTCTGCACTGCTTTCCAAGCTCCAACATTCATTTGCAGTTGCCTGAGGCTTGCGCCAAGCCAATTTGGCAAATGAGTTCAAGAGTTTTTGAAGACAGGCATCTTTTTGTGGCCATCTCTCTCGGCATTCCTCACATAATCGTGGAGGTGCTGAACCAGTTGATCATATTTCTAGGCAATGTTGTCAATAATGGCATTTTCCCATGTTGCCACAATAGTGCCAAAGAGCTCCCAGTTGGTGGTCATTCTTGGAGTTCTCTTCTTAAACTTTGCAGCCCTTTCTCCCTGTTCTGTAAAGTAGAATTTTGCATGAAGGAGATGGTGGTCCGATTCTGTTTGGAATTTTGGGGCAATAGCAACATCGGTCAGGCGAAACCATCAATTGAATGTGATGTGGTCAATTTCGTTGTGGAACTGTCCACCGGGAGACTCCCATGTCCAACGTTTAGATTCAGCCTTCTGCAACTGTGAGTTACCATGGATGGTCTTGGTCAACATGATGAACTCAGACAGTCTCTCACTCTGATCATTCCGTCTAGGTCATGGGTCCTGATGTGGAGTTCTTCAGCTGATCTTCTCGGTCCTATCTTGGCATTAAAATCACCGACAATGATCATGTAGAAGGTGTGGTCTTCTTTATAGAATTTCTCCAGCTCCATGTAGAACTTCTCAATTTCTCCTTCATCATAATTGGATGTTGGTGCGTAGATAACGAAGATAGAAACTGCTGGCAGTGAGCCACATCTATTCAAGTGTAATCGTCCGATGTGTGCAATTCTCTGTGGTGTGAGATGATACCTTATTGTTGTTTTGATCTGCCTCTCCCTGATATTTAATGACGTAGAGCATTTTCTCATGTGCCTTTTAGCTATTCGGATTTCTTCTTTGAGAACATTTCTGTTCATTTCGACACCCCATTTTCTTATGAGGTTGGATGTTTTCTTCTTGTGGAGTTCATCCATTGCCTTGTATATCCTTGATATCAACCCTTTATCAGATGGGTATTGGGTGAATATCCTTTCCCATTCTGTAGATTGTCTTTGTATTCTGGTCACTGTTTCTTTTGAGGTATAGAAGCTTCTTAATTTAAGATAGTCCCATTTGTCTATCTCTGTTTCCACTTGCCTGGTCAGTGGTGAGTCATCTTTGAGGATATCTTTAGCTTCAATGTCGTGGAAAGTTTTGCCATCCTTGACTTCAATGTACCTTATGGATTCCGGTCTGATGTTGAAGTCTTTAATGCATTTTGATCTGACTTTTGTGCACGGTGTTAGGTAGAGGTCTGAGCCCATTTTTTGCATGTGACTGTTCAGTTTTGCCAGCACCATTAGTTAAAGAGGCTTTCCTTGTTCCATTTCACATTTCTTGCTCCCTTATCAAAGATTAGATAATCATATATTTGAGGGTGTGTGTGAGGATATTCAACCCTGTTCCATTGGTCTACTGCTCTGCCTCTGTTCCAGTACCATGCTGTTTTAATTATTGCCGCTTTGTAGTAAAGTACGAGGTTGAGGAAGGTGATGCCTCCTCTCTTCTTTTTCCTCAGAATTGCTTTAGCTATTCATGGATATTTTTTTGTTCCATATTAATTTCGGGAGTGTTTGATCCACTTCTTTGAATAATTTCATGGGTATCCTTATAGGATTCGCATTGAATCTGTATAATGCTTTGGGGAGTATTGCCATTTTGACATTGTTAATTCTCCCAATTCATGAGCAGGGGATATGTTTCCATTTTCTCGTGTTCTCTTTTATTTCATGAAGTAAAGTTTTATAGTTTTCTTTGTACAAGTCCTTTACCTCCTTAGTTAAGCTGATTCCGAAGTATTTGATTTTATGAGGCATGATTGTGAATGGGATTGCTTTTTCATATCACTTTCTTCTCTCTCATTATTTGTGTATAGGAAAGCCATGGACTTTTGGGCATTTATTATATAGCCTGCGACTTTACTATACAGGTCTATTGAATCTAGGAGTTTCTTGGTAGAGGCTTTGGGGTTCTCTAAGTATATTATCATATCATCTGCAAATAATGAAAGCTTGATTTCTTCCTTTCATATCTGGATGCCCTTAATATCTTTTTTTCTTGCCTAACCGCTATTGCAGGTACTTCCAGTACTATGTTGAACAGAAGTGGTGATAGTGGGCATCCTTGTCTTGTCCCTGATCTTAGAGGGAAGGCTCTTAGTTTTTCCCATTGAGGATAATGCTTGCTGTAGACTTGTGGTAGATGACTTTGACCATATTGAGGAAGGTCACTTCTATACCCATTTTGGTGAGAGTTTTCATCATGAATAGGTGCTGGATCTTGTCAAATGCTTTCTCTGCATCTATTGATATGATCATATGGTTTTTATCTTTTCCATTGTTGATATGATGGATTATGTTGATTTGACTTCAGAATGTTAAACCATTCTTGCATCCCTGGGATGAATCCCACTTGGTCGTGGTGTGTGATCTTTTTGATGAGTTGTTGGATTCTATTTGCTAATGTTTTATTAAGGACCTTCGCATCCATGTTCATCAGAGATATTGACCTGTAATCTTGTTCTTTTTTATGGTGTCTCTGTTTGCTTTTGTTATTAGGGTGATATGTGCCTTATAGAAACTTTTTGGGAGCATTTCTGTTTCCTCAATTTCCGGGAACAGCTTGAAAAGAACTGGCAATAGGTCCTCTTTAAATGTTGGAAGAATTCGCTAGTGAATCCATCCAGACTTGGCTTTTGTTTTGGGGAAGACTTTTGATTACAATTTCAATTTCCTTGATAGTAATAGGTCTATTCATGTCACGTTCACGTTCCTCCTGTTGTTCATCGATTTGCTCGAGCGGGCCCAGTAACGTCTCCATCATGAGACTTATTGTTACTGTATTTGGCATATTGAATACGTCACAGGGAGCTTGCCAGGCTTTGCCGTGCTGGCAAGATACTCTTGGTAGCTTGCCGGGCTCTCCGAGAGGGGCGGAGGAATCGAACCAGGCTCAGCCTGGCCGGCTGCATGCAAGGCAAACGGCCTACCTCTGTGCTATCACTCCAGCCCATAGGTTTATTCATGTATTCCAAATCATCTTAGTTCAGTCTTGGGATGTTATAGGAATCCAGGAATTTATCCATTTCTTCTAGGTTCTCTTGTTTTGTGGCAGACAGATTTCAAAATAGTCTCTGATAATCTTTTGAATTTCTTTGGTTTCTGTTATGATGTCCCCCTTTTCATTTCTGATTCTGCTTATTAGGGTAGAAACTGACAACTTTAATATGGATGTCTGAGGCCATAGTGAGCTGTGATTCACCCCTGCTCAATAAGCTTGAAGTAAGCAGTTCTTCCCCAAGGGCCATTTAATGCTCTGGTTTACTCTACAATTTCCTTTGAGTAACTGTACAAACTCCATACTAGGCTGCATTTGCTTAGGGAAAAAATTACTTTGTTCAGCTTACCTCTACACTATCTGGTATTTATGCTTATGTAAGTACTAAAACTTGAAGTGGCTGATATTTGGGTGGAATGAAAGCTTTCAAAAGCACCCCACATTACCCTCTAATACTCACTCCCCATCAATGACCCTGTACTTGCAGTAGATCATTCTCGGAGGTTTTCATACTGGATATGGGTCCTGCCAATAGCCCCCTATGCCCCAGGAAAACTGCTAGGAAGATGACTCTAGGTATGGAGGAAGAGTTTCTTTCTTACAGCGGAAAACACCAAGCAGATAAAATCAAGGTTCTCAAATTGTCTGCTATCTATGAAAAACTTCAACTTATTCTTTTAAAAAGATTCCTTATTTGAAAGAAAAAGAGAGAAAGAAGTAAAGAAAGAAAGAAAGGACAAGAAAGGAAAAAAAGGAAAGAAAAAAGAAAGAAGAGAAGAGAAAAGAAAAGAAAAGAAAAGAAAAGAAAAGAAAAGCAGCAGGATTTCAAATATGTGGCTATCCCATTCTTCAGCCCCTGGAGAGGCTACTGCCACTCCAGAATTTCTCAAAGTTACTTGAATTTCTATGACTCAAGCAGTCAGCCTGGGACTATCTGTACTGCTGCTGCCTGGTCATTTGCCTATTTGTTTCTTAGTGAAGGGCTGGTAAGTAGAGGAAGATTCTGTGTACCCTTCCCATTTCTTGACTTTAATTAATCTATGAGGTGAAGGATAATCTCTTGTGTTTGCGTTTTCTTTCTTTTTTTTTTTTGCTTTTGTTTGGTTTTGGTTTTTGGGACACAACCAGTGATATTCAGAAGCTACTTCTGGCTCTGCACTCAGAAATGACTCTTGGCGGTGCTCGGGGACCATATGGGATGTCAGGAATCAAACCCATATTGGCTACATACAAGGCAAGTGCCCTACCTGCTGTATTATCTCTCTGGCTCCATGCATTTCTTTCAGTACCTGCAAAATTGAGCATTTTCTCAGATACTATGCACATTTTAAAAAATGGGGGCCAGAGCAATAGCACAGCGATAGGGCATTTGCCTTGCATGTGGCCAACCTGGGTTCGATCCCTGGCATCCCATATGGTTCTCCAAGCACTGCCAGTAGTGATTCCTGGGTGCAGAGCCAGGAATAACTTCTGAGCATAGCTGGGTGTGACCTAAAAGGCAAAACCAAACAAACAAACAAAAAATAATAAAAATGGTATTGTTGGCCCTTTTCCTGAGTGAGCTCTCTGTTTTTAAATCTAGAGGAGGCCTTATATGAGACTGGTTGATTGTTCCCTGGTTGATCTCACTTAAAGTCCCTCATTTGTCTGTGCAAAAAGATTTTCACTATGGTAATTTTATTTGATATGTTGAATAGTACAAATCTGATCACTCTTAGGATCTGTTAGCATTCATGCAACCTCATTTTGCTGTTTTGGAGAATGAGAGTTTATTGCATCATAAAAAATGTTACCCTCCACTTGCCTTAGGCAAGTGCTGAAATTTTTATGCGCTCTTCTTAACTAAAGTAATCAATAAATAACATGTGATTCTTGACAGGGCTAATGCTAGATTGATGTGACTTATCTGATAAGTCAACACCACAAAGAAACTTTTGGCTCAATAGCCTGATTGTTGAAGGAGAGAGGAAAGACTAACTCAGGTTCAGCTCCAACAGTGAAAAATAGGAATTTCACCCTCTGAGAGCTTCACTAATCAAGAGCATGGAAGAATCGCTATAATTGGATTTCCCCTGCACCCAGGTTACCACACAATACCTCCCTTGTAACTTCATCACCTATTTCATCTGCCCCACAAGAGGCCAAGTTTGCAAAGGTCTGGAGCACTGGTTCTTGTACTTGAACATTTACCAGGATCATTCAGGAAACTGCACTTCTAAACAACTTTGCAGATGATTTAAAAGCAGATGGTTAGAAGGGTCTCTGGGAAACCCAGTTAGCATAAGTCATGCCAGACTGTTTGGAGTTCAAAGAGCATGGCTAAGAAAACTTTATTTGTGTATTTTGTAGATACACTTGCTCATTCTCAAATACCCTGATGTAGAAGAATGCCTGTGCTCAGAGGACATGCCACATCAGGGACACCACAAGACTGATGGGGGTTGAATGGATTTCTGGAATGTGCCTTCCAATACATTTGGAATTATTGCCTGTAATTGAAAGAGACTGTACAGTTTGCTTTTTCTTAACATTTCTTTAAAAAAAATTAAAGAATCATGATTTACAACCAGGGGTAGTCTTTGGGGTTCAGTATCTGTTTTACTTAACCACAAAATCATAAGGTGAATGAATGACAAGCAATCTGTGTCCAGGGAGAAGGAGAGCAGTCAGGGTCTCCTTCCTGGATGCACCTTGGTGATGCCTTGCCCTTCATTGGCATCCTGCAGCCTGAAGCCTCATCTGAGCAGGCATTGCCCTCACTCCATATCCATGAGGACAGTTCCTGATTCTGTCCAAGGTATTCTGTATCCTCGAGTATCCTCTGCTAATTTAAGTTCACAGATGACATTACCAGGCACAGTGTAACGTTCTTGCATACAAGTTATTAACAACAAACCCTGGAGGTGATATTGTCATTATTTTCGTTTTATGTAGGAGAAAACAGAAATGAGGGGAGATTGAGAAGTTGGTGTCAGTCACACAACAAGTAAGCAGAAATGAGATTCAAACCTCAAAATATGATTCCAGCATCCCTCACTCTCCATTTTTCAGGGGGAAAATGTTATTCACTGGGAGTTTGTTGTAATCCTCACTAAGTACATTTTAAAACTATTAACACACTGGTCAGGGATCATGCTTTCATAGAAAAAGAAGAGTTAAAAAAACATGAAGCTCTGGAAGGCCTTTGGCACTGGAATCTGGTGCAAATGATTTTCTTTTGCTGCCTCTTTTTAAAGCAAGCAGAAGTAACAGAAGTAATGGTTATATCATATTGGAAATACTGTTTGGCACACAAAGCTGTATATGCTTGTGCAAATATTATGAGACTTAGCAGTTTAAAATGCTCCTGGCAGAAGGATCAGTCCAAATGAGTAGTAGAAATTCCTTTGAAGGAACTTGGAATACCAGCAGGGCACTAGAATGAGTGTGAGGGTGGAGCAGAGGAGACTTGCTTCTTGCCTCACCTCTGCCAATGTGCAAGGCTTGTACAATTAGGTCACAGCTCTGCAAGTCATTTTCTTCACTGTAAAATGAGAAAAATAAATTATACCAATAGTCACACATTTTTAACATCCAAACTAATGAAAGTTACAGCCCCATCATTTAACAAATCCAAACAATATGGATAAAGTTGACTTCCACCCAATCCCACGGATCCCTTGAGCAGTGACAATGGTAAAAAATACACTGAGGCACACAATGCCACTTACTTTGACCAATTATGCACACTGTCACTGTCCTCCCGTTGTTCATTGATTTGCTCAAGCGGGCCCAGTAACATCTCCATTTTTTGGAGACTTATTTTTACTGTGTTTGGCACATTCTTTATAAATGTATCATTTTTGTTGCTGTTTTACATAAATGACATCATATTGGTAGCTCTTAATTCATTTTTTCAAATTCTAAGAACAAAATCTAAGTATCTCCATTTTGAATAGAAAATTAGAAAAAAAATTTTAAAGAAATTGATTCATTCAAAGTGCATCCCCAAATGCAACCAAACTACAAATCAATAACAAAAATACCATAACAATTCTGGAACACATAAATTCAACAAATTGCTTCTATTCTATTAGTAAAAGAGAACAAAATTCCTAAGAAGAGTTAGAAAATATTTCTATGAAACTTGTTTAGAAAGAAATCTATAGTGTTAAACACTTAGGCTTCTTATTTTTAAAGGAATAGTCTTAGGCCAGTGAGCTAGCTCAAAAGAGCTGGAGCAACTTGCTTTGTATGCTGGCTGCCTGGGTTCAACCCTCAGCATCATTTCTTGATGCTATGGTCCACCAAGCACTGCCATGAGTGACTCCCAAGCTCTGTATCCAGGAGTAACCAGGGAGCAACACCAGGTGTGACTCAAAAACTCGAAAGTGAAAGCATGATTCTCAAATCAGTAATCTAGGCTTCTGCTTCAAGAATATAGAAAAAGTGAGGGTGTGGCTTCCCCAGCAGGGCAGCAGTAGTGGTGGGAATACTAGGAGACAACTATGAGGGATTCAAATACACAGAATTCTGCTAAAGCCCTGCCCACAAGTTAGAAAGGTATAAAAGGTGTGGCTTCCCCAGAGGGCAGCTTCTAACAAGGCTGTCAGTTATTCTTCCCCCTACCCACTCTGTATAGCCCATAAGATCCATTTCTAAAGAGGCTTCACATAATTAAACAGTAACACCAAAAAGGAAGGAGAAGAAGAGATCACCACCCTTGCAACTGCCACAGGTAGTATGGGAAACAGTGAAGAAACCCACCAGGAGGAGCGGATGAAGATAGGAGCCCTGAAACCTCAACAAGGAATACCCACATACAAAATCTCTCTGATTCATAGATGAAATGGAGAGGATGTTCAATGAGTTGGTCCTTGAAAAAATAAATAATATTGATAAACCACTAGCAAGAAAGAGAGAGAGAGAACCCTAATAAACCAAATCAGAAACAAAAGGGGGCAGGCATCACAACAGAAAGCACAGAAATTCAAAAGATCACCAGAGATTATTTTTCTAATCTGTATGCCATGAAACAAGAGAATTTAGGAGAAATGGATAAATTCGTGGATTCTATAGCCTCCCAAGGCTGAACCAAGAAGATGGAATACTTGAACATTTTTATCACTATTGAGGATATTGAAATAGTAATCAGAAGTCTTCCCAAAAATAAAAGCCCAGGCCCAGATAGATCCACAAGTGAATTCTTTCAAATCTTTAAAGAAACCTACTGCCAATTCTTTTCAGACTTCTCCAGGAAAATAAGAAAGAGAAACACCCCTAAATAGGTTCTATGAGGCAGATATCACCCTGATATCAAAGCAGACAGAGACAGCACAAAGACAGAGGGGAGAGGGGAAGGGAGAGAGAGATAGAATTACTGGCTGATATCCCTGATGAACACAGATGTAAAGATCCTCAATAAAATACTAGCAAACAGAATTCAACGACTCATCAAAAAGATCACACACCATGATCAAGTAGGATTCATCCTGCGGATGTAAGGATAGTTTAACATTCACAAGTCAGTCAACATAATGCACCATATCAATAAAAGAAAAACTTAAAACCATATGATTATATCAATATACACAGAGAAAGCTTTTGACAAGATCCAGCATCCATTTGTGATAAAAATTCTCAATAAAATGGGAGTTAAAGAAACTTTCTTCAATATAGTCAAAACAATATACCACAAGCCCACAGCAAGCATTATCCTTAATCGGGAAAAATGAAAAGTCTTCCTTCTGAAACCAGGCACAAGACAGGGTTGCCCACTCTCACCACTTCTTTTCAATATAGTACTGGAAGTACTTGCCACAGCAGTTAGGGAAGAAAAAGATATTAAGGGCTTCTAGATAGGAAAAGAAGTCATGCTCTTACCACTTGCAGATGACATGATACTATGCTTAGGAAACCCTAAAATCTCTACAAAAAAAAGCTTCTAGAAACAATAGATTTGTATAGAGTGGCAGGTTACAAAATCAATACTCAGAAGTCCTTGGCTTTCCTAAATACAAACAATATGGGGGTATGGTGCAGCCAGCAGGTCAATCTGTACCTGCAAGGAGAGTGCATCAGCAGCCTGATGGCACCATCAGACTTCCAGATACCCCAAAATTGCTGTGCGCATTTGGCCAGACCCCAAAAACTTTGGACAAAGTTTAGCAAGAAAGTAAACGGCCAAAAGTTAGGTTTGTGGGAGACACACCCACAAACCACCCCCGGCTCAGCTATATAATTGGAAGCATGGCCTCTCTGGTTCCTGATGGAACTGCTTAATGGCCATGATCCCAGAGACTCAGAAACGAATCTCGGAACCCAAGGGCTTTTGGCAGAAATGCGTCCGGTTCCTGAAGTAGGTTACAAGCACTGGGCCACCCCAGGTGGGAATAGGTTTTGTGCCTTGGCCTGTTCCCCCTGGTGGCCCAGTAGCCTTCATCCTCCAGAGGTCACTGGACAGTCAGTTTTGGGCCCACAGTGACAAGACACGTGGGGCCTCATGGGATGGGGTGAAGTTGGCCCTTTCCTCCCCATCCCAACGAGACCCCAAGTCACCACCCACAAATGGCCTCTCTGGCTCCTCATCAAGCTGCTTAATGGCTATGATCCCAGAGACTCAGAAACAAATCTCGAAACCCAGCAGCTTTTGGCAGAAATGTGTCCGGACTGCACAGTAATTTACTGTCACCAGGCCACCCCAGGGGTGAAAGGGTGCTGTCCCCCCGCCTGCTCCCCCTAGGCGACTTGGTGGCCACCATCTTCCAGAGGCTACTGGACAGTCAGGTTTGGGTCCGCAGTGACCAGGCATGCAGGGCCTCATGGTGTGTGGTGGAGCCGGCCCTATTCAGGAACAAATTTCAGAACCCAGCAGGTTTTGGCAGAAAACTTTCCAGATTTAATTGTTAAAATTTCAAAATTTCAAAATCGTGCAGCCACTACTGCAGCCGCATGACATCATATGTTATTCATAACCAGCAATAGAAAATAAATGGTCTACTCCTGCAATTTCAGCAGATCTGAGTGTTGGGGTAAAATCCCAAATAATGATGGTGGGTCTGGTGTCAAAATATTGAATGTAATCAAAGTAGAGAGAGAGAAATGTGGAAATCATCTGCCCCACAGGTAGGGGGAGGGTGTATAATGGGGGTATGCTGGAGTTTTTGGTGGTGGAGAATGGGCACTGGTGAAGGCATGGGTATTTCGTTGTATGACTGAGACTTAAACCCGAAAGCTTTGTAACTTCTCTCACGGTGATTCAATAAATAAAATTATAAAAAAAAGAAAAAGAAAAACAATAAAAGAGAAGAAAGTGATATTTAAAAAATGATCTCATTCACAATTGTTCCTCAGAAAATCAAGTACCTCAACTTAACTAAGCAGGCAAAGGATTTGTACAAAGAAAACTACAAAACGCTACTCCAAGACATGAAAGAGGACATGAGGAAATAGAGATGTACCCCCTGGCTCCTGGATTGGAAGAATTAACATTGTCAAAACGACTATACTCCCCAAAGCATTATACAGACTCAATGCAGTTTATATAAAGATGCCCTTGACATTTTACAAAGAAATAGACCAAACATTACTGAAATTCACATGGAATAATAACCCCCCACAAATAGCCAAAGCAATACTTGGGAAAAAGAAGTTGGAAGGTACCACCTTCCCTAACTGCAGTACAAAGTGGTAGTAATTAGAACATGGTATGAGAATGAAGACAGACACACAGATCAATGGAACACAGCTTAATATCCTGACACAGACCTTCAAATTTATGATCATTTAATCTTTTATAAAGGAGCAAGAAATACGAAGTGGAGCAAGGAAGGCCTCCTCAACAAATTGTGCTGGGAAAACCGGGCACTACATGTAAAAAAATGAACACAGTTCTTTTTATGATGCCATGCACAAAAGTCAAATCAGCCGTGTGCAAGGCAAATGCCCTACCCTCTGTGCTATCGCTCAAAATAATATATATTATGAGATTAGTATCCAAGGCCAGGGGAAACTGGGACCAGAAAGACTAGTCAATGGTTGAAAGCTTGCCACAAAAGTGTCTGGGGTGGAGGGTGGGGGCAAAGGGCAGTTAGGATAGAGAAGGGACTAGTATGACACTAATAGTTGAAAATGATCATTTTGTACAGGAACTGAGTGTTGAAAGTAGATAAGGGGATATACCTGATAACCTTTCATTATCTGTATTGCAAACCATAATGCCCAAAGTGTGTGTGTGGGAGAGAGAGAGAGAGAGAGAGAGAGAGAGAGAGAGAGAGAGAGAGAGAGAAGAAAAAAGTGCCTTCCATAGAGGCAGGCAAAGGGTGGGGGTGGGGAGAGGACAGGAGGGGAAACTGGCGGCATTGGTGGTGGGTAATGTACATTGGTGAACGGGTAAAAATAAAAGTAAAAAGTAAAAGTATAGCACAGCGGTAGGGCATTCGCCTTACAAGTGGCCAACATGGCCGATCTGAGTTCGATTCCTCCGCCCCTCTCGGAGAGCCCAGCAAGCTACCGAGAGTATTCGATATGCCAAACACAGTAACAACAAAGTCTCCAATGGAGACGTTACTGGGCCTGCTCGAGCAAAAATAAGTAAATAATAAATAAATAAACAAACAAACGAATGAATAAAAGAGGATTGAGAAACCCCTCTCAGCTGGCCAAAGACCAAGCATCCTAGGGTTAGCAGGAAGCAGAGTGGCCAGAGACCAGCAAGGCAGTACACAGACTGTGAAGCTCATTGGTTGATTGCTTATGCTTTGAGAGCTCTATCTTTAAGGGTTTGGCTTAATTACTAGTTGTCAGATGTGACATGGCAGAAGTAGAGTTTATTTTTGCCCCCATGGATTTGCCTCTGGGATTGTTACTATGAAAAATGAGTTCCATTATGGTTTATACAAACATTGCTCTCCATAAGGATTGGCGATCATCAGGGACTACCAGTGACTCCAACCCTGGTTTATGCCCTATAGATTGTCATCTCCAGCTTCAGTAAATATAGGACTGTAAGACTGGGCTGTAAAGTGTTCAGTAACCCCTGATGCCTGCTCTTCAGGGTTAAGTACTACACTTTAGAAGTCTCTTTTTGATTGCAGCCTGTTGCCCCACAGTGGGGTTTCCTTCTTGGAGAGGGAAATTATCTATTTCTAACTTAGAGCGTTCTCTTGTTACCTGACTATGAAAGCTTTGATCAACAAGATTTCAGGTCAATTTCTGTGAAAGTGAATCCAAGTATTGGTGGAGAGTTCCTGTGATGTGGGAGGGGGCAAACACAAGTTCTCCCTCTGTGTTCCTCTGGATCCTGCTTTAGTGAAGGCCGAATAAAAAGTTGCTCTGGGTGCTAATGGTAACCTTGGAAGAACTGCCCATCTGTGAATCCCAGATGAAAAAACCTAGCCTAGAAGTTTCTCAAAGCTACCTGGTTAAAAAATTATGCTTTATGATTGTAGGTACAGGGTCATTCTGTGTTTCTTACCATTCTACTATTCTCTCCAACTTTCCCTGAACTTTTCACGTGAGAACATTTGCTGTATTCAAATGAAAATTTATATTTAATCAGTCTCTATGTATATAGTTTAAGAAGTCATCTGATAAAACCTCATAATGGAAAAACAATTTCTTCTCCAACTCTAAATGATTCTCCCCAGAGTAAACCTCTCTCCTGTCTTCCAGCTATTTATCTTGAGACTTTCCTTAATGTTTCTGACTAATATGCTTATAACTTTTTTATTGAATACTCAACTAAATGTCATGCAAACAGAGAAATGGCTTTATTTTTCTCCAATGACAGGTTTAGATGTGTCCTGACCCTCATGCCATCTCAGGCATCTCCCCTAGGTTTTAATTATAATTTAGACTTAACAATTTTCTGACATGAGTGAATCTAGACTACTCATTCATTTCAATCAAATCTGGTTTACAGCTTCTTCCTTCCCTCTGTTCTGACCTGCCTGAGACCTTAAAGAGATCATTGTACTGGTCTGAGTGGAAGGTCTCCCAAGATGCAATGGTTTCTTTCTTTGATAGTTGCTTTATTGATTTGAGAAGCCAAAGGAGCTGCTTATCATACCACCAAGCTTTCTGGCTGCTTACCGGAGATCCCTAGACTCAGGATGGATGACAATCGATTTGCTTATATTCATGGAGAAGTTACACTCGGCACCATACTGTTCTTTGAGAACTAACTTAATGAGTGTTTTTTGGTGAATACAAAGTCCCCCTGGAAACATCAGGTCCCTTGCCCCACTACTGCCCACCTCTGAGATTGAAGTCCTATTCATAATAGCAGAATCATTGGCCATTGGCCTGACATCCCTTTTTATTCCTCATGAGAATTGACCAGCCTTGTATGCTACTGTTCTCTGGGAAAATATCCTTCACCACTGTCCTTCAGTAACACCTCTGAGTCGGTTCGTGGAGCAGCAGAAATTCTCTCAGCCAACACCAGCATAGAATGCTACTGGGTCAAGGGACTTGATTTACTTTCTTTGTTTGGCCAAAGTAGATTCATCAAAGTAAATGGGTATGAGATGGGTACGATGCTTTGCTGCCACAAGTATATGAGATGAGAGTCTGGATCACATTTCCATGAAATTTATTTATTCCTTCCACACCTTCAGAATAGATCCTGAGTCCATTATTTCTGTTTTAAGGAGAATTGCTCCTGTGACTCATTTTCCATGTCACCTGTTATGCTAATTCCTACTGTTATTATTATTATTATTTTAGGTTTTTGGCCATGCCCAGTAATGCTTAGGACTTACTCCTAGCACTGCTCATAGATCACTCCTGGTGGAACCATATGTGGTCCAGGGATTGAACCAACGTTAGTCATGTGTAATGTGACCTGGAAAATTCTGGTCAACTTATGCCCACAAATAACATTCACTTTTCCTCCTGCTTCAAATGCTTTTCCTCTGCTCCTAAATGTATGCGGAATCTTGGCATGCATATCCTCCTCCTACATCTTTTTGCCAGGATTTCCTGGAACTTCATGCATTTATTAGACCATGAAATCGTTCGAGAATTTGCTCCCTGGTCGTGACAAATCATTGTATCTCATGCTTCTATGTCTATGAAAGCCAATGATCCTGTCATAACTTTTGCCATTTCCCCTTCCTCCAAAGGGAGGTGCATATAGTGAAAGTCCCAGATTGTCCCCCCCAGTGTGACCCCAGAGGCAAACTGAGCTTCCAACAGAAGCCCCAGCCTCATTTCTCTACATTATTCCATTTCTAGTTCTCTCTGGATTAGACAATTTCCTTTTCCAAAGAGATCCTCTCCAGCTCTTCTTTATAATACATCTTTCTTATGCAGTCATTTTACACTTGTTCCTGAGAGCACAGTAAAACAGATGTTGCCTTCTTGTTGTTGAAAAGCAGAAAGCCAGCATGGCGAGCATTTCTGATACTTCTTGCTCTTAATACATTTTTCCTCCTGCTCTGACTTGGCACTCTAAGTGGTGTTTGTAATTACTTTATCCAACAATGGAGTGGATTGGTAGAGCATAGGGAAATATTCTGAAGGAACACTTGAATCCACTAAAGCATCCCTGGTCCAAGTTTGCTAACTCACATGAGAAATTGTTAACATTATATTGGCATTCACTTTTCCAATATCCTTTTTGACCTGCTAATGCCTCACATTTTGAAAGGAAATTATGATAAAAATTATCTGAAATACATTTTTATGGACCCAAAGTCAGCTGTCTACACAATCTGTCTATACAGGCTCCACAGGGAGCTGGTCAGAGTACCTCTAGGGGCAGCAGAGGAATGAAAACTCCCTCTTGAGTGAAAGTGTCCATCCTATTTACTGAGTCTACCTACAATGCACTTGACCATGATCTTGTGCTCTTCTGGGTCCCTATAATCCTGAGGACCTGAAACTGTCTGTCTCACCTGCCATGTACATGGACCGTCTGTTAGATTTTCAACATTGAATTCAATAGGATAAGAGCAAATAGTGAGAATGTGGTAGGTCTTTCAGAGATGCAGACAGATGGGCCTTCTCGGTAAGAAACACTCTTGGAGCCAGCACAAGGCTGGAAAGCTGTCATTTGGAGGGAGGGAGAAGTCCCATGGCTAGAGTGGAAAGTTCATGAAGGATGAAGAAACAAAGGATGTTCACATGTTGGTGGATCTGGGAAGTATGTGGAGGTCCCAAAAAGCCACTGTGGGTAGGTGGACTGTATTTGGAGACAGGGGACTTGAGAAAAGAAGTTCTGAGGAGATGAGTATCCAGGTGGAGTGCAACTTGAGAGAAGAAAGAGGAGAGAGAGAGAGAGAGAGAGAGAGAGAGAGAGAGAGAGAGAGAGAGAGAGAGAGAGAGAGAAAGAGAAAGAGAGAAAGAGAGAGAGAGAAGAGAGATCAGAAGTGGAAAGACTAGATATGTGTCAAAACCACAGTATCCAGAAAAGAGATCAAGAAAGGGTCAGAGCATTACCATGGGGCAGTTTTACCTTTGCTAACCACCAGTCTGTTACAGAACATTCCAAAAGCCATAAGAGGACACAACTAGTTCACCAGAATCTTAATTTGGAGCAAGGAATTTTAGCTAGTGGGAAGAGTGACAGTCTCAGGACTGCAGATTTTGGCAGCCATCTTCAATCCCAGGAAATGCTAGCCTTTGCAGATGAGGATGAGACAAAGCCACAGATAAAGGCAGAAGCAAGAGATGAGGGAATAGGGAGAGACTATATTTCACTCCCATTCTAAGACAGTATTGTAGCTGCCAATATGTGAAAATGTGCATTAGACCAGTCTTCCGGCCTTCTGTGGGAAGACAGTAAATTGCTATCTTCTCCTCGGCTCTGTTTTAATGCATTCAAAACTGAAGTCAGTCCATTGCATCAGAAGCAAAAGACAGGTGGCGCCGTGAGAGGACCATTGCCAGGAGCTCAGTCTGAGCAGCGTGGATGTCCTGCCTGCCAAGCTCTCATCTCATACTCTTTGAGGTTGTTGACAATCCTCCCACAGAAAAAGTCTAGTTTGTAGTACACCTCTCCTTGAACTTTGAACGCTTTTTATTTGGTCGTGACCAACAGAATGAGACAGTTACAAGTCTGATTTCTGAGATAGCCAGCTTCTGTCTCATTTCTAGCACAGAAG
Source organism: Sorex fumeus (assembly GCF_029834395.1). Lineage (NCBI taxonomy): Eukaryota > Metazoa > Chordata > Mammalia > Eulipotyphla > Soricidae > Sorex > Sorex fumeus. The sequence goes on from NW_026606066.1 coordinate 26,461,479, forward strand.
CCCTGAGATGCCAGAGAAGCAGTTCAGTTAATTTCAGAGCAGAAGAGAGCATTTTAATTCCAAGACTACACAAATCATGAAAACAATGCTTGGCTAGTCTCTGGTTGTGTCAGATTCCTGACTAACTACTGAGGGATTTATGTCAATAGGAGAGAATTGTGTGACCAAACCCTTCTTAAATTCCTGACTTACAGAAATTTGTGGCTCAACAATAATAACCAATAAAGTTATGTTGGAGTATGAAGGGTGTTGTAGCTTTTATTAGATCTTTCACTGTGCTGAATAAAAGTTTATATACCATTCACCCCAAAACTCATACATCTATCATATCAGCTCCAGAATGAACCCTCCCTTGACCCAACTGATTGCATAAACCTTAAAGAAAAAATGTTTAGACTATCTGCCCAAGCCTGGGTGAGCTGCTTGAACTCTGGTATCCACTTCTGAAAAATGGTTAAAATACTCTACTGAAAGGTGTAGGTCTATAAAATTGATGCAACTCAAACAGATCACCTAGATTTGTTTTTAATCATTTATCTAACAAAGAAAGAAAAAATAAGAATTACTTATTATGTTAGCTATAACTACTAAAAATGTGAAACAGTTACAAAGATATCAATATGAGACTTGTTATGGTCTTAATTTCCCAATAACAATGAAAAATTTTTGACAGTGCACAGATTAGGCACTGAATAAATGTTTCAGTAAGATTGCATTATGTAGCTTTTGTAACTCAATGTGCTGGAATATTGCATTTTTCTGACACTGAAAATAGAGTGAAATGCAGTTATTAGAATTATTGCAATATCTATATGCACATTTTCAAATATAAATAGCATGCTATAAACATAAATCATTCAACTACAGCGTGATTATGTTGAAATAATACAACATAGACATCAATGAAGAGAAATGATATTGAACTGCCTTTCCAGCTACAAGATTTAAAATTCTACCGTGAAGATCAGAATTATAATTGAAAAACTGAGTAAATACCGTAGCAATACTTTTACCCCGAGAAAAGCATCAATTTCTTTGAAAATGAAATTACAGATATCCATTCCTATTTATCTCACCAGGCCCTTTCTTTGCACTACGCAAAGTAGTCATATCACTAGCAGAAATGAGGTAGGCTGTTAGCATGAATCAGAGATAAAGTTTAAATCTGGGGAGATAGTTAAAACTCCCAAGAACCAACAATTTTATTTGAAAGGTCCAAAATAAGAGGCAAAATATAGGGAACTCGCAATGCACCATGATCTCTAGCAGCCTCCTAAAAGTCAGGAGACACTGTAAGCTTACATGAAAAAAAAATGTAGACCTCCACATTTCTCAAAATTAAGTTGTTTCAGCTGCAGTCCACCTGTCTGATCTTTCATGGGTGCTACAGCCCAAGAGGGTGTAATACAGGAGGAAAATGCTTGGAAATGTCTACCAATGTATCATGTCAGGAAACCAGAAGAATCTATCTATTGGTAACAGCAGGACCATTTGCAGAGTTGCCAAAGCAACAGGCTCCAGGGAAAGAGCAATAAAAACTTGGAATAGAGAAAGGAAGTGGAGAGGTAAAAACGGAGATCTCCCTCAAAAGGGTAAAGCAGTTTTATAATCCTCTTGATGCTACAGATAAAGCAAATAGTTTTATTGCTGTAAAGAACCTTGATGGACCTTCTGGAGTTTACAGACCAGACAGTCATTAACTCTATCAAACCACTGCCAGTGGCCCTTCTTAGGATTAATCTTTTATGATGGGCCCTTTGTTATCTTGGGATAAAATCCAATACAGCTAGGCAGAGAATTTTTAAAAGCTCATAAAATGGCCTAAATATAACATACAGGCCTAATAACAGGTCAGTACACGCATAATATTAGATGTGCTTCAGTCTGTGTGCACTCTGCTCTGAAGACTGTTTCTAACAATAAGTAGAACTTCTGTGAGCATGAAAGTTGCAAATGTAGACCAGGAGCATGTTTATATTGGCACATTTAATGCAGTGAGCAGTGTCACAATTGGTGGTGCAAGTGTTCAACATTGAAAGCGACTTTTGGTCAACTTCCAAATGAAACAAAGAACAGTCTTCTCGTGATCTTACATAATATCCCAGAAAAATATTAAAGTTGTGCAAAATGCTTCATGATTATTCATAAAAGTATTTTTTAAAATATGTACCTTCAAACCTCAGGATGGAATATGATTTTAAACTGTAAGAATATGCAGAGGGAGTTATTTGAGATTCAAGAAAGAGGTGTGGCAGTTTCCCATTGGACAAGGCTAACATCCTACCCCACCTCTGCTTATTAAATGAGAATAGTACCCTACAAACTCCAATGCCATTTTGGCAATTAATCTGTCCCCATGAATTCTCTAAATATCGCTGATTTCAGTAAATCAAAATTGTGGTTTCTATTTTTTTAGGTGGGGTCATGCTTTCTCAATAACTGAGAAATTACTCTTTTGCTAGTTTGTGAGAAAATAAGACTGGAATTTAAAAGAAGAGATGGAAAGTAAGTTAGAACAGGAGCCTAACACAAAACTCAAATCAAAGTGGATTAAAGACCTCAATATCAGACATGAATCCATAAGGTACTTGGAGGAAAATGTAGGCAGAACCCTCCATGACATTGAAGCTAAAAGCATCTTTAAGGATGAAGCACCACAGATCAACAACAACAACAACAACAACAACAACGAAAACAATCTAGACCATTCTGTCAATACAGCTCACCTAAGGGACCACTCTGACATAGAATTCAGATACGAAGTCATGAAGATGTTCAATCAACTCAATGAAACAGTCAGACAGACAGCCAGTAACACCACAGAAAAAATCAACAAATTACGAGAAGAAATGAGGGCAGAAATGTCACGATTAAAAGATTCCATAGATGAAATGAGAAACTCAGTTTCTTCTCTTAAAAATAGAATGACCACAGCTGAAGAGAGAATCAGTGACCTGGAAGATCAGCTGCAACAAGCCAACACGCAACAACAAACAGTGGCAAGGGACCTCAAAATGGCTCTACAGAGAATCAGAGTCCTAGCAGATGATTCCAAGAGGAACAATATTAGAATCATGGGACTACCTGAACCTCAGGGAAACAATCCCAACGAAAAAAACACCGTCAAACAAATCATTGCTGAAAACTTCCCAGAGCTGCACAATGCAGCCATTCAGGTTCAAGGAGCCCGAAGGGTGCCAGCTAAAAGAGACCCCAACAAAAGCACTCCAAGACATATCATAGTTAGAATGATCGATACTGCCGATAGAGACACAATACTGCAAGCAGCAAGAGCAAAGAAGGAAATCACATACAAAGGAGCATCCCTTAGATTCACAGCAGACCTATCAGAGGAAACCCTACAAGCCCAAAGGCAGTGGCGAGATATAGTCAAAAAACTCACAGAAATGAATGCTTCCCCAAGAATACTCTATCCGGCTAAACTCTCCCTCAAAATCGAAGGAACAGTACACTATTTTCTAGATAAACAGCAGCTCAGGAATTTCAGAGACTCAAAACCAAACCTAAAGCAAGGCCTAAAGGGGCTACTATAAGAAAAGACAAACCCTACAACCACAACACACCTGCACAGAAAGATGACACAAAACCCCATAACCATTCTCTCTCTCAATGTCAACAGTCTAAATTCACCAGTTAAGAGACACAGACTGGCAAAATGGATACAGAGACAGAACCCAACATTCTGCTGCCTACAAGAAACTCACCTCAACAGCCAGAGCAAACACAGACTCAAAGTCAAAGGATGGAAAACAATCCTGCAAGCACACAACTCCCTCAAAAAAGCTGGGGTGGCCATACTAGTATCCGACAACATTAATTTCACCTTGAAAAAGATTAGAAGGGACAGTGAAGGCTATTTTCTCTTCATCAAGGGATATGTACAACAGGAAGAAATCACACTCTTAAATGTATACGCACCTAATGAGGGAACAGCTAAATATTTAAAACAACTGCTAACAGATTTTAAGGAGGACATCCCTACCAACACAATAGTACTTGGAGACTTCAACATCGCCTTATCACCTCTGGATAGATCAACAAGAACAAAACCCAGCAGGGAATTATTGGCTTTGAAAGAAGTAATAGAAGAGAAAGGGCTTATGGACTTATACAGAGCTTTACACCCCAAAAAGAAAGAATACACATTCTTCTCCAGCACGCATGGAACATTTTCCAAAATAGACCATGTGCTAGGACACAAAACATACCTCAACAGAATCAAGAAGATAGAAATAGTATTAGCCATCTTTTCAGACCATGATGCACTGAGGATAGAAGTGAATCACACAAAGACACGGAGAACCAAATCAAACACCTGGAAATTAAACAACTCAATACTGAACAATGAGTGTGTCAGGAACGAAGTCAAGGATGAAATCAAAAGATACCTGGAAACAAATGAGAATGAAGACACAAACTACCAGAACTTATGGGATGCAGCGAAAGCTATATTAAGGGGAAAATTTATAGCTCTGCAAGCATATCTTAAGTCGATAGAAACGATGCACATAAACAATTTGACCTCACAGCTCAAGACCTTAGAAAAGGATCAACAGAAAGAGCCTAAATCAGGCAGAAGGAAAGAGATCATAAAACTTAGAGCAGAAATCAACGACATGGAAAACAAAGAAACAATCCGAAAGATCAATGAAACCAAGAGCTGGTTCTTCGAGAAAATAAACAAGATAGATAAACCACTAGCAACACTCACAAAGAAACAGAAAGAGAGAACCCTAATAAATCGAATCAGAAATAAGAATGGGGATATCACAACAGAAACTAAAGAAATTCAAGAGATCATCAGAGACTACTTTGAAAGTCTCTATGCCACGAAACACGAGAACCTGGAAGAAATGGATAAATTCCTGGATTCCTACCATCTCCCAAAGCTGAATCAAGAAGATATAGAGTACCTGAATAGACCTATTCACATCAAGGAAATTGAAACCGTAATCAAAAGTCTTCCCAAAAACAAAAGCCCAGGCCCAGACGGATTTACTAGCGAATTTTTCCAAACATTTAAAGAGGACCTATTGCCAATACTTCTCAAGCTTTTCCAGGAAATTGAAAAAACAGAAACTCTCCCAAACAGCTTCTATGAAGCCCATATCTCTCTAATACCAAAAGGAAACAAAGACACCCCAAGAAAAGAAAACTACAGGCCAATATCCCTGATGAACACAGATGCGAAGATTCTCAACAAAATACTATCCAATAGAATACAACAACTCATCAAAAAGATCATACATCATGACCAAGTGGGATTCATCCCAGGGATGCAAGGATGGTTCAACATTCGGAAATCAATCAACATAATCCATCATATCAACAAAAGAAAAGATAAAAATCATATGATCATATCAATAGACACAGAGAAAGCTTTTGACAAGATCCAGCACCCATTCATGATGAAAACCCTTGCCAAAATGGGGATAGAGGGGATTTTCCTCAATATAGTTAAAGCCATCTACCACAAACCTACAGCAAACATCATCCTCAATGGGGAAAAACTGAGACCCTTCCCCCTAAGGTCAGGGACGAGACAAGGATGCCCACTCTCTCCACTACTGTTCAATATAGTACTGGAAGTACTTGCAATAGCGATTAGGCAAGAAAAAGATATTAAGGGCATCCAGATAGGGAAAGAAGAAATTAAGCTTTCACTATTCGCAGATGACATGATACTATACTTAGAGAACCCTAAAACCTCTACCAAGAAACTCGTAGAAACAATAGGCTTGTATAGTAAAGTGGCAGGCTATAAAATCAATACCCAAAAATCCATGGCATTCCTATACGCAAATAGTGAAAGAGAAGAAAGTGACATCAAGAAAACAATCCCATTCACAATTGTGCCCCAGAAAATCAAGTATCTAGGAATCAGCTTAACTAAGGAAGTAAAGGACCTGTACAAAGAAAACTACAAAACGCTACTTCAGGAAATAAAAGAGGACACGAGGAAATGGAAAAATATCCCCTGTTCATGGATGGGGAGAATCAACATCATCAAAATGGCAATACTTCCCAAAGCACTGTACAAATTCAATGCAATCCCTATAAGGATACCCATGACATTCTTCAAAGAAATGGAGCAAACACTCCTGAAATTTATATGGAACAATAAGCCCCCACGAATAGCCAAAGCAATTCTTGGGAAAAAGAAAATGAGAGGAATCAACCTCTCTAACTTCAAACTCTACTACAAGGCAGTAATAATTAAAACAGCATGGTACTGGAACAAAAGCAGAACTGCAGACCAATGGAACAGAGCTGAATATACTGATATATATATATATATATGTTTGGGATATATATATCCCAAACATATAATCATCTAATTTTTGATAAGGGGGCAAGAAAAGTGAAATGGAGCAGGGAAAGCCTCTTCAATAAACTGTGCTGGCAAAATTGGACGGCTACATGCAAAAAAATGGGCTCAGATCTCTGCCTAACACCAAGCACAAAAGTAAGATCAAAATGGATTTATGACCTCAACATCAGACCAGAATCCATAATGTTTATTGAAGACAAAGTCGGCAAAACTCTCCATGATATTGAAGCTAATGGTATCTTCAAAGATGTCACGCCACTGGCCGAGCAAGTGAAAACAGAGATAGACAAATGGGACTATCTTAAACTAAGAAGCTTCTGCACCTCAAAAGAAACATTGACCAAAATACAAAGACAGCCTACAGAATGGGAAAGGATATTCACCAAGAACACATCTGACAAGGGGTGGATATCAAGGATATACAAGGTACTGGTTAAACTCCACAAGAAGAAATCACCCAACCCCATCAAAAAATGGGGTGAGGAAATGAACAGAAACTTTCGCAAAGAAGAAATTCGAATGGCAAAAAGGCACATGAGAAAATGCTCTACATCACTAATCATCAGAGAGATGCAGATCAAAACCACAATGAGATATCATTTCACACCACAGAGACTGGCCCACATCCACAAGAACAAAAGCAACCGGTGCTGGCGCGGATGTGGCGAGAAAGGGACCCTCCTTCACTGCTGGTGGGAATGCCGGCTGGTCCAACCCTTTTGGAAAACAGTATGGACGACTCTCAAAAAATTAGAATTTGATCTGCCATTTGACCCAGCTATAGCACTCCTGGGAATATATCCCAGAGAGGCAAAAAGGTATAGTCGAAGTGACATCTGCAATTGTTTGTTCATTGTCTGACCTCAATATCAGACATGAATCCATAAGGCACTCTTTACAATAGCCAGAATCTGGAAAAAACCTGAGTGCCCAAGAACAGATGACTGGTTAAAGAAACTTTGGTACATTTACACAATGGAGTACTATGTAGCTGTTAGAAAAGATGAAGTTATAAAATTTACATACAAGTGGTACTACATGGAAAGTATCATGTTAAGCGAAATGAGTCAGAAAGAGCGGGATAGACACAGAAAGATTGCATTCATCTGGGGAACATAAAGCAACAAAAAGGGAGATTAACACCCAGGAATGGCTGAGATTAGTACCAGGAATTTTCCTCCATGAATGGAAGGCCAGCCACAGGCTCTAGGTGAAAAGGAAGCTCAGATAGAGAAGAGAGTACCAAATGAAGGGTGTTGTGAGGGCCCTCCCAGGGTGGGAGAAGCATGCTAAAAGTAGTTGATAGACCAAACATGATTGCCACTCAAAGCCTCTCTTGCAAAACACAGTACCTAAAAGAAGAGAGAGAGAACAAGGGGGAATACCCTGCCACAGAGGCAGGATGGGATGGGGGGGGATGAGGGGTGAGGGGGGATGCTGGGACCCGTGGGGATGGATGACGGGCACTGGCGGAGGGATGGGCACTTGATCATTGTATAACTGAAACCCAAGCACAAAATTTGTAAGCCTATAACTGCACCTCATGGTTTTTCACTAATAAAAAATAAAAAAATTTAAAAAAAGACCTCAATATCAGACATGAATCCATAAGGTACTTGGAGGAAAATGTAGGCAGAACCCTCCATGACATTGAAGCTAAAAGCATCTTTAAGGATGAAGCACTACTGATCAAGCAAGTGAAAACAAACTTTAACAATTGGGACTACATCAAACTAAGAAGCTTCTGCACTTCAAAAGAAACAGTAACTAAAAAACAGAGAGAGCGCACAGAATGGGAAAGAATACTCACCCAATACTCAATACCCATGTGATGGCATATTCGACATGTCAAAGACAGTAACAAGTCTCACAATGGAGACGTTATTGGTTCCTACTTGAACAAATTGATGAACAATGGGAGGACAGTGCTACAGTGCCACAGTGCTACCCATGTGATAAGGGATTAATATCCAGGATATGTAAGACACTAGTGGAGTTGTACAAGAAAAAGCCTCCAACCCTATCAAAAAATGGGGAGAAGAAATGAACAGAAGCTTCCTCAGAAAAAAAGATATAAATAGCCAAAAGGCTCATGAAAAAATGCTCCACATCACTAATCAGGGACATGTAAATCAAAACAACAATAAGATATAATCTCACACTACAGAGACTGGCACACATTCAAAAGAACAAAAGCAACCAGTGTTGGCGCGCATGTAGGAAAAAAGGGATTCTCCTTTACTGTTGGTGGGAATAGTCCAGCATTTCTGGAAAACAATATGGACATTCCTTCAAAAACTAGAAATTGAGTTTCCATTTGACCTGGCAATACCACCTCTAGCAATATATCCCAAGGGTGCAAAAAAGCACAGTATAAATGACATCTGTACCTATATGTTCATTGCAACACTGTTCACAATAGCCAAAATCTGGAAACAGATTGCTTGAGAACAGACAACTGGTTAAAGAAACTTTGGTACATATACATAATGGAGTATTACACAGCTGTTAGGAGAGATGAAGTTATGAAATTTGCTTATAAGTGGATAGACATGGAGAGTATTATGCTAAGTGAAATGAGTCAGAAAGAGAGGGACAGACATAGAAGGACTGCACTCATTTGTGGAGTATAATATAACATAACATGAGCTCGACACCCAAGGACAGTAGACACAAGGGTCAGGAAAATTGCTCCCTAGTTGGAAGCCTGCCTCATGAGAATGCAGCTAGAATAGAGAAGGGATCACTAAGAAAATGATGGTTGGAAGGATTGGTCGGGATGGGAGATGTGTGCTGAAAGTAGATAAAGGACTGAACTTGATAACCTCTCAGTATCTGTATTGCAAACCATAATGCCCAAAAGTAGAGAAAAAGTATGGGTAATTTTGTCTGTCATGGAGGCAGGTGGTGGGTGGGAAAGGGGGGATATATTGGGGAGATTGGTGATGGAGAATGTGCACTGGTGGAGGGATGGATGTTTGATCATTGTATGATTGTAACTCAAACATGAAAGCAGCTTGTAACTGTAACTCATGGTTATTCAATTAAAAAAGAAAAAAGAACAAGGACCTAAGCAGCAGAGACTTTGAGGATGGAGCAGGGAAGGCACTGCTGAGTGTCCTGTTGGAGTTTACTGGCTTTCAGATGATCCCATTCCTCATCTTTCCTCCATCTCCTGAGTTCACCTTTCAATAATGGGAATAAAGCAGGGATCATTTCTACTCCCATATGCTTCTAATCTCAGAATTACGTTCCCTCATAATAAAGCTCAGAAGCTCCTCATTGCTCTGAATAAGCTTTCCCATTTCAATACCAATTTCCCATGCTTCTTGGCAAATATTTCCCCATACACATGCTTCTTTCTGATGGAGTGTGATCAAAAGTTAGACTCATTCCTAAGAACACCTCTTCTTTGTGTTTAGTAGAGAACCATAGACACTGAGAAGCTTGAGACTGTGCAGATCTGAAGGTTCGCTGACTCTCTTCATTACTTTTCCTTGTTTGGATGGTCTCCCTGCAACATTTGTTTGATGCTACCCATCATTTCCTGAGAAAACACCATTTTCTGAAAACCTTTGTTCTCCACTGGGACACCAGGTATTTGACTGCTGGTGCTCGGAATAAACTTTGGATAGTCTCACAAGGCAGAAGAAATAGTAATGAGAATCTTCAATTAGACTTAGCTTATTTGCCAATATCCTCTAATGCCCTTCCAGGGAAAATGTCAATCTTTAAATAACTTTCTGTCTGTAGATATTGGCTTATACACCAATCTCCAGCAAACTTTTGGTTTCCTGTTTAAATTCCCATCTGAAGTCTTGGGTATCAAACATCCAACTGCCCTCACTTACAGTAAGATGATTTTAAAGAAGTGTTTTCAAAGTCCTCGTCACTTCAGATGTTTATTCTAAAGTCTATCACAACCCATGTGGGCATGCTATCTGCAGGTAGAGTGCACCTACAATTCAGTGCTAATTGGGAGCACTTGCTGGCTAACAGCCAAGGTAAATGATTTATCCCAACACGCACCTGTGCACTCACCCAAGTTGGGTCTGTCTAGATGCACACCAGGCATGAACTCAATGATAGATGAAGCCACTTTACCCCTTTGGGTCCAAGCTCATCCAATCTTTATGTGGCTTTTAGAAATTTCTAAAGATTCTATTGAGCTTTATATTTGCACACTTTCTATCTCTAAACTCAGACTCTCACTGATATACTTGAAGTTATGACTTTCTTAGTCCTCTCATGGGTACACTCCCTCTTAGGTAAGGAGACCAGCTCCTTTCCTGGCTGCACCACACATGCACATGATCTTGTACTATTACCATTTACACTGAGGCAACACGCAAAACAACACATTGAATGCTGCTTGGTGCTCGAAGATTTCCAAGGTCAAAATCCAACTGCCAAGACCAACTTCACCACCAGTATGATAACCTGAACCATGAACTCAAAATGTGACTTAGCAACTCCTTATTCTCTCATATTTCCACCACATGTATTAGAAACGCACAGCAGGGCACAGAAGTATTTCCAGGGGACTGACAGTCTTTGTCTTTAAGACCCTTTGGATGGCCACCCTAATTCAGATGAAAATTTAGCCAAAAGATTGCTGGAGATTTGTGGGCAAGCCAGTATCTCTAGACAGAGAGTTATTTGAAGATTGATGTGATCCCGGGATTCAGTGACCAAAGGCTAGGAATGACCATTAAAGTCTTTCACTGAAGTATTATTTGGTCCAAAATGTTCACAGTGCCACTTTAATAAGAGCATATAACCATAAAATATAACAGAGCAATTAGAAAGAGATGAGTTTTGAGCATCTTTTACTTTGGCTTTTAGAATAACTAGTTGTGAGTATAATCTAATGACCACTTAAATTACTTATTGACATAATTTAAATTTTAATGCTGCAGCGTTTAATGCCTTGTTCAGTGAGCACAGCTTACATGAATAAGTCTGAGCCAGCTGCTAGAAGTCCCAGGACAAGGTTCAGGAGAGATGTCATCCTTGTTTTTTACAGAATGCTCAGGGGTGCTAACTTTGTCTGTTATTTACTTTATTTTATTTTTTGCTTTTTGGGTCATACTCGGCTATGCACAGGGGTTACTCCTGGCTCATGCACTCAGGAATTACTACTGGCGGAGCTCTGGGGACCATATGGGATGCTGGGAATAAAATCCGGGTCAGCCGCATGAAAGGCAAACACCCTATCTGCTGTGCTATCTCTCCAGCCCCCAGATGCCTAACTTTGAAAGTCATCTTTGAACTTAGACCTGAGCCAGGTGAGGGGCAAGCTCTGTGGGTATTGAGGCAGCGGGAGCAGCACCTGAAAATACCTGGAATCGGGGTGGCTGCTGCAACACTCCAGGAACAGACCTAAAGCTGAGGCGCTAGGCTTGGGGAGAGGAAGAATGTGGAGATGAGCTTTTGGTGGCATCCTAAGAAGTGTCTGCACCCCACACACTGGGGAACAGAGTACAGGTTGAAATGTCTTTTCTAGGGATGGGGGATAGGGGAAGCCACTGAAAAACCTGATAGGAGGTATACCTCTGCACACTTTTCCCGACTAAATGAGTTCACTACTGATATGCTTAAGCATTAATAACATGAGGTTTAACAATCACTGACACAATTCCTGGAAAGCCAACATGTGGTAGGAGCCTCTCCAGGGTCTTCGGTGCAGCAGAGAACCCTGCCTTGGAAGGTAGAGCCAGAACCTTTCTGTTATCTTCCACATCCCCCAACACACACTCTACACCCCTTATAATCCAAATGCCTCCACTAAATCTTACCCTGCACTCAGTTCAGACCCTCACTAGGCTCAGTGATAAAAAAAGAATTCCTGTCAACATCAGTGGGGACCACATGCACCCCCAACATGCCAAAACACACAGAGATTGAGGTCACATGCCCCCTTTAAATAATACAATTCAAATCAATTATATTAATACCACAAAATCCCACCCCCCGTCCATTATACTCCTAAAAGAGAATCACAGAGACCAGGAATGTGGCCCAGGAGTAAAGCATATGCCTTTCCTGTATGAGACCCTAGGTTCCATCACTGACATTGCAACAACAGTGCACATACATATCAATAATAAAAATAGAAATGAATAGAGCATGATTCTATTTATAATATATACATATATATATATATATATTCATAGCACCAATCATCCATTTTAACACCTGACTTGAAGTCATCAGCAATTGATCACGTGCTTCTTCTGGGCCCTGTGTTAGTCACGTTAGGGCAAGGTGACTATAAACTGGAACAAATTATGGAATCAAGAGCATCTTCAATCTCAAAAAAAAAAAAAACATATCAAACATATCCATGGCCTTCATAGAGAGCTGCAATTCTCTTACTCTACTACCTTCAAATCAACCTCTTATGAGAATAGTACCTTGTGTTACAAATGAGACAACTGAGGTTTTCAGAAGGTTAGTAACCTGTGCCAGGTTACATAGCTCTAAAGGTAAAGCTGGCATCCAGATTCATACCTGCCTGATGCCATTTCTAGCCTGCTTTCCCTGTTTCAGACTCACTACGCTCTATACAGACCATTCCAGAATCCAGACCAGTGGAGCACATGCCTTGCAATTTCAAATACAGAAAGACATCAGATGTTTTTCCATGAATGATTATGGAAGTAGATAAATAAAACCCCACCTTTTTCTAATTACAGTTACTTTTAAAGCAGCTTAAAAATCTTACACTGTATTTGCCACAAGGACAGGAGATGCTTGTGATTTTATAAAAGAAAGGTGCACCTAGCTCTTTGCTGCCACATTCCTGCTTGGTGTGTTTCTTCAACATTCAGTTTCCGTCTGGCTGCCCGTGAGCACAACCCCATCATCAATCCTCATTCCAGGGCCACATGTTCCTTCCCAGAGTGACTCTTGATCTTCTCTTTTTGTAACAGCTGCCAAGAATTCAGTCTTTCCCCAGGAGGGAGGATCTCTTCTGGTTTTCTCTGTCCTGCTCAGAGTTCCAATAGGAAGTTGAGTCATAGCACATTTTGAAGACAAAAAGAGAGAAGGAAAAAAAATGCCACAAACCCGTCTGTTTCTGATGCACCAAACTATCTCTGTCATGCTCCAGGTCTTGCTCACTCTAGAAATATCAGTGGCATGCTGTTTTCCCAGAGTGAGGACTCTTGTCTTTTAGAGAACCATAAAACTTGAATTTGGAAAGGAGAACCGTGGGAGCATAGACACTAGTGAGCAAACACCAGCTGGGGACAGCAGGATCTTGCACTAAGTTTGCTATAGTTCCGGAGGTCAGGAAAGTACAGTGAACAAAAATTTACATTTTTTTCTTAACCTTCATAACTGTCCCTTCTTTTACTGAGACAATGTAGATTTTAGGGTTTTATTAGAAAATCTGTGAACAATGAAAAATCCAGGAAAAGACTAAATCAAAAGGAAAAAGGGAAAAACTTGACTTTAAAAATGAGCAAGGAAATGAATAAAACAAATTAACAAAAAAGTCACCAAAAGTTTCTGAAGGTTTGTTTGTGAAAATATACAAAATTCCTCAAAGATCTATGTTGCTTTGATCCAGCTCCACTTCTAGGAATTTGTGCTAAGGAATTAATAAGGGCACCTATAAATATTTAGCTTCAGCATTGTTTTTACTAATATTGCTTGCGGTGACAAAAAATTGAAGACAATATAAATATTCAGTGATAAAAGACTGAAAAAGTTCTGGTCTGCCCAAGAGGTGGAATAATATGCATGGATACAAAATAATATTTTAGATTCTGCATATTAATATAAAAATTCAAGTATTTTAGAATTTAAAAAATAGACTCATCAAACAAAATATTGATCACTAGAAGGGAAGGGGCATTGGAGGAAGGCAAAGAAAGAAGAGGAGTCAATTGTACAGCGATAAATGGAGACTAGATATTTGGTGGAGATTGTATATCAAATTATAAAGCTATGCACCTGAAACCAACAGACCAGTACTATTTCAATAAAAAATTTCTTTAAAATATACATTTGGAGTGAATAAATCAGATTATAGGGACCAGGGAGCTGGTTCATCAGTCAGGGTTACATGTTCTGCATGCTCAGAGTACTAAAGTTTAATCCTCAGTACCATGTTATTCACCCACTCATCCCTCACCCCAGAATTGCCATTAGTGGTTGTGAAGGCCCTCAGCATCTCAGGACCAGAGCACTGAACAATTTGGTCATTCTGTATTGCTGGAAGTGCCCCCTAGGTTCTTTGAGCCCATCATGGGAGACCCTACTTCCCAAAATAAGATTATAAAAATAGTAAGAGGGTGAGAAATAAAACAACCATTGTTGGCATGGAATGTGGACTGGTCCAGCATGAAAACCTTGTATATATTAAATCACTGAATTTGAATTTAAAATCTTCCAACACTCAAAAGAAACAGTGACCAAAATACAAAGACAGTCTACAGAATGGGAAAGGATATTCACCCAATACCCACCCAACAAGGGGTTGATATCAAGGATATACAAAGTACTGGTTGAACTCCACAAGAAGAAAAATCCAACCCCATGAAGAAATGAGGCGATGAAATGAACAGAAACTTTCTCAAAGAAGAAGTCCGAATGTCAAAAAGGCACATGAGAAAATGCTCTACATCGAGAACAAAAGGGAATGCCCTGCCACAGAGGCAGGGTGGGATGGGGGGATGGGGGGTGGGGGGGAAACTGGGACCCGTGGTGGTGGAAAATGGGTACTGGTGAAGGGATGGGTATTTGATCATTGTATAATTGAAACCCAAGCACAAAAATTTGTAAGTCTACAACTGTACCTCATGGTGTTTCACTAATAAAAATTTAAAAAGAAAAAAGAAAATGCTCTACATCATTAAACATCTGGGAGATGCAGATCAAAACAACAATGAGGTATCATCTCACACCAGAGACTGGCCCACATCCAAAAGAACAAAAGCAACCGGTCTTGGCGTGGATGTGGCAGGAAAGGGACCCTCCTTCATGCTGGTGGGAATGCTGACTGGTTCAGTCCTTTTGGAAAACAGTATGGACGATTCTCAAAAAATTAGAAATTGAGCTCCCATTTGACCCAGCAATACCTCACCTGGGAATATATCCCAGAGAGGCAAAAAAGTATAGTCAAAGTGACATCTCCACTTGTTTGTTCATTTCAGCACTGTTTACAATAGCCAGGACCTGGAAAAAAACCCTGAGTGCCCGAGAACAGATGGCTGGTTAAAGAAACTGTGGTACATCTACACAAAAGAGTACTATGTAGCTGCTACAAAAGATGAAGTCATGAAATGTACATACAAGTGATTCTACATGGAAAGTATCATGCTAAGCATAATGAGTCAGAAAGAGAGGGACAGACATAGAAAGATTGCATTCACCTGAGGAACATAAAATAACAAAATAGGAGACTAACACCCAAGAAAAGTCCAGATAAGTACCAGGAGGTTCACTCCATGGCTTGGAGGCCAGCTGCACATGCTAGGGGAAAAGGTAACTCAGATTGAGAAGGGAGCACCAAATGAAGGGTGTTGGGAGGATAATCCCAGGATGGGAGATGCATGCTGAAAGTAGACTATAGACCGAATATGATTGCCACTCAATGCCTCTTTTGCAAACCACAGCACCCCAAAGGAGAGAGAAAACAAAAGGGAATGCCCTGCCACAGAGACATGGTGGGATGGGGGGTATGGGGGCTGGAAAAGATACGGGGACCATTGGCGGTGGAGAATAGGCACTGGTGGAGGGATGGGTACTCGATCATTGTATAACTGAAACCCAAGCAAAAAAAATTGTAAGTCTACAACTGTACCTCATGGTGTTTCACTAATAAAAAATTAAAAAAATAAAAATAAAAAATAAATAAATAAAATCTTCCAACAAAGGAAAACTTAAATGTAGATATCTCTACTCGTAATGAAGAAATAATACTAATTTTCCATAAACTGAGAAATAACTGAAAAGAAGTATCAGATAAAACTTATGAGGCGAGTCTTACCTAGATCTCAAAATCAGACTCATAAGAAGACTATAGGCAGATAGCCCTCAAAAACATATTTTTTTTGTTTTTGTTTTTGTTTTTTTGTTTTTGTTTTTTGTTTTATTAGTGAAACGCCATGAGGTACAGTTGTATACTTACAAGTTGTTGTGCTTGGGTTTCAGTTATACAATGATCGAGTACCCATCCCACCACCAGTGCCCATTCTCCACCCCCACCAATCCCAGTATCCCTCACACCCACCCCATCCCCCATCCCATCCTGCCTCTGTGGAAGGGCACTCCCTTTTGTTCTATCTCTCCTTTTGGGTGCTGTGGTCTGCAGAAGAGACATTGGGTGGCAATCATGTTTGGTCTATAGACTAGTTTCAGCATGCATCTCCCATCCTGGGCGGATCTTTCCAGCACCCTTTATTTCGTGCTCCCTTCTCTATCTGAGATTCCTTTACCCCTAGAGTGTGCGGCTGGCCTCTAAGCCATGGAGTGAACAACATGGTTTGTTCTTGGGTGTTAGTCTCTTATTTTGTTACTTTATGTTACCCAGATGAATGCAATCTTTCTATGTCTGTCCCGCTCTTTCTGACTCATTTCGCTTAGCATGATATTTTCCGTGTAGTACCACTTGTATGTAAATTTCATGACTTCATTTTTTCTAACTGCTACATAATACTCCATTGTGTAGATGTACCACAGTTTCTTTAACCAGCCATCTGTTCTCGGGTACTCAGGGTTTTTTCCAGGTCCTGGCTATTGTAAACAGTGCTGCAATGAACAAACAAGTGCAGATGTCACTTCGACTACACTTTTTTGCCTCTCCGGAGTATATTCCCAGGGATGGTATTGCTGGGTCAAATGGAAGCTCAATTTCTAATTTTTTGAGAATCATCCATACTGTTTTCCAAAAGGGTTGAACCAGTCTGCATTCCCACCAGCAGTGAAGGAGGGTCCCTTTCCTGCCACATCCAAGCCAAAACAGGTTGCTTTTGTTCTTTTGAATGTGGGCCAGTCTCTGTGGTGTGAAATGATATCTCATTGTTGTTTTGATCTGCATCTCCCTGATGATTAATGATGTAGAGCATTTTCTCATGTGCCTTTTAGCCATTCGGATTTCTTCTTTGAGAAAGTCTCTGTTCATTTCGTTGTCCTACTTTTTGATGAGGTTGGATGATTTCTTCTTGTGGAGTTTAACCAGTAATTTGTATATCCTTGATATCAACCCCTTGTTGGATGTATATTTGGAGAATATCCTTTCCCATTCTGTAGACTGTCTTTGTATTTTGGTCACTGTTTCTTTTGAGGTGCAGAACTTTCTTAGTTTAAGATAGTCCCATTTGTCTATCTCTGTTTTCACTTCTTGGCCAGTGTCGTGACATCTTTGAAGATACTATTAGCTTCAATGTCATGGAGGGTTTTGCCAACTTTGTCTAAATGTACCTTATGGATTCCGGTCTGATGTTGAGGTCTTTAATGCATTTTGATCTTACTTTTGTACATGGTGTTAGGCAGAGATCTAAGCCCAGTTTTTTGCATGTAGTCGTCCAGTTTTGCCAGCACCATTTGTTAAAAAGGCATTCCTTACTCCACTTCGAATTCCTTGCTCCTTTATCAAAGATTAGATGATCATATATTTGAGGGGAGATGTCAGTATATTCAACCCTGTCCCATAGGTTTGCAGCTCTGCCTTTGTTCCAGTACCATGCTGTTTTAATTATTACTGCTTTGTAGTAGAGTTTGAGGTTCGGGAGGTTAATTACTCCCATTTTCTTTTTCCCAAGAATTGCTTTAGCTATTTGTGTGGGCTTATTGTTCCATATAAATTTCAGGAGTTTAAGCTCCATTTTTTTGAAGAATGTCATGCGTATCCTTATAGAGATCGCATTGAATTTGTACAGTGCTTCGTCATAGTGTATGATCTTTTTGATGAGTTGTTGAATTCTATTTGCTAGTATTTTGTTCAGAATCTTTGCATCTGTCTTCATCAGGGATATCGGCCTGTAGTTTTCATTTTTTGTGGTGTCTTTCTTTCCTTTTGGTATTAGAGAGATATGGGCTTCATGGAAACTGGGAGAGTTTCTGTTTTTTCAATTTCCTGGAAAAGCTTGAGAAGTACTGGTAATAGGTCCTCCTTAAATGTTTGGAAAAATTTGCTAGTGAATCCATCTGGACCTGGGCTTTTGTTTTTGGGAAGACTTTTGATTACAGTTTCAATTTCCTTGATGTTAATAGGTCTATTCAGGTATTCTATATCTTCTTGACTCAGCTTTGGGAGATGATAGGAATCCAGGAATGTATCCATTTCTTCTAGGTTCTCTTGTTTTGTGGCATACAGACTTTCAAAGTAGTCTCTGATGATCTTTTGAATTTCTTTGGTTTCCATTGTGATATCTCCATTCTTATTTCTGATTCGGTTTATTAGGGTTCTCTTTTCTTTGTGAGTGTTGCTAGTGGTTTATCTATCTTGTTTATTTTCTCGAAGAACCAACTCTTGGTTTCATTGATCTTTCGGATTGTTTCTTTGTTTTCCATGTCGTTGATTTCTGCTCCAATTTTTATGATCTATTTCCTTCTGCCTGATATGGGCTCCTTCTGTTGATCCTTTTCTAAGATCTTGAGCTGTGAAGTAAAGTTGCTGATGTGCATCCTTTCTTCTGTCCTGAGATATGCTTGCAGGGTTATAAATTTTCCCCTTAATACGGTTTTAACCGCATCCCATAAATTCTGGTAGTTCGTGTCTTCATTCTCATTTGCTTCCAGGTACCTTTTGATTTCGTCCTTGACTTCCTTCCTGACCCACTCATTGTTCAGCAGTGAGTTGTTTAGTTTCCAGGTGTTTGATTTGGTTCTTCGTGTCCGTGTGTGATTCACTTCTATCCTCAGTGCATCGTGGTCCGAAAAGATTGTTGATACTATTTCTATCTTCCTGATTCTATTGAGGTATATTTTGTGGCCCAGAACATGGTCTATTTTGGAAAATGTTTCATGTGCACTGGAGAAGAATGTGTATTCTTTCCTTTTGAGGTGTAAAGCCCTATATAGGTCTATAAGTCCTTTCTCTTCTATTTCTCATTCAAAGCCAATGTTTCCTTGCTGAGTTTTGTTCTTGTTGATCTATCCAGAGGTGATAAGGCGATGTTGAAGTCTCCAACTACTATTGTGTTGCTGGCAGTGTCCTCCTTAAAATCTGTTAGCAGTTGTTTTAAATATTTAGCTGTTCCCTCATTAGGTGCGTATACATTTAAGAGTGTGATTTCTTCCTGTTGTACGTATCCCTTGATGAAGAGAAAATGGCCTTTGCTGTCCCTTCTAATCTTTTTCAGCCTAAAATTAATGTTGTCAGATACTAGTATGGCCACCCCATCTCTTTTGCGGGAGCTGTTTGCTTGCAGGATTGTTTTCCATCCTTTAACTTTGAGTCTGTGTTTCCTCTGATTGTTCAGATGAGTTTCTTGTAGACAGCAGAATGTTGATTTCTGTTTCTGGATCCATTTTGCCACTCTGTACCTCTTAGTAGATGAATTTAGACCATTGACATCAAGGGAGATTATTGTCATGGGGTTTTGTGCCATCTTTCTGTAGGAGTTGGTAGTGTTTATACGTGTTTTCCTTCTTATCTTACAGGAGCCCCTTTAGTCCTTCTTTTAGATTTGGTTTTGAGTCTATGAAGTTCCTGAGCTGTTGTTTATCTACAAAGTGGTGTATTGTTCCATCGAATTTGAGTGAGTGTTTAGCTGGATAGAGCATTCTTGGTGAGGCATTCATTTCATTAAGTTTTTTCACTATATCCCACCATTGCCTTTGGGCTTGGAGGGTTTCCTCTGATAGGTCTGCTGTGAATCTAAGGGTGCTCCTTTGTATGTAATTTCCTTCTTTGACCTTGCTGCTTGTAATATTGTGTCTCTGTCCACAACATCCTTCGTTCTGACTATGATATGCCTTGGAGTGTTTTTCTGGGGTCTCTTTTAGCTGGTACCCTTCTGGCTCCTTGGATCTGGATGTCTGCCTTCCTTAACTCTGGGAACTTTTCAGCAATGATTTCTTTGACTGTAGCTTTTTCATTGGGGTTGTCTCCCTGTCCTTCTGGTACTCCAATGATTCTAATGTTGTTCCTCTTGGTGTCATCCCCTAGGTCTCTGATTCTCCTTAGAGGCATTTTGAGGTCTTTTCCTATTGCTTTTTCTATTTCTGTTGCTCGTCTTCAAGCTCGCTGATCCTCTCTTCAGCTGCACTTATCCTATTGCTAAAGGCACTTACTGACTTTTTAATTTTATCTACTGAATCCTTTATTTGTGACACTTCTTTTTGTAGCTTTTTTATTTCTGCTCTCATTTATTCCTGTATTTTCTCGACTATCTGTTCTATTGTTTCTTTCATTTCTTCTTTTAGTTTTCTGGATATCTCTTCCATTGATTCTTTGAGTAGATCCTTGAACACCCTCTGCATTTCATCCAGGAATTCTTTTTTTTTGTCCTTAAATTTTTATTAGTGAAACACCATGATGTACAGTTGTAGACTTACAAATTTTTGTGCTTGGGTTTCAGTTATACAATGATCGAATACCCATCCCTCCACCAGTGCCCATTCTCCACCACCACCAGTCCCAGCATCCCTCCCACGCCCCTTCTGCCCATCCCACCCTACCTCTGTGGCAGGGCATTCCCTTTTGTTATCTCTCTCCTTTTGAGTGCTGTGGTTTGCAAAAGAGACATTGAGTGGCAATCTTGTTGGGACTATAGTCTACTCTCATCACGCATTTCCCATCCTGAGAGGAACCTCCCAACACCCTTTATTTGGTGCTCCCTTCTCTATCTGAGCTGCCTTTTCCCCTAGCTTGTGCGGCTGTCCTCAAACCCATGGAGTAATCCTCCTGGTACTTATCTCGGCTATTCTTGGGTGTTAGTTTCCTATTTTATTACTTTATGTTCCCCAGATGAATGCAATCTTTCTATGTCTATCCCTCTCTTTCTGACTCATTTTGCTTAGCATACTTTCCATGTAGTACCACTTGTATGTAAATTTCATGACGTCATCCTTTCTGACAGCTACATAGTATTCCATTGTGTAGATATACCAAAACTTCTTTAACCAGTTATCTGTTCTTGAGCACTCAGGTCTTTTCCAGATTCTAGCTATTGTAAAGAGTGCTGCAATGAACATACAACTGCAGATGTCACTTCGACTATACATTTTTGCCTCTCCTGGGTATATTCCCAGGAGTGGAATTGCTGGGTCAAATGGGAGCTCAATTTCTAGTTTTTTGAGAATCATCCATACTGTTTTCTAGAAGGGCTGAACCAGTCGGCATTCCCACCTGCAGTGAAGGAAGGTCCCTTTCTCGCCACATCCACGCTAGCACCGGTTGCTTTTGTTCTTTTGGATGTGGGCCAGTCTCTGTGGTGTGAAATGATATCTCATTGTTGTTTTGATCTGCATCTCCCTGATGATTAATGATGTAGAACATTTTCTCATGTGTCTTTTAGCCATTCAGAAAACATCCAAAACAGTTTTTGGATGTTTTCTTCTTTTGGAGTTCAACCAGTACTTTGTATATCCTTGATATCAACCCCTTGTCAGATGTGTATTTGGCGAATATCCTTTCCCATTCTGTGGACTGTCTTGTATTTTGGTCACTGTTTCTTTTGAGGTGCAGAAGCTTCTTAGTTTAAGATAGTCCCATTTGTCTATCTCTGTTTTCACTTGCTTAGCCAGTTTGTCCCAGAATTCTTTATCGAAGAAAGCGTAATTGTGGACAACCTCGGTTGAGGATTCAGGATTCTTTTCTTCGTATTCTCTTTATAGTGGAGATTTGCACTGTTTCTTCATGTTGTTTTGGTTGCCTAGAGGTAAAACCCTGAAATCACAGGTACTGTTCCCTCTTATCATGGGAAAGGATTTTGGATAAGGTTGGTCGATGGTAGCCACCCTTCTCCCTTTCTAGAGTCTGACCTTCTTCTCAATCAGACATTATTCTTTGTTTTATAACTGACATTGAGTGAAGCTTTGGCGGAGGTGCTTTCTAGTATTGAGCTTGTACAGCTTATTTCATACCAGTCTTTTGTTAGAAATGGAGTAGGCGAGTGGGATGTTGTTGTATTGTAGTAGAAGTGGTCAGAAATTTTTGGTCGGTATTAGGCGACAAAGTGTGGGATAAAAGTCCTGAGTGCTTGGATTGGGAAGTATAACTGCGGCCATGATAGTGACCGCCCAGGAGAAGTCCATGCCCACTTCTGGGATGCCATGCCCCCTACTTAGTGGCCACGCCCCCGGCCCGTCCCAGGGTCACTCCCACCCAGGATCTTGGAATGGAGGAAGGGCGATGGGGAGTCCAGCGGAGCTGTGGCCAGTGTTCCCCCCCCGCTGGAGGGTGTCGGCTTCGGTGGGAAAAGGAGCAGGGCTGGGGGGGAGGAGCCCTCACTAACATAGTTTTAAGAACATTATCAAGTGAATTTTAACAATATGTAAACAAAATAATATACTGTGAAAAATCCCCAAAAAATAGTCATAAAACTTAACTTTCTCAATTAGGTAAAAGGTATTTATGAAGAACCTACAATTCATATCTTAGTTAATGGTTAAAGAATTAATGCTTCCCTGTTAAACCAGGGCTATGATAAGGATATTCACGTCTAATCAGCAGTGTATTCAAGATATTATCCATTGTAGTATAGCAAGAAAAAAGAAACAAAAGGCTAGAAAGATTAGAAATATAAAAGTAAAAGATTAGAGATATAAAAGTAAAACTGACTTTGCTAGAGAATAGAATGCAATACACAGGAACACTGCTAGAAGGAGTGCATTTAGTATAGTTGCAGAATACAAAAATCAAAACATATGAAAGTCAATTCTATATATTAGCAAAGAAAAATATAATTGGAAATTTAAACCATACCATTTATAGCAGCTTAAAATTTGACAAAAATATGAAAGATTTGTGCACTAAAAACTGAAAATACTGCTGAGATGTTTAAAAAACCTAGAGTCAAATACCAAATTCATGAGTAAAAGGAAATATTAATATTATTAAAATGTTAATTTTTCTCAAATTCATCTAAACGTTCACAGTAATCCGAGTCAAAGTCCTCACAGACATTTTAATAGAATTTGGCAAGCTGCTTTTAAAGTTTACATGGAATGAAATGCAAAGAATGCAGACCAGTCAAAACTGAAAAAGAACAATTAGAGGACTAGCTTGGCTTGATTTAAAATTTTATTTAAAAAATACATTTCAAAAATATAGTGTTATATAGCAGAGCTGGTAGGGCATTTGCCTTGCATGCAGTCAACCTGGCCGACCTGAGCTCTATTTCTCCGCCCCTCTTGGAGAGCCCGGCAAGCTACCAAGAGTATTTTGCCCACACAAGCTCCAGTATTTGATATGCCAAACACAG
The DNA here is from genome assembly GCF_029834395.1 of Sorex fumeus. Taxonomy (NCBI): domain Eukaryota; kingdom Metazoa; phylum Chordata; class Mammalia; order Eulipotyphla; family Soricidae; genus Sorex; species Sorex fumeus. The sequence continues at coordinate 26,485,215 of NW_026606066.1, forward strand.
TAACAAGTCTGATAATGTTACCGCTTGAGCAAATCAATAAGCAACAGGAGGACAGTGGCAATGACAGATTTGAGTAAATATAGCAAAATGGAGATTGCAAATACAAATACATATGCAAATGACTAATATTTTACAAAGGTGTAGGGAAAGGATAATATTTTCCAAAAACAAAGATGTTATAATTGCATATCCATACGAGAAAGGAGAGAGAGAATTTTTATGCAGGCCTCACACCACATATAAGATTAACAAACCAAGGAGCCAAAGAGAGTGCAGCAGATAGAGAACTTGTGTTGCTCTTTGCTTTGGGCTTAACCCAGGCACCACATTTGCTCCCCTGAGTCTCTCCAAAATGTGTCCCTGAGTGCAGAGCCAAGAGTAAGTCCTGAACACTGCAGATATAGAATTAACAGAAAATAAGTCAGTAAAAGTCCATTTTTATTGCTATATGATTTTAACCTATGAAATAAGGAAATTAAAATCACTTAATACGATAAAAATAATAGGCCTGTTCTCATTTGCATAAGTAAATTTTCAATTCTTGATTATTTGATCATTTGATATCCTGTTACTCATCAATTTGCAAGAGCAGGCACCAGCAATGTCTCCATTCAGCCCTGTTGCATGCTAGCGTAGCCCAATGGCATCTGCTCATTCTAGGAACATGAAGAGCCTCAAACCGATCATTCAGGGTCTTGACGAAGAAGTCTGACCATCCCATAAGTGGGCAGCCACGCGATCTTTGACCTCCCGTGGAATCCAGTTGGTAATGGTTCTTTCTAGTCCAGTGGTCGTCTTCAAATCTCATTACGCGTCCAGTTCATCTGATTTTCAATGCCTTGGCAAATGAGACAGCATCCCTGATTCATGAGCCGTTGACAGAGGTTGGAACTCCGGATTCTTTCTCTCATTTGAGTGAAGTGTGATACTCCAAACATAGCTCTTTCTATTCCTCTTTGAGAGACCCGAACAGCGTTCTCATCCTGTTTTTGTAGGGCCCAGGTCTCTGAGGCAAATGTTAATGCAGGAAGAACAGTGGAATCGAAGAGATATGCTCGAAGTTGGAGGTTCTTCATCCTCTTAATTTTTTCTTCAATGCTCTTGAAGGCGTTCCAAGCCACTCTCTTCCTCCTGTGCAACTCAGGTGCAAGGTCATTCGTCATGTTGACTTCTCGACCTAGGTACACATAACTGTTGCATTCGGAGATGGTCGTTTCATTGAAAGCGGATGGAACATCAGGAACGAGACCTTTTCTCATAAACATTGTCTTGGTGAGATTCAGCTGTAGTCCGACATTTCCTCACTCACAGTCAGAGTCGGTCAGCATTTGTGCCGCTTGGCTGATGTTTGGTGTTATTAAAAAGATGTCATCAGCAAAGCAGAGGTGGTTTGCCGACCATCTATCTTCACTCCCGTTCCTTCCCATTCCAGTCATCACATGATGTTCTCGAGGGTGGCACTGAAGAGTTTCAGTGAAATGGTATCACCCAGCCAAACCCCTCTCTTGACATCAATGATCACTTCTTTGCAGAATGGTGAGATCCTGGTAGTGAATCCATAATACAGCTCATAGAGGATCCTGATCTATTGAGTTTGAACGCCCTGTTTGGCAAGGGCTTTGATGACCACTTCAGTCTCGACAGAATAAAAGGCCTTCTTTAAATCAATGAACGTTAGACAGAGTGGCATCTTGAACTCCCTAGAAACCTCAATGAGCTTGGTTATTGTGTGGATATGGTCGATGGTGCTGAATCCTTTTCGGAACCCAGCTTGCTCACATGGTTGTCCTTCATCTAGTGTTCTGCCAATCCTATTCAGGATGACTCGAGTGAGCAGCTTGTAGATGACAGGCAATAGGCAGATTGGGTAATAGTTGCCAATGTCGTGGATGTCTCGCTTCTTGTATAGTAGTACAGTACAGTTCTGCAGGTTTTCCACTGGGATGGAACCTTGCGTTCAGACAGGTAGCGTATGAAGAGCTGAGCCAGTGTATTGATGAGTACTGATGGTAGGTTCTTCAGGTGTTCAGGTCTGACCTTGTCTGGGCCAGGTGCTTTTTGTTTCTTTACCGACAAGATGGCGTGTTGGATTTCAGAAGGGAGAACTTTGGGAATGACATAGTCATGCTGCGGAATTTAGTATGTGGGCAGGTGAACGTGGCTATTGAAGAGATCTGAGTAGAAGTAATGAAAAATCTGCTCCATTGCCCTTCTGGAAGATGTGATAGATCCATCAGGATGTCAGAGGACAGTCATCTTGGTCTTGTAGTTGGTGAAAGACAGGCAGGCGCTAAGAATGCTTTTCCCCCTCTTTAACAAATTGTGCTGGCAAAACTGGATGGCTACATGCAAAAAAAAAAAAAATGGGCTCAGAACTCTGCCTAACACCATGTACAAAAGTAATATCAAGATGGATTAAAGACCTCAACATCATACCGGAAACCATAAGGTACATTGAAGACAAAGTTGGCAAAACCTTCCATGACACTGAAGCTAATGCTATTTTCAAAGATGTCATGCCACTGGCTGAGCAAGTGAAAACAGAGATAGATTAATGGGACTATCTTAAACTAAGAAGCTTCTGCACCTCAAAAGAAACAGTGACCAAAATACAAAGATAGTCTACAGAATAGGAAAGGATATTCACCGAATACACTTCTGACAAGGGGTTGATATCAAGTATATATAAAGTACTGGTTGAACTCCACAAGAAGAAAACATCCAACCCCATCAAAAATGGGCCAATGAAATAAACAAAAACTTTCTCAATGAAGAAATCTGAATGGTAAAAAAGCACATGAGAAAATGTTCTACATCATTAATCATCAGGAAGATGTAGATCAAAACCACAATGAGATACCATCTCACACCACAGAGACTGGCCCACATCCAAAAGAACAAACATAACCGATTCTGGCGCGATGTGACGAGAAAGGGACACTCCTTCACTGTTAGTGAGAATTCCGACTGGTTCAGCCCTTTTGGAAAACACTATGGACAATGCTCAAAAAATTAGAAATTGAGCTCCTATTTGACCCAACAATACCAATCCTGGGAATATATCCCAGAGAGGCAAAAATGTATAGTCAAAGTGACATCTGCACTTGTTTGTTCATTGCAGCACTCTTTACAATAGCCAGAATCTGGATGAAACCTGAGTGCCCAAGAACAGATGACTGGTTAAAGAAACTTTGGTACATCTACACACTGGAGTACTATGTAGGTGTTAGAAAAGATGAAGTCATGAAATTTACATACAAGTGGTACTACATGGAAAGTATCATGCTAAGCGAAATGAGTCAGAAAGAGAGGGACAGACATAGAAACATTGCATTCATCTGGGGGACATAAAGTAACAAAATAGGAGATTAATACCCAAGAATAGCCGAGATCAGTACCAGGAGGATTACTGAATGGCTTAGAGGCCAGCCGGGCATTCTAGGGGAAAGGGCAGCTCAGATAGAGAAGGGAGCACCAAATAAAGGGTTTTGGGGGATCCTCCCAGGATGGGAGATGCATGTTGAAAGTAGACTATGGACCGAACATGATTGCCACTCAATGCCTCTTTTGCAGACCACAACACCCAAAAGGAGAGAGAAAACAAAAGGGAATGCCCTGCCACAGAGGCAGGGTGGCATGGGGGGGATGGTGGTGGGAGGGACACGGGATCCATGGTGGTGGAAAATGGGCACTGGTGGAGGGATGGGTATTTGATCATTGTATAATAGAAACCCAAACACAAAAATTTGTAAGTCTACAACTGTACCTCATGGTGTTTCACTAATAAAAATATAAAAAATATATTAAAAATAGAAAAAAAAAAGAATGCTTTTCCCTGCTTCTGCTGCATCCACCTGTACTGCTGCTCTTCTCTCTTTGAGGTCTTATTCGATGGCTTCTCTGCACTGCTTTGCAGGCTCAGACTTTCGCTTGGGGTTGCCTGAGGCATGCGCCAAGCCATGTTGGCAAATAAGCTCAAGAGTTTTCGAAGACAGGCGTTTTTTGGTGGTTATCTCTCTCAGCGTTCCTCACACAAACATGGAGGTGCTGAATCAGTAAATCGTATTCCTGGTCAATGTTGTCAATGACGTCATCTTCCCATGTTGCCTCAACAGAGCCAAAGATCTCCCAGTTGGTGGTCGTTCTGGGAGTTCTCTTCTTAAACTTTGCATTCCTTTCTCCATGCTCTTTGAAGTAGAATTTTGCATGAAGGAGATGGTGGTCCGATCCCATTTGGAATTTTGGGATAACAGCAACGTCAGTCAGGAAAAACCATCGATTGAATAAGATGTGGTCAATTTTGTTGTGGAACCATCCACCGGGAGACTCCCATGCCCAACGTTTAGATTTGGCTTTTTGGAACTATGAGTTACGATGGATGGTCTTGGTTGACATGATGAACTCAGACAGTCTCTCACCCTGTTCGTTCCATTCTAGGCCATGGGTCCCTATGTGGAGTTCTTTGGTTGTCTTCTCAGTCCTATCTTGGCATTAAAATCACCAAAAATGATCTTGTAGAAGGTGTGGTCTTCTTTATAGAACTTCTCCAGCTCCATGTAGAACTTCTCAATTTCTCCTTCATCATAATTGGATGTTGAATGAGACCAGTTGTAATTACTGGATATTGACAAGGTCAGACCTGAACACCGGAAGAACCTGCCGTCAGTACTCATCAATACACTGGCTTGACTCTTCACACGCTACCTGTCTGAATGCAAGGTTCCATCCCAGTGGAAAACCAGCAGGACCGTACTACTGTTCAAGAAGGGAGACATCCATGACATTGGCAACTATCGCCTGATCTGCCTATTGTCTGTCATCTACAAGTTGTTCACTCGAGTCATCCTAAATAGGATTGGCAGAACACTAGATGAAGGACAACCATGCGAGCAAGCCGGGTTCTGCAAAGGATTCAGCACCATCGACCATATCCACACGATAACCAAGCTCATTGAGGTTTCTCGGGAGTTCAAGATGCCGCTCTGTTTAACGTTCATTGATTTAAAGAAGGCCTTTGATTCTGTTGAGACGGAAGCGGTCATTGAAGCCCTAGCCAATCAGGGCATTCAAGCCCAATACATCAAGGTCCTCTGTGAGCTGTATTGCGGATTCACTACCAGGATCTCACCATTCTACAAAGAAGTAATCATTGATGTCAAGAGAGAGGTTCGGCAGGGTGATACCATTTCACCGAAACTCTTCAGTGCCACCCTCAAAAACATCATGCGATGACTGGAATGGGAAGGAATGGGAGTGAAAATAGATTGTCGGCAACTACACCACCTCCGCTTTGCTGATGACATCTTTCTAATACCACCAAACATCAGCCAAGCGGCACAAATGCTGGCCGACTTTGACCATGAGTGTGGAAAGGTAGGACTACAGCTGAATCTTACGAAGACAATATTTATGAGAAACAGCCTCGTTCCTGATGCCCCATTCGCTCTCAATGGAACGACCATCTCCGAATGCAACAGCTATGTGTACCTAGGTCGAGAAGTCAACATGACAAATGACCTGGCACCCGAGCTGCGCAGGGGGAAGAGAGCGGCTTGGAACGCCTTCAAGAACGTTGAAGAAATAGCTAAGAGGATGAAGAACCTCCGGCTCCGGGCACATCTCTTTGATTCCACTGTTCTTCCTGCACTAACATATGCCTCAGAGACCTGGGCCCTACGTAAACAGGATGAGAATGCTATTCGGGTCTCCCAAAGAGGAATTGAAAGAACTATGCTTGATATCATGTTTCACTCAAATGAGAGAAAGAATCCGGTGTTCCGACATCCATCGACGATCGAGAATCAGGGACACTGTCTCGTTTGCCAAGGTGTCAAAGATCAGATGGGCTGGTCACGTAATGAGATTTAAAGACGACCGCTGGACTAGAGCTGTTACCTACTGGATCCCACGGGATGTCAAAAGACTGCGTGGCCGCCCACCTACCAGGTGGTCAGACTTCTTCATCAAGATCATGAAGGATCGGTTTGAGGCTCTTCATGTTCCCAGAGCGAACAGATGCCATTGGGCTACACTGGCACGCGACAGGGATGAATGGAGACGTTACTGGCGCCTGCTCGAGCAAATCGCCCACTAACAGGAAGTTAAGTGATTTAGTGATAATTTGATGTTGGTGCGTAGACAACAAAGATAGAAATGGCCGGCAGTGAGTCACATCCATGCAAGTGTAATCGTCCGATTCGGGTTGTTAGGTATTCGAATGAATCAATGCTCATGGCTAAGTTCGTGTTGACAAGCACACCGACACCACTAATTCCTCTTTTTTCGCATGTTCCAAGGAACAGTTCTTCTCCAGTGTTGAAAAGGGCGTGATGTGATTGATGCCTTCTTGTCTCGGTCCAATGATGCCGTACTTGATCTTTTGTGCTTGTACCATCAGGTCCTCGATGGATGCATCAGATGCCAGCGTACGTGCATTGAAAGTACAGACAGTCCTTTTTGTCTTTCTTCATTTTGGCAGCCTAGTTCGGCCTTGAGATTTTATCAGCCTCTTCTTTCACAACCTTCTCAACGTTGCCGTATTCAGGGTCAGTGGAATGAGACCCATTGTACTTACTTGATTTGGCACATCAAATACACCATGGATAGCTTTTCAATTCTAAAATCTAAAATATAATATATTAAGTTTTATTTTGTACTTTTAACCAATTTATGGTAATAACCATGACTCTCATTATTAAAACTTTTTAAAAAATTCTGTGCCAATGTACTTTGGAGTTTACATAAACTAGGTAAGACCTGTGTAAACTCCCCACCCCCCTTACTACATTTCAGTACTGTAGTTTACAAAATTGTTCATGATGACTTGCTACAAGCATTCAATATTCTAACATCAATCTCACCACCACTATAGCCTTCCCTCCACATGGTCTCCAATTTTCCAACTACCTCTCAATATTGCCCCCCTAGCAGGCCCACAAAAACTTATTTTAAATTGTTTGTTACCAATACATTGCTGGTGGAGTGATTAAAAATGTATATTTATATATTTTTAGAAGAAAATTTGTGTAAATTTTGTACTGTGGAGACATTAAATCCTTGTATGAGGGATTACTAAAATGTTTTTAAGCCCTCTGTGTTTTTGTAAGTTGAGATTGGTTGGTTTCTATATCCCATTCAATCTGGTAAGCTACTACAGGATTATCAAGTGTTGTAGAACTTGGAGATATCATGGGGATTGTGGTCATGCACTCCCGGAAGTCCAGAATTTTTAACTGGAAGGTACAGCTGGAGTTAAATGTTTAGCTGAGCAGTGGCTCTGGGTGTAGACATGACTGCCAAGTCTTCCGAAAGTACAGAGGTGTGGGGGAGGCAACCCATCTTGACTCTGAGAAAGTCTGTAGATTTCAGTCACAGGACCCTGTACCTGAGTTTTCAGCAGGTTAATTTCTCTGTGAGACTCAGTCCCAAGACGATGGAGTAATACTAGAGGTATGGTAGAATATGGGAGCAAGTGTCTATCTGAACTTTATTTGGACAAGTGTTGATCTGATCCCCTGTGGAGTGTGCCAATGTCTGAGCCAGGAGTGGGTGTCCAAGAAATTTTTGCCGTTAATTGATATCTTTTGAGATTTATTTTTGAGTCTCTGGAGCAAAGCTGGTAGATGAGTTTACATGGTAGGGGAGGTGTTTCATGGGTGTGGCAAGATCAAATTTTAAAGTACAAAATTCCTAGATAAAATACAGGAAAAAACCTTCATGTTCTTGCGTAAGCAAATGTTCTCTGTACGGGATATCAAATGAATTTCTAGGGTAATAAGCTGAGTTCATTAAAATAAAGAACTTCACAAATCTTTTGGTAAGAGAATGAAAGAATAACCCATAAGAAAATACTGGAAATTGTGTCTGATATACCACTTGCCACAAGAATAAAATAAGCTCTCAAATCTCAGTAAGAAGAAAATGAATAACTCATTATTAAATGAGTATAAAGAAGATAAAGGATGGCAAAACATACAAAAGACACTAAATATCATTGTCATAAATACAAACTGAAATACAAATGAGATTCTATTATACTTTTATAAAGGTGAGCTTTATTTCTGAAAACTAACTTCACTAAATATTGCAAGTATACATAGGAACAAGAACTCTCATACCCTGCTAGTGGGGATTAAAAATGGTCTCACAATATGGAAAAATTAACAGGTATAAAAAGTTAATAATGAAGACAAAATTATGAGTCACCATTCTACTCCACTCAAGAGAAAGTGATATGCTCACACAAAGACTTCTATGTCGATGATCATGGCCATCTCTACATATCTCAAATAGAAAACAAACCAAATGTTCTTAATAGATTGAAAGATTAAGAAACTGTTGTACATCCTTACCGTGTAATTATATTTACAATCAAAGGAATTAAGCTATTATTACAACACAGAAAAAGCTCAGGATAGTGAAACCGAGTGAAAGAAGACAGATTAGAGAGGGAATAAAATGTGTGATAACATTTTTATAACAGTCTAGAATTTTGAGCTCAGTTCTCAGTTATAGATAACATATCTGTGGTTGCAGTAGATCAAACAGTGGGAGAAGAAGAATGGAGGGATAAGAGTTGAGCATAATAAAATGTGGGAGTAATGAATGTGCTCATTATCTTGTTGATGGCATGTGTATGAGTTTATATACATGTCTACACATTAAACTGTACTTTTATTTATTTTTTATTTTTATTAGTGAGACATCATGAGGTACAGTTGCAGACTTACAAATTTTTGTGTTTGGTTTTCAATAATACAGTGATCAAATATCCATCCCTCCACCAGTGCCCATTTACCACCACCACGGATCCCAGTATCCCTCCCACCACCCATCACCCCCATCCCACCCTGCCTCTGTGGCGGGACATTCCCTTAAACTGTACTTTTAAAACATAAAATATACTTATCTTGTGTATTACTTACCAATAAGTTTCTTAAAAATAGATTTTTTTATAAAAATGTCCTGCATATATGATTGGAAGAGAACAAACAACAACAAAAGACTGAACTAGTTTGTTTTTCTTTTTCCCCTTCTTCTTTTCCACTTCTTTTGCTTATGTACCATTTCTAATTTTCAAAAAATGACATGTATTATGTGTGTAACAAAGGAAAAATGGAGAACAATGTGGAACAAAGCAACCATACAGATAAAGCTAGTGATTTTGTTAACAAAATCAGAAGACTAGAAGACACCCTTTGGAGGAATTATAAAGAGTACTTCTAAAACAAAGATTTCTAGCCAAAGTGAAAATCATCATGAACAAAAAAACTGAACGACCAATTTGATAGATCTTCATGCAAACTAAGTTGTCAGAAATTTCCAAGACACTTTTACCTTGAAAATATGTACACTTCCAGAATTAAGTTCATAAATAATTATGGCTAGCTATTTTCCAAGCAGCAACTCTAATGCAAAATGCAGAAGTAGAAAAAAAGCCCACTAGCATCTGAAGATGTAGAAACAAAAAAAAAAACTATGTTTTGGGGCTGGAACGATAGCACAGCGGATAGGGCATTTGCTTGCATGCGGCCAACCCGGGTTCTAATTCCCAGCATCCCATATGGTCCCCCAGAGCACCGCCAGGAGTTATTTCTGAGTGCATGAGCGAGGAGTAACCCCTGGGCATCGCCAGGTGTGACCCAAAAAGAACCAAAAAACAAACAAAAAAAAAAAACTGTTTTATACCGTGATGGATTTCCAGCCAAGCCAGGATAGATGGTGTAGGTCATATATATTGCCAATAGCAATTCCAAAAATCTGCTTTCTGTCTGTTTTTGGAAAAATTAACTGCTGCATTCTTACATTCGCTATACTCAGTGACCTAAATAAATGTCTGGAATGAAAAAGATTGTGCAAAGGACATTTCAATGTTCGAATTGATCTCCAGTGACAAAGTGGTGTTAGATGATTAACTGTTGTACTAAGTCTCAAATACAGTATGGAAAGGTGAGGTGAGGCAAGTTGAGATTCCAGTTCCAGCTATCAAAATGATGTGTAAATTACACTCTGATGTTCAAGCTGACGCTGGTGTAATCACGTTGAGAAGGTATTTAAGATGAAATGTATTACTGTGTCTCAAAGTCCTAAGAGAGAGGAGAACTCTAAGGCAAGAGACTTCAGCTAAGTCCTGTCCTGTAAATACAGTCATTGGCACCGATGGTTGTCTGGGGAGAAGAGGAGCTCAGGGTCATTGTCTATAGGTTTGAGAGTCAGGTGATTTAGCTGAGACCCCAATGCTACTACATTCAATGGGGCTATGGTCACTTAATTCTTCTCTTTAGTCATCAGATTGCCAACAGCTAGGTTGGGGTTGTTGTAGAGATGAAAAGAGATAATATAGACACACAAAGGAATCTCTGACCCAAGCTACTTTGGGCAGAGATGGCCCTGGACTTTGCAAAAGGCCTTCTCCACTGGGCTGCTCCAGAAAGGGACAGGTGCTGTCCCTCCACCTGCCCTTTAAGAGCTCCAGCGGCTGCCATTTTCTAGAAGCCAGCAAGTACCACCAGGAACAAGTTGCAGTGACAATAAATCCCAAGTCTTGTGGGACAGCGGAGGAATGGGCCCTTCTCCTTTGCCCCCGCCCCAATGGAACGCCGAGATGATGCCACATCCACCCACTGTCTACTTAAGCTCCAACATGGCTACAATCCAGAGACACACAAATGAGTCTTGGACCCAAGAAACTTGCAACAGTGGTGTCTTCGGACCCTGTCAGTGTCACTGTCACTCTCCTCCCATTGTTCATCCATTTGCTTGAGCAGGACCATTGCTCTGACCCAAGCATTGTAAGACTTGTTGTCACTGTGTTTGGCATATTGAGTATGTCATGGGTAGCTTTCCAGGCTTTGCTTTGCAGGTGAGATACTCTCGGTAGCTTGCTGGACTCTCTGAAAGGGGCAGAGGAATCGAACTCGAGTCCACCACATGCAAAGCAAACGCCCTACCCGCTGTGCTATCGCTCCAGCCCTCTTCAGACCCTAATTATTAAAATCTTAGAATTCCTAGAGTGAGTGGCCACTCTTGTGGCCACATGACATTATATTATATTCATAACAAACAATACAAAACACACTGTGTAGCAATTTTGTTTTGGGCAGGTATGAAGGGTGGTAGAGCTGGTCTCAAAATATCGAAGGTAACTAAAGCAGAGAAAGAATATTCTACAAATTGTCTGACACACTAGCAGGGGAAGGTATGGAATGGCAGGGAGGGAATACTGGGGATTTTGGTGTTGGAAAATGTGCACTGGTGAAGGAATGGGTGTTCGATGACCATATGATCAAAATTCTAACATAACATTTTTGTTACTATATCTCACGGTGAATTAATAAAATACTTAAAAACCAGCTCCCGGAACCACGCGGCCGCATTCGCGGACACACGACATCCTATTATGACATCTTATTATCTCATTCCTACTTTGGACAAACTGGCAGGCTACCGAATGTAGCCTGCCCACACAGCAGAGTTTGGCAAACTCCCCGTGGCATACCCAATATGCCAAATACCAGTAACAATGATGGGTCTCATTCTCCTAAAGAGCCTTGAATATAATCTCAGGGCTAGGATGAAGGAGACGTTATTGGGGCCTGCTCGAGGCAATCAATGATTAACAGGATGATTTGTGATTTGTGAAAAAAATTTTTAAAAAGAAAAGGGACAATATAGGCACTTAGGTTTAATTGTTGTATTTATAATAATGTCCTTGATTTATTTTAGAACTCTTTGGTTCATTCACAAGTGAAAACTATGATAGTAAATCAGAATAATGGAACATTTGATTCCTTTATTTGTATATCTTTGGGGTTTGTTTCACTTTGCTTTGCTTTTGTGGTGTTGGGGAATGAACCCAGGGCCTCCCACAGGCACTCCACCATTGAAACCATATCCTAAACCATAGCCCTAAACGTGAAAGTTTAAGGATTTCAAAGATTTTCCCCAAGTGAAGGCTGGGGGATTTGAACTGAAGCAGAACCAAATCCTGCATTTGTGTTTAAATCCTGTCCCATGGCTCACAACAGTTGCTTGCCATTGCTTATCTGGATTCACTGTAAGTTCATCAGTTCATAAGCTTCAATGGAGTGATGATTAGGATGTTTTACGTAAGTACAAAATGGTCAGCAGAGCTGTGCTCCCCAGGGTGCTCGGTAAGTATTACCTGGTGATGGCAATTACATGATAGTGTAGACACAAGGCAAGAACTCGTTTCAGAAGCTCCCTAGTGTGAAAATGAATCCCATTCTCCTATCACACACACATACACACAGTCTATTCCTTTTTGTATTCTTTGACTCAATAAGCGTTTACACAGCAAAGCCAATTCATTCTCAAACCAGAATGTCCAGAAATATAATTTAACCTTGAATTTTCATATAAGGTTATCCAGATGCTCATCTGTAACAACACAAATGAATGGTAGTAAAATGTGTATGTTGGAGGGGAGCAATTCTTAGAACAACTCATTCATATAAATATTTACATTCCTAATACCCTTCTACTCATCTAGAACAACATAAATAGAAAAGTATTAGAAACATAAATATTTATATAGATGAGAATGCCTGCCAAAGAAAATGACTTGGCATGCCTAATTCTCTATTTCCTTTAAAAGATTTTGGAAAATGCCTTATCTGTGTTCTAAAAAGATTTAGTCATGGTATACTCATTCTTCAATAAATATGCCACTTTTTTTGGATTTCCGTACATCCCCCACAAAGTCATAATGTGATAGTGAGACCTTACTTAACCCAGAAGATATCTGCATCCAGCTAAATACACATACCAGGACACATTATTTCAGATTGATGGACTGTCTCTACCTATTCTAAAAGACTTGCTTGGTGCATAGTTTATCAGATAGGAGAGAAATTAGGTTTGTCACAACTCAGAGAGCTGGAGAGATAGTATAGCAAGTATGGTACTCCTTGCATGGATCATCCTGGCTTTCATCCCCAACACCCCATATGGTCCCCTGAGCTCCATCAGGAGTGATCCATCCCTGACCCAGGAATAAGCCATGAGCACCTTCAGACATGGCCCCAAAACTAAAACAACAATAAACTCAGTCCTGATCCACCATCTTGCCAGCAGAAAAATGGTTTGGCACCACATCTCCAAAAGAAAAATGATACTACAAAATTTTCCTAGGTAGACTGGTCTAGGCTGAGAACTCCAGGGCCTTCTTGGAAAGAGAGCAGGCAGATTCCCCTCTCTGATTGAAGGAATAGCAGCCAGCAGCCAGACCTGAAATCTTCTGATATAGAAATGGCCCAATCTACACTAGAACCTCATCAAACTGCCAAGCCACAAAGTTGTTCCAAATCTATAGCTTCTGGACTACATGTCTCCAAATGCAGCTGTGCAACACCTCCAAATGTCACACTACAGACAGCCAAGTAGTATCACAGCAAATCTGATGGAGAAAGTTGCATAGACAACCACCAGTCAAAGAACCTAAACAATAACATAGAAGGCTCAACTAGCACTAACACAGTAGATCCTCACTTTAGCAATATCATTGTGAGATATAACAATTATTAAAAATTCACTCTTATTAATCCAAGTTTTGATAATTCCATTTGCCTTTGTGTTATATAACATAATATAGAGTAATTTGCCTGCAATGGGACAGGCTGGGATGGTTGTAAAGAAAATGGGGACATTGGTGAAGGGAAAGGCACACTGGTGGCGGAATTGGTGTTGGAACATTCAATGCCTGAAAAAACTACATTGTGAACAATTTGGTGAATCAGTATCATAATTTAAAAAGCAAATAAGTAAATTCAGTCCTTATCTGCCTTTCACAACAGCTTCAAATTTATAGTTTGCTTACATCTGAGATTCAATAATTTTAATCCCTGCAAAGGAATATAGGGAGGAGTTGGAACAGGGATGATAGAAACGTACATTACTGAGTAATGTCTTAGGTGTGACTTCAATACTATTTTCAAAGGAAATTACATTCAATATAAAATCACGCACCAAAATGTGTTACACACATACATTATTTTCAATAATATTTTACAGGATAATGGAAATGTGATAGTGAACTGAGGAGAGCCTGGAACTATGTGTGAAACTAATTGAATCCTCCCAAAGCAGTTGCCAACAGTATCCTGACCCTTGCTGGGATTATTCAATATTGCAACAAAAGTGCAAATTGTAGTTCAAATATGTCTTTGCTCTAAGTGCATTGGGTCATTTACCTTAACAATGTGAACGTGCTCTCATTATCATGTTCAACTTGATTAGTGTATGGTCTAACATTTAAAAGTGCACTTTTGATAAAAGAATGTATAAATGCATGATTGGTTCCTAATAAATTGGACAACCCTTTAATGAATTGTGAGCCATCTAGAGAGGAACCATCACACACCAGTCACAGAAATGGAAAACCAGACAAAAATAGATTATGTGTGTGAGTAGAGAAGATGATCTTTGTTTTATTTTTTTCTATTAGGCTACAGAAATAGGGGACACCCTGGTGGTGATTAAAAGACCCTGTGGTTATAGAGATACAACCTAGGGCTCTTTCATGCAAACCATGTATTCCAGTCCCTTTAGTCAGCTTTCTGACCCAGAGAAGATGATCTATTTTCTTCATTCATGATTTACTGATTGTCAACTTTGTTTGAAAATTCACTAGTAGAATTCAAGGCAACCAGAGAAACTGTTGCAATGGATTTTCCTGACCTTAGGTTTTTGTGCACAGTAAGAAAACACTGACCACCAGATGCCTTCAGTGTTTCAACTCTTTATAGCCCACATAGGTTCATCTCTATGGGCAGGCTCTATGATGGAATCTTCAGCATCAGCAGCAATAACAGGAATCTAATAACAGCATGTCAGAGGTAGCAACTTCTCTCTATAGAGACCTGAGCTTAGATAGATAGATAGATAGATAGATAGATAGATAGATAGATAGATAGATAGAAAGAGAAATAGATAGAAATATATAGATACATATTTTTTTCTGTATTCCCACCCCTAAGATGTTTCTGCAATCTGATTGGTTGCATATACTCTATGCAAATGAGAATTTGTGGTCTAACCAATCAAATAATGAATACAAATGAACAAATCAAAGTTCTTGATGATCTATCCCCTCTCTCTTCACCTCCTCTGTAACAAAAGAGTCCATTTAGAAGCTAAACATAAGTTAGCACCATGCTTTGGTAAATGTCCATCATGACCCATCTAACTCCTACAAATGGTAAAGTTCAAAGGAGTAAAGTGGAGGAATATCCTGACTATGCTTCTTTCTTTATTGGGAAGGTAAATGTAGGGTTTATACTTACCAAGGCAAACACTCCAGCCCTTTAAACTAGCTCCCTCAGCTTAAATTTTTTTTTTTTGGTATTCAAGATACACAGGTACTATATATACTAGATATACTAGGATATAAGCTTCTTTTGGTAGGGTGTTTGCGTTGCACGCAGCCAGCCCTGGCCGAGCCGGTTTCGATTCCTCCACCCCTCTCAGAGAGCCCGGCAAGCTACCGAGAGTATCTTGCCCTCATGGCAAAGCCTGGCAAGCTACCCGTGCTGTATTCGGTATGCTAAACACAGTAACAAGTCTCACGATGAGGATGTTACTGGGCCCGCTCGAGCAACTTGATGAACAACGAGAGGACAGTGACAGTGACAGTGGTCTGGTGGTGAGTACTTAAAACAAATTCTGCTCTACCCTTCTCTATTCCTATATATCTTTTTGTTTTGGTTTTTATCAAACTGGGCACCAGCATAGACTTAAGCAGTTTTTTTTTAATTTTTATTAGTGAGACATCATGAGGTACAGTTGTAGACTTACAAATTTTTGTGCTTGGGTTTCAACTACACTATGATGAAATACCCATCCTTCTAAGCAGTTTTTTTTTAAAGTTTAAAAGTAGAAGTGGAGGAAGCGGTGGCAGATAGAGAGCACAGAGGTTGGTAACTACTTGTATTCACGTGGCCAACCCAGGTTCAATACCTGGCACCACATATGGTCCCCGAAGCATCACCAGGAGCCATCACTGAGTACAGAACGAAGGGTAAGCCTTTTTCAATTGCTGCAACTAGTCATATGCAGTGGAAGTGACATGGTATGGCTTCTGTCCCTGACTCAAGATCATAAAGGTAAAGGTAAAGGTAAAGGCCCTCCCATTGTTCGTCGATTTGCTCGAGCGGGCCCAGTAACGTCTCCATTGGAGACTTTGTTGTTACTGTGTTTGGCATATCGAATACGTCACGGGGAGCTTGCCAGGCTCTGCCGTGCGGGTGAGATACTCTTGGTAGCTTGCCGGGCTCTCCAAGAGGGGCGGAGGAATCGAACTCGGGTCGGCCATGTTGGCTGCGTGCAAGGCAAACGCCCTACCGCTGTGCTATCACTCCAGCCCGACTCAAGATCATAATTGACAAAATCATTCTATTACTTTCTTATCTTTCTTAATCTCTTACCCTCTCTCCTTCTCCCTCTGTGGCATCTCTCTTTTTCTCCCTCTCTCTCTCTCTCTCTCTCACACACACACACACACACACATTTAGGAGCCCTGAACCAATACAGATGCTAGAGAGATCATCATATGGAGAGAACACAAAGACCTGAGGAGTCTTCACCTTTCCAGGGGCAGCTGAGACCATATACAGGAAGCAGAAACAAGCCCTCTCTCTGCTCTGTGTCCTGCCTTTAAGAATCCAGGAGCACAAGCAATAGCCACTTCATGAGACTCACTTGTTTCAAGGGTCACTTGTTCCAGAAGCTATAGGACCTTTAACATCTCAATAATTGCATACCTCATCTTTCTATAGACCTCATTCTGGTGGTAAACAGAAATTTTTTTCTCCCAAGAACCAGAGGGTGAATAGCTGAAAGTTTGTACTTACTTTCCATTGTTGTATGAAATCAACCACAGATAACAGCTAAATGAATGAGCCTCATCTGTGTTCCAATAAAACTGTATTTATTTTTTAAAAAGGGGGTAATCAGACTGAATTTGGTCTAGGATTCTATCTTTATGATATCCATCCTATCCTTAGGGGTTGTTAGTAATTGCTCTCCTGGTAATAGATGAACACAGCCCATCTAACAGTACTAGGAAAGCAGGGAAGATCCACAGGTCCTTACTCAAGAACAGGTCAAGGAAACCATAATGAACAAAAGGTCTGTGATGGCATATTTCCTTCACCCTCACCCACTGGAAAAACCCAAACACTCTTATCACTACAATATTGGGATCCTCAGAAAAACCCTAAACTGGGAAACTTCCTCCCACTTTACTTTCTTCTCACCCCATATTGATGGCATTCAACACTAATCCTGAAGGTTTCCAACTGGATCAAAGCATGAAGACTTTATAAAACCCGGTTCCCTGTTCCTAAGTACTCAGAATTCATTTCATAAACCCAAACAGTGCTCTGCACTTACAATGCATGGATCTCAAGGATAGCTAAGAATGCATCCCCTAGTCCAATTCCTATTCCTTGAAAGGCCAGACCCTGTGAGCTGCGGGAAGCAACTCCTTGACAGTCAAGGACAATGGGGTTGTGCTTTCTTTTGTTCCAGCCTCCTGAGAGCCCAGTTGCCTGCTGTTGGGTCCTTGATAACTTTAAGTGCTGATTTTGCAATAATGGCGAAGTGAGAAGTGCTGGGTTCACAGGTTCACCTTGTAGAATATGTTGGGAAAGAAGGCTTAATGAGAGAGCAAAGGACTGTACGCTAGCCAGAAAATTCACCTCTCCTTCCTCCTGGTTTTACAGGATGCTCTAATAAGGAGCTAACTTGGAGGAAAAGGAAAGAAATGCAAAGGAATGTTAACAGCAGGAGTCCCTCCAGCAATCTTCTCTGTAGCTTCCAGAGAAGGCTCCAGCCACTCAGCAGCACCTGGGCTGGCTTAATGAGAGCAGCCCTCCATGCATGAACTGTCTATAGCTTCTTGGAGGCCAGAGTCCCAGGGACCTCTGCTGCCCAATGTCAGAGCAGACCATGCAGAAGCAATAGGACAGACAGGATCTCACTGTTCTCAGTCCTGATCTCACATTGTCATGTAGTTGTCACAAATATGATATGTGATGGGCACATGTCTATTATAGTACAGATACATCTATATTATATTTATACAGATATGGTTTTATTAGGTAATGAGCTCACAGAAATTTAGACAGTAAATGATACTAAGAACTTACAATTCTAGGATAAGCAGAGTGGGACCATTTTGAAGAAAACAACTTTTTTATCACACCAGAAGTCACGATAATCTCAGGCACAGATGGGGTAAAGGGAAGGATGTCACTATAAGAAGTAGGTCAGAGGCCAGGAAAGAACTCAAGTGGTGGAATTCTTGTCTGGCATGTGTAAACCCTGGCACCAAATGGCTTACTCTGAGAACCACTGGGAATGGCCCTGGACCATGCCGCCCTCAACCCCACCAGCACTGCTGGAAATGGCCCCTATTAAAAAAAACAGAAAGACTAATCTGATGCTAAACACCTGGTACTGAAGTAGGTGAGATGTGGCAAGCACATATCACAAAGTGTGATCTGAAAGTCTTTGAAGGGAATGATGTTATCTCCCCACCCCATGTCCTAAATCACAACTTTATAAGGAAGTAGCACAGCACTTACAGGAAACTAGCACTTCAGGTCTCCAAAGAAAGGACACATTCCTTCAGAAAGCACAGGATCCAGCAGCTGTTTGTGTAAGTGCTAACCTCTAGGAGAATGGTTTCAAAGCCCCATGTTGGTATATATATATATATATATATATATATATATATATATACATATATATATATATATATATATCAGCAGAGTCTTGGCCGCTGATGGGATTACACAGCACCAGGGGGCCAGTTGGTGGGTGTGACCCCCGCCTACTGGAATTTGGAGGATCTGGGTGGAGGATGCTCGACTCCAATCCGAGTAGGCTTGGAGATCTCGGCCCCGGAACCCACGTGGCTTTGTCCCTCTGCCGGTACCTTCGGGTGTGCGGAGAGTGGTCTCAGCATGGTGGTGGCTGGTCCTGGAGGTCTTCGGCTGCCTGGGGCCCTGGCCAGGGCGGGGAGGAAAGCTCAACCCACTCCCCTCCAAGGGGCCCCGGCGAGGAATAGCCAGGCGCGGGGGCAGGAGACTGCACTCTTCTCCTCCGGGAGCTGGTTTTTATAGTCTCTTTTATAGCATTCCCAGGCCGCACTACATCTTATTATGACATCTCATTCCTACTTTAACAAACTGGCAGGCTACCGAATGTAGCCTGCCCACAGGGCAGAGTCTGGCAAACTCCCTGTACCCAATATGCCAAATACCAGTAACAATGATGGGTCTCATTCTCCTAAAGAGCCTTGAATATAACCTCAGGGCCAGGATGAAGGCCTGCTCGAGGCAATCGACGAATAACAGGATGATTTGTGATTGTGATTGTGATTGATATCAGCAGAATGATGTTTATTCTGAAATCCCTCAGACTTTCCACAAGCCAGAGTGCACTTCCCAGCTGGGGGCGTGGCGGGGGAGGGGGGTGGCAGGAGGCACAAAATAGAGGACCTGTCTGAGTTCCTCAACAAAGTGCAAAGTCCTCAACACCCCTCAGGTCTTCAATCTGCAGAATGGACCTAATAAACAAGCACAGTTCTTTCATCCAGAAGGAATAGCCACAGATAAGATCATACAGAGAATGTTCTTCAGAAATGCTGCAGTGCTTGGCAAGACTACTCTGTTTGTGATGTCCTATACAACGCCAAGCAAAATTCAGTAGGCAGACAGAAGGGACAATGGAGATGATCAAGTGACATGCTATTAATTTGGTTTGTTTTGAGGGCCATACCTGGTGGTGCTCAGGGCTTAACCTAGGCTCTGCACTCAGAGATTACTCCTGGTGGTACAAAGACAATGTGTGGCACCAATGATTGACCGGAAACCGGGGCCAGTCACATACAAGTCGAGCACATTAACCTCTATACTATCTCTCTGTGTTTTTATTATTTGGCATTTATAAAGCCCTTTTTGTTTTCAGAGAGCCTAACTCTTCTTTCCCGGAGTTACTTTGACAGATTCACTTTTTACCTTCTGACCTGGAATAATGACCAGTGCCCAAACATGGCAGAAAGCCAGGAAATAGATGCAAGGCTCTGAGATCATGCCTTGTACATGTAAAGCCTAGAGTTCAACCCTCAGCACTACCTGGTTCTCCGTGCAAGGCCAGTGATAGTCCTAACAACCCCAAACAGAGTGGGGAAAGCTTATAAAACAAAAAACTGTCCCAAAACATGAAAGAGGGTAAAAGTTGAGAAAAGCAGTGTGTGACGTGGACCCTGGAGAAATTGCTCATACCCCCCAACCACCATTTGCCTCTATATCTCAAGGAAAGACAACGAAATTCAAGGCAAGATGAATTTTAGCCACAAATTGTATGACCTTCCCTTTATTTATTCCCAATCCAGGCAAGAAATGAAAAACTCAAGGCATCTTAAGAAACCTACCTGCCAAAGTTTCAATTTTCAAACTGCCCAGAAAACATCACAGATTCTTGGGGCTTAGATCTAGATGAGCCAGGTAAGCACTGCAACCTCACCTGGTGCCCAAATCACTCCTGGTTCTTGGAGAAGCTGGTCCCCAGGCTGCAGGGCAAATACTACTCTAAGCTTTGATCTTTCCAAATAAACTCATCCTGCAATCACACTGACCTTGAAATCAGAGTTTGGGTGTGTCTTTCTTTTTGGCTAGAGACAATGGCTTGATATTGGGGAATGGTGTTGTTTCTTATAAGGAAACACAACACAAACACTATGAAATATTTCTGTGAGCTAAGCAAAATCATTTCTGAAATGGAGATCTTCAAGGTCCTAGGTGAAAAGTTTCATCAGGGCTTGGGTTGAGTTGGAGAAAGATTGTTTTGAGTTTGCCTTTTTCTCTTCTCCTTGGTGGGAACCAGTGAGTAAAGCAGGAGCCTGGTGGTTGCACAGGGAGGACATAGACAAAGGCCCTTGGTACAGTGGCAGGTCAGGGTGCAGAGGAAAGTGGATGGATGAGTGGAGGGATGCTGAGAAGCTACAGTAGCATCAGGACCACATCATAGCTAGTTTATACAGGGAAGGAGTTCCAACTAATTTTGAATTTAAATTTTGCTTTTCTCCTTGTAAGTCAGATCTGTAAATTTCAGTATACTTTATTATGGACTAGGTATCACAGCAGGTAAGAGAATAATCAAGTTTTAACAATGCTTAGAAAAACAAGATGAAGTCTTAGAGGAAAATAACAAAGCATCTTAATGTAGTGGGTGGGGCTTAGGCTCCACAAAGGGGTTGGAAAACAGAAGGAGCACAAAACTAAAGAAGCCGATATGAAGGAGACCCAGGGAAGCTTCTACTGATCTCTTCCCCAGTGCATACTTCGAAGAGGAAATCAGACTGAGAAAGAGTCAATGGCTTTCTACAGCTTGATGAAAAAGTTACCATCCACCATTGAGATACTGAGGCAGAAATTTTCCTACTGACTTCCATTGCTCTCCTTTCTCCAAAAAAATGATTGGGGTTTCTCTTGCCAATCCCCCGCTACAAACTACTCAAACACATTGACTGCAAGTGAGATCAAAGCTCTTATCATCTAAACAAGAACTAGCTCAGTGGAACGAGGCCAACTTTCCTTTTTGTATGCTGAGCTTTTGCTCTTTTCCTCTGATTTTCTTTAATCCAGTGAACCATGATATTCTTACAGCTTTTGGTGATGGCTGTGGACAGTTTCTTTGGTGCTTAGTATGACCATATCCAGAAAGATGGCTTCACTGCCTGTCTTGTTCACAGAATTTTTTGGGGGGTGGGGGGTGGGAGTAGAGTGGTTTTCTGGTCTACAGGTTATAGAAATCTGGAGAAAATATGTGCTCTCTCCTAGAGTGGTTTTCTGGAATCTCTCAATCTCAGAAACATTCCCCAGTGGCCTCTCACACTTCCTACTGTATGCAAACATCCAGAAATTCAGCCCAAAACAAAAAGAAAAATGATCCTATTTCATTTAAACTCTGTGAAGTCTTCCCTATCTCTGTTTTTTTTGGGTGGGGGTGGCTTTTAATCAGTATAAACTTAGCATGTACCAGTTCCCATACCCCTAAGTCACTCTAGAAGTACCCTTAAAATACACAAAATAGTGTAAATCAATGAAAAGTTCCAGTGTAACTCCCTTTCTTGGTGGGCAGTCAGATGCCAACTCAAAAGGAGATTCATTCAATTGAGAATCACCAAATATAGCACAGTGGAAGTTGTTTGGGAAGGAAGGTCTCTACTATGTTGAACCATCTTATCCTTTGGGGAAGCCAGAGTAAGTGAAGGATCTATTCAGAGAAACAAGGAAAATCTGGGAAGTTGACTAATCTGGTGCCTTATAGCTGAGAACTATGAAGAATCACCACCTTTATGGAGAATATATTAATATGGAGCAAAGGCTTAAAATAAGGTGTCCCCATTAGGAACCTAGCTCAGATGGTAAAGAAAAATAGTGACCACCTCAAATATTCCCAAGTATATGTGGATTCCACTCACCCAAGAAGCCTGTTATGATCCTGGAGGGTCCGGTATGACTCTACGAGGCAAACAATATTGGGGTACAGCTTCCAGAATTGGCCACAACTAGCTAAGCCCATAAGATTAGTGACTGACCAAGCCACCTGCTATATCTTCAAGTATTTACAAAAGATGGAATAAGTGTAGAGCTGGAGAGATAGGACAGTGGATAAGGCACTTGCCTTGCATATACCCACCTGAATGCAATCCTTGGTATCACATGAGCTCCCTTGAGCCATGAGGTTCACCAGAAATAATACATAAGCACACAGTCATGAAGAAGATCTGAGCATGGCCAGTTGTGGTTTAAAACCAAAATAAAATAAAAGAGAGGAAATAAGAGGGAAGGGGAGGGGAGAAGAGTTGAGGAGAGAGAAAAGGCAGAAGCAGAAGCAACGCAAAGTGGGGGGGCAGGGGAAGAAAAGGAGAGGAGATAAGAGGAAATACACAAAGGACTCATGCAGAGATCAATTTTGGAGATATGCCCCACTCTCCAAGACAGGCCCCAAGTCTTCTTCCACTGAGGCTGTTCCATTCCAGGGAATGATGTTGAAACCAAGGCCCTGGGTTTACAGTTGTGATTAATAAACTTCCAAGTTGGCAGGATTCTTGCTTTGCATGCACCAAGGCAACTTTCCCCAACCATACTGACCCACCAAGGTTCTAGAGGCATTTCCAATGTGGACCTTATCCTTAGCTTCCCTTTTGGTTCCGTTTTGACTTACACAAACAATAGGAGCATGGCAAGCAAGACCACAACATGGAAACAAAATAGCTTAGCAAGTATGCGAAAGAAATTCTTTGCTTTTAGTGTTTGTTAGAAAAAAAATCTGTGATTAGAAGGACCATTTTCTGCCTTGATCTTATTAAACTTCCTGTGTTTAAGAAAAACCAAATGCATATTACAAGGAATTCAAGCTCAGCCACCACCATCTCACAGCTCTGGTGGACTAGTCATGCCTTCCCTCCCCCCCTCCCTTCAGTAAGCTTTGCATAAAGCTTACCCAAACCCACATGGATTTCTATAATATCCAAAAAGAATGACAAGGAGTGATGGGATGTAGGTGGAAACTGCCTGAAGAAACCTAAATTGTAACAGGAAAAAAAATTGACATTTTAGATTTTAAATGTTACACAGTTTTTATAAAGCTTCAGTCAATTTATTTTATTTATTCTAATGAAGAGCATTACAACTGCTTTACTGCACTGAAGCAAGCATCGATCACATCATTAATCACACCTTGTGAATAGCCACAAATCAAGTTCTAACAGCAAGCACTGAATCAGGAGCAATGAAGCATAAACTCCTTCACAATTTATGATCTCTCCAATTGCATCTTTTCAACCATTAAATTGCAAGATACCATAAATTTTTATCTTCTTCACTTCAGTCACATTATTGATTCTGCCGTGTGAAATATAGAAGCACCGTAAATCTCAACTATTGAATTAAATTTAAAGTCTCGACTTCAGAAAAGAAACCCAACACACTGCCAGGGCCGTTAATTTACACGGAGGAACAAATGATAGAAACATTAAAATTTAAATGGACAACAGGGATTCCTAAAAGCCATAGCACTGTCAATCCCAGTCCTTGTCAACCTTGAGGGTCTTTTTATTATTATTATTATTATTAATTCAAATTTTAGAATGTAAAAAAAAGAATGAAAAATCTAAAAGTTGAAGGTAGGTAAGTGATTCCTCATAAAAGGTAAGGGGCAGAGGAATGAATGGGAAAGGCTACCAGTAGCAGACACTGTGAAAGGCAGTTGATGGTGGTACCCACCTTACCTGGTCATCCCATATAGGTCCTGACAGACCCAGCACCCTCATCTCAGACAGGACAGCCAAAGCGTGTTTACAATTCTGAAGTGGGTGTGCCCTTGGCCCTATTTCCCTCATACTCTCCAAGACACTTGCTAACGAGGTCCCCTGCAATCCGAATTCCTATTGGAAGTGATTAATGAGAGAGAATGGAGTGTAAGAGCAAAGAGTGGGGTGAGGGAAAGGTTGGAGTAGTAGTGTTTCTTCATACCCTCCCTGCCTTGATGCCAGGGATTGAACCTTTTCTGGACTTCAGCATATGTGTGCGTGTTTTTATATGTGTATGTTTGTGGTTATAACATTTATGCATATGGTCGTATGTGTGACTGTGTGTGACTGTGTGTGGTTGTGGGTGACTACATGTCTGTGCGTGTTTTGTGTATGGTTGTGTGTGGTTGTGCATGTGTGTGTGTGAGTGTGTGTGTGACTGTATGTGAGTGTGCCTGGGTGTATGTGAGAGGTGGAGGGGCACTCCTCCTTGACCCAAGCACTTCTAGAGTCCCACAGACATGCTTTGCTCCTTCTGCCCCTTCAGATCTGGTTCACTACAGCTATGTCCTTTCTGCTCTTCTCCAAATGATCTCCACAACCCTCCAAAGTGTTCCGCACTCTACTTACAACTCAGAGAATAGCTTTTTCATTAAAACCTCTTCAGTGCAGCATATGGAGCGATAGCAAGCGGGTAGGGCCTTTGCCTTGCACGCGGCCGACTCGGCCGACCAGAGTCTGATTTCTTCGCCCCTCTCAGAGAGCCCAGCACACTACCGAGAGTATCTCCCCCTCATGGTAAAGCCTGACAAGCTACCCATGACATATTCAATATGCCAAACACAGTAACAACAAGTCTCACGATGGAGACGTTACTGGGCCCGCTCAAGCAAATTGATGAATAACGGGAGGACAATGCTACAGTGCTACAGTGGAACATCTGAATGGTGTCCTGCTTCCTGCCTCACAGAGGTGGAGAATGCCCAGCATTTGGATAAGGAGTTGAACCAGGCTGTGAGAATGCCCACTGTAACTAGAGCTAGACCAATAAGTTAATGAGGTAATCAAGATCTTCTGGTTCCAGAGAACACGGGGAAGAGGTTAGTGGGATAAAACTGGGTTTGCACAGAGAAGCGGCTTGCCTTGATGCCCATGCTATTCTAATGCAGACAGAGCATGAGGGCCCATTGTGTGACTGGGATGGACTGAAGTTCAGGCACACATGCAGGCTACAAGCTCTTCTCTCAGTATCCAAAGCAACCCTTCATCCATGAGAATGTGATACGAGAAGGACTTTATGGTTTCTAACCTTACCTAAGTTTCCTACTTTGGAAATATATAAATATATAATGAAGAAACACATTTTGATTCCAGAAATAATCTACTCATAAGCAAATAACAAATGTATCCCTCGCCCCCATCCTTTGCATCAATGGCCTGGCTGACACACTCCAAATTGCACCTCGCCTTTCCTTGCAGTAGCATCCCTGCTGCTCTTGAAGGCTGCAGAGAAGCAATGCCCTGTTGAGACTGGAGGCCGTTTCCCATCTCTTGCTAAGCAGCAGTACAGTAATGGTCTTTCCTGTGTCATTTCACCAACAGTGCACCTTCATTTCTTTTCTTCTTTTATTTTTTTAAAATTTGATTCAATTCTTTTAAAAAGGTTTTGTGGTTTTGCTGGAAACGTGGAGGTTTTCTTGTAGAAGGTTTCCTCTGTGAGAAGTTTCCTCCTGCTCCCACAAGGCAACAGCCAACTGGGTGAGCCATGGGTGCCCCACCCCTGGGAAAGTTGCTGCTCCCAGCCTGGAGCTCCCTTCCTGCAGTTCATCTTCATCGGCCTGGTCCCTGTGGTAGGCGAGATACAATTTGCTGAGTGTAGTGAGGATGAAATAAGGTGGTAAAGGAGAGGATGGGCTGGATAGCACAGCGGGTGGGGCTCTTGCCTTGCAAACAGCCTTTCCCAGGTTCTATTTCTGGCATCCCATATGATCCCCCGAGCATTGCCAGGAGTGATTTCTAAACACAGAGCCAGGACTTACGCAAGAGCATCACTGGGTGTGGCCCAAAACAAACAAACAAATCATGTTTCAGGGGCCAGAGTGATAATATAGCAGGTGAGGCACTTGCATTGCATATGGATGACCTGGGTTTGAAATCTGGCACCCCCTATGGTCCCCAAGCACCACCAGGAGTGATTCCTGAGTTCAGAGCCAGAGTAACCCCTGAGCATCAATGAGTGTGCTCCCCCTAAAAAAAAACAAAATTTATAAAGAATGAGGTATTTGAGAGGGAGAGAGAGAGACAGAGAGAGACAGACAGAGAGAGATTATGAAGGAGAGAAATGGCGTGGAACCTGCCTCTCCACATCAAACAGAGAAGTGAGGATTTATTAATAAAGGCTGTGATCCTTCCCCTTTCCTTCCTCGCCCTTCGGGTTATCAATTCCTGGTTCTTCAACCTCTCTGCAATCTCACAAGAATCAACTCTAGAGAGGCATGGATTGTGCTGTGTTCTCCATCATGAGCTCATCATCTGAAAGAGCACAGGGCCTACAGAAAGCATAAGGGGTGAGTGAACGAAAGCAAGAAGACCTCCAGCGGTGAATCACACAAGGGCTATATACCTCAGTAAATACATTCTTGCTTTCTGGGGTCACACACATACTCGGTGTTGTGCTCACCAAGAGCTGCGCCCTTTTATTTGTGGTGTTTACACATCCTGGGGTAATGGTTGCCGTGGTGCTCATATCCATGCTCAACAGAAGTCACACTTCTGGAAAAGGTGAGTGAGTGATTTTATCCTCTATTGTGGCCCAGGAGCTCCCAAAGCAGAGCATGGACATGAAACAGGGACTGACTTCAACGCAGACGATGCCCCAAGGATTAGGGACCTCAGGCTTGCAAGGCAGATGCTTTTGTCGCTGAGCCAATCCCAGGATTCTTATATTTGTTTCTTCATGCTTTCTTACTTTTCATACATTTCCACTTTCTTCCCCAATTCAACTTATATAAATATATTCTGAAGCACTTTCTTTTAAGTGGCCCTTCCTATTCTGGCTAAAAATCCTTTCTGTGGCCTTCAGTTATTTCAACCTCAGGGTTTCAAATCAGAAAAAATCAGCTTAATTTTTTATCCATTCCCTAAAGCAATAAATCTAATTTTAAATTCCAAAACAGTCCCAAGATCTTTGAAATGTTAATAACCCTATAAAAATATTCACATGAATCCAAATGATATGATTAATGTGGCATCTTTGCTATGAACACTTCAATGACTTTAAACACTGGACTTTATGACATTTGCTGTGTGTCACAGTTTCATTTTGGAAAATAGAGATGATAAAGTATATCATCAATAGTTGCAATTTTTTAAGTAAACACCCATGACTTTACCTGTCCACAATTACTTTCCAATATGACTTTTACTACACAATGTGAAGTCATAGTTTCAGGGGGGACTTAGAGATTACAAAATGGCCTGCTACTTTAACTCACCAGTGTAACCTATTAGGGAGTAAGTAGATCAGGATATTAGAGATGACTTGATTGAGCCATTCAAACTATTTTAAGGTGAAGGGGCAAAATGCTAATATGCAAGATATATAATGTACTCAATAAAACTCATTAACAATAACAACAAAAATCAACTCGGGACAGAAGATATTTTGGATGCAAGCCCTAGCATTTATCCAACCTGGAATTCCTGGCACTATATGACCCTTCAGGATCACTGACTATGGCCTTGGAGGCCCTCAGTCTTCTGGACATCTGAGTATCTCCAGCATTGTAGGGCTCCAGCATCACTGCATCCTTGATCCCTTGCACCAAACTCATGACTCAGTTGGCCAATAATTTCCCAGTGGTAGTCCCAGATCTCCTGAACATCCTCCTACTAGCCCGATCGGTATCTTGAAAAATGCAGCAAAGAGTTCAACAACACTTCTCCCAAGAAAACATGCAGATGGCCAGCAAATACACCAAAGCATCACCAATATTCAGGAAAATGCAAATCAAAATGACAGTCAGGTATCACCCCACACCACTGAGAAAGGTCTGTATCCAAAAGGCAAGAAATATCCAATGCTGGAGGAAATGTTGTTAAAAAATGAACCTTCAATTCACTGGCTTGTAAACTGGTTCAATCTCTGTTAACAGTAGGGACAATGTCACCAAAGATTAAAATTAGAACTTCACACTACATGGTCATTTCACTCCTACCTATCTATCCCAGATATACAAGAACACTAATTAAAAGAGCCACTTGCACACCTATGCTCACTGTTGCACCATTTACAATAGCCAAGATGAGGGAACAATGAAAAAGCTAAACAATACATGACTAGATAAAGAAGTTGTGGTTTAAAGAAGGTGTGATATACACAATGAGATACTCCTTGGCTATATGAAAATATATTTATCTTGTTACACTATGGATGGAGGATGTTACACCAAGCAAAATAAGTCAGATGGGGGAAAGACAAATACTGGATGATTGCAGACATAGCTAGTATATACTGAAAGAAATAAAGGCAATAGATAGTGATCAATGAATACCAACCTTTAGACTCTGAAGACAGAATTGAGGTTGCCTAAGGTGGGCAAAGGGGAAGTGAAAGGTCCTATGAATAGTAACCAGATATTGGCACTTTGGTGGTGGATATAGTATGGTAACATGGTACCCCTAAAACATATAAACTTTTTATACCATTGTGAAACTTTTGTTTTAAATTTCAAAAGGGGTTGCAGAGACAATACAAAGGGTAAGGCAATTTGCCTTGCATACAACTGACCCGAGTTAAATCTCTGGCATCCAATATGATGCCCCAAGCAATGCCAGGGTTGATCCCTGAGTGCAGAGCCAGAGTAAGACCCGAGCATCACAGGTCTGACCCCAAAACTAATCAATCACAAACATATATATATACATACATACATACAAAAAGAAAGGGGTGGCTGTAGGGGGAGAGATACCATCCCAGAACTCAAGGGCAGGAAGCACAGCTCATCCCATGAACTGGATGTGAGATGTCACACCAGGAGCTGAAACCTCTGCTACAGAGTCCCTTCAAGAAAACCTTAGAGTCCTAGCTCAGCTCATCTACTAATGTTTTCCCTTTTTACATGCAGTTTTCTCTGCTTATTAGTGTAGAAAAGAGCTGCCCTGCAACTTCCAGTTTCCTCCCTCTCCTTCATCAGAAAGTCCCTCTACCCCAATTCCCATTGTGTCTGAAAGACACACTGATGGGTCCCTCCCAGCCAGATGTCTCTACCTCAGTTTAGCACATCAGGAGAGAGCAACACTACAGTGAATTCTTAGACATTCCAGTCACATTAGCTCTCAGGAAGTGGGACTGGGAGTTACAGGAGTCATTCAGACAAACCTGAGTTGAAAAGGGAAGCAGTGTTGAGCAAAGGCCTGAGTTATCTTTGGGGTCCAGGACGGAAAGCTTCATGTTTGTTCTGAGTGGCTTGCTCATAGCTGGCATTACCGTGTGTGGAGAAGGGCCATTGTAATATATAGAAGAGCCCAGCCTAATTGAAGGATTGGGCCCCTGATTCAACCAATTGCTAAGAATTTCAAGATGGTGAAAACAGAAGAGTAAGATCCTTCAAAGCACAGGAAGTGAGGTTGCCATGAAACTGCTCCTCCATGAAGCTAGCACTGCATGAAGGTGAAGCGTTGAAAAGGAGGATGTAGTTATACAAGCTCTCCTAATTAACTCTCTTCTAAGTTGGGGCTGCTCATTTACCTTTCTTGTAGCCCTGCTGTGACTAAGTGACTTCCCGGGGCTACCTAGGTGGTAATCTATCTAAGTAGGCTTTCTTTTGTTTGTTTTTTATTTGGGGGCCACGACTGGCAGTGCTCAGAACTTATTCTTGGCTCAGGGATCATTCCTGACAGAGAAGTAAAGACTGCATGGGGTGCTGAGAATTGAACCTTGGTCAGCCATGCAAGGCAATTGCCTTACCCACTATACTATCTCTCCAGCCCCAATATATAGACTTATGATCAGATCTGCTACATTCTTAAACATTCTCTTCAAATTCCACCACATTCTCTTTCCCACAGCTTGGCACATACTAGGCACATAGGGTACATGATAAAATACTTAAGGACAAGATGCCAAATTCTGAAAATTTTAATTTAATGTTCAACATTTAGAAATCAATGCATTTTAATAGTAATTGACTAATCTCTTTAGATCTGATCAAATAAAAGCATACCCTCACCACCACCGTATATTCTTTTGGTGGGGACAGGGGGATGGGGGCAGGAGTAAGTATCCTAGCTCTGTGCTCAGGAGTTACCCCTGGAAGTACGCAGGGTACCATATATGGTGCTGGGGATTCTAAATAAGGTTAGCAGCATACAAGTGAAGCACCTTAACCCTTGTACAACTCTCTACCTCCCCCATCATTGTACTTTTTAACTTAAGTGTTTCACCACAATTCCTGGAATTCTTTCAGAACCACAGAGTACCAAATTGACACTTACTTTCTAGTAATCATCAAAATTCTAGGTATTAAATATTACACTCAATTCCTCTCCCTTCAAGGAATGTGATAATTCCTCCCCCCCAAAATTGTTCTCCCTACCTTTTACTTTTAATAAATATAATTGAATGAGTCCTGGGTAGGAGCATCTGGTCTTGGGTTTTTTTTTTTTTTTTTGGTCTGGAGGGCACATTTCTTATCCAAGGGTCAATGAAATAATCAAAACCTAGTCCCTGGGGAAGAAATTTTATGGTTCTCATTTATTTGATCCACAATCTACTAAACTCCATGCCATAGTCAATCAGCTGCAAAATAAAGAAGGCGAGCACAGCTAGATTGCTCAAGAAAAGGCAAAATCCATTGGCTCCTGGGCTGGTTAAGTTAGAAATAGTTTGATTAAATCTAAGTTGGGAGCCCTTGGGGCTTCAATGGATATGCCCAGTAGTTGGGAGCTCACTCATTTATTTTGCTCACAAACAGAAACGGCCTTTTGAAATGATGAGATGAATCCTAGTTAACCAGGTTTCCAACCCAGGCAATGGGAGAGATTGACAGCCTCCGAGTGTCAGAAAAGAACAGCAGGAAGGTAATGAAGGGACAGCACTTTAGAAGCGCCGGGCCGAGGCTCACAGGGAGAAAGTGTCTGTTCTGAGGTGCCCACCACTGCCCCCACGGCCACCCAGGGCCATCTCCTCGGTGACCCACCCCTCTCAGCCTGCACATCACTGGGCTGGCCCCTCCATTGATCTCTAATGCCTGCCTTGGCTAATGTAATTGGAATGTCAAAGAATAAAATGTGGTTAGTTACGCGTTATTCTCTTTCTCATAAAACGCACCCTTGGACAGAGGGAATCAGGCTTTGATGAGACTGTCGCTGGGCTTCCAGAGAGCACTTATTTCCACATGTTCTCTCAGAGATATTTGAAGCATTGGGGACTCCAAGTTGAGCATGAATTTAAATGAGTAGTACGAAGGTCAGTGGGTTCTCAGGCTGCCGTGTGAACAGAGACTCAGGATGTTGGCCATAGAAGTAGTCACACCCAAGGGATCCGAGGGGCCCACTCCCACCTAGCAAGATGGCAGGCAAGGAAAGGCTTCCTCTCCAGGTTTTCTGGTGACACCACTCTTTCCGCCAACATTTTTATGACCAAAGCTATATGTTATAGTGCCACCAACACTTCTGGGAGAACAAGCTCATGTCCCTTTATTCTCTATTACATGGCCAGGACCCATCTTAGGCCCTGACACCAAGAAGGTGCTAATCAATGTGTGTTGGATCATTCAATGGAGCCATAGAATCTTAAGGAAAATCTCTCTGTGAAAGAGAACTAAGCTGGCATAATAGGTGTTCTCTTACTAATACCACTCCTGAGGTGAGGAGAAAATAAAAAGCACATTTGTTTTGTTCAATTTGATTTTTTTTCTTGCTTTTTGGGTCATACCTGGAGATACACAGGGGTTACTTCTGGATCATGCACTCAAGAATTACCCCTGGTGGTGCTCAGGGAACCATATGGGATGCTGAGAATCGAACCTGGGTCGGTCGTGTGCAAGGCAAATGCCCTACCCACTGTGCTATTGCTCCAGCCCCTCAATTTCATTTTTATTGATGATCCTAGAAGCACTGTATTGAGTAGTGAGCTAGAGCAGAACTCAAAGTAGAGGCAGCTTGGGTCTCTAGTTCTGATGAAAAGCATAAAAGTAAAAAGAACATGGAAATGGTGCAAATATGGGCCAAATACCCACTGATTCTCTTAACAAAGTGACCATTCCTGACTTCAGGTTGGACTACATGTAAAAGATATAGAATGAGAGTGGTAGAATGAGAATGATTGGCAAGCACCCAATAGGGGCCTTTGCACATGACAGGGGATTGTGGGGACGGAGGAGGGGGTGAAGGCTTTCACCTGTGGACACAATTGCCTAAGTGCAGAGGTTGGTCCTCTAGTTTTCAGAACAGTTAGCATGGAGGTGCCCTTTCTCCACTGTTGAGGCAGGTGGCACCCAAATTCAAGAGCAGGTGCCTGTAGTCACCTCGGCTTTGCTACCAATTTCTTTTGTGAGCATATTTAGAATTATTTACTCTTAGCAAACCCATAGAGAGACTCGCAATTCATCTTTCTTCAAAAGTAGGTGTAACCTCTTGCGACGAATAATTTGAGCATGAAACGGTTTTGCTGTCTAGTTTCAGATGCTTATGTGAATCACCAGAGTTGGTGGGGGGTGGGGAGGGAGTGGGGGTTCCATGTCAAAACGAATCCTTCCCTTCCCACTGAATCGGTCTGGGAAAATGTTCATAGATACAGCCATTGCCTTTTTAAAAAAGATTTTATTATTGAATCACTGTGAGATCTTTTCAAAGCTGTTCATAATTTTGTTTCAGTCATACAGTGTTCCAACACCCATCCCTCCACCAGTGTACATTTCTCAGCACCACCATTGCCTATTAAAACATGATGGAGAGGTGCTTTGTCCAGGAAAAGCAACAAAAAAGACAAGGATACAGAGTCAGAATTCCCTTCAGCAACAATGAATGTTTGCAGAGTAAAAGCTGCCCACAATATCGAATGAAGCAGGCACACTCACTAGGGAACATCTACTTCAAAAGTATGTGATAAATATCTCAAAGACATCATTTATTATACTTTGAAGATGAATACATAAGTACTTTTGGTGAATTTTAAATATAATTATTTTTTAACACTTTGGAGGGGGGCTGCCCAGAATAACGCCAATTCTACCCAAAGAAGGCTTTTTGATACCTAAAATGAGGTGTGGGGGAAATTTGAAGACCAAGTTGGAAAATGGCAAAAGATTGTATTCCCTCATCTTTAATTATCTTTGAATTCAATCATTTACCTTATGGTGGAAGGCCCAGACACTTGCTAATGCAAAATAGATTTCACACAGTTCAGGAGGAGAGTCTGGGGGAGTATTCTAGGCTGTCAGGAGACAATGCAATAATGAGCACAAAGTCTTCAATAAAGACAAACAGAATAAAAGGGCTGTGTTAAAATTACTGCAGCCTTGCATAATAGCTGAGCTGCAAAGATACTACAGAAATGGTAATGAGTACAATAATGCTCTGAAGTTGGAGTGTTTTTATTTAAAAGATTTTAATTAACCAGAAAATGAGCATTAATCTCAGCAACTTGGAAAATAACAACATGCCATCGTATTGCTACAAGCAACAAGGTAAGAAAAAGAACAAGAAAACATTTATCCGGGCAAAGAAGTTTTAGGAAGAAAACAACTCAGAGCACACACTAGAATATAGTCCGTCCACTTCTAAATGGTCAGTTTACAGTGACATGCTACGTTCTGAAATTTCTATGCTGGCATTGCAAAGAATCTAGTTAAATTCAATGCTCTGGTTTCACATGTTAAGTAGAAAAAAAAACTCTCACTCATCTAGAGTTTATATTCTAAATGAAATTTACTCCTTGTTTTGAAAATCTTTAACATGTGAGAAATCCATTAAGACAAAGACATCAGCATCCCAGCACCTCTCCTAAAATACAAAATAGCAGAGAAACACTTTTAGAAGACACCAAGAGACTTCTCCACCTAGAAAGCTTCTGGCAAAAGAAATGCTATCACACCATATTCCCAGATTTCTGTCTGGGTTTATTGCATATATTTATTTTTACCAGAAAGAGACCTCAAAATATGTAATTGATTATTCTGAAGTTTCTTATTAGCAGCCAGACACCTCCAAAATAAGGAATTGTAAAGACCAAGATCTATTTTGGGGAAGTTTCCCAAATGTTTCCGCACCATTATTTCCTAGATTCATATTTAGGATGAAATATTTGTCATTTGTGTCATCACTGAGAATCATGTGAGCTAGAGTTATGATCATAGTGTCTCATACCAAAGGTTTGACACTTCATGACCTGCTCTGTGTCCAGTGCCCCTTCCCTCATCAATGTCCTGTGTCCCCCAAAGCTGCAATCCCAAAATTACTCTAGACTCTCACATCACAGATCACAGATCATAGTCCTCCCGTTGTTCATCGATTTGCTCCAGCAGGCTAGAGCGATAGTACAGCGGTAGGGCGTTTGCCTTGGGCACAGCCGGCCCGGCCAAGCAGGGTTCGATTCCTCCGCCCCTCTCGGAGAGCCCGGCAAGCTACTGAGAGAATCTTGCTCACATGGCAAAGCCTGGCAAGCTACCCGTGGCATATTCAATATGCCAAACGCAGTAACAACAAGTCTCACGATGGAGATGTTACTTGGGCCTGCTCAAGCAAATCAACTCTCACATAATAGCTTGAAAATTCTAATAGAGAAATGTCTCTTGAATCTGATCTTTCACCTCTGTAGTCTCAGTTCATGGTGCCTGCCCTTCTCTCACTTGCAAAAAATACCCAAAAATGTTAACAGACCTGCCACAATTCTATTGTCTCCAACCTTTTTCCGCTAAGAAAATAAATAACAGCATTTTCATAATTATCTTTGTCCACAGCCTACTGAACAAAGTCCATATACAATGTTGCCCGTCATGACAAATAACTAACCCTTGCTTAGGATGTATTGATGCTTTTTCCATTTCTTGTGTCAACAACTAATGCTCTTTCACTTGGGCACAATCAGCCTTGCACCGGAGCACAGGTTCTAATGTTTTAGGGAATTCCTTCCTGCTGGGACATGCCTCTGCACTTGTCACCAGGCAGTGGTTCATGGAACTAAGGTCTCCTGCCTATTTATAGGCTGCACATTCCCCTCTAGACCACACTCATACTACCCAGAACTTAGGTTTCTCTCACCTTCACCTCCCCACCCACACCCCACACCCCCAAAACAGATCCAAATGACTCCTGGAACCTGTATGCATCTCTTTCCATGTGCATCCTCCAGAGGGCAGCCCGCACCACCAGCTAGACCACTCCTGAGCTTGAGTGTGGCCACAAATTTGCAGCGGGATTTGGGATTAAAAAGGTGTCAACCTGTGGGACAAAGGGAGCCCCTGGCATACAGAACACAGCTGGGAATAAGAAAAGCAGAAAAGGAAAAGGAGCAACAGGGAGCAAGGACCAGTTTAACCTCTTACATGTGCCATTACAAGGACTGTCTTTACATCACCTTACGTTACTAAAAGCAATACTATTACATCTCAGCATGGAATTGTAAGAGATTTAAAAGTACTAAAATTCCAATTTTGAAACTGACATTGTGAAACTGAATTTTTCAAGAAAATGGCTTGGTTTTTATTTTACTCAATAATTTATGAGTTCAATTTACAGCTTTTAAATATTTAGAGATAGGATATTTAAACTTCTTTTTGTAGTCCTATTTCAAGCACTCGAGGTAAGCCTTTGTTTTCAATTCTGCTGTTATGTCTTTTTTTTCTCTCTTGACTGCTTATTGAACTCCTATTTCACATTCAAAACCCATAACAAATATCACCCTTTCTGGGAAGTCTTTTCCTTTTTCTCTAAGGCAGACTTAACCACACAAACCTTTTTGGGGACTTTGATATCAAATAGCGAATAATATTTAATAGTTAAGTGTGCAAAATGTTGATCTTCTTTCTTCCTCTTCATTTGTTTCTTTCCCTTCATCTGTTATTTTCCCTCTCATTTTCAGCAGAACTAGTGGAACAGGAATACATCTGTCCTTAGCCAAGTTCAGAGCTAGGAGGCAGGGTACAGTCAGGTCTGCAGGTGGCATACTCAACAAACTTCTGCCAGTTTTGTCTATCACTTGTCTACACGATTAAATATATCTATGGCACACTTCAGGAAAAAAAATTAGGACCAGAGAAATAGTATGCAGGATAAGGCACTTGCCTTGCATATTGCCAACCTGGCTAGATCCCCAGCACCACATATGGTCCCCCAAGCACCACCAGGAGTAATCCTTGAACACGGAACCAGGAGTAATTCCTGATCACTGTCAGGTGTGACCCAACCCTTTCCCCAAATTAATAGCAAATATAAATTAAGTGGATTATCTGATCTATTTTTCCTTTCAAAATTGTGTTCTTAAAGATTTATGAGCTTTCTCTTTCTGAAATGCTTTATAGCTCTTCTATTAAAAAAATATTAGTTTCAGGCTGGAGAAATAGTACAATGGGTAATGTGCTTCCCTTGTAGAAGGGAATCAAAACATGACGCCAACCCAAGTTCAATTCCCAGCATTACATATGATTCCCTTGAACTCCACTAGGAATGACTCTGAGCACAGAGCAAGGTGTAAGCTTGAAGTACAGCAGGTTTGGCCCCAAAACAAAACAAACAAAAATATTGTCTCAATAAAGAATAATTTTTTAATGCCAATCTCCAATTCCCAGGGAAGGAACTCCGCTTTAATGACAAGAAGTAAGTACTTTTTTCCTTCTGAGCCAGATGATGCTTCAAGCTCCTTATACCATTGCCTTTCTCTTATTCATTTAGAAGCATGCAGTACCTTAGAACCTGAGGAGAAGGTAGAGAAGGGCTGTTGAGTTTCTCAAGCCTTGACTTGCATATCTTACAGTGCATAAGTCAAGACTTGAAAGAGAACTGGACATGGTGAGTAGGTAGGGATGAAGACCAAGGCTTCATTGCAAAAAGAGCAGAAGCCATGACCTTACAGGAATGTAGAGCAGGGAAGATGTGGGTCCTACTCCTGCATAGTGGTTTTAGCCATGATGAGACCAGAGTGGCCCATAGCCCAGGTGTCATGTAAGGGGAGAGCTGGGGGTGGGGAGGTTAGTGGAGTGGAGAGCAGAAGTGGTTGGGCACATGGACCTGAGGCACTGAGGATCATGGGAGCAGAGGCTAACTCTTTGAGCAGGGGAGGAAGGATCCCTGAGGAAGCCCAGGAAGTTTCCTGGGAGTGGAGGCCCCATTGTAAGCACAAACAAGAGTGCCCAGTGGCATCCTGTAAGAGTTCACAGTCTTGGGTGAGAGCACAGATGAGTAAAGAGCCAAGGACTGTCTGTTTGTATGAATAATTATTCTGCCAGAAAGGGGAGGAGCTTGGCATGATGGCCAGCTGGTAGAACAGAGCGTTGGAAGTCAGTGGTGTTTTCAACCATATTTTTTTCAGTGAAGTAGATTTTTTCTCATGAATATTATATATTCCCTAATCAAGCAGTCCCAAGAAATATGAGAGTGCCTTAGAAATTGTTTTTTCCACCAATTTAAATTTGTATTGTCCAGGTGGAATTTTTTTTGGTTCATTTATTTTCTAATTGAATCTCCATGAAATACACAGTTACAAAGTTGTTCATGATTGGGTTTCAGTCATACAATATCCAGGTGGGATTTTAAGCATAACAGGGAGTAGCATTCACTCAAAGAAGTTAAACCTTTCAAGTTCCCTAAGTTTCGCTGTGGTAATGGAGTTTAGGGGCACTTGCAGGGAGGTCAATGGGTGCCCAATCATCCAGGGACTTTAGGGTGACAAGGAGCAACACCCTGGACCCAGCAGTGAGCAAACCCTGAACCCAAAGGGGGAATTTTCTGTGAGGGACATTCACAAGCTTACAAAACGGCCCCCAGAATGTGAAGATTAGTGGCACAAATTGTCTGCTCTGGGGCTTCTGAAATTCTAGCCAAATGAAACATTGAGACCTTCCCCCTTATTAGCTACCCTTCCTTTGCATCAGCTTCTATCATTTGAATCAATGCCTTCCACTGAAAATGAGGCTCCTGGCTCTAAAAGTCTCTGCTCAGAACCTTTGTCATCACCATACTTTTATGAAAGAATAACCAGTCGCCCTTTCATTAAATGAATTACAGTAACTGATTAGTGATCTGAATGGCTGAAGACTTTCATGTAATTCCTATTGTCTGCCTTTTTCCCAGGATTGTCTGCCTTTTTCCCCAGGATTACCACACTGGTGCGGGGAGCACCACTTCAAGGGCCTTCCAGAGTCAGAGAATGGGACAAGAAATAAAAGAGAGGAGGACATGGGGGTTGGGGGGAAAGAGAGAGAAAGAGAGAGAGAGAGAGAGAGAGAGAGAGATGGGCAGGGTTTGAGGTCAACCAGCCAGCTTCAGCAGAGAATTTGGAGGATGGGGGGCGGGGGGTTGTAAGAGAGAGAGAGAGAGAGAGAGAGAGAGAGAGAGAGAGTTTGAGGTCAACCAGCCAGCCTCAGCAGAGAATATTTTGGGGTGGGGTATGCGTGTGTGTGCATATGTGTATCTGTCTGTCCGTCTGTCTGTCTACTTGCTTGCCTGCCTGTCTGTCTGTGTTCAGTGGGAACTCAATCACCTTTATCCTTTTCCTTTGGAGACTCCAGAGAAAATCAGACCCTTAGCTCAGGGCCCTGAGGATGGGGGCGCGCGGGGACCAGCCGCCCTCCCGGTACATTCGCTCCTGAGCGGCGCCCCGCGAGGGCGACCCACTGTCACTTAGCACCGCAGCCTCGGCAGCGGCGGAACAATAGGTTTTGATTAGAAAAAAAAAACACTAACGCCATCATCTATTTGCTAATTGTAGACTCTCCGCAATCTCTATCCAATGTGGGCTTCTTTTCCCCACCACATTTCCTAGAAGTGTAATCACTGCCTCCTGAAACGCGGGCGAGCCCAAGCCATCGGGGCTTTTGTTTGCTTAGTGCGCGCAGGGCTGCGAGGGGCGCGCGGAGCCTGGGGCCCTTGGCAGCGCGCGGCGCCCTGGCTGCGGCCGGCAGGAGGGCTGCAGAGAAACAACCCACTGAAAAAGTTTTGGGTTCAGATGTTTATGTTTTCCATGGAAGTACACTGGAATAGCCGCGAAGCTCCGTCTCTCATCCTTTCCCCGAGCAGTCTGGATGGTTCCTTGGTGAATCGAAATTGTCACCTACCCAGTGCCTTCTCTGCTGAAATGAAATGACAATTAGAAGCCCCTCCAAACAAAGAGGGAAACAGCACCCTTCCTTCTCCACCCGGAGAGGAAAATTGTTTTCATTGGGGAGGGGGGTTGTTTGGGGTGGTCGACTCTGGGAAAGCCACAGCACAGTGCGTGAACACTAAACACCGATTTAAAACTCCTTCATAAAACAAAAGCGTTGAGCAGCCACTGAGCAGAGCGTTCAATAGAGTGCCCCAGAGTAATTCTGATTTATCACCTGCTGTACCCGCTTAGGCTGTGCTTAAGAACCAGCTGAGAGTCAATTGAATCTGGGCATAGCCACAAGTATCTGGGGCACCTGCCTGAAATTTATTTGTCCAAGATATGAAGGGGTTGGGTTGGCGGGGTACATTGGAGGTAACATTTCCGCCTCAGGAGAGAGGAATCTAGGCATATAGTATCTAATCCATTGATAAAGAGAGAGGACACAGGAAAAAACACCCCAGGCTTGGACAGTGTATGGTCACAGGTTCAAATCCCCGGGGTAACACATGCATCAAGTGTTTCTATCCCTGGCACCTCAAGCCATTCCAGTTTCATCTCAGGCAGATGTGTTTATGAGCACTGCACAAAATGTACTACTCCCCAGTGATCCCTGTAAATAAAAAATTATATGTGCTGTTGTTTGAAAGTGTGTGCCTTGGAAGCACATGACCACCATCATGACCCCAGTGAATGTCATAACTATAATTGTGCTCCTCAACTAAGAGTGTGACTCTGATCAAGAAGTGAACAAGAAAGCAGCTAAAGGAGTGTGAAATTCAGTGAGTACCGCAGCCTGATGTGCAAACAGGATGAAAAGATGACCTAAACTGATGTGTTGGCAAGGCATTGGAACTCTCATATACGAAGTACTAGAGGGAATGTAAACTGAGGCAACCACTTGAAGAGATGACAAAAGGGTATAAGTAAAGTCATTACAGTAATAGATACAGTCATGATCTTACTGTAGAGATAGTTTCACAGACTCACAAACGCGCACACACACTCGCGCACACAAGCGCTCACACACGCACATACACACACAAACACAAGTCAAAACTCATCAAATTTCTGTAGAGATAGTATAGCAGGTAGGATGCTTGCCTTGTGCAAGCTAACTCAGGACTCCGATCCCCACCACCCTTTTTGTCCCATAAGCGCCATCAAGAGTGGTCCCTGAGCACAGAGCACAGAGCCAGGAGTAATCCCTGAGCAACACCAGGTCTGGGTCCTTTAAAGTACATCAAATATGTATATCTAGTTACAGATAACACTTGCTCCATAAAAACAATTTTAATTTCAAAGATTAATGCCTAAAGAAAATTTAGTGGCTAAAAACAAAAGAAAATTTAGTTTGCTAATGAATCTGCAAATCAGACAGAAATTGACACATCTTTTCTCCAAGTGGCATGAGTTGAGGGCTGGAGGTCAGATCCTAAAAGAGCTCACTCACATGATGGTAAGTTGGTACTGATAAGCTGGGCACTCACTCTGACCCAGGACTGGAGGCCTCTTCTCAATTTTCATCTGAATCTTTACAAGGGACCTTAACTTCCCCCTAGTGACTAGGCTTAGAACCAAGCATCCTGAGAAACAGAATCTCAATCCCTTTTTCTGACTTGGCTTTAGAAATCACATACCATTACTTCCACCAAACCCCAGTACTGAGGCATGTACAAAGGCACACCTGTTTCAGGGACATGGCCACTGATTCTTTCTCTTGATGGAGAATAGTAAATTCTATAAGAGCATAATATCGAATGAGAAAATAGAGACTTTGGGGGGGGGGGTGGAGGGGTGACTACAATCTACTACAACTTACTGTCTGGACACATTCAAGCTACATATAGAACATACTTTTTGCTTCTCTAATACCCTCAACCTTCTATTCTTTTATGGGTCTCGGGCTTGAATTTCAGGATCTCATCAGATAAAGCAAATTGTAAGGATATTTTCTTCTAAAGCAGGAGGCCAGAGAGATAGTACAGCAGATAGGGTATTTGCCTTGCACGTGGCCAACCCTGGTTTGATTCCTGGCATCCCAGGGATATATGATCCCCAGAGCACCATCAGGAGTAATTCTTGAGTACAAAGCCAGGAGTAAGCCCTGAGCATTGAAAGGTATATCCCCAAAACGAACAAAAAAATTTCTTTAATAGTGATATGGCACGTGGGGCTGGAGTGATAGTACAGCAGGTAGGGCATTTGTCTTGCACGCGGCAGACCCAGGTTTGATTCCCAGCATCCCATATGGTCCACTGAGCACCGCCAGGAGTAATTCCTGAGTGCGTGAGCCAGGAGTAACCCATGTGCATTGCCAGGTGTGACCCAAAAAGCAAAAAACAAACAAACAAAAAAGAGTGATATGGTCCAACCACTGTATTCATGGTTTACCTACGAGAAATAAAAACATGTCACCCTACTAAGAGGTGAAACTCTTCAGATAAATTTCCTTAAATATAGATACTTATGTAAACTTTTTTCCTAATCTTAAAACTACAAGTCAAATGGAAAGCTCTTTGGTTCCATGGAAAATTAGCATGCAATGATAGGACAGATATATGATAATGCCTATAAACAAATTCACAAAAATAAAATGAGGCACACAAATGTGTTGCTTCACAACAATTCTG
Source organism: Sorex fumeus (assembly GCF_029834395.1). Taxonomy (NCBI): domain Eukaryota; kingdom Metazoa; phylum Chordata; class Mammalia; order Eulipotyphla; family Soricidae; genus Sorex; species Sorex fumeus. The sequence goes on from NW_026606066.1 coordinate 26,527,492, forward strand.
AAATTCAGTTGGGCACATTTCCCCAGCCTCTTGATAGGTATTCAATGTCTTAGCCTGTGAAAAAAAATATCTTATCACTCTACCCTTTGCACTCTTCACTCTTCACGCTAAATTATCCTTATTTTTTTATGAAGTATAGTCCACATTTGTGACTGAGCCATTTTCTTCATTTACTTTCCATTCATCGAAATTCACTTTCCAAAGTCCTATTTATATTTTGTGAAGAACCTGCCCCATTGAGTTCAGTTCAAATTGATTTTGTTTAGAATAATATAATTCTCTTTAAAGCTTATAGATTCCTCATGAATCTTACTGAAGTCCCATTAGATGCATGTGACATCTACAAATCTCATTGAGATAAGTCCTTCTTTAACTTCTGCCACTGGCAAGGATAATGATGGGATAATGCCTTTCAGATTGTTATAAACCTTATTCTTCAACAGAATTTGAGAATTAAATCCTTTAGATATTTAGAGTGTCTTTGATCTATCTGGAAATTTACATGGAGTGACTAAGATATCCCTGAGGTCTTAAATTATGATAAGGTACCACTTTGCAGTTGATCCCAGGCCTAAGGCCAAACTTTAAGAATGTTGTGCCATCTGTGGCTAAAACAGATGCAGGTAGAGCACTTGCCTTGCATGTGTTCAATCCAGGTTCAATCCTGGCATCCCATATCCCATTGCCAAACACCGTCAAGAATAATTCCTCAGTGTAGAGCCAGGGGTAACCCTGGAACATTGATGGGCATGGCCCCAAGACAAACAAAAAAATAGATTTAGAAAAGAATTTTTGCCATCTATGGAAGTAGCACTGTAGCACTGTTTTCCCGATGTTCATCAATTTGTTTGAGCTGGCACCAGTAACTTCTCCATTGTGAGACTTGTTGTTACTGTGTTTGACATATTAAATATGCCACAAGGAGCTTGCCAGGCTCTGCTCTGCAGGCGGGATACTCTCAGTAGCTTACCGGGCTCTCCAAGAGGGATGGAGGAACTGAACCCAAGTCGGCCACATGCAAGGCAAATGCCCTACCCGCTGTGCCATCGCTCCAGCCCATCTATGGAATTAATAATAAAAAATACATTTTTGGCAAGATTTTAATTTCAAATCCAGAGAGCTCTGGTTCCTTTATATTTTGCTGGAAACTGAACTGTTCCTTATTTATTCATTTCTGTCTTGTCTAGCTGTGCATACATACAATTAGCACTGTAACAATTTTGCCTGAAAATTTCCTTAGCCACATTTACCAGTTCATTGTATTTTCTATTTTTGGTCATTGAAAGCAATAGCTTCCCCACCAGATTCCACTAAATTTTACTTGCCTTTCCCTTAAATACTTCCTCATATCCTCCTCCAAGCTTATCTAAGGTTGGTTTTGAAGCCCCTCCAATTTCTGCCCACTCCCCACTTCCAAAGCCTCTATCACGTGTTTCAGGTACCACAATCTCATTTTCTACTACTGATGCATGATAAGCCTCACAGAAAATGAGTGTTTTTAAATAATTACCGTAAAAGTATTATTTTATTAAAGTCTTGAAATTTTCTATTTAAGCGATGCTTGCATAGAAAGAGGAGAGACTTAATTCTGCTCCACTCACACTTCTTAATCAGTATTTACTGAGTGTGATTGGAGGAGGAAGTAAGGATGTACCCCTGAGATTGTCTTTCACTAGTCTGGCAAGCTGGTAGCAGCGATTGACTAGGTGTTTAGCCTGGGGAGAAGAGGTGGGTGTCAGCCTGTAATATCCTCCAAGAAGACCTTCCCCACAGAGTGGGCTTTAACATAACTATGGAGAAAAAAGACTCCTTGTGATCAACTTCAGAAGTCACAGGGCAACACTTCCACTTCACAATCTTAGTTGACCTGGTTACAAAAGCCTGACTAGCTGCAGTGGGAAGGAACAGAGACCTCACCTCTTGGAGTGGATTCACTCAAGTTCTAGAAAAGACTACAGAACAGAAAATGCGATTGTGCTCATGTTTTAAAATATATATTCGGACACATTTTTTTCTACTTCGTTATATAGATTTTGCTACCTAGCGGGTAGAGTGTTTGCCTTGCACGCAGCCAACATGGCCAACCTGAGTTCAATTCCTCCTCGCTTATCGGAGAGCCCGGCAAGCAACCGAGAGTATCTCGCCCACACGGCAAAGGCTGGCAAGCTACCCGTGATGTATTTGATATGCCAAACACAGTAACAACAAAGTCTCCAATGGAGACGTTACTGGGCCTGCTCGAGCAAATCGATGAACAACGGGAGGACAGTGACAGTGACAGTGACAGTGAAGTCAATACTACCTAACAAAACATGTTCAGGAAGGTGTAATTCCTATTACTCTTTCTGTAAGAAGCTTTCTAGTGGTCTTTGTTTATATATATATATATATATATATTTATTAATATTTATTTATTTTTGCTTTTTGGGTCACATCCTGCAATGCGCAGGGGTTACTCTTGGCTCATGCACTCAAGAATTACTCCTGGCGGTGCTCGGGAAACCATATGGGATGCTGGGATTGAACCCGGATTGGCCATGTGCAAGGCAAACACCCTACCTGCTGTGCTATTGCTCCAACCCCTCTCATGGTCTTTGGTTTGTTCATACAATTTCTGTTTGATATTTCACACAGACAACATACATACATATCTGTTACCAGTTCCTTCTTGCACAAAGAAGTTGCCACAAATATCATAATACTCAACCCTAGTAGAATGCACAGAATCCTTCATCCAACTCTTCCTCATTCTCTTTTTTTTTCCCTCATTCTCTTTTTATGGCTGCAGAGCACTCTGAGCATGAATGTGAAAGAATCCATTCCATCTGTCTTTTATGGACAGCCACTTACTGTCAGACTTTGAATATTAGCAGTCTGATAGGTAAGAATTTCTCAGTATAATTAGATATTATAATTAAGAAAAAAAATTTTTTATGGTGTCTGGTTTTGTAATCTGGCGCCGGCAGGAGGTGGCTTATGGGTGTGACCCCTGGGTGGCCGGACACTGGGGGAAGCAGGCAGAGGATCTCTGCTCCCGGGTCCTGTTGAGCCCAGAGTCCAAGGTCAAAAAGTTCTGCATTACCTGGGTTCCATGAGACTTCACTCAAGTGTGAGGCTAGGACCAAGCCTGTGGAAAGCAGCCTGAAGTGTGGCTACGATTGGGTAGTGGAGGTCGGCTGCCGGGGCTGGGTCCCTTGAGGCGGGGAGGGCTCTTACCTGCCCCCCTGTGGGGCAACTCAGAGGTCACACCCATAAGCCACCTCCTGCCAGCGCCAGATAATCTCCTCATCAGCCACCCTCCAGAACTCACGGCTGCTTAACCTGGAAGGAAGCATAAAATGAGGCCCCCATAACCATGCCACTAGACTTTGTGCCAGGCTGTTTTCATATGAGGTGCCCCAGAGGGGGTTGGGTGAGAACCCTTCCCAGTCCAAGGAACCCAGCCCCGGCAGCCAACCTCCACTACCCAATCACCACCACACTCCAGGCCGCTTCCCACATGCTTGGGCCAAGCCTCACATACGAGTGAACATATTCCTGGACAGCACATCAGCACGACACATAAGACACTCCCTACCCATTTTCCATAATTATCATATTTGGTGGGGTTCCAGCAGTAGAAAATAATCACAGAGGGATATATATATATGTATATATATATATATATATGCCTCTCAAAGAGTCTGGCCAGCTACCGAGAGTATCACACCCACACGACAGAGCCTGGCAATCTACTTGTGGTATATTTGATATGCCAAAAACAGTAATAATAACTGGTCTCATTCCCTTGACCCTGAAAGAGCTTCTAATATGGCAGCGTTGGGAAAGACGAGTAAGGAGAGGTTGCTAAAATCTCAGTGCTGGGATGAATGGAGACGTTACTGGCACCCGTTCAAGTAAATCGATGATCAACGAGATGACAGTGATGACTGGTCTTGTATGTTGCTTATTTTTCTATTTAATTCTTTACATTTTAATCAATGATTTAAATTCTCAAAATTCTTTATATGCTATAGAAACTCAGCTTTCATAATGGCATTAGTCACAAATATTTTTCCGCCAGTTTTTCTAATGTTGTTTGACTTTGCTTCTTTTATTTGCTTCCTGGCAAAAGTTCAGTGTTTTTGTTTATTTTCTTTCTTTCAATGTAGACTGTTTTATCTGTGTTTTCTTTCGAGTAATCATTTTAACTGTAAATAAGTTGGATAACATGACCCCAGAAGGGAAAAAAATAACTGAAGTAATATGTGATAACAGTGTGGCTATACATTTTTAGTGTGCCATTTTGTTGCCCATTGTATGGTATAACAATTCTGAGACTACCTTATGTATGTATTTCATACACACACACACACACACACACACACACACACACACACACACATATATACATGAGCAAATGAATTGGGAGAGGCAGGTATCTGTCATACTCATTCTCCGTGTGTTAGTGACCCAGCCACAGCTGTTGGGATACTTGCTTCAACATTCAAGACAGTTCAAATGGATGACTTTACATCTCAAGTGTGCACTTCCTGACTCCTACTTCCCACCACCAGACTTCTCTTGTTCTGTGCCTGTGGGATGCCTGTGGAAGCCCACATGTTACTCCAACATTGCAATTTAGAGCAGCTCATTAGTTAAGAACTCATAACTAATTCACCATAAATTGGCCAAAAGCCAATGGACAAACATTCTTCTCTTTCGTCCCTGGACAAAAACTTTATAACAGATATAAAGAAAATTAATAAATGAAACTGCTTAGAGATTTCCCTCCTTCCCTCTGTTTTACTTTCCCTGGTTGTTAGTTCCCTGGGATCACTTCCCAAATAAACCACCTGCCCATCAGCCTTTGTCTCAGGCTCTGCTTTGGGGATAAGACTTTGTTTCTGGAAAGTGAATATTTGGGTATATGCTGGGAGCCACTGAACTCCAGATTGATTTTACTATGTTTAAAAAATAAATAAATAATGTGGTTTCTGTTCCTTGCACCTGAAAGCATTCCTCACTAACACAGTTTCCTTCAGGGAGTAAAGTAGCTGAAACTAGAAGCATGGAAAAGGACCAAATAGCCAAGGGCTCCATATGGCCAGCTGAAACATTTATGGTCTAGTCTCTGGGATGAATCCAACATTTCTTGCCAGTAGCTGGTTGGGTGGTTTGAGCATCAACTAGTGCAGAGAGTTACAGATGGTGCAATGGAGGAGCTCATTAGCTTGGATTGAGTCATGTGAAATCTGCAATACCTCTACAGAGTAACAGTTCTAAACCAAGACGCTCAAGGTCAAGCCATAAATAAAGTAAATTGAATCTCTCTAAAATTAGTCACATTTCCCCTTTTTCCTTTCTTTCAAATGTATTTATATTAAAATACCATGATTTACAAAGTTGTCATAATAAAGTTGCTATGGACATTCAATGTCCCAACACCAATCCCACCACCAGTGTGACCTTCCCTCCACCAATGTACCCAGTTTTCCTCCCACACCCCCCCGCTTCCCTCTTAGCAGATACAAACAAATGTACTTCACATCACTTGATCTAACAAAACTTGAAGGAATGGCAAATCATATTTACCGTTTTCTCTTTTTGCCTAGCCTCAATCGTATTTTTTGTTTTTGTCAGTTTCTTTACTGTATCGTTTTTTTAAAAATAGGGGCTACTGCCAGCTGCACTCATGGGCCACCAAAACTACTCTTGGCAGGTTCAGGAGCCTTGTAGTATGGGGCATAAACCTCAGGATCACATCTGTTAGGCTTGTGCTCCATCACTGGTGTTATCTCCCAGGTCTCTTGTAATAGTGCAACACTATTTTACTCCCAGTTACCGCTTATGAGTAATCTACTTTTCAAAGTACTTGACATTGTTCAAAACAAGTTGTTTGAATTGCTTTTGCAGTTCAGTTGCCAAGTTCTGAGAGAGAGTAAAATTTTAAAATCAGATTATTGTTGGCATCACATTGGCTGAATTCACTTGTGGTTTCATAGGCAACTAGGCCAGGCTTGATGTGACAGTCTGATAATGTACTGATGCTCAAGTCTTTCATGCTGGGAACTTGGTCACCTCAGAGATGTAGGGACGCTAGAGTCACATCAAACCTTTCAATGCTAGTCCTTGAATCAGGCCCTAACCACTGTTCTATCTCTACGGCCAAAAGCCAGTTATAACTCAAGGTCCCAACTTCCATAAAAATGGAAGGAAGAGGAGCCAAAGAGATAGGACAGGGGTTAAGGCATTTGCCCTGGAATTTGCCTTGCATGTAACTGACCCAGTTCAATTCCTTGGCATTGCATATGTTTCCCTAGTGCTCCAGGAATGATCTCTGAACACAGAACCAGAAGTAATCCCTGAGAAGAGCCAGGTGTGCACCAAAAACAAATAAAATAAATTACAATAAATAAAATAACAACTGCTTAAAAAAAACCACTGTGGTTGGAAGCCTGCCTCAAGTGCTGGGGGACAAGCAATTGGGATGAAGAAAGGACCTTTATGACAAAGACAGTTGGAAATGATCACTCTGGATAGGAACTACATGCTTAAAGTAGGTAAAGGAACAAACACTATAACCTTTCAGTATCTGTGTTGTTGCGGACCATAGTGCCCAGAAAGAGAGAGAGAGAGAGAGAGAGAGAGACAGAGACAGAGACAGAGACAGAGACAGAGACAGACAGACAGAGAGAGACAGAGAGAGAGACAGAGACGGAGACGGAGACAGAGAGACAGAGACAGAGAGACAGAGACAGAGAGAGACAGAGACAGAGAGACAGAGACAGAGGGACAGAGATACAGAGAAAGAAAGGGAGAAGGAGAGAGAGGGAGAGGGAGAGAGGGATAAGGAAACTGCCAGCCATAGAGCCGTAGAGGCAGGCTGAGGAGGGGGTGGAGGGAGGGAAACTAGGGTCATTGGTAGTGGGTAATGGACACTGGTGTTGGGATGGGTGTTGGATCATTCTATGTCGGAAACCTGATCATAAATAGCTTTGTAATTATATATCTCACAGTGACTCAATTTTAAAAATTGAAATAAAAGACACTTTAAAAAATAAACAAGATTCAGCCGAAGAGAAGGACTACATGGAGGGCAGGATCCACAGATCCCGAAGGAAAAAAAAAAAACAGGTTCCAAAAAGAGCCGAGATCATCGGGAAGTCCCAGATGGGGTAGGTACCGCATCCTGCCTCCCCCAGATGGAACCCTGGTGACCAGAAGTCTCTACAAGCACAGCTCGAGTATGCGGGAACTAAGACTTTTCCTCAAAACCGCGCGGCCGCATAAGCGGCCGAGCGACATCTCTCTATATACAAAGTGAACCATGGGAAGTAAACCACCCAACGTTTCTCTCTGAAAATCATAGTTAAGTTTGGAGCACGGCCACAGCCCAGAAACACAAGGACTTAATGCATAACCCAGCAGCTTGGAGCAGAAAAGTGAACGGGCTATGCGTTAATCCAGGCCATCATGTCTGTCCGGAGGGGAAAGGGTGTTGCCCCAGTCGCCCTTTCTTCTCTGGAAAGAAGGATGGCGGCCGCATGGGGGCCTTGTGGACAGCAGGTATGAGCTGGGGGTGTGGGGGCGACTAAAACCTCATGGGAAGGGGGGTGTTCCAGTCCATCCTTCACGCCCTACCGAGGTCACCAGTTGCCCCCCACGAGCGGCTCTCCAGCACAGCCACAGCCACAGCCCCAGAAACACAAGGATTTAATGCAGAACACAGCAGCTTGGAGCAGAAAAGTGAACGGACTATACGTTAATTCAGGCCATCAAGTCTGCTGGAGGGGAAAGGGTGTTGCCCCATTCGCCCTCTCCTCTCTGGAAAGAAAGATGGCGGCCACATGGGAGCCTTGTGGACAGCAGGCATGAGCCGGGGGTGTGGGGGCGACTAAAACCTCATGGGAAGGGGTGCATTCCAGTCCGTCCTTCACGCCCTACCGAGGTCACCAGTTGCCCCCCATGAGCGGCTCTCCAGCACGGCCACAGCCCCAGAAGCACAAGGACTTAATGCAGAACCCGGCAGCTTGGAGCAGAAAAGTGAACGGACTATGTGTTAATCCAGGCCATCATGTCTGTCCGGAGGGGAAAGGGTGTTGCCCCAGTCGCCTTCTCCTCTCTGGAAAGAAAGATGGCAGCCTCATGGGAGCCTTGTGGACAGCAGGTATGAGCCGGGGGAGTGGGGGCGACTAAAACCTCATGGGAAGGGGGGCGTTTCAGTCCGCCCTTCACGCCCTACCGAGGCCACCAGTTGCCCCCCCACTAGCGGCTCTCCAGCACGGCCACGACTCCAGAGCACAGAAACCAATTTCTTAACTATCTGACTTTCAGTAGAAATACTTCCAGGGTCAATAAGTAAAATAGCAGAAATCCAAAACCAACATTTAATTCTTGAACCCAGCTGTAGAAAGCAAATCACTTCACAATGCTTTTTCAGCATGTCTGATTGGGGGAGGGGGGTAAACTCTAAATAATAGTGGTGAATCTTTTATTGAAACAATGAATCTAATCAAAGCAGATAGAGTGTTAACTAGAATTCATCTGCCCCACAGGGACTGGGAGGGGTGGGGGGGTGGAGTTTTATTGGGGTTCTTCATGGTAAAAAATAAGTATTGGTAAAGGGAAATGTGTTTGATATTTGCATGACTGAGACCTAAACCTGAAAACTTTGTAACCTTTCCCACGGTGATTCAATAAATAAAAAAAAAAGAAATCATAAAAAAATTAAAATAAAAAATAAAAAATAAACAAAATAAATTGAAGGAAGAACTAACTGGGGATTCAAACCAGGCCCAAACTCAACATTGCACAATTGTTCTTGCCCCTAAACCTAAAGATAACAATATACCCTTCCCCTAAATCTAAGTCTTAATTGATTTTGTGCTGAGATACGGTGTGCTGAGACTGAAGAGATAGAAAAATGGGTAAGGCTTGCCTAGCGCACAGCCAACTCGGGTTTGATTCCCAGCACCCCATATAGTCCCCCAAGATCCACCCAAATTGACCTCTGAGAACAAAATCAGGAGTAATCCCTGAGCACTGCCAGGCATGGCCCCCCAAATCAAACTAAGACTATGCTTCAGGGAAGCAGCCTAAGAGGGGGTTTTACTAGTTACTCTGGCACCCAGTGGTCTACAACCCACCCTCTCTTTCCTGTTCTTTCTCTATCAAACCCCTTCTTGTGATCATGCAGACAAGAATTGTTGCTTTGGGAAAATGAGCCCACCATTTCCAACCTGCCAGGTGTGTTGCCATAAACTCTTTCTGGAAGGGTCAGACACACAGAGACACATAAAACAAATATATAAAATTTAGTTGCTTGAAGGGCTGGAGTGATAGCACAGTGGAGAGGGCGTTTCCTTGGCACATGGCAAACCCAGGCTCGATCTCTGGCATCCCATACAATCCACCCCAGCAGCGCCAGGAGTTAATTGCTGAGAGCAGAGTCAGGAGTAACCCCTGAGCATTGCTGAGTGTAACCAAAAAATAAATAAATAAAATAAAACTTGGATTTAAAAAAAATTAGAAAAAAATGTAGTGGCTTGAAACAATAATCATTTGTTTGCTCGAATCTCTGTAACTTGAACAAAGAGCAACAGAGAGGGCTCCATATGCAGGCAGCAGTGGAAGCTTCTCTGGGACTGGATACTTCCTTTCATGAATGCAAGTTGGTGCTGAATGTGAGGCAGGGTGCAGATTTCCTCCCGGTGAGTCCATACACCTTCCTCACAGCATGGAAACCAGATTTGAGAAACTATCGTTTGGAAGGTTAGCATCAGCTTTCCCATACCCTACTGATTAGCATGGTCATAAGCCAATAACAGACTCAAGGAAGAGGAGAAATATAATTTTCCTCTCCTCAGGCAAAGTGACAAAGAATTTATAGTCATCTTAAATAGAGGTTGGGGTGAGGGGACATGCACCTGGCAGTGCTCCGCTCTTTCCACTGGGACCAGAGATAGAACTCAGGGCTCTCTGCACAAAAAAAGGAGTATGCTCTGCTACTTGAACTATCTCCCTGGCCTTTGCAGCCATCTTTAATCTACCACAGATGTCCTCTCTTTTATTCCATTTCCCACAATTGCCAAAGTGAAAATTGGAGTTCCAATATCCTGAAGCTTTGTTCTCACAGCTGTATCTCCTGGGTTCCCATAAACTCCAAGGAGTTCTTACAAAGCATTTAAGAGCAACCCTATCCTCTGGCCTCAAAAGCAGCGAATGCAAGTCAACTTGTCTCCAGGGATCAAGCAGATAACCTAGATAAGTGAAGCAAGCAGTGCACAAGTATTTTAAAGATGTAAGAATTTTCTCCTACTCTTCGTCTTTTCCTCCCTCCCCACACAACTGCATTCTTTTATTTCTAGAAACAAGACTCTATCTTTGCTTTGCTTTTTAAAAGAGTTAACAAAAATTAATAGACAGACAGATAAAACACCCCATGCAGGCATGCACATAGATTTAACTCTGAATTGATAGAGCTGATACCATCTATGGAGACAAGCTGCTACTCAGCCCTAATCAAGCACTGCCAAGTGGAATTAGGCCCTTTATGACCCAAATTTTCCATTTTCTCAGAGAAGCTGAAAAATTGGTTTTTATATGTAATCCTCCTCATATAAAATGTTGGCTTGTCTTCTTGAAAACACTGTTGAAGGTCAACCCCAAAACATCCTGAGGCGCGTTCAGCTAGCAGATCACAGTTTGAGACTAAAGTATTAGAAAGAATTTGGCATTCATTGTCAAGTATGTACAGACTTTTAAAAAAGGAACCTATAAAATCATTTTAATTTCCTAAGCTGATGCTTCAGAGCAACATCAAGTTGACTAAATTGATTAAATATGAAACTGGAGCCGGGGGTGGGGGGGGATGGAGGTGGTGCTGGAAACGCTGTTCAAGTGGGAGAGTACATGCCTTGCGTGTATGTGCGAGGTTCTGGGTTCCTTCCCCTGCACCACAGGGTCTCAGAGCACTGCCAGGAGTGGTTCCACACAATGAAAATAAATAAATTAGAAGTAGCGTGGATTCTTTCATCTCTGAAATGATAGCCAGCACCACAAGTGGGATTTAAAGACAATGTAAGTGCTTTACTATCCTCTCAGCAGTGTGGCCTGGTTCCTAGGTTCTTGAATCTGTGTTGCCTGTGAGGAAGGCTCATCTGAAGAGGAGGTGGCAGAAAGGACACTACCTGACTTCGGAGACCAAGTTTTATGGTCCCTTGTGATCTCTGCCATGGCCTCTTGAACATTTCCTCTTGAAAGATTTCCTCTGGGCTTTCCATCTTGAGACGTCCCCACTCAGCACCCAGGCACAGCTATGAGAAGTCTAAAGCATACAGGGGAGGCACATACAGACACCCTGGATAGCAGCCTGGACTACCCTTGCCAACAGACCAGGTGTGCTTTTAGATGGCAGATGCACCAGATGACATCTGGCTCCAACTGAGAGACAATATGAGGTATGCTGAAAGATGCATTCCTCATCTAGAACTTTCTGAACATAATTTAGTGGCTGTGTTAAGGTGCTAAAAGCTAGTCATCGGTTTCAACGCAATAGCTAACTAGAATAGCACCTGCCTGTAGCATCTCAAGAAAACCAAAATTCTCAGGCCTAAGAAGACTTACCTGCTATTAGTATTATTTTCATGGAATGTTTTAAAGGCTTTATTCATTTTTAAGGAATATAATATATCAGAGTTTTTTTTACTTGATTTTCATGTTAGGATGGTGAGAAAATCACAAAAATAATCAACAAAAGAATTAACAAAAATGTTTATTCTCGTTTCTTTTGTGACAAATCTCATGCATTTCCTAAAAACATACTTGATGGAGGGTAAGCAGACTTTCAAGATGAAAAAGGATACATAAAGCTCTTCTGGAAGGATTTGGAGATTGTAATCAAAAGTACTCAAAATAATAGGATGGCTAATTACCTCATTAGTAAAATTACGAACTAAAGATGCAATTTAAAAATAAAATAAATAAATGCTCCCAGTTAGGCATCACAGACACAGGAGAAAGAAAAGTTTTATGTTTGCCTGGAGGACATTAAGAGGCCAAGTTTTCACATATGGTGCCCAGAGATGGTAAGTTGAATAGTATATGTTTTTAGAAAAATAATCTATATACCCAGGGTTGAAGAAATTGCACAGGGATTAGGAGCACATGCTTTGCATGTACGGGGCCCTGCTTTGATTCCTGATACCACATGGTTCGCTAGCCTCATTGGATGTGGCCTTTGTGGCTTTTGAGCACCTTCAGATGACCCTGGTGGTCTCCAGAATCACAGCTCCAAATATTGAACCAGCTGGTCCAGTGTGTCGACTATTGCTGGGAGTTGCCCCAGACCTTCTAAGCATTGATTGAGATGCACTCCCCTCCCCCCGCCCACACACACACACACATACCCTGACAGAAGAAAACCTACACCCATTTGCTATTTATCAGTGTCCTATTCCTAGTTTATCTACCCAATTAAGAGGAAAGCAGGGAAACCAATCATTTCCAAAAGAGGAAAAAATACAAGGGCTATTTTCCTCCACTTTCATTTTGGAAGGGATAAAGATTTGAGACACCTTCAACACACGATTCCAGAAACCAAGTGTCAATCTAGAAAGCCCCAGATGTTTTTTTCAAAAGAAGGGAAAAAATCCCACAGCCAATAAGGAACAGTTTTCTCTCATTTCTCTCAGCTGTGCTCACTGGGTCCTTCTTGGAGTAAATATTCATAGTTCTGAAATTCCCTTAGCGAGGACCATCTGACTGAGGCAAAATAGTGGGATAGCGGGACAAGATTTTCTTTTAAGGAATAGTACTTTAGAAATGGGATCAGTGGGCTGGAGTGACAGGACAAAGGATATGACACTTACCTTGCACATGGCAGGTCTAGTTCTATCCCTGGCACCACATATGGTCCACTGAGTCTCACTGGAAAAAATCCTGAGCATAGAGGCAAAAGTCAACCCTGAGAACCACTGGGGTGGCTCTCCAGAAAACTGAAAAGCTAAAAATTAAATGGGAGGCATTACTGCCTTGCTTCAGAGTGGGAGAAACATTGGTCATTAACAAAAAAGGTGTGACTCCAGTGACATTTAACCCAGACTCAGCTGGAGCAATTCATAGGAGAGAAAATCCAGAGTCTTCCGGAGATGTCAGCCATTCTTGCTCTCAGCTACCAGGTAAAGGTAAAGGCCCTCCCGTTGATCGTCCATTTGCTCGAGCGGGCCCAGTAACGTCTCCATTGGAGACTTTGTTGTTACTGTGTTTGGCATATCGAATACTCTCGGTAGCTTGCCGGGCTACCAGAACCGGTGTCTTTCCCAAGAACTGTCAGTTTAGCCTCACCAATTACTTCGGGTTCCACTTGCCTTCTGTTAGTTCTTTTTTTTTAAAAGTAAACATTTTATTTTATTTTATTTTTAAATTTTTATTAGTGAAACACCATGAGGTACAGTTGTAGACTTACAAATTTTTGTGCTTGGGCTTCAGTTATACAATGATCGAGTACCCGTCCCTCCACCAGTGCCCATTCTCCACCACCAATGATCCCAGTATCCCTCCCATCTCCACATCTCACCCCATCCCACCCCATCTCTGTGGCAGGGCATTCCCTTTTGTTCTCTCACTCCTTTTTGGTTCTGTGGTTTGTAATAGAGGTATTGAGTGGCCATCGTGTTCGGTCTATAGTCTACTCTCAGCACGCATCTCGCATCCCTAACAAATCCTTTAAAACCCTTTATTTGGTATTCCCTTCTCTATCTGAGCTGCCTTTCTCCCCAGCACGTGCTGTCAGCTTCCAAGCTATGGAGCAGACCTCCTGGTATTTATCTCAACTATTCTTGGGTGTTTGACTCCCATTCTGTTACTTTATATTCCCCAGATGAGTACAGTCTTTCTATGTCTGTCCCTCTCTTTCTGACTCATTTCACTTAGCATGATACTTTCCATGTAGTACCACTTGTATGTAAATTTCATGACTTCATCCTTTCTAACAGCTACATAATACTCCATTGTGTAGATGTACCAAAGTTTCTTTAACCAGTCATCTGTTCCCAGGCACTCAGGTTTTTTCCAGATTCTAGCTATTGTAAACAGTGCTGCAATGAACAAGCAAGTGCAGATGTCACTTCGACTATACTTTTTTGCCTCTCTGGGATATATTCCCAGGAAAGGTATTGCTGGGTCAAATGGGAGCTCAATTTCTATTTTTTTGAGAATCTTCATTCTCATTTGTTTCCAGGTATCTTTTGATTTCGTCCTTAACTTCCTTCCTGAACCACTCGTTGTTCAGCATTGAGTTGTTTAATTTCCAGGTGTTTGATTTGGTTCTCCGTGTCTGTGTGTGATTCACTTCTATTCTCACTGCATCGTGGTCTGAAAAGATTGTTCTAGTTATATCTTCCTGATTCTATTGAGGTATGTTTTATGGCCTAGCACATGGTCTATTTTGGAAAATGTTCTGTGCACACTGGGGAAGAATGTGTATTCTTTCTTTTGGGGGTGTAAATTCCTGTGTAGGTCTATAAACTCTTTCTCTTCTATTTCTTCTTTCAAAGCCAATGTTTCCTTGCTGAGTTTTGTTCTTGTTGATCTATTCAGAGGTGATAAGGCGATGTTGAAGTCTTCAGCTACTATTGTGTTGCTAGCAATGTCCTCCTTAAAATCTTTTAGCAGTTGTTTTAAATATTTAGCTGTTCCCTCATTAGGTGCGTATATATTTAAGAGTATGATTTCTTCCTGTTGTACGTATCCCTTGATGAAGAGAAAATAGCCTTCACTGTCCCTTCTATTCTTTTTCAACCTGAAATAAATGTTGTCAGATACTAGTATGGCCATCCCAGCTTTTTTGAGGGAGCTGTTTGCTTGCAGGATTGTTTTCCATCCTTTAATTTTGAGTCTGTGTTTGCTATGACTGTTGAGATGAGTTTCTTGTAGGCAGCATAATATTGGGTTCTGTCTCTGAATCCATTTTGCTACTCCGTGTCTCTTAATTGGTGAATTTAGACCGTTGACGTTGGGAGAGATTATTGTTTTGGGGTTTTGTGTCATCTTTCTGGAAGGGTGTGTTGTGCTTGTCAGGTTTTTCTTGTCTTCTAGTAGCCCCTTTAGCCCTTGTTTTAGGTTTGGTTTTGAGTCTATGAAGTTCCTGAGCTGCTGTTTATCTAGAAAATAGTATACTGTTCCTTCGAATTTGAGTGAGAGTTTAGCCAGATAGAGTATTCTTGGTGAAGCATTCATTTCAGTGAATTTTTTCACTATATCCCACCATTGCCTTCGGGCTTGGAGGGTTTCCTCTGACAGGTCTGCTGTGAATCTAAGGGGTGCTCCTTTGTATGTGATTTCCTTCTTTGACCTTGCTGCTTGCAGTATTGTGTCTCTATAGGCAGCATCGATCATTCTAACTATGATATGTCTTGGAGTGTTCTTGTTAGGGTCTCTTTTAGCTGGAACCCTTTGGGCTCCTTGAACCTGAATGGCTGCATTGTCAAGCTCTGGGAATTTTTCAGCAAAAATTTATTTAACCATGGCTTTTTCATTGGGGTTGTTTCCCTGAGCTTCTGGTACTCCAATGATTCTAATGTTGTTCCTCTTGGAATCATCTCTTAGGACTCTGATTCGCTCTAGAGCTATTTTGAGGTCCCTTGCCATTGTTTGTTGTTGCCTGTTGGCTTGGTGCAGCTGATCTTCCAGCTCACTGATTCTGTCTTCAGCTGTGGTCATTCTACTGTTGAGGGCACAGACTAAGTTTTTTATTTCATCTACAGAATCTTTAATTCGTGACATTTCTGTGAATAGTTTTCCTATTTCTGCTCTCAATTCTTCCTGGATTTTCTTGATTGTCTGATCCATTGTTTCTTTCATGTCCTCCTTCAATTTACTGGATATCTGTCTGACTGTTTCATTGAGTTCATTAACATCTTCATGACTTCATATCTGAATTCTTTGTCAGAGAGTTCCCTTAGGTGAGTAGCACCTACTGAAGCTTCTGGACTCTTTTCATCGTCCTCCCCACATGGTGGGGATTTGCATTGTTTCTTCATGTTGGTGTGTAGGTATGGGGACTGTGATGTTACACTAGATTTCTTGGTGTGACTAAACTACCTGTAGCTGCATGAACATCTTCCCACCTAGATTTAGACCACGACCACTTCTACCGAAGCCATGTCCACTTCTGAAGAGGCCACGCCCCCACGGGAACCTGGTGTGTGTGGGGGGGGGGGGTAAAGACTGGGTGGGGAAGAAGATGGGCACAGTGTTGGGGACAAAGAAGAAGAGGCAGAGGCTTGGGGCTGCTTTTGTCCCAGGGTCCGAGAGGATGCCTGTGGCGCTTGCACGGAGAAAGCCAAGTCCCGGGTTTGAATATTGGAGGATAAACTGACCTGGGTGGGGAAGAAGACCAGCACCTTCTGTTAGTTCTTAACCACTTTCTTTTTGTTAGTCAGCAAGTTGTGATAATTGAGGGGGTCTTGAGGTTTATCCAACACCTTCTCTTAAAATTTCAAGAGAAATAGCAGTAATCCTACGTAAAAAAAAAAAAATCAAGAGGATTGCTTTTAGGAGGAGCATGGAGCTCTGATTCTTATTCTTGACTCCTTGAAAGACTTGCTGTACTCAGATTAACATAAATGAAGAACAAGGACCCTCTTTGAAAGAGAATGAATTTTACAAACTGGTCACCTTATCTCACTTCCTACCTACTTAGCAAACGAAAGATTTTCCATGGCCACTGCTAGACTCTCCTGCTTGTGACAGTTGTGTTCTGGCTCTGAGTGGAAAGTGAAGCACTTTTGGTTCTTTCTCCCCCAGGAGTCTAGCTGGTCAGGACACAGAATGAGCCACAGAGACAAAGAGTGAGTGTTGTTAAGGTACAAATAAGGACACAAGAGCGAGACTCAGGGTGACAGCAAGCAAACTCTTCGAGGCATTACATCAAAGGGAGAGCACTGAGATTTGAACCTATCAACCCATCACTGTGGGGTGGGTCTCTGTTCCATAGATCTGTGCAAGCCAACATTGACCTTGAAAATTTTTGGGTTCTCCTTGTTCTCTTTCTGCAGCATCTGCCAGTGTACCATCTGCTGGGCCTTCAATGAACATGTAAGATCTAAGCTAGTTGTAGATCCTTGACTATTGTCTCAAAATTTGCATATAAAAACTCAAATTCAGATGCTTAGATGTAAATCTACTGTACAGCTTAAGTAGATGAGTCTGGGTCCCTCCCTAATGTCCAGGCCTTTCCTTTCATCTGTGTATGGCATCACTTGTCCTGTCCCTCCATGTCTAGCCCAGATTACATCTTGTTTTGTCCTTTGTTGTCAGCCCACCTCCAGTGAACAATGGCCTCATCTTGTTCAGACACTATTCTGTCCAGTATATGTATTTCTGGTCTGAAACCTGCAACTGGAACCCTGTAACCTGTGTCCTCTTGCTGAGGCTTGCTGCTCTGTTACCTGTCACTGAGCCACTCTAGGACTATACACCAGCAGCTCCCTGTCCCCACAACTTTCTATAGTCTCCTCTACAGCCATGTTTGTGCATGTGGGTACCTCAACTGTCCTGTGACTTGTCTGGGTATAAGTGAGGGAGCAAAGAATCACTTATCTTGGGACTTCCTTTTTTTTTTTCTTTTTGGGTCATACTGGTGATGCTCAGGGATTACTCCTGGCTCTGCACTCAGGAATTACTCCTGGTGCTTGAGGGACCATATATGATTCTGGGAATCGAACCCAGGTCGGCTGCATGCAAGGCAAATGCCCTACCCACTGTGCTTTCACTCCAGCCCCGGGACTTCCTTTATCTCTTAGTACCTCCTACTCTCAGCCATTCCATCACCTTTTTTTTTTTATCTTTATATTCTACCCATCCGTCACCTATTTTGACTGGACAACCAAATAAATTAACAAGTTTACCAAGAGCCCCACCCTTTCACTCCCACTAAACATCAAGAGGTTCAGAATTGCCATGTGGGGAAGATTAAGAAAATTAGTAGTGGTTGCTTTTGATTATCAGTATAACTAGGAAGGGAGCATGATCTACATTTAACAGGCAGGGCCAAAGATGCTAGTTGTCTTGCAATGCATCTGCCTTCCCTAACCACAAAGAATCATCCTTCCATCGACATCCTTCATGACTTTCAAATGATCCACTGCACATGCATATACATGAACATCTTATTTTTCAGCCTAGAACTTTCTTCTATTTTACATATAAACACAGAAGACTCTTTTGCATTTTGCACAATTTTATTATGCTCTGAAATTTCCAGTTGATTGAGGAAAGATTATTCCTTGCTTTGTTTGAGACTTTACCCCGAGTTGTCATGCTTCAGAATGTCAGTTGGTGACAGGAGCATTGCTCTAGGTGTTTGAGTCTCGACACTGTTCTCCTGTGTCAGCCTGCCCCAGGCTGTCACAGGCACAGTGGTGGTCTAGATCTGACACCAGGGCACATGGTATTTATAACATGGAAATAAATATACTTTACTTTAAGGGACTTTGAAAAATGTTGGGATCGGAGAGATAGTACATGGGTTAAGGCACTTGCCTTGCACTTAA
Source organism: Sorex fumeus (assembly GCF_029834395.1). Classification (NCBI taxonomy): domain Eukaryota; kingdom Metazoa; phylum Chordata; class Mammalia; order Eulipotyphla; family Soricidae; genus Sorex; species Sorex fumeus. Next base: position 26,546,028 of record NW_026606066.1, read on the forward strand.
CCAACCTCAGTTCAATAACTGGCACTCTATGGTTCCCTAATCATTGCCAGGAGTGATCTCTGAGTACAGAACCAGGACTAAACCCTGAGCACAGCCAGATGTGGCCCAACACCTGCTCTCCCCTTCATTTACAGAGATTACCACTTCTTTGAAATTATACCTATTCTGTGTCCAAACAGCATAAACTGGTATGTTATAGATACTAAACACCTGAACTGGTAAGAACAATGAAGACCAAGACTTATACTCTACTGATTGGAGTCAATAGAATCTGATCAATAGAGTCAATAGAGTCAATTTCAGCTTACTATAATAAATTTCCAGTATAAAATCACACCTATATTCACCATGATAGTTGACAATTGTCATGATGATTCCTGGAAGTGACCAAATACAATGATATCCAGGTGGTACCCTGACTCCAGGAACTATCTACCCCTGAGATTCTTTCCCTGAAAAAGTTTGAATATTTTATCAATCTAATTAATTTACCCTATTCCCATACCTACATAAACCAGATGTTTGTGTAGAAATAGTTTTACTTTCTCTGATTCTTACACCGTGTGCTATTGCTTTTAATGTTCTTTAATGAATATATTCTTTGTTTTTTTCTGACTCACGCTTGAATTCTTTCCTGTGTGGGTCAGATAAACCCACATCTGAATCAGGATGTAATGGCCTCTGTCATCCTGACCAGATACTTTCTGCATCACTTTAATAAAGGTCCTAATTTCTGTGAGTTGATTACCAGCCTTCTTCAGATTCCAGTTTATATTAGATAACAGACCAAGTTGTGCCCTAAAATTTTCTTGATCATGCCTCAGACTTTCTCATTTGAAATCTTGGACTTGCTATTTTCCTAGGCATATCCAGAACCCAATTCATTCTGACTTGTGGTCATTTACAAAGTAAAAACATTTTCAAAATGGAAAGCACTTACATCTTAAATAGCACAGTGCCCCAAAAAATCTTATTTTAGCCCAATATTTTTATTACCTAAAGAAAGGGTTACATAATTTATGCTTGCATGGTGCACTAGAATGGCTACTTCCCACCAGAAATAGTGCGTGTGAGCCATGCTTTGGTAACAGTGAAACAGACAAGATACCCTGAAACATACCCACATGTTGGGACTTGGAGACCTTGCCTCCACCAACCAGTCTTCAGAATATAAGTAGTAGACACAACAGTCTACTTAACAATTGCCATAGAATTACCTTTAAAGTCGTTTACTAGAGAGGGCCGAAGAGATAGGACAGGGTTTAGGCACTTGCTTCTCATGTGGAAAACCAAGCTTCAATCACTAGCACTGCTTATGGTCCTCCAAGGCACATCAGGAGTGATCCCTAAGCACAAGAGGTAGTAATAATAGCTGAGCACCACTAGGTATAGCACAGAAACCAAAAAACCACTGGAGTGATAAAGAGAAGGGCTAGGGAGTTAGCTCAAAGGAATGGAGCACAGATTTGGCAAGTTCAAGGCCCTGGATTGAATCCTCAGCACCCTACGGCCCCAAATAGTCAGAGTTGACTCTGCTAACCTCCAGTGCAGACCTCCAGCTTGAGCAGCACTGAACTTCTGGAGACTGAACAATGAATTGCTGTTCCCAGCAGTTGAGGACCACAAAGAGTAACTCTTGAACTTCCAGGCATTTGGGGGGAGGTCCAAAGAAAGTCAAATAAAACAAAGCAATAAAAAGTGATTATAAAAAATGATCTTTTGTGTGGATGTGTTTTAGTTTGAGACTCAGATAAAAATCTACCATAGTAGCATTTTAAAATAGCAGCAATAAAACCTAAGAACCAACTAAGTTTAGGAGGGCAGAGGACCAAGCTATCAACCACTGAGATGAAGCAAGCAGAGTAGGGGAGGCTCACTAAGGCAGGCATGATGACTCACAATCACGATCATCCTGTTGTTCATCGATTGCCTAGAGCAGGCACCAGTAATGTCTCCTTCCTAGCCTGAGATTTTAAAAGAGCCATATTCAATGCTCTTTCAGGGCTAGGAGAATGAGACCTATCATTGTTACTGATATTTGGCATATTGTGTAAGACATGGGAAGTTTGCCAGACTGCCGTGCGGGCAGGATACTTTCAGTAGCCTGCCAGGTTCTCCAAAGTAAAAACAAGATAATAAGATGTCGCATGGCTGCGAATGCTGGGAGCTGGGTTTTACAATCTCTGGGTCCTGGCCATTGATGGGACCAACTGGTGCCGGCAGCAGCTGGTGGGTATAATGCCTACCTACTGGAAGATGGGGGATCTAGGTGGAGAAGGCCCAGTCCCTATCTGAGCAGGCTTGGGGATCTCAGACCGGGACCCGCATGCCTGGGTTCCTCTGCCGATTCCTTCATGCATGAGGCTTGTCCGGATGTGTGGAGAGTAGTCTCAGCATGGCTGTGGCTGGTTCTGGAGGTCTTCAGCTGCCGGGGCTCTGCTCGGGGTGGAGAGGGAAACTCAACCCGCCCCCCTCTAAGGGGCCCGGGTGAGGACAGCCAGGTACAGGGGCAGGAGACTCATGATGACTATTGGTATACAAATGAGGGCAGGTTTTAGGCACAGAAGCAGTTTAACTGGGCAGAATAAAGTTGGTTTGTTTTCTTTTTTTTTGACATAATTTGACTTGTCTTTAACACATACTCTCACACACACCACCAAAAGCATTAATGCACTGCAATGGAATGTGCAGACACTGTAAAAAAGGAATATGAAGTAAACACTCATCCTCACCCCACAGGCAGAGGCATGCATCCTAGAGGCAGGGTGGAGGCAAGCAGGTAGACCAGTTGTCTGGGCTAGAAAGGGAAGCTGGTTACAGGAGACAGATTCAGGAAAACCCCTCTAGGGTTATGGAAGGCAACTCAGGTATGGGGTGTGTGGTAAAACCTCTGCAGGTCCTGGAACTGCTGTGGAAAGCAGTATGTAAGTAAAGCAGTATGTAAACCTGTCACTGTCTGGTTTCACAAGGGGGTGCTTAGAGCTGCAATGGAAAAATAAGAGGAAAAAATTTGCTTATCACCCCTTCCCATTCTCCTGAAGACATCAAAATGTAGGTTTTTACTGTTGGTTTGTTTTTTGTTTGTTTTGTTTTGTTTTGCCCCTTGTGTTATTCTCCAGGCTCCAAAAAGTAGTTTTTTCATGTCAAAAGGCACAACCAAGAAAAGGCAAAGAGGAGAGGCAGAGGGCAGTTCTCTTTGTGCCAGGCATGCACTTTTTTATATCTATTATCTCTGTTCTACTCCTTTTCATCCCACAGAGCATTATGATCAGCCGCCCATTATAGAAGGAACAAAAAACCAGAATGGTTACAGTACTTGCCCAAGGTTACACAGTCTAAGCAGCCAAATTCTTAACCATTACACTTTATGTAACTCCAACTTACATCAATCATTGGTTTTACATATAATAATATTTTCTCTTATAGTTGCAGTTTCTAATCTGTTTCACTCCACACATCTCATGTTCACATTTTCTGTTAATGTAACAAAATACTAGTGAATTCAAAGAGTCACAATTCTTTAACCTGTTTAAGAATGGAAAAAAATCACAAGAAGCTGAGAGCTCCCTCTAATCTCAGTGATTCAATAATCAGTATTGCTCAAGACTGCTGTCTCCTTTCTCTGTCTCTTCCCTTAATCATTTGAGGTTGGGGAGGCTGGAGGCCATTCCTGGCATTACAACCGTATAGTGCCAGGAATTTTATCTAGGGCTCTCACATGCAAATCATGTGCTCCAACCCTTTAAACTCTCTCCCCAGTTCTATTCCTTCTTTGGTTGGTTTGTTTGTTTGTTTGCTTGCTTGCTTGCTTGTTTGGGGAGAGCACATCCAGTTGTGTTTCAGGGCTTTTTCAAGGCTCTATGCTCAAGGGTCACTTATAGCAATGCTCTTGGAGGTCCATATCCAGTGCCAGACATCAGTGTCAGTCACATGCTTAGCCCCTGTACTATCTCTCCAGCCTGAGATAACAACTTTGGACTCAATCAAAGTTCCTTTCTGACAGTAACTAATTTGAATTAGTGGAGTTTCTAAAATGCGTGTCACTACTTACAAGGCTCTAAAACACTAGACTATTTAAAATAATTATCCATTCTAACTTTTCCAACATAACAAAATTTTTATGATTAGTACAGTTGCATAAAAATTTGGTTCTGTTTGTAAGTACAAATATGCAATATTGCAAATATATGTTATAATTATTTTATGATACATGTAAAATGTATTGTAAATATTAAGTATCACTGTATCACTGTCATCCTGTTGTTCATCGATTTGCTCCAGCGGGTGCCAGTAGCATCTCCATTCATCCCAGCCCTGAGATTTTAGCAGCCTCTCCTTACTCATCCTTCCCAATGGCCGTATTGGAGGCTCGTTCAAGGTCAGGGGAATGAGACCTGTTATTTTACTGTTTTTGGCATATCGAATATGCCATGGGGAGCTTGCCAAGCTCTGCCTTGTGGGTGGGATATTCTTGGAAGGTCGTCGAGCTCTCTGAGAGGGACAGAGAATTTATATAAGAGGATACAAGCAAGAATATTAAAACCAAACACATGTGTGCTGCTTTAGGTACTTCAGTGAGCTAGACTATAAGAGGTCCTGTGGCCACAAATGTGGCCAGAGCTTCCAGGAGCTTTGTTTTATAGTCTCTGGATCTTGGTCTTTGATGGGATTACATGGTGCCAGGGACAGTTTGTGGGTGTGACTTCCAAGATACTGGAAAGTGGGGGATCTGGGTGGAGTCCAGATCTGAGCAGGCTTGGAGATCTCAGTCCCGGGTCCTGCATGCCTGGTATTAAGTATAGTAGTTGAATATTTTATTTTGTTAATTTTTATTTTATTGTTGTATAGCTGTTCACAATAATTTATTATGTTCTATATTCCAACAGAATCCCAACACTATTACCCTTTCCTACCACTAATATTTTAAATATTCTCCATCACCATCCAAGCCTACATCAATAGCAGGCCCTAAAAAATTTATGTTGTATTGGTTGTTATGAATAATCTGCTAAAAATGATCAAAGTTTCCTTAGAAGAAAGTGTGTAAAGATTGTTGTATCTCAGTCTGTAGCCATTAAGCCCTTGTATAAGAGATCACCTTATGTTCTACACCACTGATATACCAGGAGTAGCACACTAGATTGGATGGGTTGTAAAATAGAAGGTAGCTGATCTCCATTAGATGCATATTTTATCCATGCGTACATATATGTTTATATACTTGTAATTAAATTATCTTGTTATTAATTATAGTCTCACACAAATGAACATTAGCATTCACAAGTCATCGTTTCTCTGGTATAATTTTCCTATAGAGTCCCCTGCTTGCCAATAGCCAATAGACCTTGAACTTTGCACATGTTGGTATTAACCCTAGATGATATAAGGCATTTCTTGTGGAGCTCAGTAATAATAGTAGAAGTTTCATTTGAGACCAATGTATGTGTTTTAAATCATTATAAACTCTTTTATTTACTTGATAGCACAGCGGGTAGGGCGTTTGCCTTACAAGCGGCCAACATGACCGACCCAAGTTCGATTCCTCCACCCCTCTCGGAGAGCCCGGCAAGCTACCGAGAGTATTCGATATGCCAGACACAGTAACAACAAAGTCTCCAATGGAGACGTTACTGGGCCCGCTCGAGCAAATCGACGATCAACGGGAGGGCCTTTACCTTTTACCTTTACTTGCCTTCAGAAACTGAGATATAAGAGCAATGTCTAATATGGATGACATTATAAATAATGTGTTGTCATTCATTTTGAGACAGATCTGAAAGCCATTTTCATCAAGCTGTGATGAAAGTAAACTAGTGTATTCGAATCCATGCAGTCAAAGAATGCAAACAGACTCCAGAAAATAAATTTAAACTTCTCAAAAGATGAAAATTAAGTTAACATTATTATGTAATTTATTATTAGAGCATAATTATCAATATACCTTGGAAATTTAAAAGCAGAAATTATGTGCTAGGTATTAATAAAACTGAGAGAAACAGATAGGAAAATAAAATAGTGACTGAAGAGATACCATAGCAGCTGGACCTGAGTTTGATATCCAGCAACCCATAAGTTTCCTGGAGGCTCACCAGTAATGATTCATGAGCACAGAACTAGGAATAAGCCCTGAGCAGCACTAGGTGTGGTCCCCAAATGAAAAAAATTAACAGCAAAAAGAAAATTGACATTGAGAGGTTGCAAACTCAAATGCAGGGCAGGTAAAGGAAATGAGGGCAGACTGAGAGATATGTGAAAGGAGAGACAGGGAGACAAGAGGATGAACTCCCTGTCTGATGACTCAGTGAGTATTAAAATATCTGCAGGTGAAAAAGATACTTGGGACTTTCTTCAAAGTAATAGAGGGCAATTCAGGGAGGAGACAAGACTTTAGATGTATAAGACAAGCTCTAAGTCACTCTTGTTTCTTTTGTTAATCCCTCCTCCTTCTCACCCTTTCCTTCAATTGTCACTGATATTGTTCTGATTACCCGGAAGCATGAGCACACACACATACACACACACACACACACACACACACACTTCACACTCAACCAATCAGCCATTGTATTCACTACTGAAGACTACAGTCCTTTATTTGCTAGGACACATGCTCACCAAGGTGTGCACACTTAGTTGAGGACCATACATTAAGGTATTTCACCACATAATCTTCACCAATTCATAGTTGCTACACTCTAGCTTTGGAGTCAGGAAAATAAACTCTCATCCTTATATTGTCACTTTGTATAATTGTTTGTCATGTTGCTTAAAAGGTAAACAGAGCAATGATTCATTTGCCAGTCGCATGTGTATGCCAGCTCATCTTTTTGCATGCAGTAAGCCTAGAGTACTCAGCCACATGCATTAGCAGTAGCACTGTAGCACTGCCCTCCTGTTGTTTATCAATTTGCTCGAGCAGGCACTAGTAATGTCTCATTGTGAGACTTGTTGTTACAGTTTTTGGCATATCAAATACATCACAGGTAGCTTGCCAGGCTTTGCTGTGCGGGCGGGATACTCTCGGTAGCTTGCTGGGCTCTCTAAGAGGGACGGAGGAATCAAACCCGGGTCAGTCGCGTGCAAGGCAAACATCCTACCCACTGTGCTATTGCTCCATCCCACATTAGCAGTAAATGTAAACAAATCCTTTAAAGACCACTTGCTCAGTAGCTATAGCAAGTTGATAACGAGAGGTGACCACCAATTGATGCCTGTTGGAAATAACCCTGTCCTTGGAACTATTATACATGTGGGTAATTAACTACTGAACCTTATGCCACACCAAACAATTGTAGAAAGTTTCAAAAGTATGGGAATTTTAGATGTTCTAAGATCACCCACTGCGGTTAGGAGACAAAATAAACTCATTTTTATATGAGTACTGAGGATGGTTTATCAGATAATGAAACCAATGATAATAAGAGTGAATCTTCAGACACAAAATAAAATTTTCTAAGTTCATATTTTGCAACACTGTAGTAAACTTTCTCAAGAGCAATATTTCAGCTATAATGCACAAATTAGTAATAGCTAACGTTTGAATCTGATGTTGAATTGTTTTTATTATTGGAAAAACATTCAATAAACTTTTTTAAATGTAGGAGTATTGCTAACACTCACTAAACTATTATGTAGAAATGATGTTCTATGAATTGGTCTAGTTGATGTTAGCATCTATTCACAGGTAATCAGCTCCTAATTTTGCAACAGTTTAATAATAAGTTACTAGTTAAGTAATGCAAGCCAACTTTATTTTTAAGCTCCACATAGTGGTTGCACTACACTTTTTGAGGAAAAAAAATGAGCATACAATCTGCAATGATTATGCAGTGCAATGTGGTCTGCTTGTAGTGCTCTCCAGGGGTTACTGTGGTCCACACACATACACCCCCCCCCACACACACACACAGATGCTCATCAAGGGTCACACTTCCCGGCCCTGGCACTTGCCTATCATTTTAGTTTTGGTGCCCACTGTGGGCCACACCCCACTTTTGTAGTGTTTGCACACACCTAGATATTGTGTGGCCAGAAATTGCTTTTAGTATTGGGGATTGCATGCAGCAAAACCACCAGGATCAAAAGACTACTGCCAAGATCACACACACACTACACGTGAGACACCAGAGATTTGACCACTGCAAGGCAGGTGCTCTAAACTACTGTACTATTCCTCTTATTTTTGAGCTATAGTTTTTGAAGATAGTGATGTGTGCCTAACTTGTGTGTTCTAATTTTGTTTATTTCTGCACATATTTGAACTTTTTATAAATAAAAAGTAAAAACCACTATTAGAGCATGCAAGAAAAGAGAGATCTATAAGGTTGAAAATGTTCAGCCTCTGTTATAATTGGAAAATATCACATAAAATAAATGTCGGTACCACTATCTGACCACAAGCACCTAATTCTCTGCTGTCATTAATAAGAATGGCCCAATGCCAGTAGGATTATGTGGTGCAAAGACAGTTTCTATTTTTATGTCTCCAGAATATATTCATAAATATTTATCAAAGTATGGGAGAACTGGGTTCTAAACTATAAAATTTGGACATCCTTCAGTCACCCCCACCTACACACTCACATCTTACTTAGAAGCATCAAGCATAATGCTAAGAATCTTCAGACTATACCTTACTCCTTAGAAATCAAACATGTTCTTACTGTCCTCATGACTGGACAGTCAGAGACCCTGAGGTCAAGGTCAGGCCTTATGGATTCCCAGACTACAAGAATATAACAGACATAGCAATACAGGGAAAAGAGAGAAATATGCAGGGTGAGATTAAAAAAAAGAGAATGGCCCTTACAGAAAAATTCCTGAGAATGGACCCAGGATATGTACCCAGGATACATAGAAGATATTCCTTCCAAACATCTTGCTCTTCTCCAGCCGCTTTCATTTACTATCTTGCAATGTCTTAAGCCCAACCTAGAGTCCCATTCCCCTACCTTCTGAGCAATCACATTCTCCAACCTCCAGAGCTGGAACCCCAGACAATCCTCTGGTCACGTACAGGAAGAGAGCCATCTGAACCAGAAATGCGGTTCTAGGAGCTGCCTCTCACAGAAGCTCCCTCCACACCTGACGGTCCTGAAGTTCCTCAAAGAGGCACCTAGCAGAGTGGGGTGAACACACAGGGACCTGGGCACAGTCTTGCCATCATGGGGTTAACTGGAAGTTGGCAAGAGCTGTTTCTGGGTAAGGCAGAGAGATGAGTCTGGATGTGAGACAGCATAGAAATGCCAGTCCACAAGCGAACTCCTGAGCTTCCTGAACTACTGTGCATGCAAAAGAGAGAGATCATCTAGGCCAAACACACCCCAGTTCTAGAGGTGCTTTGGAATGCTTTCGTTGTCACAAGAGGTCAGTTACCACATGCCCCTTTGCTCCCCATCTTAGGAGTAACAAAACCTGTCCCTTTCCAAAAGGCACATGTGTCACAGAGCTGCCCCAGTGTGATTAAGAGCAGCTGGAAATGCTCTTCTTTCCACTTCTTGGATCAGTCTGGTTTGGTGACAGCACAAATGACAGAATAATTCAGTTGTGACAGGAGTACCACAAGGGGACACACTTGTCAGTGGGCCCATCTGTCTGCTGTCACTCTCTATCTGTCAAATGCAAAAAAGATTGTGCTGCTTCTGGGAATGCACAGGAGGAAGGAGTTGGACTCAACTCACTTATCCGGGTTCCACTCATAACTCATCAAGAGGCAATGGTCCTAAATTAGAGAAGGAACATCAGTAAACAGTCCCCAGGATGGACAGCTATGAATCTAGAACTGCCAACTCCCCGAGGAAGCTACAGCTCTTCTTTCTTACAGTCTGTAGCTACACAAAAAACAAGTGTATGCAAAAGTCATATGATTTGTCCAAACTCTTATGATGTGAGAACCATAAATCCAATGTTAGAACACAGGGCAATAAACTGTATGATTTCTCCCCTCAGTAAATGCAGGAGCTGGGGAGGAAAAGCTACCCACACATAAAAAGTTATTCAATTTTCTGGGTCTTATCCACTCATATAAGCCCACAAAATTCACATCGGAATTTAGAATCCAATGATTACAGAAAATTCTAGATATTACAAGTTCACAGTGGTCTCAGTTCAGCCCTTCATGGTTCTGTTTCATACATATTACCTGATCCCCTCAACCAAACTAAAAGATCTCCTGAGGTACCCCCTGATCTCCAAGATGTTCTTCAGGACATCTTGAGAAGTTTGGAAAAGTATCAGACAGTGGACAAACCCCAATGGTGCTGTCTTGCAGATTCTGGTGTCCCTTTTCTCAGGACTTAGCACTCTTCACTGTGACCTTTTAGTGCTATAAGATAACAGGTGTTGGATCTTATCACCATATAGTGACAATATAGCAGTAAATAGTATGAGGAATAGTGCTGGCAACCAATAGGACACATTCTTTGAAAGAATAAATGGCTTTTACAGCTTTGCTCTAATAATCTTCAAAGAAAATATAAAAGCTTATAAAACAGTACCAATATCCACGTTATTTAAAAAATGAAAGGGAATAAATAGAAAATGATGAAGTACAGAGAAAATTTACCTATGTCAGTTTTACAGATATTTTCATGAATATGCATTTTCCCCATGACCACATGAGACTAACCCTGCTGGAACTGCTATCTGAAAAGCCATGAGCCCATAAAGACTATGTCTGTGTTCCTGAATACCTAACACAGTAGCCCGCACTCCTAGCATGTCAGAGGATTTCCTGCAGCTTTCTCACACACCTCCACACCATGATTACAGATGCCATGATGGGCTTTGCCCAAATACATAGAAGCACTTCCCCAGCCACTGGAAACATGTAGATGTTTCCCAACTTGAGCCATAGACAGGCAAAACCACTAATTTTTCAAACCCTATAGTTAACCCAGACACAAAATATAAAATATATGAAGGTAGAAAACAACCAGAGACCCACACCATTAAATATGTGGGACCATCAGCTCAGATAGACTATGGATAGCCTATCCTCTCTGCCTTGTCATCATATGTTTTTCTTTTGTCTTTGTATAGTCAAACCCATTGAGCAAGGACTTAGATAAGTCTGGGTCATGAAAGAAGAAGTTATTTTGGAATTTGGTTTGGCAGAGTAAAAGTAAAGAAAGAGTTATATAGTGTCACCTATGTTTGCTCCTTTCCATCAATTGTGCTGAGTCTAAATGCATGTGTGGCATGTGTGTACGTGCACACACACACACACACACACACACACACACACACACACACTGTGTTGAGACAGACTTCATAGTGCCAGGTCTGGTTTCCAAACAGCTGGAGCATAAAGCAGCAGTTGGCAAGGACAGACAATAACAAGAGACACAGTATTGGGTCCAGATTGACACAGAGTTCTTGGCATTACTACATTGCAACCCTTTTTCTCAGAATTGGAAAACTTCCAGGTCTCCAAGCCCTTTCCCAAATAGCAGATCCTAGACCTTGTATGGAAAAGGAAAATTTAATAGGCAAAGCCATTTGCCTCTGACTGTTTTCAAGCTATATCAAATTATACTTGTTAGACTGGGTCTCTAAGTGAAATGAGTTGGCACGTTAATAAGAACAATGGCATGAAAGTAGTAAAGTTCATTTTCTCATATGTTATAACGTGAAGAACCTTGTACATAATTACTCTAATGCTCTCATGTTACAGTTAAGGAAAATGAGTTTCAAAGAAGTTATATGACTTGATGAGGTCACACTGCCAGTTAGTGGCAGAGTTCGTGCCCTGACTTCCAGGTAGCACTCTATTTATTCCCTGCCTTACAGTTCTCATGATTCATTTTACATCCATCATTAGCTTCCTGAAAAGTTACAATATCCAAATTGTGGTTTTGCAATGCCATATTCATAGCTGAAGGAACATGCCGTGAGCTCACTAATAGGGTTCTCTGTTCTTACCCAGCTACAGGACACAAAAAGATTTCATGGGGTGGGCACACCAAGTGATGACTTGAGTGATTGGCAAGGCAATATGGCAATGACTTCCTTAGTCATTTTCTTTTACTGAGAAAACAACCCAAAAATCAGTCTATTGTTAGTGGTTAAGAGTTAAAGACATTACAGTGGTTAGAAGTGCTGGGTTTGGGTGCTGGGCCTGCCATTTACAGTAAAGTGACTGTAGTATGGTTTCTTTGTATTTCTAAACCTCAACCTCTGCATCAGGGATTAAAAAAGCACTTTCCTCAGAGAGTGGTGGTAAGGATTAAGTGACATGAGATGGTAAAGAAGCTTCTCATGTGCCAACTGCCCCAATTATCTAATAAATTCAGTCTTTCGTTTTTCATTAATTCTGGCTTTTTAAAACCCTTATGTAACTAGACAAACCAATCATTCATCCAGATAACCTCTACCGAAGTTGTTTCCTGACAGTGGATAATATGAAGTATCAATGCCATTGGAACTGCTAAAATATGTATCAGTACTTTCAAGGGAGAGGCTAGGAGATAGTACAGTGGTTAAGGCATATTCCTAGCATGCACTCAACCAGGTGATGTGTGGTCCCTGGGGTATTCTCAGGCATAGTACTTCCAGCACAACAGGGATCAAGCTGCTTTGCAAACTCAGACCCTTGCACTGAACCAATGGCCTGACTGACTGAGTCATTCCCCCAAGTCTCCTGAGCAACATTTGGATGGCTCTCCCACAAAAAGTACTTTTACATTACAGGTATCAAAAAAAAAATTGAGCTCTTCAAAAAAAAAAAAAAACAGCTGATAGGGCATTTGCCTTGCATGTGGCCAACCTGGCCAACCCTCCCCTCTTGGAGAGCCCTGCAAGCTATTCAGAGTATCTTACCTGCACAGCAAAGCCTGGCAAGCTACCCGTGACGTATTCAATATGCCAAACACAGTAACAAGTCTCACAATGGAGACATTACTGCGCCCGTTCTAGCAAATCGATGAACAATGGGAGGACAGTGACAGTGATTTAAATTAAGGTTAACCCTCCTCTTATCACCAGGATCCCCTTAAACATTCCTATCTTACAGTCTTATTTACATCCCCTTTTTCCCTATTAACTAACACCATCAACCTCAATATCTCCATAATCTTTTATATCATCATCCTCTTTAATCATCATTCTTTACCAGAAGCCAGTGACCATCAGTGATACCTATCTAGAGGGAAGTTAATTTGGCCTTTTACAAAAAAGAAGACATAAAACAGTGTAATTTCTGTTAAATGGGGCAGGAAAACTCAAGAACAAAGGAGTAAGGAATTGTCTTTGAAATTAACCAATGAGAAGCATATTCAGACACTAGAAAGCTCTCTATAACTCTCTTAGGAGACACTAATCTGTAGCCTCTAAAAGGTAAACCCACTATTGGAAAAGAGGGTTTTCCAGTAGAGAGCACTCTCTCTCTCTCTCCCTCTTTCTCTTTCTCTCTCACTCTCTCTTTCTCTCTCTTGCTCTCTCTTGCTCTCTCTCTTGTGCTCTCTCTCTTTTACTCTCTCTTGCTCTCTCTCTCACTCTCACTCTCTTTCTCTCTCTCTCTCTCTCTCTCTCACACACACACACACACACACACACACACACACAAAATAGCTTTGCTTTCACAAAGAAGCCAAAGTTCCAAGGTCCTTAAATCTCAGAACAGTGTTTTTCAAATGTGAAAGAACTGTACATCTAAGTAAACTCATAAAAATTACCTTCTTTTAAATTATTAAAAATATGAAAAAAAGAAGAGTTCAAGTTTGTGCAAAAACTTCAGTGACAACTTTCTTTACAGGTATGACTTTTATTCTTATTCAACATGTATTAGTCACTCAAAACTTAGGTGATAATTTAAAAAAGAACAGCTATAGGTGACAAGTATAAGGACAGTTTTAGTGTTGAAAATAACTCCAAACACTTTTACTATAGATTATTTATTCAATCCCATATTTTTCAATCCTCTAGAAAGGCCGATTCCCAGGCACGCACCACAGCCTTAACTGTAGTACACCTTTTTTCTGCCTTCTCCAGAGGGCAGATTGTTACCCTCTCTATTATTTCTGTTTCAGTAGTTGAATTTGATCTCAGGCCCTAAACCAATTTTTCTCAATCTAGATAGTCATTTGGATTGGTGTCTGACAGAAGCTGAACAGGGTTGAGCATATTCATTTAAAGTCTCAGGCTAAAAATGTAATTAAAAAAATACACACACACACAAAACAAAACTTGAGCTTCAAGCAACTAAGGGGCAGCATTTCTTCAACAATATGCAGAAGACAGCATCTACTAAATGCACCATGATGACCTTAATCTGGAAAATGAATTTGATCTCTTTTTTTTTTAGTGTCTTGATAGATGAACAAGTAATACTCATTTTTAGCATCATCCTGGCCTCCTGCAAACAAAAGCTCTGCACAACACAGCACAATACGCAGGCTAACAGCTGTCAGTTAGTAAAGGCATTCACCAGATGTTGAGGCCCAGAGGCCTCCGACAAGAGTGATCATTACAGCCTTCAATCACCCCATTTAGAATTTACAACAAACTGAGCAGAAAGCCATTATTTCCACCTTCGGTTTCGAGTTGTCCTCGGGCTGTGGAGTGGAGCTTGCCTGGACCACTGCACCAGCTGCCCCACATTTGCTCTACTCTTTGGGTAAACTTCCACCATGGAAGTGGGGACCAGGTCAAGTGGAGAAATACTGAGAGGTGGTAGTTATTATTTGAGAGATCTTGAAATCCTTCCAAGTTTTTGATCACTCCTAGAAGGAGTTAGGCCATAATTAAATGAAATAACAAATCATAATATAAGGCATAAAATGAACAAACATTATGAATTAATCATACTTGGACAATTACAACCCATATGGCTTGTTAAACTCAATCTGCTACCTGCAGTGACATCACACCACAGATACAGTAACAGTCAATGCAGCAGTTTTCCCCCAGCACCTTGTCTAGGAGGTAATTACTTAGGTTTGAGAAGGAGAAAATTAGAATGAAAAGGCAAGGTGCTCACCATTGGTATCCTTCAAGTTTCCCTAGTGGGATCAAAGGCCATTACAACTCAGCGCCTTCTGAATTTCTTTTTTTAGAGACAACACTACACCTTTTAGAACCAATTCCCAAAGTCTTCCTCTCCCCTCTGTCTTTCTTTGTTTCTATATCAAGTTTTACTCTAGGATGGGGTGCTATCTATGAATTTCAGCTAGAGAGGGGAGAATGTAATTCCACAGTCAAATGACACCAGCTCCCCAGAGAAAGCTTGGATTGTTCTAATATGTCTTAGAAAACCATACGACTTTCTCCACTTGCCAAGGACATCTCTGGTCTTAAAAAAATTAAATCATTTACCTGATTCATCATCCAGATGATGGCAGTAGCAATAATACCTACCTGTGTAGAAGTGTCAGGAGAATTAAATAAAGTGCACCACCAGGAGGAGCCTCGTACGGGCTTGTCAGGGATCACTTCATGGGAAGTGAAATGGTTGTTTCCATTCTGAAAACACCCCTGGGAGTTTAACTGCTCAAAATTCTTGTTCAAAAACAAACTCAGAAGCAATGAAAGAGCTGCTGAATATGCTCTTTTTTTCTGGATAGATATGGATTACATCCCTAAACCCCTGCAGGGAAAATGGTTCTAGAAAATTCAGGTCTCATTTAGCCTCAAGTCCAACCTGAATATTTGGTGTATCTCAACTTTTCATGTTATCCACTAGGTAGTAAAACCTAGAGAGTTTCAGAATATCAATAGATCTACTGCCATATGGGTTCAATAACTTGAGACAAAGACCCACTCAGTGGCATCTTCCTAAAACACTCCTGCAGGCCATTGGTGGGCAAACAAATGCAGGTGGGGTAGGAGGATGGAACCTGTGCCCTCTGCCTCAAGGTCCCTGGGCTGGCCAGCAGTTTTAGCACCTGCACACACCTCTGAGCTCTCTTGTGGATAGAAAGAGGTAGCATGACTGAAGCTGCTTTGACTATAGGGGTACTGCAGGATCAATTGCTGTGAACAAGCCTTAATAAAGCAATGTTTATGCTGTCCCAAAAAGCAGGGAGGTGAGCCTGTTTCACCATGTATACTCTTATAATCAGGAATTAAGTCATTTCATCATATCCTACATTCACACACGTATACATAAATTACCAGGCTGGTTCTTCACACAAATTTCTATTATAGCAACTATTTTGCATTCTAGTGATTTGTTTATAGCTGTTGAATTTCTCGGAGGTATCATAAATTCAATCAAATCCAGACTGTGATGACAGCAAAGGAAGGACCCCTTTGGAAGAGAGTAAAGAGCTCATAGCTCTAGTCTCTGGGTATTGAGGTCCACCTGCCCTTATGACATTTCTGTACTCCTTGCTCCATTGATAGCCCACCCTTTTGTGACAGCCACAAGGTGAAATTGAGAGCACTCAGAAATAATAATAAACATACTTTATATGAGTTTGTGAGAACATAAAGGAAAACAAAGAGATTGGACATCTTAGAGTCTAAGTTTGGATCTTGGTTGCTTTTGTGATTATCTTGAGCTGGTGACTTAGCCCTCTCCATCTTCACTGATGAATTGCAGGCAATCATATACTCACCTCCAAGGCTTTTTGTGAGGATTAAATGAAAAACTACATGTCAAATACTTAGCATATAGTCTAATTCATTTTAGGATCTGGGCAACTCTCCCCACAGATGAGAAGGAAAAGCTGAAAATTCCAACTCAATCATAGGTTGGTTATTCAGATAGCCACCCCCTACCCTTGGGTGCTGCCCAAATTCACCTCATTCTCATAACAAAAGACATTCTTAGCACTCTGGACACTTTGGGCTTTGTGAAGTTGTGAGTCAGGGCTGTAGGTAAAGACTATAATAAGGAAAATAGATTTTGGTCACCTGAATGACCAAGTATGTATTTTTCTAAATATAATAGCAGAGTTGCTGGCAAAATATTCAAATTTAAACCCCTAATGAATATGTGCAGAATAAATGAGTGATAACATCTCAGAGCACTCCTCATAAAATACAGCTTTATTGTGTGATGGTCATCTGAACACTTGATGTCCCACTACCTGAGGCCATTCCTTTGGTAGTCTCTGAGTCAACAAGGAACCTGTCCCAGAGGTAGGGGTGACTCCAAACTGGATTTCTCCATGGTCCCAAGACTTCAGGCCCTGCAGAAGACCCTGTGCTACAACATTGGTCCTAACTAGTCAAGTCATTCTCCCAGTGAAGAAGATTGACCAGTGACCTTCTCTACCTCCTGTTTGAGGGGAGTAGACTCACAAAACTAAGACACTGCAAAGCACTCTGCATAGCTCCCAGGAAGAAATCACTAAGAAAGATCCCGGTCACATCAGCTAAGATTTGTTGTGTGCCAGATAATGCCAGAACACTCCTAACAGTGTTATACATCATAACTAGTTCACTACAACATAACCCTATGAAATAGGTACTATTATAATTTCCATTGAACAGATGAGGAAACTCAAACCAAAAAGGGCAGTTGTTGTTGTTGTTTTAAAACAACAAACATCTGAAGTCATACAACCCAAAAGTGCCAGAGACAGAATTGAAGAAGAGGAACAGTGCACCCATCATCTTCTGGTCAGTCCATCCCACTGGTCAATAATGATAATGGAAAAAGAAGAAGAAAAGCCGATGTTGATTTAATGCATTAAATATTAAGCACTGTTTGCAGTACTTTATGTCTATTAAATTATTTTGAGCCTTGAAACACCTAAAAACTTTTCTGATCTTTTCTAAAGAGAGAAGTTAAGTAAACTGCTCAAAGTCATACATTCCTTAGCAGTTAAGTCAGATATCCCACTCAAGCATTGTGACTCACCACTATAACACCTGTGCCATATGGCCTTGGCCTCTGGGGCCCCAGAAGGGGCAATGGTCACACTCCAAGAAACTCTGGTCTCAAATTACCCCTCAAGAATGTGACTTTGACTCTACTTGGAACTCACATTGCACTAGAACATGTATTTGATTAACATAACAAAATAATCTTTTCTACATTTTGCCATGGAAACCAAAACCTTTTTGTTCCTTGAAGTCTCCAACGCATCTATTTTTTAACCTTTAAAATGGTAAGAATTGGTCATCAACTACCCTCCAGATACACAGCTGCTTCTCCCAGAAGAAAGCATAAAATGAGACCCCTATAGCCATACCACCAGACTCCACACCAGACTGTTTTCACTCGGGGCGCCCCAGAGAAAGGTAGGTGAGAGCCCTCCCCTCCCCAAGGGCCCCAACCCGGATAGTCGATCTCCACAACTCAACCGCTGCCATACTCCAGTCCACTTGCTCGGACTGAGCCTCACATATGAGTAAACATATTTCTGGACAGCATGGCCACAACATATCATAAGACACTCCCTCTCAATTCTTCATAATTGTCACACAATTTTTGATGTTTGATGGGGTTTAGATAGTTGGCAACAAGTCATATAGGGAAATATATAAATATGCATATATACATATTTTCAGATATATATGCCAAAGCTCCCATCACCCAAAACTTTAACAACATGTTAGCAATACCCTATAGAAGATCTTAATGGCTCCTGCCAAAATAGAACAATCTTTACACTGTCTCCTATATGAACACTTTTTTGTAAGCATGTTCAGCAGTTCTTCATAACAGACAATATGAAATATATTATTTCGGTTGTGTGTTGGGACAGAGATTGGGATTTAGGATGGAAACATCCCGAATTTGGTGGTGGGAAGGTATAATGGTGGTGGGATTGGTGTTTGAATATTAAATGTAATCAAATATTGTGAACTTAAAAAATTAAAAAACTAATAAAAAATAAAATTAAATGGTAAGAATTAATATCACAGCTTAGACTATAGTATGACTTGTCAAAATCAAAAAGAAGGATATAATTGTCACCCTGTTGGTGCTCTGTGCTAATCCCACAGTCATACTCATAGCTGTTATGACTGTCCACAGGGGAATGAAATCTTTCCAGGCTAAACACATGTACCACACTAATTCCAAGGAAAAGACACAGATGTACTTCCTGTTCACACCCTTATATTTAGAAGAAACCATACTTGCTTTCCACCAGATTTCTAAGAGGCCAGAGGACGGTATCCAAGAAAGACTTTGAGCTGTCAGATCCAATACAAATAGAACTCCTTGTAATAAGACATGCTTAAAGTTGCTACAATCCTACTTACACATATTAATAAGAAGCTCACAGAGCTCTTTAATAAATTTAATAAAAGGCAAAGTTTCTTGAAATCTTTGCACACCTGTCACCTGCTGAGAAAGCAAGTATCAACAAAATGCATGAAACAAAACCCCTACATGATAGTACATATCAAATACTTACACTTAATAAATGCATGGAAGCAAATTTTGTCTAGACAACATCCCAGAATGCAAAATATTCCTTTGCCACACAAAAATATCCATAAAATATCAGTTCTTAGAATTGCTAACACTGTCAATTCACTTTATTTATAAAAGGAAATGCCAAACCCTCTAAAATCATTAGTCAGCCCAAGTGCGAATAACTAGGTAAGACAAATTATGATATGATATTGACACTACTCTTAATAGTTGAAGAAATGTTCTCATTTAAACTGTTTCAAAGGAAAGTATCTGAAATAATGGAAGGTCATGTGTACACCTCTTAGAAAACATTCTTTAGATTATGAGCAATTGGGGACCCAAATAAGTTTCCCAGGATTTTCATTTCCGTACTGCAATCATTCCACCTCAGTTGCTATGTCTCTTCTTCTAAAGCTATTCTACACATTGTAAATAGCCTAGACTGACTCTTTAAAATTTTGTGATTAAAAAGGAAAAAGGAAAAAATTCAAGCAATTATTTAGTCAAGAATAAAGAATAGAAGTTTGACTTCAAAACCTACCTAAGTGAATGGTCCATTCTACACAAGTACCTGCAAATAGTCTTCTCGGTTATTCTTTCAAAACATTGTCTGCATGAGAAGTCCATTCTGTTTCTACAGGATTCTGGCCAGAGAGTAAAGATTTCACCACTATCTTGCTAATATTACTGGTACTCTTGTTTAAAAGTGTGTATGATCAAGAATTTAAAGAATGTTACTCTAAAAAGCATGTATGATTAGAGGAAAGTCTTAGATCTTTGGAAAGGGTAGTGTCTTTATTATATAAATTTTATATTAGAATAGCCAACCAGTTATGAAGAAAATTTCTTTTTATCTATCCATTCATTTATAACAAAACAAGATTTTTCTGCCCTTTGTCATATACAGTTATGAGATAATATCCATTTGAATAATTTATGTTTTAGGGTGTAATTTAATGCCCCTTCAAAGTGTATGTTACCACACCACAACTACCACCAAAGTTCAATACCCCTCCGTCATGGCCTATTGGAGTCCTCACTCCCTCCAGTCCCCTCACCTCACTCACTTAGTTCTGTGATCTGAGTAGAAGGGTTTGTTCTTGTTGGTCTGTCTGTTTCCTTGTTTTGCTTTTCTATATCTCCCATACAAGAGAATCATCAGAAATTTGTCAGTTTGCTTTTTAAAGAAGAATTCCAGTTTATGTTCACATGACAAAAAAACTATAAAACTATAATTTTATAATTTATTCCAGCAATAAATATCAGTTGGTACAAAAAATAAAAAAATAATGCAGAATTGGGTATCTGGATGCAGATTACTTTTAATTGTAAGAGAAAAGACGAAGTGATGATGGAAGAAGCTGGCTGTCACCAACTGAATTCACTCACCTGCCTGGGCATTACGAGATTTGGAATACTTAAACCTTTTGTCTATTTATGTGATACAATATGAAACAAAACCTAATCCCTTTCACCCAAATATATTAAAAATTTATTGTCACCTTGAAAATTAACAGATGTAGCCTTCAGGTGGCCCCCAACTGTGTGACTGTCACAGCAATGAAAAAGAAATACAAAAGATAGAAATAAACTCAGTGACCTGAGACCAGAGCAGAATGCATTTCACAGGACAATCAATCTCCTTGAGTCACAGACATACATGATAAAAAGGGAACTAAGGAGAATTTCTATAGACTAAAAGAGACTTCAAAATATGCAGTCAGGGTCTGGAGCGTAATAAAGCAGGTAGAGTGCTCTGCCTTGCACACAGCTGACCTAGGTTTAAACCCCAATACAACATATAATACCCTGAGTATTGCCAGGAGTGATTCCTGAACACAGAGTCAAAAGCACCCCCTCAGCACAGCCAGGTATTGCTCCCAAACCAAAAATTAATAAATAAGAAAGTAAAATAAATATATGCAACCATCCAGGGCCAAAGTTTGTAATCATTCAATACTGTTTTACTTCTCTTTATCCCACAGATAAGTAAAATTACCCAATATTTGTTCTTTTCCCTCTGGCTTACTTTACTTAACACAATACCCTCCAGCTTCAGCAAAGTTGCAGTGAATCTCAAGATTCCATAGTTTCATTTTACATTATTTTATTACTTATGGGCTTAATTAGTATTTCCCCCATTTTTGAAGATTTTATCTTTTCTTGTGGTTGCATATTATTCCATTGTGTATATATCACAAATTCCATTTTTTTCCTGTTTTTGTTTTGGGGCCACACAGGTCAATGCTACTTCTGGGTCTGCACTCAGGAAGCATTCCTGGTGGTGCTCTGGGAACCATATGGATGCTCAGGATCAAATCTGGGTTGTCTACATAAACGGTAAGTGACCTACTCAATATACTATTGCTTTAGTTCCATCAAATTCTTTATCTATTCACCTGCAGTTGGACAAGTTGCTTCCATATCCTGTTTCTGTACTAAGTGCTGCAATTAATATATAGCTGTGCATGTGTCTTTTCAATTTAATATTTTGTGTTTTGAGGGTAGATCCAAAAAATGGAATCACTGGGCCATGCGGAAGTTTTCTTCTTACTTTGTTGAGAAGTCTGCATATTATTTTTCATAGAAGCTGAACAGACAACAATTTCACCAACAGTAAATTAGGGTTTGTTTGTTCCTATATCAGCACCAACACTGATTGTTTTCAGGGAATGATGAGGTGTGCATAACATATGAGACATTGGTGAAGGGTGGTTGGTACTTTGATGATGTTAAGGTGAGTTAGCATCAAAACTCTAAGTATTAACACAACTGTATGCATATGACCCAAGCTACAATTAATTCTAATGAGTTCTTCATGGAAATGGGAGTGGGTCCAGAGGAATATTGAGAAGTGGAGGGATGATGAATTTTGGTGAATGTGGAGTTGGAACAATTGTGTGCCTGAAACTCAATTTTTAACAATATTTTAAATCACAGTGCCTAAATAAAAATTGGAAAAAATAAAAAATAATAAAATAAAGCATAAAATATTTAAAAAAACACAACCAAATATAACATGAGTTGCTGTATGTTATGACAACACAATTAAAAAATATTGGGAGAATGATTGAAGAAAAACAATATAGACAGAACATGAAAAATGGTACATAGGGGCTGGAGAGATAGCACAGCTCGTAGGGCGTTTGCCTTGCATGCGGCCGACCCGGGGTTCGATTCCCAGCATCCCAAATGGTCCCCTGAGCACCGCCAGGAGTAACTCCTGAGTGCAGAGCCAGGGGTAAGCCCTGTGCATTGCCAGGTTTTACCCAAAAAGAAAAAAAAGAGAAAAGAAAAAAGAAAAATGGTACGTAGAAATTATTTTCAGGTCCATCTAGGGATCTTGATTATATCTAAAACAAAAATGTTTTATCTGTCTAGATATATAACCTTGAAGTATTTAGAGGTAATGTCATAATGTTTATAATCACTTTAGAATATTTGTGTAGGTAAAAAGACTGGTAAGTCAAATATGGCAAAATATGAAAGATGATTAAGTGATAGATATGCAAGTATTCATTATCTAATAATTCTTCTCTTGTGTACACTTGAACTTTTACATAATAAAGGGTTTTTTAAAAAATTTTATTAGTGAAACACCATGAGGTACAGTTGTAGATTTACAAATTTTTGTGCTTGGGTTTCAATTATAGAATGATCCCATTCCATCCCTCCACCAGTGCCCATTTCCCACCGCCACAGGTCCCAGTATCCCTCCCACCCCCCATCCCCACCATCCCACCCTGCCTCTGTGTCAGGGCATTCCCTTTTGTTCTCTCTCTCCTTGCGGGGTTTGCAAAAGAGGTATTGAGTGGCAGTCATATTTGGTCTATAGTCTACTTTCAGCATGCTTCTCCCATCCTGGGAGGATCCTCCCAAAACCCTTTATTTGGTGCTCCCTTCTCTATCTGAGCTCCCAATAAAGGGTTTTTAAAGTTTGACTAAATCCCACTCTCATTTACTGAGGTTGAAAAAACAAATAGTGTTAAAATAATAAGAAAACTAATTCTTGAACCCACCTTTACTGCAAACCAAAATTCTACTTGCAAAGAAGCTTTTCTGCTGCTAAAGTTTGTTAATGATAAAAATAAACAAAAAAACTAAAATAGAGTCACAAAAGTTTTACATAAGTCATAAAATATGTTGGCCATCTATTTCTTTGATGCTTCTATTGATTTATATACTTTTTTCTTTATTAGATTTCTTCCCACTTTATTTAAACATCATGGTTTGCAAAGCTGTTTATGATGATTGGTTATAGGCATTCAATATTCCAACACCAATCCTACCCCAACTGTCACCTTCCTTCCACCATTTTCTGCATTTTCCCAGCTACTCCCAAGCCTGCCCCCACAGCAGCCCCACAATAACTTGTTTCATATTACATGGGTACTGGAATAATAATAATAATAAAAACTTCAGTAAAAGAAAACATATGAAATCGTTATACCTCACAATGGGGACATGAAGTTCTTGCCTGAGGGTTTTCTAAGCTGTTGTTGCAAGTCTAAATCTTGATGTTAAAAAACTCAGGAGTAGGGCCCATAATAATAGCAAACTGGATGGGGTGCTTGTCTTACAAGTGACTGATCCAGGTTTGATCCCTGTCATCCTATATGGTGTTAGTACTGCTGGGAGTGATCTCTGAGCACAGATCTCGAGTAAGCCTTGAGCACTGCCCAAAACATAAAAATAAAAAAATTAAAAAAGGAAAAAAACTGAAAGATCTCTACCACAGTATTAATATTTTTAAATATTAGGAAAATTAGAGGCAATGTAGTGGGAAGATGCAATGGTCGTGGGAATAGTATTGGTATATTGAATGTCTGAGAAAATTCAGTTGAAAATTTTTTAAATAGTGCTAAATATGATGAGCAATTACCTTTCTTTATCTTTACCTTTGAAGTAGCAGTAAACACATCAACACCAGTGTTCAGTTCAACGATATAGTGGGGTGGGTAAGAATGATGGGTCAGTGTTGGGAAGATGTTCCAATTTTGCAATGAAATAAAAAAAAGATTTTAAAATGTGTATGAGAAGTTAAGAAGTCCACAAAAAAAATATTTTTTAAATCAATCCACACCATATGTGATACATAATGAAATATCATTGGCCTACTTCGCTTCCAACTTGCCATAAGTTATTACTGGCTCTGGTTGAAAACATTCATCATCATCCACATGAAGTTGTTATCGAGGACTTAACACAGAACAGCAGTCCTCTGGAGTGATGTGGCCAGCAATGGGTGAAAATATCAGAAACCAATATTTTAATATTTTAAGACTAATTTCTGTATGATCAAGAGTCTTCGAGCATAAATAATAGAGACTTACTGATGAGCTGCAGGGAGGGAAGAGAAAGTGATCATAGGTTATAAGTGGGATAGAAACACAGGACTGAAAGTAGAGACAGACCCAACACACACCAAAATCAGGAACCAGAAAGCTGTGCAGAGTCAAGGTCTTCCTTCCTTCTAGAACAGAAGCTCTGGAAAAGCAGATGATAGAATGTCCACTGCCATGAAATATTCATTCAAATTATTGCTGAATAAATGCAAAATATTTTTTTAAAAACTCCTATTCCCTCTTTCCCTCCCTCTCCTTCATAACCTGTCAGGCTAGATGATCTTTCATCCCTACTTCTCTCTCTGCATTCCAGTCATAACTAATTATCTCTTTCTCCCTAGATTGCTTTTCAATGCCTCCCTATACACAGAGCCAAGCATGGCCACACTCACAATTCCTGAATTTACATATCTTTAATTAAAGCAATTGTGGAAACAGAGTAACTCTCTGGACCAATTTCAAATTCCCAGGGAAAAAGTCTGAGTGACTTCTGCTTAGACCTTGTACACCAATAGATTATGCCAGAAGAATGATCATGTCAAGTCTATACAAAAGTGTCCTTCAAGGGGGCCAGAGAGATGGTACAGTGGGTAGGATGCTTGTCTTGCACATAGCCACCCAGGTTCAATCCTTAGAATCCCATATAGGCCCCCAAACACTACTAGGAGTAATTCCTGAGCCCAGAGTCAGGAGTAATCCCTGAGCATCCCCAGGTGTGTTCCAAAAAACAATCCAAAATAGTGTTCCATGACTTCATATGTTTAAAAGAGGGCTGGGGGGTTGGCCCAAGTGGTAGAACACAACCATATCTTGTATACTTTGGGGAGGCCCTGGTTCAATCCCCATCATCTTATAAAGTGTCCCCAACTTTGCTGAGTGGAATCCCCACACTCCAGACAAAAGTTAAGTGAAATTAATTTCTAAAACATCAAGGGACCTGAGAGTAGCTGGGTGGTAGGCATCTGCCTTTCAAGCACGAGGCAGTGAGCCTGGCACCATCTTCACATGTTGTGCTTCATCCCAGCAGCACTGCTGTGTGGGATCCCTGGCAAGCCCAGTTAAGTATGTGATACAGTCACTGCAACAATGAGAACACAATGAGGACAAGAAAGAATAAAATGGTAGCCTTTAGAGTCGATTCAAGTCAAGAAGACACTGGCAGGTCTAAAGAGTCAAGTCTACAGAAGCACAACGAATATTGGGATTGTCCTTTCTTGTTCATCACATGCATTCTGCCTTCAGTTTATGATCCACTGAGGCTGAGCATCAACTCCTTCTGAAGGACATAGAGTAGCTCAGAATGATAGGAATACAGCACCCCTTCTTCCTGACTTCACTTGAGCTTCAGAGGGAAGCCAGTTAAATTGGCAAAGACCCATCCTACCTATTCCTTGTATGTATCACAGGCATTTGCATTTTTCTAATTCTGGATTCCTGCTTCAATAGGCACCCAGGGCATTCTGGAGGATATCTTGGCAACCCACTCTGTTATTCACGCTTGAAGGTGTCTAGTCCAGGTTGACTAATCCACTCATCTAAATGACACATGTCGGGTGGCCAGAGGATTTGCTGACTGTTTTCAGATCAGTGCAGCTCTCAGAGTTTTTCAACATCTCACATTACAGGAAGCATATGTTAGAATAAATCGACTGCCTTCTGCTGCTCGCTTTTGGCTCTGCTTCCAGAAAAAATTCTGAGTGGGAAAATGGAATATGCACTCAGTATGCAAGCGCCTTTTCTCTCAGCTGGACTTGAAGCAGAGAAAACAAGGGACTTGAACCTGAGCGTGGCCCTCTGCGGTCTGGCAGGCTGGAATCTAAAAGGGAAAAAAAGCAAAAGGGGGAGAGTTGCACTAATAGAAAATTCGCCATGGGACTGGGGTGTGATTTCAAGAGCTGCTAACCAAAAAAAAAAAGTGGTCTCCCACATGTTCTTTGATGCTTTGATGATTCCTTTACTAAGAAGGGAAACTGGCCATTAGAATAGAAACGCAAATTTAAAATGCAAATATCTCTGTATGAGTATATGAGGGTGGTGTTGTTATTTCATTAAGCACAGGAAGGGCAGTGCCCCAGGCTCTTCCATGTCAGACCTGCGCATCCACTGATACCCATGAGAGCTGAGATGTGGGCCATTCAGGTGACATCTAAATACAGTGACATTTGATGGCCTGCCATGCTGTGAACCTCACCTGGAGTAGAGAGCAGAGGAGCCACAGTGAAAGAACAAAGTGCCCCTGTAAAATAGCTCAGGTAGGTGGAGGTTCTGTCCCATAAGTAAGACTTAGTCAGTGACATGAGGCTGGAAGGATCCAGCTGCTCTGAGTACCAGTCTTACTAGGGTCTTACTAAGACTCAGGGAGGCTTGTGTTTCCCCTGGAGAGAAAATCACTCTAAATCTATTGCTGTTTCTCAGCACTAGATACTGTAGAAGCTTGGTCTGTAGCATTGTATTGTTTAGAGGTTCAGTTGAGCTGAACTGGAACTTCCATTAGGGGGCCACACAGGTGGAGCGCTCACCCTATCACTGCACCTGCAATGTGACTAAATCCAAACCCCGGGCTCTGACATGGACTAACTACTAGTCTTCAAGGAATGTGAAGAAGCCTTCTCTTTCTCAGGTCAGCTTGCAAAGCCCTGAAGTTCCTGAATCTAGGCTGAAAGTGCATAGCGATAAGCAAAAAATAAAGACATATACTTGAAACTGGACATTAGATAGACAAGTTGGATTAACTTAGCAGATCTGGAAAGGGAACTCTAAGTCAATAATGATGAAAATGAAGAACCAATCTGATCCACATAAGGCCATACTCCATACTCCAAAGACTTCTCTTTCCATGGCCTCAGAGACACCTATGGAGGTAAAACATAGAGAAGCCAATTTGTGAAGAGCTGTTTGAAGAGCCGTTAGTTCCCAGCAATCATTCTTTTCTCTGGGCTCCTAAGCAAGCAGCCCTCCTAGTACTGCTAATGCCTGGAAAGTTAAACTTTGAAGAAATTTTAAAAACCAGTGTCTCTGGACTCCGTAAGCCTGGGCTCAGTGGCAAGGGACATAGCAAATGGAAAAGAGCATGCAGATCCTAAATGCCAAGAAGCCAGCCTGCTTCGTCCACATAGTTTCCAAACTGCTGGAAGCAAGTTTATGGTCTGTAGGAAGAAACAAAGAATGTTTCTTGGAAACTTGTTAGACCCAGGGAAACTCTAAAGGAAGGAAGATTGTGTAGTGTGTGTCTGTGTGCCAGCATTGCTTTCCTCAGTTTCAGTTCTGGCCACTGCACCCGCACACATCCATCTATAAGAACTACCCAAGGCTGGTGAAGGTCCCACATCTTGTGTAAGTATGGCAGTTCACCTCATTTTGCAGATGCATTGCACATACGTTTGAATATCCATCATAAAATTATAACCAGAAGTATAGGAGTCACCTAGATCATTTCTGTACCGATCATACTAATACTAACCCTTCAGGCTTCATTCAGCATAAATTGCTTTTCTGTGCTTTCATGATTTAATGATACTTGTTCTTAGAGCAGGGATGCAATTTCTCTACTCTCCTAACTAGGGAAAGCCAAGACTCTGCCAGAGGGACTGGAGCTGGTTTTCATGAGATCCTCTCATACATATCTTTCCCTCAGTGACTGTCTAAGATGCAGCTGGGTAGAAACAGAATCTATACCTGCAATGTTATTTATGAGTTATCAAAGACACCTCAAAAGGTTAAGGACTTTGGACTTTTAATACCAAAGAAATATGTTTGTGATAGTGTCCTGTACTAATAAAGAGTCTAGTTTATGTAGATAAAATACTATCTATCTCTGGTTGATTTTCACATTTATTGCATAAAGTCAATGAAGTGACTAAAGGTAGAAGATCCTATTGCTCAGACAAAAGAACAGAGAAATAACCAGATATGGAACTTCTTGGTTAGCAAGTCTTTCTTAGTCAAGTTACCAGCTATATTTCTCAATTTGTGCACCAAGACTCCCTAGGGTATCAGACAGTGAATACACAAGAACGCTATAGGACATTTTGAATTTTCAAGTGAAACAGCAATCTCTAATGTTTATTATAAAGCACACTAAGATTCAATGGGTGACATTGACAAGGAAGTTTGGGAATACCAACCCCAGGGTTAAGTTTACAGTTGGCACATCCATCACACTGTTCAGAAACTCCCATGAGCTTTTTGTCCCTGTTCTTAAAGATGAGCATATCAGCCAGCTAAGAAAATCTAACATTAAATATAGAGTAACACAGAGAGAGAGAAAAGGAGAGAGAGAGAGAGAGAGAGAGAGAGAGAGAGCTATAGAAAAAATAGATGAGAAGAACTTCGGGAACAAATAAAGAAAGATTCTAGGTTTCTGAAAATCACCAAGTTATGTTCTTTCATGTTTCTACTTATGCCAGGCATACTTTTGCTAATATCATATATACTCATCTAATTAAATTTATTTAAATTATATAAAATCTCTGAAAACTGCAAAACCTAACCCTGATCAATGTATATCTCAATATTTTAGTCAACCCCTGACATTGAAGCTTACCTTTACAAGTGTAATAGATAATTAAAACCTCTACTAATTTCTGGGATACTCCCTCCCAAAGGCACTAGAAATTATCCATTTTGTTTTATCTTATACGTTTTGTATGCCCATGATAAAAATTCTATTTAGGGATGAATTCCTATAGCATATGTGCACTTCCCAATACAAATCTTGGTCTTCACAAATTGTATTTTCCAATACAAATCTAATTTAAGCCCTCAACATAGTTTCATAGGTTAAAGAGTAATAACAAACAAATAATCACAGCTATTCAAGACCATCAGCATAAATGATAACATTCTTAAAATCAAATATGCTTCTTTCATATCAAACTACTGCCATCATTTTATTTTAAAATTATATTTTTATAGATTAAATGCTGTGTGTCTCAAGCAATTATGGGTATATTTTTGTGTAGTAAGAAAAACAAATAAAAAAAACCTAATGCCTCTAAGAGGGTCATTTTGCTCTTTAGTTTTTGCATAGAATTGGACTAAATCATGGCAATTAGTGTAACGGAAATGTTTACAGCAATCTCTGATGGCAGTTCCACTAATGTAATGATTTAGTTCAAGCCCATAAAACATGAACATGTATCATTAGGATGAATCGGAATCAAAAGCAAAGCAACTTTTTTGCTTACAGTAATTCAACATACATCATCTCATCAGCAATGCCAACTATAAAATTAAGGATATACAATTAGTCAATCAGACGGTTCCTGAATTAATTAATTAAGCAAAGAAAATCATCAAGCAAGGACAGGACTACATCCAACAACATACTTCCCTCTCTTAAAACAATTCTTTCCATCAATTTTGATCTAGTTATCCAATAAATCACAAGACTGAGTCTCTCCCAGATGGTTTTAGTGATCTGGACACCTTCCAAATCTGTCTTTGCAAAATTCTTAGGTTAGTAACTATCACTTTGGTGTCTCTTAAACTCTACTCCCTGGAAGTCCTTTGGTTTTGTTTAAGAATTCTTTGTTGGGGCCAGAGAATTGATACAGAGCATAATTTGTCTTGTCCACAGCTGACCTGGGTTCGATTCCTGGTCCCCCCAATTGTCTCCTGAGCTTCACCAGGAGTAATCCCTGAGCACTGAGCCTGGAATAAACCCTGACTACCACTGAGTGTGGCCCAAAGACCAAGTCTCCTCCCCGCCCCCAATTATTTGTATTGTCTTGCACACAGGGTCATATTCTCAAAGGGTCATTCAATGGTTGTTAGTGAAATCCACGAAGACATAAGGTCAAGTGTTACACCACTAGATGAATAAGAAGAAATGTAAGTAAATTTATATTTCAAAACAATGAGTATTACATTTGATAGTACTATAAGAATAGATGTAAAATGTCAATGATGTATCTAGGTGATAAGTATAAGAGTGTTTCATGACCCATTTTTTTTCAAATTTTTCTGCATTTTTGAAAAATTTCAAAATATAATGTTGAAAAATGAGTAGAATTAAAACGTATGCTAATGTTAGTACAAGGTAGAGGTAGTGAGTTAAACTAAACTGTCTTCTTGTCTTCACACAGCCCAAGAAGAGGAAAGATTAAAATTTATAGCAGAATCAAAGAAGTCAGGAGTCCACATTATAATCACGCATTATAATTACTTAGGATAAATTAACTAATAGAGTAACAGAGGGTGTATAACAAATTGTCAGGCAGTTGTGGAGTAGAGATTGGAATAATTAAGACTTTTCATTCTCAATAAAGGAAGAGAAAAATATCCAGCATAGCTAAATTAAATATTTAAATAATAAAATGAAAGGTATAAAGCCATACATATTAGCACATATATTACCTATATCTGAGAATTACAATAACAGAGCTGTTAGACTCCTTTTTAAAACAATCCTAATGCTGCTCATAAAAATATATAACTTAAATATAAAAAGTTTTTTTAAAAAAACAAACATGAAGCAGACGTGGATTTTATTATAACATCACATACTGTTCCCTGATCCCTGCCAGGAGTGATCCCTGAACACTTCTGGGTGTGGACCCCAGGAAGAAAGAAAGAAAGAAAGAAAGAAAGAAAGAAAGAAAGAAAGAAAGAAAGCAAGCAGGGAGATAGAATCAAAGGATTGGTTTAGCATTATATCAAAATAGATGCTAATACAATATGCCAAAAACAGTAACAAGTCTCACAATGGAGACATTACTGGTGCCCGTTCAAGCAAATCAATGAACAACGGGAGGACAGTGCTACAGTGCTACAAACAGCCTTAATAACAATAAAGAGAGGACATTTAATAATTATAAAATAATCAATCACTACAAAAATTAAACAGTTAAAAATTGTATGCATTTGTTATAGCTTCAAAATATGCAAGGCAAGAATTGCCAATACTAAACAGAAATGACAAATTCGTGATTATAGCAAGAGATCTTAGGAATCATCTCTTGGGAGCTTACAAAGGAAATAAAGCAGTCAGGATATAAAGAACTAAAACAGAATGTTTTTATTCACTTTTTAAATTTTGTTTTATTTTTATAAAATTGTTCACAATAATTTATTATATTCAATACTCCAACACCAATCCCATCTTATTTCAGAGACCCATAAATCTCAAAAGAGATCAAAAGACGCAGTTAGGGCCTGTAGCGCAGAGGTATCAGGAACTCGTGACTGAGATCTCCAGGCCCACTTGGATTGGGACTGGGCTTCCTCCGCCCAGGTCCCCAGTTTTCCAGTAGCTTAGCAGCCACACCCACAAACTGCCATAGCTCCATGTAATCTCATCAATGGCCAAGATTCAGAGACTGTAAACTAAAGCTCCCGGAAGAGAATGACACAGAATTTCCTGGACATTATATTCTATCCATAACAAGCAATACAAAACAAGTTGACTAGAATTGCCTTTTCTTCAGGTTTGAGTAGTGGTGGAACTGGTGTCGAAATATCGAATGTTAACCAAAGTAGAGAGAGAGTATGGAGGAAATTGTCTACCACACAGGCAGGGGAAGGGTTGGAACAGGAATGGTGGGGTGGGGAGGAATACTGGGGATTTTGGTGGTGGAAAAGGTGCACTGGTGAAGGGATGGGTGTTTGATGATTATATGACCGAAGTTCAAACATGAAAGCTTTGTAACTGTATCTCACGTTGAATCAAAAAGAAAAGGGGGGTATAATAATAAAATAAAAAAATAAAATTAACATTCTGAATAAAACAATGTTTAGAACCTAAGCAATGCACTTCTAAAAATAGTTGGATCAAGAAAAATCACAATAAAATTAGAAAATATTTTGAATAGAATGATTTAAAAATTGACATAGTAAAGTATGTGAGATGCAGATAAAGCATACTTATAAGAAGAATTATATTGTCATTTACTCTAATGCGACAATATCAAGACAAAATGTGCTATGATAGAATAGATCAATGTAACATAACTGAGTGACTCCAGAAACAGATTTATGGATAACTAATCACTTGATTTATACAATGTTCCCATTTCAATGGGAGGAAATATGATCTTTTCAACCAACAGTTCATAATAAATTAGAAATCCATATTGAAAAGCAAGATAATATTGACTCCTACCTCAGGCCTCATATATACAGAAAATAGACCAGATGAGCAGTAGAGCTGGACATAAAAATTAATCAATAAAGTTTAATCTAGACGAGATTAAAGTAGAACATCTTCATGACTTTAAAATAGAAAGCCTAGTATGTAGCAATAAGACAGTGTTTACATTTTTTAAATGTAACTAAAATAAAATAATAAATTAATATATTAATTATTTTGTAGTATAAACCAAGCAAGGAATAATCATCAAAATGTTATGAATAATTTTACTTTCTTTTTTATATTGCTATATATTTCCAATTTTTCTTATACTAAATTAAATATTTTCCTTCCTTTTGTTGTGGTAGTACAGGGGACTCACACTTGTGACTCAGGAGATCGCAACATCAGTGCTGAGGACTAAACTTAGTGGTATGGAACAGTACCATGACTCAAACTCACAGCTTCATGCATGCCAGGCAGGTGCTATGATACTGAATCACATCTCTGGGCCCCTGACATATATAACTCGAATAAGCTCTCAGTATATTTAATATTGAATCCTTGCTGTGGATTGACTATTTGTATACCAGCACCTCCAGTCCCCAATACTGAAATGCAGTGTAATGAGATTAGGAGATAAAGCCTTTTGGAGGCACTTTATTCAAGAGGCTCCAGAGAATTCCCCAGTCTGCTCCACCGAGTGAGGACACAGTAAGAAGTGACTGCCTATGAATTCCAAAGATGAATCTCACCAATAGGAGAATGTGCCTTCAGCTTAGACTTCCAGCCTTTAAGAACCTTAGACAATAGAATTTTTTCCAAATCAGTTTTTATTTAGGTGTCATAGTTTAAATAGTACTGACATCATTGTTACATACTTGCAGCAATGCTGTATATGAAGACCATCAGAGTGTCAAGATCCCCATACCACAAATTATCCCAAGGTCTCCTCCCCCTTCCTTTTAGCATCCTCAGTTTCTAGTTCTCTTGGCCATACGTATCTCAGGCTTTGTTTTCATTGCAGATTATTCCTTTTCTTTCTTTATACTCAATATATGAGAGAGATCATCTTATATTTGTATTTCCTTACTTCACTTGTTATTGTGTTTGGCATATCAAATACGTCACAGGGAGCTTGCCAGGCTCCGCCGTGCGGGGGAGATACTCTCGGTAGCTTGCCGGGCTCTCCAAGAGGGGCAGAGGAATCGAACTCGGGTCGGCCATGTTGGCTGCATGCAAGGCAAACACCCTACCACTGTGCTATCACTCCAGCCTGGCAAGCTATCGAGAGTATCTCGCCCGCGCGGCAGAGCCTGGCAAGCTCCCCATGACGTATTCGATATGCCAGACACAGTAACAACAAAGTCTCCAATGGAGACGTTACTGGGCCCGCTCGAGCAAATCGATGATCAACGGGAGGGCCTTTACTTTACTTTACTTTACTTTACTTTACTTTACTTTACTTTACTTTACTTTACTTCACTAAGCATGACAATGACATCCAACAAACTGAATGATTTCACCTTTTGTCAAAACAATTTCTCTATCCATCCATCTGTTGTTGGGCACTTGAGTTATTTTCAGAGCTGAGTTATTGTAAATAATGTTATGATAAACATAGCTATGCACACATGTCTTCTCAGATTAATGTTTCTGTATTCTTGGGATAAATGCCTGGGAGTGGAAATCACAGGGTCAAAAGGAAACTCTTACTTTTGTTGAGAACTTTCCAAATCATTTTACAAAGGTGGCAGGTCCAGGCAAATGTCCCACCAACAGTAAACAGAAGTTGCTTTTATGCCCATTTTTTTCCAGCACTTACTATTTTCAGACATTTTGCTGTAGACCTGTCTAGCTGGTGCAAGGTGATATTCCCTTATAATTTTGATTTGCATTTCTCTGATAATTAGTGGTGATGAACATTTTTTCAAATGCTTGTTGACCATGTTTGTGTCTTCTTGTGCTATTGAGCTTGAAGAGGGCTTTAAGTATTTTACATGTTAATCTTTTGTCTGACATATGATGTACAAATGATTCTCCCAATCAGACTTTTATTTTAATTTTTTAACATTTTTATTGAATCACTGTGAGATAGACCCTTACAAAGCTGTTCATGATTGGATTTCAGCCATACGGTATTCCAACACCCATCCCTCCACCAGTGTACATTTCCTAGCACCAGTGTTCCCAGGTTTCCTCCTATCACCCTCCACCCCCACTCCCTGCCTATCTCTATGGCAAGCAGTTTTATTCTTTCTCTTTCTCTCTCTCTCTCTTTCTCTCGCTCTCTCTCTCCCTCTCTCTGTCTCTCCCTCTCCTTTTGGGCATTGTGGTTTGCAATATTTGCAATATTGATACTGAAAGATTATCAAGAATATCTATCCTTTTACCTACTTTTAACCCTTGGATCTTGCCCAGAAGATCATTCCCAGCTATTATTTTCATACAGGTATATCTGGTCTCTTCTCTATCTTTCCTACCCTCAATCCCACACACATCTGTGGTTAGTTTCAACCACTGACCAGTCCTCCTAACACCTGTTTTCCCTGGCCATGGATATTAGTCTTCTACTACATATATATGTATATATACCATAATGTATATACCACAAATGTATGTAGTCATTCTATATATGTCCCTCTTCCCTTATTTTATTTATAATAGATAAATACAACTTAATACAAGATCATAGTACTTAATGCTGAAAAAATCAAATCATAACAAGCAGCTCAATATTTTTTAAAGAAACAAGATTATACCAGTGTTTTAATTTAGTCAGTCACAATCTTTACTGATTCTAAAATCTATAAGCCCACACTAGAGGCTTATGTGAGGTGGAGAGAAGAGAGATGGTTATGTTCTCCTTATCCACCTCTGCTACCCCAGAACCCACTGGGATTTATTTACTAGTTTAAATAGTACTGACAGTATTGTTACATGTAATGTAAAGGTCTGTGGATGAACCCCTGTGTGGCACAGGCCAGAGCCCCACCACCTCCACCAGGTGACCATCAAGCCACACCTCATATTTGCTTGGTCTTCTCTGAACAGGAGTTAATTCCTACCACCCAATTTCTCGAAGAGCCACAGGTTCAGGCAGAAGTGAGGAATTGCTCTTTGCAGGAATAGAAAATTAGTCATAGGTATTACCAAGGATTTACAGGTCTTTGTCCTATCTCATAAAAAATATTTTCAGTAGTCAGAGGTGAAGTAAAAAGATTTTACTTGAAGGTTTTCAGGAAGAGGAAGGAAAGAGAGGAAAGTGGGAGTGATGCATTCAAGAAGGAAAGAGAGGAAAGTGGGAGTAATGCATTCAAGAAAGAACAGGGGCTTCTCCAACGACAAAGAGAGACCCAGTACACATCTCAAGAGGAGAGATGCTGGAAATATATGTGCTCAGGCACCACATGTGCTCAGCCACATGGGCACAAGCAGAACATGGGCACAAGCAGCACATGGGCATGGGCTTTTATAGGGTTTTTTCCAAGCTTTCTCACTTGGGACTTCTACCTAGCTAAGAGTCCGTTGCTAGGGCACTTACCAAGGAATAGAATTGGGAGTTGTCAATGTTCTTTGGGTCTTTGAAATTCCTTTCCTTGGTCTTTGTTCCTGCTGGAGCCAGGTCCAGCCTTCTCTGAGTCTGTTGATGCCAGGTGAAGGTCTTATCTGCCTTACTTCCTATGCTCACAGGTGGGCTTTTTGCAGCCTCAGGGACTACTATTTCCCAGGAATTCCATTGCCA
This sequence comes from Sorex fumeus, assembly GCF_029834395.1. Taxonomy (NCBI): domain Eukaryota; kingdom Metazoa; phylum Chordata; class Mammalia; order Eulipotyphla; family Soricidae; genus Sorex; species Sorex fumeus. The sequence goes on from NW_026606066.1 coordinate 26,582,501, forward strand.
TGGGGCACTTCCCTGTCTGCTTGCCTACATCAATTCCTTTTCCGAAGGAAATCTACCTTCATCCTAGACACAAAAACCATAGATGTTTTCACCATCCAGATGCAAGTGAGGTGTGTAAAGTGTCAGATCCTGGCAAGTTTATACAGAGTGGTCCAGTTCCACAGTGAAGAAAGAAATGATTATAAAACTTGATACGTTCCATTTTTGCCCACTACAAGGCTTGATTTAGACTGAGACAATGGTAATAGCAGTGTTTTGTTTTGTTTTTAGTAACTGAGGTTCTGTGATTTACGGTAATGTTATTGGTGGTTCCTTACATGCATAATTCCAACATCCCCACCCATCACCTATTACAGCAGGTTTTGACAGGATCATAGCACCAGAAGTAACATTTAAGAAATAAGCAGAGTTGGAGGACAGAGAGAACAGAAGAGTATCTAGGGTGAGGCTGGGTGGGGGTGGAATGTTGGGGAACAAAGGACATTTTCCCTGGTCAGGACGACGGGTGTCTAGAAAGAAAAAAAATGGGGACTTCCAAAAAATGTGCTTAATGTTCCACCTTAGAAGGGAGTATGTGAGCTTTGGGTTAATTGTTTTTATTGTAGAGTCAGAAACATTGAAAAGCTAATGTAAAAAAAATTAAGGAATTTGCCGAAGGTCACAGTTGGAAAACAATTGAACTGAAATGTAAACAAAGTCTATGTTCATTTCCCTCACCCCCACCCCCAAAGGCCAAAAGCCAAACCACCTGTCAGGAAAACCTAGAGGCCCGAGAAATAAGCCTCATTCTTCCTCCTCTCTGCTGCCAACACCCCTAGAGATTATAGTTATCTACTGCCTTCCCAGTACCCCAAACACTAAAGTCCTAAAAGAAAATGTGCATAACTAAACTTCCTACAAGGGGGTTGCAAAATCAGGTGGGGGGGGGGGGGGAGGCGGGACACAGACACAGGGGAGAAACAGGGGATGGAAAACCAGGGGGGTGTTAGGATGTGAGCTTGATGCATTGGAGTCATGGTTTAATCTTCAACTGGGTTGTTCATTGTAAGTTTACCTTTCTAAAGTTTATGGCAGTATTAATTGACTTACTTATGGTAAGTTGACATAATCAAGAATGCATCCTGAAATGGTTCTCATACACTTGCTTCTTCTAGAAGCATGCAACATGCAGGTCCGAGAAACAACAAAGAATGAAGAGGTGACAATTTAATTTGTCAGAGAGTCTGAAGGATTTAGATCCTCTGTGTCGTTGGTTGCCAAAACAGGGAGGCAACCATATCTGAATTCATCATAGGTCACTATGAGACATTAAAGGAAGACAAAAACTAATGTGTACACACGGCCGACCCGGGTTCAATTCCTCCATCCCTCTTGGAGAGCCCAGCAAGCTACCGAGAGTATCCCACCCGCACGGCAGAACCTAGCAAGCTCCCCATGGCGTGTTCGATATGCCAAAACAGTAACAAGTCTCACAATGGAGACATTACTGGTGCACGCTCGAGCAAATTGATGAACAATGGGAGGACAGTGCTACAGTGCTACTCTACATTGAGTACAAACAGCCATGACATCTCTTCTCAAATATCTGACAAGATTGTCCTCACTGAGGACCATGATGGCCTCACAGTACTGTGAGACATCAAAACCTCAGTCTAAAAATGTCACCACTTAGGAAAGGAGTGATAGTACTATGGATAGGGTGCTTGTCTTGCACGGTGCACCCAGATTCAATTCCTGGAACCCCATATGGTCTCCCAAGTCCCATGCTGAACGTAAAGCCAGGAGTAAGCCCTGAATTCAATCAGATGTAGCACCTTCCCCCACAAGGAAAAATAATAAAGTCATTACCTTTTAGAACTTGTGCTGCCACCTGTCTTTAATCACTTTCACCTATATTTGATTTCTCAATCTTGTAGCTCCCTGAATTAATCAATTCAAAATATCATTTTCATGAGTTGAAGAGAAAGTATAGAGGTTAAGGCGATTGTCTTGTATATGGCCAAGACATTGATTCCAACTCCAAAACAACACATGGTCTCCTGATGTGTCCCAAGGCCCCCACAAAACTCAGAATACCATGTTTTTTCTAATATTTTTCTAATTTTTAAAAACTTATACCTAAGTGCAAAAACAGTGAAATACATTCCTGTTACATTTACTTTTCTATTGGATACACAATTACATGATAAGTGGAATGTTTTTCTTGACGTTCCCATCTCACTAGCACCATCAACCGTCTGGTCAAATTTTATTCCCCATCAATTCCCATCAATCTGGTTTTTGCCATTCTAACACACACACACACACACACACACACACACACAAACACACACACAAATTATTTGCCCATAAATAAATAGTTTGGCAATACTTTCATATAAACAGTGTCATGCCATGCTATACCTAAATGAATCCCAACAGACAAGAATCACACCACCATATACAAGCAGTTCTTAGACACCAATTAAGTGTTCAGCAATTTAATCCAATTCAGACACTATTTGAGGAGAAAAGTTACAGAATACAGTTCCTACCCCACTTCAGTTAACTGCAAGCCCCAGTGTAATATATCCCTCTTTCTGATAAAATGGCTATAGATTTGGAATTCAAGTGGCCTCTTACTCAGATATGACTATTTACTAGAGCAACTCAAAGAACTCAGAAAAACGTTACTCAGAGTAACAAATGATTTACTAGATTACTAGTTTCTTGTAACTCAGAAGTAATATAACTCAGGTACAGTCAAATGCAACTGATGCATAGAGTAAGGTGTGGGGTAAGATCAAAACTTTTCCACCCCTGGTGATTCAATTTTTTAAAATTTTAATTATTTTTTAAAATAAAAAGAAGTGTTTACCCCTATACTCCTCTCGCCAAACTTTCACATTTCTCCAGCCTAGAAACTCTTCAAAGGCCCTTATGAAAAGGGTATCATTACAAATATCTGATGGATTAAGCAATTGGTCTCTTGTCACTGATTTCCATCTCCAGGTCTTTCCCTTCCCCAGAGATCAGGATGATACTAAAAATTTCAACCTTCTATCACCAGGTTGACTCCCCTGGCAGGCAACCCCTTATCTTTAGGTACTTTCCAAAAGTTACCTCATTACCAGAACTAGAGACACTTGTGGATTTTCATCAAGGACTTGAAAATGTTTAAGAGCTCTGAACCAGAAATGGTGACAATAATCAAATAAATTTTATATTATGTAACATATAATCATTGTTCTTCAACTTGTTTAATTCACTTAAAATTCTTTCTTGGACATCTTTTATAGGCAGTATATACAGATCTACTTCATTCCTGTTAGGTGCTGTACAGGGAAGTTTGAACATCCCCAGGTCTTTCCAATATCATGTCATTTTGGCACATAGATAATTTTGAACTGAACCCAGGTCAGTTGAGGTCCTGCAGGTTCACAAGATATTTTGAATAATCTAGAAGAAGAAAAATTGAAGGTATTATCAGGAGTTAGGGTTTTTAGAATTACACAAATAGCATTACTGTAGGCAAACCTATCCATAATGACCAAGCAAACATCTAATTACAGAGCATCTGGTGTTTCTCATAGAAGTCATCTTCTCCTCATCATCCAGGTTCCTGTTTTTTCTTCTTTAAAGTTCCAAACTCCTATTATATTCCTTAGCTTGGAATATATACCTATGACCTCTCCACTTTTGCTTCATTTCGTTGGAATATACATCTCTGTAGATACCCCATATAAATCTAATTGAATTTAGGGCCTCTTTTCTCCTACTAATATATTTGACATTAATGTGATTGCTTGAGCAGCCCAAGAAGAACCTAGAAGGGTGGGAGAAATTGTCCTTTCCACCCAAATATAGTTAAAGCAGTCCACACAGCTTGTGGTATCATTATTTTACTACTGCTCTACAGCTTCCAATTTTTCACTATGACAATGAAATGCGCTAATAAATGTTCTTATATATAAGACTTTGGGCACATGCCCCAGGCTTTCTGTAGGACAAATGTCTTTAAGTGGAACTGCTATACATCATAACAGTTTTAACAAAATTAGTATTCTCCTGAGGTCATACCAATTCACAACCTCCCACTATAAATGAGAATACTGTTTCCCCAATCTTCACCACACTGGAAATTATTGGTTTCCAAATAAACAAAAAGAGAGTTTCACTGTTTTAGTTTTTGATTCCCTGATTAATAAGTAAGGGTGAGGAGTATTTTTTAAATATTTCTTTGTATTTCTTGCAGTTTCCTAGATTTTATTTCATTTCTTTGATCTCTTTCTTTTTCTTATTATATAAAACTAAATGTTTTGAGAGAAAATACTAAACTTATTTATTTTTGTCACAATAGGAAGTTGTAGTTGCCCTATCATTTATTGAAGAGTTCCCCTATTCCATAATGATTTCAACTTCCCTGTTAAAAATCTGTATAAATCTCTATTTATGTTGAGCCATTTTATAACTTCCTACTCTTTCTACTGATATATTATTATGCCAAGAATTATTTTAATTATTAAAGCTTAGTTATATGTTTAATGTCAAACAAGGTGACACTAATTTGTGTAAGCATATTTTTCCCTGAATTTCAAAATCAGCTTAACACATTTCTCAAGAAAACTCCATTAGAATTTATTTAGGTTTTCTTTTCTATTTCTTGGTAAAAGTTTATCATCTATTTCATGCAAATATTGAGTTACTCTTATTGGATTTCTTCCTTAGTTGTTAAATTTGGTTTTGATTTCTGGTTAAGCATATTTATTTGCTTTTGCATCTGCAGTAATTTCACGGCATTGTCACAATGCAAATACAATTAACATTTTTAGATATTCTTAAAATTCATTTAATTATCTTTCAGTTATTAAAGCTATGCTGTTCAGTGTCCTGGTTTTCTTCTCACAATTAATGGGGTCTATAAAAAGATAATAAATAGAAAGATCCATGAGAAACATCACTAAGTTTTCTTGACATGGTGAGTGACTGGTAGACCTGCTTCCTAAATTTCTCTGTCCCAAACCTCTCCTATACTTGTACCCTCACCTTGTTTCAATCAAAACAGCTTTTGTTAATTCATACACAAAGGTTCTATGCATAATTTCATCTTAAAGCAAATTTCCCTAATTAAAATTTTTCGTGTGCTTTGAAAATCACTTTGTTGAAGTATGACGCTTTAAAGACTACAGATCATATGCCCAAGGTTGGAAAAGGTGCAAGACTGCTTACTGAAGAAACTTCTGCCTGGTCCTGCAAGCTCCTGGGACTCAGTTCCTAGCAGGCGTTTGTGGTCTGCAACCTACCATATCTTCTCAGCCTGTTACACTGATCATCACCACCAACAACTGTTCTCATACTTGCCATAGTCTAGGGATCCACCTCCAGTCAGCAACACAAAGCTTCTACATTCTCAATCTTTGTCAGAGTCCACCCAGTCTTAACCCAAAGATTAACTGAAGCTAATAATAGAGCTGACTGTCAAAGGACTATATAATCCAGACATTCATAGAAAGCTTCCACATTTTATCCTTAGGTGGGATTGGAAATCAGAGGGTAAATATCTGAAACTTTAGGTCTGAAGGAACTCAGATCTGAGAGGCCTGAGGTTTGAGAGAGAACTCAGAGGTAACTATGTCTTGAAAAACCTAAGGTTCATATGTGAGAGAAATCACTTAAACTAAATCAAATAATGTATTCTTACTTTGATTTAGCTTATTCCAGGATGAATTCAAGAATTAATGAATCAATGAATGAAGGAAAGAACAATTGGCTTGATAGAGAGTCAATTTGCAAAGCAGGAAACTGGTTTCACTGCTATAGACACTTTTGTTCAAAGGTCTCAGAAAAGGAATTAATATGCCTACCCACTTCTCAGTTAAACTCTGATCAGCCAAAATAATGTATAATTACCAGAAATACCTCAGCATTCATTGGGAAGTTTAAGCCAAGTGAGGCAAAATATGCATTCAAATATAATTTGTTCTCAAACTAAGCATTATTTCTATCTTTAACAATCTGAGATGTTAAAAATGTCAACACAACAGTTCACTACAAAGGGCTTTCTTTGTGCCTAATATAAGTAAGTTTTATGACTTTATGAATTATTTTAAATTATAGATTGTGACTGCAGATGTAGTAAAATTTCAGAATAGATTTATTTAGACCTTATACATAGAACAACTGCACTTTTAAAAACTACACCATAAAATAACAGGTAGCACTGTAGCACTGTCCTCCCATTGTTCATCGATTTGCTCGAGCGGGCCCAGTAACATCTCCATTGTGAGAATTTGTTGTTACTTTATTTGGCATATCAAATACCACACGGGTAGCTTGCCAGGCTTTGCCGTGTGGGCGAGATACTCTCGGTAGCTTGCCAGTCTCTCCGAGAGGGGCAGAGGAATCGAACCTGGCACCACCAGGTCGGCCGCATGCAAGGCAAATGCCCTGTGCTAGTAACAGGTATTGATGTGAATATTATAGGAGCTGTCCATGTCTCTCACTATAGAAATAATCTAGAACAGAAGATTCTACTGATCAGTTTTTCAAAACTGCACTTCATGGCACTCTCTACTCTACTGGGATTGAGAAGTTATTCTCTAACATCCACAAAAGGGAAAGGAAAGGTAGGGAAAACAGAGAGGAGAGAAGGAGGCAATTCCCTGCAACACTATAAAGCATTATATTTTGGGATACTCATATGCCATATACATAAATATGATCTTATATGATTATCATAATTTTATAAAATTTTTTTACCATTGTCTGGAAAATTTATTTCCTGTAATGTTCTAACATGAGAGAAATTTTGCTTCCATGTCATATCCTATAAACGAAGCTATATGAAGTATGTGATTCTACTTTTTCTGACCACAGCTCTATGCTGGCTACTGGGGTAATTTTAGTGGTAGAGAGGCAAGCATCAACCTGTTTGTACAACTTTCTAGGCACAGGACTAAAACTGAATTGTTTTGTTTGTTATTATGCATAGTCTATCAGATTATTTTCAAAGACTGGTAGCTAAACTTTTAATAGTATGTTATTTTAGCATGAAGTAGTCTTAAAATTTTTACTTATAAATTTATCTTCAAATTGAAGTAACAGGCTGGAAAGGTAGTTTAGTGGGTAGGGTACTTTGCACACTGCCAACCCGGGTTTGATACCTGACCCCCAGATGGTTCCTTGAGCTCTGCCAGAAGTGAACTCTGAGTACAGTCAGGAATAATCCCTGAGCACTAGGTGTGGCCCAATTAAAATTTTTTTAATTGAAGTAATAATGGTTTACAAAAATACAAATGTTTATATTTCAGAGGTACAATTTTACCATATAATACCCATGACCAAAGTGCCAGTATCCCTCCGTCACTGTCCCTAATCTTGATAGCACTACTCAATTCTGTTGTCAGAGTCTATGCACTTTTCCTTGGATATTGTCCATTCCCTTGCTTGGTTTATTTATATATGAGTGATATTATTGGTACTTGACTTTTTCACTCTGACTTATGTCACTTAATGTCAAACCCTCCTGTTTCATTCACATTATGGCAATATAAAATAGTTCATCTTGTTCTTGTAGCTGAGTAGTATTCCATTGAGCATATATACCACAATTTTTGTATTCACTCATCTGTTACTGATGATGAATCATTTTCAAATCTCGGTAATTGTAAATTTAGTCACAAATAACATAAACCTTTTCAGGTATTTTTTGTCTAAACTGAATAGATACCAAGGAGTAGAAATGCAGAATGATATGGAAGTTCCACTTTCTAAATTTAACGAAAGCTTTAAGTTTTATCAGACTATGAAGAAGGAAACTTTCTATATGGAATAATATAAATGCCATGTTATTGTTTCAGAGCCCTTCAGAGAAAGCTCATAGTTCTTGGTGCCTTCTCACCTTACCCCAAAAATGCACTTGATCAAATAAAATACCACACAAAGGTCAAATGTATCAATAGGCATGAGGGTTTCTAAGCCATGTGGCATGAAAATATACTTGCAATTCTATTTTGTTGTAATTTTTGGCTCCAGCGTCTGTTAAAAGATTTCTGTAAACTGCTAAAAAGAAATCTCTTCCCTAAGTTTTTGAATGGATACTCCTCCACTCATTAACACTCTGGCTCTGAATGATGATAGAAACACATTCAAATCATCCTCTCACCTGCTTCCTTATTTTTTAGCACAGTGGTAGGGCATTTGCCTTGCACGCAGCCAACATGGCCGACCCGAGTTCGATTCCTCCGCCCCTCTCGGAGAGCCCGGCAAGCTACCGAGAGTATTCGATATGCCAGACACAGTAACAACAAAGTCTCCAATGGAGACGTTACTGGGCCCGCTCGAGCAAATCGATGATCAACGGGAGGGCCTTTTTATTCTTCCCTAAGGTGAGAATTTTCCAGTAGAAGAAACTGCAGATGTCATGTATTAATGAGAGGCCTTTGGGAAGCATCTCTCTAACTCCTTTAGGACCAAAATGTCACTAAACAAGACCTAGTAGACGGACAGGGGACCACAAATAATAAGCTTGCCCACGTGTAACATAGTCCATTTGTTTCCAAGGTTAATTAGAAATGAAAATTAACTATTTATGAGACATGAAGGAAATGGATTCCAGCATAGTGGTATTCTTCTCAAGATATAATGATGAATCAAATAAAAAGTCAGAACTTTGGCTTCAGTCATGAAAAGGACCAGAGCTACTTAAGTTCCACCTCTCCATATCTGAACTTCCTCACTCCCACTCTTCATGTGAATTCAGGAACTAATTGATATACAAAGTGACTAAACAACATGCTCAAAGTCTCTCAGTTCATTAGGGTTCAAGCAAAACAAAACTTGATTTTCTTTGCATCCATGAACTTCTCAAGGCTGTTGTTGACACTCATCATGTGGTCCCTTTTTCACAGACAATTGCCACTAATAGTTTCTATCACATTGAATTGCAATAATTGTCCTATTTCCTTAGACTGCAAGTCTCTAGAAAATAGGCTCATGTTTTATACACCTTTTGATCCCAACTCCAACAATAGCCTCTAACACAGAATCATGTGCCCTTTAAAGCTGCTAATAATAGCAGCAATTTTTTATTATGTGCCTGATTCATATCCAATCTATATTGCTTCCAAAAACTGCCTCCTATAGTCCAGATAACATTCCTGGAAGCAGACTCTATAGTTGGTGTCGTTTTAAAAACCTGAAAATTGAGTCTCAGAGAGGCAGCATGTCCAGGAAATGACAGAATCTGATTCTTCTGTCTATCTCACCTAAGGCATAATTTGTTTAATGAGCAAGTGAACCTTTGGTAGGCACCTGCACTTAACTCCATGTTAGTTTTGGCATTTCAGATGTTTTGTTGGAAATCTAGACTGGAAAACAAAACCACTGACTAATTTTTTTGGAAGTTTATACATGAGTCAGTTAGTACCTAGAACACAGAATCACTTCCATTGTTGAGGTTCTCAACATAGTAAAGTGGAAAGAAATGTCAGAACAAGATCACTTGATCACTTGATACCCCGTTACTCATCGATTTACTTGAGCAGGTGCCAATAACGTCTCTATTCATCCCTGGTATGTGCTAGCATAGCCCAATGGCATCTGCTCGTTCTAGGAACGTGCAGAGCCTCAAACTGATCATTCAGGGTCTTGACAAAGAAGTATGACCATCTTGCAGGTAGGCGTCCACACAATATTTTGACATCCCGTGGAATCCAGTCAGTAATGGCTCTAGTACAGCAGTCATCTCTAAACCTCATTGCATGTCCAGCCTATCTGATTTTTGATGCCTTGGCAAATTAAACAGCATCCCTGATTCTTGAGCATTGACGAAGATCAGAACTCCGGATTCTATCTCTCATTTGAGTGAAGCGTGATACTCCAAGCATAGCTCTTTCGATTCCTCTTTGAGAGACCCGAATAGCGTTCTCATCCTGTTTTCGTAAGGACCAGGTCTCTGAGACATATGTTAATGCAGGAAGAACAGTGGAATCAAAGAGATGTTCTCAGAGCTGAAGGTTCTTTGTCCTCTTAGTTATTTCTTCAATGCTCTTGAAGGCATTCCAAGCCATTCTCTTCCTTCTGCATAACTCATTATTATGCAGGTCATTCATCATGTTGATTTCTCAACTTAGGTGTATATAACCGTTGCATTCGGAGATGGTGGTTCCATTGAGAGTGAATGGAACATCAGGAACAAGACTGTTTCTCATGAACATTGTCTTTGTGAGATTCAGTTGTAATCCGACTTTTCCACACTCATGGTCAAAGTCGGTTAGCATTTGTGCTGCTTGGCTGATGTTTGGTGTTATTAGAATGATGTCATCAGCAAAGCGGAGGTGGTGTAGTTGCTGACCATCTATCTTCACTGCCATTCCTTCCCATTCCAGTCATGCATGATGTTCTCGAGGGTGGCACTGAAGAGTTTTGGCGAAATGGTATCACCCAGCTGAACCCCTCTCTTGACATGGATGATTACTTCTTTGTAGAATGATGAGATCCTGGTAGTGAATCCATAATAGAGCTCATGGAGGATCCTGATGTATTGAGGTTGTATGCCCTGATTGGCTAGGGCTTCAATGACTGCTTCCGTCTCAACAGAATCAAAGGCCTTCTTTAAACCAATGAACGTTAGACAGAGCAGCATCTTGAACTCCTGAGAAACCTCAATGAGCTTGGTTATCATGTAGATACGGTCGATGATGCTGAATCCTTTTCGGAACCTGGCTTGTTCGCATGGTTGTCCTTCATCTAGTGTTCTGCCAATCCTATTCAGGATTACTAGAGTGAACAGTTTGTAGATGACAGACAATAGGCAGATTGGGCGATAGTTGCCAATGTCGTGGATGTCTCGCTTCTTGTATAATAGTACAGTCCTGCTGGTTTTCCACTGGGATGGAACCTTGCATTCAGACAGGTAGCGTGTGAAGAACTGAGCCAGTGTATTGATGAGTACTGACAGTAGGTTCTTCAGGTGTTCAGGCCTGACCTTATCTGGGCCAGGTGCCCTTTGTTTCTTTCCTGACAAGATGGCGTGTCGGATTTCAGAAGGGAGAACATTGGGAACGACATATCCATCCTGCAGAATTTAGTATGTGGGCAAGTGGACGTGGCTATTAAAGAGATCTGAGTAGAAGTCATGAATAATCTTCTCCATTGCCCTTCTGGAAGATGTGATAGATCCATCAGAATGTTGGAGGGCAGTCATCTTGGTCTTGTAGTTGGTGAAGGACAGGTGGGCATTACGAATGCTTTTCCCAGCTTCTGCCGCATCTACCAGCACTGCTGCTCTCCTGTATTTGAGGTCATCCTTGATCGCTTTTCTGCACTTTTTTGCCATCTCAGACGTTCGCTTGCGGTTGCCTGAGGCATGTGCCAAGCCACGTTGGCAAATAAATTCAAGTGTTCAAAGAAAGGCGATTTTTGTGGTTATCTCTCTCGGTATTCCTTGCACAATCATAGAGGTGCTGAATCATTCGATTGTATTCCTCATCATTGTTGTCAATGACGGCATCTTCCCATGTTGCCACAACAGAGCCAAAGAGCTCCCAGTTGGTGGTAGTTCTGGGAGTTCTCTTCTTAAACTTTGCATTCTTTTCTCCCCGTTCTGTGAGGTAGAATTTTGCACGAAGGAGATGGTGGTCTGATCTCATTTGGAATTTTGGGACAACAGCAACATCGGTTAGGCAAAACCGCCAATTGAATATGATGTGGTCTATTTCATTGTGGAACTGTCCACCGTGAGACTCTCATGTTCAACGTTTAGATTCAGCCTTTTGGAACTGTGAGTTACCATGGATGGTCTTGGTTGACATGATGAACTCAGACAGTCTGTCACCCTGTTCGTTCCGTTCTAGGCCATGGGTCCCGATGTGGAGTTCATCAGCTGATCTTCTTGGTCCTATCTTGGCATTAAAATCACCAAAAATGATCTTGTAGAAGGTGTGGTCTTCTTTATAGAACTTCTCCAGCTCCATGTAGAACTTCTCAATTTCTCCTTCACCGTAATTGGATGTTGGTGCATAGACAACAAAGATAGAAACTGCCGGCAGTGAGCCGCATCTGTACAAGTGTAATCATCCGATTCGTGTTGTTAGGCATTCGAATGAATCAATGCTCATGGCTAAGTTCGTGTTGACAAGGATACCAACACCACCGACACCTCTTTTGTCACATGTTCCAAGGAACAGTTCTTCTCCAGTGTCAAAAACGGTGTGATGTGATTGATGTCTTCTCATTTCAGTCAGACCAATGATGTCATAATTGATCTTTCGCGCTTCTACCATCAGGTCCTCAATGAATGCATCAGATGCCAGCGTACATGCATTGAAAGTACAGACAATAATTTTTATCTTTCTTCATTTTGGCAGCCTAGTTCGGCCTTGAGATTTTATCAGCCTCTCCTTCCACATCCTTCTCGACTCTGCCATATTCCGGGTCAGGGGAATGAGATCCATTTTTTTTACTGGATTTGGCATATCGAATATACCACGAATAGCTTGCCAGGCTCTGCCATGTAGGTGGGATAGTCAAGGTAACCTGATAAATAAATAAACATAAATAAAAAGTTGTACAGCCGCAAATGCAGCCGCGCACTCCCGGGAGCTTGGTGTGATATAATTTCTGGATCCTGGCCGTTGTTGGGGTTACACGGCAGTTGTTGGGTGTAACTGTCTAGCTACTGGAAAGCCCAGTCCCAAACCGTGCAGGCTTGGAGATCTCAGCCCCGGGGCCCGCACACCTGGGTTCCTCTGCCAGTTCCTTTATGCGTGAGGCTCATCCAAGCATGTGGAGAGTGGTCTCAGCATGACTTTGGCTGGGTCCCAGAGTCTTCAGCTGTCGTGCCCTGGTGAGGACAGTCAGGCACGGGGTAGGAGACTGTGTCAGAACAAGATAACAGAAAAATGTTTTATTTTAATGTTCAGTCTTGGCCTGGAAACCCTGTGACTATGTAAGGCCTTGTTTGATGATGAAGTCAAAAAATGTTTCCAAGGGGCTGGAGTGACAGTACAGGAGGTAGACCATTTGCCTTGCACGTGGCTGACCCGGGTTAGATCCCAGCATCCCATATGGTCCCCCGAACACTGCCAGGAGTGATTCCTGAGTGCAGAGCTAGGAGTAACCCCTGAGCATGGCTAGGTGTGACCCAAAAAGAAAAAAATGTTTCCAAAAGTCAAAAAAGTTTCCAAAATCCCTTTATAGATATGAGTCTGAGGCCAAAAGTTCTTTTGAATCACCCTGTGATAAGTCTCATTTTCAGTAGTGTTGTATTTAAACTGTCTGCTATTGTTTCAGGACATTGACGGAGGGAAGGGAACATCAATAGTGAGATTGGTGTTGTAACCTTTTCTCAACCTTTTCTCAATATGGAGTAAGGCATAATGACGCTTCCAAGAGAGTTTTAGAGACACAACCACAGAGAGAACAACATCTTGAGCTTCCAGAGAGATGTCACTAGAGCCAGTCTGTGCACATTATAGTATGCAGCTCTCCACGAAGACTATGAAGTCTTCAAAGGCCTACTGCCATATGCACTGCTGATGGATCTTTTCAGCAATGTCAGGACTCTCTGCAGATCAGTTTGAATGTTGTTTTGTTTTTTGAGGTATCTTGGTTACCAAAAGTGCTAATGTTAATTTTTAGGCATTATAATGTTATGACACCACACCTACCACCAGAGTGCCAACATCTCTCCACCACTGTCTCTGGGTCCCTTTTTGTCGTCACTATCCACCCTCAATCTTAGTAAATTCAGTGCCATAAGCACTATCTGAGGGTTTGTTTTAATGGGCCATTGTGTATTTCCTTGCTTTCTTTCTTTATTCTCCACGTGAGTGAGATCTTGTAATACTTGTCTTCCTTTGGATTCACTTCACTTACCATGACACTCTCTATTTCCATCCAAATTTCAGTGAACTGCAAGATTTTATCTTTCCTTATAATTGAGTCATATTCCATTGTGTATATGCACTGTGATTTTTCTGTCCATTATTCTACTTTGTGCATTTAAGTTGTTTCCAGATCTTGACTATCATAAATGGTCATGCAATAAATATTAAATACACTTCTATCTTTTTTACAGGGATCAGGGGAGGGAAAGAGAATGCTTGGGTCATAGTCAGTGGTGCCCAGTAGCTATTCCTAGCTCTATGCTTAGAAGTATCTCCTGAACATCCTTGATGGGGCCATATGCAGTACCATGGATCAAACTGGGATTGGAAGAATGCAAGGCAAACATCTTAACTCCTATTCTATCACTTAAGCACAAGTGTGCATGTCTTTTTGATTTAATGTTTTTATGTTCTTGAAATAGATGAAAATATTGAATTAACTGAGTCACAAGGAAGTCTTATTTTGAAAATTTTTGAGGCCTCCACACTGGTCTTCATAAAGTTTGAACCAGATAACAGTCCTACCAGCAGTGAAGAGGGTTCTTTTTTCACTAAAAACTCACTAGCACTGGTTGCTTCCAGGTTTTTTTTATATAGGCAATTCTCAATGGTGTGTTTTATTTTTATTTGTATTTCCCTGACAATAGAGGTGAAGAATATTTTTTCATATCCCTGTTTTCCATCCATAGGTCTTTGAGGAAGTGTCTATTCAGCACCTTTCCCCATGTTTTAATGGGGTTATTTGGATTTTTATTGTTATTGTTGAGTTCTGTGAGTTCTTAATATATCTTAAACATTAGCCCTTTGTTAGATGTATAATGAGCAGATATTTTACCTCTCTGCAGAGTATGTTTATTATAGCTCACTCTCTTTCATAGGACAGAAATTTTTTAGTTTGTTAAGTCTGAATTATATTTTTATCATTGTTATTTGATAAAAATGATTTGTTGTACACGTTTTCACTTTGGGTCTAAAGAATTGGTGTCAAATTGTGTATTGACAATTCTACATTTTATTTGTATTGTAACTAAATTGGAAAAATTTGTGTTAATCATTTCACCTCTTCTCTGAAAACTGCAATTTTTTCATCTATAGTTCTTCAAAAAATATAGCAATAAAGATATTTTTTTAATTTATCAACATTGATTCATTTCTACCAAAGAGAAAGTTCTCATCCAGGTCTGAAATTTCCAGATCAATAATTTTTATTATTATTTTAATCTTCACTTTCTAAAACAGGAAAATTCAGTGACCCACCCACAGATGTGCCTTTTCTTATGAAAACTTAGCAAGAATTGGTCTTACCCTACCCTTTTATCAGGAGCATTCTATCCTCAAATCACACGTGTTTTTATTCAGCAAATATAATGAGTCTCTACAATGTTCCAGCTATTCAGAAATGTTTTGATGCTCTGAACTGACCCCAGCATTGCACTCTCCCCTAGAAATGTTGCCAGTTATTATCAATATTAGACCCAGGCCAGCAGAACTGCCTGACCAGTACCTAGAAGTGCTTTAGAGTCACTTCTGATGCCTTGAATGGGCCAAAGCTGGGTGTATCCCTCAATCCCCATGACTTACTTTCTGAGAACTTGCCAAATCTCCGTTGCTTCCCTACCTCACACCAGATACCTTAAAGAGCACCAGTATTTATATCAATGGGGTCATCATATAGCTTAGCCCTGATTCTAAAGTGGCAAACTGAAATTGCATCATCCCTGCTGGCCAGTGTGATATTCCTTTTTCTATTTTGGTTTTGTGTTGGGGTCAGAGCTGGCTATGCTCAGGGCTTACTTTTAGCTCTGTGCTCAGGGATCGCTCTTGGTGGGCTCAGGGAACCATATGTGGTGCCGGGATTAAACCCAGGTCAATCTTGACACCACATAAGCAAACCAACCTACTCACTGTATTATCTCTCCAGCCCCCAGTGTGTTGTTTTCATGGGATTTGATGAGATCAGGCATCAAAATGATTCTTATACTTTGATTTTGTGTAACTTGAATTACCTATTTAGACAAGTGTATCTCATACAGGTATGCACACACAAAAATTAATCTATGTAAATAGTGTTATTTTTAATTATTTAAATGTTATAAGAGCAGGTTAGGCATCCTGAAAAGGAGCCAAAATTTTAATTCATTAATGAGTTTAGAATCATGTTTTATAATTCTTATGGACAAGTCTAGGAATCTGTCCTGTATAAAGTTTTTAGTATAAGGAAATGCTTTTCAAGAACTAAACAACTAATTTTTTAGATTTTTACAATTAAAGACAACATTGTTCCTTGGTAGTCTTATTGTAAACACATTTGTGAAAACCATGTGCATTTTACTGTGTCTTATTCACATCATGTATAGTTTGCCTCAGAAAACCTAACTCAATACATTGCCCTTCAGTAAACACTCATTAGATTTTTGCAGATCATGACTTTTGAGTAGAACATCCTAACTAGGTATTTCACTTCAAATAAATGTTTATAAATGTTTCAAAATAAATTGGTTGACTTTTTTGTGTAGAAAGTAAAATGTGAAAACTTTTACATAACATGTGAGGTTTCTTTTCCCCTCTGATACTAGGAATATGTGACAGAGGTAGGAACATGCATCTACCACACACCAATCTCTGGTTTGATCCCTGACACCACAGAGCCTTGGAGCATTATTACTGCATCCTCCAGCCCTAGCATTTAACCTAAGGACTTGAGTAGCCAAGAAACACAAGGAAGGAATGAAGGAAGGAAGGAAGGAAGGAGGAAGGAAGGAAGGAAGGAAGGAAGGAAGGAAGGAAGGAAGGAAGGAAGTCTTCTGGCTTCCTAGCCTTTTCAGAACTGTCAATGTTGTTTTTCTGCTTTCTAATTTGGTTTACCCCTTTTCCATCCCTATTACTATTTTGTTGTTGCAGCAATTACTAGGGTTGGGAGATCTCACTTGCAAGAGAGGTGTGTGCAGAGATACCATGGGGCATGCTGCTAGTATCTCTCTCTGCAAATGTAGGGAAGAAAATGGAGCTCATGCCTACCAAGCAGGTGCTAGTACCTGCTAGCTAGAACTACCTCCAAGCTAGTCCCTTCACCTCTGCCAAAGTTATTCTTGTAGCTCAACAATAACAACCTGAGACAGCCATGATAGCAATAAATGATTATTTTTTAATTTAACATGGGGATATGGTCACATCATGCAATGCCAGGGATTAAACCGAGGACTCCTGCATTCAAAGCAGGTGCTCCACCCTCTTGAGCCATCTTTTTATTTTTTTTAATTTATTTATTTATTGAATCGGGCTAGAGCAATAGCATAGCAGGTAGGGCATTTGCCTTGCACGCAGCCAACATGACCGACCCGAGTTCGATTCCTCCACCCCTCTCGGAGAGCCCAGCAAGCTACCGAGAGTATCTCGCCCGCCCGGCAAAGCCTGGCAAGCTACCCATGACGTATTCGATATGCCAAACACAGTAACAACAAAGTCTCACAATGGAGACGTTTCTGGGCCCAAGAAATAAAAAACATAAAATAATAAATACTGGATGGGACTGGAGAGATAGTACAGAGGTTAAGATGCTTGCTTGTCGCACCAACAGCCCTGAACCAGAGACAGCAGCAAGTCTGCCTCTGCCAGGTAGGTTTGAATGGTGGTGGGAAATTTCAAGCAAACATAATGCCCCAAATTAGAGAAAGTGTATTGGGGAAATTGTCTGCCATAGAGGCAGGGTGAGAACTGGGATGTGGATGGTGGAAAACGTGCACTGGTGGAAGGATGTGTGTTCCATCATTGTATGACTGAATCTAAGGTATGAAAGCTTTGTAACTTTATCTCTGGTGATACAATTAAAAAAAACTAATGTGGAGTTTGTGCCCAATTCAATCAGTACTCCTACATTATTAAAAAAAAAAAAAGATACTTTCTTGCTTTCCATTGACCCCAGTTCAATCCCCTGTACCACATGTGGTTCCTTCAGCAATGGTAAGTGTGATTCCTGAGCAATTAAAAATAAGTCCCAAGCACTGCAGGGTATAGTTCCAAATTCAGATAATTAAAATAACGTATCCTTACAGAATAGGAAAGGATATTCACTGAATACACATCCGACAAGGGTTGATATCAAGGATATACAAAGTACTGATTGAACTCCACAAGAAGAAAACATCCAACCCCATCAAAAAATGGGGAGACGAAATGAACAGAAACTTTCTCAAAGAAGAAATCTGAATGGCAAAAAGGCACATGAGAAAATGCTCTACATCATTAATCATCAGGGAGATGCAGATCAAAACCACAACGAGATATCATTTCACACCACAGAGACTGGCCCACATCCAAAAGAACAAAAGCAACCGACACTGGCGCGGATGTGGCAAGAAAGGGACCCTCCTTCATTGCTTCCTTCCTTCATCTTTCCATGTCTATCCACAAAGGGATAGACATAGAAAGATTGCATTCATCTGGGGAACATAAAGTAACAAAATAGGAGACTAACACCCAAGAGTGGCTGAGATTAGTACCAGGAGGTTTGCTCCATGGCTTGAAGGCCAGCCACACATGCTAGGGGAAAAGGGAGCTCAGATAGAGAAAGGAGCACCAAATAAAGGGTATTAGGAGGATCCTCCCAGGATGGGAGAAGCATGCTGAAAGTGAACTATAGACCAAACATGATTACTACTCAATGCCTCTTTTGCAAACCACAACATCCAAAAGGAAAGAGAGAACAAAAGGGAATGCCCTGGCACAGAGGCAGGGTGGGATGGGGGAGATGGGGATTGGGAGGGATACTGAGACCTATGGTGGTGGAAAATGGGCACTGGTGGAGGGATGGGTATTTGATCATTGTATAGTTGAAACCCAAGTGCAGAGATTTGTAGGTCTACAACTGTACCTCATGGTATTTCACTAATAAAAATTTAAATAAATACATAAATAAAATAACATATCCTTAACGAATGGCATTCCATGCTCTCCTTGAAGTGAATAAACTCCACTTTTCTGGAATATTTCACAGTATCAGTGGAATTTTAAAAGTAGGCTCTTTCAAAATCAAATGTCCACGCTCTTTAATATATATGATCCAGGTACCAGAGAGAGTTCATCAGGCTAAAGTGCATACATGGCATGCAGGCGGCTTGGGTTCAACCTCTGACACCACAGGGTCCCCAGGCACTACTGTGAATTAACCTGAATGTCACCAGATTTAGTCCTAAAATAAAAATACATGAATAAGTGAAAAAATAAATCCCAAAAAAATAATTGATATGTACCACTGGGGCTTCAGCAGGTCAGTGTTTTCACAGTCAAATGAATAAATAAATAAAACCCGCTTAGCTCCCCCTCTTTCCTGTATCAGGAGTTGGACAGGTTGCTGTTGTCTGATGTCCACACAGAGAAAGTGCACCTTGCTGTCCACAAACAAAAGTAAACAGCAGACAAGAAGCCTAAAGCATTTAATAAGAGAGTTCACTCACTTCAACTCTGGCTCTGTCTCCTTTGCTTCTCCAAGGGGAACTAGTGGGTCCTGGGTCCCAGTTTCCTAACTTTCATCATCATCAAGATTGGGCTTGAAGCTGGAGAGATAGTACAGGGAGTTAAGGCACTTGCTTGTCAAGTGACCTATCCTGATTCAATCCCCAGCACTACATATGGTTTCTCTGAACACATTCTTGAGTGCAGAGTCCAGAACAGCCCCTGAACGCTGCTGAATGTGACGCAACTCTCCCCCCTCCCTCCCCCCCCCACCAAGCCCTCAAAACAGTAGGAAGAAAATAGATCGGGCTTGACTCTGCCTTCCATGGGAATCATTCATAGTCTTCCAGCAGAGTAATCCTGCTGGAGGACACCAAGACAAAACCATTAAGGAGTCACCAACATTCTAGGGTAGAAATTATTTCCAGGTAACAGTCAGGACTAACTTGCTGCTTTGGTTGGCAGAGAATGCCTAGCTGAGCACCACCAGCTTTAACCAGTGGCAGGAAAGGATTCAGCAGAGATTAAAACAAAACAAAACGAAAAAACAATGTGGCTTTTGCCCAGAATTCCCACTCACACTATAAGATGGGCCGCTGGGATGACTGCAGTCTTAGTTCTCTGAAGGGTTCCTCCTCTTCAATTACCATCAGATTTTTTCCACCCCAGATCTCATCCCTCCTTCCCCCAGTTCCTCGGGAAGACAACACTTCTTTTCCATTCCCCCTGCTAAACTGGCGTTTTAATACCCATCATATCCCTACTCCCAAGATTTTTGCTTCATCTTTGTTTCTCACCTCTGTTCTGGCAGCATAATCTCTAAGACCTTTCCACTAAATCTCTCCTTTCCAAGCTATCAGAAATCTTCAAGAACTGTAATAAGATAGAGAAGAGACTATTATGACAATAAAAGCTGGGAATGATCATGCTGGACAAGAGCTGAGGGTTAAAAGTAAAAGTAGGTAAGGGATATTCTAGATAATATTTCAGTATCAATATTGCAAACCACAATGCCCAAAAGGAGAGAGAGAGAGAGAGAGAGAGAGAGAGAGAGAGAGAGAGAGAGAGAGAGAAGAAAAGCACCTGCTACAGAGGCCGGCAAGGGGTGATGGGAGAGAATCTGGGGACACTGGCGCTGGGGAATGTACACTAGTGCAGGAATGGATGGGTGTTGGACTACTGTATGACTGAAATCCAATGATAAATAGCTTTTAAAATAAATAAATAATTTTAAAAATAAAAAAGAAAGAACTATAATAAGACACCAAAGCAGAATGTTGCAAACATTGAAACAATATCCATCAGAGACTGGAGAGATAGAGTAAAGATAGCATGTAGGCATAGCTATGCCTACCCAGCTTTGATCCTTGACATCACAAATGGTCCAGACACCACATATAGTTCAGAAGCACACCAGGAGTGATCCTCGAGTGCAGTGCCAGGAGAAAGCCTTGAGTTCCAAAACACAAACCAAAAAACTCCCAAGCCCCATAACTATATATTTATATGTGTGGAGGGGGGGCAATATCCAATATAAATCCAACTCCAGAAATCTAATGAAATTCTCTGAAACAGGTCACTTTCATTTTCTATTTAACTTGGAAAGAAAAGTTCTAGAGGTTTTCACCTATAAAGATATCTGGGTGAAGAGAAACAGAAAGAAGATAGGTGGTTGCTTAGAACTGGGAGGAAGGATATAGGAAATAGGGAACAAACTCAGGAAAGAAGATGTAAAAGTGTTGTGAAATTTACTCTGGTCATAGTGATAGCACAGCGGTAGGGCATTCGCCTTACAAGCGGCCAACATGGCCGACCCGAGTTCGATTCCTCCACCCCTCTCGGAGAGCCCGGCAAGCTACCGAGAGTATTCGTATTAGATATGCCAAACACAGTAACAACAAAGTCTCCAAAACACAGTAACAACAAAGTCTCCAATGGAGACGTTATTGGGCCCTCTCAAGCAAATCGATGATCAACGGGAGGGCCTTTACTTTACTTTACTTTACTTTATAGTTGTACATATATGTGGACATACAAAGAGCCTGTTTTCCTTATGTGAGCCAATTGCATATGTTAATCAGTCTCCAAAACAAAAAAGCCACCTTATAAGCATCTATCTGTGTCATACCTGAAAATCAGTTATAGGTGGACAGAACAGAAAGACAACATGAAAGAAATAACAGCTCTGAAGTCAAGTTTGTGTCCTAAACTTGTCTGCAAGTAGAAATCATTAATCACAGCGGCTTTGTTTCCCAGGATCCCTGTCTTCAAAGAATCAGGTGATTGTATCATGATCAAGGAAGTTTCTTCCATGCTGTGCAAAACAAAAGAGGAGCCCTAGACTCCCACCCCCCTCAAGACACACACACACACACACACACACACACACACACACACACACACACACACTCAGGCAACCCCCCCCCCCCCACACACACACACACACAAGCCAATTACCTGCCCCCCTCAGGCAACTGAGTGCTTTGTAGTCAAGTCTCACCAAGAAAGGATATAATTAGCACAAAGGATCTTACAGTTGAGGAGTGAATCGTGTCTTGGAATCCAGTGGTATAGGAGGAGACAGGAGGGACCCGGCTGGCCTCTCCAGCAGGAATATATTAGCATGCAGATATGGCAGCCTGGCTTCCCTTGGTCTTTGCAACGCACCTCCCGCTGGATGCTTATCCAAAATTCTAATGACTCGGAATCCATATTTTCACACACACCGCTTTGGCAGTTTAAATATGCAAGTGCCTAGTCAATGCTCCAAGGACCCCACCACTCTCTCAGAGCACAGGGCTCCAGACAAGGGTTCCTGAAATGCAGGCGCGGCCTCCCTGGCATCATCTTAAGAGCGAGTGTGGCAGCTGCGCTCCCCAAAGCTAGCAAAGTGGGGCCTGCACACAGAAGACTTGCCTCAGCCCCCAGCCACCATCTGCCTGGTCTCTGTGCTCAGTCTCGGCACAGACAGACAGCTGCCCCTGACAATGGGGAAAACAGCAGCCCTTCCTCCGCGCCTTTGGCAACAAGAAAAAAAAAAAAAAGAATATGTAAAATTGCTGCAAAATTTGGATGCAACTGCTATTATGCTTTCTCACAGCTAAATGATCACACTCAGTAGGATGGGTTCTGTTTAGCAACTGTAACAATTAGGCACATTTATACAGAATAAGACACTAACAAGGCTAAAAGACTATTGTCCTGGACAAAAAAGAGTTCTTCTCATATGCTCTACCATATCAAATGATACCTTTAAAAAATATTTTAAAGGATCTTCCAAAGCCCTTCTTTTAAGTAAAATGACTGTCACTAATTACTTCGTTGTGAGCACAAATAAAAATTACTTTCTTCAAATATTCTAACTCTAAATAAATTACTCCAGTCAAAAAAGATGTACTCAATTAATTCTTTATTAAGGGTGTTGTAAAATCTAAGCGATTGTTCTTGGGTGCTACATAATAAAGTTAGGCAGTTCCAGGAAAACATTTATCACTCAGCTAAGTAATTAGAGTATTTACTTAGAAAAAAGTTCTCCAAGTTAAAAAAAAAAGACTCGAGGATTATTTATACAAGTCACGCTTCTGAAGATAAGGAAAAATATGCCAAATTTAACTAAGAAAAACATTTCTCTTTTAAGGAAAAAAAAAGCCACGTTTTCCAATTTGACTTTGTTGGGTCCCTGCGTGCTTAGCTCTCAACCATCCACACTCAGTGTGCCCTTTCTGACCTGTCCATGATCAGATCAGTACCCAGTAATGTCCACACTGTCATGGATTTTAGTTCTAAAGGTTAAATCATTTAGGAACTTCTCTTTCCACACAAACAGTACATTCAATCCTGAATGAATTTTAGGATATATTCTTGAAATAATTCAAGATGGTTTTGAGGCAAAGCACTTCCTAGGAAAATAGTACCTAATGCAACATGAAATACCTCGGGGAAGGGGCTAATTTTATTACCAATTTATATCAGCTAGATCACATTTGATAGTGAATCAAAAGAAACCTGTTAGGTCTCGTGTCTCTAGCTAGAGTGGTAGTACAGTGGACAGGGCACTTACCTTGCATGTAGTTGACCCTGGTTCATTCCCTGGCACCTCATCTGATCTCCAGAGCCTGGCCAGGAGTGATATCTGAGTACAGAGTCAGGAGTAAGTTCAGAGCACTGACAGGTATGGTTCCAATAACTGGGAGAGATACAGAGATTTCCCACATACTTTCTGCTCTCACGTAGGCTCATTCTCTCTCATCTACATCACTCACTAAAGAAGTACATTTGCTTCAGTTGACAAATCCACATAAGCCTATCATAGTCTCTTTCAACCAAAAGATTACACTAGGGTTCATTTTTGGTGTTTTACGTTCTCAAGAGTTTAATCAAAAGTATATCAACATGTAACTATCTTAATATATCATCTACTACATTTTAACTACCTGGAATCTTCTGCTTGTCCCATTCATTCCTCACCCCTTTAACCACCTCCGGCCCACTGTCAATCACTGACCCTTTTTGCTATTTCTGTAATTTTACCTTTTCCAAAATGCTGGGATGAAATGAAGTCATATCATATATGGCCTTTAGAGATTGATAATGTGCATTTTTATGTTTCCTGCCTATCTTCGGCTTGGTGGCTCATTTCTTTTTAGCACTGTATTTCTTTAGTATTTCATTTTATGAATGTACCACAGTTTATTTACCTATTCATTTGCTAAAGAATGTCTTAGTTGCTTTCAAGCTTTGACAATTATAAGTAAAACTTCTATAAAAATTCATGTGTAGGTTTTTGTATGGACCTAAATTTTCAACTTCTCTGGGTAAATAAAAAGGGGTGTGATTGCTGGATCATATGGCAAGATTGTGTTAAGTTGATAAGAAACTGTGAAACTCTGCCAAAATGACTTTAATGTTTTTATATTCCCACAAGCAATGTAGGAAAGTTCTTGTTGCTCCATATATTCAACAGCATTTGGTGCTGTCATTGTTCTAGACTTTAGCTGTTCTAATAGGTATGTTATGATCTCTCTTGTTTTTGTATGCATTTTCCTGATGACATATGACATGAACCATCATTTCATGTACTTACTTGTCATCGATATATGTTCTTCCATGAGTGTAGCTGTTAGTTTCTGGCCCATTTTATTATATATTTTATCTTCATTGATGTACTGTAATTTACAATACTACTAATGATGGTTTTACGTATGTATTATTTCAACTCCTCACCCATCACCAGAATATTTACTTTTCTCCACGAAGGTCCCAAAGGCCCCACCTTTTTAAGCACCTCCTTTTCCCATGCAAATTTTGTTCTGTGGACCATATCCTCCATTCTCTTGCCTTTAGCCCTTTGCTGCTACCTTACTGGGTATCTTTAAGTCCACATATTAGAGGGATAATTTTGTATGATCTCCTTCCTTCTGAGGGACTTCATTCAGCAGAATCTCCTCTAGTTTCATCTATGTTGCTGAAAATTGCATGATTTTGTTCTTTATTAGAGCTGCATAGTATTTCTTAGTGTATATTTACCATCGCTTCTTTACCCAATCATCCATAGTTGGGCATTTGGGTAGTTTTCAGATTTTTGGCTATTGTACATAGGTGTGCACTGCAATGAACATAGGTGTGCATATATCCTTTTGAATGAATTTTCTTTTGTTCTGGCAGGGAGAAGGGGTGAGATGGTGTCACTGGGTTATATTCCTACCTTTTTGAGATCTCCACATTGCTCTCCACAGTAGTTTAACCAGACCACATTCACATCAATGATGAATGAGGGTCTTCCTCAACATAATCGTACCAACACTGGTTATTTCCAGACTTTTTGATAGATGTCATTGTCTCTGGTGTTAGATGATATTTCACGTCGTTTTGATTTGCATTTTCCTAATCATAAGTGATATGCCTATTGGCTATGTGTCTTCTTGGGGGAAGTGTCTATTCATTGCCTCTCCCCACTTTCAGATGGAGTTTTTGTATTATTTTGTTCTTGAGCTTTGTGAGTGATTTATAGATTTTGGATATTAACCCTTTACCTGATCACTGTGTTAAAGTATTTGCTCCTTTCCTGTAGGAGGCCTTTTATTATAGCTTGAATTTCTTTTGCTGCATGGATGCTTTTCAGTTTGATGCAGTCACATTTATTTTTGTTTCTGTTGTCTTTGCCTCTCTGGTCATCATGTTGAAAACACCTCTGAGGTTAGTTTCCTGAGGAGTTTTACCTGTATTTTCTTCAGTGTATTCTACGGATTCTGGTCTACTTTGAGTCGTTAACCTGCTTTCAACTTACTTTGGTAAATGGTATGACATAAAGTTCTAATTTCTTTTTTTTTTTTTATTTTTTTATTTTTTTTTCCCCTTTATTTTATTTTATTTTTTTTAAAGTTGTAGATTTACAATTTTTTGTGCTTTGGTTTCAATTATACAATGATCAGATACCCATCCCTCCACCAGTGCCCATTTTCCACCACCATGGATAATATCCCTCCCACCCCCATCCCCCCATCCCCCCGTCTCTGTGGCAGGGCAATCCCCTGTGTTCTCTCTCTCCTTTTGGGTGTTGTGGTCTGCAAAAGAGGCATTGAGTGGCAAACATGTTCAGTCCATAGTCTACTTTCGACATGCATCTCCCCTCCTGGGAGGATCCTCCAAACATCCTTTATTTGGTGCTCCCTTCTCTATCTGAATAGCCCTTTCCTCTAGGATACCCGGCTGGCCTCTAAGTTATGGAGTAATCCTCCTGGTGCTGATCTCAGCTATTCTTGGGTATTAATCTCATACTTTGTTACTTTATATCCCCCAGATGAATGCAATCTTTCTATGTCTATCCCTCTCTTTCTGACTCATTTCGCTTAGCATGATACTTTCCATATTGTACCACTTGTATGTAAATTTCATGACTTCATCTTTTCTAAGAGCTACATAGTACTCCATTGTGTAGATGTACCAAAGTTTCTTTAACCAGTCATCTGTTCTTGGGCATTCAGGTTTCTTCCAGTTTCTGGCTATTGTAAAGAGGGCTGCAATGAACAAACAAGTGCAGATGTCACTTCGACTATACATTTTTGCCTCTCTGGGATATATTCCCAGGAGTGGTATTGCTGGGTCAAATGGGAGCTCAATTTCTAATTTTTTGAGAATCGTCCATACTGTTTTCCAGAAGGGCTGAACCAGTCGACATTCCCACCAACAGTGAAGGAGTGTCCCTTTCTCGCCACATCCACGCCAGCATCGGTTGCTTTTGTTCTTTTGAATTTGGGCCAGTCTCTGAGGTGTGAGATGGTATCTCATTGTGGTTTTGATCTGCATCTCCCTGATGATTAATGATGTAGAGCATTTTCTCATGTGCTTTTTTGCCATTCGGATTTCTTCTTTGAGAAAGTTTCTGTTCATTTCATTGCCCCATTTTTGGATGGGGTTGGATGTTTTCTTCTTGTGGAGTTTAACCAGTATTTTGTATATCCTGGATATCAACCCCTTGTCAGATGTGTATTCGGTGAATATCCTTTCCCATTCTGTAGACTGTCTTTGTATTTTGGTCACTGTTTCTTTGGAGGTGCAGAAGCTTCTTAGTTTAAGATAGTCCCATTTATCTATCTCTGTTTTCACTTGCTCGGCCAGTGGCGTGGAATCTTTGAAGATACCATTAGCTTCAATGTCATGGAGGGTTTTGCCAACTTTATCTTCAATGTACCTTATGGTTTCTGGTCTGATGTTGAGGTCTTTAATCCATTTTGATCTTACTTTTGTACATGGTGTTAGGCAGAGTTCTGAGCCTATTTTTTTGCATGTAGCCGTCCAGTGATGCCAACACAGTTTATTAAAGAGGCTTTCCTTACTCCACTTCACATTACTTGCACCTTTATCAAAGATTAGATGAGCATATGATTGAGGAGAGATGTCAGTGTATTCAACCCTGTTCCATTGGTCTGCAGTTCTGCCTTTGTTCCAGTACCATGCTGTTTTAATTATTACTGCTTTGTAGTACAGTTTGAAGTTCGGGAGGTTGATTCCTCCCATTTTCTTTTTCCCAAGAATTGCTTTAGCTATTCGTGGGGGCTTATTGTTCCATATAAATTTCAAGAGTGTTTGCTCCATTTCTTTGAAGAATGTCATGGGTATCCTTATAGGGATTGCATTGAATTTATACAATGCTTTCGGTAGTATTGCCATTTTGACAATGTTAAGTCTCCCGACCCATGAGCAGGGGATATCTTTCCATTTCCTCATGTCCTCTTTTATTTCCTGAAGTAGCGTTTTGTAGTTTTCTTTGTACAGGTCCTTTACTTCCTTAGTTAAGCTGATTCCTAGGTACTTGATTTTCTGGGGCACAATTGTGAATGGGATTGTTTTTTTCATGTTGCTTTCTTCTCTCTCACTGTTTGCGTATAGGAAAGCCATGGACTTTTGGGTATTGATTTTATAACCTGCAACTTTACTATACGAGTCTATTGTTTCTAAGAGTTTTTTGGTGGAAGTTATTGGGTTCTCTAAGTAGAGTATCATATCATCTGCGAATAGTGAGAGCTTGATTTCTTCCTTTCCTACCTGAATGCCCTTAATATCTTTTTCCTGCCTAATCGCTATTGCAAGTACTTCCAGTACTATATTGAACAGCAGTGGAGAGAGTGGGCATCCCTGTCTCGTCCCTGATCTTAGAGGGAAGGCTCTCAGTTTTTCCCCATTGAGGATGATGCTTGCTGTAGGCTTGTGGTAGATGGCTTTAATTATGTTGAGGAAGGTCCCCTCTATACTCATTTTGGCTAGGGTTTTCATCATAAAGGGGTGCTGGATCTTATCAAATGCTTTCTCTGCATCTATTGATATGATCATATGCTTTTTATCTTTTCTTTTGTTGATATGGTGGATTATGTTGATTGATTTCCGAATGTTGAACCATCCTTGCATCCCTGGGATGAATCCTACTTGGTCATGGTGTATGATCTTTTTGATGAGTAGTTGGATTCTATTTGCTAGTAGTTTGTTGAGGATCTTTGCATCTGTGTTCATCAGGGATATCGGCCTGTAATTCTCTTTCTTTGTGGTATCTCTGTCTGCTTTTGGTATCAGTGTGATATTTGCTTCGTAGAAACTGTTTGGAAGTGTTTTTGATATTTCAATTTCGTGGAAAAGCTTAAAGAGTATTGGGAGTAAGTCCTCTTTAAAGATTTGGAAGAATTCACTAGTGAATCCATCCGGGCCAGGACTTTTGTGCTTGGGGAGACTTTTTATTACCATTTCAATTTCCTTGATGGTGATAGGTCTGTTCAGGTATTCCAGGTCTTCTTGGTTCAGCCTTGGGAGTCTGTAGGAGTCTAGGAATTTATCCATTTCCTCGAGGTTTTGATGTTCCGTGGCATAAAGCTTCTCAAAGTACTCCCTGAGGATCCTCTGAATTTCTGTGGTTTCTGTTGTAATGACCCCCTTTTCATTTCTGATTCGGTTTATTAGGGTTTTCTCTCTCCCTTTCTTTGTGAGTTTTGCTAGAGGCTTATCGATCTTGTTAATTTTCTCAAAGAACCAGCTCTTGGTTTCATTGATCTTTCGGATTGTTTTTTGGGTTTCCATCCCGTTAATCTCTGCTCTGAGTTTTATTATTTCCTTTCTCCTGTTCGGGTTGTGCTCCTTTTTTTGGTCCTTCTCCAAGCTCTTAAGCTGTGAGGTTAGGTTACTTATGTGTGCTCGCTCCTCCTTCCTGAGGAATGCTTGTAGAGCTATAAACTTTCCTCTTAACACAGCCTTTGCTGTGTCCCATAAGTTTTGGTAACTCGTGTTCTCATTTTCATTCGTTTCTAGGAATCTTTTGATTTCCTCTTTGATTTCCTGTCTAATCCACTCGTTGTTCAATAGTGCACTGTTTAATTTCCAGGTGTTTGATTTAGTTTTCTGTTTTTGTGTGTGATTTACTTCTAATTTCAGCGCATTATGGTCTGAGAAGATTGTTGATACAATCTCTACCTTCTTAATTTTATGGAGGCATGTTTTGTGGCTCAGCATGTGGTCTATCTTGGAGAATGTTCCATGTACGCTTGAGAAGAATGTGTATTCAGCTTTTTGTGGATGAAGTGTCCTGTATATATCTACTAAGTCCCTTTCTTCCATTGTTTCCCTCAAATGAAGTATGTCCTTGCTAAGCTTGAGTCTGGTTGATCTATCAAGAGGTGACAAAGCAGTGTTGAAGTCTCCCACTAGTATTGTGTTGCTATTGATGTCTTTTTCCAAATCTATGAGTAGTTGTTTTAAGTACTTTGCTGGTCTCTCATTAGGTGCATATACATTTATTATTGTAAGTTCTTCCTGTTGTACAGATCCTCTGATCAATAAGTAATGGCCTTCACTGTCTCTTATGACCTTCCTCACTCTGAAATCAATGTGGTCTGATATAAGGATGGCTACCCCAGCTTTTTTATGGGAGCTGTTTGCCTGTAGGATTGTTTTCCAGCCTTTGACTCTGAGTCTGTGTTTGCTTTGACTATTGAGATGCGTTTCTTGCAGGCAGCAGAATGTTGGGTTCAATTTTCTAATCCATCCTGCCACTCTATGTCTTTTAATTGGTGCGTTTAGCCCATTGACATTGAGAGAGATTATTGTTATGGGATTTTGTCCCATTGTTCTGTTAAAATTTGGTGTATTTGAGGGGCCTTTCTTGCCTTAAAGTAGCCCATTTAGTTGTTCTTGTAACCATGGTTTTGAGTCTATGAAGTTCCTGAGCTGTTGTTTGTCTGTGAAACTGTGTGTTGTTCCTTCTATTATGAATGAGAGTCTTGCTGGGAAAAGTATTTTGGGGGAGGCATTTATTTCATTGAGTTTTTTTACTATGTCCCACCACTGTTTTCGGGCCATAAGGGTTTCATCAGAAAAATCAGCTGTGAATTTTAAGGATGCTCCTTTGTAAGAGATTTCTTTCTTCGATCTTGCTGCTTTCAGAATTTTGTCTCTGTCTAAGGTTTTGGTCATTTTGATCAGAATGTGTCTTGGGGTATTTTTATTCGGATTTCTTCTAGCTGGTACCCTTCGGGCCTCCTGAATGTGGTCACAAGTTTTCTTCAGCTCTGAAAATGTTGTAGCAATGATGTCTTTGACAGTTTCTTCTTCATCGAGGTTTTCTTCCTGTCCCTCTGGGACTCCAATAATTCTTATGTTACCCCTCTTGGCTTCATCACGATCTTCTCTTGCCATCTGTTCCCGAATTGTGAGTCTCTTTTCCATTTTCTGCTCTTTTCGGGAGAGTCTCTGAACTTCATCTTCGAGCTCACTGATTCTGTTCTCAGCCGCTGTTACTCTGCTGCTGAGGCCTTCCACTGAGCTTTTCAATTCGCCTACGAGATTTTTCAGGTCTGACATTTCTGATTGCATTTTCCTCATTTCTGCCTTCAGATCCTCTTGTCTTCTATTGGCATTGCTTTCCATTGTTTCTTTTAATTCCCTAAGCATCCTAAGAAGCTCCCTTCTGAATTCCTTGTCAGAGAGGTTGTCTAACACTACAGTACTGTTGGTGTCATCTGGGCTAGACTCTTCAATATGAATGTTTGGTGGGCTTTTGCGTTGCTTTACCATTGTGAGAGGTGTGGTTTAGTCCTTCACGTTCAGTGTTACTATTCTGCTTGATATGCAGTGTGAGTTAAGATAGGCTTATGAGTTATTGGCAACTGTATTTCTAGTGGCTGAGCTAAAATAGAGAAGTTTCGATCTAAGAAGTTAGCTTATGGTTCCTATGACATATGTAGTGGGAAAATATTTCGCGGCCGCGTTAGCGGCCGCGGCTCCGGAAAGAGTCCCTGGCACTGGGCGAGGAGTTGGGAATGTCTCCTGTTTGGAATTGGAGCCGTTCAGCTTTGTTGCCCAGAGCTGGGCCTCTGTGCCCGTCCCACGCGGCTCAGGGGTTGAAAACCGGCTGTCTCGGGGCTGTTTCTAGCTGCGCGTGCCCAGAGAGGAACCCAGGCCCTTGGGGGCGGGCTGTACCTGTTGGAATTGGAGCCGTTCAGCTTTGTTGCCCAGAGCTGGGCCTCTGTGCCCGTCCCACGCGGCTCAGGGGTTGAAAACCGGCTGTCTCGGGGCTGTTTCTAGCTGCGCGTGCCCAGAGAGGAACCCAGGCCCTTGGGGGCGGGCTGTACCTGTTGGAATTGGAGCCGTTCAGCTTTGTTGCCCAGAGCTGGGCCTCTGTGCCCGTCCCACGCGGCTCAGGGGTTGAAAACCGGCTGACTCGGGGCTGTTTCTAGCTGCGCGTGCCCAGAGAGGAACCCAGGCCCTTGGGGGCGGGCTGTACCTGTTGGAATTGGAGCCGTTCCTAAAGTTCTAATTTCTTTATTTTTTCATGTTACTCTCAGTTTTCCCAACAACCTATGTTGAAGAGACTTTTCCGCTCTATTTCATGCACTTGGCTCCTTTAGTATAGATCAACTCATCATAAATACGAGAGTTTAACTCAGAACTCTCACTTCTGTTCCATCACTCTGTGGGTCTATATTTATTCCAGCACTATGCAGTTTTTATTATTATAGCTTTGTAGTTTAAAGTTGGAAAACACAATGACTTCCATATTATTTTACCCCCTTAGGATTGCTCTGGATATTTGAGCAGTTTCATGGTTCCCTACAAATTTTAGTAAGACTTGCTTCAAGTCTTTGAATAATGTCATTAGAATTTTAATGATAATGACATTCAATCTGTATGATGTTTTGGATAGGAAGGTCATTTTTGACAAAGTTGATTTTCCAATCCATGAATAAGGAACATCATTTCCTGGTAACTTCTTCTATTTCCTTTAACTGTGGTTTATAGTTTTGTCTGTATAGATCTTTTTTTGTTGTTGTTAAGTTGATTTCTAGGTATCTTATCTTATGTTTGGGGGCTCAATTTTGAAAGGGATTTTCTTTTTAATATATTTTTCTTCTAGTTCATTATTTGCATACAGACATACCACAGAATTTTGGGGTGTGTATTAATTTTTTAACTGATGTCTTATTGTATTGGTTTATTGTTTCTAAGAGGCTTTGTTTTTGTTTTTGGTGGAGTCCTTATTCATGTTTATTATAATGTCTTCTGCAAATAGTGATAGATTGATTATTTTCCAATTTGGATCCCTTTGATATATTTTTCTTGTCTGACTGCTGTGGAAAGGATTTCCAGAACTATGTTGAGTAAGAGTGGTGTCAGTAGATATCCTTGCCTTGTGTCTTTGGCTCATTTTTTTAATTCTTTTTTTTAATTGAGTCACCGTGAGATACTCAGTTAACAAAGTTGTTCATGATTGGGTTTCAGTCATACAATGATCCAACACACGTCCCTCCACTAGTGTCCATTTCCCACCACCAATGACCCCAGTTCTCCTCCAGTCACCCTCCCCTTCCCCAGCCTGACTTTATGGCTGGCATTCCACCCCACCCCCAACTCACTCTCTCTCTCTCTCTCTCTCTCTCTCTCTCTGTGTGTGTCTATGTGTCTGTGTATCTGTCTTTCTCTCTCTGTTTTTCTCTCTCTGTTTCTCTCCCTCTGTCTCTTTGTGTATATGTCTCTGTCTCTGTCTCCCTCCCTCCCTCCCTCCCCCTCTCCCTCCCTTCCTCCTTCTCTCTCTCCCTCCCTTCCTCCCTCCCTCTCTCTCCCTCCCTCCCCTTTTGGGCATTATGATTTGCAATACAGATACTAAAAGTTTATCATGTATAAACCTTTACTTACTTTCAGCACTTAACTCTTGCGCAGAGTGATCATTTCCAACTATAACTGTCACAGTGGTCCCTTCTCTATCCTAACTGCCCTCCACCCCAGACATCCTGACATACTTGTGGCAAGCTTCCAACAATGGACCAGTGTTCCTGGCCCCTGTTTTTTCTGTCCTTGGACATTAGTCTCATGCTATGTTTTTAAATATCTCACAAATTAGTGTAGTCATTCTATGTCACTCTCTTCTGACTCATTTCACTCAGCATGATACTATCCATGTCCATCCATTTATAAGAAAAATTTGTGATTTTATTTTTCCTTGTGACTATATAGTACTCACTGTGTAGATATACCACAATTTCTCTAACTGGTCATCTTTTCTTGGGCAATTGTGTTGTTTCTTGATTCTGGCTATAGTGAATAGGGCTACAATGAACATAGAAATGCAGATGTTATTTCTGCTGTGTGATTTTGGGCTCCCAGAGTATATTCCCAAAAGTGGTATTGCTGGGTCCAATGAGAGCTCAACTTCTAGTTTTTTTTTCCAAAAAGTTTGACCATTCAGCATTCCCAACAACAATGGATGAAAAGTTTCTTTCTCCCTGTATCTTCACAAACACTCATTGTTCTTGATCTGTTTGATGTTTACCCATCACCAAAGATTAATTTAAACAGGGACAATCAGGATACTCCAGACACCTATTGAATAGAATTGATGCTCATGAGACTTGGGCAGGGTCTAGAAGGCCTTTGATAATCAGGGATTAGTCCTCTGGTCTCTGGATGCTGGGGTCATGTGTAGGATGTTACGGAAGAACCCAAAGGGACTACACAGAGGACTCAGAGGAAGATAGTTTACCAACATGTGAGCAAATATTTCAATGTTTAACAGCCAGTACAGCTAGTTTTTGGTGGTACCAGTTGAATAAAGGAGATACCTAAATGAGTAAAATTTTACTATTAAATATTCATATATTTCATTCCCTCTATTTTCTCTCATTCTTATATATGAAACAGAGTACATCCCAGACTTTACCTCCCGGGGGACTGTGCCCACTGCAGAAGTTACGAAAGAAACAAAATACATATGTAGCTGCAGAATCTTTCTCAGAAGAGCTATTGAACAAAAATAGAACTTGCTTTTAAATCCTAATGCAACCCTCACCGTACTCTACAGATCATGACTTCCAGCTAGCACTGAATAAATGTACATTTTTTTATCCTAATTGTTTTCAGACCACTGACTAGAATTACAGCATGAAAAGGCCCTGTC
This sequence comes from Sorex fumeus, assembly GCF_029834395.1. NCBI lineage: Eukaryota > Metazoa > Chordata > Mammalia > Eulipotyphla > Soricidae > Sorex > Sorex fumeus. The sequence goes on from NW_026606066.1 coordinate 26,616,749, forward strand.
ATGTTCAGTATACATTTTTAATAGACATCTTTAAACATTTAGACAAAATATTATTTTTAAATGGCAATTCTTTAACTGGTAAATGTAATTATCTAACTTTAAAGAAAAAAAACTGACAATCAAAATATTCTGTCACTGCTCTACCAACGCACCTAAAATATCTTTTCAGCAAATGAAATGATTCTTTATTTTATGCTTTTAAAAATGCATTAGGGTAATTGCTCTGCAACAAATCACCTTCCCAGCTCCAAGCTCCATTGCCACATTCCTCATGTGTCCATCAATTGTGCACATTGTCATGATCTCCTGATGATCGCCCGGGGTGAGTCCCCCCACAGCATGTTTATAAGAGTATTCAGTTGAGCAATCTGCAAAATAATTATATTTCAATGGAGATATTATGCTGAGAAAAAAATCTATTATATGTCAAGTGCTAAATGAAGCAGTTATAGAACCACGACACATTTATTGGTGCTTTTAATCAAAGCAAATAACTTTGCAAGCTGATCATTCCATTGTTTTCTTGCAATTTTAGTTTGCTTCTTTATAATGAAAATGCACTTTTCAACCAGCAGTCGTCACTTTACTGCACAAAGTAGAATTTTATTTTGTTTTGTTTTGTCTTTATGTTCTTGTGTCCCATCTCCATATAGTGGAAATATGTTTTCCAAAATTCTGGGGCAAAAATGTGTGAAAGTTGACTCCTTACAAAAGTTGTGCAAAAAATCCAAATTTCACTTAAGTCCAGGGAGAGACTAGGAAACTCCTAACCCCATCTATTGGTGGCATGAGGGTTGAGAAACTTTGGCTCCAGTACATTTCATGTGTTCCTTTTGATGTTTGAAAGTTCAAAACAAAGAATATTCTTTGTAAACTTCAAATTGAACACAAACCTGCTTTCTTTCAACAAGCCAGTGACCCCAACCACAACAGCAAGAGTTCCAAGCCAACCTCTTAGGACTAAATTTCAAAACAAACATTTGCATTTCCAGAAATTTTGGAATAATTAAAGGACTACTCTTTTTCAATTTCAAAACGTAGCACAGAGCCATAGACATCCACCCAATATCGGCAAATCTGAATGTGAGCACTAAACCCAGATTATTGAATTTGCCACAAGAATAAGAGCTAACATTTCCTGATGTCCCACTCTGTGCTAAGTCCTCATTTAAGTGATCTTTAAGCAGTCACTCTTGAAATATTCGGAGAAGTCCTACAAAACAAAGCCTGCAATTAGTCCAATTTACAGATTAACAAACCAAGTCCAGAGAGATTGCTGCCTAGTGATCTAGCCAACTTCCTTAGTCATGTAGCCTGGTGAGGCCAACAGCACCTTGTCTTCTGGAGAAAGCCATCTTCATGCAACAACACATGAAGCTCAACACATCAGAATACCAGTCAGTCATTTGGCAGGCATAGGAAAGAAGACATAGGAACTTGAGGTCCCAGAATTATTCCTCCTCCTCCTCCCCATCCCCCCTCCTCCTCCTCCTCCTCCTCCTCTTCCTCCTCCTCCTCCTCCTCCTCCTCCTCCTCCTTCTCTTCCTCCTTCTCTTCCTCCCACTTTCTTATTTACAGAAAAGATCATTCGAAAATCCCTTTCAAATCCCTTTCAAGCCTCACGGTAGGATCTCCCTTTCCACTATTTGCCTGTTTTCCAAGCAGGAAGTGTGACTAATCAAGGCATTGTGATTGGAAGAGCAGGAGAGAGGGCTCTTGGCTGACTCTGATTACACTCTACACTCCTTCAGCCCCAGGCAGGCCGGCCTCCACCAGGAGAGGCTCAGTGTCCACTTCACCCCCAAACCTGACACCACAGGCCACAGAAAGGAAAGTGGACATGCTGAGGCTTCTTGTCACCCCATGACAAAGCAGAGGACTCTGCTGCGCTCTACCCTCTCTACCCTCCAGCCATTCAGCTCTGCCCACTTGTTATCATTAAGCCTGTACCGCCTCTAAAGGGGACTAATTATGACAGCCGACATGTCACTCTTCCGTGCAGATCTGAGGAAGGAGAGTGCTGATAAGAAGCTTTTCTAGAACAAAGAAGTCAAACAGACTTCGTTGAATGTATGGCCCTGAAGGAGAAAGCTCTCTTGGCAACTGCAGAGGTGTGTGTATATGAGAGTGTTTGCAAGTGTGACAAAGAGGTATGTATGTATGAGAGCAATATGATACCTGTGTGTGACCGCATATGTGGTTTGTGAGAGAATGTGTGTAGTATGTGTGTGAGAGCACATATGCCATATATATATATATGGTATATGTGTGATCGTGTATATGGTCTATGTGTGTGAGAGAGAAGGCTATGAGGGTGCATGGGAGAAAGTATATAGTGAGTGTGTGAGAGAATGAGAGGAAGAGTTGTGTGTGTAAGAAAAAGTATGTTTATAGAGAGTGTGTATACATATGTGCCTGATATCTGATCATGTGCAGGCACAAATCTGGGAAATGGAGGATCCAGTAAACTCATTCTCACCATCTTAAGAAGAATGAGGGGGCAATAATTTTGTTTGGAATTGAAGGCATTATCTTTTGCTTGAGAAATCACCAAAGTTTAGGTCAAGAATTTTCCTCTCCAGGGGTGAGGACATAGCTCAGTGGTTGAGCACTTGCTTTGTACATGTGATGCCCAGGAATACACACACACATGCACACACACATACAAACACACACTCGCAAAAATATTTCTCTTTCAACTAATTGTAATATTGCATATTTGTGTTTTAAAAAAATGAAATAAGAAAGGCCATGGTGGCGCTCTCTCTCTCTCTCTCTCTCTCTCTCTCTCTCTCTCTCTCTCTCTCTCTCTCTCCACCTTCGTTCGGTGGTCTCCACCACTTCCCTGACCCCAGGGTGGCCAATGGCGATAGGCAGACAAAGGAGGGAACGGCTGTCAGGCTGGTTGGTACCAATTGCAGTTTATTCCAATCTCATCTCCGTTCTCCACTAATTCTCCTGATCTTCCCCTTCCCCAATTCCCCTCAACCTCCTCTTGGATTTAGCTCCTTCATATTTCTTTCTGCTTCTGCCTCCCCCAGCCCACTCTTACTGCCTTCATTAAATCTCACATCATAAGAGGTTGGGCTAACAATTATACATAGCTGTCATGATACAATCAATGGATGTAGTATCCTTCCCTCAGAAGAAGCTTCTTCTAGGACAGATACTCATCCAGCAAGATGACTGGCCTAAGGGCAAAATATGGGTGTGTTTCTCCTCTCCTTAGTCCAACAAACATATAAACATTCCTAATATTAGTCATTTTGTATGGACATAGTAAGAGATACATTACGCTTATAGAATTGCTCTCCTGGGGCCATCTCTCTATAAGCCTCAGACTACAGTGCTCAGACCACATTAGACTTTCCTAACCCTAGCAGGATCCTTGTCCAGTTGTTACTCTTTGGATTATGACAGAATTTGTCCATGAACATACTCTTAACTTATAGTTAAGTATTGTGGCGCTTTAGCATGGCCCATTTTGATGCCAGAGTAGTTTACAGGTCGCCCTGGGTCAATCCAGTCCCTCGTCTGGAGCCTGCTTTTGAGGTGCTAGTAACTAAGGGCAACTGAGGCTTAAGTCAAGAAAGCAGATGCCCAAAGTGAATATTATTCAGAGTCAATTAACTCCCAAGTTACAAATGCATAATATTAACTGTCTTCCTGTGTCTATACAAAAAGGACATTGCTTTAAAGTAAACTATGCAAAAGGACACAAGAGAAGGAGAAAAAGAAACATTTCATTCACAAATATAAAATGAGATTTCTGAGAAATCTGACCTTACAAGTTAACAGAGTCTGATTAGGGGAAAAGGTGAATGTTGGGGAAGAGAGCACAGAGAAGAGTTTACAGATAAACACAGAGGAATGGAAGTGCCTCAGGAGCACTGTGATAAACCTAAGCTCCCTATGGCAAGGGAAACAGGACATACCATGTTTAGAGCTGTATTACAACAAACACAGAGGAATGGAGGTGCATCAGAGCATTGTGATGGGTACTACTCAGTAGACCTAAACTCCTTGTGGCAGAAGAAAAAGCACAAACCAATGTATTCCTATACATACTGATTAGAAACCAGTCTCTGCAAAGCTTTCTATGCGAATCTCAACATACCCCTAATGAAATACAAATTATTCTCCAAAATGCTTCTTGAACCTTCACTCATGAGATTTGCACAAGCTGGTTCTGCCACTGTGCCCTGTGCAATTTGCCTTAATGTGGTGGTGCCCTGAGTCTGACTTCCAGTGTGAGGGTTGAATGGATTGCAGCAGTTATCATTGCTGCTAGGACACATGCACTTGGTTATCTTACTTATGGCAGATTTTATGATGAAATTACCACCACACTTCTTTTTTTTTTAACACATTTTTTTTATTAGTGAAACACCATGAGGTACAGTTGTAGATTTACAATTTTTTTGTGCTTGGGTTTCGATTATACAATGATCAGATACCCATCCCTCCACCAGTGCCCATTTTCCACCACCATGGATAATATCCCCCAACCCCCATACCCCCACCCCCCCTGCCTCTGTGGCAGGGCAATCCCCTGTGTTCTCTCTCTCCTTTTGGGTGTTGTGGTCTGCAAAAGAGGCATTGAGTGGCAAACATGTTTAGTCCATAGTGTACTTTCGACATGCATCTCCCCTCCTGAGAGGATCCTCCAAACACCCTTTATTTGGTGCTCCCTTCTCTATCTGAACTGCCCTTTCCTCTAGAATGCCCGGCTGGCCGCTAAGTTATGGAGTAATCCTCCTGGTGCTGATCTCAGCTATTCTTGGGTATTAATCTCCTATTTTGTTACTTTATATCCCCCAGATGAATGCAATCTTTCTATGTCTATCCCTCTCTTTCTGACTCATTTCGCTTAGCATGATACTTTCCATGTTGTACCACTTGTATGTAAATTTCATGACTTCATCTTTTCTAACAGCTACATAGTACTCCATTGTGTAGATGTACCAAAGTTTCTTTAACCAGTCATCTGTTCTTGGGCATTCAGGTTTCTTCCAGTTTCTGGCTATTGTAAAGAGTGCTGCAATGAACAAATAAGTGCAGATGTCACTTCGACTATACATTTTTGCCTCTCTGGGATATATTCCCAGGAGTGGTATTGCTGGGTCAAATGGGAGCTCAATTTCCAATTTTTTGAGAATCATCCATACTGTTTTCCAGAAGGGCTGAACCAGTCGACATTCCCACCAACAGTGAAGGAGTGTCCCTTTCTCGCCACATCAGCGCCATCATCAGTTGCTTTTGTTCTTTTGAATGTGGGCCAGTCTCTGAGACTACCACACTTCTAAGGTCAAGCTTCACATTTTCACATCCAGAAAGATAATCACAAGAGAGTACATGCATTTGACATGGAGGATTTGGAAGAGAAAGTTGTAGGCTGCCATTTTTGGAGATCCAAAAAGTTTCCATTATATGATGGGGCTCACACAGAACACAGTAGAGACTGGAGGCAATGGGAGATCTCTCTGATCACTACGAAGTTAGGGAAGGGAACACTATGGAGAGGGGGGAAAGTGCCTATTAAGAGGTAGACTGGAGAGTTGGAGGGATAGTAGAGTGGAAAGGGTGTTTGCCTCTCACACAGTCTATATGCGTTCAATTCCCACTACTTCATGTGGTGCCCCGAACCCACCAGGAATGATCTCTGAGTGGAGAACCAGGAGTAAGCCCTGAGCACAACTGGTTGTGACTCAAAACACACACACAAGTAAAAATTTTAAAAAGAGGCAGGCTGGATGGAGGGAGAAAAAGTGGGATCGCTGATGCAGGGTAGTGGACACTGGTAAAGGGATTGGTGTTGGAACAATGTACACCTGAAACTCAATCATAAATATCTTTGTAACCTTGAAATTCATGTTGAATATATTTAAAAGATAAAAGAAAAATAATGGATAGCCTTAATGCTATAAATCAACTTGTCCTATTTTTGGAGTGTTTCATTAGTATGACTACCACTTCTGTCTAATTCACTACCCTTGGGTTCTATATGTGATATATTAAAATCACTTAAATCACTTAACTTCCCGTTAGTCGTCGATTTGCTCGAGCGGGCGCCAGTAATGTCTCCATTTGTCCGTGTCGCGTGCTAGTGTAGCCCAATGGCATCTGTTCGCTCCGGGAACATGAAGGGCCTCAAACCGATTGTTAATGATCTTGACGAAGAAGTCTGACCATCTGGTAGGTGGGCGGCCACGCGGTCTTTTGACATCCCGTGGAATCCAGTCAGTAACAGCTCTAGTCCAATCAGAAATGAAAAGGGGGTCATTACAACAGAAACCACAGAAATTCAGAGGATCCTCAGGGAGTACTTTGAGAAGCTTTATGCCACGGAACATCAAAACCTCGAGGAAATGGATAAAATCCTAGACTCCTACAGACTCCCAAGGCTGAACCAAGAAGATCTGGAATACCTGAACAGACCTATCACCATCAAGGAAATTGAAATGGTAATAAAAAGTCTCCCCAAGCACAAAAGTCCTGGCGCGGATGGATTCACTAGGGAATTCTTCCAAATCTTTAAAGAGGACTTACTCCCAATGCTCTTTAAGCTTTTCCACGAAATTGAAATATCAAAAACACTTCCGAACAGTTTCTACGAAGCAAATATCACACTGATACCAAAAGCAGACAGAGATACCACAAAGAAAGAGAATTACAGGCCGATATCCCTGATGAACACAGATGCAAAGATCCTCAACAAACTACTAGCAAATAGAATCCAACTGCTCATCAAAAAGATCATACACCATGACCAAGTAGGATTCATCCCAGGGATGCAAGGATGGTTTAACATTCGAAAATCAATCAACATAATCCATCATATCAACAAAAGAAAAGATAAAAAGCATATGATTATATCAATAGATGCAGAGAAAGCATTTGACAAGATCCAGCACCCCTTTATGATGAAAACCCTAGCCAAAATGGGTATAGAGGGGACCTTCCTCAACATAATTAAAGCCATCTACCACAAGCCTACAGCAAGCATCATCCTCAATGGGGAAAAACTGAGAGCCTTCCCTCTAAGATCAGGGACGAGACAGGGATGCCCACTCTCTTCACTGCTGTTCAATATAGTACTGGAAGTACTTGCAATAGCGATTAGGCAAGAAAAAGATATTAAGGGCATTCAGGTAGGAAAGGAAGAAATCAAGCTCTCACTATTCGCAGATGATATGATACTCTACTTAGAGAACCCAATAACCTCCACCAAAAAACTCCTAGAAACAATAGACTCGTATAGTAAAGTTGCAGGTTATAAAATCAATACCCAAAAGGCCATGGCTTTCCTATACGCAAACAGTGAGAGAGAAGAAAGCAACATGAAAAAAACAATCCCGTTCACAATTGTGCCCCAGAGAATCAAGTACCTAGGAATCAGCTTAACTAAGGAAGTAAAGGACCTGTACAAAGAAAACTACAAAACGCTACTTCAGGAAATAAAAGAGGACATGAGGAAATGGAAAGATATCCCCTGCTCATGGGTCGGGAGACTTAACATTGTCAAAATGGCAATACTACCGAAAGCATTGTATAAATTCAATGCAATCCCTATAAGGATACCCATGACATTCTTCAAAGAAATGGAGCAAACACTCTTGAAATTTATATGGAACAATAAGCCCTCACGAATAGCTAAAGCAATTCTTGGGAAAAAGAAAATGGGAGGAATCAACCTCACTAACATCAAACTGTACTACAAAGCAGTAATAATTAAAACAGCATGGTACTGGAACAAAGGCAGAACTGCAGACCAATGGAACAGGGTTGAATACACTGACATCTCTCCTCAATCATATGCTCATCAAATCTTTGATAAAGGTGCAAGCAATGTGAAGTGGAGTAAGGAAAGCCTCTTTAATAAATTGTGTTGGCATCACTGGACGGCTACATGCAAAAAAATAGGCTCAGAACTCTGCCTAACACCATGTACAAAAGTAAGATCAAAATGGATTAAAGACCTCAACATCAGACCAGAAACCATAAGGTACATTGAAGATAAAGTTGGCAAAACCCTCCATGACATTGAAGCTAATGGTATCTTCAAAGATGCCACGCCACTGGCCGAGCAAGTGAAAACAGAGATAGATAAATGGGACTATCTTAAACTAAGAAGCTTCTGCACCTCCAAAGAAACAGTGACCAAAATACAAAGACAGTCTACAGAATGGGAAAGGATATTCACCGAATACACATCTGACAAGGGGTTGATATCCAGGATATACAAAATACTGGTTAAACTCCACAAGAAGAAAACATCCAACCCCATCCAAAAATGGGGCAATGAAATGAACAGAAACTTTCTCAAAGAAGAAATCCGAATGGCAAAAAAGCACATGAGAAAATGCTCTACATCATTAATCATCAGGGAGATGCAGATCAAAACCACAATGAGATACCATCTCACACCTCAGAGACTGGCCCACATTCAAAAGAACAAAAGCAACCGATGCTGGCGTGGATGTGGCGAGAAAGGGACACTCCTTCACTGTTGGTGGGAATGTCCACTGGTTCAGCCCTTCTGGAAAACAGTATGGACGATTCTCAAAAAATTAGAAATTGAGCTCCCATTTGACCCAGCAATACCACTCCTGGGAATATATCCCAGAGAGGCAAAAATGTATAGTCGAAGTGACATCTGCACTTGTTTGTTCATTGCAGCACTCTTTACAGTAGCCAGAAACTGGAAGAAACCTGAATGCCCAAGAACAGATGACTGGTTAAAGAAACTTTGGTACATCTACACAATGGAGTACTATGTAGCTCTTAGAAAAGATGAAGTCATGAAATTTACATACAAGTGGTACAACATGGAAAGTATCATGCTAAGCGAAATGAGTCAGAAAGAGAGGGATAGACATAGAAAGATTGCATTCATCTGGGGGATATAAAGTAACAAAGTATGAGATTAATACCCAAGAATAGCTGAGATCAGCACCAGGAGGATTACTCCATAACTTAGAGGCCAGCCGGGTATCCTGGGGGAAAGGGCAGTTCAGATAGAAAAGGGAGCACCAAATAAAGGATGTTTGGAGGATCCTCCCAGGAGGGGAGATGCATGTCGACAGTAGACTATGGACTGAACAAGTTTGCCACTCAATGCCTCTTTTGCAGACCACAACACCCAAAAGGAGAGAGAGAACACAGGGGATTTCCCTGCCACAGAGACAGGGGGGATGGGGGGATGGGGGTGGGAGGGATATTATCCATGGTGGTGGAAGATGGGCACTGGTGGAGGGATGGGTATCTGATCATTGTATGATTGAAACCAAAGCACAAAAAATTGTAAATCTACAACTTTAAAAAAAATAAAATAAAATAAAGGGGAAAAAAAAACGCTACTTCAGGAAATAAAAGAGGACATGAGGAAATGGAAAGATATCCCCTGCTCATGGGTCGGGAGACTTAACATTGTCAAAATGGCAATACTACCGAAAGCATTGTATAAATTCAATGCAATCCCTATAAGGATACCCATGCCATTCTTCAAAGAAATGGAGCAAACACTCCTGAAATTTATATGGAAAAATAAGCCCCCACGAATAGCTAAAGCAATTCTTGGGAAAAAGAAAATGGGAGGAATCAACCTCACTAACTTCAAACTGTACTACAAAGCAGTAATAATTAAAACAGCATGGTACTGGAACAAAGGCAGAACTGCAGACCAATGGAACAGGGTTGAATACACTGACATCTCCCCTCAATCATATGATCATCTAATCTTTGATAAAGGTGCAAGTAATGTGAAGTGGAGTAAGGAAAGCCTCTTTAATAAATTGTGTTGGCATCACTGGACGGCTACATGCAAAAAAATAGGCTCAGAACTCTGCCTAACACCATGTACAAAAGTAAGATCAAAATGGATTAAAGACCTCAACATCAGACCAGAAACCATAAGGTACATTGAAGATAAAGTTGGCAAAACCCTCCATGACATTGAAGCTAATGGTATCTTCAAAGATGCCACGCCACTGGCCGAGCAAGTGAAAACAGAGATAGATAAATGGGACTATCTTAAACTAAGAAGCTTCTGCACCTCCAAAGAAACAGTGACCAAAATACAAAGACAGTCTACAGAATGGGAAAGGATATTCACCGAATACACATCTGACAAGGGGTTGATATCCAGGATATACAAAATACTGGTTAAACTCCACAAGAAGAAAACATCCAACCCCATCCAAAAATGGGGCAATGAAATGAACAGAAACTTTCTCAAAGAAGAAATCCGAATGGCAAAAAAGCACATGAGAAAATGCTCTCCATCATTAATCATCAGGGAGACGCAGATCAAAACCACAATGAGATACCATCTCACACCTCAGAAATTGGCCCACATTCAAAAGAACAAAAGCAACCGATGCTGGCGTGGATGTGGCGAGAAAGGGACACTCCTTCACTGTTGGTGGGAATGTCGACTGGTTCAGCCCTTCTGGAAAACAGTATGGACGATTCTCAAAAAATTGGAAATTGAGCTCCCATTTGACCCAGCAATACCACTCCTGGGAATATATCCCAGAGAGGCAAAAATGTATAATCGAAGTGACATCTGCACTTGTTTGTTCATTGCAGCACTCTTTACAGTAGCCAGAAACTGGAAGAAACCTGAATGCCCAAGAACAGATGACTGGTTAAAGAAACTTTGGTACATCTACACAATGGAGTACTATGTAGCTCTTAGAAAAGATGAAGTCATGAAATTTACATACAAGTGGTACAACATGGAAAGTATCATGCTAAGCGAAATGAGTCAGAAAGAGAGGGATAGACATAGAAAGATTGCATTCATCTGGGGGATATAAAGTAACAAAGTATGAGATTAATACCCAAGAGTAGCTGAGATCAGCACCAGGAGGATTACTCCATAACTTAGCGGCCAGCTGGGTATCCTAGAAGAAAGGGCAGTTCAGATAGAGAAGGGAGCACCAAATAAAGGATGTTTGGAGGATCCTCCCAGGAGGGGAGATGCATGTGGAAAGTAGACTATGGACTAAACATGTTTGCCACTCAATGCCTCTTTTGCAGACCACAACACTCAAAAGGAGAGAGAGAACACAGGGGATTGCCCTGCCACAGAGGCAGTGGGGGATGGGGGGATGGGGGTGGGGGGATATTATCCATGGTGGTGGAAAATGGGCACTGGTGGAGGGATGGGTATCTGATCATTTTATAATCAAAACCCAAGCACAAAAAATTGTAAATCTACAACTGTACTTCATGGTGTTTCACTAATAAAAAAAAAAGTAGTCTATAGACCAAAAAAAAAAATGTGCTGGTGGACTTCGAGGGGTATCACGAGGTGGTCTAGCAGGACTAACACCAGCCTCTATGCACTATATAATAGCAGGGAGCACATGAAAGGTTCCTTGCTCCAGCAGTCTCTCTGAAGATTTTGCCAACTCATGGACGGAGAACATTTTAGTCATTCACGTTAACTTCTAAGTCAGTCTGGAGTTACTCTTTTACCTACAATTAGTTTGAAAAAAATGAAAATTCTTATTTGCTACCTGAAGATCATGGATAGCTGACCAGGACTGGCATTCCTTCCAGCCATTACGAGTTGAAACCAAAACATTCCGGTTGCTGAGTAATGTGGTTCTCTTCTCCTTTGGAGAAAATGTTTTACCTATTCTGTCTTCTATTGCCTGGAGCTGGAAAACCACTTACTCACCAAACTCAGGTCATGCTTGTTATGGATACTGTATCACCATGTTTGCTCATTTAATAATCAAATCTGTAATGCCGTGTATTTACAATAAAGGGTGAAAATAGAGCCAAAGGCCAACCTAAAAATAAATGGTCTCTCCATTAAAAAATGAAAGAGTGGAAATTCAAACCAAAGTGGTATTAGATGTAGTCAGGAAGGATATTTTAAGATGTAACATTGTCCAAGGAATGGCAACACTTGAGTCAAAAACACTGCAGGAATTGGAATACATGTCAGATCTCTGATAGAAAGTCTCACACTCATGACAGAAATAATAGGTTAGATCAAAGACATGGGGAAGTTTTTATTTTCTGCTCTTCATAATCAGGAAAATGATTATAGCAAAGAGACTTTTTGGGGAAGAAAGATAACATTATGTCCTCTTTTAAGTGGTATGATCTTAAAGACAAAAAATTGAATATGTGTTTATGTGATAGTCTTTAAAGACTCAATAGAAACATTGCATTCATTACTCGTTCAGGAAACAATGTGAAAACTGAAAATAACTAGGAGCAATAAAAAAAATTAAGATAGGAGTAAGTGTATATTTTTAGAGAGGTTAGTTTTTTAAAATTTTATGGGTTAGGAGGAAAAATCATGACAACATATATGTAATACAGGCAAACAATTTGGAATTGACAGAAAGAATTTTACCATTTATTTTTAGGTTAGTTGAATTCTCATATTAATCACAACTTGCTAAAATTAAGAATTACTATAGAATATGTCACAAGTATCAACAAAGTCACACACATAAATGAAGTCAGTGGTTCTAGAGGAAGAAAAAGAAAGAAATATCTACAATTCTCTCCATTTTATAGATCAAGATACTGGGACTCAGAGGTTAGGTCATTTTCACAATGTCACACAATTAATCAATGGTGAATGATACATCAAATGTTATAGCATGAAAGCAGAATTAGGATACTAGACTGAAAAGCTAATACTCTATTCATTCCAAAAGTTAAAGATGTGATTTTACATTAATTAATATCATTTCTATTACCTCCACTGCCACCCTATCTCAAATAGAACCCTGTAAAAGGGTCCTAGAAACTGGACCAGAGGTTCTCAGAAACCAGTGGACAAACATAGCAGTATTTAGGTGACTCAGTTGTTCTAGTGCAATGGAACACACAGGTCTGCCTAACTCTCTCACTGGGACCAGGGGTAAAAACCGTAAGATTATTCCAATTTTAGTATATTGCTGCCAAAGTGAGCACAAAAGCCATAAGATCAAAATACAACAAAACCAGGAAAGAGATATTTTAAGAAATTTTTTAAAATAATTTTTTAAAGATGGTTTTGCAACATCCAAATTGAGAGATAGGCTAGTTCATATAGAGACAGTCTATTTTATATAATCATTAATTATATATAAAAGTAGAAGGTATGCCAATTTACTTCAAGAGCCCATAACTTCTACAAAAGCAAGCACAGTGCCAGTCACTTACTGAATCGACGTGAAATACATGTGATATGGACAAATGAACAAAGAATGAAATTAAAAAAAAAACTCATAATCTTTTCATCTAGAAGATATTTTGTTAGAAATAGATACAACAGCACAGAAAGCCTTCACAGAAGTGACTGCTTCATTTGGAAAAATAAAACCCCAATGCTGATCATTTGACTATTGTAATGAACAAAGGAACTTGAAGTCTTTCAAACACAATTTCTCAGTCACATCACTCTTGAAATTTGGAATCTGGTCATTCTTTTGTGCAGGGGTCTGCTGTTCACACAGGGATTTTTTGCAGCATTCTTGAGCTCTATACAGTAAATAGCAGAAGAGCCCTCCTTGTCCCCAATCACAACAAATAAAAAATATCTCCAGATATTTCTATAGGTGAAATATCTATATAAAATTTCTATTTTTGTCCCCTAGGTGGCAAAAGTCCCTCCTGGCAGACATTCGTTATTTCAATAATTCTAGGGAAGAGCTGAATATTTTAGTTGCTCTAGGAGCCTTGATTCTTTTCTAACCATCACCTCCCTGAGCAGCAGGTCCTTTGCTCTGAAGAAATTTTGTGGTTGTTGTCGTTGTTTGATGGCCTTGGGAATTCTGGGGATTTTATGCCTTTTCCAAGATACTTTTCTACTGTGTTTTTAAATGAAAGCTGAGTTTTGAATGAAGACAAAGTTTTCAATGGAGGTACAATGATCTTAAACTTAATAGCAGTAGGAAGGAATACTATGAATATCTTTTGGGGACCAGGCACTGCCAAGTGTCGTCCAAAAACCAAAACAAAACAAAAAAAGTTTTAGAGAGGAAAAAAATAAGTAACTTATAAAAAGAAAGAAATCAAACTATGATAAGATTTCCACATCCTGGAAGATACAGGCACATATCTTAAAAATTCTTAGGGAAGGTGCTTTGTTGCTGGTGGTTGGTTTTGTCTCTTTGAAGAATCACATCCAACAGTGCTCAGGGACTACTTACAGGATGCACCAGGTGACCAAGCAGTGTTAAGGACCAAATCCAGGTCTCGTACATGCAAGTCTTCTGAAGGTGTTTTGCTGTTGTTGTTGTTGTTGTTGTTGTTGTTTGGGTTTAGTTTTTGTTCGTTTTGTTTTGGGGTAACACCCAATGGTGCTCAGGGCTTACTCCTGGCTTACTCTGAGATCACTCCAAGTGGAGCTCAGGGGGTCATACAGGGTGCCTGGTATCAAATCCTGATAGGCCATGCTAGACAAGTATTTTACTTTACAGTACTTTACCCACTGTACTATTTCTCTTGCCTAAATGTTTATTTTTATCTAGCATTGTATATGCATTTCAGCATTCAATCAAATAGGAGGCTAAATTTATTTTTAGACAATAAATGTAATTTTAAAAAGCTACTTCCCTTACAACCTTTCTTAGAAGATCCCTAGGATACTTAAGAGAATTGGCCAAAAATGAAGCATGGGATGTAGAAAGATAAAGTCACTATTTTTAAAAAAAAGAAGAGGAAGGTGGTCCTACATTGAAAAGATCACAGTCTGAATGGGAGGGAGAACTACAGGGGTTCAGCCTGCAGGGTGAAGAACAGAAATTAGGGTATTTGGAACTGGACACATTATTCAGACAGTGAGTGACAGATCTGTGAGCTGGAGAAATAGTAATGATAGGTCCTTTGAACCAAGCAAGTAGTAAAAAGGCAATTACTTCCCCCAGAAAGAAAAAGGTACTTTGAGGAAAAATAATTATATTGCACTTATTGACTAGGCAGTAAATAACATTTACACAGTCATAAGAACATAAACAATGACTTTTAATTGAATGAAAGTCAGAATAGAAGTGTATCTAAGGATTTGAAAGTAAGAAGAAAGAGAGAGATGAAAAAGAGAGAGTTAAATTATTCTCTACCACATCGCATACCCCACCACACACACCAAAGTCAACAAGAAGGGAGTGAAGCAAGATGAAACCATCTGAGCACAGAATACTTTCAGAAATAGCAACAGCAGAGCAGAAGAAATAATTAAGAAACACAGTCACCTCTAGAGGTAAATATTAGAGCCAGGGATAGGGCAGAGGACTGCTGCTGATTGTGATGAGAGATTAGCAGCTGTTTATTATAAGCCTTAACTCCTTGACTGCTTAACTGTGTGCATGTACTGATTTCTTAAACGTCAATGTTTACTTGAAATATGGCATCCAATGAGAAACTACTGATAAATACTCTGGTCCCTGGGGCATGGGTGCACATCAACATAGCAGCTGATCACCTGGCAGGTTGCAGTTACTCCTCTCCAGGGCTTCACCTGCACCCAGCCAGAAGGGACCCCATCACCCCCACTCTGACTCCACATGCAGAACCATCTGAGCGGGAAGAGTTGGTATTGTGCAGGATGCAGTGCTTCATGCGAAGCTGTCTTAGGCTTTGCCTCCACCTTCCCTTCATTTCCATCACTCTTGGACTGCTTGTTGCCTTTTCTTTGGGGGTGTTTGTGCCTGCTGCCACCTCATCCAAGCATGCTGATGTACCATAGACCATCACCCACTCATCCTTCAGATTCTCTCAGCAATGCCTCACACTCCCTTTCAAGCACTTGACCTAGGTTATCTGTTTTACTGCCCAGTCCCCTCTCTTCATTGCTCTGTACCCCAAATAGACCAGGACTATCTGTGGCATATCTCTAGCATTCTCAGCAGATAGCAAAAGCTAAACAAATATTTGTTAAACGAAATATCTGGCTAAGTGAATGGAAGGATAGTTGGACAAATAAATGAAAGCTTATTTGAGGATTTCTCACAGGAACACACAGCCACTTGGAGACACTTGACTAAAGATCCATCCTCATCTCTGGGGAAGTTTTACTACCTCAATGGTGCCAGTAACTTTGTAAAGTCCTGAGGGGAAACCGGGACAAGAGTGCACCCAAATTGATGAGCTGTATCAATCTCAGCAGTTCATGGCGTAACACATGTCACACCTAGATCATCCTCTATTCCAATGAGTGAGTGAGTGATACCCTCCTGCAATGAATCAGGTCCAAGCTATCAGCTTGTGAAGACAGGGCTTCTGTCTGTATTTCTGCTCTCAAGGCCTGGCTTTCAGTTCCTTCCTACCTACTACCTTTCTTCCAACTGTCGTCTCCATCTCTCAGAAAGAAGCCTACTTTGAGCTTCCCCAACTGATAAGTTTCAGCATACGTTTTGCACAGTCCACTAGATCTTTAAGTCCACACATCAGGTTTCCAAGATCACCGAACCAGGAGAGCTACTAGTATGACCTAATCTAGAGTGTAGGTGCATTTGGGAGAGAGAAGCCCCACAAGACTGCACAGTTGTCTTGGAGGCTCTGACTGTTGTCTTGGTCTGGAGGCCAAAGCTGGGGAAAGCCAAAGCTAGAGTTATATTTGCAGCAAAGGGCACGGGAAAGAGCTTAGGAGATGGACTAGTTTCACTGAGTCAGTGCACTCTGGACTGCAGGTCTCTAGCTTCCTGACACCTGGTGCAGAGTAATCTAGGGCAGGGTAAAATAGGTTTAGATGCATAAGAGTTGGATTAGGAAATGGATAAGGGTGGGAATGCTAGAGATGTAAACAACTTTGGTTTACTACTCTGTCCCTGAAATAGATGGACACCAAGCCGATAAAAACAGAACATCATCTAACATACTTAAGAAAACACTTAAAATATCATCACACAAAACACTGGTGGGCCTTTTCTTTACTTAGCCAGAGACAGATACAGGAAGCTGAGAAGGAGGGAATAGGCAACTAACAGGTTCTAGATAATCTGTCTCCTGCAAGAGTTTTAAAATGTGCTTGTGCATTATGTTTGTTCTAGTAGCACTAAAAATAATCTTTAAGAGCACTCAATGTCATTAACAAAAAAAATTTTTGTTGTTGTTTCTTGGGCTACACTCGGAAGGTACCCCTGACCCTACACTCAGAAACTACTCCTGCCACTGCTTAGGTGGCCAGATAGAAGGCCAGGGACCAAACCTGGGCCAGCTGTTTGCAAGACAAATGCCGTATCTGCTGTACTATCATTCTGGCTGCCTAAAACATATTTTTTGAGATTAACAAATCATGTATCTCATAACTCATCTTTTTAAAATTCATTTAACAACAGATATACTATTTTAACTAATAAGATTCTGAAATGATATGGTAGACAGCAAGGGAATGTAAGAAATTGAAAATAAAATGCTTTTTTGGAATCCATAGAAATTTATTTTATTGATAACATTAGAAATAATCCTTTTGGAATAGGACAAAAACTTTTCTCAAATTGATAACAATGAATAAATAACCTCTATCTATAAGTAGGCATTTGGACCTTATTCTAATTCACAACATACCAATATGGATTATGGCAAAGGGGAAGAAAATGTTGATTCCACATGATTGAAAATGAGTATGAATTATCCACCTCCTGGTGGTCATAGCACTATTAGCAAAGCTCAGTATCTTCAGACAGAGCAACTTTGCTCTTGTGTCAGCAATGCTCAATGACTTCCATTGAGTTTTCTATTCCAACGTAACTTCTTGTTTGGGGGAATGGGGTGGGAATAATGCCCAAAAATCCAGTAAGCCTGTATTGGATTGTACTTTCTCTTGATAATGAAAACACCACAGTTCAGACACAAACACAAAACAAAATCAAAAAATGAAATGTATTCTTCAGGAAATAAAATATTGAGAACATTTCTAAATTTTACTTCCAAATTCTGTTCTTCACAAGACAATGTGGAAAGGAAAAATAACAATTGTATGGAAGGTGTGAATCTTGGTCAATGATTTTTAAAAACTCTTAAAAAGCTCTTAAGAAGAAAGAAAGAAGAGCAGAAACCATAGTAGAGCAGGTAAGGCATTTCCCTTACACACAGCCTACCAGTGTTCCATCTCTAGCATCCCATATTGTTCCCCAAACCCCAAACTCAGGAGTGATTCCTGAGTGCAGAGCCAGGAGTAACTCCTGAGCATTGTTAGATGTGATCCAACAAGAAAGAAAAAGAAGAAAGAAAGAAAGAAAGAAAGAAAGAAAGAAAGAAAGAAAGAAGAGAGAGAGAGAGAGAGAGAGGAAGGAAGTCTGAAATGTGATTATTTGCTCCTGAAACTGACCATCATTCCATCACGCAATAGCATGATTTCTAATTTTTCCACATGTGTTTTTCTATCTCTCGTTCCCTAATAAAAGTTTGTGGTAGTCAATTCTCAATTAGCTTTGTTAATGAACAGGAGCAGTGACATAGATAAAAACAAACTCTAGATAACACAAAAATGATTTACTGCCACTCACGGACCCCCTCCACCCCCCACCCTCTCACCTTCTCAACAGCCTCCAATCAGTGCTCACAGCCCCCCAAAGTGAGGTGTCAGAAGGAGACTGTGGGTCACAGAGATAATCTACTCAAGGGTAATGGATTTGACTACAATTTAGCATTGATTAATTATAGTGTCCAATTTTAATTCAGTGCTATTCACTAACTAATTAGATAAGGTTCTTCTATGTTCTATTTTTGGCACAGAAAATTCTAAGCATAGGTACTTTAAAATTAGCAGTGCTGGTGAAATTTAATATTTATTTGTCTCTAACCTCACAATGAGCACTATACAGGGTTCAAAGATCTGTGATCTGGCCCTGCTCACCTAGGACAGGGACATTGTGACATCAGGTAATCAAGTTCACCTTCTGGTGACTTCCTCCTTTGAAAGTGGGATCAACAGAGGTGGGCTCTGAGGTTGCTTCTGGAACTACCATTCTGGTTGGGGTCATATTTAGGATATATACTTTTCCTCCTTTTTGTTGTTTTGATTTAGGTTTTTGCCTGCAGCTAGACACTCTACAATGCCCAGGACATTCCTCCACTACCAAGAAAGAGCTGTTCTAAAGTGTTAATAGTGCTGAGGTCGAAACACGATAATGCCTAGAAAGATAATTTGACATAGGTCAGTGAGCTCGGAGTCACCTTCTTTAGGAGGGTGAATACAAGGATAACAAAGAAAAATGAAGATTTTGGGGGGTTCTTTATGTTTTTAGAATTGAGTTTTAAATTGGACATTGTTACAAATACTCTAAAAGCATAAAATTCTAAAGGGAGGTCCCACATGGCCACATGGATGTTTCAAACAATGTTATTAAAGCAGGATAAACAGCCTTAACAGATATAAGCTGCTGTAAAAAAAAAAAAAAAAAAAAAAAAACACTGCAAGCCTGGATGTGGATGGGGCTTAGAGAAGGAATTGGAATGCAAAGAGCCCGTGCCTTTGAAGCTCCCTAGCCCCCACCCTGAGGGGGAAAGAGCTGGGTGGAGCCACTTGAATTCTGCCTCCAGACCTCTTCCCGGGAGCCAAGGGACTCTGCGTGCTTTCTGGAGTGGAACCACCAAACAAAGCCTGAGAACTGAGCCGGGGCTTGGTGGTGGCGGGCATGATTCTCCTCCCTGAACACCTGCTGGAGGGACCAGGAGGGAACTCTGAAGAACTCACAAACACACAGAGAAAGGTGCAGCACCAAGCATCCTGCAGCCCCTGCAGCCCCTGCAACCCGGCACTTTGCAAAGCTCATTCACAAAACCATCATTCATGGGGAAAACCACCATTCAAGAAAGAACCTTCTGTGTGCTTCCCCAGAGGTATCAACATTAGAAATGAGAGAAAGAGAACAAAAAAAAAAACTACACTTACTTCTTTCCCCAAAGGTCTAGGAAGTGCAAATAACTTTTCATACATACTGAGATACTGGTTAACCTAGAAGACTGTTTTTGTTGTTGCTGTTGGTGGTGGTGGTTTGATTCTTGTAGGGAATTGAAACCAGGGTCTCACACATGCAAGGCATGAGTTCTACAGTTGAGTCACATTTTATTTGTGTGAGGGAGAGAGGAGGAGGTACAATATAAAATTTACCATCTTAGCCATGGAGCAATAGCACAGCAGGTAGGGCGTTTGCTTTCCACATGGCCGACCTGGGTTCCATTCCTCTGTCCCTCTTGGAGAGCCCAGCAAGCTACTGAGAGTATCCCACCCAAACGGCAAAGCCTGGCAAGCTCCCCGGGACATATTTGATATGCCGAAAACAGTAACAAGTCTCACAATGGAGACATCAATGGTGCCCGCTCGAGCAAATGGACAAACCACAGGAGGACAATGCTACAGTGCTACAGTGCTACAGCCATGTTTTGAGGGAATCATTCTTGGAGGTTCTCAGGAGATGCTATTTCTAGCTCTGTTCTCAGGAGTGACCTCTGGCAGTGTTCAGGGAACCATTTGCATTATACTAGGTATTTGAGCCAGAGTTGTAGTAACTGCAGCTCTTAACCACTTACTTCTATTTTTAATTTTTTAGTTTTAGTTTTGGTCCATAGCCAGTGGTACACAGCATTTACTCCTGACTTTCCACCCAAGAATCACTTCTATCAGGGCTTGAGGAACGATAGGGGGTGCCAGAGATGTAATTGAGTCAGTTATGTGCAAGTCTAGTGCCTTAAATTCAGGAGTGCTTAGCAAATCTCCAGAGCTTTTTCCTTGAAATAAAAATATATCCCCCTTCCTATAATCAGAATTCTACTACTATTATTAATGTGCACAAGTTTGCCTTTGGAATTGTTTCTCTAAATAAAGATGGGTGTTTTTTTTTTTGGCTTAGGTTAAAGATAAGAAGAACTTTACAACATAAATAACTAGAACATTGCTGGAGGAACAAAGTTCACACCCAAAACACCACTCCCCCAAAAAGCGCTCCTCTAATTTGAAAAGAACAGAGGATGTTGTAATATGTTTCATTCCAATTACATTTTACTGATTACACTTGCTAAATATTCAAGTTACCTATACAAACTTACATTTACATTCTTCTTCAAATGAAACCAAGATTTCGTATGATCGCTTTGAAGAATAAAATTGCTATGTATTCTATATTTACTTGAGATACTAGAAAAATTTGATTTTCTCAATTCTAATATATATATATATATATATATATATATATAATGTTTTGGTCCTCACAAAACTTTTAATCAACTTTATTGAACTTTCTGAGGGGGGATGTCCTATTTGCCATCATTAACTCCACACCTCTCCAAAGAATATAAGCTTATCTTTGAGTTTTCCCATGCCTTTGGACCTGATTTTCATGATCAAATTCTGAAATTTTGAGACTAGAGCCAGGAAGGCAGCTCAATGCAGAGCAGATGTCTAGCATGAATTTTAAGGCCTAAGTTTGATTTTTAGCACCTCATTAGCTCCAGTCCCAATACCCCCAGCATCGCTGGGTATAAACCACTATAAAGGTACAAATAATTTTTTAATTTTAGTTTTCTAGCATTGTTAAATATTTTTGAGAAGATACTTTTTAGTTACTGACATTCATTAAACATGTCAACTCTTTTGTTAACTATTGGTTCCAAAACACGTAAAATCAGGAAACCCAGAATCTCATCTTATATGTTAGCACAAGCCTGAAGTAATTTCTCTTGAGTATCTTCACAGGAATAACAGAGAGATTTTAAATTGGTACAAATGTCACACACACAGAAGATGATTTATTTGTTTTATTAAACACCACAGTTAGTCTTCACCCACAGTTTTTTTTTTCAGATTGAATGCTACTTCTTTATTTTCCATCCTTTCTCTGATATGATCATAACTGAAGAGAAAGAAAAACACTTAGTGACCAGAATATCTCTTGATGCCCCAAATGAAATTAAGTCTATGGACCATTGCTTCAACTTAACCTAAAAGCTTATTAGAAATACAGAATCTCAGGCTCCATTCACAGAGACCAGCTATTTCTGAACCTGCGTTTTTTATAGTACTTCTAGGTGAGTCTCAAAAGCATTGAAATTTAAGAAGCACTAATCTAGGCCACACTTGAATAGGCTCACAATACTAACAGATAACAATTTAACACAGGACAATGAAATAGAAATCATCTAAGATGAATTTACCTAGATTAACAAATAAATGAACAAATCCATAGTAGAAAGAAAGTAAACTCTTGGCAATGAAAACCAGTCTGTCCTCCCAGGATGGGAGAAGCATGCTGGAAGTAGACTATAGACCAAACATGATTGCCACTCAATGCCTCTTTTACAAACCACAGCACCCAAAAGGAGAGAGAGAACAAAAGGGAATGCCCTGCCACAGAGGCAGGGTGGGATGAGGAGGATGGGGGGTGGGAGGGATACTGGGATCCGTGGTGGTAGAAAATGGGCACTGGTGGAGGGATGGGTACTTTATCATTGTATAATTGAAACCCAAGCACAAAAATTTGTAAGTCTACTGCTGTACCTCATGGTATTTCACTAATAAAAATTGAAAAAAAAAGAAAACCAGTCTGTGTCCAAAGAGAGTGGCATGACATGCTATCTATAACCATAAGCAATTATTTTGGTGGAAAATACAGCAAGGACTCAATGTGGACCTTGATGCCGTGCTAGCCAACAATTGTGTAGGCTAATAACTTAGTAACCCCAACTAATAGTTGAAAACACTTTTGTGCCTATGAACTCCTAAACCCAAGGGCAAGATCAGAAATAAAAGAAGAAATATCTTTATCGCAATGTATATTTTTACTTTTATGCTATTTGTATGATAAATTGTACCAGTGGTTCTGTCTCTTAGCTATAAATTGTAGTACCAGCTGGAGAGCTTTCAAAATTCTCTATGACCAGGGTGTAAAAAATTTAAAGTCAGAATGCCTGGGTTTGAGACCCAAGCATCAGTAAATTTTAAAAATCTCCAGATAAGACAGTGGTAGGGCGTTTGCCTTGTGTGCAGCCGGCCCGGCTGAGCCAGGTTCAATTCCTCTGCCCCTCTCAGAGAGCCTGGCAAACTACCGAGAGTATCTCGCCCACACGGCAAAGCCTGGCAAGCTACCCGGGATGTATTTGATATGCCAAACACAGTAACAAGTCTCACAATGGAGACGTTACTGGGCCTGCTCGAACAAATCGATGAACAATTGGGAGGACAGTGCTACAGATAAGCACAATGTATAACCAAGTTTAGAAACAAATGGACTATTCTCATCATGCTAAGACAGTAGTTTAATAATTAAATGATGAATTCATTAAATAGCTAATATTTATAATTTATCCTCTCCCAAACTAGATGTGGGAGAGGATAGGGATAGTCATCTAGACCAGTGGTTTTCAATCTCAGGCCCATGATGGGTTCCAGTCTGCAGATGTGAAAGGTTGAAGAACATTGATGTAGACTGACATACTATTCTCTTCCCCTCATTCTCACAAATCATCCCTAATCTAACTCTATACACTTGATTCCTGATCCTAGTCTTTCCTGTGCTACACTACTCTTCCTCTCCTTTGTCTACATGATTCCCCATGCCAATGATTTATCTATGGGAGAAAAAAAGTTAACCACACCCTCACTTCTTAAAAACCCATAAAAGGTCCACCCTTAACCTATCTCAGCAATTTTAAATCCTTAGCCTGGCACCTTAGCCTTTTTTTTTTCTCTCTAACATACTATCTCTAGCTTATCTCCCCATCCAGGCTCTAAACCTGGATTTCCACGTTCCTATTTCATTTCATATGCTGGGCCTGTGCCCAGGAATTCCTCTCACTTCTAGAAGTGGCTGACCCTTACTCACATCTCAAAGCCCTACTAGGTGATGCTCTTCATTTCTCCTACCAACTCCCTTACACATTTGCTCTCCACATGATTCCTTTGCCTCCAAAGTGAAGGGAATAACATGAAAACACCATGCAAGCACAGATGAGAGAGGAGAGGTTTTGACAGGGCCAGATGAGACAGGTGGTGCTAAAAGAATTGGACACCCAGGGACTAGAGCGAACAGAAAGTCTTCCTTGGAAAGAAATGATGGCTTGAATAAAAATACCCCCTACAGTCTGGAAGAAAATATTCACACATCACTCATCAGACAATGAGCTATATCCAAGATTTAGAAAGAAGAAAACTTAAAAATAAAACAACCCCACCAAAAAAGGGGGAGAGGGGATGAACAGGCAATTTCTCAAAGAAGACATACAGATGGCCCACTGGCATATAAAAAGTGTTCTTCATCACTTATCATCAGGGAAAGACAAATCAAAATGACACATCAGTGGGACTGGCATATATCAAACAGACTGGAAACAATCAGTGTTGGCAGAAATGTGGTAAAAATAAATAACAACTCTCATTCACTTTTGGTTGGGATATTATCTGGTTCACCTCTGTAGAAAACAGCCTGGAGACCTCTCAAAAAATTAGAAATTGAGTCTCAATATGACCCAATGATTCTACTATTTAGAATGTACCTTAAGAGCATAAAACAAAACATTAATTTAAAAAGATATTTTCACTTTCATGTTCAGCATCCAAGATCTGGAAACAAGCCAAGTGCTTAAGAGCAGATGAATGGATAAAGAGGTTGTGGTATAGATACAAAACAGAATACTATGCAGCAGTAAGAAAAGATGAGATCTTACAGCACACTGCAACTTGGATGGAACTGGAAGGAATCATACAGAATGAAGTGAGCTAAAAGAAGAAGGATAAAGACCAAATGATCTCACTTATTTCTTACTAAGGTAAAGGCCCTCCCGTTGATCGTCGATTTGCTCGAGCGGGCCCAGTAACGTCTCCATTGGAGACTTTGTTGTTACTGTGTCTGGCATATCGAATACTCTCGGTAGCTTGCCGGGCTCTCTGAGAGGGGCGGAGGAATCGAACTCGAGGATCTCACTTATGCATGGAATATAAAGAAGTATAGTAAGGGAATTATGAAAACTTAGAATGCTATGTGTATGGGTTGGGAATAATAGAAAATGATGGATGGATAATAGCACTCTTGTATATGCGTCAGGAGAGAGAGAGAGAGAGAGAGAGAGAGAGAGAGAGAGAGAGAGAGAGAGAGAGAGAGAGATGAGTGAGAGTCCCAAAAAATCAAACACCCTGTTTTTATCATGATGTAGACAAACAGCCAGGAGATTTGAGGCCCTCTGGATTGTCAGAGCTTGGGTAAAAAATAGACACAACTCTGTTGTTTTAACAGAAAAATCACTCTGTTCAAAATTAAACTTGTTACAAAATTTTGAAGGGCTGGAGCGATAGCACAGCGGGTAGAGCGTTCGCCTTACAAGCGGCCAACATGGCCGACCTGAGTTCGATTCCTCCGCCCCTCTCGGAGAGCCCGGCAAGCTACCGAGAGTATTCGATATGCCAGACACAGTAACAACAAAGTCTCCAATGGAGACGTTACTGGGCCTGCTCGAGCAAATCGACGATCAACGGGAGGGCCTTTACCTTTTTACCTTTACCTTTACAAAATTTTGAAAAACTTAAAGTGAATTTCTAAATTTTTAATGGTAAACAGACTCTATTGCTGTGATCTAATAATTTTTTATGACTCGAAGACTTCAGTGAAACTGTTTGGGCTACAACTTTGTAAACAGTTAAGACACCTCCTAACCTGTGTATTCTCATCAGAGTCTATGGAATGAATAAGAAAGTTATCATAGACATTTACCTCCATATAAATCATAACTGACCACCCTGCTAGGTCCGTAGTAGTACCTGGACCCCACTGACATTCCAGTGCTCTTTCTTTTTCATATTAGCCACCATACATTGTTGGTGTTTCTTCTGTTTGATTCAGTTAAAGGAAAGATAACTGTTAACATTTTTTCAGCACATATTCATATGCCAAGCACTGTGTTTGGAGTATTTCTGTATATATCTATGCATTGTTAATATGTCTTGTGAAGTAAGTATTATTATCTTTTTTTTTTTTCCCTTTATTTTATTTTATTTTTTTTTAAAGTTGTAGATTTACAATTTTTTGTGCTTTGGTTTCAATTATACAATGATCAGATACCCATCCCTCCACCAGTGCCCATTTTCCACCACCTTGGATAATATCCCTCCCACCCCCATCCCCCCATCCCCCCTGTCTCTGTGGCAGGGCAATCCCCTGTGTTCTCTCTCTCCTTTTGGGTGTTGTGGTCTGCAAAAGAGGCATTGAGTGGCAAACATGTTCAGTCCATAGTCTACTTTCCACATGCATCTCCCCTCCTGGGAGGATCCTCCAAACATCCTTTATTTGGTGCTCCCTTCTCTATCTGAACAGCCCTTTCCTCTAGGATACCCGGCTGGCCTCTAAGTTATGGAGTAATCCTCCTGGTGCTGATCTCAGCTATTCTTGGGTATTAATCTCATACTTTGTTACTTTATATCCCCCAGATGAATGCAATCTTTCTATGTCTATCCCTCTCTTTCTGACTCATTTCGCTTAGCATGATACTTTCCATATTGTACCACTTGTATGTAAATTTCATGACTTCATCTTTTCTAAGAGCTACATAGTACTCCATTGTGTAGATGTACCAAAGTTTCTTTAACCAGTCATCTGTTCTTGGGCATTCAGGTTTCTTCCAGTTTCTGGCTATTGTAAAGAGTGCTGCAATGAACAAACAAGTGCAGATGTCACTTCGACTATACATTTTTGCCTCTCTGGGATATATTCCCAGGAGTGGTATTGCTGGGTCAAATGGGAGCTCAATTTCTAATTTTTTGAGAATCGTCCAGTAAGTATTATTATCTTGCTCTTACAAAAATTGAAACTTAGGAAATTTATGTGGGCCAAGTTTATGCAGTTGTAAGATGCTGATAAAACTCGTAAAGCGTCATCATTCTCACAAAAGAATAACAATAAAATGAAACAAACGAAAATCCAGGACCCAGCTGAACTTGGTCAAAGCTTTTGTGAGGTCCAAAGCAAACATGGAAAAATGTATACAAGCAGTTTACAGTGTTAGCATCTGCTCAGCAGGGCATTAGTGTTTGACAAAAAGCTCTTCAAGATACCATTTTGACTGCCAAACTTCAACTAACAGGAGTTTCACCTGCCTGTATTTTCTTCTCTAGGAGCACAATTTCTGACATAGAGCAGAGCCCAGAAGAAATAAAATACAAATTCAAGAATATCCTAGGAAAATATTGCATAAAATTTAATAAATATTATTATAAAAACAATCAGTAGCAGTTTTTTAATGTTGTGTGTGTAATCTTCAGACATCAGACATTTTCTCATAAAAATCACATCATTACTAGATTATTTCTTTTCTAGGAAATGCCTTTTACTGAAAAAATAAGAACTTGGAACTCAGCTTCAGACAATGTGCTAAGGGTTCAGATGACATTTTCCCAATAAAATCCAACACAACCCATCATGGGTGCCTAAAGCAGATATCTCTCACCTCTTCAGCAATACTTTGAGAAACACATGTCTGATCATGTGGGTTCAAGTTTTAAAAGATTCACCTGCAAAAAGAATAATAAACAATAATAATAATATATAATTCAACTTGTAATTTCAGTACAGGTATATATTTCATGCGACGACTGGAATGGGAAGGAATGGGAGTGAAGATAGATGGTCGGCAACTACACCACCTCCGCTTTGCTGATGACATTGTTTTAATAACACCAAACATCTGCCAAGTGGCACAAATGCTGGCCGACTTTGACCATGAGTGTGGAAAGGTAGGACTACAGCTGAATCTTACGAAGACAATGTTCATGAGAAACAGCCTCGTTCCTGACGCCCCATTCGCTCTCAATGGAACGACCATCTCCGAATGCAACAGCTATGTGTACCTAGGTCGAGAGGTCAACATGAGAAATGACCTGGCACCCGAGCTGAGCAGGAGGAAGAGAGCGGCTTGGAACGCCTTCAAGAACGTCGAAGAAATAGCTAAGAGGACGAAGAACCTCTGGCTCCGGGCACATCTCTTTGATTCCACTGTTCTTCCTGCATTAACATATGCCTCAGAGACCTGGGCCCTACGCAAACAAGATGAGAACGCCATTCAGGTCTCCCAAAGAAGAATAGAAAGAGCTATGCTTGGAATATCACGTTTCACTCAAATGAGAGAACGAATCCGGAGTTCTGACATCCATCAACGATCAAGAATCAGGGACGCTGTCTCATTTGCCAAGGTGTCGAAAATCAGATGGGCTGGTCACGTAATGAGATTTAAAGACGACCGTTGGACTAGAGCTGTTACTGATTGGATTCCACGGGATGTCAAGAGACCGCGTGGCCGCCCACCTACCAGATGGTCAGACTTCTTTGTCAAGATTATGAACGATCGGTTTGAGGCCCTCCATGTTCCCGGAGCGAAGAGATACCATTGGGCTACACTAGCACGCGACAGGGACAGATGGAGACGTTACTGGCGCCCGCTCGAGCAAATCGACGACTAACGGGAAGTTAAGTGATTAAGTGATATATTTCAGTGATTAGGTGTGGCGATATCAGTAATGTGCATAAATCCATGGTGTCTTCCAGTGATAGTATTTTATCCTCTTCATAACATTAGGAGTTTAGTAACTGAAAACTCAGTAGAAGGATTGTTTGACTGATCCAGCAGGACTAAAATAAGAATCACAGGGGCTGGAGCAATAGCACAGTGGGTAGGGCATTTGCCTTGCATGTGGCCAACCTGGGTTCGATTCCCAGCATCCCATATGGTCCCCTGAGCACCACCAGGGGTAATTCCTGAGTGCAGAGCCAGGAGTAACCCCTGTGCATTGCAGGGTGGACCCAAAATGCAAAAAAAAAAAAAGAAAAATAAAGAACCACATTCATGAGCCAGGCTACTTATGTTAAAATGTTCTCACAACACTAGACATCACACCAAAAGTTTAAGAAAAGATTAATTAAGTCATTATTAAACCCCTAAACTAAGGTTTATATTTATTCGTTGAGGTTTGTAGTTATTTTTTAAATCCAGTCTTTAAGTAAAATCAAATAATATAAAATAAAATAAAAGTATCTGAATATCTCATGATGCCAACAGAGACCACAATACTTCCATGTTGCATTAAAGTGTTTTTTCCCAAGGTCAATGTGAGCTTATACTCTATAGATTGTGTTTATATATATATGATACAAGCATTTTTTTAACTGTCTGAAAATACTGGTAATCTGAAAACTATGACTTGCTTAAAATCATACACTCTGTGATGTCTTTTCAATAGTCCCTGTGATCTTCTAATATGGGGAAGTGGTTTTTACCAAGCTAACCACCAGCCTTGAAATACCTAATGATGCCCTGAGACTGGAGGGAATCATTCCAAATTGCTCTAAATTGAACTTCCCATGGTAAGAACAAAGGGTGACACTTAACTCAAGGCCAACAGCCATGGGCCTTGGGGGGTCCAATTTTCCACTCAGGATTCCAGTCTTGGGAACTTCAGGATTTTAAAGTACGGTATCTCAATCTGGCATGCAGAGTGAACTTGCCCATTCACCCAGAGAAACAGTCTGTGCACAGTTTTATGATTTCCCTAAGATCTCCTTTCTTCACCTAAAGCAAGAGACCTCCAGGCTAGAGACAGATCAAACTGGGAAACGACCAAGTCACTGCCCCCGATGTCACCATTTACCCTGACTCACAAAATTTCTAAGTGCTCTTCTTAAAGATAAACTACTTCATTCTCAAAATGCATGTCAGCACTCTATGCCAGACCTATTACAGCAAATCATGAATGATAGAGAAAATTGATTCCCCTCTGGGAAGAGTCACAATTTATTTGGATCTTTTTTGGTTGTAAGAAATAGAAACCCATTTTGACTAGCTTAAACAAAGAAAATGTGTACTATGAAAAGTGGGGGTTATCTTAAGGAATTCGGGATGATTAAACAGCTAAGCTACTGAATGGACAAGAAGTAGGAAATTGAGCATTGTAGAGAACCCCCAAGTCTTGCAGCCTTTTCTCAGCACCTGCTTCCTTCTTCTCTTCATTTCCCACTCCTCATGGTGGAAAATGGCCACACCATCACTTTCTTCTTTGATGTGGTCACTGCCGAAAACAGTATCACCAAAACTGCATGCTTTTGACCCTGACTCTACTTTCCCAAGAAAACTATTTGATTGACTTAGTTTAGACAAAATGCCAGCCACTCAACCAATATCTGAGGAGGAAATGTTTATCCAAACATGGCAGCTCCCATGGGACAGTGGGATGGAGGAAGATAAAGAAGGATAAGGTTGACAGATTAAGAAAATAATAGCAAATGATGCCCACTTGATTTTCATAATAAGAAATAGTGTTTAATATACATATGCCCTTTGCAGATACTACTTTACCACGAAATTATTAATAGATAATCCATAGAAAAGTTTTCATGATTAAAAGTGTTTATAAAAAATACAATATAATATCTATCCTTTTGTTGATTATTAGAATTAGTGCCTGCCAAAAAAGCACATGAGAAAATGCTCTACATCATTAATCATCAGGGAGATGCAGATCAAAACCACAATGAGATACCATCTCACACCTCAGAGACTGGCCCACATTCAAAAGAACAAAAGCAACCGATGCTGGCGTGGATGTGGCGAGAAAGGGACACTCCTTCACTGTTGGTGGGAATGTCCACTGGTTCAGCCCTTCTGGAAAACAGTATGGACGATTCTCAAAAAATTAGAAATTGAGCTCCCATTTGACCCAGCAATACCACTCCTGGGAATATATCCCAGAGAGGCAAAAATGTATAGTCGAAGTGACATCTGCACTTGTTTGTTCATTGCAGCACTCTTTACAATAGCCAGAAACTGGAAGAAACCTGAATGCCCAAGAACAGATGACTGGTTAAAGAAACTTTGGTACATCTACACAATGGAGTACTATGTAGCTCTTAGAAAAGATGAAGTCATGAAATTTACATACAAGTGGTACAATATGGAAAGTATCATGCTAAGCGAAATGAGTCAGAAAGAGAGGGATAGACATAGAAAGATTGCATTCATCTGGGGGATATAAAGTAACAAAGTATGAGATTAATACCCAAGAATAGCTGAGATCAGCACCAGGAGGATTACTCCATAACTTAGAGGCCAGCCGGGTATCCTAGAGGAAAGGGCTGTTCAGATAGAGAAGGGAGCACCAAATAAAGGATGTTTGGAGGATCCTCCCAGGAGGGGAGATGCATGTGGAAAGTAGACTATGGACTGAACATGTTTGCCACTCAATGCCTCTTTTGCAGACCACAACACCCAAAAGGAGAGAGAGAACACAGGGGATTGCCCTGCCACAGAGACAGGGGGGATGGGGGGATGGGGGTGTGAGGGATATTATCCATGGTGGCGGAAAATGGGCACTGGTGGAGGGATGGGTATCTGATCATTGTATAATTGAAACCAAAGCACAAAAAATTGTAAATCTACAACTTTAAAATAAATAAAATAAAATAAAGGGGAAAAAAAAAAAAGAATTAGTGCCTGCTTGAACCAGAGACAAAATGCAACAGAGGATTTCTTAGAACTTTTAACACAAAGATATACAGTTACATACTGTATACATATATACAGTGATATAAAAAGACACAGTGACATACCAAGAGGAGAAGTGAAATTACAGTGCTCCCCAAATTTATCTGACCCTAGTGTTGCACAAAACCCAGAGAATTGTTGACTTGAAGCAAATATATCAAGAAAGACTACTTACACATTAAGTTACTTAAGAACTTCCAATGGTTTTGGAGGGAACTCACTGGAAAGGTGATTTATTGATAAATATGTGCCAGCCATGCTCATTTTCCCCTTGCATATGGATATGATCAGAACAAAATTAAATATACCTCAAATTTTACAGAAGATATTTATTTTATTAAGGCCATTTCAGCTCCCTTTTCATAAGCTTCTAGATTTTTTCCCTATACTTGAAAGGCTCTCTCAATGACAGCAGAAAGAACTGGACTCCACACCTGACCTTCATAGGCACCAGGTTTGATTCCTCATAACACAGGAAGAAAGAAAGAAAGAAAGAAAGAAAGAAAGAAAGAAAGAAAGAAAGAAAGAAAGAAAGAAAGAAAGAGAGAGAAGGGAAAGAGAGGGAGGGAAGGAGGGAGGGAGGGAGGAGGGAGGGAGGAGAAAGAAAGAGAAAGAAAGAAGGAAAGAAAGAAAGAAACAAAGAAACAAAGAAAGAAAGATGAGAGGGAAGGAAGGAAGAAAGGGAGGGAGGGAGGGAGGGAAGGAGGGAGGAAGGAAGGAAGGAAGGAAGGAAGGAAGGAAGGAAGGAAGGAAGGAAGGAAGCAGGCAGCAAGCAAGCTAAAGTAATATGAATATATATAACATGGATGTGGATGAGTATGGAATGTGCAAGACTGGTTTCCAGATAATGGTTTTTCAAGCTTAGTGATAGATACATGTAAGATAGAAGATAGTTACTACACTATTCTTTTTGTGTTCAAAATGTTTTGGATTCAAGTAAGTAAATAAATGGGGTTAAACTTGGGGTTACAGAGTAAAAGTTATTGGATAAATCTGCTATGGGTCCCAGCATGAAATCTCTGAGCTAAGAAGTGGAAAGATAGTTTAAGATGTTAGCTTGTTGTAGTTCCAGGCTTCATCTGTAGAACATTTATGGGGCTAAAGTGGGTGGGATGAAGTGGGGAACTAAATCAAGAACAAAGGTATTGCTGATCAGGTGAGAGCCTCTCTGCTCCATCCCAGCAGGACTCAGATTATCATGGGTTTTCATCCTCAGACAAGAAGTGAGTCTCTAACACCCAAGGACAGTAGACATAAGGATCAGGAGGATTGCGCCACAGCTTGGAAGCCTGCCTCACATGCTGGGGGAAAATGCAGCTCAGATAGAGAAGGGACCACCAAGTAAAGGGTGCTTGGAGGGCCCGCTTGGGATAGGAGATGTGTGCTGAAAGTAGAATATTGACAGAACATAATGGCCACTTAATACCTGCATTGCAAACCACAACACCCTGAAGGTGAGAGAGAGAGAGAGAGAGAGAGAGAGAGAGAGAGAAAGTGAGAGAGAGAGCAAAAAAGAGAGAGTAAAAGGGAATGCAGCTGCCACAGAGGTAGGGGTGGGGAGGGTGGGAGGGATGGGGTGAGGATGGTGGGAAGAATACTGGGAACGTTGATGGTGGAAAATGGGCACTGGTGGAGGAATGGGTACTCGATTATTTATGACTGAAACAAAAGCATAAAAGTTTATAAGTCTGTAACTCTACCTCACAGTGATTCACTAAAAAAAATTAAAAATTTTTAAAAATTAAGAAAAAGTGAGTCTCTGGGTCCTAGGCATAGGTCTGTGGCTTAGGGTGTCAGAATTGCAAGCCTAAGACCATGAATTCAGTGCCTGCTGCATGCATCCACATGATCCTCATGGCTCTGTTGTGTGTGATTCCCTGATCCCACAGTGATTTCTGGCGATACTACAGCCAAGTGTGTGCAAACGCCTCAACTAAAGGATGTGATCCTTGTGAGCACCACCACCATAACGACAAAAAAGTGTGCAAGCCACATGCCTGAGAAGGGGGAATCTCTGTAAAGCACATGGTCAAGCACCACTAACAACCCCCACACACACCCCATTGTGAGAGCTGCAACCAGAATGTGTGAGCACCCCAAAACTAAAGAATGCAGCCCCCAGCAAGCATGCAGTGCAGACCACAAGTCACAGATACAGCCCAGACAAATACCACTATCAGAATGTGTATGCACCACAGCAGGCATACATGAGAAAGTCACTGCAAGGAAAAGGAAGGGAAGGGAGGGGAAAGGTGGGGAGAAGGGAGAGAGGGGAGGGAAGGGGGAGGGGCAGGAACTGTGACTTTGGCATTGACTCTATAAAGCCTCTGCAACATGCTGAATGCTGCTTGAGACTGTTTTCCGTCATGCTCAGAAGAGCCCTCTGGGTTATTCTGCTTCTCGCTGTTCTTTGTTTTATTCCGCTGAGGTGACAAGATGTGCTCTTCAAACATAGGCAGGAAGAGTATCTCCCTAACAGGATCACGACCCACAGCAGAGTGCTCTTGGGAAATCAGGTGCATGACAGCTCCTGTGGGCGGTTTCAAACACCCCACAGCAGCACAGAGTATCATGAACCTTCTAGAACACAACCTTTGAGGGCAATTCTGATTCATAATCTGGTAAAATTTGAGGTCTCTTGGGGAAATATATTAATACCTCCTTTGGTGCCTCAGAGGAGTGGGGACACTGCCAGACCATCAGTGCCAAGGATGGAACCTCAGGTTCCCACAGGCAAAGCATGAGCTTGGAGTTACCTCCTCTGCTCATTCATGCAGAGATTACTCCTGGATCAGTCCGAGTTCTGAGGTTCAAACCACAGGAACCAACTCTGGCTGATTTAAGGAAGGTATAAATTTACTGAAAGGATATTTTGATAGCTCAATGCTCCGGAAAAGCCTAAGAGCCATGACCACAGAACAAGCAAGAAGGGAAGGGAAGTTGCCAGGGTCACAGCAAAAGTCTCTAGCTGCTGCTTCTCCTAAACATCAAGAGCCACCTGCACTGTCACAGACATAGCCCTCCAAATTTGCCATTGTACCCGATGCTTCGAATCTCTAGCTTCAGTGACTGTCCAAACCAGAGCTTCTGATTGGCTAGGTCGAGAATTTGCCCTCCTCCAGGGATGGAATGTCAGGACATTCTGTTTCCTCATTGGCTTCCAGAGTCAGACGTGCCCCCTTACCCCACCAAAGCTTCCAGCTTCAGTTGGTTCCCCTAAGACCCTGAATTGCTGTTCTCCTGGCCCTAAAGATGTGGACGATTTAAACCTCAGAAGAAAGCAGAAGTCACCCAGGAGCGCTGCTGAAGAAAAGCTATTGGATGGAGATAAAAGTGTCCCCCTCTGTAAAAAACTATACTCGCACAAGGTTGTGTGTTCGCGGGCTCTCTCTATCAACTATTCCTGAGGTTATGCAGGAAGGACAGAACAGTGTTATCCTACACCCCTCCTCCACAATTAGGTCGAAATTAAAAGAAGAGAGTAAGAAAGCAGCTACTTTGCTTTCTTCCAGAGTTTAGACAGGCTATGCCTCACCTCTACCTCCGATTTGCACTTAATACTATGCATCCATTTTTAATAAAATGCAGTTATCACCATAAAAGATCTTTGCTGCTGACACTGAAAAATCTACCCAAGAGCCTCACTCCAAGCTGTTTTGAGAAGGGAGTCCGTTCCACTCCCAAACAGGTTAGGAAGGCACAGTGGGCCCTATGCACCATGCACCCTCAAACACACATTTACTGTCTCCCAATGGGGCTCCTGCCTCCTTTCCAACAAACATCACAGGGGAACTGTGGTGTGTCTGTGCCTCCTCGCCCTTTTGTCCAGAGTTAAATCGAATCTGAACTCTTCTGTTGTAATGGGATGCATTTCACAGTTGGACTAATCCATGACTGAATCTCAGACTGCTTCAAAATTAAACACGCAGATTTGAGGTAGTGAACCCAATCTGAACTGCCTGTTTCCAAACAATTCTTCATTTTCATCAATGATCAATGCCTTCTGTATGCATATTTATAGTTCCACTTGACCCGCTGCTCAACATGTGTACTTTGCGATGCAAAATATCGACTTTGTTTGGCTCAAGATTGTGATAGGGTAATCTCACTGTCCTTAATTGAGGGCACTTGTTTTCCATTCGCTGAATCCACAGTTGCCTCTTAGAGGATGAGCTGAAGTTAAAACTATTTGCTTTTTCCAACTGTTTTCCACAGAGAAGCTGGGTGCCAAATAGCCCAAAACACCATTCAAATGGACACAAGCCTGTGCTAATAGACAACAGAACATCTGATCCTGACAGAACTCCAGAAACTAGGGTCAATGTCAAAATGACTCGGGAGCTAAATTGACTCTGGTTCTCACTGATCAAAATGGGCACAATTTGAGTAATAAAAAAAAGGGTGGGGGGCTGTAGAGATAGCACAGCAGGTAGGGCCTCTGCCTTGCACACGACCAACCCGGGTTCGATTCCCAGCATCCCACATGGTCCCCTGAGCACCGCCAGGAGTAACTCCTGAGTGCAGAGCCAGGAGTAAACCCTGTGCATCGCCGGGTGTGACCCAAAAAGAAAAAAAAAAAAGGAATAACAACAAGAGACTAAAATTTACTTTTCAATTTTTTTATTTGAAGGGGGCAAAGGGAAAGGGGTCACCCACTACTATCTATAAAGTAATTTTGCAAAAAGAAAAGAAATCAGGTTTAATTTCCTATCTGTGGAAAATCTACTGGTCTGAGGAACATGGAACTTGATACCTTGATACCCAGGAATTTATGCAGCTCCAGAGATTTGACCTGTAGTGTGCAAGGCAAGTGCTTTGCTTCCTGTATAATCTCTCTGTCCCCCCAAATAAAATGATTTAATTTTTTTGCTTTTTGGGTCACGCCTGGCGATGCACAGAGGTTACTCCTGGCTCTGCACTCAGGAATTACTCCTGGCAGTGCTCAGGGGACCATATGGGATGCTGGTAATTGAACCTGGGTTGGCTGTGTGCAAGGCAAATGCCCTACCCGCTGTGCTATCGTTCCAGATCCCTAAAATCAAAATGATTTAAATCCAGGTTATAATGATAGTGGGAAAAAAATAAACAGCACCCAACATATCTGTCATATTTGACCAAGGGAAGACCAAGTTTTTTTTAAAGATTATTTAGTAGAACAATAAAATTATCATTTTGCGACTTCTCATAAATAAATGGATTGATGTGATGATCACCATCGGTGTTGACATGTGCTCTGGGTGAAGGACCCCACTACTATCTATAAAGTAATTTTGCAAAAAGAAAAGAAATCAGGTTTAATTTCCTATCTGTGGAAAATCTACTGGTCTGAGGAACATGGAACTTGATACCTTAAAGAGGCAACCAGTAAAATCCAAAGTTCAAGAATTCTATAAAAGACATAACTTTGTTTCTTCAACAAGAGAAAAAGTGGAGGAATATAAGAAAGAAATGAAGGGGACTGGAGAAATAGCATATCTGATAAGATTCTTGCGTACTGCCAATCTAAGTTGATCTCCAGCGTCACTCATGGTCTCTAAACACTGCCATAAGTGATTCCTGAGCACAGAGCCAGGAGTAAGACTTAAGAACTGCCAGGTATGGCCCACTCACCTCCAACCCCTCCAAAAATAAGCAAAAAAAGAAGTGGAGGGATACATATAGATTAAGAGACTAGAGAGATTAAAAGCCAGATGAGATTTTTGAATCTTGAGCCAAAAAGTATTGCAAAATTGAAAAATGATGGCCAGAGAAACAAAACTAAAGACTAAAGCATATGATTCTCATGCAAGAGCCTCAGGTTCAATCCCTGACACCGCACGATCCCGTGAGCACTTCTGGGTGTGGCTCAAAAACAAACAAAACTGAAACCAAAGCACAAAAATTTGTAAGTCTACAACTGTACCTCATGGTGTTTCACTAATAAAAATTTTTTTAAATTAAGGCAATAAAACATATTGAACACTAGATATTTGATACTATTAAAAACTAATTGCAAAAATACCCCACTAATTGTCCTTTGTCCTTTTTTAGATATAATAATAAAATTACAGCTTTATTTATATTTTTATTTATAATTCTTTATGTTAAAAAGAT
The DNA here is from genome assembly GCF_029834395.1 of Sorex fumeus. Taxonomy (NCBI): domain Eukaryota; kingdom Metazoa; phylum Chordata; class Mammalia; order Eulipotyphla; family Soricidae; genus Sorex; species Sorex fumeus. The sequence goes on from NW_026606066.1 coordinate 26,654,312, forward strand.
ATGCCTTCAATTATTTATGAATTAAATAATATTGAATCCATGGTTTGCTTTAGGATAATCTATAATCTATAATCTACTTTTAGGAAAGTAGAGGGGTGGCAAATAAGATTATTCAAATTTTTATCCTAGTGAAAGCCATTGCTGTATTGTATAAATTGAGTTGATTGAAATTATTCTAATTTTATGTTTCTAAATCCTCACGATAGAAAAGTATTTTAAATAACTAATTGGTCTGAGCAATTAAATATATTTTGAAATGCTACCATTTGATAAAAAATATGAAAAAACAACAGAAAAAATTTAAATATAACTCCCCAAATTGCACACATACACAATCTTTTTCATTATCATTGAAAAAGCCTTTCCAGTATTAAATCTGCAAACATAAATAATAGTTTGTAAAAAGAATCTTTCAAGAATCCTAGGCAATCAGTGTGGAAAGAAAAATAGAACTAGGTCATTTTACAACCCCTAAAAGAAATTCAAACAGAGAACATCAGTGGGTTCTGTAATTATTAGAAGAAAGATTTATGTGCAACTTGACCCCACTGTTACTCCATAGAAGACACAATGGTCATGAGCAGAGAAACAACGGAAGCTCAGATTGGCAAAACTTGATAGCATCAAAGTAGGACAGCTATTATGTGTTGCAATAAGAAGTACCCAGCTCTCTCAACAAATGTGCTTGTGTCAAAAATAGTCAAGACTTGAGGTCTAATTTCAGGTTTACAAGAAATATAGGAATTACTTAAATAAACCCATAAGAAGACAAGTCAGAGATCTGAGAAAGATTGGTGGGTGGAGGAGGAACTGACTCTATTAAAAGTTACTTAAATTTGCAACCAAAGATATATAATACAGTGGATTGGGTGATTGCCTTCAGCTGACCCAGGTTTGATTCCTGGCATTCCAATGGCCCTCTGCGCCCCTCCAGAAGTGGTTTCTGAATTCAGAGTCAAGAGTTAAGCCCTGAGCATCACTGGGTGTGACCCAAAAACAACAACAACAAAATTACTTAAATTTTACTCATATTTATGATAAATAATAATTAGAATATAAAATTTTTTTTCATTTTATTTTGATAGTAAATTAATAATGTGCTTTAATTATACTATTTCTCATATTTAAGAGACATAACCAAAATATACAATACAATACAATACAGCTGGAGCGATAGCACAGCGGGTAGAGCGTTCGCCTTACAAGCGGCCAACATGGCCGACCCGAGTTCGATTCCTCTGCCCCTCTCAGAGAGCCCGGCAAGCTACCGAGAGTATTCGATATGCCAGACACAGTAACAACAAAGTCTCCAATGGAGACGTTACTGGGCCCGCTCGAGCAAATCGACGATCAACGGGAGGGCCTTTACCTTTACCTTTACAATACAATACAACTTCCCTGTTGCATGAAAGATCTCTGGGAAGCTCGGTATTTACTAAGGCATGTGCTGAGTCCTCTTTGACCTGGAGGCTAAGAAAACAGACAGGCAGAAGAAGAAATTGAATGGAAAATTGGCCCAAAAGGAGCCTCAGCAGCACCTGAGAGTCCTTTCTGGCCTGTCTCAAAATGGCTAGTCAATTTGTGTTTTTTTTCTTACAATATTTTTTTAGGTACTGTGACTTACAATGCTGTTAATAACAGAGTTTCAGGCATATGATACGCTGCAGATGTTATGGCTCAAGTGACTGGCTTCTGGGTTCTGGGTATTCTTCAAGTAAGACTAGCATACAGACCACCAGATATCTTTAGTGTTCAATAACAACAACTGCACCCAGAACAACAGTGCCAGAAACTCCTTCCCTTCGACTCATTCATGACCTATATTTACATACTTTACATAACCTGGACCCTTTAGCTAATTTTGTTGACTTGGTATTTCTGCAGAGAAGTATCACGAAGAGTGAAGTTTGGATGTCGGCATGGCAGCAACTGGGGATGTAAGGTGCAAGGACTCAGCCTAATCCCCTCCCAAGGACACCCCAGAGTTTTCAGCCAGAAGACCAGTGTACCAGTGAATTTTAATAGCTTGACTTACATTTCTTCCAAGATTAGTCATGAATTTGTGAGGCTGGACCCATGAATTTACCTGTCTGGGATGGCTGTAGGATGTGGGTGTGGCTGCTGGCGCTTCTTCAACAACTTTCTTTTTATCACTTTTCTTAATTTTAAGAGAATCATACATAATGCAACTAATTACTAACATTCTGTAACATGTGATTCTATAACATACATAATAAATGGAGCGCACATAGATGCTTATTTTGATTCCCTTAATGCTGGGATCACTGTACGCTCAGCTAATGTGTGAGAACACATTTATTCTGGATGATTTTATTAACGCTCTGGGATCTCAGCTCATCTCAGAACCCAAACCGTTTAAAAACTCACTCAACAAGTGTAGCTTCAGAGAATCCAGCAAACCAAGACAGCTTTGGGAGCCCAACATTGTGCTTCTGATTACAGTGTGCAGAGTTCAGCACATATTGTAAAGCACATATTGAAAGGAAGTCTTTCCAAAACACTTGTAATGAAGGACAAGTTAGCCACACAATGTATCAGTAGTCCGACTGCACAGCAAAGTGTTTCCCTTGACAATGGCTCCTCCTCTCCCTTACCTGGAAAAATGCATTCTTACCCAGAGAAGAAAGGCCATTGGCAGTGCAGACTTCTTCCAAATGCAGGTATAACGAGGCAGGAGGGGGAGGGGAAGTGCCCTTGGGTTAGAGCCCTCTTGTGAGTTATTTCTAACCAACTCACCTTGAATTGGATTCCAATGGGGTTCTAGGTGAGCCGTGATGTTTTCAAAGAAGATGAATATCTACTTATTTTAGATAAAGTGAGCAACTTATTGAGTGAAAGTGGACCCAGAATTAATGAGACATAGCTGAAGCAAAATACAAGCGGAAAGGTGAGAGGATGGAGATGTGGCTGGGAAATGAGGAGATCCAAGGTACCCAGACTTAAGAAGCACTTGAGTTGAATGCTGAAATTGCCTGGGGTTTGGAGACCTTCTGGATACAAATGACAGCGAGCTCTTTCAAGCATAGGTCTGCTTATGCAAATCAGCACAGTATTGATTGGTGGGGCGTTTGTTAAGCAGTAATTAGTGGTTTCCATCTGGGGACACCAGCTTTGTTTCAGCTCCTCCCTGGAGGTGGGGACATGCAGGGTGGTGCCTGCAGGTGCTCCACCCTCAACAATCCACCCACTCCTTTGTTTCACTCAATGATTTTCAAAAATGTTTTCAATTTTAGTCCTAATGCTTCTTGGCATCCTGACACTTCACCACCAGCACCTTCTCCCAATTCATGCATCTGCCTGAGTGATTGCCACACACTCCCATTTCTTACATCTCTTTTCCCCATAGATAGTACAGAGTAATCTTGTTGATCCTTCCTTCTCATCAAATTTTAACTCTTCTTTCCAGAGTATTGAACTCTTTCTTGCTATCACTTATATAGAGGAAAATTTTGTCTCAGGTGTAACAAGTTACCTTTTCTACACATTTCCCACTTCCTCTTCTGTTTGCCAATGTCCTTTTATTTAAAATGATGGCGTTGAATTAAAATATCCTTAAAGGATTGAGGGTTTTTGATGGTTGGGTGTTATGCTGGCCAGAATGTTACTCTAGGTTTAGTCCTTGGCACCAAAAATAAAATCATTCTTAAGTTTACGTTTAGTCTAAACTCCTGTGTTGCTTTCCAATTGAATCATCCTCTTCCATTAATACTCTCATTTTCTAAAATTGTGACTTCATTCCATGAACTCCTTTATTATGAGGGTTATAACACACTTTGATAATTCAAGCATTATATTTATAACAAGAGTCATTTTGCAGATACAATGCAAAAATGTATAAATATGTGATTAGAAGATTGTAGGGTGATGGAGTATAATCTGATGATTTTAATGTATCATACTTCATATTACAATATTGCTACACAATATAGTGTATATTTTATGAGTTCTTGACAGCATTTTAAAAATTCTGACACAGCTTTTCAGATTGTTTAAGATGTTAATTAACTCTATGCTAGTTCAGAATAATCTTTACTAAGTGAAACATCTGCCCTCAAATCAGACTATTTTTATCCAAATGATGTATTCCTGTAGCATGTGCATAGACACACCATATAGAAGGATTCTATAATCAAATGAATGTAGGGAAATCCTGGGTTCACTTTAGTTAAGAAGGGTTTTGTTGCAAGATATTTCAGAATCTTTTATGTGCTTTGAAAGTAATCCCTTTCCAAACCTTTTTTCACCCTAACACCTACTTAATGTCTAGTGAAGTGGTGTCCCATGAAATATGAAAGTTTGTGGAGGCTGTTGGCTCTCATTTACTTTTCTTTGCCTGATTTGAAGTGCTGAGTCTCCGGGTCTCTGGAGGTTCTTTCCAAATACCACCCTTTTCCAAAACCGATTATCACTAAATTTATGGAGAGAGGTAGGAAGACAGAAAAGAAAGAAAGGGTGATTATGAAGAGATGCTTTATACAGAGTTCCTTTGATGTTAAAAATGTCAAAAGTTTGGTTAGTTTCATAAATAACTAGACTTCATAAAGGAAGCATTTATGAATTATTTTCCTCCTCTAGGGGCCTAACTTATCATAAAATTTAAAATACAATGATCTTAAAGACAATTAGATGGCTTTAGAACCATTGTTTAAAAAAATACTGGATGTCTTATAAGCTTTTACCAGTCATAAGTTAATCCATTTTTCCTTCCATGGAAATTTTCTCTCAGCATTTCCACATTCATTCTACAGTCTCATCACCAGAGAGAGGGGACACACAGCTTTCTCATCCATTGTCTCCTCTGAGACTCCAGAGGCAGCTTGGCCAAATTTGAGAAGGGATAGGACAGTTCCTGAGACTCCCAGCTTTCAATGCACACTAGGCCAGATTTTCTTTCAACGTTTGTAAACCATCTCTGATTCAACTATTGATACAAAAACTTCAGTGATAATAATAAAGAATAATTATGGTAATAATATAGTAATAATCTGTACAAATGTATTCATTTGTTATATATTGCAACTTGTGTTGTATGGAAATTAATTTGTTATTGAATCATGGTGAACTACAAAGTTAGAAAGATATTCACAATTAATTTTTAGGCTTACAATGTACAACAATAATCTCTTTACCTGTGTCCACTACCCTCCACCAATGTCCCCAGTTTCCCTCCTGACCTCAAACATGCCTCTGTGGCAGGTACTTTTCCCCTCCCCCATTTGTCTTAGTCTTCATTTCCCTAACTTATCCCTCCAACTCTTTCCCAGTGAGAACCTTCCTACTGAAGACCAATTCTCCTGATCTTGTTTCTATGGCCTTTGGGCATTTGATATTCTCCTACAAAGTTTCTTTATATCCCACATATGACAGAGATCACTGAGTCTGTTCCTCTCCCTCTGACTGATTTCATTCAGCCTGATACACTCCAGGTCCACCCACACAGTAGAAATTTATATGATTTCATTTTTTCTTATGACCAAATAATCCTCTATTGTGTATCTGTACCATAGTTTATTTATCCAGTCATCTGTTCTTGGACACTTGAGTTGTTTCCATATTTTATCTATTGTGAATACTGGTGTAATAAACATAGGAGTTCAGATGTCTTTTCTGCATTGTGCTTGGGTTCTTGGGTTATATTTCCAGGGATGGAATTACTAGGTTATATGGAAGCTCAATTCCTAGTTCTTTGAGGAATGTCCATTTTGTCTTCCCAAAAGGCTGGACCAGCCGACATTCCCACCAGCAGTGAGTAAGGGTCCCTCTTTCCAACATCTTTGCCAACACTAATTGTTCTTTTTGATGAGTGACTTACATCAGATTGTCTGGTGTGAGGTGATATGTCACTGTTGTTTTGATTTGCATCTCTTTGATGAATAGTGATAATAAAGTAAAAGTAAAGTAAAGGCCCTCCCGTTGATCATCGATTTGCTTGAGCGGGCTCTCCGAGAGGGGCGGAGGAATCGAACTCGGGTCGGCCATGTTGGCTGCGTGCAAGGCAGACGCCCTACCCGCTGTGCTATCGCTCCAGCCCTATAGTGATATGGAGCATTTTTCATTTGCCTTTTGGTCATTTGCCTTTCTTTGAGAAAATTTCTGTTTATCTCTTCATCCCCATTTTTGACAGGTTGGATGTTTTTTCTTGTAGAATTCTACAAGTATTTTCTATATCTTGGATATTAACACTAAAGGGTGACTGGTGGGCAATAATTTCTCCCAGTCTGTGAGCTGTCTTTATATTTTCTTCATTATTTTCTTTGAGGTGTAGAAACTTCTTAAGTTAATGTAGTCCCATTTGTTTATTTTTGCTTCCACTTATTTTGTCAGTGGTGTTTCATCCTTAAAGATGCCTCTAGCTTCAGTGTCATAGACAGTTCTGCCTATAATTTCCTCTATGTACCTTATGTATTCAGGTATGATATCAAGGTATTTAATCCATTTGACTCTTGGGCATAGGGTTAGAAAGAGTCTGAGCTCATTTTTTTTTGCATGTGGTCAATCACTTTTCCTAGCTTCACTTTTCTTTCTCCACTTCATATCTTTTGCTCATTAAAAAAGATTAACTGACCATATACATGAAGATATATATCTGAATTTTCTTTTTGTGTGTTTGTTTCTGAGTCACTCCCTGAAGTTCTCAGGCTTATTCCTGGCTCTGCACTCAGGGATCACTCCTGGTGGGGCTCAGGAGGTGACAAGGATCAAATCTAGGTCGACTGCATAAAAGACAGGTGCCCTAGTAACTGTACTATCTCTCCAGTGACTTTCTGGATTTTCAATTTAATCCCATTGACCTGAGGGTCTGTCCTTATTCTAGTACTACGGTTTTCAACTGCTTTATAGTATACAGTTTGAAGTTAGGGAAAGTGATGCATCCCATCTTCTTTTACCTGAGGGTTGCTTTAGCTATTCGGGGGCAAGGTGGTGCATATTGTTTCATATAAATTCTAAGGGTGTTTGATCTATTTTTTTGAAAAATGTCATGGTATCCTTATATGAATTGTATTAAATCTTTACAGTGTTTAGGGGAGTGTTACCATTTTGAAGATGTTAATCCTCTCAATTCATGATCAGAGAGTGTGTTTTCATTTACTCATGTCCTCTTTTACTTCTTTAGGTATTTTCTTTGTATAGGCTTTTCAAGTCTTTAGTGTAGCCAGTGGCTAGGTATTTGATTTTCTGAGGCACAATGGTAAATGGATTTTTTTAATGTCTCTTTCTCTTTTTTCATTATTTGCTTATAGGAAAAGTCATGGGCTTTTGCACGTTAATTTTGTAGTCTGCCACTTTACCATACAAGTATATTGTTTCTAGTATGTAGAGTCTCCAGGGTTTTCTAAATATATATCATGTCATCCATGAATAGTGAGAGCTCAAGTTTTTCTTTACCTATCTAGATGCCCTTAATATACTTTTCTTGTCCTGTTGCTATGGCAAGTACTCCAATACTACATTGAATAAAAGTTGTGAGAGTGTTGTGACTGATCTTAGAAGGAATATTTTTATTTTTTTCTATTGAATATAATGTTTTCTGTGTACTCATGGTCCTTGATGTTGAGGAAAATTCCCTCAGTTCTCATTTTATTGAGCTTTTGTCAGTTGGTTTTGGGTCTTGTAGAACTCTTTCTTTGCATCTATTCATTTGATCATATGACTTTAATTTTTCTTGTATTTGTGTCGTGACTTGCATACGTTAGACCAGTCTTGCATCCCAGAGGTGATTCCCATTTGGAATGGTGTATGACCTTTGTAATGAATTGTTGAATTAGATTTGCTAACATTTTTATGAGGATCTTTGCTTTTATATTCATCAGGGATATTGTCTGTAATTTTCCTTTTTATGTGCTATCATTGTGTTTGTTATCAGTGTAATTTTTATACATAGAAACTGAGAATGTTTCTATTTCTTTGATTACTTGAAAGGACCAGAAAAGGATTGGCAGTACCTCTTGTTTAAAAGTTTGAAAAAACTCACTAGTGAATTCATCTGTGCCTGGATTTTGTTTAGAGGAAATTTTTGGTCATCATTTTGATTTCCTAGATAGTGATAGATCTGTTTAGGTATTATATATAATATGGTTCAACCTTGGAAGGTTATTTCTCCATTACTCCATTTCTCTTAGGTTCTCTCATTTTGTGGCAAAAAGATTTTCAAAGTAATCTCTGATGATCCTTTGAATTTCTGTTAGATCTGTTGTGACACCCCCCTTTCCCCTTATTTGCTTTACTAAGGTTCTAAGTCTCCCCCCTCTCTGTCTCTGTCTCTTGCTCTCTCTCTCTCTCTCTCTCTCTCTCTCTCTCTCTCTCTCTCTCTCTCTCTCTCTGTCTCTCTCTGTCTCTCTCTTTGTGAATTTTGCTAGTGGCTTATTGGTCTTGTTTATATTTTCAAAGAACCAGTTCTTGGTTTCATGAATCGTTTGTTTTTTTTAATTACAATTCATTAATTTCTGCTCGAAGTTTTATTATTTCCTTCCTCCTGCCTGTTTTGGGCTCCTTTTGTTGGTTGTTTCCCAGTTTCTTAAGCCATGCAGTTAGGTTTTATTAATTAATTTATTTTTTGTGGGTCCTTTCTTCCTTCCTGATGAACACTTGCACAGATATAAACTTTCCTCTTAACACTTCTTTTGCTGTGCCTCAAAAGTTCCAGTAACTCATGTCTTCATTCTCAATGATTTCAAGGAATCTTTTTATTTTCTCTCTGATTTTCAATCTGACCCACTGGTTATTCTATGCTAAGCTGTCTAAGTTACAGCTGTTTGAGTTATTTCTCTGTTTCTATTTGTGGTTAACTTATTTTCAGTGCATCATGGTCTGAGGAGATATAGTTGACACTCTTTCTATTCTCTTGATTTTTGGAGGTATGTATTATGGCCCAGAATGTAATCTATCAGGAGAATGTCCTGTGTTCATTAGAGAAGAATGTGTCTTTGGCTTTTGGGGATTAAAATCTCTATGTACATCAACATTCATTTTATCCTTCAAATTCAGTTTTTTTTCTTGTTGAGTTTTAGTATAGTTGATCAAGTGCTGACAGAGCAGTGTTGAAATCTCCAACTAATATTGTGTTGCTTTTGATGTCTTACTTCAAGTCCATTAACAATTGTTTTATGTATTTTGCTGTCCCTCATTAGGTTCAGATGCATTTATGAGTGTGAGTTCTTCCTGATGTACATACCCCTTGATCATTAAGAAATGACCCTTTTTGGGGGGCTGGAGCAATAGCAGAACAGGTAAGGTGTTTGTCTTGCACGCAGCAGACCCGGGATCAATTCTCAGCATCCCATATGGTCCCCTGAGCACCACCAGGAGTGATTCCTGAGTGCATGAGCCAGGAGTAACCACTGAGCATCTCCGGGTGTGACCCAAAAAGCAAAGAAAGAAAGAAAGAAAGAAAGAAAGAAAGAAAGAAAGAAAGAAAGAAAGAAAGAAAGAAAGAAAGGAGAGGAGAGGAGAGGAGAGGAGAGGAGAGGAGAGAAGAGAAGAGAAGAGAAGAGAAGAGAAGAGAAGAGAAGAGAAGAGAAGAGAAGAGAAGAGAAGAGAAGAGAAGAAAAAGTGACGCTTTTTGTCTCGCAACTTTTTTAATCCAAAAGTCAATGTCGTCTGATTTGAGTTTGGCCAGCATGGCATTTCTGTGAGGGTTGTTTACTTGAAACATTGTCCTCCAAAATTTACCTTTGAGATTTTGTTTGCTTTTACTGTTCAAATGTGTTTCTTGTAGGCAACAGAAGGTTGGATTCAATATTCTACTCCATTCTGCCACTCTGTGTATCTTAATTGATACACTATAAAGACTATTAACACTGAGATTATTATCATGGAATTTTGTGCTCTTTTTTATTATTAATTTTTATTAGTGAAACACCATGAGATAAAGTTGTAGACTTACAAATTTTTGTGCTTGGGTCTCAATTATACAATGATCAAATACCATCCCTCCACCAGTGCCCAATTTCCACCACCATGGATCCCAGTATCCCTCCCACACTCATACCCCCCCCCATCCCACTCTGCCTCTGTGGCAGGGCATTCCCTTTTGTTCTCTCACTCCTTTTGGGTGTTGTGGTCTGCAAAAGAGGCATTGAGTGGCAATCATGTTCGGTCCACAGTCTTCTTTCAACATGCATCTCCCATCCTAGGAGGATCCTCCAAACACCTTTATTTGGTGCTCCCTTCTCTATCTGAGCTGCCCTTTCCCCTAGAATGCCCGGCTGGCCTCTAAGCCATGGAGTAATCCTCCTGGTACTGATCTCGGCTATTCTTGGGTATTAATCTTTTATTTTGTTACTTTATGTCCCCCAGATGAATGCAATCTTTTTGTCTATCCCCTTTTTATGTCTATTCTTTCTGACTCATTTTGCTAACCATGATACTTTCCATGTATGTAAATTTCATGACTTCATCTTTTCTAACAGCTGCATAGTACTCCATTGTGTAGATGTACCAAAGTTTCTTTAACCAGTCATCTGTTCTCGGGCACTCAGGTTTTCTCCAGATTCTGGCTATTGTAAAGAGTGCTGCAATAAACAGACAATTGCAGATGTCACTTTGACTGTACTTTTTTGCCTCTCTGGGATATATTCCCAGGAGTGGTATTGCTGGGTCAAATGGGAGCTCAATTTCTAATTTTTTGAGAATCGTCCATACTGTTTTCCAGAAGGGCTGAACCAGTCGACATTCCCACTAACAGTGAAGGAGTGTCCCTTTCTCGCCACATCCACGCCAGCATCGGTTGCTTTTGCTCTTTTGAATGTGGGCCAGTCTCTGAGGTGTGAGATGGTATCTCATTGTGGTTTTGATCTGCATCTCCCTGATGATTAATGATGTAGAGCATTTTCTCATGTGCCTTTTAGCCATTCGGATTTCATCTTTGAGGAAGTTTCTGTTCATTTCATCACCCCATTTTTTGATGGGGTTGGATGTTTTTTTTCTTGTGGAGTTCAACCAGTACTTTGCATATCCTTGATATCAACCCCTTGTCGGATGTGTATTCGGCAAATATCCTTTCCCATTCTGTAGACTGTCTTTGTATTTTGGTCACTGTTTCTTTTGAGGTGCGGAAGCTTCTTAGTTTAAGATAGTCCCATTTATCTATCTCTGTTTTCACTTGCTCGGCCAGTGGCATGACATCCTTGAAGATACCATTAGCTTCAATGCCATGGAGGGTTTTGCCAACTTTGTCTTCAATGTACCTTATGAATTCCGGTCTGATGTTGAGGTCTTTAATCCACTTTGATCTTACTTTTGTACATGGTGTTAGGCAGAGTTCTGAGCCCTTTTTTTTTGCATGTAGCCGTCCAGTTTTGCCAGCACAATTTGTTAAAGAGGCTTTCCTTACTCCACTTCACATTTCTTGCTCCTTTATCAAAGATTAGATGATCATATGATTGAGGGGAGATGTCAGTATATTCAACCCTGTTCTATTGGTCTTCAGCTCTGCCTTTGTTCCAGTACCATGCTGTTTTAATTATTACTGCTTTGTAGTAGAGTTTGAAGTTGGGGCGGTTGATTCCTCCCATTTTCTTTTTCCCAAGAATTTCTTTAGCTATTCGTGGGGGCCTATTGTTCCATATGAATTTCAGGAGTGTTTGCTCCATTTCTTTGAAGAATGTCATGGGTATCCTTACAGGGATTGCATTGAATTTGTACAATGCTTTGGGAAGTATTGCCATTTTGACAATGTTAACTCTCCCGACCCATGAGCAGGGGATATCTTTCCATTTTCTCATGTCCTCTTTTATTTCCTGAAGTAGTGTTTAGTAGTTTTCTTTGTACAGGTCCTTTACTTCCTTGGTAAAGCTGATTCCTAGGTACTTGATTTTCTGGGGCACAATTGTGAACGGGATTGTTTTTTTCATGTCGCTTTCTTCTCTTTCACTGTTTGCGTATAGGAAAGCCATGGACTTTCTGGTATTGATTTTATAGCTTGCAACTTTACTATACAAGTCTATTTTTTTCTAGGAGTTTCTTGGTGGAGGTTATAGGGTTCTCTAAGTATAGTATCATATCATCTGCGAATAGTGAGAGCTTGATTTCTTCCTTTCCTACCTGAATTCCATTAATATCTTTTTCTTACCTAATCGCTATTGCAAGTACTTCCAGTACTATATTGAACAGCAATGGAGAGAGTGAGTATACTTGTCTCGTCCCTGATCTTAGAGGGAAGGCTCTGCCACAGAGGCAGGGTGGGGTGGGGGGATTATCCATGGTGGTGGAAAATGGGCACTGGTGGAGGGATAGGTATTTGATCATTGTATAATCGAAACCCAAGCACAAAAAATTGTAAATCTACAACTATACCTCATGGTGTTTCACTAATACTAATAAAAAAAAATAATCCCCGGGGCTGGAGCAATAGCACAGCAAGTAGGGCATTTGCCTTGCATGCAGCCAACATGGCCCATGGCCGACACAGGTTTGATTCCCAGCATCCCATATGGTCCCCCGAGCACCGCCAGGAGCAATTCCTGAGTGCATGAGCCAGGAGTGACTCCTGAGCATTGCCGGGTGTGACCCAAAAAGCAAAAAATAAATAAAATTAAAGAATCCCGTTTTCTATAGTATCTCAGAAAATCAAGTACCTCGGAATCATCTTAACCAAAGAGGTGAAGTACCTATACAAGGAAAATTACAAAACATCACTTCAAAAAATAAAGGAGGACACTAGGAAATGGAGACACATCCCCTGCTCATGGTTAGGGAGGATTAACATGATCAAAATGGCAATACTGCCCAAAGCACTATACAAGTTCAATGTGGTCCCTATCAGGATACCCATGATATTTTTCAAAGAAATAGACAAAACACTTCTGAAATTCATGGAACAATAAACCCCACGAACAGCTAAAGCAATCCTTGGGGAAAAGTAGATGGGTGGCATTACCCTCCCCAACTTCAAACTGTACTACAAAGCAGGATTAACACAGCATGGTAATGGGCTAGAAACAGATCTGCAGACCAATGGAACAGAGTTGAATATTCTTTGACAAAGGAGCAAGAAATGTGAAGTGGAACAAGGAAAGTCTCTTCAACAAGTGGTACTGGGAAAACTGGATAGCTATCTACAAAAAAATGAACTCTGACCTCTGTCTAATGCCAGTCACAAAAGTCAGATCAAAGTGCATGAAGAAATGTACTTCTGACTGGGATCACATTGCCTCCAGGGCCACAGAGAGTCACACCCCAGAGGAACAGCAGTGTGTATCCTGCTTTTCAGACCCGGAGGGTCTCTCTGTGGGCCAAGGTGAGGAAAAATAGGACTGAACTTGGCCAGGCCATGGGTCTTGTCCTTGAAAGAGTCCAGTGACATGTCATGGTGCCTGGACAGCTCAGACTTCGCAACCTGACAACTTCCAGACACCTGGGCTATCTGCCAGGCTTACCCTGCAAGGGACATCACTAGTGTCACTGCTGGTCCCCAACCACTGCCCCTCTGCCCCACAGCTGTGTCCTGCTCTGCAATAGAACCCAGGGCCCAGGCAGTCAGTTCAACTGTCTCCAACAGAAAGACCCCTCATGAGAAGCCAGTGTCCACACAGGCAGTGTCACCTCCTCTGCTGTTCTTCCTCTACTCCTCGCCCTGGTTCTTCTGTGATATCAAGGCTTTACCCTAGATATAAATACAGATACACATGTAAAATTTAAGCCATGAAGCACCTTTAAAATGTAATATTTACATGGGAATGCACAATTGTTTGTAATGTTCCTTACTGACTTAAAATTGAAAACTGTAAATCTTTTTTTTAGTTTTTGCTTTTCATTTTTCAGTTTTGTTTCCTTTTTAAAAAATTTACATGGCATTGAAAAAAAAGAGGGAAGGCTCTCAGTTTTTCCCCATTGAGGATGATGCTTACTGTAGGCTTGTGGTAGATGGATTTAACTATGTTGAGGAAAGTTCCTCTATACCCATTTTGGCTAGGGTTTTCATCATAAAGGGGTGCTGGATCTTGTCAAATGCTTTCTCTGCATCTATTGATATGATCATATGCTTTTTATCTTTTCTTTTGTTGATATGATGGATTATGTTGATTGATTTCCGAATGTTAAACCATCCTTGCCTACCTGGGATGAATCCTACTTGGTCATGATGTATGATCTTTTTGATGAGTAGTTGGATTCTATTTGCTAGTAGTTTGTTGAGGATCTTTGCATCTGTGTTCATCAGGGATATTGGCCTGTAATTCTCTTTCTTTGTGGTATCTCTGTCTGCTTTTGGTATCAGGGTGATATTTGCTTCATAGAAACTGTTCGGAAGTGTTTTTGATATTTCAATTTCATGGAAAGCTTAAAGAGGATTGGGAGTAAGTCCTCTTTAAAGATTTGGAAAAATTCACTAGTGAATCCATCCGGGCCAGGACTTTTGTGCTTGGGGAGACTTTTTATTACCATTTCAATTTCCTTGATGGTGATAGGTCTGTTCAGGTATTCCAGGTCTTCTTGGTTCAGCCTTGGGAGTCTGTAAGAGTCTAGGAATTTATCCATTTCCTCGAGGTTTTCATGTTCCGTGGCATAAAGCTTCTCAAAGTACTCCCTGAAGATCCTTTGAATTTCTGTAGTTTCTGTTGTAATGACCCCCTTTTCATTTCTGATTCGGTTTATTAGGGTTTTCTCTCTCCCTTTCTTTGTGAGTTTTGCTAGAGGCTTATCAATCTTGTTAATTTTCTCGAAAAAACAGCTCTTGGTTTCATTGATCTTTCGAATTGTTTTTTGGGTTTTCATCTTGTTAATCTCTGCTCTGAGTTTTATTATTTCCTTCCTCCTGTTTGTGTTGTGCTTCTTTTGTTGGTTCTTCTCCAAGCTCTTAAGCTGTGAGGTTGGGTTATTTATGTGGGTTCACTCCTCCTTCCTGAGGAATGCCTGTAGAGCTATAAACTTCCCTCTTAACACAGCTTTTGCTGTGTCCCATAAGTTTTGGTAACTCGTGTCCTCATTTTCATTCGTTTCTAGGAATTTTTTGATTTCCTCTTTGATTTCCTTTCCAAGTCACTCCTTGTTCAATAGCGCACTGTTTAATTTCCAGGTGTTTGATTTAGTTTTCTGTTTTTGTGTGTGATTTACTTCTAATTTCAGCGCATTATGGTCTGAGAAGATTGTTGATACAATCTCTATCTTCTTAATTTTATGGAGATATGTTTTGTGGCTCAGCATGTGGTCTATCTTGGAGAATGTTCCATGTACGCTTGAGAAGAATGTGTATTCAGCTTTTTGAGGATGACGTGTTCATGTATATCTAGTCCCTTTCTTTCTGTATATATATTCTTTCTGTATATATAAGTCCCTTTCTTCCATTGTTTCCCTCAGATGAAGTATGTCCTTGCTAAGCTTGAGTCTGGTTGATCTATCAAGAGGTGATAAAGCGGTGCTGAAGTCTTCCACTAGTATTGTATTGCTATTGATGTCTTTCTCCAAGTCTATGAGTAGTTGTTTTAAGTACTTTGCTGGTCCCTCATTAGGTGCATATACATTTAGTATTGTAAGTTCTTCCTGTTGTACAGATCCTTTGATCAATAAGAAATAGCCTTCACTGTCCCTTGTGACCGTCTTCACTCTGAAATCAATGTGGTCTGATATTAGGATGGCAACCCCAGCTTTCTTATGGGAGCTGTTTGCCTGTAGGATTGTTTTCCAGCCTTTAACTCTGAGTCTGTATTTGCTTTGACTATTGAGATGTGTTTCTTGAAGGCAGCAGAATGTTGGGTTCAATTTTCTAATCCATCCTGCCACTCTGTGTCTTTTTATTGGTGCGTTTAGCCCATTGACATTGAGATAGATTATTGTTATGGGGTTTTGTCCCATTTTTCTGTTGAAATTTGGTGTATTTGAGGGGCCTGTCTTGTCTTAAAGTAGCCCATTTAGTTGTTCTTGTAACCATGGTTTTGAGTCTATGAAATTCCTGAGCTGTTGTTTGTCTGTGAAACTGTGTGTTGTTCCTTCTGTTATGAATAAGAGTCTTGCTGGGTAAAGTATTTTTGGTGAGGCATTTATTTCATTGTGTTTTTTCACTATATTCCACCACTGTTTTCGGGCCATGAGGGTTTCATCAGAAAAATCAGCTGTGAATTTTAAGGATGCTCCTTTGTAGGAAATTTCTTTCTTTGATCTTGCTGCTTTCAGAATTTTGTCTCTATCTAAGGTTTTGGTCACTTTGATAAGGATGTGTCTTGGGGTACTTTTATTCAGATTTCTTCTAGCTGGTACCTGAATGCGGTCACAAGTTTTCTTCAGCTCTGGAAACTTTGTAGCAATGATGTCTTTGACAGTTTCTTCTTCATCAGGGTTTTCTTCCTGTCCCTCTGTGACTCCAATAATTCTTATGTTACCCCTCTTGGCTTCATCACGATCTTCTCTTGCCATCTGTTCCCGAATTGTTAGTCTCTTTTCCATTTTCTGCTCTTTTCTGGAGAGTCTCTGAACTTCATCTTCGAGCTCACTGATTCTGTTCTTAGTAGCTGTTACTCTATTGCTGAAGCCTTCCACTGAGTTTTTCAATTCGCCTACCAGGTTTTTCAGGTCTGATATTTCCGTTTGCATTTTCCTCATTTCTGCCTTCAAATCCTCTTGTCTTTTATTGGCTTTGCTTTCCACTGTTTCTTTTAGCTCCCTAAGCATCCAAAGTATCTCCCTTCTCAATTCCTTGTCAGAGAGGTTGTCTAATACTACAGTACTGTTGGTGTTATCTGGGCTAGCCTGTTCAATAAGAAAGTTTGGTGGGCTTTTGTGTTGCTTTACCATTGTGACCAATGTGGTTCAGACCTTCAGTTCACTGTTACTATTCTGCTTGATATGCAGAATGAATTGAGATGGGCTTAACGGATTATTGGCTAATGTGTTTCTAGTGGTTGTGCTAACCTAGAAAAGGTTCCATGTCAGAGGGTAACTTATGGTTCCTATGGGATATATAGTGGAAGAATAATTCGCGGCTCTGGAAAGGGTCCCTGGCGCTGGGCGCCGGGCAGTACCTGTTTGAATGAGGAGAGAATGCCCGGAGCCATTCAGCTTTGTTTCCGAGCGATGTGCCTCAGTTCCCGTCCTGCGCAGATCAAGGGTGAAAACCAGCTGTTCTAGGGGATCAAGCTAGCTGCACATGCCCAGAAAGAGTCCCTGGTGCTGGGCGCCAGGCGGTACCTGTTTGAATGAGGAGAGATTGCCCAGAGCCGTTCAGCTTTGTTTCCACTCAATGTGCCTCAGTTCCCATCCCCTGTGCTGTCTTTCTGTTTGGCGTGTTCGTGAGATTTGTCTTGTCTTAAAGTAACCTCTTTATTTTTTCTTGTATACTTGATGAAGTATTCATTTCATTCAGAAGTTTTTTGTTTTTTGTTTTTTAAAACAATATATCCCCCCATTGCCTTCAGGCCCACAGGGTCTCATTTGATAAGTCACTATAAATCTTAAGGATGCTCCTTTGTACATAATTTCCTTCATTGATCTTGCTGTTTTCAGTATTCTATCTCTGTCTATAGCTTTTGTCATTCTGATTAAGAAGTGTTTTGGAGTCTTTTTTATTTGGGTCTCTTAGATGGTAACTTTCAAATCTCTTGATCTTAGATGTATGTGCTCTTCAACTCTGAAAACTTCTGAATGATGATTTCTTTGACTGATTTTTTTTTTATCAAATAACTTTTCTTGGTCTCTGGGATTCTGAAGATTCTTATGTCATTCCTCTTAAATTTATCCCAGAGTTTTCTTCAGTGAAGCTCGACCACTAGCACCAAATAAGTTACTCTTAGCCACCACCAGGAGTGATCCCTGAGTACTGTTGAGTGTAGCCCAAAATTTATTTAAGAAAAAAAAAATAGTGAAGACATGGAATATTTGCATATTTTCAAGCGAACATAGATTTTTTTAATTTGCCACATACTACACCACAAAACACATATTTAAATATTATTATTCTACTAATAGCATATTATGGCCATAATTCTATGAAGTGGGAAATAGGTATCAAGAAAATAATTCTCCTAATATGTAGAGATTTTTTAATTTCAAAATTAGTTGCAAGTCAAAGATGATATAATGGAAATTATAACTGAAATATAATGATCATGTCATTAATTATTGTATTATGCTAAACCAAAACTTGGAGAGAATAAATAGTAGTAAGTGAATAGCTATCAAAGAAAAAAGATTAAAAGTAATGAGCTAAGAGTTAAAAAGTTATGATTAAAGAAAAGTCTCATCTCAAATTAAGTAAAACAATGAACACTTAGCAAAAATTAATAAAGTGGAACAAAGAAATCAGAAGCTAAAACACTCAAAAGACCAATAAAATTAACAAATCTCTTATGAAAATATTAATAAAAAATAATTCTGACACAAATAAGTTATTAGGGATGAGCATATGTTGGGAACATAAAAAAAGTGCACATCTGATTTGAAAATAAGAATTTTAGCCAATGACATTTAAAAATTAGAAAAGATTCAGCTGAAGAGAAGAACAACATGGAGGGCGGGATCCACAGATCCCGAAGGAAAAAAAAAAAAAACAGGTTCCAAAATGAGCCGAGATCATCGGGAAGCCCCAGATGGGGTATGTACCGCATCCCGCCTCCCCCAGATGGAACCCCGGTGACCAGAAGCCTCTACAACCACAGCTCGAGTATGCGGGAACTAGGACTTTTCCTCAAATGTGCCGGGACTGCAACTCCCAAGTAACCTCAGATTCCGGAAGTCACGCCCACAGCCCGCCCCCCAGCGCCATATTTACAGCATTCAGCTGAAGAGAAGAACAACATGGAGGGCGGGATCCACAGATCCCGAAGGAAAAAAAAAAAAAACAGGTTCCAAAAAGAGCCGAGATCATCGGGAAGCCCCAGATGGGGTAGGTACCGCATCCCGCCTCCCCCAGATGGAACCCCAGTGACCAGAAGCCTCTACAACCACAGCTCGAGTATGCGGGAACTAGGACTTTTCCTCAAAACCGACATCTCTCTCTATACAAAGTGATCCATGGGAAGTAAATGACTCAACGTTTCTCTCTGAAAATCATAGTTAAGTTTGGAGCACGGCCACGGCCCCAGAAGCACAAGGACTTAATGTATAACCCAGCAGCTTGGAGCAGAAAAGTGAACGGGCTATGCGTTAATCCAGGCCATCATGACTGTCCGGAGGGGAAAGGGTGTTGCCCCATTCGCCCTCTCCTCTCTGGAAAGAAAGATGGCGGCCACATGGGAGCCTTGTGGACAGCAGGTATGAGCCGGGGGAGTGGGGGCGACTAAAACCTCATGGGAAGGGGGGCATTCCGGTCCGTCCTTCACGCCCTACCAAGGTCACCAGTTGCCCCCCGCGAGCGGCTCTCCAGCACGGCCATGGCCCCAGAAGCACAAGGACTTAATGCAGAACCCGACAGCTTGGAGCAGAAAAGTGAACGGACTATGCGTTAATCCAGGCCATCAGGTCTGTCCGGAGGGGAAAAGGTGTTGCCCCAGTCGCCTTCTCCTCTCTGGAAAGAAAGATGGCAGCCACATGGGAGCCTTGTGGACTTGTGGACAGCAGGTATGAGCCGGGGGAGTGGGGGCGACTAAAACCTCATGGGAAGGGGGGCATTCCGGTCTGTCCTTCACGCCCTACCGAGGTCACCAGTTGCCCCCCACGAGCGGCTCTCCAGCACGGCCACAGCCCCAGAAGCACAAGGACTTAATGCAGAACCCAGCAGCTTGGAGCAGAAAAGTGAAAGGACTATGCGTTAATCCAGGCCATCATGTCTGCCCGGAGGGGAAAGGGTGTTGGTCCCTTCCGCCCTCCTCCCTCTGGAAAGAAAGATGGCGGCCACATGGGAGCCTTGAGGACAGCAGGTATGAGCCGGGGGTGTGGGGGCGACTAAAACCTCATGGGAAGGGGGGCGTTCCGGTCCGTCCTTCACGCTCTACCGAGGTCACCAGTTGCCCCCCGCGAGCGGCTCTCCAGCACGGCCACGGCCCCAGAAGCACAAGGACTTAATGCAGAACCCGGCAGCTTGGAGCAGAAAAGTGAACGGACTATGCGTTAATCCAGGCCATCAGGTCTGTCCGGAGGGGAAAGGGTGTTGCCCCAGTCGCCTTCTCCTCTCTGGAAAGAAAGATGGCGGCCGCATGGGAGCCTTGTGGACAGCAGGTATGAGCCGGGGGAGTGGGGACGACTAAAACCTCATGGGAAGGGGGGCGTTCCGGTCCGACCTTCACGCCCTACCGAGGTCACCAGTTTCCCCCCGCGAGCGGCTCTCCAGCATGGCCACGGCCCCAGAAGCACAAGGACTTAATGCAGAACCCGGCAGCTTGGAGCAGAAAAGTGAAAGGACTATGCGTTAATCCAGGCCATCAGGTCTGTCCGGAGGGGAAAGGGTGTTGCCCCAGTCGCCTTCTCCTCTCTGGAAAGAAAGATGGCGGCCACATGGGAGCCTTGTGGACAGCAGGTATGAGCCGGGGGACTGGGGGCGACTAAAACCTCATGGGAAGGGGGGCGTTTCGGTCCGCCCTTCACGCCCTACCGAGGCCACCAGTCGCCCCCCCACTAGCGGCTCTCCAGCACGGCCACGACTCCAGAGCACAGAAACCAATTTCTTAACTATCTGACTTTCAGTAGAAATACTTCCAGGGTCAATAAGTAAAATAACAGAAATCCAAAACCAACATATAATTCTTGAACCCAGCTGTAGAAAGCGAATCACTTCACAATGCTTTGTCAGCATGTCTGATTCGGGGCGGGGGGGGTGGGGGGTAAACTCTAAATAATAGTGGTGAATCTTTTACTGAAACAATCTAATCAAAGCAGATAGAGTGTTAACTAGAATTCATCTGCCCCACAGGGACTGGGAGGGGTGGGGGGGTGGGGTTTTATTGGGGTTCTTCATGGTAAAAAATAAGTTTTGGTAAAGGGAAATGTGCTTGATATTTGCATGACTGAGACCTAAACCTGAAAGCTTTGTAACCTTTCCCATGGTGATCCAATAAATAAATAAAAAAAAATAATAAAATAAAATAAAAATTAGAAAAAAATGAATACTTTTTAAAAATAACATGAGATCTACTTAAAAAGAAGAAAAAATAGATTAAAAACAGCTACTTAACTTGAATTTAAACATGCACTCACAGAGAAACACACACAAATATTATTCTTACACATTACCAACAATCAATAAAACAGAGTAATTTTTTAAGCTACATTACAATCAGAGCAAAGCACTTAAACTATCTAGGAATAAATCGAATAAATAACATAGAAGTGAGTATTATAAAATCTTATAAAATATATTTTAAAAAACTATACACTGGGGCTGGATTGGTAGTACAGCGGGTAGGGCATTTGCCTTGCATACAGCCAACCCAGGTTCAATCCCTGGCATTACATATGGTTCCCTGAGCACCGCCAGGAGTAATTCCTAAGTGCAGAGCCAGGAGTAACACCTGAACATCGCTGGATGTGACACAGAAAACAAACAAACAGAAAAAAACAAAACAAAAATCTATACAACATATACCCTTTTCACTGAAAAATAAGTCTCAATATGTTCTCTCCCATCCCGCTATCCTACAAAATCAATGTGCTTCTAATTAAACTCCTAATTTCACAATATTACGTGTTCTTGAAATTCAGGTAAAAGAGTTAAGAACAAAAAGTCATCAACAAAATTTTTAATACTAAGAGGGATTTGTCCCTCAAAGCATTATTTGTTGTAAGAACCTGGGAGGTTATACAGAGAGTGAAGCACGTGTCTTGCTTGTGTTAGGCCCCAGTTCCATACCTAGTACCATATGATCCCTGAGCATGGTCAGGTGAGCCTGGAGGATACTCCCTAACACTGTTGAGGTGCTCAAGTAATTTCTAGCACCATACGCATGAGCACTACCACGGCCTTGGTCCCTCACATTGAATGATCTGCTCAGTTAGTGAAAAAATTACTGGGAGGAACCCTCAGGAACTTTGAGCACTGCTTTGAGGCCATCCAAAATTAAACTAAGTCAAATAAAAATTATTTATAAAAGTTTTATATTTAAGTTCAAGTAAAAACAAATTTAATATTCAGGGCTGGCTATAAGGGTAGGCTTGACGGATGGTTGGAAGAATTGGAAATAATGGTGGTGGGAAGGTGCACTGGTGGTAAGATTGGTATTGGAATATTGAATGTAATAAATCATAAACAAATTTTTAAAAATTTTTTTTCAATTACAAAAGAAATAAAACCTAGAAACAGACATATATATATGCATGTATATAATAAATATGTGAACTTGCTATAAATCTAAAGTGGTATTGCAAGTCAACAAAAACAGAACAGATTATCCAATAGTAGTAAGTAATAGATAAGTAATGCTGGGACCAAGGACCATAAAATTAAAACTTTACTTCATTCCATAGATGAATTAAAGACCCATAGAGAGAAACAAAACCAAATTTTAGATGCCCCATATATATGGCTCAGAATTTAGGAGTTCCTATAAAGCCCAAACACATTCGATCCATAAAATAAAATACTATTTGATCTGACTTTATTAAATTTTTTTGAAAAAATATATAAACAATGTAAAGTTCAAAACACAGAATAGAAAAAAACAATAGTGTTTCTCAGGTGTAACTGACAAGGTATTGATGCCCCAAATTTGTGCAGAACTTCTGCAAATCACTAAGAAAAATATGAGTTATTCAATTTAAAGGTAGAATCTCCTGCCCCTGAACCAGGCTGTTTTCACCAGGGCCCCTCAGAGGAGGGCGGGTTGAGTTTCCCTCCCCGCCCCAAGCAGAACCCCAGCAGCCAAACACCTCCAAAAACCAGCCACAGCCATGCTCAAGACCACTCTCCACACACTTGGACGAGCCTCACACATGAAGGAACCAGCAGAGGAGCCCAGGTATGTGGGACCTGTGACTGAGATCTCCAAGCCTGCTCAGATCAGGATTGGGCCTCCTCCAACCAGATCCCCATTTTCCAGTAGCTTAGTAGTCACACCCACAAACTGCCCCTGGTGCCATGGAATCCCATCAACAGCCAACATCCAGAGACTATAAAACAAGCTCCCAGAAGCATAAAGCAGTATTTGCAGCCACACGGCCTCTTATAGTCTAGCCCACTCTTATAGTCTAGATGTACCTAAAGTAGCACACATGTGTTTGGTTTTAACATACTTTGCTTGTATTCTCTTTTTTTTTTTTTTTTTCATTTTCTTTTTTTTTTTTTTTTTTATTTTTTTTATTAGTGAAAAACCATGAGGTACAGTTATAGGCTTACAAATTTTGTGCTTGGGTTTCAGTTATACAATGATCAAGTCCCCATACCTCCACCAGTGCCCGTCATCCATCCCCATGGGTCCCAGCATCCCCCCCCCTCATCCCCCCCCCCCGTCCCATCCTGCCTCTGTGGCAGGGTATTCCCCCTTGTTCTCTCTCTCTTCTTTTGGGTACTGTGTTTTGCAAGAGAGGCTTTGAGTGGCAATCATGTTTGGTCTATCGACTACTTTTAGCATGCTTCTCCCACCCTGGGAGGGCCCTCACAACACCCTTCATTTGGTAATCTCTTCTCTATCTGAGCTTCCTTTTCACCTAGAGCCTGTGGCTGGCCTTCCATTCATGGGGCAAAATTCCTGGTACTAATCTCAGCCATTCCTGTGTGTCACTCTCACTTTTTGTTGCTTTATGTTCCCCAGATGAATGCAATCTTTCTGTGTCTATCCCGCTCTTTCTGACTCATTTCGCTTAACATGATACTTTCCATGTAGTACCACTTGTATGTAAATTTCATAACTTCATCTTTTCTAACAGCTACATAGTACTCCATTGTGTAAATGTACCAAAGTTTCTTTAACCAGTCATCTGTTCTTGGGCACTCAGGTTTTTTCCAGATTCTGGCTATTGTAAAGAGTGCTGCAAGCTTGTATTCTCTTATATACATTATCCGTCCCTCTCAGAGAGCCCGGGAAACTACCAAGAGTATCCCACCCACAACAGAGCCTGGCAAGCTCCCCATGGAGTATTCGATATGCCAAAAACAGTAACAATAATGGGTCTCATTCCCCTGACCCTAAAAGAGCCTCCAATATGGAACCATTGGGAAGGATGAATAAGGAGAGGCTGCTAAAAATCTCAAGACTGGGACGAATTGGAGACGTTACTAGTGCCCGCTCGAGCAAATCAATGAAAAATGGGATGGCAGTGATACCGTGATCCAATTTTAAAAAACTAGACAGAGATTAACAGGAAACACATAAAATAAAATGTCAAAATGCCTGATAAGTAATATGAAGTATAGTAGACCTCATCTGAACTTAGTGGCACACAGATATAAAATATAATAATAAAACACCATTTCAATTCATCAAATTGGAATAAATAATTCTATATCAGGTATACTGGCATAAATTCAGGTAAAAAGAAATTCTCTGTTGCTTTGGGAGGCATATATTGGTGTCAATATTTTGTAGAGTAAACAATTTGGCGCTATTCAGTAAAGTGAAAGACATGACCACAGGTAGCCAACAAATTACTCCTCCTTGAATCTCAGTTGGAGAAAACATGCACTCACAGTGATGTAAAATTGTCTACTAGAGGTTGAGGAGTTGGTTCAAAGGACTTTGCATAGGGAAGCCCTGGGTTCAATCTCCAACACCACATGGTCCCCTGGATACCTCTGGGTGGGACCCTAAATCAAAGAAAAACAAAATTGCCTATTATATTGCAGTCACCTGAATGGAAAATCAGAAACCAGCTATCAATGGGATATGTCTAAATAAACTAATTTATGAAGATGCTTGAACACAACAGAGCCACTGGTAATTATAGCTATATCATTTCAACATGAATACATGACAAGTACAGAACTTTGAATTTAAAATAATAGTGGAGGCCAGAGAAACAGTACAGTAGGCATGGTGCTTGCGGCCAATACTGATTCAACCTTCTGTACCACAGAAAGTGTCCTGAGCTTCGCCAGGAGACATTCCTGATCACAGAGCCAGAAATAAGCCCTGAGCACAGCTGGTGGTACTGCCAAACAGACAACAACAGAAGTGAAATGCAGGAGAAGCTGCTTGCCAGATTTCTGAAGACATCACCCAGAGCACAAGCCTCTTGAGGTGTAGGGCAGAGGGTGACTGTCGCTGAGTAATGGAAGGATAGCAGGTAGCCTCAGAGATGGGTCAAGGCTTCCATATGATATTCACATTGGCTAGAATTTTTTTTTTATTTATAACTTTGCTTTGTGGCATCGAAGCTGGAACCCAGGACCTCACACACACACAGTGTGAACTACATCTGCTGATGCAGTGACTGAGTGGCAGCTATGGCCCTGGATAAGAAATGTTTTTCAAAGAATGATTATGTCACAGACATGATCTGTGTCAGTCACAGATTTCAGCATCAGGCTACATGCTGATGAGCTGAATCCCACTGGGTAACTGGATGCTGGATGGGCTGAATAGTTTCCCTGGAAGCATACTCAGAGAAGTGCTGGCCCAGAGCAGGGATGGGGGTGGAGGGTAGTGGAGACACCTGCAGACAGAACCTACAAGGAGCTGGAGTCAAATCATTAAAATTCCCCCTTTCCATGAACCCTCTAGTCAGGTGTACAATCACCAAATAGCCAATTTTGTAACAACTAGGACTCCTGCTGTTCCATCCATATGCTTGTACACTAACATTCTGAAATAGCTTTTCAGCAACACGAAAGAATAAGGATGCAATCCTGTAGTCTTGGGTCTCCGTGATAATGTGAAACATCATTTACTGTATCTTTGTACTAGGAAAACAGCTCTCCATCTTTTCACAATGTATGTGTTTGTGTGATGCATGCATGCTCACATGCATGTATTCTTTCTGCTCTTCTTAGTGGGGAAATGTGGAAACAATTAATGCCCCCAGGTCAATTTTCTCATTCTCATGATCCCCTGCACTTTCAGTTTTCCGGCCAATGCATCCCTTTCATTCCGATTTTGTCCTTTCTGGGTGAAACAGCAATGTTTCAGTATCATTTCATTACATTACATTTCTAAAACAGCCATCCTGCATTCCAAAATTAGCTCTGGTCTAGCAGAAGGTACGTGGTGAGGTCAGAGAAGGAGTATAGCCCGTAAGGCCCTTCTCTTGCACGTGGACAAGCCAGGTTCAATCCCCAGCATCCCATATAATCCCCAGAACATTAGCAGGAGTGATCTCTGAATGCCTAGCCTGGAGAAAGCTCTGAGCACCACCAGGTGTGGCCCCAAAACCAAACATTTTTAAAAAGGAAGAATATGTGACTTATCAGTGCATAAATGTACTTTAAGAACACCAAACAGCCAAACCACTTTGAGCTGCTCTGTAGTATGTATTTCCTCTTTGCAGTACTGGAAGACTGTCATTCCCCGAAAGTGCATCTGACAACACCAGGCTGTGTCTCCTTCACAGCTCATTCCTCTTGCCCTTGATTGGCATAATATTCTTATATGCTTCCTCCTTCCATCTCCTGAGGACAGACCATAGCGGCACTGGAATCTTGATAGACTATAAACCCTGTCTCAAGATACCTGGGATATTTTTGTCTTTTTCTGTCTCATCCTCTTCCTTCCCGAAATAAATTTGCTCAAAATTGAAAAAATCATGAAACAATACAATACATATCATACCATGTTCATATAGCATTCAATGTAGTTCTTTTTTAATAGATGCCACACCCAAAAGTATTTGGAAGGGAGGTAGAGCAGATAAGCAATGCTTCAGCCCTGTAAGGTAGGAGGACTTGTCTCCCCCCCCCCCCACCCCAGTTGGTGTGTCAGTAATGGGCAGAATTTTGTTTGTTTGTTTGTTTGTTAGTGGGCCACAGACAGCAGTACTGGGGCTTACTCTTGGCTCTGCCCCCAGCACTCACTCCTGGCAGGACTCAGGAGACTTTATATGCTACCTTGGAAGCACAAGGCAAGTGCCCAATCACTGAACTATCTCTGCAGCCTGTAAGAGTGAAATTTTAAAGAAAGCCTACCACTATGCACTCTTCCCAAACTGACAAGCCATCATTAGAGGCCCAGATTTCCATCAAGGTTTATTTTTTTTTAAGTTTATGTGGATAAAGTCAAGATGTTACATGACACTGATGTGACACCTGATGTGATGTTTCTTTTTTCTTTGGGTCACACTCAGTGGTGTCCTGGGGTCCCTGCGATGCTGGAGATCGAACCCAGGCTTCCTGCTGCAAAACATGTGCTCCAGGCCTTTGAGCTCTCTCCATAGCCCCCAGGATATGATATTAGTTCAAGTCATCAAAACAACCTGGAGAATACAAGACTCCCATTTCAAAGAAAATCCACAGAATACTCACCAAGAATGGAGACACTGATGAAGCCAGTCCCTCATCCCCTGATTAGATGGGGTAGGATTGAATGCAAAGAGCCAAAACTGAGTCCCACTGTGAGCTAGCTGCTCAGGCAAAATGTGTGCTGGACTAGACTAGATTGTTTACAGGTGAGTAGCAAAGCAGTAGGATGGACTCATATGAGACCGAGGCAGCATTTCTTGTTCTAAAGGTCTCCCAACTCCTCAGGCATTCTGAGCTCTCCAGGAGAGATTTTCCCTGCTACGTTTGTGGGATTCTCTGCCCTTATACCTCACTTCTCTTATTTTCTTTCTGTTGGGAATTTCAGGGGAAGCTACAGGTACAAAGGCATAAGCGACACCTAGTAGGAAAGCCAAGCCTGTCTTCTCTGAATTGTCCCCTCACACTGAAGTCCCACACATCTTGAGACAGAGAGAAAATACCGGCCAGTCAAAAAGAAACAAAAGGAAAATGCCACTACAAATAAACAGAAAGATATTTCTTGCATCCCTATGGAGTTCGTATAAGAAAGAAATACATGACTTGTTTATTGGAACTTGACCTTAAGACTTCAAAGCAAAGAATAATGTGACGGGGGATGATCAGGGAAGGAAATGCATTTTTGGTCCTTTTTAATGTCAGTTTTGTAAATGGGTCAGCTGGAGTGGGCAGAAAGATCAGTAAACCAATTTTTTTCTTCCCTCCTGAGAAACAGCTTAGTCCTACTCTTCTTTATAATGCTACATTCTTATCCTAAATAAAATATTGTTTTTCTTAAGATAAACTGGGGAAAGAGGGCGAATAGGGACCAGAAGGATTATGGTTTTTAAGACTTTAAAGCCTTTTGTTGTTATGCACAAATTACAATTAGCATTTAAAGGATACTGCAGAACAACCTTTCCAAAACCAAACCAGGAAAGACACCAATGCAGCAGAAGATAGTCTTATTGGTAGCCCAAAATGGAGTAGATGCAAACCCAAGAAAACTCCATGTAGTGACAAATCGCTGAGTGCCTTCACTGTCAAGTCTCAGGCAAACACTCCCTCCAAACTACAAAATGGCCATTTAACCAGACAGAAACATGGCTGAGCATGGAGTCAACATTTCTTCCCTGCTTTCCTTTAAAAGAATAAATTCCAGAAGTGATCTCAGAAGTTGTATCTGAGTAGAATCTGGGCAAATAGAATCCTGGTGCTGGTTCCGTCATAACCCGGGTGTGACAGGTCCAACATTACCTTCCAGTGTGTTTCTGCTTTGCTATTCTCCTAACACTTTGAATACCTGGGGCACATCTACATATATCAGCAGAGAAAGAGAATTCTAATAGCAGTAACAACTGCAGTCTATTCAGTGATTGAAAACTGCAACTATGTTTTCCAATCTGCTTGCAATGATGAAGTGTCATCATGTGGAATGAAAACCCATGGATTATAGTCCCTGTACACATATGCTGATGGGCGCTGTTTGCATCCAACCCAAAGATGACTTGATTTTTAAATTGGTTTCTGAACTCCTGCCTTGTAAGCTGAGGCGACACAATGCTTTTATTCGAGGAGAGCTCTGCAGAGGTGAAGCTGGTCACCCACGGAGACTCAACCATAACTTTTCCCCAACTGCCATTCATTAAACATGTTCCATCTCATGAACCATGAATCATTTCATTTTTAAGTACTCTTTTATTTCCTTTAAATTTATCTCAAACTTTATTAGATTCAACTGGCACAGTCCTGACAGACAGCCTGCATACATTTTAAACCTTCCCAGCGGAGAAGCATAAAACATTTAAAATCTATATTTGATCTGACAACAGCAGCACAGTGTTTGAATTAGAAACAGATTAGACATAATTGAAGATAAAGAGGATGCAAGCACCACTCCCATTTTGGTGAAGTGGGCTTTAAATTATCAGATTCATCCAGAATACATTACGGAGAAACATTGAATTGTTATCTTTAGACAGCCTTTTCTAAGAGTTTACAATTTCTCAGTTCAGTGAAGCTTACCACCAGCTTGTTATCAGAACAAAAAACGAAAAATCATTCGGTTCAGGGCACAGAACTGATCTCACCTCAAAAAAGTACACATTTCCTTCTGATAACAGCCTCTTCCTTGGACAGCCAAGGGGCTACTTCATGTGCCACCTGCTCAGGCTAACCACTGCCCTGCTACCTTTTCAGGTTAACTCCTGAGCAGCTACAAACCTGCATTGCTTATCATTGGAGCTCCTTCGTTGGCACCTCTCTCCTGCAATGAGTGCCCCACTCACCTGCACACGTTCTGACAGTCACACCAGGAGAACATGTACAAGCCTACTGGTACACACATATACCCGCCATGGCTTTGCCTTTAGTTCAGCTCCAATACCTTTAGTATTGGAGCTGAACTCGTTGCACTAAGAAAATTTTCAAAGTTTCATTAATGGAGTATGTGGCTTAGTAGTAGAGCCCAGCCTTGCATGTGTGAAGTCTCTAGGTTCATTTCCATGCTGGGGCATGGCCAGCACTGCTAAGTGTGGCACCCCTGGCCCCTACAACACTATACCAAGATTATCACTGTCACTGTCACTTTCATCCCGTTGTTCACCGATTTGCCCCCTACAACACTATACCAAGACTGTCACTGTCATTGTCACTTTCATCCTGTTGTTCATCGATTTGCTCTAGCGGTCACCAGTATCATCTCCATTCATCCCAGCCCTGAGATTTTAGCAGCCTCTCATTATTCGTCCTTCCCAACAGTGCCATACTGAAGGCTCTTTCAGTATCAGGGGAATGAGAACCGTTATTGTTACTGTTTTTGGCATATCGAATACACCATGGGGAGCTTGCTAGGCTCTGCCATGCGGGCGGGATACTCTCGGTAGCTTGCCAGGCTTTCTGAGAGGAACGTAGAACGTACATAAGAGAATACAAGCAAGTATGTTAAAACCAAACACATGTGTGCTGCTTTAGGTACATCAATGGACTAGACTATAAGAGGTTGTGTGGCCGCAAATATGGTCACATACTTCCGAGAGCTTTGTTTTATAGTCTCTGGATCTTGGCTGTTGATGGGATTATATCCCATCAATGTAATACCAAGACAGCCAGATAAAATAAAATAGTTTACTTGATTTTTTTTGCGGGGGGCGGGGCTCCAGACCACACCCAAAAGAGCTTAAGGGTCATTTCTGACTCTGTGCCCAGTGATGACCCTGGCAGTATTCAGGGAACAATACAGGATGTCAGATATTCAACCTGGGATCCACAGTGTGCAAGGTAAGCCCTGTGCTGTCTCTCTGGCAAAAATCAAATTAGTTTAAAAGCTTATTAATGAAAGTTAAATTACGCTTGAGCAAAATGCCATGCTTGCTTTGAAGAAAATTAGACTTTGAAACAAAAATCAGACTTTATCCCATATAAAATGAAGTTCAATCTCAAATGACTTTGACATTTAAGTGGGAGGTTTAATTTTATAACCTGGGTCAACTACGATGTTGTTTCTTGAGGAGAGTCAATAGTGCAACAAGACAAACATATAATTCAGTTAGATGTGAAGGCTTGGAGAGAGTATGAGCTGCTTGAGACATAGGCTAAAGGACAGACAGGTTGTCAAACTGCGCAGGTGGAAAGAGTTCCTCACCCGTGGTCTGCTCAAAGGGAGGCCATCTTTCCTCCTGATTGAGGGTCCCCAAGGGTCTTCACTAGAGAAAGCTTCAGGACCACGAGAGGTGTCTAGAAGGTTTCTCCAATATTCCCTACTATATACAGTACTTCAAAAATGCATTGTCAGAACTCCTGCTCATTTCTACTGGAGTGGACACATACATCAAATGCGTGTCTGTCCCTGCCTTTGGCATATCTGCTCATGTACACAAAAGAAGCAATGCTGTGTTTTCCCCACTTTTGGCGGGTATTGCTCCATTTCAAGGGACCACACCTGTCCTTTGGCAGCAGCCATTAAAGTGTCAGTGACAGCTCTAGTTGTCAAACAACAAACATCTAGTTCTTTAACAACTAGATCTGTCAGGACTATTACAATATCAGTACATTAAGCTGCACTAACAGAAGTATGGGTCCAAGTTACCTTCTACTTCTTAATATATTTCTACCTGTTTTCAAAATAAGACATCAAAATATCAGGGCCAGAGATAGTAAAGACCCCAGTTTGATTCCCAACATTGCATATGGTCCCCCAAGCACCATCAGGAGTGACTCCTGAGCATAGAGTCAGGAGTAAGCCCTGAGCACAGCCAGGTGTGACTCAAGCCCCCCTCTCCCAAAAAGAGACACAAAATAAAGCTCTTATAAAGCCTCAAATTTCATATCTGCTACTGATTAAAAATAGAGAAAGAAATTAAGAGAAGAGACATTACATTTGTTTTGGAAAAATTGGGGGTCTAACTAGATCATGGAAAGCTAAGAACCCTTTGTATTAAGGCAAATCTTAAAATTTAGTTTTTAGTCTAAATAGACAGCTCTGTGTCAGAAATTCTCTCTCTCTCTCTCTCTCTCTCTGCCGCACTTTTCTCTCTCTCTTTCTTATCTCTCATTACCCCTCCAATTTTTAAAGAGAAGCTAAGGATTATGATAAATATACTTTGAGACCAGCATTAGCACTGACACACGGAAGAAATCGAATAAGGACTAGTAATATTAAATGATTATTTAAGCTGCAGTAACAGATGATCTAACTTTGATCTTGCCATCACCTATTCATGTTTTAAAATTCCCTGATTCTTTCCTCAAAGAGCATTCTTCTGTTTTCTCTTTTAATTTCCTGTTAGGGAGCACGTTTTTATTCAAGTCAATGGAAACAAGTCTTTATTAACTAACTTAATATCAGAAAAATAAAACTCGTATTATTCTCTTTACAACTAATATATAATGTCAGAGCTTTGGCCATCTTAAGTTAAAGGCCCTATATCATAAACCATATGGTTTTAACTTTACTCAAATATTCCCTACATATACATAACAAAAGAGTATAGTAAAATTAGCAAATATTAAACTATATTGATAATTTATCATTCTTAGTTTGTGTTTTTTAGAAACAGTACAAGCACCTAATATATGACAATTCTTTGGCTTGTTAGTTGCAGTGTACAATACAACAAAATATAAAATACATGTTGGGTGAACATTCATTCATATCTACAAGATAGCAGCTAAAGATTAGGTTTCAATATTCACATTTAATTATCCTTTAAGGCAAGTATCATTACATCAAGGCAACTTTTTTTTTCCTTTTTTTTTTCTATTTTTTTCCCTTTATTTTATTTTATTTTTTTTAAAGTTGTAGATTTACAATTTTTTGTGCTTTGGTTTCAATCATACAATGATCAGATACCCATCCCTCCACCAGTGCAAGGCAACTTTTTTATACTGAAAAAAATCCAAATAAAAACCGTTATTTGTAAACTTTTATACAAACTAACTCTTCAAGTGGAAATAAAAATAAAATTTGTCTATTTACTATTCAATACACATAGGATTTCAATTTTTGTTATGTTGAGAAAAAAGCTCTTGTGTTGGGAAAATAACGTTTCAAATAATAATTAGTAGAAAAACCCACCAGTACAATGTTTTGTCCGTTCAACACCAGCACAAACTTGGGAACTTACTGAGGATGAAAATACAGACATCAGGGGCTGGAGTGATAGTACAGCTGGTAGAGCGTTTTCCTTGCACGCTGCCGACCTGAGCTCAATTCCCAGCATCCCATTTGATCCTGAGCTCAGCCCTGAGCTCCACCAGGAGTAATTCTTGAGTGCAGAAGCAGTAGTAACCCCTGTGCATCGCCAGGTGTGACTCAAAAAGAAAAAAGAAAAAAGAAAAAAGGAGATGCAGACATCCGCAGGGAGAACTTTTTTGTTTTTTAACTTTCTTTTTTTTTATTGAATCACTGTATCATAAAGGAGATGTTACTGGGCCCGCTCGAGCAAATCGATGAACAATGGGAGGACAGTGCTACAGTGCTATTGAGTCACTGTGATACCCTTATGAAGCTGTTCATGATTAGGCTTCAGTCATACAGTGTTCCAACACCCATCCCTCCACCCCTCCACCAGTGTACATTTCCCAGAACTAGTGTCCCCAGTTTCCCTCCCAGCCTGCCTCTATGGCAGACACTAAAAACAAAAGCAAAACAAAAGCATCAACCACTTAGAAACACTCAATAGACAGTTTACTGGACCTGGTTTCCTTCTTACCTGTAGAAAATACCTCTCATCCGTACTGCCTCCAGATGTAAATGGAGTCACAGGTGTTCAGAACATTTTTCCTAACTACACAAACTCTAAATTAGAACCTGAAATCTTATGTCTTTCAGATATAATGTTAAAAATTGACATTGTTCTCATATAGGGAGTTCTCTCTCCTTTCCCTTCCACTTTCCAATAAACTTTTCTACCCCAAAAAGGGGGGGGGGGGGCATTGTGCTCCTTAAATGTACTTTGAGTGATAAAAAAATCAAAAGGACAATGAAACAAGACAAAAATACAAACTTCCCACGAGGCCCTGGAGGCACAAGGACTTAGCACAGAGAGCCACCCGCTTGGAGCAGAAAAGCAAATGGACTATGCGTTAAACCGCGCCACCATGCCTGCCCGGAGGGGAAAGGGTGTTGACCCACCCGCCCGCTCCTCTCTGGAAAGAAAGATGGTGGCCGCACGGGAGCCTTGTGGACAGCAGGTTTGAGCCGGGGGTGGGGGGCGGCAGGGGCCTCATGGCAAGGGGGGCGTTCTGGGTCGTCCTTCACGCCCGACCGAGGTCACCAGCTGCCCCCCACGAGCGGCTCTCCGGCACGGCCACGACTCCAGAGCACAGAAACCAATCTCTTAACTATCTAACTTTTAATAGAAATACTTCCAGGGTTAATAAGTAAAACAGCAGAAATCCAAAACCGCGCGGCCGCAATCCACGACATCATTTTGTTCTTAAACCCAGCTGTAGAAAGCAAATCATTTCACAACGCTGTTTCAGCATATCTGATTGGGGGGGGGGTCGTAAACTCTAAACAATAATTGTGCATCTTCTATCGAAACAATGTATCTAGTCAAAGTAGATAGAATATTAACTAGAACTCATCTGCCTCACAGGAATTGGGAGGGGTGGGAGGTGGGGTTGTATTGGGGTTCACGGTTAAAAATAAGTATTGGTAAAGGGAAATGTATTTGATACTTACATGACTGAGACCTAAACCCGAAAGCTCTGTAACTTTTCCCACAGTGATTCAATAAAGAAATAATTTAAAAAAATACAAACTTTACCCATAAATGTTTAGCTAACACAAATGAGTCTGCAAACAAGTATTTTAAATGCAACAACAGAGCCAGAGAGGAGTACAACACAGTGAGTTAGAAAGCGGGTTCCTCCTTCCACTTCTGCTGTCTCTTGGAGCCCTTTCAGAAATCCCAATGGCTTTGATTCTGTTAGATACTCTGATGCTGAGTATAAATAAGGACTTTAGGATCAGCCTCCCTCAAAGTGTTCACATGGACTTTTACCACGATTTGCAAGACTGGCTTTTTCTAGCTCCTTTCTCCTTGTTCTGTGGAACAACACTATAGAAATTGTGACCTTAACTTACTGGTTGAGCTGGAGTGATAGCATAGTGGTAGGGTGTTTGCCTTGCAAGTGTCCAACATGGCCGACCCGAGTTCGATTCCTCCGCCCCTCTCTGAGAGCCCAGAAAGCTACCGAGAGTATCTCGCCCTCACGGCAAAGCCTGGCAAGCTACCCATGACGTATTCGATATGCCAAACACAGTAACAACAAGTCTCATGATGGAAATGTTACTGGGCCTGCTCAAGCAAATTGAAGAGTAATGGGAGGACTGTGATTGTGACTGTGACAATTTACTGGTTACCTAAATTTAGAGCCAATTCCAGAAATAAACTTTTTATCAGAGAAAGTGCGTAGAGGTGAGGTGTTTTGGATTTGTGGTGGTGGGTGGGGTGGGGGGAGTCAGTGGGTAGGTTGCACCTCCAGTGGTTCCACCTTGGTGGAGACCCAGGGGCTCAGCTGGTGGCTGTGTGTGAGGGCCTGAGAATGCCGTACTGTTAAACGCCTTGCAGTGCCAAGGATACCAACCACCTTCGGCAGCAATTCTAAGAGTCCCCAGGGCTGCACCCAGTGTTACCCAGGGGCCATGTGGTGTTAGAGATAAAACTAGGATCAGCATCATGTAAGGTAATTGTCTTAAATTGCCTTGAGCTATCTCTCAGGGAATGCTGGAGGAATAGTACAGCATGTAGAGCACTTGTCTTGCACAAGCTGACCTGGATTAGATCCCCGGAATCCCATATGATCCCCTGCATACTGCCAG
Organism: Sorex fumeus; assembly: GCF_029834395.1. Lineage (NCBI taxonomy): Eukaryota > Metazoa > Chordata > Mammalia > Eulipotyphla > Soricidae > Sorex > Sorex fumeus. The sequence continues at coordinate 26,689,882 of NW_026606066.1, forward strand.
GAGTAATTCCTGATCACATAGTCAGGAGTAACCCCTGAACATTTCTGGATGTGCCCCCCAAATTAAAAACTTTTTAAATTTTAAAAATCACTTGATCACTTGACACCCCATTACTCATCAGTTTGCTCAAGTGGGCACCAGTAATGTCTCCATTCGTCTCTGTCAATTGCTAGTGTAGTCCAATGGCGTCTGCTCATTCTAGGAATATGAACAGCCTCAAACCGATCATTCGGGGTCTTGACGAAGAAGTCTGACTATCTCATAGGTGGGAAGCCACTCAATCTTTTGACGCCCCGTGAAATCCAGTTGGTAATGGCTCTAGTCCAGTGGTCATCTCCAAATCGCATTATGTGTCCAGCCCATCTAATTTTTGACACCTTGGCAAATGAGACAGCATCCCTGATCTTTGATCGTCGACAGAGGTACAAACCCCGGATTCCTTCTCTCACTTGAGTGAAGCATGATACTCCAAGCATAGCTCTTTCAATTCCTCTTTGGGAGACCCAAATAGCATTCTCATCCTGTTTTCATAGGGCCCAGGACTTTGAGGCATCTGTTAATGCAGGAAGAACAGTGGAGTCATGCCCAAAGCCAGAGGTTCTTCATCCTCTTAGCTATTTCTTCAATGCTCTTAAAGGCGTTCCAAGCCGCTCTCTTCCTCCTGCACAACTCAGGTGCCAGGTCATTCGTCATATTGAGTTCTCGACCTAGGCACACGTAACTGCTGTATTCGGAGATGTTTGTTCCATTGAGAGCAAATGGAACGTCAGGAATGAGTCTGTTTCTCATAAATATTGTCTTCATGAGATTCAGTTGCAGTCTGACCTTTCCACACTCACTGTTGAAGTCAGCCAGCATTTGTGCTGTTTGACTAATGTTTGGTGTTATTAGAACGATGTCATCAGCAAAGTGGAGGTGGTGTAGTTGCCGACTGTCTCTCTTCACTCCCATTCCTTCCCATTCCAGATATCACATGACATTCTTGAGGGTGGCACTGAAGAGTTTCGGTGAAATGGTATCACCCTGCTAAACCCCTCTCTTGACGTCGATGATCACTTTTTGTAGAATGGTGAGATCTTGGTAGTGAATCTGTAATATAGCTCATGGAGGATCCTGATGTAGTGAGTTTGAATGCCCTGTTTGGCTAGGGCTTCAATGACCGCTTCAGTCTCAACAGAATCAAAGGACTTTAAATCCATGAACATTAGACAGAGCAGCATCTTGAACTCCCAAGAAACCTCAATGAGCTTGGTTACTGTGTGGATATGGTTGATCGTGCTAAATCCTTTTCAGAACCCAGCTTGCTGGCGTGGTTGTCCTTCATCTAGTGTTCTGCCATTCCTATTCAGGATGACTCAAGTAAACAGCTTGTAGATGAAGGACAACAGGCAGATTGGGCGATAGTTGCCAAAGTCATGGATGTCTCCCTTATTATACAGTAGTACAGTCCTGCTGGTTTTCCATTGAGACAGAACCTTGCATTCAGACAGGTAGCATGTGAAGAGGCAAGCCAGTGTATTGGTGAGTACTGACAGCAGATTCTTCAGGTGTTTGGGTCTGATCTTGTCTGGGCTGGGTACTGTTTGCTTCTTTACTGATGAAATGGTGTGTCAGATTTCGGAAGGGAGAATGTTAGGAACGACATATCCATCCTGCAGAATTTGGTATGTGGGCAGGTGGGCATGGCTATCGAAGAGATCCAAATAGAAGTCATGGATAATCTTCTCCATTGCCCTTCTGGAAGATGTGAGAAATCCATCAGGACATCAGAAAGCAGTCATCTTGGTCTTGTAGTTGGCAAAGGACAGGCGGGCATTGTGAATGCTTTTGCCGGCTTCTGCCTCATGGGCCAGAACTGCTGCTCTTCTCTCTTTAAGGTCTTCCTTTATCACTTCACTGCACTTCTTTGTGAGCTCATACCTTTGCTTGTGGTTGCCTGAGGCTTGCACCAAGCCATGTTGGCTAATGAGCTCGAGAGTTTTCAAAGGAAGACAGGCGTCTTTTTGTGGCTATCTCTCTCTCAGTGTTCCTAACACAATCATGGAGGTGTTGAACCAGTAAATCATAAAAATTTTAAAAATAAGAAAAATAAATAAATCAGCTGAAATATCTCTCAAGCTGGAGGCAAAATTTTTCAGGCCAGAGGAGTGAAGTGATCCCCTCCCTGTCACACGAGACCACATCCTCTCTCCCTGATGACCCAGACTCTCATCCCACCCCTTAGCTCAGGATATGCCCTCCCCATCTGTCCCCTTTATGATAGGATTTACAACTATGGAGATTCTCCATGTTACGTTATTAAATCTGGCCTTTTTCCCTCCTAACCTGGCTGGTATTAATTTGTTCACTCCTTGAGCCCAAGAAGGATAAGAACCCATGAACTTAAGAGATGGGGAAACTTTTCCCTGTTGCTCAGCAGACACACTGGTTGAAATATTTTTCTGAATTTATCCTACATGCATGACTGATTATAAAGGTCTCTGGGGAGTTTCTGAGGGTGGTGCAGTGGAGAGAAAGCCTCCCACACAAACATGAGATTGAGAGTAGACCCTGGCACTGCTGACCAGGACCCCCAGGGCCACAAGAATGTGTGATCTCTTGTGCTCAGCTGGGTGTTATTTGCGTACCACAACTAAAGTGTGTGATCCTGCAGATTCCCACAACCAATTTTGTGTGCAACCTCCAGTCATTATTGCAACAAAAAAGGAGGAAACAAGGGAAAGAAGAAAAAGGGAAAAAAGTTTTGGGAAAGGGAAGTAAACATCAGGGGAACAGTGTCCTTAGCAAAGTCCTGTTCTTCAAGGATCCTTCATTCTTTCATTTTTCGTAAGTTCTCACTACTACAAACTGATTCCAACCAGCCTCCCTCTCCCGAATGCTGGCATTACACAAAGTTCTTTTCCTGATGGAACCAAAATATTCTTTGTTCTCCCTGACAACATAGCCCTTTGATATCTCTGGGAGTCTGTTCTTCAACATCAGGGGAAAAAATAATAACGTTCTTGCCAAATTTGGAATTTGGTTCTTTAAACACACGAATTTTCTAGATCAATCATGTGTCATGCAAGCTGCAGTGTGTCCTTGTCACCTCCTGGCAAGCCATTCCGCCAGGTTTTCTTATCACCTCTAGCAACATTGACCTAACTCACCATTTTTCACTGCCTTCAAATACTTTCCCTGCCCTTGCAAATGACAGTGTGACAGGCTAATGTGACTATTCGAAATAGCAGGCTTTCATCCACCCTCATAGCAGCTCCTGTTGATGAAATACCATGCTTTATATCCATGGAGTTCATTTTCTTAATAATTCAATATTATCTTTTGGTATCATATTTCCTCTTCTTGAAAATATTCAAGAGTAAAAATGATTTCAAAATTGGAAGCAACTTAGCACAATGCAAAATGAGAGAGAAATTGAGAGAGAGAGACAGACAGAGAGAGTGAGAGAGAGACAGAGACAGAGAAAGTAGCACTTGTACTGGAGAGATAGTACAGGAGCTGCCTTCCACACAGCCAATCCTGGTTTGATCACCAGCACCATATATGGTCCCCTGAGCACAGTCAAGAGTAAGCCCTGAGCATAGATCCAGGAGTAAACCCTGAACACTGCCAATTATGTCTTCCCCCAAAACCAAGCAAACAACCAAATAATCCATTTTCAGGACAGTCATTAGAATAATTTCATTCTGACTAGTACCTTTCCTTTGAGGGTTGTTTATTATTGTTGTTGTTGTTGTTGTTATATTCAAAACCATGGAATTAGGTGAAAATGATTCACAGTACTAATCAGATAATCATAACCTAAATATACTTAGGTGCCTTGATCCATTTCATTATTTTATTTGTTTGGTGGGGGGCAATATCCATCAGTGCTCAGGACTTTTCACTGCCATTGTGCTCAGGAATCACTCAGGGTTCATATGTGGTGCCAGGGATCAAACCTGGGTTGGCCATGTGCAAGACAAGTGCTTTAACTGCTGTATTATCTCTCTGATTCCCCCTCCACACACACCTTTATTCCACTTAAGTAGGAATTCACTATTTCATGGGTGGCAAGCAGTTTTTACATGCAAAGAAAAAAAAGAAATTTATTTTCAGGGCTGGAGCGATAGCACAGTGGTAGGGCGTTCGCCTTACAAGCGGCCAACGTGGCCGACCCGAGTTCGATTCCTCCGCCCCTCTCGGAGAGCCCGGCAAGCTACCGAGAGTATTCGATATGCCAAACACAGTAACAACAAAGTCTCCAATGGAGACGTTACTGGGCCCGCTCGAGCCAATCGACGATCAACGGGAGGGCCTTTACCTTACCTTTACCTTACCTTCAGGAAATAAATTTTTTCAGTAAGGAAGGAGCACTGAATGAACACTTTCAGTCATGCGAATATATATGACAGCATATTTCTACTTCTTAGCAAGACCCTGAGTACAGAAAGGACCAGGTTTGAGTAGAGAATATTCTTTCTGATGACCATTGGATTTCTTAGCAACCCTACCCTCTAAGGCATCCAGCAGGACCAGCCTATCTACCCAGGATTAGTCCTTCAAGACCCTGGGAGATACTGGCCTTTGGTATCCAAGAATTTTTTAGTGTGAGGCTGGGACCTGAAACCGAACTATCAGGGATTTGTTGATTGCATCTCTTCTTTGACTTAGGAACAAAGTGAAGAACTTGGGTTGTAACCTGGGTTCCAACCCATCCAGAAGCAGGTAGAAGGTGTTCTCATTCAGTTATTACATCCTGTTAGACCTTTAGGATGTGGTGAATTTTCCTCTCAGTGCTGAGAGTTCCCCTCTGATTGAAGGCACCCCAGAAGCAGGTCTTGAGTGAGTACGTATTGGAAGAGGAGCTCATAAAGGTCTAATTTTATATGCTTAAGAATTTCCATTCACATGATGGAAAGACTGGATGGATTAAGGAAGATTTGGGTTAGTGGGACTAAAGTGGTCTCTTCTGATAGCAGTTTGAAGCCATTCTGTACTGGTATTAGCTCAAGCATGGCACCTTAGAGAAGTCAGAGAAGCAGGGAAGGAAGTATTTCTTTGATGGCCAGGCAAGAGTAGGCAGAGTGGGGGAAAACAGGGGGAGCTGTAAAGGGTAAGTGAGTCTGTTCCTTGCCTCATTTTTCACACTATTTAAATTTTTAAAATTTTTTTAAAATTCATGATGATTTGTTACACTTAATATTACAACACCAATCCCACACCATTGCACCATTCCACCACCATTATCTCCAATTTTCCCAACCACCCCTCAAGCCTGCCTTCATAGCAGATCTCAATAATTTATTTCATATTGCTTGTTATAAATAATTTGCTAAAAAATTATCAAAAAATGTTTCCTTAGAAGAAAGTTAGTTAAGGTTGTCTTATCTCACCATGGAGCCATTAAACCCTTGGAATAGAGATGACTAAAATGTTGTTACAGGTTAAGATTTCTGTGTTGATATTTGATATTTTGTTAATAAAGATTGATGGCCTTAGACATTACATCCCATCCAATCTGGAGTACTATTCCTGATTTATCAGTGTTGTAGAGTTTGTTATGTCAAATCACCGCAAATGCAGCTGCATGCTCCAGAAAGTAAAAGAAATTTTAATGGGATTATACAGCTGAAGTTAAATTTTTAACTGGGTAGCAGCTTGGGGGCATATGCATGACTTCCAGCACTTCCAGAAGTACAGGGAGATCGGGGGAAGTACTCCATTTCTGACTCCATGAAAGCCTGAGATCTCAGTCACAAAACCCACATACCTGATGTTTTCAACAGATTAATTTCTAAATGAGGCTTACCCAGAGCAGTGGAGTCCAGCTGGGCACCTCGTAGTGACTGTGGAGTGTGGAAGCTTTCAGCTGCTGGGGCTCTATTGGGTGTACACTGGGTTCACTCACCCTGCTCCAGGGTGCCCCAACAGCTCAGCCTTGCATGGGTCCAGAAGAATTTCTGCCCATTCCCTGCCTCGGTGATGGAACTCTCATTTCATGGTTCAAGTCTGGTGTGAAAATAAGTCTGAGCAGAAAGAAGAACTAATGGAACTTGTCTCCAGGATACTTCCATGTGGTTCTAGAGAGCCAGATACCTGGACAACTCACAATGATAAGTGATAAGATGCTTTAAAAGGCCTTTGTTTCCAGAAATAAGATCAATGGGAGTTCTGTCCTCCCGTTGTTCATCAATTTGCTCGAGCAGGCACCAGTAACATCTCCGTCATGAGACTTGTTATTACTGTTTTTGGCATAGAGAATATGCCACGGGTAGCTTGCCAGGCTCTCATGTTGAAATAATTTGAGAATAAAAATAACCAATCAATTTGGAGCACAATATGGACAGTCCTCCCAAATCTAAGACTTGAGGTTTCATATGACTCAGCAATTCCACTTCTGGGCATCTACTCCAAAGGCCCAAAAACTCTACTCAAAAAAAAGACATTTGCTTTCCTGTTTGTTGCAGCACTATTCACAATAGCCAAAATCTAGAAACTACCCAAGTGCCCAAGAACAGATAACTGGATTTTAAAAAAAAAAAAAAAAACTATGATACATATTTTTAAGAGAAGATGAAATCATGCAGTTTGCTATTACATGGATGGAACTGAGAGCATCATGTTGAGAAAAGTTATCCAGAAAGAGATGGATACAGATAGAATTATGTCTCCCATATGTGGGATATAAAGAAGCAGAGTGGGGGAATTATAAATTGCCAAAGGCAACAGAACCTGAGATCTGGTCCACATAATGGAGGTTACTATGGCAAGGAGACTGTGGATATGGGGGGTGTAGACAATGGTGTAGAAAGTGTTTACTCAGGTGGAGAGTGTGGGATTGGATCGTTGCAAGAAAGACTGATCATTAACAGTATTATAAGTCTTGGTAACTAAAAAATAAATATATTGTCTTCTTTGGGAGGCCACATTGGAGGTGTGGGCCTTCTTCTGGCTCTGTACTCAAGTATCACACCTCGCAGTGCTTGAGGAACCTTATGAGGTCCTTGGGGATCAAACCTGGGTCAGCCACATGCAAGGCAAACACCTTACAGGCTGTACGATCTCTCGAGCACTAGTAACTAAAAACATTTTAATAGTAATAAATGGCTACTTTATTTTTTCATGAAATGTTTAAGCAGTAGACATATATACTGAATTCCAAATATTATCGTGGGGGTCTTTGTGCATGAAAGTCACAAAAACTAAGTCACCTATAATAAATACCCCTTTTCCCTTTCCCCAAATTCAGTTAGGCATCCTTTTCTGAGATTGAAGAGTAGAACCAAAAGATCTCCATCTAGATGAATGTAAAATAGTTACATAAGTTAAAGAATTATTGCATGCCTTAGGAAATTTATGGCATTATTTGCATTTATAGCTCTAAAATCTAGAGTTGCATGATCTTCTTGCCTTAAGTAAAACCAAACAGTAATGAAGGTTATTCATTATGTGAACAGAACATATGTGGACAGAACATAGTTTTCCTTCTCAGATCTTACTTTTCACAGCAGAAAGTCAGACTTTTTTTTTCTTCTGTACTAACACTTTTTTTAACATAGAAAAGCTAAGTGTGATGATTAGCTAGCTCTAACAATGAAAATAGTAGCAGACTATTTGGCCACAAAAAAAATTATGCATCTTCCCAAAGGCAGGCTCACAAAGGAGACAGCCTTCTAATACCCAGCTCTTCTCCATAACTTAATGAGTCTGTTGTTGACTCTACAACATCTTTTGATTAGTTCTTGATTTTATACAGGTAATCCAACGTCAAGTGTGAGTCATAACAGCCAAAACCAGAACGTGATTGAAACAAGTTTTATACCTAGTGGCACAAGACAGTCTCACTCCTTTTTGTTTTCTCCATTTCGACCAAATTTTATTTGGTCTGAAGTTCTGTATCACTCTGAAGTTCTATAGAAAAGTTAGCACTGCGGGTTAACTATAACTTCTATAGAAAAGTTCTATAGAAAAGTTGGCACTGTAGTTTCCCAGCAGATACAGCTCTCCAAAGCATGGTGAACTCACCAAAAACCCACAGGACTTTTTGTAAGAAATGTAGCAAGCATCAGCCCCACAAGGTCACACAGTACAAGAAAGGCAAAATTTCTCTGTATGCTCAGGAAAGCAACGTTATGACAGGAAGCAGAGTGGTTATGAAGGTCAGACTATGCCAATTTTCCAGGGAAAATCTAAAACTACAAAGAAGATTGGCTTGAATTCAGAGCACAACTGCTGCAGGTCTGAGAATGCTGGTCATTAAGAGATGCAGGCATTTTGAACTGGAAGGACAAGAAAGAAAGAAAGAAAGAAAGAAAGAAAGAAAGAAAGAAAGAAAGAAAGAAAGAAAGAAAGGAAGGAAGGAAGGAAGGAAGGAAGGAAGGAAGGAAGGAAGGAAGGAAGGAAGGAAGAGAAACAAAGAAAAAGAGACAAGGGATTCAATTCTAAGCTTCATATTTTACTACGAAGACAGAAATGCTGGGTTGTGCTAAACTGGGGAAACAGTTGGTGTTTTAGGAGGGAAATGAACTAGTGTCGTTAATAAATTCCCCAAGAGGAAAAAAAATAGTTACCACGATGAAATAGTAAAGGGTCATCTAAAGTGATTTACAATTTTCAAACAGATTCACCTCTGGGCAAATTTTGGATAACTTTGCTTAATTGAGAGTATGTCAATTAACGAGTTTGGTGAGTAGACAAGTAGCTTTATTCAATTTTTTTGTTTACTGGTTTTATAGCTTTATTGAAGTATAATTGACATGCAAAAAATCACAACTATTTAACATGTCAAATTTAATGATTTTTAATTTGTGCATAACCCATGAGACCATCGCTATTGTCAACTACCCAACACGCCCCAAATTTCCCATGATCCTTTTTTCAACTCAGTTTTTAAGCAAGGAGAATATATCCACAAACTCTTTTCTTATATAGTCCCTGCCTCAAAAGTCAAATTGTCAAGAAATCTATTTCTGAGTCTTATTTGGTTTTTAGTTGGACAAGTTAAATAAGTACAAACAATTTGTTGACAATGCACTCGTAAATGAATCTATCTTTAAATTGCATCTTTGGAGGAAAAAGACATTTCTGTAGAAAACTCTATTTGTCCCAGGAAGTATTAGACTCCTTGAAAGATGGAAATTGAAAAGTAAGCAATCATACTTTGAAAGGTCGCAGGTTTTCATCTCCTCGAGGTCTGCAAATTTCCCAGGAGCTAAACTTGAGAAAAACAACAGATTTAGGGATGAGAATTTGTAGCTTCCTCTTCTTAGCCTTATAGTCAGCAAGGACATGAAATTCCAACCTCAGGTTTTACTTGGAGAAAACCCATTTTATAATGGGTCTTTAATTAAATGTCATTTAAGAATTGCTTGATAAAAATCAGAATGTCCCAGAACCAGGAGATAGTACTGTGGATAAGAGTTAATGTTGTGACCCGGGTTTGATCCCTGGCACTATATATGGTCTCCTGAGCACTGCCAGAATTGAGTACAGAGCCAGGAATAATACCTGATTACTTCTGGGTGTGTGCTTCACCCTCCACCCGTATCAGAACATCCCACATAAAATCATGCCCAAAGTCACCATAACCGTGATCTTCGAATCCAGACTTTGCTTTTTCCTACGTAAGGCACCTAATATCTCCTAGACTCTGTTTTTCTTCCTCTGTAGAAAAGGATGTACCATCATTGCAGGGGTTAATGAGGACGAAATAATAGAACAGAGACTTGATTAATTGTAGTTGTTATTATTCTGTATGTACTGCTTTTGTTTGTTTTTTTGTTTTGGCAATGTTCTGAACTCAAGGATCACTCCTCGTGCATTTGAGGACCATATGGGATAACAGATATTGAGCCTGGGTTGGCTGTGTGCAAGGCAAGTAACCTACCAGCTGTACATCACTTGGATACCGAAGTGGTTTTTTTTTTTTTCAGTTGAACGCTGGTTTAAAGGTGAGAGGTATAAGCCCTGAATTCCGGTGTCATAGACACACTGCAGAAAACACAGGCTGTCCATTGATCTCCAAAGTGGACAGACAGCTGGTGACATCTGCACACTTCCAAGCCAAAAGCCTCCAGGCTCACTTTGGTTTAGAGGGAGAATTGAGGGGTGTTACAACTGCCAGAGCAAAGCGCTTCCAAACTCTGCTTCCTGAGGCTGGAAGCAGCCCTTCCCTGGCTAGCCAACTGCAGGACCCTCCCCAGGGCACCAGGGAAACTGGTCGCATGAGGGCCCCAGGGTCCCCTGTAGGCACTCCTGGAAAATAATTATAAAGTTCCAAATACAAAAGTTCTCTTGAAATGCTTCTCACACTATATCATGATCTTTTTTAAAGTGACCATCTTAATTCTAGGACTTTGCTGGAGTGATTAGCACAGCGATAAGGCGTTTGCCTTGCATGCAGCCGGCCCGGCTGACCCGGGTTCAATTCCTCCACCTCAGAGAGCCCGGCAAGCTACCAAGGGTATCTTTCCCACACAGCAAAGCCTGTATTCGATATGCCAAACACAGTTACAACAAGTCTCACAGTGGAGATGTTACTGGGCCCGCTAGAGCAAATCGAGGAACAATGGGAGGACAGTGCCACAGTGCCAGAAATAAAACCTCTAAAAACCAGACTTTTTTTTTAAACACACACAGGAAGATTGTTATTTCCAATGATGTTAATAGTGAAAAACAACTTCAGCAGCCCACTACAGTGTCTAAACTTTGCCACCTCTACGGGCTAGAATTTAATGCAAGGATTTCACATTAGAACTAGAAAGACCATGTAGACACAAAATTAGAAGCAAAAATATCGTTTAATTATGCACACATAATTTCACCTCATAAAAAATGACCAAAGATACAAAGATAAAAAGTTAACACTGTGTTTAGTTTTCTCACATTTTTCAGATTTTTGAAAATGTTTTATTTCCACTATCCTTTGCCTCAAGGCAATGGAGGTAGGTTAGCATGATGTTAAAAAAAAAAAAAAAAGCTTCATAGTATGCAGATCTCTGTACTCAAATTTTGTAGCCATGGGAAAATGAGTATTGGTTCAATTCAAGTTACACATCTTTTCTGCACTTCCATTTCTCCATCTGTGAAACATAAGGAATTATGATTACCAGACAACTTTAGTGAAAGTTTTTGTTACACCCCCACTAGTTCTTGCTGTGGATATTATGAGTACAACTTGCTCTCAAGGACCAGCACAGGATCAATAAGGGGCATAAGCCATGGAGAGAGCAAGAACAATCTCTAGCATATCTGTATTGGTGTCAGAAGAATAGGACAGAGCCAGAAAATTAGACTGACTGCTGGAAACAAGTCAGTTCATTCTATAAAACTCAACCCTGCACTCTACAGTTGCAGGCAGACTTTGTGCAGAGTAGTAGACTCTAGGAACTCTATTCAACCACTTGGAAAACAAATGTCTAAACTCCTGTGCTACATCCAAAAGAACAAAAGCAACTGGTGCTGGCACAGATGTGGCGAGAAAGGGACCCTCCTTCACTGCTGGTGGGAATGCTGACTGGTTCGACCCTTTTGGAAAACAATATGGACGATTCTCAAAAAATTAGAAACTGAGCTCCCATTTGACCCAGCAATACCACTCCTGGGAATATATCCCAGAGAGGCAAAAATGTATAGTCAAAGTGACATGTGCTCTTGTTTGTTCATTGCAGCACTCTTTACAATAGCCAGAGTCTGGAAAAAAACCTGAGTGCCCGAGAACAGACGACTGGTTAAAGAAACTTTGGTACAAAGAGTGGCCGAGATTAGTACCAGGAGGTTTGCTCCATGGCTTGGAGGCAAGCCACACATGCTAGGGGAAAAGGGAGCTCAGATAGAGAAGAGAGCACCAAATAAAGGGTGTTGGGAGGATCCTCCCAGGTTGGGAGAAAGAAGCATGCTGAAAGTAGGCTATAGACCAAACATGATTTCCACTCAATGCCTCTTATTCAAACCGCAACACCCAAAAGGAGACAGAGAACAAAAGGGAATGTCCTGCCACAGAGGCAGGGTAGGATGGGGGTGGAAGGGATACTGGGACCCGTTGTGGAGGAAAATGGGAACTGGTGGAGGGATGGGTATTTGATCATTATATAATTGAAACCCAAGCAAAAAAGTGTGTAAGTCTACAACTTTACCTCACGGTGTTTCACTAATAAAAATTAAATTAGAAAATAAATAAATAACATAACACATTCTCATTAAAAATAATAATAAAAAAAACTCCTGTGCTATACCTCTGATCCCAGGACTCAACATTTTATTTTATTTTATTTTTTTAATTGAATCACTGTGAGATACACAATTACAAAGGTGTCATACAATGTTCCAACACGCATCTTTCCAACAGTGACTTCTAATACTGAGACCCATGCCTAGATTCATTTTTTAAAATTTTTTAAGGTACACACTTCTCAGTATTTTAATGTTTTATCAATCAGAATGTCTTTTTTAAAAAAATTTTTTTATTGAATCACTGTGAGACAGACCCTGACAAACCTGTTCTTTATTGGATTTCAGTCAAGCAGTATTCCAACACCCATCACTCCACTATTTTTGATAGAACATTCTGGCATCCCCACAAAGAAGGTTCAAGGCACAGGGGAAAAAAGAGGTCTAATGATAAATGGTGGAGCTGCAGGCTCAAAGATGAGCAACAAATCCCCTCCCCGCACCTCCCCACCACACACCCACTCTTCCCAAAGCCTTTCTGCCATGGTTTAGCAGTTGATGACAATGACCACCACCCCCAATGCCCCCCAGTTGTTGACTCTCTCACATCCCATACCCTTTCCTTCTGCAAATGCAGATGGTTCTGCCCTCGGGTGAAAGCTAGATTCCATCAACTTCTTGGTCATTTGCACTGTCTCTATCTTCAATGAGCCAGCAAAATCAATCTCCTATCTGAAAGAGTCAGCAGAAACCTAACCATTCTCCCTGCTCTGGTCTATTCATTACAGTGGCAAGAGCCCATTCAATCCTGTCAATGACATCCCCTCTAACCAAATTTCCAAACACCTCTTTCACCTTTCCCTTGCTTCTTTTTCTCATGAGAACATATCACTTTCAAATAACACAAGAGGTCCTCAAGAGATAAAAATTTGTCAAATGAACAATTCAATGATCAAAGTTGTGATCTAGATGGCAGAAGAGGTAACAGACATTTTTTGAGAATGACTTTGAAAGAGAAATGGACCAAATTCAATCACAGATTCAATGATTAGAATGAGGCTTCAGGGTCCCAGCTCTTTCGTCCACCTTGATGAATGCATGGCCCCATAGCTGGAGAAAGAAGAAGTGGAGCAGGTGTGAGGTGTGAGACATCACAGTGGGAGGGCTATAGGGCATAAAAATGCAGACAACTGGTGGACAGCTAGATCACCAAGGGTGCCTGAGCCAAACTAGACAAGATTGTCTGAGTTCCAGAAAAAAAATCATTAAGATCAGAGAATCTAAAACCTTAGGGTACACCAGAATGTCCCAGAAACACTAACTTAAAGCCAGATTTTTATCTTGTTGATTCCAATTCAGAATGAACTGCAAGATGCCCAAGAATCTGAACTGGAGGTCACAGAATTGGACCACACCAGTGCTGGGGTCTCTCCCAGCGATGCTAGGGGGACCATAAAAAAGTAAAAAGGTAAAGGCCCTCCCGTTGATCGTCGATTTGCTCGAGCGGGCCCAGTAACATCTCCATTGGAGACTTTGTTGTTACTGTGTTTGGCATATCGAATACTCTCGGTAGCTTGCCGGGCTCTCTGAGAGGGGCGGAGGAATCGAACTCGGGTCGGCCATGTTGGCCGCTTATAAGGTGAATGCCCTACCGCTGTGCTATCGCTCTAGCCCAGGGGGACCATAAGATGCCAGATATTAAACCAGCATCAGCCACTTGCAAAAAAAAATATCTAAACTCCTGTGCTATCTCTCTATCTCTCCAGGATTCAACATTTTATTTTATTTTTTTAATTTATTTTTTAATTGAATCATTGTGAGATACGCAGTTACAAAACTGTTCATGAATCGGGTTTCAGTCATACAATGTTCCAATACCCATCCCTTTGCCAGTGTACATTTCCCACCACCAATGTCCCCAGTTTCTCTTTTTTCAAGCCCACCCTCCTCAAACCTGCCTCTACAGCAGAAACTTTTCATATTACTATCTATCTATCTGTCTATCTCTGTGTCTCTCATGTCTCTGTCTCTGTCTCTCTCTATCTCTCATCTTTTGGACATTATGTTTTGTAATACAGATACCAAGAGGTTATCGTATTTGTTCCTTTACCTAGGAACCACTATGGCAATGATAATTGGAAATGATCACTCTGGATAAAAAACTGCGTGCTGAAAGTAGGATTCAACATTTTAACCAATGCTCAAAATTCCAAGGCATGTGATGGACAAGCTTACTTTGAGAAAGATTGACATTCATCTTCTTTCTCACTTTGGTCTCACTCTAATTCCTAGTTGCCTGAAAAATGTATTTATATTCTTACCAAATTTCTATCAAAGTTTTAAATCTAGGCATGGTCTCATGGAAATACCAACTCTGAAATAACTGCTTTCCTTGTGTGTATTTGATAAAGAATTTATGATAGCACTATATGTCATAATTATATTATAGAATGCAATAGCATGTTCCAGTGAGTTACATATAATTATTTCAAAAGCAGTATTTAGGGCAATTATATCATTTGTTGAATTGTTGTAATTTCATTAAGTATAGGAACCTGTAATGGATTAAATTCAGAAGCAGTGAAGTTCTACAGAGGGTCCTCTTGAAAAGTATTCAAGAATACGGGGTTTGTATTGTTCTGCTGAGTCTCAATTAGGGACTAAACACAATAGGGAATTAGATGCAATTTGCCATACACAAGCTTCTTTGGTTTTTTTTTTTCACTCCCACTCCCAGCACCATACTATCTCCCTTCATTTCTGATGAGAATCAGTCACTCCAGTTTCCCAGAGACCTTCAACTCTCTGACATGCTCTCCAACCACTGACAAACACACCATATGGTTTTCTCAGAACATCTAGGTTCTGACTTTGACTCATTATTATTGCTGTTGTTTTAAATAATTTTTATTTTTTATTTATTGGGGGACTGGAGCAATAGCACAGCGGGTAGGGAGTTTGCCTTGCACGCAGCCAACCCGGGTTCGATTCCTCCATCCCTCTCAGAGAGCCGAGCAAGCTACCGAGAGTATCCTGCCTGCCCCGCAGAGCCTGGCAAGCTCCCCATAGTGTAGCCTGGCAAGCTCCCCGTGGTGTATTTGATATGCCAAAAACAGTAACAGCAAGTCTCACAATAGAGACGTTACTGGTGCCCACTCAAGTAAATCGATGAACAATGAGATGACAGTGATACAGTGATTTATTGGGGGAAATTTGGGGCCATACTCAGAGTTTACTCTTGGTGCTGCACTCAGGGATCACTTCTGGCAGTGCTCAGGATATCATATGTGGTGCCAAGAATTAAACCCTGGTCAACCACATGCAAGGCAATTACCCTACCTATACTATCGCTTGGGCCCCTGTTGTTGCTCTTTAAATAGATTAAAAGTGGGTTCAGATTTGGCAATAATAAGCCTGACTGGGAAAGAAAGGTCCATGAGCAGCCTCACTGGCAACACCTAGGATTTCTCAGCCCCTGCAGATGCTCCAACCCATAGAACATCACAGACTCAGTCAGAATCTATATTCAGGCACCATCCACAGGGGAGTCCACTGCAAGTTTAAGATGTTTCCACCCCAAGCATAGAGTAAACCAACCTGGTCTTTTATTCTGAGGAGGTATTCAAGACCTGAAGAGATGAATTCACTACCTTAAACCACTCCAGAAGATGGGTAGCAGTCATGCTACAGCAAGAATAAAGTTTTGACTGTTCCAATAGCTTGCACGAAGCAACAATTGTGTGCCTTACCCAAGTTATCTCTTCAAAGCCTCTCAGCATCCCCAACAAACGAACAATGAGATTATTTATGTCCCAAAAAGAAAGCCAAGGCTCAGCAATGGAAGCTTAAGGCTCGAGTTAACCAAGTTTCAATCCCAGATCTTTCCAACACCAGCATCTATGGTCACAAAGCCTACTTTAAACCTCTAATAAAAAATCAATGCTTGGGTTCCCAGGCTTCGCGTAGTTCATTGAAAAAAAAAACTGTTTCTCTGCATTCAAGAGTTATACTTAGCATTCTCCATCCAACACCAAAGGAGACCTTTCTTCTATCACCACCAGCTCTCTTCCTTTCTAAATAATATTGGGGGGGTCACACAAAAATATTTGTGATGCTCAGGGGTTACTTCTGGCTCTGCACTCACGAATTACTCCTGAAGGTGCTTGGGAGACCATATGGGATGCCGGGGATTGAACTCGGGTCAGCCGCATGCAAGGCAAACACCCTACCCACTGTACTATTGCTCCAGCCCTCTAAAGAATTTTTACATTATTTCCTCAAACATCTAAGTCTTCACTGGTTGATTATTCACTAGTGTGATAACTAATCTTATGTGTCGATTTAACTGTTCCAAGAAGTGCCCAGCAAATGAAGAAAACATAATTTTAGGTCTGTGTCAGAGTGTTCTGGGATTAGTTTGCATTTGACTAGTAGCTAAGTAAGAGAATTCTCCACTCTCACCAGTGTGACTAGCCACTGTAGGGCAAAAAAGTAGAGAAAGATACAATTTTCTCTTTCTTTCAGCATGCTTCTCCCATCCTGGGCGGATCCTCCCAACACCTTTATTTGGTGTTCCCTTCTCTATCTGAGCTCCCTTTTCCCCTAGCATGTGTGGTTGGCCTCCAAGTCATGGAGTAAAATTCCTGGTACTAATCTCGGCCATTCTTGGGTGTTAGTCTCCTATTTTGTTACTTTATGTTCCCCAGATGAATGCAATCTTTCTATGTCTATTCCTTTCTTTCTGAGTCATTTTGCTTAACATGATACTTTCCATGTAGTAACACTTGTATGTAAGTTTCGAGACTTCTCATGAAATTTACATACAAGTGGTACAATATGGAAAGTATCATGCTAAGCGAAATGAGTCAGAAAGAGAGGGATAGACATAGAAAGATTGCATTCATCTGGGGGATATAAAGTAACAAAATATGAGATTAATACCCAAGAATAGCTGAGATCAGCACCAGGAGGATTACTCCATAACTTAGAGGCCAGCCGGGTATCCTAGAGGAAAGGGCAGTTCAGATAGAGAAGGGAGCACCAAATAAAGGGTGTTTGGAGGATCCTCCCAGGAGGGGAGATGCATGTTGAAAGTAGACTATGGACTGAACATGTTTGCCACTCAATGCCTCTTTTGCAGACCACAACACCCAAAAGGAGAGAGAGAACACAGGGGATTGCCCTGCCACAGAGGCAGGGGGGATGGGGGGATGGGGGTGGGGGGATATTATCCATGGTGGTGGAAAATGGGCACTGGTGGAGGGATGGGTATCTGATCATTGTATAATCGAAACCCAAGCACAAAAAATTGTAAATCTACAACTGTACCTCATGGTGTTTCACTAATAAAAAAAAAATCATTTCTGTAAAAAAAAAAAAATTTCGAGACTTCTCTTTTCTAACAGTTATATAGTACTCCATTGTGTAAATGTACCAAAGTTTCTTTAACCAGTCAAGCAAAAAAATGTGTAAGTCTGCAACTGTACCTCATGATGTCTCATTATTAAAAATTTTTTTAAAAATGTAAAAAAATTTTTTTCTTTCTTGAGTTGGGACATTTATCTTTTTCTGCCCTTGGAATTGAAACTGCTGTTCTTAGAACATCACCTTCTGGATTCTCCAGTTTGCAGAGTGTGAAATATACATAAACATATCTGTGTGTATGTTATATTTCTCTAAACACCCTGACTAATATAACTGTGGTAATATGTAAATGGGCCGGAGCGATAGCATAGTGAGTAGGGTGTTTGCCTTGAACGTGGCCAACCCATGTTCGATTCCTTCGCCCCTTTCGGAGAGCCTGGTAAGCTACCGAAAGTATTCTGCCCGCATGGCAAAGCCTGGCAAGTTACCTGTGATGTATTCGATATGCCAAAAACAGCAACAGCAAGTCTAAGAATGGAGACGTTACTGGTACCCACTGGAGAAAATCAATGAACAACAGGAGGACAGTTCTACAGTGCTACCTAATATGTAAATATTCTGAATATCTACAGATATGCTTAGATATAGCTCTCCATTGAATGCCATTGCAGTGGGAACCCCACACACATCTTAATGGGAACTCTACATAAGGCCTCACTTTCAAAAATCTCACTTCAATACAGAAGAACTGGGGGACCCTAAAGACAATTGAATTCTTCAGGTGAAGAAACCTACATTCCATTTCTTTCCATGTTGCTCTCACAATGTCTTCTCCAACCAGAGTTCATTTTGGAATTTATTTTATTTTACATTTTTAATGCTGAATTTCTTTTTTTTTTTTGACTTTTTAAAAATTTTATTAAATCACCATGAGCTAGTTACAAGCTTTCATTTTTGGGTTACAATCATACAATGATCAAACACCCATCCCTCCACCAGTGCACATTCCCCACCACCAATGTCCTCGGTATACACCCCCTTTCCCACCCTCCCCCTGCCTCCATGGCAGACATGATTCCCCATAATCTCTCTCTACTTTGGGGCATTATAGTTTGCAATACAGACCCTGAGAGGTTACCATGTTTGATCCTTTATCCACTTTCTGTACACATGATGCTGGATTTCTTAGCACAACCAACACAGCTTCTTAATTAGACCATCTTATTTTTCATGCTTATTCTGGCCCTTTGCATTTTTTTCCCAACCATCTCTCAGTTTTCAAGTCAGCTTTGTTAAAATTCTTAATATTCAAGGGAGTATGGTTTTCATCCTCTGCTTTTTGTTTCACCCTAACTTGTCAATGTAGTCCCATTTCTTGGTGATTAAATTTAATTTATATCCTCAATCTTGCAAAATAATAATTGAAAATGAGCAACTTTAGTTTCTTTAATTTCATAGCTTCTCTTTCTATACACTGAAGCAGATAAAATGAAAAAATGAAAGTAAAAGAAACTTCTATAAACAATTTCTAAATTTAAGATCTCTGTTTGAGCCCTGGTAGAATTTGTGATATTTTGGCAATTTTACCTACTATTCTTTGTCTATTATTAACCATTATCTTTCTCTGGGAATTCTTCTCCAGGATAAATATTTAATGCAATGCAATATGCATGGAAGTTATTTGAAACAAATGAAGGGAGAGAAATATGAAGGAAGTAGGAACAATGCAATAACAATGTTTTACTGTTATTATTTTAGAACATGCCTGTAAGAAGCTGGAGCAATAGCCCAGTGGGTAGGGCGTTTGCTTTGCACGCGGTTGACCCGGACTCGACTCCCATATGGTCCCATATGGTCCCCTGAGCACCACCAGGAGTAATTCCTGAGTGCATGAGCTAGGAATAACCCCTGTGCATCGCTGGGTGTGATACAAAAAGAAATGAAAAAAAAATAGAACATGCCTGTATAAATACCCCTGTTTGGTCTTCCAACTCTTAGCCAACTTTCTTCTTAAACCCAAACCATTTTGTTTATCCCACTGAATTCTCTTCAAATGCTCTATACTAGTGTTTCTCGATCTTTTTCTGATGCTGGCAATCTTTCCACCATGTTTCCATCCTATGCATGCTCTCCTTCACTGTCCTACTAATTGGCATTCTAGTCTTGCTCATGGTTCCCAATTTATTTGATTGTCGGTTGTGGCTGCCTTGGAATATCCTAGACCCCATGTGATCTCTGGTTGAGAAATGCTGCTCAATGCCACAGTTCAAATGCAGACTTCAACATACATATGTAAATGACCTATCCTAATTGATTTAAGCATAGAGATATTTCCTTGTTGTTTGCTATTACTTACCCTCATAGTAGTGAGGGTTATTTTAATGGTTCTCCTATGTGCTTGTTATCAGGCTTGTATTTATACCATGTTTGCAAGATACCAAAACAGGTATAATAATAGAAAGCCAATGGGTGGCTCAGACATATCAACTCAGAACAGATTATTTGGTGGAATTTAACACTTTCTTTTTTCAATATGTGTGGAATAACTTTTCTGTGTGGGAAAAGCATTAGTCTAATGAAGTTTCTCAAGGTAGGGCTGAAATCACATGAGAGAGAGCTCAGCTCTTTCAGCTTTAACATTCCCCAATAGCAGCAACCTCTCCTGGGTCAATCTGGCTCCTCCAAATAGGTAAGGATGTGGTTACCTACTGTACAGTACAAATGAGTGTCTTTAAAATAAACTGAATCTGTGGTACTGATGCTTTGCCTTCAGTAGACTCCATCCTGATCGTGAGGCATTTCTCCTTCCTTGACCTGAGACTCCTGTGACCTCCTGTCTTCTGATCACTCACCCACAGTAACTGAATGAATCTGCTCTTCTTCAGGAATAGGAGCTGGGAGATCTTTGGATCTCTGACTTCAGTGAGTTGACCCCTTCAAGGAAAAAAAATTATGTAAGTACATCATAGATCAGCAATATAAGGTAGGAAGGAAGATAATGGGATAGAGAGATCATACAAGGGTTAAGGTGTTTGCCTGGTTTGATCCCCAACATTGCATAGTGTCCCCCAAGTGCCACTAGAAGTAATCCCTTACTGAAAAGCCAGGAGTAAACCCTAAATACAGCTGGTTGTAGCCCACTCCTTCCAAAAAATAATGGAATATAGTTGCTACCAAAAATGGTGTCTATCAAATGCATTAACTAAATTCTTTTCCTTTCATGTCATTAAAATAAAAAGTAGAGCTTTTTAAGATAAAAATTTCCCTGAGTGCTATGAATTTAGTTCATTAGTTTTCTTAAAATAACAATCTAGTTTTTTCCACTGACTAATATTTTAATATTTTTTAAGTTTTTTTAAACTTTTTTATTGAATCACTGTGAGATAGACCCTTACAAAACTGTTCATGATTGGATTTTAGTCATACAGTATTCCAACACCCATCCCTCCACCAGAGTACATTTCCCAGCACCAGTGTCCCCAGGTTTCCTCTCATCATCCCTCCCCCCCACCTGCCTCTATGCCAGACACTTTTCTTCTCTCTCTCTCTTTCTCTCTCTCTTTTTCTCACTCCCCTCCCCTCCTCTCCCCTCCCCTCCCTTTCTCTCCCCTCCCCTCCCCTCCCCTCTCCTCTCCTCTCCTCCCCTCCCCTCCCCTCCCCTCCCCTCCCCTCACCTCTCCTCTCCTCCCCTCCCCTCCCCTCCCCTCTCCTCCCCTCTCCTCTCCTCCCCTCCCCTCCCCTCTCCTCTCCTCTCCTCTCCTCTCCTCTCCTCTCCTCTCCTCTCCTCTCCTTCCAAGCACTGTGGTTTGCAATATTGATACTGAAAGATTATCAAGAATATCCCTTTACCTACTTTAACACTCAGTTCTTGTCCAGCATGATCATTCCCAGTTATTATTGCCATACTGATCTAACCAGTCCAGTTTTATCATATGGGGTAGCACTGTACACTGTAGCACTGTCCTCCCATTATTCATCGATTTGCTCGAGTTTGGCCCAGTAACATCTCCACTGTGAGACTTGTCATTACTGTGTTCGGCATACTGAATACGTCACGGGTAGCTTTCCAGGCTTTGCTGTGCAAGCGAGATACTCTTGGTAGCTTGCTGGGCTCTCCAAGAGGGGAGGAGGAATCAAACCCAGGTCAGCTGGGTCGGCTGCGTGCAAGGCAAATGCCCTACCCACTGGGCTATCGCTCCAGCCCAAGAGTAAAATATGCAAAAAGCAGAAATAATAATAAAAGTTCTTTAATCCTTTTCACTCAGCCATCTCACATGTTGATCAGTAAAAGAGCAAAAAAATAAGTATTTTAAACTTTTCATTTGATTCAAAAAGCTACATCTATTTAAATCTCCTTTGTCCAGTTTATTGCATTTTACATTTTTTATGCATCTTATATCCTATATTTGATGTAACCCCAAAGCCATTTCAACAAGCATATACTGAATGGCTGAATAATAATTATTTAACCCCTTACATTGCTTTGTGAAGAAATACCCTCAGATTAATTGCCTCATGTGAGATTACAACACTTAAAGTGACCAACTAAGGGTAAGAATCTGTTTGCTTCTTCTAAATGCATAGATCTTACTACTATATCCCCACTAGTAATGTTTTAAATGTGCTAGAAAGACAAGAACATACTTGGGAAACCAAGAGTCTGTTTTGAAACACAGTCTGAGAACCAGTTGGTGAAGAATGTTATCTACCATTTCGGAGAGGACCCCATTTCCTGAGTCCAGATCATAAGACTTCCTAAAACTCTCTTCTGAAAGCACTAATTCAGCAAGTAGAATAATAGAGATTCCAAGGATCATTGCCTGACACTGGTCCTTCTGCCCATGCCCCTCCCCCACCTCTTCAGTACTGAAAGGGCTAACTCTTCCTTCCCTTTCTCTGCTCAACTTTGCCCTATGTCATGAATAAATTGGCCTAACTCAGTTATACTAACATGTAGTGGGAGAATAATGCCAACAGTTAATTAGGAATGATCCTGTGAAAACTTGGGGGAAGCTACATGTTTCAATTATATTAATGAACACGCAAATGCAATCAAATCAAAAGGATAAGCACTGCGTCAAATTTTTACAAGAAGAGAATTGCATTTTACATGCATGAAAGCAACTCTCTTGTAACTTACAGAATACAAGACTAAAAATAAGCACACAGGAGAACCATTAAAATACTTATTATTTGAGTTAAATTAGAATTCCATGAGGATGGTTTCATCAAATGATTTGTGTTATTTTAATTTACTTTCACAATCATTCAGATTCAAATTGCTTACCTGCAGTTTACATGGCTAAGAAGATATTCCTTAAAGATCAAACCCCATTTTTATTAATATTTATCATTGCGTTTTTTAAAGGTTTAATGTCAACTGGAAGTTAGTCACTAAATATCCTCAGATTTATTCAGTTTCAACTCCTCCACATATTTCACAGTTGTTGACTTTAAAAAGAAAAAAAAGAAAGATCTCTCAGAGGCAAGAGTTTTATATCTCAAAATATTTTATGACTTAGCAGCTGTCCCTGGAATTGAAAAAGATGATGCTAGACTCAGCTAAAATTCAATGCCTGTTCTTTAAAGGGTCCTAACTACAGAGGGGAGTTCTGACACTCATAGTCTGCATGCAATTGTAGTTCTTCAGCACCAAGAAATAGCCCATGGAGAAGGAACTGCTTCATGAATTCAATTTTATCACCCATCCATAAGTAGCTATATTTCTTCAAGTATCTTTGCTGCTGAGAGCGTTAATAGTGACTGATTGCAGCCTGCTTGGGATTACCTGGTGCATTTCCTTTAGCACATCCATCTGAGCCATGTCTTTCCTAGTGGGAAAATAAAATTGAAGAAAGTGAGTGGGGCCAAGGATTTCATTTAAAACAGGAAGAATTAGAGGTGAACTTGAAGCCAGACTTGCTAACTCCCAAGGACCAACCAGTATTCCACAAAGGAAGTGGAAGAGTTTATGTTATATAAGAGTTCTCCAAAAGCTATATGTTAACTGGATTTTTGAGAAGAGAATCACACTCTAAGTATGAAAGAGAATCTTGTTATTTAAGGTAATATAACACAAATCATTTGGAGAAGTATTCTTTTGAAAAGGGAAAATTACCCTTTTTTTAAAAAATGTATCTTTTACCTGGAAATAGAATAATATGGGGATACCAGAAAACTATGTGGTATTTCTTTAGGACATAAAAATATATACTAAGAGTATGTATATGTGGGAAGTGAATTTTTTCAGCATAAACATGCAGAGACCACCAGAATTAGATATTAGCAGGGTGGTGGAATGAAAAAGAAAGGTATTTCACATCCGCATTTTCTTTCTACTTCAGTTGCTCAAGGAAGGCAAGAGAATTTCAGTTTTCACTGTTTCCAAAAGCCCAGATGAGCTCCTTATTGTAGGGAACCCAGAGCCTCATTCTTCCAGCAGGCAGGACACTGTTATAATGAGGATGATGATGATGCCAATGAGAGGTGATTGTCCAGTATTCACCAGGTATGTGACCTACTTTCTCTCTGGATTGGATGCATACAAGTCAATTTAATGTCCAAGTCACATAGTTTTGGGTTCCCTTCCCATGAACTCATTATTAATGTCATTTTTACAAAACAGATTGAGAGAAGATAAAAGGCATGAAAGATTCTAGTATGTTTGAGGGAAATATGCCAGTTTCCCTAGAGGTTTCAGTCTCCTTTTATTTTCTCTTTTAATATACCAATATGGTTTATCTTTCCAATATACCAATCCTGTATTCAAAATTTGCATATGATACTTATAAGGCATAGTGTCAAATTCAAAAGAGATAAAAGATGTATGAAGCAAATCCTATAGGTATACACACTAAAGTGAATTCTAAGAAGATAGAAATAGCCTTCAGCTAGTAAAGTGTGGGAAGAAAGAGACAAGGGATAGAATTCAAGACCGTTCTGTTAAAAAGGTGATATTTGAAAATTGGTAGGATATGGATTGATGACCATAAAGGACTATAAACTTGACATACACCTGAATGCATATTATACTTCAAGATTTTTATAGGATATTTAATTCCTATTACTTTATTAAAGTAATGACTTTACCTTATCTAGATAAAGTTCGGCAGCTTGCTGAGACTACCTAGAACTACGGTCATTCTTCCCTGATATTAGGTTGAAATCTTGTCTCTGAGTTTGGCTAATGGATGCTTTCAGAGGTAAACAATGCCACATTGAGGACTAGTCTGTAAATGTCATGTGATTTTCTGCACTAGTTCAACCCTTATCAGCCAGCCGAATGCATAGATTCTGATGGAAAACTCAAGGAGCCTCATAATTTTGGGTGCCACCAAAGAGATGGGCTGAAGCAATAGCACAGCGGATAGGGCGTTTGCCTTGCATACAGCCAACATGGCCTACCCAAGTTCGATTCCTCGGCCCCTCTCCGAGGGTCTGGCAAACTACCGAAAGTATCTTGCGTCAAAGCCTGGCAAGCGACCTGTGATGTATTCAATATGCCAAACACGGTAACAAGAAGTCTCATGATGGAGATGTTACTGGGACCACTCGAGCAAATCGATGAACAATGGGAGGACCTGGACCGTGACCATGACTAAAGAAGATACTCCAGGGGACCTACATCACTGCTTAGAGTAGCATCTCCCTCCTCAACACACACACATCCTCACTCCCTCTGACCATTGCTTCAACCTTTGCAGGAGCCCAAAATAAACCCTGAATGTGATACAAAATCAGGATTTTTTAAGTGTTATAGCAGCTAGCATTTGGTGCTCTGACCAACCCAGGAAGTGACCACTACAGCCTTTACTTTATATGAGAGAAAAAGGAAGCTGGCTGAGGGTAGAGTAACCCAAGAATATGAGAGCACAAAGGCACAAAACAAAACTGGGTACAGTCCAGGTAGAGTATCCTCAATCCCTTTTCCACCAGTTTCCAATACATCACAGGAGTTGCCATGTTCCCAGAGTGCCAGCTCTATGCTGTGTCATTTCTGCTCACACTGTGTGTTTCTTCTGGAATTTCCTTCTCCATTTTTGTTTTTGGATATCTCTCAATTTTTCAACATATAATGTAAAACTCATCTCACTCATTGAACTTTAGCAACTCACTTCCTCATGTCACGTGTTGTGGCAGAAATAGTGAAGAATGATAGGAGGAGGATGAGGGTATGCTTGGGAGTTTGTTTGCCTTTCACTAGCACGATCCTATGCAAATGACCCAAACTTTATGAACCTTTCTCCTCTTCCTTAGCATAAATTAAACAACTGTTATTCCCACCGAAGTTTATATAATATAATGAATGCCATGCTGTCCATGGCACCCAGGAAATATAAAGTAGGCATTTATTCTATCTATTCTGTAACTCTTTAGTGAAATGATTCAGAAGAAGAGAGACAGATATAGAATGACCATTCATTTATGGGTTATAAAAAAAATAGTATGGGACTAATATCCAAGTCCAGGAAAAACAGAAGCCAAAGGGACAGGTCAATGGTTGGAAGCTTGCCACAAGGGTGTGGGGGGCAAAAAAATAGTTAGGATATAGAAGGGACCACTATGACAATAATAATTAGAAATTATCATAGTGGACAAGAACTGAGTGTTGAAAGTAGGTAAAGGGATATACACGATAACCTTTCAGTGTCCGGATTGCAAACCATAATGCCCAAAAGGATAAAGGGGGTGAGAGGGAGAGAAAGTGAGAGAGAGAGAGAGAGAGAGAGAGACTGAAAGAAGAAAAAAGGCAAGGTGTTATCCAGGAATTTCTCTAAGATTCCAGTGGATTATTCCTTTCCCTCTCAGAAAGACTGGCAAGCTACCGAGAGTATTCTGCCCGCACGGAAGAGCCTGGCAAGCTATCCGTTGTGTATTCGATATGCCAAAACCAGTAACTACGACTGGTCTCATTCACCTGACCCTGAAGGCTTCACCGACATGGCAGCACTGAGAAGGATGAGAAAGGAGAGGCCGACAAAATCTCAAGGCCGACCTAGGCTGCCACAACGAAGGAAGACAAAAATGATCGTCTGTACTTTCAATGCACTTACGCTAGCATCAGATGCATCCATCGAGGACCTGATGGTACAAGCGCGAATGATCAAGTATGACATCAATGGTCTGACCGAGACAAGAAGGCACGAATCTCACCATGCCGTTTTCGACACTGGAGAAGAATTGTTCCTCAGAACATGCGATAAAAGAGGTGTTGGAGGCGTCAGTGTCCTTGTCAACACAAACTTGGCCAAGAGCATTGATTCATTCGAATGCCTAACAACCCGAATCGGACGTCTACATTTGAATAGATGTGGCTCACTGCCTGCAGTTTCTATCTTCGTTGTCTACGCACCAACATCTCATTATGATGAAAGAGAAATTGAGAAGTTCTACATGGAGCTAGAGAAGTTCTATAAAGAAGACCACACCTTCTACAAGATCATTGTGGGTGATTTTAATGCCAAGATAGGACCGAGAAGATCAGCTGAAGAACTTCACATCGGAACCCATGGCCTAGAATGGAACGAACAGGGTGAGAGACTGTCTGAGTTCATCATGTCGACCAAGACCATTCATGGTAACTCACGGTTCCAGAAAGCAGAATCTAAACGATGGACATGGGAGTCTCCCGGTGGACGATTCCACAACGAAATAGACCACATCATATTCAATCGACGGTTTTGCCTGACTGATGTCGCTGTTGTCCCAAAATTTCGAACGGGATCGGATCACCGTCTCCTTCGTGCAAAATTCTAGTTCACAGAGCAGGGAGAAAGGGCTGCAAAGTTCAAAAAGAGAACTCCCAGAATGACCACCAACTGGGAACTCTTTGGTACTATTGCGGCAACATGGGAAGATGCCATTGTTGACAACATTGACGAGGAATACGATCGACTGGTTCAGCACCTCCATGAATGTGCAAGGAACGCCAAGAGAGAGATAGCCATAAAAAATCGCCTATCTTCGAAAACTCTTGAGCTAATTCGCCAGCGTGGTTTGGCGCATGCCTCAGGCAACCGCAAGCTAACGTCCGAGCTCGCAAAGCAGTGCAGAGATGCGATCAAGGAAGACCTCAAAGAGAGAAGAGCAGAAGTACTGGTAGATGCGGCAGAAGCCGGGAAAAGTATTCGTAACGCCCGCCTGTCTTTCGCCAACTACAAGACCAAGATGATTGCCCTCCGACATCCTGATGGATCCATCACATCCTCCAGAACGGCAATGGAGAAGATTATCCATGACTTCTACTCAAATCTCTTCGATAGCCATGTCCACTTGCCGACATACCAAATTCCACAGGATGGATATGTCGTTCCCAACGTTCTCCCTTCCGAAATCCGACACGCCATTTCGTCGGTAAAGAAACAAACAGCTCCCGGCCCAGACAAGGTCAGACCTGAACACCTGAAGAACCTGCCGTCAGTACTCATCAATACACTGGCTCGGCTCGGCTCTTCACTCACTACCTGTCTGAATGCAAGTTTCCGTCCCAATGGAAAACCAGCAGGATTCACTACCAGGATCTCACCTTTCTACAAAGAAGTGATTGTTGATGTCAAGAGAGGGGTGCGGCAGGGTGATACCATTTCACCAAAACTCTTCAGTGCCACCCTCGAGAACATCATGCGACGACTGGAATGGGAAGGAATGGGAGTGAAGATAGATGGTCGGCAACTACACCACCTCCGCTTTGCTGATGACATTGTTTTAATAACACCAAACATCAGCCAAGCGGCACAAATGCTGGCCGACTTTGACCGTGAGTGTGGAAAGGTAGGACTACAGCTGAATCTTACGAAGACAATGTTTATGAGAAACAGCCTTGTTCCTGACGCCCCATTCGCTCTCAATGGAACGACCATCTCCGAATGCAACAACTATGTGTACCTAGGTCGAGAGGTCAACATGACAAATGACCTGGCACCCGAGCTGTGCAGGAGGAAGAGAGCGGCTTGGAACGCCTTCAAGAACGTCGAAGAAATAGCTAAGAGGACGAAGAACCTCCGGCTCCGGGCACATCTCTTTGATTCCACTGTTCTTCCTGCATTAACATATGCCTCAGAGACCTGGGCCCTACGCAAACAAGATGAGAACGCTATTCAGGTCTCCCAAAGAAGAATAGAAAGAGCTATGCTTGGAATATCATGTTTCACTCAAATGAGAGAAAGAATCCGGAGTTCTGACATCCATCAACGATCAAGAATCAGGGACGCTGTCTCATTTGCCAAGGTGTCGAAAATCAGATGGGCTGGTCACGTAATGAGATTTAAAGACGACCGTTGGACTAGAGCTGTTACTGATTGGATTCCACGGGATGTCAAAAGACCGCGTGGCCACCCACCTACCAGATGGTCAGACTTCTTCGTGAAGATCATGAACGATCGGTTTGAGGCCCTTCATGTTCCCGGAGCGAACAGATGCCATTGGGCTACACTAGCATGCGACAGGGACAAATGGAGACGTTACTGGCGCCCGCTCGAGCAAATCGACGACTAACGGGAAGTTAAGTGATTAAGTGATTCCTTTCAGTCCTAGAGACAAGACAATAAAGCCAGGGAAAAAAGAGTTACTGTCAAATGTCAGCTGCTCTGGCAAGTGTTGAGTAAGGGCAATAAAAGGCTGTGGCTGGAAACTGCCCCAGGGAGAACTGACAGGAAAACTGTACTTGATAGGTGTCTTGCACAGTGTCCAACCGTTCCCTTTACTCAAGTCTTGATGAGTCACTTTCCTGTTAATGACATTTTTATTGACAGCATGGTTCCAATGAATTTGGAAACTCATCTTCATTGTTATTCAGAACATGTGGGGCCCCCAAATAAAGGGATTAGTTTAGAGTATCTCTAGAGTGTTCTATCAGATACTGCTCTAACTGATAAGAATACAAACACTCAAGCATCCTGGACAAACCACATGAAACCAAGTAATTACAATGACGACCCCCACTTATCAAAGTTAATCTGGAATAAGTTCTGCTTGTCCTAATAATGACTTGAAAATGATAAGTTAGTGAAACAAGCACTTAGAAAGACTTCCTTTTCACCCCTGCTAACTGGCCACTTTATTTGTAAGGGAGCTTGGGCTTTCTCTTTAACTAGTTTTTCACTTCAGCTGTTAGAAGACTGCCTAGAGCATCAATTTTTCCAGCATGGTTAGACCATATAAGTTTCATAATAAGTTCTTTAGAAATGATCTTCCCTTCCTGCTAGACCATGAAAGGCCATCTCACCCACACCATGAAAGTAAACACTAAACAGATCCAACCCTGTAAAAAGAATAAACACAGGCAACCTGTGTCTCTAGTTTTTTAAAAAAATGATTAGTAACTGTCCCCATAATTTGATATGTTGAATATTTCTATTATTTTCACTTGAATCCTTGAAGAAAATCCTTATGTTACAATCACTGAAGGAAAAATCAATACCTAATGTTTTTTGTTTAGTAACTATGAAAAATAAGCAAGGTTGTCATATGTGTCTATAGGAAAAATGAAGTGTTATGAGAAAGATGAAGGAATAGGTGGGAAATATCACTGTGAATTTTGCAAGTCAGGTAATTACTCGGCATATCCATCGTTTACCACAATGTCCGTGTTATCACAGCAAGTGGTAAGTCTCGATTGGCTGACAAATCAAGACTGGTTTAGAACTAGTTTTAAACTGATTAGCTTAAAACTTATTAGAATACATTTACAAGCTGCATTTATAGTTAAATGGCTCCTTTGGAGAAATCTCCAACTTTGTCTTTTCTAGACCATAGACAGATGCCTTAACTCTAATCTCTACTATAGTAATGTAAACTCTTGGGGTACTGTCAGCTGAACCAGCTATTTCCAGCTGAAATTAGGAAGAAATAGAACATTCAGATGCATTCTTCACAATCAAGACAAATAGACCATCTAACAGCTCAAGAATTCTTCACTCACAAGACTTTTAATTTAATTTTTTAATTTTATTTTCATAAAGTTGGCTTTTTTTCAATTTTAAGCTCATTTTATTAAGTTCCATGATGAAAGCTCTCTGAAGAATAGTCTCCTGAAAATTATTTTTTCTTAGATAAGAAGAAAGAAAAATCAACACCCTCTAAGAATAGCCACAGATGCTGTGGCAGTCAAGCCTGTCTTCAGAGTAGTCTATTAGTCAAATCACTCTCTGGGTCAGCTGGATTGTAGTCTGGATCATCATCATCATCATCATCCAATTCCAAGTCATCCATTTTCTGGAACAAAGACTCATCTACCTCCACACTGCTTCCAGCATCCTCTAAGACCTGGATAACAGACGTGTCAAGATTATTATCTGTTTCAAATAGCTGTTTCCCACTTAATTTATTTTTTCCTGCTTGCTCTTCTTCTTTCATTTGTTTCTTTTTAATGTCTAAGAGTTGTGCATCAAATTTGGCCTTCCAACTTAAGAAATTCTCGATTTTAACGGGAGTGCCATGAAATAATTGCGTTTCAGCTTCTTCTGCTTCCTTTTCTTTTTGTTTCTTTTCTTCTCTTCTAGTTTTTATTTGATCTACTATTTCACTAAATTTTTCTTGCACAGCTGTCACTAAGGTGAAGATCATTACCATACCAAGGTTTTCTTCTGCCTGTAATTCTAATAATTTTAAAATGTCTGAGACATCATTATCTTCTAGATTTTCCTGGGAGAACATTTCATAAAGGGGGCCTTCATCTGAGTATTTTTCACTATATGTAAACTTGATGGTAGTTTGAACAGTTTCATCATTTTCTCCAGCCTCAGATGCCACAGTAATAGTGAAGCTGGGTGGATTTTCTGATAATACTTGCACACAGCCAACACAGGTTCAATACCTGGTACTGCATATGGTCCCCATATGGTCCCCTATGAAGAAGTCAGGGTAGATAGACCCCAGAGCCTCTAGCTCGTTGCGCTATTCCTCAACGTAATCTGTCGTCCTGGCCCTGACTGCTGCCCATGGACCTCCCAGACACACTAGCGGCAAGCTCGCAGCTGAGATGGGGGACTCGCCGGGAGAACTGGCTGCGACTAGCGGGGCACAGGTGCACAGTCCTGGCGAAAAGGCCAGAGTCCAAAGCCTGACCGGGACTGCTAAGCAACAGTCCCACACCGACCTCTGCCTGCTCCCTTATTTTCATAAAATTGTTCACAATAACTGATTACATTCAATATTTCGACACCAGTCCCACCACCAGTATTTCGAAATTTCCCACCACCACTCAAGCCTGCCCCACAGGTAGATGCTACATAATTTATCCTGTATTGCTTGGTATGTATAGTATAGGATGTCTGTAAGGGTCTGTCTCACAGTGATTCAACAAAAAAGGACAAAAAAAAAAAAGATGAGATATAGCATGGCCACAAAAGCTCCTGGGATCACAAAAATTTAAATAATTGGGGTCCGGTCCCAGGACAAGTCTGTGAAGATCAGCCATAAGGGTGGCGG
Organism: Sorex fumeus; assembly: GCF_029834395.1. Taxonomy (NCBI): domain Eukaryota; kingdom Metazoa; phylum Chordata; class Mammalia; order Eulipotyphla; family Soricidae; genus Sorex; species Sorex fumeus. The sequence continues at coordinate 26,721,823 of NW_026606066.1, forward strand.
CGATTGGTTTCTGGAGGTTTGGGGCTGCCAGGGTTCATCTGGTGCAGGCAGAGAGAGAGAGAGAGAGAGAGAGAGAGAGAGAGAGAGAGAGAGAGAGTGCCTGCTCCCATCCGAGGTGGCCCTGTGACATCAGCCCGGCGCATGGTCTAGAGCCATCCCAGTTCCGAGATTCATTTGTCTCAACAAGTCACTCTTTAGAAGTAGCTTTTAGGTCCAGAGACATAGTACAAAGATTAAGGCACTTGCTTAGCTTGCAGCTGTGGCCATAAACTTGGTTCAAATCCCAGAACCACGTGTGGTTCCCTAAGTCACAGTCAGGTGTGGTCTTTGAGGACAGTCAGATGTGGGCTCTGAATACTGCTGGTTGTACTACCCTATCACTCCCAAATAATAGCTCCTTGTTTGGGATTTCAGAGCCTGGTTTTCCATACTCTCAACTTGTCCATATATGCAAGAAAATTTTTCCACACCAAAGAGCATTAGAATCTGCCAGATGGTCAAGAGCACTGATTTGGAATTAAATTGCATGGGGTTGAGCCCAGTTCTGATAGTCTTGGGCAGCCATATCTAGGACACGTTACTCTCTTCTTGCTTCTGCCTCCATAAAATGCCAGGCCTAATGGTTGTGTGGACGTGAACATCTATAGCATCTAGGCCTAAAAAGGACTAAAGAAATGGAACTGTCATTATTACTGTCACTTATCAGCTAGTGTCCTTTAGCTTTGGTTGCCAAAACGGGTGGAGGTGGGAGGTCCAACTGCAAAATTCTCTTCCACAGCCTAAACTGAGGTGCTGATACAAAAAGAGAAACATTTTGGATGAGATATTCTAAAGATAACTAAATGTGAGATACTCTTCTCTCTCACTTTTTTTAACCCATTGAAGTAGAAAATAATTTTTTACATAAATAACTTTCTGTTGTTTGTACTTTTGTCTGTTTGTTTTGAACCACATCTGGCAGTGCTCAGAATTTTCTCCTGGCTCTGTATTCAGGGATCACTCTTGACAGACTCATGGAACCATATGGAATACCTTGGATTGAACCCGGGTCTGCCACATGTAAGTCAAGCATCTTGCCCTCTGTACTATTGCTGACCCCAGGACTCATTATTTTAAATACATCAAATTTTGGTCTTATTAATGCCTGCTGACCATCTTTTCTTGTTCTTTCTTTTTCTCAGTAAGAAAAAGACAAAATAAGAAGGAGAGGTGGGTGCATTCTCTGTTGTCCGCCTCATAACCTATGATATGTGCTTCTGTCTCCTTTCTTTCTCTCTCCTTCTTTTTCCCTCCACTCTCCCTCTCTCTCTCTCCTTACATCTCTTTTAAGTAAAACTACTTTGTTTTAGGAAGGAGGAAGGGGAGGAGGTGGAGAAGAAGAAAAAGTAAAAGGAAGAGCATGTGGAAGAGGAACGAGGGAGGCCCCTTTGCAGTTCTGTCCTTGACTGACAAACCTGTGCAACCAAATTGGAGTTTCCAACAGGCAAAGAGGAACCATTTCACAGCCCTGCAGGCAGACAGGCTATACAGATCATAACTCTTCAACGTTTTTTTTACTAGAGCTGGAATTGAATATAGTTTGAACCAATTACTTAGACTGGTTTGTCCCTCCTGAAGCTTTCAGTTCTCCCCCACATCTATCAGAGAAAATGGTCTGTATTTACCTCGTGAAGAATTTCTTCTTTAGGAGGTAAGCATGTCAAAATTTTAGGTATGTCGGGATCTTTCAAAATCTCTCAGTATTGCGCTTCCTGGAGACCAGCTGAAAGCTCCAAGTCATCCCAGTCTGGCTGGCTTTAACCCTTCACACTGAGAAGGTGATGTCTCGTTATAAATGGAGAGAGATTTCCACCCACTGTCTCACACTCAACGAGCAATATTTACCATCTCCATCAGCGGCAGCTAGCCTTTGCTCTGTGGAAAGTGTAAAGGAGGGGGACTGGGGGACCCGAAATTCAGCTGCCAACCTCTGTAGCAGAAAAGATTTATCCCGTGGAAAATGTAGGCTATCACTGTAGAGATCCACCCCTTAATGGCTTTCAACTCTGCAGAAATTGTTGTCAGGGAGACTGAAGCAGGTGCTTGTCATGCAGAGACCATCTCCTGGGCCTGCTCGCCCGGACAGGAGGACTCGCTCTAAGTTATTGGTTTCCACATCCCATTTACCCAGGCTCCATCATAACCGATATGCAATCGAACATACAAAAGACCTTAGCTTCCCCATTAATAATAGATTCACAAAGTGGGCCAGAGGAGCCTCACAATCAACTCTCGGGGAAAATGCAGACATGTCTCCCTGGAAGAAGGCTTGTCGGCGTGAAAGACTGAATTGCCCCAGTGTTAGGCTTGCTTTTCTCCAAATCCCTATAGCACTCATTATCCGTATTACATAATTTAGCACTTGATTATATACTGTCTTGTATTGTTCTCTAATTGTTTCGTTGCCCAGATAAGAGGTGGAGTTTCTTGAAGACAGCATTCACACACACACACACACACACACACACACACACACACACACACACACACCCCTAACATGATTTCTAGAATCATCTACTTCCCTTAACTCTCTCTAATTATTTTGCTTCCATCATGATATGTGCTTCAAATCAACCTAAATAAATGGGAAAAAAATAATTGCCCAAACCCCACCAAACACACACACAATACTAACAATAAAAGAGAAATACCTGCATACACTAATGTATGCAAAACAACATGAAATGTAGAAAGAGATTGAGGGAAGAAATTCAGTGAACACTTCTTTCATTGGCCACCAGACCACCAAGCCTAGAAGGAAAACTTTCATACAAAAGGGCTTCTCTTTGCCCTTCTGTATCTTTCACAGCAGGAGTGGAAGGTTTCTAAAATAATATGAATCATTGTATATGGAAACACTGATCTAAGCACGCCTGGATTGCAGTCAACACCACCTCCTAGGATGGTGGCTGGCGATGCAACCTGCAGAACAACTAGTACCTGTGCTTCCGGAGGGAATATAATTACATCTCCCCTTATCACTGCAAACAAACAACCATTTTAAATGTTTTTGGAAAGCCTGATGCTTAGTTTTTTTCTTCATCCAGATCCTTCTTGCAGGGAAGGACTGACCTTATTATGAATTTCTTTTAAGTATGTACTGTGGAGGCCGAAGAAATAGTACAGGGGTTATGACACTTGCTTGGTACACAATGGACCCGGTTTACAGGGATTACATGGCACTGCACATGGTCCCTCCCAGCACTTCCAGGAGTAGGCCCTGACTGAACACCACCAAGTGTGGCTCCAACTCCCTGCCTCACTCCCCCACAAAAGTATTGTGATATTTTTTTAAATAAATAAAATTACAATCTAAATAAATATGCAGTGTGAACCAGAAGTGCTATTGGCCTTTCCCAGATTACAGTTTTCAACAGCCTGAGCAAGTGTTACTTGAGTCCCAAACCAGGTTTGCGTGTGTTAAGGAGGGAAAACACTAAGGTGACGTCTGTTGGGATCATTTCAAGCTCTTACTACTCATTCATTTTACAGCACGCGGTCCTTGCAGAAACCCTGATGGAATAGACACGGTGCTCCCCATTCTGCAGTTCTGGAGCTCGAGGATTAGGGAGAGTCAAACGTTCTCCTCCAGCAGCCATAGAACAGGCTCAGAGTCAGGAGTCAGGCCTGCCTGAGGCCACATTCCCTCACAGGGAGGAACCAAGCAGAGGTAGGCTCCAGGTGCTTCCTCCCACTCTAAAAATCAGAAATCTCCTCCACACACAAACCCCAATGCTGACTTCTCAGTGAGGAGACAGCCACCACAAGCAAAACCCACCAACCGGAGTCCTAAACACCAGAAATGTTTGTCTCACATTTGGAGGCTGGACATCACAACCAAAGCAGCCATTGGGTTAGTTCTTTCTGAGGACGTGGGAGAAGTTCTGGGCCAGCCCTCTCTGCTTAGCTGCTTTGTGGCCATCTGCATGTTCACATTGTGTCCTTCAAGTGATCCCCTGAATCAGCTCAGCCAGAAGTGACAAAATTGCACCCCAGAACGCACAGGAGTCATTGGGGTTGTGGAGGGGATTCCTGCGGCTAGGCCCGAGCTCGCATACAAGCACTGCAGGGCATGGCCTCCATAAAATAATAAAAATAAAATATGAATAATATAAATAAAATAGCACTGTAGCACTGTCCTCCCGTTGTTCATCAACACTTGTTTGCTCAAGTGGGCACCAGTTTAACGTGTCCATTGTGAGACTTGTTGTTACTGTTTTGGGCATGTCAAATACACCAGGGGGAGCTTGCCAGGCTCTGCTGTGTGGCAGGATACTTTCAGTAGCTTGCTGGGCTCTCCAAGAGGGACAGAGGAATCAAACCTGGGTTGGCCTCGTGCAAGGCAAATGCCCTACCCACTGTGCTCTCTCTCCAGCCCATAAATAAAATAAATCACAATAAAATAAATTATCAAAGTAGCAATTGTGCAGGTTCATCACAGTCACTAGGCAACAATTCCTGGCTCTGGTGAGCAATCTAAAGACCACCTGAGGGAGATGGTCCAGATGAGCTATGGTTCTCCCCACTTTAGAAGTCAAATTTCACATCTTACGCAGGCTTACCCTCCTGGGAAGAGAAGAAGCCACATTCCACCCCACCTCCACATCCATGATAATTTAAATAAATTAAAATTAAACAAATTAATTAAACTAAATATCAAAGTAGAGATTGTGTACTTTCATCAGATTCATTGGGTGATTATTTCTGGCCCTTAATTTATTGTTAAATGAGAATTTCTAAATGATCCAATTGTATCTGACTGTGGTTCTGGGACTGCACATGGGAACGTCCCAGGCCCACTATCATAAGAAGATTCCCCCTGGAGCATGTGTGGCCCCCGACCCTGGCACCCCCTCCAGGAACAAAACCCACACAAGCCAGGGGTGTGGCACTTGCCCACACAGGGAGGGACCCAGGTCTTCTGCCTTTAGTGTCACTGCAGCTTCCTGTTTTTTCTAGCAAAATGCTACAAGTATCAAGCCAAAAAGATAAAAGTTATACTTTTTAAATTCATGAAAATAAGAATTTTTTTCTTATGTGCCCAAGGGAGCAAAGTTCAATCCAAAAGAACACCCCACATTCTTTTTTTCTTATTTTTCTTGTTTTTGTGCGACATCCATTCAGCAGTGCTCAGGGCTTATTCCTGGTGTTCAGGGACCAGGCATGGTGGGGCTCAGGGGATCATGTGTGTGGTGCCAGGGATTAATCCAGGGTCACCCAGTGCAAAGTAAGTGCCTTACTCACAGTACTATCAGTCCAGACCGAGCAACCTGGTTCTTAACAGACCTTGACTTAGACAGTCCCAGAGTAGATCATTAGAAGGAGAACCTATATTTTAATATTTTTTAAAATAACATTCTAGATGAATTGGCACAATTTTATGAAATTTCTGCTTTGTCTCTGAGCCAGAGGTCATATATCAGGTGCCAACACATACAGGAACCCACGTGTGCAAGAACCTGTGAGTACTAGGCGCTACGAAGGAGGGTGCCCACAAGTATTCGAAAGATGAATTAGGTCCTAGTATAGGTCCCTCCGTGCCTCTGAGGTCAGTGGTTTCCCCATAAAAATGCCTTGCTTTGAGAAGGACTTTGTGAAGATGAAAGACTTGGTGTATGATTGCTGAGCTCAGTTCCTAGCCCTAAATCTGCTTTCACTGTATCACTGTCACCCCATTGTTCATCGATTTCCTCGAGCAGGCACCAGTAACGTCTCCATTCATCCTAGCCCTAAGATTTTAGCAAGTGCCACATTGGAGGCTCTTTCAGAGTCAGGGGAATGAGACCCATCATTGTTACTGGGTTTTGGCATATCAAATACTCCACGGGGAGCTTGACAGATTCTGCCATGTGGGCAGGATACTCTCAGTAGCCTGTCGGGTTCTCCAAGAGCAAGAACTAGACAATAAGAACTTTTTATATAAATATTGATTATAAATTAAAAAATTATTTTTTATAGTCTCTGGGTCTTGGCTGTTGATGGGATTACATGGCACCTGGAGCAGTTGGTAAGTTCTTCCTACCTACTGGAAGATGGGGGATCTGGGTGGAGGGGACCCAGTCCCAATCGAGCAGGATTGAAGATCTCAGCCCCGGGTCCCGCACACCTGGGTTCCTCTGCTGGTTCTTCTTTATCAAAAAAAATAACCTCAAAGGAAGAAGAATTGAGAAAACAGAACCACCCTAGAGGTGTTACGTATTGGGGGAAGAACACCTAGCTTTACTCCAGTCCCTCCAACCAGCCAGGGCTCCATCAGTTCAAAACCAAACAAATGACTCATGAATTCTAATCCAGTCTTGGAGTCTCAGCTTCCCTCCTTCACGCTGGGAGACCAAATTACAGTATTTTATTATTTTGCCTCTTTACTGTGTATTTTATTTATCTCTGTTGTGCTGCCTAGTTTGGGGAATTTTTTTCAAAAGCCTGACTTGTTCCTACCTGCTATTTGTATTCTTGGCAAAACCACCCATCGCTATAATGTACCCCAACCTTTGGGAAGATTTTTATGTTTTGTTCTGGACATACTGCTAGCTCATTAATCTGGAACTGAAGGTAGAAATTCCACTTATTGTTTTGATTTATATGTTAACTCTGTGTGTTTGTCATTTTCCAGAATCAGAATCTGTTCCTGGATAAGTAGCTGCTTGTGGTGGCCCACACCCACCAGCCACCCACAAAGTATTGGAGCAGGTCTTCTTCGCAGAATGAAAGTGGACTGTATCTTCATGAAACTGGGCTGTGTCAGAATGAAGTTGGGCTGTGTCAGACGTCTAGAAGTGCTGAAATCAGGAAGGGCAATGCTATCCTTGTTTGTGAAATATTCTCCAGCTTACAGTGCAAATTGACATCTTGTTGGATTTTCTTTTCTTAAACTCCAAGGGTATGCCTTATTTGCCGCTGTATTGCACAGTGCCTGGCACATAGTAAGGGCTCAATCAATACTGACTGACTGGGTTAATGAATTAATATATTTCCCCTGAAATTTGGCACTCTAATTTCACTTCCCTATCCTGATATGTGCAAAAGAGGTACTCTTTCCCTTAGTACAAAGATTGATGGTGTTATTTCTATGACCCATCATGTTGTCTACTAAATGATAGCTTGGGTCAAAAATTGGGAGATGGTGCTTGTAGACAGGCCTGAAAGGGAGGGAAGAAAACCAAGATGAATCTGAGTATTAGGATTACTATAGATGAAAAGTTTATGTGCAAGCTAATCCCCAATGTTCTATTTACAGATGTGGTTCCTGGGAGTTGGTTAGAACATGAGGGTTGTTTTCTCATGAATAGGAACAGTGGTATCTTATAGAAGATACCCCTGAAAGCGTCCTTCAGTCTGTGAGAACACGGTGAAAAGACAGCCATCTAGGAACTAAGAAGGAGGCTCTTAGCAGACACTGAATCTACCAGTATCTTGGCCTTGGACTTTCATAACAGTGAAGAGTAAATTCTGTTGTTTGTAAGTTACTCAGTCTATTAAAGCATAGTCTGCTAAAACATCTAAACATGCTCAGACAAACTTCCTACACCTCCTTCTCCATCGAGCTTCCCCAACCATCTGTACCTTATATCTCTTTTGGGCCCCGCAACACCAAGATGCATCTCATCCTAAGACACCTTTCCAAGCCCACTGATTCATCTTCCTTGACACCTACACCACTCATGATCCATGCAGTACATCCACATGATAGACACGCTCTTTGAAAGCACCTCTTGAACTGTAATCTTCTCTCTTGTCATCTAATCCTATATAATTATTTCTCTTTTCATGTTTTCATTTCTTATCTTCTTAACTACATTACAGTCTCCCTGAGTGCTGAGACTGTGTCTCCTTTTTCTTTATAATGCTTTCTGTTCTGGCACTACCTCTGACACCTGGAAAGTTCTTTCTATAGGTATTCACCTACAAGACACTCACCTTAATCATGTCATCACTTCATTAATAAGTAGAATAAAGGAGAATAGGAGAAAAACTCAGAGGAAAGAAAGAGAGGATGAGGCAAGGAAGGAAAAGCACCTAAGATAATCAAAATTAAAATAATTGGGAGAAGACAAGCTTTGACAATCATTAAATTTCACTGAAGCTGAAGATAGCTATCCATATACCTGAATATCTGTCTCTGGGCTTTCAATTTTATTCTGTCTCTGGTCTGAGAGTCTGTCCTTATTACAGGATCACTTTGTTTGAATTACTACAGATTTAGAGTATAATTTAAAGTTGGGGAAAGAGACGCTTCCTATCTTCTTCTTTCCTAGGATTGTTTCAGCTATTCTGGTATCTTATTACTCCATATGCATTTAAAAGGCATTTGATAGGTGTCTTTTAAAATGCCATGGGTATTTTTATAAGGACTATACTATCTCTGTATAGTACTTTGGGTAGAATTATCATTTTGAACATATTAATCCTTCCAATCCATGAACGTGGGATGTGTTTCCTTTTCCTTTTATTTTCTTTTATTTCTTTCAGTAATGGTTTCTAGTTTTCTTTTTATTTCACCTCTTTTGTTAAGCTGATTCCCAGGTACTGTTTTTAGGCATAGTTATAAATAGAATTCTTTTTAAAATTTCTCTCTCCCACTTCATTATTTGCATATAGAAGTGCCATGAATTTCTTCATGTTGATTTGTAGCCTGCCACTTTACTGTACTTTACTATACAATACTCTTCTATACCGTGGGAACTTTTTTGTACAGTCTTTGGGGTATTTTAGGTAGAGTATCATATCATGGCAAATAGTGAGTTTGACTCTCTTCTAGTCTGGAAGGACGGATGCCCTTACTATCTCTTTCTTGACTAATTGCTACAGAGAGGGACAAAAAAACAGAATTCTATCACATGAGGAATACAAAGAAACATAGTCAGAAGGAAAAAATGCCAAAGGCAAAGGAAACTGAAAAGTGATCATCAGTAGGAAGTTTACAACTGGAAGGTGGGAGTAGGGATAGAGAATAGAATAGGGGAGACACTGGGACATGGAAAAAGGAAACAAACTCTGTTGAAGGATGTGGTGCAGGAAGGTTATGTGTCTGAGACCCTATCATTAATAATATCATAAATCACAGTGTCAAGTTTTTTAATTTAAATTTTAATGAAGTATAAGTGGATATACATTTAAAAAAACAGTGGTGCAAAAAGAGAAAAACAAAGTGAACCCTCTCCCCTCATTCCCTTTCTTATATACATTTCACCACTAAGTGGTAGAAACTTCTTTGCACCATCTCCAACAACCTTCCTTGTAGTAGAGTTGTCTGGATTAAATATTATTGTAAATAGCACATAGAAAACACCCAGAAGTCATAACACCATAAACTTTTCAAACTGAAAGAACAGTAAGAGATCATGTGTGTGTGTGTGTGTGTGTGTGTGTGTTTCTTTGTGTGTATCTGTGTGTACATGCACATGAGAGCATTCGCATGAGGCCTAGGGGTTAAACCCAAGGCCTCACATGGGCTCTACCACTGAGCCACAACCTGGTCCCAAGTCTAAAACCTAAACCACAACCTGGTCCCCAAATATAAAGACTAAACCAAAACTCTGCTTTCAAAATATGTATGACCCTCTGGAAATAATGATTAAAAATTTTTTAATAAATAAAAAGTAATGACAAGCCCTTTGTAAGTTTGGGGGAGGGGAAGGAATTTGAAATTTCTCAAATTCTCAAAAGGGTCATGCTGTCAAAAAGTTACAGATCATTATTCTGGCCTTAGTCTTTGAGATTAAGAGACCAGCAGACTCTGACCAAGCAAAGTGAGTTCTGGTATACCTCCAAGGAGACAGAGCAGATGGCGAAAGAACCAGGATTATGACCCAATTCTCTGGAAGTCTAGCTGCCACGATTCACCTGCTCCAAGGTGCTTCCCCCCTTTTTTTTTGTTATAAAGAAATTTCCTTGTGATACTGTTTGCTCTAAGGGATGCTGACCTGTGGTGTCAGTGCCTGGATGCTTTGCTCTGTTACATCTTAAGCATCTTCTATTTGCCTGTTTCCCTTCACCCTAACGATGCCCACAGAGATGTCATTTTCTCACTTCTCTTTTTCTATTATCACCTTATCTGGCCTTTGCCCGCTCACTTTTCTTCTGCACATGGCATGTCTCTGGGTGCCCTTTTGTCCTCCCATCCTGAGTTTATGAGAAGTATTTATTTCCATGTTTTCTGTATTTGCCTGGATGTATTCTTACGGAGCCGATGGTAAAACTCTTCTGTCTCAGCAGGAAACAATTGCTCACAGCAATTACGCCTGCTGTCTTCCTTTTCATTTTCCTTCAGCTCTTGATGAAATTGTGTTTTCAGAAACCCTATGAATTCTCTCTCACCCTCTTACATAACTCAGTGTATTCAGCCATTTCTTTTTCATCCATATTTTTGCTTGGTTGGATGGGTGGGCATTTGGCTCATTTTCTCTCCAAATAATTTGGTGGCTATTTTAGCTTCATTGTCTCTCACACTTTTATTATGATCCCAAACTTATTTCACGTACTCCCCTTTAAAAAAAAGAAAAGAAAAGAAAAATCACTCAATGTCCCTCCTGCAGAAATCTACTTTTAAGCCAACAAACAGAAAGCACCCCCCCCCGCCCCCACCTGCCTGCACCTAAGACTACCACCGCTCCCCTGAATCCTTCCAGTGACCCCCAGAGTAAGGAAGGGTTTATTGACCCTTTGGGAAATCCTATATGAGCTCCTGCACCCAAACTGATTTCTCAAGATTCAGTCAGCTTTAACGGGCATTTGAATCATCAGCTGCAGAATGAGTCTGTGAGCCCAAGATTTGAGCTGCTGTTTTTTTGTGTGTGTGAGTCTTTTTTGTTGATTTGTTGCTTGGGGGAACTTTTTGTGTGTGTCTTCTCTTTGTGGAGAGGAGAAAGGCTTTAATCGTGAGTTCAATCAGTACTGAAATTTAGAATCTTTTCTCTTTTTTTCTTCCTACCACTGTAGTGCTGGTACCATTCACATTATGAAATACAATGTCATATACATAAAATGGAGCAATGTGTGTGTGGGGGAGGGGGGTGTGTTCTGGGAATGATCCTAGAAAGTATTTCATTGGATCTGAAGTGTAAGTTTCACCATCTTCTTTATATATCAATGACGATTTAGAACTCCACTCCCCACCCCCACCCTCATTCCACCCATCTTTGTGTCCTGTTCTACTCTCGAGATGAAGATTCCAGCCCTAAACAAAAGTACCAGCAAAACTGGGGGGATCAGGGAAGAGGCAGAAAGGAAAGAGAATTCAAACAGGACTCCAGGATGGGGTTCTTGCTGTGCTTCACTGAGTTGCGTGATAGTGAACGTGCCTGATGATCTGCTGATTCTGAGCCCCTGGCTTTATGGAGACCTGGAGGGAAACAACTAATTCAGAGCTTTTCTGAATAGAAAGGGGGAGGAGGGAAAGAAATATTGAACCTGGCTATGTTTTCTGGTAAGTTTTCTGGCCATGTTTTCCGAAAAGAAGCTGGGGTAAGGGCAGGGCTGCAGAGGCAGAGAAGCAGGCAGAACTCCTTAAGGCTTGAAGCTTTCCTTCTCTGTATTCTTCTGGGCTTATCATGCACCCTGGTGGACTTTAGAACCACGCTGCTCAAGGGCGGGGATCAAAGTTCCATCACTGTAAACTGCGCTTCTGCCCTAACTGAGAATACATACCTTGAACTAAACTGGCCACAAAATGCAGCCTGGGGTCTGATACCAGTTCCTGCCAGTTGGCAAAGCAGATATGGTATAAAATAGACCCATTCTGGAAGCAAGGGGCCAGCGTCAATGCAGCTCAATGCTACTGCCCTTGGGTCACGGTCATGGTCACGGTCCTCCCGTTGTTCATCGATTTGCTCGAGCAGGCCCAGTAACATCTCTATCATGAGACTTGTTGTTACTGTGTTTGGCATATCGAATACCTCACAGGTAGCTTGCCAGGCTCTGCCGTCAGGGCGAGATACTCTCGGTAACTTGCCGGGCTCTCCGCTCCGAGAGGGGCGGAGGAATCGAACTCGGGTCGGACATGTTGGCTGCGTGCAAGGCAAACGCCCTACCGCTGTGCTATCGCTCTAGCCCTCACTGCCCAAATAGTCAACAGTACCTGATGCAGAAAGAATCCATACACAAAGAAAGGTTGTTTTCAATATCTTTTTCTTGATTCCATTTTTTGGGGGGAGGGGGGAGGGAGTCACACTCAGCAATGCTCAGGTCTTACTCCTGGCTCTGTACTCAGGAATTTCTCCTGGCGGTGTTCAGGGGACCATGTGAGATGTCGGGGATCAAACCCAGAATGGGCGCCTCCAAAGCAACCGCCCAATTAGCGGTACTATCGCTCCAGCCCAAATTTCTTTAGATGCGTAAGTAAGCCTTTAAGTGTGTTACAGAAAGTTTCAAGTGTTCAAAGGTTGTCATGAACTCAGAAAGAATCTATGAAACATGATTATGAGCTTAGAAACATAAAAATTGTAGAATAAAATGATGCGTGTACATGTTTTTCCTTCCTGGGAAGATATACAATGTGTCACCAATGAAACTCTGAAAGAAAGTATAATGAAGCAAATACTTGCTTCAGAAACTGATGGCTTTGTCCTCATGGTCCTTCTCATGACACATGTTCTTGGGCAAGTCACTGAACATCTCAATTTCCTACCAGCTTATTCATACAAGTATTGAACCAGACCCGGGAAAACAACCTTTCTTAGTAAGGGTCAATTCAAGAAAAACACTCCTATGTGCCAAAGGTATTCCCTTGCCCACTTAAATGCAAATTACTTTATTGATCTTCAAAAAAGGAATATTATAACAATTACTTTATAAATAGAAGAATATGACTGATCGTATAATCATGGCTTTTACTCTGTTACAATGTTGCTATCTGGACTTTTCTGAGACGAAACAATAAGGACACAATTTTCTCATCTTCCAATCCTGACACCTGTTTAAATTACATCTGAGCATTTATAAGATGAATTCACTGCCATTACCTCATTTCTTCCTCCAAGACACCTTGAGAGAAAAGCTAATTAACAGCCCTATTTCATACATGGGAAAACTAAGACTAGAAATAACTTTCTAAGAACAGTGAATTGAAAGCAGAATGAAGCTAGAATTAGTTCATTACATACAGCACACAGTGCAAAATTAATTTTTTTGATATTGCATAATAAAATGTGCCAATATTTAGAAGTTCTGCATAGTTCAGTGAGTTCACATTTTCCAAAGGAGCAATGGATGCCATTATAAAAGCATGCACGGGTAAGAGATTCATCCAAGGTACAAACTAGGGCAAGGTGACAGAGTATGACAAGTTCATTGATAAGTTCAGGTTTTATTTTGAAACTAACCTTTCATAAATACCAAATCTTGAGTTTGGACATGGTGAAGCATAGATATCAGCACTGAATATCCATGATTATCTGAGAAGACTATTTTAACACCGCTTCCCTTTCCAACTTCATGTCTACATGAAGTTAGATATTTTTTCATTTTATTTCTTTATTTAATTGAATGGCCATGAAATACACAGTTACAAGTTGTTCATGATTAGGTTTCAGTAATATAATGCTCCAACACCTGTCCCTTCACCAGTATACATTTCCCACTACCAATGTCCCCAGTCTCCCTCCCACCAACACCCCCACCAAGCCTCCTCTATGGCAGGCACTCTCTCTTTCTCTCGCCTCTCTCTCTCTATTTCTTTCTGGGCATTATGGTTTATAAAATATATAGATATATATATATAGCACTGTAGCACTATCCTCCCATTGTTCATCGATTTGCTCGAGTGGGCACCAGTAACGTCTCCACTGTGAGACTTGTTACTGTTTTTGGCATATTGAACAGGCCACGAGGAGCTTGCCAGGCTCTGCCATGCAGGCAAGATACTCTCGGTAGCTTGCTGGGCTCTCTGAGAGGGACAGAGGAATCAAACCCAGGTCGACCGTGTGCAAGGCAGACATCCTACTGTCCTACCCACTGTGCTATCGCTCCTAAATATATATGTATATATGTATATATGTGATATATACATATATATATTAAACCATCCCTTTACCTACTTTTAGTCTCAGTTCTTATCCAGAGTGATCACGTCCAACTATCATCATTGTCATAGTGGTCCCTTCTCTATCCTAACTCTCCTCAACCCTCCCTACTCCCCATTTGTGGCAAGCTTCCAACAGTGGAACAGTCCTCCCAGCCATTGTTTCTATTTTTATTTATTTTAAATCCAAACAAAATAACATATCCCAACAGACTCCTCTTGCCTGAGCACTGCTGACTAAGACTCTGGGCTTTTGCAGTGCAGAGAATCCCTGATGTGCTGTAGGAAGAGCAAGCTTTGCTCTCTCAGTGAGGGTGATGACAAAAATCAAAAATGAGGGAAAAGGAAGCTAAGGACAGAGGAGCAACAGGGCTGCCTTAGAGGTTGCACCAGTGGAGACAGTCCAAAGCCTGAATGGGACTTTATCTGCAGCTCATGTCACCCTCCTCTTCGTTGAGGACTGTGAGTCCCCATACAGGTGGAACTTGGGGATACTGAAGGTTTCTCTATGGCTGCAGAAAATCCCTTCATAGGATTGTTTGTGGAAAACTTTTGGGGTTGTTTTGTTTTGTTGGGGTTCTTGTCTCATGTGCTATCTCCAGGGGTAGGCCAGGAGTCAGATGCGCTTTCAGCATTCAAGCCAAGGGTTTTACTGTGAAAGGTAACAAGATCTGTTACCTTTGTGAAAGGTAACAAAGCTGTAAAACTTTGACTTGAGAATTTTTTTCTTCTGCATCAACCTGAGTGCAATGAATTTCTCCATAGACTATGATTAATTTTTCTATGTTTTTAAATCTTTAGACAATTCCTGAATGTATAGAAAGCCATCTTTTAAGTTCTATGATACAGAAATCCAAAACAACATTTGTAAATAATCTCCAAAATTACCTAGTAAATAAAGCAGTTAATGATTTGACTAACAACTCCAAGATTTATATTATATTAACATCTTTATTTGTACTAGCTACCAAACCTGAGATATAGATAAGGCAATATATCTCTGGGTTAATCACCTCATTACACAAACTGAAATTCTTTTAAATTCTTCTTAAGAATTACCATGCCAAAAAAATATGAATGTTTCCTAGTTTCAAGTACTTTTTCTCCTTTGAAATTGAATCCTTATTTTTATTTATAATTGTCATATAATTCTATGAGAAATCTTACTGCAAATAGCTTTGAAATACAGGCAGGATCCTACACAAAGGGTTCAAGGGCTCATCTTATTTAACAAAACACACAGCTCCCTGGTAAAAGTAATACTGAATTTTCACCCCAAATTGCCTAAGTCTAGCACGGAAATCATGTGTAAATGAAGTGCTCCCTGAATAGGCATTAAAGGAGCATTAAGAGGGAAGAAAAAACTGTTCATCATTTCAATGAGCCCAGCCCAAAGGTGCTTGAGTCTCTTTGACACACAGTATGTGACAGCTTCATAGGCATTGTCTTAAACTGCTGGTCTAAACTCAGTGGAAAAGAGGGGATGAAAACTAGACCTATTAGGTCCAGACCCTAAGCAACAGCAGACACAGTAAATTGCTTTGCAGATTGAACAAATCAACTTGATCTACAGGAACCCTTTTTTGTTTTGTTTTGTTTCTTTGAGCCAAACCCAGTGGTGCTCAGGGCTTACTTTCAGATTTGTGTTCAGGGACCACCTCTGGGAAGACTTGACAAGAGCATAAAGGGTACTTGGGGATTGAACCTCGGTTGATCACATGCAAGGCAAACACTCTACCCACTGTGCTATCTCTCTGGCCCCACACAGGAACATTTTCATGTAGCTTGGCTTTAACTAAATGATGAATAAGTGTTTTTAAAAATAAATAAATAAAAAGTCAATTAGCTAAACATTATTTGGATCCACACCCAGGCAATGTCTTGTAGTGCTCCCCAGGAAGTGCTCCCAGAACAGTGAGGAGGAAGCAGTTTCCTGGGAGTTGCCCGCCAAGCTTTGTCTTATGTGTGAAGGTGTGCAGGAGGAAAGCCTGATGACTCATCTTTTGCTGTGATGGTTCAGATTATGTGTTCTGCCTTTTTCCAGTCAAGAACTAATATTAGTATGTCTTTCCCCACAAAAGGAATCCTCATACAATAGTCCAACTTCTGTAATAATGGATCCTTTCATAGAGAAAAATAGAACAGAGGCTATTAAAGGATTCCACACATCCTAGCACCTACTGTCAAGACTTGAACCTGATCAGTACTCAAAATTCCATTGTACAACTCAACCTCGGGTTTATCTTAATTACTAAGAATGGATTATACATCCATCCATGTACTTTATTTTTTCTTTTGGGGTCACATCCAGCAATGCTCAGGGGTTACTCCTGGCTCTGCACTCAGGAATTACTCCTGGCGGTGCTTGGGGGACCAGATGGGATGTTGGGAATCATACCCGGGTCAGCCACATGCAAGGCAAATGCCCTACCTGCTGTGCTAGATGATGGGAGGGAAATGGGGGATGCTGGTGGTGGGAAAAGAACACTGCTGGAGGGATGGGTGTTGGATAATTATATAACTGAAACCCAATCATGAATAGCTTTGCAATGATCTATCTTATGGATATCCAGTTTAAAAAATTTCAATTAAAATGTTTTTAATTACTGAACACCAATTATAAAAAAGTAAAGAAAACTACAAGTTTCTATTGACAGAATGATGTCCATTTATAAAGCATACTTAATCACGAATAAGAAAGTTACCGAAGAGATTAATGTTTTCTCTACAAGACTGTTTTCTGAAGATTGTGTTTTCATTAAAACCGTTAGTAAGCCACTTATAGTAGACATCACCTACTGTCTTCCTTCCCTGGGTCTCTGTCTCTATTCTATTTCTTTAATGTCAACAACTCCTCCCCTCCACCCACCCAATTCAAAACAGACATCAATTCAAATATGTTCACTATTTCTGTTCCTACACAAGTACAACATACTGGCTTCTCCAGAACAATTAAATTTAAAATCATGAGTAGGTAAGCTAGGCAAACAGTTCCCTTAATGACTTTATCAGTCTCTTGCCAGAGATCCCATTATACAGCTGTTGAGTTCAGGGCTAGGGAAGGATCACAAATGAGAGAGTTTGATTCAGTGTGCACCATATTACTCACAATCACAAATCACAAATCATCCTGTTATTCATCGATTGCCTCGAGCAGGCCCCAGTAACGTCTCCTTCATCCTAGCCCTGAGATTATATTCAAGGCTCTTTAGGAGAATGAGACCCATCATTGTTACTGGTATTTGGCATATTGGGTACGCCACGGGGAGTTTGCCAGACTCTGCCGTGTGGGCAGGCTACATTCGGTAGCCTGCCAGTTTGTCAAAGTAGGAATGAGATAATAAGATGTCATAATAAGATGTCGCGAATTACTATTACTAGACATCTTCAAAACAGTATAATTCATAACAACAGAGCAGCTTACTTGCTACAATCTATTTCAAGTCAGCCCTTGACAAAAGGATTTGAAAAAAAGAGAAGCAAATAATATATTAATAACAAATATAAATGTAAATAAACTGGGAAACAGTTATAATCCCTCTTAACACTGATGCATTTTGACAAAATAAATAGAAGAGCCAGGAGACCCAAGGACCTTTTCCCTGGGTCTACAGAACTTTATAGTCATTTTCTCATTCTCTACTATTTTTCTTTTGGCTATGGGGGGAAAAAAACTTTAGACAAGAATAAATTTCAAAACTGGTAGACAGTATTTATTTATTTATTTATTTATTGAATCACCATGAGAACAGTTACAAAGCTTTCATGTTTGAGTCTCAGTCATACAATGATCAAACACCCCTCCCTTCACCAGTGCAAAATTTCTACCACCAAAAACCCCAGTATACCCCCCATCCCAACCCTCCCCCTGCCTGTGTGGCAGATAATTTCCACATTACTCTCTCTATACTTTAATTATATTCAATATTTCGACACCAGTCCCACTATTATTATTTGGAATTTTCCCCAACACTCAGACCTGCTGAAAAGGCAACAAATTGTTAGACTGTATTGCTGGTTATGAATAGTAAAAGATGTCTTGGAATTCTAAAAATTTAATAATTAGGGTCTGGAGAGATTTCTGCCAAGAGTCACTCAGTTCCGAGATTCGTTCGTGTATTACTGGGATCATGGCCGGGTAGACAGAATTTTAGAAAAAAGTGTTTTCCTTGCCCTAATCAGTCTCAGATTTCTTTGTACATTTGCTGGTGTTATAATTCTTACAATGTTTTCTGTTTGTTTCCTTTTTCTTATTTACCAGACAACTTTCTCTTGCAGAAAAATCCCCCAAGAAACCAAAAACATAGATACTTTAAGCATCTCTCTCCCCTATCAAGATCACTCTGATTTTTCACTATGCTGAGTGAAATCCTCTCTAGTTGTTTTAAAATTCCTAATATTTAATACAAAGTATCAAATATTTTGAGGACTGGCTGGATAGCACAGGAGTAAGGTGTTTTTGCCTTGCATGCTACTAATCCCAGTTCAATCCTCAACACCACATATGCTGCCAGTCCTGGTTCAAACCTTAAGTATCACCAGGAGTGACCCCTAATGAGCCAGGAGTAAGCCATGATCACAGCTTGTTATGGTCCAATAAAACAAATGAAGAAGAGGGAGAAAAAGACGGAGGAAAAAGGAAGACGAGGAGGAGGAAGAGGAAGAAGAGGAAGAGAAGTCATCTATTTTCACTATACTGAATGAAGGGCTGGAGTGATAGCACAGCGGGTAGGGCACTTGCCTTGCACACGGCCAGCCAGAGCTCCATTCCTCCGCCCCTCTCGAAGAGCCCGGCAAGCTCCCGAGAGTATCCCACCCACATGGCAGAGCCTGGCAAGCTACTGGTGGCATATTTGATATGCCAAAAACGGTAACAACAAGTCTCACAATGGAGACGTTACTGATACCTGCTCAAGCAAATAATGAACAATGGGAGGACAGTACCACGTGCAGTGCAAACTGAGTGAATTCATTTCATGTGTTTTCAAATTCCTAGAATTTAATTTTTTTAATATTTTGATTGAGTAACCAAATTCTTTGCTTTATTATTACTTTTGATCATGTATTCCAGACCAAAAAAAAAAATTCCAAACACATGAATTCCATTATAGTCTGCTTCTTGAGAGACAAAGATTTTTTTCTATACCATAAATCACTTCAACAAAAATAACTGCATCAAATTGGTAAGTTTTCAAATAAATTTTCCAGATTATGGGGACATTAGCACTGTAGCACTGTCCTCCCATTCTTCGTGGATTTGCTGGAGCGGGCACCAACAAATTGTGAGACTTGTTGTTACTGTTTTTGTCATATTGAATACTTCACGGGTAGCTTGCCAGGCTTTGCCATGCAGGCGAGACACCCTCGTTAGCTTGCCGGGCTCTCTGAGAGGGACACAGGAATCAAACCCCGGTGGCTGCGTGCAAGGCAAGCGCCCTACCCGTTGTGCTATCGCTCCAGTCCTTGGGGACATTGATGGTGGAAAATGCATACTGGTGAAGAGACAGGTGCTGGAATATAAATCACTTCAACAAAAATAACTGCATCAAATTGATAAGCTCAAACTGAAACTCAAGCACAAACAACTTTGTAACTATATATCTCACAGTGATTCAATAAAGTACATTTTAATTTTAAAAACAAATACAAGCATCCTTTTCGTTGGGCGGCAGCCATCAGTAAGCCAAGATGGGCGTGTACAAGTACACCCAGGAGCTCTGGAGGAAGAAGCAGTCGGTTGTGATGCGACTCCTCCTGCGAGTGCACTGCTGCCAGTACCACCAGCGCTCGACGCTGCACTGGTCCTCCCCACCAACCCACTCCCCCCAACCCCCCCTCACCCGACCGGATAAGGCGCTCAGTCTGGGCTACAAAGGCCACGCAAGGCTATGATTTATCGGATTTGCATGGGCCCATGGTGGTTGCAAATGCCCAGTGCTGAAGGGTGGAACCTATGGCAAGTCCATGCATCACAGTGTTAACCAGCTCAAGTTTGCATGAAGCCTTCAGTCTGTAGCACAGGAACAAACTGGATGCCACTCTGGGGCTCTGAGAGTCCTGAATTCTTACTGGGTTGGTGAAGATTCCACGTACAAATTCTTTGAGGTTATCCTCATCGATCCATTCCATACAGCTCTCAGAAGAAATCCTGATACCCAGTGGATCACAAAACTGGCGCACAAGCACAGGGAGATGCGAGGGCTGACACAGGGTGATCGCAAGAGCCACAGCCTTGGGAAGGGTCACGAGTTCCACCTCACCATAGGTGGCTCTCGCTGCACAGCTTGGAGAAGGTGCAATACTCTCCAGCTCCATCCTTACTGCGAAATGTAACATTTGTAAAATTCTTACCTAATAAACCACTTAGGAGAGTTCAAAGAAAAAAATATAAGAAAAAATAATTTCCAGATTAAAGTCTGCCTAACGGATTGAACTGCCTGGCAGCTGAATGAGCTTCACAAGGTGACTATATGTATTTTCAAACTTCCTTTTTCTAGTTTCCTATTACGTAAATGAAATATCTAATGTTAAAGTAGCAGAGAGCTTATGAAAAATTAATTAAATGCATATAAATATCTGTCTTACACATAATACTCCACATTCTATGGCAGAGAAGGCCTATTTGCATAGCTCTAATGAAGATAAATGGAATCTGCATATGTTAGTAACATATAAGTGGTCTGTTGCAAAGCTTCAAAACACAGGTCAACAGAAAAGAAAAATATCAGGGTCAGAGAGATAAAGCAGGAGTTGAAGCACTTGCATAGCAAGCAATCAACCCCAGTTCAAATTCTTGGTACTGCATAGGTCTCCCCCAAGCACCACTGGGAATGACCCCTGAGCACAGAGTCAAAAGTAAGCCCTGACCACTGTAGGATAACATCGGTTCATCCTTTCTGCCTTGCCACAAGGAGCTTAGGTTTATTGGATTTTACCCATCACAGTGCTCCTGTGGCACTCCCATTCCTCTATATTTATCTGTAACCTCTTTCTTTGTGCTCTAGCTTCCCCAACCAGTCAGTAACCTTTATCTCCTAATCAGACTCTGTTAACTTGTAAATAGAGCTTTTCTCTTCTGTCTATGTCCTTTGCATAGTTAATTCAGAGTAATGTCCTTTTTGTATAGACACAGGAAGACAGTTAATACTATGCTTTTGTAACTTGGAAGTTAACTGACTCTGAATGATATTCAATCCTGGGTATCTGTTTTCTCGACTTCAGCATCAGTTTTCCTTACTTCCTAGCACCCCAAAAGCAGGGTCCAGACGAGGGACTGGATGGACCCAGGGCAAGCTGTGAGCTACCTTGGCATCAAAATGGGCCAGACCAAGTGCCATATACTTAACTATGAGTTAAGAGCATGGTCATGGACAAATTCTGTAATGGTACAAAGAGTAACAACTAGGTTAGGACCCTGCTAGGGTTAGGAAAGACTAATCTGGCCTGAGCACTATAGTCTGAGATCTATAGCGAGATTCCCCCAGGAGAGCCATCCTACAAGCTTAATGTATCGCTTATTGTGTCCATACAATCACTATATCACATTATCACTGTCATCCCGTTGTTCATCGATTTACTTGAGCAGGCTCCAGTAATATCTCTATTCGTCCCAGCCCTGAGATTTTAGTAGCCTCTCCTTATTCATCTTTCCCAAAGATTGGAGAATCTTTCAGGGTGAGGGGAATGACGCCTGTTATTTTACTGGTTTTGGCATATCAAATACACCACAGGGAGCTTACCAGGCTATGCCTGTGAGGGCAGGATACTCTCGGTAGCTTGTTGGGCTCTCCGAGAGGCATATATATATATATATATATATAAAAAGGCCCTCCCGTTGATCATCGATTTGCTCGAGCGGGCCCAGTAACGTCTCCATTGGAGACTTTTGTTGTTACTGTGTCTGGCATATCGAATACTCTCGGTAGCTTGCCGGGCTGGAGCGATAGCACAGCGGGTAGGGCATTCGCCTTACAAGCGGCCAACATGGCCGACCCGAGTTCGATTCCTCCGCCCCTCTCGGAGAGCCCGGCAAGCTACCGAGAGTACTCGATATGCCAAACACAGTAACAACAAAGTCTCCAATGGAGACGTTACTGGGCCCGCTCGAGCAAATATATATATATATATATATATATATATATATATATATGTATATATATATAATCATATGTACATACAATATGACTAATACTAAGAAGTAGAATTAGGATGAACGTTTAAATGGCTATTGGACTAAGGAAAGGAGGAAAAACCCTAAGTGGTATTTCACCCTTGAGCAGATCTCCTGACTGAAATTTGATATGTTGATTGTGCTACAGGACCTGGGTGTGGTTGCTACCACCAAGGTTTTGGAGGAGGGAGAGACTAGAGAGATGAGAACAGCAAGTCAGAACATGGAGAGACTAGCAAGGGGGACAGGAGGAGATGGGAGTGAGGGACAGGGCGAGACTGGAATGGGGAGCTTAGTGAGACTGGAACAGGTGCGTGGGGAGAATGGAATAAACGGCAACTGATCACCAACCAGCTTGGCCCTCGTTTCCTCCTTCGTCTGCCCATGGCGTCGGCAGTCCCGGGTGAGGAAGTGGCCCAAGACCACCGAACGCAGGAGGCGAGAGAGAGAGCTGCGGGCTTCCTATTCGTTTTATGTATACAGACCACGACCATCATGGTCCGTAAAGGCAAACAAACAAAAAAAGAAAAATATCTATCATTGTCTGACTGTAGACCACCAGAAGGAAGAGGGGTGAACAGCTGAGACAATTTCTCCTCCTACTTTCCCATCTCTTCTCGTCTCTGCTGGTGATCCCTTAAAAAAATTATTTTCATAAAGTTGTTCACAATAATTGATTACATTCAATATTTCAACACCAATTCTACAACCATTACACCTTCCCACCACCATTACTACTTTCTATTGCTTGTTATGAATAGTATAAGATGTCTGTAAGAGTCTCTCTTACAGTGATTCAATAAAAAAGTAAAAAAAAAAAATAGTGGCGATGTCATGCATCCACACTTCTGGAATTCTAAAATTTTAAATAATTGGGATCTGGATATATCTCTTCAGTGAGCTGCTCTGTTCCAAGATTGTCCATTCCCAGGAGCTAGTGCTGGCAGAATGAATAGGCAGTGCAAGGGCCCAGGGACAGGAGCATGCCTGGCTGGCTGGGCAAGCAGGGAGTGCATCAGGCCAGAGAGAAATGAGTCAGAGTAGGAGGAGAGTTGGTCAGAGAGCACACCGTGTCAGAATATTCACTCCCACCATGAATGAGCTGGCCAGGCAGGAGGCCGAGCAGAGGGCAGTGGTCTCTGTGTAACAGGATCCCTCTGGCTGCTGTGTCCAAGACAGGCAGAAGCCAGGAGAGAAGGAGGCGGCCAGAGGATTTTGCCAAGAGATGATGGGAACTGGAGCCGGTGGTGGCTGTGGTGGTGTGGAGAGGCAGGCGGGGTTCTGGATATGGATGGAGAGACAGAGCCAAGAGGATTTCCTGGCCGGTTGAGCGTGGGATGATTGCAGAGCGATTTGGCCCGAGTCACTGGAAAGATGGGCTTGCCAGGCTCTGCAGAGGGGAAGGCCATGGGCAGAGTCAGCCCACGCAGGACCTGGGACATGTGGCAGAGGGTGATGGAGTCAAAGGAACAGGCACATTTCAGACCTCTGGGAGCAGGTGGTTTTCATTTTAGTAAAAAAAAAATGTAGAGAAGCGCTTCTTTCCCTCGATTTACACAGAACAATGGGGCAATGGAATTACCAAGGCCTGACCCCATGGCAACAGGGCAGCGTCTCCAGAAGCCAGTAAGCTGGTCCATCAACATGAGCACCCAGGGAGCTGCAGCCTGCTGCAGGTCCAAGGCAGCTGGCTCTGAGCAGGAGATGGATGAGCACTCCCAGCCATGCCTCCTGCACCCACCATACACCATCTTTATGGAATGAACCTTTTTTTGTTGTTTTTTGAAAGTTTTTATGAAACTTATTTTGAAAGATGTGAGAGAGAAGTATATGTTTGAGAGAGAATACAGGCTTCTCCAGTGGAACTACGCAAGCAAAGAATCACAGAGACAAGCAACTGAGATCAGGTTCAAGGGAGAACATGAGCTTGAAGAGCAAGCCTGTAATGAACCTTTAGGAAAGGTCATTTGGTGCTTGATTTTTTTGGTTCTGGATGAGAGAAACCTTTCCTTACCTACAGGTCCAGAAGTAGAAGTTTTGCACACACACTTCTCTCTGTCTATCTCTGTTTCTATCTCTGTCTCTGTCTCTCTCTCTCTCGTCTCTCTCTCTCTCTCTCTCTCTCTCTCTCTCTCTCTCTCTCTCTCTCTCATTATTTTTTGAAGGGGGAAGAGGGCTTTAATCACAACCAGCAGTGCCATGACTTACTCCTGGCACTCTGCACTCAGGAGTTACTCCCAGTGGTGCTCAGGGGACGATACTTTGCTGCCAGAGATCAAACCCAAGTCAGCCTCATGCCAGTCAAGGGCCTTAACTCTTGTACAATTTCTCCACCAAAGTTCCACTCTCATCTCAAGGTTCAGAGCACACCATCAGTAACTGCACACACCATCATACCCTGCCACTTAGGTCCTTTCTTTGTTTTTGGTTTTGGAGCCTTATTTGGCAATGCTCAGGAGTTACTCCTGGCTCTACACTCAAGAATTACTCCTGGTGGGCTTAGGGGACCATGTGGGATGCCAGTGATTAAACCTGGGTCTGCCACCTGCAAAGGCACTCCCCACTATAGTATCATTACAGACCCCACTTAGTTCTTTTGTAATTCAAAGTTTGTCAGCATCTCCCCACATCCCCCAGAGCCCCAGGGCCTGACTACAACCATGCTGCCCTATTTCAGCACTCAGCATTTCTAAGTTCCGCATGTAAGTGGGAGCATATGACATTTGTCTTTCTTTGACTTATTTCACTCAGCTCAATGGCCTCAAGGTCCATCTATGTTGTCTTAATGACAGAATGAATGAATGAATTAGAATTTTCTTATTTTCTACAATGGACTAATATTCCATTGTATGTCTATAGAATCATATATAATACCACATTTTTTATTGTCTTTGGGTGTTGTGTTTTCTTTTATTCTTCTTTTTTTCTAAATAAGCAACATTATCTTGTATTCCTTTTTTTTAATGCACTTCCCACAGACTTAGTAAGAGTCATAGCAGACAGAGTAGATGTAATTAAATAGCAAAATGTAACAGAGATTAAAACTCAGACCAAAGGGTCAGACAGATATTATAAGAGTCAAGGTGCGGGGCTGGAGTGATAGCACAGCAGGTAGGGCTTTTTCCTTGTACGTGTCCGACCCGGGTTCAATTCCCAGCATTCCATATGGTCCCCGAGCACTGCCAGGAGTAATTCCTGAGTGTAGAGCCAGGAGTAACCCCTGAGTGTGACCCAAAAAGAAAAAAAAATAGTCAAGGTGCTTGCTTTGTACACACTCAACCCAGGTTCAAATCTCCCAGCACAGCATAAGGTCCCTGGAGCACCATCAAGGATCATTCTTAAGCACAGACCCAGGAAAATCCCCTGAGCCAAGTGTGACCCAGTGTCTCAGAGAGAGAGAGAGAGAGAGAGAGAGAGAGAGAGAAAGGAAGAAAGAGAGAAACAGCCTAGTACTAGTTTATATAACATTTCAAAACCATAAAAACATATAATAAGCTCGTAAAACCACTCATGGTATTATTCTGATCAACATTAAATTTAGAACAGTAATTACCTCTGTGGATAAAAGAAAATGGAAAGTGATAGGACTATATATATAAATTTCAACTACAGTTATAATTGTTTATTTTTTAAAGCAAATATGTTTATAATAATGAATAAAGGCTAAATAAAAATAGATTCTTGGTCTATGTTTAGTTCATCCCTATATGGTATAGGATATGAGTTTATTTCCTTCTTTGGCATGTGAATATCCAGCTTTCCCATCCGCATTTTCTGACGAGACTAACCTTTCTTCATTGAACATCCTTGCTAAGCAAAGAATCACAGAGACAAGCAAACAAGGCAATCATAGACACAAGCAAGCAAGGGAAATATCTTTGTTAGCTCTTCATAAAAACTAACAAGGAATATGCCAAGACTCCCTGACATGCCAAATCAGATTGTTCTCTTAGAAAAATTAAATAAGTCACTAATTTCCACACAGTTCTCCACAGAGTGTGTGCCTTAGAGCATGCAGCTTCTGCGAGAAATCCTTTAAATATCCTTCAGTTAATGGTTTTACAAGTGCTGGAAAGAGCGCAACGATAAATTATCCAAGGCTGCCCAGCTGGTCAGGGGCAGAGCTTAAATGATTCTTCCCTCTCTTCCTTCTCTGCCACGCATGCCCCCACCACCACTACCTGTGGCCAAGACAGGCCCAGAGAGGGTGCAGTCCACCCAGTCAGTTCTTCAGAGATGGCTCAGAATCTGTTGCATCCAGATGCACACAACGACAATCACATCTGAACAGGACCCAGAAAACTCTCTTCAGGAACAGTCTCCTGAAACGGGAAGAAATTTCTGCTTACCACTTCAACCTATGAGACCTCAGTGTAGTCCCTGCCCCCAAGACACAAACTAGAGAGACCATAGTTTGCAGGATCTCTGTCTGTGTCTGTCTGTCTGTCTGTCTGTCTGTCTGTCTCTCTCTCTCTCTCTCTCTCTCTCTCTCTCTCTCCACACACACACAAAGCTATGCTCAAATATTACGGTTTTGTTAGTGCCACAATGTGAGAAGGATTCCCAATTTTTCGCATATTTTCCTTTTTGATATTCACGTTGAGCTGTAAGAATGCAGTGACCTCTTGTTTCCAGCCCATTCACTCCTTGACTGTTCCATAGACAGCTTGACTGAGAGTCATCTCAGAGTACTGGTCTTCAACAGCCAGATCGCAGCAGTAGAAAGGCTGGGAACCACGAATCTGCTGCCTCGGCTAGAACCTCTGGTCTCTGGACTGGAATGCAGAAACAGACGCTGGTCCACAGGTGCAAAAAAGTCGAAGAGCACTGATCTTAGCACCCCCAGCCTGCACTTCACTCCCCAAGGAAAGCAGCTCTGTGAGGCATGTGGCAGGCTCAGCACGCACAGACGGTGGGAAGGATGTTCGCCGGCAGGCGTCAGCCTTACAGTGAAGGAATCTGACAGTTCTCAGGTTCCATAAGAAAGGCGACAGTTTGACACCCTTAGGCTGAAATTGACTTACCCAAACTGAATGTTCAAGTTGCTCTGGTGCTCTGGAGTGCTTGTATCTTTCTTCTTCCCCAGCTCCTGGGTCCTTTAAAAAAAATTTGCTAGATGCATTTTTTTTCAATGTTAGGAATAAAGTGTGCATAAGGGTGGCATGAAAAGTATGTTTAGTAAGTGTTAAGAGAATTATTGTAAGTTTGTAAAGTCAACTGACAAAGTAGGAAGTGGTCATATTTATTATCAGCGTCAAAGTAAAAGTTAAAGACTTTTTAAAATAGTGAGAAAAATAACAAATGGATTAATTCAGGAAAACAAAACAGCAAGTATTTACTAATTGGTTGTCTTTAAAATAAGGAGCCAGGGGCTGGAGTGATAGTACAGCGGGTAGGGCATTTGCTTTACACGCAGCCAACCTGGGTTTGATCCTTGGCATCCCATAGGGTCCCCAAGCACCTCAGGAGTAATTCCTGAGTGCAGAGCCAGAAGTAATTCATGAGATCACTAGGTGGTACCCACAAAGCAAATAATAATAATAATAATAAGCCGGGAAAAATAGGGGTCATCCAGGGTTTAAGATGTTGGCCTTGCACATGGCCAACCTTGAATCCATTCCCAGCACTACATGTGATTTCCATAACCCTGCTAGGGATGATCCCTGAGCCCAGAGTCAGGAGTAAGCCCTGAGCACAGTCTGGTATGGGCCCCAAAACTTTTAAAATAGGTTCACTGGGTGAGAGGAGTAGCATACATGGTAGAGCACATGCCTTGTGTTTGTAAGGCTCTGAGAGCACTCCCTGGGACCACATTACCCCCCACACATACACTCCATAGCACTGGCTGCGGAACTGGTACCACCATATGCCTGAACGCCACATCACTGAGTCCAAGCACTGAAATGCCAGGCAGAATGGTACCAGGACTGGGGGAGGGGGGGGGGGGGCGGGGGTTGACTACAATAAATCAATTAAAAGTAGATTTAGTGAGACTAAATTTAGTAGATACAACTAAATCATGACCATCAGAATGAAGCAAATGCTGGAACAGCAGTATAGCAAGAAGGGTGCTTGCCTTGCATGCAGCCAATCCGGGTTCAAGCCTGCCAGGAGTGGCACCTGTGTGCAAAGCCAGAGCAAAGCTGAATGTGGCCCAAAAATAAACAAGAGAAAAAAAAACAGAATGGAGCAATGTGGTATATAGAATATCTACTTTATAATCCACAGAACAATCCGAAATAAAAGTTACATTTCTTTCTGTAATTGCTTTATTATTAATTTATTTATTTATTGCTTTCTGGGTCATATCTGGTAACGCACAGGGTTACTCCTGGCTCTGCACTCAATAATTACTCCTGGCTGTGCTCAGGAAACCATATGGGATGCTGGGAATCGAACCCAGATTGGCCGCGTGCAAGGCAAATGCCCTACCCGCTATGCTATCATTCCAGCCCCGCTTTATTATTTTTTTTTATGTAGGAGTATTTCTATTCATTCAGCCATTGATTAGGCTGATTGAATTGGGCATGAACTCCACCTTACTTTTTTCTTTTTCCTTTTTTGTAATTTTATTTATTGAATCACCGTAAGAGCAGTTACAAAGCTTTCGGGTTTAAGTCTCAGTCATACAATGAAACACCCGTCCCTTCACCAGTGCCCATATTCCACCACCAAAAACCACAGTATACCCTCCATCCCACACTCTCCCTCTACCTGTGGAGCAGATGATTTCCACATTACTCTCTCTCTACTTTGATTACATTCAATATTTCGACACCAGCACTGTAGCACTGTCCTCCCATTGTTCATTGATTTGCTCAAGAGAGCTCAATAACGTCTCCATCATGAGACTTGTTACTGTGTTTGGCATATTGAATACATCACGGTTAGCTTTCCAGTCTTTGCTGTGCAGGTGAGATACTCTTGGTAGCTTGCCAGGCTCTCCAAGAGGGACGGAGGAATCGAATCCAGCTCAGCAGGCAGGCTGCGCACAAGGCAAATGCCCTCCCGCTGTGCTATCGCTCCAGCCCTTCGGCAGCAGACTCACCATTATTATTTGGGATATTACCCCAACACTAAGATCTGCCGAAAAGGCAACTGTAGACAATTTGTTTTCTATTGCTGGTTATGAATAACAGATAATGTCACACAGCCACAGTAGTGGACACGCGACTTTGGAATTCCAAAATTTTAACATTAAAATCTGGAGGAATTTCTGCCAAAACCCGCTGGGCTCTGAGATTTGTTCCTGAGTCTCTTGGATCATGACCGTTAAGCAGCTTGATCGGGAGCCAGACAGACCATTTGTGGGCAGAGACTCAGGGTCTCGTTGGGGCAGGGAGGAAAGGGCCCGCTCCATCCCCATCCCGTGAGGCCCTGCTTGTCTCATCACTGCGGGCCCAAACCTGACTGTCCAATGGCCTCTGGTTATTATTTTTTAATCCAAAGATATAAACCACATTGAACTGACTAAAACATCAGGAATATCAGTGAGACTTTCTAGCTAAAAATACTCTATTGTAAATAGTGGGATTTACACACTCTGGGGCACAGTGCTCTCAGGCTGGATTTTGTGCAAAAGATACTTTATTTCTCTGAAGGTATTTCATTGGATGCTTCATCTTTGCTCTTACATTTAAATTACTCCTTAAATTCTTTCTTTGGGGAAGGAAGAAAAACACCTCAACCTCTGTCCCTGACCTACCAGCTCCCCCTATTCTTGAACCCAGAGATCTGAGGTCAAAACCTACTGCCCTGCCCACTGGGCTATCCTCAGATGAACCCAAGTGTTCCTGCTAACTCTTTACTTCAGCCTAACTTAATGGATGGTTAACAACTCACTCTTTTCTTTCTTTTCCCTTCATTGTTTGGTAGTGCCTATTGGTGCAAATAAACCAATAATTTGGTTAATAGTAACATAATTGACATGAGATATTCATAAGGCAATTTATATACATTATGTTTTCTAATATAACATGTAGCACACAATAAATAAATAAATAAATAAAAATAAAATGTAGCACACACATATATGTATCAGGTTTACAATTTAGTTTCCATATATTGCTAAATGATGGAACAAGTAGTTAATCACCATATATCACAATGTTACAAGCTTCCTTTTCCTGAGGTATTTGGTGGGTTTTTTTTTTTCAGGACTGTTTATTAGATTTTTTTCCTCCTTGCATTTTATTTAAAACGCTGTTAATGATACTTTGATGCACACATCCTTCTAATACTACACCCACCAGCACAATGCCCCTTCCCCTCCTCCAATGTCCCAAAGATCCCTTCCAGGATGAGCTCTGTTTTTGATCATATCTTTACCAAAAAAAAAGAGCGAAAGAGAGAGATCTCCATTTATTTTTCAGAAATTTAAATTATACAGTGCAGCATATTTGGCAATAGTTAAATAGCACTTGCTAGTCTGAGGATATAAAAGAGGTATTTATTGACTGGAGCAGATAACTCCAAATGTCTTTGTTCAGAAACATTTGTGAACCACAAGCTTTGCTCCATTCCAGCTATTTTTATACGGAGTTAAATTTCTCGTGAGGAACCAAGTTTTCAAACAGTAGGAGCTGTGCTACTCCTGAGGGCAGGTCTTTGAGGCAGGAGTTGGAGAGTTGCCTGGACTGAAAAGTCTGTCAATTCTTTTAATCATAATGAAACCTACTTTGGTATAAGTTACTTCCTATAACTTGGTATTGACCAAGGTCATGCTTCCATTTACCATCTGTTATTTGCTTTATTCCTCTGTTAGTTCAAAATCTAAGCAATAGACTCCTAAAACAAAACTGGAGGCTTCACTGATTCTTTGCTAGGTTGTACTCAAGGTAAGGTTAACATGAACAGATGCTGGTCATGCAATATCCTAGGATTCATTCTGTTGCACTGTGGCACTGTCCTCCCATGGTTCATCGATTTGCTCGAGCGATCCCAGTAACATCTCCATTGTGAGACTTGTTGTTACTATGTTTGGCAGATCAAATATGTCACGGGTACCTTGCCAGGCTTTGCCGTGCAGTTAGGATACTCTCAGTAACCTGCCGGGCCTCTCTGAGTATTGAACCCGGGTCAGCAGCGCCGGCTGCATGCAAGGCAAATGCCCTTCTGCAGACTCAAGGTTTCACTCAAGATTTTTATTTCGAAATTTAAAAATAAAAAAAGGAAACTTTTCTTATGATAAACTCAGGACCTTCCACTACTACTGTGTTCTCACTTTAGTTTTGTCTGTAGGACCAGTTTCCTGGACCACTTCCCTATCTGTCCCAAGTAGTGGCTTCAAATTTTTTCCCTGCTTTCCATAGAACAACTTTCCACAACTGCATTCCCTCACTCACACACACCTGGCAGACAATTTAGCCAAATTAACACAGAGATTAGTAGGAGAATAAGAGCGAGTCTATTTAATTCCTTATTGAGGTAATGTTTTATACTGTTTAGGGCTATAATTTTATACCTCTTCAAAATAGACAGCACTGACATGAGGTAATAGTACCTTGTTTTGATTTGCATTTACTGGATAGTCATTTTTACATGTATCCACTGGCCATCTGCATGCCTTCTCACCATGTTTTTAATTGGGTTGTCTGTACTTTTGTTGTTGAGTTTTGTGAGTTCTTCATATATCTTAGATATTAGCCCTTTGTCAGATGAAGGTGTGCAAGTAAGTTTCCCAGTGAGTAGCAGACCTTTTCTCCTTTGATTAATCATTGGTTTGCAACATAAAATTTCAGGAAATGAGCAATACATATATGTATATAATATTCACCACATTCACCACACCAAATTTCCATGGTCATGCATCACCAAAAAGTCCCTCTACTGGACTGGAGAGATAGTACAGCAAGTAATGCTTTGCACTGACCGACCAGGGTTTGATCCCAGCATCCTATATAGTCCTCTGTGCACTGCCAGGAGTGATTCTTGAGTTCAAAGACAGGAATTAGCCCTGAGTATCATAGGGTGTGCCGCCCCCATCAAAAATGGTCCCTCTACTCATTCATTTAATTCCATTCTTTTCCTCAGAAGGGAGCTGTGATTGACTCTAGAGGTTAGTTCCGTCTAGGGCAATTATGCTTAAGTTCTTCTATATCTCATCTATGACAAGGTATCTTCTACTTATTTATATTACTTAGCCTCATCTCTCCATATCCATCGAGTTTTGTCTTTAGAGTCACAATTTTCTCATCCTAAACAAAAAATAAAAAACAGAGTAATCGTAATTGAGTATATTCACCTCAGCTTCTGTATCCAGACACCTGTCGGTGGAAATTTAAGTTGATTTCATGTCTTGTTTATTGTGAATAATGCTGCTATGAGTTTAGAGAAGCAAATCTCTTCTCAAATTAGCATTCTATGGCCTACAATTATATGCTTAGGATGAAATTTCCCACTTTTTTAAAGGATTCTCTCTGCTGTTACTGAAAGGTTGAACCAATTCACATTCTTACCAGTTGTGTACCAGAGTGCCTTTTTTTGCTCTATCCTTGCACAGCATTTTTGTTTCCAATCTTCTCAACGTCAACCATCCTTAGTTTGGGGCTGGAGCTATAGTACAGCGGGTAGGGTGTTTGCCTTGCACGCGGCCAACATGAGTTCGATTCCCAGCATCCCATACGGTCCCCTGAGCACCGCCAGGAGTAATTCCTGAGTGCAGAGCCAGGAATAACACCTGTGCATTGCTGGGTGTGACCCAAAAAGCAAAAAAAAAAAAAACCATCCTTAGTTCATAGATGTGAATAAATATCTCCTGATAAACTTGATTTGCATTTCCGGAATAAGTGAAGTTGACCCATTGGTGATGACAACCAAGTTTTCATGTCAGCCCTCTGTAGGGCCACATGTGTGTCCACTCTACAGAAGTGTCCATTCAGAAGAATCCTGTGCTGTGTTTATAAGAACATGTTCCTGTCACTTATCCATGCCTCCCTCTCTCCAGCATCATCTGAGACTGCTGAACCATCTTTCATTGGTCACCCCTCTATGCCTGCCCCACAATCACTGCTTACAAAAGAGGCGAAGTGTCTCTCTTCCTTGACTGGAGCATGCAGAAGGGGTCTCTGGGCCCTTGTAGTTGGCTATGGTTGGACATCAAATCCTGATCTGTGGGCTGTAAGAAGGGAGCATCATCTCTGGAACAAAGTGAAGCAAGGTGCACATGGGCTCGCTCCTTCGGGACTATGCAGAAACAACCTTCTTCAGCTGGGACAGAAACTAGACTGTGGGTGTGGTGCCTCTATTGTACTGGGTAGTGATGAGAGCAGAGCTCTCTACCAACTCTGGGGAATGTGGAACAGGAGTTGAGAGATGAGTGCTTCTGTGTTAAGCCACTGAGCTTTGAGGTTGCTTATTTCTACAGTTGTGTTGTTGAATTCAATGACTGGAGTTGGCATTGTTTCTGCATCACCTCTGCCAGGTATTTCCCTTTAAATGTCTGACATTCTCCAATAAGTCTAACCCTGGGGAAGAAGACAAACGTAGTTGCACCGACCTGAAACTCCTTCAGGAGGTGCTGTCTACCTCAGAAATGTCCCCTTCTTCTGGCGCACCTCCGCATACCTCGTCTGTTCTTCCCAAACATGTGTCTGGGTGTTCTTAAAAGACAATTGTCCATAATTCCCTGTGCAACCAGGACTCACTTCCAGAATCTTCCTCCCAGAAAGCTTATGCCCAGCTCCCTCAGGAAATCGTCGTGTGCTTAGCTGGGCTCTTGGCTCCTGTTTAGCCCACTTGCTGAATTCAGTTCACAGCACATTTTTCTAGAAAGTGACCCCTTGCCTATTAGTGATACTTCTTTCTCCCTCTGTTCTAAGTAAACATTCATATTGCTACACCCAGGGATCATTCTTGTAGATGTTGGGGGTTTATGTTGGCATAGTTTATGGGAGGTGCTGGAGATGAAACCTAGGTCAGCCCCATGCAAGGCTAGAGCCTTGCTCCTGTACTGTCTTTCCCGCCCAGACACTTGGATTTCTGCCTTTTCCTCTCTCCCCTTCCATAAAAAGGAGCAATTTCTTTCCACTGAGCCTGAGGTTGCAATGCAGCTTTGCAGTCAGGGGATGATCTCAGATACTGTAGCATCTTTCTAACCCTGGTGATTTCTGTGCAGCTACTTCTCACTGAAACTCATCTTTGTTCCATTTCTGATTTTCAGGCCATCCTTGCCTGTGTTTAAATCCCCCCACCCTGTTATTTTTAGATTTCATTTTACTCCTTATAAAAAGCCAGGAGTGAGATGAGACGACTTTCCTACACACACACACACACACACACACACACACACACACACACACACACACACCGCCCCGCCTTTTTTATTTATTTATTTTTTAATTAAAAGCAGATGACAAAGACAACTCAGTCACGGGATCTAATAGGAGTCGCTCTGTCTCTCTGGCTCCCATCTGAGCACTTCCTCCACCCATGGACCAAGCAGAGCAACAGTGCTAATTGAGTCTCCTTTGCTGTTTCTGGAAGATAATGCACATTATCTAAGCAGATGGCTACCAGGATTCCATTAGAAAGCTGCATGTGCTCTTCTCCCCTTTCCACTCCCACTTACAGAGTGATTGTGTTTTAGAGATGGAAAGAAGCTTCTCCCATCATCTTCAAATTATGGGGGAGGAGCCCAGAGCAGTGGGGACATCAAGGTAAGGGCCTGAGAAGGCCCAGCCTGCTGCTCCACTCCCCACTGCTTCCTACTGCGGAGCCTGTCTATGGAACCCATATTTCTCAGCCTGCCTCCGAGCCAACAGAGACCAGAGTTCCTTGTGGGAGGTTCCCTCGACCTCTCAATAACTGACACCGGCAAAGACCCATTCGTGGGGAAGTGCTGGGCTTCTGTCATTCTTCCGTAGGATCTTATGGTGGTTTACGTCCTTTCTATGCACTCCATGGTCTCTATGCATGTTGGCTAGGAACCTGGACAGTGGTTAACTCACCTGTTTACTCACTCGAAAACAAGTTAGTTCCCAAACAAACCATTTAGATTCAAGCTTCCGAGCCACACCATTCAGTGTGCTTGTTGCTGCAAAGATGTTCTGTTATCGTTTAGAGTTCCAAAGTACTGATCTCAGTGCTCCAGCCTCTCACACAGAGCAAGACCTAGCAGTTATGGAGGCCATGGCCTCCATAACTAGATCTATTTCGCCAGACTCATGCCTTTCTACTTTGCTTTCCTGAGTGTAAGAAGACTGTGGGACAGCAGTAAGCAAATGAAATCACTTGGAGACTGTGAGCAAGAGAAAACTAGGGAAGGCCACACAGGCATCCTCCAAAACATCACCTGGTGGACAGCAAAGGCACATTCTGGAATCTCTGTTCTGCTCACTCGGAAACTAGGGAGTCTTAGGGAGCACAGCAGGCAGGGCACAGACCTAGCAGGCACCCCACCCAGATTAGATTCCCACCACCCCATGGCTACCATAGCAGCATCATGGGGTGCAGCCCTGGAGCTCCCTGAGCACCACTAGGGGTGACTTGGGTGTTACCCCTAAGTGGTATAGTGTCCTCTAGCCCTGACACCGATCTACTGGCCTGGTTGACTGAGAACAGCCAGTGCTCTAATCCCACCCCCCAAGAAACTTAAGAAAAAATCACCACACTTGATTCCAAAGACAGAAATCTGGACTATCTCGAGGTATCACTTGGATCACTTGTCATCCTGTTGCTCATGGATTTGCTCGAGTGGACACCAGAAACTTCTCCATTCATCTCTGCTGCGTTCCAGTGTAGCCCAATGGCGTCTGTTCACTCCAGGAACACGAAGAGCATCATTCAGGGTCTTGAGGAAGAAGTTCGACCATCTCGTAGGTGGGTGGCCAGGCATTCTTTTGACATCCCGTGAAATCCAGTCAGTAATGGCTCTAGTTCAGCAGTCATCTCCAAATCACATTATGTGTCCAGGCCATATGATTTTTGACACCTTGGCAAACGAAGCAGCATCCCTGATCCTCAATCGTTGACAGAAGTTGGAACTCCAAATTTCTTCTCTCACTTGAGTGAAGCATGATACTCCAAGCATAGTTCTTTCGATTCCTTTTTGGGAAGGGAGTTAAGAGAGGTAAAGGAGGTAAGGTAATGCCTCGAGGTAAGGAAGACTTTATTACTAGAAGACATTCCCCGTCTGAGTGGCGCAGGGCGGGCCCGGCCTCAGGACCTCCAGTCTCCAGTACTCTCTCGTTCCCTATTTAATTCTGTCTGAGTCAGCACTCCAGCTGACTCCTGAGCTGGGGTCAGAGTCCTTTGGTGACAGTGTGGATGAGATGATAATTTTTAAAGGGTTCCTACCTATGGTTCTGGACTATAGCGGGTCAGGAGTTTGCCTCACGCACAGCCAACCGGGGTCGATCCTCAGCACCTAATATGGACCCCCCACCCCCAGGTCTGCCAGGAGTAATTGCTGAATGCAGAAGCAGAAGAATGCAATGCTCAGAAGTAAGCCCTGAGCACTGCCACTGTGACCCCAAAACCAAAATTAATGAATTAAATAAATAATAAGTAAAAGGTTCCTATCCAGAACCGCTCTAGGTGTGAGGCCAGCCTGTTCCCCGCAAATCTGTGCAGCTCTTCTGGGGAGACTAGGGCTTCCTCTCACGTCCCGAAGCTGAGACTCATTGGGGCATATGTCTCAACCATCCCGGGGGGAAGGAGTGTGCGGAGACAGTGTTCCTGTGAAGTGGGGCGGGGGTAGCCTGCATGGTTTCTGTCTCCCCACCCTATGACCCTGGAGGGGAGCTTAGAAAATAAAAGGAGGGTGAAGGTTGATGACAAGAGTGCTCGGGATCTCTACGTAGAAGCTTGGTGATATTTTGTGATCAGAAATACACTGTATGGGAAATAAACCCAAACTGCTGTTTGCCTTGATTAGCTGGTGGTAGAGTCCGTTTTTTAAGACCTCAGCCTAAGAGTCTTTGGGTGGGGAGGGAACTTACTGTCTATATTTCAGACTGATCTTGTGTGCAGAGTGAAAATAGGAGCTTGATTTCATCCTCAGCTGAAACATCAGGGAGATATTCACCCCCCTCTCCTCAGTGCCAGTTGCATGACCCTTACAAGACATTTCTCATCAGACCCAGAGCCCGACAAGGGTCAGGCCCCTCTATTCTTGCGTGCAGGGGGGCGAGGGGGCCGGGAGCGGGGTGGAGTTGGATTTTGGAAAGTACCTGGCATTGCTTGGGGCTGAGATGGTATCTGCACTCAAGAATCATTTCTGGTGGGGTTTGAGGATCATCCGTGGTTCTGGAGATCATACACAGACAAGCACCTTGCCCCCTGTACTCTCTCTCTCTCTCTCTCTCTCTCTCTCTCTCTCTCTCTCTCTCTCTCTCTCCCTCCCTCCCTCCCTCCCTCCCCTGGCCCCTCAGCTACTACTGTTAATCCTAGTTTTTCTCAGAAAATGGGAAACATGTGAACACAACCCATGTTGTGTTCCAAAGTGCCTTAATATACACCTAACCCCTCATGTGGCAACAGGCAAGTTGTTTGCTCTCTCTGTGGGTTGGTTTCTTGGTGGACAGTTGTGTACCTACCCCAAGGATCAGTATTGCATTTCTTCCAAGGTGAGTCTTAAAGTCAAGGAAGAAATCAGCATGTTCAAATGGAGAGGGAAATTATTTGGAGCACAAGAAACCCAAAGGGAAATGCTATACAATTCCAAGTAAGAGGCACTGCAGGAGCTGTTAAAGGAGAGTAATTGAGCCTTAAATCATTCCCACCCATAAATCACCCACAAGATCTGTGTTCCAGCAAAACAGGACCCCGCAATTGCTCTTGGAACCTGGAATGTCAGGTTGACCAATGAATCTGTAGCTTGTGAGCCATTCTTTGCTATCAAGGGGAAGATTATTTTAGTCAAGTAACATTTTAGGGCAACATAAAAAGAATCGTAAAAAGATTTAGATTTTGATGAACTCTGAGGCGCAAAAGCTGCATTTGTTCACATTTCCCTTTATAACGTCTGGAGTCAGGCCAGTACAGAGGCCCAGCTGTGCAGGAAGATAACCCAAATTTACTACTCAGTCAACCCATGTTGTGTTCCTTCATCCATTTCATCTTTAAGTCGTCTGAGAGGAAAATAGACTTCATATTATACATTCTTAGGTCAATTATAATACCAATGGAGTGTTGAAATGGATGGATCATTAACAGTCCAGTTTTCCTAAAACATAGAGTTTAGTACATCTGAGATGTGACTGAGTTTTGGTTTGTTGGGCTTACTTTGGGTTTGGGTTTGGGGCATTTAAATCAATGTGACCCACACCAACCTTGCTTCTTGATAAAATACTAGGATGTGGAATACCTGCCTGGTAATAAAGAATTCAACTTTACCCCACTGCTTCTCATCCCTTTCACTGTGGTTCACCTGTCCAGGTCCCCACATCCCAGCCACACATATGCCATAAATGGCAGCAGCCACCTCTAGTTTGTGGTGCCTTGTGCCATTGACCTTCACCACCTGCCAGGTTTATTTTAGCCCCATGGGATTTTGACTCAGCCTCACTCCCAGTTCTGAAACACTCACTAACACCTATAATGAAGCCTTCTCTTGCCATTCCTATACTAGGCACATTCTCCTTGAAGTTCTTAGCATCAGTATTCTGTTCTCAATCAAAGACATTAAGGGTTTACAATTTAATTTTTAATTGTTCATATCTGAAACCTTTCTGTATACTTGTTCTCCCACACCCAACACATAGAAGACTCTCCATATGTATGTGTCAATGAATAAGTGAATAAATTAATAGAGGCTGGAGAGATAGTTAAGCAGGTAGGGTACTTGCCTTGCCCACGGACAACTCAGGTTCAATCTCTAGCATCCCATATGGTCCGCTGAGCTCTGCCATGAGTAAATTCTGAATGGAGAGCCAGGTGTAACCCCTGAACATCACCAGGTGTAGTCCAAAAAACAAATCAAAAAATGAATGAATGAGTAAATAGAATGCTTTTCTACACAGCTTAACATTCCTAGTCTAAAATCAGCAGATTTGGGCTCAACCTTGTCAGTTACTCTTAGAACTAGTCGTCTCATAGATCTGGAGAAGTGAAAGTCAACAAGAGGAAAGAGAATGAGTCAAGTTACTATTGGGGTAACTTTCTTTGTGGTACCAATGGGCCACACTGCTTTGACCAGGCACAGAGGTGGCATGGGGACAAAACATGGTCATGAGTCCCAAATCCTCTGAAAACCAAGTGACCTGCATTCTATCCCTATTCAGTCACGGAGAAGCAGATTCCATGATCAATAAGTTAATGAATCTTCCTGTGTCAAGGAAAGTCCACAGACCTTCACCAGTGTGTGCACAATTCCTCCAACTCTGAAGGTTAAGTCAGGTTTCTCAAAGTCAGTGGAGCTGAACACTGATTTTGGGATGAGGGTGGGGGAGTGCACTGGAATAATCCAGAGGGCAGCAGTATCCTTGAGTGCAATTGGAGGGCACTTTCTGTGAGTTCCAAAAAAAAAATAAATTGTGAGGTCAGAGCGATAGAAGAGTGGGTAGAGCAATTGCCTTGCATACAATACATCTGACCTGCATTTGATCATCAGCATTGTATATGATCCCAGGAGTAATTACTGAGTATAGAGCCAGGAGTAACCCCTAGGCATTTCTGAGTGTGGCAAAAAAAAAAAAAAACCCTCTAGGTCAACTGAACACAAAACTTGCTGCCCCAGGAGATTAAAAACCCAGAAGCAGCCAGAGCCTCAAGATCCCTGACCTGGGATCCTCAGAACTGGGGGCCCACTAACCTCTCCCCTCTGACACACTGAAACCCAGGCAGCCCCCAAAAAAGCAGACTGGTGAGGGGAAACAGAAGCAGACAGGAGCTCCAAGGACTGAGCAGTCTGAGCATATTTGAAACAGAAAACATGGTAATGGTGCTTGAATTCAAATTCTCCCCGAAAATTATCCATGAAATAGGAGCTGAAAAAAATTAAGTTGAGATGTTACAAGATTGTGCTCAAAGCATGATCAGAACCACAGTACTGAGCAAGAGATTCAGAGTATTGATGACTTATTCCTGCACCTCATGGTGTAGAATCTGATGCTAATGCCTTGTGGACTTAGGGTGGGGGTTTGGAATAAAAAAAAGTGGGGAGGGCTGCAAGATGAGAAAAGACCCCGTTCAGCATCTGTCCACAAAGTCAGACATGCTGGCATGGATTACTATTATTATCCACAAAACCACCAGCAAGTCTGAAACTCAAGAGTCAAATGTTTGTGATGAGGTTGGATCTGGTTCTTCACACAGTGCTGCTTTAAACCACGTTTCCAGACAGTTCATATGACAGGAACACGGGCACCTCTTAACAAAACTCAACCTGCCTCTTCCCCAGGATCTTAGGCTCAGCAGGTTGGAGCTGTACGCAAGAACGTTTTTCATTCTCCCCAAGAGCTCTTAGAAAGAGCGGGCAGGTGGAAAGCAGGTTCTGGAGACAGTGGTTTTCCCTCCCACTGTGCTCCACAGACCTACCAGAACAACTTCCTGTGGGAGCTTGTTTTAAAGGGAAATTCTGGGGGCCACCCCACACTTACTGAGGCAAAAACTGAGCTGGGGGCAAGGAAGAGCGGGGCAGCAGTCTTCCCTCAAAGGGGCTGCGATGCACATCAACATTCAAGAAGCCCTGCCTTCATGAGTGAATGCCAGGGGAGGACGCCACAGAGCTCTGGTGAGTCCGTGTGTGACATTTAGGAACTGCCCTCAAAGCCCCCGAGAGCAGACATTCGAGACACCCGCTAAGCAGGCCAAAGGGCAAGGCATCGAGGCCAGCCAAAATGGTGCTTCATTTCCCCACCACTTCTGTGCTACAGCTGGGAGCATGGACAGGGAGAAGATTATCCTTTGTGAGGGAAAATGACCAGAAGCTGCTTCCCAGGAGTCACTGCAGAATTGGAAGCACATCCTTGGGCCAGTGAGGGCTCAACAGACTGGGGCACTTGCTGGATATGTGGGAGACACAGGGTACATCTCAGGCACCTCCTGGTCCTCTCTGGGTCTCTGAGGAGAGAAGAGAGGGAAAGGGAAGGGAGTGGAAAGAAAGGAAGGAAGGGGGATGGAGGGGAGGAGAAGGGAGGAGAGGAAATGAGAGAAGAGGAGAGAAGAGGAGGGGAAGACAGGGGAGAGGAGGAGAGGAAGGAATGGGAGGTGAAAGGGGAGGAGGGGAAAGGAAGGAGGGGAAGGGAAGAGGCACAACATCCATCCTCTTGAATGTCCCTCAAGACCAGCATGACAGGGGCAGGTCCTGGGACCGACCTGAAGGTGGAGTGCAGGCCTGACGGCTGTACCGGCATTAGGAAGGTCCGTTGCTGATCAGACTAGCTAAGCAAGCAGTGGCGCTGGGGATCTTGAGCAGACTGCAAAGAACCCCTGAAATACGCCTTCTGGCAGCTGGCGTCATCAGCCCCCATTCTCTCACCCTCAGAAGGCTCCTT
Organism: Sorex fumeus; assembly: GCF_029834395.1. NCBI lineage: Eukaryota > Metazoa > Chordata > Mammalia > Eulipotyphla > Soricidae > Sorex > Sorex fumeus. Next base: position 26,763,485 of record NW_026606066.1, read on the forward strand.
TCAGCCATGGCGCATTCAGCATGGGCATGCAGAGGCCCCTCCGGGGGGTTCATCACTGCTTCCCTGTCTGGCTGACATCATCTGTGAGAGATAGAACAGGTGCTGGCTTACAGTGTTGCTTCTGCTGCAGAATATGGGTTTGGGAGAGCAGTTGGAGCTGGTGTGGCCACACATGCTGCTAATCTTCCCGGATACCTGCATCCATCATTGCCCGTGGGGAGGGCAGGTGTCTGATCCTGGCGCACACTCTAACCAGCAGGGCCTTGCAGACCAACTCATCCACAGGGATCCAAAGGTGGGCAGGCTCGCTCACCTCCCATATCAAACGTGGCACCATGAGAGAAGCAAAATGTCTGGGATCTGGGAAGTTCTGTGGCACTGCGAATGAAGCAAACAAGATCCAAACAAGGGACCGGAGTTGACTCTTAACTGTGCACCTGACAGGAAGTGAAACTGCCCCAATCAGAGGTGCAGTTTCCAAACACCCCACCTGCCCGTGAGCATGTCCTCCAACCCACCCACCCCTCCTCTAGCCCTTCGAAAGAAGAAGAAATCGCTCCCTCTGGTTCCTATTTTTCCCCTCTAAATTTTAAGGGCAAGAGTAAAATTCTAAAATCAGGAGCCTGCATGTCCCCCGAGACACTTAAATGTAAGCTTGGACCAAGCACTCATGGTGCATGTATCACAGGCAACAATTTCACCCTGGCAGGGAAGTGGACTAAGTGACTTAATGGGTATTTTCCATCTCTAATTTCCATGATTAAAAGAAAGAGCTTGAGAGGGGTACATGTGGAGCCTATTGTGAGTTTGCCAATGAATCCTAATTTAGATCAAAGAGGGTCTATGTGACACTGAACCATAAACACCCTAGTGTGCGTTACTTCAAGGAAGTTGTTAGCGTGTCCCCGATGGCTATTATGTGATATAGTTGCGCTCTAGAGCTGCGCCCTTTAATTACTAATATAGAAGAAAATCCCATATAAGAGGGAGGAATGTAAATGAGACCTCTGCTCTTTTGAACATTTTATGCATTTGCCAAATTAAAATTTGCTGTGGACTTTGGTTTTCCCCTGATCATGGTCGGTAGTGATCACTTGGCTCATGGGATTAAATGCGACTTTCCAAAACCTATTTCCAATCGGTGTGCAGATTTCAGGCCTTTATGAAGATTTTTGTACTGAGACGTGGATCATCAGAACCAGATTGGGAACAGGGGCTTTGAAGTTTTCAAAGGTAGAGAAGAAATCCCAGTTCTTTCTCATCTTTCTTTGCAACGTGTGTTCCTCAACCTAGAAGGAGGGGGCTGTGCCCCAAGAAAGGAGTCTAAGGAGTCCAGAGGTACTGCATCCCTCACGTTCATGCCCTACCCCTGATAGGCATGTGCAGAGAAGCTTCTGTGCAGAGAAGAGGGGGCTTTGGGGAGCCCGGGTCTGGATCTGCAAGCATAACCACATTCACTGATGGGAGTTGGGGGGCGGGGTGGGAAATCATCACTTACCCTGGACTTCAAAGCACAACCTAAAGATGAGGCAACCACACACACCACCTTGAAGATCCGGGTGGAAACCATACTTTCTACCCTAGGATTCTCCTGACCTCCACCTCCATGTAACCAAAGACAACTGCTTTGCGTTTCAATTAAGAGCTAAGCTCAGGAGCCAGACCTCTGCGGGAGCAAAGATGCCCATGACACGAAAGGCCCACCTCAGCACTTCCCCATCAGGGCCGGGAGAACAGCCCTGCCCAATACTCTGTCTTGTTCACTAAAGCAAACTCCTTTCTGCCATCTGTCTCCCACGCACAAAAGATAATAATAATAAAATCACTGCTTAATGAGTAAACTAAGTAGAGGCTAATTCCCTGCTAGATCATATTGTGTTCTTCTCCAAAGGATGCCATATTCTCAATGAGGCGGAGAGCACAAGGGAGCGTGCGTGATCGTGCAAGAACAGGGCCGCCTAAAACCCAAACCCGAGGCAGCATATGTCAGTGTTTAAAGTCCCATCAAAGAAACAGCCAACTTTTCAGCTGTAACCCAAATATAAATTTTCCTTACCCTGTCAATTAGCAGATTACAAAACTTGTGTAGCAGGAAGACCATTCTGCCCGCAGAGCCGGAGTGTCTGGAATGACTCCAGGTCAGACAGATGGTGTGGAAAGGGGGCGCAATGAGACGTTCCCTCGCAGCAAAAGCAATTGTGCTTCCATGTGGCAAATGTAACCTTTGAAGGGCTGAGCTGCAAGGTGAGGGGCGCTCTGCACAGCTGGAGGAATCTGCAGGTATCACGAGTGTCCTGAGCATAGCCCTGAGAACACCCATGAGCAGGCTGGAGGGAGGCAATGAAAGGAAAACAGACTGAAACACAGAATGGAAACCCCATTTGTTAGCACCTAAGATGTGTGCCCCCGCACCCTCATGGACCTAAAAAAATCAAGTACAGAGTTTCTGCAAGTCAGGATTGTTCATGCTCTCTCTGGAATGCTGACTATACTAGGGCAGGTGGTGATGTAACAAGGGGATGACAAAGCACAGTCACTAGACTATTGTTAAATGCCCCCTGGATTTAGCACAGACTTCGACAGAACCAGCTCACTGGAGACCACCTACTTGGCAGCCCAGGAAAGATGAATGCATAAGCTGATTATTAAGGGAGCGTGAGGATAGTAATCATTGAACTTTTTTTAATGATTTTATTTAGTTTTGCTGGATGTCTACCCCCAGCTGTACTCTGAGACTACTTTGAGCATGCTACTATAATGGAAGGAGGGGGCTCCCCAGGGGGCTCCAGAAAACATGTGGTGTTAGGCATCAAACCAGGGGCTCCCGCATGCAGAGCACAAGTACCCACCCTTTGAGCTATCTCATCTTCCCTAAAATTTTAAAATGTAAACACTAATGAATGGCATTTCATCTTTTTTGACATGAACTACCTTTCATTAGACTCAAAGAGACAACAATATTTTTCATCAGTCAAGGTGCTTTTGTGGCTGTCTCTTTAATTAAAGATCCCTTAATTTAAAGACGCAGAAGCGTCCACCAAGCCTGCAACAGAGAGTGACTCTCATCCTTTGGGAGTTAGGAAAAGAAAAGAACCCGACAAAGAACCAGGCACATTTGGGCAGTCGCTCAATGCACAGGTATTCCAATTCCCTTTCTATTCATCCATTCATCCATCCATCCATCCATCCAACCATCCATCCTGTCAAAAGCCTGTTTTATTCTCCACTTGCGTCTCATGACCTCACCTCACCTTCCCCCAGTTGCAGCATAAGAGGAGTTGCAAATGCCAAAAGTTCCAGTCAAACTTGGGGGGCCAAATGTGGCTCCATGGAAGAGCACTTGTCCTGGGATCAGTTCCTGGCACCACAGAGAGAGAGAGAGAGAGAGAGAGAGAGAGAGAGAGGAAAAAGAAGAAGAAGAAGAAGAGAGAGAGAGAGAAATCAGGTCAAACTTTTGTCTTCCAGTGGAGAAATGGCACCTGATGGCATGCTGACGAGCTAACGCAATGCAAGAGAACCTGGTGTCTCTACGCCCTGCCTCTGAGCCTTGCTGTGTCCCCGTCTTGGCAAGTGGAGCCCGATTTTACACTATGAAGGGGTCTGCATCCAAGCATGAGTTGGAGACTTTCCTTTAGGCAAGACTCCAGAAAGAGCTCCTGTGTGCCCCGGACTCTGGCTCCACCCAGATGTCTGTCTTCTGCCCCGTGGGGTACCTTTGCTCTTCTTTCCCAGGGCCTTCTGCCACCAAACCCTAATCCTTTTCCTTCTGCCATGTCTATGCACCCCCTCCCACAGAGGCCACCAGAAGTCTGCTGAGGCTTTCCAGCAGCTTTAGCAAAAGGGATCCATCATCCACAGAGACCTGGCTTCCTGTCACACACTCTTAATCAACAGAAATAGAGGAGAGGGCTCTGGATGATAGCTCAAAGAGCTGAAGTATATGCTTTGCTTGCAGGAACCTCAGTGTGGTTCCCTGAGCACTGACCAACGATAGCCCAGGAGTGTGCCCTCCATCAGCAGCAAAATTTAAAAAAAAAAAAAAAAGCTGGGAGAAGCTGGATGTCAGGTTCTGGGTACACTCACCCTTATTAGAGAAAACAGAAACGCAACCGCATGTGCTGCAGCAGAGGGTTCAGAACCAAAGGGGTGTCCACCCGCCACGCCCAGGGGGAAATTTCAAGGCTAACTAGCTCCACTGCTTTCCCTTCAGAAGGACCTGTCAGGAGCACGAGCCAATGATTAAAGCCACAATTAACTTGGTCCTCAATGCAAACTTTCCAACCCAGGCACCTGCCCTATAGCCACGCCCAGTGCAGGAGAAGGGGGAACAGCACAAAGGCCTCATAGAAGTAACAATGGCCTGTTTTAATGTTGGCAAAGTAGAACTGACAATTATGCTGTTAATTGATAGTTATTTCCATGAGTTGTCGTCCATGGAGATTGTTCCGATTAGCAATGTTGTTTCTGCATTGTGATCACACCACTGGGCGTCTGCAGAAAAGCTGCTGTATTCAGAGGCAGACACTCGCTTCCCTCTCAGACAGGAAAAGGCGCTGAGCCCCTTTAAAGAAGCAGATGATGTCTGAAGGAGGCTGGAAGTTAGGGAGTCTGGTGAAAATGTGATTTTCAGCAGAATGCTAGCTCCATGAAATATGTTAAAGAAGTTCCTTTCTCTGTAAATAACGTATGAATTAGGCGGAAGGTGGAAAATGGGGCAGCGTCCTCGCAGTGGAGTCAGCAAATCAGGGCCCTACACTACTGCTGAGTACAGGGAGATAAGCAGATAACCTCCTTGCCCTGCCACTTGTTCCTGCAACTCAGAACACAGCTGATTCCTTTTTTAGGGAGGACAGCAGAGCTAGAAGAACCCCAGGAAGTCTAGTTTGAAGGAAATTCATTCGGAGCCAGGACTACACAGTTTATAGCTATTACCACTGGGGGGAGAAGGGGCAGATGCATGCCCATCAGTGTGTGGAGGAACAGGCAGTGCCAAGAATCAAACCCAAAACTCCCACATGCCGAGCATCCCTTCAGTCAGTTGTGTTCTCTCCAGTCCTCACGCTACATCTTTATTTATTTATGGGCTTGGGGCCATGCCCAACATTACCTAGGGCTCGCTCCTTGATCTTTGTTCAGGGGTCTCTGCTGGCAGGGCTCAGGGATAGAACCAAGTCATCTGTGTGCAAGATCAGAGACTTAACTCCTTTACTGTCTCTACCTCACTTTATGTTTTAAACAAACAAATCAATTCCAACGTCTTAAAGTTTCCAGTGGATTTCAACTGTGGACTGGATTTCAGAACAGTCCTACTTCTTACTGCATATAGAAACTCTAACCAAGTGTTCCTCGACCTTTCTACACCTGCAGTGGCGGGTAGAAGATGCTGCTCTAAACTAGAGTCATCCCCCACCCACCCCAATAGAGCCCAAGCAGTCGAAAACCTCCAGAACTCAATAGCTGCCATTCTCATGGCCAATCTCCATAGGCTCAGATGCCTCATGCATGAATGAATCTGCTGAAAAACTCAGGTATGTGGACTTTATGACTGAAATTTCCAGGATCTCACAGAGTCAGAGACGGGTGGCCTCCCCCCATCCTCCTGTTCTTCCAGGAGTCTGGCAGTCACGTCCACGAACTGCTTTGGCAACATATAAGCTCATTAAGTAAAGTCACCATCCAGTTAAAAATTTAACTCCAGCTGTATCACCTTATTTAAAATTTTATACACCACTGATGTACCAGGAATAGCACACCACATTGGATGGCATATAAAGTAGAAGGTAACCAATCTCTATTAAAAAAAAAAAATAGCACTCAAACTTTCAACCTGTAACAGCATGTTAGTAACCGCTTATACAAGGCTCCAGAGTGAGATGCAACAATCTTCACACACATTCTTCTAAGGAAACCTTTTTTGATCACTTTTAGCTAATTATCACAACAAGCAAAACAAAATAAATAATTTAAGGCTTGCTATTGGGGCAGGTTTGGGTGGTGATTGGGAAAATTTTAAATAATGGTGGTGGGAATGTGTAATGATGGTGGGATTGGTGTTGGAATATTGAGTGTAATAAATTATTGTGAACAACTTTATAAACATAAAATTAAATTTAGAAATAAATAAAATTTTAAAAATAAACTAGAACCATCCTGTCAATAACATGCTGAAGTGTCTTTGAATCCGTAGGCAGTCCCTGGGGAAGTCCCTGCTGGCATGCCCCTCCTTTCCCCCTGCTGTCCTGGCAGTGCTGGCCACCAGGGACGGCTGCCTCCTCCATCTGGGAGATGGGGATCTGTTGGGACCTGAAGCATCATCAGGCCCCATCGTAGAGCCTCTGCCTGAATATGGACAAAAAATACTGTGGTTTGTTTCTCCTTACATCCTGTTAATTAGGACAAGCTATGGATCTGACAACAACTGGCAAGAGGCAGCAGTCAGCCTTTCCCTACCTGCAAATTGGGACCTGGGCTCATTTGGCCACACCCAACTGTGTAAAGGGCTTATGCTTGACTCCATCGTCAGGGCCCACTCCTGGTAGTATTTGGGGACTAAAAGTGGTGTCAGAGATCAAACTCGAGTCAGTCACATGCACCACTGGGAGTCACTCTCAAGCACAGAATCAGGAGTACCCCTGGGCACCACCTGGGTATGGCTCCAAACCCAATCAATCAATAATGAGAGTAATCGATTATTGTCCATAAAATGTCCATGTGTCCATAATAGTATAGCAAGAGATTAAGTGAATCAATGGAAAAGAACAGCTATTTGTAACAACAACAAAAAGTCTAATAACTAGAGAGAAAATGAAGAGAATAGAAAACAGAAGACGACTATAGAATAATGTAGTAATCACTGCAGTAGGCAAGACTACCTGAGGGTTTCTAAAATAAATAAGCAAGAATGTTCCAGGAAAAAATAAGATGTGTGCATAGTTTCATAGTATTGCTCCTTTCTCAAAAATTATTAATATGTTAGGCTGGAGCAATCGTACAGCAGGCAGAGCATTTGCCTTGCAGAAGGTCAATACAGGCTGGATCCCCAGTATCCCATGATACCCAGAGTTCTTCCAGAAGCAACCCCTGAGCACAGAGTCAGGAATAAGCCTTGAGCACTACCAGATGTGGCCCCCAAACCAAAAATATTAATATGTTGGAAACAGAACTGTAGTTTATGTTTATCAAATCACATTCAAATATGAGCCATGAGAGTCACACACCGGTGTCAACAAGTTAGATACAAAGAAAGGGTGACAGAGTAACTTTCTACTGGAACACCCACAGATGCCTCTCTCAGCAAACAGTGCCAGCAAGTGACACAGACGTTGCTTACCCCCGCACCATGGGCTGAGAATATGCACCTTCCCTAGCTCATCTTACGGCAAATGCAGCAGCCTCAATCTCATGTGAGAAAGCACCAGATGGCCCCAGACAGATCACTGAATACTCTAGACCCAGGAACCATGATTCTTCCAAACCACCAATCACGGGGTAAGTGTTTAGGACAGAAGAGACAGTGGAGATGTGGCACTTATATGCCACTGTAGCATGTGGGGCATACTTGGAAGGGGACATTGGTGACATTCAGAGAGGCCTTGGTTTCTTTGCATCATGCCAGAGTTCTGGTCTCAGCTTTGTCACTGTGTCATCCTTGAGTGAGACACTAACATGTGGGGAAGTGCGTGAAGGGGCTTTCCAAGCTATTTCTGTAACTTCTCTATAAGCATTAAATTATTATTTCAAAATAGGTCTTTATTAGTTCAGTGTAAAAGTCTATCTTAGAAAAGGGTGAGCAAGAAAGGCAGCTAAAAGTTCCCATCCCCAAAGTGCTCCTAAAGCGCTTCCTGCCCCAAGGAGATGGCTCAAAGGGTTAGAGCAGCTGCTTTGCACGTCAGAGGACAGATTTGATCCACAAGGACACAAGGACACTGTCTGATCCCCTGAGCACCATAGGATACAGACCCGAAGCTTAGAGCTGGGAGCCAGCTATGCCTAGCCCCCAACCCAACCATAGAATCACTAGCTGTGGCCTCCAAAAAAAATAAATAAATAAAGACCTTTGAAATGTTTGTAAATCTGACTCTCTAATTTGCCTAACACTTCTGAACATTTTGGCCTATCACTTGAATTTCCTTATTTGTTTTGTTCTGGACCACACCTGGCAGTGCTCTAGAGTTCCTTCCAGCTTAGTGCTCAGGCGTCAACCCTGATGGAGTTTAAGGGACCATGGCAGAGCCCAGAATGGAATCCAGGCTCGATGTACTTTTTCCTCTGCCTGTGAATTCATTTATTACATAGGAATACTCCCTACCTAAATAATGTACCTGGAATGTACTAAAAAACTTATCTCTCAAATATCTTCCTATCATCCAGGCTGTAGAAGACAAAAATCAGTGTCCATTTCATTTTGGTTTTAAGACCATAAAATGTGAATGCAGTGATCAATAGTATGACGTTGTTAGTATCAATTCAGAGCCTATCTAGAAAAACAATACATTCCCAACCATTAGCAACTTAGCACCAGTTTCTTAACTAGATAGACCCCCTCCCCCAAGGGTCTTGCAGCAACAGGAACTGAGTCACTTTTTAATGACAGATCAGAAGGGACAAGATATTTGAAGTCTAAAAGGAGAGAAATGGGTAGTGTGCTGACATTAGCGGTATTAAAGAATACCACAGGGACAAGGAAAAGCCTGCCAAGGATTTCTGCCATGGCCGAACAGACAATACATGAGGTAAGGTACTGGCTTGTATCCCTCTGACCCTGATGCAAAGCTCCTGAACCATGTATGGTTCCCAGAGCACCACCAGGTAGGGTCCAAATCCCAGTCTCCCTCCAAAAAATAAAATAGAGATTTTTTTTTTTAAGATTCTTGACCTCGGCCTCCCCCTGCTCTTCACAGCAAACCTATTTTAGCAGTGCTTAACTGACACCAGTTACTCCTGAACAAACATGAAGTAGGGACTGAAACCCAGAGCAAGCTTCTCTTACCCAGCCCTGAGTCCCGGGGGCTGCTTCTGTCTGAAGTGACACAGGTTTGAAAGCAATGTAAAAGTCTCAGAGCACAGCCCTGCATTAGAGTAATCCCCCAGCTTTTCAGCCACAGAGAGAAAGAGTGCCCTGAGATTTCCTGGCTGCATAGTCTTCTAACTTCGCAAATGTAGCAAAGGACCTTGTTGCTTTGCATCTCAAGAGTGCACCTAGGCCACTGCATCTGTCATCCTCCAATCCTGCCACCGTATCCTGCCCCTCCTTAGTCACTGGCACTTGTTTTGAAGGAGGCAGGCAGCAGAGGCCAGGAGGCCAACTCAGAAAGAACTCTGCAGCAGGTTATCAAATTGTTGTCAACGGCAGGGCTCCTGGAGCAATGTGGCGGAAATCTGTGTGTGCTGAGGACGGTGTAGGCAGCAGGTTTGAGGAAGACAAAGAAACTTCCATTCTGCTAGAAGCCTCTATGAAAACCAAAAGTGAAACAACTTTTCCTCTGCTAGTCTGCTGCTTGCTTTACTAAACAAACAGCTTGTGCTGGAGACAGGAACCACCCTGCCCTGGAAGCGCTTCCTCCCCAGCACTGTCAGTACTGCATTCCTCTACACAACAGCTTCCGACAGACTCCAACAAGGGGAAAGTGGCAGGTTAGCGCATTTTCTCTCCAGTGCAGTACAGAGGGGCCCAGAGCGAGTTCCATGTGGCTTAGGCCATCCTGCCAAGTGAAGATAAAAGGCAAATAAAATTCTCACTGGGGCTTTGCCCAAACTCTCCCGCACATTTTCCTCTGGTCCCACTTGAAAGCTCACAAGACAGTGGGCTGCAGGCGTCTTACAGGAACCGTTGCCACCTCTGCCAGCAGCACACAGCTAGGCCACAATGGCCACGGTGCCCAAGATCTTCCAGAGGAAGCTTGCTGGAGTGATGACCACTGACGTGACTTCCTTGGTTTCTTCCGGCCAAGGATCATGTAGATGCTACAAGTAGAGGAGGCAGCGTCCCTAGAGCCCCTCACCATCACCACCAACAACAGCTTTGCATCAGAGGCACCATCTGCCCTTGTCCTCTTCCTCCTTTAGAGTCTGCTCTTGCATATAATATTTGCATAAAATTAAGAAGTCCTAAGGCTGGAAAGATAGTACAGCAGGTAAGGTGCTTGCCTTGCCTGCAGACTACCCAGGTTCAATCCCTAGCAACTATATGATTTCCCTAAGCACTGCAGGAGTAATTCCTGAGCATTGCCAGATGTGTCACTCCCCATCAAAAAGTAAGTCATATCTCCACATGGGTCACCTAGATGTAAGAATGATACTCTGGAGGCAGGAGAGATAGTACAGAAGCAAGCACACAGCACTCAACAGACCTAGTTTTGACTCTAAGCACTGCCGGAGAGCAGTCCTGAGCAAAGAGATAGGAATAACCCTGACACATTACCAGATTGTGAGCCAAAACCCCCAATAATGAATAAATAAATAAGAATGTGGTACAGGGGATCAAACCCAGGCGTCCCACATGGAAAGCAAGCACTCAGCCTGTTAGGCTACCATCTCATCTCCACCAACGCGACTTTGGAAGGATAGCACCCTAGCAGAACTTTCCTCAATCATACACCAAATCTTTATTGCCTATTCTTACTACCTTAATTAATATGCTTATTTCTAAGTCTGGAGAAAATTGTGGTACTTGGCAGATACACCTACCTGTCTAATTTACCATTCTATCCAGGCAACTTCCTTTCCTTTATGGTAGGCCTTGCACCTTGGGACAGCCTTTCATCAGCCCTCACCCTAGTTTAAATGACCTTTTCCATCTTTCCATAACAATTCAGGGCACACCCATAAATTAGATCTCAAAGGAACTTCCAGTTCCCTGGATTTCAAATTGTGGCAAAGGTTACTTTACATTTCAAACTCTTCTCTCATTTTTTATTTCAGTTGTAATGAACTACATAAAATAACTCATAAGACATCAATTCTTAAACCGTACTCAAAAGATGGAAAGATTAATATTCACTGCACAAGATCTGGAAAAAATAAAGTCTATGTTGCTCATAATGGCAAGTGTGGTTGTGGGTCATGAATCTGGTCTAAATCACTAAAATCCATTAAAAAAAAATAGCTACAACTTGTTCATAAAACACCTCTTGCAAGACTTTCCCTTGAAAAACGTTAGAAGGTAATGAAATACCAGATAATGGGATGTATTAATTAGTTCTAGCAAAGTCAGAGAGGCTCCACTTTATGGTCTCAGCGGTGTATGTCACAGGCTCTGCCCCCAGAGACACCACCCTCTTAGACACCAGGTTCCAATAGCCATGGGTAATAAGGCTCCTTCTGAACGCTGACCTCCAGAGCTCACACATCATTTCTGAGTCTCAGCATCATTTTGTGTCTTCCTATATGTTCCTAGATCAACAGAATGATTCCATTGTATATTTGTAGGATTTATCTATCTCATGTTAATTTAAAAATGCCTTAGGGTAGAATTATTCATATCACTGTTTTCATTTATAAACCTGTAAATAGAGAAAGATAAACAGGGGGTGGGGGGTGAATAAAAGAATCATTCTGGAATCAACAGAAGCATGACCTGTGATTTGTACCAAGATGTGTTCCACAAATCCAGCTTCCATGACATGGAAACATTAGCACTGTTAGCACTGTCCTCCCGTTGTTCATCGATTTGCTCGAGCAGACACCAGTAACATCTCCATTGTGAGACTTGTTTTTACTATTTTTGGCATATCAAATACACCACGGGGAGCTTGCCAGGCTCTGCCATGCAGATGGGATACTCTCGGTAGCTTGCCGGGCCCTCCAAGAGGGACGGAGGAATCGAACCCAGGTCAGCCGTGTACAAGGCAAATGTCCTACCCACTGTGCTATCGCTCCAACCCATAAAAACATTATTTATGGGTATTTGTAAGAGCAAATTTTTAAGAGTTCAGAAAAAAATACCAAAACTCACTGTCCACATTACATATAAACCTAACTTATTTAAAACTATTATCTATCTTTGGCAGGTGTGTCGGTCACATTTCATAAAGACAATGATTGCTATGGATGCTGAAGGGAATATTAGTTTTTCCTGATTAGGAGTTACAAAAGGCAATAAAATTCTTAAACTTAAAAATAATAATAGGGGTTGAAGTGATAGTACAGCAGCTATGGCACTTGCCTTGCATAGTGCCAACCTGGGTTCGATCCCTGGCACTACATATGCTCTCCCAAGCACCCTCAGGAGTGATCCCTGAGCACAGAGCCAAGAGTACACCCTGAGCACTGCCCAAAAATCAAAATACTAATAATAATTTTGATAAACAGATCCTGTCATTGAGGATCAAGTCACTGAAGAGACCAAGTCCATGTTCAAAATTTCAAATTAAAACCAGATCTATAGACCATCATGAAAAAATGTGAACCCAAAGAAATAAGAAAAATGTAAAACTGAAGTTAAAAGAGATGATCAAACAGGATTTTTTTTTCTTTAAGAAAATGCTTTTTAGAACAATGTTTAGAACTTACTCCTGGCTCTGTGCTCAGAGATCCCTCCTGGTAGTGCTCAGTGGAACCATACATAGTGCCAGGATCAAAGCAGGGTTGACTGCATGCAAGGAGTGTGCATTAATCTCTGTACTATTTCTCTGACCCCCATTAAAAAAAAAACCTTTTTATGTCAAGGGATTGGCTCAATAGCACAGGGCATTTGCCTTACACAAAGCCAGCCTGGGTTTTTGATCAAATGGATTCGATCACCAGCATCCCATATATTCCCCCAAGCACCACCATGAGTAATTTCTGAGCACAAAGTCAGAAATAACCCCTAAGCACTGGTGGGTGTGGCCTCCGCACCCAGCCCCGTAAAAATAATAATAATAATAATAATAATAATAATAATATGTCTAGTTTCTCTCACAAAATATGAATTTTGAGGGAAATTCTCACATGGATTCACAAAATCTTGCTTACCCTTTCTTCTCCTTGCATTTTTAAGATTCCATTGTAAACTTTACCTATGTTCTCAGGTTTCCCAGGTCATTAGCTATTCTGTACAGTATTTATTATCATTGTGAGCTTGTGAGCTCTCCACAAAAGTAGAGGTAATTTTCCCATGAACGTTCACTAAGTACTGACACATTTACACATCTCTGAACAGAGATAATTTTGAAATGATAAAATAAGATTACTATCTAAGCTTCATAATGACCCACTTGATTTCACAAAAGAATTCAAAGGGAGGTAGGGAAATCCACCAATTACTCACTGTCAAAAACATATTAAGACACATCAAGACAAGTGTACAGTTGTTTGGATAATCTGTGGAAACTCTGTATTCTCTGAAATTTCTCTCAAGCTTCATTTCAATACTTAACTCTGATAACAGTACCCTTTAGTTTCTAAGAAATGCTTTAATAATCTTGAACCAGGGGGGAAAAACAATCAGCAAATATTTATAACAAAAGGTGTACAGACACTAATACTATAATTATGTACCATAATAAAGGATATAACTCAATTTCCTAAACGACAGTTTGCCTGAAAATGATTTGGGGACATGTTCAGGGATGTAGCAATTTGGTAGTTGGAAAATCATTTAAGCAGCAAGCAATGTGGTCTGCTTAACCAAACCACAGATCAAATATAATTAAAGGGGGGGAATGGAAAATATTGTGGGCTTAACTTTTTTAAAAATTGGGTAGAGATTTTTCCTGACTATAATCCTCTCTTGTTAAAAGTCTTAGTGTAAAGAAGGACTGCTGCAAAAAAACGTGAAGACATGGCCCATCCTTCCAGGTGATTCCTTTTACCACTCGTACACAGACAGACACAGGGGGAAAGAACAGAGCAATGTCTAGATGGAAAGCTGGTAAGTCTAAATACGTAATCCTCTTCCCTCCAAAAATTCTGTACTTGTCCTCTTTTATAGTCCGTTAGTTGAATTAGCACACAAGAAAATGCAGCAGTAAGAAGAAACAAAAAGAAATAAATCTGAAATTAACAGAAAACAAGACCACCTCCCACACACCCACACACACCGCCCCCCCCCCCATACACACACACAATGCTTGTTTCTACAAAACCTGGTTATTCTCATCCTTTTCTACTATTATTCTCAAGTTGCCTGCAAACAAAGACATGAGCAGGGGAGGCAGAGAACAGAAGACAAGGGAAAGCATCATGCTCTCTAGCATCCATCTTTGGTTGCTTCAGCAAGTTCAAATTTTTCTTAGATTCTCCCATCAACAAAAAGTCTTCTGAATATCCCAAGATCGGCATGACTTGGTTACCAGCAATGTCACACTCAAGACTAGAAGGGCTATTTCTTTTAAGATCCAGTATCCCATGGGGATATAGCAGAGATGGAGTGAAAGCCTGAGAACCAATGGCCCCCTTGCCGGGCGCAGGCTGGTGTCACAAGTTACACAGGATAGGCTCCAGTTCCGGGGACCAGAGTGAGCTGACCACACAGTGTGCAGAGCACCTCTTTGTTACAAGTTCAAACGAAATCTTGCCATCAATTTCTCCTTCTCCCTGTGATGGGAGATACCCACAATCTGTTCTACTGTTGGCAGTTTCCCAGTGGACATTGTCAGCTGCCCCTCTGCTGGAGCAGCACAGTTGCAACAAACAGAAGCATCTCAGACAGAAGGAACAAAAAATGTGACCCACTGAGTCACAGGCACAGTAGCAATGGCATCTAGCCTCCCACCTAGGAGTATACAAAATAGATGGACATGGAGAGTATCACACTGAGTGAAATGAGTCAGAAGAAGAACAGATATAGAATGACTGCATTCATTTGTGGTACATAAAAAATATATAGCAGAAAACTAATGCCCATGGCCAGAGAAAACAGGGGCTAGGAGGACTGGTCAATGGTTGGAATCAACCACAAGGGTGTGGGGGGCAGAGGATAGGTAAAATAGAGAAGGGACCAGTATGACAATAATAGCTGGAAATAATCACACTGGACAAGAACTGAGTAGGGATGCTTCTGATAACCTTTCAGTATCTGTATTGCAAACCATAATGCCCAAAGGTGGGTGACGAGGAAGAGAGAGAGAGAGAGAGAGAGAGAGAGAGAGAGAGAGAGAGAGAGAGAGAGAGACAGAGAGACAGAGAGACAGAGAGACAGAGAGAGAGAGAGAGAGAGAGAGAGAGAGAGAGAAAGGAGAGAACACCAAGGCTGCAACTACCACAAGCAAAAAGAAAGACAACCTTCTGAGAAGCTCATGGTGAGCTCATTAGTGAGACAAGCCAGAGCCCAATACCATGCACAAACGACTGGCCCGATGGGCAAGAGAGAAATCAAGACATGAAACTGCCAAAAACAAAGCGATCACAACTTGGTGCTGCTACTTCTTTGAGTTGTGTGGTGGGTGTGACCCAGAAGTGAGAGATCTGACTGGCCATTTGATAGATGTCGGCCTGGAGCCTCTTTGCTTTCACAACTGTGAAAAGAGACTGTTTTTTCTATCCTAGCAGAGCAAAACCAAAGTGGAATTTCTGTTTGCAGCTTGCGCCCCCAGCAGCTCTCAAGTAGCAGGGACTGGAGATGGGTAGGGGAGGACAGCCTCAAGAACAGGCATGACCACATGGGCTGGAGTCCAAAACTCCATCTCCAATAATGGTCAGACCCGCTACCAAAGCAAAAAATTGCTCCCTATGAACCCCCCTCCCCCAGACTTTTGCAATTGGTTGCTAAGGAACCCAGCAACAAAGCTACAACTGAGGGGTAGGAGAGAGAGAACAGTGGTTTTACATGTGGCTGATGGGGACTCACTCCCTGCCACCACATATGGTCACCTGAGCACAGCCAGAAATGATCCTTCAGCAGAGTGAGGAATAAATCCTGAGTACTTTTGGGTTCAAAAAGAAAATAAAAATGCCACGACTGAGCTAGTACCGCCCCACCCCTAGGGATCCCACACATTCCTCTGCCCCATCATTCCCAGCTGCTCGCATCTTTCTCTCCTCCGTTTATCCTAAATTAAACCCTGGGACATAGGAAATGTCTCAAATACTGCTCCTTTATCTTTCTGCCAACTGAAGAGGGGCACCCAGACAATAGAAGCCTCTGGCTTTGAGTGCTGTTGGCACCCATTGTCCCGTCCACTCTTCTCAAGACTTCACGTGGTGGAAAATTGTTTTTTCTTTCCTAGTGGACAGAAAAAGCTGGCTCTGTGTGTGTGTGTGTGTGTGTGTGTGTGTGTGTGTGTGTGGAGTCATCCACGTCCATCTCAGGGTGGACTCACTGTCTCAGCATGGAGTCGATGTGCCTCAGCACTGACTCAGCATTGAGTCTGGCTAGAAAAAGAGACCCTGGAAGCAACTTTTCTGACTTGGCTTTTCTCCTAGCCCAGATTTGGCTTATCAAATAAGCCTGGAGCTTCACTCTAGTGCCTAAACAAGTAAGCCTCTGTCTTTCCCTTCGAATGCCTCTGGAGCGTTATTGGGCTCTCTCATGTCGTCAACTCCTAGCCAAGTGGACAGCGGGCAGCACTCAGGCTCTTGAATGTGAAAGGGTTGATGTTCCCAATGGCACATCTGTGGACACTCAGCGGTTATTCTGTAGCTCTTAGACGGACATGTCTAAGGGGAAGACAAAAAGTCTCCCTCTAACTTGGAAATGAGGGGCTAGATAGAGAATACAGTAAGTAGGGAGTTTTCCCTGCATGCAGTCAACTGATTTTAATCCTCAGTATCCTATATGGTCCCCTGAGCACTGCCAGGAGTGATTCCTGAATGCATAGCCAGGATTAACCCCTCAAGCATCCCCGGGGTGTGGTCCACCAATAAACAAAAAAAAAAACTAACTTGGATGTGACAGAATATGTCATTAGACTTTAAAAGTACAAGAAACTGGAGAAGACAGAATTTTTTTAAGACAAGAGGGTAAGTATGGTCAAAATGTCACCAGCTCCTCCTGACTACATCCTTCGGGACCAAAAAAAAAAAAAAAGGTTGTCATTTTGTTCCAAAAACTAAGCATATAGCATGCACACTGCTATTTATTTGAGGAAGAACTAAATGCCATCATCCTATAAAGTCTGTGAAGACACCTGCAGTACATGGGATCCCAAGTCGAAAGATGTGGATTTGAATCCATTTTCTGGCATTTGCTAGCTCTGTGACTTTGATGTTTTATCTAAGCCAGCTAATATCCTTCTCATGAGATCAAATAAGACTGAGTGTGGAGGAAAAAAGCAGATGATAGTCAGACACAGGGCAGTGATGTCTGTTACTAGCATTTCCAGCTATGATATGTAGATGAAGATATTTGGGCCTCTGCCCACCCTGCCAACTATGTTTGATATCGCCCATCAATAGGAATTCTTTAAATCACATCTCCTTTGAATGTTTGCAAAGACGGCAGAAAACTTGAGCACTCTAAGCCCTGGGGAGAAAGGTTTTGGTTAGAAAGTTTCTTGTATTCACAGAATTCTTCCGAGATTTACGTGACAGACCAGTGAGTTCAGACAATCCCAATAACACCAGTGACAAGTCAATCTCTAAGAAAAAAATTGATGAGAATTTCATCCTGAATATACAAATACCATGCCCATGGCAAATGCTGGACCCAGCACAAATGGTCTCCAAGCCCCCAGCTTGTCACCTGCATGACAAGACAGAGAGGCTGGGTGCAAGCATGTGGTCTCTGGCAAGGTGGAAGGCATTCTGAAGGGCATGAATAGAGTGAAAGTGGGGAATATTCTGGGATCTAGGAAAGGGAAGACTAGCAAGATCATCATTGCTGGCTAAGGATAAATTTAAGAAATTCAACTGGTGTGTTATCTTAGCCACCTGAACATTCCTTTGATAACTCAAGAGAGCACACTTCATCCTCACCTGCTCAAAATGGAGAAGGTTTTGCACACAGGTGACTTGGGTTCGATCCTTGGCATCCCTTATGGTCCCCTGAGCACTGCCAGGAGTGATTTCTGAGTGCAGAGTCAGGAGTAAGTAACCCTGGAGTATTGCCAGATGTGGCCCGAAAACAAAAACATGTAAACAAAAATATCTTTGTGCTCTTACTGTAGACCTCAGGCTGCACATTGTCAAATCTTGCTACATTGAAGAGTTAAGTATACAATTGCAAAAAATAAACGTAGTTGCACATGTATATTAAAGTAGAGGTATCAAGAAATGGAAATGAAGAGAGAAACGTTTCCTTACTTAAGGGCAATATGACTGCCATCATTAAAAAAAATCCTACAGGCAAATTATCAGAACAAGAGAACTATGCAGTTTTATCTGATGTAGTCAATCTATAAAAATCAATAGCATATATAGAATCATTGGTCAATTTACATGCTTAATTTAAAAATATCTATCCCCTATAACAACTTTTTAAAAAAACTACCTGATCATAAACATAAGAAATAAAACCCAGATCTCTGAAGCGTGCAGCCGCATTTGTGGCCACACAACATCTTATTATCTCATGCTTACTCTGGACAAACTGGCAGGCTACCAAATGTAATCTGCCCACACGGCAGAGTCTGGCAAACTCCCCGTGGCATACCCAATATGCCAAATACCAGTAACAATGATGGATCTCATTCTCCTAAACCTGAAAGAGCCTTGAATCTCTGGGCTAGGACGAAGGAGACGTTACTGGGGCCTGCTCGAGACAATTGACGAACAACAGGATGGAGGATGGTCGTGATCGTGATCATGATCGTGAAACATAAGAAAAGATCTAGAAAACCTTTTACAGACAAAACAATTTATAAAATATATGTGAAGGTAGACTTAAATAAATGGAGTGAAAAATAGCTATGAACAGAAAGATAATGTATTTTCTTCAAATTAACCTACTTTAAAATTATTGTTCCTACTTTGGGCCTTGTCAATAGGTGGTCCTTGAGAGTGGGGAGGGTTTGGGTGGCACTAGGGATAAAATTTGAGGTCCATACATGCAAAGCATGCTGCCCAACCCTTTGACCAATTTTTATGTTCCAAATAAATTCAACCTAATTTTATTTAAATTGCTATTTATTTATTTGAGGGGAAGGTGTCACACTCAGGACTTACTCCTGGTCTACGCTCAGGAATTACTCCTAGTGTGCTTGGGGAACCACATGGGATGCCAAGGATTGAACCCATGTTGGTTTCATGCAAGGCAAATGCCCTACCTGCTGTCATTCCAGCCCCCAGCCTAATTTTAATAAACCCTTAAATGTGATTTTTCAATCGAATATGACTCAAGAACAGTCAAACAGTCAAACCTATTCTGAAGGACCAGTTAGGGCCGAGCAAGGTGATTTGTCCTTTCAGTCATCAGCTTATGAAAGCCCAGCATATCATTCTCTGATCTCAACACAGGCCTGACAGCAAAGCAGCAAGGACTAGACCCCACACAAATAAAATCTTGACGAACGAGAACAAGTTGGGCCATTTAATAAACTGTGCCATGACAACTGGTTATCTACTTGAAAATATCAGAGGATTCACATCATAAAAACAATCTGAAATTAGACTAGAGAGCTAAATTGAAAGAATCATAACATTCTTAGAGAAAATATTTGGACAGTATCTCTTGAAAAAATAACAGGAATGATTCAATAAAACTTCTGTAAGACATCACACATGAAACGGAAGCTGTAAATTCCAGGTTGGGAAAAATATCAGCCAATTTGCCTCTAAAATAAAAATATCCATAACTATATTAAGAATGTTTCTAGTGGTGCTGGAGTGATAGCACAGCGGGTAGGGAGTTTGCCTTGCACGCAGCCAACCTGGGTTTGATCCCCAGCATCCCATATAGTCCCCCAAGCATCGCCATGAGTAATTCCTGAGTGCAGAGCCAGGAGTAACCCTTGAGCATTGCCAGGTGTGAGCCAAAAAGAGAAAAAAAAAAGAAAGTTTATCGCATGCTTCCAAGTTTGTGCCTGGTGTTGGCCATTGGATCTCTAAGAGTGTACAACAGGCCACCATCCACTCACCTTTTCCACAATTCCCGGACCCAGTTTCCACCCAAGTATGGGTACTCTGTAGAGATAGCTAAATACGGGGTCAATGATTTCACTTTTCACACATTTCTTTTTCTACAGATTGCCATCAGGTTTTCTGGCAATATCTGACTCTAAATCTGGATATGTCAACTTGTTGCTGGAGCTGTTTCTTAATAGGCTTGACATCAGTTAAGCTCCCACTAATTATGGATTTATGGTGTGAAAATGAAGAGACAAGCTGAAAGACATAGGATATGTCTGAAACTAGAAGCTTGCATTTTGGTTTGGGGGCTGCACCACTCCCTTGTCAGAAGGACCAGGGGTTCCCACAGGCAAAGTGTGAACTCCAGTACTTTGAGTTATCTTCCCCTGATTTTCTTTTTCCCCTTTTGGTGAGGGGGGATCAAAGAGCTAATGAGCATACTTTGCATGTGGGAAGCCTGGGTTTTATCTCCAGCAATGCACAGTACTCCAAGTACTGCAAAGAGAAAGCCCTGAGCACCTCTGGGTATAGTCCCCAAACAAAAACAAATGTTGAGAAAACCAATGCAAAAAATCAAATGGGAAAGTAAAACTGGGCAAACGATTCAAATTGGCATTTTCCTTCAGAGAGAAAAATAGATTATAAATTTAATGAAAATAGGCTCATCTCACCAGAACATAAGAAAATGAGGATCCAAATCAAGGATTATCATTTCACTTCCATTCATAAAGGTTGATTTACACAGCATGTAGTCCCGGGCTCTAGCAAGAAAGGATTTTCTATTTAAAGTCTGTCTGTGCAGCGGACTGGCTAATCAATGACTACTTGCACAGGTCTGAGGCGGGAGACTTGGAGAGAACTGGCCAGAGTCAAGCCACAGTGCAGTAGCATAAATGCTCAGTCCATGGATGGACACTGGACTTGACGTTTCTTTGAAACTAGACTTGACGTTTCTTTTGCAACACTCAATCCAAAAGAACTATTCAGAGTGAAGAGACAACCCCTTACCCCCACTACATTGAGAGGCTCTGGGGAGTTCCATTGGGGGGGGGGGGGGGGCAGAGGTTGAATGAGAGCTAAAAGGTGAAGCTAGTGCTAGAGTATACAATGGGTAAGGCCCTTGCCTTGGATGTGGCTAACTGGTTTCGATCCGTGGAACCCCATATGGCACTCCAAAACCATCAAGAGTGATCCCTGAGCACAGGACCAGGTGAAAGCCCTGAGCACTGCCAGGTGTGGCCCAAAAGCAAAAACCAAAGATGAAGCTAAGAAAAGCAGGCACTAATCTGCTAGCACTCTCTTTCTCCCTTTCTCTCTCTCTCTCTCTCTCTCTCTCTCTCTCTCTCTCTCTCTCTCTCACACACACACCACACACACACACACACACCACACACACACACACACACACACACACTCACACACACAGAGTTTAGCTTTTCTAGTAGTCTTTCTCCCAGACCAATTTTAAATCATTTTTGCTAAATTCCAATATACAACTGCATTGTTTTTCACTGGAAAAATTTATCTCCTCAGGCTGAGGATTGGGGAAGATGTGGGAAATAAGAATGTTACACTGCTGGCAGGAGTCCAATTTGTTCTGTACAATGAGATCAATTTAGCAAAATCTAGTAAACTTGAAAATCATGCTATTGGCTGCTGAAGGAAGCTCTAGACACAGACCTCAAAGAAACAAACAAGCGCACAAGAAAGTGTGTCAAGAATTTCACTTTACAATAGCCCCAAACTACGAATGGAAATGTGCACCAACATGAACATAAGTAAGTTGTAATATGCTCAATAAATTACAACATTTAAAATGAATGATTGACTGATATATCTCAAAATCAGGAGTGAAAAAACAAGACCCACAAAATCATCTACAATATGCCATTTTGGAGAGAGAGTTCAACTGGCTTAGCACAAGCTCTGCATGCAGGAAACCCCAGTGCAATCTGCAGCACTGCATGGTCCCCTCAACACCAGCAGGTTGAACCTCCAAACACAGAGCCAGGAGCACCCCCCAAACACTGCCAGGTGTCACCAGCTCCCCCAAATAAATAAAAGTAAAATACAGTTTAATACCACTTTCCCTAGAATTTCAAAAACAAACCTAGATAGGCCTATATACAAGTGTATGAAATCATTTATGCTAAAATTCTGAAAAACAAATTTTGAGCAATAATTACCTCTGAGGATGAAAGGAAATGGAAAGAGATATAGCTATACAGTAAATTTTTATAGCGATATAGTATAGCTATAACATTTTTGTTAAAGAAACATGTTTGTAATGGTAAGACTGCAGCTGTTGGGCCAGAGAAAATAGTACAGGGGGTAAGGCACTTGTGACTATAATTCAATCCCTGACACTACATATAGTCCCCTGATCATAGAGACACGAGTAAGCTCTAAGTTCTACTGGGTGTGGCCCCAACACCAAAATAGATTGTAAAGGCTGAGTGGAAAATGAGGGGCACTGTCCTCCCGTTGTTCATCGATTTGCTAGAGTGGGCCCAGTAACGTATCCATTGTGAGACTTGTTGTTATTGTATTTGGCATATCGAATATGCCAAACATATTCACGGGTAGATTGCCAGGCTTTGCCGTGCGGGCGAGATATTCTCGGTAGCTTGCTGGGCTCTCCAAGAGGGGCGGAGGAATCAAGCCTGGGTCAGCTGAGTTGGCCACGTGCAAGGCAAACGCTCTACCCACTGTGCTATCACTCTGGCCCCTAGATTCATAGTCCAAAATCTGTAACTATGTTATACTTTACTAAATTATTCAAGATGAAAAAGATAGTTACCAAAAGTAAAAAATGGGGGGAAAGCAGTTAAATCAGAATGTCTACAGGGCCTGGTGTGAGGAAGACCAAGGGGTATACACAGTTAAAAGTGAAGCCCTCACCTGAGTTCAAATAAACATTGAAAATAGTAAGAGGGAATTCTGTGTGAGATAATGTGTGCCAATTCAAAGTTGGCACTAAGTGAGTAGTTCTTAAAACACAAGCAGCCCTTTGGTAAGAGGCTTCAGGCTGCAAATGAGCTGATCTTTTCATCAATTCTCTCCAGCACGTTTTGCTTGCTTTTTTCAAGGCCCACCCTGACTTATTCATTCAGCCTCTTTTCTAAGTTCTCCCTCAACCTAAGTGATACATTAGATAGCAACCATGAAATTTTCTATGACCGAGTCATCAATGATTTAAAACCACTGTATTTTATGTAAGAAGGGTTTATATCCCAGATGTTTTTGTCAGACATTGCTTTGCAGCAAGTAATGGCTTCCAAACTGTATAAAAGTGGAAGTGAGGCCGTCTGTGAGGCGTTTTGAGTCTCATAAATCCAGGGGCAGGTTATGCAGATGAACAAGCACTGAACAAAAACTGCCCACAATTTAGATGGCTGCTTTCTACATCTTTGTCTTCTAGGGTTATATGGTCTCTCATTTTATTCTCTTTCTACTTCATACATGTGTGTTCCAAATGTATTATTCCAAGACATAAGTTTTCCGATTCCAAATTCTTAGGAGAAACAAACTAACTCAAAATGAACAAATGTCCACTTGTCATGTCATCTAAATAACTTATCCCTCACTGGTGATGGGAAATGTGAAGGGACGGGTGTTGGAACATTATATGACTGAAACCCAATCATGAACAATTTTGTAACTGTGTATCTCATTAGGATTCAATTAATAAATTTTAAAAAGAATATAGAACTTACAGAAAAAATGCAAGTCCTTCACGAATAAAAGGAAAATCCTTTTGGAAGTCTAAAAACTAATATTCAATATTATAAGTATGCTGAATTATATCTAATAAATCAATTTAATGCAACTCCACTAAGTACCAGGTTTCCAAATTAAATAACTTGTCCCTAAAGGTAGCAGAAAGCAACATTCAAAGCACAGAACATATACTGGATGCAAGTTGTCTACTCCAGATTCCACTTACTAGGGAAATGTGGAAGTGTTTCCTTAGGTGAAAACATTTTTCAGATACATAAGCTGCTTTTCTTTGTTCATCTTTTCCAACCAAGAATGAAATCACTAAATGTTAGTAAACCCATCTTCCAAAAGAAAATATTCTCTGGCTCTTACCTAAAAATATTAAGACCGAGAGAAATATAGAAGCAGGGTAGTTTAAGAAAAATCTTTATCTGTCCTCTACTCTACCCTTTTCGTAGTTCATCATTTCTGATGGGAGCAGCCAGACACAACATCCACTACCAATTTTAATTCTATGGCTTTTTGGGTTTTGCTTTTGTTACATTTTTATACTAAAAAAAAAAAAAAAACAACCACCTTGCCCCTCATTTGAAGAAAAAAATCAATGCATGAACTAAAGGTCAAACATGAAACCAGGGGTCTGGAGGAATAACACAGCAGGCCGGGCACTTGTCTTGCATGCACCCAATCAGGATATACGGGATGCGAGCACACTGGGTGTGGCCTCAAAACAATTCCGCTCCCCCACCCCCCAAACCAACTAAACTATGAAACCAGTCAAATATTTTTCCCTTTACTACATGAAAAGTTCCAGAGTTAAACAGATCCAACAGATGCCATGTGTTGGGGTTGATGGGAAGGACTAAGAATTTGCTTCCCCTTTTTATAGATGAAATTTATATCTTAAGTGAAAAACTTTGCCAATTTCACATTGGCATGTATGTATGTAGCTTGATAAGGATTTTGGAGGAACTTAAAAGCTGGGAACCAGTGAGAAGACAAAACCCCAATAAGAAAAAAAAATAGCCCATTTAGCCTTTTTAGAACTTCAACTCCATTTTTAAAAGAAAACTTCAACTCCACTTTAAAAGAAAACAATGGTGGGGCTGGAACAATAGCACAGCAGGTAGGGCTTTTGCCTTGAGGCCAACTCAGGTTCGATTCCCAGCATCCCATATGGTCCCCTGAACACTGCCAGGGGTGATTCCTGAGTGCAGAGCCAGGAGTAACCTCTGTGCATCGCTGGGTGACCCAAAAAAACAAAAATAAATAAATAAATAAATAATTTATAAAAGGAAAACAATGGTTAAACCTGAGGTTAATTTTTTCTACTATTAATATTCAGTCGGCCATATTGGCTGCGTGCAAGGCAAACGCCCTACCGCTGTGCTATCGCTCCAGCGATTCCTCCGCCCCTCTCGGAGAGCCCGGCAAGCTACCGAGAGTATTCGATATGCCAGACACAGTAACAACAAAGTCTCCAATGGAGACGTTACTGGGCCCGCTCGAGCAATATTCAGTAACCTAAAGTGTCATTTTTATAATGAGAAGCATGTCCAACAATGTCCCCAAATTTGACCTGATCACTTGTCTTTACCATTTTTCTATGGAGTCTGGTAGTTTCCTTGAGGATTCCTTCCTCTACCAGTCTCCTGAAATATCTTGTTCCAAGTCTATCTTCACTCAGATCCTTTCAGGGCTTGAAATCACCTGCACCTGAATACTCTAGTTTTCTGAGACTGTCAAATTCCAAAAAGATTAGGCCTCGCTGGCAGCCATTAAATTCTGAACTCCTTTTCAGTGACAGCCCTTCCTCCTAAAACACCTCTCCACTCAAACTCACCTCACCCATAATGAGACACACTAAACTTTGGCTATTAGTGCCTGAATTAGACCCAGACATCTTCATGAAGAATCCTTCCTCTTCTAAATTTCTAAAGCGCTTTGTATCTCACACTAGCCTATACTTAGCAGAATGTATGTAGCACTGTAGCACTGTCCTCCCGTTGTTCATCGATTTGCTCGAGCGGCTCAGTAACATCTCCATCATGAGACTTGTTACTGTGTTTGGCATATTGAATACGTCACGGGTAGCTTATCAGGTTTTGCCGTGTGGGTGTGATACTCTCGGTAGCTTGTCAGGCTCTCCGAGAGGGGCGGAGGAATCAAACTCAGGTCAGTCAAGTTGGCCGCATGCAAGGCAAACACCCTACCACTGTGCTACCGCTCCAGCCCAATGTATGATTATGTACAAATCTGAATGAGTCAAGTGGTCAAATCACTATCACTGTGGTTCCAACACTAAATGCAGGTGATTTCACTAAATTATCACATCTTATTCCCAAGACATCAACAAACTAATTTCTACTGTGCATCTAATTAGACAGCAGAGTAACTTCTCAGTCATGGCAAAAAGTTTTAAACATACTGTTAGTATAACAAATAGTTTTTACATTTCCAACAGTTCCAAAATTCAAACTGCAAACTAAACTGTATATAAACAGGCTTTACATCCACTACAACAACTTAAAGATTTTTCAAACCAAATGCTAATTTAAAAATCATTTATGGGGCCAGAGCGATATGATAGTACAGGAAGTAAGGCCTTGCCTGTAGTTTGAGCCCCAGCAAAGTATCTAGTTCCCTAAGTACCACAAGGGGTCACTCCTGAGTTCAGAGCCAGAAACAGCCCTCTGGGCACAACCTGCAGTGGTCCCAACACAAGCCCTAAAAAAATCACTAACAAAGGTCAGGGAGAATATCTCAAAGGGTTGAAATGCATGCTTTACATGCTGGAGCCCACAGTTCAACCC
Organism: Sorex fumeus; assembly: GCF_029834395.1. Taxonomy (NCBI): domain Eukaryota; kingdom Metazoa; phylum Chordata; class Mammalia; order Eulipotyphla; family Soricidae; genus Sorex; species Sorex fumeus. The sequence goes on from NW_026606066.1 coordinate 26,789,944, forward strand.
CTGGTACCACAAAACCCCTGAGCACCCAGTCAGGATTAGATTCCAGCTAGCAGTGGGTATGGCACAAAAACAGAAAATCATTTCTACAATGACTCAAGTTTCAAATACTGAATATAGCAACATCAGTAAAATAGAAACTGGGATGCTGAGTATTGATCCTGCAACTATTAAGGACCTGAACTACAATTAAGATGCTAGCTCAATTTAAGTGATTCTAATATTTTTCAGAGACACTTGACTTATTACAATATAATATTTACTCGCAGATCCCAAAGATCTAAATTTAGGTCTAGTATGGAGCTAGGCCTATGTACAGTTCTTTACACTCCTAAGTATTTTATAATTTACAATACTGGTTAAGAACCACTGTCTATTAAGTATCTGCATTCCTGCCACTTACATGAACATTTTCACTACTTAAGCATTTGTCCTTACAGCATTTCACTACTTGGGCTGGAGCGATAGCACAGCGGTAAGGTGTTTGCCTTGCACGTGGCCGGCTCCGCCCCTCTCGCAGAGCCCGGCATGCTACAGAGAGTATCTGACCCGCATGGCAAAGCCTGGCAAGCTCCCCATGACATTCAATATGCCAAACACAGTAACAAGTCTCACAATGGAGATGTTACTGGGCCCAATCGAGGAAATCAATGAACAATAGGACAACACCAATCTTCTCTACTTAAGCATTTGTCTGTTACTTATATGGCACCTAACTTTTTGTAATAGGTGAGTATGCCTTTAAATAAGCAAAGTGGCGGTCTCAAGTGAGTATAGTGGGTAGATCACTTCATGTGCAAGCTGCCAGCATGGGCTTGATTCCTGGCACTGCACACAGTCCCGAGCACAGCCAGGAGTGATCCACCATGAGCTGAGGGCCAGGAGTAAGCCCTGAGTTCAAAATGAGTGTGGCCCCAAAACTCTTAATAAGGCAAAGAGGCAACACAAACAAGTGAGAGACAAAGGAAATGAAGGATTAAACAAAATAAGCGAAGTGGTTTCTGGTTGACTCACTCCTCCTCCCCACCCCTTGAATCGCAAACAGTGAGGCCCTCTGGATAGCTGGAAGCAAGAATTGAGCTGGCTCACCGCATCATGCCTGTCCTAGGTACACTTTACTCATATTCTGGGCCCATTCTTAAAAGGGATCCCAAGAAGCAGAGCTGTCAGCATCTCAACACAGGTAGACAGCACTGGGGTTTGAGATTCATGATGCCATCTCCAAAGTCTCTGAATCTTATTTTTCAGTCATTAAATCTCTGTCCACAAAATGAACCATCATAAGTGATATTCCCTTTAAAATAACTTATACAAAGTACAGACCACTAGACTCTGCTTAATAGGAATGATCTGTATGTAAATAAACTGAACATGGCATAGCATCAAAACTAGTCTTTACCAAAAAGTGACAAAACACGTAAAGAGTACACAAAGATAGTAGTTTTTATAAACAGAAAAAGAGGGGCCAGAGTGATAGCACAGCGGGAAGGGTGTTTGCCTTGCACACGGCCGACCGCAGGGTTCGATTCTCAGCATCCCACATGGTCCCCTGAGCACCGCCAGGGGTAATTTCTGAATGCAGAGCCAGGAGTAACCCCTATGCATCGCCGGGTATGACCTCCCCCAACAAAAAGAAAAGAAAAAAAAAACAACTGACCCAGGTTCGGTGGCCAGCATCCCATATGGACCACCGAACACCGCCAGAAGTAATTTCTGAGTGCAGAGCCAGGCGTAACCCGAGTTTCATGGGATGTGACCCAGAAAGGGAAAAAAAAGAGCTTTAAGAAACTTCAAATACTCTTTCAGGATATAGTAACAAATAATTTTGAGTATTCAACTTCGGTCTTCATGATTTTACTTCTTTGTAAAGATCCCTTGTTCAATGATTAAGAGGGCACTGAAATGAAAACTGTAAATAACTTTCCAAGATAACATGATCTCCATTGCATTCACCAAGGATAAAATATGGAATGATTGCAAACTCAAGATTTAAAAAAAAAAATCTCAGGCAGGAGAAACAGGACAGGGTTAAGGCAGCATGCAGCTGACCCCGGTCAATTCCTGGCAACACATATTGTCCCTTGAGTACTGAGCGGTGATCCCTGAGCACAGAACCAGGAGTAAGTCCTAGTACAGCCACGTGGGATACCAAAAAAGGGAAAAAAAAAAAAAGCAGCACCAAGCTTACTGTAAACTAGCAGACTGGCTGAAAAATAAACAACAAAAACTGTCACTCACCCACAGTATCTATTTAGAAAGTACTTAGGTTTTATCCCCTCCCCCCACAGAGGGGGGAAATAGATAACATGCACTTTAATTGACCCTAGTTCTCTTTTTCCCCATCTTAAAATATTCAGATTAATTTTTCTTTTCTGATATTTCACCAAAGTTTATTATGGTTTAAACACAAAAATCCAAAACTAAACTTGTGCAGTGGTTAGTTTATCTAACTTTCAAGATTTCTCATGTAAAGTCAAGTTTTTGATAAATCAAAAACCCTGCACTACTTTATCAGGGGATACAAAAAACAAGAGTTACAAGATTTGGCATTAATAAAATTGATTATGAAAATACTTGTAAAGTGGTATTGATAAAAATTGCTAGCAACCATTTTCAACAAAGGAGCCGGCTATTGAAATGGGAGCAACAACAGCCTCTTCAACAAATAGTACTGGTAAAACTGGGTGTAAAAGTACATGTAAAAGAAATGAAGCAAGATCCATTTCTTACACCTTGCACAACAGTCAATTCAAAGTGGACCAAAGACTTCAAGATCAGACCAGAATCCAGAAAATAAACTAAATTTAGTCAGAATGTTTCAGGATTTGAACCTCCAAGGTCTTTTCAATGATTCCAATGGCAAAGGCAACAACAACAAAAAAGGGTCTACCCCAAATTAAAAGTCTCTAGCTTGGCAGAAGACACACATGGCAGCAGACAACCAACTGAATGGAAAATATTTACACTGACCACATCAGATAAAGGGTTGATCCAAAATACATGAAGTACCTACAAAGATTAACAAACAGAAAACAAAAAACAAACACAATTTAAACTTGGGGAGAGGACATGATCAAGACACTTCTCTGAAGCGGAGGAAAGGTGGATAAGCAAGAAACAATGAGAAAGTGCTCATTATCCCTTCCTATGAGACAATTCTAAATCAAGAAGACAAGTGAAATTATCATCTCACACCAGTGAGAATGGCATATATCGTAAGAACTAGGAAATGTGTGTTGTCAGGGATGTGGTAAAAAAGGAACTCATCCACTGCATTGAGAATGTTGTCTGGTTCAACCCCTATAGAAAACAATATGGTTTCTAAGACTAGAGCTTCCAAAAGACCCCGCAATTCCAACTCTTACATATCCTTCTACCCCACAAGACACAAAAATACTCATACAGAAGGAAATCTGCACAGCATTATTCATTACAGTCCTCAGAACAATGGGTAGGTTAAGTAATCAGTCTAGGTGCACTGGGATAGATAAGTGACAGTGTGGAATATATACACAGTGGAATACTATGAGGCTGCAAGAAATGATGAAATTGGGGCTGGTGATAGAGGGTGCTTTCCTTGAACGGGGATGAACCAGGTATGATCCCCAGCTTCCCCTGTGATTCTCCCCAGGAGTGATTCCTGAGTACAGAGTCTGGAGTGAGCCCTGAGAACCACTTGGTGTGGCCCCAAATGTAAAAATAATAGAAGGAATTACATAATTAACAGTAATTTGGATGGAACTGGAGTTTATCATGTTAAGTTCGAAGGATCAACACAGATCTCACTCATCTGTGGCATACTGAGTTAACAGGACAAAGGAACATAAAGTATTAAAAGAGGAATATCTAGATCACCTTTGACCCTAGTGTAAGGGAAGAAAGACAAGGAAGAAAGGAAATCGAAGACAGAAAGGAAGTAACAGGAGCAGGGGCCAGTGGCCTCAGATCTATCAGTGAAGAGATGTTTATCTATATAACTGAATCACAAAAATCACCATCACTGAAAGCAGGAAATCCAAAATACAACAAAACTTAAAAATAAAAAGTGCCCGTCAAGGAGGGAGGCTAAAGGGTAAGAGGGAACCTGGGAACACCGGTGGTAGGGTTGGTGCTGCAGCATTAGATGCCTGAAACTCAACAATGAGGAAGTTTGTAAATCACAGTGCCTAAATGTTTAAAAAGCTGGAGTGATAATACCACAAGCAGGATGCTTGCCTTGTGCATGGCAGACTTGGGCTTGGTCCCTAGCACCACATATGGTCCCCCTGAGACCTGCTAGGATTGATTCCTGAGCACAAAGCCAGGTAGTGAGCCCCTAAGCACAGCCTAGCGTGGCCCAAAACCAAACAAAAACTGCTAGAAATCTAAGTGGGTTGCATTAAAGAGAAAATTTGAAGTTTTATTTAAAAACTATTCTTAAATGAAAAATAGTGATGTTATTACATCTATTCTTTCTTTAGGGGTGTTGAGGGGGCTCCTCAGCTGTTTGCAAGGGTTGTTTGGCATTACTTAGGTCATTACATGCAGCTGAGTCAAATCCAGGCCTCCTGCCTGCAGAGCATGCACTCAGCCCACTGAGCTCTCTCTCTCTCTGACCCTCATATCCCTTACTTGTAAGTAAATGTAACTATTAGTAATTTTAGTTTGAAATCAAGAATCCACATATAAAAGGCTAGGCACCGATTTTCTTATCCCACACCACTGCAATTTTTAAACGCATAGGAATACAACAAACTCAAAAGAAAAAAAAATAGTGTTTTATTAACTACCACACTGTTATAATACACTTTAAACGTACAATAAGGTAGCCTTTAAATTTGAGGTGGTCTTAAGAATAACAAATGAACAGAATCCCAAATTTCTGAATAGGTGAACTGCTGCAGTTATAGGTATACATTTAAGAAAATTGTATAGCTCTTACAAGACCAGCAATGAAACTTTATTTTGTACATTTTATTAATAATTGAAAATATAAACAATAATTAAAAAATAAAAAGAAAATACAGCATAATAAAAAACATACTTTTCTCAATTAAATGTACTGGATACATATAAATTTTAAGGGAAGAAGCAAAGAAGGAAAATGGTTGATATTTAAGTGCAGACTGACTACCTAGACAAAAAAAAAAAGGACTTAAAAAATATAAAACCTCTAGTTTTCTATGACTAATATCCATATGGTTGGAGTATCGTCACTATGGAAGTGATTTTGTTATGTTTGCATATGTTATACTTTATTGGTAATTTACATGATGGCTTTTAAGGCCCTGGCAGACATATGGTTTTTGGAAACAAGATTGAAAGGAAAAAAAAAAAAATCACTGCTAAGACGCAATACACCTTAATTTTTTTTTTTTTGGTCCTCCAATATTCAAGGAAAGGGATAATTCACTATAATATTTTCTCACCATCCAAATGCCTCAACCTATACATTTTTAACCTTTTTAAAACATTGGTTATATTGCCCAACTTCATTGCTCAAATAATATTAACAAGACATTATTTTGGCAAATTAAATCTTAAACATGGCTTTTCAACAGGATTTAAAAGGTGACTATCCCTAGAGTTCCATGTTAAAATGTAGTTTTCAAAATCTTACAACAGTAATGCTTAAAATATTGTACATAGTTAACCTAATTAAAATAATTAGCTTCAAAATGACAAATTGATAAGCTAAGTAAAGCCTACACTATGTAACATTTGCTTGGAAACTTGATTTGTCAGTTATGCATAATAAAAATTCCAGTCTCAAGAAAATTACAAAATTTTTTTTATCATAACATGATTTCTTTCACCCACCAACTTTTTTTTATCTTACAATAGATAAATACCAACATGTTCTCATTTTTACACTAAACCACACAGGATTGATGCATTTGGTTAGACTACCATTCGCATTGTTAAATTCAATTTTCTCTTTATATAACTTGGTAAAATTTCATTTCTTCTAGATTCCAAAAGTACCTACAAAACCCATGCAATTTTACCATTTTTTAATATACTATGGAATATCATACAAAGTAAGGCATTTCAGTGTCATGTATAACCAAGTTACTGTCAATCCAAAAATTTTTGCACATCAATAAAAAGATATCTAAGAACTTAGGAACAATATTCTTCTCACTACTGTATAAAAATAACCACAATGAATAAGTATTTGTGTAATATTTACTCCATTGTCTCATTTCCAGAAACTGTGACAAGCTGTAAAGGTATTTCAGTGTTGGTAAGGATATCTTGATTGCTGGTGGTGGAAGTATTAACAGTTCCTATCCCTGAAACAGAACCTTGTTGAATATTTGCAAGGATAAGTGTTGTTCCTCCTGCAGTAATCAAAGTATCATCTCGTGCAGTTTCCACAGATGCCAGCACTGTACTGCTAGAGTGAATACCTTTTTTATTCTGATGTGTTTTAATATGTTTGGCAAGGTGGTCACTTCTCATAAAGCGTTTTGAACATTCTGGACAAACAAATTTCTTCTCACCTGTTAAGAAAAGAAAAAGAAAGATTAAATTCTTCAAGTTCAGCACTAAGCAGATTGATTCCTGAGAAAGAAAGCCAACAAGCAGAGAGTTAAAAAAGCATCCATTTCACGAGCTGTCCAATTTATGCCAAGATTTCTCCCCTATAATACTTCTCCTCAAAGTAAACTCATTACCTTTACTTACTGAAGAAATCTTGAAGCAATCTTTAAACTTAATAATTAGCTAAGATTTAAATTACGCAAACAGTACATAAAATCCTAACTTCAAGTCTGCTAATACCTTGAAGTTTTTTAAAACATGTTATAAGATACCAGCTTTCAAAAAAAAAAAAATATATATATATATTAGTAAATAAGTCTTAGGGAGGGATAGCACAATGAGTAGGGCGTTTGCCTTGCATGCAGCCGACCCGGGTTTGAATCCCAGCATCCCATATGGTCCCCTGAGCAATGCCAGGAGTAATTCCTGAGTAGTGCAGAGCCAAGAGTAACCCCTGAGCATCACCGGGTATGACCCAAAAAGGGGGAAAAAAAAACAAAAGAAGTCTTAGGGACATAGTGATAGGGAATTTGTCTTGCACACAGCTGACCCAAGTTCAATCCCCGGCATATCATATGGTCCCCTGAGCACCACCAGGAGTAATTTCTGAGTGTAGAGCCAGAAGTAAACCCTGAGTATTTCCGGGTGTGACACCCTTTAAAAGAAAGCCAAAATAAATTTTTTAACAAGTTCAAATAAGTTGTAATATGTTTAAGATATGAACGTGTCATATCTAAATACTAAACCTTCAACCATAAACTACTGAATTCAAAAAACAACAATACATGTCTGAAAACACAACTTGAGATCCAAATAAAACTGAAAATAATGGACTTGGCTAGTTGTTGAATTTCAGTTTAAATTATCAAGAAAAAGTCTGATATATGGTAAGTTTAAGAGCTGTTGCCTAAACTTAACTTCCAGTTTTTGTTTTTTGCTTTTTGGGTCACACCCGGCGATGCACAGGGATTACTCCTGGCTCGGCAATCAAGAATCACTCCTGGCGATGCTCAGGGGACCATATGGGATGCTGGGGATCGAACCCAGGTCAGGCGAGTGCAAGGCAAACGACCTACCCGCTGTGCTATCACTCCAGCCCCAATTTCCAGTTTTTAACAACTCAATTCTATTATGTTGAAAGCGCACTATTGGAAGATAAAGCAAAATATAATGAGACAAGTAAGCAAATTCAGTATTTTCTTCAAAATGTCTCATTTATCCCAGCACATCTACTGCTCAAGGTCCTCATCAGATCTCATGCTTAAACTGAACTTAACGACTTCCTACTCTTTGCTTCTCCAATCTAATAAAACAAAGGCAGACAAATATTCCATACATGAATAATTTTATTACAGTATAAACTAGGGTGAGAAAGCAAGAGTTACTTTTAGATAACTGATTGAGTTTCTTCATTAACCAGCTTACAAGAAACTATGATGTGGTTCAATCCCACTTAACAGAAATGTGTTAAATAAAACTTCATCTCTGCTTTGTCAAATGGCTCTCACCTGTTCTTTCACATACTATTCTATTCTTCTGGGGAAGTCTTTCCCAAAGTTTCTCTTGGAACATCAGTCCAGAGAGATGCTCCATGGTTAATGACACAGTGATCCAAGGAGGCTAGAAGTGCTACATACACTATACCCCCCCACTTAAGAGAAGCGAACAATAGCGTTAACATCAACTAAAAGTTCCAAAAGGTGCTGTCCTGAAGGTGCTCGTAGCACCCTGCTATTCTAAGTTTCCCATACTTGCTTGATTATGGATCAATTTTACAATTTTTAAAAGTATTCCTTTTTAAGGAGAGAGAGAACAAAAGGGAATGCCCTGCCACAGTGGTAGGGTGGGATGGGGGGAAGGGGGGTGGAGGGATACTGGGACTGGTGGTGGTGAATGGGCACTGGTGGAGGGATGGGTATTCGATCACCGTATAACTGAAACCCAAGCACAAAAATTTGTAAGTCTACAACTGTACCTCATGGTGTTTCACTAATAAAAATTTAAGGGGGAAAAAAGTCTTCCTTGTTATTATCCCTATATTCAAATATAACTGAGAGGAATTCTATTATAGGACAGAATTTATGTTTCGTCTGTTTATGTTTCACCTACTGCTCAAGTCCCTTTCTATGCCAAGAAACAACGATCTTCGCCTTTCTGAGCGTATTCAAGAGTAGAATGAGCCCTATTTTCCCCTTTTCGTTACCTAACACATGCATTTGCTTATACTGTTTTGATGCTGTTTCAACTATGTTAAGCTCATCTACTTGATAATTGAGGGGGAAAAAGTGAAACATCTAATTTGTGTTTTTATTACATGCTTCATGGAATAATTTAATATTTAAAGTAAACGTAGGAGATGTAAAGCATAATCAGAAAGACTTTTACTTAATCTAACAGAGTACTGCTGGATTTGAATCAAACCCAAAGAAACTTCAAAATCCTTTGCTATATTTCCTACCTTGCTGTCTTGGGGTTGCAAATACATATTCTACATAATATTCAATTCTCCAGTATTAAGCACAGATAAACACCTCAATCACTTAATAGTATAAGGAAAACATTATCTCCTAAATCACATTAAATTAGGCTTCAATTTGAATCATTCTTTGGTTCATTTCACAGAACCACATTACATAAAAATAATTTGAGTGTTTTGACTTCAATAACGCTTAAATGTCTTCCACTTAACTCACAGATATGAAAACGAGAGGTGCTTTTTGTTTTAAAACTTGTGTTACCAAACCTAAAAATGTAATTGGCCCACATTTTTAAAAAATTCACGAACTCAGCAAGGTACCGTACTGTCCTGTCCTCCCGTTGTTCATCGAGTTGCTCGAGCGGGCCCAATAACGTCCTCATCGTGAGGCTTGTTGTTACTATGTTTAGCATACCAAATACATCACGGGTAACTTGCCGGGCTTTGCCGTGCGGGCGAGATACTCTCGGTAGCTTGCCGGGCTCTCTGAGAGGGGCCGAGGAATTGAACCCAACTGGGCCGGCCAGCTGCACACAAGACAAATGCCCTACCGCTGTGCTATTGCTCCAGCCCTTCTCAGCAAGGTACGCTAAAATACTTCAAGTTAGCATGTAGCCCTATAACTCATTTTTATTAAAAGTAAATATTAGTAACCTGTATGTGTTCTTCTGTGCCTCTGTAATTCATCACTTCGAGTAAATCTTTTTCCACAGAACATCCAATTACAAACAAAAGGGCGCTCCCCAGAATGCCAACGAAGATGAGCTCTGAGATGTGAGGTCTTCCCATAGACTTTGCCACATCCTGGTATATGACAAATGTGTTGCTTCTTTTTCCCAAGATTGGTACCTCTAAAAAAGCACACAAAACAATAAATTTAGATTAAAATAGTCAAATGAATGTTTTATCACTTACATACATGTACTGAATTTCAAATACAAGTCATCTTCAGCTGGAGATCAACCAGAGCCAAGACCATTAAAATTTAATTCTTCTCAAACAAATTTCATATAATTTATATTCCGGAATAAATGCGATTGCTGTCCAAATGTAAATATATTTCAAGAATCATATAATCTAAAAAGCTACTTCATACACTAAAAAATTTAACAGAACTTTATACATCTGTCAGAACCATTAAAATCCTATACATATGCCCACTCCAATTATTTGTATGGGACACTAAATGGTTTTTTTTTATTCAAAGCCACAATATCAGTTAACTTAAAAAGTAAATAAACCAAGAAAGCATGAATAACCACAAGAACATTAAAGATAGATAAATACCTAAGCATATTTCAAAGTATCATTATTTAAACATAATCATTCATACAATGTATGGCCACATCCTGAACATACACTGATTTGGAGAAAAGTCAAAGAAAAAAATTCTAGACAAAGTTATTGTCTTAGTTCCTTTGACAAGATATGAAAAACATAACTCAAAATCATATTTAGTTAAAATTTCTCATATTATTCATGCAATGACCTTAAAATTACACATTAGTGATAATACAGTTTCTCCACATCACAAACTCTGACATTTGTTACATATCAGCATTCAATACCAAGAACGGGTTTGGGAGATATGCACTTAGACGCGTGAACAAAGTTATCTTAGCCTAAGAAGAGAATTTCTTTGATTCCACCAGAGATATTCAAACAGTACTAAACTCTACTTAAAATGTTCTCTCAAGCGCTTAGAAATTTTGGCTAGTTTCAATAAAATAACTTACAAATTTATAAAAGACATGACATTTTTGACGTGACATTATATAAACTTTGTCACGTCTGAGATTAAAGGGAAAAATTTAAAACCCTCCAATTTCCAATCCTCCCCCAATCTCAGAGTATAGACATATAAATAAACCTTTTCTAAGCCTGCAAATCCTCTTGTACACAATACACCTGTTTTTCAAATTTTACTGGAAAATGCATATTTCCCCACATTTATATTTTAATGTACTCACACTCAGTAGCATGTGAAATTGCCATAGGACAAACAGTGCTAAACGGTGCAGTGCTGGCTGTTACGTGCCATAGGTGTTCTGAACAGGGAGACATCAATGTGGGCTCCAGTAGTTAGAGAAGGCTTCGTGGAGGAGGTGGGTAGGATTTAGATAGAAAGGAGGGAAGGCATTCCAGGCAGAGGAATAGCATAAGTAAAGACAAGGAGGAGTCATGCTGTTGTCTCAAGGGCAAGGACGTCATAATCTACACAATTCTAATTTCTGTTCCAGTCCACCCCCAATTTCTACAAGAGTTGTGTGAAACAGGTTTTTCTGGCTCACCTGCAATGCCAAAGTCTTAAGCAAAGACAATTTTTCCCCATTTATTTTAGTTATTTAACTTTTATTCTCTAGTAGTCAAAAGAAATAAAGCAATGTGTGTGAATACTGGTGCACAAACCAATTTTTTTATATTATGTTCGCCACAGCAATTTCACAGAGAATATAATTCAATTAATTCAGTACTCTTAATTAAGACTTCTTGCCTCTCTTCTAAGTCTATACTCTGACAAATCACTCAGCTTTTATAAACCCAAAAGCACCATTTTAATAACTTAGCAAGAGTTAGCTTAAGAGTACTAACAAAATACGAATTATAACTAATTATAGCAACAAATCTGGGTCCTTAAAGAACCCAGAAGCCACGAGAAATATCTTTTCAATTCAAGTGTAAGGAAAGGAGAAACTGTCATTGTTTGAAAATGGGATAGGTATCTAAAGAAAGAAAAAGTGGGCACCAGGTGAATTTAAAGGGAAAACCCAGACCCAGGTTTAAGGTTCTACCTAAAAATGAAATGTTATTCAAGGTAAGTTCTAGATGCACTAGAAATGGATTTATGGTATGTGATGTAAAGAAAACAACTCAAGTGAATTTCTCAACAAAATGTAGATAATAAAAGATTCAGCCATACATTTTTCTCCTGATTGACATAACCACACCACCAATACTCTTTTATATACCTGAAGAGACTACTTTAAGTTTCCATTCAATGGCTAAATTTGCTCCAATAATTTAATAATGCTAAGATAAAGTTCTACAGAATAAAGCTAAATTCTAGGTAGAAAAACTATGAAAAGCTAAATCAATCTTTCTTTTGCTTAGAATGAAAAACAGGACACAAATGGAAATGTTAACAGAAGAAAATAGATTTTCTTTTGTATTCAGGCCACATCCAGCAATGCTTAAAGGTTACTCCTGGCTCTGCACTCAATTACTCCTGGCAGTATTTAGGAGACCATATGGGATACAGGGAATCAAATCCAGGTTGGTCACAAGCAAAGTAATTGCTGTAACCATTGTACTACAGCCCCGGCCCCAGGGGAAAATACATTTTTACCCAAATAGTAATTATAAAAATATGGATTGACGATTAATCCAGAAAAGATCCATGCCTTAAGAATTTCTTTTAAGTTATTCAAGTTATTGGTCTCTTACACAATTAAAAAGTTTCTGAAAGCTGGTACTGCCCAATACTGGCTAAATATCTGTCACTGTCACTGTCTCCCATTGTTCATTGATTTGCTCGAGTGGGCCCAGTAACGTCTCCATTGGAGACTTTGTTGTTACTGTGTCTGGCATATCGAATACGTCACGGGGAGCTTGCCAGGCTCTGCCATGTGGGCGAAATACTCTCGGTAGCTCGCCGGGCTCTCCGAGAGGGGCGGAGGAATCGAACTCGGGTCAGCCATGTTGGTTGCGTGCAAGGCAAACGCCCTACCACTGTGCTATCACTCCAGCCCAAATACCTAAATAAATAATTTAATATCTTATTAATTATATTTCCTACTTTGCTCCAAAGGATAATCAAACATAACAAAGTTTTGATTGAAAGTGCCCCCTTCTAGCTCCATTCACCCTACTTTTTAAAAGAAAACAGCTAAGGAAAAAATCAGTCAAAATTTGAAAAAACAAATTATCACCTACTTTTATTTACTTTGCTATCCTTTTATTAATTAGTTGCACTAAATGTCAAAAATACAGTAGTGCCCTATCATGCACATACAAGTTGAATTTTGGGGAACAACCTTTAAAAAACTGTCATTTTTCTACAGCTTTTAATTATTACTGCTTAAAATAAGCAATTTAAAAATTCACAGTGGTCTAGAAAAATCTGAGTATTTTTATAATTCTTAGGGTAGGCAAGACTTTTTAACAGCTTGATAACAAGGTAATTCATAAAGCAAAGACTAATCAACTGAAACTATGATTTGCAAACTCAGAATGCTATTTATCTAACAGCGTATTTTGCAAACCACTGACAAAGTTCAATGTGAAAGTTGGGGAAAATACCTGCATCTGTGACAGTTAAACACACAAACTAACAGATTCACAAGACAAATTTTCACATTAAAAATACTAAAATGACAAAATATACTCCCCAAAATCCAATCTCATAACCAAAAATAAGCTATATAAAGCAATGTTAAGGTATTCTTTTCTGTTTGAATAGGCTTTAAAGAGTTTTTCAGTGATAAAACTTTGTTGGCAAGGTTGTAGAAAAGCAAATATCCTCATACACCATAATGAAAAAATAAATTGATAATTTCTGAAAGAAAACTCCCTTTGATATAATCAATTCCATTTCTGCCACCATATACTGATGAAATAAGCATGCAAAGATGTGTAAGGATTACAGTGCTAACAAACTACTAATGAAAATATTAAATTCTTACACAACAAAATTCTTATCCTTACAACAGAAAAGCATGATCTATTAAAAAAAACTAATGCAGACTCCATAGACTTAGAAATATGGTCACAAAAATTTTCACAGAAAGAGTAGACATGTAAACATTGGGAATAGATGCTATCTATTTGAAATGCCTACATTGCTGATGACAGGTGTAAACAAACATACCAGTGATTATCTTGACGTGCAGTTAAGATATTAGTATTCTTTTAATATTCTATATTTTATACACATGTTACTCTAACAAATTAAAATTTTTTCTAATAGTAAAATATAAATCAGAACCCTAAAACTTTCATAAATAGTTTATCTTAAAAGTTTCTCTAAAATGAAAGCCAATTTCCAAAAAGTCATTGCCTAACCAGAATTCCACACTACACACAAACTGGCCAAAACATTTCCAAGAATAAAATTTCAAGTTACCAATAAATATTTAAAATTAGATGCAGAAGCAAAATTAACTTGAGCGGCAGTATACAAATTAAGGCTCTAGATTTATAAACTGTATCCAAAGACCAGTCATTTAAACTTTTCTATGCCTCCTGACATATGAAATTGACTAGAACAATCTTTTTTTTTTAATGGTTTAATCCAGGGGGAGCACTGAAAACTACTATTTTGAAACACAGTAAGCTCCCAACATTAGTAGTTAGTAGTCATTATTATTACTGCAAATGGGCTGGCCAATGTGTAAGTCAACTAATAGAACCAACTCAAAAACAGGGTCTATATCATCAATACATTCCTATTATGTATTATGTATTAATGGAATGTTTTGTCCACAATATTTAACAGTGTACACAGTGCACTTCTGAAAGAAGTATGCTAAAATGTTAACTTTGGTAATTTGGTTAGTGTGTCTTCAGAGTTCTATCAGTTTTTGCTTTAAGTATTTCAAAATTGCAGAAAAAAGAAGTCGTGGCTATTTAAATAAATCCCCTTGTTGAAGACTTCTCTCGTGTTGCTTTGGGGCCACAGCGAGCAATGCTCAGGACTTACTCCTGACTCTTTGCTGGGAGATCACTCTTGGTAGAGCTTGAAAGACCACATGGTTTTGAGGGATCAAGCCATATAGACTGCATACAAGGCACCATACCCACTGTAAAAACTCTCCGGTCCCTTACAGACATATCATTTTTAAGAAATATATTCTTACCCATTTCATGGTTTTTCACCTTCATTCTACCCTCATGTTAACATTACTATTCAAATTTTCTTTTGAACACTTGCCTCAACTCGTGCCACTATTTTTTAATTTCTTATAATTTGTCTTCAACATTCCTTTGTCAATTTGAGGTGCTCCTTATCAACCTAACACATTTTATTTTGTAAATCTGTTGAGTCCCAATCTTAATTAAGCATAATCCGTT
Organism: Sorex fumeus; assembly: GCF_029834395.1. Taxonomy (NCBI): domain Eukaryota; kingdom Metazoa; phylum Chordata; class Mammalia; order Eulipotyphla; family Soricidae; genus Sorex; species Sorex fumeus. The sequence continues at coordinate 26,805,011 of NW_026606066.1, forward strand.
CATATTTAACATAATTACTGATGTTCTGCATTTATTCCTATTATGTCATAATCTTAATATTTATTTTTTAAATAGTGAATTGAAACATTACAGTTTCACTTTGTAAAATTTTCATCATTAAGGCTCATTGTTCACTTCTGCTAAAATAAAAATACTTATGCTTTATCAAATACTGCTGAACTTATTTTTATGTTAACTGCTATTCTCAAGTCAAGAATCAACTTTTTGTCTATATTAAGTAACATTCCACTGCTGCTTTGCAAACATGCTGATTTCTGATGACTTGTTAAATGGCACGCTATTCTTTACCTATTTATTTTTTGCAAACTAAGCTATCACTAAACTAAGTAAATTATTTAGCTCTAAAAAGATGATTCTGTGTATCTGATTCACTTTTTCTGCCACATTTATACAGATATACACACAAAATGGTCATGTCATGAAAAATTTCCCAAAGTGACATGGCATGAATTTTTTTTTTTAATTAGGATGACATTAGAACTCTTTTGGGGGAAGGGTGGGCCACAGGAGGAGGGGGGAATGTTATGTATGCATACCTCCCACCACCTTCTTTACAGTTGGGACAGGTGCAAGCTACCCTCCGAAGTCTTTTTCCTTCTTGATGTTGTTGGTCCCCTTCATCTACCACTTGTACTCGTAAGTGTGTTAGATCACTGGTATTCAATGTAGAATCACCACTGAGCTGCCACTCTTCAGGATCAGGCTCTTCTTCCTTGATCCTAATATCTAAGGAAAAAAAACAAATAGATGAATATCAATCCATTGGCCCAAAGACACAGCAGAAGAACTGAATCTTTCTAAGGTGAAGTGAATAATATGTAAAAGTCAAAATTGTGTGTGGAGCATGCTCCTTCTATTTTATTCTAAATATCAGGGATAAAATCAAAATGTAAATAAATAAAGACAGCTTGAGATTTTATCATTCAGACTTATTTGAAAGGAACAGGTCGTATTTTTTAAGCAAATAAAGCTGTAAGATGAAAACAATCTCAAACTTCTATTATAGTTGTTCATTTAGTCAAGAAATCCAACAGTTCAGACCGGAACAAATTTTAATGTCTTACACCTCTTTCACAACCTGCATTAATTACACCTACCTGTAGATATTATCTGAATACAAAAGAAGGGGTTCACTTCAGACTGTTAGGCATTAAAGCCAACAATTAGTAAAGTATCTGTAACAGATACAGCATAACTGCAGAAGGAGGTGATGAAGCATGCGAGGAAGTTTCTCTTTATAAATTCTGGTTTATTATAAACCAGACTAGCAAACAAAATGAGCATGGTTTAAGAGTGATTGTGGCAGGAGCTATATATTATTTTCTCAGTAGAGTCAAACATCCCTACTTTCTACAGGAATACAGTTTTTTCTATGTAGATTCAAAATGTTTTATTTTTCATAGTTCTTTAACCAAAAAAATATTTTGTTTAAAAAAAGAAAAAAAACAATTCATTATTTAGAACGAACAACGAATGTAACCTTAACCTTCGGCTTTTAATGTGGATGGCCATAAATTTCCACATTAAGAAAAAAACTTTATAAACAGAAACCTTAATAGAAAATATTATCTTAGATTCATACTAGTCACAATATCAAGTGATAAACATAGCCTTAGAGATGTATCTTTGCATAAATGTGAAGGGCCTGAAGGGTGGCAAAAGTGACTGCCTGGGGCCAAAGAGAAAGGTCAAAGTGTTGGAGCACAAGCTTAGTATGTGGGAGTCTTGGGTTCAATATGTGGTAGCTCCACATCCCTTTCTTCCCTTCACCCCACCCACCCCATACTGCCTAAATCAACCCCAAGCACCAATATATAGGAATTCCCACAGCCAAAGTATCTGTCTTGCAAGAGGAAGGTTACAAACTCAAACCCTGGTGCCACCTACATGGGTCAAGCATAATCCCAACAGCTCTTTCCAACCCCGTAACACAACAAAGTGCAATCTCTGGAGCAATACAGCTAGCTATGTGCCTGCATCACAACTCAAGAATGCATCCTGCAGCAAACACCATAGCTAAAATGAGACACTGACCTTGTATTTCTGGGGTCATGGTCCTATCAACTACAGAAACACTGTAGTTCAGGGAGATATGTTTCAAAGGGCAGGAGCACATGCTTCCCATGTGGGAGAGCCAGGCTCAATTTCCAATGCCATATGATTTCCTGAGCACTGACATGTGTGGCCCAAAATAGGAAAAAACTACCAAGCACTATGATCAGGAGTGAATGTGTCCCCTGACCCCTGCCACAAATCACTACAACCAGAATGTTCATGAACAAATAAGGAGTGCGAACCCAGGAGAGCACTATAATCATATAATCATGCATGCATGTGAATCCTGTGTATCAGAACAGCAACGGGAGAGTAAATAGAAGGTGGGAGAAAAAAAAAATCAATAAAACCAAAATCTAAAGTACCGCACACAGTAACAGCAGGGAGAGCACTTGCCTTGTACACAACTAATCTGGAATCAATCCCTGCCCCCCCCCACCCCTATATGGTTCCTGAACACACTAGGAATGATCCCTAAGTATGGAGATGGGTGTAAACCGTGGGCAGGGCCAGGTGTAGCCAGCCCCAAGACAAAAATAATAGTAGTTTAAGGAGCTGGAGAGACATTACAGGGGTTAAGGTGTTTGCCTTGCATGTGACTGACCTCAGTGTAATCCCCAGGACCACATATGGTCCCTTGAGCACGTAGCCAAAAGTAGATACTGAGCACCACCAGGTATGGCCCAAAAGCCCATTAAGGTAAGTCTATTTAATTTAAACTAAAACCAAGAATTGGAAGATGGGGAAAGCCCATGGAAAGAGACTTTGGCCTTTACAACACAAGGTAAATAGTGATGCTTTTTAAAGAGAAAGAAAATTTTAAAAGTTCAGGTGGAAGTAATGAAGGACAATTAAAGAGTTAAAGGTTGATGACGATCTGAACTGTAGAACACAGATGACAGTCACAGGCTAGAGCTCAGAAAGAGGTCTGTTGTGCTAGAGACATATCAGATATTAGCATGTGCAGTGTTTTGTGTAGCTTCTAAATTAGTAGATTAAGGGGCCAGAGAGATTGTACAGCAGGTTAGAGTGCTTGCCTTACATGAGGTCACCCTGGGATCAATTCCCAGCACTCCATATAATCCCCCCACCCTTCAGGAGTAAACACTGAGCACAGAGCCAGGAGTAAACCCTGAGGACAGCTGAGCCCAAGCAACAAAAAAACAGTAGGTTAGATTACTCAAGAACCATGAACATAATGAGAAGTATGAGAAAAACTTTTAAGGACTATAAGCATTTAAGATACAGATAGAAAAAGGAGGAACCTATAAAGAAAGAAGGTAACCAGGAAAATGTGCCAAACTAAAAGAAGATGCTTCAAGAAAGTGGTCAACATCAAATACTATAGATCAGGAGGTTAAAAAAAAAAAAAAACACCCTAAGAACATGAGCAAGAAATCAGAAAGTAACTGTTAAAATAACAACTATTATCCGTTCAAGAAATATGACTTCAGAGAAATACAGCAGTGAGAGTCTAATGGGAACCAAAGAAGAGTTGGAGGGGAGGGCAGTAGTTTTAAAGGAAATAAAGACTTCATCGTGTTTAAATGCTTGTGACAAAAATCATTAGAGAAGAAAATAGGACTGAAGTCCCTAAACCAGGAGAGGATAATCAAACACAGCACTTACAGGATCAGCTAACAGAGCAGTCACCATTTCCTCTACTTTACATGAGGAAGAAAAGATAATGCAGAAGCACTGATCAAATAAATTATCTCCTATATGTTACAAATTCTGCTATACCCCAAATGCAGAAAAAAATTGATAGTTGGAAATTAAGGAGAACAAATCTCTGTTTTCTGGTATCAGATCAAATAAAACTGTATACACACATATATAAAATTACTCTAGATGTCCCTTTATGATCACCTCTATCATCATAACAAAAACCCTTTTTGGTATTTGTACAAATAATATGCCATACTAATTTTTACAAGTTAAAAGGCATGTGGACTTATCCAGAGTTAGATAAACTTTTAGTCTATAAGAAGCAGTATCATAAGAAATTTTACTTCTTAGAAGTTGCTAATCTAACACTATTTTTGGTGAGAGCATTAAAAAGGGAGGGTAAAACATTAGCATCAAAATAAATATTGGTGAGGATGGGGAATAGGATAGGGGAAGGGGACTGACACTGGGACATTGCTGGAGAGAGGCAGACACTGGTCAAGACACTGATACTGGAATAATATATGCAACTCTACCATTAACAGCATTATAAACTATGGTGCCTAATATAAGATTTTAATTTTTCCTTTTGTTCGTTGATTGCCTCGAGCAGGCCCCAGTAACATCTCCTTCGTCCTAGCCCTGAGATTTTTTAAAAAGTGCCATATTAAAGGCTCTTTCAGGGTTAGGAGAATGAGACCCATCATTGTTATTGGTATTTGGCATATTGGGTACACCACGGGGAGTTTGTCAGACTCTGCTGTGTGCGCAGGTTACATTCGGTAGCCTGCCATTTTGTCCAAAGTAAGCATTTTTTAATTTTTAAAAAATGAATAAATTGATTTTAGAATTTTAGAGACTGATTACTTAAAAGCAAAACAAAAGCAACAATGTGACCTGCATGGGGGGGAGGGGGGAGAGATTGTAGGTCATTTCACACCTTACTTACTGCTAATTATCTTACTAGAACCTGTATGCTCAATGACTGTATCACATTGTTATTCGCAACTTTATTTCCTTTCTCACTGAACCTGCATACAAAATGGGCACATGACTAACCACATCCAAACTGAACACATTTTTCCGCCCACCAAAACTTTTGCATCTCCTAAGATAGTAATAGTACTACAAATTATCAACAGCTACTGAGTATCATCAATCCATTCCCAGGCCTACTTCTTTGATTAATCCATCATCTACACAGCTTCCAAACTTTTCTTTATAGATAAAAATCAAATGCCATCACTTGTTCTCAAACACCTCATTCTCTTTTCTAAAATATCCAAATTCATTATCTTGATATTTTGAACATTCTCAATCTAGACTCCTGCCCTAAACTTCAGTTTTAAAATAAAATTTTCGTCTTTAGAACATGCGCTTTTTCTCAATGTCGGACACTCGTGTGTGCTTTTTGCTTTTTTCTTGCTGTCCAAATAACCTTTACTTATCCCTCAAATATGGCTTTTATACTTGCTTACAGAAAAAATTATACAGAAAAATTCATATATTCATGAATTCATATATTCCTTTAAGCGACTGTTTCCCAAAGTGGGTGACACCTTTCTCCAGGGAGGTAGTGGATCAACCATGGAGGGGAGGGAGAAGGGCGTTTTCTGCTTCTTCACTTTGAGAAGGTAGATTTCCAGAAAATACTGAGTATATCCCCCTCTCCCCAAAGGGGGACAATAGGCCAAATATGTTTGGAAAACTCTGCTCTAGATAATAAACACTTTAAAAGTACTTAGAAAATACAATTTGACTAAGTGAACAAAACTTCCCAAAAGAAGAACCTCCAATATAGCTATTTATGTGGAAAGGCATCCGAACTTGGGCTATTACAGTTACTGTCTTTTATTTCACAGGACTCTCTACTCTTTGGAAAGACCATATTCTCTCCTGAATGTTAAAACTTAAAAAATTTATAAACCTACAAGGAAAAGACGTGGGTCTCTAATATTCTACACTTCTATTTTCCGAAAATAGCATACAAAGATCTTAACTAGATTAAAAATCAGTTCCTTATTTGATCTCCCATTTGACCCAGCAATACCACTCCTGGGAATATATCCCAGAGAGGCAAAAAGGCATAGTCGAAGTGACATCTGCAATTGTTTGTTCATTGCAGCACTCTTTACAATAGCCAGAATCTGGAAAAAACCTGAGTGCCTGAGAACAGATGACTGGTTAAAGAAACTTTGGTACATTTACACAACGGAGTACTATGTAGCTGTTAAAAAAGATGAAGTTATGAAATTTACATACAAGTGGTACTACATGGAAAGTATCATGTTAAGCGAAATGAGTCAGAAAGAGAGGGATAGACACAGAAAGATTGCATTCATCTGGGGAACATAAAGCAACAAAATGGGAGTCTAACACCCAGGAATGGCCGAGATTAGTACCAGGAATTTTGCTCCATGACTTGAAGGCCAGCCACACATGCTAGGTGAAAAGGAAGCTCAGATAAAGAAGAGAGCACCAAATAAAGGGTGTTGTGAGAATCCTCCCAGGATGGGAGAAGCATGCTGAAAGTAGTCTATAGACCAAACATGATTGCCACTCAATGCCTCTCTTGCAAAACACAGTACCCAAAAGAGAGAGAAAATAAGGGGGAATGCCCTGCCACAGAGGTAGGGTGGGATGGGGGAACGGGGGGTGGGAGGGATGCTGGGACCCGTGGTGGTGGTGGATGGGCACTGGTGGAGGGATGGGTGCTTGATCATTGTATAACTGATACCCAAGCACAAAAATTTATAAGTCTATAATTGTACCTCATGGTGTTTCACTAATAAAAAAAAAGAAAATCAGTTCCTTATGGATACAGTAAGGTAGTTATCACTAAAGGCAGCAAATTTTCCAACGGGTGTTACATCCAATTTTTAATCATTTTACATTCTAATATACATCTGAGATATTTTAGAAACAACCTAATAATAAGTAATCTATCTAATATATCTTTGTCACCAGCACTGTAAGTTAATACTCTAAAAAAGAACTGAAGCAGGCATTCAAATTTCTAACTTCCTCAATATTATAAGAGTATATCATAGGAAAATAGTTTTTCAGTGTCCTACGTGGCACTTAGCTATTCTTAGAAACCTATTTTATAAAGTTCAAAAGAGGCATTCAAATTTATCAAAATGGCTCATAATCTATAAAAAGGTAGCACTACAGCACTGTCTCCCGTTGTTCATCGATTTGCTCGAGTGGGCCCAGTAACATCTCCATTGTGAAACTTGTTACTGTTTTTGACATATCGAATACGCCACGGGGAGCTTGCCAGGCTTTGCCGTGCAGGCAGGATACTCTCGGTAGCTTGCTGGGCTCTCAGAGAGGGGCAGAGGAATCGAACCCGGGCTGGCCGTGTGCAATGCAAACACCCTATCCGCTTTAATTCATTATTATATAGCAGGGAAATCAAAATTACAATGATTCCTATACACCCACCAAAATCGTCTCAAGGCTGAAAAAGATGACACCAATTGATGGGAAAAGTAATGGAATAATTACCCTTTCCCACACTGCTGACTACATGGTGATCTAACAGGGGTCAGATGTGTACAAAGCATATGGCCTACCCCACTGTACTATCATTCCTGCTTCTGGAAAACATTTTGACTACAGCTTCCAAAGCTGAATCTTCGCATACACATAGTATTTAACACAGCAATCCTATTGCAAAAGAATAATATGCATGACACTAATACTAAAATTTACCCCAAACTGAAAATACAATTCATATATATACGCCACTAGTACTTGTATGGAAAATAAATGATAGTCATTCATAAAACACAATGTTAATAACAAAGTCATTTATATGTAACAGAAAATGTCACAAAAATAGTTTTAAACAGACACATTCTGTGTGCACTACATGTGATATAACTCATTAGTGTAGAGCTCAAAACAAGCAGCAGTTTGATTCCCTGGAAACACATTTCTCCAAGCATCTCCAGGGTTAGCCCAAAGTCCAAGCATGGGGCCATGCATGTTTTCTTGTTTGTTTTTGGTCCACACCAAGCAATGCTGGGGACGGGTTGGGGTGGGAGACATCAGAGTTAACTCCTGGTTCTGCACTGTCAGGAATTGTTCCTGGTGGTGCTGGGGGGGAGGAGGGGTGGCATATGGGGTCACGGTCCTCCCACTGTCCATCGATTTGCTCGAACGGGCTCAGTAACGTCTCCATCCTGAGACTTGTTGTTACTGTGTTTTGGCATATTGAATACGTCATGGGTAGCTTGCCAGGTTCTCTGAGAGGGGCGGAGGAATCGAACTCGGGTCAGCCATGTTGGCCGCTTGTAAGGCAAACGCCCTACCACTGTGCTATCGCTCCAGCCCTGGCATATGGGGTAGTGGGGATCAAACCTGGGTAGGCTACATGTAAGACAAATGCCTTACCCACTCTACTCTCTCCAGCCCCAACAACTTTTTAGAAAAGAAAAAAAAAATGGAGCAATGGTAGCCAACACATAGAGGCCCCTCTGGAGCCACAGATGCTCAGAGAAATGTCTAGGTGAGAAGTGAAAACTGCGTTTTTAGGATTGAGGATCTTGCAGTGAGAAACAAACTGTGACTTCAGGATCAGTACCAACGCATGGCCCCTCTACCTCAGGTAGTCCTGCAGTGGAGTAGGGGTGGCATCCCGAGCAGCCTCCACTTAATCTCCCTTCCATAGTGTACTGACCCCACATCTTGGCTTCTCTACAGAATTCTCAAGGAGGACAGCCTGGTACCCAACCACATTAGGCCAACCCCTACTCCAATCAACATAATCCCCAAACTCACAAAAATAACGGTGAACACAAAAATCAATACAACCCCAATCTAAAAGTAACAGTAAATTCAGGCCAAAGGACATCCCCTGAATCAGCGTTAAAGGCTCCATGAAAGTCACATGAGAGCAAAAGAAAGGTAATACCCTTGAAGAGGAAAGGAGAGACCACTATTCACAGAGCTCCCTCAGAGTCTTCCCTGGCAGTGAGAGAGGGGAACTGACAGCGTACTGGAAGAATCCAGCTCCAGACTACCACGGGCATCATGGGGATCCCCACAATGAAAGGTGGATTAAGATAAGAGCCCTGAAACCTCACCAAGGAATACCCACACACATAATCCCTGATAAAGAATTCAAAGATGAAATGGTGAGGATGTTTACTAAGCTCAAAGAAACAGTTGGAATAGACATCCAATAAAATATGAGGATATGCAAGTAACAGTAGAACAAACTGCCAATAAAATACAGGAGGAACTGAGTAGAAATGAGAAAAACTACAAACAAAAGTATCATTAATACAAATTCTGGGGGGCTGGAGTGATAGCACAACGGATAAAGCGTTTGCCTTGCACGCAGCCAACCTGGGTTCGATTCCATATGGTCCCCTGAGCACCGCCAGGAGTAATTCCTGAGTGCAGAGCCAGGAGTGATCCAAAATAGTAAAAAAAAAAAAAAAAAAAAAAAAATTTGGGACATGAAATGAAAATTTAATGGGTGCCCTCAACAGAAGAGTAACAACAGCTGAAGACAGAATGAGTTTGAAGATGAGCTGCAGAAAACCTCCAGGCAACAAGAGATGATGGGGGGGGGGGGGGTGCGGAAAGACTTCAAAGTAGCTAAAGAGCTGGCAAGAAAATTATGTGATGAATTCAAGAGGAACAACATAAGAACTACTGGAGTCCCAGAGGGAGTGGGAGGCAAACCCAATGAAATGGTTAACAGTTAAAAACATCACTGCTGAAAAATTCCCAGAGCTGAAGAATGCAGGCATCTAGATCCAAGAAGACCGAAAGCTACCAGCTAAAAGAGACCTGAATAAAAAGACTCCACAACATATCCTAATCAGAACTATGAATACCATAGACACAATACTGCAAACAGAAAGCTCAAAGAAGAAAATTAAATACAAAGGGGCGTCCCTTAGATTTACAGCAGACTTATCAGAGAAAACCCTCCAGGTCTGAAGACAGTGAGTGATGGGAGCTAGTGGGGAAAAAAAAAAACTCAATAAAATGAAAGCCTCACCAAGAGTATTTTACCCGGCTAGTCTCTCAAGATTTGAAGGAATGATACTCAACTTCATGGATAAGTAACAGTTCAGGAACTTCACAGACTCAAAACCAACTTTAAAAGGACTGAAGGGGCTACTGTAAGACAAGACAAACTCCACAAACACAACAAACTACAGAAAGATCACACAAAACCCCATGACAATAATCTCTCTAAATGTCAATAGTCTAAACACACCAATTAAGAGACACAGAAAGGCAAAATGGATTAAGAAACTGAATCTAACATTTTGCTGCCTCCAGTCAGAGCAAACAGACTCAAAGACAAAGGTGCAAAACAATTCTTCAAGCAAAGAACTTCAAAACAGCCAGGATGGCCACACTATTATCCAACAACAAAAATTTCAGGCTGAAAAAGCTCAGAAGGGACTACAATGGCTGTTTCTTAATGATCAAAGGATATATACATCAGTTAGAAATTACATTCCTGAACAATAATGCACCCAAATGAAGGGTGCAAAATACTTAAAACAACTGCTAACAGACTTCATATAGGACACTAGTACCAACACAATAGTAGTTGGAGACAGCCTTGTCAACTCAGAGTGATCAAGAGACAAACTCAGCAAGGAAATACTGGCTTTAAAGAAAGAAATGGAAGACAGAAGGCTAGTAGATACATACACAAGGCTTTTCATCCCCAAAGAGCCAAATATACATTCTTCTCTGGTGCACATGGAACATGCTCCAGGATAGACCACATGCTGAGTCACAAAACATACCTCAATAAATCAAGGAGATACAAACTGTATCAACTATCTTTTCAGATCATAATGCACTGAAAATAGAAGTTAATCACAAACAGAAAGGGTGAATCAAATCAAGCACCTGGAAATTAAAACAGCTCACCCCTGTACAACCAGTGGATTCAAGATGAAATCAAAGAAATCAAAAGATTCCTGGAAACAAAAGAGAATGAGAAGGACATGAGCTATCAGAACTTGCAGGACACAGCAAAAACTGTGTTAAGAGGAAAGTTTATAGCTCTGCAAGCATTCACCAGGAAGGAAGAAGGGCCCACATAAATAATTTGACCTCACAGCTTAAGATCTTAAAAAATTACCAATAAAGGAACCTAAACCAAGCAGGAGAAAAGGAAATAATCAGAGCAAAAATAAATGAGCTGGAATCTCAAAAAGCAATCCCCCCCCCCCAAAAATCTACAAAGCCAAAAGCCGGTTCTTTGAAAATATAAGATACATAAACCACTAGCAAGACTCACAATGAAAGAGAAATAACCCCAATGAACCAACAAAAATTAAAAGGGGAGCATCACAACATAAACCACAGAAATTCAGAAGATCATCAGAGATTACTCTGAGAGTCTATATTACAGGAAACAAGGGAACCCAGAAAAATGGATACATTAATGGATTCCTATAACCTCCCAAGGCTTAACCAAAGAAGATTTGCAATATCTGAAAAGACCTATCACTATCACGAAATTGAAACAGTAATTAATTCTTCCCCAAACAAAAGCCCAGGTCAATATGGATTCACTAATGAATTCTACCAAACCTTTAAAAAGGACCTAATGCTAGTCCTTTTCAAGTTTTTCCAGTAAATTGAAGAAACAGAAACACTCCCATAGAGTTTCTATGAGTCAAGTATCACTCAGATACCAAAGCAGAGAACCACAAAAAAGAGAGAATTACAAGCCAATATCCCCAAAGAACACAGATGCAAAGATCCTCATCAAAATACTAGCAAGCAGAATCCAATGACTAAACATAAAGATCATACATAATGACCAAGTAAGATTCAACCCAGGAATGCAAGAAAGGTTTAACATTCCCAGATCAGTCAACATAACACACACCAATAAAAGATAAAAACCATATGATCATAGCAGTAGATGCAGATAAAGCATGTAATGAGATTCAGCACCCATTCATGACAAAAACTCTCAAAAGGCAAGTTGAAGGAACTTTCCTCAGTATAGTGAAAGTCATCTGCCACAAGCCCACAACAATCACTATTCTCAATGGGGAAAATCTAAAAGCTGTCCCTCTAAGACACAAGACAAGGTTGCCCACTCTCATCACTTCTATTTAATATAGTACTGGAAGTACTTGCCATAGCAGTTAAGCAAGAAAAAAAATATCAAGGGGGGGGAAGGGAAGGGATGCTGGGAACATTGGTGGTGGAGAAAAGGCACTGGTGGAGGGATAGGTACTAGAACACTGTTTGACTGAAATGTAATCACGAAAATTAAGTCTGTAACTGTGATCACGGTGATTCATTAAAATGAAAAAATAAATAAATATAAATTAAAAAAATATCAAGGGCATCCAGACAGGAAAGGAAGAAGTCAAGCTCTTTCTGCAGATGACTTGATACTAAAAGAATCCTAAAGGCTCTTACCAAAAACCTCTTACAAACAATAGATTATAGTAGAGTGGCAGGTTACAAAAATCAATACCCAGAAGTCTATGGCTTTCCTATATAATTTCCTATACAATGAAAGAGAAGAGGTATTTAAAAAAAATCCTGTTCACAATTGTGCATCATGAAATCAAATACCTTAGAATCAGCTTAACTAAAGAGATAAAACCTGTATAACGAAAACTACAAAATGCTACTTCGAGAAATAAAAAGAAGGGCTGGAGCAATAGCACAGAAGGTTGGGCGTTTGCCTTACACACAGCCGACCCGGGTTTGATTCCCAGCATCTCATATGGTCCCCTGAGCACTGCCAGGAGTAATTCCTGAGTGCAGAACCAGGAATAACCCCCTACTGCATCGGTGGGTGTGACCCAAAAAGCAAAAAAAGAAAAGGAAAGAAATAAAAAGAGGACACTAGGCAATGGAGACATATCCTCTGTTCATGGATTGGGAGAATTAACAATGTCAAAACGGCAATACTCCCCAAAGCGTAATATAAACTCAGTGCGGTCCCTATAAGGATACCCATGACATTTTAAAAGAAATGGACCAAATGCAGCACAGTGGGTAAGGCGTTTGCCTTGCATGCGGGTTTGATTCCCAGCATCCCATATGGTCCCCTGAGAACCGCCAGGGGTAATTCTTGACTGTAGAGCCAGGAGTAACTCCTGTGCATCGCCAGGTGTGACCCCAAAAAGAAAAAAAAAAGAGAAAGAAATAGACCAAATGCTCCTGAAATTCATATGGAACAATAAACCCTTATGAATACCGAAAGCAATCCTTGGGGGGAAAAAGACAGGAAACATCACCTTCCCCAACTTCACACTGTACTACAAAGCAGTAGTAATTAAAACAGCATGGTACTGGAATAAAGACAGATCTGCAGATCAATGAAATGGTTGAGTATTATGACAAAAGACCCTAAAATAGATCGTCTAATATTTGATAAAGGTAAAGGTAAAGGTAAAGGCCCTCCCGTTGATCGTCGATTTGCTCGAGCGGGCCCAGTAACGTCTCCATTGGAGACTTTGTTGTTACTGTGTCTGGCATATCGAATACTCTCGGTAGCTTGCCGGGCTCTCCGAGAGGGGCGGAGGAATCGAACTCGGGTCGGCCATGTTGGCCGCGTGTAAGGCGAACGCCCTACCTGCTGTGCTATCGCTCCAGCCCAGCGGGTAGGGCGTTTGCCCTACAAGCGGCCAACATGGCCGACCCGAGTTCGATTCCTCCGCCCCTCTCGGAGAGCCCGGCAAGCTACCGAGAGTATTCGATATGCCAGACACAGTAACAACAAAGTCTCCAATGGAGACGTTACTGGGCCCGCTCGAGCAATATTTGATAAAGGAGGAAGAAAATATGTAAAGTAAAGCAAGGAAAGCCTCCTCTTCAACAAGTGTTGCTAGGAAAACTGGGCAGCTACATGTAAAAAAATGAACTCAGGCCTCTTTCTAACACCATGCACAAAAGTCAGATACACACAGATTAAAAATCTCAACATCAGACCTGAGTTCATTAAGATACAGGGAAGGAAACATAGGCAAAACCCTCCATGACACAAAGTTAAAGGCATCTTCAAAGATGAAACACCACTGATCAAGCAAGCAGATACAACGATAAACAAATGGCACTAATGAAACTAAGAAGCTTCTACACCTCAAACAAATGGTGTCTAAGGTACAAAGACAGCCCCACAGAATGGGAAAAATTATTTACCTAATACCCAGCTGGTAAATGGTTAATATCAAATCTATGTAAGACATTGGTAAAATTTTATAAGAAAAAACGTCCAACCCATCAAAAAATGGGTAGAGGAAACAAACAAAAACTTCCTCAATGAAGGAAGTTTAATAATATTTTAAGTTTAATAAACATTCCTGATAGCCTTTCAGTATCTGTATCGCAAACCACAATGCCCAAAGGAGAATGCAATGGAGAGGGAGGGGAAGAGAAGAAAAGTACCAAAGAGGCAAGCTAGGGGGTGGGGGTGGGGGGGGGTGATGGGAGGGAAACTGGGACAGTGATGCTAGAAAATGTACACTGGTGGAAGGATGGGTGTTGGAACACTGTGTGACTGAAACAAAATCATAACAGCTTTTTAAGGACCTATCTCAGTTATTGAATAAAAAAATTGTTTTTATTTTTAAAAAAGAGAACCTCAAAAGAAGGGATTCAAATGGCCAAAATGCATGTGAAAAAATGCTCTACATCAACTTACCATCAGGGAGACTTGCCATCAGGGAGATGCATATCAAAACAACAATGTGATATCATCTCATACCGAGACTGACACACATCCAAAGGAACAAGAACAACTAGTGCTGACACAGATTGTTGGTGGGTATGCCGACTGGTGCAGTCTTTTTGGAAAACAATATGGACATACCTCAAAAAAACTAGAAATTAAGCTTCCACTTGACCCAGCAAAACCGATTCTGGGACTATACCCTGGGGGACCAAAAACACACAACAGAAACACCATTTGCACTTCTATGTTTTCCCCAGCACTATTCACAATAGGCAGATTCTAGAAGCAACCTGAGTGCCTGAAAACAGGACTGGATAAAGAAACTATGTCACATCTACACAATGGAATACTACACAGCTGTTAGGAAAAAATGAAATCACGAAATTTGCTTATAAATGAATGAACATGGAGAGTATAATGCTGAGTGAAATGAATCAGAAAGATAGGGACAGATACATTGGTGGGTTATTAAAAAAAAATAGTACGAGACTAATATCCAATGCTAGGGAAAACAGGGGCCAGGAGTATGACAGTAATAGTTGGGAATGATCAATCTGAACAAGAACTGAATGTTGAAAGTAAAGGGACATACATGATAACCTTTCAGTATCTGGATTGCAAACCATAATACCCAAAAGTGGAGAGGGAAAGAGGGAGGGTGAGAGGGATGAAGAGGAGAGAAAAGAAACAATGATATGTATTGTTTATTGCTCCAGAGGACATAAAGAGCCTTAAGTTTTATACAATGAAGAAAATCACAAAGGAATTAAAAGCTGTGGTATAACATGAAATGGATTTTATTATAATAAACCCAGAATCAGTCTACGTGCCATATTAAAAAGACTTTAAGGGAGAGGATAATTTATATTAAGAGACTTAAATATATTAGCCTAAAAGTAGGAATATTAACGAGGATGTGGTCAGGATTGGCCAGAAATCAGAATTTTTTTTTAAATCAGAATCTCTTATAGTAAAGCCAAACCATTTGCTAACAGATTTGATATCAGGACACTATCAAGAAGTTTATAGCAAGGCCTGGAGAAATGGTTCAAAAGACTAGAGATCATGCTTTGCCATGTGCTAGGTCCTTAGTTTGATCACAGGACATTTCCATATACAATATTAGATATTTATCTTCATATACAATCTTAGATATGTATCTCTATATACAGTATCAGTCACAACAAAATATTTAGGGTAAGGTTCAATATCTTCAGCAACAGATGCAAAATAACTAACTATTCTGCCACTTTCCTGTTAGTGATATTCGCTTGTGTGTCTATTCTATACCATTTCATCTTTACATGAATACTATACTCATGAGACCACTTTGAAGGTTACAGAGTTAATTCCATATATTTATTTATTTAATCCAAGCATACATAAACAGTGAGTTAAAAATCTACAAAAAGGGAGTATATGTAACACAAACATGACGATGGAATTAGTGAAGACACCAAAGGCAATACAGGGTATGCTTAGATTTCTCTTAAAAATACTATCAGTGGCAATGTAGACCAATGGTAAAGCATATGCTCTATATGCAAGAGGTCCTGGGTTTAATTCCCAGCAACACAAACACATACAGATGTTACAAATTTCCCAATTCTAAATGCTATTTATCAATAGAGCTAATAGATTCTTTCAAGGTAAATCTTGAACTGGTTTGTCGAGTCTAAAGCAACTTTAATTTTTAAAAACTACACCAAATAGGAACTACAGGGCTGTTCATAAAACGAGACATTCTTTATTAGACACATGTCATTAGAATTTTGTGGTTCTTATTAAAGGCTTCATATTCTCTGTATTTTTACATTGATGAAATTATTTAATTTGATTCTAAAAATTAAGTTTCTCTTTAATCAGTTTCATCTGCCATAAAAAGCACTGAAACAGTAAAGAATAATTCTGTAAGATCTGATACACTCTACACACACACACACACACACACACACACACACCCTCATGTATCATTTACATTCCTAATTATTAAAATTCCTTTGGGCACACACACACCCCTCATATATCATTTACATTTGTAACTTCATATTCCTTTGGGCATTTCCCAGAGGCCTTTTCCCATTTTTATTCTAGGAGGGTAGCTCTAAATTATAGACATGAATTCCTAAAATTATCACTAGTGCAATTAAAAGATAACACTTTTAGGAATGGTATTAAAACCAAACTTCATCCTTTTACTAAATAAAAATGACTTCTGCATTAATATTCTGCAATCTCCCTTCCCCAAAACCCATCTTGTAAGATTTAATTATTATTATTATATGACTGCTCTTAAAATGATCAGGGGCTGGGGGATGTTTAGGACTAAACGACAATAAGCTCCAGCCTGCTGCAAATCTGAAGCAAAGATCGATGCCTGGGTGCTGCCCATGTATGTTAAAAAAAGAAAAAAAAACCTGGTCCCCGCACCTCTGCTATCAAAGACACCACCACCCCCAGGACCTCAAGAATGTGCAATCTCTGTTGCACAGCCAGGTGTGTTCAAGCACCACTCAGTGTACAAAAACTGCACCGTGGGCAGAAGTGAAACCCTTGGTTAACAGGAACGAAAACACAGCAACTAAGAGTACTACAACAGAATGTGTACAAGAACAACTAGAAGTAAGTGCAACCTCAACAGAGAACATGTGCAAGCACAACTCAAGTATGCAATCCTCAGAGAATACCATGGCTGTAACAAGAAATGGGACTCCTGGGCAAGAAGCACAACTAAAGCATATGCAGTCCTCGTCATGGTAATAGAGGAAAGACATGGGTAAAGTAAGTAAAGTACGTTTCATTTCATTTCTGCTAACCTTTTCAAATTCCTTTTCAAATTATTGCCACACTATTCTACCCAATTAAAAGAGTTATACTTAGAGCCAGAGCAATAGTAATTCACTTGCCTTGGCACTTGTCCCACCTGAGTTCAATTCACCAGAACCCAATATGGTCCCCTAAGCAATCAGAAGTGATCCTTGAATGCAGAGCCAAGAATAAGCCCTGGACACCACCAGGTGTACCACCTCCCCACACCCAAAATGTTTTACTACCATTAAATCTGGACAATACATGACTATTTTAAAAAAAATTAGTTTCACATGATTAACATTTATGTTAACATTTATGATTTTACTATACCACTGGGCAGAGTGAAAGCACAGAGGGTAGGGTGTTTGCCTTGCACGCAGCCGAGCCGGGTTCAATTCCTCCACCCCTCTTGGAGAGCCCAGCAAGTTACTGGAGTATCCCGCCCACACGGCCAGAGCCTGGCAAGCTCCTCGTGGCATATTCGATATGCCAAAAACAGTAACAAGTCTCACAGTGGAGACGTTAGTGGTGCCCACTTGAGCAAATCAATGAAAGACAGGAGGACAGTACTACAGTGCTACTGTACCTCTATTATATCCCACCATCACTAACATGCCCAAGACCCTCTACCACTGTCCTTATGTTATTTCTAGCCCTCTTTATTTCCCATTCTCCCCATTGTTTGGTAATCTCAGTTTTGTGATCCAAGGTTTTAACATCAAGGATTTAATACTGTATATTAATACTATATGTTTTGTTTCTCTATACCACAGACAAAATCATCCAGTATTGGGCTGGAGCGATAGTACAGCGGGTAGGGCGTTTGCCTTGCACGTGGCCAACCCGGATTCGATTCCCAGCATCCCATATGGTCCCCTGAGCACCGCCAGGAGTAACTCCTGAGTGCAGAGCCAGGAGTAACCCCTGTGCATTGCCGGGTGTGACCCAAAAAGCAAAAACACAAAATCATCCTGCATTTATCCTTCTTCCTAATTTATGTCTCTTTAACATGATACTCTAGTTCCATCTAAATTGCTGCAAACTGCAAGATTACATCTTTTTCTTACCCTTTTATAGTATTCCACTGTGCATATATATATATACACACATATATATATATATATATAGCTTACTTGTCTGTTCATCAGTCACCGGACATCTGGACTATTTCCACAGTCTGGTTTAGAAAATACAAGCTTTTATAACACTCATATACACACACGCATACACATACACACACACCCCCAACATGGAAATGACTGGCTTTCTAGTCCACCTTTATTAGTTGTACTGTAAGAAAATGACTGCAACTTATAGTTACGTGAAATACAAACTTGACGTTAAGTATTTTTTTTAATCCTGTTAAGGAAACTGTTCGACTTGACCAAATGATAGCTACCACAAATTTCACTTCTTGTTGAGCACTACTGAAAGCACTTAAGAGATATTAACTTACTTACCAACTATTAACTTACTTCCCAACTACTGCTCCTAACTATCCTGAGATTAGTATTATTTTTCCCTTCTTTCTAAATGAAAACAAAGAGGTTAATCCATTTGCCTTAGTCACACAACTAAAAACACACAGAGTCAGGCAAAGAATTAGGCAAAACATACTAGAAGTACTACTAAAGATTAGTTCCCAAACTTGGGACTACCTCCAGGAATTGCAGCTTTAACACAGTATACACTTTTCCAATCATGTGATTAAAATTGTAGTCAATAAAAATCAAACTAATGTGCCTTTAAAAATCTGGGGAGGATTTTAAGGAAAAAAAACTTATATAGCCAAACAATGGAATATTGTTTAAAAAAAAAAGGGAAATCCTGTCACATGGACATTAGAATAAGTAAAATTAGCAAGTCACAGAACGAAAGTGTATAACTCAACTATTAATGCAAAATATCTAATATAGTAGCAATCAAAAACAAAAATCAGAAAGGACACAATTGCCATGCTAGTGAAGGGAAAGGAGAATGGGTAAAAGTTTCAGCTTTATACAATGAAAGACTGTAAAGGTAACCTGCTATGCAACAAATAATGTGAATATACTTAATACTGAACTACACTTGAAAACAGTAAAGATGGTTAATTAAATGTTATTTCTTTTACACTACTATTCGGGAAAATCTCCTTTGCTATTTCCACAGTGGACTGCATATTTTGAGCCTCAAACACACAACACTACAATGTCATAGTTCAAAAAAATTATGGGTGGCTGGAGTGATAGTAAAGCAGGTAGGTCCCCTGGACAAGTCCTAGAACACAACAGTACAAATATTAAAATTCCAAATTTTTATTCCTTGTGGGAACAGACCATACCTTATGATGCTTAGGAAACCATGCAACACTTGCCTTACATGAGATGGGCCTGGGTTCAATCCTCAGCACCACAAATGAATAACCTGAAATAACGAGCACTACCACATATGGCCCATAAACAAAACAAAAACAAAAACTACACTAAAAAATACCGACAACAACAATAAGAAAAAAAGAACCAGAACAGATACATATTAATATAAGATGATATTGCCAGTGGGGAAATCTAGGTCACCCTTGACACCAAGAGTATAAGGAAAAGGACAGAGAAGGAAAGAACAAGTCAACTAAGTGTGCAAGAACCAGTCAAGTGTGCAATCACCGCCCCCAAACAAATGACTGCCCACCAACATCACAGCAACAAAAAGGAAAGAAGAAAATAAGATAACGGAAGGATTCAAATCTTTTCCTAAGAAATGCAAATCCAAAAAAACAATGACCTTACTTTGCTCCAGTACTGGGACTTTGAAATTGCTTCATAAAAGGATGAATAGAATATACAGGAGTCCCAGATAATAACCAAAATCTTGATGAGACATACCAAAATATTACTTCTCACTAATTTTATAAATCCAACTCAGACTGGTAGAAGAGAGCTACTCCTAGCAGTCCCTCAGGAACCTAGGCCCCACTTGACACATCCAGAAAGTTATCTTGGAAGGTGAAGAGAAACATGGTAAATCATATCCTGTGCAAAAATTTGCAGTCGCATTTTATCAGCTGTACTAAGTCCCTTGACTTCAAAAATGACAGAAAAGGGCAATCCTATCAGGTTTGGGGCTAGATAAAAAGGATGATGATTCTCAAGTCTCCAGGCTGGCTAAATATTCCAAGTACTGTTCTTCCCACATATCCCCTTCCCTGCAGAAAAAAAAAACCTGAAAATCCGATTTAGTCACAGCATCAAGCTCAAAAGCCAGTATCTGTCTGTGGATGATGTCAAAATAATCTCTCAATTAAGTCCAGATGTAGTCCCTTTTCAGAACTCTATTAAGCAAAACAAGTTGAGTATTACATACACAATATAGAGACAGAACAACTATAAAGCATAACTATAAAATATAAAGTGTTTTTAAAATGCAGGAACAGAAACAATTCTGGTTTGTAGCAGTTTGTAAACCCAGCTGAACAGCAAGTTATTAAAAAGGGCCCCCAGCACCGTGGACAGGAAAGGAAGCTCTGACTAGTTATGGGGAACTGCTTGACCCAGTCTTTCCTGTGCTACATGTCTCCCAAGATTTTTCCTTATCTATGGTCCTCTTTACCTTAAGTAAAGTGAACACAAAGATTGTGCCTTCTCAGTTAAGAAAAATTTTCAGTCTATTGGCAGATTAAAGAGACCAAGAACACTAAATCTCAAGCAATTATTTTTTCACATTTATTCCTAAATTTGTGGTTCTTTTGACAAGTCTCTAGAAAACATAGAAACTTTAATTCTAGCTAGGTCTAAATGCCAGTTTTCCTTACAACCACCACTTTTTTTCTAGATAGGTCTCAGATAGATTTACCATTTTTCTTTTCTTTTGCCTCTCAAGACTATTTCTCTTTAGTCAGCTCTGGGTTTAGCTGGCTCCAGGAGGGAATCCATGTCTAATCTCGCTCCCTGTCCTTAAAGCCTGCAAGTCACTATTTCTCCGGAAAGAGCCATATGCATCCCATGGATTCCTGGGGTTATTCCATGAGGGCCATGGCTAAGAAACAACAAAGTCAGAGGGGAAGCAAAGTCAGAAAAAGGTTGAGAAACACTTTATTCAGAAATTTTAACAGTGTTGGTCCTAACCACAGATGCTCAGGGGACAATATTGTACACAGGTATCAAAAACAAGCCCACCATGCACATAGAAGTCCTCTGAGCTAACTCCTCAGGCCAAAAATACTTTAACAAAAATTATCCTAGGGCTTCAAAAATTTGCCCTGCAAGTAGTCAACCCAGGTTCAATCCTCAGCACTCCATATCATCCTAAATCCACCAAGAGTGACTCCTGAGTTGCAGAGAGAGCCAGGAGTAAACCCTGAGCACTGACAGCTGTGGCTCAACCAGGCCCCCACCCCCACCTCCCAAAAAAAAATTTTAAATGTATCCTTCTGCAGAGTCTCCTGCCCCTGTGCCTGGCTGTCCTCGCTGGGGCCCCTTGGAGGGGGGTGGATTGAGTTTCCCTCCCCGCCCCGAGCAGAGCTCTGGCAGCCGAAGACCTCCAGAACCAGCCACAACCATGCTGAGACCACTCTCCACACGCATGAAGGTACCGGCTGAGGAACAAAGGCATGCGGGTCCCGGGGCTGAGATCTCCAAGCCTGCTCGGATCGGGGCTGAGCATCTTCCACCCAGATTCTCCATCTTCTAGTAGGCGGGGGTCACACCCACCAAATGGCCACCTGGCGCTGTGTAATCCCATCAACGGCCAAGACCCAGAGACTAAAACCCACCTCCCGGTAGCATGCAGCCGCATTCACGGCTGTGCGACATCTTATGATCTCATTCTTGCTTTGGACAACCTGGCAGGCTACCGAATGTAACCTGCCCACACGGCAGAATCTGGCAAACTCCCCGTGGCGTACCCAATATGCCAAATACCAGTAACAATGATGGGTCTCATTCTCCTAACCCTGAAAGAGCCTTGAATGTGGCATTTTTTAGAATCTGAGGGCTAGGACGAAGGAGACATTACTGAGGCCTGCTCGAGGCAATCGACGAACAACAGGATGATTGTGATCGTGATAGTCAATGTATCCTTCTCACCCAGTATACATTTACTTCAAATAGTACATAAAGTTAGTGGGAGTGGAGAGTACAGGCAGTTGCCTTGTATGCAATAGATCCTAGTTCAACCTCTGGCACCAAATATGGTCCCCTGAGCACCACCAGGAGTGACCTCTGAAAAGGAACAAGAGTAAGCCCTGAGCATCAGAAGGTAGGACCAACACCCCTTCCACCCACATTAAGAGTGGAGTGAACTATTACTAGTCACTAGATATAACAGGAAATATCCAGTAGCCTTATTTACATTTGAGGAAAGGGGTTTGGTTTCACTCCTGGCTCAGTACTTGTTGGACCATGTGATACCAGGAATCAAATCTGCGACACACATGTGCAAAGCATGCAATACAGCCCATCATCTCCTCAATAACTCAAAGAAAAGTGTCTTTACTATGGAACATTGTTATTTTCAACAGTTTCTGAAATGTAATAAAAGCAATTAAGAAGACATGAATAGAATTCAAATACTATTTGGGTGGGGGAACAGGAATACTTTTTCTCTTAGCAAATCTCACAAGTGGTTATTACTAGAGTGACAAGTATAAGCTAATGGAAAACATAAGAGAGAGGAAGGGGCGGGAGCATTAGTAAAGTGGGTAAGGTTCTTGCTTTGCACAATGGCCAATCCAGTTCAATCCCCAGCACCCCATATGGTCCCTGAGTATGCCAGTTGTGATTCCTGAGTGCAGAGCCAAGAATAAGACCTAAGCATTTACCAGGTGTGGCCCAAAACCGAACAAATAAAAACAAATAGAAAAAATATGCATCTTTGTTTTTATTTATACATACAGGGTAGTTTATAGATCCACCCCCTAAAACATCCTTTTAAAAATAACTCTCTTGTTCAGTTTTATCTACAGGGAGTACATAAAACTCTTATTCTACGAAACTCAAGACATTCGTCCTGGGCTCAGAACTCTATCCTTATTTACAAGAGTCTTTTCAACCTAGCAACACAATTAATTAAGACTATCCCCTATTCTGTCAATGATAACACATTTTAAAAAAACAGAACTTTCTCTTATTCCCAACTGCTAATCACCAAATTCTGTGGATTTATCTTTTGAAAAATGTCAGCATTCTTACTTTATTCCTACAGTTGAAAGATAATTTAAGTGATACAATAATTTTAAGTGATAACTTATCAATCTAATCTATCCTTGAAGTGTTTCCCAACCACTGATTTATTCGCCTTTTTTTTAAGTTGCACATGGGACCCCGGGTCAGTCTCAGACACCTCATGATACCCCAAGCCCTGCTAGGAATAAACCCTTAGGATTACTAGCTGTGACGAGGGCGTGGGGAAGGGGGAGGAGAAGGAATGGGGGAGAACAACTGAACAACTATAAAAGGTTCCCACAGGATTCTGAGAAACTTTGATATGCTATTAAGAACAGACATTTAATAAAACCTATTAGTATCTAACAAATCACTTTGGGGGAAATGCTGGGCTACTTTACTGTCTCTTTATAGAAGACCTCTATTCTATCATTATTGCTTTTTATATTATTAGTGAATAGCTTCTGCTTGATCTGCAGCACTGTAGCACTGTTCTGTTGTTCATCAATTTGCCCAAGGGCACCAGTAATGTCTCTATTGTGAGACTTCTTGTTACTGTTTTTTGCGTATCTTGTTACTGTTTTTTGCTATTAGATACACCATGAGGAGCTTGCCAGGCTCTGCCATGCGGGCAGGATACTCTTGGTAGCTTGCCGGGCTCTCCCAGAGGGTCGGAGAAATAAACCCAGGTTGGCCACAAGTAAGGCAAATGCCCTACCCACTGAGCTATTGCTCTGCCCTCTGCTTGATCTACCGATATAAATCTAGATTTCCCCATCCCGCCTCTACAAAATCTTCTTGACAACTGTCCTCTTTAATTCCCACATCTCTCAGCTTACAGTTATCTGTATCTTGCAACTAGTAACATGATACTAATTTACAATGTCAATTACACAGAGGCTCAAAATGTTGATTAATGCTCCATGTGTCTGAGTTAAATATCCCCAATAAATCTGTAAGCTTCTTGGGAGTATAAACAGGTACATAATTCTCTTAACAGACCACACAACATCAAAAAAGTACTAATTATCTGACTTAAACTTGACTAGCGTTTCGTTCTAAGAATCCTGAAGTCAAGCTTTCAATAAGAAAAAGGCTCACCAAACCATACATCACACATGATTCTGACACTAAAATTAAAGTGCAAGTCTTACTTGCATACTAAACTTCCTTTTAAGAAAAAACAAGAAAACTCAACAGCCAAAGTGCATCCCAGAAGCACACGTCACACTGTCCCCTAAGAATCTTCAGGAGTCACCCCAAAAAATAAGGTGGAAGAGGCACATGTGTGACTCCCAAGTAATGAAAAAATTAACCCAAAATTACTCATTAGGCAAAACTTGGAAATGATAAAACGACATTTCCAAAAGTCCTTTACTACTGAAAATTTCAAATATGTTACAAAAGCATGACAATGTTCTAATGTCCTAACTCAGTTTCAACAATGAACTCTTAGCTGCTGTTTCATCTCTATCTACACCTCCTAAATACTCTATAATCTTAGAAGTAGCATTCACATATGTATTTCTGTATGTACTGACCAAAGATGAAAAATTATTAGACCAGAGACATATTACAGCGGGTAAAGAGATTGCCTTGCATGCAGCCAACACACCCCAATACTCCCTATGGTCCCCAGCGCCCCACCAGAAGTGATTTTTGAGCACAAGTCAGGAGTAACCCCTGAGTAACACCAGTTTGGGGGGGCCACTCCCAGTGCTCAGGGTTTGCTCCTAGCTCTGCGTTCTGGAATCACTGCTGGCAAGGCTCAGGGATCAAGAATAGTGCCAAGAATCGAACCCAAGTTGGCTGTGTTCAAAAAAAACGCCCTTCCCGCTATAGAATTGCCCTGACTACAGAAGTTTACTTTTTAAAAAAACTTTTAAAACGTCTCATTATCTTTAGAATGAATCCATGAATCTGTAATACTTCTTAAAGCGATACAGAATTTTGGATCTTTGGAGGAATGATTCTGATTTCACTTGTAGAAGGCAAGACTTAATTTGAAACACCTTTGCCTTTGTGTTAGTTTTTTTTTTTTTTTTGGCTTTTTGGGTCACACCCGGTGATGCACAGGGTTACTCCTGCCTCATGCACTCAGGAATTACTCCTGGCGGTGCTCAGGGAACCATATGGGGTGCTGGGAATCGAACCTGGGTTCGCATGCAAGGCAAACGCCCTACTTGCTGTGCTATGACTCCAGCCCCCACCTTTGTCTTTTTTGGAATTTTTCTTCACAGCTTCATCGCTTTAGAAGCATAATTCTAAATAAGTCTTTTAAAAAGCCACATATTTAAAGCAATCACACAACTCATAGTATTAATAGGTACTTGTACCTCAAATTGGAAACAAAATATTTCAGAAGCAAACAGGCAAACTGATACATTGCCACACACATCTTTCACCTCTGTACTGTTTCTCCAGGACTTATTTTATTTTAGTTAGGTTTTGAATAGAGAAATGACATTTTTAAACATAAGTTTACTCTGCAGACACCTGTGGCAGATAGGGATGAAGATGGGAACTGAAATGGCAAAGTAAGCATAAAGCTAGCATGATAGGCAAATGAGAAGGATAGTGGGTTTGACTGGGCCAGTAATAGAAGTCTGGGGAAAACTAATACTTCGATTTTGGTCATGTTAAATTTAAAAAATCTAAGGGATAATCAAGTGGATGGTTAAACATGTAGATAATAAAATCCCAAACTCAAATTGGGCTAAGGATAAAATTTGGGGAATCATTAAAGTAAACGGATGTGACCACATGAAATAATTAAGTCATGGTTTTTCCCTGCTTTTTTAGTGCCATGAACCGAACCCAATGTGCACTGTCAACTTTTAGCATGGTCAATCTGCATGATAGGATATTATGGAACTTTAGAAATGCCAACAGTCATTCACCTTCCTCTCAATTCTAATACAATTGCCTTGCAAGGCCTAGAAAGAATGTAATTGGGGGAGGGGGTATGGAGGAAGGTACAGGAACTTTAGGGCAGCTGTGCTCAGGGCTTACTCCTCTCTGAGCTCAGGTATCACTCCTGGTGGACTCAGGGGACAATATGGAGTGCTGGGGATTAAACCCAACTCAGCCACATGCAAGTCAAGTGCCATACCTGCTCTATTACCTTCCCAATCTGACAAATATTTTTAAAATCCTCAAGGGACTTAAAAAATATATAGGGGCCACATTCCAGCAGTGTTCAGGGGTCCTGGTGCTGCACCTGGCACTTGAGGGAATATATCCTGTGGTACTAGGTGACTATGAAATAAGGCTAAGATATGTATTCTTGCTAAGACGTGTATTGGGCAATGTGAACCACATAACTCCTCCACCCAATCTCAATGATTTTGAAGTGCAACTGGTTTGAAAATTAGTAACCTAGTAGGGAAAAGTTTAGAAAAAGATTATCATTCAGAGTCTCAAATTATTTCTCCAGAGTTGTAAAATGCAGTCTAGTACAGAATAAAGGTAACCAGTGAGAAAATGATACATCATGAATACCAGAAACAATAGACCTTAGAAATAAGTCTAGGTATTACAAGTATCTAGCAAACTGGAGCACAACTGGATAATTCATCTAGGAGCTAAAACTCAAGCTTGAAAAAAGTATTTATTACACTTGTGTCTATAAATGCTGTAATCACATAGATGCTGGAGTAG
The DNA here is from genome assembly GCF_029834395.1 of Sorex fumeus. Taxonomy (NCBI): domain Eukaryota; kingdom Metazoa; phylum Chordata; class Mammalia; order Eulipotyphla; family Soricidae; genus Sorex; species Sorex fumeus. The sequence goes on from NW_026606066.1 coordinate 26,832,062, forward strand.
GAGTAGACTGGGAGAACTCAGTGTGGGTTTTATTTTTTAGAAGTTGCCACTATTGGTTGTTTTTCCTTGTTTTTGTTCCGAGGTCATACGCAGCATTCTACACTGTGCTCAGAATTGAACCTGGGGTAGGTATGAGGATTGCGCCTGGGACTCTTCCATCTGAAGTCTGCCCCTACAGTGCCCTGAGTCATTTCTCCAGCCCTCAACATTTTAAGTTTCACTGTCCTGCAGAATAAGCAGACTTCTGTGTAGCTACCTCTTACCATATTTTTTTTTTTGCTTTTTGGGTCACACCCGGCGATGCTCAGGGGTTACTCCTGGCTCATGCACTCAGGAATTACTCCTGGCGGTGTTCGGGGGACCATATGGGATGCTGGGAATCGAACCTGGGTCAGCCATGTTGGCTGCATGCAAGGCAAACGCCCTACCCGCTGTGCTATTGCTCCAGCCCCTACCTCTTACCATTTTAAGTTTTACTACTGACTTGAACATTTTGTAGGTGGAGAATGAGGGATGAAGAAATGGAGCTGGGGGCCCCACACTTGCAGGTATGCACTCTACTCTGAGCCACACCCCTGCCCAGACTTTAAAAACAAACAACAAAAGAAAAAAAAATCCTAGAGTTTAAAAAAAAATAGTAAAAAAAAAAAATTAAAGTGCTTTTTTTTTAAATCGCCCTTAAAAAAAACAGGTTTGTAAAAGAACCAAGTAGAAATTCAGAAATGAAAACATAAAACTGAAGAAAAAATTTAGGACTAAATCCAAGGCTGTTTTCAACATTTGAGAGTGAAACATAAAGAAGGGAATACCTGATAAGGGAAACAGAAGGAAAGTGATAATCCTGGATGCCTTATAAATACAGTGAACTGGAGAAATATGCCCAAGAGCTATTATAGCCAGAAAAGCACTGCCCTGCATGTGGTCAACACAGGTTCAATCCCCAGCATTCCATATAGCCTCATGAGCACCTCCAGGAGTGATTCCAGGAGTGAGCCCTGAGCATTGCCAGGCCCAAAACAAAACAAGATGGAGGGAGTTCTTAACTCTTAAGATACTGTGGAGAGTAATGAGTAACTAGTAATGAGTAACTAGTAATCTAGTTGTTACTGATTCTAAAGTGATTTCAGTGGTGTTTTGGTAAGCGCTATTGAGAGAGTACCTAAGAGGGGAAATGGGAACAGTAACTACAGATTTTTTTTCTTTAAAGAGAGTCATGAAATAATAGATGACAAGTGGTAAATATAAGATTGAGAGTTTTTCTCTGGTTATGTATCTGTGAAGAATAAGAAATACATGATGCAAAGAGAAGATAAAGCTAAGCAGAAAATGTTTAAGGCAAGCAAGATGCTAAACAAGACATAGTGAAGTTGGCCACTGTACGGTAACATTGGGTTTGTCCTTTCAGCTTTGCCACAGGCAACTTATTTTACCTTAAAGCAATGTCTTTTCTGTATGAACACAGGAAGACAGTTAATATTATGCTTTGTAACTTGGGAGTTGATTGACTTCAAATAATATTTACTCCTGGGCATCTGCTTTCTCGAGAGTTGCCCTTGGGTCCTAGCACCCCAAAAGCAAGGTCCCGACAAGGGACTGAATGGACCCAGGGCAAGCTGTAAGCTACCCTGGCATCGAAAAGGGCCAGGCCAAAGAGCCACAATACTCAACTATAAGTTGAGGAGCACGATCATGGACAAATGCTGTCATGATTCAAAAGTAACGACATGATAAGGACCCTGCTGGAGTTAGGAAGACTTCCCTGGCCTGAGGACTGTAGTCTGGAATATATAGTGAGATGTCCTCAGGAAGAACCAAACTTTAAATTGATATATCTCTTACTATGCTCATACAGAATGACACTACTAGAAATATTAGAAGTAGATTTACTACAACTATTCAAGTTGCAGAACCTGGCAAGCTACCCGTGATGTATTTGATATGCCAAACACAGTAACAACAAAGTCTCCAATGGAGACGTTACTGGGCTCGCTCGAGCAAATCGATGATCAACGGGAGGGCCTTTACCTTGCCTTTTACCTTTATTCAAGTGGATGACTAGCTGAGGAAAGAAGAAAGGGGCACACCCTGTATGGGATTCCACCTTTAAATGAATCTCCTAGTAATCTGTAGTAAGAGATTTTATTCTTCTTTTTTTCTTTTTTATTAATTTTTATCAGTGAAACACCATGAGGTACAGTTGTAGATTTACAAATTTTTGTGCTTGGGTTTCAATTATACGATGATCAAATACCCATCCCTCCACCAGTGCCCATTTTCCACCACCATAGATCCCAGTATCCCTCCCACACCCATCCCCCCCCATCCCACCCTGCCTCTGTGGCAGGGCATTCCCTTCTGTTAAGAGATTTTATTCTTGAGTTAATCTATTCAACCCACCTTTGTATCACCACCCTATGTGACTGCTATATAAACTAAGACTGTAAGAGCGGAGAGGAGGAAGAGTCAGAAACCAGAGTGAGGTGCTCCAGAAGTCAGGGTCAGAATCCAGGGAAGAAGCAGAGAACGGCAGAGTCAGAGTGAGAGCGAGTGAGAATCCAGAGAGAGAAGCTAAAGAGCTCCAGAGAGAGACTGGAAGAGACCAGGAGAGACTACAGAGACAGAGTCAGAAATAGAGAGACAGACAGAAGAGAGCACAGCAGCACACAAAGAAGCAGAGCACAAAGGAGGAGCATCCTGATCCAGTCCACAGGCATCAGCTTGAGAGCACAAATGCAGGAAGCGAGAGAGCTGTCCTGAGAGCCCACATACATCATCACCATCAACCCTTCTTCACACACGCATAGATTATTTTTTACAGGCCATACCAAGAAAGGTAATCATAAAATTGGAAGACCACAGGATAAAACTTTAGAGATGCAAATATATAGGAAGAGAAAGCAATTCTTATCAAATTGCTTCATTTCATTTTGTACTAAAGCAGATCAGTGAGGATGGCATATTAGAATGGCATGATATAATCATCTGAGAGAACAGTAAGGGGAAATTATTCGGCAAAGTAGTACAGGGATTACCAAGTGTCCGCTTGAGTAAATTACCAGTCATGCATCGTTCCCCCACCCTGCTCGCTACATTTAGATTAGATACAGGTGCAGCAGGAACTTTTATTTTCCTTTGGTAGATATTTCCAAATCCTTTGGGTTTTGTTTTGTTTTTTTTTAATCTCCACCATAGCTTTGGGATGGGTTTTCTATTTTCAATGTTAGGCTGAGTTTTCACTGGTCTTAGGCTAATGCCACATCTTATAACTTCCATGCCTTTCATTTTTCCTCTCTGCAGTGTATTCGGAGTTCTTTAAAAAAAAAAAAAAACACCTTTTTTGTCTCTTTAGTAATCAATATTTACACAAATTCAGAAGGTACAGGAGAGTAATTATAAAAAATGCTATTTTCCTCCTTTAACTCCTTTTCCTTTTAACCTTAGATTGCTCCCTAGAAGCAGTTTTTAAAATAGAGTATCTCCTATGTAGTACCACTTGTATGTAAATTTCATGATTTTGTCTTTTCTAACAGCTACATAGTACTCCATTGTGTAAATGTACCAAAGTTTCTTTAACCTGTTCTCGGGCACCCAGGTTTTTTTCAGATTCTGGCTATTGTAAAGAGTGCTGCATTGCCTCCTTTGCAAACCACAACACCCAATAAGAGAGAGAGAGAGAGAACAAAAGGGAATGCCCTGCCACAGAGGCAGGGTGGGATGGGGGGTATGGGGGGTGGGAAGGATACTGGGATCCGTGGTGGTGGGAAATGGGCACTGGTGGAGGGATAGGTATTTGATCTGATAAATTTGGAATTCTTCAACTTTGTTAGTAATCTGTCCTTTGTGTCTAGGAAACTTAACAGGATCTCTTTCTTTATAATTTAAAAGACATTTATAATTAAAATAAAATTTTCAGTAATTATACTTCAATGGTGGAGCGAAAGCATAGCAGTAGGGCGTTTGCCTTGCATGCAGCTGACCCGGGTTCAATTCCTCCACCCCTCTCAGAGAGCCCAGCAAGCTACCAAGAGTATTCCACCCACATGCCAAAGCCTTGCAGCAAGCTACCCGTGATGTATTCAATATGTCAAAAACTAACAGCAAGCCTCACAACGGAGATGTTACTGGTGCCCGCTCGAGCAAATCAATGAACAACGGAAGGACAGTGCTACAGTGCTGCAGTGATACTTCAATGCAGAAAATTCTCAGATGTTACAGCATCAAATGCTCTTTAACTCTTATTCTTTTTCTGAAATTCCTATGCTGATAGACCTCAATCTGCCACCGGTCTCTAATTCTGTACTGTATTCTCGGTAAACTCCTTAGTAGTCTACTGATCTTTTACTATGTCCATCCTAAAAGTTCTTTTATTTGTCCCAATCCTTGTGAAACAATACTGACAAGGCACACCACTACCAGTTTTTTTAAAAAGGGGTAAGTGGTGTATTGAAAGTTGACATGGGGTCAGAGTGATGGTATAGCAGGTAGCGAGTTTGCCTTGGCGACCCAGGTTCAATCCGGGGCATCCCATATGGTCCCCCAAGTACTGCCAAGAGTAAGCCCTGAGCATCGCCAGGTATGACCCAAAAAGCCAAAAAAATGAAAAAATATAAATGAAAGCTGACAAGTCATGGGTTGAATTGTATACTGATATCAAAAAAAGTTTAACAATACGTATCTTAAAATCAATGAAATGTTTTTCATTCCCTGAATTTCAAATTGCTTCCTTTGCAAATTTACCTTTTTGGCTTCACAAGTTCCTTTTCTAAAGATGCAACAACTTTCCCTTATCTCACTGAAAAGTTATAAACATCTGATATACCTCCATGACTGGCATTTTTTGAAGTGCTTCTACCATCTCCACTGGACAATTTTCCGGTCCAGTGCAGACCCAGGTTTTATACAGTCTTTGGTGGTAATATTCATACAATATCACAAATTGAGACGTTTAGTTATTAGACAGTTCAATGTTACCAAACTTTTGATGATCTCTTACTTTCCGATGTGCTTTTCTCATCTCATAAGTGTACAATCTATTTAAACCACCCCTGTGGGGTAACAACACACACACACACACACACACACAGTGTCGTCCCGTTGCTCATCGACTTGCACGAGCGGGCCCAGTAACATCTCTATTGTGAGACTTGTTGTTGCTGTGTTTGGCACATCGTAGCTTACCAGGCTTTACCGTGTGGACGAAATACTCTTGGTAGCTTGGTGGGCTCTCCGAGAGGGGCAGAAGAATCGAACCCAGGTCGGCCAGGCCCTCAGTGAGCAAGGAAAACGCCCTACCGCTGTGCTATCGCTCCAGCCAGGTTAACAAAACATTTTTCTTTTTCAATTCCTCTTTAAAAATCAAAACAACCACAAGTTTCTGATTTTAAATAGTGAATATGGAATCCCATCTCCACAATGAGATAGGTTATTACTATTCAGAATATCCTAAAATATAAGTAACGAAAACCAAACATTTTAAAAACAGTATCTAACATTTACTCCTGGATAAATGAGATAAAACGGACTTTCACTTTCTCCATTAGAACTTCCGTAGTATTTTTTTCTTACCAAATGGAAAACAAAATCTTTTTTGTTTTTGAGCCACACTCAGTGATACACAGGGATTGCTCCTAGCTCTGCACTCAGGAATCATTCCTGGAATTTTCTGAAAGACCACAAAGGATGCCGGGATTGAATCTGACTTGGCCACATACAAAGCAAGCACCTACCCTGCAGTATATCGCTCGGACCCCAAAGAAGCAAGTTTTAATAATTTGCAGAAAATATAGTGAGCAGACTGGAAATAAGTCAAAAATAATGTTATTGTGGAAACCTGAATGAGTTTTCACACAATTAAGAATAAAATTTAATTTTTCAAAGTTCCAAAATTCTGCAGGCCAGCTACAATTGAAACAAAGCTGGTAGAACTGTATAACACCTTGGCCCAGGGAGATACTACAAAAGTAATGGTACATGCCCAACCCAGCACCACTTAATGATAAATGTAACCCTTTCTGCAGTATTTGTACATTTCTGTAGCACTGTACTCCTGTTGTTTGATTTGCTTGAGTGGACACCAGTAACATTGTGAGACTTGTTGTTACTGTTTTTGGCATATCAAATACACCATGGAAAGCTTGTCGGGCTCTGGCATGCAGGCGGAATACTTGAGGTAGCTTGACGGGCTCTCCTCAAGGGATGGAGGAATCGAACCCGGGTCAGCCGCATTCAAGGCAAACAAACACCCTACCCACTGTGCAATCGCTCCAGCCCTAGCAAATTCTAAGGAAATTCCTTAGGTAAAACTAATTACATGCATATTACTTTTAATTTTTTAAAATCACTAAATGTTTCAGAAAACATTTCCACTTACCATAAAGAAATACATAATACTGTTTCCCCCCCCCAAAAAAAATAAATCTGAAACGACCAAAAAAAGAAAAATAGAATACTAATACAAACTAAACAGCAGAACATCAATTCAGCATAATATGGCATCAATTCAGCATAATATTCCTACTCTAACGTCAGAACAGGAAAGAACAAGATTACTGCAATAAAGATTATATGAAATCCATCTAGAAATATCTGAACACTATTTGACACAGTAGGAATATTAAGAGCTATTAGCCTCTCTTGTCCTCCAATATGGTTTTTAAAATACCAAGTTTGGGAACAGTTCTTCCATTTCTCATACTAATTTTTTTTTAAAGCCACTAACACATACTGCACAGTAATGCACTTTTCTACAGTTAGGTGAATCATAAATATTAGGTTTTGCTTCAAAGATTTTGGGTGCAATGGGGCAAAAGAGAAGGTTCAGATGTCAAAGCACTTTGCCTGGTAGATGGCTGGCCCCAATTCAATTCCCAGTATTACCTATGGTCTCTATCACTATCAGGAATAATTCCTGAGCAAAGAAGAAGTTCTAAGCTTGGGCATGGCACATGGCCCAACAGTCCCTACCCACATAACAAAGGTAACGTCTCTAAGATGTGGAATTATGTGGAGGCCCAGGTTCAATCCCAGCATAGTTCCCTGAGCACTGCCGGGAAAGCCCTGTACAACCAGCAAGGGCAGCTTCCAAGCTGCCAGCTGTGGGAAAAATGTAAGAAATGTTTCAATAGTAATTTTTTTTTTTAAAAAAAGGGGGGGGGTGAGAGCAATAGCATAGCAGGTAGGGCACTTGTCTTGCATGCAGCTGACCCAGGTTCGATCCCCAGCATCCCATATGGTCCGCAAGTTTTTGGCTTTTGCTCACGTACTTGTATTCATGCATTTTATATGTAAATATATATGCGTGTGTGTGTGTGTGTGTGTGTATGGTTTACGGCCAGAGTACAGTAGGTAGGGTGCTTGCCTTGCCTGTGGCTGACCCCGATTTGTTACACAGCATTCCATATGGTACCCTGTGTACGGCTTGGAGTTAATTCCTGACTGCAAAGTCAGGAGTAAGTCCTGAGCATCACTAGTGGCCCAAAAAGCAAATAAAGTACATCTATATAGGGTCAGAGAGATAGTATAGGGTTAAGGTGCTGCTATACATCCTGGTAGATCTCCAGCATCACATATGCTCCCCTAGCTTCACCAGGAGTGATCTCTAAGCAGAGAGCCAGGAATAAGCTCTGAGTGCTGCTGGGTACAGCTCCAAACAACTATTTTGCCTCATTAAGAACATTCTTCAATTCACCTTGCATTTTTCCTTTAACTGTCAAGTACATGACATGGTCACAAAAAATAAAATGACAAGTGGTGCCAGTGCTTTGATCTGTGCTGAAACAAAAGAGCAGTTTGATCTAAGCATCAGTGAAAATGTCAACACAATGAAAAAGGCAATAAAAAGTGGTTTGACAAAGAGCTCCAAGATTCAGAGATTCACCATCATTCCACAAACCATACACTGAGAATTGCTGCTCTAAAACCATAGCTACAGAAGACTCAAATGTAATGAAAGACCGGTAAAAGAATGGAAAAATCTAAAGGCTATAAAGCACACACATTTCATGTGGGAGGCTAAATCCAGCACTGTATGGTTTGGTTCCCTTAAGCTCTACTGGGATGACAAAAAAATTTTAATTCACAAAGATCTTTATCACCCAATTACAAGTCCTAAGTTCTAACAATGTATCAAATTTAGCAAAAGAAAAAAAGTGTTAATATTGCAGTAAGAATGACTTCAACAAATTAAAATACCCCAATTCAAAAGCCTGAGATATTTACTCATTAAAAGTTTGTGTTACCATAATCTCCACAAAAACTCAAATACAATGTAAAAGAAAGGATTTAGTGCACAACAAAGCATTCAGTAACACATCATGTAAATAACAACAAGGTGATGATATCCTTTCTGAACTGTACTATTTAGTCCTTGTACAACATTCAATGAACAGAATTCTGAAAATTCCATTCATGTCATCAATGTATTTGAAAATAGCACGCCAAGTTTAATGGCCACTACACACTTGCAAATAAAACTCAGAATAGGGAACCAAAGCATTTTTAGGTTTATATATTGTTACTAATCCAAGAGTCCCAATTTACTTGAGGAAACAGTTTAAGATAAAGTAGCAGCTAGCAAGTGAATCAGACAGTATAAATTATCTTTACACCCAGTTCCCCAACCTATTCCCCTACAAAAAACAACACATGAAACACTTAACCTACATCAGAAGGATATCCAAGACGCCCCCCCCCCCCCCCGCACACCAAACAGAAATTTTACAATGCCTTACAATACTAATCAGGTGTGAAGAAAGTATATAAAAGTGAATTTAGGAAACTGAAATACTGGAGAGTAAATCCTTGATATCAGAAACTACATACTTCATGAAGTACAATTTAGAAGACATCTTAAAATGACTACACTTTTCATACAAACATATGAAGTTAGCCTGATGCTGATAAAAAAAAAAACTTAAAGCAAAAACTTTCCCTACTAACAAAAATCAATGACCTTAACTATGGATTGACTTGAGTTATAACTCACCTGAAGGACTGTCGGCATTCTCTCCAGGATGTAGCTGTATACCAGTAGAATCTATAGAGTTAACTGTAACTGTCTGTAGATTTGGCAACTGACCAGTGCTTAAACTAACTGGAGTTGAAGTCAAGGCTCCACCTGCTGCAACTTGACCAAGCGTGAGTGTCTGAACAGGTGTCAAAGTTATTTGTTGGGCAGCAGTATTATGTATTTGCAAATTCTGCAAGTTCTGGACCCCTTGTACTTGAAAGGTTTGCCAAGTTATCTGTCCAGAAGGGGTCACTGTCTGTGCCTGTATTAAAAAGGTTCCAGGATTCAGCTGCAACTGTAGATTTTGCAAAGCCTGTTGTGATATATTTTGACCACTGGCTTGCACACCGTGGATTGTCTGTGGTGTAATACCTTGCACAATTTGGGCTTGACTGGTTGGCTGCTGAGACTCTTGAAGCTGTAGATGTGTAGGCTGTGCTGTAGAAACCTGAATATTCTGGGCCTGAGTCTCTTCAGAAACAGGCGACTGGATATAATTTCCCTGAAGATCTGAAGAATGGACTTGTCCACTAGACGTAGTCAAGCTGTTTGTGTTTTGTTGCAAAATACCTGTACTATCTATAGTAACAGGTAGCTGTGATGAAGAGGACGTTGGCACAAATAAATCTGTATCAGTATTAGTTTCATTAATATCAGGAGAAACTCGCTCACCAGTCCTTTCTGAATTGTCTGAACTATCCATAGCTTGTCCTGTATTTATCAAATGTCCATCGGCATTAATGCCTGCAGTCATTGTCTGAGAACTGCCCGAGAGTCCCAAAGAATCTAGATCGACACTATTGATTGGTACAAAGGTAATATTTCCTGGCAGACCAAGAGGCACATTAGCAACTACTTGAGTTTGGCCAGGAAAAGATGAATCACCAATTGCAACTCCCTGGACCTGGACTTGACCAGTCTGTGGCATAAGATTCTGAATATTAGCAGGAGGAGTTCCAGAAGCAAGCAAAGTTTGATTAGAGCCAGGAATGATCTGAATTTGACCACTTTCTTGATTTATACCCCCATTATCTGACGAGCCTGTGAAACCAATCTGAACCTGCTGACTATCTGTCGACTCAATCTGCGGTATTACTTGATATTGAACATTGGACACTGTACCATTTGATGAGTCTGATCCTGGTGCAACTGAAAATATTTGTTGATTCTGCAAATTCTGAAGGGGAAGGACATACTGCCCACTTGAAGTAGCAGCACCTGGAATCTGTACTAGATTACCAGCTTCATCTTTTATAGTTGAGGGTGTAGTTGATAAAACCTCCCATCGGTTTGGTGCTCCTCCTAACTGTGCAGAAGCCAAATCACCTGTCTGGATGAAGAAAAAAAAAAATTTATGTGACAAGTATTTAATATATATTTAAACCAATCCTAGAAACTAATATAAATTTTATTTCCCAAAAATAAAAAGTATCGTAATAACACAAAAGTTCATACAAAAGCTCAAATCTCAAAACCCAGTGGCTTTTGGCAGAAATGCGTCCGGACCCCGCAGTAGGTTACTGTCGCCGGGCCACCCCAGGGGGGAAAGGGTGTTGGCCCTCCGTCTGCTCCCCCTTGGCGGCTCGGTGGCCGTCATCCTCCAGAGACCATTGGTCAGTCAGGCTTGGGCCCGTAGTGATGAAACTTGTTAGGCCTCACAGGATGGGGGTGGAGCCGGTCCTGGTCTCCCTATCCCAACGAGACCTCAAGTCATCACCCACGAACGGCCTCTCTGGCTCCTGATCAAGCTGCTCAACGACCACGATCCCAGAGACTCGGAAACAAATCTCGAAACCCAGTGGCTTTTGGCAGAAATGTGTTCAGACCCCGCAATAGGTTACTGTCGCCAGGCCACCCCAGGGGGGAAAGGGTGTTGTCCCTCCTCCTGTTTCCCTCTGGCGACTCGGTGGCAGTCATCCTCCAGAGGCCATTGGACAGTCAGGTTTGGGCCTGCAGTGATGAGACATTTTGGGCCTCACGGGATGGGGGTGGAGCCGGGCCTGTCCTCCCCACCCCAACAAGACCCCAAGTAATCGCCCACAAACAGCCTTTCTGGCTCCTGATCAAACTGCTTAATGGCCATGACCCCAGAGACTCAGGAGCAAATCTCAGAGCCCAGCAGGTTTTGGCAGAAATCCCTCCAGATTTAAGTGTTAAAATTTAGGTATTTCAAAATCACGTGGCCCCACTGCAGCCACGCGATATCATGTTATTCATAACCCGCAATAGAACACAAATTGCCTTTTCAGCAGATCTGAGTGTTGGGGTGAAATCTCAAATAATAATGGTGGGTCTGGTATCAAAATATTGGAGAGACAGTAATGTGGAAATCATCTGCCCCACAGGTATGGGGAGGGTGTGGGATGGGGGTATGCTGGGGTTTTTGGTGGTGGAGAATGGGCACTGGTGAAGGTACGGGTGTTTCATTGTATGATCGAGACTTAGACCCAAAAGCTTTGTAACTGCTCTCACGGTGATTCAATAAATAAAATTATAAAAAATGAAAAAAAAAAGTAAGGTGGAGTTCATGCACAATTCAATCAGCTAATCAGTGGCTGAATAAATAGCAGTACTCCTACATTAAAAAAAAGTTCGTACAAAAGCAGTATCACATAAACAATTATAATTTTCAATTGTTAGGTATTGCAAAGACAACTCATCCTATTTGAGCAGGAAAAAAAGATCCCATCAGAATAATCTTCAAACTAATCTAATCTTTCCAGTATAATCTCTAATGCCATACAGCTTTAAAATAAAGTAGAAGTAGCTAGAAAAAGAATATACCAAAACATTAGAGTTTAGAATGTATATAAATGTATAAATGTCACTAAATGGTACATTTTATGTGTGCAAAAATGAAGCATTTAAGTAGTATCATATTAATTAGAAAGGTTAAAATATGCACATCATTGCTATAAAAATTAACTAAAGCTACTCTTACTGTATTGGCGTACTCCAGAGTAAACTCATAGGTAGGGTTAATCTGTCAAAATCTTTACTTTTAACCTTCAACTAATTAAAACTTATAATAATAAATGTATACTATGGTTGAAGAGACAAAATAGGGGTTAAGGTGCTTGCCGTGCATGTGGCTGACCCCAGCTCAATTAACCAGCAAAACATACAGTTCCCTGAGCATCACCAGGAGTGACCCCTGAGCACAGAATCAGACAGGAGTAGCTCCTGAGCACCACAGGTGTGCCCCCCCCAAAGAATGTATGTTTTTAATATGTGGATGCATGTGTACGTATGTATAAAATAACTTTTTAATATTTTATGAAGCTCAGGGATATGGACTTAGTGGCAGAGTACCATCTCACATGAACAAGACCTGGAGTTGGATCACTGACAACAATAAAAAAAAAAGTTACAGCCCTGTTACATGGCAAGACTATGGCTTTAGTATTCTTTGTATTTATAGTATAATGGCAGGCACAATTCACATTCTGCTCAAATACTACTACTAAATTGTTAGATGTAATGTAAGTAAAACTGGAAAATGTAGAAAATAAGAAAGTTGAAAAAGCTCCTAAAGGTCAATGTCAAAGTGTAAGTGTATGCTATCTTTGTTTTTTGGGGCCACACCAGTGGTACTCAGGAGTTACTCCTGGTCTGCACTCAAGGATCACTCCTGGCAGTGTTCAGGGGATCATATAGGATGCCAGAACTGAGCCCAGATCAGCCGCATGCAAAGCAAGCACCCTACCTGCTGTACCATCGCTCTGGCCCTAAGCTTTCCTTTTGTAAAAATGAAATTAACAATCCTTACCATTTGAGATTGTCTTTTTAATACCAAGTACTAAGTATCAAGATAGAAATTTTAAGTTCTTAGCTGGGGAGATAATACAGGAATTAAGGTACCATGGTTTGATCCCTGATACCACACGGTCCCGAGTACAAAGTGACCCCACCACACACTGGCAGTACTACCACCCCAGACGCGCCCCCCCCCAAAACAAACTCATTCACAATAATTTCACTCTACAAGGAATTCATCATCTGCTACTCCTTAAACAATCCTAGAAGGATTTACGAGGTAGATATTATTAATTCCAATTTCAAAGGTAATAAATATTGAGGAACAAGAATCACACAACTATCAGTCAAGACAAACCTTTTATTTTTTTTTTCTTAAGAGTCGCAGGGATTGAATCCAGATCCTATGCAAGACATGTATACACTTCACCTTTGAGCCACATCACTAGGCCCCAGAACCCAGGTTCTTAAAACACTAGATTTTACTGTCACTAAGACAAAGGTGTAGCAAAACATAAAGAACTAAAGACAGGGTGAAAGAGCTGGTATGGCAGGTAGGGCACTTGCCTTTCTCATGGATGAGTCAGGTTTTATTCCTAGAATCTTATATGCCTGTGCCCCACCAGGAGTGCATGATCCCTGAGTGCACAAGAAGACAGCCCAAAGCACCACTGGAGTGGCAAAAAAAACACCCCCCAAAAATAATTGAAGATCTTATGTGAATTACCATTATTGAAAAATTATTTCATCTAAATTTCTTCTAATTTCACTAATCCAGGTATTCTCAATCTCTGCCTCTATTTCAAAGGATCTTTGATTCCCTTACTGACTTTTTGAAAAAAATTCAAGGGCCAAAACAGTAGTTTGGTTAAAGCACTTTGCCTTGCATGCAGCTGACTCCAACTCAATCCCCAGCTCTACATAGTAACTGAGCAATGCTGGGAGCAAAGCCAGGGAGGAATCCCTGAGTGGAGTAGCCCCTGAGAGCTGCAAAGTATGGCCCAACAATCCCCCTAAACACACACAAGAAAGTTCAATGGGGAAGTGGGGCCAAAGGGAGATACAATTTAGGGATTCACATATTCTCAAAAGGAGCGTTATGTAACATTCAAAACTATTAAGACAAATACTATTTTCTCAACATAAACCATTTCACAAATATTAACATGTTACAGAACCAGAAGATATTAATTTTCTTAATAAACTTTACACAATTTTCATGTAGACAACAGGGCTGAAAAGTATATATGCTTCAATGGATAAATCGGTTTACAATTCAAAACATCTGCACATATCTGCCATGATAAAAATGTATGAGTAAGCAAATGAGATATCCAATCTCTATCTACAAATGGTTCAGTCTAGCCAAGGAAGCCATTAATACGTGAACAGTAGTATATACTAGCCATATATCAAAACAGTATTTGGGAACACAGAAGATTAGAGGGGAAAAAATCTTTTAGCATAATCTTGGAATAAAATTCAAGATTTCATTGTGCCTGTTAGAATACAGAGATAAAAGCATTAAAAAGATAAAAAAAGAAATCCTGCAGAAAAATATATAGTTAGAAGTTCATAAAAGGATCCAGGAAAAAGCTCACATTTAAAGAGTTAAATAATGGAGAATAGGAGTAGACATTTTTATCAGTGCTGCTAGTAAGTGGTATTGTAGATCCTGGCTAACAACTTTGGACTTTATCCCACAGATAATGAAAGAAAGCTATAAAAGGTTTTTAAGCAAGTGAGCAGTGCAATCAGATCTGTTTTATAAAGATAAACTTAAGACCCAGTGAAGGAGACTGAAAGGCAAAAGAGACTCAAGACAGAAAATTGAGATCCAGCACAAATGTCTAGGCCTGAACACTGAAATAGTGGTCTATCTTTCATATATAAAATTTAAATTATGGAGCAGAGTAGTTATCAAGTGGCTGAATAGATACCTTGCATGTATAAGGGTACTAGTATAATACCTTGCATGCATGAGGATACTAGCTTACGAGACTCTGGGTTTTATCCCCTAGCAATAGCTCCCAAGTAATACCAAAAGATCTCATAGTTAAAATTTAAGTTTAGGGGCTGCAGAGATAGTGTTGTGGGTAAAGGTATTTGCCCAGGGGGTAAGGCAAGCTGATCTAAGCTTGATACCAGGCACAATATGGTACCCAAGCCCCACCAGGAGTGATCCCTAAGCACATAGTCCTGACTACTACCAAATATAGACCCCCCCATCAAAAAAATTAAGTTTACCCAATTATAAATCAAATGAATTAGGTTAAATAAAGCAATGGACATTATAATTATTCAAGTCATTCTTCAAATTCTAATACAGAAATTACAAATTTGGGGGCTGGGGAGATAGTTCAGAGGCTAGAACATGTGCTTTGTATATTAGAGGTGCCAAAATATATCCCAGCACCCCACCCCATCCCCAGCACTCCAGCTGTGGCCCTTATAGCCCTAGCACTGCAAAACCTGAACACCGCCTCATCGCTGGGGGACTACTCCAGTTTCAAATTTTTAAAGAAGTCTTTTCAGTGGTGCTCTGGTATCCGAGAGACCCCACTAGCAACCCCCCTTCAGTTCAGATATAAAGATTTAATGATGACATCCTTTTTTTTTTTTAATGCCAGGAGCCAACTGGGCTAAACCTTCCTCACCCTATTAGTTTTTGTAATGTAAAGAAAAATACTGTATCTACTAGAAAACTACTAGATTAAGAGTTTAGTTAGGACTATGCTTGAGGGCAGTCTGTTATACTAAAAATAAAAGAATGCACGACATAGTTCTAGTCTGGAACTCGGTTGTACGATTTACAAAAGGAATTAATTTCCTCATACTTGAAATGGGAAAAATATTACCTTAAAGAGTTATAAGAACAGGTTAAGCTTTCGGTTATAAAGCATTATATAACCCCACAATAATACTTGATTAGTATCTCAATATAACAAACACAGTAACAAGTTTCACAATGGAGACGTTACTGGGCTGGCTCAAGCAAATCGATGACCAACAGGAGGACAGCGCTACAGTGCTAGCATATATTTATTGAGTGAAAATCTTTTGGTTTGCATTATCAAAAAGAAAATGATAGAATTGATTGATAAAACTGACCTTAAATAAGAATATGTTATTACAACACTCCACACCTCTTTAAAACCTTTTTATTCCCATCATTTCACAATGAATAAGGCCAAGTATTTCAAATACCAAAGTCTACTGGGCTAATTTTTATGTAAAAAAAGTTTATGCCACTGAAAGCATACCACTAGAGATGAGCTAAGAATCACATAGGAGAGAAATAAACTTTAAAAATTATATAATACCCTCACAAAAACTATTGTAAAAATATTGGAATGCTTAACAAAATGGAAAACACAGAAACAAAGGAGGAAAAACATAAAAGCTTAATCAGAACTAGTACTTTAATTTCAAGATACACAAGAAAAATCCACCAGTATTTCTCAGTAACTTAACTCTTTTGAACAAAAAAAAAAATTATCCAACATACGAAGTGGTATTATTCTAAAAAAGTTCTAACTGAGGTATCCTACATCTCCTTCAGTATATAAACACAAAAATCACTAGACAACCTAGAGTGGTCCTGGGACATTGCCATAGTAATGCATTACAATGACAATCTCTAACACAACCAAGCACACACACACACAAAGAAAAAAAATTGAAGAGCACAAAGAAAAAATATATGTATTCTTTATCTGTGGAAAGGGGTGAGAAAAATCATACCACTAGTTATATAGCATTTGAGAACGACTGATTCAATTCCCACAAATAGCTTTATGAAACTCAGAAACAAGCTACTAGTCTGAAGTTTGAAGCTAAGGTGAAAACTCAACAAACAGTCATTTTTAAGTATTCAAGTTTAAGATCCTCCACAAACACTAACAGAAGTCAGACTTTAAATAAAACAATTAGCCAGTGAAGTAATTATGATAGAGTAGACCTTATTTCAAAGAATGGAAAAAGTCATTTATGAATATTTTTAAAAGCTCACCAATATTTATGTTTAAACACAACATGTACAACCTACACAGCAGGATGTTATGATTTTCAAAATATTTACCTGTGAAGTTTATAACACTTAAAAATAAATGAAAAATTCATACCAATGCAAATTAAGTGTTAATAGTACCCCAAAGGTCGACCTTTTCTTTGTACTCCCCGATTTACTACTAAATTAATGACATAGTTTTTGAAATAAAGTACAAAAGAGCCTTACCAACTTTGGCTGGGGGACATTACAGGTGAAAACTGCTTTGTGACTACACCCATTCAGCAATGTTCTGAGGGTAATCAACACTCCTGGCAAGGATCCAGGATGAACCCTATTATAAGTAAGTAAAGGCCCTCCCGTTGATCATCGATTTGCTCGAGCGGGCCCAGTAACGTCTCCATTGGAGACTTTGTTGTTACTGTGTCTGGCATTCGAACCCTATTATATTTCAACAAATTCTAAATTCAAAATATTTAAAACAAATCCCAAGTGCAGCCAACTGACTTTACACTCTCCTCTTAAAAGTACTGACTTCGAGTTGAATTGTATGTATTTTTCCACTTGATGTTAAGCACAACAATATGCAACGGGAATATTGAACTGAATCCCAGAACAGAAAATGGGCATTTAGAAGGGAAAACTAGTGATTTCAGATAAGGTCTATTAATTTTAAATAGTTTCATACTGTTGTTTCCCAGTTTTGACATATTTGCCAAGGTTATATTAATATCAGGGGAAGCAGTGTGAAGAGGACAGGGTCATAGTTGTATGTACAACTTTTCTATGAATGTAAATTATTGAAAACAAAGTTATTTTCCCAGTAATCTGAGTAATTAAGATTGTGTACACATGTATATTTATAGGAAAAATAGGAAAAAATGCCTATGAAATCACTTAAATTCATTTACTAAGAGCTACATATCTAAACTTCATCTTTGAAGGGGAGAAACAACATTTGCTACATCAAACGTATCAAGCAGGTCTTTACTCGGTCAAAAATTTATACACAGGTACCAGGTATACACCCAAAAAAAAAAAAAAGATACTTAGTCTAGTTCATATTCACCTGGCTGGAAATGAGATGTGAATTGAGATTCACTAGTTCACAGCAGGACTGAAGGAAGCATGGAAACAACATTCCTACAAATATTATCACCAGAGAAGGCTAAACTTGGGAGATAGTATTCTATTCCTTGGGCAGAGTCATATCTATGACAGGTATATAAATATTTTTTCGTCCCTGACTTCCTCCTTCACTCCTCCCCACCCCCATTAATGAGCTAATACTTTTAAGTCTGCTTCAACTGCAGAGAAACTGTTTTGCTCAAATTGAAAATTTTAAAAAATAATTAGAAGCAGTCTTTTGCAATTTCACTTGTACAGTGCTTTTATCAAGATTAACAGTCGACTCATTTTGGCACTGAGGAGCTGGAGAGGTATAGTTTATTTTCTTAAAAGTTCATCCTAAATTCTCTTAAAACGCAACATCTCTCAGAATTGTGTCAATTTGCTTACAAAATACGATTAAATCCAATATCATACTTTCAAGACACTAAAACCATTCACATCCTTCTCCAATATAATCTCTAACACTAAGATGTTAAATACTTAACAACTTGGTCTAACTTTAACATAACATTAGCTTAACTTTTAATGCTTGGCCATACTAAGAATTTCCTACCAACTATAACAAACTTTTTTGTCCTGAAAAATCTATTCAAAGTATACACTTTTCACAAACTAATTCCTACAAAGCAACACTGGTAGAGGTTTCAACCATTTTAAGTTAAACTAGCACAATAAATCAAACAAATACAAAATCCACAAGTCTAAAAACCAATTTCTAGCTAATTTGTATTAAGCCTTCCTGTAACATCGGTCAGCTCCTCCCCCTGCCCCACTAAGAAGCACTACAAGAATTCCACCACAACCCATCAGACTAGCAATTACAATAAAATAAAAATACAGCTTTTTCAACCAAACTCAACTCTATGCATGGCAAGCATTAACATGCACGTAAAAAGGCAATCTCTTACAAGTACTTTTGTTCCTAACCCTGGTACTCATATTCAGTTCCAAAAGCTTAGCCCAAGTAACTTGAACGATTGCAATGGGTCGTTAATCAAACGATTCACTTCACTCGCGGGAACTTAAGGCCAAATCTAACTCGTATCTGCAGGACCCAAAAACCTCAACAAGAGATCACCAACCACCACCAAAAAAAAAAAAGAAAAGAAAAAGTATTCCAAAAGTGTACTCGCTCACTACCGCACACAAAAGGCCAATTCAACGAGTAGGCCTCCGTCCCTCTCCTCGCTTTAAACCGATTACGACTTCCATCACTTGCACCGAACCCCTTTCACAACCGCAGAGAAGGCGCCGGCTTCCGAAGCAAGAAAAGCAGCCCCCCAAAGGCGAGCGCGGGCTGCGCCGGCCGCTGCTCCCCGCGGGCGGCCCGCCGGGAGGGCTGCGCTTCGCACATGCGGGCCCCGGAGTTCCCAGCACGCAGACCAACTGCTCCAACATCCATTTTGGAGCCCGCTTCCCCCTCCGTCCCCCCGCCCCCAACACACACTACCACCACCATCACCACCCCCCCCCCCTCTCCGCCTTCATTTTGTCGAGAATTTTTTCAGATCGCGGTGCCGCAGTGACAAGAGCGAGCGCGCCTAGGGCCGCCGAGCTGCTCCCGGGAGGCGGGAGGCGGAGGAGAAAGGGCGGCGGGCGCGGGCGGCGAGCGGGCGGGCGGGGGGCGGGCGGGCGGCGGGCGCGGGCAGGCCGGGGCGGGCGGCGGGCGGGCGGGCAGGCCGGGCCGCGGCGGAGGCGGGCCGCGCGACACTTACCGCTTCGGCAGCGGCGGCGGCGGGGGCCCCGGCGGCGGCGGCCGCCTCCTGGTCGTCGTCGCCCGGCGATGGCGGCCCTATCGTGCTGCAGGTATGGTCGTCGTCGCCCGGCGATGGCGGCCCTATCTTGCTGCAGGTAGCGGCCAGCAGAGCGAGCGGTGACGGCTGAGTGTCCTACCCCCGGTGGGCGGGTTCAGAGAGGGAGACAGGGGGGAGGGGGGTGGCGGTTAGGGCCAGGCCGCCGCTCGCGCAGGAAGTGCGCCGGGTCTTCCTTCGCCAGCCCGCGCTCTCCTTCTCCTCCTCCTCCTCCTCCTCCTCCTGCTGCTCCTCCGCCTGCGGCGCCCCGCGGCCTCCCGCTCCTCCGCGGCCTCGCGCGCACCCCGGGCAGCGCGCCGGGGCCTGCAACCTCCCGGCCGGCCCCCACCCCCGTGCGGGCGCCCCCGCGGCCTCGCGCAACACACTCGCTGGCGACGGGGTGGAGCGCGCGCGCGCGCGCACAGACAAACAGACAGACACACACACACACACAGAGGCACACCCCGGGCGGACACACACAAACACACACACACACACACACACAAAAAGGCGGCGGCGGCGGCGGCGGCGGCGGCGGCGGCGGGCGGGGGAGCGCGCGGGCGCGCGGGGCGGGAGCGTTGGCGCCGCGGGCGGGCGGGCGGGCGGGCGCGCGGGCAGCTCCCGGGGCGGGCGGGGGGAGGGGCGCGCGGGGCGGGCAGGCGAGCGGGCGGGGGGACCAGGCGCGCGCGGGGCGGGAGGGGAGAGGCGAGGGGAGGAGAAAACGGCGCGCGGGGAGGAGAGGCGAGGAGGAGAAGGAGGGGGAGGAGGGGTGGGGGGCGCCGCCCCGGGGCTCCGCCGCTCCTCACCTGGGCCGCCGCCGCCGCCGCCGCCACCGCGCCGTTCCCCGGCGGCTGCTGCTGCTGGGGCTGCAGATAGTCACCGTGGCCGCCGCCGCTGCTGCCGCCGCCGCCGCCGCCGCCGCTGCTGTCCACGTCCAAGGCAGCCATTTCCTCTTGTTTCACGGGCTTTTCGGGAGCTGCAGGCACAGCGCGGGGGGGGGAGGGGAGGGGGGAGGGGGGAGGCGGGAGGGAGGGGGCCCGCGGGCCGCGGCGAGGTTACTCCCCGAGCCCGGACCCGCGCCCGCCCCTCCCCCACCCGCCCCCCGGCGGCGATGGCGGCGGCGGCGGCGGCGGCGGCGCGGCGGCGGCTCCCTCCTCCCCTCCCGCGGCTGCCCCCGCCCGCCGCTGCCTGTAACCCTCCTCCTCCTCCTCTTTCCCTCCTCCTCCTCCTCCTCCTCCTCCTCCCCGCGCTGCCCCTGCCCCCTCTCCTCTCCTCTCCTCCCCTTTCCCTTCGCGCCGCTCGCTCGCTCGCACTCGCGCTCGCTCCTCTCGCACCGTCAGTCACTCACACACACGCGCCCGCCCGCCGCCCGCGCCCGCACGCCGGGGGATGCGCTCCCGGCGGAGCCGGCCGGGCCGCCCAACCCCGGGGCCCTGACGCGGGGGGAAAAACAGCGGCGTGGCCGGGGCTTGAGGCGGGGGATCGGACGGTGGCTGGCCGGGGAAAAGGGGAGGAAGGCGGAGGGGAGTGCGGCTTCCGCCTGTCACAGACACTCGGTCGCACGGACGGGGCCGGGAGCCGCCAGCGGCGGCCCCCGGGCGGGCTGTGGTCGGCGGCGGCGGCAAGGGTTGCTCTCTCGGCTTTACGTACCGGTCATAGTGTGTTTAGGGCACCTCAGGCGGGGCTCCCCGCCACCTTACACATGGTGAGGAGCGAAGGCGGCGGCGGCGGGAGAGGATGCGGGAAGCGGCGGCGGACACGGCCGGAGCGGTCCGGGGATTTTTTTTTCCTATTTTGATTGACTGTGCGGGAAACACAAAAGGTGGAGCCTCCAACCCAAAAGGGGGGAAGAGGGTGACAACCCGCACGGAAGTCCCGCCCCTCTTCTCCGCGCTCATTCGCTGCCGCGCTCCCCACCGGCGGTGCTCATTAGCCCGGGCGCCCGTCCGTCGTGCGCGCCAACGGCGCGCTTCCTGTTTGCCCCCCCGGCTGGCAGGGGAGAGACAATGAGCGGCCGCGGCGGCGTAGGTTCCCGAGAGCGGCCAAGGCTCGCCTGTTACCCCGCTGTGCCCGCCTCGGTCGCCGGCTGCCGCTGCCAGGCCCCCGAGGCCGGCGCCCGGCCCACCTCGCAGGCTCTCGGGGCGGCCCCCGCCAGGTCACGGGGGAGCCGGGGCTGGAAGGAAATCCGTCCCCGGCGGCTCCGGCTCCGCTCGACGCTTCCTCCATCCCCGCGGCAGCCTCCGCCGGATCTCCCCTGGGCCTCGCGCTCGGGGAGCCGCTGCTGCCCCGCACCGCCGGGAAGCCGCCCGCCGCTCAGCCCCGGGGCTGCCGCTGCGGCCGCTGCCGCTGCTGAGCAAAGCAGACCCGCCCCACGGGCCCGAGGGGAGGGAGCTGGTATTGGGGGAGACACCCCCTCCGAGGCTGGAGGAGGATTTTTCTCGTACTCGTTCAGCTTCTAGAGTCACCGCCGGAGCCATCGCGTTCCCATCCCCCTGAGCCCCGGGATCTCCGGTCCGACTCCCGCTGTTCGGTACCCTAGGAGGCCGGCGTGCAAAACACACACACAAGAAAATAGCTCGGTGCACCTCACCTCCGGGGAGGAGTGCTCAATCTGGCCATTTGGCCCCGACAAAGGCGGTGCATTTCACGGAATACGTGGCAACTAAATGCAATCAAAACACAGTTTTCAAAAACCGCAGTCACAATTTTGCTGCACACACACCATTCCCTGCTTCTTAATCCTCTTGGTAACAAAATGAAAAACTTGACAAGGTTAAACAACTGGAAAAAAAAACAAAAAAATGTCCATTCATCCATTACCCACATTTGTTTACACAGTAAATTTTGGGAAAGTTTTGTTCCTAAAACATTTTGGTTGCATTTTTAAGTCCTCTTTCACTTAATGCTCTAGGATAACACTCTACTCCGATACCCTTCATGCCTACTGTCCTTGGACGAAAAAATGCTTAGGTTTTGTGTAAGTGTGTGTGAGTGAGTGTGAGGCCAACTGAGATTGCTTTGCCTATTTATAACTTTTTTTTTTGGGGGGGTAGCTCTTCCAAGAAAGAGGTAGGTAGGATGCCCGGTGGACACGGTAGTTTTTTAATTAGCCAACAGTGCTTCCTGGGAAATCCGTGTTGAGATTACTGTGACCATAATATCCTGTAGTACCTAAGTAGTTGTGCCTGGGGAAGATGAGTACAGATGCAGTCAGTATAGTTGAATACAGTTAGATGTTGGTTGCCCTAACGCCTTGCCCCTAAGAAAATTTTCAGACTGAGTTTGCATCTCAGTTCTAAAGCACTTACACCCGTGACTTCTCATAAGTTGGGAAGCATTGTGTAGTGACTTGGTACTTAATTACACGAGAGACTTTCAAAAGAAATGACTCTAAAAAAAAAAAACTTGCTAAAATAAGATTTGAAATCCTGAATCTAAGAATCGGATTGATCTCTTCTAAACAGAAAGACTTTTGGTCCCACGTTAAGTGGAAGAATCATTTTAAAATGCAAATAGTATAAATGATGTGCCATTTTACATTTAGATCTCAAAGGAAAAAATGGTAGAATATGTTGAATTCTAAAAAGTAGGGAAAGATGCTTGAAAAGGAGGAAAAATGGAAGTGGAGAGAGAAAAATCTGTGTTGTCACTATTGGTGTGGGTGGAGGAAATGGAACCCAAGACCTTCACATGCAAGCCCACATCTCTGTCCTGTATTATCACTCTCATGGATATACTGGATAGAAATTATCTCCATAAAAGAGATGTTTCAGGGATGTTCAGGTGTTTTTTAGAAGTCGGGATATGTCTCATGGGTCTTAGCACAGCCTGACCATGCCTGTTTAACTGAAGTCTTAGTTCATCCACCAAAGAGCAAAGTGCTAGGCCACAGGAATTCAATTCATTTCCTCATTGCCACTAATCAAAATGAGATGAAGGAATCATTTCAAACTCTTTTGTCTATAGGGCATTCGGATAAGAAGCAAGAACACTCCTCTAATCTTTCTGAAAAGAGCCAATAAATAGTGTACCAAGTTAAACTATTCTTTTAGTGCAATTTTTTTTGAGATGTACAGCAAATATACCACTACTTCACAGATATAAAGAACCCATTCAGGCTATATATAAAAGTTACTGTTATAAAACATTAAGACTGGATAGAGTCAGGAAAGAACACTTATTTCATCTTTCTAGTCCAATACCACAATCAAATCAAATCTTGCAATAATTTATGGTAATTAAAATATTTTGCTCTCTCAGTAAAAAACACTCTATTGTGCCTACTGGTCCATCACCTATGAATCTGAGTTGCAGTTGCTAAGAAGAAAGTGAAGCACAATGTTAGCTATGGATACTTTCTTCTTTTCAAAAGTGTTTTGAGGAAGCTCTGCTGGCCACTGTTTACATCACAGGAGGTCTGGTGTCACTTTATTTTCCCTTATTCTTAATTTCAACACTTTGGGGAGGAAGCTCGGGGTCACTCCCAGGGGTTCTCAGGGCTTACTCCTGGCTCTCTGTTTAAGGGGTGATTCCTGGAAGTGCTAGGGATCAAACCAGAGTCAGCAGCACGCAAGGCAAGTGCCTTAACCCCTTAACTTCAGTCTGCTTATTTTTCCATCTTATATGTGTTTACATACATTTTCTTAAATACTTTGGAAACATGAACATCATAAATGTTCATGAATCTAAGAGATTGATACAGTCCCACTTGCACATGATCTTTCACCCACCTTCGAGCCCCCTTTTCTCTACAAAGAGAGCTGTACAATAACGCCTGGTATACAACGGTAGGGCGTTTGCCTTGTGCGCAGCCAGCCCAGCAGGGCAGGGTTCGATTCCTCCACCACCACCCCCCCCTCGGAGAGCCTGGCAAGCTACTGAGAGTATCTTGCCCGCATGGCAAAACCCGGCAAGCTATCCATGACTTATTCAATATGCCAAACACAGTAACAACGAGTCTCAAAATGGAGACGTTACTGGGCCCACTCGAGCAAGAGCAAATCCATGAACAACGGGAGGACAGTGACAGTGACAGTGATGAAATTGCAGGTGCCTAGCCATTATGTATTGAAAACAGCTCCAAGACTAGTTACCTGCACTGCTCTCCTGTTTCCCTCATAGCCCTTGCTGCTTTTCTTCCCTCCTGAGCATCTGTTAAGTAGGTCCCATGAGATTGCCAGAATCTAACCATTTCTTAATCTAACATGTAATGTTGTTCCACCTGACTAAATGTCTCTTTAAGTATATAAATTTTGATGCTGAAATTATGACCCTCCTACATGCCCCTGGATCTCTTTAACCCATTCACACTGGATTTCAAGAATCTTCATGTTTGGTCTTACATTATCACTATCATGTTATATGACATTGACTAGGTCAAGCTAACCACTTTTATAATTCACATCCCTTCTACTTTCTAAAAAATACGCTTGAAAAACCTTAGCTCTTTTTTCTTTTCTTAACCTACCAAAAGGAAAAAGTAACGTTTAAAGCCTCTGCTATGTGCCACCCTCTTACTGTTTCACTTGAATCTTCAGTCTTAGATGATTATCATGGGGTTCTCATTTTATCGATGAGGAAACAGGCTCAGTAAAATAACAGGACTTATTTCTTTTTCAAATTAAGTGGCAGTATTCAAACCCACACGTCACCTATCAAGTCTTCTTAAATGATCAATTTCAGAGTTACCCACCTATTATATGAGAAAAAAATGATAAAGCATTGGAAAATAGATATAATACATACTATTTATAAGGAAGACCATCTTTTTGGGGGGGGGGGGTCACACTTGGCGATGCTCAGGGATTACTCCTGGCTCTGCACTCAGGAATTACTCCTGGTGGTGCTCCAGGGACCATATGGGATGCCAGGGATGGAACCCGGGTTGGCTGCATGCAAGGTAAACACCCTCCCCACTGTACTATTGCTCTGGGCCCAAGAAATTCATCTTGAAAAAAAAATTCTAAAAGTATGGGCTCCTTGTGTTCAGGGCCATATATTTTGAATGTTCTGACCAATCCCTAACATGTTGTGGATGTTTAATTAATATCCAGCAGAAAGTCTGTCAAGACAATTATCTTGTGGAGAAATGAAAGATGAATTAAAACTTACAATTTACTAATACTTTATGATAAAATTTCTTTGACCTTATAATAGTTCACATCTATCAAGAGCACCTTCCCCATAAGACTTAGGCCCTCATTTTCATTCAAGCTCCTCAACGAACAATACTACCATGGTATAAAAGATTGAGGTTCTCATAATTCAAGGAATCCCATTCTCTTTTCCAGCCTATTGACAGCCCTGAGTGTTCTGGATTTTCTAATTACCCCTAATTCTTCATGTCAATTCAGGAAGTTTAGTCCACTGACATCACATTTCTGAATCATCACAATTTTCTGAGAAAAGATGGTTTCTGTAGTTCTACCTTGTAGAATTTATCTTCAAAGAACATTAAAAAAACTCATGGATATAAAGCAGCAAACTATGAGGTAGATTTACTTAATAAGTAATAATAATCTGATGGCACTAAGTCTAATGTCCTTGGTCCCCCCCACCTCCACCCCTTTAGCACCAGGGATTGAATTGAGGGCATGGCAGGTCACATGACTCTGCCACTGAGTCATATCTCTAGCCCTGGAGTAAAGTGTCCTTAAATAATGAGCAACAACCTTCAGCTTGAACTGTATCCATAATTACTTCGTGATTCAATCTCTATCTTATATTGGATTTTTTTTTCTTTCCTTTACTTCTGCAAACCAGACATATCCCTCAACAACTTCCAAAAAGAGTCAATTATACCCAAAGCCTAGGTAGAGGAGGGAGGAAAAAGAGAAAAGAAAGCATGGAAAAGTTTGGCTAGAAGTATAGAAAATAATGAAAACAAGTCTGGTTATTTTGTTTTGTTTTGTTTTTTGCTAATTTGGATTTGAGGGCCATACCTGGCAGTGCTCAAGAGTTGTCCCTACCTCTGAGCTCAGTGCCAGATTTGATCCCTGGCAGTGCTAAGGGATCATGCATGGTACTAAGGTCATACACAAGGCGGCCTTACCTCCTGAGAAATAGTATCTCTCTTCTGGCCCTGAAAAAACAGGGATTTTGGGTGGTGGTGGTAGTTTTGCTTTTTGGGTTTTTTTTTTTTTTTTTTTTTTTTTTGCTTTTTTGGTCACACCGGTTGATGCTCAGGATTACTCCTGGTTTATACACTCAGGAATTACTCCTAGCAGA
The DNA here is from genome assembly GCF_029834395.1 of Sorex fumeus. Taxonomy (NCBI): domain Eukaryota; kingdom Metazoa; phylum Chordata; class Mammalia; order Eulipotyphla; family Soricidae; genus Sorex; species Sorex fumeus. Next base: position 26,858,982 of record NW_026606066.1, read on the forward strand.
GCTCAGGGGACCATATGAGATGCTGGGAATCGAACTTAGGTCAGCCCGTGCAAGGCAAACTCCCTACCCACTGTGCTATCGCTCCAGCCCCTTTGTTTTTTTTGTTTTTTTTTTTTTTTAGGGAGGGGGCCTCCTAAATGGTTCTCAGGAGTGGGTGGGGGTGGTGGGACCACTGGTAAGCCTCAGTCTGTCAGACAGCAGTTCAATGCAAGGGCCCAAGGACATGATGCTGCTCTGCCCTGACTGGGGATACCTGCCTGGACCACTGTGTCAATGCTGGGAACCTTGAGGGCTATGCTCAGAAGTGCTGAGGGTGGAGGTGGCAGGTGAAGGGGTGGTGGAAGGGAACCTCAGGCTGCAGCCCTGATGGTCAGGGGACCATGTGGTGTCAGGAATTGAACCCAGGTCAAGTACATGTCTGGCATGTTCCTTAACTGCTATACTTTCTCCTATTGTTTTATTTTATTTTATTTTATTTTTGGTTTTGTTACTGCGTTGTACTGGGCCCACTTGAGCAAATCGATGAACGACAGGAGGACGGTGATACAGCGATACAGTGATTTTTGGTTTTGGGGGCACACTAGGAAGTGCTTGGAGGTTATTTCCAGCTTATTACTTAGGGGTTACTCCCAGGGGTGCTCAGGAGACCATGAGCTGCCATGGATCAGACCCAGGCCTCCCACAAGCCAGTTCTGAGCTCCAACCGCCGTGGCCTATGGGGTATATTATGATATCATTCGCTATTACTAATCTGTTTGCCCAAAATACTTCATAATCATTAAACAAATAAGAAAATGAATAAATAAATGAATCCTTGGCAGAGGTAGTAAAGTAAGCATGCCCAGGCAACTGATTGACGAAGGTAGGGTAAAGGGGAGGGAGAGAGTGATTCATATGTGACTTTCAATTACTGGAAAGATGAACTGGTATTAAAATAAAATATGGGCATGGGAGGGACAGTCATGAGTTGGTTTTAGATGTGTTAAGTGCTAGGAGGAGATCTATGTGATAGCAGCAGCCTATTGTAAATTTGAATCTAGAGCTAAAAATGAGAGGCACAGTAGTGCATGAATTAGGAAGCCTATAAGATCATAGAAAATAGACATTTGGGGGAGCCAGAGAGATAGCACAGGGGTTAAAGTGCATGCCTTGCATCCAGCAGGCTCCAGGTCCATTTCCAACACTACATGGTTCCCTGCATATTACCAGGTGCAGCCCTGGAGACCCCTGAGTACTATGCAGGTGGCCCAGGTAGTCCCTAGCACTTCCTTGACTGAGCAGCACCGCATTTCAGGCCCTTGGCAATGTACCACCAGCCAAGTTGGCTGAGAATCTCTGGGAGGGGACCTGGGGTCATCTGAACATCACTTGGGAGCCCCCCCCAAATATATATACATATATATACATATATATACATATATATATACATACATACATATTACTCTCTGTCCCTATCCTCAATTCCTGGCAAAGTGATTGTAAAACATTTTTTGATTTCCTAAGTGATAAGAGCACTCACTCATCTTTTGTTCTGTTATTTGGTCTTTGAACCTCGATCTTGAGATTGCTCCCCAATCCTTGGAATTTCCTGAATGACAGGAGCATCTTTTGCTCTGTCATGGTAAGCTTCTGGATGGGAACTGGGTGGTAGAATGGTTAAGTCATGATTAGAAGTTTGGAACTTTTAGCCATACACATCATGACCCTCCAAGAGAGGCTGAAATGAGTTTAAAACCTGCCATCTCAGTGGAAACAAAGGACATGAGAGCTGGTATTCGGTAGGAAACACATCAATTGAGGGAGCTGGGGAATAGGATGGAGAGGAGACAACATTTATGGTGGAGAGAAGCATTAAACTGAGAGGAGGAGGTGCTGAAAGTTGGTGAAGTGTTATGTAGGAGACCCTATCAGCAACAGTACTGTAAACCACAGTGTGAAGAAGTTTTTTGTTTTTGTTTTTGTTTTTTTTAAAAAGGCACCTCTCGGGGCTGGAGCGATAGCACAGCGGGTAGGGCGTTTGCCTTGCATGCGGCCGACGCGGGTTCAATTCCCAGCATCCCATATGGTCCCCTGAGCACCGCCAGGGGAAATTCCTGAGCGCAGAGCCAGGAGGAACCCCTGTGCATTGCTGGGTGTGACCCAGAAAGCAAAAAAAATTTTTAAAAATTTTTAAAAAGGGACCTCTCAAGAAGCAGACTGGTGGATGGGTGGGAGGCAAGCGGGTGGGGTTGGGGGGCATAGGTGTGGACACTGGCACTGGTAAAGGAATCTATATTGAAACCCTGGATGCTTGAAACCCAATCTTGAATAACTTTTTCATTTCACGGCCACTAAATTAAAAGAATTTTCACAGTGACTAAAATGAAAGAAACTGTTTTTTTAAAATAATTTTTGAAAAACTGGAAAAAAAAATGAAAAAGATGTTTCACTAATAAAAAATTTTTAAAAATTGAAAAAGAAAAAAAAAAGTCAATCTGGAGCCAGAGACATAGCTCAAAAGGCTGAGCATTTACTTGGCCTGTGGGAGACCAAGGTTCAGTCCTCAGCATCTCATGGTTCATGGTGCACCATTGGGAGCAATACCAGAGCACTGGGCCAGGAGTAGTCCTCAAACACTATCAAATGTGACCCAAAAATGAACAAACAAACAAAACTGTCACACATGATGAAGCCTCCATAAAAATCCCTAAGGTGTGGAGTTTGGAGAATTTCTGGGTTGTTGAATACACAGTGCTAGGAAGGTAACTTGCCTGGGACCAGACAGCATCACATTCCTTCCCAATACCTTCTCTCTCTTTCTCAGTTCTTCATCTGTATGAGGCACAATAAACTGGTAAATGTTCGTTGTTTCCTTGATTTCTTCTAATCATTCCAGCATATTATCTATCAAATCCAAGCAAGAGTTGCAGGAACTTTACTTATATCCAATCAAAACTGCCTGAGACTAAGGTTGATGTTTGAAGTGAGCACTTTACGGGGCTGCGCCCTTCACCTGCACGATCTGATGCTAATTCCAGGTAGTGTCAGAACAGTTAAACTGTAGGACACCCAGCTGGTGTTAGAGAATAAACACACATTTAGTGACTAAAAGTGAAGCGTTCTAAGTATAGCACTTCTGACCGTTCACTCAACATCTTTTCATTCAATGTCATTTTGTCATAGCCTTGATGAGGAAAAAAAACTATTTCTAGCCAATGTTAAAGAAACATTATTCCAGATGTTAACCATTATTCTAATGCTAAAGAAATGCTATTATTTAAACGTGCTGTTTCCAAGAACCTACTGATGACAATGTTAAGTGAAGACTTAATATCACGTGAGAATGGAGAAAAAGAGCTTCCCCTTACCATCTTCTCAGGGCTGTGTCCACTTATCGCACATGAACAAGTCTGCTTCCCAGCTGTAAAAGCCTCCCAGGTGAATATGCTTCTCTACTGTCTTCTTTCTTAACCCACCCCTTCCCTTCCCTCTGTTGATCTTATTGTTGCAATGACCAGGAGCAGAACCGGCTTTGTTCTCGTGCTCACACACTTGGCTAAAGCACTCACATACGTGCTTGCCCGAGGTAACAAGCCTGACCTTAGTGCCTAAGCAGCATCTAAGCTGCAGTGCTCACCAAGGAGTCCACACCTTTTCATTATGGACTCATGTAAAAGTCACCTGGCTGCAGTGTGCCAGGAAAACACATATGGTGCCCACAGCTGCCAGGACTGACTGAACACATGCCCATGGTCCCAGGGATGAAAATCTCGGCCTTTTGTTCGCAAAGCCAATGCATTAGCCACTGAGCCATCTCCTGGGACCCTTTGTATTCACTTTCCTTGGCCAAGATTTCAATCCTTGCTCCCTATTTACTGACTTTCTAATTTACTTCTACACATAGTTCCTGTGCCTACCATCCTATTTGAAATCGAGGTCTTAAAGGTCTTCAATGGACTTCCTTATTGACAAATTCATGAATTACTCCCTCTCCCCAGATTTTCACTCTTTTTCAGCTTTTCTCAACATAGAGCTTTGTACACATTTCCTCTACAAAGATTATCTCCTCTGGTTTTTTTCTTTGTATGTGTGCCACCTCTTCCAATAAAGCTAATTGTGATGATAGAAACACTCTGTTTGCAGTAGTGTTTTTGCAGTAGCACATATGGTTATTGAGCCCTTGTGGTCAGTGTGAGCAGGAACTGAATCTTTTATCTTAATTTAGTGAATTTATATGTAAATGGTCAGCTGCTGAGGAGACAGAACTTGCCTTGCATGCAGCTGACCCAGGTTGGACCCTCAACACTCCGTATGCCCCCCCCACCCCTGCCAAGAACCCTAGGAATGACCTCTCAGCACAGAGCCAGGAGTAAGCCCTGGGCATAGGCCACTGTGGCCTCAAAATAAAAATTAAAAAATATAAGCGTTCAGAATGTGTTTGGCAGCTACCAAATTGGGACAGTGCAATTTAGATTTTCTTTCCCCTTTAAGCCCCTTAGTTATGAATATTCAGTTTTATTATCTTTGACTCCATAAACTTTTCTTTACAAATTTATCCTCTAGACTCTCAACCATTTAAGGCTGTGACCCATCTCAAAATCTAGTCCCAAATCTTACCTTTTGTTTACTCCTGTCATCTGAGTTCTAGTTCTGAGTTCCAGCACCGAACACTACGTATCTCCACTTCCTTCCTCACTTACACCTGAAATTCAGAATGTCAGAGTTGTCATTGTTTGGGGGAAGAAGGTTGTTGGGTCACACTCAAGGGTGCTCAAGACTTACTCTTGACTCTGTGCTCAGGGGTCACTCCTGGCAGTGTTCAAGGGACCCTATGGGTGCTGGAGATTACAGTGCAGTCAGCTGCATAAGGCAAGAACGCTACCCACTCTACTTTCCCTCCAGCCCCCAGAATGTTCAAAGCTGAACGCTCAACTTTCTCTCAGACAAGTTCCCTGACCTCCCTGTCTCTGTCAGCAATGACACCTTCATTCTCTAATGCCCATTCATGAAATGACCTTTGACAACTCTCTGGCTTTCCCCCCTCTCTCGGCAAGTGCCAACAAGATTTCCCCACACACAATCTCTGAACCACACGTTCATTGAAACCACAAGATTTACCCAACCCTGCAGGTTATTGCAGTTCCTACCCTTAGAAGCAAATGTCTCCATGAAGCGACAAAATATAAACACAAATTCAGGTACACAGAAAAGACAAAATCTAAAAGATGCTAAGTGCATTGCCAAAGCAGCGGCCTCCACATCCAGAAATTCCTGGAGACAACTCTTTCTGAGCGAGCTCAGCATGCTTTACCCTGGCTGCAGCTGTAGGCCGGGCTGTTTTTAACTTTTTGCTTGGGTCACGCCCAGCTGTGCTCAAGGCTGTGCCTGGCTCTGCACTCAGGGATCATTCCTAGCAGGCTCTGGGAACCAGATGGGGCGCTGCATGCAGAGCAAGCGCCCTACCCGCTGTCCTAATCTCTCCAGCCCCTGCTTCAACTTTCCCGCCTCCCATTTGCACCTGAGAAATCGAACTCATCGAGAGTTGCCAAAAACACTTTGGCTTTGTTGGTTTTAAATTCACTTTTGATCATTGGCACATTTAGAAACCTTTTATTGCTGACAAATTTTTCACAGTCTCCACATTCAGTTGCATGATTCCATATGGGGGTGATGACCCACAGTTTAATAATCTATGATCTAGCTTCATGGTCTTTAACTGCTGATTCATAGACCTAAGCGGGTCTGCAGGGGTAGGAAGGAAGGTTGGAAGCAACGGGTCTGTGGGTCTGCCACTTCGGGTAGCATTCTGGGCCACAGGCAGGACAGGTGCTGGGCTGCAGGTGGGAAAATGCTGAAGGACGCTGCTCTAGAACATTCTCCTGACTTTCTTGCATCTTCCACTGTAACAATCTTTCTATATCTTGCTCAAAACACTTTAATGATGGATCACAAAGATAGGACAGTGGTTAAAGCACTTACCTTCCATGTGGCCAACCACTGTTTGAAACTCTGAAACCATTTATGGTCTCCTGAACACCACCAGGGAGGATCTCTGAGTACCACGTCAGGAGTAACCCTTGAGTGTTTACTGTCTGTCAGAGTGTCCTTCCTTCCAGCCATACAAATTCTCATTAGCCTTAATTTCTTCCCATGAAGCCATTGCTACTAGGTATTTGTAATGCTTTTTCACATTTAGAGTCTATACCCTTATTTTAGTTAGTTATTTAGTTAGTTAGTTAATTAATATTGGGGCCACACCTGCCAATGCTCAGAGCTCACTCCTAACTATGCACTTCGGGATCACTCCCGAGGTACAGAGGTTGAACCCAGGCCAGCCACATACAAGATAAGTACCTACCTATAGAACTGTCTCTCCAACCCCGTGCCCTAATTTTAATTCCTGATAGTCCTGTCTCCACTGTTTGAATCATATGCATTTTATGCACAAACATGATTTCTCATCCAGTGCACTGTCCAGGAAAGGGAAAGGGAAACTTGGAAAACCAAATAGTTCTTCATAGGTCCCACTGGGACTTTTCTTTTCTTCTTTTTTTTTTCTGGCTTTTTGGGTCACACCCGGCTATGCACAGGGGTTACTCCTGGCTCTGCACTCAGGAATAACTCCCGGTGGTGCTCAGGGGAACCATATGGTTCGATCTGGGGATTGACCATGTGCAAGGCAAATACTCTACCGCTGTACTATGGCTCCAGCCCCCAGGACCTTTCTTTAAAACAATGAATTTAACTCGTTTGAATTTAAAATATTAAAGGAAAACATTATATTTGTATGCTTTATCAAAAGAGGCATGTAGAAAAAAAAATATATTTAACCCAAGAATTCGAGAAAACAATGTTACAAGGTTGAACTTGTAGAAGATTCACAGGAGCTACTGAATGAATCACTGAGTTCCATAAACTTGAATTCTATTAGAATTAAAGTTCCAAACTTCTCACTAAGGATATGACTCAAGTGGTGAGCACATGCCTTGCATGTTCAAAGGCTTGATCACCAGCTTGGTGTAGCCACCAGACCATTGCCAGGAATAGCCCTGGTGGCCCCTAAGATGCGAGGTATGGTCTTAGAAAGTTTAAGACTTCCAACTTCAGGGGCTGAAGTGACAGTACAGCAGGTAGGGCATTTGACTTCCAGGTGGCCGACTCAGGTTCAAAACCCAGCATCCCATATGGTCCTCTGAGCACTGCCAGGAGTAATTCCTGAATGCAAAGCCAGGAATAACCCCTACCTATAGAACTATTGCCGGGTGTGACCCCCCCAAAAAATAAATTAATAAAATAACAAACTTCCAACTTCAATAGAGATACTGCTAATAATAAGAATACTGACTGATGGCAAAGGGGCCACTAGACTAGAATTCACTGCAGAACAAATCATCAAACACTGCTAATAAAATCCTTAAATGTTTTCACTGCACACTATTTGATGATGTATATGCAATATGTGCGATGTATATGTAAACAATAAAGCATAATAAATGAGGTGCTCTTATCACCTCATTCTAAAGAAATTTCTGAAATTGAAATACCACCACCATTTAACGGATCCATCATCTTTGACATCAAGTGTCATTATTTTTGCCCTTAGGTATATTCCAGTGAGTTATTTTCTTTGTCTAGTATATTAAATATGTTTTAATTTTAATCATTCATATTTCAGTTCTATGCAATATTCTTATCTTACCTAGTTCATTTAAATGTTTTAAATTTATTTCCAGCATGGTTATTCACTCATAAGTTTTTGTTTTTACTGTTTTTCTGGTTTTATTTTTCTTTGGGGCCACCCCCTGCAGTGATCAAGGGCTACTCCTAGCTTGGTACTCAGGGGTCACTCCCAACACTGAAGAGATTGAATCCAGGCCTCCTACATGCAGTGCTCAGCCCTTGAGCTATTCTCGGGCCTTCACTCCAGCCTTCACTCTATTTTGAACATCCTGATCTCACATACTATCACGGTCCTCCCATTGTTCATCGATTTGCTCGAGCGGGCCCAGTAACGTCTGCATCGTGAGACTTGTTGTTACTGTATTTGGCATATCGAATACGTCACAGTTGGCTTGCCAGGCTCCGCCATGCGGGCGAGATACTCTCGGTAGCTTGCCGGGCTCTCCGAGAGGGGCGGAGGAATCGAACTCGGGTCGGCCATGTTGGCTGCATGCAAGGCAAACGCCCTACCGCTGTGCTATCGCTCTAGCCCTTCACATACTATATGAAGGAGATAATCTTTCTACTTCATATTTCCTCTCTATTGAATTAAATAAGCCACTTACCTGCTATGTTCCTAGTCTACTCAAGTAGTCAATTCCGTGTTTCAATGGACTTTCCCTCCCTCTAGGTTTGTATGACAAGCTTACTGCATGTTCCTTCTTCAAAGTCAGTGACATATAAAATGGATAAAATCGGTTCTAATATTGATCCCTGGAGCTCAGTAATCCATCCATTCCAAACTATTTCACTTTATTTTTTTAAACTAAAGTCAATGTTTAATCTGCTTAAGCAACTAATCTCTGTGTCAAACCTCTCAACTTCTAGTTAGGTTGTTTGTATGGTATTCTTTGCTTGGTGCTTTATCCCAAGTAATTGGCTCATGAGTTTCTCAACTGATACTTGTTCTTATTTGATCCTGACTTACCCATATCACTGAGCACAGACTATTTGAATCTTGTGGACTCGTTACATCAAATCATAAATTAATTCCTTAAAATTTACTATCTTATCCTACAAAGAGGATAAGGCGGAGCAGAGCAATAGCACAGCGGGTAGGGAGTTGGCCGACCCGGGTTCGATTCCTCCGCCCCTCTCTGAGAGCCCGGCAAGCTACCGAGAGTATCCCACTTGCATGGCAGAGCCTGGCAAGCTCCCTGTGGCTTATTCGATATGCCAAAAACAGTAACAACAAGTCTCACAATGGAGACGTTACTGGTGCCCGCTGGAGCAAATCGATGAACAACGGGAGGACAGTGCTACAGTGCTATCCTCCAAAGAAATGAAAGATTATCAGTCTTGTATTGAGAAAAGGTATATAAGAAATGAACAATAGAGGTTTGTTGTTATAGTAAATTATAAACATAGTTTTAAAATTTTTCCAAATAAGCCCAAAGGGTGAGAGAGATCCTATAGCACCTGTCTTGCAGGATCCAGATCCAGGATCTATTTCTGACACTGGAGAATTCCCGGAGCACCACCTGGTATGACCCCCAAAACAAACAAAATCAAATTGCACCAGAGAGAGCTCAAATGGCTGGAGCAGAGGCTTTGCATGTAGGAGGTATGGGCAGATCACTGCACCACATGGTCCCGCAGCACTTAGAGGAGAGTCCCCGTCCCAAAGCACAGAGCTGCACAGCCCTTAAGCCTCTCTGAGTGTGGCCAAAAGGCAAACATACAAACAAAGAGTATTGCAAATCACTTTTATTGATGAATTTCTTTGATCTTCAATTAAGAATTAAGATGTAAATATTTTGAATTACAAAAGCCAAAATCTAATAGGTAAACATTCAGAATTATGCCTAATAGGGTGGGTTTTACTATGTAAAATATATGCTGACTTTTCAAACTGGGAGAAAAAGTATATAGTATCTTTAAAGACTTAGCAGAAAATAGCGTACAGCCTGTATGGAGAGGGGGTTAACGGGGCTTAGGCTCGGAAGCTTTCTTAAGGAAAACAATGGGAGCGCATAAACAAAGTAATGAATACTTGGTGAATAGAATTCCATGGTTGGAGGGCAAACTACTGGAGTGAGGAGAAGTACCAACTTTGTTTTTCACTCACAACAGCATCAATTTGTTACAAAGCATAAGAGAACAGCCAGGGGGAAAGAGATGCACAACAGCAGGCTTAAGAAGATGGCTGTAGCAGGCCTCTCCAGGATACCTGCTCTCCCATCTCTGAATGTTTACCTTCCCAGGAACTCTCAGAGCTCCTTCCTGAAGTGTTTTTCTTTTGTTTTCGTTGGGTTGGGTTGGGTTGGGTTGGGTTGGGTTGGGTTGGGTTGGGTTGGGGGGCGGGGCTTGCCCAGCAGGACTCAGGAGCTACTCCCAGCTTGGTGCTCAGGAGTTGTTCCCAGAGTGCAGGTAAACCACTCCGTGCCAGGGATCAAATCTGTGCCTTCCACAGGTGAAACAGGCTTTCAGCCCTTCAAGCAATCTCCCCAGTCTGGAAAAGAATATTCTTTGTAGAAAACTGAGAAAACGGTGCTAATGGAGGCCAGAGCAGGTAGGGCTTTGGCCTTGCATGCAGCCTACCCAGGTTCCACCCCTGATATCCTATTTGGTCCCCGAGCCCTGCCAGGAATGATCCCTGAGCACAGTGTCAGAAGTAAGCTCTTACCGCCTCTGGGTGTGGCCCAAAACCAAAAAATAAAAATAGTGCTAAAAGAAAGGAAGAAAATTAATTCACATACCTTTTCACCACCCTAAAAAAAAAAAGATTGTTATTATCAACCTTTCTGTATATGCTTATTTTCTTTTCTCTATGCCTATACATTTTTTTGAATAAAAGTTGCATTATAGGGATGTGGCTCAGTGAAAGAGTGCTTGTATGTGAAAGGCCCTGGATTCAATCCCTGGCAACAAGAAAAACTGATATTATTCCATTATATGTTAATTTTTTTAGTAGAAAATTTAAATTAACATATAGATATATTTTTACAATTAACCATGCATGGGAATTTTTTTTTTTGATGAATCATCGTGAGATACACAGACTTAAAGACTTTCATGATTGCGCTTTAGTCAAACAATGTTCAAGTACCCATCCGTCCACCAGTGCCCATTTTCCACCACCAACGTTATGGAATTATTTTTAATGTATGCCTAATATCCATAGCATAAACATGTTGTTTGACTGGTTTTGTTTGAGTCTTCAGGCCACATCCAGCAGTGCTCAGAAACTACTCCTGATTCCATGCTCAAAGGTCCCTCCTGGTGGTGCTCAGAGAACTCGGCAGTTCTGGGATGGAACCCAGTCCTCCTATATATAAAGACTGTGCTCCAATCTATTGCGATAGCACAGCGGGTAGGGCGTTCGCCTTACAAGCGGCCAACATGGCCGACCCGAGTTCGATTCCTCCGCCCCTCTCGGAGAGCCTGGCAAGCTACCGAGAGTATTGGATATGCCAGACACAGTAACAACAAAGTCTCCAATGGAGACGTTACTGGGCCCGCTCGAGCAAATCGACGATCAACGGGAGGGCCTTTACCTTTACCTCCAATCTATTGAGATATTGTTCCAACCTTATTAGACTTTTTTTTTTAAGATTAAAAGGCATTCTTTGGGGAAGGTGACATGAGGAGCCAGAGGAATAGTGCAGTGAGTAGGGTATTTGCTTGGCACTCAACCAACTTGGGTTGATACCCAACATCCCATATGGCTGCACGAGTGCCAGGAGTGATCCCTCAGTGCAGAGGGAGAAGTAAGCCCTGAGCATACCAGATGTGCCCCTCCCCCAAAGAAAGATTTTTAGAAAAGGTGACATGATTGTAGCCTACAGGAATTGGACCTGGGTTGGCCGTGTGCAGGGCAAATACCCTACCTGCTGTACTATGGCTCTGGCCCCCATTTGCATTTTTAATAGCATGCATTTTTGTTTATTCGGTTTTCTTTGAAGGCATTTCCTTATTTTCTTACTGACTTGAAAGTGCCTGTGAATGACATCCAGTTTCCTTCCGGTTTTCTTCCTATTAGTTGCAAAAATTTCTCCCAGATTTTCATTTGCCTTGTAAGGATATTTTGGTTTAGAGGCGAGAATGGTTTTCATTTGTCATCTGGCGATTTCATTTTTCATTTGGTGACTGCTAGGGGGTTGGGTTTAGTCTGGGTTTGGGTTCTGTTAAGCTCACTTCTGAGCGTGGATTATTCGTGTTGGAACAACTCAGATGTGTCTAGGAAGCCTAGGCCCAGCCATTTGAGCACAAAAGGCAATGCCCAGACCCCCACAGTCCCTTCACTGAGGAGTGAGGAAAACAATTTTAAAGCATAGTACCTAAACACATTAAATCCAGGCTGTTATCCACCTCCAGTGAAATCAATCCTAGAGACAGTAATAAAAAGAAAACCAGAGTGAATCTTTGAAAATAACTTCGTTCCCAAATCACCAGCTCTCAATAGGTCTAGTGCTGCCCAGAAGAGGAAACCCAAATTCATTGCTCAGTTGTATCCTAGCCTCCAAGTCTTTTTGGTCTCCCCATAACAGGGAAAAGAGGCTGGGGGTATGAGGAAGCCAGAACTTCTCTTCCTATTGCCCTTTCTTCTACCTCCATTTTAGAACGTGAGAATTTCAAAGCAGATGACAGGACTGAAAATTGTTGAACAGGATCAGAAAGATTTAAAATCTTCTGGGGGCTGGAGCAGGTAGGGTGTTTGCCTTGCACACGGCCAACCCGGGTTCACTTCCCAGCATCCCATATGGTCCCCTGAGCACTGCCAGGAGTAATTCCTGAGTGCAGAGCCAGGAGTAACCCCTGTGCATTGCCAGGTGTGACCCTCCCCCCAAAAAAAGTAAAATCTTCTGTCTCCTTTTTTTTTTTCTCCCTCCTTTGGTTTGTTTTTTTTTTTTAAAAAAAGCAACATTTAAGGGAGCCAGAGAGTGAGCAGCACAAAGGTTAATTTTCCTTGCATGTGGCTGACCCCAGTTCCATCCCTGACACTGTGTATTGTCTCCCAAGTACCACCAGGAGTAAACCCTGAGCACCACCTAGTGTGGGCACCTGCCACACACACACACACACAAAATACATTGAAGATAGCAGGTTTTACATTAAAATTTAAAATAATGGGCTGGAGTGATAGCACAGTGGGTAGGGCATTTGCCTTGCATGCAGCCGACGTGGGTTCAATTCCCAGCATCCCATATGGTCCCCTGAGCACCACCAGGAGTAATTCCTGAGCCAGGAGTAACCCCTGTGCATCGTCGGGTGTGACCCAAAAAGCTAAAATAAATAAATAAATAAATAAAAACAAAATAATAAAGGAAGGAAGGAGGGAGGGAGAGAAAGGAAGGCAAGAAGGAAGGAAGGAAGGAAGGAAGGAAGGAAGGAAGGAAGGAAGGAAGGAAGAGCATAGTCAAGGAAGACAGAAAATATAATTTTTGTGCTGTGAGTCAAGAGGTCAGGGCAAGGCCTCCTCCTAATACATTCCACAGAATATCTCCCTGCCACAACTCACCATAAATGACTCTTCCTAAACGTGTGACCCAATACTCAGAGTGTTTGTGAGTAACTTCTAGAAATGCAACCCTTCTCAGGAAACACTGGATATCGAGGTCTGTCCTCAAGTTTTCAGAGACATAGGATGCCTTCCAGAAATAAACTACAATTCTGCCCACTTGACCCTTTTTACTTGGGAAAGGGATGTTGATGGAGGGAAGCACCCATCAGGTCTTGATGAAAATGGCAGTGGGAACTGGTGGGGGGCGGGGGGAGTGCCTCTGGGCCTTAAGCCTGAGTTGACTCTACCCAGCTGTAGTCCTGAGAAACATCCCACACACTGACTGACATTAAATGGTACAAAGATGAGCAACGGGGAGGTGGTGTTTCAATGAAGTTACTCACAATTCCTAGAATCTGGTCTCAGTCTAAAGCTGCAGATTAGAACAACTCAACATTCAGCCCACAAACCCCGGTCACATCCCTGATTCTAAGAGGCTCCAGCCCAGTTCCTGCTCAATGAAGCTGTGTTAGAGAAATGTTTTCTTTAACACTCGTAAACTGCCTGCTCATAGCGTTTCCTCATTGGCGACCTTATTTCGCCATCCAGTTTCAATATTAATTTAGCATGGAAGGGGAGTTCAGGGATGTCCCAGCCTGAGCCGAAGCTGGGCTCTGAGCCAGGATTTGGATCCGTCTGAGCATGTCTGTGGGGCTTGCCAGCATTCTCGGCATGACAGATTGATGAAGCTTCAGAAAATAACATCCTAAGGCAGTGGGTGTTGGGGGACACATCACAAGTATCAGAGTCAAGAGGAAAACTTTTAGACTCACATATGCCCGCAAAAATGCAGCCCTCATTCTGACCGGGGGTTGGGGGCATGGATGTGTTCAGAGGGGCACACGAAGCAAAGAGTGACAAGCTGGCCTTGAAGTTATGCAGAGCAGAAGCGCCAAGGACCCCAGAAGCGCCAAGGACCCCAGAAATACACCATGGCTGCAGTACCTAAGAGTTCCCAAGACTTCAGGGTCAGAGAGACAGCTCAACAGACTGGACCGTATACTTTGCATGCAAGAGCCTCGAGTTTAATCCCTTGAACCACGTGGTCCTCTGATCATACCCAGGAATGCCCCACAAAAGTGTTTCCCAAAGCTTCACTCGGGGATGCAGCTCAGTGGCAGACCTCTTGTCCCCACTCCCATCCCCCTCCCCCACACAAGGCCCTGGGTTTGATTCCTGGCTGTCACAGAGAATACCCAAGGCACTAGCTGTGGGCCTTGCTGTGTCAGGACACCTCTGATTTGCCCACTTTAGGGGATCCCTGTGGCAAAAAATTAAATGGGGGGAGGCGAGGTCTGTGCCCCAGGGAGTCAGGAGCAGGAAGGTGCAGGGCCCGGGAGCTCTTGCAATCTGCCTGCAACATACAGACAGCAGGTTCATTTTTCTGGAAATATTTTCTGTGTGTTTCTTAGATTCTCAAAAAAAAGGAAGTCATCCTCGAAAGTTTAAGAACTGGCAACTGCCAAAAATATACTGGGGCCAGATGATTCTCTGATACTGAGACTGCCACACTGGTAGAAATGGTGCAAAGTGGGGCTAGAGCAATAGTACAGTGGGGATGGCACCTACTTTGCACACAGCTGACGCAGGTTGGATCACCAGATACATATGGTCCCCCACGAGAACCACCAGGAGTAGTTTCTGAGTATAGAGCCAGGAGTAACCCCTGAACTTTGCCAGGTGTGATCCTGTCCCCCAAAAAAGGCAGGTTCGATTCCCAGCATCCCATATGGTCCCAGCATCCCATATGGTCCCCTGAGCACCGCCAGGAGTAACTCCTGAGTGCAGAGCCAGGAGTAACCCCTGTGCATTGCCAGGTGTGACCCAAAAAGGAAAAAAAAAGGCACAAAGCTAGACAAATGCTGCTGTTTTTTACTGGCTAATGGGATTTGCTTTTACCTCAAGATCTGTAACCTAATGAAATGCTTTGTGAAAACACAAAATACATGAAGTATCCATGCTTCAAGTCCACCTCAAATATGCCTGCGTCTTCAGCAACGCAAAACTCATTGTTCCCTTATCTTAGAGTTGCTTGTGTCCCTAGGAAACAGTTTGTCTTTTATTTTGATTGTTGGGCCACATCTGATGATGCTGTAGGCCTAATTCAGGCCCAGTGTTTGGGGGTAACTCCCCGCAGTGCTCAGAGAACCATATGGTATCAGGAATTGAAACCAGGGCCTCCTGAATACAAAACCTGCTCTTAGTCCTTTAAGCCCTGGCTTCAGAACTTATGCATTTTAAATATTTCCTTAGGGGCCAGAGAAACAGTACAGTAGGTAAGTTGCTTATCTTGCATGTGACCAACCTGGGTTTCCATTTTCCAAGTGCAGAGCCAGGAGTAACCACTGAGTAACACAGGGTTACTCAAACCCCCGCCAAAAAAAATCTTCCGCTGAAAGTAGGCTATGGACCAAACATAATGGCTTCTTAGTACCTGTATTGCAAATCGTAACACCTGAGAGAGAAAGAGAGAGAGAGAGAGAGAGAGAGAGAGAGAGAGAAAGAGAAAGAGGAAATGTGCCTGCCAGGGAGGCAGGGGTAGGGAAGGGGTGGGGTTGGCAGGAGGGATACTGGGAACATTGGTGGTGGAGAATGGCCACTGGTAGAGGGATGTGTACTCGAACATTGTATGCCTGAACATAAATGTAATCGTGAAAGTTTGTAAGTTTGTAAAAAAAAAAAATTAATAAAAAAGTTTAAAGATATTTGTTTAAATAAATAAATAAATATTCCCTTAAATATAATAGTCAAGTGGTAGATTGTATGACTCGCATACTTGAGCCCTGGCTTTGAACCCAGAACCCCGTGGCCCATTCTGTATACATCCAGGAATAACCATGACTCTCACAACAAAACCCTCTTTTATTTTTTAATTGATGCATTCCTTATCATTTTATTGTTATCATTAAGCTGCTACTTTATTTATCTCGTCTTATTTACCTGCCTTATCTGCTTATCGTTGTAGAATGCTTGGAGGGTCACGTCCTGGGCTAAGTCCACCTACCTGCCTGCTGGGAGGAACACACAGGTGAGGACCGTGAGCCGCGCTGCGCGCGCACGCGTGCCCTGCCAATGGGAAGACACAGGCCCAGAGGCCTAAGAGGTTGGCAGAAAAAGGCAGGAGGTGGGGGAAGCAGCGACTGGTAGGCTGACCAGGACAGCCGTCAGGACTGCTCTGTGAATGACAGATGAACCAGAGCCGGCAGCCTGAATGTGGCACAAGGTCGAACCGGAGAGCCAGCAGCTCCCCAGGAGGAGCGGCCGGCCACAGCTCAGAGCCTTCACTTTGTTCTAGTCCTAATACCCTACTTGGTTTGTTCCATATGTGTGTCAGACCTTTCCCTGATCTTCAGATAAACCCTGGATGCCATTATCATGTATAAAATGGTGCTAATGGGATGGTGTGGTGGAGTCTAATCCCAGAGTTGAGCTCAGGCAGAGTCTACATGGGTTCGAGCACCCCCTGGCTTTCAGAGAGAGGGGAATGCAAGGAGGCCTGGCAGCTTTCTCTTCCCTTCCGCCTCCTCTCCTCGGTTTAATGTTTACTGACGGACATATCCTCCTACACTCATGTACCCGTCGATGACCGGAGCAAAGTCCCGAGAGGGTGGCGTGAGCGGGCTGACGCTGTCAGCTTGGTGACGTCCTTGTTACAGTATGATTCTTCTGTTAAGTGAGGGCAGGCAGAGTCCTTGTGGAACGGAGCCGTTCCCAGGCAAGAGTCAAATCAGAGAAAGGACAAAGAGTAGAAGGCAGGCAGCCAGGAAGAGGTTACCGAGATGGGGACTCAGTTCGAGACTCTGAATGAGCTGCCAAGGCCCAGAGACCTGCCTGAGGCCACAGGGGCAGCTTGAGGGTGAATGCAGCTGCAGAAATGACTTAATCTCACACAGTTCACTGAGCTTATGACAAGTTTAAAACAGTCACTGCCAGTCAACAGTCCTTTTTTTTTTTTTTAATGGAATCATCATGAATTTTGGGCCTGAGTGATAGTCGAGCAGGTAAGGCATTTGTCTTTCACACAGCTGACCTGGGTTCTATCCCCAGCACTCCATATAGTCCCCCACCAACACTACCAAGAATGATCCTGAGCACAGAGCCAGGAGTAAAGTAAGGCCTGAGCACTGCAGGGTGTGCCCCCCCCCACACACACACCCCATGAATTTCAAAGTGTCTTTGGAGGGGATTCTTCCTCAAATTGAAGAAAAAATCCTGATCCCTCCGTTTTTTTTCTTGAAGCCTCAGGGCATCATCTTTTAATCCTGCTGGCACTTCTGTATCTTCTCTCAGTCTCAAATCTTGCATCTTCCCTGGTCTCTGGTTATCTGCACCACTGGACCCCAAATGGGTTTGTGTTCAATTCCCTAAGTCTCTGAAGAAGCAGGATCTCTGTATTTCTGGGTCCCAAGTCCAAGCAGATCCTCAGAGGGGCACCCTCCCCACCCTGACCCCCTGACCCCCCCACACACACATACATTCTCTTCACTATTACAGCTGTTTAATCTTAGACACTAGTTCTTTGATATCTACACTTACTAAGAGAGGCTTATAGGACAGAGATGGGGGTGGGGGGGCTGAAGGGGGCTACAAGTTCACCTACTTTCAAGGGATACCCAGAAAAAGCAAAGTTAGGCAGGGAACTAGGGAGATAGCTTGGTGGTAGAGCACATACTTCCCACGGTGAGGCTCTTAATTTTCAGCACCCTTCCCACCCAGCATAGCCTATACAAACACCCCACCCCAAAAGGACTTGCCAGGATCTTATGGTAGGGTCTGGGTTTATCTCCTGGCCTTTTACTCTTAGTCCAGAACTTCTACATTGTAAGTGACATAGTGACATACCCCTGTGGGTAATCTAAAAAGCCAAATGATCTAAAGTGGCCATAGCACAACACAGAGGTACAGCAGAACTTAATGGCCAGAGAGTGCGACACGTGCAAATCAAACCAGGGGAGATGAAATATATTGCTAGACCTGAAACCTCCCCTCAGCACGACATCTGAACACCTTGGTTTCACATCCTCTCTGCCACCCCAATGAGACAAAAGCAACCGGAAGTGGCACTGGGTGTCCGGAAAGTCGCTAAGGAAGTAGGCCAGCCAACAGGGAGTTAAATTAGTCTAAAATCTGAGTTCCATAAACAAACCCACTTAATATGTTTTGATCGTTGTTTTCTCAGTTTAGGGGGATGAGCCAATTTTGAAAGAGTCCAGTGTTGTCACAGCTGGGTTGGATTCAGCTTAGAAGAAATCTTTTGAGATCTTATTCAACGTGAGCACAAGGAGCACCAGCAGCCCAGAGCCCACCAAGCTACTGAGTAAGGGGGAGAGGCAGACCCCAGGGAGCAGAGCTTGCTCACTGGAGAAGTTCCCTTAAAGAACCCTTGCCTCGTTTAGAAGTTGAATGAGAAACCACATGCTCCAAGGCACCCCTGCATAATTAGAAGTTTTAACAGTCTCACCAATTAAGCAATTCGCTGTTAAGAGCAAGGATTTGAGAACAGAAATTCCTCTTGTCTACGTTTCTGACTAAGAACAAGATTCTTCTCTGAGCCTTGGTCTCTCCTCCTATGAAGTGGATATAATAAAGCTCGCCTCCACTTCCTCCCTGCATTGTGAAAATCATGAGTAAGCGTGTGAATGCTTTCATAAACTCCAAAGCACTATAAAATGCCGATTATTGTTATCGATGAACTTTCAACAAGAAGACCATCCTAATTTAACTCACCTCAAAACTAGGAACAATATGAACAGAAACTGCCATGTTTTCTATATTAAAATTCAAAGAAACAAAACGAAGTCCTACATCTATAAATAAAAATACTTTTTCTTGAGGCAAGAGAAATAGTATAGTGGGTAGGATACTTGCCTTGCTCGAGGCCAACACAAGTTCTACCTCCAGCACCACATGTGGTTCCCCCTAGCCTGCCATGAGTGACCCCTGAGTGCAGAAATAGGAGTAAGTTCTGCCAAGTGTGGCAAAAAAAAAAAAAAAAGTCCAACAACAAAAAAACCACAAAAACTTTTTCTTTGTTTGCTTAATAATAACTACAATAAAACCCTCTGTTGAGAAAAAATTGTTTCTAAAATAGGAGTTCTTAACCTCTATGTTCTTAACCCCTATGTGACATACCCCCTAGATGGGATCCTGTTGACTCTACAGCAGAGCGTGGGAACAAAAGGAATCCCAATTAGGGCTGGAGCAATAGTACAGCAGGCAGGGTGCTTATCTAGCACACAACTGAGCTGGGCACAATCCGCAGCACCCCAAATGCCACCTCCCCTACCCACCCAGTCCACCAGGAGTGATCCCTGAGTGTAGAGCCAGGAATAAACCCTGAGCACCTCCAGGTGTGGCTCAAATACAAAAGCAAAACAAAGATACTGCTCACCCTCCAAAGGGGCTCACACCTTGGAGAGCTGGGGGAAAAAAATCTTATTCCTTCTGAGCCTAAACCTTCATTTTCCTCATGGAAATGTTTGTTAGCAGACCCCAAATCTCATGAAGACCTTTGGTGTTGAGATAATCAAAGCTGTGCCTCTGTGGGTACTTTTGATCCCAAACGAACTCTACAGATATGACTGCCTAGACAAGTGCAAGGATGGGCAGTTATTTATGAGCTTGTGCAGAACCAAGGGAAGCCCTTAAAATGCAATAACTCTTTTTCATTGTTTTTGTTTTGTTGTGTTGTCCCATTGTTATGCAGTAATTCATAAATTCCATCTGCCAACCTCCCAGACATAATTAACATTTTTATTTTTTCATTTCTGCTTCTTTGGGCCACACCGGGATGGTGCTCAGGGTTTACTCCTAACTCTGCACTCAGGGATCACTGATGGCACAGTTCTGAGGACCATATACGTGCTAGAATGGAATTTGTGTTAGCTTCAAGCAAGGCAGATGCCCGACCCACTATCTCTCCAGTCTACATTATTTCATTTTAAAAATTGCCTGCTGTGCAACTTTATCCTGGGTTATTTGTAGAGAAAATGGGCACCTTATAACAAATAAAAAATCCTAAACTAAACTAATAGCTTGGCAGTCTTCTGCCCCCGCGCCTGGCTGTTCCTCGCCGGGGCCCGTTGGAGGGGAGCAGGTTGAGCTTTCCTCCCCGCCCCGACCAGGGCTCCGGCAGCCGAAGACCTCCAGGACCAGCCACCACCATGCTGAGACCACTCTCCGCACACATGAAGGTACTGGCAGAGGGACAAAGCCACGCGGGTTCCGGGGCCGAGATCTCCCAGAGAGAATAGCTTAAATGAATTAAAAAACAGGAACTTGTTTAATAGTCCTGTTGTGAATGAGCAAAGTTCTTCAACAACAAAGAATGGGATGCATTCAAGAGACTTTTCCTAAACAGTGCTAGAGGAATAGGGATCAGTACAGGAAAGAATCAGGGAAGGAACCACCAAGCTAAGGAGAGTATTTCCTTCCCTGCAGACCACCAAGAGTTCTCACAGGACAGGAGCAGGCCACCCACTACCTGGAGGCCCACAGAGGGGGAGGAGTCCATGGAGAATGCCACTTTTGGGCGGGGGGGGGTGGGGGGATCATATTCAGCTGTACTCAGGGCTTACTCCTTTTGGGAGGAGCCACACCTGGCAGTGCTCAAGGATTGCTCCTGGCTCTGCACTCAGGGATTACTCCTGGCAATGGTTAGGGAGCCATATGGGATGCTGGGGATTGAACCTGTCTTGGCTATGTGCAAATGAAGCACTCTACCCCCTGTACTATATCTCTCCAGTCCCTGAAAAACCCACTTTAATTCACAAACTGATTTCAATCACTTACTGTTTCACTTGGCTCCCAAACCTAGACCTGATCTCATCTCCCTTCTTCTCCAAAATAAGAATATTTCTACATTATTTTAAAAGTTAAAGGGACCTAGGTGAGAATGTAGGGCTTCGCATGCATGAGGCCCCAAGTTTGACCCCAGCACCATGATGCCTCCAGAGCAATGCAGGGTGGAACCCCCCCTCATGACTCCAGTATTCCCAGGTCTAAGCCTCTCCAGTTCACATCAATGATCCCAGCACCCCAGTCTCCAAGCATCATGCAGAGAACCTAACAAAAATCAGAGGGTTATGAAGATGGCTGGCAGGGCCAGTGAGCAGGCTTTGCATTCAGGGCCTGGGGCCCGTCCCCAGCATCATATCCCCAAGGCACTGCCAGGTGGTGGCTCTACAGCCAAAAATTGTAACACGGAAGACATATCAACAATTGAATACGTGTACACACATTTGCACACACATACCTGTGTGTCTAATCTCTGCGCTTACAGACACGTCCACACACGTGAGAACACAGGGAAACAGAGTTAATCTGGCAGTCAAAATACAAAGCCACTGCACTGAGCATTCTTCAAACACGCATGAATTCTAATTTTTCTTTAAGCCTCTACAAACTTTTGCATTGCTATCAACATATTTTTGGAAATTCTGTCATGTTTCTCCTTTTCCTTTAGTTCTTATTTCTGGCAAGGACTAAACCCCAAAATATCTTTCCTCTGGGACTCTGAAATAACTGTCCCAAAGCAGCTGCCAGAGTGATAGCTGCTCAAAAATGAGCGATGATTTTCCAGACCATTTTCATGGCTGACGTTGAAAGTTTCAACCTTCGCAGAAGTTTGAAGTACAGGTGTGTGGCAGTTGGGGTCTCTTCCCGACAACCCACGTGTCTGCCATTTCACTTCCTTTTCTCTCCTCCGTCTGTGCCACAGTTCTTTAAGTAAAGACAAAAGTAACTACTCTCCTCTCCTCACCCGCAACTCCTTACACCCCATGCTTTCAAGTTCTCAGACCCCTCTGCGTACTTTGTGCAAGCTCCCATACCATTATGGTCCCCCAAACTGGCTTCTTGATCCCCAGGACCAGCTCCCTCAAGTTTGTAGCAAGTTAGAAGAAGGTGTGTCTTGGAGTTGAAGAGAGGACCAGAGGGTACCCCATGCCCCATTCCCCAAAGGATGGGCTTCCCGTCAGAGAAGAAGAGTTGGATGGGGGGGATGGGGGGAGGGGAGAGGAAGGTGCCAGCAGGCAGGGGTGGGGGTGGGGGGGCCAGGACAGATGGTGTCTGCTTGTGCCCAGGCTGCTCACCTGTGCCTCAGCTGCCAAGCCTAGCTAGCCCTCAGAACCACCTGGGAATTGTTGCAAAAATTAAAATAAAGTTTTTAAGAAATCACCTTTGTCCAGATACTTTGAGCTGGCTCTCTGGGCAGGGTGCCTGAGTTTTGAACAGCTCCCAGATGAACGCAGAGCTTTCGATTCTGCTTGCTCAGAGGTCATCCTCCCCCGCGCTTCCTCCCCAAACACACCCTGGAGATTCCTTTGCTGTTCTCACATCACAGATCTCTGGGAGCAGAAAACAGAGTCTAGAAGGCGGGTTTAGCATTAGAGGGCAAGAGGGCTGAGCAGAGGGGTGAAGTAGAGTTCTGGGGGAGGCTGGCCCTGGGAAGAAGGGGGAGGGGCCGATTCCCCCTCTGGGGCAGTACATACCCGGTGTGGAGCTCAGGGGTCACTCCTGGCTCTGCACTCAGGGCTCACCCTGACTGGGCCAGGTCAGGATCTTGTGTGATGCCAGGGATCTAACCGGGGTCAGCTGTGTGCAAGGTAAGTGCCCTATGCCCTACCCATTGTACTCTCTCTGCCTCCTCCCAGACACTTCAAACGTCTTAATGCATCTTTCCTTTCTTGCAGAGTTTGAGAGGGAGACAGCTTCCAGAACTGTCCCCAGAGACTCTGAGGCACTGAATACAATCTCCAGCCAGCAACAGGCAGTTTACTCAGTAAGTCCTCATCTCCCCCGGCAGGGCCCGGATAGGCGCAAGGAGGATTTTCCATGCAGCTCACAGCTGGAGAGACAGCAGCTGTTGCTCTGATGTGATCCACTCCTGGTCACACAGCCGGCCAGGGGGATGACAACACCGTGGTCCCTTTGACCCTCCAGCTGCTCACCATGCAGTTGAGACAAAATAAGGACCCCTCTCCCCTCCCCTCCCCCCCCACACCCTGCTCCTGGGCGCACATCTCCACCCCCAACATCTTCTCCCTGCCTCAGAACTCAGTTCTAAGGAAACCAGGGGGGTCAAACACAGCTCCCACCCTCAGTTGTTTAGGCAACTGGAGGATAGCATCCAATTCTTCAAGACAGGGGAGGGCGCTGGAAGCTGGCCTGCCTGCTGTGGATCTCTCTCTCTCTCTCTCTCTCTCTTTCTCTCTGCTCTCCCTTCCTCTCTTCTCTCTCCTCTTTCTCTTTCCCTCCCTCCCTCTCTCTCCTCTCTCCTTTCTCTCCTCTTTCTTTCTCCCTTCCTCCCTCTCTCCTCTCTCTCCTTTCCTCCTTCCCTCTCTCTTTCTGTCTCTCTCTCCCTCTCTGTCTCTTCCTCTCTCTCTGTCTCTCTGTCTCTGTCTCTGTCTCTGTCTCTGTCTCTCTCTCTCTCTCTCAATAGTTTGGCCATTTAATACAGAGAAGGCCTCCTTGCCTCCGTCTTCTCTCTTCCTCTCTCCCCCTCCCAAAAAAAGCCCTGCGTTTACCTGGCAAAGCTTGTCTCACCGCCCACTTGAGAGCCTTCCAGAACCAGGTCTCATCCTGCGGCTTCCAGAGTCCAGGGCCTAAGCGCCCTGCGACTGCTTTGCGGGGTCCGGGGAGAGCTGCCTCAGACTTCCACGGTCACGGCTCTCGTGTCCGATCCTTGCCCTCAGAAACAGCAGTGGACGGCAGGACTCTGGCCGCTGCGCCACCTGGATGAACTCTGACCTTGAAGGAGCAAGAACCTTTTCTCCTTCGCTTCTCTCCCCTCTGGTGCCACCTTGGGGCCTCTGATTTAGAGAAGTTTCATTACTTGGAATTTTGGGTGTGTTTCCTTTCTGTTTCCAAAATAAACTGAAACAAAGACCAGAGAAGAGTGAAAGACCTCTCAGATAACAACCCCCCTCCCCCCGCAGCCCAGGGATGGATCCAGTGTGTGTTGGTTCTGCTGGTTACCAGCTCTTACAGACCCCTTGGGGGCTGGGCACGGTCCCCTCTCACGGTCCATTCATGAGGAAATATGAGCACCTCCATATTTAAAGAATAGTTTGGGTTTATTTTTTTTGGGGGGGGGAGATGGGTGGGATTCTATTTAGTTGGGTCTCTGAGCTTCATCCAGCAGAGCTCAGGGGCTACTCCCCAGCTCAGTGCTCAGGGGTCACTCTCTGTGGTGCTCAGAGGACTGTGTGGTTCCCACATGCTTTGCCCTCCGAGACCTGCTCCCAGCCTGCTTTGCTTCTTTTTAATTTTTGACCTTTTGGTTCACACCCGTTGATGCTCAGGGGTTACTCCTGGCTTTGCAGTCAGGAATTACTCCTGGTGGTGCTCGGGGGAGCATATGGGATGCTGGGAATCAAACCCGGGTCAGCCGCGTGCAAGGCAAACATCCTACCCGCTGTTCTATTGCTTCTTAATGAAATGAAACCGCATAACCTGGGATGTAGGCTGCATTTGCTTTCTAACCCAATAGTCAGATATGGAGACTGAATGTAATATATCTTTAAAACTTATCTCAGAGTGATCACATATCAAGGTATGTGTGTGTGGGTGGGGGCGGAGGTGGGGGATGGTGAAGAAATGCCTGAAGGCAGAGCCTTCTACAGCAGGTGGAGACCAGCAGAGAGCGTCCTGCCTGGAAAGACAGGACACTGACACTGCAGGGGTTTCTAGCCCTTGCAGAAACCAGAAAAACATGAACGGTAGAAAGGGCTCAAGTTTAAAACACCCACCCATGCTTGGCCCCAGGCAGCACTAGGAGAGGTGCTCCCTGCCCTTTCTGGCCCCACAGAAGTCAGGAATATTCTGCTCCCCAGTCAAGACCAGTCAGAAATCACTCTAAGGTGCCAGCATTCTAGATCTGTTATTATCTGGGGAGGTGGCAGGGGGTGAGGGTGGTGGTGGTGGTGGTGGTGGTGGTGGTGGTAATGTTTTTAAGGGGTGTTAGATCACATCTGCCAGTATCGGGATGTTACTTTTAGTTTTGTGCTCCACTCCCTGAGGTGCTGGGGTGGTGGTGGGGGGGGGGGGGGCGGCAGGGATGCTGGGAATCAAACTACAGGCAAGAGCCTTAACCCCTGTACTATCTCTCTAGTCCCTAGAAATCTCTGTATACAAAATTAAAGAGCAGACAAACCAGAGAAGTATGAATGGAGTCATTATAATAAGCAAGATAATAATAAAAGAACCGTTATTAGGATTCTTGTCCTCGATCTGCTACTTAGTGATCCTGGGCCAAGTCATTTAATCTCTCTTCACCTGTAAAATGGTGACTGTTCTTTACCTTGCCCTTGTCCCAGGGTCGTCCTACAGGTGAGAT
This sequence comes from Sorex fumeus, assembly GCF_029834395.1. Classification (NCBI taxonomy): domain Eukaryota; kingdom Metazoa; phylum Chordata; class Mammalia; order Eulipotyphla; family Soricidae; genus Sorex; species Sorex fumeus. The sequence continues at coordinate 26,884,520 of NW_026606066.1, forward strand.
TATGTGAAAGTTTCTTAAAAATTATAAAGTTAAGGGGGCTGGAGCAATAGTACAGCAGGCAGAGCACTTGCCTTGCATGTGGGCAATTCTCATTTGATCCCCAGCACCTCATACGGTCTCACTGTCTCCTGAGTCTGCCAAGAGTGATCCCTGAGCCATAAGTCAGGAGTAAACCCCTGAGCACTGCAGGGTAGGACTCCAAAACAAATAAACAAACCAAACCAAACAAAATCCTGTGAAGTTGATTTTCAACCTGAATATTCATTCTCTTATTTAAAAAAAAAGCGCCAATAGAAATTCAAAACCAGGCACCACAACACCTAAGTGGATACCTACATAATAATAGATACCTAAGTAGATAGTATTTTAATTACCTATTAATGGCAAAGCTTGTGGAATTTGGTGGATACATCTATGTACTTTTTCTTATAATCTTTCAAACTGTTATCTCAGCTGGACAGTCAAGCGTTAAGTCACTTGCATTGCCATAGCCAACTCTGCTTTGATCCCCAGCACTTGGTCACCAGGAATGGCCCCTGAGCACAGAGTCAGGAGTAAGCCCTGAGAACCACTGGGTGCTGGCTCAAACCCCTTAAAAAAAAAAAAAACCTGCTACTGAAAATATGTAAATAGCCTCAGTCTATAAAACCAGTTCTCTTGACCTTTGCTGAAATGGGCTTCTACACAGTGAAACGCTCTATTTCAAAGGTCTCTAAAGGGTGCTCTGTTCAGCTCTGAGTGGGTGGTACAAACCTTTAACTAGACTACATAAAAATTACATCTCTTCTCAGCGAACGCAGCCATCTCCATGATTTGTGCTCAATGACTTCAGAAAAGCTCCAGCTGGCAAGATGTCAAGACTGAAAAACACATTTCCTGGTTCTCTTTCTTGCCCCAATTGGGATGGATCACCCTAATTCTCATCACCCCATTTCCCCAAGCCATTAGCAATGATTGAATCTCTGCCCGTCCCAATGAGCCTCACACAGATGATTTTAATGCACAGCAGCACCCATAATAGAGAGAACTATGTTGTGAAACTTCAAATTTACTTTTAATTCTGCCTCTGACAGACCAAATTTTACTTTACTATGGCTACTTAACACTGACAATTCAGGCGCCCTCCAGTTTGCTAAAGTTGCCCCCTCCCATTAGCCCCAGCTCCTAGAGGGCACCTCTGTTTCTATCTTGACAGCTTTCAGATCACAGAAAGGGCTTGACTTGATGGTGCAGAAAGGAGAAGCAGTAGTAGTAGCAGAGGATTTGGGGAGTCCTAGGAGAGAGAGGGTGAGAGAGCCAAGGATCCTCTACCCTCATCGCGTACTTGTGAGCTTGTGCCAAGTCAGGAAGGTGCTCCACCAATCACACAAAAGCAATACAGGCAACAATCACTCATTTTTGAAGAGCCAGCCATGGTATACTGCAAGGTGTCAGAAGACAGATGATGACAGGAGCCAGAGAGACAGTGCAGGGCTAAGGCGCTAGCCTTCCATGTAGCTAATAACCTGATTCCCTGGAACTGCATACTGTCCACTGAGTGCTGCTACGAATCACTTGTGTGTGTGTGTGTGTGTGTGTGTGTGTGTGTGTGTGTAGGTTTTGGGCCACATCTGGTGATGCTCAGGGCTTATCCCTGGCTTTCCACTCAGGAATTACTCCTGGTGGTGCTCAGGGGACCAGATGGAATCGAACCCCCTGTCAGCCAAGCGCAAGGCAAATACCCTACTTTCTGTACTATTGCTTTAGTCCCTGTCACAATCTGTGCACAGAGCCAGGAATAGCCCTACTGGGTGTAAGCCCAAACCTCACTTTTGGGTAGGTGAGAAAATATATATATATATATATATATATATATATATAGAGAGAGAGAGAGAGAGAGAGCTACTATGATCCATATATATAATGAGTTACTATGATCCACAGTTCATAGTTAAGGTAATAGGAGATTTGGAAAAAAGTATAGTCAAAGTGACATCTGCACTTGTTTGTTCATTGTAGCACTCTTTACAATAGCCAGAATCTGGAAATAACCTGAGTGCCCGAGAACAGATGACCGGTTAAAGAAACTTTGGTACGTCTACACAGTGGAGTACTATGTAGCTTTTAGAAAAGATGAAGTCATGAAATTTACATACAAGTAGTACTACATGGAAAGTATCATGCTAAGCAAAATGAGTCAGAAAGAGAGGGATAGACATAGAAAGATTGCATTCATCTGGGAAACATAAAGTAACAAAATAGGAGACTAACACCCTAGAATAGCCAAGATTAGTACCAGGAGGTTTACTCCATGGCTTGGAGGCCAGCCACACATGCTAGGGGAAAAGGCAGCTCAGATAGAGAAGGGAGCACCAAATAATGGGTGTTGGGAGGATCCTCCGAGGATGGGAGAAGCATGCTGAAAGTAGACTATAGACCAAACATGATCGCCACTCATTGCCTCTTTTGCAAACCACAACACCCAAAAGGAGAGAGAGAACAAAAGGGAATGCCTTGCCACAGAGGCAAGGTGGGGTGGGGGGGCTGGGGGCTGGGAGGGATACTGGGATCCGTGGTGGAGGAAAATGGGCACTGGTGGAGGGATGGGTATTTGATCATTGTATAATTGAAACCCAAGCACAAAAAATTGTAAGTCTACAACTGTACCTCATGGTGTTTCACTAATAAAAATTAAAAAATATATATATATATATACAACAAAAGAGAAAGCAATAAGGATATGTAATGAAAAAAATAGGAGATTTGGAAAAAACTAATTTGCCTAAGATTTCAAAACTATTAAGTACTTTTATTATTATTATTAATTTGGTTTTTGGACCACCCACAGTGGTATTCAGGACTTAGTCCTGCCTCTGTATTCAGGGATGACTCCTGGAGATGCCCAGGTGTGCTGGGGATGGACTTGCATTGTCCATGTGCAAGGCAAGCACCCTACCTGCTGTACTATCTCCCCAGACCACCAGGGCTATTTTACGGCAGATCAAAAATTCCATCTCAAAGTTATCTAATTTTTAACTGTTTGTTCTAAGTCATTGCACTTGATAGCTTTTCATGGCCCAAATGGGTCAGAAAACCTTTGGAAATGTTCACTGAGTTGACTCTTGAAGACATGATTTGGATAGGCTAGGATTGAAAGAGAAGAAGGTATAAATTAAGTTGCTGCAATCTTAGAGGAAAATATTTTTTTACATATATATGTGTATGTACACACACACACACACACACACACAAGGCTCAACCTTTAACATGTTAGTGATCCCTTATAGAAGAGCTTAATGTCCCCTATGTGAAATACAACAATCTTCACACTCTCTTTCCTCCAAGGAAACTTTTTTGGAGCATTTTCAGCAGTTTTTCATAAAAAAAAATACAAAATAAATTATTTCGGTTCTGCTATGGGGCAGTAGTTGGGGTTCGGGATGGAAACATCTGAAATATGGTGGTGGGAAGGTGTAATGGTGGTGGGATTGGTGTTCAAATACTAAACGTAATCAAATATTGTGAACTACTTTATAACATTTTAAAAAAGTCAAGTTGCTGGGATTATGTTTCTAGGCCCAGAACCCTGTCTCTTATATGGGAGAAGTTTACTGATAATAAATGAATGGAAGAGTGAATGAGTGAAGAACAGCATGTACAAAAACAAGAAGATGATATAAAGATGGAGAGAAAGAGCTGGGAAGGGGAAATGAAGCAGAGGATGGCAATGAGACCACACTGGAGCAGAGTAAATGCTCAAATGTGTCAAGGGGTAGATGCAACATCACAGAAGCCAGGCAGAAGTATTTGCTGGAAAGCTTAAAGTTCTAGGGTGAGGAGGAGTTTGGAATTAGTTCAATGAACTGTTATTCCTAAATTCCTAAGGTCAGAGCTATGATTTTTAAGTGTTTATCTGCCTTTGGCAAGTAGGAAAGGCTGGAGGTAGAGGGTCCAGAGACCATGAGCCCAACAGATGATTGTATCCATGGAGAAAGCTGAGGGTCTTATTGGGAAGGACCCGGCGCTCTGTTTGGTGAGTGAGGAGAGCGTCATGCACAGACTTGTATCTAAACCAGGTGAAAGACTCAGGTGTGCCATCATGTCGGAATATTTCCAGCAAACAGAGGACAGCTGAGAACCTGCCAGTGCGCATCACAAGCACGCTTAGATAAATAACTAGAAAATCTTCAGTCCAGCTTCACTGCTTTTACAACTCTTTTGAAAGTACTGGTTTTACAAATCTTTTGAAAGTACTGGTCTGAGCCAGTGATTGAGAGTATTTTTAATGATCTGCCTTGGTCGAGTTGTTTTGTTTTTGTTTTTCAGTAAGTCTTCAAATGGAAGCAGTTCTTTTGCCAAACTTACGCACTTCCTCTTGCTAACCAGAGCAATGAACCATATGGAGCAATTTCTATAGATACTTTCTTCCCAAGTAGCCAACCTGACGAGAACCATGCCAGGGCCTGTTCCTTGTGAAAGAGTCTCCCAATGGGCTCAGCCCCTGTACATAGAAATGAGTTCTTCACAAACACACACCTTGGACTTCTAGCAACTGAGACAACTTTCCTTCTTCTTTTATACAGACCACTAAAGCCAAGTAAGTATGCCCAGCATTACTTCTCTCATTCTAATTTGATCACATATACTCACAGTGTCTTAAAGAAATGCACACCGAGGGTCTTAGATATCAGTAGCAGTCTATTATCAAAAGAGGAGTTGAAAATGCAAGATACAGATGCCCATTCACTCACTCAACAAGAACTTATTGTGTGTCTATTGTATACCAGGCACTGCTTAAGACACTTAAAATGGATTTGTGAACAACACAAACAATCTTGTCTTCTTGAGAGTTACCTTCTAGTAGAAGATAGATAGTAATCACTTGTAATCACTTGTCATTCTGTTGTTCATCAGTTTGCTCAAGTGGGCGCTAGTAATGTCTCCATTCATCCCTGTTGCGTGCTAGTGTAGCCCAATGGCGTCTGCTTGCTCCAGGAACACGAAGAGCATCAAACTGTTCATTCAGGGTCTTAATGAAAAAGTCCGATCATCTCGTAAGTGTGCAACCAGGTGTTCTCTTGATGTCCTGTGGAATCCAGTCGGTAACAGCTCTAGTCCAGCCATCGATTCCAAATCATGTTACATGTCTGGCCCATCTGAGTTTCAATGCCTTGGCAGACGAGGCAGTGTCCCTGATCTTTGATTGTCAATGGAGGTCGGAACTCCGGATTCCTTCTCTCACTTGAGTGAAGCATGATACTCCAAGCATAGCTCTTTTGATTTCTCTTTGGGTGACCAAATAGCATTCTCATCCTGTTTTCATAGGGCCCAGGTCTCTGAGGCGTATGTTAGAAGATAGATAGTAATAATAATAATAATATAGCAATGACTTAAACAAGTAAATTAGCAAACTGGAGAGTGATATATGCTGTGGAGGAAAGAATATGGAGTTGGGTCAAATATCACAATTTTAAGTGGACAAAGAAGGCATTATGTAAATAGAGACATTGATCAGAAGCCTTAAGAAGACAACAGTTTGGTTACCCCTTAGTTATAGTACTTAAACTTAAAGTCTTCTCTTTGCTTTGCTTTTGGACCATACCTGGTGATGCTCAAGGGTTACTTCTTTTTTTATCCTTTATAGACATTTGTATTTGTTTTTTTATTGAATCACAGTGAGATAATTCAGTTACAAAGTTGTTTATGATTATGTTTTAGTCATGTAATGTCTCTCTGTCTCTCTTTTTCTCTATCCCTGCATCTCTCTTCTCTTCTCTTCTCTCCCTCTCTCTCTCTCTCTCTCTCTCTCCCCCTCCTTCCCTCCCTCCATCCTTTTCGGCATCTTGGTTTGCAATACAGATACTGAAAGGTTATCATATACATCCCTTTACCTACTTCAACACTCAGTGCTTGCCCAGAATGAACAATTCTAACTATTATTGTCATATTGGTCCCTTTTCTATCCTAACTTCCCTTTGCCACTCCCCCTCCACACACACACCTGTGTCAAGCTTCCATCTATTAATCAGTCCTCCTGGCCCCTGTTTTCCCTGGTCTTAGATATGTCTCATACTGTTTTTTTTTTAATTCTTCAAATGAGTGCAGTCATTCTATATCTGTCCCTCTCATTCTGCCTCACTTCAAATTCAGCATGATACTCTCTAGGTCCATCCACTTATAAAGAAAATTCAAGACTTTTCTAGCATGGTATTCCATTGTGTAGATACACCATAGTTTCTTTATTCAGTCACCTGTTCTCCGTCACTTGCCTTGTTTCCAGATTCTGGCTATTGTGACTAGTGCTGCAATGAATATAGACATGCTGATGACATTTGTGCTGTGTTTCTTTGGGCCCCCAGGGTACATTCCCAGAAGTGGTATTGCTGGGTCATATGGAAGCTCAACTTCTAGTTTTTTGAGAAATGCCTATATTGTTTTCCAAAAAGGCTGGTCAAGAGTTATTTCTGCTTCTGTGCTCAAAGGTCATCTCCCAGTGATACTCAGAAGACAATGTTGTGTTGAGGATGAAACCTGGGTCTCCACATACAAATCATGAGCTCAGCACACTAAGCTATCTCTCCAACTCGAGACTTTCTTGAAACGTCAAGCTTAGGTAAAATAGAAAAAACAGCATCAGCTTATCTAAATAAGCAGAGGAAATTACCCTCAGACTCATATTTTATACTGGTGGCTTTTAATCACTGTTCCCTGGGTATAGAAAGGTTGAAGAAACCTATTTATACTCTTATATTTTAACAACAAAAGCAATCAGAAAACTTGGTTTTCCAAGGTAGGATATATTAAATACCATACCCCAAATCCTTTATTTAACACAACGAAGTTCACTTGTTGAAATTCTGGTTGTGGGCCAGGAGTGTGGTTCAGTGCTAAAACAACATGCCTTGTAAATATTAGGGTCTGTAAATATGAACAACCTTCAGGTGTGGCTCTCTTGGATCTCAAAGCATGCCGATACCCCAAGCACTGAACTGTCAGGTTCACATGGGACTGACCCCCATTTTCTCAGGCCGCCTGAGAAAATGCCTTTCAAATCTAGAAAATCGACCCTCTGGTCAGCCAGTTAGAAGTTTGGTCTTGAACAAAAGTCATTCAGAGAAAGTTTCCAAGGAAGCTGTCCTTCCTTCTAGAGAGCTCCTTTCAGCCAGGGGTTTTACTTTTATGGTCCTCAGAGAACCAGGTGATGCCAGGGATGGAGCCAGCTTCCTGCAATTGTAGTGGGTTTTTTTTTTTCAATTTTGTTTTGTTCGGGAGTGGGGGGATAGGCTGGGCCACACCCTGCAGTACTGTGGGCAGAGGGGTTTGCACAGGGGCACTCCTGACACTGCTGAAGGGATAAGGCGGTGCCATGGGATGGAATCTAGGGCCTCCCAGAAAGATAGTACGGAGCTAAGGTGCTAGTCTTGCATGCAGCGGACTCTGGTTCAATGCATGTGCAAATAGCTCTTTAATACCAACTTTGGGGTTTTGGTGTTTTAATTTTTTTTTGAGCTCTAGTTTATGATAGCCCTGGTGCATTTACTTTATAGTTGCAGAAGTACTATAAACAGATATCATGTTCATAGACACAAGAAAGTGACATTATCATGCTAAAAATCCAATTCATTTTGTTTGTTTGTTTACTCCCAGTGGATTTAAGGGTCACTCCTGGCTCTGAGCTCAGAGGTAACTCCTGGTGGCGCTCCTGGGGACAGCGTTTGCCTGGGACTGGATGAGCCCTCAACCCAGGCCTCTGTGTGCAGTTATGGTTTTTATTCTTATTAATTAATTAATTAATTAATTTGCTTTTTGGGTCACACCCGGTGATGCACAGGGCTTACTCCTGGCTCTGCACTCAGGAGTTACTCCTGGCGGTGCTCAAGGGACCATATGGGATGCTGGGAATCAAACCCGGGTCGGCCACGTGCAAGGCAAATGCCCTACCCGCTGTGCTATCTCTCCAGCCCCGCAGTTATGGTTTTTAAAGGATGGAAATGATTTGTTGAAAAGGAGCTAAATGGCAGGCATATGAGACTGACACCCAAGGACAGTAGACACAAGGACCAGGAAGATTGCCCCATAGTTGGAAGCCTGCTTCATGAGCTGGGGGAGAAGGCAGCTGGAATAGAGAAGGGATCACTTAAGTCAACGATGGTTGGAGGGATCATTTGGGATGGGAGATGTGTGCTGAAAGTAGATAAAGGACCAAATGTGATAGCCTCTCAGTATCTGTATTGCAAACCATAATGCCCAAAAATAAAGAGAGAGTATAAGGGAAATATTTGATACTGGTGGTGGAAAATATGCATTGGTGGAGGAATGGGTGTTTGATCATTGTTTGACTGAAACTCAACTATGAAAGCTTTGTAACTATCTCACGGTGATTCAATTGAAAATTTATTTTAAAAAGAGCTAAATGGGAGGGTGGTCATTCCAGGCTATGGGGAAAAGATAGAGCAGCAATGTACTGGTCAGAAAAGTAAGTAAGGCAGATGAAGGCAACAGCTGCAGACCTGCCTGGGCTGGAGACCAAGGGTGGCCCAGCACAGCCATTAGCACAGATTAGGAATGGTTCCCCCAACAACTGTGTCCCAAAGCAATGCTTGCTGAGGGTTGGGGGCGTGTTTGCTGCAAGCCCTCTCTTTTCTGAACTGGTCAGACACTACCCTGTCCCCTGTCTGACCACTCCAGAGCACAAGCAGGCATCTGCAAAGCGAACTAAGGGTTTACATCCCTCTGCCCAGCTCTGCAAGAAGATCTGGTGATTGAATCTGGCCCTGGGATCCTGTCCTGGGAACAGGATGCAGCTCCCAGGCGGTCTGCAGACCGCCCAGCGCCGAGCTTGACTCTAGTCCAATCTGCTCCTAGAGACCGGAGGGAGGACCAGTGCTGGGTGGTGGGTGCTCTCTGGTTTCTACTAACTCAACTGAGGAAGGAAGTGGAAAGATGAGGGCTGGTCAAAGGGAGGTGGCAAATTGGAGCAGGCAGACAACCAGGGGAGATGTCACTTGAAGAGAATGAGTCACTCAGTTTGGGGTGGGCAAAATTGGGAGAGGGCAGAAAAGTTGCTTTTACTATGCCCTAAATTTTGTAAGACTTCCACATACTTTCAGTTTCACATACTTTCAGACAGAAACCAGCTCCTACTCACCAGAACACCTGCCCCATCACTTGCCCCTTTCTTCATAGTAGGTCAGTAGCAAGTACAATTTCTAGTTACCTACAAATGGGGTACATTGTCAGTCTTTCTCTACCAAAATGGAGAAAAATAGAGGTTCTAACTGGTTGTCTCAAAAAAAAATTTGTGTCGCAAATACAGAGGCTAGTGAGCTGTCCTCATCGGCTGCTGCATTTCTTTACAGCAGCCAACTCTCTAGGTTCTTAATCTTTATCCACCCATCTTCTGATCGCAATCCAGTTTCCTGAGGGAACCTGCAGCAGGGCATCCTGTGTACAGAACCAGCCCTAGTTTCTCAAACAAAGCCTTTCTCCTACTACATTGTTTTCCAGATTGGAGTCTTTCATCATATTCTCAAGGTCTACAAACAATTTAGTTGTTTTTTTTTCCCCACTTTTTAATTTTCTGCAGTGCCATCGTTCAAACCCCACAGATTGGAGTTATGTGCTTAACGTCTGATCTACATCCAGGCCCCTCGTGAAGAGTCATTCATTCATTTTGTTTTGGGGTCCACAGCCCTAGCTGTGCCCACAGGTTAATCCCAGCTCAGTACTTCAGAATAGCTCCTGAGGTGCTGGGTGGGGGACCATGCAGAAGGGGGTTCGAATGTAGAGCTCCTACATGCAAAGCATGTGCTCTAGCCTGTTGATCTAACTCTCCTGCCCAGAATTTTTATTTTATTTTATTTTGTTTTAGGAGCTGGGGGGTGGGGGGGGGGGACAGGCACAACCAGGTGTGCTCAGGGCTTACTTCTGGCTCAGTGCTCAGAGATCACTCCTGGCAGTGCTCAAGGGACTATACATGGTGTCAGGGATCCAACCTGGGTCAGGTGCACGCAAGGCCTACCCAATGCTTCATCTCTCCAGTTCTTGCCCAGAATATTTATTAAATTTTGTTTTTACTTTGAAGGCACTAGAAAAAAGTGTTTTGAGCTATATCCAGTGGTGCTCAGGGGCTACTCCCAGCTTGTGCTCAGGGGACCATGAGATGCTGGGGATCAAATCCAGGTCTTCAGCAAGCAAAGCAGGATTCAGCTTGTTAAGCTGTCTGTCCAGGCCAAGATAACAAAAAAAATTTAATATGAACATCAGCTGGCTTGGCTTCATTATTTATATTTTCTTTAATTCAGAAAATTTTATTTGAAACTATAAGGAAAGGGAAAGAGGCAGGAAGCCTCCTATGGTATGAGAGAGGGTCTCTTATGCAGGATTCCTGGCCACATATATTTTAAAAATTTATTTATTTTTTAATTGAATCACAGTGAGAATACACAGTTACAAAATTTTTTATGATTGGGTTTCAGTCATATAATGTTCCAACACCCGTCCCTTCACCAGTGTACATTTCCCGCCACCAATGTCCCTAGTTCCTGCCATGTTTTTAATAGAAAAAATGCCATGTAATATCAACACCCAAACCAAATTTCAATTTATGAGTGTTTGGGTCATATGATCACCTAAAGTTTCATAATTTGTCAATGAAATATTTCTCAAACATGGTTATATCCAAGAGTCTACAACTTTCAAATCTGATAAATACTTCCTATTCTAAATAATTTAATGAGCTAGTCTATACATAAGTCTTTTACATGTTTGCCTATGGAGAATTGATTTCTTTCTGACCCAGTAACTGCTGAATCTAAAATCTTAGGATCAGCTTTGTGATATCTAGACCTATATATCACTGTTGAAGCAGCCAATCTGATAGGGTCCGGTCCTGAAAAACTCTAATCCTTTGTTGTTGTTGTTGTTGTTGTTGTTGTTTTGGGGCCATACCCAGAAATGCTAAGGAATTATTCCTGGCTCTGTACTCAGGAATTGTTCCTGGTGGTATTGGGGGACCATAGGGGATGTTGGGGATCAAACCTAGGTTAGCTTTTTTTTTGCTTTTTGGGTCACACCCGGTGATGCTCAGGGGTTACTCCTGGCTCTGTACTCAGGAATCACTCCTGGCGGTGCTTGGGGGACCATATGAGATGCTGGGAATCGAACCTGGGTTGTCCATGTGCAAGGCAAATGCCCTACCCGCTGTGCTATTGCTCCAACCTCAGGTTAGCTTTTTGCAAGGCAAATGCTCTACCTGTTGCTCCAACCCCATGAAAAACTCTAATTTTATCTATTTATTTATCTACTTTATAGATGCATTGCATTGTACCTGGTCAACCAGATAAATTACTTTCTTTTTGGCCACATGCAGTGTTGCTTAGTACTTACTCCTGGCTTGCACTCAGGAATCACTCCTGCCAAGCTCAGGGGACCACTTGGAATGCCAGGGATTGAACCTGAGTCAACTGCGTAGAAGGTGAATGTCCTACCCTCTGTACTATCTCTCAGGCCCACAAATCAATATTGTATTTGAAATTGAGGACTTTCTTGTTTGTTGTTTATGGAAGGGCCATACCCAAAAGTGGTCAGGGATCACTCCTGTCAGGGCAAAGGGACTGTATGCTGTGCTGGAAATCTAACTGGGGTCAAACATGGACAAGGCAAGAGCCTTAACCCCTGCACTATCTCTCAGGCCCCACTTGAAGATGTTCTGATCATGGCTAAATTTCTTAATTTCTGCTCTCCACTTTATTTGAAAAACACAGGTGAGATAGTATAGGGATTAAGGTACTTGCCTTGGAGAGGGCCAAGCCCAGTTAGATCCCTGGTACCACCTATGGTCTCCGAGCACTGTCAGGTGTGATACCTGAGCACTGGCCAGAATAAGCCTTGAGCATTGCTGTGTGTGGCCCCAAAACCTGAAAAGAAAACAAAGCAAAATAGAGGGAATACTACAAGCACCACCACTAGAGATGGGCTGTTAACAAATTCAGGTGACCTGTCATACTAGCTCCAATGGTTCTGCTCTTATTAACACAGTATTCTAAGGAGGTGATAAGTGACAAGAGTCACCCTAACATTTGGAAACTAGCTATGAAAAAAAAAACCTTTTCCTTTTCTTCTTTGCAGTTTGGGGATCGAACTCAGGGTCCCACACCAGTAAGGCAAGTGCCCTACCTCTGCATTTTATCTCTGGCCCCATGAAACATTTGTTTAAGCCAAAAGCACATCTGGGAGACACCACTTAGTCTGGGTCAGAGTAGCAGTAACTCACCCAAGAGGACTTGTGAGCAGGCTGCTCTGAATACAGTGGGAGACAGCAGGCTCAGTTCAGCTCTGCCCTCGGGTAAGTTTCCTTCTACCACCCTGCCCTGAAACACAGCGCCGGCCCCACCTTGCCTTCACCAAGCTGCAAGGAATATATCCCCCTTCCACATGACCACATGCCTCTTACTTTGGGGACTCTTCTCTTCAGCATTCTAAATAAAGTTCCCAAGATGCAGGGGCCAGGGCTATGGCATGGTGGAGCACATGCCTGCATGCGCCTGACCCTGAATTCAGGACTGGAGAGATAGTACAGCGGGTAAGGTGCTTGCCTTGCCAGCGATGGGGCAGCCCATGACAGAAGTGATCTCTAAGCACAGAGCCAAGAATAAATTCTGAACACAACTGTGTATGATCCAAAACCCAAAAAATTTAATAGCATTAAAAATCCTGGATTTTGAATCCCTTGCAACACACACACACACACACACACACACACACACACACACACACACAGATTTACCCAATTAGACTCCTCTTCAGCATCTCTCTTCTTCAACATTTCACATCCAATCTGTCTAGATAGTTCTACCACCAAAACACATCCAGCATCCAACCACCCCTACTACAATCACTGCTACCACAACACCCTACTCTGTAGCACTGTAGCACTATCATCCCGTTGTTCATCGATTTGCTCAAGCAGGCACCAGTAACGTCTCCATTGTGAGACTTGTTGTTACTGTTTTTGGCATATCGAATACGCCACGGGGAGCTTGCCAGGCTCTGCTGTGCGGGCAGGATATTCTCGGTAGCTTGCCGGGCTCTCCAAGAGCGAGAGAGGAATCGAACCTGGGTCAGCCGCGTGCAAGGCAAATGCCATACTAGCTGTGCTATAGTTCCAACACCCTACCCTAGCCATCAATATTCCACCTAGATTCCTCCTAACTGTTTTCCTAGCATGCCACACATATCCCAATGCAGGGGTGGCACAGACCCAAGTTTGTGATCTTCAGACTGGCAGTGCAGTCCTTAGGGGTGACCATACCTGGTGGGAACTCAGAGACCACCAGGTCTACACCTAGTGAATGTTGGGAGGGAGGGCGCAGCTCTGTGGTGCTGGCTGCAGAACTCAGGGCCTTGCCTGGGCTGGCAGGTGCTCAAGTGCTTATGCTGTCTCCCCAGCCCACCAGCCAGTGACTTTTGAAATGTCAGATCATGACTCTAGAGAAATAGTCCAGGCGGTGAGGAGCTTGCCTTGCATGCAGCCAACACCAGTTTCATCCTCAACACTGCAGATGGTCCCCAGAGCACTACGGGGTGAGGCCCCACCCCCAAAAATAAATAGACAACCACCCAGAATGTCTGCTCTGTCTCTGCTTATCATCCTCAAGTAGTTCCTAACTCAGTGGGACCAAAATCAACAACCAGGGGCCGGGATGAGGCTCAGCAATAGAGAACAGGGTTCATGGTTTGCAGGTATAGGGCCCTGGGTTTGATCCTCCCTCAGAGCAATGCTCTTGAATGTGCTACAAGGGTATGACTTAACTCCTTTGTAACTTTTTTTTCCTTTTTTGGGTCACACCCGGTGATGCACAGGGGTTACTCCTGGCTCATGCATTCAGGAATTACTCCTAGCGGTGCTCGGGGGACCATTTGGGATGCTGGGAATCGAACCTGGGTCGGCCACGTGCAAGGCAAATGCCCTACCTGCTGTGCTATTGCTCCAGCCCCTCCTTTATGACTTTTTATTTCAATTCACTTTCTTGGTTTTGGAGCAATACCCAAAGAATGCTCAGGGGTTACTCCTTATTTCATGCTCAGGTCTCACTCCTGGTGATGGTCTGGGTTGCTGCAGATTGAACCCGTGTTGGCCGCATGCAAGGCAAGCACCTTTCGCACTGTACCATTTCCCCGCACTCCTAAATCTTTCTGATCTCAGCTTCCTGACAACCTGCCGCCCCTCACTCCACCCCAGCCCCACTAGCCTCTTGTTTCTGCTGACACAGATGTGTTTAGCTTCCAATCAGGGGCCTGGTGCCTGTGGAACCCTCTGGGTTGGGACACTCATCTGGAGATTTGAATTACTCACCTTTAAGTCATTTTTTTTTGAGGCCCTCCCAGAACATCCCATTAAAAACTGCCATGTTGGGTGGGGAGATAGCGAAAAGGGGCACATACCTAGCAAGTTCAGGAGTTGAGGTCTGAGCCCTGACACCACAAGGCCTCCTAGGCACCTCCATGTGCAACCTTGGTGTCATCTCACACCATGGGGTGACCCCACAAGAAGAGAAAATATTAATGAATTAAATTGCCATGTTCAAGGGTCAGGAATGTGGCAGAAGCCGTAGAGCACATGCCTTGCCCATGTGAGGCTCTGGCTTCAATCCCACCCCCACCCTCCATTGCCCCCTGAGCACTGCAGTGATGAGCACAGTGCCCACACCAGAAATCTTCACAGACCCTTGGCATTCACACTTACCCTACCTGCTTATTTATATAGCACATGTATTATATATGTGAGTGTATATGTGTGTGTGTATGTGTGTGACTTGTCCCATTGTTCATCGATTTGCTTGAGTGGGTGCTAGTAAGATCTCCGTTCATCACTGTTGCATGCTAGTGTAGCCCAATGGTGTATTGGGGGCTCTTTCAGGGTCAGGAAAATGAGACCCATTATTGTTACTGTTTTTGGCATATCGAATACGCCATGGGGAGCTTGCCAGGCTCTGCTGTGTGAGCGGGATACTCTCAGTAACTTGCCAGGCTCTCTGAGAGGGAGAAACTGCATCGATTTGATATATGTGTGTGTGTGTGTGTGTGTGTGTGTGTGTGTGTGTATCTCTATATATATCAATTATATATATATATTGTTTCTTCCAGCTAGAATGTAACACATTTATGCCTACTTTTAAAAATGTTTCCCTAAAACAGTATTTGACTCCTAACAGGGGTTCAAAAACTCTTCAACGAATGGATGAGACTGTCTTAGGACACCCACTGTACTTTCAAACTCTTGTTTGGGGAAAACCTGTGTCCTGAAAGCCAGGAGCAGAACCTCCCAAAGCTGGTCCAAGGCAGTGTCCCAGGACTGGGACCCCAACAATTGTCAGTGGCACCAATGGTTCTCATTTAAATGATTATTCTTGGGTTCCGACCCAGACTGAAAATCAAAATCTCACAGGATAGACATCATAAATCAGCCTTTCTTTCTTCTTTCTGTTTGCTTTTGTTTCAGAGTCACCACTGGTGTTAAGGTGCTACTCCCTTGCTCAGTGACTAAGGACGACTGCTGCCTGTGCTCAGGGAACCGTGGGGTACCAGGGATCAAACCTGTGCTTCAGCATGCAAAGCACACACCTGGCCCATTGAGTGATAGTCCCAGCCCACAGGTCGTTCTTTGTGTTAAAAGTCAACAGCCAATGTGGCCAAGCACATGTGTCACCTGCATCGCCCCTCTTGAGATATGTACTGGGGTTCTCTCCATCTTTGGAGAAACCTGCGTTCTCTCTTGAGTTTGTTACTCTTTCTCCCTTTCTCTTCCTCCTCCCCTTCCTCAAAAACCTCCAAATAAAATCTATTTTACTTTAAACTAAAGTAAAACTAACCAAAAAAAAAGTTAGAAACCAGCAGGTGGTTCTTCTATTCACCAAAACTGAAACTAATTGGGGCTTGTATAAAAGTGCTTGGCGGGGGCCACCCAAGGGTGCTGTGAGACATAACTGTAGTAGGATGAGGAGAAGTGAGACATAGTCCATGGTGTTAACCTACCAGAAGAATTGGTAAACAAATGACACAAGGTATTTTGGATTTAGGAAAAGGAAACTCAAATACTCAAATCTGGTATTTTGGATTTAGGAAAAGGAAACTCAAATACTCAAATCTGGGGTGTGCTTTCCCAGTACCTTCCAAGATAAAAGGCATTTTATTTATTTATGGGGGTTGGGTTACACTCAGCAGTACCCAGAAGCTGTTCTTTGCTCTACACTCAGGAGTAATGATGATGACGGTGGTACTTGGGACACTGTGCCTAGTGCCAAGGATTGAACTCTGAATTGGTTCAATCCCTGGCACTGCAAGACAAAAGCAAGAAGTTAATCCCTGCTTAATCTCTACAATACTGAATCTTTACTAATTATATCTGCAATGATTCTATTTTTAAATAAGGCCTTGGAAAGGCAGCAGGAGTTAAGATTTCAACATGTGAACCGGAGGGCAACATCATTGAACCCTTAACACCATCCATTTCTCTCATGACTTTAAGATCCAAACAATCTCTAGACTATTAGTCTGATTCTCTGGGAGTCCAGGATTTAGCAATGAGAACATCACATGCATTTCCGGGTCACTGAGGATGATGGGCCATTGTGAAGTAGCATTCTGTTCCTCCTCAGTCTTTAGCAAGCTTGGGTCATGTAAACCAGTCCCTGACAGCCTGGTGACTGTGGCTGCATTGGTTTCAAAACTGTGATAGTTTCCTCATAAGGCCATGTTTGCAAAATGAGTGGCTTCTCTCTCTGACATTATCGCTGTACTGCTACCAGAGGGCATCCTCAGGCCAGAGAGGTAGTATTGCAAGTAAGGCACTTCCCTTACTTGTAGCTGACTAGGCTTTGATCCCACACAGGGTCCCCAAGCCCTGCCAGGAGTGATCCCTGAGCACAGAGCCAGGAGTAAGTCCTGAGTCCCACTGGCTGGCCCCACGCCCTCCCCTAAGAAAGGACACTCCAGCTTAGAAGACTTCGAGAAACAGCAAAGTCTGAACTACTTCCATCACTTCACCAGCCCTACTTCTGAAAAGTCTCCACTGCCAACCCACTCTTGGGTACCAGTCAAAAACCTAAAAAATGAAGGGCATCCTCAGGGTGTTGCCAGCACCATTGGGCCTGGCATCATCCAGGCCCTCGCATTGAACTGCTGGCCTGGCCAGTACTGCTGGGAAGGGGCACAGAGCACTGAGCACTGCTTGGGAGTACCCCCTCATCCTGTGCAAAAAAAATAATATATATATATGTAGGTGTCATACTGTGTTATACTCATTAAAAAGGAGATATAAGCTACTAAAGCTGAAGGCAGGAATGCCCAGATACATTCCTACAAAGAACCCAACCTTTCACCTCATCTTCCCTGAAAAGAGGAGTAAACTTCTGGTTTGTTGGTTTTGTCTAGTTTGGGGGTTATACCCAGTGGGGAGACTATGAGATACTGGAATTGAATCCAGAACTCCCACATGCAAAAAAAAAGTGGGGATAACTCTCTTAAAAAGGAGTTATCCAGACAGGTCAAGATAAACAGAGATACCCAGGGCAAGAGATACCACAGAGGTAGGGCTTGCCTAGCATGCAACTGCCTCCAGGCTCAAATCCCAAATGACCCCTGAGCACAGAGCCAGGTGTGTGTCCCCCATCCCTACCCCCCAATCAAAACCAAACTAAAACCCACAGCTATCTACCCAGGAAAATCTCCACCTGCTTTTCACTTCACTGAGGCGCAAACTGGCTGTCAACACTTTCTGGGTCCGGAAGCCTCCACACAGGTGAGGAAGACCATGACGGCAACTTAAGCTAATACTCTTGTTGTGTCTTTTCTGGTTCCATCAAATATCCTCCAAGTATCTCTGGAGAGAATGCAGGGCTAAGACATAAGTGGAGGTTCTTAGAAGCCCCAGACCAACCAGAAAAAATGTTTTCTTGGATAAGCTTAGACATTTTATCAATTGATCTCCTTGTTCTGCCCATAGAAAAGTATATAGTCAAATGGCCTTGAAACGGCTCAGCTCGGGAGTGTGGGGGCGACTAAAACCTCATGGGAAGGGGGGCGTTCTGGTCCGTCCTTCACGCCCTACCGAGGTCACCAGTTGCCCCCCACGAGCGGCTCTCCAGCACGGCCACAGCCCCAGAAGCACAAGGGCTTAATGCAGAACCCAGCAGCTTGGAGCAGAAAAGTGAAAGGACTATGCGTTAATCCAGGCAATCATTTCTGCCCAGAGGGGAAAGGGTGTTGCTCCCTTCCGCCCTCCTCCCTCTGGAAAGAAAGATGGCGGCCACATGGGAGCCTTGTGGACAGCAGGTATGAGCCGGGGGTGTGGGGGCGACTAAAACCTCATGGGAAGGGGGGCGTTCCGGTCCGTCCTTCACGCCCTACCGAGGTCACCAGTCACCCCCCACAAGCGGCTCTCCAGCACAGCCACGGCCCCAGAAGCACAAGGACTTAATGCAGAACCCAGCAGCTTGGAGCAGAAAAGTGAACGGACTATGCATTGACCCAGGCTATCAAGTCTGCCGGAGGGGAAAGGGTGTTGCCCCATTCGCCCTCTCCTCTCTGGAAAGAAAGATGGCGGCCACATGGGAGCCTTGTGGACAGCAGGTATGAGCCGGGAGTGTGGGGGCGACTAAAACCTCATGGGAAGGGGGGCGTTCCGGTCCGTCCTTCACGCCCTACCGAGGTCACCAGTTGCCCCCCACGAGCGGCTCTCCAGCACGGCCACAGCCCCAGAAGCACAAGGGCTTAATGCAGAACCCAGCAGCTTGGAGCAGAAAAGTGAAAGGACTATGCGTTAATCCAGGCAATCATTTCTGCCCAGAGGGGAAAGGGTGTTGCTCCCTTCCGCCCTCCTCCCTCTGGAAAGAAAGATGGCGGCCACATGGGAGCCTTGTGGACAGCAGGTATGAGCCGGGGGTGTGGGGGCGACTAAAACCTCATGGGAAGGGGGGCGTTCCGGTCCGTCCTTCACGCCCTACCGAGGTCACCAGTCACCCCCCACGAGCGGCTCTCCAGCACAGCCACGGCCCCAGAAGCACAAGGACTTAATGCAGAACCCAGCAGCTTGGAGCAGAAAAGTGAACGGACTATGCGTTGATCCAGCCCATCAAGTCTGCCGGAGGGGAAAGGGTGTTGCCCCATTCGCCCTCTCCTCTCTGGAAAGAAAGATGGCGGCCACATGGGAGCCTTGTGGACAGCAGGTATGAGCCGGGAGTGTGGGGGCGACTAAAACCTCATGGGAAGGGGGGCGTTTCGCTCCGCCCTTCACGCCCTACCGAGGCCACCAGTTGCCCCCCATGAGCGGCTCTCCAGCACGGCCACGACTCCAGAACACAGAAACCAATTTCTTAACTATCTGACTTTCAGTAGAAATACTTCCAGGGTCAATAGGTAAAATAGCAGAAATCCAAAACCAACATTTAATTCTTGAACCCAGCTGTAGAAAGCAAATCACTTCACAATGCTTTTTCAGCATGTCTGATTTGGGGGGGGGGGGGGTAAACTCTAAATAATAGTGGTGAATCTTTTATTGAAACAATCTAATCAAAGTGGATAGAGTGTTAACTAGAATTCATCTGCCTCACAGGGACGGGGAGGGGTGGGGGGTGGGGTTTTATTGGGGTTCTTCATGGGAAAAAATAAGTATTGGTAAAGGGAAATGTGTTTGATATTTGCATGACTGAGACATAAACCTGAAAGCTTTGTAACCTTTCCCACAGTGATTCAATAAATAAATAAAAAAAAAAAAAAAAAAAAAAAAAGAAACGGCTCAGCTATGGTTGGTTAGATATGTAACAGGAACTCTGTGGACCATTAGCACCAACTCTACCCTTAAGAGTTTCAGATCCAGGCCTGTTGCTTTCAAATTTGAGGGACGACAGCTCAAACCTGAGCACATTATATTCAACTTCTTGTTGTTGGCTCAGAAATTTAATCCGACAAAATTTTAATATCGTGGAAGCTCTTAACATAATGCCACTTGGCCAACTCACTGGGTTATCCTTCGCTCTGACTTCCAACTGATACTGGGAGCACAGAATGTAGCAGGCATATTCACGCGCTCCTCCCACTGTGGGTCTCCCTGGCGATTCAAGGGTTGAAATAACTTCACTGGTTCAGGACTAGCATTTATTTTCAAGCATTGTAATAGCTGTTCCTTAGCTTATTTCATTAAAAGTTATATTTTGGGGGTTGGGGCCACAGCTAGCAGTGCTGCTCCTTGCTCTGTTTTCAGGTGCCACACTGGGCAGGGCTCTGAGGGCCATATACATTGCCCGGAATTGAACTCAGCCACATACAAGCCTTACACCCTCTAGACTAGCTCTCCCACTATGACCAGAGTTTTTAAGATGAAATAGCACAGAACAGATTGATTGCATGCTAAACATCAGTTATTTTTTTTCTAAGTAATTTTTGTGCTTAAAACGTTAAATAGGCTGTAGCTACAACACAGCAGGTAGGGGCGCTTGCCTTGCTCAAAGCCAACCTGGGCTGACCTGAGTTCGATTCCTCCGCCCCTCTCAGAGAGCCCTGCAAGCTACCCAGAGTATCCCACCTGCACGGCAAGTCTGGCAAGCTCCCCATGGCATATTCGATATGCCAAAAACAGTAACAAGTCTCACAATGGAGATGTTGCTGGTGCCCGCTCGAGCAAATGGATGAACAACTCGAGGACAGTGTTACAGTGCTATAAC
Organism: Sorex fumeus; assembly: GCF_029834395.1. Taxonomy (NCBI): domain Eukaryota; kingdom Metazoa; phylum Chordata; class Mammalia; order Eulipotyphla; family Soricidae; genus Sorex; species Sorex fumeus. The sequence goes on from NW_026606066.1 coordinate 26,905,219, forward strand.
ATTAAGCAATACGATGACTGCAAAAGATGGTATGAAACTGACATAAAAGTGAAGTTTTTAAAAGGGCTGGGACGATAGTACAGCAGGTTTGCATTGCATGTGACCGACCCGGGTTTGATTTCCAGCATCCCATATGCCACCACCCCTCCCTGCCCCACCCCCACTCCCCACAAATAGAGCACCATCAGGAGTAATTACTGAGTGCAGAGTCAGGTGTGACCTTCCAAAAAGAAAAAAAAAGTGGTGAAGTTGAGGGCCCAGGGGATATCACTAACATGCCTCAAATATATTCTTGGATTCCATCAAGGGCTCATACACAAAGTTGAACTCTTTGAACATTCTAATGAAGGCAGGTCACTAAAAAAGCAATAATAAAAACTAATGTCAGATGAGTCGTGTGTGTTGAAAAGGTTGAGGAAAAAAAAAAGATATTGAATTGAGCTGGGCTGGAGAGCATGCTGGGCTTGAGGGCGACTTCAGGTTCACTCCCTGAGCACCACCATGACTGACCCTCCAGCAAAGATCCAGGAGTAATTCCAAGTACTACCAAGTGTGGCAAAAAAGAAAAAAAAAAAGAAAGAAAAAGAGAGAAAATGTAAGAACTAAAAATTCCCTACTGATAGTGTTTTATAAGTTTTTTTTTTGGTCTTTTTTGAGTCACACTCGGCAATGCAGTGCTCCTGGCGGTGCTTGGGGAACCATATGGGATGCCAGGGATTGAACCCAGGTTGGCCAAACGCCGTACCTGCTGTATTACCCCTCCAGCCCTTTACAAGTGTCTTTAAGTTCTCTTCCCACAATAAAAACACAAAGACTAGGGGCCCGGAGATGCGGGCAAAGGGTAGTGCATGTGCTTTGCGTGAGAGAGGCCCTGTTTGACCCCTGGAACCTCAGGGCCCTCACCCCTCAAGCATCATCTGGTATGTCCCCCATCAAATTAAAAAAAAAATTAGAAGAAACCCCAAGGCTTCAAATCCTAAATGCAGAGTCTATAGAGGAGAGCTATTATCATAAGAACAATGTTCCAATCAGAAGACCTATGATGTAAACTTAAAAATTGGGAAACAATCATATAATATGTTTAAAGCATGTGCATTTCAGTTTTTAAGTCTCAAAGCCGCTAAAAGGACTAATACAATTTTAATTTTTCCCAGTCTTTGGAATAATATGATTTGAATGTTATAAACTCACAATTCATAGACTTGTAAATAACATTATTACCTTTAGCAATCTACGAAAAATCACGAAGCATACATTTAGTACGTCAGATAATATAATCAGATGGTTAGTATACGAGACAAGATTGAAACCATAGTACAGTGAATGAGATGCCTTGCAGGCAGCCCACCCAGATCTGATCCCCAGTACTGCATATGGTCCCCCAAGCATGGCCAGGAGCAATCTGGGAGCACAAAGACAGAATTAGGCCCTCACACTCCAGGGCCTAAAACAAATACCATCAACAAAATACATGATTAGGGAAAAGTGCAGGAAAATTGTCTCAGGTCAGGAAAGAATTCCTGCTTCTAAATTAAAGATAAGTAACAGGCACAGATAATTAGTTTTCTACGAAGGTTTTTTTTTTTTGCTGCCTTCACTCTGTCTTCCTGCCCCACCCCTCACCCCCATGAAATCCTTCACATCCCATCAGCTGTTGTAAATCTGTCTGTTCAGGGACAAAGGCCCTTAGAAATTTTCTACACATCACTGTTTATCTATGAGACTCCATCAACTGACCCTAAACTTAATCTGGTCCTACTTAGTACCCCCAACATCAGCACAGGATCGGGCAAGTGGTAAGTACTTGGTAAATTTTTATTGTATGAATGATTCTATGCACAGATACATCAGAGTACAGTCTTGATCTTCAATTAAAATGGAAGGCAACTCAGGAGCAAATTATACATTTTGAATCTTTCAAAAAGAGTTACAATAACACAGACAGAAGGAACTCATGGACTTAACAAGCTGAAAACAAGCTCAAGTCACTCTTCCTTAGTGATCCCTTAACCACTGAAGAGCAGGGATGCTGTCATTTGTTTCTTTGTAGGCTCCCAGGTCTTATTCCATGGTTTGAAATCAGAAGATCCAATCCAAGTGTGTTGAAAAAAGAAAAGAATATATATATGTAAAAAAATAAGAGCATGTTGGGCTGGAGAGGTAGCACAAAAAGCTGGAGCAGGTTTCACATGTGGGAGGATCCGCTTCAAACGCTGACTGGCACTGTGCCAGGTGTGAAAAACCCCAAAGAAAAACCGAAAGTCACTGTAGAAGTCAAAGTTCAATAGGCTGTCACAGCAGGTCGAAATAGCCATAAGTTCCTGTCACTATGCCTCAACTGGATAGTTTGTGAGCCCTTCCAGACCCGGGTTCCCTGCCTCAGTTGCTGATATGTCAGAGAGGCTCCTAAGCAAGAAGGAACAAGAAAGGCATAAATCCTGGGCCTGTAGAGGAAAGCTCTTCACACTCCACACCAGTGAGTTGACTTCATCACAAATCAGAAAAGATCAGCTTGTCTGGGGCAAAAAAAAAAAAAAAAAAAAAAAAAAAAGAAAGAAATCAACAGAAAAATTATTTATTTTTTTTCCTGGATTTTCTGGATTTTACTTTATTCTCTGGATTATTTTTCTCCATCTCTACACTGTTGCACTGTTCTCCCGTTGTTCATCGATTTGCTTGAGTGGGCACCAGTAATGCCTCCCTTGTGAGACTTGTTGTTACTGTTTTTGGCATATCGAATATGTCATGGGTAGCTTGTCTCCATCTCTAAGTATCCAAAATAGAATCATTCAAATATAATTATTAAGTGGTCCCCTGGCATTACCAGGAGTGAATCTTTGAGCACAGAAGCAGTAATAAACCATAGGCATCGCAAATTAGTGGCAGAGCTGTAGCTGGACCACAGCGGGGCCCTGATTGGCCAAGTAAGACCCTAGACTCAAAGGCTAAGGAGAAAAGGTCAATCAAGTCTTAGGGGAAATGACAGCTGACAGGAAAGATCCCTGGGGATTGGGAGCCAAACAGACGCCAGGGAGAAGCCCTGTGCCCCCCTGCAGTCACTAGGGCTAGCTTCCCAGGAGCTGTCTGTGGGCACTGCAGAAAGGGCCAGTGTCAGCCCGCCAGCTTCCTCAGAGTCAGGACTGGACTGAGGGCTGAGGTCACGCTGCAAGACAGGCCTCCCTGGGGACCGCCTACCCTTTCCCAATGTGAGCTAAGTGCCCTCACCCCTCCCTAGAGGGCTGAAGAGCAGGATTTCCCTATCCTCATGGACACTCACTCCTCATCCCCATTTCACACCCCCCACTTGCTAGGCCAATTTCTGGCCTGGGGCATGGAGAAAGGACACCTCATTTTCCAGACAGAAGGTCCTGGGAGGGATGGAGGGAGGGAGGGAAGGAGGGTGGGTTGTGCATAAAGTGGCCCTACCTGGTGCTGGTCAGGGCTATTCCTGGATCTAGTAGTGCTCAGGAGTGATCCCTGTTGGTTCTCAAAGGATCATCTGTGGTGCCACAGATTTGAACCAGGATTGGCAGGAGGCAAGGAATGCACCTTAACCACTTAACACCCCATCAAATCCACATTCTGAAATGTTGTTTTGGACAAAGTTTGTGATTTGAATTGTTTTTATTAGCTTGTTTTAGTAAAATTATAAATACTTTTACTGCATTTATTTTAGTAAGACAGTTATAAAGCTTTCATGATTGAATTTCAGTCAAGCAATGACCGAACACCCATCCCTCCATCAGTGCGCATTTCCCTGTCTCCAATTTCCCCCCTGCCACTCCCCCTCCCCCTTCCTCCCCCCCTCTGTGGCAGGAGCCTTCCTTCTTATTCTCTGTCTACTTTGGGCATCATGGTTTGCAATACAGATACTGAGAGGCCATCATGTTTGGTCCCTTGTCCACTTTCAGCACACAGCTCCCATCCCAAGCGATCTCTCCACCCATCATCGTCCTAGTGGTCCCTTCTCCATCACAACTGCCTTCTCCCCCAGCCCTTGGGGAAGCTTCCAACTGTGGAGCAATCCTCCCGGCCTTTGTCTCTACTGTCCTTGGGTGTTAGTCTCATAAGTGGCCCTGAGTCACTGCCACTTCACCACCCCCACTGTCCCTAGACTGGCACCTCTTAGCAGAGTTGCCCTCTTAACTCTCAGGCAGATACTTGGCACCAAGGGGTGTGTATGTAGGGGGAGGGGAGTCGGGGAGGTGTGAAGGGGTGTCCTTCAGCGACCACCCTGGCCACGGTTTCCATGCCCTCTCCCCGAGCTGGGAGACCGTGCCCAGAGCGGGGCGGAACAAGAAAGTTGCCTTTGACATTTTGGAAGCACTGTCAGCTTCCTGCCTCCTAATCCCCAGGCGAGGCCAGGGGCTCAGGGGTAGGGGTGAGAAAGGGCTTTCGGGCCCGCTGCCCCGGGACATGCACACACACACACAAAAAAAGAGTCCCATACCAGGGGGCTGGGAGTGGTGAACTGCACTGCAGCCGCCATCCGCCCAGCTCTCACCGAAAACACTAGCAAACACAGCTGGTGAGCAGGGGCGTGTCGGTGCTCGAGGCCGCGTTGCAACTCCTTGGAGAAATGATTTGGACCTGGATCAGAGCTCGCGGTGTCCCCAGGGTGGAGGTTCGGGAGAGTTTTAGGTGAAGGAGCAAAAGTCTGACAGAGTGGCCAGAGTCCTGGGCCTCTTCAAGCGGGGCAGAGCTCCCTGCTAGTCCCTCCAGCCTCCAAATGCTAGACTCCTCTTTATCCACATCCCCAGCGGCCCTTCAACCTTCCCTGGAGAGGAGCTGAGCCAGTTATTGTCGGGAAGGCGGATGGGCGGGGCGTGGGAGGTGGGGGAGGGCGGGGCGAATACAAAGCCAAATCGTAGGGATTTTGATAAATTCTTTGGATGTACAGGGAAATGACTGGATCCAGAGTCCAAGACTGACTGACCCTTGTCTTGGCATTGCCTCTGTCTGCTTTGGGGCCTTGAAGGAGTCACCCAGGCTGTGAGATCATTTCTTTATGTGTAAGGAAGCAGAGCAGGGAGAGAAATTAACAGCAGGGGTTCAGGCACTTGCCTTGTATTCAAGAGCCCTGGTTTGAGGAGTCCCCCACCCCTCCATCACCCCTCCAGGCACCAGAGGTGGCAAAGGTCCCGCAAGAGCACCGTGAGCTCTGCCACTAATGGCCCCAAAACCCCGCACGAAAGATTCAAACAGAATAACTATTTTTTATTTTTGGGGTGTTTGTGAGAGAGAAACAGATAATGCATGTGGATGTGTAAACCATAAAATGCCTTACAATGGAATGCTCTGTCATCTGAGATTTATAGCCCAGTACAATGAGGAAAAACAGGCTAGCTAGCTTAATCCTGACTGCCAGCAGGACCACTGAAGGCCGTATTTCCCAACATTGCTGTATGTTTTAGCAATACTCTGGGGAGACCCCAGGGACCTGGGGGACTGTTGTAAATTCTTGCACAATTATTTAACCAGGATACATGTATTTCACCATCATAAAAAATGTACCAAACTAGTTTGCTGTTTAGTATATCTGAATAGAGGAAACGTTAGGAATCAATGCAGAATGTCAAAGTAGTGAAGAAGTAGGTGATTAGGAAACCTGAGTTCAGTCAAATCAGATGGCTTTTCTGGATGTTCCTACAGAATCCCACCTGCCTCATTATGTGTATTAAGTCTCTTAAGAGGTTTCTAGGAATTGGGACTAAGAGACGCTCAGTTTTGAGCAGTTGTCAGCAGATCTACAACAAACGTCTGTTCTTGTGTATAAATTCATAACTCCAATGTCTTCAGGGAGCAAGTAAGAGGCTAAGGGCACAGAGCTTGAGAGACAAGGAGGGGCCTGGAAAGGGAACCCCATTATTGAGTGAGGGGCCAGGTTACTACAGCTCCCAGTTTTTCAAGAGAATTCAGAAATCTGGATTTGTATGTAAAAATCACCTGATTTGTAAAATTCAGACTTTTAGAAAAACATTTGCAAGACCATCAAAATTCTGGCCTAGAGATAGTTACAGGGACTTAGGCACTTACTTTGCACTTGGTTGACCCCAGTTCGATCCCCAGCACCACATCTAGCTCCCAGTGCCACCAGAAGCGATCTGTGAGCACAGAGCCTGGAGTAAGCCCTGAGCATCACTGTGTGTGACCCAAAAATCAAAACAACAACAACAACAAAAACAAAAATAAACTCACACAATGAACCACTTGTTTGTAACTTCTGACTTCAATGACCCTGTCATCAAAAACTATTAAGAAATATGACAAGGACGAAAGGAAGCCGAGAAACACTGCTTTATAGGAAGCATCATCACTATAGGAAACTGTGGTACAAACTAAATCATGTTTATTCTTCATAACTCCCAAACGATTTATTGCAGACCTTTAAGTCTTATTGTTTTGATTATAATAACCTTTGTGAATTAGTCGTCAGTAATAGCAATCTCAGAGAACATGCACTAATAATGTATCTCAGTTCATCCATCAGGAAACAAAGCAGCATGACTCCACCCGGGTAGCAAAGATAAAATAAAATTCCAGGCCCTGGTAGAGAGCTCATATACTATTGCCAGAATGACCCTGGTGACCCCCGGCACAGCTGGCCCAGGCAACATCAAATCATCAGGCCCCTAAATTGACCCATTAATCCCAACTAGCTGACTGGCCCCAGTACCCTGACCATTATAAGGTTTCTCCAGGAAAAGTTTTCAATGCCAGCAAATGAATAGAATTGGTGAGGGGAGAGCCAGGGAGCACAGCAGGCTGAGCACAGGCTTTGCATGCTAGGGCCTAGCTTGAATCCCCAGTACCACCTGGTCCTCTGGGTACCATCAAGAGTAAGCCTGGAACCAGGGGTAACACCTGAGCACTCTGAGGTGTGCCCCCCTCCAATATATATATATATTGCTTTTGGGGTCACACCTAGCGATGCACAGGGGTTACTCCTGGTTCTGCACTCAGGAATCACCCCTGGCAGTGCTCAGGGGACCATAGGGGATGCTGGGAATCGAACCCGGGTCGGCCACGTGCAAGGCAAACACCTTACCTGTTATGCTATTGCTCCAGCCCCGCTCCCCTCCAAATTTTAAAATTAAAATTTAAAAGCAAGGGTGAGAGGAGTCTTCATGTTTGCTGAATCTGTTTATGGTCTCAGGCTCTTGGTGTTTGGAGAGGGTTCTCGTGTATAAATACATACCGTATTTCTATAATTACCAATTCTGCTTACTGAAGAGGGGCCCAAGGACTATTGAGCTAGTTTGGCTAAGATCTTGTGTAAAAAATATGGTGCATAATTCCCAAAAGGAAAGAGAGAGAGAGAGAGAGAGAGAGAGAGAAGTGCCTTCCATAAAGCATCGAGGAAGCAGGGGGAGGGGCCATGGCAGGAGAGAAACTGGGGACATTGGTGGTGGGAAACATCCACTGGTGGAAGGATGGGTGTTGGAACATTGTATGACTGAAACCAAATCATGAACTACTTTGTAACTGTGTATCTCACTGTAAATCAATTAAAAAATTTTTTAAATAAAAAAAAGTTGAAAAAAAATGGTACATTCTCTGCTGTCCACATCAATCACAACCTGCAACACATATTGTTTCTCTCTCTCACCCTCCCTCTCTCTTTCTTTCTCTCCCCCCCAGCCCTCACCCCCCATTTTCTAAAAATCAGGAAAAGGGGACCAGAGTACAGTGGGTCAGACACATCTCTTGCATGAAGCTGACCTGGATTTGACAGTCCCTGGGCCTGCCAGGCGTGATCCCTGACCCCAGAGCCAGGAGTAAAGCCCTGACAACCTAGAATGCTACCCCTCCCCACCAAAAAATTGAAAAAAGACCAAAAAAAGGTAACTATATCATTTGATCAATAATTAAATAATTTTTATTTTCAGATAAAGGGGGAAGGCCAGTAGATTGGGGAGGAAAGAGGAAGAAGGATGTCTTGGAGAGATAGAGAACAGCCCTACTTAATGTATGTGACAGCCATGGTGCCACATTCCTGGAACAGAGGTACAAAGAGGTGAGAGATTCACCCCTCCCTGTCTCTCACAGACAGGAGCTGCTCTCAGCCTCAAAACAAAATGAGTGTCAGGACACCTTTCTGCCTTCTCCCTCCTGCATCCCAAAGCAGAAACTTCCTTGTCCCCTTTCCTTGCTTCCAAGTCACACTTAACATCCTTAGACCAGCCACACCTCCCTGGACTCTACACTCATTCTTTCTTTTTCAGCATTTTCCTGAAATACCCTGACAGTGCTCCAGCCCCTTTTTCCAGTGGTGTCTCTGCTCCTTCTCAGACTCCTTGAGGGGCTCCTCCCTCTCTGTTCCCAGAGTCATGCTAAGTCCAGCCCGTCCTGCCTTCGTTTTTTCTCAGGTGAGGTTATCCAGACCCACACTCTCTATCAATCCACGCGCCAATGTTCAGATTTGTTCCTTAAGCCCATCCTGGTAGCCTGAACAAATCAAATCAAGACCTTTTCTTGCAAACTACATTCTCTGGGATCTGAACCTGATCCCCAGACTCACTTTACAGGCTTCTCTCCTGGCTTTCTCACAAATCTTGGTGACATCCAAATCCTCGGGACTGAGCGTCTTTGTTGTCATTACATTTTACCCAGATAGAACCCTAGCTTCTTCTTCTTCTTTTTTTTTTCTTTTTGGGTCATACCCGGCAATGCACAGGGATTACTCCTGGCTCATGCACTCAGGAATCATTCCTGGCGGTGCTTGGGGGACCATATGGGATGCTGGGAATCAAACCCTGGTCAGCTGCATGCAAGGCAAACGCCCTACCTGCTGTGCTATTGCTCCAGCCCCAGAACCCTAGCTTCTTACACTGCAGACCAAAACATATTTGAACACACTCTAAGGGACATCTCTTACTTCATCACAGTCATCTTGGGGTGTTTTGCAGCTCACCACCCCTCTTGTCCCTCCGTCTACGTCCAGTCACAGACTTGACTCTTTAACCTCACTTTCCCTGCCCTCAGTCTAACTTTTGTGGCCTTCTTGCCTTTTGTCCTCTCAAACAACTCTACCTAAATGTCTGTCAATAATGAAAAGATGCTTCCCTCAATGTTAGGAAAGTTCCGATCTTGCTTTGGAGAAAACATACTCCATGTAGAGAATCCCATTTCTCCTCTAGGTCTTGATCCCCTCTGCTGCCATTTGCAGGCCATGGTTGGTTTTGCTCACAGAGGGGAGCTCCCCATTCAGCCAGGGACTGAGTCGATAGCTATTTCTCATTGAGCATCAGAGCCTGACACCATGGATAGCTTTGGGTAGGTGGAGAGTCACTGGGAAGCTCATATCTTTCAAAAATGAATTTATTAAAACAATAATCCAAAGGGCCAGAGCAAAGGTACAGCAGGGAGGGTGCTTGCCTTGTATGCGACTGACCCCATTCAATCCCCAGCGCCCTGTATGGTCCCTCAAGCGCACAGGGAGTGAATCCTGAGCAAAGAGTTAGGAATAAGCCCTGAACACTGCTAGGGTGACCCAAAAACCGAAACAATTTTTTTTACCTATATTAAAACAATAACACAAGTTGCCTGAGAGATAGCATGGGGGTAAAGGCATTCCCCTGGCCCATGGCTGACTCTGATTTAATCCTTGGAACCACATCTGGTCATCCGGCACTGCCAGAAGTAATCCCTGAGCACAGAGCCAGGAGTAAACCCTGAGCACTGCTGGATGTGATCCCCAAGCCAAAAATAAAAAAGAACAAAAAAAGAAATCCCCAAAAAACAAAAATATGAATCCTTCAAAAAAAATCTATGTGGTTTGTGGACAGAACATTCGTGTAGAGAGTGCCTCATATCTGAATGTGCCACAGGCGTGGGAGAAGGGTGAGGCCAGAGAAGAGTGAGACAGGGGAAGGAGGTTCTGAACACACTTGACCTGAGGTGGGGGAGAGCGGTCCCCTTAAGTCCTGACACCTTCACACTCTCCTGCTACACTTGCTTAACTGTAAGAAAATCCCTCAACATTCTTCTTTTCCCAATAGCACATGTAGGCAGTGACTCCCAATACTGTCACTGGTAGAATTCCAGGCGCACCATTTTCCCATACCACGACTCCCACCAGAATGTCAGTATCCCGGCACTCCACCTTTTGTCCCCTGTTACCCCGTGCCCCAGTCCCCAGTGGACTCTGCTCTAGAGGCAGACTCTCAGGCATTGCAATCATCCGCTGCCCTCTCTTTGCTTACTAGAGGGAAGTCCTGTAACAGTCTTGACAAGAATACTCCTCGGGCTTTTCAGCGGGAGGGGACTGCTCTTGACATGCTATCCTACAATTAAGACTGAGCAGGAATTGCCTCTGGATGTCTGACTCTGTGTTTACGAAGGAGCAGGACACAACTGTCACTCCACTGCAATAAATTGCCAATTTAATTATCTATTAATGTCCTGAACGCTGTAAGTCATTTGATATTTTTCTCTAAGAAAACATCTCCAAATTGTCAGCCATCTCCCCTGCGTCCTAATTATTGTGTCACTAACTGTGTTGGTTCCATTTCTTTTTTCCACAAAATGGGTCCCTCAGCATTGGCTGATCATAGTTATCATTTTTTAATGGCCAAATTTGATGGATTTACAAAGAGTTACCCCCAAAGCCACTGGCCGTTTGGGCTTCGTGCATCAGTGTGAGACAAATGTGAACTGAATGATTCCTTCTTGGCCGTTTGTCAGCACTGCACAGGAGAAAAATGTCAGCAGCGTGTGATGGAATCAAACTGGCTACAATTGGAATCTGGCTATTCTAAGCATTGGAACCACATGATGTTAATGTCAATTACCTTTCAATTGCATCTCTTTTTTAGAGCTATATTTTAATTCTCCTACCATAGCTCTTGGCCTACCAGCCTTGAGTAGGATAACAACATCAAAGCATCCAGACATTTGGTCTACAGTAAAAAAATAATTCTCTGAACAATGAAAGCTAACAGTTACTATACTAGAGAGATCACTCAAAGGGCTAAGTATGCATGCACTGCACGTGGGAGACCTGCATTTACTCCCCAACCCCACATGGTCCCCCAAGCAATACCAGAAAAGACCCCTGAACAAGGCACGGGGGGGGGGGGTAGCCCCTGAGCATTGCAAGGGATGGCCCAGAAATTGAAAACCAAAACAACACTAACATTAGCAAAGTGCTTATTAAACGCAGGACCCTGTTCGGAGTATTTAATGGGTACTGATTCATTCAACAAAAACTATGAGATAGTTACTCTCTCCATTCTACAAATGAGAAACTGAGGCATGATTTAATTGTGGCCACATAACCAGCTGTCCTGCCTGGAGTCCATGGCTCTTACAACCAACCTCTCCCACCGGAAGCAGCAGTGAGCACTTTCCATGAATTTTCCCACTTAGCTCTCACATGTAGCAGCTCAATAAGGAAGTTCCATTATTCATTCCCATTTTGCAACAGGGAATGCTGGGGCTTACATTCATAGGTATATGTTCAAATTCCCAAATGCTAATTCCCAAAGGGCAAGGGCAAATGGCCCCATCAGACTCTTTTTCTTTTTTCTTTTTGGGCCATACCGAGCAATTTTTTTTCCCTTTTTTTAGGGGTCACACCCGGCGATGCACAGGGGTTACTCCTGGCTCATGCACTCAGAAATTACTCCTGGTAGTGCTCAGGGGACCATATGGGTTGGCCGCATGCAAGGAAAATGCCCCACCCACTTTGCTATTGCTCCAGCCCCCATACCCGGCAATGTTTAGGTTACTCCTTCCTGGCTCTGCACTCAGGAATTACTCCTGGCAGTGCTCGGGGACTGGATCAACCACATGCAAAGCAAACACCCTCCATGTTGCACTATTGCTCCAGCCTCTCCATCAGACTCTTGACCACTGCAGAGCTGCCTGTAATCTGCAGCCTTGGGGATGTGGCTCAGGGGGAGAGCATCTGCCTTGCAGGTATGAGGTCATGAGCTCCATCTCACATGTTACATTCAATCCCACGCCACTGCCATTCATGATTCCAGACACCACAACAGAGTGTATGTGACTCAGTGCCAGAGAGACAGCACTAGAGTGAGAGCACGCCTTGCCTGCAGGAGGCCCCATTTGATTCCCTGAGTGCTGCCAGGAATGATCTCCGAGCACAGAGCCAAAGCTGGGAGTAGCCTCTGAATACCACTGGATGTGGCCACAAACTGTGCAGTCTCCAACACACTACTGTCAAGTGACGGTCTGAGCACCATGGTGAGTGTGAGACTATAGTCCTGGCAAAGGCCACTAGCACTAGCAACAGAAAGGAATCAATCAATAAGGCAAATACCTGTGGGGAGTCTGGAGAAACGGATTCTTGGGCTGGGGCAGCTAAGCCTGAACATACAAGGTGAATATTTTATTCTGACAGAAAGTAAAATACGGGCTGAGGAGATGGCTTGACGGGCTGAGTGCATTCCTTGCCTGCAGGAGCCCCAGGTTTGATTCCCTGCGACAAATGGTTTTCTTAGCATCATGCGAGCAGCCCCAAGTCTGAGAGAAAGAAAGAAAGAAAGAAAGAAAGAAAGAAAGAAAGAAAGAAAGAAAGAAAGAAAGAGAGAAAAGGAAGAAGGGAGGGAGGGAGGGAGGGAAAAAGAAAGGATGAGAGAGTGGAGGAAAGGAGGGAGGGAAAGTGAGGAAGGAAGGAAGGAAGGAAGGGAGGGAGGGAGGGAGGGAGGGAGGGAGGGAGGGAGGAAGGAAGGAAGGAAAAAAAGAAGGAAGGAGGAAGGAAGGAAGGAAGGAAGGAAGGAAGGAAGGAAGGAAGGAAGGAGAGAGGGGAGGGAGCGAAGCTGGAAGGAAGAGAAAGAAGTAGTTCTAAAACAGCTAAACACAAAAATGATGTGGGCCGTCTAAAAGACACAGCGATATCTGTGGCTCAAGTGCTAATACATGCCTTGCCTGGACAAAGTCCTGGGTTTAAACCCTGGCACCAGGGAAGGACCCCTAACCAACCCCAGCACAAAAGGGTTGCCCTCACAATTTATTTTTTTTGCATAGTGGTCACCACTATGTAGTGCCAGGGTTCAAACCCAAGTCCTAATGCATTAAAGGCAAGAACTTCACTGCCTAGTCACATTGCCAAACCATTCCCCAAACTATTTAAAAAGAAAAACACCCAGGAACTAACCTGATGCCAATGTCTAGAACAATCTGAGCAACTACTAACAGTGATATTCTGTAATTGAAGGGAGAAGAAAATATTGGTGAGTCTGTTCTGATACAACAAATTCATGATTCAACGGATGAGAAGAGACCGACTGTGTTTCCAGGAGGATTACAGATCAGGCAGTGCCAGTGACCACCACTGTGGGCAGAGACTCAGAGGAAAGAGGAAAGCATTGGGAACCTCTGCAGGGGGGGGGAAACAGCATCCTGAGATAACCCCAAAGTCCCCCCAAATAGTAATTAGTTACTCAGGTGGTTTTAACATATGTTCACAGATTGTTGGATTTCCCCCTCCTCTGAAAGGCTCATTCCCTCTTCCCTGGCAGGTGGGCTGGACTCAGTGCCTTAATTGTGACAGATTGAGTATGGGCAAGGCAAATTAACTATATCAAGCATCAGCACTTTCACCAAGCATCCAAGGTCAGCACCATCTGACTCAGGTTCTGCTCACTCCATGTACCCCTGCCATGAGATCCTGAGAAAGGATCACTAAGTCAATGATGGTTGGAGAGATTGCTGGGGATGAAAGATGTCTGCTGGAAGTAGATAAAGGACCAAACATGATGGCCTCTCAGTATCTGTATTGCAAACTATAATGCCCATAAGGAGAGAGAGAGAGAGAGAGAGAGAGAGAGAGAATTGTCTTCCTTAGAAGCAGGGGGAGGGCTGGGAATGGGGGGAGGGATACTGGAGACATTGGTAGTGCAAAATGTACACTGGTGGAGGGATAGGTGGCTGATCACTGTATGACTGAAATTCAAACATGAAAGTTTTGTAACTGTTGCTCACGGTGATTCAATTAAAAATAAATAAATAAAAATTTTAAAAAAGGTGGGGATTAAATGCATGGAGAGAATGTAAAGGAAAAATAAGTCTGGTATACCATTGTTGGGAATGCACTTAGCAGTAGTAATAGTATTAGTAGTAGTAATAATAGTAGTAGTAGTAGTCATAGTATTTGATACGCCAAAAACAGTAACAATAAGTCTCACAATGGAGATGTTATTGGTGCCCACTTGAGCAAATCGATGAACAACGGGAGGAAAGTGCTACAGTGCTACAGTTGTAGTACGGTGTTATACCTGGTGGTATTGAGGCGAATGACTGGCAGTATTCAGAGGGCCGTCTAGTGCCTGGGATCAAACCCAGGGCCTCACACAATAAGGAAATATGCACTAATTGAGCCATAATCCTGGGCCCTCTTTGGTGAGGATAAAAATTGATGTAGTCTCATTGGAAAATATTGTTCCTTAGCACAGTAGTAGGGCATTTGCCTTGCATGCGGCCGAACCAGTTGAGCCGGGTCCGATTCCTCTGCCCCTCTCAGAGAGCCCAGCAAGCTACCGAGAGTATCTTGCCCGCATGGCAAAGCCTGGCAAGCTACCCGTGACGTATTCAATATGCTAAACACAGTAACAACAAGTCTCATGATGGAGACATTACTGGGCCCGCTCGAGCAAATCGATGAACACCGGGAGGACAGTGCTACAGTTCATTTTTTAAAAATAAAAATTATATATGATCCCAGCAATACCGCTCCCATGCATTTATTAACAGATATTAAAGCATGTTTTTTTAATTTATTTTTTTAAGCAATGTTTTGAAAAGATGTTTGCACCTCTATGTTCATAGGAGCAGTTATTCAAAATAACCAACATACAGAATCAGTCTCATGACCAGCTGCAGCTGACCGGTTAAAGAAGTTGTGTTAGCTGGAATCAGGGAATATTACTTAACTGTTGGGATAAAATGGATGGAGTCTGAAGGGATTATTCTCACTGAAATAAATAAGGAAGTGACATACGATGACTGAATGGCTTCACTTATATGTGCAATATGAATAACTAGAGCAGAGGGACAAAACAACAGCGACTAACTTCTACGGCCAAAGAGATAACAAGTTGAGCACATGCTTGGCATGGAGGAGGCCTAGTTATGATCCTCTAGACTCTGTGAAACTATGATGATTACAGGAGGGAAAGGAAAAGGATGTGGACGAACGGGCAGAAGAACAGCACTGGAACTTTGGTGAGGGAGCAGTGTGTATTAAACATAGACATAGGCGTGAAACTAAACTGTGGGCATTCCATAGTATCATAAGCCAATGATAAAATGTTTAAAAAAAAAGGGGAAAGGAAACAAGGAACCGGGAGGTAGATTTATTGGCAGCAAATAAGCCCATCATATGTGATTACCTGGGTACAATCCCCTAGACCTCATGAGCTTCACATGCACCACCAAGACCAAGCACCAAACCATAAGGCTCACAAAGAACCTACAAAATACCAGGAGCGGCTCCAGTCCCCCTCCCCGCCAAACACCACCAAGTATGGCCCCAATTAAAAAGAAAACAGAAGACTGGAGAGATGGAATAGTGGGTATAGCATTTGCCTTGCACATAACAGACCTGAGTTGATCCCTGAGCACCCCCAGAAGTAATTTTTGAGTGTAGAGCCAGGAGTAAGCCCTGAGCCCAAAAAAAATGAAGAGAGAGAGAGAGAGAGAGAGGAAGGAAGGAAGGAAGGAAGGAAGGGAGGGAGGGAGGGAGGGAGGGAGGGAGGGAGGAAAGGAAGGAAGGGAGGGAGGGAGGAAGGGAAGAATGGAGGGAAGGAGGAAGGAAGGAAGGAAGGAAGGAAGGAAGGAAGGAAGGAAGGAGGGAGGGAGGGAGGGAATGAAGAAGGGAAGGAGGGAAGGAAGAGAGGAGGGGAGAAAGGAAGGAAGGAAAGAAGGAAGGAAGGAGGGAGGGAGGGAGAGAGGGAGGGAGGGAGGGAAGGAGGGATGGAAGGAAGGAGGGAAGGAGGGAAGGAGGGAAGGAGGGAGGGAGGGAGGGAAGGAGGGAAAGAAGGAGGGAAGGAGGGAAGGGAGGAAGGAGGGAAGGAAGGAGGGAAGGAGGGAATGGAGGAAGGAGGGAAGGGGATGTTAGTGGGGGAAAAAAGAAAGCAACTGAAGAAATATGAATAAAGCCTGTGATTTAGCAATAGTTTCAAGCCAATAACAATTTTTCAGCTTTTTGTTTGTTTGGGAGCCACATTTAATGGTGCTCAGGGCTTACTCCTGGCTCTGCACTCAGAGATCATTCCTTATGGGGTTTAGTGGCCTATATGGGGTGCTGGGGGTCAAATCCAGGTAGCTCATGTGCAAGGCAATTACCCTAGCCATTCACTCTGGACCCCAATTTTCCATTTTGTTTATTTTGGTTGCTATAGCATGGAACATCAGATGTTAACCTTTTTTTTTTTTCTTTTTGGGTCACACCCTGCGATGCACAGGGGTTACTCCTGGCTCATGCACTCAGGAATTACTCCTAGCAGTGCTTGGGAGACCATATGGGAATATGGGAATCGAACCGAGTTGGCCATGTGCAAGGCAAATGCCCTACCTGCTGTGCTGTTGTTCCAGTCCCCCAGATGTTAATCTTTGATGTAGCAGATAAAGGCATCAGAAAACCTTGATCCTGGCTTTGAAAGGAGCACCCAGAGGTGAGGCCTTGTTGGTGATTCTTGGTAAGTCTTTGCATTTGTAGATTTGAAAGGTGGGGTGGACCACATTCATCTGTGCTCAGGACTAATTCCTGACTGTGCTCAGGGAGCACTCCTTGCAACATCCAAGGGACTATATGTCTTGTTGGGGATCAAACTGGGGCCAGTTGCATACAAGGCAAGCCTGACACTCATGTACTATGTCTCCAACCCCCATCTCCCCTTCCAGAAGGCAAATTCCACGAGGGCAGAAATTTCAGATGCCCTCTCCCATGCTGGGTTGCTCAGTACACATGTTGAATGAGTGACTGTCCCCTTGATCACACAGGAAGGTCACAGGCCTCAGGTGGCCATGGAGCACTTGAAATGTGGCTGGTGCTCAGATAGACAATTTGTCACTTTATTTGTTTCAATTGTTTTTGGTTTGAGGGCCACATTCAGCAGTGTTTGGGGCTACTCCCAGCTTTGTGCTCAGGGATCACCCCAAGTAGTGCTTGGGGGACCGACACTGGGGTGCCAGGAATGAAGTCCAGGCTTGTTCATGCTGCAAAGCATAAACTCAGTCTCTCTTCCGACTTTTAATTTTAGTAGCCACACATGGCTGTGGGATACAGGGCCCACCTAGAGCTTTCCTGAGCACAGGACAGGTTTCCAGCTCCTGGGCTACCCTCCCGGGAAGAGGGCGCCACCATAGCCTGACCTGTCTCCCTTGTCCTGAGTTAGTGCAAAGTTGGGTTTTCCTTGCTTTCTCTGCAGCTGGCAAACGGGGGAGTGAGTACCTCGCTTTTCCAGGCTCCCCTTTTCCTATGATGCAAACTTTCTGCTTCTCAGAATGCTAACTATGCCGTTCACAACAGTCAGAACTTCTCCAGCTGCTGACCCGCCCTGCCTGGAAAGTCAGCTTGGAAGGGACGCTCATGTCCTAATCCTCTTCCAAACCACGCTAAGTAGGTTTCATCCACTGACCTGTAAAACAAAATTAGTAAAGGCGCACTTGAATTCCAGCTCATTAGAGGGCTTCTAAAATCTTCTAAAAAAGCCAACAGAGCACATGTGTGTGGAGGGGTTGCTGCTGAGAACCCCCCCCCCCCCCCCCCACCATTTCAGAGGCTAACTGGTAGTTGAGATGATAAGGAGGATTTTTCAGAAGCCCTTTCTGAGACTTTCACGAGGATCAAGCGCAGGGAAGGTGGGAGGCAATTCTTTAAAAAGTAAAGTAAAGGCCCTCCCGTTGATCGTCGATTTGCTCGAGCGGGCCCAGTAACGTCTCCATTGGAGACTTTGTTGTTACTGTGTCTGGCATATCGAATACTCTTGGTAGCTTGCCGGGCTCTCCGAGAGGGGCGGAGGAATCGAACTCGGGTCGGCCATGTTGGCCGCGTGTAAGGCGAACGCCGCCCTACCCGCTGTGCTATCGCTTCAGCAGCACATATACTAAAATTGGAAATTCTTTAAAAAGGAGGTAAATATGGTGGCCTGCTGTTTGTTTTTGTTTTGTTTTGTTGCTTTCTGGGTCACACTTAGTGATGTTCAGGGGATACTCCTGGTTCTGCGGGTAGGAATTACTGCTAGTGAAGCTCAGGGAACCATATGGGATGCTGGGGATCAAACCCCAGTGGATCACGTGCAAAGCAAACACCCTCCCTGTTGTACTTCTGCTCCAGCCTCACAGTGGCCTGGTGAAGTCACGCAGTTCCCCTCACTGATGGGCCAAGCTGGGTTCCCTGACTCAAGCACCGTGAACGGTGGGGCTGCCGAGCTGCTTATTGCAAAATATCAGGAAACAGGCCCCACGAAATCCTGGCCCACAGCATTACAAGCTCTGTTTTGATTTTCTGCAGCCCTTTAAAAAAAAAAAGTATGTAATAAAAAGTTGGCTTTTTTTTTTTCAAATTAAAAAAGTGTGTTTTCCTTTCCCATCATGTCATCTGGAAGCAATTCCTCCCAACAGCTGGATTTGCTTTCCTAGTTGGTAAACACGTACAATGGAAGGCCGGGAAGATGGCCCGTGTCCCCACTGGGCCGCCCCCACCCCTTTGGCTCACGTTCTGAGGTTTATCTCGAGGCCCTGCGTGAGCCTCATCAAAACAGAGCCGGGCTTCAAGCTGGCTACCCAGCCCGCGCGCGCGTCCCTGCTTCAGAGGGCCGGCATGTTGGGGCGAGGGAGGAACATTCTCGAAATATCTTTGCAGATAACACTGATCAGATGCAGAGCACATTGTCAGCTCCCAAGATTCCCAGGACCCCTGTGCAGGAGGCCCGCGGGGCAGCAGCGTGGCCCCTTCCCTCTGGTCAGAAGTGCAGGTGGGTGGGCACTTACGGGATGGTCCTGACAGCGACCACTCTGACCAGGCACAGCTGTCCTGGCTTTGTCGGCCCACAGCCTTCTCCCCCACAGGAGCCGGTGACTTCTGGTCCAGAGAATCCAGGGCCTGGTTCAAGCTGGGATGCAGAACAAGCCCACCGAGTCAGGGTCGGGATTGGTTGGCTTGCTTGTGTTTACTTTGGAGGGAGGCCTCCTGAGTGGTGTTCAGGGGGACCAGGGACCCTCAGCCACCATGAAAGTAGCATGCAAAGAGGTTTCAGCTGAGATGCTCCACTGTTCAGGTCTGGCGATGCTAAGGGGTCACCAGGGCCCTGCCAGAAGAGCTTGTATGCTAGGGGGGGGGACCATGGGGTACCAGGGATCAAACCTGGGGCCTGCCACATGCAAGGCCTGTATGTCCAGCCCCTTGAGTTGTCTCCCCACCTCTAGAAATGTTCTTTCTTTCCTTTGTTCTTTCTTTTGTTTTCTTTCCTCCCTCCCTCCTTCCCTCCCTTCCTCCCTACCTCCCTCCCTTCTTGAGCTCAGAGGGGCCGTGTGCAGTGTCAGGGATTGAACCTGGGCTAGCTGTGTGCAAAACAAGTACCTTCCTGGCTGTGCTCTCTCTCTCCAGCCCCGAAATGCAATAGTTTCCATCAGACTGTAAAATGGGGTGGAGTCAGTCCCCCCACTCCCCTGCTTGGGGTGAACCCTCGAGGGAGCAGGAGAGCTGGGAGTAACAGCTGCCTTACACAAACCAACAGGTGGGCTCCCCCCCCGTTCAGCTGACAGAGCTACAAAATTTCTGTCCCTATGCCCCAGACTAGACACAAATTCCAGCTGGAGGAGAGAGTGAGGGGGGCAGCCATGAGTAGGCAGAATGAGAGGGACTAGGCAAGGGGGCTCGGGGGAGCTGGTATGTGGAAAGTGGAGCGTTGTCCTTAGGCTCCTGCCGTGAGCCCTGGCTCAGGACTCAGTGTCTGTCAGGAGGGGCCGTCTACTGGGCTCTGCTGTCAGAGACCCTCAGTAGTGATCCTGCTTTGTGGGGAGGGCCTGCCTTCCGACAGGGTGGGTGTGTGGAAAGAAGCCCTTCTGCACTCACTAGGTGAGGATGCTGGGGAAAATGGACCCTCATTTGCTCCTGATGGGAATGTCAACTGGTTCATCCAGCCATTTTGGAAGACTATATGAACATTCCTCAAAAAATTAGGAATTGAGTTTCTAGAACATCTATATAATGATATGGTACTCTGCAGGAAGAAAAGATGGAGTCAAACACTTTTAGCTACGTGGATGGATCTGGAGAGTATCGTGCTGAGAGAAATGAGTCAGAGTGAGAGAGTCAGACACAGAATGATCTCACTCATATGCAGGATATAAAGAAATGTAGTCGAGGATTAACTAAAGCCACGAGGCAATAGAAAGAAAGAATAGGGAGCTTGTCAATTGAGGCTGGGGAAGAGAGTTGGGATGGGTCAGGGAAGGGACCACTGTGACAATGATAGAGGGAAGTGGTCACTCTGGACCAGGACTAGGTGCTGAAAGGAGGTCAAGTGACATGCATGATGCCCTCTCAATAACAGCATTAAGAACCACAGTTCCTAAAGGAGAAGACAAAAAATGGAAAAAAGGAAAAGTGGAGTGGGAGGGAAGCTGGGGACATTGGTGGAGGGAAGTGGACATTTCAAAATGCCCAGCTAATTAAAGGAAGGGAAGAAGCAATCAGGTGTAATGTGCACCCATTTAACTCCTGCGTGGGACAAACCCTCTTGTAAGATGTTTGTCTGGTGATAACCATAAACACCTGGATGTGAATTGGAGCACAGAACTTCTATGCTCCATCCCTATGAGAGGCCCAATCCCTTCAACATAAGTTACCCCACTACCTCTGGTTGTGGCCCCCAGTTTAAAATAGAAAGGAAGGAAGAAATTTCATGACACTGATACTGAACAGAAAGGTTGGAGGGTTTGTTATGGTCACTTTCACAGTCAGAAGAGGAATAGGACATACTTAGTATTTAATTGCTATGTGCAAAGGTTATTTTTTTAATTAGAAAAGTTATTCATGTCTGCTCCTTTCACACATCTTGTTGTTTAGGAAACAGTCTCACATGCATATCTGAAATAATGTGCTCTTACAACCCTGTTCAAGGACAGCTGCCAAAGGCAAAGCTACCAGAGTGCTCAGCTTATAAGATCCACCTCCTGATTTTGAACTCCTTTCAGAAAATCAGGGGGCTGGAGCGATAGCACAGCAGGTAGGGCATTTGCCTTGCACGCAGCCGACCTGGGTTCGATTCACAGCATCCCATATGGTCCCCTGAGTACTGCCAGAAGTAATTCCTGAGTGCAGAGCCAGGAGTAAACCCTGTGCATTGCCAGATGTGACCCAAAAAGAAAAAAAGTCAAAAATATCACCTATGAGAAAAGAGAAGGGAGTTTCAAAAAGAAATCACCTATTTGAAACTATGGGGCCGGAGAGATAGCACAGTGGGTAGGGCGCCCTATATGGTCTCCTGAGCCTGCCAGGAGTGATCTCTTAGCACAGAACCAAAAAAGTAAGCCTTGGCCCCAAACTCCAAAACAAACTAACAAACATGTAGACACAAATACACACATACGTATGTGTGTATGTAGTTATGTATATTTAAATATTTATGTATATATGTAGTTTGTTAGCTTGTAAAAATATAGTTTGTTTTCTCTAAGAAATTAAAAAACAAGAAGAAAACATTCTTACTGTAACTTGGTATGTCAATATAGGTAAATCAGGGGGAAAAATACTCTGATAAGTTTGTGTTTTTTTGAAATATAGAAGACATTATAGTCCAAGTTTTAGTCTATGCCTATCTTTGCAATAATGCTTCCTTTCCTGATGCTTTTCATTTCTTGCCACCTACAATATCAGGGGATTGAGACAGCCTTCAGTAACAAAAGCAAACCCATTTTCCTGGATTCCCTCCCAGAAGGTAATCTATCTCATCAGAGATACAGGCTATTGTTTTTTTTTTTCACACACACACACAAAAGGAACACAAAACTAAAGGATAGATGAATAGAAGAAAAATAATCTAACAGTCTTTGGTTTGGTACACTAGATTGGTCCAGGATTGAGAACCCTAAACTTCCTACTGTATCAGTGGGCCAGAAACGAGCCCTTCTGTAATACAGTGTCCAGTCCATCCGTAGGCCACCAAAGTAGCAGGGCTGGGGAGGTAGCTCACATGGTAGGCACATAGCCAGCAGGGCTGAGACCTGAGTTCTAGCACCACAGGACACTCCGAGTACTGCTGGTGGCCCTGGCATTCCCCAACCCCCAAGCACCTTTAAAGGCCAGAGCACCACCCTGTCAGGCCCCACGACACAAGGCAACTGTCACTGGGAGTGATCACTGAATTGAAAGAAGGAAGGTGGGTGGGGGGAAGTTCCTGGCCTCAGATGGCATCTCAGGGACCAGGAGAGAGCTCAAGTGATGGAACACGTGCCTCCCCTGTGTAAGGTCCTGAGTTTGATCCTCAACACTGCCTGGTTTCCTGAACACCCCTGGATGTAGACCTGATGACCTCCAAGTTTTTCCAGGCCCTAGTGTTCCCTGAGCAGACCAATGGGAGCAGCAAACACACCAGGCCTGGCACCACCGGGAGGCACCCAGTTCCCCTCTCACCCCAAGCTTGTGGTCCCTGCTGGGACCATAATTTCAGAAGTGAAATTATTGAGTGAAATAGGAACATTTCTGTTTTTCAATTCATATTGCTGAACCACTCCCCAGTGAGGCTTATATTATTATACACCATCACAAGCAACATGTTGGGAATTCCAAGTTCACAATGGTTTCAACCACACTGGTTACGATCACTAAAAAATTATTTTTTTAATTGGAGAGGCAGTGGAGAAAAGGAGCTTAAGCATTCATCCCTATTTTTAAATTTTTATTTGTGGGGCGGGAGGCACAGATGGTGATGCTCAGGGGTTATGCCTGGCTCTGCACTCAGGATTCACTCCTGGAAATGCTCGGGGGACCATGAGGGACTCCTGGGACCAAACCTTGGAGCATACAAAGCAAACACTTAAGGCTATACTACCTCTCAAACCAACCCCATCCCTGGTTTGATCCTCAGCACGGCAGACCTTACTTCCTGCCTATTAAGTTATTTTAAAAATAATAATTTTTAAAATTGGGGGTGCTACTAACAGAAAAGAACGTGGTATAGCAACCACTGGCTCTAACTTTCCTTGATTCCTAGAGAAGTTAACCATTTGTCCTTGTATCTGTCAACAGATTGTAGCTCTTTTGTAAACTGTTCTCTCAAGTTCTTTGACCAGGAAATGGTTGCTTTTTGAGCAACATCCTAATGCTGAGTTGGCTAAAGTCAACTGTGAAGTTGACGTTCCAAATACAGCAGCCTGTCTGTGTGTGCTCGGGCCAGACTCTGCCTCCTTTCAGCCTTGTTTCCTGCAAACCAAGATGGCGCCCTCAGCAACACCTGGTGGGGGAACATTTCCGCAATGCAGCTGAGCCTAAATAAACCACTGTTCTTTCAGTGTCTGCGAGAATTACAGAAATAGGTCACTGAACCTTTCTAAAAATAGAACTGACACATTTAGGGAAAGCATTTCTTCTGCTGAAATAACACAGAGTACAGGATGAAAAGATCTCTAGAGGGTAGAGGAACGGAGACATACATATTCCTCACAGTAACAACTCACAGGAAATCTAGTCTTTCCTGAGAAAGAAATCTGCCTTTAGCAGATCTGCTCTGAACAGTCTATGGAAAGTGTTCCCACTCTGGTCGGATGAGGGGTGCTCTGAGGCATGAGCAGTGACTTCCTAATTTCTGTCCAGCCACACCTCACTGGGCGATTGATGGAAAGACAAGGGCCACACCGTCAATGGGGTCAGTATTTGTTCCCTCACCAAAGCCAAAAACTCTGGTCAATTTGGGTTTCTCCCCTCCGATGCTGTTACACAATTTTACACAACCTTCACATCACAGAGGCAGATGGAGACACTGTCGCCTGAGTGCTGAGGCAGCACCTTCCATAGCTGGTGGCAGCCGGACAGACTGGTGAGTGGTACCCTGACTCACAGGCTCGCCAGGATCCAGGACTGCTCACAGACAGGGCTGTCTTCTTGGCCTGTCCTTTTTTTTTTTTTTAATTTTTATTAGTGAAACACCATGAGGTACAGTTGTAGGCTTACAAATTTTCATGCTTGGGTTTCAGTTATACAATGATCGAGTACCCATCCCTCTACCAGTCCCCATTCTCCACCACCAATGATCCTAGTATCCCTCCCACCCCCCTATCCTCCCCCATCCCACCCGACTCTGTGGCAGAGCATTCCCTTTGTTCTCTTTCTCCTTTTGGGTACTGTGGTTTGCAAAAGAGGCATTGAGTGGCACTCATGTTCGGTCTATAGTCTACTTTCAGCATGCATCCCCCATCCTGGGCAGATCCTCCCAACACCCTTCACTTGGTGCTCCCTTCTCTATCTGAGCTGTTCTTGGTCTATTCTTGAGCTGCCCTCAGAGAGTTCCCTGTAGCCGCTGTCCTAGCCAGTGTCCCCCGCACCCTCACACACACCTGCTCTGCTGCCCTCAGAAGCCCCACACACCTCAGGAGCACATACTTGGATCTTCTGAAGGGATTCTCAAGGCTACCTCCAAGGCTGGCTCCACTGAGGAGGTAAGTAGATCTGTTGGCTGAACTCTGGGCTTTGGTTACTGTGGGAAAGAACCTCAAATCTGAGTTAAGAATAGCAAGGAGGAGTTTGACTTGAGGTGTTTGACTGTTGCAGGGATGAATGGGACAGGGCTTGGATTGTGAGCACAGGGAGGAAGCAGAGCTGGAGCAGGGAGGACGGAGAGCCAGGGGGCAGTGTGAGACAAGTTTTGGAGGGAGAACATAAGATTGATGACCTTTGGGGGCTGGAGTGATAGCACAGCAGGTAGGGTGTTTGCCTTGCATGCTGCCGACCTGGGTTCGATTCCCAGCATCCCGTATGGTCCCCTGAGCACTACCAGAAGTAATTCCTGAGTGCAGAGCCAGGAGTAACCCCTGAGCATCACCGGGTGTGACCCCAAAAAGCAAAAATAGATATATATATGACCTTTGGACAGAAGAGGACAAGAAAGAGTTGGGGGTGCCAGTGTGGAACTTTCTGACAAGAACTCAGTCTGTTACCAGGCATCCATCTAGTGAGCCTGTGTGTGGTGCTGGATCATGTCAAAGACTGTAAATGCGCTCTGTAGCTGCTACCTAAATGGGTGGGGTGGTTGGCTTGCTACTTGCTGTGTGGGGGGCCTGGGCTATAAACAGATAAGCTAATACACTTATATCCTTCTACCATTGTTTATTGTACAGTGCTGTGCTCTGGGCTTACTCTGGCTGTTTAGTGATACCAGGGATGAACCCAGAGTCTCACACTGTAAATCAAGTGCTACTGACCCCCCGGGTCCTTCTCCCCCTTTTATTGGTTGATCATTAGTTCATAGTGATGATATTGATTTTTCTGGATTTTGTTTCTTTGGATTTTTTTTTTCTTTGGGGGCCATACCCAGCTGTGCTCAAGGCTTACTCCTGGCTCTGTGTCCTAGGATCTCTCCTGACGGTGCTCAGGGAACCAAATGGGATGCCAGCAATTGAAGCCAAATCAGCCACTTGCAACGCAAGTGGCCTAGCTCCTATATGATATCTCCATCTCCTGATTTGGCTTTGTTTCTACTCCTGGTGGTACTCAAGGATTACTCCTGGCTCTGGGAGTAGGGAGGTGGCCCCATCAGTGTCCAGGGGGCTATGTGGTACCAGGGATCAAAGTCAGGCTCTGGCATACAAAGCATTTGTTCAGTCCATTTAATTATCTCTCCAACCTCAAAATTAAGTCTTTTTTTTTGTGTTTGTCTCTTGGTTGTTGTCTGGGAGGTGTGCACAAGCTGTTCTGGGGTGGAGGTCAATCCCAAATCAGTGCTCGGAGGTCACCCAGAGGTGCTGGAGAACCATGTGGTGTTGGGGACTAAACTCCAGTCTCCTGCGTACAAAGCATGTGTTCAGCCCTTTGAACTCATTCCTTGTCCCTAAAGCGGTACTTCCTTACCATGAGACATGCTCCTGGGAAGATCATTCTGCTCGGGCTTTATGTGATCAGAGAGGACCCCTCTGAGGCATCACATGTGAGCTGAAATGGGAATGATAAGAAAAGTCTATCCAAGGACATCCTCTAGATAACCTAAAGCACCTTGTTCAAAGTCTTCTTGTTCAAAGACCCTGGCTCAATCTCTGGCATTCCATATGGTCCCCCGAGCACAGGGCCAGGAGTAAACCCTCCAGGTGTGGTACCCAAAAATGAGTAACAACAAAAGGACCCAAAGGAATGACCTTTTTGGATCTTTGAGGAAAAGAAGTGAGGCAACTGTGTGTGACAAAAGAGTTCTGCAAGATGAACTTGCTTCCTGCTGTCTCTCTGCCCTCTTCCCCTCAGGCACCGGAGCCTGACTTCTGGAGTTTCTTCCTTTTGAAGGGAAAAGGGGGTGAGAGGGTTGAATCACACCTGGCTGTGCTCTGGACTTACTCTGGCCGTCCACTCAGGGAGCATTCCTGGCAGGCTCAGGAACCAAGTGGAGTACTGAGGATCAAACCCAGGTCAGCCACATTCAAGGCAAGCACCTGACCCATTGTCCTCTCTTTGGGCTCCTGACTGAGATTGCAGGCAGATGGGCAGGGGTGGTGGTGGTGGTGGGGGGGGGGGGGGGACTGCAACTGCTTGAAAAGTAACGAATAATAAAATTTAGAAGAGATTGCCTAACTCTGAAGTACCCCAAAGGCATGAAGATCAATGCAAATCCTGAGCTTTTCGGAGAGGAGAAACGGAGACATCACCCAGATGCAGAAATCCCAGGCCCCATCCAGAAAAGGCTGGACCATTAGGCAAGAGGAAGCTACAGAAGATGTTTTGATATTATGAAGAGACCATCAATAGTGCAAGGTTTTCCTGTGACAGTACCCAGATTAACTTCAATGTAGAGAACTCCAACAAAAAAAATAAATAAACATTTGGAGGAATTGTATAAAAGGTCCTCCATGGGGCCCCTTGGAGGATTCTGAGTGACAGTGCAGCAGATAAGGCTCTTACCTTCCCTGTGGCAGACTCAGGTTTGATCCCCCGCAGGAGTGATCCTGAGTACAGAGTCAGGAGTAACTCCCAAAACAAAAATATGAAAAAAAAAAAAAAAAAACCTCTTCTTTAAAGAGCAAGTGAGGGCCTGCTCTTTAAGCCCATATTCTCCCTTAAACACAGATTTACTTGCTTGTTTCTGTCTCTTTGCTGTTTTCCACTCTGGAGAAGCCTGTGTCCAAGTGTTCTCTCTTGAATGTGTAATCCCTTTCTTTCTCTCCCCTCACACCTAAGTACATTTCCCTCAAAATACAAACAAACCGCCTTATTTTACTATATCCCCTCTTCCTGAAATATTCTGTGAGGGAAGGTGAGCACCTTGCCTGAGGTGAGGACAGACTTTCCTTTCCTGCAATGCCTCGCTCTAGCCTCAGTCCACAGTTCCCTGAGAAATCAGATGGAAGAATTCTCACTGTGGACTCCAAGCTCAGCTTTACGGCTCCCTGGATGGCCTGGTGGGTTGTGAGCATTCATGCCATGTTGGAGCTCTGACAGACTTAACCAGCCCTGATCCAAGCCAGGTGTTTCCCCAAGCATGGGTGCAGTTCCCAAGGGGCTCCAGCACTACTCTCTGTTTTTTGTTTGTTTTTCATTTGGGGGCCACACCTGTCGATGCTCAGGGGTTACTCCTGGCTCTACACTCAGGAATTATTCCTGGCGGTGCTCAGGGGACTCAGTGTGGTCCTGGGAATTGAACCTGGGGGTCTACAGTGTGCAGGGCCAGTGCCCTACCCACTATACTATCTCTCCAGCCCCTCTCCCTGCTTTGCTGGCCCCAGGGCCTGGAAACCCACTGCAAAGACAAATGGGCATGGTTCTGGCCAGCAATAGCCTCCTGGTAGAAAACAGACCCTGGAAAAGGTGAGATTTCCTTTTGCTTTTGCTCTACAGGGACAGAACCCAGGGCCTCGCAAGCATTCTAGCACTGAGCTACATCTCTGGCCCAGTGAAAGGGAAGCACTGAAGCTGAATATAGAAGTTGAGATTGTGTGGATGGAAGGGAACTTCCCACTAGGGCTTCCTCTTGGCCAATTAAACCTAATGATTCATTTCCCTTTTCTTCTTACAACACTTCCTCCCTACAGACCCGCACAGAAAAAAAAAAAAAAAAAGGATCTGGAGGAGCGCCACCTAGTGGTCTGGGCCGTGGTCTTGCGGCTCACTAACCCAAGGGCCACGCCCTCTGCCTCCACGCCTCTCTGGACCTAGACCTCGTCCCCTTCTCCAGGATAAAGGCCCAGAGGATGAGAAATCTTACAGCAGAAGTGGAACTACACCGGCTTTAGAAGAAAACGCGGTGGCTAGAATGACAGGTGTGTGGGTGGGCGGGAGATTTCCCTTCACTCAAGCCGCTGCCAGTCAAGCAGCTCTGCCCCCGCCTCCTCCAGCCCAGGGGGAATGTGTGGGTTGACTTAAACTAATTATGATTCAGCCTGATGTTTCCTCTTGTTTCTTCATTCACACGGTTTCTTTCTTTAAAAAAAAATTAAATCCTTAATTTAAACACTGTGGTTTACAAAGTTGGCCATAAATCCCAACATCAGTGTGACCTTCGCTCCACCACTGAACCCATTTTCCCAACCACCCCCCAAGTCTGCCCCATTAGCAGGCACCAAAGTATTTCAGACTACCAATATTCTACATATTTACAACTAAATGGCTAATGGAATTGTCAAAAATATGTCAGTAAAAGAAAATTTGTGAAAAGTTATATCTCACCACAGCATTGTTAAGTCCTTGTCAGAGGATTTACTAAGTTGTTTGCTGCTAATTGAGCCTTCTATGTTATTGTTTTGTTTCTTGAGTTTCCTTGGCTTCTATGTTACTAATTCCATGTGCTCCTACTGGAATGTCAGTATTGTGGGATTTGGAGGTGCAAGTGGTCCAGAAACTTCCAAATCTGTAGAACTGGGCCCATGAGTGGACATGGGAAAAAGCAGGAAAGTGCTCAGGGGGCCATAAAGAGAGTACAGAGGGGTAGGGCACTTGCCTTGCACAGGACCACCCGGGGGAGGGAGGGAGGGAGGGAGGGAGGGAGGGAAGGAAGGAAGGAAGGAAGGAAGGAAGGAAGGAAGGAAGGAAGGAAGGAAGGAAGGAAGGGAGGGTGACAGAGTATCTGGAATTTTCATGGCTTCTCTGCAGAGATTATTAGAATTCAGTTTCTTTAATTGTGAATTAAATTTTATTTTTTGGCTGAACAAAGAATATATTTCCATACAGTTATTCATCACAAATAGATTATTTGTATTATCTTTGTGCTATCTTTTCTTAAGGATATTAAAATATTAAGGAAATTCCAAAGTCAAAGTATTGATATATATATATATCTTAATTTTTTAAAATGTGCTTTTAAGGTCATCTGCTTATCTTAACACCTAATCATCCCTTGCCCTTGTCCCCCATTTTTTTGGTTTTTATTTTTGAATTTGGGGAGGGGATTAGACCTGGCAGTGCTCAGGTCTTATTCCTGGCTCTGTGCTCAGGGAGCCAGGTGGGGTTAGATGCCACATGGGATGCCAGAGATTGAACCTGAGTTGTCCTCATGCAAGGCAAGTGCCCTACCCACTGTACTATCTCTCTGGTCCATGAATCACGTTCACCTTTTATACAGTGACAAATTCAGGGGTGAGGAGTGGCGCAATGCACACAGCGCGTAGTTTCTTGAGCACCACCAGGAAAAAATTTGGGGAAAGAAAACTGAAAATTCAATGTCAGTATAAACAAAGAAACCTAATTGCATATTAAATAGACAATAGAGCCACACACAGTTAATTCTAGTGGCTTGTTAACATCGCACCCTAGCCATACACCCTTGTGGGATACTGTCTAAGAGCAAACAGAACTGCAAAGACAGATGAATTTTTCTTAGAAAGCTTCTATTTGGAAATGTCATTAGAGTAGCAATCATGAAATTTTGCAGGGGGCTGTTGCAGGACAGAACTAATGACTAGTAGATGTGGAGAGAGGGCAGGGAAAGAAGGTGCTGAGGTAAAAGTGGAAGAGTCAAGAGGAGTTCTGTGGGACTCGATTGAAGAAGTAGGAAATTTCTTTTCTAAATTGTTCTTTACAAAATGCATTTCCTAAACCTGCTCAGGAAGGAATGAAGGAAGGAATGAAGGAAGGAAGGAAGGAAGGAAGGGAGGGAGGGAGGGAGGGAGGGAGGGAGGAAGGAAGGAAGGAAGGAAGGAAGGAAGGAAGGAAGGAAGGAAGGAAGGACCCAAAATGGGGCGGGAGAGAGTGCACAACTGGGACACTTGCTTTCTATGGGTTTTCTCCTCTGCACTCTATAGTTCCCTGAGCCCTGCCAGGAGGGATCTCAGAGCACAGAGCCAGGATTCAGCCCTGAGCACTGCCAGGGGTGACTGTCATTGTCACTGTCCTCCCGTTCATCAATTTGCTCAAGCGGGCCCAGTAACGTCTCCATTGTGAGATTTGTTGTCACTGTGTTTGGCATATCGAATACGTCACGGGGAGCTTGCCAGCCTTTGCTGTGCGGGCAAGATACTCTCGGTAGCGTGCCGGGCTCTCTGAGAGGGGTGGAAGAATCGAACCAGCTCCCGGGCCGGCTGAGCACAAGGCAAACGCCCTACTGCTGTACTATCTCTCCAGACCGCCAGGGGTGACAAAAAAAAAAAAAAAAGACATAAAGAAAAAAAGAAAGAAAGAAAGAAAAAGTACCCAAACCCAAAGATGTATGGGAACATGCCAGAAGGATATAGACCTTCCCTCCTGGTAACTTCTACTAGCCAAATTCAGGCCACCTTGCCAATCAAAAACAAATGGCAAGGTTTGGGGTTTGGGGGACGGGGGAGGGGGGCAGGGAAACTGGGGACATTGGTTCTGGAAAATTACACTGGTGGACAGATGGGTATTGGAGCATTGTATGACTGAAACCCAACCCTGACCAACTTTGTAATGCTCTGTCTTACGGTGATTCAATAAAATTTAAAAATAAAAGTAAAAACAAAACAAAAACGAAACAGAACAAAAAAACCAAATGACTGGGGCTAGAAAGATAACACAACGGGTCGGGCGCTTGACTTGCATGTGGCCAGCAAAGTTCAGTCCCCAGCACCACATATGGTCCCCTGAGCATTCCCAGGAGTGATCCCTGAGCGCAGCAGGAATAAGCCCCGAGCATGGCTGGGTGGAGTCCCCAAACAATAACAGACAACAGACAACAACAAAACCGGAATGACTGTGGTCCATTACGTTTTCCTCAGGAGGCTGCAGGCCCTGGAGCGTTGCAGCCAGCTGTGCTGAGCCCTTTCTCAAAGGCCACCTTTCGTGACAGCTGGCTTCCCCAGGGCACCCAGTCAAACAGACCGAGGGCTCCAGGGCACCAACAGCCTTTTTATAGCTCCTTTTATAATATCGGAAGTGAGACTCTAGGGGGGCGGAGTGATCATGCAGTGGGTAAGGTGTTTGCCTTGCACGTGGCCAACCTGGATTTGATTGCTGGCCTCTGATAGGGTCCCCTGAGCCTGCCAGGAGTAAATCCCGAGGGCAGAGCCAGGAATAACTCAGAGCACCACAAGATACCGCCACCCACCAACCCTCCAAAAATCTTTAATTAAAAAAAAAAAGAAGTGATACTCTATATCTTCTGTAATAGTCTTTTCTTTAGAAATGAGTCATTTAGCCCAGCTTGAACTTACAAGAAGACAAAACACACAGAAGAGAACCCCGGGAGGTGGGAACACCGCAGACATTCAGGAGGCCAACACCCACCATGCCAGCAACCACCCATAACAGCATCATGGAAAAGGGACCAAAGGGGCATGATGTGCCACCGGAGATAACAAAGGAAAGAGAGCAATGTCACCTATCTATGTGGGATCCCTGGAGGAAAACAGCAGGGGTGAGTTCCATGGTAGAGGACTGGCCGTAGGTGCAAGGTCTTGAGTTGGGTCCCCAGCCCTAGTCCCTTGAGTTGGGTCACAGAATGCCAGAGGCACTGCCCTTGTGAATCCCAGCACCACAACCAAGAGTGCCACCCCCAGCACACCCTCCGTTAGGGTCAAAGGAAGAGGGTCAGATATCATTGGGAAGATTCCAAAAAGTTAAACAACTATTCCAGGTGCAGAGGAATAGAGAGAGAGCAGATAACTCAATTAAACTTCTGATCCTTAATTGGAATGATCCTGGATCAAAAAATAAAAACAGCTATAAAAAAGAGAGTATGATGCTGATGCTATCATCCATTTCTAAACAGAGAGGACTTAAATATAGACCTAATATAGTCATTGGGCGTATATTAAATTTGTTGGGGGAGCAGAGTGAACTGGTGCTGCAGGAAGAGCGCCCTCATCGGAAGAAACACAAATACACAGGCCACTGCTGTGCCATCTACAATGATTTCCCAGTAGTTTCTTCTTTTTCTTTTCTTTTCTTTCCCTTTCTTTCTTTCTCCTTTCCTTTTCTTTCTTTTTTTAAAAAAATTTTTAATTGAATCAATGTGAGACAGACCCTTTACAAAGCTGTTGTGATTGGATTTCAGTCATACAGTATTCCAACACCCATCCCTCCACCAGTGTACGTTTCCCACCACCAGTGTCCCCATATTTCCTCCCATCACCCCCCACCCCCCAACCTAGCCTGCTTCTATGGCAGGCGCTTTTCTTCTCTCTCTCTCTCTCTCTCTCTCTCTCTCTCTCTCTCTCTCCATCTCTCTCCCCTTTGGGGCACTGTGGTTTGCAATATTGATACTGAAAGGTTATCAGGAATATCCCTTCACCTACTTTAAACACTAAGTTCTTGTCCAGCATGATCATTCCAAGCTATTATCATCATACTGGTCCCTTCTCTATCTTACCTACCCTCCGCCCCCACACACTTGTGGTTGATTCCAAGCACTGACCAGTCCTCCTAGCCTCTGTTTTCCCTGGCCATGGGTAGTAGTATTCTACTGTGTATTTTTTATATACCAATGAATTCAGTCATTCTATGTCTGTCCCTCTCCTTCTGACTCATTTCACTCAGCATGACACTCTCCATGTCCATCCATTTATAGGCAAATTTCACAACTTCAGTTTTTCCTAATAGCTGCGTAGTATTCCATTGTGTAGATGTGCCATGGTTTCTTTATCCAGTCATCTATTCTCAGGCATTTGGGTTGTTTCCAGATTCTGGCTATTGTGACTAGAGCTGCAGTGAGCATAGGAGAGCAGATGGTGTTTCTGCTGTGTTTTTGGCTCCCCCCTTTTTCTTTTCTTTTTCTTTTCTTCTTTCCTCTTCTTTCTTTTTTCTTTTTTTTATGTTTTGCTTTTGATGCTCAGGGGTTACTCCTGGCTCTGTATATAGGAATTACTTGGTGGTGCTCAGGGGACCATATGAGATGTCGGGGATTGAATCCAGGTTGGCCACGTGGTGCAAGGCAAACCCCCCTATCCACTGTACTAAGCCCCCCAATAGTTTATTTTGAAAAAAGTCCAAGTCCATAGATACACCCAAACCCCTAATCTACATATCCAAGTATTTCAATTTGCGAACATGAAGGGTATGTTTGTGTTCATTGTCCATTAATCCAACTTTTATTTAGGTTTAAAGTTTTCCCTATAAGAGGTTATTGAGATGGGGGAGGTCTCCGGGATCTCGGGGCCAATCCCTGTGACATTCCGTGAAGAAGGTACTTGCTGCGCTGAGACTCACAAGTGCCATAACTGGTTTATTGGGGTGCCCAGGTAGAAGTTGGGGGTTTTCTGGATTGGGTCTCATCCAGCTCAGAAGGGTAAAATGACGGCATGGAGGGGTCTGGACAAACAGCTCAAAGGGCTGAGTACATGCTCTGCCTGCAGGAGGACCAGGTTCAACCCAAGCAACTCACGGTCCCATGAGTACCTCTGGGAGTGACCTGCAGGCAGAGTTGAGAGTAAGCCCTGAGAACTGCCACTTGTGGCCCAACAGACGGATAACAAGAACAACAAAAAGACGGGGGCTGGAGAGATGGTGGAGATTAACGCTCTTACTGAGCATGTAGCCAACCCTGGTTCTATTGCTAACATGGCATATGGTTTCCTGAGCACCCTTCATGAGTCACTTCCCCTGAGCACTGAGCCAGGAGTAAAGGTCTGAAACAGTCTGATGTGGTTCAGCCTCCTTCCCCAGCTCCATAAAAAGAAAGCAGTTGAGGGGCCAGAGAGAGAGTTCAGTGAGTAGAACACATACATTGTATGTAGGAGGCCCAAGGTTGTGCCTGGCACAGAACTAGGAATAACCTCAAGAGGGAGGGAGGGAGGGAGGGAGAGAGGGAGAGAGGGAGGGAGGGAGGAATCCATTGATCACAGTCTCCCCACACTGCCTCTGCTCCTTCACCCTCAAGACTTTGGGGATTTCTACTTTCTAAAACTCCCCACATTTCCATCATGCACTGATTCCCTCTCTGGCTGGGGGAGGCCGGAAGCCCACCCCCCCTTTGTGCAGTGGCCCCCGGCTGAGAACCGAGGGCTCCGAGGAGGCTGTGCTCCCTGGCCCCGGGCATGATACCACGTTCCCGCCCCAGGGCGCCCCAGCAGGAGGGAGTGCTTGCCTAATTCCAAATCATTTTTCTAAGAACAAAAACTATGTACAAATGAATATTTCCATCTTTATTTCAAATTCTAGGTTTCAACTGCAATATTAATGCTACTCCACAGTGTAATTTACTTGTAATAATATATCATTATTTCCATTTTACAGTTCTCTTCTTAAAGTAGTAAAGCAAATGTTTAAAGCAGCACCAATCCGCAGCCCCACAATTCCCCATTCAGTCTCGGAATTTGTGCTCTCCTTTCAGAATTGCACATAATTGAAAACAATGAAAGCCCCCGATGTGCTAAATGCACTCATCATTAAAGCATTTTTAATTTTTTTTTAAACGTTGAGATAAAAGGGCCGTTCTTGCGCTGGTGGGGCTTTATTTTTTTTTTATTTTTAGAAGTCCCAAATAAGCTGCTTCTGTTCCCAGACTGACACCTGCTGGGAGGTCAGGCTGACCAGCTCAGGGCAGGCTGCGGCCTGCTGCCTCTCGAACCCGGGCCCCCACAGCGGCCTGTGGCAGGACAGGCCTAGGGATGTGCCTGGGATGTGACTGTGTCTCGCCCTGTGGCTTCCTTGGTAATTTGGAGGTGCTCTGGGGTTCAGGCAGCCAGGCCCTGTCCTACAGGGAGGGTCTCTTGCCAGTGACCCCCCAGAACACCAGGTCTGGGCTTCCTTTCCCACCCAGAAGAGGCCCCTTGTAGGAAGCCATGGTCTCCCGGCCCTCCTGGGCATCTCCCTAGGGGTATAGACTCGGGGCCTGGAGAGTCTGAAGGTATCTCGAGGAGTCAAGTATCGCCTGTACTTCTCTCCTCCTGCACTGGTGGCGGCAGGAGAGGGGCCCCCAAACCCAGGCTAGCTTGAGCTCTGGTTCCCCATGGGCTGTTTTTAGTAAGATATCTTTGGCCCCCTCAAAACCATCATCCTTCCCCGCCAGTTCCCCAGAGATACCTTCCCACAGATCCAGGCCCGGATTTGGGGGGACCCAACTTTCCCCTCCGGCCACGTCAGTCGGAAGCCACCGAGCTGCCCTCCTGACCCAGCCACTTGGGCTCATCACACTTGCCCTCAGATAAAATTCTCAAAGGCAACCCTCCGCAAACCACTTAAACACCCTTTTTGGTGGGGAGTGGGGAGGCTGCGTCATTGTGTTGCATTTGGCAGTGGTCAGAGTTGCTCCTGGTTCTGTGCTCAGTGGACCACAGCAGATCAAACCTGGGTTGGCCACATGCAAGGCAAGTGCCTCACCCCCTGCACTATCTCTGGGGTCCCTTATACATCTCTCTGGAAGCCTCAAACTCCGTAGACTCGAGAGAGCCTGAACCGCAGTTGGGTCAGGGCTTCCAAAGCCCAGAAGTTTGCCCTGGGGTGGGTGAGGGCCCTCAGCATATTCCAGCTCTAACTCCCTCCTGATTGAGTTGTCTGAGTGAGCTGCTGACTGGGGTTCTGCTGCCCCAGGGCTGGAGCCCAGGGCTCACCCCCCAGGACCACGCGCACCTCCTAGAACCACAGCAACTAGCTCTGCTGGGTGGTTTTAGGCAGGAGAAGGAAGAGATTATAAAATGAAAATTACTGAATATGAAAGTCATTATTTTTTTAATTTAAATTTTTGTAAGTTTGTTCACAATAATTTATGACATTCAATAGTCCAACACCAGTCCCACCACCCACCACCATTACTTCGAATTTTCCCAATCACCACCCAAGCCTGCCCCAATAGCAGTCTCTAAATAATTTATTTTGTATTGCATGAATGATTCTCTATGGAAGTCACTGTCTTTATATTCTCCATTCTCAAGGTCAATGAGGAACTGGGGCTACTTGACATTTTAAATTGTTATTATTGTTGTTTTGTTTGAAGGCCACACCCAGCAGTGCTCAGGGCTCTGCACTCAGGGGTCAGTCCTGACCGGCTCAGGGGACCATCTAGAGTGCCAGGCAAGAGCCCTACCTGCTACATTATCATCTCAGCCCCTATTATTGTTCTTTTTCAAGATGAGTTTTAAGTTTTAGAATATGTTTAGATTTATAGAAAAACTATAAGAATATCCTAGCATTTCTTTATATTCTACAGCCTGTTTTCCACCACTGCTGCTAACATGGCCAGGAAGCCATGGACACTCCGCCTGGGAATTTCCCACTAACCAGAGCCCTTCGTGGACACAGTAGGGAGGCTGAGTTGGACCCCTTTGCTTCCTTTGCTATTAATATATTTTCTGTTATTTTATCTTTCCAGTAAATGATACTACTCATTGAATGAGCTGAAAGTCTCTGGAAAAAAATGAAAGAAATTTTTGTACTTTGGAGCCAAAACTGATTTGAGATTAGTTAGATAGATAGATAGATATTGATACATTACTCAGAGTCAATATTTATACATTTCTCTGCAGAAATAATCCCTGATTCTTTTGCTCTCCAGGGGTGTTAACCAGTATTGGATATATGTACCATATCAGCTTTTTCAATCACAAAAAACAAAAATAAAAAAAAATCTCACTCTGAACTTCCCATGTCTGATTGTGAGATCAGGTTTCTTTAAAAAAAATCAAATAAAAAGAGGAAGACGTTGAAGGAAACATTAAGTAAATTATAAGGACAGCTATTTTAAAGTTTCTTTCTGTTTCCCCTTCCTCCCCACTCTTCATAGACACAGTCACGGTCAGTCATGGTCCTCCCGTTGTTCATCGATTTGCTCAAATGGGCCCAGTAACGTCTCCATCATGAGATTTGTTGTTACTGTGTCTGGCATATCGAATACGTCACGGGGAGCTTGCCAGGCTCTGCCGTGCGGGCGAGATACTCTCGGTAGCTTGCCGGGCTCTCCGAGAGGGGCGGAGGAATCGAACTCGGGTCGGCCATGTTGGCCGCTTGTAAGGCAAATGCCCTACCGCTGTGCTATCGCTCCAGCCCTTTCATAGACACATAACATCAAAAACAAAACAAAGAATCTGCAAGGCCTTCATAGATCAATCCAGACTCCTCTGCTTATGTTCATCTGTGCCCCTGGCCCTAGTCACAGTCTCACTCTACAGAACTACCTCACTCCTGCCACCCCAGGCTTTGCTCGTACCTATGAACCATCACACAATCTCCTTCATCTCTTTGAGATGCCTTACCCCCCGCATCTTTAACTAGTTATGCACTGACCCTCTTTCCAAAGTCAGATCAAAGGCCACCTTCTATAGGAAGCCTTCCTGGGTTTCCACCCTTCCCGCATCTTGATTCATTAGATGTTTTGTGCTGTCCCATAGTACAGACACGCAGCCTTGTTGGTTGGTAAAGAGTTTGGCTCCCTAACTCCTCTCTTTCACTCTGCTGTTGTTCTGCGGGAGACACCAGGGCCACCACCCAGTGGAGCTACCCTTTTTAGTTAAATGATTTAATCACTTAATTATATTTACAGAACCTTTTCTTTTGAGGAGAGAGGTGGGAGGGGACAGGGTGTCATTTGGGCTACTCCCAGCAGTACTCAGAGGCTCTTCCTGACTCAGTACTCAGGAGTGAATCCTGCTGGTGCTGAGAGTCAGCTGTGGGCCGGGCAAGCCAGCACCTTACCTCCTGACTCTGTCCCACCCTCTATTCAGTCTTCAGTGGGCCTACTAATGGAAGTGATTCACGTGCTTTCCCAGGGCGTTTTTCACCTTGTTTCTCCTCATAGTCCTTAGAGGGAGACATTTGCTCTCCCTTTAACACAGGGAGAAACCAAGGCCCAGAGGCCAGTGGCAGAGCCACCAGGACTTCTCCCTCCATCCCGCTGTGTCGGCCTCCTCCAGCTTCCACGGAGCAGCTAATAGGCAAGAGAATAAAGGAAGCCCAATCACTTAACTTCAGCCACTCCTCCTCCGACCTCCTCCCCCACCTCCCTCTCCTCTCCCCAGTCTACCATCCCTCCTCCTCTCCCCTCTCCTCCTCCTCCTTCCCCTCCCCTTTTTCCTCCCCCTCTCCGTCCCCTTCCT
The DNA here is from genome assembly GCF_029834395.1 of Sorex fumeus. Classification (NCBI taxonomy): domain Eukaryota; kingdom Metazoa; phylum Chordata; class Mammalia; order Eulipotyphla; family Soricidae; genus Sorex; species Sorex fumeus. The sequence goes on from NW_026606066.1 coordinate 26,943,802, forward strand.
CTTCCTCCTCCCCCCTCCTCCTCTGCTCACCCTCTTCCCCCTTTTCCTCCCCGCCCTCCCCCTTGGCCTTCTTTGCCTGGCATGCAACATCTGTCACACCCATCCCCCTCCCATCTCAGCAGGCCTGCAACCCCTGCACCCTCTTTACTTTATCCTCTCCTCACTGGCATCCTCTTGCCTCACTCAAAGCTTCCTACCTATCCATGGCCTCTGCCTCAGAGCCCAGCAGGAAGAAATGTGCCCATTTTGCCCATCCCACGTCTGTCTTTCATCAGGGCGATCTGAAAGCGTTGGTAAACATGAGAAGAATGAGCCAAGAGCATAGATGGATGGACGAAAGGAATAACCAGGAATGGATTTATTTTTGTTCTTAGCTTTTTTTTTCTTCTTCTTTTTATTTTTTGGACTTTTTCGGTCACACCTGGCGATGCTCAGGGGTTGGTTACTCCAGGCTCTGCACTCAGGAATTACTCCTGGCGTTCCTCAGGGGACCATATGGGATGCTGGGGATTGAACCCAGGTCGGCCGCGTGCAAGACTTACCCACTGTACTACCGCTTTGGCGACCCGAGTTCTTAGTATTTCTAATGCATTTAACAAACCATGACAAAAACAGAGCACAAATAAAATAAAGTAGCGTGATCGAGGTAACAAACACTGAAGGAAAAAGGATGGAAACAATCTCACACTCTGCACAGTCTCAGCGTAGGCATTTCCCACAAAGTGAGGAGGACTTGCTCTACTTATTCTGTCCTCCCAGTGCTCCATGAGCTGGGATGCTGAGCAGGGAATAACTGGCCTAGATGGATGTGGACATGTCCCACTGATAAGTGTGAGGGTCTCGTGGAATCGAGTTCGGCTCCCAGATGTCAGTACACAGCTGCAGTTTGTAAGCAGGACGGAAGGTGTCTAGGTCATATGGCCCCCAGAGACTGACCAGGCAGGGACCCCTAGGCCCTACGGAGTTGATTCCTTCAGAAACAAATAGCACCAGCAACCTACTATGATCCAAGATAGACAGCCTACACTTCAATGATGGCAAAGGATAAAATGTCATTGAAATTCAGTTTATTATCTCCTGTCCCCCTTATCTCGTTTCTTCTTCCTTCTCACTTGGCAGTGGAAGGATCACATAGTCATTAACCAGCCCAGTTTTTACAGGTAAAAGTGTCTAATTAGGGGATAAGAGGAAATTATTTTGCTGGAGAATGAGAGCGACCGGCACCCTCAGGCACTGCTGTTTAATTTATAAGCTATTTATCTCCTCACTTACACCTGGCAGAAACAATTAGCACTTGGTAATTTGTTGATGGTATCGAGGCCCAAGGATTTGCTACTGTAGTTGCCACCAATATAAATGCAGCCACTTGAAATAAATACTCTAGAAACGGCTGCTGTTAAATCCTGCCCAGGTGGCTGGAGTGAGATTCATTTGAGTCCGGTGGAAACTCTGCATTTGGGGGTCACTTCTCCATCGATATGGTAAAAATTCCAAGGGACTGTGTGTTCCCACGTGCTCATGGTGAGTGACGCAAACCCTTTTCAGAAGTATCTGTAGCAGGTCAGAAAGCCTCTCTGGGGAAGGCCAGGGAAGAGGAAGGTATGACTGTCACAAGAAAATTCAACGCCCACAGGCTTCCAGGTCAGTTGGTGCTCCCGTGACTCCTTCCCCTTTGCACCCATTTTTTGTTTGTTTAGAGCCACACACAGCGATGCTCAGGGGTTACTTCCGGCTCTGCATTCAGGAATTACTCCTGGCCGTGCTTAGGGGACCATATGGGATGCCGGGGATCAACCTGAGTCACCATGTGGAAGACAAATGCCCTCCCCGCTCTACTAGCACTCTGGTCCCACACCCACTTTTTTTCTTTTCTTTTTTCTGTTTTGGGACACACCTGGCAGTGCTCAGGGCTCATTCCCGGCGCTATGCTCAGGGCTCACATGTGGTGCCAAGGATCGAACCCAGGTTAGTTGCTGCAAAGGCCAGGACTCTCCCCTGTCCATTCGCTTGGCCTCTGCTCCCACTTTACAGCTGCAAGTCTGCAGCTGAGGCGCTTCCTTGTCAGCAAAGTGCAGCAGACTGATCTCTGAGACCACCGAGTATGTGGGGGGGGGGGGTGGTCCTCCCTGGTGCCTACAGGGGATGGGGTGGAGTCATGTTTCCCTGAATGATGTTTCCTCCTCCAATGTCCTGTTTGACGTTTGATGAAGAGATGTTTTTCAGTTGGATATTCTCTGCCCCATGGCTCCCACCATTCCCATGGAGGAAAGCGGGGGTACAGTGCTCCACACCTCCACCTTCCAAGTAGGGTAAAAAACAGAGGCACCCTGCTTAAGCAGAGCCCCGGCAGCTGCTTGCTCCCATAATCCAAAATCACTGCCATACCCTTGGCCTGACTCCACTGTCTCAGGATGGACCTCATCAAGACACAATTTGCTGAAAAATCGGGTATGTGGGTTTTGTGACTGAAATCTCCAAGCTTTCTAGGGGTTGGGATGGGCTACCACTGCCCACCCCAGATCCCCTCCCCACCGCCACCCCCATACTATACTTCTGGAAGCCTTGGAAGTCACATCCACATCCTAAAGCTGCCATCCAGTTAAAAAGCTACTCCAGTTTTACTGTCCCGATAAAAATACTGAATGCCCTGAACAAACACCATCACCTCTTAGCACCTGTATTGCAAACTATAACACACAAAAGGAAAAGGAGAGAGAGCGAGAGCAAGAATGAAAGTGTCTCCCATAGAGGAAAGAGGAAGGCTGTGAGTTGGGGGGAGGGGGAGAATAGGGGACATTGGTAGGAAATGAACACTGGTGGAGGGATGGGTGCTGGATCGTTGTATGACTGAAACCCAATTATGAACAGCTTTGAAATGGTTTATCTCATGGATATGCAATTAAAAAATTTTTAAAAGTAATGTGGAGTTCATGACCGCTTCAATTAATCAATGCTGAATAAGTGGTACTACCCTTACTTAAAAAAAAAAAAACAGAAGCACCCACCTCCCAGGGCTGTTGTTATTCAAAATGAAAGTTCTTGGGAGCATCCAGTAGATTTGAGGCCAAGATGGAATGAATGGGAGGAATCTAGCCCAACTCCAAAGTCAGGAGTTGGGGTTCAGAGGAGTGAGGGTCAGCAGACTCTAGAGGTCCCAAAGGGAGCTGCCAGGTCACCTGGTCGCAGCTCGGAGGGTGTACCAGAGGGGCCAACAGAAATAGGTTGGGCAGGAGACATCCTCCTGCAGGGCAGGGTTCCTGCACCCCAGAGTCTCACAGAGCTGGCAGGGGCTCCAGGACTGATGAACAGGACACAGTCCACATCACAGGGCACCAAGGGTGTGGGTGGGGGCAGGAGGAGCTGAGAGTGCCAGAAAAAGGAGTCTGTCTCCCAATGGGTCTGCAGGGAAGAGATTCCGCACCAGAAGTTAAATAGCTCCTTATTTGGCAGTGCTCAGGGATCGACCTCAGCTCTCCTGCTTGCAAAACCCATGCTCAGCTCACTGAGTTCTCTCTGGCTGCTTAAATGGCTCCTTGTATACTTGAGTTTGTGCGTCAGAGACTTGGGAAATGCTTAGTTCACAAAGTTAAACCTGTTTTCTTATTGTAGGAGTTTGTGGAACGTTGAATATATAGCAACAAAAAGCACTCTGGATCTCTGAGAAAGGATTCAACAGACCTCTTGTGTGTTGATAAATGATCATGCTCAAGGGCTGGAGAGATAATACAGCCCGTGGGGCACTTGCCTTCCATGTCAGTCTTTGCACCACATATAATCCCCCGAGCCTTGCCAGGAATGATCCCTGAGCACAGTGCCAGGAATAAGCCTTGAGCAGTCAGGTATGGCCCCAAGTCCAAAAAAAAACTAAAAAGTGGTCATGCATAGACTCAGGGATCAATTCAGGATCTGACACCCACTACCTGCCTCTGTACCTGCTGTTGCTGTTTCCATGGTGTGAGTGCTGTGGAAGCCGGTTGTCCCAGCTCTGCATCTGCATCAGGGCTACCATAGAGACCCAGCCTATCTCCTCCTCCACCGCTGGGTGCTGAGCTGACATTGAACTGAGAACCTGCCACGGGGGAGATGGAGACAGCTGGGCGGCCTGGACTTAGGCTTGTCCATCTGCACATACCAGCGAAGTGTGGGAGTGGACAGGATAGGGATTGGGGTAACGGAGACAGGATACTGGCACTCTGTGGTGGGCATGGTATGTCAACCCTGAACGATGAAATAATCATACTATATTTGTATATAAAAAGAAATCTTTTTTTTTTTTTAAAGAAAGGAACCAGTTGTGGGACTGGAGAGATAGTACAGAGGGTAGGGTGCGTGCTTGCCTGGCACACGGCTCACCTGGGTCCAATCCTCAGCACGCCATATGGTCCTCTAAGCACCATCAGAAGTGATCCCTCTGTGTAGCATCAGGAGTAACCCCTGAGCACCGCCAGCTGTGACAAAAAAAATGAAAGAAAGGACGCAGTTTCTCAATTCATTACAGGATTTCTCTGCATTACATTCTAGGTAATCCATTCCAAGTTCCAGGTTTTGAAAAATCATGCATATGGTGATATTTTTAAATTTATCTGTCTCCAATTTCCTTCTGAGCTTCAATGTTAAGTAGCTAGTGGTTAACTTGATATCTACTGAAGATTTGTTTTAATTTTTTGGATCACACAGGGCGGTGCTCAGGACTCACTCCTGGAAGTGCTTGGAGGGCCATATGTGGTGCTAGGGAATAAACAGGAGTCAGCTCCATGCAAGGCACCGTAACCCCAGGTATAGTACAACTACATCTGCCCACCGCCCACCTGGTCCTCTCAAGTTTTAAATTGCATCTGGAACCTACACCTGAAACATCTGATTTTTTTTTTTTTTTGCCACACCTGGTGGCAGTGCTGGCAGTTGTTCCCAGCTGCTTTTGGAGACCAGGCAGTGCTAGAGTTTGAATTAGGGTCAGCTGCCTGCAAAATAACTTAACTTCTGTAATGTCTGTATGGCCTCTTGAAACATTTTTAATTGAATAATCTGAGTAATCATAGCTCTGTGTCAAGTATCCCCTCTTGCATGCTTAAGGCCCTGAGTTTAATACCTGGCACCATAAAAGCATGAAAACAGAAGAACAAGAGAAATAGTTTTCTTAGTGAGTTTTACAATCCCTTTGTATTTTGTAGTAGTTCTTTGTGTCAGATGTCTTTTGCAGATCATTCTTCAGTCTGCAATTAGTCTTACTCTCTTAAGTGTTTTGCAGTTTTAAACTTTGAACTTCATTAAAACAGTGGTTTACAAAGTTGTTCATAATACAGCTGCTTCAGGCATTCAATGTTCCAACACCCAATCCCACCACCAGTGTGCCCTCCCTCCAATGTCCCAGTTTTCCACCCACCATCTCAGTCTGACCTCTTGGCAGGCACAAAATAATTTATCTTGTTACAACAAAATGGTAAGTGGAATTATAAAAAAATAGTTAAGTAAAAGAAAAATTGTGAAAATTATTAGATCTCACAATGGTGTTATTGAAATAATTGAGAATTTACTGACCTGTTTGGTGCTAGTTGAGCCTCGGGTGTTACTGTTTTTGCTCCCTGAGTTTTGTGGGCTTTTGTGCTACTCTCCCGTCTAATTGGCTGTGCTCCTAATGGGCTGACAGTACTGTGGAATTTGGAAGTGTCACGCAGCTGCATCTGTGGTTGTGTGTTCCAGGCGCTCTAGAATCCGTGGAACTTCTGGGAGGCAGCTTCCCCCATGCCAAGAAAGCCCCAATATTTTCAGCCTGGAGACTAGTGTGCCTGGGAATTTCATTGTCTTGGCGTCTCTGCAGAGGCTTAGAGGTAAAACAGTGAGTGGGTGTACAGCAGCAGCTGTGGGGTGTGAGTGCATCTGCTAGGGCTGTGGCTGAGCAGGGATTCAGCTTGACCCCCTCCCATGGAGCCCCAGAGTTTTCAGTCCTAAAACCGGTATACCTGTGAGTTTCATTTCCTTGGTTTGGCATCTCTTCTGGGATTAGTCATGAGGCTATGAAGCTGGACTGTTTACATGGCGAAGGCTGTGCGAAGTGGGTGTGACTGCTGGAGCTTCCAGCAGTACAGGGCAAGTGGGACTTTACTCTTTTTGCCCACAATGAGCACCTGGTGATGCTCAAGACTTACTCCTGGCTCTGTGCTCAGAGGTCACTCCTGGCAGGCTTGGGGGACAAAATGGGGTTCAGGGTATTCAACCTGGGTCAGCTGCATGCAAGGCAAGCATCCTACCTGCTGTGCTTTGTATGGCTCAGCCTGAATTTTTAACTTTAATGAAGACGTATCCGTTTAAGGATTATACCTTTTTTTTTTTGCAAGGCAGGGAGATACACCTGGCGGTGCTCACAGGTTACTTTCGGCTTGACTCTGCATTCAGGAATTACCCCGGTGGACTCAAGAGGACCATCTGAGAGGCTGCGTGCAAGGCAAGCACCTTACTCACTGTACTATCACTCCAGTCCCAGTGGATTGCATCTGATTTATTTTGCTTTTTAGGTCACACCTGGCAATGCACAGGGGTTACTCCTGGCTCTGCACTCAGAAATTACCCCTGCCAGTGCTCAGGGGACCATATGGGATGCTGGGAATCGAACCCAGGTTGGCCGAGTGCAAGGCAAACGCCCTACCCACTGTGCTATTGCTCCAGCCCCCTGGTGCTGTATTTAGTCTGTCTAAAGGTCACTTGAAGTTTTACTTATATGATCTAGTAGTTTGACAGTTTTTTTTTCACTTTAAGGCCTGTGATCCATTTTGAGTTGTTATTATCATTTTTTGTTTTTTTGGATCACACCTGGCGATGCTCAGTGGTAACAGCTGGCTCTACACTCGAATTAACTTCTGGTGGTGCTCTGGGAACCATATGGGATGCTGGAGATCAAACCCAGGTCGGCCACGTACAAGACAAACGTCCTATCCACAGTACTATCACTCCGGCTCCACTTTTGAGTTATTTTATGAAGAGAGTAAGATTCATTTCTTTTTGACTTTGATTGCCATACCTGGCATGCATTGGGACCACTCCCATCTCTATGCTTGGGGGTCGCTCCCAGTGGTGCTATGGGTGGAACTCAGGTCTCTTGTGTGCAAATCATATGCTTTGCTTATTGAGCTCTCTCTCCAACATGAGATTTATTTTCTTTTTGCATATGGATGTGCTGTTATTCCAGTACCACTTGTTGAAAGACCTGTTTTGATGGCTAGATCTATCCCACTCTAATCTTGGCTTAAAGGGAAACGTGAAAGATCCCAGGTATGATGTCATTCCAGATGCACTTTTGCATTGGCTTTAAATCTGATTCCATTATTCATATGAAAAATTTCCTAAGTAAACTATCACATTCATGTAAAAATATACAGAGATGCACACATACATGTGAATGCAACACTGCCCATTTGGAAGAATGTGCACCTAACCACTCACTGATGTTACCTCTGGGGTTATACTTAAACATACTTTTCTGCAACTTGCTTGCTTTCCATAAAGCAGAGTTAAGTAAGTTTTTAGGGTAGATGTTCTTTATTCCTTTTAATGGCTGAAAATATTCTTTTGTATGGATGTATTAAAATTCCTCTCACCATTTTCCTATATTGATGGATATTTAAATTGTTTCCAATTGTTTTTGCTATTACAATTGAATCTCATTACAGCTGATGGGGGTTTCAATTCTTTGGATCATAGAAAATAATTCACCATCTCATCTAAGGGAACCAGTATTTTATCATAGTTTCTAAAATAATATATCCTCTTCAGTTGTGAAATGTGGCTATCTAAAACATTAATCAATCTTTGTATGCAGTTCATGTAAGTTTTGATATAATCTCACCATCTTAAACATTTTAAGTATATAAACACTTTATGTAGATTCAATACTACTAGTAACGCTCTGTACATACGGGCTGCACCAAATAACCATTAACCGAGACATACATATTTTATAAGTTGAGGTACAACATATAAAGCACGTACATTTTAGTGTTTAAGCTTGATGAAAGTTATGTATGTACAAACAGAGCAACTGTTTCCTAGATTATAGAGCATCCCAGCATGTTAGCTGGGTGAGAGAGCACATTTTTACTGAGATTTATTTTGGGGGATGGGGGTTGGCCATATCTAGCAGTGCTCAGGAGTGACTCCTGGAGGTGTTTGGGAGGGAACCATATGTTGTGTGGGGAACTGAACCGGAGTCAACTACATGCAAGGCTTACCTCTACTATTTCTCTGTTTGATATCTTGGGCTCCAAAGATACTTTTTGCTCTACTTGGGCTGCTGGGTCCAGGTCCTCCATCTGTCAGGCAAATGGCCTACTCCTTTGATGCCATCCCAGCCCTGAGTAGGATACTTTTGAAGCTGTTTTGTCCTTCAGATGCTCACATTTCTCATTTCTTAAGCAGAATTCTTTGTTATTCTTATGGTAATGATTTGGAGAAGAGGGTAAGGTTAAGGAACAAGGGAATAGGAGGGTCTGTTGAACATTTTCTCATTTCTAGTCATCCATAAACTTTATTTTTAGAAACTGCTCTTGCTTGGATAGCCTCTGCTGGATTAATGGAAAAATCCTGATTGCTGAACCCTTTCAAGTTTATATGATCCAGGCTGATAGGACTTTCTAATTCTCCCAAACTAGCTTCTTTTCTGTAAAGCAAGAGGGGTGATTCAATGCAAATAACGCTGTGATGTACTGGGTTTGAAATGATGAACAATCACTTGTTTAGCTTGTTTTTGCAGTGCCAGGGGATTGAATCTATGACCTGACACATGCTCATTAATTTTTTTTTTGACAAAGGAAATAAGGATCTGTGAAACTTTAATCACTTAATTTGTATCTTTACAAGAAAAGAAGTAAGGTAAAACTGGAAATATAATAGCAGAGATAAATAATGGGAGAAGCAGAAGTAGACTGTAGCCAGATGTTAAGCTGACAAGCCTCCCTTCTCTCCTGTGCAAGATTCTTACAACATTTCAACTCTACTTTGAGTTTTTTGTGTGTCTGGGGGCCACAACCAACAATGCTCAAGGAGCACTCCTGGTGGGATTCAGGGGACCATATGTGGTGCCAAGGGTCGAATGCAGGTTTGGCCACATGCAGGTATGGCCTCCCTACCAACTGTATTATCTCTCAGTGTGACTACGTTCATTAGGATTTTGTGGTTATACTGGAACTGTAGTAACAATTTTCAGGAGAAAAGTTAATTTTAACTAAAAACTGATTTATGCACTAAAATATGTTTGTGACATTCTGGTTAGCATTAATCTTTCTGCTCATTCCTAACTTGATTTTGAGAACAGAACAGAGGAGTTAAGCAACAGACTCTGAAATAAGCTTCTCTTGAAAAATTCAATTCTAGGGCAGGACAGACAGTTAAGGCATGGCTGACCCTGGTACCATCCCTGGTACTGCATATGGTCCTTGGGCACACCAAGAATGATCCTTGAGCACAGAGGAATCCTGGGAACAGCTGGGGATGGCCCCACACCAAAAAACAATTCTCCCTCCCCCACCTAGTTATATACATGAAGTCCAGGCACGTTATTAGCAAAAAGTCAGAATTTACTAATCAATTTTTTTTTTTCAGGATTTGTGTGTGTGCTCAGGCCTCTGGGTCCCCACAGAGGATGCTTGGGGCGCAGAAGGGGTGGGGCTCAGTGACTAAACTAGCAGTGCCAGGAGCAAAGTAAGGTGTGTGCCTTACCCCTATATTATTGCTCCAGAACCCAGAAAATTCTTTTTTTCAAAGTATTTTTTTTTAAATTTTTTATTAGTGAAACACCATGAGGTACAGTTGTAGACTTACAAATTTTTATGTTTGGGTTTCAGTTATACAATGATCAAGTACCCATCCCTCCACCAGTGCCCACCCTCTACCACCACGGGTCCCAGTATCTCTCCCACCCCCATCCCCTCCGTCTCTGTGGCAGGGCATTCCCTTTTGTTTTCTCTCTCTCCTTTTGGGTGTTGTGGTTTGCAAAAGAGGCATTGAGTGGCAATCATGTTTGGTCTATAGTCTACTTTCAGCACAACCCAGAAAATTCTTTAGCAATATTAAATATTAGTATTTTTCAGTCCCATCAATAAGCATGCCACAGGTCCCTGTTACTCTCGTGCCTAGCACAGCGGTAGGGCGTTTGCCTTGCACGCAGCCAACATGGCCAACCCGAGTTCGATTCCTCCGCCCCTCTCGGAGAGCCTGGCAAGCTACCAAGAGTATCTCGCCCGCACGGCAGAGCCTGGCAAAGCTACCAAGAGTATCTCGCCCGCACGGCAGAGCCTGGCAAGCTACCTGTGATGTATTCGATATGCCAAACACAGTAACAACAAAGTCTTCAATGGAGACGTTACTGGGCCCGCTCGAGCAAATCGATGAACAACCGGAGGACAGTGACAGTGACTGACTACATAAGGAAAGTGTCTGTGGACACAGCCCTTCCTTTCAGTGAAGTTAAAGGGCCATGCAGAGGCTTGACGTGCTCAATAGGCAGCTTGCGTCTAGAACTCTTGTCCATGCGTACCAGGCCTTCTAATTTCTGAGTGATCTTGGCACAAAGAAAGCACCTACGGGGGCCAGAGCAATAGCACAGCAGGAAGGGTGCTTGCCTTGCATTCTGCTGACCCGGGTTTGATCACTGGCATCCCATGTGGTCCCCTGTGCATCACTAGGAGTGATTTCTGAGTGCAGAGGCAGGAGAACATTGGGGAACACTGCCAGGTGTGGCCCCACAACAAACGAGCAAAAAAAGCATCTTGTACAAGAAAGAATAACTTGTACAAGGTGCCATTTGAGTGCTGCTTTTGTTTTTTGCTTTGGGGGTCACACCTGGGAATGCTCAGGGGTTAGTCCTGGCTCTGAGCTCAGCGATCATTCCTGGCACTGCCCAAGGGACCATATGGGATGCTGGAGATCAAACTTGGGTGGGCTGCATGCAAGGCAAGTGGCCCACCCCTTGTACTCTCTCAGGCCTCAAGTGCTGTTTGTTTCTCGGGGGAGGGGCCACACCCACCTGTGCCCAGGGATCATTCCTGGTGGTGCTTGAGAACCATATGTGGTAGCAAGGATCAAAGTGGGTCAGCCGAATACAAAGCAAATGCTTTAACCCCTGTACTATCTCTCAGGACCTGGAAGTGGCCTCTGAACCCAGCATTTCCCACCTTAAGCAGCTGTGTTCAAAATACAAAACAGGTGAGTGCTCCAAATTGGGCATGATGGAAGACACATAGAAAACATCCCTATTTGTTAGTGGGGAGTGCTCAGTTGCTGTAACAGGGCAGCTCAAAATTCTGGAGCTTCTTTCCTTTGCCACCCCACGGGGTCCCCGATGCTTACCGCTCCCAGTCCTGCCCGGATGGAGTTCCTGCCCTCTTGTGGCTTAGCTGTTCCTGAGGCTGCAGTCCAGTGCTCCATGGATGACAGCTCCCCAAAGGGAGCGGAGCCCACATGCACAGGCCTGGGTGTGGACTCAGTATCTGTCCCCACCCACATGGCCCAGAGGTTCAGTTCCTGGAGCTGCACCTGCCTCAGTGGAGGCTGGCCGACAGCAGGGTGTCCTTACTGAGAGTCTGAGATAAAGAATGCTTGTGAGGACTGGGGATGTAGCTTGGCTGCAGAGCACTTGCTTTGCATTTGTGGGACCCTGGGTACTGTGTTCTTAGGGACTGGTGAGAAAGTACAGCAAGTGGCACGCTTGTCTTGCACACAGCTGAACCGGGTTCAATCTCCAGAATGGTGCCCGGCGTCCCTCCATGAGTGATCCCTGAGTGCAGAGCCAGGAGGGAGTTCTGAGCACTGCCAAGGGTGGCTCCAAATCAAACAAAGTTTCTAGATAGGGCACCCTCATATGTCATTTTCTCAAAGAGAAATAAACCTAAAATGGATCATTGGCAAATAATCCCTAGGTTCCCCGAAACAGTGCTTTAAGAAGCTATATCGGGAAGACCAGGAAAGTAGAAATGCAATGAAAGATGTAACCCAAGACAAAAAGGCAGCCAAGAGGGTTTATTTTGCTAGAATAAAATGCAAAGTTGCATGGAGATCAGGAGGAGGAACTGTTCTGAATAGTACTGACTTCATCAGGTGGGTTCTAGGCTCTGCGCTCCTAGGGCCCCCTCCCCCCCACACACACTACAGAGGCTTCTTCTTCTTCTTTTTATTAAATGTAGGAGTACTGCTATTTATTCAGTCACTGATTAGCTGATTGAATTGTGCATGAACTCCACCTTACTTTTTTTTTTCATTTTTTATAACTTTATTTATTGAATCACCGTGAGAGCAGTTACAAAGCTTTCGGGTCTAAGTCTCAGTCATACAATGAAACGCCTGTACCTTCACCAGTGCCCATTCTCCACCACCAAAACCCCCAGTATACCCCCATCCCACACCCTCCCCCTACCTGTGGGGCAGATGATTTCCACATTATTCTCTCTCTACTTTGATTACAATCAATATTTTGACACCAGACCCACCATTATTATTTGAGATTTTACCCCAACACTCAGATCTGCTGAAAACGCAACAGTAGACAATTTGTGTTCTATTGCTGTTTATGAATAGCATATGATGTCGCGTGGCTGCAGTTGAGCCATGTGATTTTGAAATTCTGAAATTTTAACACTTAAATCTGGAGGGATTTCTGCCAAAAGTGACTGGGTTTCGAGATTTGCTTCTGAGTCTCTGGGATCATGGCCATTGAGCAGCTTGAACAGGAGCCAGAGAGGCCATTTGTGGGCGATGACTTGGGGTCTCGTTGGGGTGGGGAGGACAGGGCCGGCTCCACCCCCATCCTGTGAGGCCCAACAAGTTTCGTTACTGTGGACCCAGACCTGATTGTCCAATGGCCTCTGGAGGATGACGGCCACCAAGCCGCCAAGGGGGAGCAGGCAGAGGGACAACACCCTTTCCCCCCTGGGGTGGCCCAGTGACAGTAACCTACTGTGTGGTTTGGATGCATTTCTGCCAAAAGCCGCTGGGTTTCAAGATTTGTTTCTGAGTCTCTGGGATCAAGGCCATTAAGCAGCTTGATCCGGAGCCAGAGGGGCCGTTTGTGGGCGATGACTTGGGGTCTCGTTGGGGTGGGGAGGACAGGCCTGGCTCCCCCCCCCATCCCACGAGGCCCAACAAGTTTCATCACTGCGGGCCCAAGCCTGACTGTCCAGTGGACTCTGGAGGATGACTGCCACCAAGCCGCCAAAAGGGAGCAGGTGGAGTGACAACACCCTTTCCTCCGTGGGGTGGCCTGACGACAGTAGCGTACTTCTGGATGCAGTTCTGCCAAAAGCTACTTGGTTTCGAGATTTGTTTCTGAGTCTCTGGGATCATGGCCATTGAGCAGCTTGATCAGGAGCCAGAGAGGCCGTTCATGGGCGATGACTTGGGGTCTTGTTGGGGTGGGGAAGACAGGACCAGCTCCCCCCCATCCCGTGAGACCCTGCATGTCTCGTCACTGGGGGCCCAAACCTGACTGTCCGATGGCCTCTGAAGGATGGCGGCCACTGGGCCGCCAGGGGGAACAGGCCAAGGCATAAAACCTATTCTCACCTAGAGTGGCCCAGCACTGTTAACCTACTGCAGGGACCAGATGCATTTCTGCCAAAAGCTGCTGGGTTTCGAGATTTGTTTCTGAGTCTCGGATCATGGCTATTAAGCAGTTCAATCAGGAACCAGAGAGGCCATGCCTCCATTTATATAGCTGAGCCGGAGGTGGTAAACTTTGCTCCAAGTTTTTGGGGTCTGGCCATAGGCACAGCAGCAATTTTGGTGTATCTGAAAGTCTGAAGGCGCCATCAGGCTGCTCATGCACTCACCTCACAGGTACAGATCGACCTGCTGGCGGCACCATACCCTCATACAGAGGCTTCTTGCCCCTGTATTTCTGTTTGCTAGTCTAAACTGAAAGCAAATCTCTCTCACATACACACAGGATACAGAGGCTTCCTTCGCCGATTCCCCCCCCCCCCCCCCCCTTTTTGTTTGCTGATCTAAACTGAAAGCAACTCTCTCACCACAGTAACAGAGTAACAGAGCAGAGACAGAAAGTATCCTCTCAAGGGGCATGAAAGGAGCCATTCCTGTGTTCTCAGGAAGCAAAGGGAGACCCTGGACCTGAGAATCCCATTCACGCACCTGACCTGCTTCCTTGCTTTGTACTAAGGGATGAGAGGTACAGTGGGGAGGGTGGTCGGCCCCATGGGCACACCCCTCACTTCTCTCCCTTCTTAAGGTATCCTGAGAGGAAACAGCAATGGTGCATGCCTGTATCTCCACAGAGGCCTCCTATGGGCAGGACTAATAACCTGACTCAGTTGATCAAGTTGGCAAAAGTGTCCACAGCTGGGGACATCCATTCCAAGTCCTGGGAGTGACTTCCTGAAGGGCATTTATATTTGTCTTTAAAGAAACCCAGGGCGGGCTCAGCAGTGTGATCAGAGAATGATGCGGCGCTGCCCACACACTCCCTCCTCTTCTCATCTCTGAACCCAACAGGCGCTCTGTAGAGACCTAGCTGACAAAGCACGTGGAGCGTTAGTTTTTATATGGGTTCCAGTTGGGAGACCAAGTCACTCAAAAGCCAAACTAGGGCTGTGGAGATAGCATGTATATATTTTACAAGTATGAAGTATTTTCCTTTTTTGTGGTGTCAGGGATCAAACAGGGTCTCACACATGACAATCAACATTATCTGAAGTCTCTGACAAAATAAAAACATTAAGCATCTTTGAGAATATAGGGGGCCAGTCAGATAGGACAGCAGGTAAGGGGGCTTGCCTTGCATGCTGCTAAGCCTGGTTCAATCTGTCATTGCAAATGGTTGGAATCCTGAGCACTGTCAGGAATGATCCCTGAGCACAGAGCCAGAATAGTTGCTGAGAACTGCTGGATGTGCTCCCAACAACAACAAAAAAAATTCAACAAATCTTTTGAGTATAAAATACATAGAAACTACCGGAGATCAACGTGGATTTTAACAAAGGAAAGCTGATTAACCATGAATGAACCTTCCCATAAAGAACTGGAAAAAATTTAAGTGAATAGATTCAGTTGCAATCACGTTAATGATAAAATAATTTGTTTTGTTTAGGGGCTTCCCCAGTGGTGCTGGCAGCCAGCAGGACTGTCTGAGGGACTCTAGGAGGTCACGCAGTGCCAGAGCCGGATCCTGGGTCCTGTGTGTGCAAGACACACACTCTAGCCTTGCAGCATGTACCTATGGCAGAAGCAACCTTGGTTCAAATTCTGGACACGACATATAGTCCCCTAAGCACTGCCAGGGGTCACTGCTGTGCACAGAACCAAGTCCCTGTACACTGCTGGGTGTGACCCACAATGCCCCCAACAAAAGAAAAAATCTTGTTTTATTTCTTTATTGAAATTTATTGTGAGATCAGTGAATTATTAGGGATATGAGCAGGATAAGAAGTCAAATCTCTCTCCCAAGCACCTCTATTTTTTCTGATGGAAGCCATGTCAAAAGCACAAGTCACAATGGTAATGTGATAAAAACCAATCTAAAGGATATCACAAGCTTCTTTTATATTTCAGGTACAAATGTACTTTGTTTTGCTTTGTTCTAAAGTTACACCTGCTCAAGGGTTACTTTTGGCTCTGCTCTCAGAGATAACTCTTGACAGTGCTCGAGGGACCATGCGGGATGCTAGGGATTGAGCTTGAGTTAGCTGCGTGCAAAGCAAGTGCCCTACTCACTGTACAGTTTCTCTGACCCCTACAAATAAAATCTCTTTTAACTGCAAATCTTATTAAGATGGATCTACAGAGAGGTGGGGGGGAAAAAAAAGAACTTTCAATTTTAACGCATTAAAGGAGAAAAAAAGTCAATATATCGGTACATATGCAACTACATGCAAAAGTTCTTAGAATTCTCAACTTCTGTAGAAAATAAAATTTTGTATGTGTACATAAACATGTTTTTAGCATTTGATGACAGTATCTAATGAATGCAGTTACCTCAAAAATAAACTTCTCTTATTACAGGTTCTGCTTTGCAGTGTACAATGATCAAAACAGAGGTCACAAAAATTATTCCATCTCATTTCCTTTAGTGAAGCAGAATAAAATCTTGGTGAAGCAGAGTAAGTTTTTTTTATTGAAAGAAATTTAGAGAAGTGTGTGTGCCTTTCATTTACAGCACTCCATAGTTCCTGTCAGGAGTAATTCTTGAGCAGAGAGCAGGAGTAAGCTCTAAGCACAGCTAGGGGTATGTGTGGGGAGGGCAGGGGGAGAAAGAGGGAGAGAGGGGGAAAGAGAGAGAGAGAAAGAGAGAGAGATAAGAGAGAGAAAAAAGAGAGAGGAGTTAGAGAGAAAGAAGAGAACACCAAGGTTGCAACTACCACAGGCAAAAAGAAACCCAAAATGTCACTATATTTTATTCTTATTACAGCTGCAGTTAAGTGACTTTAGTAAAAGAATATTAGTAAAAGAACTCTGCATGTGATTCTCCAAAAGAATACTCACTAAAGGAATTAATAAATCATATTCATTACTCAACAGAATCCTCCAAAAAAAGAAGAATCCTTCTTCCAACTGTTCTCCATAATTGCAGATCCAATACCATTTAATGCAGGGGCTGAATGTGGGGCAGACACACTCTACGGATTTTGGTATCAGGAGTCAGTCCTGAAACTAAACCCCAGGACACCAAGAGATACTGTATATACAGATCACTTTCTGAAAGTACTTCTTGAAGAGAGTACAGCAGGTAGAGTGCTTACTTTGCAGGCAGCCAACCCAGATTCGATCTTTGTCATCCTGAGTCTGCCAGCAGTGATCCCTGAGTGCAAAGGCAGGTGTAAGCCCTGAGCACCGTTGGATGTAGCCCAAAACGAAACAAAAAGTACCTCTTGCAAAGGTGACAAAGATAGTTGGAAATGATCACTCTGGATAGGAACTGTGTGCTAAAAACAGGTAAAGGAACAAACATGATTACCATTCAGTACCTATATTGCAAACCCCAAAAGGGGCAGAATGGGGGGAGAGAGGGAGAGATTCTATGATTGAAACCCAACCAACCATGAACAGCTTTGTAACTGTGTATCTCATGGTGATACATTAAAAAAAAAAATCTCCTATCTGAGAGTACAGGGTTAAGGCACTTGCCTTGAATGTGGCTGACCCCATAACCCTAAGCACTGCTAGAAAAGACACAGGGACAGGAATACATTCCAGCACAGCTGGGCATGGTCCGAAACCCCCAAATACATAATTTATTAAGTACCTCTTTTCTTGCCTTTTAAGCTGTGTTACATAACTTTTGGTATTATGCTCATGTGTGTTTTAATACTAGGCATAGGCTAGGCTGGCCACCCTGAGAAAGTACATTCTGCTGGGACAGTCTGGGGTACCAGAGAGTACAGGAGGGCCGTCAGGGAGATGGGGGTGATGAGGCACTCAGGCAGGAAGGTCACTGGGAGAGAAAGGGGGCTCGGGATTGGAGTACTTGCAGACTGTCATCACAGAGGAGATGGCAGAGTGGTAAGTACTCTCCAAATAACTAATCTGTCACCACTTCATTTCCGAATTTCTATTAGTGCTTAACTTGTATATATCAAAGTTTCAGCTAAAAAAGATTTTAATAGCATATATATAAAAAGCTCAAAAAGAAGCCAAAGAGATAATACAGTGGATAGTGGATAGGATGTTTGTGCCCAACCTCAGTTTGATTCCCCCACACTCCCTGTGGTCCCCTGAGCCCCATCAGGAGTGGCTCCTGTGTGCAGAGCCAGGAGTAACCCCCAAGCCCTGCTGGGAGTGGCCTTAAACCCCCTCCCCCCAAAAATAAAAAGTTAAAATGTTTAAGATGAAATACTTTTAGTAATCAGTGTATGAATTTGGTTTGGGGGCATACTCTGACAGTGCTCAGGGGCTATTTCTGGTGCTATATTCATGGGGGATTCCCCATGGTGCTCAGGGGACCATCTGTAGTGCTGAGGATTGAACCAGGGATGGCAGCATGCAAAGCAAGCACTTTACCCATGGCACTGTATCTCTGGCCCAATATATGAAGCTTTTATACTTACTACTGAATTCCAACAAAAACAAAGGTGGTCCAGGAGGAAGTTTAACTTCTAGAGGACTCGCCTTGCATGTGTGAAGTACTGCATTTGATCCCTGGCGATATGAAAGAAATTATACATACACATATATCTATGTGTTATATATATATCCCACTGGTCAGAATAATTTCCATAACAATTACATAATTTCAAACACTATCTTCAACAGGGTCAGAAACACACACACACACACCCCTTATTTTTTGAAGCAAATTTTTTTTTTCTAGCACTATTTTCCTTCTTGCTCACAGTCACCTAGGCGCTATTCTTTGAAACCTCATGGCCATCATCCTTCACTAAATGTCCGTCTACAAATTAATTTTTTTGAGACAAATCCCTGGCATACCATTCTTCTGATTCCCACGAAATACTCACTTTTAAGATACAATTGCAGCTGCCCCCCACTGCCAGTTACTGTGTCATCCACGCGCCTTAAAATTCTGTAATCAGCAGCCGCCAGGTGCCGTATCGCATTCAGCACACCCCAGCCAGTCAATACAGACATCCCCAAACACACCCAGGCTGGTTTTGTCGAATGTTTTATTGAGTGTCGACATCTGGAGTACTGTAAAACATGCATTATCTGTAGATTCAAAAAGGAGCAAGCCACATTGTCCTCACTGTCAAATGTGTCAGGCTTGGCATACATGATGGAGATTAATGAAGTATCATGAGAGTAATATGGTTCCTGAAAAGCGCCTACAATTTGGAGTAGGGTTTTAATCATGTGAAAAGCAAAGCTGTTCACATTTAGCAAACTTGCACTTCATCGGAGGTACACAGTATCTTAATTTTAAAACAAAAATAATCTGTTTGTAGAAGATCCATCCCCCCAACTTTATTTGTCCCTTCACTTTTCAGAAATTTTAATTAAAAAAAATCATATGCCTTTTGAAGGTTACACTTTTTATCTGAACAATAAGTACAATTTATTTCTTCTTCGGTTGCTGAGGTGTATTAAATTTGAAGAAGATGATATCTCCATCTTCAACAATATAATTTCTGCCTTGTTGTCTGTACTTTCCAGCAGCCTACAAAAATAGAGAGAAAATGAGTTATTATTAAAAGCAAAACCAAAAATAAACATAAGGTCAATGGTAAGAGTAGATACAAAAAGTATTGCTTGCTGGGTCACATTAACAACAACAACAACAAAAAGACACACATCCCAAAGTATAGGAAGGTATCTAAGTTCAAAACTAGTCTCAGAGAGAAGAAAAGTATTTCTGATTTGGGCAGAACTAGATTTTCCATATATACATAATCATAATGTATTCTCCACTAAATTGTTGGTATATAAATGTAATTATACCAATATCATTAAGTTTCATTACACGCTGTTTATGGTACATTCTGATGTGTCTGCAAACATCTAGCAAGTCACTGTAACAAAACAGATCAAACCATGCGGGGGGAAGACTACAGAACTAGTCTAAAGCTGTTTTATTTGCTTACTGGTAACACTGGCTATGTACCCCCACCACCACCATCAAGAAAAAGAGTCTACTGCAAAGAAAACAAACTATTATTAACTGTAATGTACATATTTAAAATGATTTCCTTTTCATTTAGAAATGTATTCTGAAGAATGGTCAAAGATAGAGGCATCAAGAAACCATCATGCAGTTTATAGACTAATGGCCTCAGTTACTAGCAGACTCCAACAGGTTGGGGCTGCAAAGACATTTTTTTCACTTGTAAATTAAGTCAGCAAAGCAACTGATTCCACCTGCTGGTACGCAGCTAGAGATGTGCAATGCACCAGTAATCCCAAGGCAAATAAGCAGGGATTCCAGAGATGCAGACTCAGCCTGGTGCATGGTAAACACACCTCCCCCAGGGCATAATGGGCTCTGCGTACACATCTATGCACACCCCACATGCAAGTGCCATGCTGTCTGAGGCCCAACGGTCCCCCAATGAGAACTTCATCTTTTTGCATTTCTAAAACTGCACTTCCAAAAGACCTGTTAGAATGTTTCTAGAATACAAAACCTTGACTAACAAAGTTAGTCCTTCCTTTTGAATATATTAATAAGAATATTAAAAAATGAAATCCTACTTATCAGAAACCAACAGTAATGAAGATCATACATCTGAGGTTAAAATGAACAAACCAGATCACAGAGCCAAAATAAACATTTTCAGCAATACATACAAAAACTTTTACCTACAAGCAGTATGTGCTATTAAAATAAAGCCAATTTTTAAAGAGCCAAAATAGAGGCTGGAACAATAGTACATGGTTCTGGTTTTGCATTTGGCCGACCCTGCATGCCTTATGGTCCCCTGAGCCCCACCAGAAATGATCCCTGAGCCAGGAGTAAGCCCTAAGCACCATCAGGTGTGGCCCCCAAAAACAAAATGAAAAGCAACAATACCCTAACATTTTAAAAGGCACATGCACACTTATATGATTTTTGTAAAGATGTGTGATGTACGAAGGCTATTTGCTACTTTTTTTTTTCAAGAATCTAAAGCCCAAGGTTATAAAACAATATAGACAACACATATCCAATACATATTGAGGTGACATATTAATGTAAGTTTATATACTTTGTTACCACTCAAGTTTACTATTAATTAAGGGTGACAGTGTTCCTTTAAATTCTCCTGAGACCATTTAATCCATTTCCACTGCTATCAGAAACACTGGTTGGAGAAAAAAATCAATACCCATTTGTGAATCTTGAGTATGTATTAAACAAGACACGTCTAACCAGTTCATTTGCACTTGAAAGCAGCCATCTGTAGAAGCCAGCTTTGCCTAAGCAGATATGATTGCTAATAATGTGATATCCCTGTAGACTACAAAGCCCACACAGAGCTATTCAGTATATAGTTCACAGCACTGGCATTAAATTAGTTATGCTGCAATGGCGTTAGAAACACACACACATACACATATACACAATCTTGCTCTAAACCTAAACCTACTTGAAAATATGCAAGTAAATATTTGGTGAATAAGACAGCATAATATAGCAATTGATAAATGTCCTATTTTTACTTGGGAGTTCAAAATTGGAAATACTAGTCTTAGAGATTAAAAATCACATAAAATACTAAATGGGGTTCTAGGCTGAAAACTCAGAAGTCGATCTTTTCCAGCTCACAGTATAAAAGCTCCCAATTAGTGGTGAGCATTTCAATAAGCAGGAAATACTATTTTACTCCATATTATAAAGTAACACTATTGTGTTTAAGAAAGAGTTACAATTTATATCTTTTAAGTTTATTATAACATAAACATCTATTAAGAACTGGTAAAATGATCTTATATGAGAATACAAAAAAAGCATCTGCTGAATTCTAATGGAAAAAATATTTATATCTTTTTGTTGACTTTTGGGGCCTGCACCTGGCTGAGCTCAGGGCTTACTCCTGGCCTTGTGCTCAGAGGTCACTCCTGGCAGGCTTGGAGGACTATGTGGGGTGTCGGGAATCAAACCTGGATAAGCTATGTGCAAGGCAAGAGCTCTACTTGATGTACTATTGCTCAGCCCTGGAAAAATGTTCTATTTTTAAGAAAAAATATACACTAATATGATGTTGAAAAACAATCAGATTTTAAGTTCAGTTAGTACTTAATTATTAATATTTGCATACCTGTCAATATAGATGATGCCACTGAAATTACTTTGTTTAGTTGTAAACTTTTCCACTATTTAAAAAGAGTAAGGTTCTCTCTCACTCCACTGAGCTAATTATATACTGAGGTTAAAAGGTTTAAAATTTAAAAGGTTAAATCCCCTTCTTGGATTCCAAGAGTTCTATTAAAATCTTATTGTTCAGAATGATCATTTCAAAAATAACAAGGACAATAAACCAAACATAAAACACAGTTTTTGGCCTTTATTTCAAATTATGATAAAGTAAAGGTTAAATCCTCCAGTATGTTCTGTGGAAGTCCTCAAATATTAAAGACAATGAAGTATTCCCATAACATGTCTGCTTAAACACTTCACCTAATGATTAGAGAAGATATTCTGCCTAGATTTCATTAAAATCCAACAGCCAAATGAAATTAAAAATCATTTATCACTCATGTATAACAATGCTTCACTATTAGTGGCTGCAAATCAAATCAAATCACACTTATTAGCTAAAATAAAGCACAACTTTGGACCTGCCCTCTAGTGTTGAGAAAGCAAATCAAATTCTCAAAGAACTTAAAAAATATTATCAGAAAGTTTCAAGACAAGTTTTTATTTAACCAAAATTCCTGTGTCCATCCTTGAATTAATGATAAGGTTATAGATGCTACTTCATGTATACTTTCCAAAATTCAGTTTCAAGAAGGATAATTTTCACTGGTCATCAGTGAACAGATTCAAATAAATTATGTTATTTATAATTAGTTAAAACTAGTTTGTTTTTGTTTTGGTTTAGAAAGATACTAAATTACATAAACACATTTTAAAAACAATTTAAGATCATATAAACATCCACAGCGAAGACCCCAAGCCCTAATGACATCATTATTTTATTTTGGACCACATGGTTTATAGCTGTTGTTCATCTGATCATGAGTCTCTACACTCTACATCGGTAAAAATGGTAATAGATGAAAACTAGATAATACAATTACCTTGACCGCATTTTCAGAACCTTCTTCTTTAAAATCTTCGTATTTCATTACTTCAGCCATAATGAATCCTTTTTCAAAATCCGTGTGAATCTTTCCTGCAGCTTGAGGAGCCTTCGTCCCTTTCTTTGAGAAGAAAGACCAGAGAAAACTAATTGCATTTAAAATGACTGATTGTAAGCGTGGAGTTTCCTTTCTCTGATCTGCAGTTGGGCTCGACCTAAACTCAGTTCAGACATCAGTTACGATGTCAGGTGTACAATTAGCACATTTTCAATCCTGGGCACTACCTGGGCAGCAGATTCAGCACAAACAGACCAGGAGATATTAAAGAAGCATAGCTTTGTTTTTCCTAACAATCATCCACAGTTTTATTGATTTAGACATAGTGTTCAGGTTTGGGTGTAGATTTCATTTCGATTTTCTATTCTTTACAGTGGAAGAAAAAAAAGGATTTTAAAGTAACTTTCAAGTTGAATTATCAAAGGTTTTTTAAAAAAGATAAAAGGGCCTTTTAAAAATCTGGCTTATCAAAAGAACATAAAAATCAATACATAAAATGACATTTTATGGCATTTCCAACAAATCATTTAATGCATGCTCAATAAATAATTTTTAAATTCCGATAAAATTTTAATACTTTTTTTTTTGAAAGGTAGTGGTGCATTGACACATTTAGGATGACTAGTACATCCTGCCTTAAGCATCATGAAGGAAAATTCAAACTGATCCAGGATGAAAAATATCTTATAATTACCCTGGATGTTAAATTACAAGGACATACATCCAGACACATATAAGCATGGAAAGAAATCTGAGAAATAATGGTGACCTAAAGGCTGCTTAATAAAGCATGTTAAAGTGATAAGGAGTCTGACACTACATAGCACAGTTTTTACAATAAAAGATGTATTGGGTTAATATGGCTAGTCACTGATGCTTACCTGACTAAATATCTTAGCACATTAAATCATGGATACTTACAATCAGTCTCAAGATAAACCAGCTTTCACATTTTCAAGCCCAGAATATGTTTACTTTTCTGCTGCACATACTTAAGTTTAGGAGTTGTAAGGCCTTATAAAATTAGGCAAAATAAATTGTGGCAATTTGTTTATCAACTCAAATTTGCTTTGACATTATGTTGTAAGTCTATATAAAAGGACCTTGGCTAGAAGTCAATCAAACATATTTTTACAAAGGAGAGAGGCGATAAAAGAAGAGTGAACCTCACGTTTACACAAAGCATTTAACATTATGTTGAACTGCCTCCAGGTTCCTTCCCATATTAAATAAAAATAAATGTAAAAATAAATTATAGTAGTCAGTGAAAATAGAAATCATAGCAACGCTAAAATTTATCATATAGCAGATATGAAAAAAATAGTAAGAGATCAAATAAGATAATAAAAAGCATTTCTAAAAGTTCGACATGATTTTTATTACTCAGTAACACTATTTGGAACCACATTTATTTCAAAAATTTTCAATGGTACTTTATTACAATATATTTACATTTAAAAGCAAGCCATTACAGTTCACTTTCTATTGTCCGCTGGGAATAAATTAATCATTCTTTCTGATCATAATAAGTATCTATTAATATTTAAAATACAATATCACATTTTAAAAGAAAGATTGAAGATTTTCATTGCATAAAATAAACACTACATCTATGAATTCAAATAAAAAAGGGCATAAATACTACATACTGAGTTTAGCTCTTTGAGCCCAACTGTGTATCTATGAAGAGCATAATGATGTCATATTGCTTTTATTGCTGAAAATGTAATCTGAGAAAAGCAAAGGAGGAAAGAACCACCCGCAACCCAAACAAACTTAGCGAATACAAAATGAAAAGCAACATCAATTTCACTGCAGACAAACCCAGTCACACAGATTAAGCAAGCACAATACTGGTGCGTCTTATCTCTGACCACAGGAGGAGGGTAGACAGATTCTACAGGATGAAGAAATTCAGACTATGTAATAGGCAGAATCAATTGTTACCTGCCTCAATCAATGCCGCTCCACTTTCACTGTTCAGCAGCTCACAAATAATTAAAGTTATCCTGGACAAAAACCTCATCTGTAATGACTAGCTAACCGCCACCATGACAAACTTCAAAGTCAGTGATATCAATCTGAATTCAATAGTGTGGAACTGGATATAGCTGATGAATAAGTATGAATCTTACCCTGATGGTCCATGCACGCACTTCATCTGGGCCTGCAGTGAAAAAGTATTCTAGTTGGAGTGCTGCAAACCCAGCCTTAATGATCTTTGGCAAAGCGCTGAAATAAAATGAAACAAATTCACTCAGCATATAAGTTGACTGTGCTAGAGATCAGTATAGAGCTAAAATTATTCATTTCAAGCAGAAACTGTTAAAGAACCATAGTAGTAAATGACCTTTCATCTCTCAAAATACCTTGAAGTCAGAGAGCAAATAGCGACTGCTCAAAAGTCCTCTCTGAAACTGGTTTTAATTGTGTTCATTTGAACAGATAGATCACTTTGAATTGTTAATATTAAAAAGGAGAAGAAAAACTAGATCTACTGATTCTGTTTTGTCCAAGATTGTTTCCAAGAACACAGGTCACGGAAGCAAAATCACCTGAATGAAATCTACAGCTTAAACAATATATTACTGTTACTCTGAAAAAAATTAAGGCAACTGATTCATCCCTTCCCTTCCCCCACTGAACATGACGAAAGAGTTTTGGCGATCATTCCTTCTCAAAAATATACATAACTAATACCTATGTTATAATTAAAACACTGTACGGAGATGACAGATGACAGTTAAAAACTTAATTTAAAATAAATCTTTTCACTCTGTCTCATGGTAAAGAAAGGAGAAGATTCCCTCTTTATAATGGTAATTACTCTGTCATTTATTATTCTATCAGCGCAAGCAATTAAATTACTGCAAGGAAATAGTTGATAATAAAGTGTAGGGAAAATGAATGCTAATTAACCTTTGTGTCATGTTCGCTTCCAGATACTTCTGTCTCTCCTCAGCACTCAATTCTTGCAACTTGAGTTCCAAGGCCCCACTAAAAGGAATGACCAAGGCACCTGGGTCATACTTGTCCACCCACTCTTTAATTTTTATCAACCTGTAGACAAAAAAGGGCACAACATTATCTTGTAGTGCATGCATGACTGTACCACATTCATTATTATCAAGTAGCACATACATATTCATAAGAATTGCACGGTTTTATGATGCCATCTTTTTGTGTATAGCTTTCCAAGGTCAAGGCATTAACAGGCAGCAATTGCTTCAGGTATACGCCATAATATTTTACTGTAATCTAGTTTTACTTTAGCATATCAGCTATAGGAACCATTAGATAAATATTTTAAAACTTTTTAAAGTTATACCAAATTGCTCAGTATTAACACCTGTGCCCTTGAGTAAATCTCAATTCCATGATTATTTTGATTTACAAAGTAAAATTTTAAAGAGCAAAAATATAAAGTTCTATTTGTACTGTACAGTAGTAATTATACTTAACAGTGCCAGCCAATTTTGAAGGCTCTGTGGCAAATAGATAATCTAGATAATCTGCCTCATCTAGAATTTATAATTCTGGCTAGTTTTAACAGGGTAGATTTAGCAAATCAAAATAAACATTCCTAGAAACACAGATATATAAACCTGGATGGTCAAGAACACACTGTTCTTATGAACCTTTCTTTTGTAGAATCATGATTAATAGAACCACAGAGGAAATAAATTCCTTTAATTGCAAAAGTGATTAGAAAGCTAAGCTGGTTAGGAAACTGATACCAAAGTGACTCCCCCCCCCCCCAAAGCAATGGAGTATTTTGGCAAAGCAGAGGTTAAATATATATGAAATAAGCGAATGAACATATTAACCAACTTCGATCCTTCCAGTCTGCTGGTTTTTTATTCCTTGGCTGGTCACTGAAACAAAATCTCAGTTTCCACATCTATAAAAGTGGAAGTAATATGGGGTCAGAGTGACGTACAGTGGGTAAGGCATTAGCCTTACCCACTGTGCACGTGGCTGGCCTGACCTGGGTTCTATCCTCCCACCCTATATGGTCCCCTAAACCCATCAGAAGTGATCTCTGAGTGCAGTTAGGAATAAGCCCTGAACACAGCTGGGTGTGATTCCCCCTCCCCAATCCCATTCCCTGAAGATAACAGCACATATAGAACCTTAAAACAGCAGTGCCTGGCTAAACAAATAATTACCAGTAGTTACTTCCATTAATTTTTGCTCTCAGATAATCAGCAGAGATGTTTCTGGCTCAGAATCAGGTTTAAAACAGGCTCAAAACAGAGTTCGCAAACACATTAAAAATTCTGTGTATACTGTATTCTTATAATATAGTTCTACTGGCAAAATAAAAATAAACGCAAAAGCACCCCCTCCCTCCAAAAAACCCGATAGAAATCCTTTAAATAATCAACGTAAATATCTCTTTAGGGAAAAATAAACATAAGAACATAACTGCAAATTCATCAACACCTATCAAAGAAAATGAAGGGGGATCAGAGTTATTAGAAAATCAAGAATATGGCCTACTGAGTAGAATTTACGGTGGGATAAGGGAATGAAAAAGCCACACAATAGTTTGCACATGTTTATTACACATGGTTAATCTATAATTTTCTTATTTAATACTTTGGCAGTGGTTTTTGATCTTCATTTTTTTTCTCCTTTTGATCACATCCTAAAAAATCCTAATATTTTGTTTAGAATAAAGTATGTGTTCTTTAAAGCATAAAATCCAAAGGGGATAATTTATTCCTACCCAATTGTTTTTTTCTCTGTCAGCCCAGACTTCCAGAGGCGAGCTCTAAGGTTAGGAGTCATGTAACAATGCAGGATGTCAAACACCCCATGCCACGCCTTTGGGCTGTCTCCCCAGTTCCCAGTCTCCCCAGTTCCCAGTACAGGTATTTTCTTATCGGATTATGAAGGACGGTTGAAGGAAAAAAGAAAATTTTAACTTGATAACTTGTGTCTAGTAGTAACAGTACAAGATTTTGTGTTCTTCATAGACTTACAGTATTCAAATGAAACTTACAGTATTCAAATGAAAAAATTCTATGTATACTGTATTCTTACAATACAGTTCTACTGGCAAAATAAAAATAAAAACAAAAATTTTAAAATGTTATCATTAATGGTTTAGTTGTACATTATACAACTCAGAACCACATTTGTAATTTAAAAAAAATCACATACAAATACAGATTCAAACAGACTCATGTGAAAAGATAATATGAGAATACATATACATTTAATTTCATAAATAGAGTTAATACTAATAAAACTAGTACTGTAATCAAACAACAAGATAAGAAATAATTACCTTGGCTAAAACATCAATTCTGAACAATAGTTCTACCCTGTCATTTGAACAGCCTTTCCTGCAGGGTCTTCAGAGGGATTATTTGCATTCCTCAGGTGTTCTATTGTACAATTCAGATGAATAAAGACTTACAAATCATTCCTCTACCGCCAATGTGAGACTTTGATCTGGTGAATACACTATTGTACCTTAACTATAATTGGCAAAAAACCTGACAGTGTAGAGCATCACAAGCTTAATAACAAAGGAGAATATCTCAAAGTGTTGACAGATGATCTTCATAATGCAGAAGCAGAGCTGGTACATTTTGCAATAAATGAGCACTAAGGTCTAAAGGTCTCTAAAGTGACTGACATCAGACCTGCTACAGCCTCACGAAAAGAAAAAGGTATGAGAGCCCTCTCCGTCAAGTGAGTTAGGCTCTCTGCCTGCAAGCTTCACTTCTGTGACTTTCACTGTCACAGAAAACACAGGAAGATGAAAAGTGAGGTAGGTTCTTTGGTCGTCTGCTTCACTTTTGTGACTTTTACTATCAAACGAAAGTGAGAAATGTCCCAAGCGATTTTTAATTACATAGCTGAAACAAGACCAAGGGTAATTTGGGGGGGGGGGGGGGGAAGAGGAAAGACATTCGAGATTATAAACTGCAAAGCATACAGTAGGTCTGAGAGTTACAAAAGTGAGATAATGAGGCCAACATCACAAGTTTGAGCTCCACTGGAGCCAGTTACCTTTTGCGAAAAAGTCCATCTATTCTATTGCTACAAACTATACATACCCCAAACTATAGCTGGTCATGGGTACTACTCTAAAAGACAGTGGAGGTGGGTGGCTGATACACTGGTGATGGGTGTAGTGCAGAGACACTGAATTCCCGAAACACTGCTATTAAGAGTATTCTAAGGGCTGAAATGATAGCACAGCGGGTAGGACACCTTGCACGCGGCTGACCTGGGTTCAATTCCCAGCATCCCATATGGTCCCCTGAGCACCGCCAGGAGTAATTCCTGAGTGTAAAGCCAGGAGTAACCCCTGTGCATCGCTGGGTGTGACCCCAAAAGCAAAAAAAAAAAATTATTCTAACACATAATGCTTAACTCAAAAAAAAAGAGAAGAAAGTGTGCTATTGATATATATGATATATAGAAAATTTAAGTTGAGCTTGGTACCAATCTGAGGAAAATAATTTCAAGTATAGGGGTTGGAGTAATAGTGCACTGGGTAAGGTTGATTGCCTTACAAGTAGCCCACCTGGGTTCAAGTCTTGGCACCACATATAACCCTTTGCTGTGCCCCCATTCCAACAAAAAACAGACCAAAAAAAAAAAAAGGATTTTCAAGTATGCTGTCAAATAATAATCCCCAATATGTTAGCAAATGTCTGAAGAAAACTACCCAGGTATTAATGATCAAGATAACAATGATGTTATAGAATATCAAATTATATGATGAAATAATAATAGATTCCAAAAAAAGTCAAAATACAAAGACTTTCTTAGTATTCATTTTGAAAATTCAGATAAACAGATTATATCTTGATAAGGGGCTAGGGCCATAATTCGATGAGTGAGAATGAAGAGTAACTGCCAATGATTATATTTTTTTCCTCCTAGTAGTAATTCCTAGCAAGAAGGGAAAACAGACAGTTTTAAGACTTAAAAAGATGAGGCCTTGAGAGAGACTGGGAGGCTGTGATCAGTCACATTCTTTAAAATTCCATTTAAAAGATCTATCTGTTCTTTTGTGCTAACAACTTTTCTATTTTTTAATGTTTTTTTTTGGGGGGGTGCGGGGACCGGGAGCCACACCTGGTGGTGCTCAGAACTTACTCCTGGCTCTCTGCTCAGAAATCACTCCTGGTGGTGCTAGGGATAGAACCTGGGTCGGCCACATGCAATGGTTTACCTGCTGTACTATCTCTCCAACACTTGTAACACTTTATTCTTGTTTAATGAATTTGCCCCTCTTAGTATTTTAAAGCAATTAATGAGAAGCCCTTTCATCTTGCTTGAGTTAGTTCTAGTTTCTTAGTTCTAGCTTTTCCCTGTTCCATCTGTTATCTGCCAACAGCCTCATGATGGCTGATGCCTATGCACGTACTGTGCAGTTATATCTGTGATCATTTGGCTGCAAGAGTTATACTCCAAAGGAGCCATGGTCCACAATGAGCTGCATCTAAGGAGTTGAACCATGGCCATTTCTTTTACGGAGAGATCCACAGAGCGTCTTGGCTTTGGATCATTTTTAAATTTTTAGGCTTGGTTCCCCTGCCACCCCCACCCCACCCAACCCTGCCACCACTCCAATAGATTACTGATGATGCAATATACACAGTTCCCTCTCCTCACCAGTAAACATAAGGAAAACATGTGTTCTGAAGTCCCTGCAGTGTTAAAAAGATTTCAGATTCACAGTGAAAATAATCAACCAGTCAAGGCGGTATTACAATAGTTTCTTCCTCTGTAAGATATAATTATGCCTTTTAATTTTTTAAATTTAAGTTAAAATTTAAATTTAAATTAAAAAATTAAATTAAAAAATGCCTTTTAAATTTTAGTAAGCCTCAAATTTACAAGAATCTCCCACCTGGCAATGCTCAGGGCTTACTGTGCACAGGGGACCTTATGGGATGCCGGGGATCAAACCTGGGTTGGCAACATAAAAGGCAAATGCTCTACGTGCTGTACTATCTTTCCAGCCTCACTACTCAAAGGTTTCCTAAACGGACAACAGGTGGGTAAATTCTTAGCTCATAAGCTGTGATTACAGGTGCTGATTAGGGTCTCCTTAGCCTTATTGTACTCATCTGCAAACTAGTCTAGGTCAGTAGTTTTCAACCTATTCTGGGTTCCCTAGATTGAAGGGACTCCTAAGATGTTAGGAGGGAGAGTGTGAAAGGCAGGAGTGGAGAAGGACAGGAAGTGGGTGGGCTTCTAACACTCTTATTTTATTCAGAGTTACACCATTCTTTTCGGAGGGGGCCACATCTGGCAGAGTTCAGGGCTTACTCCTGGCTCTGCACTCAGGAATCACTCCTGGTAGGGCCTGGGGAATCATATAGGGTACTGGGAGACTGAACCCAAGTCAGCTGTGTGCAAAGCAAATATCCTACCCACTGTACTAAGGCGCCAGCCCAGTGAAAAGAAACTTTCAAGTTATGGCCACAAATTTATTTTCAGCACCTCTTAAATAGTTCTGATAAGCAGATGCTCAGATAATGCTGGCTGGATCAAGGAATAGAAATGAATTAAACTGAAATTTAATCTACAAAACACTAGGAAGGTGAACATTCAAATGTGATTCTTACAGAGGTCAGTTACCACTCACTATCAGAATCCATCTTTAGACAGGAGTGAGCCAGAGACGACTTGACAGATGGATATTGGCTAGTATGATGATGAAGAATCATACCAACAGAACCTGGGGGAAGCATACCAAAATTAGGTAAAACTGTGCAAACAAAAATCCTTATTACAGTAGGGTTTTCATTCCCAAGTTAAACCTGTGGCTTGGACTAAAGAATTTCACTGTCTGTAATAAACACCAAGCCACTACTAACCACCTCAAAATGGCGACACGACACAGATGGTACATCACTGTGAATGCACCAAGAAAAGCACCTCAAAGCTTTCCCAAAACCTTCAAAGTTACTATTATAATCTGTGTTCACACTGAGTGGGCACAAGTAGAGTAAATGGATAGATTTTTTTTTAATACACTAGAGAACTGTTTCTCAAAATAAGTTTTTATTAACCCAAGACACAAGAAATCTGTTAGTCTAAAAGCAGGATTTACAATGAATTTACACAGTATATACTCTAAGAACCACTGTTTTTCTTTTTCTTTGTTTTAGGGCAACACACCCAGCTGTTCTCAGGGGACCCTCCAGAGTGCAAGGAATAGAACTGGATCATTTGCTTGCAAAGTAAGTGCCCTACCTGCTATACTCTGTCTTTAGCCCCTATTTTCCAAATTTAATTTTATTTAATTTTAAAAAACAAGGGCTACTCGGGCTGCAGTAATAGTACAATGGAGAGGGTGTCTGCCTTGCATGTGGCTGACCCGGGTTTGATCCCTGGTATCCCATATGGTCCCCTGAGTACCACCAGGAGTAATACCTGAGTGCATAGCCAGCA
Organism: Sorex fumeus; assembly: GCF_029834395.1. Lineage (NCBI taxonomy): Eukaryota > Metazoa > Chordata > Mammalia > Eulipotyphla > Soricidae > Sorex > Sorex fumeus. The sequence goes on from NW_026606066.1 coordinate 26,975,959, forward strand.
GTAACCGCTAAGCATCACCAGGTGTGACCCAAAAAGCCACCCCCCCAAAAAAAAATTAAAATAAGGGCTACTCCTGGCGGTGCTTGGTTCAGCAAGGTAGACCTAATGGTTTAGAACTGAACAGGGGGCAGAGAGGCGTGCAACTTCAACTCTGGCAGTAACTGAACTTAGTGCTTTGGCATACAGTAGGCACGTATGAGTGTCATCACTGGAGCCATCTCTCTGGTACCGAGTCACCATTTTTTAATCTCTTCCCTTTCTTTGCAATTTCTTATACTAGATTTAGGAATACTTTGTAATTAGAACTGTCATGAGGTATGAAACCAATACTTGCAGCTTGAAACTACCAAAACATAAATTTAGAGCTAGAGCCACAAGCCTCAATTTAAAGATCATGGGTGAAAAATGTGGAAGGTGGAGCCAGAGAAATAGTACAGAGGTTAATGGGCATGTCCTGAATGTGGCCAATCTCAGTGTGATTCCTGGCACCCCATGGTCTGCTAAACACCACTGAGGCACACTAACTCCAGGCCTCTTGAGTACTACTTGGAAGTTGCCCAACCCAGTGAAAAATACAAGTAAAATAAAATATGTTGATAAAATGTGAACAGTATTAAGACAAGAGACTTTTACATTCACACTGCTTAAGAAGAGGAAGAAAGTTAGAAGTCTACCTTTGAGGGACAGAGGATTACACAACGGGTAGAGAGCTTGCCTTGCATACAGCCAACACAGGATCAATCTCCACCATCACATATGTTCCCAGAACCCTGCCAGGAATGATCCCTAAGCCCAGAAACAGGAGTAAGCCTTGAGCACTGCTGCATGTGCACCCGCCCCACCCGCCCCAGCAATCGACATAAAATAAAGACTATCTTTCATACCTTGGGAGAACTGGAGAGAAGATGCTTGTGAATGAGAGCATGTATGGGGTTGGGTGGGGAGCAGACACTGAAATTCATGTTATATGCAGTGTTCCACAGAAACATGGCACCATAAAGATGACAAACACTGCAGCACCAATTTTTCTTTTTCATTTTTTCTTGAGATTGGTCAAGTTTGAGAAAGGCCTGTAACAATAAAAACTAACCTGATAGGAGGAATACATTCAACGAAATAAGTGCACTATGCAAAATCTAGAAAGGAAGACGAATTGCCCTCCAAATTCACCACAATCCTTATCAACACTTCAGCTTTTCATTTCTTTTGTGCAGAAATGAAAAGCCCATCCTAAAGTACACGGGGAAAATTGTTGATAGCTAGGACAATTAGAAAAAAAGAACAGAACCAGAAGATGAAATATATGAAAATACATTTCATATATTTATGAAATATCATAAATCGTAGTTTTATGATATATTTCAAAACATATCATAAAACTACAAAACAGTAACCAAGCCTATGTGGCAGTGGCATTAAGGTTAGACACACAGACCAACAGACTACAACTGAGAGTTCACATTATCTATGACAACTGCTTAAACATTTTTTTAAAAAACTGGAGTAAAACCACATAATATAACATTGACCATTCTAGGCGTTGGAGAGAAAGTACAGTGGCTAGAGTGCTAGCCTTGCACACAGCCAATCCAGGTTTGATTCCCAGCACTCCATGAGGTTCCCTGAGCTCCGCCAGGAGTGATCCCTGAGTGCAGAGCCGGCAGTAAGCCCTGAGCACCACTGGGCACATGGACCCCCAAAAACCAAGAAAAAGACCATTTCACTTTATAATGTACAGTTTGACAGTGTTAACTATATTCAAACTCTTGTAAAAGATTTCCAGAATTTCATCTTGTAAGACTGAAATGTCCTACCCATTCAATATCACCTCCTGTCTCTGTCCCAACCTCAGGCAACTATTACTCTGCTTTCTCTTTCTTTCTTTCTTTCTTTCTTTCTTTCTTTCTTTCTTTCTTTCTTTTTTTTGCTTTTTGGGTCACGAGGTATAGGGGTTACTCCTGGTTCATGCACTCAGGAATTACTCCTGGCGGTGCGCGGGGGACCATATGGGATGCTGGGAATTGAACCTGGGTTGGACACGTGCAAGGCAAATGCCCTACCTGCTGTGTTATTGCTCCAGCCCCACTCTGCTTCCTTTTTCTATAAACCTAACTACTTAAAACAAAACACTTTAAAAAAAAAAAAAAGGCCTGGAGCAATAGTATATATAATAAGTGGGGTGCTTGCCTTGTACACAGCCAGCCCAGGTTCAATCCCTGGCACTCCATATGGTCCCCTGAGCCTGCCAGGGGTGATCCCTGAGTACCACCAGGTATGGCCCCCAAACAAAACAAAATAAAATTTAATTACAGTTTAGGTAATGTGGTCATGATACTGTTTCAGTTTATGGTACTGATATGTAAAGTCACTGCATCTTACCTCAACTTTACGACCATAATCTTTTAAGTAGAACTTGAGTTTTGTCTTATGATTATTTCACTTGGCATGAGGCGCTGGAGAGTCTTTATCTGTTACAGAATGACAGATAGTAATTGTCTTTCTTTTTACTTATTCCATCCCACCTCTCTCCCCCCTAGGGGGTGGTGAGGGACTTGATGATGCTCAGGGATCACTCCTGATGGTGCTTAGAGGAACCATACCTGGTGATGACAGCGATCAAGACAGAACAGCAGTATAGAAGGAAAGTGTTCTGGCCCCTCACCTTTACTTTTTTTTTTTTTTTTTTGCTTTTTGGGTTACACCTGGTGATGCACTGGAGTTACTCCTGGCTCTTCACTCAGGAATTACTCCTGGTGGTGTGCCTCACATTTACTTTTAAATTTATTATATTATTTTTATTATTGGTCTTGAGATCACACCTGGCAGTGCTCAGAGGACAATGCAGTGCTGGAGATCAAACCTGGACTTCCTGCATCCAAAGCCTGCTTTCAGCCCCTTGAGCTATCTTGCTGATCCAGAATTTCCTTCCTTTTAAAGCTGAGTAACAGGTCTAGAGGAACTGGACAGTTCAGAACATCTGCCTCAAAGGCATATGGTCATGAGTTCAAATCCAGGTTCTCACATGCACCATGTTCCATCAGGCAGCTCTCTTGTCTGTGACCTCCCTACAACTGTGAGTGATTTATGGTCACTTCACAGCCAGGTGTGTACAAACCACATTTAAAAAAGGGGGGGGGGCACTTCAGTGGGCAGTGGAATTGAAAAAAAAATTGTGGGAGTGCCTTGTCCATGAAGTGTGACTTCTGATGAGCATGTGTGCCAGCACCACAGCAACTCAGGACACCTGGGCCTCAACTATGAGTGGTCCCTCCAGGGAGGACGTGTTCAAGTACCAAAAGAAAAGGAGTGCAAGGCTCAGGCGGTACCACTGCTCAAGGATGCATGTGCCCAAGGTGCACCACTGGCAGATAAGCCCTACTCATACAGCAGCAACACGGAAGGGAAGTTCAGGGAGAGGATATACAATGAAACTCACAAAAACCAAGCGAGTAATATGTTATTGTCTGTCTGCCACACACTACTTACACCTTCAATTACAGATAAGCATGCAGCGGCTTCCCATGTGACGGCCGTGAGCAGTGTCACACAAACCTGGGGTCGGAGTGTCTGTCTGCCTCTCTCTCTCTCTCTCTCTCTCTCTCTCTCTCTCTCTCTCTCTCTCTCTCTCTCTCTCTTGCTTTTTGGGCCACACCCAGCGATGCTCAGGGTTGATACTTTGCTCTGTACTCAGGAATTACTCCTGGCAGTGCTAGGGGGATCATAAGGGATGCTGGGGATAGAATCATGGTTAGGCGCATGCCCTACTGGATGTACTAGCACTCCAGCCCCCGGTCTGAGTGTCTCTTGCTGGCAGTTCTTTTCCATGTGGGCCCTGAAGTGCGGTTTTTGGACTCAAAGGTGATCCTGCTGAGATTTTCTGAGAACCTGCATAACGTTTTCCACAGTGGTCCTACTATACACATCTCCACATCGCGGGCACATTTCTTCATACTCTCACCAGAATTTTTTTTTTTTTGGCTTTTTGGTTCACACCCGGCGATGCACAGGGGTTACTCCTGGCTTTGCACTCAGGAATCACTCCTGGCAGTGCTCAGGGGACCATATGGGATGCTGGGAATCGAACCTGGGTTGGCTGCGTGCAAGGCAAATGCCCTACCCGCTGTGCTATCACTCCAGCCCCTCACCAGAATTTTTGGTTGTTGTTGTCTAAGTGATATTTTTTTTTAGTAGCCACCCAATTAGGTATAAGATGGCTGAACTCTACTATCATTTTGATTTGCATTTGACTTTCATATGCCTGCTGGCTACTTTGGAGAAAGGCTTGTTCAAGTCCTCTGTCCATTTTTCAACTGGGTTATTTGTTGAAATCGTGCTTATATCATGGTCAACTGATTGCTTATTTTTTAAAAAATTGGGGGTGGGGTCGGAGCGAGAGAATAGTGGGTAGGATGTTTGCTTTATAATGCCAACCCATGTTTGATACCTGACATCCCATATGATTCCTGTGCTAGTAGTTAACTCCTGAGTGCAGAGACAGGAGTAACCCCTGAGCATCACTGGGTGTGACCAAATGGCAAAAAAAAAAAAAAAAAAAAAAGTGGAAAAAAAAATTGGGGAGGGTGGATTTGGGACACACCTGGCAGTGATCAGGGGCCCATATGTAGTGCCAGGGATCAAACCAGTGTCAGTTACTATCTCTCTAGCCCGGTCAAATTATTATAGCTCAGGCCTTCCCGTTGATCGTCGATTTGCTCGAGCGGGCCCAGTAACGTCTCCATTGGAGACTTTGTTGTTACTGTGTCTGGCATATCGAATACTCTCGGTAGCTTGCCGGGCTCTCCGAGAGGGGCGGAGGAATCGAACTCGGGTCGGCCATGTTGGCCGCTTGTAAGGCGAACGCCCTACCCGCTGTGCTATCGCTCCAGCCCACATAAGGTAAAGGTAAAGGTAAAGGCCCTCCCGTTGATCGTCGATTTGCTCGAGCGGGCCCAGTAACGTCTCCATTGGAGACTTTGTTGTTACTGTGTCTGGCATATCGAATACTCTCGGTAGCTTGCCGGGCTCTCCGAGAGGGGCGGAGGAATCGAACTCGGGTCGGCCATGTTGGCCGCTTGTAAGGCGAACGCCCTACCCGCTGTGCTATCGCTCCAGCCCAGGGTCAATTAATTTTTGTCAAGGGCACTAAAACACTTAAGCGGGAAAAAAGGTAAGACAAAAATGAATATTTTTAGTTGGCTCAAGCAAATTTAGTTGCTCGAGCAAAATATTTTAAGTTGCTCGAGCAAATTATTATTATTATTATGTTTGCTTTTTGGGTCACACCCAGCGATGCTCAGGGGTTACTCAGGAATTACTCCTGGCGGTGCTTGGGGGACCATATGGGGTGCTGGGAATCGAACCCTGGTCAGCTGTGTGCAAGACAAATGCCCTACCCGCTGTGCTACTGCTCCAGCCCAGGGTCAATTAATTTTTGTCAAGGGCACTGAAACACTTAAATGGGAAAAAAGGTAAGACAAAAATGAATATTTTTAGTTGGCTAGTCACAAAGGAAATTAAAAGGAACCAAAGATTTTACTGAAAAGAGTCAAAACTATACAATTCTTACAAGGCAACAAGAGGAAAGCATCATGATCTTGGGATAAAAACAATACAAAACAAAACAACCGGTTTCTTTGACGCGACAGCTAAAGCACAAACAACCAAAGGAAAAGTAGTATGGACTTTGTCAAAATAAAAACTGGGACACCGGAAAGAGACAATTTAGAAAATAAAATGATAATCTGCAGAATGGGGGAAAACTGGAAATATTATTTCTAATAGGGCCTACTAACTAGAATATATATGTACATATGCATATATAAACACAAAATGATATGTGAATATATTAAAACCCTCCTCTAACCCCATTAATAAAGAAACCCAATATTTTAAAAATGTAGGAATACTGCTATTTATTCAGCCATTGATTAAGCTGAATGAATTGAAGAAACCTAATTTAAAGACAAGCAAAGGATGTGTACAGGTGCATCTCTTGGGAAGTCACCCAAACAGCTAAAAACATATTAAAGACTTACCAGAAAAAAGAAGCAAACTACTGACAAATCACAACATGAACAAACCCTGAAAATATTATGTTAGGTAAAAGAAGCCATTTATAAAGGGTGAGGTATTCATATAATTCAATTTACATGAAATATGCTCATCACAATCAATTCAGATACAGCTGAATGGTTGTAAAAGGTGAGGTAGAAGAAGCGGTTTGAGGATGACTATTAGAAGGCACAGGGTTTCTTTTAGGAGTGATGGAAATATTCTAGAATTCATGGGTGAAAACACTAAAAGTCACTGAGGAATTTAAAATCAAAATTTTAAATGACCACTAATTAATTTTATTATCTGGTAGTGGGCAGGGGTTGGGCCACACCTGGTGGTGCCTGAGGGGACCACATGCAGTGTCAGAACCAAACTGGAATCAGATGCATGTGAGGCAAGGGCCTAACCTGTATGATCTCTCTGGACCCACCAATCAGACTAATGGTGGGTAAGGTTGAGACTGACATATTTATAGAGTGAGATTATATTCCTGAGATTTTATAATATGGTAAATCAATAAAGATTTTCACATTATGATCTAGTAATGTTTGACCTTCTCACAGAAACAGTAAGAAGAATTCATCCAAAAAAAGCATAGATTTGGGGGCAAGAGGTAGCTCAATGGACTGATCACATGAGTTATATGGTCTGCAGCACTGCCAGGAGTGATCCCTGAACACGAAGCCAAGAGGAGTCCCTAAACACTGCCAGTGTGGCCCAAAACACAAACAAACAAACAAAAAATAGAGGTAGAAGGCACTATCAGTTCAAATTTTAGTTTAGTCACATACTAGCTATAAGATCCTGAGAACATCATTTAAAAAAAATACTGAGACACTGTGAAATACACAGTTACAAAGCTGTTCCTGATTGGGTTTCCGTCATATAATGTTCTAACACCCATTCTTTCACAGTGTACATTGCCCACTACCAATGTCCCCATTTCCTTCCCGCGACCCCCAACCTAGCCTGCCTCTATGGCAAGTAGCTCTCTCTCCCCTTCCCCCTTTTGGCATTATGGTTTGCACTACAAGTATTGAAAGGTTAATCATGTTTGTCCGGTTACTTACTTTAAGTACTCGGTTCTTTTCTAGAACGATCATTTCCAACTATCATCGTCATCATGATTCCTACTCTATCCTAACTGCCATCCCCAAGAATATTATTTTAAGTTTCCTGTACATCAATTACCTGTTATATAAGCATTAGCACTCATTTTCATGGGTCGATGGGCTGACATCAGGATCACTGTGTTGAGAGAACACAGGAGGCCTTCAAACAAAGTAGTACCAGATCTTAGCTCTCTTGTACAAGCAAGTGGAGTCATTCATTCTCAATAGCTACTCTAGAGTTAACACTGCTACATCAACTGGGAGTAAGAAATGAGAGGTTTTTTTAAAAAAAAAAAATTAAGTGTTGGGTGAGGGAGATAGTTCTAAGGGCTGGAGCACATGTTCTGCATGCAGGAAGTTTGAGTTAATCCCTGGGACAATATGGTCCCATAGCAAAACCAAAACCAACAACAAATTAGATCTGTATTTCTGAGAAAGAAGTTTTGCTTACCCAGATCTTTCACAGTTAGGGAGGAAACTCAAAGGGAAAGAATCAAACAACAGAATACAATGGTCAAAGGTGTGTGCCTAGCGAGCACCTAAGCTGGGTTTGATTCTAGCATCACGGGGGGCGGGGGGGGGGGGGTTAATTATTTTAATGAATGACACATTACAATTAGATGCGTATATTTCAGTGTTATTTCTTAAGAATTCTGCTCTTTGTACAATTATGAGTTCAAATCCCAGTGTCCTCTCTGTTCTCTGCCATCCCTGGTATCTAAAAAGTTTTTTGGTGACTCGACAACCAGATATGTATGTAAGCAAAGGTGTGTGTATGTGTGTGGGGGGCACCCCTGCAAGCCCCATAATCAGAGATGTGCAAATGCGAAGGCCAGGAAGTTCAAGCTCTAGTGGGCATGTGTGTGACCATCACACAAGCACCGCAGTTGGATATGTGACACCAGCAAGCAACACAGCCAGGCGTCTGTGAATCTCTTGCCATTTCAACTCCACCTCATCATCACTGCAATCAACACCAACAAGAAGGGAAGGAGGGAGGGAGAGAGAAATAAGTTAAGGGACAAAAGAAGATACCTGTTCTGAGGGCCAGAGGAGCAGCTAGGCAGCTGAGTACATGCCTTGCATGTGTGAAGTGATCACCTATTTTTTCAGGATATAGCTATTTATTTTCTTTATGGTCTGTTCTGATGAATACCAAAGAAAACAACTTTGTTTTACGAGAAGATATTCATTCTAATGAAGTCCAATTTGTTTCTTTCATGGTCACTATGTCTGGGGTGTGACACTGAATAGAGCTGTGCTGCCTCCTGCAAGCTGTGGAGACACTCTCCTATGTTGCTCTGAGGCATGTGGATTGAGGATGCAGCAGGGTGAACACATGTGAAGCAGGTCAGAATTCCCCACAGACAAAGAGAGCGACCATGTCAAGAATAATAGGCTATGAGGCTGTTACTTATCTTAAACACGGAGTGAGGAGGTTTAGTCTTGGTTGATAAGCAGTTGTAATTGAAGAGAAGGAGATGAATAAGGGACAAATTTAGAAGGAAGATGGGACTTGGTGATTAATTGAATGTGGTGCGAAAGAAGATAGGGTACAATGATTTGAAGAACTTTCTATGATTCAAGTGTGCTAGTTATATGCCATGAGTGCATTAAAGGGCAAAAACAAGAGGGTTAGTATCACACACACAGATATTTTAGAAAAGATATCTCTTTATTTTATTGTTATTATTTTGGGGTTTGGGGCCATACTGGGCAATGCTCAGAGGTTACTCATGACTCTGCACTCAGGAATTACTCCAGGCAGTGCTTGGGGGACCATATGGGATGCTGGGGAATAAACCCTGGTCAGCCACATGCAAGGCAAGTGCCCTACCCACTGTGCTATCACTCTAGACCCAAGATAACTTTTTTTTTGTTATTTTGTTACTTTAAGTTTAATTAAGAGCATTAAAAAGCCGTCCAAGATTGGATTTCAGTCATACAGTATTCCAACACCCATCCCTCCACCAGGTATCATATATATATATGTATCTATGTACATATGTATGTATATATATATATATGAGATCATTTCAGTCACACACACTCATATATGTGTGTATTATGTGTGTGTGTGTATTAACAGCATGGGGACAGAATAGCGAATGGAACATTTCTTGTCGGTAGTCAGGAAAAGATTTGAAAAGGGCTAAGAAAACTAAAGCCATAAAATTGTGACTTACTATGGAGCAAAAACTCCTGAAATTCATATGGAACAATAAGCCCCCACGAATAGCTAAAGCAATTCTTGGGAAAAAGAAAATGGGAGAAATCAACCTCCCTAACTTCAAACTCTACTACAAAGCAGTAATAATTAAAACAGCATAGTACTGGAACAAAGGCAGAGCTGTAGACCAATGGAACAGGGTTGAATATACTGACATCTCCCCACAAGCATACGACCATCTAATCTTCGATAAGGGGGCAAGAAAAGTGAAGTGGAGCAAGGAAAGCCTCTTTAACAAATTGTGCTGGCAAAACTGGACGGCTACAAGCAAAAAAGTGGGCTCAGATCTCTGTCTAACTTCATGTACAAAAGTAAGATCAAAGTGGATTAAAGATCTCAACATCAGACTGGAATCCATAAGGTACAAATCACGAAGCACTACCATCCTATTATTCGTCGATTGCCTCGAGCAGGACCCAGTAACGTCTCCTTCATCCTAGCCCTGAGATTTTTAAGAAAGTGCTATATTCAAGGCTCTAAAGAGAATGAGACCCATCATTGTTACTGGTATTTGGCATATAGGGTACACCACGGGGAGTTTGCCAGACTCTGCCATGTGGGCAGGTTACATTCGGTAGCCTGCCAATTTGTCCAAAGTAGGAATGAGATAATAAGATGTCATAATAAGATGTCGCACGGCCGCGAATGTGGCTGTGCGGTTCCGGGAGCTGGAATTCGGAGGATCTGGGTGGAGGATGCTCAGCCCCGATCCGAGTAGGCTTGGAGATCTCAGCCCCGGAACCCACGTGGATTTGTTCCTCTGCCAGTACCTTCATGTGTGCGGAGAGTGGTCTCAGCATGGTGGTGGCTGGTCCTGGAGGTCTTCGGCTGCTAGAGCCCTGGTCGGGGCGGGGAGGAAAGCTCAACCCACTCCCCTCCAAGGGGCCCCGGAGAGGACAGCCAGGTGCAGGGGCAGGAGACTGCCCATAAGGTACATTGAGGAAAAAGTTGGCAAAACCCTCCATGACACAGAAGCTAATGGTATCTTCAAAGATGTCACATTGCTGGTCAAGCAAGTGAAAACAGAGATAAACAAATGGGACTATCTTAAAGTAAGAAGCTTCTGCACCTCAAAAGAAACAGTGACCAAAATACAAAGACAGTCTACAGAATGGGAAAGGATATTCACCCAATAAACATCTGACAAGGGATTGATATCAAGGCCATACAAAGTACTGGTTGAACTCCACAAAAAGAAAACACCCGACCCCATCAAAAAATGGGGAGATGAAATGAATACAAACTTTCACAAAGAAGAAATTCAAATTCTCATAAAAGGAACATGAGAAAATGTTCCACATCATTAATCATCAGGGAGATGCATATCAAAACAACAATGAGATATCATTTCACACCACAGAGACTGGCCCATATCCACAAGAACAAAAGCAACCAGTGCTGGCGCGGATGTGGTGAGAAAGGGACCCTCCTTCATTGCTGGTAGGAATGCCGACTGGTTCAGCCCTTTTGGAAAACAGTATGGACGATTCTCAAAAAATTAGAAATTGAGCTCTCATTTGACACAGCAATACCACTCCTGGTAATATATCCCAGAGAGGCAAAAAAGTATAGTCGAAGTGACATCTGCACTTGTTTGTTCATTACAGCACTGTTTACAATAGCCAGAATCTGGAAAAAACCTGAGTGCCCGAGAACAGATGACTGGTTAAAGAAACTTTGGTACATTTACACAATGGAGTACTATGTAGCTGTTAGAAAAGATGAAGTCATGAAATTTACATACAAGTGGTACTACATGGAAAGTATCATGTTAAGCAAAATGACTCAGAAAGGAAGGGATAGACATAGAAAGATTGCATTCATCTGGGGAACATAAAGTAACAAAATAGGAGACTAATACCCAAGAATGGCCGAGATTAGTACCAGGAATTTTACTCCATGGCTTGGAGGCCAACCACACATGCTAGGGGAAAAGGGAGCTCAGATAGAGAAGGGAACACCAAATAAAGGGTGTTGGGAGGATCCTCCTGGGATGGGAGAAGCATGCTGAAAGTAGACTATAGACCAAACATGATTGTCACCCATTGCCTCTTTTGCAAACCACAACACCCAATAAGAGAGAGAGAACAAAAGGGAATGCCCTGCCACAGAGGCAGGGTGGGATGAGGGGGATGGGGGGTGGGAGGGATACTGGGATCCGTGGTGGTGGGAAATGGGCACTGGTGGAGGGATGGGTATTTGATCATTGTATAATTGAAACCCAAGCACAAAAATTTGTAAGTCTACAACTGTACCTCATGATGTCTCACTAATAAAAATTAAAAATTGTGACTCACTAACAGAGAAAAGTGCTTTTCAAAATAATATATAACCAGTATCACTTGGAAATTTACTGAACATGGGTTTTTAGGCCTCATTCCCTGCCTGCTGAAGCAGACTCTGGAGGTGGTGCCAGCAAACGGTGTTATAGTGGTGTTAAAATTCCTACAGGAGATTCTGATGCAAGCTTGAGTTTGAGTACTCCTAGCATAATGGCTAGAGTTGAAGCCACAGACACAGAAGTGGGCAAAGTGAAGTCATTCAGTCACTGATGCCTAGAAAGAGGAAAATCTGGGGTATCCATGTTCCCACCCCTACTTTCATCCCCACTCCCCAGGCTTTCTGATCTGCAAAAGAGAAAGAACTGCTTTAATTAGGCAAATGGAGCCGTAAAAACAGACACACAAGGAAAGGCTGTCTTTGGCTAAATGCATAAGGAGGAGTAAGCAAACTATTATGCTTCTATCTGGCCCACAAGCAGAGATTGGTTTTTACATTTCAAAATGAGTTGAAACATTACTGTGTGACTGAAATGATCTCAAATCCAATCTTAGTGCCCATAAGTTAGAAAGTTACTGGCACATGCCACCCTGACTGCTGCGCTCCTCAAGACTGCTCTCATCAGGGAGCAGCAGCAAAGGTGAGCAACTGTCCTCCAAGCTGAAAACGCCTGAGTGTCTGCACCATCATGAAGAACACCTGTGGACATCTGTCCAGATGTGCTACACCTCAGGCATATACATCCAGAAAAGGCAGGTATCAGATGATCCACACCAGTATTTTTCCCAGCCTGGGTGGCATACCCCGGAGGGCGCAAGGATAATCCAGGGTATGGAAGCAATGGTTGCAACTGGGGAGGCACTTTTTTTCATTAGGCTTAAAGGAAGATTTCCAATGAGGCATTGAGTATCTCCCTCCCCCCTCCCCCCGCCCCCCTTCCCACTGAAAAGGGCACAGTACACCAACTGACTTTGGGAAGCTTTGATCTAGCTATTTTTTTATTTAGACTAAAGGTCAGTTGGAGACATAGGCATAAACTAAATAGATTTTATTCAGCTTGCCACTCAATCAACAATACTAAGTGCCTACCTTGGAGACACACAGTGAACAAAACAATAGTGGTCTTCATTCTCATGAGACTTAAAATTCTTTTTTAAAATTATTTTTCTGTTTCTGTTTGCTTGGGGGCCACATCTGGCAGCGCAGGGGTGACCAAGTCATCAGGGGACCCAGCTGAAGCCAAGGATTGCTTCCAGGGCTCCTGCATGCAAAGCACGTGCTTCAGCCCTCAGGGTCATCTCCTGGTTCAAGACTGAAGTTGAGAGACCAAAAGTCAGACAACTATGCAGGATTATGAGTGTATGGTATGTGTTTCAAAGTCAGTACAACTGATGCTATGAGAAGAAGATGGTCTGGGACATTACTCCAGGCAGGTAAGTTGAGGAAGCTGCGTCTGAGAGGCCAACCACAGTGGGGGGAAAAGAGTCTGGTGATCCCTGAGATAGGGCAGTGGGCACAGACTATGAAGTGCTTTTAGATTTCCATAGACAGAACCTCAAGAGGAAAGAAATGAATCTGCTGTGAATAGCACATGCTTGAAACAGTTTCCCTAATAAATTTTCCAATAGTATTCTTGACTATAAAGTACACACAGTATAATTAAATAATAGGTTCAAATGATTTGGGAACAAAATACAAATTAAAAAAAAATCCCAACACTGTATAATTACTTAATTAGCCGAGGGATAGGAATGGCTCTGGAATGCCATTTCTGCTTATCAGGTATATACAGTAACAGTCTTTTTCTTTAATGGGGGAGAAGCATTCCACACAATGTAAGTTTTACAGGATATTGGCAAATGCAAACATGCCAAAGAAAGTATAAATGGTAGGCAGTTTTTAGTTGCTCAAAATAAAACCAAAGCCTTCCCTAGTTTAGTGTATGAACACAGTGCAGCAAATATAAAAAATGACCATAAAAGAATAAACAATACCAGAAACCAAAGGACTTCTGCTGTAATTTATATACTGCTAATGCATCGTAACGGACCACTGAGATAAATGATAAGCTATGAACTTTGGGGAAGAGTTAACGCCATTAGGTTCTTAATTCTAAACATGGTACATGGCATATAGCAATACAGTTATATTGTGGGTTGGCTGTGCGGTTTGATCCATGTTAAAATAATTCATTTATGATCTTGTTTTCTGAAGCCAACTTTCTTCTTAAAAATTAAACAAGTTTAAGGAATACAAAGTAAAATGTCCAGTAATCTTTTAGACATTTTGTCTAGTTGATTTCTTATGAAAATGGTAAAACACGATCTCAACCATGTGAATAGGCAGACACAGGTCTATCTAAACGTAAGGTACATTTAATGTAATGATTCATACTGTCTCTAATAGAAAGATTCAGCAGTTCTCAATCGAGACCTTTATTTCTTCTCTGAATAAATGATGCCTGAAATTTTTATTCTTGTTCTAATGGAATTTCAATGGCCTTCACTGCAAATCTACTGGAAATTTTTGCATATTAAGTGGAAAAAATTAAATGATGTTAACCACATTTTAATGTGATTAAGGCTGACAGGGTCATTATTTCTGCTAATCACTCAGTTTAAAAAGCTCAAACAAAACTTTGAAACAGACAAGGTTTTTAATTTTCTGTATATCGTGTTGAAAAATTTTTTTAAACTCTAGAAGAAAAAGGGAGAAAAAAAATCATACAACAATCCTAGACAAAAATCAATGAGTTATTCTTACAATTTGCAGATGGGTTTCATTATACTTAATCTGGTGATGTGAAAAAAAATGCAAAACAATCTTACAGTGCACATGCTCCTTTGGTTTCTTTCCTTTTAAACACGAAGAGGGTAAGAAAATGTGCTTTGAGAATTTTGAGTTCTGTGTTTCCTATTTGCTGCTAAATGGAAACAAATATAGTTTTTTCTTTAGATCTTATAGCAAACTAAAACCAGAATTAATGCATAATACTGTCTCAAACAATTCTTCAGTGTCCTATTTTCCAGATTAATTTATGTCACAGAGCTATGAATATTTCAACTACATCAGCATAAGTGAAAAATATTTGATGATAAAATTTTCCAAAGAGAGTGCCACTAATTGCTATCAGAAAAATAATAGGAACTCCAATAGCTAGCAGTACCAATAATTTTTTTCTCTTTCCAGTTTTTGCTAGGAAATTCGCTTTGTTCATTGGTCATTCTATGCTAGAAACAGTATTTTAAGTTAATTACTTAAAATTGCAGATGTACTTGACGTAATTTTTGTTTCACTTGGAAAGAAAATTTTAAAGAATTATAATAATCTTCTTCCTGTTTTTTGGTCTTTGGGCGGGCCACACTTGGGGAGGCTACTACTGACTCGGTACTTGGTGGGGTCAGTCCAGCAGTGCTGGAGAGATCAAAGATTTATCAAATGCAGTGATGGGGCTCAAACCTGGGTCTCCCACATGCAAAGCATGCACACAGTCTGTGAAGAAATCTCTCAAGCCCAACATAGTATTTTGAAAGCAAAAATTAGTGCAAACCTAGTCAAAAACTCTTAGACTGAGCATTTTTATATTTTCCATAAAGAGTAACCATTGAGCTAGGCACAAAATCCATGCAACTACTTAAAGATGAACCAAATTCTTCACTCCACTTTATGTTGGCTAACACTGCTTAACCAATGTTTGTTATTGAAAAACATCTTTATTATTCTGCAACAAAAATGGTAATTTCTAAAAATGACTTGAGGACTGTAATTCATTTTGACATATGAAGATAATATGACTATTTCTAATTCAGTAGTTATAGTTTTTACAGAAACAAAATTAATTAGCCTTTGGAAAGATATGACAAGCAAATCATTTTTGAAAAGAAACACACACCTGAAGTTCAGGCAGTCTAATTCATATCGATTCACCCCAATCTAGTAAACTTAAAACCAAATTCAATGACTAAAAACATTTATACATAGAAAAGATTAAGTAAATATATTTTGCATTGTAGTTTTCTAAAGCTGTATGAAACTATGATCACTGTAAATAATAGTCAAACTAACAATTATAAAACTTAAGCTACAGGTGCAGTACCTTCATCCAAACAAAATGTTCATCTTTTTCATGGTAAATTACTCAATTGCATGCAAATAGATAAATGAGTTTACCTCACTGATCACAATCTAAGCAGCTAACAAAAGCAGAGCACCTGGCCATAAACAAGTCCTTTGAAATACGATTTAGTACAAAAGTTTGAGAAATTGCTGTTCTGCTTGCATATTAAAAATCACAACTAAATTCTTTTCAGCAAGAAACACAGCCTTTCCTGAAGAGATAAAGATGTACAGCAGATTATCAACATCAAGAAGTGAAAATATTAATGCTGCACTGTAGCCTGAATCTTTGATGTTCACAGAAAGAATTAATATTGTTGAACTTAAAAAAAATTTTTAGTGTGATGCTATGCACTGTTGCATCAACTAATAACCCTCCAGGATTTCTGTGCTCATCTGAAAAGGGTCCCCGCTGAATGTTCTAATGCATCTTATTGTGAATCTTCAGCAAATAAAACTTCATGTATGAGCTCATGATGTGCTTTGCTGCTGGAAAGTCACAGACTCTGTGGGAAGCTCTTTATCTTCGCAGCAGTCAGTTCTCTGAGAACATCAGTGCAGCTACTGTAGTTACCTGTAGATTACTTGTATTTTCTCACATCTGTGTCCAGCAATCTAAACCATGATGATAAAGGGTCATTAGGTTTTGAGTGAGGAAGGGGATGGACTAGACAATTTGCTCTGATAAGCTCCTTGTTGGGAGTGCTAGTTTAGAATGTGAAATGTTGGATATGTACAGTCTTACACTAAGAGGGAAAAAAAAAACTTCACTTATCCGTACTAACAATTAAAAATGATGCTGCTTAATGTCTTACTAATATCCTACTGACTCAAATTTTATTGGAGGATTTATAATTAAAAGTATTTAAGAGAAATAATTTTCTGCTTGTAAAATGGACGTCTATGCTCTATTAGCCACAAAGAATTCAGGTACAATTACTAAGATAACTGCTGTTTGGAGCACAGCAAAGCAATTTCCCACAGTGGGACTTACAGTTCAATTTACCAGTTGGGCAAATATTTTGTGCTCTGTAGTGGCCTAGAGAGTTAAAAGCTATAGGTAACATTTGAGCAGTGTTATACCTGGAGAAAAGTTTCTTTAATCCAAATGGATGATTTAGCTTTCAAAGAGTAGCCTAAGAACACTCCCACAATTAATATTATATCATTTAAAAATCAACACAGGATACAGCGGCCACAGGAGCTGACAGACCTCCTGCCTCCCTCAAAAAAGAGTTCATAATTTAGAACTCAACATTACATTTTATTTTCATATTTGTGCTACTAAATCATTGCTACCTAACCATATTTTCCTAGCAATTATGATGTCCTATCTTACTAGATAAAAGATCAGGAATACTAATGACTTAATTTCAAATGAATTTAAAATATTTGTGTCTGGTTATAGAAATATTAAACTAAAATTAGGGTCAGCCTCCAGATATTAAGTGGCATTTCATATGCACAGGACTAAAAAAATGTGCCTTCATTTAGTGAAAGACTTAACAATGCTTGGTAAATTTGTATACACAACCCACCTCTTTATTCTGGATATGCTTATTTTAGTATAATATTATATCTTTTCAAAATAGCTACCCATCTTCCTCCACAAGGAAATTTTAAGATAAAAGTGACAAATAAGGCAATATCCTGCCTCAAAGAACTATATTAATGGTACAAAAAGCATATAAATAAGAGCACACAATACTTTAAAACATAACATTAAGTCATGACTTGATCTTTTTTGAAAAGTTTTAAAATGGTATTCAAATCAAAAAGCCTTGTGAAGGCTTTCCAATGCTATATAAAAAGAAAATCATTTATTCTTAAAAGTGCTTTACACAAGCGAGCAATATTTTCCAACAGATTAAAGACAGACTAAGCGTTAACTCCTATTCTTCCTTTCAAATACATGAATCCTTTTATGAAAGACCGTAAGATGGAATATGTGTCACTAATCCACACAGACATTTCTTAAAATAAAAATCATAATAAAATACAACATTTTGGTAGCAAATATTAATATCCTAAGGCAATAGGAGAATATAAATCCCTAATAATTATTCACACGCCAAACCACTAAATCATTTCTAAAGACCTGAATGTGTCAGGAACTTTGACAATTATGACTGGAGCCAGGAAACTGTAGCAGTGCAGAATTTCTTATGAATTTCTCCAGTTACTTTTTATAAACGCTGTCTTGGATGACAGCTTAATGTGTACCACATGCAATATTTATTCTTCTTCAGTGTCAGACTGTCTAGCCATCCAAGGGAATACAAAGAATGTCACTTATTAGGATAAAAGCACAAGGAAGGTAATCAAGGACATATGTAACATCAGCCAATCATGCCCTATTTCAACATCCTATTCCATTCATAACAGTTCAACAATTATTTGCTTACTGATAACTTGCTTTCAGGCTGTTTGTGTTCACCATAATGGTGGTTTGCATTTATTTTGCTCTTTAGAATTGGACACTTGCTGTGTTGCATGTGTTTGTCAAAACTTTATATCTTCTGTCAGAAATGGCTTAGCATATCAAATCATTTCTATCTGTCAGGAACCACTAATACAACAATCAGTAACCTTGATGTCAATAGGGCACTGAAGTAACTAAAAAATAGCAAATATGTATCTATTAAATATGTCACAGGGAAAAATTTCTTTAAGTGATACAAGGTAAGAGTTGTTCTTAGCTAAGCCATACTCATGTATCTTCCCTGTATATGGCTAAGAATGAGTAATAGGCACTGCTTGCTCTTTTGTTTTGTTTTCCAAGGCTGTGAAGCTGATAGAAATTCCCAGTCTAAGCTGGAGGTTTTAAAATTATACATCCCAAGTATCTAAATTATACCAAGTTACACTAAAACATACACTTGGTCACCCATCCTAATTTTACCTAATAAATTAAAACAATGTCCCATCACAAATTATAATCATGCAATATATAAGAGCAGAAGCATGATTAATCATCCTTCATCAGAAAACTTTAATAAGACATTGCTTTAACAATGTAGTCATGTAACATGTAAAAGCTTTAAATAGTACTAATTTCAAGAGCTCTAGTTATTCATTTAGGGATAGGGAAAGAAAACAAATGGTTAATCTAGTTCATATCTCCTTGGCCTGGTTGATTGCCCCTCTTCTGTCTCTTATCAGTTTTGTCTTGAATTAAAGTTCTATGGTAAAAAGAATATTCCATACAAACTATTATATACATTATCAGGAAAGATTAAAAATACCCCAACTTTTAATAATGGTAAAAACATTCTGAGACTGTTTTTTCCAGTCTACATCTAAAAACTCTTATTTTCAGAAAAATCAATGAAAAACACCAATTTTTTTTTTTTAATTTATTTATTGAATCACTGTGGGAAAGGTTACAAAGCTTTCAGGTTTATGTCTCAGTCATGCAAATATCAAACACATTTCCCTTTACCAATACTTATTTTTTACCATGAAGAACCCCAATAAAACCCCACCCCCCACCCCTCCCCGTCCCTGTGAAGCAGATGAATTCTAGTTAACACTCTATCTGCTTTGATTAGATTCATTGTTTCAATAAAAGATTCACCACTATTATTTAGAGTTTACCCCCCCCCCCCCCAAATCAGACATGCTGAAAAAGCATTGTGAAGTGATTTGCTTTCTACGGCTGGGTTCAAGAATTAAATGTTGGTTTTGGATTTCTGCTCTTTTACCTATTGACCCTGGAAGTATTTCTACTGAAAGTCAGATAGTTAAGAAATTGGTTTCTGTGTTCTGGAGTCCTGGCCGTGCTGGAGAGCCGCTCGCGGGGGGCAACCGGTGGCCTCGGTAGGGCGTGAAGGGCGGACCGAAACGCCCCCCTTCCCATGAGGGAAAAACACCAATTTTTTAAATTTACAGAATGCATTATGATAAAAGCTATTATTTTTTTAAAATAAATTTTAAAATTTGGGGCCACACTGGCGATGATCAGGGGGTCACTCTTGGCTCTACACTGAGGAATTACTCCTGGCAGTGATCAGGGGACAGTATACGTGTTGGGGATTGAACCCTGGTCACGTGCATGCAAGAAAAGTACCTTACCTGCTGTACTATTGCTCCAGCTCCATAGCTGCTAACTTTAAAAGTAAGCATAGCTGACTAGAATATCCCTATTGAGCGCTTGAAAGGCATAAGGATTATACTCAATTTGATTGTTTTGAGGCTGCAACCAACAGTACTTGATGGTCAGTCTTGGCTCAGTACTTAAGTAGTGGGGCTTATTCCATATGGAGCTCAGTGCTAAGGAATCAAATCCAGGCTCATATTAGGGATCAAAACTGGGTGGGGCTACATGCAAGACAAGGACCAGATCTACTTGGTCCCAAGAGTATGCATTTTTTAAAATATAAAACCATACAAGCATGTGTGTGTATATATACATAGCACACACACACGAGACAGAACCCAGGGCCTCCACAGATGAGCCAGGCATTCTACCTCAAAGCTGCATCTCTGGTCTCCTTATAGTATTTTACCTACAAAGGGTTATTAAATTGGTGTTTGGAAAGTCACTTTCAGAATTAAGTCCATGAAATTAAGTAGGTTTAGGTATTGCTTTTATATCTCCTCTAATCAGGTCATAGTGAATTTTCTCTCTGAAACCTCATAGTCTATGAACCATGCAATGATCACTCTTTACATGAAATCTGAAGGCTGGAGAGATAGTACAGCGGGTCGGGCATTTTCCTTGTATACGGCCATCTTGGGTTCGAATCCTGGCCATTCCATATAGTCCAAGCATCACCAGGAATGATTACTGAGTGCAGAGCAGGGAGTAACCCCTGAGCATCACCAGAAAACAAACCCAAGAAAGTCTGTAGTGAAAGTTGCATGTCCTTCTCTCCCAGAAGGGAGAATAACATGACACTTGCCATAACCATGTTGCTGAACCCCTCCCCGCCCCAAGGGACCCAGTCCCAGCAGCTGAAAACCTCCAGAACTCAACTGCTGCCATGCTCATGGCCACTCTCCACATACTCGGGCTGAGCTTCACCCACCAGTGAACCTATAATTAGACTGCATGGCTGTGACACTTCATACCACACACCCTACCCATACTCCAAGAGTACCATACCGCAGTTGATGAGGTTCAAAGTAGGAGGCAACCAATCTTAGAGGGAAATACTTTTTTTACGGATATATATATGTATATATCTATATATCATCAGTATATATATATGTGTGTGTGTGTGTGTGTGTGAGGGCAGGAGTGATAGCACAGCAGTAGGGCATTTGCCTTGCACGCAGCCAACATGGCTGACCCAAATTCAATTCCTCCGTCCCTCTCGGAGAGCCCGGCAAGCTACCGAGAGTATCTCGCCTGCACGGCAGAGCCTGGCAAGCTACCCCTGATGTATTCGATATGCCAAACACAGTAACAACAAAGTCTCCAATGGAGACGTTACTGGGCCCGCTCGAGCAAATCAATGAACAACGAGAGGACAGTGACAGTGATATATGTGTGTGTGTGTGTATATATATATATATATCAGCACACAAGGCTCAACATTTAACAACATGTTAGCGATCTCTTATGAAAGGGCTTAACGGCCCCTCAGTGAAATACAACAATCTTCACACTCTTTCCTCTAAGAAAACTTTTTTGGAGCATTTTCAGTGGTTTTTCATAACAAACAATACAAAATATTTATTTCAGTTTAGCTTTGGGGCAGGGGTTGGGGTTTGGGATAGAAACATACAAAATATGATGGTGGGAAGGTGTAATGGGTGGTGGGATTGGTGTCTGACTATTAAATGTAATCAAATATTGTGAACTATTATATAACACTGTATTACTGTCCTCCCATTGTTCATAGATTTACTCGAGCGGGCACCAGTAATGTCTCCATTGTGATTAAAAATTTAATTAAAATGTCTAGTGATAGGAAATCTAGCAAGCACAGCAATGACCTATTACTCAGGCCTTGTCTTCCTCCCTTGCTTTTACCAATACCCCAGTGCTCACAATGGCAAAGCTGTAAAGAACATGATTTTGAAGACAAATGCTTAAATCTGAATCTTGGCACCAGTGACTGTCTATGTAACTTTGACTACTTTCTTCAAATCCTTTTTATTTGTTTTGGGGTCACAACAGTGGTGGTACTCAGGGTTTGCTCCTGGCTCTGTGCTCACGAATCACACCTGGCAGTGCTTGGGCCAGTTCATACAAGGCATGTATGTGCCTTGCCCCTCTACTATTTCTTCAGCCCAAATTTTCTCAAATCTTTAACTGGTTTGCCTTACTTAAAATAATAATGGTACCTGCTTCATAAAAGGTGCTGGCAGTCTTAAATGTCTAGATAAGTATTCAGTTAACTGTTCACTATATGTTGACTGATAATGTCAACTAACACTATTCAAGAATATCAATAACCTGCTGTTTAATTGGAGAGGTGAAAGTCAGACCCAGTACAGTGACTAATCCCAGCTCAATGCCAAGGGTCTGCTCCTGCTGAGTCTGCAAGATCATACAGCACTAGGCATCCGGCTCATGCAAAATAAAGCATGAACTCAGGTCTTCATGTTACTTCTCTGGCCTATCTGCCATTGCTCTATTTCATATTCCCTGTTCATTTATACATCAACTCCTTTACCCACAGCAGTGAAGTATTCATTTGTTTGCTTTGGGGGAACATTTGGTGGTACTCCAGGAGCTAGTCCTGGGACAGTGTTAAGGAGTTGCGCTTGGCAGTTCTGGGGGACCATATGGGGTCTTACAGGTCAACCATGGATTCCTTCAGTCAAATTACATGCTCAGTTTTTCAATCTATCTCTCTGGTCCCTAAAGAATTATCACCACTATTATTATTCTTTTCATGTTTTGGGCCACACCCAGGAATGTTTGCTCCTGGTTCAGGGGTTATCCCTGACTCTGCATGCAGACATTCAAGGGATCATATGGGGTGCTGGGGACTGAAACCAGATTGGCCACGTGCAGGGCATGCACCCTACCAGCTGTACTATTTCTCTAGTCTCTTTTATTATTATCAAGTTTTGGGTTTTTTTTTTTTTTTAGGTTTTTGTTTTGGAGTGTCACTCAGCAGAGCTTAGAGCTTATTTCTAGCTGAGCACTCAGGGATCACTCCTGGCAGGGCTTGGGGAAGCATATGGGGCACTGGGATTGAACCTGGTCAGCTGCATGCAAAGCAAGCACCCTACCCAGAAGTCATATCTGACAGTGCACACACAGGAACCTGCAGGTGGTGGCAAGAATTAAACAGAGGTTGGCTGTATGTAAGGTCTTAACCCCTATGCTCTCCTGAAGAAATATTCTTTTAAAAAAAATTATTTTATTAAAGAAACATGACCTACACAATTATTGATAGTTGAGTTTTAAACATATAATATTCTAGCATCATCCCACCACCAGTGTCAACTTCCCTTCACCAGTGTTACCCAAGAAGAAATATTCTCAATGAAATGTATAGTATGCAAAAAAAATTCTGCGCATATTTAAATATCATATATTTATTTTAATATATTGAAACACATATACATACAGTACATATAATATGTAAAAATCTATATGTGGCCATAGGCGTTTTCTAAGTCCTTGTCTAAGTAGTATTTTAGACTGGAAAATTGTGCAATTTTAAATTTTGGTTTCATAAAACTCAATGTATTTTTCCACCAGATTCTAAATGACATACACTTAAAAATGATATATACTTGGCAGTTCTGGGGGATCATATTGTTGTTGCCCCACAAGCCAAGGCAAAGACACCAGCAGCTAAGTTTTTACCCTGTTACATTTTGAGAATATTTTCCTAATTAAAGCAAATTTTTAAAAATACTTCTAAAGACATATACTTTGTACAGGCACAAATATTCAAGTTACATGGATTTATTTTTACTACTTGATTTAAGAATTTGGGCACATTCTATAATCTCTCCTATTATCCTATCTATAAAATGTATACAATATTAATGCTTAATAAGTATTCATGAAAAATTTATATTTGTTATTCTTTGGTAATATCTCATTTCCTTTTCTTTCTACTTTTTTTTAGTTAAAGCACGGTGATTTACAAAATTATTCATAGTTGACTTTTAGACATACAATACTACAGCACCAATCCCACAACCGGTGTCAGTTTCCTTCCACCTATGTCCCTAGGTTCCCTTCCATATCCTATCTGTTCCCCTAGCACTTCCTAAGCTCAAAGCGGTGTCTGCCACACTAGCAGGATCTCAATAGTAAATGGTGATTTGTTACACGCCTTTTGAATTTCCCATAGAAAAAGCTAAGTCAGTGCAATTTAAAAGAAGGGTGAGGACAGGACAGACAAAAGAAAAATGGCACAATTTAAAAGGTAATAATTTTAGGTGATGGGCTAGGGAGATAATACAGCGGGTAGGGTGTTTGCCTTGCATGCAACTAACCTGGGTTCGGGCTTGATCTCCTATAACCCATAAGATTCCCCAGAGAATTGCCAGGAGTAGTGATTCCTGAGTGCAGAGCCAGGAGTTATCTCTGAGCATCACTGGGTGTGGCCCCCAAACAAACAAAAAGCAGTTTAGGTGGTGAGAGAGCCAAAGGGCTGGAACTCATGCACTGCTCAATGATTAGTAACTGTCTTCTCAATAGCTCAATCTTCATAAGGAATATTATTTTACAATTTCGACTCTTTACAATTTTAAATTAAGTTATAGATAACATGAAGCTGGGAGTTAGGTTTCCATATGTGCTGGGCAGTTCTGGAGATACCGATGTTTGGGACAATGTGTACCCTCCAACAATGTGTGACTTCTGCCACAGAGTGGGCAGCAATGTGTAAGAATGTGTAAGCAGCATAAGTGAGCTGGCAAGCACCAGAGCCAAGTTTGCAAGGACCACAACCAAGTGTGTGTGTGTGTGTGTGTGTGTGTGTGTGTGTGTGTGAGATACCCAATCCTAACAGCAACTACAGCAGAAAAAGAGGGAAAGAGGGACTGGGAATTTAAAAAAAAAAAAGGAGGGCCAAGAAGATGGCTCAAAGGATTAGAGTCCATCAAAGCATGCAGAAGTCCAGGTTTGATTCCTGACACCACATGGTCCCTTGAGCACTGCCAGGAATGGCCTAAACTTTTGGAAAAAATAAGTATTTTTTAAATTATGTTACTGTAAGTAACACTTAAAGCTGTTCTCTAATGGGGTTGAAAGAGTGACAATAAAATCCTTCTAAGATGTAAAAGGTGAAGCCATAGGGCTTCATCTGAGAAAGGGGGTAAGGTGGCAGATTGGGGGCAGTATGGGACAAAGGCCGGAAAGTAAGGGGCGTGTCACTCCAACTACCCCAAAATAGATGGCACACATTTGCCTGACTTTGTTTTGGAGGAAAACTGTTTCAAAGCATGGGAATACAGCAGTTACACAAAGACACACAGACACACAGACACACACACACACACACACAATCTATAAGCTAGGCAGTACAGTGTGCATATTATATAATATATAAGGGAAAATATGCAGAAGGTGAACTTAGAAAAGTAGAAAAATCACACTTCTTTTGTCATATTCTTTTTTTGAGTATGATAATTAAACTTGGGAAATATGCTTTATATAATAAATTCTATTTTATTTTGGTTTGGTGCGATACCCAGCTGAGCTCAGAGCTTACTCCTGGCTCTGTACTCAGGGATCATTTCTGGTGGTCCTCGGGGACCATACGGTAGTAGGACCATACCTTGAGGCAAACACCTTAACTTCTGCATTATCTCTCTAGCCTCCAGAAGGCTCATTTAAAATGAGTTCTAGAGACCAGCACACATTAATTTGCATGTTGACAGCCCATTCCCCTCACCCTCCAAATAAAGATTCTGATGAACTGTCTTCTGCTACACAAACAGCTAAGTATTTTCTGCCTGAGGTAGAAGAGCAAGTTAGCAAATAAAGACATTAACACTAGCATTTCAAATTCTAAAGTACTAAAATTATTTTTAAAAATTCTGATAATATGTACTCTCTAAAAGAATAAACAGATGGCACCCAAAGTTTCTTAGAATTCATTTTCTTAGTAGGACCAATGTAATCAAGTGGCCCTTGGCATTATGGTCCAACCTTCAAAAGTCGTTATAATATAGCTGAACTACAACATTCACTCCACAGGTAAATCCTATGAATGGGGAACACGAGAAAGCAAGGGAAAGCAGAGCAAAGAATAACATTCCCCAGGTCTATCCTGCCTGCATAAGCAGGAAGCATTAGGCAAAATCCTGAAATTGCTCCCAAATGTGCCTTCTTATTTCCTTTCCTTCTCAATAGCCTCCCGGGGGTGGTTGGGGGGGTGGGTGGGAATATTACTCAGACCCTGCATATTGCATTAAGGTTCCACTTTAAAGCCATCACAAGAGTGGCTGAAGAGAGAATATAGCAGGTGAACTGCACATATCTCACCCAGATTCAATCCCCAGCACTCCACATGGTCCCCTAAGCTCCACCTATGTGATCACTGAGTGCAGAGCCAGGGTTAAGCTCTAAGCAAAGTCAGGTGTGCCCCCCCAATCTATCCCCCCAATAATCAAAATAAACCCTTCACAAGAGAAATTCTTGTACTGTCTAACTCCAATGGTCCTATAATTTCTAGGCTTCAAAATTCTCCTCCATCTCTACCAATACTAGTCAAAATTCCCATTATATGAGTATAACTCATCTCAATTCAGTTTTAGAAACAAAACTCAAAGGTCACCAAATCTCTCGAGCGTAAATTTTTTAAAAAAACCTAACAGTTCTTGAATGATTTACCAGAGTGACTGGGGTAGAGAGGCAGGGACATTTCTTTGTGAAATAGAACACTTTAGCTAAAAGCCAAATGTTGCTTTTAAAGTCCTAGCTTGCTTATGTGTATACATATATGGAGGTTATGTTTAATTTCTCAATAAAACCCAGGAGAACACCTGTTTTTTTAAGAAAAGCTTTACTATCTTGAATTTTTTTTTAAAAAAAGTCCCTATTACATGGAGCAAAATTCTTTAAATATCTTACAAAGATAGTCCTGAAATACTTGGTAAGTTATATCATCAAAAACAAATAAGGCAACAGATGGTGCAAATGAAGATAACAATGGATCATTCCCAAAGCACTGCTTTGTCAAATTCTGTGAAACTTTCTGTAAATGGAAATTATGGTATTAAGCAAAAATGAGAATCAGCAAAGGGAAATTCCAAATACGAACAATGGGGTAGTTCATAACATTCTGTTCATATAAAAATGTGATTAATTCTATAATAATGACTGTTATTTTTCATAATATAGAGACACAGTATGATTTAGTTTGAAGATGAGTAAGTCGTTAGGACACTCATACTTCTGGATAAGAAATTGTGGGGCCAGATCAACAGTACAGTGAGGAGAGAACTTGCCTTCCACGGGGATGACCCAGATATTATCCCAGCATCCCAAATGGTCCCCCAAGCACCATCAGGAGTAATTCCTGAGTGCAGAGCCAGGGAATAACTCCTTAGCCTTTCAGAGGGTGGCCCCTAAACAAACAAAATAAAACTTTAAAAATAAAGAATACAAATTGCTAAAAGAATAACCAAGACATTTAAGTGAAAATAAGAAATTCACAAATATTGTAATATGTATATACATACACAGTGACATTCGAAAGTATATTTCAAATAAAAAGATGCCTTGACTGAGGGTGGATCTTTTCACCTCCCATTTCTTTCAGTTCTCCATCTCCTGTGATTGTCTTTTTAATCTCTTTAAGTAAATTCTTTAATTCTCAAGATCCTGATCAGGGAAAGAAATAGGGAACTGGATCCACAAAACGTACTAACCAGAAACTACATGGTGTCATAGTTCATAGTGCTGTCTATATCTATTTCAAAGATTTCTTTTGTTTTGGGTTTTGGGCCACACTTGAAGGGGCTCAGGGGTTAACCTGGCCTCCTGGCTCGGTGCTCAAGGATTAATCCTGTTGGTGTCTGGAACTGAACCTGGGTTGGTTGGCTGTGTGAAAGGTAAGCACCCTATCTACTGTATATTATCTCTCTTGCCCTATTCCCAAGTTTTATTGCACAAAATAAAATGCAAGTAACTGAGCATCATACAGTAACAGAAACAATTAGAATAGAAAAAAGCAACAGTAAGGGATGGAATATTAAGGAAACATTTTCTTTTTAGATTCATTTCTATTCCTTCAGCACAATTTACATTTCTGTATATGTAGCACTGTCCTCCCGTTTATCATCTGTTTGCCCGAGCGGCCAACAGCAACGTTTCCATTGTGAGACTTGTTGTTACTGTTTTTGGCATATTGAATATGCCACAGGGAGCTTGCCAGGCTCTGCCGTTTGGGCGGGATACTCTCAGTAGATTGCCAGACTCTCCGAGAGGGATGAAGGAATTAAACCCGGGTTGGGCGCGTGCAAGGCAAAACGACCTATCCGCTGTGCTATCTCATGAACTAACAAAAAAAAAATCTTATCTATTAAAGAAACCAATCATACCATTTAGAGTTTTAGAATACCCTTGATAAGTCCATTAACCTTTCTTTATCTGGCAAAGCATCAAATAAACACTAGTCCTCACAAAGTTACCATCAGTAAAAAAAGTACCTTATTTAGGGAAAGCACCACAAATTTCAGTCTGTAAAATTTAATTCAGCTAAAAAACTCCTCACATATTAAAATGAACCAACTAATTGTATCTTGTCATTTCAAGGTGGTAGGAATGCACTGAGAAAAAAATGTGTTCTCATGGCCACCTTGTTAGGTACTTCAAATGAAACTGACACAACACAATGTTCCCCGAAACTGTATGAGCCACGTGTAATAAAAAATAAACTTCAATCCCAAAGAAACATAGCAAAGGTATTTCAGGGTGTGACTCTACCAGACTAATAAAAAAGACGTAGTTTTTAAAGAAGTTTTCATGTGAATTTTGCTTTCTCTAAAAAAGGTATGTTCTTGAAAACTACATAGACTGAATCTAATTTCAAATCTACTTGAAAAATCCTCTTCTAGACTTAAGTGAATAATTTAAAAATACTCATTGCTACCTTGTTTCAAGTAAATCCAATGTTCTATGTGATTTTTCCCAAAGTGGCATATGTGTTAAAATTTTAGCTTCAATGAATATCTTGTGAGATATTAATGGCTTCTGGCTGTAGTGTTTCAGAAAGTTTTATATTTGGAGCTCTATGCAGACATAGGTAATTTTGCCAAAAATGAAGACATTTGGGACAGGAGAGATGGTTCCATGGGCTAAAGCACAAGCTTTGGGCTCATAGGGGACCTAGGTTCACTTCCTGGTACTGCCAGGTCCCTGGAGCACCAAGCTGAGGTAGCTCTTGAGTACTGCGAGGAATACTCCTCCTACTCCCAAAAACCTACACTTCCTCCTTCATCTATACTTGCTCAAATATAACACATGTAATTCTGTATACAGTTCAAGAAACAAAAAAATACTGGATTTATTTGACCCTTCTTCTTCTAATCAAGCAAACAATACAGAGTATCCCCAAACTAATTTTAGTTGTTGCATACAAATTATGGATAAAAAAGAGAAAGATGGGGAAAAGGTGATAAATTAAGGTGCAAGTTTAAAAATATTTGTCTATTTAAAATTCATTTAGTGAACTTGACCCATTGCCCTTGATTATATAATAATTTGAAGACACTGCAAATATGTCTGTCTTTAATCAATTCCACCACTTAGATTAACTGACTCATGGTAACCAAAGGGCAATGTTTAGTGACCACAAAACCACCAGGGCATATTCATTATGTGTTATAGACCATACACATATATGCACAATCTGGATGTGATACATTTTAGTCATTTAGATATATCCATCATCATTTTCTAGTTGATTATGGATATACAGCAGCACTGTAGCACTGTCCTCCCTTTGCTCATCTGACTTGCTCAAGTGGCCACCAGCAACATCTCCATTGTGAGACTTGTTATTGCTTCTGGCATATCAAATATGCCATGGGGAGCTTGCAAGGCTCTGCAGTTTGGGCGGGGTACTCTGGGTAGCCTGCTGGGCTCTCTGAGATGGATGGAGGAATGGAACCTGGGTCAGCCGCGTGCAAGGCAAATGCTCTACCCACTGTGCTATTGCTCCAGTCCACTGATGTATAGTATAATGAATAAAACATAATTACCCTTTAACAATAGTTTTAAGAAAGATGGTGGCAAGAGAACACAAAAATGAAACATAATTGGGAGCAATGTAGGTATACAAAATATCTAAACTAAATTTCCTGAGTTCATAACTGGATAGCATATATTACTAACAGAGCAAAGGGGCAGAGACTGAAACGTAAACCTCTAATTTATCACTGGTTGGACAGTTTCAATGTCCTGTACTGCTTGCCACCTTAAAACAGCAGGTGATCTCAAATGAAAATTAATACCACATATAGGATAATCTTATAATTAAGTAATAATAGATCAATTTTTTAAAAATGTTCAAAAATCATGGGACCCACCCAAAACTACAAAGGCACAATTACTATGTAGTTTATAGTTTTATTCATTTAGAGAATAGCAATTTGTAAAAAGACAAAAGATTTCTGTGGATTCCGCTTACTGTACCTTGATTGTTGTCACGTGATATACTAAAATTGTGACCTAGCTGCCATGTCAGTTTCTCTTCAGGAGTTCCTTTTCCTTTCTTTTTTTTTTCTTGTTTCATTTTTGGGACATAACCAACAGTGCTCAGGGGCAATAGCTGGAATACCTGGCTCTGAGTTTAGGAGTGATCTCTGAAGATGCTCAGGAGACCATTATGTGGTGTGAGGAATTCAAACCCAGGTCAGCCACGTGCAAGGCAAACACCCTACCTCCTGTGTGATTTCTCTAGCCTCAAGAATTTTTGTCTTAATCATAAATCAATGAAATAAGATTATTTCAATATTGCTAAATACAGTGAGCATATTTGGGGGGACCTTCCAAGTTTTACATCTTTCAAAGACCAACACATCTCACTCAGTAACACAACAGACTTATGTTTCAAAAAAGCTTCTCTTTTCTAGAATTGAAAAATAAAATGCTACCATTTAAATTTAAAAGTGAACTTTAACAAGCAATTAAACTACCGATTACTTCTGAAAAGGTGACCCACTAAAACATAGTTTCTTTAGTCTTCTTGTAGCCCCAATCACAAACCCACCTCTTTTCATCTTTCCTACTTAAAATAATTTTTATAGACCTAAAATGCCCATGAAAGCATTTATTACTTCATCTTTAAGTCAGTCCTAATTGCTACAGTAATCCTACATATCAACTTAAAACTACATACACCTTTTTCTTTTGCTAAACCGGCAGTTAATGCAAATGAGTAAAACATTACTCAAAAACCAAGATGCTAAGACAAATTAAGAAGATTTAGTAGTTAAAATCTATTATTTTAACTATTGACATCTGCTGGTTGTGTTACATGATGAAAACCTAATCTTTATGTCCTTAATGATAAAAATTCATCCTGTACTTTTTAATACAAAGCTATGTTGTATAAACAGAGGATTTAAAGCTGCAGCAGAATGAATGACTGAAAGGAAAATGGCAATCTTTCTGGCTCCAGTAGATGCCGTTCCCTGTCACACAATGTTTCCCACTCATAAATACATGACAAATACTTCCTCAATCATTTTTTACGAGCAGGGATGCACAGGGGGTAGTCAATGGCTAGCTTGAGGGAAAATAGGAACAGCAGGCGGCAGAAACTGTACAGAAAATGGCTATGTGGTAAATTCTCTTCTGGAACATCACTCAGTTACCCAGTCTTTGATCTTTCGGCTACAATTACACTAACTTCCACAAGATCTGATCGCTCCCCCGCCTCTCAACACACACACACACACACACACACACACACACACACACACACACACACGCGCGTTACAGATAAAAATCTAAAATTTGGTTTTAAAATGGTATCAACCATACCTCCACACTTTCATAAATTAAAACTTCCTACTTAGGCAAGAGTTTACTTTCCATCGGCTATAACCGTATCATCATCAACTGGTCTCACAAAAAACATGGGGTGTCTGGCGACAGCTAAATCACAGACTGGCGTCTCCCAAGCAGTCTGTCTACCATTAGGGTCTGGGAAATGGTATTTACTATACAATTAGAGTCAGGGAGTTCTACCTGTAATCATCCAAATACAGGTGTGAGAAGCCCCTTTGGGCAAGGAAACTGACTCATCCCTTTTCATGTAAACTTTGATGTCTGTATTGTTTCATGGAGCCTCGGGAAACCTTACCATTCATACAACAATGAGAAGATTTATTAACGAAGGTCACGTAATAAATTTAAGAATTCCTTCCCAAAGGTAACCATTTTTAACACATTAATCATAAAATTTACAAGAATTTGAAACAAGATAGAACTGGTTATTTTAAAGTTCATTATCTACTGGAAGAACTGAGCAGTCAGAAGTGAATTTTCATGTTAAGTTTATGCTTTCTAGAACATTACCATTCAAGAGGCTAAATTCAGTTTCCTATCAGGAACACAGAATGTCTTATAGTAATATCAACAGGGCATTTTTAGTTGCAGTAATTTCACAGAATTTATTCTAATGATTTATTGGAGTTAACCATCTGACATTAATTATTGTTTTGGCTTCCAGTCTATGAATGTTTATTTTTCAGTTTAAAGCTTCTCACTCTTTGATATCATATGGAAATGAGAATTTTTAATGGAAAATTGAAACCATGTGCATCTAAGTACTTAATGAAGTACAGGGAGAAACCAGCAATATATTTTTAGAGAATTCAGATATTTTGCTTTGGATAGTTACAATTTGTTTGTATGACTTAATAGTATAAAATACTGAGTGTTTAGTGAGGCAAATCAAAGTGAACACAGTGCCAAATGTGTACAGGCCAACATGTTACATGAATGTATGATTTTTTTCAAAGTTATTAGTGAAAAAAAAAAGAAACCTTATGCATCTTTTATTACACACTGTCAAAAATGACAATATATATGAACGTATTCTTTACTTTGCATACTTCAAAAGCATTGAAAAGATATAACTAGGTCTTCTTCCCAATTGTTCCCCACGGTTCTATTCATTAAAAACAACTTTAAAGCATAGATCTTGATTTTAAAATACCTAACTATAATCCCAAATAAAAATTTTAAAACTATGCAAACATATCCACATAGCTAACAGCTCCTAATACATTTATTCTCATTTTTGCAAAAGAAACAAAATAGCTATTAATTCAAGTTTGAGAAGTAACAAATATGATTCAGTATCACCTAATTTAAAGAAACTCATCTTGAGATATAAACACTGGAGTAAGCTCTTATCACTGTTAAACTTTTTAATTATAAGGAAGAAAATATTAAAATCAAAATTTAGTAAGGAAGTTAAATCCCTTTAATTTCAAAATATTTCAAACCAACGAAATAGTTAACATTAAAATAATAATAAGTATCTAGGTGTGTATATATATATTATAAAATGTATTAACTTTTATGTATATAAAATGTATATATATACTTAAATGTATATATTTATATATCTGAAAGTTTGTGTGTGTAAAAACAGGTCTGGGAATGTCTGGGAGAGGTAACTTACCATTTATTTTTCTTTCTAATGTAGTCTTTTTCAGAGAGATTAACCAAATAGACCATTGGTTTTGAAGTCAGAAATAAGTATTTATTCAACACTTCAATCTAAAATGGGAGATAAAGGATGAAAGTTGAGTAAATATTGTCACTGACTAACTGTAAATCATTTTAAATAAGCAGCTATTTTTATTTATATATATATTTTTATTTTTATTTGCATAATTGTTTCCAAAAGATTGAGATGAAATATCAGTAGTAAAGAAAAAAGAGAAAGGCAACTTGGGAACAAGCTTAACATTTGAAAGGAAGCTGCACACCAGAGAGAGAGAGACTTCAAGGGGCTGGAGCACCTGCTCCAGCATCCCGGGCTCCATCTCTAGCACCATATGGCTTCCCAAACACTGCAGGAACAAACGGAGCAGTGCCAGGTGTGGCGCCAACGCAAAACAGAAGAAATAAAAAGAAAGGAACCTGAACTAGAGAATATCGATGTAATGTAAAGAGAACTCTAGGAGCTGGAAAGTGCTCAATGGCCTAAGCATCTGCTTTGTATCTGGGAAGCTTGGTGTCAATCCCAGGTACCACATGGTCCCCTGTGCACCGCCCAGAGCAACATCTAAGCATAGCAGAGGGGGGCTCTAAAAATAAAGAAAATAAAAACTAAAGACAACTCTAACTTGTTCTCTAAAAATCAAAGCAAAGGCAGTAACAGGGTGCGCTATTTATAACTCACCTCTTTGTCATTCCAATCATGATAGAAGCGAACAGGTTTCTTCTGATCTATAACCCAGGATTTAACCTTGCACATTATGTCCTATACACAAGTGAAAAAAAGGTAAATACAAGATGAATATTCAGCTTTCAGACACTAAAACTAAAATGCTCAAATCCTCAAGATAAAGTCAGTATTTTAAATAGTCACACAATCATTATTTCCAAGACCCTTTTAAAAAGCAAATTCCAATAAAACTGTTGAGCTATTAAACTTTTATCATAATAAAAGTGGAATACTAGAGTAAAATTAATAACAATCTGTCATTAAAAGGTCAGACATTTTCAAATACACATAGGACTATAGTAATTAATGATATTTTAGTGTTACCTAGGGATGCAAAAAGAACAATTTTTGCATCCCTAGGTGAGACAAATTTGTTATTCAGGAAATGAGGGAGGAAGTTATTGCAGAGATTGAATTATAATATTTTCCTTAAAAGAGGAAAACAAAATCGCTGAAATTGAACCTATTATTGATGATTTACCCTCCAGTACAAGAAATCAACTGACCAAAACCCTTTTTATTTTGAATTAATTTTGCCAACACCTTCTCCCTGCCCACTTCTCCCATTTCGCTCCAACAACGCCTCCGCCCCCCAAACCTGCCAAAGCCTCCATTACACAATGGCAAGAGCCCTGCACTGGTGACCTCCAACCAGCTGCATTCACTTTCAGAACATCTCTCTCAGCTGGAAATCTAAAGGCCTTTTAGTTAGCAAGCTAGTGTGCATTCAGAAGGAGTAACTGCAGGAAGAGCCCAATGTGCTTTGTTTCTCTGGCCTTTCTTCACAGAAAGATTAATCATCTGTGAAATGGAAACGGCAAACAGCAAGTGACACAAACTGAACCCTTCAAGCCTTTCCTCATCAGTTTTGTGGTTCTGAATCTAAAAGCTGCGTGTGGCAAGGTTCTCCTTACAGGCAGGTGTTAATAAAAGGCTCTTGGGTCTGAAAGGTCAAGCTTGGCTCTTCTAGAAGAAGTGCATTTGAGAGTCATCTGAGCTTTTCTTTTTTTTTTTTTCTGGTTTTTGTTTTTGTTTTCTGTTAAAGATAATTTATGAGTATTTTTTAAACAATATTTCTCAAACTTTATTGTTAATACACAGTCAGCATAGATCTATTGGATTTTCATCAATGTATTTTCTTTAGTATAAATCAATTATCCTATAAATGACCACTTGTATAAATTACCTCAATATTTAGTATACCTTCTTTCCTAATTTTGCATTACCAATAGAAAAAATAAAGGAAAATCCTACGTCCTTAGATCCTGATTTGAAACCCTCCAGGAAAAGGACTTCCCACCGATTTTAACAAGGAAGGGGGCAAGCTAAAAACTTTTAATGAAATCTAACATGTTCTGCTTAAGAATAATCACTTTTACTCTTCTATAACTGAATTTCACTCATAAATGTTTAAAAGTGGCTAATGTAACACCATTTCCTACAAGGAGAAGATCAAAGTGCTATATTACAAATGCATTATGATTAAAAAAGCCCTGTGCAGCCTTGCTATTAACTGTTCTTTAAACCCTAAAAGGCTTCCCATAGATCTCACTTGGCACTGCATATACAACCTTTGACAAGTAATGTAGACCATTTTTATTCATTGCCTAAAATTGTAGGCAATTATGTGCGTCACACTGGCCACCTGCAAATTCTGAATGCCTGCTCCAGTTGTCAGTGCAAAAAACTAATGTCGGAGGGGATTAATCTAGGGGGAGAGCGTCCTCTTTAATGGCTCCAGCAGGTGAAATGGCCCAGCTGGTTACTATGATGAGTGGCCAGAACAGCTTATGTAGAGACATGCAACAAGATTATACAAAAGAAGAAGAAAACAGTGGCACCATCTTATGTTTGGTTCCATTAGTTTTATCAATTAAATAAAGAAAAGGGATGAAAATGGACAAAAGCCAAACTAAAAATAAGGAAATTCTAATTATATGAAAAAGTGTAAAACCAAAGGGCCTCAAAAATGCTGGTCTCTAGTGAAGGAATTTCAGCATTTCTCTTTCATTTTAAATTAACTAGAGCATCAGTTTAGACATAGAAATCTCATCACAAAAGCTTTGTGGCATTATCTGTATCTGAAATCAACATACTGTATTAAAAATTAGAAATAAATTCTAATCAGAGAACTAAATCCTAAATTCTCAAACTTCTTGAATTCTAACATTCAAATATTTTTTTAAAAATTCATAAACTGTAACCAAGTTTTTGAACGTTTAAAAGGAAAAGCATCATGAATTTTTAAGTAATTTGCCATACTCAGTACTTTCTCAATTATCTCCAGAAAAGAATACTCAAGAAAAGATACCATTGATTACTAAAAGATGCCAGTTTTACTTAAGAATGATGAAAAAACAGATTTTCAGTAATATTATCCTTTTGGATTGGGGGCCACAATTAGCAGATGCTCAGAGTCACTCCTGGATGTGATCAGGAGACCATGTGCTGCCAGGGATAGAAGAACCATGGTTGGTTATATACAAAGAAAGTGCCTTTACTATCTCAGGCCCAGATAATGATGATAAAATAACCATTAAATGGCATAGTTGCAATGTGTTATTTTTGTTAGCCTAAGATTTAATTTTAATTTTAGCAAAATATTAAACGACATTGGGGCCTGAGGAGATAGCATGGGAGGTAAGGCACTCCTATGTAGCTGTGGAAGACGATGTGAGTACCCAGCACCCATACGGTTCCCCAAATACCACCAGGGGTCACTGCTGAGTCAGAGCCAGGAATAGCCTCTTAAGCAAGGTGTGACCCAACCCACCTGCTCCTCCCCAACCCCTCCAAAAAGATGATATATTCTTAATGAATGAAAAAAAAAATGGTGTTATTTGTATATAACACTTAGTAAATTACATTTTCCCCATTTGATTATATATATACAGTCATAATTATGGCTGTTAACAGTGAAAAATACACCAACTGAATTTAACTGAATTCATTTATTTAATGAATTTAATTTTATAAGCACAGCGGGTAGGGCATCTGCCTTGCATGCAGCCAACATGGCCGACCCGAGTTCGATTCCTCCGCCCCTCTCGGAGAGCCCAGCAAGCTACCGAGAGTATTCGATATGCCAGACACAGTAACAACAAAGTCTCCAATGGAGACGTTACTGGGCCCGCTCGAGCAAATCGACGATCAACGGGAGGGCCTTTACTTTTACTTTATTTATCTAATCCTCATTTTAGCTACTTTAATTTTGGGGTTCTTTTGACACTTTTTTTACTCTTAACAAATCAAAATACAAAAAAAAATACTAATGCTTTATGCATAGTGAGTTACTTTGTTTTATTAGTAACATCATATATATATATACACAGGATTATTTGACAACTTTAACAAATTCCTCATTATCAAAATTAATAAATTAATTATTTACATGACTGACATAAATAAACTAATACAAGAACTAATAGCTTATTGCTTAAGTGTGGGAATAAATCCTAAATTTACCACTAACCTGGTCAGTGAACTACTACCTCCCTGATAAAAAGCAGGTGATGTTATTAGTTGCCTCCTTGCGGTTGTTGTGAGGATCAAAAAAGATAATGTTCAGGTGTAGAAAATGTATTTTCCGTTAACTTTATTTATTTATTTATAATGCTTGACACCAACTGTGCTCTGGGCTTACTCCTTGCTCCACACTCAGGGATCACTCCTGGCAGGCTCAGAGATCATTAGGGGGATCGCTGCACTTTATCTGGGTATTCTTCAGTTGCCATACCAGAAAAGATTAATTAGTGATCTCTAAAGGATTGCAGACATTCCCTAACATGAAACTGTATGTCAAGTCCTATTTTGTGTTCCTTAAACGTATGCTTTCTTTTTTGGGTCTGTGATTGAGGAGCTCCTGGTCTGTGATTGAGGGTTGCTCCTCGTGGTGCTCTGAGACCACAAAGTGTGGAATTGAACCTGTGTATTGTACATGAAAAGTAAGCAGAGCCATCTCAAAGCCAGCGGAGCTCTCTCTCTGTCCCTACAAATGCTTTAACTTTATTAATTTTCTGGATTTTGGTTCACATACAGCAGTACTCAGGGCTTTCTCCTGGTCATAGGACCATAGGTGAAAAAAGGGATCAAACGTGGGCCGGCCCCATGTTAAGACAAATGCCTTAACCCCTTAAAATCTCTCTGGCACCAACAAATAGTTTTTAAAGGGACTCGTGATTCAGAGATCTAAGAACTATGACTTTGAGCGATGGTGTTATGATTGAATTAATGCCGAAAAGCCAAAGTCAATTAAATAAATGTTTTAGGTCCATGGACTGCTAGGTCAGAGTTTCAGACACTAATCTAAGCACTGCTAAGAGTCTGCACCTTACATGTGCTCATACTGATCAATTCTGTGCCAATAAAAATTCTATCCAAATTCTATCAAACACAATACCAGTTTTATCAGAACAGGGATGGTGAAGAACATTATAAAGTGGATAACACTATTCTACTAGACAGTGTATAACACACAACACATTTATCAGAAAGAGATATGGATAGCTACTTGCACAGGAAAATCTCCAAAGTATATTGCTAAGTGGAAAGAGCAGGCTAGTACTGTGGAGGAACTTTGAGTCTGTGGATTTGCAGAATACATCTGGGCTTGACTTGACACTTTCTGACTGTAAAACTTTGGGCAGTTGTTTAACCTACCCAAGCTCATTTTTATAAAACTGTTCAACAACTCCAATTCAATGTAAGGTAACTGTCACTGCCCTCCCATTGTTCATCAATTTGCTTGAGTGGGCCCAGTAACGTTTCCATTTTGAGACTTGTTACTGTATTTGGCATAATGAATACTTCACGGGTAGCTTGCCAGGCTTTGCCGTGCAGGCGAGACACTTTTGGTAGCTTGCCGGGCTCTCTGAGAGGGGCAGAGGAATCAAACCCGGCTCGGCCAGGCTGGCTGAGCACAAGGCAAACGCCCTACCACTGTGCTATCATGAGAATTAAATGAGAAAAATAAATATGCAAGCAGCTATAGTTCCAGGCACATAGTTAGTACTCAATAGATACTATGCATGATTATTTATGGCACAATGCATAAAATAATCCATTTGCAGCTCTGAAACGGTATATAAACAGTCTCAAATGGAGATGGACAAATGTCATGCCAAATTTCTGTTACTAACAGAAATTTCTGTAAGTTTGGATTTCAGGGAGATTCCTTTTCTACCTTCTCTTCAAAAAATACATATCTTACAATTTATTTTTAACCAATAAACATCATCTTTACTGGGGAGATCTGGTACCAACAAATATTAAAAGGGAAAAAAATAAAGGTATATTCACAAGGTGAGGGAAGGCAGGGCTTCATCTCTTCTCTGCCCATCATCTATAATCCTAAAATGTGATGGCTAAGTGGATAGACGTGGCAGTTTATCAAGGTGACTCACTCTTATTCTGTAATAATTATAGTTCCCAAGCCTGATACTTCCCTCCAGCCAATCCTACCCTGATACCTGATGCTGACACACAGAAAAGCTGACATATGCTGGTTGAGTGGCTTTAACACACGCCAAAAATGCTCTTAGACCAAAAGAATGAGGGCAAGGATTCCAGCTCAAATAGTCCACTAATACAGCTTCTTCCATTCTCAACCCAGAGTATCCCTTTTAAATATCCCAGATATGGAAGATCAATTTGAATTTTCTCTCACCAAAGAGAGGTGGTTCAAATTTGATATCTGCTCAGATCTCCATCCAAACCTGATACCTTAGATTTGCATTGAGTCCGGACAGCAAATATTTGTTGCTTTTCCTAAATGGCTAAATGGCTTTTTCTCTTTGTGGAGGATGAAATACTAGAACCTATCTGCTTTCTAGATACTTCTGAGGCTGAAACTAAAAAAAAAAAAGGGGGGGGAATAAAGGAGAGAACCAAGACCATTGATAATAACATCCTGCATGGTACATGTGTATGCATAGGAGGTGTCCCCTGAGAACTGGTCAGTTCTAGAAATGACCTGGGTAGAATGTGTGTTGGCAGCAGTGGATTTTAAACAGTTATGTGATTTACTAAAGTGGCTGGTGAGGACTGAACATGGAGGTGCTCCTGGCCCCGCATGGTCTAAAAACTGCCTAGAATGGACAATTCATTTCTGAGAGAATTCAGTCACTTCTGAGAAGAAAAACTGGCCCTATGATTCCAGTAAAACAGTCTGAAAGAACTTTACCATGTTCAAGGGAGGACAAAGGGAGAAAAAGCCTATAATGTCAATTTTAATAAAAAGGACACCAAAGAAAAAGAGACATAAAGGGAAAATAAAATAATGAGAAAAATTATTGATTACTTGGAAAAATAAAATTTTTTAAAAACAGGGGCCCAAAAGGAGAGAGAGAACAAAAGAGAATGCCCTGCCACAGAGGCAGGATGGGATGGGGGAATGGGGGTGGGTGGGAGGGATACTAGGATTAGTGGTGGTAGAGAATGGGCACTGGTGGAGGGATGGGTACTCGATCGTTGTATAACTGAAACCCAAGCACAAAAATTTGTAAGTCTACAACTGTACCTCATGGTGCTTCTCTAATAAAAATTTTTTAAAAAGTTATAAATCTGTAAAAATTTTAAAAAAAAAAGAGGAAAGAGAGGGTGTGCATGATCCCTACATCCAAATGGTTCCCCAAAGCATGCCAAGCATAAGCCCTCAGAAACAAAAGGTGTAGCCCAAAAGACATAAGTAAACAAATAAACATTATGTATGTGCAAGACTTAGGGTTAAATCCCCAACACTGATGGTACCCCAGTCTACCACACACACACACGCACACACACACACACACAATAAATAACAAATACTCCTTACCATACCCCATGTTCTAGTGTCTTCATATTGTCAAACTCACCCACCTACCCATTCTTCTCACTCTATTCCTCCTCACAACCATTCTTCAGAAGAGAGTTATTTTTGTGTTTGCTTTACTTATACATATACACATAGGAAATAATCGAGTAATTGAAGGTTTTAGTTTTAGGGCTGGACTGGAGTAATAGCACAGCGGTAGGGCGTTTGCCTTGCACGCAGCCAACATGGCCGACCCGAGTTTGATTCCTCCGCCCCTCTCGGAGAGCCCGGCAAGCTACCGAGAGTATCTCGCCCACACAGCAGAGCCTGGCAAGCTCCCCGTGACGTATTCGATATGCCAGACACAGTAACAACAAAGTCTCCAATGGATACGTTACTGGGCCCGCTTGAGCAAATCGATGAACAATGGGAGGACAGTGACCGTGAGTAGGGCTAGTCTAATCTCACTAAAACCTAAGTTTTCCTCTTTTTCTACTCAGAAGAGAAAGGACTGGGTACAGCCCTGCACATGTAAGGTCCAAGTTCCATGATCCCAGGTGCAGTATGTGCCCTAGAACTACCTGG
Source organism: Sorex fumeus (assembly GCF_029834395.1). Classification (NCBI taxonomy): domain Eukaryota; kingdom Metazoa; phylum Chordata; class Mammalia; order Eulipotyphla; family Soricidae; genus Sorex; species Sorex fumeus. Next base: position 27,017,467 of record NW_026606066.1, read on the forward strand.
TGCAATCCTGGTGGCCCCCACAGCTGCGGGGAATACTTAACTAGCCTGTGCACCAAACTAGAAGAGTCTGACTGAGAATACTTTGGAGTGTGGGCAATCCCCTGGGCACTCCTTGGAGGTCCAGAAAGAAAAAACAAAATAGTAAAATTAATGTTTACATGAAGTCATCAGGGTAATTTTCTTCATAATAAGGTCTTAAATTCAATTCCTTGTATAGATACTGACTTCTACTATTGCTTATGCTGGTTTTACTGCCATTGTTTTTTAAGAAATTTGTCTAGTTTTCAAATCACTGTCACTAGTTTTCAACATTTCTTACAATTGCAGGCCAGCATCAGTCAACACACTGGAGACTGAAAAACCGGTGGTTTATAATATCCTCTTACTATTAATGTCTACATGAGCTGTAGTAATACTACTTTTCCATTTTTGATTATGGCTTTGTGGTTTCTTTGTTCTTCCTCTCACCAGTCTAGCAAATCATTTATCAATTTTATTATTGCTTTTCAAAGAATGAACTTTGGTCCTTTCTACTAGACATTTCTTTATTTTTTGTCCATAATTGTCTGCTCTTATTTGTTTCTTTCTACCTACACTCTCTGGGCTCTGCTAACAAACCTGATTATTTTAAAATCATTGATTTCACCTTTCTTGTTTTAAATGTGCACACTTAAGATTATGAATTTATAGAACTTGAGTGTAATAAAAATAAAATAAAATACAGAAAAAATCATATAGCAAATACAATAAAATACAATGTACTTACATTATCACAGGGTCAAATATTTTAATTTCCACTACGCTTGCTTAAAATGATATCTTAGGGCAAGAGAGATGGGACAGTGGGTAGGGCACTTGCCTTGCATGCAGCCAACCTGGGTTTGATCCCTGTCATCCCATATGATTCCCTGAGCTCAGCCAGGAGTGACTCCTGAGTACAGAGCCAGGAATAAGTTCTGGGTACCACCAGATGTGGCCCCCCACAAACCCAAACCAAATGAAAATAAATTCTTGGGAAAAACAAGTAAGGGGGAAAAAATAATATGAGATCTTGTAGAAGTAGACTAACTGCTCATACACTTAGGAATTTTGTGGTAGACTTTCATTACTATTAACTTTTATTTCATAATGATCAGATAAATGAGTCTTCATGATTTTAATAATTTCAAATTGTTCATCTGCTATCTGATCAATCACTGTCACTGTCCTCCCGTTGTTCATCGATTTGCTCGAGTAGGCACCAGTAACGTCTCCATTGTGAGACTCGTTGTTACTGTTTTTGGCATATCGAATTCGCCACAGGGAGCTTGCCAGGCTCTGCCATGTGGGCGGGATACTCTTGGTAGCTTGCTGGGCTCTCCGAGAGGAACGGAGGAATCAAACACTTGTCAGCTGCATGCAAGGCAAATCCCCTACCTGCTATGCTATTGCTCCAGCCATAACATGGTCATTTTAGCGCAACATTCCATTTGTACTAACAGGAATGTACTTTCCATAGTGGTTCATGCAATTTATGTTAATTAGATCAGATGTTTTGGGACCACACCTAGCAATGCCAAGGGCTTACTCCTGGCTCTGTGCTCAGAGATTACTTCCTGTGAGTTGTCAGTTTTTTTCTTAACCTTTAATTATGCTCATTTTTACTTGAAAGATTCTGAATTTCTATCAATAGGTATGTACAAACTTAAATTTACTTCATCTTTCTGGTATATTTAATATTCACAGTTATGAAATGTTTATTTTATCTCCTTCAAAGTCTACTTTGACAGTCGTATAATACACTACATTTTTGGTGCTGGGGAGGGAGATGGAGTATAAGGTTTTCACAGTGTGTATCTATCCTTTACTTTCAATTTGTTTATATCTTAATTTTTAAGATTATTCTTTTCATGGTCTTCCCAGTAGTACTCAGGAGGTAGTGGGGGGGGGGGGCAGGGGTGCACCGGCAATGCTAAGCCAACTGGGCTGGTGTTCCAATGCAAGGGCCTGAGGATGCAAGGCTGCTTGGACCCTGCTGGGCCAGGAATGCCTGGGACCACCCAGGATGTGCAGCACTGAGCTTAGGGGAAATCACAAGATGCTGGGAAGAGAAACCAGATGAGGCACCTGGCATGCACCCTCACTGCTGGCCTATCTCTTGGCCCTGTTATCTTAATATTTAAGGTGTGTTTTTAAGCAACTAAGATTTAAAAATCCATCATCACATTCTTTGACTTATTTAGTTCTTTGAGTATTTAGGAAAACCTAAATTTTATTTAGTACTGGTGTGTCATTTATTCACAATGCTGTGAATAAACAGCATTTCCATAATTATTCCCAGAGCAATGCTGCACACCAGTAGGCAACTCTCTCACGCTGTCCTCATTGCAGTGCCCTGGCAGTTACCCACTAGCAGTTTTTTTTATCATGAATTCTCCTGCCCTTGTAGTCCACAGACAAGCAATCATCCAGTTTGTGACCTATGTGCTGGGCTTCTTCATTTAGCACAGTGCTTTAAAAGTTGATCTACTTCTACACATTAAACAAAAACTGTCTTAATATCATATACACGAGGTACCTGGAATAAGCAAACGCATCGGACAGAAAGCACAACAATAATTACCAGGGCATGGGAAAAGAAAACAAAGTTAGAATTTAAAGGAGGCAGTGCTTCAGTTCAGGATGGTGTTGGGAGAGGGACAAAACATGGCAGTGCCAGGGATGGAACTGGGGTTGGCCACATGCAAGGCAATACTTTACCCTCTGAACTTTCTGTCTGACCCCATAGGACAATGGAAACTTTTTCGCCATCCTAAACGCAGATGGAGCAGAGAGATGCAACAATCCCAACATTGTGCGTATGCGTAACATCAGTAAACTGTGTACCTACTACAGTAAAAATGATAAAACTTTATGTTATGTTTTATCACAATTGAAAAAAGAAACACTGTATTTAGAATTAGGAAATTTCTGCTTTAAGCTACATATTATAGGATACTATGAACTGGGGGTAGGGGATCAGAGACAGAGTTCAATGATCTGAGCACAGGCTTTGCAAGCCAGAGGTCTGGGTTCAGTCCCTGACATGGCAAAGTCCTCTGAGCACAGCCAGGAGCAATACCCACACATGGAGGCCAGGAAGAACCCCAAGCATACCTGGGGATGGTCTAAAATACCAACCAAACCAAAACCAAACCAAACATAAAAGGGCAAGGAGGAGCAGAAAGATTTCTATGAAATGAGGTCACTGAAAACCAAGATGTTTTTCACTGTCAGGAGAGCTAAGAAAATGTAAGTCAGAAATAATCAAGTCACAAAGAAACAAGGGTCTTTGCTCTTGGCAGCGGGATCTTTGTATGTGCTGCTGGGAGCTGAACCAGAGCTTTATGCACAAAGGGCATGTCTGTGTTCTGCCACTCAGCTACATGCCCAGTCCCCAGGAAAGGTTACTCTTCAGTTAGAATATATCAGCCTTACTCTTAGGAACAATGCTTTTGCATTGAAAATTGGGCTCATGGGCACAGGATGGCTAAATGGCAAAAGTGGCTGCTTTGCTAGCATGAGGCAGTGAGTTCAATCCCACAATGTGGCCCCCATGTGGTCCAGGAGGCTCTGCTGTCTGCACACTGGCATGACAACAGTGTGCAATCTCCAGCACAGACATGTGTGTGAGCATACAACCAGAACTGCACAAACACCTTAACCAAGACTGTAAGCACCACACATAAGAGTGTAACACCTCGTGAGCATCAAGCAAGGGCCAGAAACACTGTCCAAGCAGCGCTGTTTATATGTAAAAATTAAGAAGAAACTCTGTACGACTGTTCTCAAGATCTGTCATTTAGAATCACCAATGAAACTCTCATAGGAGCCCAAGCATAACAGAAAAAGGTGGAGGAAATAGGAAACCCCCCAAATTTAAAAGATCAGCAATGAAATAAAATCTCCACGCATAGCTAAAAATTATTCCTTTACTTATTTATCTTTGTTTTTTGGACAACACCTGGCGATGCTCAGGGGCTACTCCTAGCTCTACATCCGGGAATCACTCCTGACGGGTTCAGGGGATCATATGGGATGCCGGGGTTGAACCCGGGTCGGCCATATGCAAGGCAAATGCCCTACCCACTGCACTACAACTCCACACCTTCAATCAACCCCAACCCCCTTTATAAGTGTGTAGTTAATGGGCCACACATAACAGATGTTATAGACTAGTCCCACTCTGTGCTCAGGAGTGATCCCTGGCAGTGTTCAAGGGACCATATATGGTGCTAGGTCCATAGCTGTGGCTTCCACTAAGTCACATGAAAAGCAAGAGCCTCACCTCCTGTACTATGTATCTCTGGCCCTTGGCTTATGTTTTAAGCTAGGATTTATCTTATCCAAAATTTACTTGCTTCTATATCTAAAACAAGAATGACAAGGCCAAAGACACAGCTGGCCTTTCTAAGTACATGCTTTGAGTGACAAAGGCCTGGGTTCTATCCCTGGCACATGACTTCCTGTGAGCACAGCCTGAGAGCAGCCCCCAGCACTGCTCAGGTTCCAAAATCCACAGCTAGCAAGAGAAAGTCATAGACATCAAGAAAGTGGAAAAACAATGAAAAGTTGTTTTCTGACCTTTGCATATAAGGGTAAGAAAGCAAAGACATCTCTGAAAGAATAGTTTTTTCTGGGTGTGTGGGTGGGTTTTCCTAGTGATACCCAGGAGGCTCAGAGGCCCTACTTGCAATTCTCGGTCCCCTAGACCAGTGGTTCAACACCGGGGTCCAAGGATGTGGTGTTAGGTCACCCCAGATGTAGTGGGGTGGGGGCCTCCAGGGCTGCTAACCTGGGGATGCGTAGGGAAACGTGGTACTGCAGACTGAATCTAGATGCATGCTATGTACGCGCTTTAACTGCTGTACTATCTCCTGGCCCCTAACTTGAGAATAAACACTAAGGAATAGACAGGTAAATCCAGTGAACACAATGACATACCCAGCATTCTCATAACTTTCCAGTAGATCTTTTATAACCTTGAATCTATCCTTGAATCTATAGTCAATTAAAGTTCCAGGTTCTAGTACTCAAGATTACAAACATAAACTCAAGTAAAGAAATTAATCATATTATTTTTATAACTTTAGACCATTTGTTCAAGAATATAAACTTAATAAGAAACTCCCGTTCAAGAACTCGATGAGAACAAATCACCCACGGATTGTGGGTGGGTAATGAAGCAAGGTTAAAATACAAAACACCATCATAATATTTTGATCCTAAAGAAAACAACAAAAGCATAAATAATAGCCTGATTGGGACAAAACAAGTAAATGCAGAGTAGGAGAATAACATCTAGGGAGACTTTTGGTGCCCTGCCATGTGTCTAGTACCCTCAAAGGCACGCCACAGCTTCCAGTGATGAGCAGTGGTAACTGCCTAAATGCTGTGCTCAGAGCCCAGACATCAGTACCTGAGGGGTGAACACTCAATGGAGGAGTCGTTAACCTATAACCAGTGATGGATGGAAAGAGGTGACAATTATCCTGGTCTCCTTAACCTTTCAGTAAAACAAACAAAAACAAAACAAAACAAAACAAAACCCTCCCAAAAAACAACACAAAAACCCTACAACATACTTACACACAGGGCACCTAGCAGGACTGAGGCCAACTATTCAAGGTTACCACCTACTCATTTAGATACTTATTAGGGCTGGTTTCCTTCCCTTCATCATCTGAACTCTCCACTCCCTGCTAGGAGCTTCCAGAAAGAACTCCTGAGGAATACAATCTCAGACAAGTATAGCTAAAACTAAAAAGCAGAGAGCTTCATGTTAGAGATTCAAAAAGGCAGACTGGCTTGTCAAGTGGCTTCTTAACTTGACTCACAAAAACAAGACCGCCTATAGTGTTTCGGGTTAGTGATGCTGGAGTTAACTCTCAAGAGTATGTCACTCACTTCTCCCAACTGCACATCTATCATATTTTTGTCCAAGTTCATACAAACTTCAAAATCCTTTTGCCAGCACAAGTTAGTCAGATGAATGCAAGTCAGAAATGACCAAAGACAAGGGTATATACTTGAGTCTTTTGGGTGGTCACCTAAAGGAGATTACCTTGGACCTTTTTTACAAATGTCAAGAGTAAATAGCCAAAATGCCCCAAGAACTGCTTCCATTCACTTCCCCTTTCAAAGACCATACTGTTAAATTTTTTACAGTCTATATGTTTATTAGTACAGAGTCCTACTTCTTTCAATACATTAAGGAAAACACAGCTACCATTTTTTTTGTATCTATATTAGTGTCCGCTATCTCTCTTGCCCCCCTCCCTTTAAAGTAATAAGTAGCTATAAGGCTAAAAATATTCACAAAACAATTACTCATCTAATCCATCCTCAAAACACCTTTCCCTGGTTAATGCTCATCTCTAATCTTGTCATCATTCTGTTACATTATGATATCCAGATGACTGCTGATAGAATTATATCCAGGAGACCCCATTTTCAATAATAAAGAACTAAGTTATTCAAGGCAATCCCCTCTCTAAAGAGAGAGGTAAAAATGTTCAGAGAAAATGTCTTAATAGTGCAGGACAGCAACCCATTATCACATTCAGCAAGTGGCTGGGAATGAAAAGGGCTAAACCACGTTTATTCTGAAGGGGGCGCAGAAACTGGCTGCTCCACAGCCCTAGTGACCCTCTTATTTTATTTATTGGTTTTTGGGCGACACCTGGCTATGCTCAGGGCTTACTCTGACTCTGGGCTTAGGAATCCCTCCTGGAGGGACCTGTGAAGACAAGCATCCTACCAGCTGTTATTTCTTTGGTCTTTCAAAATTTTTTTCGTGTTTTTTCCCCCCAGGGGCAAACCTGGAGGTGCTAAGGGGTGGGGTAGGGGGAGGTTACTCCCAGTTCTGAGCTTGGTGGTAGACCCAGTATTAATGGGGGGACCAAGCAGTGGATACTGAACCCAGGCCTTCTGCATGCAAAGCATAAACTTGGCCTACTGCACAATCTTTCCCACCTGTGACCCTTAAATTTAACTTGGGTGTGCTGGAGGATAATTTACAGCATCTATTCTCAAAAGGAGTGGCAAAAATAAGGTTCTTGGGGGTGAAAAAGCAACTGCTGTTAAAATGGCTCATGACCCTCCTAAACTGAATCCTATCCAAAAAATTCTTACTCCTTAGCATTTTTCTGCTTAGAGTTTAATTAATATTAAATTTTAATTATTTTCCCCTTTAGGGATGGTGATAATGAAGGGGAAAAAAAGGTTTATTCAACCTGATCTATAATTTATTCTGAAGCAGTTGAATCTAATACGAGGAACAAAAATGATGAAATAATGAGCCTTTAGAAATGAGGAGATTAGGCTATAAAGCTTTTAATTTACACAGATGAGCTGGATGGGCAACAGAAAAATGAATGGGAAGGTGTTTCCATTTTTTTGTAAACATAAAATTCTAAGCTGTGCTCTCAAATCTTATACAAAAGTTTTTTAATGTTTAGAAATAAGAAGAAAACATTACAAGGAGTAACAGTATTAAACATTTGGGTATTTTTTTTTTTTTTTTTGCAGAATAGCCAGGAAACAGCAGCCAAAGAACGTCAGAAGAACCTAATGCCCCTTTCTTCTACTGAAGTCAAAGCAAGAGTATTAAAATGTTTCTGAAAGACATATGGGTATCAGTACATTTTAATGAGCTGAGGGCTGACTGGATAAGAATTTATTCTCATCAGAAATCATGCTGTTTGGGGCGAATGGACAGCTTCTAGTCACACATCATTCCCCCCTTTTAAAGAGTATTTTCTACACTCATACTTGATAATCCTCCCCCATTCTGCATAAGTCTTAGATCTAAGCTGTAAAAGTTGTGCAGCTAATCTCTTTCCTTTCTCCATTCTATATGAATAGGAAATAACCAAAATAACTATGATGTTAGAAATAAAACGAGTCAGGCTCATTCAGACTATCAAGCAAATCAGCTGCATGCCAGGGCTCCCTGTTCAAGGAAATGTTAAAAAAAAAAAAGTTATGGTTTAAAGATGCTTCAGGGCGCTTTCAACCATAACCCAGTGACAGTGTGCAAGCCCCAAGCCAACCTGAATTTTCTAAACATATTAAAAATATTAAGGAAGTTATGAAGGTGAAATAATAATTTTCCTAACATGAGATGTATTAATAAAACTTAAAACAACAACAACAAAACAAAAAACCCAAATCCTTCTCTGTAGGCTGGGGAGACAGCTCAAAGTGCTTTGCATGCTGGAGCCTTTGATTCCCCAGCACTTATAAGGAGGTCTGAGCAGCCCTAGGAGTGACACCCATGTATGGAGCCAGGAGTCTAGTGTGACCTAAATAACACCAACCCTGCTCACCGCAGGGAAAAACAGCAGAACAAATAAAGCCCTATGGTGACAAAGCAACACACACACACACACACACACACACACACACACACACACACGAATAATTTATGGAAAATATTAACAAATGAGAAAATGCACTTTTAAGGCATTGCTCTTTTACTCTAAAAGACAACTCAATCATATTTAACCTAGACATTTTAAAACTAATCGTGAAACATTACAGTATTACAACGTGTTGGAAAACACTTGAATGTAAAGACATGCTTTCATTTCATAAAGATTAAAGTTGGGCCAGAGTGATAGTACATAGCAGGAAGGGCATTTGCCTTGCACACAACCAACCTGGGTTCTATCCCAGGCACTCGATATGGTCCTTGTAGCACCACCAGGAGTGATTCTGAGCACAGAGCTAGAAGTAAGCCCTGAGGTCTACCAGGTATGGCCAAAAAGAAAAATCAATTAAAAAATTTTTTTGAATCATCTATTAAATTTAAATATGCATTTATCTGGTGCATAAACCTCTGGAAGACCAATTCTTTGAACAAATCAGTCCTTCAAATCTACAACATTCCTATATTTAGTCATTATATTCTGCAGCAGGAAGACTGGAGGACATGCATAGCATCAAGGAACAAACATTATTACTGATAACCATGGCCTGAGACAACACTTTCAACAGTCCATCATCATGATGCTTCGTCGCTGAAAGGAAATGCAGTCGCTCAGCAACATTTGTAATGGTATTGATTTTGGGATTTTAAAATTCCATGACAATGTTGGAATGCTGATGCATCATATTTAAGATCTTTTATTGAAAAATAAATAAACCCAACTCAATAAACTGCAAAATTTTTACTTACATACTCAGGCTTTAGCTTCTTATCTCCTCCTCTCACAGCCACCTTCTCTAGTTTATCTATAATAGGCCCAATCATTTCCTCATCTTTAAGCTGAAGTTCTTCGTGTATTATTTCTATGTCTCGAACAGGATCTACACTTCCTTCAACATGTGTGATATCATCATCTTCAAAAGCACCTAAAACGAATTAAAAGCAAACAATTAAATAAGTGATACAGAGGTTCCTTATTACAGTAAAAATTCCTAGAAGGCAAAAAGAAATTCTAATTAAATCACTCTGAATTCTTCCAAGTACGAGATCTTTTTCTTTTCCTATTTAGTAACACTTAGGGCACTAGAAAACAACAATGAAGGGCCACAACATTTCAAAAACTGAAATAAATAAAATAATAGCCTCCCCAGGAAAAAAAATTTCCAACCAGAACTACTGACATTTGCAGGTTTAGTACATTAAATGACAATGAATTATAGGCATGGAAGCTTCAAGTTCTGAACTACACCATCAAGGGTTTCTAAGAGAAACCAGATTTGGGGCATCGCGCGTGCGTGTGTGTGTGTGTACGTGTGTGTGCGCGCGCGCGTGTGTGTGTTAGGGCATTGTGTGTATGTGTGTTGGAGCATTATGTGTATGTGTGTGTGAGTGAGAAATCATCTGGCAGACCTCTTCTCTGCTTCAATCTACTTTATCACTGTGGTTCTGACGGTGATTAGATAATGAACCACTCAGACACACAATTTACACAGCAGCTAATTTCATCGGCCTGATTTGAGGGTATGGTTTTTAGGGGGCTATCAAAGAAGCAGATGAAGGTACATTTGTCATATATGAGTGACAACCATTCACAGTATCTGAACAAAATGGTGCTGGCCCTTATTAGAAACACATGCTATTATCACATATTTAAAGTGCAGTTGAAGCCATAATTTCAAATTGCCAACTGGAAACATAAGAGTAAAACAACCAGATATTACTGAAGCATGTGTACTGACTTTATGCCCTTTTGAAGACATAATGTGGCAACATAATTTCACTGGAATTTACTCAAATTACCAGATAAAGAACACCATCACACACAAAAATGAACAAATACCAGGAAATATTATAAACAGAAATGATATACCCAACAAAACAATAAACACATCTATAAAAACAAGTTAATTTAATCAAAATTACAAACTGAATTATGCTCCCCAAATGAGACGTTTTGAAACACAAAGTATCAATTATTTTAGAAATAGGTATCACAGTAATCACAAAAGGTAGCTTTACTAAATCTGGTAAGAATATGACTATACATCTTATTTTCTTCTGGGCGTGTGCTGGTTGGGTGGGTAGGTGGGTGGGGTGCTCTCAAGTAGCATTCAGGAGGCCTGCATACAATTCACAGCCAACCCAGCCAGCTGTTCAATATACAGGTCTGAGGATAAGATACTGCATGCTGGGGATTACCTGGGACATCTTGACAGTGTTTGGGAGTCTCCAGGGCCACACCAGGTAATACAGGGATGCTCAGAAGACCAGATGGTGTCAGGACTGAACCACAGTGGGCCACATGTAAAGCAGGCACCTTAACCCCTGCATGCTCTTTCTGACCCCTCATTCTTATATGAAAAGGCAAAATTTCCTATTTTTGAAAAGTTACAAAATACAATTTACCAGAATTAAAAAACAATCAAGCTTTCTATATTTCCATGTGAATAATAATTACAATAAATACACAAATATATTATTGCAATTATAGCGTAATAATTGAGACGGAAGCGGTCATGGAAGCCCTAGCCAATCAGGGCGTACAAACTCAATACATCAGGATCCTTCGTGAGCTCTATTGCGGATTCACTACCAAGATCTCACCATTCTACAAAGAAGTAATCATCCATATCAAGAGAGGGGTTCGGCAGGGTGATACCATTTCACCAAAACTCTTCAGTGCCACCCTCGAGAACATCATGCGACGACTAGAATGGGAAAACATGGGAGTGAAGATAGATGGTCGGCAACTACACCACCTCCGCTTTGCTGATGACATCGATCTAATAACACCAAACATCAGCCAAGCGGCACAAATGCTTGCGGACTTTGACCGTGAGTGTGGAAAGGTCGGACTACAGCTGAATCTTACGAAGACAATGTTTATGAGAAACAGCCTTGTTCCTGACGCTCCATTCGCTCTCAACGGAACCACCATCTCTGAATGCAACAGTTATATATACTTAGGTCGAGAAATCAACATGATGAATGACCTGGCACCTGAGTTACGCAGGAGGAAGAGAGCGGCTTGGAATGCCTTCAAGAGCATTGAAGAAATAACTAAAAGGACAAAGAACCTCCAACTACGAGCACATCTCTTTGATTCCACTATTCTTCCTGCATTAACATATGCCTCAGAGACCTGGACCCTACGAAAACAGGATGAGAACACTATTCGGGTCTCTCAAAGAGGAATCGAAAGAACTATGCTTGGAATATCACGATTCACTCAAATGAGAGATAGAATCCGGAGTTCTGATCTTCGTCAACGCTCAAGAATCAGAGACGCTGTCTCATTTGCCAAGACATCAAAAATCAGATGGGCTGGACATGTAATGAGGTTTACAGACAACCGCTGGACTAGAGCCATTACTGATTGGATTCCACGAGACATCAAAAGATCACGTGGACGCCCACCTATAAGATGGTCAGACTTCTTCGTCAAGACCCTAAATGATCGGTTTGAGGCTCTACATGTTCCTAAAACGAACAGATACCATTGGGCTACGCTAGCACGCAACCGGGATGAATGGAGACGTTACTGGCACCCGCTCGAATAAATCGATGAATAACGGGGATTAAGTGATTAAGTGTGATTAAGTGATAGCGTAAGTATTTAGTGAAGCACAGGGGCAACCCTATGTAGAGAACATTTCCAAGTCTGACGAACCCCTCGCTCCCCCCACTCCAGGTGATCTGGGCAGCACTCTAGTAGTGTGATCCTCAAAGCCACAAACAAAGAGTGTGTGATGGTCAGAGCACTGAAGCCATATGTGCACCCACACAACTGAAGCATGTGACCCTCAGGGAGCCTCATCTCAAACAAGCACAGACCCAACTGACAACACAAAATCATCAAAACAACAATGGAGGAAAAGGATAGGAAAATACGTAACTTAAAATAGTAAGTACTCGTAGTATATAACTGAATTGTATTATATAAAGCCGAATACATAGGAACAAGATTAGTAAGACATGCCTCAAATCTGTCTCAAAACTACAGACCAGACCAGACAGTGGTTTCTGCAGGGGTTACAGCTGGCAGTGCTGGAGGTGGGGGAAGCAGAAGTATCAGGAATAGAACTCTGGACCTGTGCTCTGCCACTGAGACATACCCCTGTCCCCAAATAATTTTTTTTTAATACTCAGGAGATCTGAAAGCAGTCTCCCTGAAAGCACAGTATTATTTACCTGTTCCTATGATCTGAGTCATCTTACACAAATGGTATATATAATTAAAGTAGCACTGTAGCACTGTCCTCCTGTTGTTCATCGATTTGCTTGAGTGGGCCCAGTAACGTCTCCATTGTGAGACTTGTTGTTACTGTGTTTAGCATATCGAATACCTCATGGGTAGCTTGCCGGGCTTTGCCATGCGGGCAAGATACTCTTGGTAGCTTGCTGGGCTCTCCGAGAGGGGTGGGAGAATTGAACCGGGCTCAGCCGGTCCAGCTCATGCAAAGCAAACGCCCCACCCACTGTGCTATCAATCCAGCCCAAGGAAAATACAAATAAAAGTTAATTAACTATGTAGCAGCTAAAGCAACATGGAAATATGGTCAGTTAGAAAAATAACTAAACTTTTCGTGGCATTTTAAAAAAAGTATATTTTTAAAAGTTACTTGGGACCAATGAGCAGCACTGTAATGTCCACAAGACCAATCTGTAGTGAATGGAGGGGCAAACTTTAAATGGCAATTTCTTAATTATAACCTCTGATCTTAACAATCAGCAGGTAACAGAAGTTTAGCAAACTCTGTTCTTCCAGAAGCAAAGAAAATGAAGCTCTGTAATGATCTGGACTAATCCAGTGAGAAGAGGTGAAAAGCCACTGACTGCCTTATAACTTTCACTTCACTCTCCAGCTTTCACCTTGCCTGGAGCTTGCCAAGAGGCAGGCGAGGAGTCAGAACTGGATCACCACCAATCTGCTGTCCCTACAACAGGAATAAAACCAGACTCCAGAGGCTATACATTTCATTTTTTGTTCCAAAATGTCAAAGTCAATAGCATTTCTGCATTAATCTGGAAAGAGGTGACAACACACTATGGAACTTACATTTACTTTTTATAACAAAGGTAAAAGGCCCTCCCGTTGATCGTCGATTTGCTCGAGCGGGCCCAGTAACGTCTCCATTGGAGACTTTGTTGTTACTGTGTTTGGCATATCGAATACTCTCGGTAGCTTGCCGGGCTCTCCGAGAGGGGCGGAGGAATCGAACTCGGGTCGGCCATGTTGGCCGCTTGTAAGGCGAACGCCCTACCCGCCGTGCTATCGCTCCAGCCCCAAATATTGCCAAATTTGAAGATAAAAATTGAGCAAAGGGAACAACATCCTTGTGACAAAATGAAGCCCAATTCAACTGCAAATTTTAGCTTTCAGAAAATTGATAGCCACTGGGGGATTCCCCTCCTCCCTTTTTTTGCAGGAAGAAGGCGACCTTCCGAGAATTGCTCCTTCTCAGAGGGCCACTCCTCAGTGGACCAATACCCAATGATACCTGAGGACATAGAGACCTGAGGATGCAGTGCTGCTGGCGATGCCCAAGGGACCTAGTGGTGCTGAGAGAGAACCAGAGTTTGGGTGCATGCTACACACATGCCCTAATTCTTATTCTATCTCCCAGCCGGTGCTCAGGACTAACACAGGACCCTGTACTCAGGGATCACTCCTGGTGGGGCTCGGGAACCATATGTGGTGCTGGGGATCAAATGCGGGTCAGTCACATGCAAGGCAAGCACCCTGCCTGCTCCTCTTGCTCCAGCCACCCTCCCTGCCCCATTTTTCATACAAGTAAAAAACTGGATGCTACTTTCCAAAGATCTGCTCCTTTGTCAACAGATTTCACTACATTACTTCATTCTTTCCAGTGTAAGACCTCACCTTGCTAGCAGAAAGTTAAGTGGTTAAGAACTGGGTCTTCGAAGTCAAAACATGTTTTCTTGGTCATAAAATTAACCTTGGCCAGGGTCAGACGATAGTACAGTAAGTAGAGTGTTTGCCTTGCAAGTGGCTGACCTGGATTCAATCCCTGGTATCCCATATGATCCCCTGAGCACTGTCAGGAGTAATTCCCGAGCATAGAGCCAGGGTAGACTCTGAGCTTCACTGGGTATGGCACAATAACAAAAACAACAAAAATCTTAGGTTGCAGATTCTCTGTGGATCTCCATTTTGCAGCTTTAATATAAAGCTGTTTTTACATCTCAGAGGGATGGTTAGGATTAAAACAGGTAACAAATGCAAAATGCTTAGAGACTCCACAACACATGACTCTTACAATAACTGGGACACACAGTATATTTTTATTATGGATGTATTCACACTTCACAATAAACTCTATACTAGCACTGTCCTCCTGTTACTGATTTGCTTGAGCAGGCACCAGTAGTGTCTCTACTATAAGACTTGTTGTTACTGTTTGTGGCGTATCGAATATGCCACGGGGAGCTTGCTAGGCTTTGCCTTGGGAGCGGGATACTCTTGGAAGCTTGCCGGGCTCTCCGAGAGGGACGGAGGAATCAAACCCGGGTCGGCCATGTGCAAGGCAAATGCCCTACCCGCTGTGCTATCGCTCCGCCCAAATTCTACAGTAATACACTCAAAACTATATTCAAATACACTCAAAACTATATTCAGGGGCTGAAGCGATAACACAGCAGGTAGGGTGTTTGCCTTGCTTGTGGTCGACCTGGGTTCGATTCCCAGCATCCCATATGGTCCCCCAAGCACAGCCAGGAGTAACCCCTTTGCATTGTTGGGTGTGACACCCCCCCAAAAAAAAAAACAAAACACTGTTATCACTCGAAACACTAACTTTGAATATTGTTTCCTGTTACTGAGTATGACTTGGAAAAGGCCAAAATAACCTTTGGAATTTATAGGGTATTTCCCCAACATCAATACCGCTGACCAGCAGCACATTTTTACCCTATTCTACAGCCCCAGATGCCATTCAACTTTGAATTAACTAAAAAAACTATTTCCACTGTTTTTATTTTGGGGCCACATATGGGATGCTGGGAACCAAACCTGAGGTGGTCACATACAAGGCAATCATCCTATCTATCCACTGTACTATCACTCTGACCTACATGACAACAATTTTTTAGGATTGTTACTACAATTCCCTGTTGTGGGGAATCTCTGAACTAGCACAGGAGATGGTTTTAGGGACAGGGTATGGCTTAAGTATTAGGGCACATGCCTTTTAAGAAGCAAGGCCCTAAGTTACATCCCTGACTTCACACATCCCCTCCAATCATCTCTGCATACAGTCCCAACAACAAAAAAGATGACATGGACTAGGGACAGGGCTCACAGAGCTATGGCACATGCTTTGCACGTGGGAGCCCCAGGTTTGACCCCTGGTGCTAAGTGGTTTTCTCAAACACCCACAAGAGCAGCCCTGGAACAAGGCTGCGTTTCCCTGCCCCCTTTTTATGGTAAAAGGTAAATCTTAGCTCGATACTGATAGTCTTCAATGACTAATACTCATAACTGTGCAATTATTCACTGAATTTGTTGTAGTATCTTCAATCTTGGCAAGTGACATTACTAATTTTACTCATAAGTTAGTAGCATCATTTTCTATTTTTTTAGAAAAAATAGTCAATAATGTGATCACATACATTCAAAATCCTAAATGAAAAAGATCTTCAATGAAAAATACCCTCCTGAAGTTGAAGAATGATAAGAAAGCTGTAGCACTGCAGCACTGTCCTCCCGTTGTTCATCGATTTGCTACAAAAAAACAACTTAAAAGAATTTATCTCAAACTGATAAGGAATTCTAAACTGACTCCCACAGAATGAAAAGAAGCACCGCCTTATAAGATGAGGGGGAGGAAGAAAGTAATAATCAGGACTCTCTGAATGAGACTGAGAGGAAAATTGCTTTCAATTTCAAATAGTCTCTAAACTTAGAACCTTATGTGTAAGTCTCCAGGTGTAATCTTGGAACAAAAATACCTGGAAGAAATAAATAAGAAAAGGAAAACAGAACCCAAAAGACACTCAAAGAAACCACACAGAAAAATAGTTATAATTTTATTATAACAATCCCCTGTCAATGGTCTCAACCAACCAAAAGGCACAGTATGATATGGAAGTATCCAACCTTCTGCCATCTATAGGGAACACCCTTGAGATCACAAGGAGGCTTAGGGTGAAGAAAAAAAAATTCTACAAGCAAAAGTAACCCTTGAAAGGCAGGTTTATATCTTCTTAGAAAAAAAAAGCCTTTAAGCAAAAAAAAAAAAAGTTATTTTATAATGACCTATAATGATCAGTTCGATAGCACAGTCAGTATGGCATTTACCTTGCACGCAGCCAACATGGCCGACCCGAGTTCGATTCCTCCATCCCTCTCGTAGAGCCTGGCGAGCTACCAAGAGTATCTCGCCCACATGGCAAAGCCTGGCAAGCTACCCATGACGTATTTGATGTGCCAAACACAGTAACAAGTCTCACAATGTTACTGGGCCCACTTGAGCAAATCGATGAACAATGGGAGGACAGTGACAGTATTGTTTGTGCATGAAATTAAGGAGCATCTATCCATCTATAAAACAAGTACTTGAGTCCTGAAGAATGGCACCAGAAGAGTAGGAGGGGGGGTTCAAAACCCCACTCTCATCAATGGGCAGCTCAACAAGCAGAAAAATCAGCAACAGCCCTAACTAAGAAATTGGGGACCAGATAGGCTTGAGAGACACATAAGGGCCACTCACCCACCCCAAAAGCTGGATACAGATTTTCAAGGACACATGGAATATTAGCATCCAAGCTACAAGAGTGCAACCGCTGGCAAGTGAATGCACAAGCCCACAAACTGAGAGACAGCCCCAGTGAGCACCACAAACTAGTACATGTGGGACTTCCAGTTAAGGCTAAAAGAGGAAAGGGGGAATAGAAACACTAACTAGACATAATGATGACTAGAGCTAAAATACTTAGAAATCTAAAAGACAATACAAAAGATCAATGAAACCAAGAATTAGGTTATCAAAAAATTTTTTTAAATCAACAAACTTTTAGTGATGTTATTAAAAAAAAAAGAGAGAGAGCTCTTAACACAGAAATCAAAAACAAAAAAGAATTGGCAATAACAATACAAAAGAAACACATGGCATCAGAACAAACTGTCAGGAACAAATGTATTTCAATAGTTCTAAAGTCCAAATTCTTATAACCATACATCCTCTCAAGAATGAATACTGAGAAATGAAACCTGAATAGACTAATTACAAGTAAGGAAACTGGAACAGTAATAAAAGTCTCCCATACTACAAAAGTTCAGGACTAGGTAGTCCCACTCTATAAAATCTATAAAATTCCACTCAATAAAATCACCAAAAACTATGGAATATCTATTCTCCTCAAACTTCCAAAAACTTGGAGGGCAAGTTTTAGGTATCAAGTTACCTTGATACCAAAAGCGGACAAAAAAACCACACACAAAAAAACTATAAACTATAGACTGATATACCTGATAAAAAAAATTCTCAATAAAATCGTAAAACAAATTCAACAACCTATTTATTAAAAAAATCATAATGGTGAACTGGTTGGATTTATTGCAGGAATATAAAGGTGCAGCCCACAAATCAATAAATATAATTAATACAGCATATCAACCAAAGATATAAACCATATGATCATCTCAATAAAAAAACAGAAAAAGCCTCTGGCAAGATTCAACATCTACCTGTGAAAAAACAATGAATATTACCAGAAGAGAAGGAATATTCCTAAACATAATAAAGGCCATCTACAAAGTCTCAACTAATATCATACTCAACCAACAAAAAAGATTGTAGGTTAGAGAGAGTACAACAGGTAGGGCCTTGCCCAGGTTCAATCCCTGGCACCCCATATGGTTCCCTGAGCCCCACCAGGAGTGAACTCTGAGCACAGAATCAGGATTAAGCCCTGAGAACTGCATAGTGTGCCTCCCCACCTAACCCCCCAAAACATACAAATCAAAAACAGAGGAAAGACTGAAAGCCTCTAGGTATAAGACAAAGATGTCCATTCTCACTACTATTACTTAACATAGTACTGGAAATCCTAGTTAGAGAAATCAGGCAAGAAAAATAAGTAAAAGGAAATCTAAAGTGGGAAAAAATGCAAAACTGCCACTATTTGCAGATGGTATACTATACATAGAAAACTCTCTAAGACTGCAATAAAAAACTTCTACAAACAACAAACAGCGCAGTAGGGCCTGGAGCCATAGCACAGCGGGTGGGGCATTTGTCTTGCATGTGGCTGACCCAGGTTCTATTCCCAGCATCCCATATGGTTCCCCAGCACCCCAATAGTAATTCCTGAGTGCAGAGCCAGGAGTAATTCCTGTGCAATGCCGGGGTGTGACTCCCCCCATAAAAGAAAGAAACATTGCAGTAAATCGAGAGGCTTTACAAAATCAGCACCCAGACACCTGTTATGGTCCCATAAGTAAACAATGAAACAAACAAGAAAAAAAAATTGGAAAACTATACTATTTACAATTACTTCAAAGAGTTTAATTCCAAGGAATAAACTCAACAAATGATAATGAAAGACATATACAACAGAAAGTGTAAGATGAAATAAATAAAAGAAAAAAAGTTAAGTAAAAAGAGAAAACAAAAGGAAGATACTGCATATGTATTGACTAGAAGAACCGACAAAATTAAAATGATCATCCTACCAGAAGTAATTTGTAAATTCAGTATAGACCTTATCAAAATTCCAAAAGCATCATTCGAAGAAGTAGAACAGTACTGAAATTTATATGGAACCACAAAAGATCTCAAATAGCCAAAGCAATACCGAGACCCAAGCATATGGCATCATGTTTCATGGTCTCACACTAGGGTGACAGTAATCAATATAGTATGCTACTGGAACAAAGTAGACACACCAATAAACTGAACAGAACTGAGAGTCCAGAAATAGACCCATGAATATAAGGGCATTTCATTTATGAATGGCATAACCAAATTCACAATTTTTAATTACTATAAACTGATCAGTTTACTCACTCATTCATGTAGTCCAAGCTTATAATTTCACAAATGTACTCAGTTTTAAGATGCAAAAAAATTCATACTTGGATGGAGAAATAGATTTTAAAACACAGGCTATATTTAAGTGTACAAACTTTACAGCAATAGTTTAGAAATTAGCTGTCATGGAAACTTTGATGTTGCAAACAGGATGCAGTTTTCTTGGGAATAAGAGGGCATGTAGATAAGATGGGCACATTTGATTTAAGTCTTCCCAAATTTGACCACTATACTGGGCAGATAACCAATTCCCTGGAATATAATAAACCGATACTTAAACTGCTATTTCCATATGCCAACCACTAACCACTATATACCTCGTTAATCACATGTTCTTCTCCATTTTCAGGGAGCAACTCCCAGCAGTGTGGAGGTCGGGGAACAATGTGGTGCTGGGAAACTGAACCGAGGGAGAGGGAAGTCCTCCCCCACACAAAGCAACAAGTTCTCCATTTGAAGAAAGTTGCCTATATATCTAACAAAATTCTATGTCTTAATTGAAAAAATTAAAAATAACAGAACCCTGATTCCAACAACTGGGCAATTTGGTTAGGAAACACATCAAATTTTAAAAGGGAATAATACTAGCAAAGATTATAGACATAAATTATCATTAAAATATATACAGAAAAATTAGTCAAAGTAAAACATTCAAAAGAAAGCCATGTAAAGTAAAAAGTTTGAGAGAGGGAAAATAATTTTAAATTTTGATGTCAATAAGGGCTGGAGCGATAGCACAGCAGGTAGGGTGTTTGCCTTGCATGCAGCTGACCTGGGGACCTGGGTTCGATTTCTTCATCCCTCTCGGAGAGCCTGGCAGGCTACCGAGAGTGTCCCGCTCCCACGCCAGAGCCTGGCAAGCTCCCCATGGCATATTCGATATGCCAAAAACAGTAACAAGAAGTCTAACAATGTAGACATTACTGGTGCAAGCTCGAGCAAATCAATAAACAATAGGAGGACAGTGCTACAGATGTCAACAAACTTATTGGAGACCTGACCAAAGTGAAAACTTAAAACTTACCTCTATTAGTAGGGTGAGGGGTGAAAACAGGAGAACTCAAGTATCACAGTTAATCGTATCTGCTAGTCAGTCAGGAGCAAACACTGGTTTTTGTGTTAAGAACAAATAGAAAGCAGCATTTTATTTAGAACGACTAGTCAGGGCCGGAGAGATAGTATAATGAGTTATGCAGCTGACCCAAGTTCGATCCCCAGCAGCCCACACAGATCCCCAAGTTCCACAGGTATGATCCCTACGCACAGAGCCAGGAATAAGCCCTGAGCACTGCTGGGTGTGACCTATTCCTAATAAAATAGGAAGACTAATCAGAAGCAGGTAAAGAGAACTACTGTACTTCCAATAGAAAGCATACGCATAGGGCTTAGAATGGAGAGACTAGAAAGAACTAAGAGTAAAACTTACTGAAGAAAACACTGTCACGGCCAGAAAGAGTATAGTAGGTAAGGACCTGGCCTTGCAAATGACAAACCTGGGTGCAGTGCATCTGGTTCTATGAGTCTCACTAGGAATGATCCCTGAACACAGAGCCAGCATTAAACCAGAAGCACAGTTGGGGCTGGAGTGACAGTACAATGCGTAGGGTGCCTGCCTGGCATGCAGCCTACTCCGTACGATCCCCAACACCACAGATGGTCCTCAAGCCCTGTTGGCAATGATCCCTGAGCACAGAGCCAAAAGTCCTAAGTATTGCTAGGTGTGACTGCAAAACCTAAAACAAACAAAAACAAAAGCAAAACTAACCACAGCTAGGTTTGGCTCCCCAAAACAAAAAGTTGTAAGGAAAAAGAGAGGGGAGTGGGGGGAAGGAAGGAAGAGGAAAAGGGAGAAACAGAAAGAGAAAGAAATAAAGGAAGGAAGGAAGGAAGGAAGGGAGAAGAAAGAAGAGAGAAAGAGAAAGAGGGAGGGAGAGAGGGAGAGAAGGAGGGAGGAAGCACAGGAAGGGGAGGGAAGGGAATGGAAGGAAAGAGAAAAGGGTGGGGGGGAAGAGAGGAAGAGAGGAAGATACCATCAACTAGACAGAAGCAGAGAGATTGTAACAAAGGTTTCAAGACAAATGTCTTGATTTGAATTTCAAGTAGTAGCAATATGTATAAAAGTCAGAGTCCAAATCACATATGAAACCAAAGATAATCACAAAACAATCTGTAGGGGATAAAAAGAGAAATAAAGGTCAGAGAGATAGTTTAGGAAATAAGGTGCATGCCTTCCACACAGCAAACCCTGGTTCAATTCCCAGAATCTAGTAGTCCCCTAAGTTCCTATCAGAGGAGCCCCCGAAGTACAGAGCTGGGAGAAACCCCTGAGCACTGCTGGGTGTGGGTTCCAAATACAGGAACAAACAGAAGACAACGCTACCATCTTTCTTACTTCAAAAAACCAACGTCTTTTTTCCCCCCCCTTTTTGGGTCACACCCAGCGATGCTCAGAGGTTACTCCTGGCTCTGCACTCAGTAATTACTCCTGGTGGTGCTTGCGGGACCATATGGTAGACAGGGATTGAACCCAGGTCAGCCACGTGCAAGACAAACACCCTACCTGCTGTACTATCATTCCAACACCCCAACGTCTTCTTAAAGATAACAGAGAACATGGTGAAAATGCAGAATGTATTAAAAGAATAAATCTCTCAGATAACACACTTTGGCTAAAATATCCCCTCCTCTCCCGCCCTTCGTTTTTTGGGCCTCACTCAGCAGTACTCAGCAGCCCCTATGTGGTGATGAGGACTAACCTGGTTGGCTGTTGCAAGGCTTCTGCCCTACCCACTGTATTATATCCACAGCCCAAAAGTTGTACTTTGCGGCATTTCAGTTTTGGTAGTTGTGGGTCTGAAACCCAGAATGACATACACGAAAAACAGCATCTTACCACTTAGCTGCATCCCCAGGCCCTAAAAGAGACCAAGTTTAAATCTTCATGCCTTCACAATCTGAGGCAAATGAAAGGGGCCTTCCTCTTCTCTCCCCACCCCACCCTACCCCACTCCTCTCCTCCTCTTCTCTCTCCTTCTCTATCTCTCTCTCTCTTTCTCTCTCTCTCTCTCTCTTTCTCTCCCCACCCCCATGTCCCCCAGCTGTGTGTGTGTGTGTGTGTATGTGTGCGTGCGCGCACGTGCACGTGCAAGTCCATGTGCAGTGCCAGGAGTCAAACTCAGGGCCTTACACATGCAAGGCAGATCCTTGCATGTAAGGCTGAGCCACAAAAAAGGGTTGTATCAATCATACTTTAATTACTTTGCATTAATATTTAGACCTCTGGAAAAATATTTTATAAACATAAATGGAAATAATTATTAACATAAATTGATAATTACTTGGTACAATATCATAAATAGAATAGCTTAACTACATTTGGTGAATTGCACATATCTGTAACAATCAAGTAATCATAAGTAGCCTTTTAAAGCCTTTAATCTTCATTTTCCAGGGAAAAACCTTTTATATGGCAAGGGCCTGAAATAATCCAGTCTATGCTACAGGCAAGCTAATTTTCTAAGGCTGGAATAAAAAGAACTAGGGGTAGTCAAAAAATTCACTTTTGCTTTGCTTTTCTATCTTCTTCTCTACCTTCCTCCTTTCATAGGAAATAATTCAAACCTAAATTGTGACCAAGAGGGAAAAAACTACCATCCGAGGGCCAGGTAGCTGGCCCAAAAGGCTGGAGCACAGGTTCTGCATATGGGGGATCCTGGTTCCACCCCCCAACACAATAGGGTTCCTCAAGTACCACCAGATACAGCGCTCAAACCAAAAGTTATAATTTTTAAAAATGACCATCCCTTTAACATATTCATAAACTGACCATGGTTTTCAAGTTTAATAAAACAAAATGTGTATGTGGCTGATTTTGAGGGATCAAATTAAAACTGAAGAAAGCATAGATGCAGAACATTTTTTTTTTTTTTGGCTTTTTGGGTCACACCCAGCAGGTGCTCAGGGGTTACTCCTAGCTCTGCACTCAGGAATTACTCCTAAAGATGCTCAGGGAACCATTTGGGATGCTGGGATTGAACCCAGGTCCACCACATACAAAACAAACGTCCTACCCACTGTACTGTTGTTCTGCCCGCCCCCCCAAGAACTTTTAGACAAAGTAGCTAACCTACAGAGACATAAGGAACACTGGAAATAAAACATCAGTCCCACTCTTAATACCAACAGAAAAACGGAACAGGAAACTTAAAATATATTTTTTAAAAA
Organism: Sorex fumeus; assembly: GCF_029834395.1. Lineage (NCBI taxonomy): Eukaryota > Metazoa > Chordata > Mammalia > Eulipotyphla > Soricidae > Sorex > Sorex fumeus. The sequence continues at coordinate 27,041,194 of NW_026606066.1, forward strand.
AAACAGCTTCTGAGAAACTAACCTTAAAATTTATTATTTTCCAATGCAAGAGCTTATGCAAATTAAAAGTAATAGTGGTAGGGCGTTCGCCTTACACGCGGCCAACATGGCCGACCCGAGTTCGATTCCTCCGCCCCTCTCGGAGAGCCCGGCAAGCTACCGAGAGTATTCGATATGCCAGACACAGTAACAACAAAGTCTCCAATGGAGACGTTACTGGGCCCGCTTGAGCAAATCGACGATCAACGGGAGGGCCTTTACCTTTACCTTATAGTTGAAGCAATGACTCAAAAACATAAGTAGAAAGAATGAGAATAACAAAGAGAATAACAGGTATTAAACCATAAAAAAATTCTTTAAACTGGTGTTTGTATTAGTAACAGTAAGCAAAAAGTGTTTTTGGCCATTACTGAAACCAGTGAGCTTACCAGAAACAACACATGACAATATTATACATTATAATTCTTTCTTCGTTTTTGTTTTAAATTCCCTGTCCCTTCCATTGTTGAGAGAACTGGGTTACTCACACACTAAGAAAGGCTCATTGGGATCAACTCTTCAGCTGTATTCTGGCTGTGTGATTTCCAGGGTGTTCATATCACACCCAACTGCTGGGACCCCAAGAAGTAATTTGTGCTGTGGTGCTAGCAGACCCAGTATTCAGTGGCCCAGGGGTGGGGATGGGGGAATCCTTCATCACCAGCCAGTCCTGGGTCCCAGTATTTTTTGTACTGTAAGTTACACCAGAAAAGTCTGCCTAGCAATTCCTGGTATTGTACTTACATTGTGGCTAATTAGACATCTTCACCATTAAGGAATTCTTAAAGTCACTTAAAAGTTATGAATTATCACCCAGAGTCAACACCTGTACTTAATTATATCCAATTGCTCAAGGGTTTTACATTTTTAGTTGCTGCAACATATCAACTCTTTCCAAAGAAGTAGGCAGAAAAGAAGTGCCTTAATGAGAATATTTAACTCTCAACAAGATTTTCACTTCCTATTCTATATAAGACACTTTAAATGTATAAAAAGCAAATTTAATCAATGATATTTTGAATTAATATTTATTGAGATTTTTCTCTACTTCCAATGTTGAGCCAGCTGGTTTTTTTGCTGTATATGAGCCTTCCCAGGAATCATCTCCCTAACTTGCTCACTTTGAACATATTCTTTAGTCTTCTACCAAAGCGAGGCAGGGGGAAGCCCTGGATCAACTGGCCATGACCCACCACCGTTCCTTTACTCCCCACAATCAGCTCAAGCCAAATCCATGAATGACTCATAAGCCAAGACTTCGCGCTCAGATGGTTTCTGGTTCCTTCCCTTCTTGAGAGTGATCAGTGGGCCTGGGGGTGACACCCTGTGATTCTCAGCTGACAATGGGGGGAGTGCAAGAGCTACACCTGTCTGCGGGTGCTAGAGGACAGATGGAGGAGAGCAGTGCCTGCCCAGCTCCCTCCCAGGCAAGCACGTCTGCCTTCCTCTGCCTTCATTGCTTTCTCTTGGAAGCCTGAGTCTTCCCGTTCCTTATAAGTCTTGCTGTCCCTAAATGCAGAGCTTCCTTCCCTGTCTACTACAAGGCAATCCTAAAGATCTTCACCAGCCCTTAATCCATAACAGGAGATGTAGAGACTTGCTGAGGCATGGTAAAAGTTGATGGCTTTAGTATCACCCTAAGAAATTCCTCTTCATACCTTTTTTAAGGAGTAATGTAAAAAGGTGGGGGGTGGGGGGAGGGAAACGGGGACTGGACAGAAATGCAAAGAGAAAGGAACAAAAGTCAAAATTTACTACAAGCACTGTAAGCGGTAATAAAGAAATCATGTGAACTCTGCCATTCAAGAAATAAACTAAATGGCAAATCAGAGCTTTAATTTTTCTAATGTTGGTATCGATTAAAATCTTACCTTATAATCAACTCAATCACTTCCTGTACTCTTCTTTATTTTAATTTTTGCAGGGGCAGCCATACTTGGGAGAACACGAAGCACTGGGACCAAAACCTGCATGTGCTCAGTCCTTTGAGCATTGACCAGGTGCAGATTTAATTTTTTTTAATACTGTTACTGATTCACCCTCCTACACTCTGCTATTTGAAAAAAAGCTATACATCTTTCATGGACCTTATCAAACTCACATTAGTGATTTCTACACAATGATACTTTCTCTAGCCTTTATCTGAACTGCTATCAATAATCTTCCCAGTTTATTTATATGAGCTATGGCATCTTTCCAGTATGATATCTGGCACTAGCATAATTATTAGGATATATCTTCCTCCTTAGTTACTTAAACTTGGAATTCTGTCTAGCTGGCATTTCTAGTTTCCTCTAGCACTTTGTTTAGTGCTGATATGCAGTAAGACAAAAGGTGAAGAATTAAAAAGAATAAATAAGTTTTCAAAGGACCAGAGAAACAGTATAGCAGGCAGGGTGCTTGCCTTGCCATGATCAACCTGGGCCCAAACTCTGGCAACCCATGTGCTCCCCCAAGTATTGCCAGAGATACTTCCAGAGTGCAGAGTCAGGAGTAACCACTGAGCATTGCTGGGCGTGGCCCCAAAGCAAAACAGAATGAAATAAAACAAAAGAATCAATTTCATAGTACATTTGCTATAATAACCAATAAATATTTTAAATAAATCGGGGCTGTAAAAATAGTATAGCAGTTAAGGTGCTTGCCTTGCAATCCTGGTGTGCCTCCCCCTCCCCCAGTATGATATATGGTCCCCCAAACACCACCATGAGTGATCCCTCAGCAGATAGTCAGGAGTAAGTCCTAAAAACTGCTAGGTGTGACCCTAACACCCCCTGTACCTCCAGCAAAAGGAAAGGTTTGAATACAGATGATTTTCAAGGACAAATAATAGAAAAGGGGGTGCTGGAGCGATAGCACAGCAGGTAGGGCATTTGCCTTGCACGCGGCTGACCCAGGTTCTATTCCCAGCATCCCATATGGTCCCCTGAGCACCGCCAGGAGTAACTCCTGAGTTCAGAGCCAGGAATAACCCCTGTGCATCACCACGTGTGACCCAAGATGCAAAAAAAAAAAGCAAAGGGAAGATATCAAGAGTATGACAGTCAGGACGGAAGTATAAATGTAGCAGAAGTGAGGGGACGGAGACAGTACAGCAGGTAGGGTACTTGCTTGCACACACCCAACCCAGGTTCAATCATGGGCATCTGATATGGCCCTCCAAGCTTGCCAGAGGTGATTCCTGAATGCAGAACCAGGAGTTAGTTATTCCTGACCACTGCCAGGTGTGGCCCAAGAACCCCGCCCCCCCCAAAAAAAGGTAAATAAATACAGCAGAAGTAATAAAGGGCATAAAGGGCACAGGCTCTGGAAACTGACTATCTGAATTCAAGCCTAGGTTTCAGACTATTTCGTTATTTGGTTAATTAATCATATGATCATTTAATTTTCTGTATCTTCATTTCCTTGTCTATAAAATACAGAGAATGCCGAAGATTATCCTGAAGATTAAAGGTGATAGTATACAAAAAGACCTTAGAATGGTGCCTGAAGAACTCAAATGTTAGCTACATTTATCAAAGAAAAGACACACACAAAGTTTAAGCCAGCAGTTGTCAATTCTGGCAGCACTGACTTTTGGACTGATAATCCTTTGAGGTAGGGTCTGATGTGCAGTGCAGGATGTCAGGAGATGCCAGTGATATACTGTTAGTAACACAGACATATACACAGGTGCACACGTCAGCTGTGACAACCAAAAATTGTCTCAGGTACTGCAAAACCACAGTTGAGAACGACCATCTTCAGAACCCTGAAAGACAAAGGCTATATACTGTGGAGCAATCAGATCTGCAAACAGAGATTCAAATGTGGGGGCGTGAGTTGTTGATGGAAAGGTCCTTTAGAGGTGCTCTTGTGATCCTGCTCCTGCTTATGCTTTCTTTAAATGCTTCTCTAAAGTTCTATAGGGTCTGATGGTCATAAAGCGGATGACTAGTTATGAAATTAGCAATGTATTGGCCAAATCTAAAAAAAATTCTAAAAACTGTTACAAATATTTGCTCAGGGAGTAGAAAAAAACTGAAAAGAAATATGGCAAATCATAATACTGGAGGGGAGAATTAATTTAAATCACACATTTTTTGCCGTGGTGTTTCAAGGCCACGCTTAGCTCATTGTTCCAGGACCATGTGGAGCTGCGGGCCAATAGTAGGCCTAACAAATGCAAAGTATGAGCTCAGCCTATTGAGCTCTCTCTCTCTGGCCTAAAGAAACACACTTTAAGAGACCTCTAAGTAATTATCTGCTGCACGTTAATCACAAAAAGAATGGTGTCAGGATCCAAAAGGCAATTTCAGAGACAAGAAAAAGTGGAAGATTAGTTTCTGCCTTGAAAGATGCTTACAACCTGGAGCCAGGGACGCAGCTCACTGCTAAAGAGCAAGCTTGGACTGGATGAGGTCTTGTATTTGCTGGATGGGAACGCCTCCAAAAGGAAAAAGGAAAAAAAGAGAGGGCGGAGCAATAGTACAGGGGGTAGGGGGTGGAATGCACATGACCAAGTCGGATTCAATCACCCCACAATCTTTACCACCAGGAGTGATCCCTGAGCACAGAACCAGGAGTAAACCCTGAGCATTGCCAGGTGTGGCCCAAAAACAAAGACACCATAACAACAACAAAAACAACAATAACAACAACTCCCCAAAACACAAATCAAACAAAAAACCCAAGATAAAAAGTTATTTATACTCTCTAGGAGATAAATCAGCACATAAATGCAAGGGAGTAAACCTGAGGTGAAATGGTAAAGTGAAGGGGGGGGAGGTTGTCACTGGTAGTTTGCACACTCGATGGAAAGATAACCTCAAGATTTCAAGCTGGAACATTGTTGTTACATGGAGTCCATTTAAAATTTAAATTAATATTCATGGTGTTGGTTGAAATATGTTATTTTTTTAACCCCATACTTAAGTATACTGATGCTGTGATAATACTGTCACTGCTAGAGCATGAAACTGATGTCTAAATGCTTCAAAAATATAAATGTGACAGGTATTAATCAAGCAAATGGCTGGCTACTCATTTATAAAATAGCTATTTTATCATTTCATCCATAATATCAATGAATTAAGATTTTTATCTAGTTTTTTCTAAGATACGGGGGATAGAAGGAATGGGAAAGGGGAAGTCACCAAGTTAGGAAAATGGTGGTCTGACCAAATTCCCATTACAAACTAGGGATCACACTCTCAGATCTGAATTAGATGTTTTGTTGAAGGTAGATGTCTTAAAACCACATAACATAGTACCTCACAAAATAATTACACCTTTAATCAATACAGTAATCTATACCTGTAAAGTGAGGGCAGAAACATAAAAGGAAAGTCAGTTTAGAGAATTTAAGGACTAGCAAGCAACCACCTTAGGAGCAGAATATGAAAGGACGGCCACTGCATTTCTGTTTTCCCAACTTTATCCACCATTAAATGGCTCAACAAAATGGTACCAGTACCTGAGAGATACTAGAATTCTGCTAACGCCCTAAGGATCTTGACATCACCATCACCAGTTAAGACAGAGCAAACCATCACCACCAGGTGGTGCCAAATCAAAGCCAGTACCAGAGTGGACTTGGCTGGGCCTGCACCCTGCCACCCTCACACACTACAGCCAGCTTGTGGGGCTTCGCCCCAGTCATTTCATTCATCTAGCCATGACTTGACCTCATGCGCCATGCAATGGAAACTCTGGTGCCCACATAGCACATTAGAGCTGAGACAGCCTGCTTATTACATTCTTTCATGGTGGGGGATGGGGAGGGATGACAAGTTGGACTTATGGAGGACAAGGGAAAAAAATCTGAAGAAAAAGGTGTTTCTGTTTTATGTCACACTTCATTAATATAAACCAGATACAATTTCAAAATTAGTCAGGAAATCATAAATAAGAATGTAGTGTACAAAAAAGTTACAACTAATCAAGACCTAAAGGCTTTTTACACAAGACTCTACTAATGAACCAGGATCTTCAACAAGTAAAAGGCTATAATATTGCTAATCCCCTTTAAAAATGTTAAATGACTGCACGCAACTCTTTTGTCTTCAGATCAGAAAATATGGTAACTATAAGGCAACAAAGATCTCCCAAACCCCTCCTCAGTATGAAAAAAAAAAGTTCCCTCTAAATATGTTTTAAGAATCTCCTTGAATTTTTCAGGAAGTACGTCAGGGCAAACTTATCCCCTTCCATTTCCATCCCATCTCCCACCACCACCAGACTTGAGCACTGCTTCTATGTTATACCTGTCAAGATCTGATGACTGTATGTTATGTATTCATCTGAACAGAACCACTACACTTAGTTACAGGCTATCATCAACCAATTCATTCTCTTGCTAAAATCAAGTCATCCAATTACTCCTTGACTAATCAAGGCTGTTTTGGCTTTTTCTTTTTTCAAAAGGTACTCAACAGCATAAACAGTTCACTTACAAGAAATGGAAAGGGGCTAATCAGCAGAATTATTGTTTTGCTGCTACAATTTGCAGTATTTAAATTTAGTTGCTGATTGGACTGAAAGTTTTATGATATAGCATATGAAACTAGTTTAATACAACTGTAAAGCTGTGTATAGTTGTATTGTCTTGCCTTGACTATAATGGCTATCTACTTTGTAGAACAATTAATTCCTTTAAAATAAAGGTTTTTTTTTAAAAAAAACTGCACTATACTACTTTCTCATATAGGTTGGTTTTATAAGAAATGAATGTTTTTAGGATATACCCTGTCATATTCAGCGCTTAATCCTGGCTCTGTGATCAGGACACTATATATGGTACTGGAATTGAACCAGGGTCTGTCAAGTGCAAGGCAAGTGCCTTAAGTCTCATAATATTTCTTCAGTTCTATTTAAATAAATAAATAAAGTAAATAAAGGATTTACTAGTAAATAAAGGATTATCTAAAATAAGTACATGTTAAATACATACCTGTTACCACTCATATGATCAAACAATAGATACTACGTTTCTAAAATGGGAATTATTTCAATTACAAGAATAATGCTGGATGCATACAACTCATTAGTATTATGAACTTACCTATGAAGAAATTTTCAAGAGTATTTAAGAGAACAACTAAAAGCTAAATTCTAAAAGCTAAACCAATACTGTTTTTTAAGTAAAAGATTAATGTTGAAGCTTTTACTGAAAATTTGAAAAGATTCAATTTTTAAACTCGTATTTAAATATGGAAGATACACTAACAAAAATGATAAACATTTTCTAAGAAGACATGTTTTTGTATTAAAATAAAGTCTGACCTTTGTAAAACTGTGAGGCAACCGAATTATTTAATACATTAAATTAATATTATATATAGCATAGAAAGAACTTCTATAAAGAAAAATACACTTAAATAGGATTAAAACAATTGCTAAATATTTTATGTATGTGCATACACACTGCATAAGTATTCTCCACAAACATAATTTGCATGCTAAGACCCATCTACAGAAATGAAATTCTATAAAGAATTGTAAAATTATACTTCCATCAAAATACCTGGCAGGGCTATTTAACATGTACATAAAAATTTCAGAAGTCTTATATTCACAAGATATATAAATGCTAGTATATTTCAAACCAATTCTGCTTAATTTCCCGCAAAATGCTATCATTTTGACAATTTTAAAATTCAATTTGTTTATGATTAAATTCAAGGAAGCAAATAAATTAAAGACTGGAGTACATTAACAACAGAACTAAAAATATTTAAAAACGAATATTTCCCAGAGTCAGCACACCTGCCAACATATTAAAAATAAGTAAAATTAACTACAAAAGTGATAAACCAAATGCCATGGTAGACTTGACTTCTGGAGACAGCATTTTCAGCCGTCTTTTGTGGCTTTGTTTGGCGCCATAGTCCTTTAAGTTTTGTCTTCATAAAGCCCTAACTAGTTGTAATCATTTGCAGCCTAATTGTGGACATTTATCTGCTTTTCTTATGCATAGAACATAGCTATTAAAGCTGAATGGTGATGGTGTGAAGTATAGGTTAAATTGGGTGAAATTAAAGCAAATTACTCCGGGATGTGGAAATCTGAAAATAGAAACCACCAATGATTTGCAACCCTCTTGATGATCAGCTTCACAGAACCCTAAACGACAAGAAAACTTACATATTTTAAAGTTAACTAGGTTTTTTTAAAATAATATGTATAAATGTATTTTTAACTACATGCTCTTCTTAGAAATGGTGGAAAGATTATTTGTTTAACTCAGCTGCTGTGTTAAAAAGATCTCAGGTTTCTATTTTAAATAGTACAGTTCATTTCTTAAATAAGATTCCTTTCTGTCGTATAAATTCTTACCCACAAGAATTGACCCAACTATATCAAACACAATAGCATATATATTGTTATATGTTATTTTACCATTTTAAACCCTGGATAAAAGTATCAGTAATACTAGGATTGTATTACATTTCAGTATAGATTAATAAAAGCAAATTATAAACATGATATATATCTATATGCTTAATTACACATACACCACATGTAAATGTGCATGTAACCTTTGTATATAAAAAAGGCTTAGCAATAAGTGTGAAAGAATATGAAATTTTAATGTTGATTTATCTAAAAAAATCTTACTATTTGATCCACAGATTTGGATAAAGACGATTAAAACATACACAGGATGCATAAACATTTGCATCCTATAAATTCTCTTAGGCAGCAAGGGAAATAGTATAACTAGACCATAATTTAGATCAACCTACAGTAAACTGATATTTCCAGCAAGAAAATTGACATCTTTTACTGATCATGTAAGAAGGCACACTTAGGTGTCTGAAAGAAGAAACTGTATGACATAGCCCATACCTCCAAGAAGTTTAAGACTCCAACTAGAGACACGGGACTAGCACAAGTAACTAAGCCATGGGAAATGGCATCTACAGTAAAAAAAAAATTCCTGGTCACAGAGAAAGGAAAAAGCATAAGCAGGGGTAGGAGAGCAAAGACACAGGAAAAATTAGAGGTGCCAAACTTCTTTGATCTACTACCTCTATTTTTTGTTTGGTTGGTTGGTTTGGGGGCTATATCTAGAGATATTCAGGGCTTACTCCTGGTTCTATGCTCAGACATTACTCCTGGTGGTGTTCAGGGGGACCACATGGGATGCTGAGGATCAAATTTGGGTTGGGTTGGCTGCCTGCAAGGCAAGTGCCCTCCTCCCTGTACAATAACTACAGCCCTTAACACCCCCAATTAAGAAACTAAATTACTCAGCACCACCTCTCTAAGGAAATCTACCTAACTACATTGAACACACAAGAAACGGCCCACTCTCAACTGCATATGAAGCACCTACCACCACCATTGTTCCAGTCCCCCCAACAGAGGCAGAACTGCCCACTCTTGGAAACACTGATAGAGAGCTTAAGAGAAGAAAACTGAGGCTAAAGCAAAGACAAAGATGAAATACAAAAGTGTATTCAAAGCACATTCTTCCAGGAAAAATTTAGAACAGAAAGAGGTCTGGGAGGAGGGGGCTCAAGCACTCTATAGAGGCCCCGAGTTAGATCCTTTGCACCACATGCCTGACCCAGCACCAGTGCGTGTGGTTCCTGGGGGGGGGGGGGGGGGGGGGGGGGGAGGGGGGGAGGCAGAAAGGAGAACAGTAAAAACATAATAGTAATTTTTTTCTTTTTTTTCTTTTTTCTTTTTTTTTGCTTTTTGGGTCACACCCGGTGATGCACAGGGGTTACTCCTGGCTCTGCACTCAGGAATTACCCCTGGTAGTGCTCAGGGGACCATGAAGGGATGCTGGGAATCGAACTCAGGTTGGCCGCGTGCAAGGCAAACGCCCTACCTGCTGTGCTATTGCTCCAGCCCCCAATAATAATTTAAAAAATTGAAATTTAAAAAAAAATATCCTATTGTTCGAGTACTAGGCAGAAAATGGGATTCCCAGAAAGGCATGAATGTTTCTCAAGCGGCAAAATGATTAGCAAATGCAATAACGTGATACATATAATTTTTCTTTCTTTCATCTCTCTCTACACACACATACACACACACACACACACGTCAAATATGCAAGTGTTTACATTTAAGGGCACCACAAATACTTCTATCATCAAAATACCTCTACCATAGTCTATCCCCTCTCCTCCCTAGCTAACCTCAGTTCTAACATCAGAGTTAAAAGAGTTTGTTTTTGATGGGTATTGTTCTAGTTTATGTCTTTGTTTTTAAGGCTATTAATAATGTACTAAGATGTGGCATTCTAAAGAGATGGTCCTCTGAGAAATATCAGCAATACCCCTAGACCCCAAGCATTTTTCTTTTCCAAGTTCATGCCTGGCTAAGGTGCTTCTTTACTGAGTAACTGCATCATCTTAGTATGTATTACCTTTGTGTCTTAAAGTTAGCACAATAGAAAACAATTATTCACTGTAATGTTCAGTTTCAGATAGACTTTATTCACTGTAATGTTCAGTTTCTGATAGATTTTTGGTGTATATTTTAAAGCTATAACTGTAATAAATATTTCTAAATATTATTGCAATGTTAATAAAACTTAAGTCATAAATTTAACAAAATATAAACGATTATTTTCTGCTTATTAAAAAAATAGGAATTATTGTTCCCTCCAGAGTATGGGACCCAAAAATGATTAAGAGTAAAGCCAGGAGGTAAAAGGCACATGAGAAAATGTTCCACATCATTAATCATCAGGGAGATGCAGATCAAAACCAACAATGAGATATCACTTCACACCACAGAGACTGGCCCATATCCACAAGAACAAAAGCAACCAGTACTGGCGCGGATGTGGTGAGAAAGGGACACTCCTTCACTGTTGGTGGAAATGCCGACTGGTTCAGCCCTTTTGGAAAACAGTATGGATGATTCTCAAAAAATTAGAAGCTGAGCTCCCATTTGATCCAGCAATACCACTCCTGGGACTATATCCCAGAGAGGCAAAAAAGTATAGTCGAAGTGACATCTGCACTTGTCTGTTTATTACAGCACTCTTTACAATAGCCAGAATCTGGAAAAAACCTGAGTGCCCTAGAACAGATGACTGGTTAAAGAAACTTTGGTACATTTACACAATGGAGTACTATGTAGCTGTTAGAAAAGAAGTCACGAAATTTACACACAAGTGGTACTACATGGAAAGTATCATGTTAAGCGAAATGACTCAGAAAGAAAGGGATAGACACAGAAAGATCGCATTCATCTGGGGAACATAAAGTAACAAAATAGGAAACTAACACCCAAGAATGGCCGAAATTAGTACCAGGAATTTTACTCCATGACTTGGAGGCCAACCACACATACTAGGGGGAAAGGGAGCTCAGATAAAGAGGGGAACACCAAATAAAGGTGTTGGGAGGATACTCCCAGGATGGGAGAAGCATGCTGAAAGTAGACTATAGACCATACATGACTGCCACTCAATGTTTCTTTTGCAAACCACAACACCCAAAAGGAGAGAGAGAACAGAGGGGAATACTCTGCCACAGAGGCAGGGTGGGACGGGGGGAATGGGGGGTGGGAGGGATACTGGGATCCGTGGTGGTGGGAAATGGGCACTGGTGGAGGGATGGGTATTTGATCATTGTATAACTGAAACCCAAGCACAAAAATGTGTAAGTCTGCAACTGTACCTCATGATGTCTCACTATTAAAAAAATTTTTAATAAAAAAAAAGAGTAAAGCCAGGAGGTAGTACAGTGGTTAGGGTGCATACGAGCATATATCTGATTGGTTCGATTCTTTAAGCACCACAGGAACCCTCAAGCATGGCTGGGCACAGCTCTATAGGTCCCAGTACAAGCAGGGCCACCAGGGCAATCTGGGTCTCCGCAGAACTGCAAGACCCAAGCAGCAAAGCATCCAAAGGCTCAGTCTCTGAACTGTAAGCACGTAGGCTGAGAATTGCCAGTGGAGCCTGAAGACCTCCTGAATACCACTGGAGCCAGCCCCTTCCCCAACCAAACCCAACCGTCCCCCCCAAAAATAAATAAAAAGAATAAAAAAATGGTTAAGAGTCACTACTCCTAAAGGAAAAAATGGGAAGAAGGGAGGATTAGAATAGTAATTTGGGCAGAGGGGCAGAGAGGGGGGTTGTCTTTTTGGCCACACCCAGTGGTTCCAAGGGCTTAGTCCTGGCTCTGTGGTCAAGGATCACTCCTGGCAAGGTCAGGGGGTACTGGGAATCAAATTCAACTTGGTATGCAAGGCAAGTTTGCTACCAGCTATACTGTCACTCTGGCCTCTAGAATAACCATTTGTTTTTAAAGTCTCCTCACGTTAAAGGCTAGTCCTCTTCTTGATTCTGGATCTCCAGAATATGTACTAGCTAAGATTCTGCATTTTAAACAAAGCAAGCTTGACACTGGTAGTTTCTGGGTTACAGGATCACTGAGCTCAACCATAATGCATAACAGCTAGAGCTAATATGGTAATGAAAATAGAGAAGCACTTCCAGAAAAGTAGCACTGCACTGTAGCACTATCCTCCCCTTGTTCATCGATTTGCTCGAGTGGGCACCAGTAGTGTCTCCATTGTGAGACTTGGTGTTACTGTTTTTGGCATATCGAGTACGCCATAGGGAGCTTGCCAGGATATGCCATGTGCAGGTGGGATACTCTCGGTAGCTTGCTGGGCTCTCTGAGAGAGACAGAGGAATCGGACCCAGGTCGGCCGTGTGCAAAGCAAATGCCCTACCCACTGTGCTGTCGCTCCAGCCAGAAAAAATAGATAATATATAATCACAGCAATAATATCAAGTGAATCTTTATTATCTCTCCATATGGAGATATACTCAGTAAGAGTGCTTACTAGAAAGTTGATCAAAAATTTGATCCTGGCGGTTGGAAATGCAGTTCATATGTGAGGCCCTGGTTAGATACCAGCACTGCACTCATAAAATATGGTATAGCTAGAAACTAGAAGACTTTGGAAAAGATGAGAAGAAAAGTTTATGTATGAAGAACAAAGGTCCTTTGTTTAACCAAAACAAATACTTTGAAAATAAAAAGAAATTAAACATTTAGAACATGGCACTTAACAAAAATTTCAATTTATATTCTGCCTTTCACATAGACAAGGTTAAAAATTTCACCAGCCAATACAGAGCCCTCATTTCACTCTGCTTTGTTTGATAACCCCACAAAGTAAAACATAAGTTTCATTTCCATGAACAATAAACTTCTCCACATATTTAATGAAGAGGAAACATTTTTATTACAACTCTAGTAATGAAATTTCATCTGAATTATACTGCTTTAACTCATAATAATGGGATGCTTTAAACCAGTATTGCCATAAAAAGAAAGACAATATTGACAGTGAAGAATTTTTAAAAAGGCCAGGGAAGGAGCCCAGTAACATGTCTGAGACCCTGGGTTGTTGTTTGGGGTGTACAAATGCACACACACACACACACACACACCATTTTTATTTTTTGTTTTGTTTTGTTTAAGACCAAACCTGCCAAAGCTCAGGGGATACTCCTGGCTCTGCACTCTGTAATCACTCCTAGTGGTGCTCAAGGGATCATATGGGAACAGAACCCGTAGGTTGGCCGTATTTAAAACAAGCACTCTACTTCCTAGATGTCTGGGAAGCCAGACAGACATCTAGGAAGTAGAGTGCTTGTTTTAAATATGGCCAATAAAAGCCCCAATTGTTGCTATTATTTTATTTTTAGGTTTTTAGGATCACACCAGGCAGTGTTCAGTAGTTACTCCTGGCAGTACTCAGTGGGAGCATGTAGGATGCTGGGGATTGAACTCCAGTTGGCCATGAGCAAAGCAAACACCCTATCTGCTATAATATTACTCTGCTGACCGCCTAACCCCTCCCCTGGCAGTTGTTTTTCAACTTAAAATTTTAAATCCATTTCCTCCCCTTCTCAATTTAAGTTAGACATTGGAACATACAGCTAGTACTCCAGCACAAAATAATTCAGATTCTTTAGAAATGTGCTTTCCTGGGGCTACAGTGATAGTACAGCAGGTAGGACATTTTGCCTTGCAGACATTCATCCCAGATGGTCCCCTGAGGATCCTTAGGAGTAATTCCTAAGTGCAGACCCAGGAGTAGCCCATGAATATTGCTGGGTATGGACCAAAAGACAAAAAAAAAAAAGTGTGCTTTCCTTTAACAAGTATTCATTCAACTAAAATTATATTTTATAACAATCTAATATGAACACAACTAGAAATAATAAGAAAAAAATACTCTGTATATAATTAATTTGCAGTTCGGGCCTGCTAATACAAAAGACACAATATATCAGATAAAAAATAATGAGATTTAAGGGCTGGAACAATAGCACAGCGGGTAGGGCATTTGCCTTGCACGCGACAACCCGGGTTTGATTCCCAGCATCCCATATGGTCCCCCAAGCACCGCCAGGAGTGATTCTTGAGTGCAGAGCCAGGAGTAACCCCTGTGCATAGCCGGGTGTGACCCAAAAGCAAAAAAACAAAAACAAAAACAAAAAGATTCAGAATTATAATTTAGCATTCATAAAATGCAGAGCACAATTAAAAACTACCAAAGGAAAATCAAAATTACTACTCAAGGAAAATGTGTGAAATTTAAGCTGGAGAGAGTGTGTGTGTATGTGTGTTCAATGGCTGGACAGGCTCTGCACGCTGAAGACCTGAGTCTGATTGCTGGCACCACATGGTCCTCAGAACACTACTGAGGAGAGACCCCCAAGCACAAAACTAAGTATAGCCACCAAGCACAAGAGCTGGAGGAGAGGGAGGGGAGACAGAGTGGAAGGGAAAGAGGAGGGTAGAGGAAAAGAGGGAGGGAGGTAAAAGGGGCAGGAGGGGAAAAGAAAGGAGGGAAAGAGATGACTTGAGATGATATAAAGGTTGAACTCCCAACGGAGGTAAGTTTCAAAATGCCTATTATATCTTAAAATTGTCTTCAAAAGATAAGGGATATAGTTTAGGAGTCAGGGGTCCATGCTTTGCATACACAAGGGCCCGAGTTCAATCCCCAGCATCACAAGGCCCTTGGGTCCCAGTACCTCAAAGGCACAGAGCACAGAGCCATCATGTTTGCAAAGTAGAGCACGCACGAGAGAGAGAGAGAGAGAGAGAGAGAGAGAGAGAGAGAGAGAGAGAGAGAGAGAGAGCATTTCTACCAGAAAAAAGAGAGAGGAAAGATGGAGGGAGGATGGATTTGTCTGTTTTGGGGCCACACCCAGTGGTGCTCAGGGATCACTCCTAGCAGGGCTCAGCGACTATATGGGATGCCAGAGATCAAACTTGGGGCAACTGAATGCGAAGCAAGCACCCTACCCACTATACTATTGTTCTGGCCTCAGAAAGGAAAGAATTCAAGTAGATATACAGTAGCTTAGAGAGAAATGGTTACGCTGGGGACATACATAGAAGGGAGCAGCACAGGCCTGGTATGTGTGAGGCCCTAAATGGGAACACCAGTACCACTAACCCCTAAGCACTGCCAAGTTCATCTCCGCACCACTGGCAACCAATACCTGCAGGACCAGGCCTGTGTCACCCAACTGTGTAGCACTTGGGAGTAGCTCCAAGCACCAGTGGAGGTAACCTCTAGCAGAAAAGCAAAGCAAAAACAAACCTGCATGAATATGACAGTCACACTGAGATAACGGAGTTCATTTTTTGACCAATTAATACAAACTCGTCTAAAGAACTGAGAAAACTAAAACTGACCAAAAATGAACAAGGTCTTAAGGTTCTGCTAGATGATATTAAATAGGACTGAAAATACAGTACAGCAGATAAGGTGCCAACCCTGATTCACATCCCCATCACTGCATATGGCCCCCCGAGCACCTCCAGGAGTGATACCTGAGCAGAGCAGAATTGGGCCACATCTGGAGCTTTCCTTGGGCAACATTTGCAGTAGCAGGGATTGAACCAAGCTCAACTACATGTAAGAACCTTAACCCTTATACTAATTCTATAGTCCAGGATACATTACACTCCCCCCACCACCTCCTCCACCCCAGCACCAACTTGGCACTCCCTGAGCACCACCAGGTGTGGATATATCTGAAAAATAAAATAATAGAACACAACTACATGCTGTGAAAAAGAGATCCATTTTAAATATAAAAATATGAAGAGGTTAAAAACAGAGCTTCAAAAAAACTAAGACTGTGGAATTAACAAGAGTGTTGCACAAAGCAAAGTAGGAAATTTTGACACCTTTTTTTTAAATAATAATCTTGATAGAACTGGACAAAAGAAAATCAGTGGAGACATGGATAGGAAAATGTTATCTATCATCTTGATTTAAAGATTTTTAGAGAATATTACATACATGTATGAACAAATACACTATTTTCAAAAGCAACAGTTCATTTGGCTCAAAATATACACTAACATCGAAAACCAGGGCTTGCTACATTTAGAAAGTTTGAATGCATAGAGAACATGATCCTAAAGTGAAAAGCATTAAAGTAGAAATCAGTAAATAAACTAGGAGTGGGCTCAGGGATATAGCTTGGGGGCAGAGTGCCAGAATTACAGACATGAGACTGGGTTTGGTGCCTGGCAGCCACCCCACATGCTGAGTACAATCTCAACAGCACTACTGCATGATATCCCACATGCCAAGCAGAGCATGTGATCCCACAACACTACAACCAGTGAGTGTGACCCCCAGGAAAAACTGAGACAACACTGAGACAAGTGTGCAAGCAACAACAAAGTGGACAGGCCCCAGCGAACACTGCAACCACAAGTGTGTGACTCTCAGGCATAACAACAACATTAAGGGAAGGAAAAGGAGGTAAACATTACTTGTTACATCTCAAACAGAAACGTACCAGCTTCTTGGGTGTTTGGGGGTGTTTTTTTTTGTTGTTGTCGTTCTTTTTTGGGGGGGCGGGGTAGGTAGTTTGCATTTGGGGGCCACACCTGGCAGTAGCTCTGAGCTCAAGAGTGACAACTAGCAGTGCTCCAGGGAACCATATGTGGTGTCAAGATTCAAACCAGAATCAGATGCATGTAAGGCAAGCACCTGAACCCTTGTACTAACTCTCCAGCCCCGCACAAACTTCTTAAGACTCAGTCAGTGGTCACGGACTGAGTTATCTCCCTGAAGAATTCAACTCTCAGCACAAGTCCCCCCAAACACCACTTGGGGTTTGGCCTAGAGTGTTGTCTGAGACGCCCCTAGTACCACAAGGCTGGGCAGTTCTGTACCCTCAGGTCCTAACACTGAACTGGCAGGCCTGACTGGTCACCAGAAATGGCTCCAAATCTCCTGAGCACTACTTTGGTTAGAATCAACGGATCAAAGAAATCAGAAAAGAAGAAAACGTTTTTCAGTGATGATAAAAACACATCAAAACAAACGAACTGAAGCTAAAGCAGTTTCTGGAAGGACATTTGATTGATTAAAAACACACTCTAGGGCTGGAGGATAGCACAGCGGGTGGGGCGTTTGCCTTGCAAGCAGCCAACCTGGGTTCGATTCCCAGCATCCCATATGGTCCCCTGAGCGCCGCCAGGAGTAATTCCTGAGTGCAGAGCCAGGAGTAACCCCTGTGCATTGCCGGGTGTGACTCAAAAAAGGGGGAGAAAAAAACCCACACTCTAGGCAGAGATGCCTCCAGCCCCAGCCCCAGGCTGAGTCTCATATCCAGGGCACCCAAAGGGGTTGGGGGTAGCAGGTGAGCCCTGAACCCACCCAAATGAGCCCCAGCAGCAGAAAACCTCCAGAATCCAATCACTACCAGACTCCACAGACCCGGACGAGCCTCATCCAGGAATGAATCTGCTGTAAAACTCAGGTGTGCAGGTTTTGTGAGAGAAATCTCCAGACTCTCAGAGTTGGAGGTGTGTGACCTTGTGCCATCCCGTTTTTCAGAAGCCTGGCAGTCACATCCATGAACTGCCTCTAGCACCTTATGAGCTTATTAACTGTCGATGATCCAGAGACTCATAAATAAACCTTGAAAGAGATCAGTAAGCTATAGAGATGTTTCTGTTCCCCAAAGTCACCATCCAGTTAAAAATTTAACTCCAGGTGTATCACCCCATCAAAATTTTAGTTTCTGAAGTAACATACATACCCTACACCACTGATATACCAGGAGTAGCATACCACATTGGATCGGATGTAAAGTAGAAGACAGCCAATCTTGATTAAGAAAATATTAAAAAGCCTTAGCCTACAACAACATATTAGTAAACTCTTGTACAAGCACTTAATGGCTTCAGGTTGAGATACAACAATCTTCACACACTTTCCTCTAAGAAAATCCTTTTGGCCATTTTTAGCGAACTATTCCTAACAAGCAATATAAAATAAATCATTTTGGGCCTGCTACTAGGGAAGGCTTGGGTGATGGTTGGGAAAATTGGAAATACTGGTGGTGGGAAGGTGTTATGGTGGTGGGACTGGTGTTGAAATATTGAATGTAATAAATCATTATTAATAACTTTACAAAAATTTAAAAAAAGATATACTATAAATCAAAATCAACTGTCTGAGTTTGTACCTTAAAAAATGGGGGGTTGAACAAGAGAGGTATAGTAGGGAGCAAATTAAAACCAACAGACAGAAAAAAGAAAATATGACTACACACCAATAAATCTGATGTCCCAAATGAAATAAATACTCAAGATGCTAAGAAGATATAAATAACCAAAACTAAACCAAGAAGAAATAAAAAATATAAAGTCACATATCAACTGAAGAAATTAAAACTGGAAATAAACAACTTTCTTTCCACAAAGAAAACTCTAGAGTCAGATAACTTGACTGGCAAAGAAATTTTGAGATCAAATTCAACATGTTTTTAATAAAAGTCTGTTCTTTATGACAAAGTGGGTTTGTCCTGGAAATAGCAGTGACTTTGTCTTCAAAATAAGTCCATCTAATTCACTAATATTAATAAACAACAACATGATCATTTGAATTAATAAAGAATTACAGTTGAAAAATTTCAGGGGCAAGACCAATAGCACAGTGGGTACAGTGCTTTGCACGCTGCCAACCTGAGTTTGATCCCCGGCATCCCATATAATCCCCTGAGCACCGCCAGGAGTAATTCCTGAGTGAAGAACCAGGAGTAACCCCTGAGCAGCGCCGGGTATGACCCAAAAGGCCAAGAAATAATTAATAAAAAAGAAAAATTGCAATACCCATTCTAAATAATAGCAAACGAAGAATAGAACTTATCCCACCTGTTTGAAGGCATATATGAAAATAACCTACAAGATCATTTACAATAGCAGGGGGAAAAACATTTTAGGATAAATTAACAACATATGTACAAGATCACTACAAAATAATGTTCAGATTAAGATCTACATAAATGGAAAGATTTACTGTGTTCATGGTAGTTTTCATGAGAAGTTTCAATACAAAGTCAAAAGTCAGTAAAATACAAGTACCAGGAAGATAGTACACAGAACCAGAGGACAAGTGTTGCATGAAGGAACCCTGCATTGAATCACAGCATCAAGCCAGGAGTAGCCCCAGAGCACTGTAAATAGATGTACCCACCCCCAAAACAAACAAACAAACAAAATCAATGAAATTTAAGGTCTTTTCCAATTCATAAAAATTAACAAATTAATTCTAAAACCTATCCAGAAAACCTAAAGAAGTCTTGGAAAAGAAAAGTAATCAAGACAAGATGGTACTACTGGTAGAAGAGCAGACAATTAGACCAATAGAATAGAACAGAGATCTAGAAATGGGGTTACCATATATATATTTAAGCATTCCCACATGGAGGTGTTTTCCCAACCGAAATAGAAGCATATGTCCACACAGTCTTGTATACAAATACTTATAACAGTAATACTGGAAACCTGAAATGTAAAAGTCCATGAACTAATAATAAATGGATATACAAACTGTGATATCAAAGACTTCACAGCAGTAAGAAAAGACAAATTATTAATGCCCACAATAAGGATGAAGCAAAGACTTTATGTTAGATTACACACATACACACACACACACACACAAACACACACAACTACAATACTGTATGCTATATTTATAAACTTGAGAGAGAAAATTATAATGACAGAATGAAGATTAGGTGATGCTAGACGGTAAGGGTTGGTTTGAAGAGTTATATGCAAATAAATAGAAAAAAACACTCTTGAAAATACTGTGATAGTAGGTACAAAGCTATAATAAAATTCAAACTGTACACTTAAAATGGGTGATATGAGACCTATTCACCACAGATAGGAGAAATGGACCTGTTCTCATGACATAATTGTCTCCAATGGTCTAAGTACATGTTTCTGTTTTTTATGGCTACAAAACAAAAAGAAATTCTGTATCTTAGTCTCTTTCCAGTACAGTACCTTGGTGAAATGTTTAGCTTTTGCTATCAAAAGCTCACTGTGTGCTCAGGGATCACTTCTGGCAGGGGACTATATAGGATGCCAAGGAGCAAACCTGGGAAAGCTTCAGGCAAGTCAAGCTTTCTTACCCACTGATATCGTCAGCCCAAATACACATTTCGATTACCAGAGGCCTTGATTTGATCCCTAGCACATGGTCCTCCAAGCACCGCCAAGAATAAGTTCTGAGCACAAAACCAGGCGTAGCCCCCAAGCACTACCAGGTGTAACCCAAAGACAAAAAACAAACACCAAAAAAGAATCTCAAAAAGTGATTTTAGTGTATATAAATTATACCTCAACACTATTGGGGTGAAAAGTCCATATCTAGAAAAATGATACATAAAACTACTTTTGTAAGATTTTACTTGATTACTGAGCTGGAGCAATAGCACAGCAGGTAGGGCGTTTGCCTTGAACGCGGCTGACCCCAGTTTGATTCCCCCATTCCTCTAGAAGAGCCCGGCAAGCTACCAAGAGTATTCCGCCCGCACGGCAAAGCCTGACAAGCTCCCCGTGGTGTATTCGATATGCCAGAAACAGTAACAAGTCTCACAATGGAGACATTACTGGTGCCCGCTTGAGCAAATCAATGAACAACGGGAGGACAGTGCTACAGCGCAGTGCTACTTGATTATGAAATCCAACATTATAAAAAAAAATCTTAACATGGAAGAACAACAGCTTATAGTGGTTTGTCATCACATGAAGCTCAGAAAAACCCCCAGATTTCTAGAAAAGAGAGTGAAAGTGATTTTAAAAAGTTAGTAAAAACAGAAGAAAAATGGGAGAAACATCCATGTAAAATACATCACAAAAGTGAATAGTGAAAAACAACTAGAATGACAATCAGCTATGAGGATTCATTATATTCTCATTTGTAAAGATTTATGAACTTTCCTAGGCTCATTCTCATTCACTGAGGGGCTTCTAAACTCATTCTCATGTGAGCCTAAGGCTATGCAAGGAAGTTTTGGAAATGGAACCTAGGAGAGAAAAAGCTAAACATTTCACCAAGGTAAAGCCCTGGAAAGAGACTAAAATACAGAGATTCTTACCACAAATTGGGCTGAAGGGAGGATTAAAACAGAAAACAAAGCACATTAAAAAAAAAACTTTATTACAAAAATGGGGGGGTTATTATCAAACTCATCAATGCAAAAATTTTGTTTTCACAAGGTTTTTTCAATGTAGCGGTTCATTTTTGTGCTGTTTGGCTGACTGCATTTTTACAAGCACCAGGCTAAGCAAACTATGCTTGAGAGAAGCCATCTTATGCACATTGCTGTTGTCCCACATCATACAGAACAAACCTTTTTAGATCGTTAACTACCACAGGAGTGCTGATTACACAGGCACCAGCAATTTCCTAACCAATGACCACCTGAACAATGATGTGTTCAGCTTCTCAGACCCTGCAGCCTTTCAAAGGTGAATCATTTCACAGTTTGGAACTAGATCTCCATAGCAACTTCCCTTTGAGGGTTTTAGAATCACCATCCAGTAATTCTATGATCATCAAGCTCAACCATTCCCAATGGTTCTTTTCACAGCAGATGGAAAAGGAAGCCTTGAAATTTTACAGTCTATTTCAAGCAATTCATCTGGCAGCCTATTAGAATTCAAAATATTTCGACCTTCAATCACAAAGCATGTTATCTGAAGCTGTGGTGATCTCAAGTCAAGACAAGCAGACGTTTTAGTCTAATCATCCATGATGAGAAGAGACTGACAAAAACTCTTAATTCAACCCCCATCAAAATGCTTATTTTAACTGCATGAAAGTCTTTCAACAGGCAATGAAAACACACCATGTACCATTTTATCACAACCTTCTGTTCAAGGAAAATATGAATTCTGAATATTGACAGGGATCTCTGCACTTCTTAGACTGCTTGGAACAAATATGTTTCTTAAAAGTCAGCATAAATCCAATTTAAGAGCACCATTATTCTCTGTAAAAGGCTGAAACCATAAGTAAAAGGAAACTGACTTTTTTTTTATAAAGTCAGTACCTTTAAATAAAATCAAGTAATATATGGATAAGTTAAAAAATTGTTTCAGGGAAGCCCTTAACACAATCAGAAAATATCAATTCCTCAGAAAATTATTATCAATTAAGAGAGAAAGGCAGATTTTACAGGAAAAAACATATTAAATTATAAAAAGCTATACACATTCCCCCAAATTCAGTTACCTCTTTATTGGTTTCATAATATATAATACCCTATCCTTAAAACATTGATTTTAATCACCTGGAGAAAAAGTATTTTCAAACTGCTAATAAATGCACCTATCAAGTTTTCATCCAACACTACTAAACATGTGAAAGTTCAACTATACAGTAATTCCAGTTTCAGAATTTTTACACATGTAAGCCAAGTATATGTCTTTATACATGTTCATATATATATATTATAAAGTTTAAATAAAACTTCAGGAAATATTAGAAATCTATACAAAAGTTTTAAATGCATATTTTCTAGTTACCAATTAAAGATACTTCCCTATGAAATACTAAATTTTAAGAATAAATCATTTACTAAGCAATGCAATTATAATCACAATGATTCAATAAATTTAAGTATATAATTTTAATATACAGAACATAAGTCATTATTTTGTATAATATCAAATGTGAAATAGAACACAGAAAAGTAAAGTTTTCAAAATGGCCATCTAGAATCTTTATATAATTAAGGACTATGAACTAAGTCAATTTTTGAACCCACCTTCTTCTATAAAGTTTCAAAGATTAGTGCTAAATTATTTCAAAAGCAAGAAAAATTTAAATGTATTTTTTTGTATTATAGGTACCATGGTTATAATGGTCTAGCATTTATGATACTGATGTACAAGGTGGTATCTCAGTGCCACCAAGTCCCTCCATCACTGTCCCTATGTCACCTCTAACCCATCTTCATTCCACTCCTCCCAGCCCCTACCCCCAACCCCCACTTATAAATCAATTTTGTAATCTAAGGCCAAGGGTTTGTTACTGCTGATACTTTCTACTACCTTGTCTTAATATTATTCTAACTTTCTTAGAACAAGCACACTGACACACATTTCATAAAATCAAACTGTTACTACTTTCTACACAAACTGTACCAAAGTACTTAAATCAGCCTCATCTAAACTAAGTATATTAGGGGCTGGAGCAATAGCACAGCAGGTAGGGTGTTTGCCTTGCACACAGCCAACCAGGGTTCGATTTCCAGCATCCTGTATGGTCCCCCGAAGCACCACGGAGGAGTAATTCCTGAGTGCAGAGTGTGACCCAAAAAGCAAAATATAAATACAGTATATTTCAAATAAAAAATAAACATTGTTTCATGTTTATTTTATGCTTAATATCCCTTTCTTTTGGGCAAGGGAGTGTTCAGCCACACCTGGCTGTGCCCAGGGCTTACTCCTAACTCTGTGCTCAGGATCACTGGATCACTCCTAGTTGGGCTCTGAGGACCATTTGGGATGAAGGGATAGAGGCCAGGTTGGTCATGTGCAAGGCAAGCGATCTAGTTCTCTCCCCACCCTCCCCCTGGGTGCTTAGTATCCTTAGCCTAAGCTCTAGACTCTATTCAAATGTCTAGTCACAGAAAAAGAACAGTAAAAATTTATCTTATGATGTAGATTTACTTCTCCCAAACTCCTACAAACTAAACAAAGACCTGACTTCTGAAATCTGTCAAGTTTTCTGGGATCCCCTTCCTCCCCTCTTCTTTGTTGCTACTGCAGGAGAGGAGGTGAAAATGCCAGGCTGTGGGGCCCAATACTAGCCCATTAACAGAACTTGCTGCCAGCCACAGTGCAGGCGGTGGTGCACCACACCCAGCGCCGAGCCTGGCCAGGCTCATTTTCCTCAGTCTGGTGCTGGCACAACCCTTCGTGCTAGGCTTGCCAAGAATTCACACACACCTGAAAGCAACACTAAGCTCCTCTTGTAAAGATTATTCCTTCCTATACTCACATTCTCCACTGCCCCTTAGAAATACAGAAAACAGGAAAGCCCCGAACACTATGTCATACTTGTCTTGGCTGGGATGAATTTTGTTTGCTAGCTAAGCTATATAGCTTAGGTTTAAACCAAACATAGTGCTTGTATTTAAAAGATAATGAGCAGAAAATTACAAACATGTGTTCACACATTTTTTTAAACTGTACTTATATGGGGGAGGGGAAATACAATGAAGGGAATTACAATAAAGACCTTAATACGAAATTTCCAGAATACAACTGAATGGTTACACACCTTTGACAACAATGTGAAGTATACTGGCTGTCCATATGACATCAAATAAAGAAACAAATTTCTCAAAGGAGTTATTTATGAACTTTTAAAATAATATCTGAATAAAATTTATTAATTGTATTCAAATCCTTGGGCTGGAGCAATAGCACAGCTGTAGGGCGTTTGCCTTGCACGCAGTCCATGCAGCCGACCCGAGTTCGATTCCTCCGCCCTTCTCGGAGAGCCCGGCAAGCTACTGAGAGTATCTCGCCCGCACGGCAAAGCCTGGCAAGCTACCCGTGACGTATTCGATGTGCCAAACACAGTAACAAGTCTCACGATGGCGACACTACTGTGCCCACTCGAGAAAAATCAATGAACAACGGGACGACAGTGACAATGACAGTGATTCAAATACTATAAACTCTCTATGTCTATATGCTACAAATATGGAAATTAAACATCTGAAGCAACAAATATGAATCTTTGTTACCCAAAAGGCTCTTCTATGTGCACCCTTTCCTAGGCATAGTTCAAAAATTCTTTACTGTCAGTAATTCCAGAACCCATTCAAAAACAAGGCTTGCCTTGCATGTGGCCAATCCCAGCAGGACCCCTGTCAAAGCGCAGGGTCTCAGCACCACCAGGAGTGATCCCGAAGCACAGAATCAGGGCTAAGCACTGAGCAATGCCCAGTGTGGTCCACCACACAACTCCCACACCAAAAATAACAAAAGGAAAAGAAATGCTTCACTATCCGTAATTTCAAAACCAATAAATATTTTTGTACAATTACCAGTAACAGAGCTTTATGAGAGATGGCCAGAATGTCAAAGTTACTCAGACAAATTCTACTGGTAGTGGTGACATTATGATGAATTTTAAAAAATGGCATGCCTCTTAGGATATAAAGAAGGTTCCTTTATTTACTAATTCTGAGTTATTATAAATTCCATTATTAGTGTTAATTCTCCCATGGCTAGGAGTTTTTAAAACAGATATATTAGGCATTTTACTAATCTGGCCTTAGGACTTTTAGATCTGACCCTCTAAGTATTTAAAGTTAACTATCAATTATTAGATACTAGTGGTGGTAATAATTAAGAGTTCTCATGTTCCTAAAACATTCTGAATTAGTAACTAAATTTTTCACTTGCCAGTTAAGCAATGACATCCAAAAACAAACAAACAAAAAACCAATAACATACTCAGAATGTGTAAGAGAGAAAATAAATTTTTAAAAAAGCTTTTATCTGATCCTCTTTTCCCAATTTATAAAAAAAAAAACTTACTAACAATAAGCTAACATACAAAAACTGACTTTAGCAGCTGAAGGTAACCTTAAGTTTATTTTATAACATATAATCAAGTAATATACTATAATTGAAGTATACTGAAAATAACAGTTACTACCTAATTAACAATAGCAGAAACATTTCTCAACAAAGATGGAATTGATATTATCTATGTGAAAAATGATTTTTCATGTACTGTAATATAAAAACAACTAAAAAACAAATGTATCTGTTCTTACTCTGATAGGCAACAATGCCTACTTTTTATAAAGAGAAATTACTGTGATAATGTAACACCAAACTACTCAAAATACTCGGCTTTAACTCCAGCATCAGAAATCCAGCCCCATAATCAGATAAATTTGGTGTGGGTAATATGCAAGTGCGCAGTGTGTGCGTGCGTGCGCGCGTGCGCACATGCACACATGCACACACACACACACACACCACACACGTTGTATATTAAAGCTATGTGTTTTATTAATATAGCAGAAGTATAGTTAGCATCATACCTGACCTCTGACTGGAGCTGCAATCTAAAGGAAAATACTTCTAGCAAACGTTTTATTCCTCACATCAGAGAGCAGAATTCAATATAATAGCTGAAACTTCTTTCCTGAAAATAGTCACACTACTTCAATGATGTGCTAACCCCCAATACTCAGGGGACACAAAACTTCAGGGGAATCCTTATCTGTTAGGCTAGTCCTGGCAGAATTTTTAAAGTATGAAATTACAAGTTACACTGTAATTCTGTGATACATAATTTGGTCCTGGTAATTTGGGAAAAGATACCAGTCTAATAAAAGAGAAATACTTAAAAGGTATTTGTAATAAGTGCCAAAACTTTAAAATTAAGCAAATAAGTGGCCTGAGAGAAAGTATGATGGGTAAGAAGCATCTTACCTTGCTCCTAGATTCAATCCCTTGCACCGCTTACGGACCCCTGAGCACTACCAGGGAACAATCCCTGAGCACACAGTCAGAAGTAAGCCCTGATCACTGAACCCCCAAACCAAAAAAAATTTTTTTAAAAAACAAATACTAACCATATGTTTTGGTTAAGGAAAAATAAAACAAGTAAAAAGGCCTTTAAAGTACACATAGTGCATATATCTTTGACTCAGTAATTTCCACTTTTAGGAATTTACACTAAGAAGAAAAAACTCAGAAAACTAGGCAATAGTTCATGTAAAGTATATGTAACAAGGTTGGTAGTTTCATTCAGCAAATACGGAAGAGCACCAGCATGGTGACTGTGGAACTTACATAATAGCAGGAAGCAATCTAATACACAAGTAAACAGACAACTGGCTAATATTTAAACAGAATGACAGAAAAATTCTCTTTTAGCAATAGGGAGATAACTGAGCATTAAGGTCATATTTGTTGGTCTATTTATTGTAATGCACCAGTGAAGATCAAACTCAGAGAGTTGGGGATCACACTGAATGATGATATGGGACAATGCCAGGATGCTCCAGGCTTTACCCATGCAGATACTTTACTATTGAGCCACACAGGTCACATCAGACAAATGCTCTTTGGGGGAGCACATTAATCTAATTGGTGGCGTTCCAAAAAGGAACATGAAGAAATAGGAACTTTATGAAACAAGCTCTTTCCATTTTCATTGTAAAGGAGGTTATGAAAGTGAGCAGTGGCTCAAAGGGCTCGTTATACTTTACTTGGTGCTCAAAGCGCAGAGAGGAAGAGAAACATGATACACAAAGTAGGGCATCCACATTCTCGATGAGACAGTGGGACGCAATTCAATGTCCAAGTGATCTTAACAGAGAGACAATTCACCTATACCAAGAGAAAAAGTACAATATGCAGGTGGATGTGGTTAGACAACTCATAAACAACAGGTTCCAGTTTTTTAGTGGGTGGGATGGGGGAACAATGGAAAAACAACTCCCAAAAACTGAGCAAGAAGCAAGAACAGGCAAGTGATAAAAAAATAAAAAACTATCAAACATTTATGATGCTCAAAATTATGAAAATGAGAAAATCAAAACTATACCAATTCTCCTCTAATGGTCCGCAAAAATCTAAGTCATACTTTGCCGGTAGAGTTGTTTTTTCATGTTTTTGTCCGGGGGCCCACCATATGGAGTGCTGGGAATCAAATCGGGATTGGTCACTTGTAAGGCAAGTGCCCTACCCACCTGCATCTCTCCAGTCCTCACTGGTAGAGTTTTTGAGAAATAAGTATTCTCAGTGCAATTCCTAGGAAGAAAATCTTACAGTAGCTCCTTTAACAACCAATGCATTTTCCCTTTAACCCAACAATCCCATTTCAGGAAAGTTATGTCCCATAAATTTACACAGGTATGAGATGACAGGAAAATTAGATTAGTGATAATAATGTATTAGAATGAAAGCAAAGAAAGTGTAAACAGCTCAAGTGTCCAAAAAAAGTGAACCTTTTCAATAAATGAGTCACACCACACAATGTAACATAGTGCATCTGTGAAGGAAAATGAAAATAATTTCTTTCCACATATATGGAAAGATTCAGGATTACTTTAAATGCTAAAAAAAACAAGGGGTAGACACTTTGGTTACAAAAAAATAGGAAGAAAACTTGATAGATTTGTATTTTAAAAGCGTAAAAGGCAAAAAGAAGTAAAAGCAAATGCTAGGGATGGGAGAGGGCATGGAAAGGCAAGGAGAAACAGACTTCCTAGTGTGTAACTTCAGATAATACTTTTACTTTTTGAGCCACACAAAGAATTACATATTCAGGACAATTACTCTGGGACTTGGATTTCCGTATTTCTCAGTATCTAGTGACTCACATACATGGTCTCATTTCAACTTTGCTATGATGAGCCTATAAACCAGATTTGAAAATAATTTCCATCGTACTGAAGGAGTTTGTTCCTGCCTGCACAAAACTCATTAGCAAGTAACAAAGCTGGAACAGAAAACCACAAATCTCTTTCCAAATACTGGGTTACTTCTCTAGTGAATATGTGAAATTCTATCTTCAAAGGCATTAAGTACTGCTTCAAATTATTTACATGAAACTTACCAACACTATATTAAGCCCAGATTTTATGTACTACATATTAGTATTTATCAAAGAGCAATGTGGAAGCATTTCTACTGTAGTATACTCAGCAGTATTTCAAAGTGAATAAAATTAGCCTTTTAAAAGGATGTGTACCTATTAATAGATTGTACTTCCCAAATGAATTCTGAAAACTTCCTCTATTCAAAAAATAACTTCTGGGGCCAAATTATAGCAGGTAGGGCATTTGCCTTGCATGCAGCCAACTCAGGTTCAATTCCCATAAGCCCATATGATCCCCCTTAGCCCACCAGGAGTGATCCCTGAGTGCGGAGCCAGGAGTAAGACTTGAGGACCTCTGAGTGCAGCCCAAAACCCCAAACCAAAACAAACAAAAAGTAAAAAGTTCTGGGGCCAGTAATGTGACCAGATCCAAAGTTACCTACCTACAGAATTCTATCAAAGAGCTAAGTTCTCTGTCCAGTTACCAGGGTAAAGTTGTACAATTGGGCCATACTCTTCTGAGTTTTAGTCCGTACCCAACAGTGCCAAAAGACTACTTCTGGTTCTGTGCTTGAGGGACAATGTTATGTAGAGATGAAACCCAGGTCCCTATATGCAGAACATGAGGATCCTGCCTGCTCTGATCTTTCTACCCGACAATCTGCCCTTAAATTTCTATTCTTATCTACTTCCCCACTAAAATGAATATCATTTATTGAGCATGAATTACCATTAAACTAATATATGTAGCTGCAAAATATCAGAGTTCCTTCTCAGAAATGTCATCTAAATTCCACATGCCCTGAGGACCAGAAACCCTCCTCCTGATCACAACAAAGACATACAAACAAGCTAAACCGTAGTCCATAGTTCGAAGTACTTTGTCAGTCCCTAAAGTCCATCATTCACATGGAATGTAACTACTGTTCTGACTTGAATAGAATAAAAAAACAGCTGCCATCACGTACTATTTTTTTTTTAAATTTCATCTCTTCAGTTTCTTTCTTCCTCTTTCTCTTATACTGAGCATTTTATTATCTTATTTTATTGCTTCTATAATTTGCTATTTATTCCCATATTTCAAAAATTTTGGTAACTGTCCAAAGGTCTGAAAAACACTCTGAGGACCTGGGGGGGCTACACCCCGGAGTGCCTGGGAGGTGATGCATGTGGGGATTAAACCTGGGGCTCTGTGCACAGCAGGAATGCACTTCAGAACTCTGAGTCCTCTCCCGAGCCCTGAAATAGGCATCTTTTAACCTGAGGCCACCTTCAAATAACATTATACCATTTTATGTCTAGTGTTATAATTCTTTAACTATTATTAAAATTATATATTTAAAATTCCCTCCTTTGTTTGTTCTTTGTTTGTTCTTATTGTTCTAATCTTTTCTAACTACTATAATCATACAATACATTGGTACTGTTTTGCTTCAGACAATCTTTTAGAGCAAGGTGGGCCAAATTTAATACATCACTTCAGTCCTTCGCAGGACTGAAGACCCACAAAACAAGATAAGCGGAACTCTCTGAGACCTTGGAATCCAGCTCGGCGGACCCAGGGACAGAGTTTCTCTGCTTGCTCTCACCAACCACAGGTGACAAAGGGATTCTAATCAGGAGCCCCACCCTGCCCTGCCCTGTCTGCTTCCATCAACCACCCAGGGATCAGATTGCGCATAGAAGACCCACCCTACCCAGATAAACACCCCACTGGCAGACTTCCACTATCGACACTACCTCCACTACCCAGCCGTCGCCACACTTCAGGACGCTTTCTGGACCCGCACGGCCGCGAAGCGACACATCATAAGACACTAAATACCCATCTTCAGGAATTGTCGTACCATATTTGATAGGGTTCAAATATGGTTAACACCTACAAGGGTGATTAGAGGTTGCCCCAAAAGCCTCTATCCCTCTCGGAAAGACTGGCAAGCTACCGAGAGTATTCCGCCCCCACGGAAGAGCCTGGCAAGCTATCCGTTGTGTATTCGATATGCCAAAACCAGTAACTACAACTGGTCTCATTCACCTGCCCCTGAAGACTTCACCGACATGGCAGCACTGAGGATGACAAAGGAGAGGCCAACAAAATCTCAAGGCCGAACTAGGCTGCCACAACGAAGGAAGACAAAAATGATCGTCTGTACTTTCAATGCACGTACGCTAGCATCAGATACATCAATCGAGGACCTGATGGTACAAGCGAGAATGATCAAGGACGACATCATTGGTCTGACCGAGACAAGAAGGCACGAATCTCACCACGCCGTTTTTGACACTGGAGAAGAACTGTTCCTCGAAACATGCGATAAAAGAGGTGTCGGAGGCGTCGGTGTCCTTGTCAACACAAACTTGGCCAAGAGCATTGATTCATTCGAATGCCTAACAACCTGAATCGGATGTTTACATTTGAATAGATGTGGCTCACTGCCTGCAGTTTCTATCTTCGTTGTCTACGCACCAACATCTCATTATGATGAAAGAGAAATCAAGAAGTTCTACATGGAGCTAGAGAAGTTCTATAAAGAAGACCACACCTTCTACAAGATCATTGTGGGTGATTTTAATGCCAAGATAGGACAGAGAAGATCAGCTGAAGAACTTCACATAGGGACCCATGGCCTAGAATGGAACGAACACGGTGAGAGACTGCCTGAGTTCATCATGTCGACCAAGACCATCCATGGTAACTCACAGTTCCAGAAGGCAGTATCTAAACATTGGACATGGGAGTCTCCCGGTGGACGATTCCACAACGAAATAGACCACATCATATTTAATCGACGGTTTTGCCTGACTGATGTCGCTGTTGTCCCAAAATTTCGAACGGGATTGGACCACCATCTCCTTCGTGCAAAATTCTATTTCACAGAGCGGGGAGAAAGGGCTGCAAAGTTCAAAAAGAGAACTCCCAGAACGATCACCAACTGGGAACTCTTTGGCACTATTGCGGCAACATGGGAAGATGCCATTGTTGACAACATTGACAAGGAATACGATCGACTGGTTCAGCACCTCCATGAATGTGCGAGGAACGCCAAGAGAGAGATAGCCACAAAAAAATGCCTGTCTTCGAAAACTCTTGAGCTAATTCGCCAGCGTGGTTTGGCGCACGCCCCAGGCAACCGCAAGCTAATGTCCGAGCTCGCAAAGCAGTGCAGAGATGCGATCAAGGAAGACCTCAAAGAGAGAAGAGCAGAAGTACTGGTAGATGCGGCAGAAGCTGGGAGAAGTATTTGTTACGCCCGCCTGTCCTTCGCCAACTACAAGACCAAGATGACTGCCCTCCGACGTCCTGATGGATCCATCACATCCTCCAGAACGGCAATGGAGAAGATTATCCATGACTTCTACTCAAATCTCTTCGATAGCCATGTCCACTTGCCGACATACCAAATTCCACAGGATGGATATGTCGTTCCCAACGTTCTCCCTTCCGAAATCCGACACGCCATTTCGTCGGTAAAGAAACAAACAGCACCCGGCCCAGACAAGGTCAGACCTGAACACCTGAAGAACCTGCCGTCAGTACTCATCAATACACTGGCTCGGCTCTTCACTCGCTACCTGTCTGAATGCAAGGTTCCGTCCCAATAGAAAACCAGCAGGACCATACTACTGTTCAAGAAGGGAGACATCCATGACATTGGCAACTATCGCCCGATCTGCCTATTGTCTGCCATCTACAAGTTGTTCACTCGAGTCATCCTAAATAGGATTGGCAGAACACTAGATGAAGGACAACCATGCGAGCAAGCTGGGTTCCACAAAGGATTCAGCACCATCGACCATATCCACACGATATCCAAGCTCATTGAGGTTTCTCGGGAGTTCAAGATGCCGCTCTGTTTAACGTTCATTGATTTAAAGAAGGCCTTTGATTCTGTTGAGACGGAAGTGGTCATTGAAGCCCTAGCCAATCAGGGCATTCAAGCCCAATACATCAAGATCCTCCGTGAGCTGTATTGCGGATTCACTACCAGGATCTCACCATTCTACAAAGAAGTGATTGTTGATGTCAAGAGAGGGGTGCGGCAGGGTGATACCATTTCACGAAACTCTTCAGTGCCACCCTCGAGAACATCATGCGACGACTGGAATGGGAAGGAATGGGAGTGAAGATAGATGGTCGGCAATTACACCACCTCCGCTTTGCTGATGACATTGTTTTAATAACACCAAACATCAGCCAAGCAGCACAAATGCTGGCCGACTTTGACCGTGAGTGTGGAAAGGTAGGACTACAGCTGAATCTTACGAAGACAATGTTTATGAGAAACAGCCTCGTTCCTGATGCCCCATTCGCTCTCAACGGAACAACCATCTCCGAATGCAACAGCTATGTCTACCTAGGTCGAGAAGTCAACATGACAAATGACCTGGCACCCGAGCTGCGCAGGAGGAAGAGAGCGGCTTGGAACACCTTCAAGAACGTCAAAGAAATAGCTAAGAGGACGAAGAACCTCCGGCTCCGGGCACATCTCTTTGATTCCACTGTTCTTCCTGCATTAACATATGCCTCAGAGACCTGGGCCCTACGCAAACAGGATGAGAATGCTATTCAGGTCTCCCAAAGAAGAATAGAAAGAGCTATGCTTGGAATATCACGGTTCACTCAAATGAGAGAAAAAATCCGGAGTTCCGACATCCGTCGACGATCAAGAATCAGGGATGCTGTCTCATTTGCCAAGGTGTCAAAAATCAGATGGGCTGGTCACGTAATGAGATTTAAAGATGACCGCTGGACTAGAGCTGTTACCGACTGGATCCCACAGGATGTCAAAAGACCGCGTGGCCGCCCACCTACCAGATGGTCAGACTTCTTCATCAAGATCATGAACGATCGGTTTGAGGCTCTTCATGTTCCCAGAGCGAACAGATGCCATTGGGCTACACTAGCACGCGACAGGGGCAAATGGAGACGTTACTGGCGCCCACTCGAGCAAATCTACGACTAACGGGAAGTTAAGTGATTAAGTGATTAAAATTCCCTCCTTTGTTTGTTCTTATTGTTCTAATCTTTTCTAATTCCTATAAAAATATAATACATTGGTACTGTTTTGCTTCAGACAATCTTTTAGAGCAAGGTGGGCCAAATTTAATACATCACTTGTTCCCAGGAAAAAAAAAATTACTGGAACAGAATCTTTGTTCATTCACTACAAGTAGGCAAATGCAAAAGACTGTATGTATAGTTCTTGAAGTCTAAATTATTATGTACTCTTTCATATAAAAGGCTGTTTATCTTTGTTTCAGATAAATAAAAAAATTTCCAGCGGTGCTTTATCTTTAATTTCCAATGGTGCTTGTGTTAAGTTTTTGTCAGCCATATTCTTTCTGCTGAAGAAGAGACTTTAATTTGTCTTACAAATTAAGTCTGTTGACAGTCAATATCTAGTTTTTGTCTAAGAAAAGCTATTTCTCCATTGTTCAAAGGCAATTCACTTAGTGTGTATTTCTATTCTAAAAGGTTTTATTCCCCCTCCCCCATTTTTCATTGAGTCTTTTAAAATGCTACTTTACCACAGCCAAAAAACAGAGTCTGTATGCAAAGACTAATTTTTTTCTTTAGCCTTTTCTTTGACTTTGTTTTTAGCAGTCTGAATATGATTCATGTGTTTATATCTGTTATATATCTAGACTGTTATTCTCTGAGCTTCTTTCTGGGTTCTGTGGTTTTGTGTTTTCATTTAATTTGGGAAATTTTTCATGGTCATTTCTTTGAAATACATCTTTTAGGGGGTATGGTGCCACCAGCAGGTCAATCTGTACCTGTGAGGCGAGTGCATCAGCAGCCTGATGGCACCGTCAGACTTTCAGATACCCCAAAATTGCTGCTTTGCCTTTGGCCAGACCCCAAAAGCTTGGGGCAAAGTTTACCAAGACAGTAAATGGCCAAAAGTTAGGTATGTGGGAGACACACCCACAAACCACCTTCGGCTCAGCTATATAATTGGAGGCATGGCCTCTCTGGTTCCTGATTGAACTGCTTAACGGTCATGATCCCAGAGACTCAGAAACGAATCTCAGACCGAAAGGCTTTTGGCAGAAATACATCCTGGTCCTGCAGTAGGTTACTGGGGCTGGGCCACTCCAGGTGGGAATAGGTTTCGTGCCTTGGCCTGTTCCCCATGGCGGCCCAGTGACCACCATCCTCCAGAGGCCACTGGACAGTCAGGTTTGGGCCTGCAGTGACGAGACACGCAGGGCCTCACCAGATAGGGGTGGAACCGGTTCTTTCCTCCCCATCTCAATGAGACCCCGAGTTGCCGCCTAAAAACGGCCTCTGGCTCCTGATCAATCTGCTTAACAGCCATGAACCCAGAGACTCAGAAACAAATCTCGAAACCCAGCGGCTTTTGGCAGAAATGCATCTGGACTGCATACAAGGTGGCTGCCGCCTCAGAGCTTATAGGAAAGCCAGGTGTGAGCCAGTGGTGATGGGGCAACTGCAGTCTCATGGGAAGGGGAACGGTATTGGCTCATCCTTCACACCCTACAGAGGTCACGAGTTGCTACCCACAAGCAGCTCTCCAGCACAGCCATGGCTCCAGAGGCAAAAGGACTCAGTCCAGAGCCTGGCGCCTTGCAGCAGAAAAGTGAATGGACCATGCGTTAAACTCCAGCGCCATGCCTCCCTAGGAGGAAAAGGGTATTGATCACTGCCACCCCCCACCCCACCCCCACAGCTGGGTGGCCGCCGCCTGGAGCTTATAGGAAAGCCAGGTTATGAGCCTGCAGTGATGGGGCAACTGCAGTCTCATGGGAAAGGGGGTGGTCCTTCATGCCCTACCAAGGTCATGAGTTGCCCCCCCCCCCCCACAAGCGGCTCTCCAGTACAGCCATAACACCAGATGCACAGAAACCAATCTCGTAATTATCTGGCTCTTTGCAGAAATCCAAAATCATTATATGATTCTCATAATCAGCTATAGAAAACAAAGTATTTCACAATGCCTTTTCAGCAATTCTGATTGTTGGGGTGGGGGGGAATTCTAAACAATAATGGTGCATCTTTTGTTGAAATAATGAATGTAATCAATGTAGAGAAGAATTAACTGGAAATCATCTGCCTCACAGTCATTGGGTGGGGTGGCAGGGCGGGTATATTGGGGTTCGTGGTGGTGAAAAATGGGTATTGGTGAAGGGAGAGGTGTTTGATCATTGTATGACCAAGATTTAAACCTGAAAGCTTAGTAACATTTCCCGCAGTGATTTAATAAATAAATACAAGAAGAAAAATAAATAAATAAAACTATGGGGAAAAAAAAAGTAAGGTGAAGTTCATGCCCAAATCAATCAGCTAATCAGTGGCTGAATAAATAGCAGTACTCCTACATAAAAAATTAATTAATTAATTAATTAAACACTTTTTTTACCCCATCCTCTATTTACCTTCTAGTATTTCAATTATATCCAAATGAGATTTTTCCTTGCTTTCCAGCAGCCCAAGGACAGTCCCTCCCAGCTCCTAAATATTCATTTTCTCCCTCCAACCCTCTTTGCATTTCAATGTCATTATTTTTTATTAACCTACCTTATATTTCTTTACTCAGTCAGGTGAGATCTACTAGAGACTATCCTACTGTTTCCTTTGATCAGAAACTTCTTGGACTGTTGATGGGAATGACTGTGCAAGGGGCATCCCTGCTGCTCAGTAAGCCTCAGTCTTAGTTCTGGGTTTCAGGAACTTGGGGGTGAAGCATTCTCTGCCATCCAGATCTAAATTCACAGTTGTGGGCTCAGCACATTCCTGAGAAATGTGCCTTTCCCCAGCTGCAAAGAATTTCATCACTGCCCTAAGGCAGAGGTGTTAGCTGCCTCTCTCCACCCCACCCACAGTCCATAGAGGAGGGCTTTTGCTATATAGTGGGAAGAGGGCTGGAAAGATTTATCTAAAGACTCTTTCCTCCCCACAAAGTCCTGGGGCTAAAACCCCACTCACAGCAGTAAGAAGAAAAGGAAACACAAGGAAGACATCAACTTCTCCATCCCAATGTTCTTGGGGTGTGTCTGTTCCTGCCAGCCTGTACTTGCCCGTCACTAACTTGTCCTTGATTCTATCTGGAAAGTCCTCTTCTCTCTGGTATATAGCATCTACCTCAACTGAGCGACTCTGCCTCTCCTCCTTCCCTGCAGACACCATCTTTCCTTAGGTTCTGAAGTCCCACGTTTTCTCAGGAGGACTCTTAGCTCTTATCCCAAATCAGAATTCAAAGGTCCTGACATTTTTTTCTTTTTTTTAACCCCCATTTATGGGCCATTCCTTGCAAATATGAGGTGCTGGATTCAGACTCTAGTAACTCCCTCCAACCAAAAGCAAATAAATAAAACCTAAAGTATAATAATTTAGTTATTAATAATTTAATTATTTTAACACATAATCCGTTTTAAATATAATGTATTTAAATTCTTAAATAATTTAAATAACTTTATATAATTTCGCTATATTAACATATACTCTTATTCAAAAACTCTTGCTCTGGTTACACTCGTTTGGGTTTTTTTTTTCTGTTTTAAAAAAATAATTAATTGAGGGCCAGAGAAACAGTTCAGAGATAGCTTTACATGCTAGGGGTCAGATCTGGTCCCTGACGCCACATGGTCCCCTAAAAACATGATCCACCACTTCCCCAACACAAAAGCACACAAAAAACAACCCCCCAAAAGATTAGGTGACGGGGCCAGGTAAGACCAAAAAGGAAATAAGGAAAAAGAAAAAAGAAAAAAAGATTAGGCGAGTGAGTAAGAACATTTTCTAAGGAGAAAGAGGCAGATTTCTTTTCCCTTTTTTGGGAGGAAAGGGTTGTTTTTGTTGTTGTTGTTGTTGTTGCTGTTGCTTTTAATCATCCAGTGATGCTCAGGGGTTAACTCCTTGGCTCTGTACTCAGGAATTACTCCTGGTGGTGCTCAGGGGAGCATATGGGATACAGGGATTGAATCTGGTTCAGCCATGTACAAGGCAAATGCCCTACCCACTGTACCCGGCCTCTAAGAGGCAAATTTCTTATATTTTACAATGCAAATGTTTTGTTAGTGATAACTAAAAGGGGTTTTAAGACTGTGTCTTCTATAGTTTGCTAGTTATTAAGAATAAAACACACATACTTGTACCACAATTTTCTGTGTCATTATCATCATCTTATATTCTACAACATGCTTCTACTTTAGGATTTTTCCCTTGTGTAAACATAAATATGTGTAAACTACTCCTTTTCCTCCCTTCCTTTCTTCTCCCTCTAACACACACACTCTCTCCTTCTCCCTCTCTCATTCTCTCTCTCTCTCTCTCTCTTTGTGGTGACAATTTTAAAACTACAGAAATGTTCCAGTTCACAAGGATCCAAAATACAGGCTTCTGTTTTAGTTAAATATCCTATCTGAATCCTGTTGTGCTTCAGACTCCATCTGGATTTCTCTCTTGTTGTAACATCAGTATTTGCAAGAAAATTTCCTGTATCTAGTAAGCATCTATGGGGTCAGCAATGCAAAATCCTACCATAAATAACCATTATAAGGCATATAAAATCTTATGTATTTATGACTATCTCTTAACTATTACTATCCTCCAAAAGAATTGCTATTTCTTTATTCGTGTATCACAGGCACAAATTTTTTAGTTGCATGCGTAAAAAATTAATATGCTGTCTTCATATAGTCACTAATCCAAAATAGAAAACTATCCTTGCACCAAGCAAAGTCTCAGGGACAGATGCACTGATTAGAGCTTCAACAACATGGTTTAGACTGTCTGACAGACCCTCAGAGACAGATGTTCCCACTTATGACTCATGTCCTCATTTACTTAAAGACCAATGTCCACTACGCTGCTCATAGCAGAACAACCAAGCAATGAAAAAGAAACTCCAAATTTTGTTCCTTCAAATACAAAGTTCCTAAATAAATTCAGATTATTTCCAAGAACAGGAACAAGAGAGTCTTAATTCTCAGTATTATTCTGATTTTTAATCACTGAATTCATGTACTGCTTCTATATGCAAATGAGTGACAAAGTGTAGAAAGTCAATTGTATTATAAAGCTATACCACTGCCTACCTGGGAAAATGTTCTTTACCTTTTACCTATTATTAAAATAAAAAAGGAACAGTGACATTCCTGGGGCTTTTTTTTAATATAAAATATAAAATAAGTTTGATTTAAGTAATTTTATTCCATTAGTTCCAAAATTGGCTCACTGAAAAAAATTATCTAAAAAAAAATTCATGTCAATTTAATAATGTCAATATTTAAATAAATTATAATGAGAACTATTTAATAAGACTTCAAAGGGAAAAAATTTCAAATCACTTAGATCCACTGATAAAGTTCTCCAGCACCCAGATTGCTATGTGGAGTTAATATTACTCTAAGTATAAAAGAAGTTATCTAACAGTCTAAATATTTATTCTAATATCAATCTCCAGTCTTAATGAAACAGTTATACTTTGTTCCTTTTTAACAGAAGAAAATGAATAAAAATGACTACAAAATGCTTGCAACTAAGAATTTTAAAATTAGAATAACTCTGAAGGTGGTCGCAAATGTATCATATTAGGGGTACAGAGGGTAGGGCGTTTGCTTTGCACACAGCCAACATGGCCGACCTCAGTTTGATTCCTCCGCCCCTCTCAGAGAGCCAGGCAAGCTACTCGCAATGTATTCAATATGCCAAACACAGTAACAAGTGTCACAATGGAGATGTTACTGGGCCCGCTTGAGAAAATCGATGAACAACAGGAGGACAGTGACAGTGACACTTTATATGAAAAATAAAATTGCATAATTGAAGAATTTTTCCACACATGTGAGATTTTCTGTATTTTTCTCTCAATGTAATACAGAACAGCAACAAAGGCAAATCTTAAAATTGAGACAAACCTTTAATAATATAATCACCTTCATATTTACTACCAAAATAAGTGGGCAATTCTAATGAAATTGTCATGTTAAATAGTATTCAATAGCTGCATACAATCAGTAAACAAAATTCAGTTTCAGGCAAGAACTACATCACCATTTAGTGATTACAATTTAGATTATTCTAGCGTGTAATACTTTAATTGTGTAAAACAAAGCTGATGTCACAAATACAAAAGAACTTCTTGTAAAGCAAGTACCACAAGTAATTTCCATGCTGTGAGATGGCTGACAAGTGATGAGTACTTTGTTCGAATGGAATATGCTACTTAAGACAACAGGTGGTTTATAAAAAGAAAATACAGAAGAGATGCTCTTCAGTTTTTCATAACCAACTCTTTTTTATATGTCCTGCCAGAGTATCTGCTTTGGTCTTGGAATAAGTAAAAAATTTTCTATACAAGGAAATACAGTATTCTCAACAGAAAAGGAAAAGGAGGAGCTAGCTGAACCAAACTAGGATTAATACTAGTTTAAAATATTTATGAGGTGATGTACCTGCCAATGTGCTGTTATATCGTTAATGTATTCCACAGTTTACTATTTTAGGTTAGGATATTTAAACATAAACCCTAAAAGTATATTTTTTCTTAAAAGTCTATTCTTTTTAATTTACATCTTGATACTATTATTTCATGTTGGAGAAAATCATCCCACAAGAGCAAACAAACACACAATCTCTTGATTCAAATTAGCAAGTGGTGTTGAGGTGTCTTCTCAATTATGAGGAAAAGTTGAAAGGATGGCATTGCCCTTAATTCCTGCTCTTCAACCTCTGGTCCTGATCTGCAGAAATTTCTGGCGGCCCACCAGAAAATTTTCCCCATTCATGCAGCTGCTAAGCAGTTGCAGATGTCACACGAAAACTTCTAATTTATTTTTACTGAATTTAAAAAGTAAAAATCACTATCTAGGGAGCCAGAGATATAGTATAGCGGATAGGGCTCTTGCCTTGCACATGGAAAACCCAGATTCAATTTTAGAACCCCATAGGTCCCCTGAGCCCACCAGACATGATCCCTGAGTCTAGAGCCAGGAGTAAATACTGAGCACCACAGGGTGGGTCCCCAAAATTTAAAACAAACAAACAACACTAACTACTTACCTACCTCAGATTTTGTTTCTTAGCCGTCAGCTGGTGTATGCAGTGTTTCTTCTATTTTCCCTGTTACACAGGTATAGAAAGGTAGAAGAACACTGCCTTGAAAGACCAGTGTTCTCCATCCCATGCCTACCCAAGGTTCAAAACACTGAATAATAACAAAACACTGAAACCTGTTGTTTGTTATACTGCTTTTGTGAAAAGAGCAGTGAGAGACCGGGAAGACGAGCTCAGCTGGCTGGAAAATATGTGTGCTTTGCCTGCAGGAGAGCTAAGACTTGGCTAGAGGCCCAGTTTTGCATGGTGCTCTGAGAAACACCAGGATCAACCCTCACTACTGAAGCAGGAGTACCCCCTGGGCAATTCTGAGTGTCGCTCAGAAACAAACCAAAATTTTTTTATTTAAAAAAGAGGGAGAGACCATCGCTTCTCGGTCTTTTGGCTAAGATCAAGTGTAAAAAAGGGAGAGACACAGAGGAGTCAGAGAGTACAAGGGTTAAAGCCTTGCACCAGCAGTCTCAGTTCAATCCCCAGCACAATATGCATTCCCCTGAACACTACTAAGAGTGACCCGAGAGTAAGACCTAAGCACTGCCCCATCAGGTCCAAACCCACCACTCACCCCCAAAGACAGCAATGAAAAGTTTGAATGAAACATACAAAAAATGGAGACATTCCCACCCCCAAAACCAATCAGAGGTAAAAAAAATTAGAAACAGATTAGATAAAGGATTCTGAACCATTCTTTCAACTCGAAAATACTAAGCACAAACGATACCTATTTGTCTTAACTGGTTTTAGCTGTCTAGTTCAAAGGCCAACTGGGGATAAAGATGGAAAGAGAGAAGTCACTGAAAAAATAAAAGGGGGGTTGCGGAATGGCAAATGAATATGACCTACAATTTCTCTCACAAGGGAAAAAGGAAAGAACTGAACACAGGTTATGGCCTCGGGCTCTGATGAGAAGGCACACTAGAGAGACCAGTGGCCAACTTCAGTAGATTCTATACCACAGAACAAAGCCTTACACACCATGAATAGTCTAAAATGTTTATGGCTACCAAACTAGCTCTGTAAGCAGTACTAAATGGTCTTCTATAAAAGGCCTGAAGATTCTCTAAGGAAAGGAGTCAGATACTCAAGACACAAAATGCAGAAAAAGAGGAGAGTAATAACGGAGTCCTGTATAATGAATTATACAGACTCACTTGCTTTGAGAAAGAGACTTCAGAGGTAAACTGCATGGTATTCTCAAGACAAACAGAAGAGATAAACTGCATGGTATTCTCAAGACAAACAGACTTAGGAGACACAAACCAGAGGAGACCATTGGAATCTGACCACTATATAAAAGAAGCTTATCGAAATACTGGGGGAGAAAATAAAAGGCCACAGAGACAAAAGACCTATTGCACAAACATCAGGATCCACATAAAAATATGGCAATAAGTCCCTTTATTTCTACTGCATTTAATGTCAAGGCCCTGAACTCAATAAATCAAAAGGCACAGAGTGGTCAGATGGATGAGAAACCAGACCCTAACCATCTGCTGCTTACTAGGGACACGCCTGAACTGTCGTAATACCATTCAAAGTGAAAGACTGGAAAGTAATCATATAGGAACCTTAAGAAAGGCGATTTCCAGCTGGTGGACTCCACAACTCCTGGAGAATTCTCAGGGCCCCGTACCGAGCCGGTATCCCCGGGAGGTTCCAGATGGGGTAGATGCTGTCTCCCCGCCTTCTCCCAATGAAATCCTGGTGACCATGAGCTTCTACGAGCATGGCTCTGGTATGCGGGCACCAGGACTACTTTCTAAACCACTTGGCCGCTTATGTGGCCATGCAACATTTCCTGATATACAAAGTGATCAATGGAAAGTAAATGATCTAGTGTTTGTCCCTGAAAAACAGGCTTGAATGGTGGTGGGAAAATCTGAGCAAAATATAATGCCCAGTTAAATGCATCTGGACTGTGCATTTAACTATGGTGCTATGCTGCCCTGGGAGAGGAAGGGTGTCTGTCCTTCTGCCTGTCTCCCCTTGCGGTAGCAGCGGCACAGTGGCCTGCATCTTTTAGAGCCTAATGAACAACCAGGTAGGAGACTGCACTGATGAGGCACAAGGGGCTTCGTGGGATG
The DNA here is from genome assembly GCF_029834395.1 of Sorex fumeus. Lineage (NCBI taxonomy): Eukaryota > Metazoa > Chordata > Mammalia > Eulipotyphla > Soricidae > Sorex > Sorex fumeus. Next base: position 27,084,301 of record NW_026606066.1, read on the forward strand.
GGGGGTGGAATCGGCCCTGCTCCTCGCCATGACAATGCTCTGCGTTGCCACCCTCAAACGCTTCCTCCGGCTTCTGAATGACCATGATCCCAGAGGCACACAAACCAATCTCGGAACCCAGGGGCTTTTGGCAGTAATCCCTCTAGGTTTATTACTAAAATATCAGAAATCCCAATTCGCGTGGCCGCTATTGTGGCCACATAACATCATATACTCTTCATAATCAGCAATAGAAAAGAAATTATCTAATGATGTCTTTTTGGCTGGTCTGAATATTGGGGAAAATTCCAAATAATAATGTTGGGTCTTTTGTCATAATATTGAATGTGATCAATGTAGAGAGAGAGAGAATAAAGTGGAAATCTGCCACACAGGTGGGGGGTGGGTGGGATTCCATCGGGAGAAGGCGGGGAGACAGGACCTACCCCATCTGGGACCCCCCGGTGATATCAGCTCAGTACGGGGCCCAGAGAATTCTCCTGGAGACTTGAACTGAAAGGCTTTGTGGCTGTTCTCATGGTGATTCAATAATTTGGGGGGGGGGGGGGGGAGAGGGGGGAGGGGCGCGGTTTCAAGTTTGTTTGTTTTTAAAAAAAGAGCACTTTTTAATGGAACAACTTAATTGCCATAGAATTTTAAAATCCATTAAAACAAAGTTTAATAAAAATAAATAAAACCATGATCAAGTTGAATTTATCTCAAAGATGCAAGAAGAGGTCAATATATACAAGTCAATTAACATGATATACCACATCAATGAAAGATAAAAACCATATCAGTAAATGCAAAAAAATAAATTATTGGGTAAGATCAAATACTCATTTGTAATAAAAACTCAACAAAATGAGAATAGAAGGATAGAAGGATAGAATTCAGTAAAGTTCTTTTACCACAAATCCACAGATAACAGACATCATACTCAGTGTCAAAAGGATGTATGCTCTCACCACTATTATTTAACACAGAAGTACTATTCACAGCAATTAGACAGGAGAAAAGATAAATAAAGAAATTCAAATTGGGAAAGAAGTCAAACTATCACTTTTCACAAATGACATGAAAATTGTCTGTACACAGAAAAATTTAAGTATCTGAAGCCCCTTAAAATAAAAACGTCAACAAACAATATATAGTAAAGTAGCAGGCTACAAAAATCCATATGTAGAGATCTATGGCTTTTTTGTTTGTTTGCTTTTGAGGTGATGCTTTGGGGATGATGCTCAGGGGCTATTCCTGGCTCTGCACTCATGAATGACTCCTGGCAGTGCTCAGGGAACCATGTGGGATATGGGGATTGAACCTGTGTCACCTGTGTACAAGGCAAACACCTCAACCTGCTGTACTATCCGGGACCTAATCTGTGGCATCTTTATATGTAAACCATAACGTGCACACCCCAACAGATAAGCTATCTCCCCAGTCCCTCCAATTAGCCTTTATGAAACTTTTATTTTGTCAAGCTCAAAAAATAATAGCCACAATTATTTTAAAAGATTATTAAAATACTTTTTCTTTTTTCCAACCACATTGCTGAGAACAGATTTTCAAAGAAACCTATCACAGAAGATTAAATACACAAGCAAATATGATCCAAGAGTAATAGGTTTGCAAAATATAAACAAATCACCCCCCACTTCCCATTAAATATTTTTGTTTTAAAACTTAGTACTATTTTTTTTTAAGAGCACCAAAGAAATAGTACAGGGAGTAAGGCACTTGCCTTGCATGTGGCTGGGTACCATATCAATGACAGAATAACCAGATTTCAGGAACTTGGGGCCAACTCCCAGCTTTCTCCCAAAATGACAATCTCCTTCAACTCAGCAAACTTGCAAGCAGTGTGAGCTGTGTGACAGTTCAGCACAGGTGCAGAACCAACACTGATTTGGCCTGGATGGTTCAGATTAATCACTGAGCTGTGACACCAGCTGCGTCCACAGGGGGATCATTCTTGCTGTCAACAGCCACATGGTCACAACACACGAAAGTTCACACTGTCCCCAAGAAGTACTTTGCTGTGCATTTCATCAGACTTCACTTCAGTTGCAACAATGACTGAAGGGAATGTGGTCACCACACCAGATCTGAGAGCACCAGCCTTAACTAGGCCCCCATGGACGGTACCAATACTGCCAAGTTTGAACGTGTTCTGGAGGGGCAGGTGGCAGGATTCATTAACTGCACAAGCTCCTGACAGGATTCAGTCCAGAGAGTCAGGCAGCATAGCTGGTTGCACTGGCTTAACTATTTTCTTGTTTTTTGATCTTTGCTCAGGGTTTACACCGGGCTCTGCATTCAGGGTATGTCCTGGAGGTTATAGGGGGTGACTGAAGTCAGGTCAATCTATACATGTGGCAAATGCTTAAGCCCATAAATTTCTTTTTTTTTAAATTTTTTTATTAGTGAAACACCATGAGGTACAGTTACAGACTTACAAATTTTTGTGCTTGGGTTTCAGTTATACAATTATCAAGTACCCATCCCTCCACCAGCGCCCATCCTCCACCACCACGGGTTCCAGCATCCCTCCAACCCCCCGTTCCCCTCCATTCCACCCTGCCTCTGTGGCAGGGCATTCCCCCTTGTTCTCTCTCTCCTCTTTTGGGTCCTGTGTTTTGCAAGAGAGGCACTGAGTGGCAATCATGTTTGGTCTATAGTCTACTTTCAGCATGCTTCTCCCATCCTGGGAGGATCCTCACAACACCCTTTATTTGGTGCTCTCTTCTCTATCTGAGCTTCCTTTTCCCCTAGCACGTGTGGCTGGCCTTCAAGTCATGGAGGAAAATTCCTGGTACTAATCTCAGCCACTCCTGGGTGTTAGTCTCCCATTTTGTTGCTTTATGTTCCCCAGATGAATGCAATCTTTCTGTGTCTATCCCACTCCTTCTGACTCATTTCGCTTAACATGATACTTTTCATGTAGTACCACTTGTATGTAAATTTCATGACTTCATCTTTTCTAACAGCTACATAGTACTCCATTGTGTAGATGTACCAAAGTTTCTTTAACCAGTCATCTGTTCTCGGGCACTCAGGTTTTTTCCAGATTCTAAGCCCATGATTTTCTAACAATTCAAAAAGTACAATTATTTATATTTAGAGGATGACAATGCACACCAAATTAGATGGGAAAGTAACATAGAAGCCAACTAATCTCAACAAACAAAAACAGTAACCCAGAAGGCTCTGCAAGCAACAAGTTTAATAAACCCTTAGACAAGGACTTAAAGATCCCATGGTGAGATATAAAACAATTTTCACAAATTTTCTTTTACTGAAGTACTTTTTGATAATTCCGCTTGCCTTTTAAGCAAATGATATTGTGACTGCGAAGAGAGCAAGCTTGGGGGGTGGTTGAAAATAAGTGGGGACAACAGTGGAGGAAAATTCACACTTGCACCAATGGTGGGATTTATGTTAGAATATTGAATGCCTGCAACAAATGCATCATGGACAACTTTGTAAACTTAAATAAAAGAGGAAAAGATTAAATGTGGAAAAAAAGAAATTCTCACAGTCAGCAAAGCATTTCAATGGAATCCTTACTTGGTTAAACAAGCTCCTATAAACTTCTGTAATTGTTATTTCTTAAATCGTATATTTTATATGTTATATTTTTAAATAAATACTAAATATTTCAGTAAAGATTACTTTCTTTGATTGTGGGGAAAGGGGTTAGGGTTTTGGAGCATTGGCTGGTTATGGTCAGGGACTACTCTAGGTTTTGCACTCAGAGGTCACATATGGTGATGCCGGGGACTGAAAGGAGGTAAAGCACCCTAATATCCTTCTCTCTCTGGTTAGAGGCAAAGCACCCTTACCCTTCTCTCTTTGGTTGAAGATCTACTTTCTTAAGTAAATCTTAATATACCTTAAGAAAACTCTATATATACTTTATATACTATATACTTTATATATACTATATATACTTTTTACATACTTTATAGTATATAAATATCCAACCTGCACGGCAGAGCCTGGCAAGCTATCCGTGGTCTATGCCAAATAGACCAAATTGATATGCCAAATCCAGTAATAAATGGATCTCATTTCCCTAACCCTGAATATGCAGAGTCGAGAAGGATATGGAAGGAGAGGCTGATAAAACACCAAGGCAGACATAGGCTGCCAAAACGCAGAAAAACAAAAATGATTGTACTTTTAATGCTCGTACGCTGGCATCTGCTGCATCCATTGAAGACCTTATGGTACAAGCGCGAAAAAGATCAAGTACGACATCATTGGTCTGACCGAAACGAGAAGACATCAATCCCATCATGCTGTTTTCGACACTGGAGAAGAACTGTTCCTTGGAACATGTGATAAAAGAGGCGTCGGTGGTGTCGGTATCCTTGTCAACACAAACTTAGTCACGAGCATTGATTCATTCGAATGCCTAACAACCTGAATCGGACGATTACACTTGAATAAATGTGGCTCACTACCGGCAGTTTCTATCTTTGTTATCTATGCACCAACATCCAGCTATGGTGAAAGAGAAACTGAGAAGTTCTACATGGAGCTGGAGAAGTTCTATAAAGAAGATCACACCTTCTACAAGATCATTGTCGGTGATTTTAATGCCAAGATAGGACCAAGAAGATCAGTCGATGAACTCCACATCGGAACCCATGGCCTGGAATGGAACGAACAGGGTGACAGACTGTCTGAGTTCATCATGTCAACCAAAACCTTCCATGGTAACTCACAATTCCAAAAGGCTGAATCTAAACGTTGGACATGGGAGACAATGAAATAGACCACATCATATTCAATCGGCGGTTTTGCCTAACCGATGTTGCTGTTGTCCCAAAATTCCAAACAGGATCAGACCACCGTCTTCTTCGTGCAAAATTCTACCTCACAATACGAGGAGAAAAGAATGCAAGGTTTAAGAAGAGGACTCCCAGAACACCCACCAACTGGGAACTCTTTGGCTCTGTTGCGGCAACATGGGAAGATGCCATCATTGACAACATTGATGAGGAATACGATCGAATGATTCAGCACCTCCATGATTGTGCAAGGAATGCCAAGAGAGAGATAACCACAAAAAACCGTCTTTCTTCGAACACTCTTGAACTTATTCTCCAACATGGCTTGGCACATGCCTCAGGCAACCACAAGCGAACATCCGAACTGGCAAAACAGTGCAGAGAAGCCATCAAGGATGACCTCAAAAACAGGAGAGCAGCAGTACTGGTAGATGCAGCAGAAGCTGGGAAAAACATTCGTAATGCCCGCCTGTCCTTCACCAACTACAAAACCAAGATGACTGCCCTCCGACATCATGATGGATATATCACATCTTCCAGAAGGGCAATGGAGAAGATTATTCATGACTTCTACTCAGATCTCTTTAATAGCCACATCCACTTGCCCACATACCACATACCACATGATGGATATGTCGTTCCCAATGTTCTCCCTTCCGAAATCCAACATGCCATCTCGTCGGTAAAGAAACAAAGAGCACCTGGCCCAGACAAGATCAGACCTGAACACCTGAAGAACTTACCATCAGTACTCATCAATACATTGGCTCGACTCTTCACACGCTACCTGTCTGAATGCAAGGTTCCATCCCAATGGAAAACCAGCAGGACTGTACTACTATACAAGAAAGGAGACATCCACGACATTGGCAACTATCGCCCAATCTGCCTATTGTCTGTCATCTACAAACTATTCACTCGAGTCATCCTGAATAGGATTAGCAGAACACTAGATGAAGGACAACCATGTGAACAAGCTGGATTCCGAAAAGGATTCAGTACCATCGACCATATCCACACAATAACCAAGCTCATTGAGGTATCTCGGGAGTTCAAGATGCCGCTCTGTCTAACGTTCATTGATTTAAAGAAGGCCTTTGATTCTGTTGAGACGGAAGCAGTCATGGAAGCCCTAGCCAATCAGGGCATACAAACTCAATACATCAGGATCCTTCGTGAGCTCTATTGCGGATTCACTACCAAGATCTCACCATTCTACAAAGAAGTAATCATCCATATCAAGAGAGGGGTTCGGCAGGATGATACCATTTCACCAAAACTCTTCAGTGCCACCCTCGAGAACATCATGCGACGACTGGAATGGGAAAACATGGGAGTGAAGATAGATGGTCGGCAACTACACCACCTCCGCTTTGCTGATGACATCGTTCTAATAACACCAAACATCAGCCAAGCAGCACAAATGCTGAACGACTTTGACCGTGAATGTGGAAAGGTCGGACTACAGCTGAATCTTACGAAGACAATGTTTATGAGAAACAGCCTTGTTCCTGACGCTCCATTCGCTCTCAATGGAACCACCATCTCCGAATGCAACAGTTATATATACCTAGGTCGAGAAATCAACATGATGAATGACCTGACACCTGAGTTGCGCAGGAGGAAGAGAGCGGCTTGGAATGCCTTCAAGAGCATTGAAGAAATAACTTAAAGGACAAAGAACCTCCAGCTACGAGCACATCTCTTTGATTCCACTATTCTTCCTGCATTAACATATGCCTCAGAGACCTGGACCCTACGAAAACAGGATGAGAACGCTATTCGGGTCTCTCAAAGAGGAATCGAAAGAACTATGCTTGGAATATCACGATTCACTCAAATGAGAGATAGAATCCGGAGTTCTGATCTTCGTCAACGCTCAAGAATCAGGGACGCTGTCTCATTTGCCAAGACATCAAAAATCAGATGGGCTGGACATGTAATGAGGTTTACAGACAACCGCTGGACTAGAGCCATTACTGATTGGATTCCACGGGACATCAAAAGATCACGTGGACGCCCACCTATAAGATGGTCAGACTTCTTCGTCAAGACCCTAAATGATCGGTTTGAGGCTCTGCATGTTCCTAGAACGAACAGATACCATTGGGCTACGCTAGCACGTAACCGGGATGAATGGAGACGTTACTGGCACCCGCTCGAATCGATGAATAACGGGGATTAAGTGATTAAGTGATAGTATATAAAGTATATACTTTATACTTTATATGCTATATATTATATATGCTTTATATGCTATATACGTTTTATATATATACTTTATATACTATATACTTTATATACTATATACCCTATATACTATATATACTCTTAATATACTTTAAGAAAACTCTATTTTCTACATAAATAACCTTCAAAGAAACTTACAAAAACCAACTATCTTTAAGAACCAAATAAAATCACTTTTCTGACTAAACATGATAATTACTTTCCTTCTGAACTCCATCCCTAGAAGGTACTGAGAGCATCTAAATAATTACCATGAGGACTTTAGGTTCAAAAGGGAATGAGCTCTAACAGAAAGGAGACTTAAAAACACAGGACCATGAAAGTTCCAATCAATTAACTGAAAGTTACACAACATATATGACAGACAGTGGCTAAAAGGAAGGGCTTTAGATCAAAGAGCCAGTCTGAATTCAAGGCTCAAGTCTGCCAGGAGTAAGTTGAGTGAATTAAAATGGGAGTGGTTGTGCCTATTTCATGTGACTCTTGTGCAAGACTAGTGAGGTTAACAGACATAAGCCTTTAGTATGTCTATAACATGCTGTCACTGTCACTGTCCTCCCATTGTTCACCGATTTGCTCGAGCGGGCTCAGTAACATCTCCATTGTGACACTTGTTACTGTGTTTTGGCTAATCCTCAATAAATAAAGCTTCTGCTAAAAGCGTTCATGATTATTCATTTGTGTCTTATAAAGCAAAAGGAAGAGGAAGATAGGGAATGTTGAGCTAAAACAGTTCCCTTTACCACCATCAGTCCTGTGAAGTCGTGGTATCACTCTCCCTGTAGCTGGAAGAAGTAGGTATCAAAATATTATAGAAATACAACACATGCACGTATTTTACAGTCACTGGGTACAAGTCACTATCTGAAACAATATTAACTTATTTCCTTCACCAAATCTCACTACAAAATATCATCTAATACATCCGTGAATAAAAAAATAGCACTGTTTACTTGCAACATAATAATCCTTCTATGTACTCAATATAAACCTTTCATATTTGCAAGCAAAATAAACCAGTGTCCTAATGTCTCTCAATTCAAATGAAGCAAACTTTCAAATTCTCATTTATGAATTATAATATTAGTGAAGACTGAAAAAAATTAAACAGAAAGGAATTTTAAAAGGATTAAAACTCAAATGATAGCCTGGTCTTAATTTATATCAGATATAACTCAGAGATTAACTACAAAACTCTGTGAAGTATAGCAAATCAGATATAAACCATCACCCTAATAAACTCCAGGATATTCAGGGCACTCCATTCTCTCCCAAAAACTGTCTAGTTACCAGCTTTAGGAACAGACCCAGCTTGGAGCTTATGCTGCTGTTTCCTTAGGAAAGGAAAGCTAGTTCTATCCCTTTACTCCTTCCTAAGTTAAATAGTTCCTAAGTAATTTTGGCCACTAGTTTATGTTCCCTATGTAGAGGGTACAATTTACATCACAATTGTTTAAATGGGGCATATTGATTTTCTTCTTGAAAATCAACAAGGCAATGTCCAGCAAGAACCACTAAGAAGTATAACTGTAACTGTATCCTTTGATTCATTTATTTCTTTCCAATTTCTTTCTTTCTTCTTTCTTTCCTCTTTCTTTCTTTCTTTCTTTCTTTCTTTCTTTCTTTTTTATAAATTTAATGCTAGGTTGGAGCAACAGCACAGCGGGTAGAGCATTTGCCTTGCATGCAACTGACCCGGGTTCAATTCCCAGCATCCCATATGGTCCCTTGAACACCGCCACGGGTGATTACTGAGTACAGAGCCATAGTAACCCCTGTGCATCACTGGGTATGACCCAAAAAGAAAAAAATAAATAAATTTAATGCTGGGCTCAAACCCAGAACACATCATACAGGCAAGGCATATGCTCTACAACTCCACACTCCACCCCACCAATAAATAAATATTTAAGGAAATTGGAATAAAGTCACTCAGTAAGGAGTTAGTTATTAGAACTGGAGAGGCAGTTTTACTATTTAAAGCACATGCACTATATGTGAGAGGTCCAGGTTCAAACCCTAGCATCCCATAATCCCCCCTCCCCAAGCAGTGAGCTAGTGGTAGCTCCTGAGCACTGCTGGGATTGGCACCCCAGCAAAAAAAAAATTAAAAACTCATCTACGATAGCAAAATAATTGAAATCCAAACAATTAGGGACTAATAAGATGTCAGTCACTAACACAATGAAATAGCCTTTAACTAAAATCAATTTATTATTATGGGCCTGAGCTATAGCACAGCGGTAGGGTGTTTGCCTTGCACGTGGCCGACCCAATCAACCCGGGTTCAATTCCTCTGCCCCTCTCCGCAAAGCCTGACAAGCTATCCATGACGTATTTGATATGCCAAACACAGTAACAAGAAGTCTCACAATGGAGACGTTACTGGGACTGCTCAAGCAAATCAAAGAACAACGGGAGGACAGTGATAGTGATTATGTGTGTATTCTAAAATATGCATGGGCTCTTTCCCCAGGTGTGCATTTGGTGGTCAGGGTGCTTTCCAATGGCTGACAGGGATGGACAAAAGGAGGAAAGGGAGGAGGGGGAGTTCCAGCAGGCTGGTTGGTGTTCAATTACCACTTTACCACTTATGCCAATCTAGTCTTCCTCTGCCTCCTTCTAGTCTCACACACTCACTGCCCATAATTGTTCCCTAGCCCACACTCACAGCCTTACATATAGTGACCAATCACCAAGGGTTGGGGGTAGTAATCACACAAAGGTGAGGTAGCACAATCAACATATGAAAGCCCTTCCCTTTCTCCTTCCCTTGGGGAAACTCTTCTAAGACAAAGATCTCATCCTACTAGAAGATCCACTCGGGGCAGAATTTCATCTAAGGGCGTATTTCTCTTTTCCTTAGTCCATAATCATTTTGAACAGTCACCTTAAATTTACTAATTAATAAGCTTTCTAGTCATTTTGTATGGACACAGTAAGAGATATTTTGAGCTTAAGGAGTGACATCTCACTATAGATCCCAGACTACAGTCCTCAGGTCAGATTAGTCCTTGCTAAGGATAGCAAGGTCCTTCTCCAGTCACTTCTCTTTGGATCATGACAGAATTTGTCCACAATTGTGCTCTTAACTTACAAGTTTTATGGCACTTGGCCTGTCCCATTTCGATGCAAGGGTCCATACAGTCTCTTTGTCAGGACCCTGCTTTTGGGGTGCTAGGAACTAAGGGCAACTGAGTCTTAAGTCAAGTAAATATGACAGATGCCTAGGAGTGAATATTATTTGGAGTACATTAATTCCCAAGTTATAAAAGCATAGCAATAACTGTATTCCTGTGTCTATACAAAAAGAACATTGCTCAAAAATAAACTTCAAAGGAAATAAAGGAAAGAGAAAAGCAATAGTTCACTTAGAAATATAAATCCAGAGATCTCTGAAGAACCTGACTTTACAAGTCACAGGTTCTGGTTAGGAGAAATGAGTGAGTGATTAACAGACAGGGGAAGCAGAGCACAAAGGAGAAGTTAAAGATGGGACTGGGAGTGCTTTGGGAGCATTGTAATGTGTACTACTCAGAATGGTGGGGGAGAAAGGACAAACCAATATTCTAAAGTAAGGCGTTCAAACTCAATACATCAGAATCCTCCGTGAGATGTATTATGGATTCACTACCAGAATCTCACCATTCTACAAGAAAGTGATCACCCATGTCAAGAGAGGGGTTCGGCAGTGATACCATTTCACCGAAACTCTTCAGTGCCACCCTCGAGAAAGTCATTCGATGACTAGAATAGGAAGGAATGGGAGTGAAGATAGATGGTTGGCAACTACACCACCTCTGCTTCGCTGATGACATCGTTCTAATAACACCAAACATTAGCCAAATGGCACAAATGCTGGCCAATTTCGACTGTGACTGTGGAAAGGTTGGACTGCAGCTGAATCTCACCAAGACAATGTTCATGAGAAACGGACTCATTCCTGACATTTCATTCACTCTAAATGGAAAGAACATCTCCGAATGCAACAGTTATGTGTACCTAGGTCGAGATGTCAACATGATGAATGACCTGGCACCTGAGCTGTGCAGGAGTAAGAGAACAGCTTGGAACACCTTCAAGAACATTGAAGAAATAGCTAAGAGGACAAAGAAACTCTGGCTCCAGGCACATCTCTTGGACCCCACTGTTCTTCCTGCATTAACATATGCCTCAGAAACCTGGGCCCTACGAAAACAGGATGAGAACGCAATTCAGGTCTCCCAAAGAGGAATTGAAAGAGCTATGCTTGGAGCATCATGCTTTGCTCAAATGAGAGAAAGAATCCAGAGTTTCGACCTCCATCGACGATCAAGAATCAGGGATGCTGTCTCGTTTGCCAAGGTATTGAAAATCAGATGAGCTGGACATGTAATGTGATTTGGAGACAACCGCTGGACTAGAGCCATTACCGACTGGATTCCATGGGACGTCAAAAGATCACACGGCCGACCACCTATGAAATGATCAGACTTCTTCGTCAAGACCCTGAACGACTGGTTTGAGGTTCTTCCTGTTCCTAGAACGAGCAGACACCACTGGGCTACACTAGCACGCGAGAGGGACAAATGAAGACCCTACTGGCATCCACTCGAGCAAATCGAAGAGTAACAGGATACCAAGTGATCAAGTGATTCTAAAGTACGGGGCTGGATCGATAGCATAGCAGGTAAGACGGTTGTCTTGCACGCGGCTGACCCGAGTTTGATTCCTACTCCCCTCTCGGAGAGCCCGGAAAGCTACCGCAAGTATCTTGCACACACAGCAAAGCCTGGTAAGCTACCCGTGATGTATTCGATATGCCGAAAACAGTAACAACAAGTCTCACAATTTGTTTTGAGATGTTACTGGTGCCTGCTCGAGGAAACCAATGAACAGGAGGACAGTGACAGTGACATCCTAAAGTAAGAAAAATTTTACAATAGTAATCTGAGTAAAATATTAGCAGTAATAAAAGTATGAGTTTTGCTTAAATCATACTTAACCTACTCAGTAGTTCAGTGATTTGACGTTATTTAAGCTCTCTAAACTCAATTTGCTCCTATCTAAAGTTGGGCAGTAAGATGACTTAGAGATTCCCAAAAGAACCAACTGAGACTACCATAAAATGCCTTGCCCCCCAACTCGATTTCCTTCCCTATCACACAATATAAACATCAGATAATATCTAAAAAGGTGCTTAATGAAACGATTGTGATTCTATAATAATAATTACCTGCAATAAATTTCCTTAACTGTCACTGTCCTCACATTGTTCACTGATTTGCTCGAGCAGGCCTAGTAACATCTCCATTATGAGACTTGTTGTTATTATGAGACATCCCTGAATAATTTCAATTCATTAATGATTTAAGAGGTTTTAAAATAACCCAAATAGCTGTCTATTTTAAATAGAGAGGACAAGAAATGAGACCCTAAAACAGGTCAAAAGAGATGTCCAGGGAAAAAAATGAGAATGCCTTGAGCACCTAAAGTAGATATAAGACCACCATGAATATGAGGCTTAGCTAAAGCAATTAAACTGTAAATAGTAGATTAAATAGCTTACAATGCAAAGTAGAAGGAAATGTCTCCTTCTGCTGCAACATTTTCCACAGTAAGCAGAAGTTGGTTATTAGGATGCATTGTATATGTAGATGAGAACCACTGCATAATTACTTAACCCATTGAATTTGTACAGAAGAACAAGGAAAACATATGTTTTTTGGTCAGATTGTTTACTGCAATCCAATACTAGATTAATTTAATAAATACTGCTGAAAAAGAAAATTACAGGACCCAAAGAAAAAGAACTCCATTATTTTAGGAAAGACAGCTTTATATTGGCAATTTGTGTCTAGGCAAAAATGTGTGACTCATTTTAAACTTTTAAATAACGTGCTTATGGGGAATCTGAGGGGAGGGGGCCTTGAAAACAGTAATTTATGTTCAAAGTAATTAAAGGTGATTTGCAAAACATATAAACACCTAACTGAACCTAAAAGTGGGGTGGGGTAAATGAAGGCATTTTTACCTTCTCATTTAGCAGTTGAATAAAGCTGTAGTGCCTTGGAGGGGAGGGGGTTACAATTCCAATAAACCAAAAGACAACTTAAAACTTATTTCTTCCATCAGAGCTACCTCTGTCTTCGCTTTAGCAAACGCACGTAGCAAAAGTAAAGGAGCACTCTGGAATCTTACTGTTAAAGCTCTAACTAATTTAGACATAAAAAATTCAAAGATACAGAGGGACAGTAATATAAAACAGAATAAAGACACATCTGTCATTAATAACAAAGGAGAAAGGATAAGGGCTTTTATTTTAGGGGCCAAAATTCTAACCATCTGCACAGAAATTATCTACATAGATTAATTTAAGTTCTATCTCTGCAAGAACTTCTCTTACTAGTTTAAAAGAAGTGAAGGTTAAGAGAAGTGTAATCAGCCAGGGGTTTAAATTATATAGGAGAGAGATAAGGAAGTATATTCCAGGGGGCCAAAGGGAAAGCATAGTGGGTAAAGCACTTGCCTTACTCATAGCTGCCACACAGTCAAACCCCAGAAATCCATACAGAGTCTCCCAAGGCTGAGAAGAGTGATTCCTGAGCACAGCCAGGTGTGACCCCCAAAACAAAATCAAAAGAATATTCTAAGATTTACAAAATTACATAGAAGTTCAAAAATGACATAGAAATCAGACAGTACAAGTAACAGTTATTTCAAATTCTGAAATGTTCTACTTACAAAAGTAAATTCCATTTTAAGGAAAATAAACATTGCAAAGTAAAGCAAATTGAGATAGAAAGTTAACTGACCAAAACAAATTTAAGCTTAAATATCACAGCAAGAAAAATAAGTCATGCATTCTACATTCTAAAACTATCATGCTTTAGATTTACAAAGAACATGAAGAATCATAAACACAGTTAATCCCTGCCATTTTCTCTCTCTCTCTCTCTCTCTCTCTCTCTCTCTCTCTCTCTCTCTCCCTCCTCTCTCTCTCTCATATGCAACAAAATCAGGTATTATTGAATGGGGGGAAAAGGACAATAAAATGATCCACTCTGATCACAACTTATCACCCCTCTCATTAAATCCTACTAAATTCTACTATTTTTTTTAAATCAATGGAATGACAAAAATCACAAGTAAACAGCATGCCCTATATACTTGAAGGTTATTTGAAAGTAGTTCAACTCATTAGTATTAAATTAATTACACAAGGTCAATGGCTTCTACGATATCTGTATTTCTACTGTTCTTCAAATTTTTGGCTACAAAAAGTAGAAAGACAAACATATCTTCCTGGTTTCCAAAGCTCTGAAAAAGGTACTTCTCTAAGTGCAGGGCAACAGCATAGCACCTTACAGATATCTGTTACTTAGGATTCTTCCTCCCACCTCAAAAGCAAACAGGGTGGTTGTAAGGAAGTTTCAAAAAAGACTACAAGGCTGCACTATATTTGAACTTCATGCCTTAAATTTGTGAGGCCGCAGATTTAATCCATGGCACTCCATGCCACCTCTACCAGACCACTCAAGCCCCAGTCCCACCCAACCAGGATGGCCCTAAAAAAGGAAGGGGGGAAGACTATCACTGACATAATTTTGACTGCCAAGTTTCATTATCAGTGTAACATTTGCTCTGTCCAATTCTGTTGCAACACTAATCTTCCACCATCCCTAAACACACACCTTACCTCTTTGCTTAGCTAGGTTCTTTGTGGAGACTTTGGCATAATAACCAATGTCCCATAACCACATAAGTGGGCAAAACATAAAAACTGGAAAAAAAGGTAAAATTCCTATCATCAAGTCAAAACTCTACAGTAAAGTAAAAGTAAAGTAAAGGCCCTCCCGTTGATCATCGATTTGCTCAAGCGGGCCCAGTAACATCTCCATTGGAGACTTTGTTGTTACTGTGTTTGGCATATCGAATACATCAGAGGGAGCTTGCCAGGCTCTGCCGTGCAGGCGAGATACTCTCGGTAGCTTGCCGGGCTCTCCGAGAGGGGCAGAGGAATCGAACTCGGGTCGGCCATGTTGGCTGTGTGCAAGGCAAACGCCCTACCCGCTGTGCTATCGCTCCAGCCTATACTCAAGTCAAAATCATGGAAACCTGGGGTGAAAATAGTACATTAGGTAAGACATTTGCCTTGCATATTGTCAATCCAGGTTCAATCCCAGCATCACAAACAGTCCCCTGAGCCCTGCCAGGTATGATCCCTGAGCAAGAAGCAAAGAGTGAGCCCTGAGCACTACCAAGTGAGAATCCTGCCTCGGCAAAATAAATAAATAAATAAATAAATAAAACAATCATTTAAGCCATTCCCTTCCTTTCCAATCTGGGTCTTCTACCCTGGACTGTTAAAACATTTTAAATGAGGGGCTGGGCCAATAGCACAGTGGGTAGGGCGTTTGCCTTGTACACAGCCAACCCGGGTTCAATTCCCAGCATCCCATATGGTCCCCTGAGCACCGCCAGGAGTAATTCCTGAGTGCAGAGACAGAAGTAACCCCTGTGCATCACCGAGTGACCCCAAAAAGAAAAAAAAATTAAATGATCACCTAGTTTAATGTGTTAGCTTCCCCAATCCAACACATTTACACTACCTGAAAGGCTTTAAATATATCCCACTATTTATAAAAATAAGTATTGGGGGTGGGAGGTGATCCCAAGCACCGTGCAGGAGGCCTAGGGACCATACCTGGTGATATCAAATGTTGGACCAACTCGGCTGGTTTCATGCTCCAGCCTAGCACTGTGGCTCCAGGGGGAACCAGATACCATGCAGTCTCCTACTTGTATTTATACAGAAAACTGCCTAAATTTTAATCTAATCATCAAGATTTTTAAATTCTGAGGGGGTATGATGCCAACAGCAGGTCAAACTGTTCCTGCTGGACGAGTAGATCAGAAGCCTGATGGTGCCTTCAGGACTCTTGATACCCCAAATTTGCTGCTGTGTCTTTGGCCAGACCCCAACAACTTGGGACCAACTTTACCAAGAAATTAAACGGCCAATAGTTAGGTATGTGGAAGTCACGCCCACAAACCACCTCTGGCTCAGTTATACACCCTCATTTATTGGCCTTATTTCAGAGACCCATAAATTAATCTCAAAAGAGATCAAAAACCGCAATTAATCTCGGACCTGTGAACGGCTGAACAGACCAGGGTAAACTGGAGCAGGGCTGGTCAGCCTGAAGCCCACCCAAGCAGAGTCCCTGGAAGATGCCTGCTTCCATAATCCAAAATTGTCGCCATACCCAAGGCCTGACTCCACCATCTCTGGATGGACCTCATCAAGATATAATACTCTGAAATTTGGGGTATGCGGGTTTTGTGACAGAAATCTCCAGGCTTTCTTGGAGTTGGGATGGGCTATCTCCCCCTCACTTCCCAACACCTCTGAAGCACTGGCAGTCACCCCCACTGGAGGTGTCCAGTGCCACCATGTAAGCTCTACTACAGGCCTTGCTTCAGAAACCCATAAATAAATCTTGAAAGAGATCAAAAGCCACAGTTAATCTTGGAACCACACATAGCTGAACAGATCAGGGTAAACTGGAGGGAGATGGGTCAGCCTGGTACCTAACCAAGCACAGCCCCCAGCAGCTGCTTGTTTCCACAATCCAAAATCATCGCCATACCCTTGGCCTGACTCCACCATCTTAGGAAGGACCTCACCAAGATATAATCTGCTGAAAATTCGGGTATACAGGGTTTGTGAGTGAAATGTCCAGGCTTTCTAGGGGTCAGGACAGGCTACCTCCCCCACCTTCTTGTATTTCCAAAGGCCTCGACAGCCACATCCACACCCCAAAGCTCTCTCCCAGCTAAAAGAAAAAAAAAAGTAAAGTGGAATTCATACCCACTTCAATCAGCTTAATCAATGGCTGAATAAACAGCAGTATTCCTACATTTTAAAAAAATTTAAAAAATAATTTTTTTAAAATTCTGTTGTCCATTCAACTTATCTTTGTAATTCCTGTCCATCCTTTGAAGTCTCTATCACAAATTTTAGGTACCTTTCCTTCAATACTTAGCATCTGTTTTTCATTTCCTGGGTCTACATAATTTTAAATTTCCTTTCCAAGGAGATGAAAGCGCCCAAGGACCCAAACAGGCCAGGATTCCTAGAAACACACAGTGTATGGGCCGGCAAGCTGCCAAATTCAAGGACAACAAGAAACATCCAAAGGGACAAGAGATTTAACACTCAATCTGAAGTAGAGGTGGACAATACAGGATAAGAACAGTTTTTCCATCAAAACTTCATATTGTAACAACCAAAAACACAAAGAATATGAGGAATACACTTGATGATGCTAAGGGGCCACATGTAGCATTAGTGGGGATCAAACCTGGACTCCCTGCAGGAAAAGCATGTTCTCTAATACAATGAATTATCGATCTCTCCAGCCCTGTGGTGCAAAGAGTAAAACAAATAGCATGAAAACTTAAAATTGCTAAAAATCTATTTAAAAGACTATTCTGCTTTTCCTATGATCATCCTTACTCTAGGGTGGGAGGGGGTTGTGGAGAGGAGGGGGAAAACAGATAAAAGGGAATACTAAATTCTCAACGATATTCTGTCTTTTCATCTTTCAAAGCCCAAGTTAAATTAGGTAGCCAACTCCTGGTTCTACCTAGCAAGATCAAAGACAGCCTTCCCTTGAAATACTATTAGGGGAAGCAGGATAACACCCCTCCAAGAATACAGAGGTTGGGAACACCCCTCCAAGAATACACAGGATGGGGAAGCAATAATTTTACACAAAGAAATGTATCTGATATTAGTGCATAGAGATTTAGGGGGAAGTCCTGTTGATTTTCCCCATAGTCGTACACTCCTCCCCAAGAAACACATACTACAGAACACTTAAAACACACATCTCAGGGGCTAGAGCGGATAGCACAGCAGGTAGGGCATTTGCCTTGCATGCAGCTGACCTGGGTTCGATTCCCAGTATCCATATGGTCCCCCAAGCACCACCAAGAGTAATTTCTGAGTGCATGACCCAGAAGTAACCCTATGTATCGCTGGGTGTGACCCAAAAAGGAAAAAAAATCTGAGACACAAAGAATGTGAGAACAGGTATTCAGTAGGAAACATGCCACTTGGGGCTGAGAGATAGGACAGGGAGGGGTCAATGCCTAAGATAGAGGGAAGCATTCAACTGGGAGGAGGAGGTGGTGTTAAAAGATCATAATATGTTATATAAGAAACCCTATCAGTGCAAAATCTTACTTACCAAAAAAAAAAGGGGGGGGGGGACGGGGGGTGTCGGGGGAGAGCCTCTCATAGAAGCTGGTGAATGAGAGACAAATGGGGGTTGGAGGCATTTATGGAGGGAAGTGGACACTGGTGAAGGGATCAGTGTTGAAACAGTGTATGCCTGAAACCCAAATGCGAATAATTTGTAATTTCACGGTAATTAAATTTTTAAAAATAAAGAATAAAATTAGATGATCCTAAAATATATAGATTTTTTAAAAAAGAAATGCAAGCGGCAGCTGGAGCAATAGCACAGCAGGTAGGGCGTTTGCCTTGCACACGGCCGACCCAGGTTCAATTCCCAGCATCCCATATGGTCCCCTGAGCACCGCCAGGAATAATTCCTGAGTGCAGAGCCAGGAGTAACTAACTCCTGTGCATCTCTAGGTGTGCCCTAAAAATTTTTTTAAAAAAATGCAAACATCACTTTAAAGCAGAACAGAGTAAGCAAACACAATGCTATTGAAGCAATCAAGAAAGTAACTTCTTTAGGAAAAGAACTCAACACCTTTTTATTACTATTATTTTGGTTTGGGGGCTATACCCTGTGGTACTCAGACATAAACTATCTTATAAGTAACTCACCTAACTATACTATCTTTCAGCTGTGTAACCTCAGAGAAACTGCCCAACCTCTGAGGATTAAATGAAAGTCCTTACATAAGGTAACAACAGAATCTAGTACACAGTAAGTGATCAAGGGCTAGAGCACAGCTGGGTGTGGCCCAAAAATCAAAACAAAATCATTGCCTTTCCACAAACTAACAGAAAATACTACAAGCAGGACTATTCCTCTTGAGAATCATCTCTGTTTAGAAGTAGGCAGCAACATTGCTGCGAATGTACAGCAAACAGATACACTTGAAATCAGATAGTCCCCATTTTTTTCTTTCCCTTGGCTGCCACAATACTCAAGTGTTAAGATTTATTCGCTCCTTCAGTATTCACTTTCTTCCTGACTACCCACCAACCCAAACATGCAAAATAAATCTGCTTGATTTCTCCCTTTTTTGTTAATGGGCCTTTGCTGTTTTCACCCTGTTTTATTGTCCCCTGCTGTTTTCCACTGTGAAGCAGTGAAAAGCTCCTTTTAGAAGTCAGAAGAGCGAAACAGTACATGCAACTGAAGTTAACACCTCTCCCCCCCAAAAAAAAAAATTCAAATAAAGTAAAGGCAGGAAATTTTCACTTAACCGGCACCTGTAAAGAACAGGGAACTTTCTCCTCCTCTATTCCAGTAGAGAAGCATGCACAAACAGGCACATCAGTCAGCAGCTCAGCTGAAACCAAACTGTAGGACATTTTGTTTCCTAGAACTATACGTGGTTGGTTATGGCACTGCGCAATGGACAGCTCTGTAATTCTGAACTAGCCATATTTCTCTAAGTTGAGAAGAAAAATGTCTCATAGCTCAGAAAGCAGAACTCTTCTTTCTAGCCTCCAAGGTCTTACACCTCCACGTCCTTCCTGAGAAACTTGAACAAGCTTTATCTATAAATAGCTTGACAGGAGGAGTAGGGAGGCTGCCAAAGGTGCTGCCGGTCAGGTAACACACAGCGGCCCGCTTCCTGCTGAAAGAGCACTTCAAAACTTGTAATGCGGCTTCAAAAAGTGAGGATTCAGTGAAATCAATAGTTTTTTCAGGTTCAGAGCTTTAAAATTTTAACAATAGGAAGTCATATTGCTTCTAAAAATTGATTTTTGTAAAAAAAAAAATAATAAGAGTTACAGTGGTTCACTAATGAATGCCTAAGGAAATGTTTTGTTTTTCTAAATAGATGCCTGTTATCAAAAGGTACGACAGGTTTGAGTTTTAAAAGAATCTGCTGCCCAAAACACAGTTGCTATTTCCCTATTATACTGTATTAATTCTCTGGAAAACAGTCTCATTTGAAGACAATTCTGGCTTTTTGGAGATGTGAGAAAAGCCTGTCTGTCATTAGGTTCTAACCCTTCTCTGCAAAGTCTCTCAAATTTGCTTCTCCCCTCAACAGCCAAGGACAGTTTTCTGAGATCCAGTCCTCATTACTTTCTCCATGAAACGCTACAAAAAAAATTCTTGGCTGCTCTTTTGGCCCCAAACTTCCTTCGACTCCAATACATTCAATGTGTTGATATGCAGCTGCTACAGTTAACAACTTTGTTAACTAGTGACATAATCCTCCACATCAACCTCAACATGGATAAAATCCAAATTTCTAACTTAAGAAAACTACAAATTCTCAAGAATGATATGCACAATAGGGATGGATTTCACAGACATTACATTAAAAGGAAGCAGGCACTGAAGAATATGGAAAACATAGGCTGGAGCGACAGTACAGTGGGTAGTGCTTGCCTTGCACAAGGCCAAACCAGGTTCAATTCCTGGCATCCCATACATATGGTTCCTGAACACTGCCAGGAGTGATTTCTGAGCATAGAGTCAAAAGTAACGCCTATGTGAAGTTCAAGAAAAAAACTAGTCAATGATGCTTTGTCAGAATGGTAATTACTCCTGAGTAGATTTAACTCAACTTCTCAAAGGAGAAATGGGTGGGAAGAAGGGACAAGGACCAAGCTAAGCTAACTTGGGGATGTGTGAGTGCGTGTGGGGGGAGGGGAGGGGGCGGGCAAAGGGGGGAGGAGGAAGTTGTACCTGCACTTTCCTGGTGGTTGTACATGATACAGTACATGTTAATGGAGCTGTAATCCAACAATCCTTCAATTACATATGTATGTAAATAACTGTAGCACTGTAGCACTGTCCTCCCACTGTTCATCAATTTGCTTGAGCGGGCAGCAGTAACATCTATATTGTGAGACTTATTGCGGTTTTTGGCATATCGAATACGGCATGAGGAGCTTGCCACGCTTTACCATGCAGGAAGAATACTCTTGGGAGCTTGCTGAGCTCTCTGAGAGGGGGAGGAATCGAACCTGGGTTGGCTGCATGCAAGGCAAATGCCCTATCTGCTATGTTATTGCTCCAGCCCATGTAAATAACTAACCTGTTAAATGTGGGCAGAGGCTGGGAGATGCTCTAAGGGCAAATGCTTGGCATCCTGGACTTAATCCCTGGCACCTCAAGAAAACCGCTGGGAGTGGCCCCTGAGCACCAGAACAGGAACAATCCCCAAGTTCAACTAGACAGATTCCCAATACACAAAAAAACACATTAGTTTTGAAAAGAATTCTAAGGAAACAAACTTGGTATTCAACTTTTGAAAACACATTTATAATAAAGTCTTTCAGGAGCCAAAGCGATACATAGTGGGGGAGAGCATTTGATCTACATGTGGCTGACCCAGGTTTGATCCCATATGCAACCCCAAGCAACACCAGGGGTAATTCCTGAGTGCAGAACCAGGAGTAACCCCTGAGCATCGCCAGGTGTAACCCAAAAAGAAAGGAGTTTTTATAAATAACATAGTTTCAAAACCAATTAATCTAGCAAATAGTTTATATTATTATTTTCCAGTTTTGATTTTGTTTATCTGGGGGTTTTATTTTGTTATTTTTCTGGGGGGGTGTTGTTGTTTGGTTTGGGGGCCACACCTGGTGGTGCTCAGGGGTTACTCCTGGCTTTGTGTTCAGGAATTACTCCTGGCAGTGCTCAGGAGACCACATGGCGTGACATGGGACCACAGGGATCTAGTCCAGTTGGTCAGAAAAGCACTCTGCCTACTTAACTATCTCTCTGGCCACAATTTCTAGTTTTTAATACACACCAGAAAGTTGTTTTTCTTTTATAATAGCATGATCCAGAAAGAAAAGCCATGGCAAAATAAAAGAAAATCTGCAAAGATTAATAATTTTGTTCTATAATCAATTAAGATAATTATCAACTTTGTCACCTTGGACTCCAGGCTCAACGAGACCCTGAAACAGAGATCCTCTGCCTGCTTCCACCAATCTCCAACGACCCAGGGATCACACCCAGAAGATCCCCCTGCTGGTGCCAGATAAATACCTGATCAGCCGACCTCCACTACCTTCACTACACTACCCAGCCACCACTACACTGCAGGCTGCTTTCCAAACACAGCATAAGCGGGAAAAGCATTTGCAACACCCGCCTGTCCTTCGTCAACTACAAGACCAAGATGACTGCCCTCCACAACGTACTGATGGATCTATCACATCTTCCAGAAGGGCAATGGAGATTATCCATGACTTCTACTTGGATCTCTTCAATAGCCACATCCGCCAGCCCACATACCAAATTCTGCAGGATGGATATGTCATTTCCAACGTTCTCCCTTCCGAAATCCGACATGCCATTTCGTAGGTAAAGAAACAAACAGCCCAGACAAAGTCAGTCCCGAACACCTGAAGAATCTACCGTCAGTCCTCATCAATACACTGATTCGGCTCTTCACACGCTACCTATCTAAATGCAAAGTTCCGTCCCAATGGAAAACCAGCAGGACCATTCTACTGTACAAGAAGAGAAACATCCACAACATCGGCAACTATCGCCTGATCTGCCTGTTGTCTGTTGTCTACAAGCTGTTCACTCGAGTCATCCTGAATAGGATTGGCAGAACACAAGATGGACAAACATGTGAGCAAGCCGGGTTCTGAAAAGGATTCAGCACAATTGACCATATCCACACGATAACTAAGCTCACTGAGGTTTCTTGGGAGTTCTAAATGATGCTGTCTAAAGTTCATTGATTCAAAGAAGGCCTTTGATTCTGTTGAGACTGAAGCGGTCATTGAGGCCCTAGCGAAACAGGACGTTCAAACTCAATACATCAGGCTCCTCAGTGAGCTGTATTACAGATTCACTACCAAGATCTCACCATTCTACAAGGAAGTGATCATCGACATCAAGAGAGGGGTTCGGCAGGGTGATACCATTTCACTGAAACTCTTCAGTGCCACCCTCGAGAACGTCATTCGATGACTGGAATGGGAAGGAATGGGAGTGAAGATAGACGGTCAGCAACTATACCACCTCTACTTCACTGATGACATCGTTCTAGTGACACCAAACATTAGCCAAGTGGCACAAATGACATCTCTAAATGCAGCAGTTATGTGTACCTAGGTCAAGAAATCAAAATGACAAACGACCTGGCAACTGAGCTGTGCAGGAGGAAGAGAGTGGCGTGGAACGCCTCCAAGAGCGTGAAAGAAATAGCTAAGAGGACAAAGAACCTCTGGCTCTGGGCATATCTCTTTGACTCCACCGTTCTTCCTGCATTAATATACACCTCAGAAACCTGGGCCCTATGAAAACAGGATGAGAACACTATTCTGGTCTCCCAAAGAGGAATCGAAAGAGGTATGCTTGGAGTATCACACTTCACACTTAAGTGAGAGAAGGACTCCAGAGTTCTGACCTCCGTTGACAATTGAGAATTAGGGACGCTGTCTCGTTTGCCTAGGCATCGAAAATCAGATGGGCTGGACACATAATGCGATTTGGAGACGACCGCTGGACTAGAGCCATTACCGACTGGATTCCACGGGAGGTCAAAAGATCGTGTGCCTGCCCACCTATGAGATGGTCAGACTTCTTAAGACCCTGAACAAACGGTTTGAAGCTCTTCGTGTTCCTAGACCAAGCACATGCCATTGGGCTACACTAGCATGAGATAGGGACGAATGGAGACGCTACTGGTGCCTGCTCGAGCAAATCAATAAGTAACGGGATGTCAAGTGATTGAGTGATCAACTTATAGGAATAATTATGACTGACCAGATTATCAATATGGACCATATTTATGTCAAATTATAAAATATTATAACAATATTTTATCAATTTGTCTTATGCATATAGTATACTTTATAATAGTAATATGGGTTCCATACATATTTTAGAAATGTTTGTTTCTATGACCTTGAAGAATGTGAATGGAATTTTGATTGGGACCGACTGTACTGAATCTGCATACTGCTTTTGGTATAACTGTTTAATCAGTGTTAATTTTTCCAAGCCATGATCATGGAGTATCTTTTCTATTTCTTGTGTCCTCTTCTATTTCTTTCAATAGTGGCAATGTTTTCAATGTATAAATTTTCTACCTCCCTTATTAAGTTTATCCTTAAGTACTTTTTCTTTATCCAGATTTCTTATAGTTTGGTGTTTGCCTAAAGAAATGCATTTTGATGTTGATTTTTATGTTGATTCAATAGCCTATTATTTACAATATTGGTTTGTTGTTTCTAAAAGCTTTTTGGTGGAAGCCTTAGGGTCTTCTATGCATTTGTATTTCAACCAATCATCACACCCGAGTTTTTTAATCCAAAATTGGCTTATAAACTTTTTATTGTGTAACTATAGCAGTTTAGTAATAAATGATTTGTAAGTAATACCAGGATAAAAGTTTTGCATAATGGAACTTCTTTTTAAAATTTTCTGCATAAAATTTGTGGTAAATATTGGTATATATGGGTATATTATCTGATCTGCAAATACTGATGGTTGGACTTCTTTCCAATTTAAATCCTTGGGAACTTCTTTTTCTTGCCTAACTGATATAACTAGGTCTTTCAATAAAATGTTGACTAATAATGCAAAAGTAGACACCCTTGTGCCTACTTTAGAGAAAAGGCTTTTAGTTTTTTGCCACCAAGGATGAAGTTAATTAGCTATGGGTTTGCTGCATATGGCCTTTACTATACACTGAGGTTGAAACTAACTACTAACCCTGCCCACCCCCAACTCCATCCAGTTGCTAAGTTTTTATCATGAATAGATGCTGACTCTTGTCAAAAGCTTTCTCTGAACTTATTGGTATGATCATTATCTGTCCTTCTGTTCATGTGGTATATTCACATTAAGTGATCTACATATACTTAACCATATATACACCCCCACAATGAATCATGGTGTGAGCCTTTTGATGCATTGTTAAAATCATTTCAGTGAGATTTTCTTTACTATCTCTACATCTTTGTTCATCATAGGTACTGGTCTGTAATTTTCATTTTTAGTACCCTCCTTTTTTACTGGGAATCAAGTCCAGGGCCTCATACATGCAGGGCAATTGCTCTACCAGAGAGTGACAATCCCTAGATCTCTGTTTTTGGTAATAGGCTAATACTGGCCTCACAAAAGTTAATGGGAATGACTCCTGGGTAGTGTGATGTTTACTTTTTGGGGTTTTTTTTCCCCCCTGTTTTCTGGAAGAGATTCAGGAGGATAGCTGATAAGCATCAGAAGAACTCACTAAAAAATTCCTGTGGAACTGAGTTTTTGTTTTGTGAGAGATTTTGAAATTACTGTTTCACATTCCTTACTAGTAATTGTTATGTTCAGGTCTGCTATTTCATACCTGATTCAGTCTCGGGAGGGTGTATGATTTCCAAAATAATTCATCTGCTTCTTTAAGGTTCTTCAGTTTAGTGGCAGAAGTTAATCACACTAATCTCTTAGAATCTTGTACATCTGTGGAATCTGTTATAAATTCTATTTTGATTTAATTTATTGTAACTTTTTTTAATTTGTTGGGTCTAAGTGAGTGTCAGTCTTATTTACAAAATACCACTATTATCTGGAGCTTACTATTACAGTAAATTGCTCTAAACTTACTAAAAATCTGGAGTATCCTGTTCTAACCTCACATCTGCCTTTCCGCAGCACCTGGTGTTGAATCTCATGAGGAACCACCATATCCATGTATATTCCACTTTCAATCCTCTCTTGTCACTATACCACTCTTTGAGTGCCACCCTTCAATTCTACCACTCTCGCTCCCGAACCTTCAGTTCTCTTGCCCTCATCCACCCTTCGGTCACTTTGCCCTATCAGTCCTAACTACTCTGAGACCCCTATCTGTTTGAATCAGAAATGTTTTAAAACTGTCCCAAAATGAATTCATCAACTCTTTGCCAAAACCTACTGCTTTCTGTATTATCAGACCTTCGTAAATGGCATAAAGGTTTATTCAACTAGCCTAGTTTAAAAGCCCAGGAGTGGGGCTGAACTGATAGCACAGTGGGTAGGGCGTTTGCCTTGCACATGGCCGACCTGGATTCGATTCCCAGCATCCCATATGGTACCCTGAGCTACTGCCAGGAGTAATTCTTGAGTACAGAGCCAGGAGTAACCCCTGTGCATCGCCAGGTGTGACCCAAAAAGGAAATAAATAAAAGCCCAGGAGTCATATTTAATTCTCTCTACTTCTTCAAACTTCTATGTAAGCCCCCCAGAATGTGTGCATGTAGGTGATGTGGAGGGACAACCCACAGGACAGTCAGTAACAAAGCAGCAATCATCAAACCAACACTTTCCCATAACTGTATTTTCACTTGATAACCACAATTCTTTCCAGCGTCACAAACTCCTAAGTACCTTTTATAAAATTTGCTTGCGCGGGCCCAGTAACGTCTCCATTATGAGACTTCTTGTTACTGTGTTTGGCATATTGAATACTCTCTCGGTAGCTTGCCAGGCTCTCTGAGAGGGGCGGAGGAATCGAACCCGACTCAGCCGGGCTTGCTGCTAAGTACCTTTTATAAAATATCACCCAAAAAAAGAATTACTAGGTAAACAGATTTTGAACCATGTAGATATATATTTTTTCAAACTAGTACCATTTTTTGGATTACATTTAAGTATTCAAATGACAAAAAAATTGCTAGATTAAATTAGGTAACATTTTCTAAATTCTCATTCTCAGTAACTATAGCCGTTTAGTCAAAGACCAGTAATAAATAAAAACACTTGGACCACGGCAGGGCTCCACTTCTAGCTCAGGTTTCTTACTTTTGCCTTAATCTGATCATAATACTATTGTCACAAAGTATGGATTTAATCTGAATCTTACCCTAAACCTTTCATTCTGTCGAACATTTACTCTATTCTGGGTTCACTTTTGTACTCAAAGGAACAAAAACCAACACACAATTATACTTGTTTTCTCACTATGCTTTATATCCCTTTTTCAACCAAGAGCTAGCTGATCTAGAGTCTGCTTAAACCTTTACCTCTCGTTGCCATTCTCTCTGAAATAATGGAATCCTTTCTTCTATGAATTCTGCCTTCTTAGCTCAGTACACAGGAAAGCAAGAAAGCAGTAAAGTTCCACAAATAAACAAAATTTCAAAATGCCTTTACAAATCTACATTGCTACTGTGTAGAAAACTTCTCAAACAACCTAATCCAGAATCACAGATAAAATTCAATTAGAATATGATATCAGCACAGCATGTACTTGCTATGGAATAAACCTCAACATATGGAGATGATACTAAATAACATTAAAGTCACAATTAACAGATGCAATTCATAATTCACCTTGTGAAGCAAAACAAGCCTTCCATTAATCAGTCATTTGCAATTTTATTGGGCATAATAGAAAGAAAACACTGATCATAATAAAAATCAATCACTTAAGCTGTACTTACGGGTTAGATGAAAGATTCCATCACAGGCACTAATATGAGACAAAAAGGCATTTCCCAGGCCTTGTCCATTGTGAGCGCCTTTCACAAGGCCAGCAATATCCACCACATTTAGAAAGGCAGGGATTTTGCTAAAAAACAAAGCATGATTTTCTTATAAAATAGCACTAAGAGCCTGCTTATTAGCCAAATAAATTTCCATAACCATCTAATTGCATGATTTTCTTTCCAGAATGGTATTTAGCAGATTACCATTAAAGATTTGACCAACAAACAAGTAACAAAAAGTTAAATAAGAAATCACCTGGCTAGGCAAGTAGTTCAGTAGTGCAATGCATGTGTGAGTCCCTGCACTTGATCTCCAGTTATCTCACTTACACACACACACACACACACACACACACACACACACACACACACAGAGTTTCAATACATACGAACTTTTTTTTAGCTTGGGGGCCACACCCACTGGTGCTCAGGGACTGAGCTCTGCACTCAGGAATTACTCCTGGAGGTGCTTGGGGAACCTTATGGGGTGCTTGATGTCAAACCTGGGATGGCCACATGTGAGGCAAACACCCCACCCACTGTGCTGTGATTCCGGTCCCACATAGGACTTTCTTACCTAAGAAAATGAAGGGATAATATGTTAAACCAAATAGATGTTCTAATTGTGTCACAAGATTAAAATTCATATTATTAAAACCCAATTTTCTATACTGTTTTGTCAGTACACACACACACACACACACAAGTATTAAAGGAGTATATCAAATAAGGCAAGGGAAATATCAGGGAATGAGTCAACTTTTTTTTAACTTATTTTTTGTACACTCCACTAAGTGTACACATTGTGTTTTACATTGTATTATTTCAAAGTTCAAATCAAAAGTGAGTGCTATTAAACCCACTTTACAGGTGAAGAAACTGAATGTAAGAAAAGTTAAGAAATCTACTGCAATGGCCTGAGCACTGCATCTAAAGTCACCTGAAGTGGCACCCAAGGTCCTGAGCAGAACTGGGGAGTAGCACCACCCTCACCAAGTAATAAATCTACAGGGTAACTCAACCAACAGTGATTAAAGTGGAATCCAAACATTATATATGTGGGTTTGTGTTTAATCACCATGCATGTTATATAGCCACAAAATGCATGTGATGATGCGAAACAGTAATCAGTAACATAATTAAATGTATATACAAAACAGTCTTCGCTTAGCTTAAAGGCACAGCCACACAAGTTAGAAACCCCGTTACAAAGACCAGTAGGTCATGTAGAAATGGACACTTAAATGCACGAGTAAATAAAGCTACTTTAAATAGCATATGACAAAAACATACAAGGATGTATGTGTACATATATATACACATATGTGTGTGGAAATGTAAACACTAACTGGAAAAGACACATGAAGGTAGCAGATTGGTGGCTGGGACTAGAGCACTAGTACAGCTATAGTGTTTGTTTGCCTTGCATGTGGCCAACCTGGGTTGAATGAAACCTGGTGTTCTATGAGGTTGCCAAGCACACCCAAGAGTATTTCCTGAGTGCAGAGCCAGGAATAATCACTGAGCTCTGTCAAGTATAGGCCCACCTCCCACCACAAAAATTTAAAAAAAAAAAAAAAAAAAGGCAGTTGACAAAGGTAGAGGAGACACGAGGAGACACAGACATCTGGCCATGTGTGAGACAGGGAGAAGATTCAGTAGTTGTACCTATCTTCAGTCATAAAATAAGTCAGTCCAGGAGATGAACTGCTCAGCAACTACAGTCATCAATATTGTGTTACATATTTGAAAGTTGATGAGCAAACCTTCAAAATTCTTATCTCAAGAAAAGAATTCTTTAACTGTATGGTAATGGATGTTACTATACTTATGATGGTAATCATCTCACAATGAACACAAATATCAAATCATTATGTTGCCAATTATCATGTGTATTTCAATTATATTCCACTAAAAAAGAGCTACAAGCTGATACGATTTTTTTTCTCTTTAATTTCAACTTGAATGACTTTCCTACTGTCTGCATGGAGAGTGACTACTGTATAAAAATACTGAAACAGATGAAGTACTTGATTATTACCAAATCCACAGAAAGCATACACAAAATATGGATATGGTTTTGGCATAAATTGGCACTCTATGCCCCTGCTTTTTTTGGTAGCTATATGGACATTCATTTAAGTAGCAATACCTCCCCAGTGTGGCCTAGAACTCTGGGGAAGATAGTTTTACTCACTCTATAAAAGGGTACAAAGTCTGGGACTATACCATCCCCCTTAATCTCACCCCCTAAGCAAAATTCATCACTCTACACCTTCACACTTTACCTGTCTGCCTAGACTGTCATAAGGGGAAGACTGTTGGAAGGAGCTTAGAGGGGTTTCTAATCAGAAGGGCAAGTCTTAGAAGCAAGCCCCTCTTCCTTTACTCAGAACATGGATGAGCAAGTACAGTTCTTTTGCACTGAGAGACAGATCGTCCATGACCATAAAGGGAAGGCAAGCTTCTAAGTGGGCTCAAAAAGGGGAAGAGGTGGGCCCTACAGGTGACCACCGAGCTACTGAAACAATACTAAACACCTACTCTTGATTCCAAACTCAACACATCCAAGGCAGTCAAATTCAGCCTCAATGATATCACTTCTAATAACTGGAAGCATCCGCCAGGTAAAATATGAAGCACAGAACCAAGGTGAGGAGTGAAAGGCACAGATCATTGAAGTGAGAGCCTTAGGTTCTATTCCTGGTTGACATCAAGCATCTGTGTTATCCTCAGCAAATCATTCCACCTTCATCAGCTATAGTTCCCTTTTATGAGGAAATCAGACTGGACCATCTATCATCGTTATATATTTTTTAATTAAATTTATGTTCTTTTTTTGTGAGGGGGAGGGGCAGTCATACTTGGCAGTACTCAGGGAACCATATGTGGTGCCTGAGGCTAAACCTGGGTCAGCCACATGTAAGGCAAGTTACTTAAGGACTGTCTTTATCTATCCAGCCCCCAAAATGATATTCTTCCATGTGTTGCAGACGACTGCTGGACTAGAACCAGTGGTCACAGTGAGATACAGTTACAAAGCTGTTCATGATTGGGCTTCAGTCATAAAATTATATTCTTAGTCCTGGATTCCTAAATTAACGCCAAGATAAAAGTTAAAACTATTTTGAAAGTCACTCTAAAAAAATAAAAACTTGAATGCGAAGTCTATGATTTTCAGTCGCTGTACCAATCACTTTAAGATATGAGTAAAATAGTGTTTTCAGACCAAAGGAAACTTTTTTCAGACCAAAATAATAAAGTTAAAAGGTTTTTTAATTGTTTTTATTTATTATTTTTAACCTTATTTTGTTATTATTTTATTATTATTTTTAACCTTATTTAAACACAACTATAGTATGGTGTTAAAAAGAAAAAGTTATAGATTTTTCTTCACTAGAAACAGACTAAAATGATAAGCAAGATTTTTTTTTTAATTAAAGTAAAAATGAGGAGCTGGAGAGACAACTGCATGTACCAGGCGTGCATCTGAGTTTCATCCTCACACCACATGGATCCCTGGCACTGCTGGTCTAGCCGCAGTAGCCCCCAGTTCCCTGGTCCAGAGCAGCACCACACCTCCAGGTGAAGCTCGAACCATCAGGTCTGTGCAGATGGACTGAGTATCACAGTAAGTGGTCCCCAGGTACCAGAGCATATCTGGGAGCCTAATTCCCCCAAAATAAATTGAGGCTCATATATATACTTTGCACATATATATAGGAGCCTGGCAAGCTACCCGTATTCGATATGCCAGAAATAGTAACAATAACAGGCCTCATTCCCCTGACTTTGAAAGAGCCACCAATATGCCACTGGGCTACACTAGCACGTGACAGGGATGAATGGAGTCATTACTGGCGCCCGCTCGAGCAAATCGATGATCAACAGGATGACAAGTGACAAGTGATATATACTTCAGTAATAAACCTTTGCATGATGAGACCCACGGTTCAATCCATAGCACAATACGTGCTTTAGAAGTAAATAATATAGAACTTGCATGATAGCAAAGTCTGCAGGGAATGACAGAGAAAAATATGTTGTCTTTTTTATTGTTATTATTTATTAAGCCCCAAAGACAAAAATTAAAATTACAAAAAAATTAAAAGAGTCCCATTCATATTTTTATTGCCATAAAGGCATTTATTTATTCAATGATCTGTAGTAACTAAAAGCAAGGATGTTTTGAGAATTTAATTTCCTCGCTGCTTAATATTTCAACAGAGCTAAAGTTCAAACCCCTCTCGGAGAGCCCGGCAAGCTACCGAGAGTATCTTGCCCGCAGAGCCTGGCAAGCTCCCTGTGACGTATTCGATATGCCAAACACAGTAACAACAAAGTCTCCAATGGAGACGTTACTGGGCCCGCTCGAGCAAATCGATGATCAACGGGAGGGCCTTTACCTTTACCTTTTAAAGTTCAAAAGCTTTAATTTTTTGAGCTAAAGTTCAAAAGCTTTATTGTTGGCCAGGGATGGGGTTCAATGGCAGGACCCATACTTGCACATATGAGACCTGTTCATCAATCCCCTGCACCACCAAAAAGAAAGTTCTTCGTTAGCTACTTTACTATTGCTGATGTTCTCTTCAAATGTCTAAAAATGTTCAACAGTGTGACCTGTCCATACAGTGCAGTGCCGGGAGTCAGGAGAGCAGACACAGCACCGACTGGGGCTGGAATATCGGGGGTGCTGCTAGGTAGGAGAGCAGTCCAAGCCAACAAGGGCTTCAGAAGGGTCATAAGCCTAACTACCTACAAAAGGACAGAGCAAACCAGGTATGCTGAGGGTAAGAGAAGCTAGCCTTATAAAAATTAGAGAAGAAATGAACAAATAGAAAAAGTGAGGGAGGAAAAAAAAAAGTCCTAAAATGTAAGACTGAAATTTGAAGTGAATTCATGGTATTTATGTAGATACAGAAATTTAAAAAGTGCATGTATGTATGTAAAAGGTAAAGGTAAAGGCCCTCCCGTTGATCGTCGATTTGCTCGAGCGGGCCCAGTAACGTCTCCATTGGAGACTTTGTTGTTACTGTGTCTGGCATATCGAATACTCTCGGTAGCTTGCCGGGCTCTCCGAGAGGGGCGGAGGAATCGAACTCGGGTCGGCCATGTTGGCCGCTTGTAAGGTGAACGCCCTACCCGCTGTGCTATCGCTTATGTATGTATACATATATATATATATATATAGAGAGAGAGAGAGAGAGAGACATACATACATACAGTGCATCTATATGTGTTTGTGTTCTAGGAACAGTGCTACACTGAGAAGGAACAGGCCAACCAACATACCAGAAGCCAGGAACATTACTATACTCAGATATTTTGTTTCTGCAGATTACTCTCCTTTAAAAGGAAGAGAGGGGCTGGAGCGATAGCACAGTGGGTAGGGCGTTTGCCTTGCACGCAGCCAAGCCAGGTTTGATTCCCAGCATGGCCCCCAGAGCACTGCCAGGAGTAATTCCTGAGTGCATGAGCCAGGAGTAACCCCTGTGCATCACCAGATGTGATCAAGAGGGGGGGAGGGGGGGTTTGATAAAAATCACGAAAGATAAGGCTAGGCTAAGAAGATAATTTCAGATTAAAGATGACTAATGGGATTAAATAACTGAATGACATTATCTCACTTTTGATCTCAGGCCAAAAACAAAGCAAATTACTGACAATTAGAGAAATCTAAATGGAATCTATAATAAAGATGGCAATACTGGGTGTGCTAGTGCCCTGATTTTGATTATTTACTGTGGTTATCATACAAGTATATGTCTATATTGTCTATATTTAGTCAATATAAACTGAAGAATTAAAGTCTGGTACAACAGGCTTTGCGCTTAAAGTCTAGTACAACAGACTTTCAACTTAAATTCAAAGAGAGAAATCGGGGTAAAGGGTACACAAGCATTCTATGTGTCATTTTGCAGCTTTTGTATAAATTTGAAGTAATCTTATAATAAACTTATTTTTGGTTTTGTTTTTTGTTCGTTTTTCTCTTGGTTATGTTTTGGGGCCACACATGGCAATGCTTAAGGCTAGATTAACTCCTGAATCTGTGTCAGGGATCACTACTAGTGGGCTTGTGGATCATATGGGGTGCCAGGGATTGAATCTGAATGAGCCACCAGCAAGGCAAACGCCCTACCCTCAGTACTACTGCCCTAGCCCTAATTAAGTTATTTTTAAAGACCACATAATTTAGCTAGAGGAAATCATTAAGTCAAATCTGAGGGATATCACATGAGTTACATCAAATGACAACAGGTTATACCCAACTGAATAACACTAATATGAATAAATATATAAACAGGTAAATAAAGATGAGAAATCACTTTCTTATAATAGAACATCAATAAAGACGGAATCACACCATCATTATGTGAATATCTAAATTAAATATTTAGAGTAATAATTAATCCACTAGATACTCAATGGATGCTAAAACCAATGGATAAAAGTTGAAGAAATGAATGAATATACAGGACCAATGGGCTGGAGCAATAGCACTGTGGATAGGGCGTTTGCCTTGCACGCAGCTAATCCGGGCCAACCCAGGTTTGATTTTTCTGCCCCTCTCGGAGAGCCCAGCAAGCTACTGAGAGTATCGCACTCGCATGGCAAAGCCTGGCAAGCTACCCATGACGTATTCGATATGCCAAAAACAGTAACAATGGAGATGTTACTGGTGCCTGCTCGAGCAAATTGATGAACAACGGGAGGACAGTGCTACAGGAGTAATTGCTAGATTTAGGGATGCAGGGGTGAGGAAAGAGAGAAATCACAACTAATGTTGGTCCTTATAAAATAGTGTTTCCAAGCAACTTGTAAAACAGTATTTGTTACTAAGAAGTCTTGAGAATAAACAAATTTGGCGTAAGACTGGGTGAAGTCAAAATCCAGTCTAGTTATCCAGTCAATGTCAAGAGGCATTTGGATATGTCTGGAGTCAGCAAAACTCAGACAGGAAATAGAAACTTGAGACTTATCATATTCAAAATAGTGAATCAAAAAGGATACATAATATTAATCAACTATCAATTATGAATAATTTTAAATTGTCCCATTTAAAAATAAATTAGCTAAATTTTTATCTATAGAGCATTAATAATACCTCAAGTTTAAAAAAACTACAACTCTAAGTAAATGTGTAGAAAGAAGTACGGAAGATCTATCCCAAATTATTTATACATAGCTGTTTCAAAGTAAAGGAAGTACAGGTGACTTTAATTCGTTATACATTTCCATACGATCTGAACTTTCTGTAATAACTACCTTCTCTTACTTTCTACCTAAAAAGCTTTACTTATTTTTTCTAAAGATAAGAATTATACATGGTTGACATAAAAAGTTCAAGCATTGAAAAGAAAAAGGAATAAAATCACCTGAAATCGGAAAATCACATTATTCAGAGATAACCAGTTAGTGATTTTTCATTTCATGCATTTTATGAATGCACTCATATATAATTTACACGAATGGGCAAGAGTCATGCAAAGTATTTCTTCTACTTCATATTGCCCAGATACAAATATTAAGTATAATATAATCATTGGCTATATTCTTCCACATTCATAATTTCCTCCCTCCCATTGGGCAGGCAGCATCAGGGTTTGAACCAGTGGCCTCTGCCAAGTATTTTAAGTTCACTAAACCATCTTATATTACTTTTATAATCTCCCCCAAACAAAACCATACATTAAGCCGGGGTGGAGGGAACAAACTCTACGTGATTTAATATATATAATTTACATATATTTACTCCATCTACATAGGACAATCAAACAAACAATGACATACAGATTTTCTTACCTTGCTGGTTTGTGGTACTGGCAAAGAAAATCAAACCTTTCATCTGGCACAGGTACTCGGCTCTCATTAGGATCAATAGTGCAGAATGGGAAGTTTTCTGCTGAAGCCTGACTATTGGTTAATACGTTGAAGAAAGTAGATTTTCTAAAATGAATAAAAACAATTTCAATCAATTTTCAGGTTAACACTGAGATGAAATTATCTCATTGTAATTTCAATGCTCAAATAAGATCCATAAAGATTTTTTTAAAAACCATCTAGAATGGAGAATGCTTTCTTTTTAACATAAATGTATAAAATTTATAATAATGCATCTCACCACTTGTAATTAGATTGTTTCTATCCCCATCTATGAGGAACTTAAAAGGCATTTTCCCAGGAATCTTTGTTACAAATGATAACTAAAGATTTCACATCATATCACAACCCATATCATTCCTGGTAGTGCCTGTATGACTTCACCGAAACCTAGTAACAAGCAATCTGCATTAATGTAGAGAAGTGTATCACTTAATGTTAGTCACCTTGCAAGCATTTTGCACTGGTAAAGAGACACTAATTCTCTAATAGGTAACTGAGACTGGAACTCATACAACCTTCTAGTTTTCAATATATATGGATTATTGGTAAAGTCGAGAATTGTAAAACTTAAAAAAAGTATTTCTTAATAATTTTATTTTTAAAAATCACTAATGATGAATAAAATAGTTGATGATTTTCCAGCTATCTTAATTTTATCAGGGAATACTGTCACTGTCGCTGTCACTGTCCTCCTGTTGTTCATCGATTTGCTCGAGCGGGCCCAGTAATGTTTCCATTTTTGAGACTGTGTTGTTACTGTGTTTTGGAATATTGAATACGTCACGGGTAGCTTGCCAGGAGAGATACTCTTCGGTAGCTTGCCAGGTTCTCCAAGAGAAACAGAGGAATCGAACCCGGCTCAGCCGGGCTGGCTGCGTGCAAGGCAAATGCCCTACCGCTGTGCTATCACTCCATGCACAGAAAATTCCAATTCATTAATACCATTTTAAAAAATAATTATAGTGCCGAAACTCAGATCTAAAAAAATGCATATTTTTTAAAAAGAAGAAATTAATTAAGTAGCTATAAGTATGCATAAACTGAGCAGCTGGTACTTCCAGAGAAAAATGTTTACAATGAGAGGAATTTTTTTGTGGGGGGGGGGGGAGGGAAGGATATAGTGGATGGAGCTGGGAGCCACTCCTATTGGTACTGCTGGGAGCAAGGCAGTGCCAGGCCTCTGGCCCGAAAAGCATGTGCTAGTTCACTGCACTATTTCCTTGGCTCATCAGGAGCAAATCTATAACCGAAGAATACTGAAGAAGTCCAAAGTCTATGTTAGGAAGGTAGGATTTATAAATGAATACTAGTCTCTTTTCTAAACTTTTTGTTTTTTAGAATAAAAATGCCTTCAAAGATGAGACCTAAGGCCAGAGAGATAACTCAGAGGACTGAGCGCATACATCCAGGCAGCTTGGGTTTGATTTCCCCGCACCAGGGATGCTCCCTTGAGCACCCAAGGACAGAGCCACGTATATCCTTGGCTGGAAATGACCCAAAATCTACAATAACAAGAAATATGAGATCTAACAGCTGGGGGCTGTAACTACTCCATGGTAAAGCCAAGCTTTGAGGGCATGTAAGGTCCTGGAGTGGATCCTCAGCACCAAAGAAACAACAATGTAGATCAAACCTAAGTTCAAACTCATCAGAAGAATTCATATTTACTCCATTAGCTTATCTGGCTGAACATTTAAGCAAATGAAACTGCTATTCCCCTCCTCCCCCTCCCTCCCTCCCAGCAATGTTCAGGGGTTACACCTGGCTCTGCATTCAGGAAGTACTCCTGGCAGAGTATGGGAAACAGTATGGGATGCTGGAAATCAAACCCTGGTCGGCTGCACGCAAGGCAAAGGCCCTACCCCCAGTACTATTGTTCTGGCCCTTTGTCTCTTGAGTTTTTGGTTTTTGTTTTTAAGAAAGCTGCCTTTTGCTTTTTTTTTTTTTAATTAATTTAATGAGTTACCGTGAGACACAGTTACAGATTTACAAATTTTCGTCTCTTGAGTTTTAAGAGATGTTCTGATGCAGTGATTGTTCAATGTTAAGCCAGGCCCAGTTATGGATAAAGAGGGAAAGGGCAAACAATAGGCCTTGGAAAGATTCTTGAAGACTATGCAGGCCCTAGAGACAGAAGGTATTTAAACAATCTATCTCAAAATTTTATAAGAACAGATTATTGTCTCCAAAGACTCATTAACATCTGACATGTGTCCAGAATGCCTTAAGACAGGACTCCCTCCCCAGCATGCCCAACCATAAATGTATCCTAACTTATTTTCCCAACCAGCCCTATAAAAACCCCTATATAAACCTGAGAGAAAGATGGGGTTCGGGGGACAAGAAGTCTACCATGTTCTCATAAAACCTTTTCTGCAACGACTCTTATCTCTTGAGTAACTGAGCTCTGAGCTTGGGTTTGGCAATAATAGAGCATCTGCTTTGAGATGTTTGAGGCAGGGAGGGAAGAGGAAGGGAGAAGATAGGAGAAAAGGGGGGGGAGGGGAGGGGAGTGGAAGAGAGAGGAGGTCTTAGGAGATACAACTGTAAAGCTTGGCTCTGCAATCAGTTAACTAGATTCAGGCACAGCAGAAAGAGGAGAAGAGAGGGGAGGGGAAGGGAGGGGAGGGGAGGGGAGGGGAGGGGAGGGGAGGGGAGGGGAGGGGAGGGGAGAGGAGGAAAGAAAGAAAAGGTAAGAAAGAAAGAAAGAAAGAAAGAAAGAAAGAAAGAAAGAAAGAAAGAAAGAAAGAAAACTGAATAACACAAACACACAAACTTGTTAAATTCATACTAGTAAATTATAAGTCTGGTAACAATCCCAGAATTTTAAGAATGACAATTAAGAAATCACTGTTTACTATAGTTAATTTTTCATTTCAGTCCCATTGAGATACCTATAAAGTTGTAGTCTATTTGCAACAAAATCCAAACTTTAAACTAATTTTTAAGTAACACATATCATAGTGTCATTTTTTAAAAGATAACTCACATCCAGACTATGAGCTTTAACTGTAGTGTCCATTAAAAATAACCAAAGGAACCAAGGAGTCCCATATGGTCCCCAGCATGGCTGGGGAGTCTCTGGAGGTCCTTAGAACCACCAGGTCCAATGCTGCACTAAGCAAAATGAGTGAGGGCCCCTGAAAAAAACAACCAAGACTTCTTGATAAATGGTTTATTCCAGATTTAAAGTAAAGTAAAGGCCCTCCCGTTGATCATCGATTTGCTCGAGCGGGCCCAGTAACGTCCCCATTGGAGACTTTGTTGTTACTGTGTCTGGCATATTCGAATACTCTCGGTAGCTTGCCTGGCTCTCCGAGCTTGCCAGGCTCTCCGAGAGGGGCGGAGGAATCGAACTCGGGTCGGCCATGTTGGCTGCATGCAAGGCAGACGCCCTACCCGCTGTGAAGTTCCAAATACTTTTCCCAAGAGAAAACAAGAAAGCTTTTATGAAAAACCAGACTCGGGGCTGGCACAATAGCACAGTAAGTAGAGCGTTTGCCTTGCACGAGGCCGACCCTGGTTCAATTCCCAGCCTCCCATATGGTGCCCCGAGCACAGCCAGGAGTAATTTCTGAGTGCAGAGCCAGGAGGAACCCCTGAGCATTGCCGGGTGTGACCCAAAAAGCAAAAATAAAACAAAACAAAACAAAACAAAAACCATAGACTCCTATCAAAATCATTCTGAAGCCTTAAAATTAAGCCCAGTGTCCAAAGATATGTCAATCTGGATGAACATCAACAAGAACAGTTACGAGGGTCATAACAAATCAACTTCATATCCATGAGCTGTCAGTAATGCTCAGCAGAAAACATCTCTGGCCACCATTTACATGGACCAAGTGATTCTTTGAAGATTATTACTGTGTCCCTGTTGCTTGTACTACAATTTTACAGGGAAAATTTTAAAAATTGATGGATTATTTTGTGAACAAAGAAGAAAAAGTGTGTTTTCAAAAGTCCAGTGACGTTCTATCTCTTTCCAGCCCGCATTTGGTGGTCTTGGACCACTTCCCCGACCCCGGGGAGGTCGATGGTGATGGGCAGGCGAAGGAAGGAACGAAGGCCAGGCTGGTCAGTATCAACTGTGGTTTATTCCAATCTTCACTCCCCTTCTGCTTCTCTCTCTCTCAAGCCCGAACCCCTCTCACTTCTGACTTTGCCTTCTGGAGCCTGAGCCGAGTTACAGTCTTAGTTTATATAGCAATCACATAGGGTGGTGACACAAAGGTGGGATGAACATTAACAAAACAAAGAGAGGTAAGACCACTCCTCCAGGAGATTAACTCAGAGAATAAAATCTCATCTAAAGAGATTACTTCAGATTACTAGGAGATCTGCTCAAGGGTAGATCCCAACAAGGGTGTGCTCTTTCCTCAGCTAGTAATCCACTTAAATAGTTGTAGAAAATCTACTTCTAATATTTCTAGCAATGTCATTCTGCATTATGAGCACAGTAAGAGATAGAAACTTACAGTTTGGTTCTTCCTGAGAATATTTCACTATATATTCTGCAGTCCTCAGGCCAGGTTAGTCTTCCTAGCCCCACCAGGGTCCTAGTCTCATTGTTACCTTTGGATCATGACAGCATTTGTCTATGACCATGCCCTCAACTTACAGTTGAGTATTGTGGTGCTTTGGCCTGGCCCATTTCAATGACAGGGTAGCGCACAGCTTGCCCTAGGTCCATTCAGTCCCTGTATGGTCCCCTGAGCAACACCTGGAGTAATTCCTGGGTGCAGAGCCAGGAGTAACCCCTGTGTATCACCAGGTGTGGCCCAAAAAGGAAAAAAAAATTAATCTTGAGACACACAAATGAATCTTGGACCTGAGCAACTTGCTGCAGAGATGGTCTTAGACTCTGCAATAAGCCGTTTCCACTGGCCGACTCCAGACTGGGGCAAATGCCATCGCTCTGCCTGCCCTCTTGGAGCCCCAGAAGCCGCAATTTTCTAGAAGTCAGCAACAAGCTCCAGGTACGAGTGGTGGTGATGGCAAATGCCAGGCCTCATGAGACAGGGGAGGAGTGGGCCCTTTTCCTTCCCCCCGCCCTGATGGGAATCTGAGATGATGCCACATCTGGCTGCCATCTACTTAAGCTCCCACATGGCCATGATTCAGACACACAAAAGAATCTCAGACCCAAGCAACTTGCTCCAACCATCTCTTCAGGCCTTAATTACTAAAATTTTAGAATTTCTAGAGAGCAAGAGCGGCCATGTGACATCATATTGTATTCATAACAAGAAATACAAAACACATTGCCTAGCACTACCTTTTCGGCAGGTATGAACGGTGGTGGAACTGGTCTCAAATATCGAAGATAACTAAAGCAGAGAGAGTATTGTGCAAATTGTCTGCCACACATGCAGGGGGAGGTCTGGAATGGCGGGGAATACATCTTGGAAAACGTGCACTGGTGAAGGGATGGATGTTTGATGACTGTATGAACAAAGCTCAAACATGGGAAGTTTTGTTACTGTACCTCATGGTGAATCAATTAAAAAAAATCTGAATCTCTGTGAAATGGGCTGGAGTGATAGCACAGCGGTAGGGCGTTCGCCTTACAAGCGACCAACATGGCCGACCCGAGTTCAATTCCTCCACCCCTCTCGGAGAGCCCGGCAAGCTACCGAGAGTATTCAATATGCCAGACACAGTAACAACAAAGTCTCCAATGGAGACGTTACTGGGCCCGCTCGAGCAAATCGACGATCAACGGGAGGGCCTTTACCTTTACCTTTACCTCTGTGAAATACACGGTTATTCATGATTGGATTTTAGTCATACAATGTCCCAACATCCATCCCCTTCACCAGTGTACATTTCCCATCACTAATATCCCCAATTTCCTTCCCGCACCCGCACCTACCCAGCCTACATCTATGGCAGACATTTTCTCCTCACCCACATCCCCCTACACCGCCCCATCCCCACCTTCTTTTAGGCACTGTGGTTTGCAAAACAGGTACTGAAAGGTTGTCATGTGCATCACTGTTGGAGTACATGGAGCTTAGGTTTATCAGGTTGCACCCATCACAGTGCTCCCGAGTCACTCCCATTACTTTGTCTGTCTGTAACCTCTTCTATGCTCTCTTCCCCAACCAATTTGTAAGGTCTAATCCTGCTTAGACACTGAAGCTGTACTGTAAGTAAATATTGTCTTTCTCCTCTCCTTATGTCTTTTGAGCAGTTTACTTTAATACAATGTCCTTTTGTACAGATACAGGAAGACAATTAATTAATATTATGCTTTATAACTTAGGATTTAATTGGCTTTGGATATTATTCACTCCTGGGCATCTGCCTTCTCAACTTAAGCCTCAGTTGCCCTCACTTCCTAGCAGTCCAAGGGCAGGGTCCCGACATGGGACTGGATGGAACCAGGGCAAGCCGGTAAGTTATGTGCTACCCTGGCATCGCAATGGGCCAGGCCAAGGTGCCACGATTCTTAACTGTAAGTTAAGAGTTTGATCATAGGCAAATGCTGTCATGATCCAAAAGTAACGACAAGACTAGGACCCTGCTGCTAGGAATAGGAAAGATATCT
Source organism: Sorex fumeus (assembly GCF_029834395.1). Taxonomy (NCBI): domain Eukaryota; kingdom Metazoa; phylum Chordata; class Mammalia; order Eulipotyphla; family Soricidae; genus Sorex; species Sorex fumeus. The sequence continues at coordinate 27,126,407 of NW_026606066.1, forward strand.
GGCCTGAGAATGACAGTCTGAGATTGAGATGGCCCTGGGAGAGCAATTCTATAAGCTCAAGGTATTTCTTACTGTGTCCATACAAAATGATTAATATTATGTGTGCTTATGTTGGTTGGACAAGGAGAGGAGAAACACGTCCTAGAAGCAATTTTCCTATGTGTCCTGACTAGCTTGGATGAGACTGAACCTTTCTCCCCTCCAAACTGCCTTCAGTAAATGATTTCAGTATAATGAAGCAGCTTCCCTTTTCCACAGAAACCTAGCTGGTCTTGGATATGCAGATCTCAGGTGCTAGCCAGGACTGATCTTTGGGATGTAGATTTCCAGCTCTGGCCAGGCTGGTCTTTGGGATGCAAATCCAAGTGCTTGTAAAGGTGAGGCCAGGCCTGGGGATGTAAAGAAACAATGTGGATGTAAAGAAACAATGTATGGTTTGCCCCCTCAATGTTCTTTCTGAAACTCCTTTTGATGACATCACTATATTGCGCCCTTTAGAGGTACTATGATCTATATAAGGGAGATTCCAGGGCTCTCTGGGGGGACATGTGCATCAGAGAACCTGGGAAGATGGGGCTGAGGACAGAAGCTGAGAGAACAAAGGTGCACGTGCTTGAGGATTCCTGAGGTCTCCATGACATACATCTCTTCCATGTTATAAACTGCTGCTAAGACCAACCAGCTTGGCCTTGTTTCCTTCCTTCGCCTGACCATCGCCATCGACCTCCCTGGAGTGGGGAAACGGCCTGACGCCGGCCGTTTTATATTTTGTGTGTTTACACACATCACTTTACTCCTTTCAGCACTAGGTTCTTGACTAGAGTCATCATTTCCAATTATCACTGTCAAAGTGGTCCCTTCTCTGTCCTAACTGCACTCCCCTACTTCCTACCACTGATCAGTCCTCCTGGCCCTTGCTTCTGTCTTTGGATAGACATTATTTCCTAGTAGTATAGTTTTATATCCTACAAATGAGAGAATAGCACCATTTTTCAACCTCTGATGGACCCACAGATCTGGGTCATAGTCACTTTTGTTGACTTGGAAGTCATACTCTGGGGTGCTCAGGGGGCATTTCTAGCAGTACTAGGGAACCATGAAGTGATAAGGATAGAACACAGGCTCCCACATGCAAAACATGCACTCCAGCTCTTTAAGCTATCTCCCCAGCTCTTTTCCAAGTTTTCTTTTTTGGAGTAGAAGATGTTTGGGCAGTACTCCGGGAATGCTACTGAACCCAGACTTCCTGCATAAAAGCATGTATTCAGCCCTTTCAGCGATCTCACCCACCCCTCTTCCAAGTATTCTTGACATCAAAATGATACAGCCATTTGCCTGTATGAGGCTCTGGGTTCAATATGCCATACAAAGACAAAAACTATCTGGTCAAACATTATTCGATATTAATGTGATCAAGTCATTACATATGACTGTTACTTTAACCATAAAGAACAGAGGAAAATACTGACACCACATGTATGCAATCAACAGAGTTCAGACTTTAGAAAATTTTGTAAGGCAAACAAACAGATTTCTCCAAGTCAATTTGAGAAGGAAAAACATTCTACTTCTGGGCAAGATGCAAAAGCTAACATTGAGGCGGGGGGGGGGGGGGGGTGGAGAGCGCAGGGGTGGCGGGAGGGATACTGGGAACATTGGTGGTAGAGAATGGGCACTGGTGAAAGGATAGGTTCTCGATCATTGTATGCTTGAAATGTAATCACGAAAGTTTATAAGTCTGTAACTATCTTACAGTGATTCATTTAAAAAAAAAAAAAAAGCAAACAGCCAACTAGCGCTCTTGCCAAGAGCATGAAAAGCCACATCAATGCAGATAAAAAGGAGCTAGGAATCTGCAAATGCAGGAGTGAGGGTAAACCTCCAAGAAGTGATCTGGCATCTATAACTACATGCCTATCCTGGACAAAGGAGGCCAGGCATCCAGGCTTCATGCACATGGAAAGCTGATGCTGGAAGGAGAAATCCAAGGGGCTGGGAGATAACCAAGGGTTCCCCTCACCCCCCCACACACACACCTGAAATCCAATAACTTTGTAATGGAGAAGGGGGGGGGAGAAGAAAGAAGAAAAAAAGGAGGAGGAAGAGGAGAAGAGGGTAGAAGGGAGGGGAGGAAGGAAGAGAGGGAGGGGGAGGAGAAAGGGAGGGGGGGAGGACGAGGAGGAGGGGGAGGAGTTTACTGTGGAGTATTTCTCCCCGAAGGAAAAAAATGCACATCTTGTCCACAATAAACTGTCCCACTGTCCAGACTTTATATCCTTCACCGCAAAAATACAATTTAAGAGGTTGGAGCAGGAATATGGCTTCTGGGCAGAGTGCCTGACTGCCTAGAGTGCACAGAGCCCTAGCTTGATCCCAGACACCAACCACAACTCAGTGCTGCACGAAAGCCAGAAGCAAGCACCACAGGGACAGGAGCAAGAATACCTCAGGAATGCAGAGCCAGGAATAACCCCTGAGCACATCAGCTGGTGTGGCCCCAAAATAAAAATCACCATGGACAAATGTAAGTTTTCTATAAAAGATATAAGCTGGAGTCCTGCTTGCAATGGGCCCACGCAAGCAGGACACGGCGATGGTGTTGGGCAGACCGAGAGCCGCCTTCCCGGGCCAGAGAGACGAAGGACTGGCAAGGGAAACGCAAAACAGGAACCAGCCCCGGGCTGGTCAGCAGTTGGTTTATTTCTCTCTCCTTCCCAGCATAGTCCAATCTCTCCCTTTACGGCGCAGCCGTAGTCACTTTTGACTTTGCACCAGTCATCAGAGTTCCATCATCCTAGTCTCCTCAAAGACCTCAAAGCCTCCAAAGTCTCAGTTCTCCTCCTCGTCTTCAATGTCTCATCGTCGACCTTCTGTCCCCAACATCTGGTCTTTGGTGTCTAGTCAACTCCTTCCAAGAGTCCAGTCTACCTCCTACAAGCTGCTCTGCCAGCCACAAGTCTCTGCCACGTCTCTTCCAATCACAAGTCTTTGTCCTCTTTTCCTCCTCACATCGTCGTCCTCTATCCGTTCTGCCACAAGTCTCTTCTCACAAGTGTTTGTCCTCAGTCTCTTCCCCTCATGTCCATGTCCTCTCTCCTAGTCTCCCTTGTCATCTTAAGTGTCCTTTTCTTAAATCTTCTCTCTCTATCTTCCCCAGCCCCTGACAGCATAGTTATATAGGAATCATGTAGGGTGGAAACACAAAGGTGGGATTTGTGCCCTGCCACAGAGGCAGGGTGGGGTGGGAGGGGTTGGGGGGGGTGAGAAAGATATTGGGAACATTAGTGGAGGATAGATAAATAATTATTGTATGACTGAAATATGAAAGTTCATATTTGTAACTGTACCTCACATTGATTCACCAATAAAAAATTAAAAAAAAAAAACCAAAGGTGGGATTGCACATAATAAAGAGAGGTAAGGACTACTCCTTCAGGAGATTAACTCAAGGACAAAATCTAAAGAGAACACTACAGATTACTAGGAAATACACTGAAGGGCAGGAGTCCATCCAGGGTGTGTTGCTTTCTTTTTTCCTCAGCTAGTTCTTATATTTCTAGTGGGCTGAGCGATAGCACAGCAGGTAAGGCATTTGCCTTGCATGTGGCCAACCTGGGTTTGATTCCTCCGCCCCTTTTGGAGAGCCTGGCAAACTACCAAGAGTATCTCGCCCACACGGAAAAGCCTGGCAAGCTCCCCGTGACGTATTCAATATGCCAAAAACAGTAACAGCAAGTCTCACAATTTGTTGTGATAGGTACTGGTACCTGCTCGAGCAAATCAATGAACAATGGGAGGACAGTGCTACAGTACAGTGCAATATTTCTAGCAATGTCATTTTTGTATGTTTTTTTTGGTTTTTGGGGTTTTTTTTAATGAATCACCGTGAGGTACAGTTACAGACTTACAAACTTTCATAATTACATTTCAGTCATACAAAGATCGAGTGCCCATCCAGTGCCCGCCCGTTCTCCACCACCAAATGTTCCCAGTATCCCTCCCATCCCTCCCCCGAGCAATGTCATTTTGCATGAGCACAGTAAGGGCTGGAGCGATAGCACAGTGGTAGGGCGTTTGCCTTGCAAGCAGCCAACATGGCCGACCCGAGTTCGATTCCTCCACCCCTCTCGGAGAGCCCGGCAAGCTACCGAGAGTATCTCGCCCGCACGGTAGAGCCTGGCAAGCTCCCCGTGACGTATTTGATATGCCAAACACAGTAACAACAAAGTCTCCAATGGAGACGTTACTGGGCCCGCTCGAGCAAATCGATGATCAACGGGAGGGCCTTTACTTTTACTTTACTTACAGTAAGAGCTTAAAGTTTGGCTCTTCCATCACTGGTCAGGAGGAAATGCTGCTGGCTCCTGGGAGGGACTTAAAGGACGCTGGAGTCATTTGTAGAATGAGGTTGTGGATGTGGAGAGAGAGCACACAAACTGTGCATAAGGCCAGCATGCAGAACCACAAGCAGTCTGCATAGGTTGTAGCTCCTTTCTAATTGTTTGGTTTCTGGGCCATGCCTAGTGACACTCAGGAATCCCCCCTGGTGGAGTTTAGAGGGGATGATATGGGATGCTGGGGGTTGAACTACATTGGTCGTGACCAAGACAAGCGCCCTATACACCACGCTATTGCTCTGACCCAAAAGTTTTCCCCAGGGAACTGCACTGCCTCCTTCTTGCCTCCCATTATTAAACTTTGTATGAAATCTAAATAAATTCTGAATTTGAAAAAAAAAAAAAAGTTTGGCTCTTCCTGGGGACATCTCACTACATATTCCAGACCACAATCCTCAGGCTAGGTTAATGTCTATCCTAACCCCACCAGGTTCCTTTTCAGGTTCAGTACCTCTTTTTTAGTCATGACAGAGTTTGTCCATGACCATGCTCTTACAGTTAATATCAGAGCACTTGGCCTGGCCCATTTCAATGCCAGGGTAGTTCACAGTTTGCCCTGGGTCCACCAATCCCTCATTGGGACCCTGCTCTTGGAGTGCTAGGAATTAAGGGCAACTGAGGCCTAAGTCAAGTAAATATGGATGCCTAGGAGTAAATATTTTTTGGAATCAATTAACTCCCATGTTACATAGCATAGCATCAACTGTCTTCCTGTGTCTATAGAAAAAGGTCATTGCTGGGGCTGGAGTGATAATACAGCGAGTAGAACGTTTGCCTTGCATGCGGCCAACCGGGTTCAATTCCCAGCATCCCATATGGGTCCCTGAGCACCGCCAAGAGTAATTTCTGAGTGCATCGCCAGGTTGTGACCCAAAAAGCAAGCAAATAAATAAATAAAATAAAAAGGACATTGCTAAATAAACCATACAAATGACATAAAGAAAAGAGAAAAGCAGTTTAGGATTATTAGTTCCTTAACTGGGTGTGCCTCAGTTGCACTGTTGTGAGAGTGGCTCAATAAATCTTAAGCTCCCTGAGGGAGCAGCAAGGACAACCCAGTGTTATCCAACAGACAAGGGAGCAACCAGTTTTTCTGCAACCCAGGGAAGGAATAGGGCTGGGGGGTGGGGGGTGGGGGGGGGGGGGAGGGAAGTAATTTCAAACAATACCTTTCCAAAACTCTGAGTCTTTAAAATGTAACTGAAGTATTATATTTTATTCTTACAAAGAAACTCACAAATAACTAAAATGAATATGTTTCAAGCAAAATCTGAATGGATCAATAAATCTGAATTCTTACAGAACACAAAAATGCTCTTTTTGGGAAACACAGTATCACTGGATACCCTGGTGCCATCATAACAACCCAAAAGTACACAACCTCAAATGTCGTAATACCAAATTGTGAATAACCCAAAAGATACCACCAACTCCTGAACATCTAAAACACCCAAGACCACAATCCCCAACCACCACTCCCCAAATACAGGGAAGCAACTGTGCTGAAAACAGTGAAAATAGGAAACAGCCACCTGATAAAATCACAGAGCAGTGACAACAACTTGAATATAAAAATGGATCTTTAAAAATCCTGTGGCAATGTATGAGGCCTTGGGTTCAATCCCCAGAACTGCTGCATACAGCAAAAAAGTGGCTTTCTGTCTGTAGGACCATTCCAAGAACTCTTGATGAATTAAAAGCAAATTTGCATGAAGAAGCCAATAGAGTTGCTGGCCATCTCAAAGATAAATCTGTATGCAGTGGGATACAAAAGATGCAGAGGTGTTCTAACTGATCACCAATACTGTTTCTGCCAAATATATGCTCTGTGTACTGGTACATACAGAATACTTCTGTTTCTATTTGGTTTTGGGGGAGTCGGTCACACCTGTCAATGCACAGGGCTTACTTTTGGCTCTGCACTAAGGATTCACTCCTGGCGGTGCTGAGGAAACGAAATCAGGTTCTGGGAATCAAATCCAGGTTGGCTGCATACAAGGCAAATGCCCTATTTGCTGTACTATGGCTCCAGCCTCATACAGAATGCATTTCTACATACCCCAGATAACTGAGGCATGGCATAGAAGCTGATAAACCTCATAGGGAATAATCATGCTGGGTATCTATCAAATCACAGAAGAATTTTTTAAAAAGCAGCACCAGATAGAGTATATGAATATATTTTTCTAGGACATGCATGCTAGAAAACAAAAAAGAAGGGAAAATAGCTCTTTGTGACATCAGACTTCACAATGTAGCCGACAGTTAAAGTCATAGAAGCTCTATGAATTTCCTCCATGCAATTGCCCATTATCTATTCCTGCAATACATTCTATAAGAATGGTTTTTTTTTTTGGTTTTTTTTTGGTTTTTTTTGTAATGCTTCTACTCTCTTAAATCAGCAGTATTTCATAATTTGCTCATCTTCACATTTTCATTAGAAGTAAAAATTATGCAAAGACCTTTAAAGAGTTCTACACCCATATATATATTTTTTACAATCTTGACTGTGGGCCTAAATATCAAAAAAGTACAGGTCTTAGATTCTAAATCCTTTAAGAAATGAAGAGATGTTCTTTTGTATCTGAATTTATTAGAGACAAGATTTGTCCCTGTATGCTTTTTTATACATATAAAATGGCTTAAGAAGTGTTCTGTCACACTTTTGTCTCTTTAATTCATCCCTTTTCAAAATTGCACTGCCTTTAAAAAAATTTTTTTTCCAGAATTATGTCTTAAGGATTCAGATATTTCAGGCTTATGACTTCCAGGATTTTAAAAGTTAGGGGTTTTGATCTTTTGTTATTTCAACATTTGGTATTACAGCACTCAAGGCTAAGTTTTCAAAATATGGTCTAGAACCGTATTTTTTGTATGTTGTAATTTAAAAACTTCATTAGGGGTCAAAGAGATAGTACAGTGAGAGGATAAGGCACAGCCCCTATTCAATCTCTAGCACTGAATATGGTTCCCCAAGCATTTCCAGGAGGGATCCCTGAAGATAGACCAGAAGTAAGCCCTAAGCAGAGCCATGTGTGGGCAAAAAAACTAATAGAAAAAAACAAAAACACTATTGAACTGGGGAGCAGGGACAGGTCCATGATGGAGCATCTGCCAGCAGGTATGTGACCTGGTGTGAGTTCAACACACCCAGTACTGCACCACACCAGTGTGTGGAACCCAGTGATACAACCACGTGAGCAAGCCACTGGATAACCCAACAGTGTGGTCCAAGAAAGGGATGCACAAGGAAGCATTAAAACCAATTATATGTCTACTGGTCATCACATTAAGAAGGGAAGAAGAGGGGAAAAAGAAATAGGTGGGGAAGGTCCCACATCCAGTGATGCACAAAGGTTACTCCTGGCTATGCACTCAGCAATCACTTCTGGCAGTGCTCAGGGGACCATATGGAGTGCTGGGGATCAAACCCTGTTGGCCATGTGCAAGGCAAATGCCCTACCTGCTGTATTGTCACTCTTGCCCCAGGGGGAAAAATATTTTTAGGTACTCATTTGCTATTAACATAGTGATTGCAATAGTTATGAATTATTTGGAAATAACTCATAATTATGAGTTAAAGAAAATGTAAAATTTTCTTTTTAATATTTAATTTGGATAGCAAGGTCATGGTCACAGTCCTCCCATTATTCATCGATTTGCTCAAGCGGGCCCAGTAACATCTCCATCGTGAGACTTGTTGTTACTGTGTTTGGCATGTTTAATACTTCATGGGTAGCTTGCCAGGCTTTGCCGTGCGGGCAAGATACTCTGGGTAGCTTGCCAGGCTCTCCAAAAGGGGCGGAGGAATTGAACTCGGGTTGGCCATATTGGCCATTTGCAAGGCAAATGCCTTACCCGCTGTGCTATCACTCCAGCCCTTGGATAGCAAAAGTACTCAAAAAGTATCTGATTTAGAAATAAGTATATACGACAGAAATAAGTACCACCCTGTATACACATGGGTTAGAAAACTTTATATATTCCCTAACTCTAGGTGAAAGGGTCTAAAAGCACTAATCTTCCAATAGTAATGACCATATCCAGAGTATAGATTTTAGATTCTAAATGCCATTCTCCAACAAAAAAAAAAAAAAAAAAAAAAAAAAAGAGCATCCAAAGACAAAAGTTGTGACAGGAAAACGTGTTACAAATCTAGAGGCAAGACAAGTGATATGTTTCACTAGCTTCAGAATATGTTTCTCATATAACTACTATAGCAATTTTAACAAATGTCGACCAATTCCTTGGTATTCCTTTGGCCACCTGAGCTAATTCTCTTCCTAATGAATGTAGGTTCTACTTCATGAGTTGCTTCTAAAGAACACAGAAAGGAAAAAGGAAAAAATTTTTTATATATGTTTTTTATTTATTTGTTGAATCACCGTGAGAACAGTAGCAAAGCCTTTCAGTTCAAGTCTCAGTCGGTCATACAATGATCAAACACCTGTCCCTTCACCAGTGCACATTTTCCATCACCAAGAACCCCAGTATACGCCCCCTCCCACCCAACTCCCACCTGTGTGGCAGATTCTCTCTCTCTCTCTGTTGATCACGTTCAATATCACGACAAAAGACCCACCACTGTTATTTGGAATTTTCCCCAACATTCAGACCTGAAAAGGGACAATTTTTAAATGGGAAAATCTGGCAGAGAACATCTTAACTGAACGTTTAAGGTTAACATCATAATTAATACATCACACTAGTATCACACTTCCAAAAGCCCATAGCTTAATTCCTTACAACCAAAAGATATTACAAAGATATAGTAATCAAAACGGTGTGGAAATTGCATAGAGACAAAACCACAAACCAGAAGAACAAATAAAACTGAGAGCCCAGAAATAAACCTTCTTGGTGCTGGAACGATAGTACAGTGGGTAGGACACTTGCCTTGCACATAGCTGACCCAGGTTCCATCCCTGGCATCACATATGGTACCCCCAAACCCCACCAGGAGTGATCACTGAGCAGAGAGCCAAAGTAAGCCCTGAGCACTTCCAAGTGTGGCTCTGAAACAATAAATTAAATAAACCTTCTTCTATACAATGATCAAATATCTTTCCACAATAGTGCCAAAACCACACAATGGGGAACAGTCTCATCAACAAATAGTGTTGGGGTAAGTAGAGAGCCACAACCAAAGAAGTGATACTGAGACTCCTACCTTACACTATACACAAAAACCAACTCAAGCCCAGAAATATCACCAATAAGGTGGTAGCGGTTTCTTGCTTCTGTCTTAAGATGAACAACTACAATTACTCATGAAGATAAGATACTGAGAAATCTACAGCTCAGGGTGAGACTGACCCAAACAAGACAAGACTGAACTGAAAAGGCTGGGAGGGGAGCCCCACTGTTTTGGAGGGCAGGTCTGTTATGCCAGTCAGGGGCTCTGGGAAGAGAGCAGGTACCAGAAATCACACCCTGATCTGGGCAAATAGACTGTGGCGTAATCTTGCTGGTCACAGCTCCAGCAAGAACAGAAAGGCTGCACTGGACGAGTGCCTCGACCACAGGAGAATAATCACATAAATGTGGGCCACAGCATAGGGCTCAAGGCTAACCAGCAGGATGGGGGGAGTGGGGGGGTCACAGAAAGGAAAGAAGATGAGAAAAAGGTTGAGTAATACACATCTGGGACCAAGCTTCTTAAACTGTGGCTGCAAGCCAAATGAGTAACTAAAGATGATAAGGGGGGAGGAGGGAACCGGCAACAGTAAAAGTTTTTGAACATGTACCACTGTAGCACTGTCCTCCCATTGTTCATCAATTTGCTCAACTAGGCCCAGTAACATCTCCATAGTGAGACTTGTCAGTGTGTTTGGCATATCGAATACCTCACAGGTAGCTTGCCAGGTTTTGCCTTGCAGGCAAGATACTCTCATAGCGTGCAACAATCAAAAATGAATTCAAGGGCCAGAAAACTACAAGAGGTAAGGGCTGTACCCTAAACCAGCTCCATTTCTGGTACCACCTGGGCTCACTGGGAAAGCCCTGGGAACCCTCATGCTTTGCCAGATGTGGTCCTGAAGGATCCAGGGCACAGCCTGTGTAACCCAGAAAACCCTGGCACTGCCAGGTCAAAGGAGTACCACATTCTTGGGGCCCAGAATTGAACTTCTGGATGGTTAGCCATGTATTGCTGGTAATGGCTAGCATCCCCCAAGCATCACTTAGGAAACACTCTTCCACCCAAAAAAAGAAGGAATTCAAAATCAACCACATGAGGAATGCATGGTATTTCTGCCATGCTCAACTACATTACATTTCTTGAGCAAAAATGGGTCACAAGTGGGAAGAGCTCAAAAAACCCTCCTCTAAAACAGTGTTTCTCTACCTTTTTTCCAACTGTGGCCCTCTGCCGACCTTGTTACCTTCATGTACCCTATCTGTCTTCATGTGGCATTTCTGTACTACTGATTGGTCCCAGGCATTATGTCAAAGCCTCAATTTATGAGATTTTTGCCTGTGGGCTCCTTGGAATGTCTTAGAGGCTCATGGAGGGCCACAGGGTCCCAAGAAATGTTATTCTCTCCAGACTGCTTCTCCCATGCCCACCCTATGGAACTGGCACTACCTCTTAAAGCACAGGAACAGTAAAGAGATTGGTAAATCTCAAATCTGGGCCACCAAGAAAGGAGGGATATCAGCAGTGTCACAAACACGTGTGAATCAGCTCTAGACCCCATCCCTACCAGACGCAGCTCCTGCACAGGCAGCCTCAACACCTGGGAATGCCAAGCCAGCAAAAACCCAAAATCAAACCAAACCAAATCAACCCACAGCCCCACCTGCTGGAAAAAATTCAAATCTCTAATCCAGACCTTAAATGGAAGAAGGGAAGAAGTGCTTAACTGGCTATGAAGTGGTAAGCAGACAAAACAAAACACGTGGCAAATTCAGACCTCAAGAGAATATGACAGCACAAGAAAAGAACACTCCAGACAAAGATGTGGCAGATTCCACTGAACGGAGTTCAGGTGACTGTGGCAAGATTGGGTAAATGGCACTAGGGCTAGAGCACGCAAGACCTCGGGTCCAGTCCTGGCTGCTGAGGACTGCTGCTGCTGAGTACTTCTGAATCTGGCCCCGGTGGCCTCTAAGCACTTCCTGGTGGAACCCCAATCACTGCTGGATGTGGTCCCACAATTGAATAAATCATTGCTATAATAATCTCAACAGAGACAGGAGACTCTGAAAGGCAAGTCAAAGTGACAAAAGAAAAATCAGAAGAGCTAACTAAAAACAATGAAACAAACAGAAAACCACCCAAATTAATATACTCGGAAATAAAATCAATAGATTGAAACTGAAGCTTCAGATAAGATAAAAACAGGGCTGAGGGACGAAACCACAGCGCTCGAGTGCCAGCTGTGTGCAGGAGCCTCAGATGTAATCCCTGGGACAGCATGATCTCCAGGGAGCGATCCCTAAGCACTGAACCAGATGCAAGCCCCAGCACCACTAGATGTGGCATGGAAATTAAAAAAAAAGAAGAAGAAAAAAGAACAAATATGAAGGATTCATTAAGTGAGATACAGAGAAAGTTATGGAAACAGACAAGACTTCATGGTGAAACAAATCAGTGAGCTCAAAGATAATAATGTACAAATGACTTGGTTGAAAAAGAAAAATATCCCAAAAACAGAAGAGGAAGAGAAGGAACACCACAAGAACTCGAAGAATAATGGATATCTGTAAGGGGAAAAGTGAGAGAGGGAACAAAGAGCTCCTTAAAGATATAACAGCAAAAATATAATAGTTCCTAAAGCTAACAATATCTGCTTTCTAAATACAAAGAAACTACAAGAACAAAGAGTGAAACATCAAGAACTCAAGACAAAGAATTATGAAAGTAGCTGGGGGAGGAGAAAACAAAAAATTCCTAAAAGTACCATTTTTCACTACATAACCACTGCCACTGCATAACTGCTGCACCTGGTTTTGTTGGTTTGCTTACATAATGGTCCCACCCTACTTATTGGCAAGAAGATAATGTTATAAAATCTGACAATTGTGCAGTGAAATATGCTTTTTCATCAAACTTTTCAGCCAAAACTACAAACCAGAGGAGAATGTAATGAGATAGTAAAAACAATTAATGATAAAAACTGCCAGCAAGATGATCCTGCCTACCACTGGAGCAACAGTACAGCAGGCCTTGCACACAGCTGAGATGGATTCAATCCCCAGTACCCTATATGGTCCTCCCTCCTCCTTCACTCTAAGTGTGACCCAAGCACAGAGTTAGGAGTAAGCCCTGAGCACCACTGGGTGTAGTCGTGTCCCCACCCCCACCCCCGCAAAAAAAATAAATGCTGTCTACAAGACTTAGATTATGAAGACGAAATGAAGGCCTTCACAGACATATGCTGAACAAATTTGCTAACTCTGGACCACCCCTACAAGAAATGTTGAAAGCTCTTGTATCTAAGCATTTTTAAAAGTCCACAAAAAAATTGATGAACCAGAAAATTAAACACAGAAACATCAGGAAGCCTCATATACGAATAATTACCCTGAATGTAAATCAGAGGTACCCAACCCCCTTTTCAGAACAACAACAATCTGAGTCAGTTCTCCTGTGAAAAATTTACCTGCTCTAAGCAAACAGAAAGGGTTCCCCAAATGCACCTGAGCTACTTATTGCTACCCAGTATGGCTCTGGGGTCTCCTAGGAGAGGCATCCCCCACTTTGGAAAACCAGTATAGAAACCCCAGATTTGCAAGGTGTCAATATTCCAGAGATGTGCTAAATGACAATGCTATAGTTACCACTGCTGCATTAACTCTCAAGAAGATTCAAGAGGGGCTGCTGATAATAGCTCAGTAATAGAACACAGGTCTTGTAGCAAAAGACAAAGAATTCACTCCATGTCACCAATCCACACTGCTACGTGCGAGGGCTAAAATCCAGGGTGCGAGCACTGCAACCAAGTGGATAACCCCCACCCCACCCCAGACACACTGCTATGATGAAAACAGCAATGGGAACATCAAAATGGAACTTGATTTGAGAGTTGTATCTGACCAATACTCATCCAAAGTAAATAAAATTTAAGGAGCTGGAGAGACCACTCAATAAGCAGAACACATGCTTTGCACAGGGAAGGTCAGGTTTACCCCAGCAATACACAGTCCCCTGTGCACCACCAGGAATGACCCCAACAGAGCCGAAGCTCCCAAGCATTGCTGGGCATGCAACAACCCCGCGGGGAAAAAAAAAAGGGCAACAAAAGGTTTTTAAATAATTCTTAACTTTTTCAACGATCTATGAGAAATTTAAGAAAAAAAAATTTTTTTTAATGGGACCTGGAGGTAAAGCACTTGACTTACATATAGCCAATGTAGGTTCAATCCCCTATGGTAATCCCATATGGCCCCCAAATCTGCCAGGAGTGATCCCTGAGCACAAAGTCAGGAGTAAGGCCTGAGCACCGCTGGTGTGCATCCCGCCTCTCCCCCACAAGAAAGTTTCAGGGACTTAAAAGACAAAAGGGAAACTATGGGGGCTAGAGCGGTAGCACAGTGGGTAAGGCGTTTGCCTTGAACACAGTCGACCCGGGTTCAATTTCCAGCATCCCATATGGTCCCCCGAGCACCACCAGGAGTAATTCCTGAGTGCATGAGCCAGGAGTGATCCCAGTGCAAAGCTGGGTATGATCCAAAAAGCAAAAAACAAAACAAAACAAAAAAATAGAAAGAAAAAACTAAGAAAATTGTTCCATATGGAGCAATAGCATAGCAGGTAGGGCGCTTGCTTTGCAAGCAACCAACACGGGTTCGATTCCTGCACCCCTCTCGGAGAGCCCGGCAAGCTACCAAGAGTATCCCGCCAGAATGGCAGAGCCTGGCAAACTCCCCGTGGCATATTCTATATGCCAAAAACAGTAACAACAAGTCTCACAATGGAGTCATTACTGGTACCCACTCGAGCAAATCAATGAACAATGGGAAGACAGTGCTACAGTGCATCAATAGACTATGGAGGCAAAACACTTCTATGGAAACAAAACAATTAAATGTAGCATATAACTCTGGATTAGAACCTGATCTAGAAAAGGGGAATTAATAGGAATGATAAATCAATGTTAACTTCTTGGGCTATAAAACATGCTAACATTTGGGAAGTAAAGCTGAGTTCTTTTTGTTCTTTGTGTTAAGGTGACATTCAGTAGTGCTTGAGGGATCACATGGTGCCATGGATCAAACCCAGGGCTCTGCATGCAAAGCCTACACTCCAGACCTCTAAGTTCTCTCCTCAGACCCAGGAAATCAAGGATAAAACTTGGGCTGGATGCAAGCAATGAAAACAACTTATCACTTTACTATCAGTCAAATCCTATGTAGGAATTTCTACAAACTATTTTTGTAAGTGTGAAATACTTTTAAGTGTAAAATCACTTCAAAAATAAATTAATGCAATGCTAAGGAAAAGTCCAGCAGCATGGGAAGAGAGAGAGAGAACCCACGTTAATCTTTAAAAAAAAAAAAAACTATTCATTAAAGAATAGAGACCCAAGACTTGATAGAAACATCTTTAAGGTGCTTGCCTTCCTTACACATGGCCAACCCAGGTTTGATCCTCAGCACCGCACATGGTTCCTTCAACACCACCAGAAATGGTCCCTGAGCACACAACCAACAGTAAGCCAGGGATAGCCCAAAATAACCCCCCCAACACACACAAGAAAAAAGTATTCAGTAAACATTTGGGAACTACTTAAAATCACTACCTCTCAAAAATATGCAAAATGACAATGAGATATCATTACACACAAGTACGGCTAAAATAAAAAAAGGTAACAACCAATGTTATAAGTAGGAAAAGCAACCTGAATTACTAAAATTCCAGCACTATTAGAAGAATAACCACCTTGAAACATCATGTGATAGAATTTACTAAAGCTATTTAATTTGCCACTCCTCCCAGCAAACTAAGTTCACTCTATTCCATCTCTAGGCTGGTCCCTGCTTTAGCTAAAAGAATTAAGTGAAAGTGTGATATTGACTGTCACGGTTTCACTCACTTGGAATCTAAACACACCATGCTATAGAGAAGAATGAGATTGAGACCACTCAGAGGGAAAGAACGGGGGGGGGGGGAGGAGAAGCAGAAGCTGCCTCTGATTTCCAGCCAACCCTGACTAAGCCCCAGACCTGACTGACACAGACCAACTGACTGTGGCCAAAGGAGAAGCCCAAGAGACACCAGCAGACTCACCCAGTAAACCTAAAGGAATAAGGAGACTTACTAAACTGCTAATGTTTTGAACCAGGAAGTTTTAAAGTAATTTGCTACACAAAAAAGAACTACAATACTGAACAGAATTATCCTGCTTTTGTTTTTGTTGTTTGATTTTTAAGCATTTCCTACATTTCTACTAAACAACAATAAATACTTTTTAAAGAACGCAGTCGGTCTCTGTCAAATTGCGAAAAGGCAAATTGCGTTGTAAAAGCCACCAAGGACCATTCCCAGAAGCACTCACCAAGTAGGACAAATGCAACCCTGGGGCAGCGTAACAGCACAGTTATCTGCCAATATCCATTCCCTCCTTTAAGGATAACAAAAACTGAATATAGTGGCCATCAAAATACAGACAATATGCCTTTACTGCAAATAAACTAAATAAAGTCTTGCAACTACATCTGGACAGTGATATATGAGCAGAAAAATATGGTGTGGCAGCTTGCAAGGAAAAGTCCTCGAGAGACCGGAGCCCAAAGTAGTCTGGTCCTTTGAGCCTTTGGAGAACCAGCTGCCAGAAATTACAACACACAGAACCCTAAGGGTAAAGGCTACACCAGTGGGACTGCCAAGCAGTGAGAAGCCTGAAGACTTCATAAAACAATCAACAGGCTAGTCTAGAATAGCAAAATTCACACTTTTACATCAGGGGAAGGGAAAAAAAAAAGAAAGAAATCTTCTGGGGACAGGAGATATGGCAAAGGGCTGGAGCATTCACTCTTGTATTTGAGCCTGGCACTACATGCCCCCTCTCACTGGGCAGGGTCCTGAAGGTCCCCAGGCACTGAAGGGTGTGGCACTGGTGGCCCCAGTACTACAGGGCCCAAACAGCACCACATCCTCAGCCCATGCACTGTCACATCTGTGCAGCTGAACCAAGTATTGCCAGCAGTGGTGGCCAGACTCTGGAGCACTGCTGAGGTGCAAAATTAAAAGGCTAAAAGACAGAGCCAACTAAGCAGACCATGCTCTCTGCCCCATGAGGTCGATGTGCAACAGCTATAAACAGCAAGCAGCCTCCTCATTAGTGGACGCATTCTGTGGTTTATATAAGCTGTTCTAAAAGACCCTGTAGACAGTCCTTTTACAGTGGATGCTTATATATGCTCTCATGCTGGCTCCAATTTCAGGCTCTAAATAGGTAAGCAGGATGCCTTTGAAAAGTACCAGGGCATAGTGGTCAGCGTTCACAATGACCAAGTCAAGCCATCATGTCCATCCTCATCCACACCAAACTGCAGAATAAGGTGCATGTGATTAAGGCTCTGCTCCAGACAAAGTTCAAGTTTCCTGGCTGCCAGAAGATCAACATCTTCAAGAAGTGGGGCATAATCTGAATTTAATGCACAGGTGTCTGAAAATATGGTGGCTGAAAAGCAGCTCATCTCGGTTGGCTATGGGGGCAAATGTATCCCTAATGCTGAGCCTCAGGAGAAATAGTGGGCACTGCACTCCTCATTGTCTCAGAGCTGCCCCCTGCCAAGTCCCTGTCCCCACCCTAGCCCTCATCACCCCATTCCACTCCATCACAATAAACCCCACTTACCAAAAACAAAATGCAGTAACTCTGTCTGGGGCCAGAGCAACAGGATAGCACATAGGGCACTTGCCTTGCATATGGCCAACCCAGGTTCAAATCCCGACACCCCATACAGTCAAGCTGAGTACCACCATGAGTGAACCCTGAGTGCAAAGCCAGAAGTAAGCCCTAAACACCACTGGGTGTGGTCCGAAAACAAAACAATAACAATCCTCTGTTAAGCAAGGCTATCTGAGATTCTCTGACTCTTTCGATTTAACTTAATCCCATCTCTGACAATGGCAGTCCCAGGATAGGTTAGGAAATACAGGATATGAATGGAGAGATAACACAGAAACTAGGGCATGGTCTTCAATACATGAAGCAGACCCTGGTTTAATCCCCAGACTGCAAAGGTTCTCTAAGCATTACTGAGGGGAGCCCAAAACCAAAGAATAAAATAAAGAGGATAGAGAAGCAGGAGAGACAGTACAAGGGTTAATGCTTGAACATGGCCAACTCCAGCTTAAGCTCAAGCACCAAGGGTGGACCCCTAAGCATTGCCAGGAATAACCACTGAGAACCACCACATGTGGCCCAAATACCTCCCGCTGGCAACCAAAAAAAAAAAAAAGTTAGGGGTATCAAAATGTCCGATTCCTCCTCCCCTCTCAGAGAGCCCGGCAAGCTAACGAGAGTATTTTGCCCGCACAGCAAAACCTGGCAAGCTACCCGTGACGTATTCAATATGCCAAAACACAGTAACAACACAGTCTCACACTGGAGACATTACTGGGCCCTCTCAAAAAAAAATCGATGAACAACGGGAGGACAGTGACAGTGATCAAAATGCATTTCCTAAAGACAACAAAGATGGTATTTTCAATAAACGCTGCTGCAACAACTGAACACCCTATATACCAAAAAGTAAAATAATAACCTAGATACAGAATGTACACCCTTACAAAAATTACATCAAAGTGAATCACAGGGTCAGGAATAAGCTCACATAGTTTGGCAGAGGCGTACCTGCCTTGCGTATGTGGATATCCAAGGCCCTGTACACATCTAGATAACTTAGATGAGCTTAGGGTTGATGATGACCATCTAGATATGACACCAAAGGCATGAAAAGAAATAGGACATAAACTGAATTTCATTAAAATTAAAAACTTTCTGTTCCACAAAGGTAATGTGAAAAGAAATGAGAAAACAAGCTACAGACTAGGAGAAAATACCTCCGCAGAAGACAACTGATAAAAACTATTATCCAAAGTTACTTCTGGTGGGACTCAGGGGAACCATATGGGACGCGAGGGATCAAACCCAGGTTGGCCATGTGCAAGGCAAAACTCTGTACCTGCAGTACTATCTCTCATACCACATAATTTTAAAAAGAATAAAAACTTTTCAGACACCTCACAAAAGAATATACACAAGACATCTCTGGTTCACTGCAGCTAGAAAAGCAATGTGAAATAGCCACCTTATAACTTTTTTTTTTTAATTTTTCCTTTTTGGGTCACACCCAGTGATGCTCAGAGGTTACTCCTGGCTCTGCACTCAGGAATCACTCCTGGCAGTGCTCAGGGGACCATATAGGATGCTGGAAATTGAACCTGGGTTGGCTGTGTTCAAGGCAAATGCCCTACCTGCTGTGTTATCACTCCAGCCTACCTTATAACTTTCTTTACTAAATATTCTTTTACCATACAGTCCAGCAACTCTGCTACTGATTTTAACCCAAAGAAGTTGAAAACTTACATGGCACCAAAACCTTGTATGGAGGAACAGCACAGTGGCTCAGGGCCTCTGCTTTGCAAGCACATGTTCAGGTGTCTGCACTCTCAGTAGCCCGCATGAGAATTTGCCTCCCAGCAACTCTCGTCACTGGCCACTCTGCAGTCAGGTAGCACCACACAGAGGGGGGTGTGACTCCTGGTGGCACCATAATGAAGAAGAAGCATGACTCCTGGGAAGCACTCAGCTGTGCCCAGCAGCAACTCAGTAACAAGTCGGCCTCAGCTAAGAGTATGAGCCCAGGTGAGCATGTCCATAAGTCCCACAAGTAAGGAGCGCAAACCTTAGCAGCCAACTGCATGAGCACTACAACCTGGCATGGGAGCCCAGTGAGCACCAAAGCCAGGAATGGGTGCGACCCGTTATCATAGGAGTAACAATGAACGGAAAGGGGGAGGGAATTAAAAAATGAAATTTTGAATGTAATAATAATAAACCTGGGGTCAAAAAGATAGTAAAACAGGTTACCTTGCACACAGACGACCCCGGTTCGATCCCTGGCACCACATATGATCTCTTGAGATCACCAGGAAAGATCCCTGGACACAGAACCAGGGGTAAGCCCTGAGCACAACTGGATATGACCCAAAAACCAAAATAATAAAAATAATAAATCTGTATATGAATGTTCATGGCAGTTATATCCTTCACTCAAGAAGAAACAAAGGTACATCCAAATCATGGAAATATTGCCGCTAAAAAGAAATGCACTCTTGAAACCATGAACTAATTAAGTGCATGTCACTAAGTGAAACAGGCCAATCCCGTGCAGTTCCAATTATACAATATTCTTAAATAAACAGAACTACTGAGACACTGAAAAAAAAAAAAAGATTATTTGGAGGTGAGGGTTTAGGTATAGCACAGAGAATTTTTAGGGTAGTGAAAATATTCCCAATGACATTATGACAGATAAATGATGTTATATATTTGCCCAAAACTATAAAATGTAAAACACAAAGAGTGAATGATTCCTAATGCAAGGCACAGTCTCTGGGTGATAATGAATGATGCTCCAATGTTTGCTCATGAATGACAGGTGTACCACACTGGCAAGGAGTGATGATGTGTCAATACAGAGGGTATAGCTGTGTGAGGACAGGGAGTATATGGGAAATTTCCACCCTTTGCCTTTAATTCTGCTCTTACATAAAGCAGGGGCCACACATGTGTCTCAATTTCTGGGTTCACTGTGCTCAGTCCTGGGTTCAATCCCTATGGATTGGTCTCTAGTTATACTCCCTTTGGCCTTTGTTGCTACCTTGCTGTGTATCTTTAAGACCCACATATTAGAAGACTGAAAGTGTGGAACAATGGGGTCCTTGTGGGAGGGAGGGAGGTACACTGGTGATGGGTGTGGTATTGGAAGAATTATGTGCATGGGAAACTGTATTATAATCATAAAAACCCCTATTAATTTTTTTTTAAGTTTTGAAAAATGAGATTATTTTGGGAGGTCGTAAATGGGGAGGGAAGACTCCCAACGTGTGCTCAGAAGGTCTGGGGCCAAGTGCTGTCAGACGCTGCTGCAGTGCCTGGGACTGCAAAGGCCACCCTAACAGTTCAGGCCTCCAGGACTGCCTAGCAGTGCTGCCTAGCAATGCTCAGGGAACTATACAGTGCTGGGTTCAACCCAGGCTCAGTCACATGCTAGGTGAGTACCTTAAGCTCTGTAATGTCTCTCTAGTCCCTCAAAAGATTCTTCAGATGCTGTCTGTACTAAATGTTCCATCTACCCTTTGGAGAACTGCCCTCTATCTATTGTGGGTGCTTCCAGAGGTAAGCAAGCCCAGTTGGATTTGCTTTTGTGCAGAAATCTGAGTCACCGCAGAGGCAGCAGCAGAGAAGAAACACCCAGAAGTTTAGCACACATGGCTGAGCTGCGAATCGACCGACCCACTACTTCCAACTCTGTCCTGGCTCCACTCCTCCCTGAGGCCCAGCCGTGGAGCTTGTTCCTCTCACCTCCCAGACAGAATTTGTACTGCTTATGAAGAACCCTACTTGGCACAGTGAGGTAACAGAAGATTAATCTGCAAAAACACTGTTTGCAAACACAACTGCCAAAATTCACCAGAGGAAATCACAACATACAAATTTGACTGTTTGTAAAGTAAACCTCAATAAAACTGGGGTGGAGAGACAGGATTATCAAATATGAAAGCATAAACCACACCTTTAGATTGCACAATAAAATGGTTCAGAAATTATTTTCTAATACATTAATTTACTAGGCTTCATGACTAAAAACCGGTATAGGATAATAGTCCAGAGAGATCAGCCAGCTGGATTTGAGATCTGACACTGTGTCCCCAAGCTCCTACCAGGAGAGATCCCTAAGCACAGACCCAGGAGTAAGCCCTCAACACCACCTGGTGTGGCCCCAAAAAAACAAAAGAATAGTAAAAATCAAAGTATAAGGCCACAGAAATAGTACATGGGTTAAGGCACTCTCCTTGCACTGAGAATGACCAAAGTTTAATCCCTGACACCAGGAGCTACTCCCAAGGAAAATCAGGTATGGCCAAGTATGGTGCAAACACTTTCCTCACCATCCCCCACTCCACAAAAAATAATAATAATAATAAGCCATAATGCCCAAAGGAACAGAGGAGGAAGGGAACGTACCTGTCCTAAAAGCATCAGGTCACAAAATCGATTCCCAGTGTCCCACATAGTGATCTGGTCTCAACCTGCCCGTACTACAAGCAATTCCGGACCTCACTGAGACCTGTTATGCAGGAGCAACTCAAACTAAACAGTGCAACCCTCTGAGAGCATGGATCAGAACCAAAGAAACGTGACCCCCAATAACTAGAATAAAGAAATGTGACCCCAATTAGTATGGCAACCCTACATGCAAGACCTCAACCAGGTATGTGAACCCCAGTGAACACCACAACCAGGTGTGTACACTTCAACCAAACGTACACACACCTCCCATCACTGCATCGTCAAAAACAAAGGGAAATGGAGGAGGGGAAATTTTGTTACTTTTAAAAAATAAACTCAAATTATAATTACTACAGAGATTTCTAGAATAAGAGAAGCAGTAAATATCCAAACGAGATGCCTTGCATATGAGTGCACAAAGCTGAGAACATACATAATGATCATATCTTGCTTTCAAGTTTATTGACAGCACCCTACAGTACTTTGCTTAATTATTTGTTTTGCTTATATTTCCACTCTCTATTTAGTCTTACTTTGCAGGCAGCCTATATCACAGCAGGAAACCCCTTCAAAATGCAAACCTCTCCAGCTCCAGGAAAGATTGAAATTAGGACAGCCATACTTGTTCATGTTTTACATTACAAGAATTTGAGAACTGCCTTACTTGGTCATACTAGGCTACATTCAATAAGCAATCTCTTAGACGGGAAGCTCCAAGTAACACTTAAAGTGCTGGAGTAATAGTACAGAGAGTAGGGAAGCCTGCCTTGCAAGCAGTCAACCAGGTTCCATCCCCAGAATCCCATATGGTGCCCTGAAGGCCGCCAGCTGTGATCCCTGAGTGAAGAGCCAGGATTAAGTTCTGAACACCACTGGGTGTAAACCCCCCAAAAAAAGTCAAGATAAAGAACAGGGCTGTCCTACTTGCTACCCATCTAAAAGTCTAAAGCTCATGCCCAACATACCTTCTGTAATCTTAAGTTCACACTGGATCTGTTTCCCAATAATAAACCCTAATGACTTTTTAAATATTTCAAAATTTTACTATTTGTAAAAAGATACTGAAATAGGACAATGAGGAAAAAAGTATACAGTGAACATATAACTTGCATGTGTATGGGTTTACGATAAATCTCACATAATTTCTTAATCTTATTTGCAAATAGACTAATTTTAAACATCACAAAACATTAAATTTTTGCTCACAAAAATTTCATATTTAGCCTTCATAACAGATACCTTCATAAAGAACACTTCCAATATTAAATTTATAATTTTCCCTCCTTTGCTATCAGATCCCTTATCTCCCAAGAATCTAATCAGATTTATATCTGGCTTTAAAAACTATTTCTTTAAGTACCTACTATAGGACATCCAAAAGCCAGCATAGGGAAGCACCAGGAATGGGCAGTACCAGAATCATTTTGGGTGGCCAGGGTGCTAAGCAATACTCGGAAGGTGGAGGACACTTCACTATCCTCACTGGTTCAATGCCCAAGTATATGATGCTATCTGAGTCTTGCAATTCCGGATATCAGAGTCACCCCAGCAGTGATGGGGACCTTCAGTCCTGTACCAGGTAATTTTCAAGCGACCATGTGGTGCTGGGAATTAAATCAAGTTGGGCATACACTAGGAATGAGGCCTAAGGAATACCCTATCTTCTGGTCCACCCAAACCATTTTTTTTTTCCCGATTCCACCGCCTTCAATTTCTCTGCTCCTCTCGGAGAGCCCGGCAAGCTACCCAGAGTATCTCACCCGAATGGCAAAGCCTGGCAAGCTACCCATGACATATCCGATATGCCAAAAACAGTAACAAGTCCTCTCACAATGTTACTGGGCCCGCTGGAGCAAATCGATGAACACAGGAGGGCAGTGACAGTGACAGTGAGCATTAATTTCAAAGCCATTCATGACTGAATTTCAGTCACACAGTTTTCCAACACCTATCCCTACAACCAGTGTACATTTCCCAGCACCAGTATCCCCAGGATCCCTCTCAATATCCCCCCCCAACCCTTGTGGCAGGCTCGTGCTCTCTCTCATGCTCTCTCCCTCTGTGCTCTCTCCCTGTGCTCTCTCCCTCTGTGCTCGCTCCCTCTCTCGCTCTCCTGCACGCACTCTCTCGCTCTCTCTCTCTCTCCCCCCTCCCATCCCCCCTTTCCTTCCTTCCCTCTCTCTCTACACCCCCCCTTCCTCCCTCCTTTTGGGCATTGCAGTTTGCAATAGTGATAACTGAAAGCCAAACCAATTTTAAAGTACTCCAATTCCTGGATCGGGCGAGTTAGTACAGCAGGTAGGGCATTTCCCTTGCGTGCAGATGACCAGGGTTCGATCCCAGACATCCCATATGGTCCCCCGAGCACTGCCAGGTAATTCCTGAGTGCAGAGCCGAGAGTAACCTCTGAGCACTGCCAAAAATAATAAGTAAAATAAAATTAAAAAATTAAAGTACTCCAATTCTAGTTCAATTGTCTCCCAACAGGGTTTCAAGCAATTGGCACTGATCTACGTTTCATCTCTCATTGCTTCTTCCTGAATTTAGCAAAACAAATATAGTAACTCAAGTTTAAACACAGTACGCTAAAAAATCAAAAAACGAAACAAATCTAAAATAAAACCCAATTTTCCAACATGTTAATATTCCAACTTCCTGATGTCTTTCCTTCAATTTAGCTTGAGTTATCATTTCTACAAAAAAATATTTACGAGAAAAGTCTACCTACCCAACATTTGGTAATCCAACAATACCAATCTTCAACGAAGTCCCAAATCTTCCAATGATTGGGGGTGGTTTAATCCCATCACCTCCCTTTTTGGGGGGCATCTGAAATGCCAAATAAAAAAGTATATAAATACATATTTTTAAAAGACACATTACTATCACCATCGACCAAAAAAACACATTTTACACCAAAGACATATTACTGACCAATAAGAATTAAAATACACCACAGAAGTCCAAAACTGACAGGCATCTAAGTCCACTTTACTTCCCAGCTAAAATAAGAAAATCCGATTCGGACCTCAGAAACCCTGCACAAAGACTGATCTAAAAATACAGGACACCAGAATAAATAAATAAATAAATAAAAACTTAGCTGCCACCTGTCCATCCGGAGAGGTCACAAAACACCATTTCACTTGACATATGGCTATACAAATGAAAGCAAGGAAAGGCGTCCCCCACCCAAAAAATTAAATTAAATTAAATCCATTCCACAATCACGAGTTGTTCGAAGTCACTTCTCTGGGACCTGCGCTTTCCCACGTTCCCCACCCGCACCATCTCTTCCCAGGGCGGCGGGACCCAGACGCCGGATGTCAGGGTGATCCGATCCCGCCTCCACCTCAGAACTGGCTCCTCAGTGCTGAGAGGCGCCTCAGGAGCCGGCACGGGGCTGACGTCCTGTCGTCCAAAGGGATCCCCCGATCCCTGTGACTCACACACATCGAAACTTCATCAGGTCCCTGCTAATCGGGCTCCAAACAACTCCGTGCAAAAAAAAAAAAAAAAATCCCACCTAACCCACAGCACGCTGAACTCCAGGAAGAATTTAATTTAAAAAAAAAAAAAAAAAAACTTCGCACGCGGGTTACCTGACTGACTCCACGTCAGCCTCCGTGAGGCCCTGCAGAGACGCGGCTCAAGAAGTGAGGCAAGAGCCCGCGGAGCTCCCTCCTCGGGGTTCACCTGCTGCCGCACGCGCAAAGCCAGCCCAAGTTCGAGGGGCGGCCACAGCGGGGGCCAACTGGGGGGAAACACCTCAGGGACCCAAGGGAGCCCCCCAGACCGGCCTCTCCGCTCTCTCCCTCGGGCTACGGGCCGTCCGGACCCAGGGAGGCAGAGCCCAGGGCGTGCCAGCGCGAGGCGTGGGCCGCTCCTGGGACCCGCGGCCTAGTCCAGGGCCACCTCATTCATCCACACGCGCCCGCCCCCACCACGCCGCCGCCCGCTGCCCTCGCCGCGTCCGGGCCGCCCTCGCCCCGGCCAGCCGCCGGCCACACAGCAGGAGCCCGGAGCCGCCCCCCAAACCCGGCCGGGAGGGCGCCCACTGGCCTCACCGTGCTCGGCTTGTGCGATGACAAGGTGTGTGGGGGGTGGGGGGGGAACCAGTGGCAGCGGGAGTCGCGCTCCGCCGGCAGCCAGAGGAGGGGAAGAAGGAGGAGAGAGAGCGCGCGCAGGCCCAGCCCCTCCGCCAAGCTGCACGCACGACGGTGGCGGTGGCAGCGGAACGGGCGGGCCGGGCGCCGGGCGGCACCTGCGCGCAGGGTGCGCGCCTCGCCCCGCCCCGAAGGCCTGGCCCGGCCCCGCCCATTGGCCCAGCCGACCGTGGGAGGCGGGAGCAAGGGTGGGAGGGGCCCGACGGCGCCGCAGGCGGCGGGAGTCCGAGTTGCTGCGCCCGCCCCTCTCTCGCGAGCGTGCGCACACGCTATCCGGGAAGCTGGCGGCTGGCTCCGCCTCTGCACGTGGTCCTCCCGGGCCTCTGCTCTCTGCCGGCGCCGCCGAGTGTGCCCCCAAGCCGGCGCACGTGCTCCCGGGGTTTGCAGTTCCCTTTGGAAGCCCCTGCGCCTAGACCGACCGCCCCCAGTCGGGTTGCTGAAATCCAGCTCACAGCCGCAATCGCCCTTACCCACCGGGCAAAGGCCACCCTTGGGGTCCTTGGAGAGCTTGACCCCTGAGCTGCTGCCGGCCTTTTCCTATTAGTTTTCAGAAATCGATCCCCATGGTGAAAAGCTGTGAAACTCCCTTTTTATTTTTATTTTTTTAATTTTATTTTTATACTTGCTCACAATAATTTATTATATTCACTATTCCCAACCCCAATCCCACCAACCATTACTTCGAATTTTACCACCACCACCCCAGCCTACCCCAAAGGCAGATGCTAAATAATTCATTTTGTCTTGCTTGTTATAAATCATCCCACTAAAAAGTAAACACTAAAAGTTTCCCTGAGAGGAAACTGAAGACTTTTGTATCTCACTGTGGAGACATTAAATTCTTGTATAAGAGATCACTAACATGTTTACAGGTTGAGCCTTGTGCAAACACCCTTTATAAAGGACTGAAGAGTCCTTGAGCACCACCCGGTGTAGTACAGAAAATAAAAGGGAAATATAGATTTGGAAGACGCTTATGATAATTAAAATATTAGAAGGAAGCTTATGATCTAACAATCTCTTTGTCGCCTTATCATGAAGACTTTTTGATCCTAGAAACTAATTGCTAATGAAGGTAAGACTGAGTTGCTATCCCCATTTTACAGATGAGGGAACAATATCTGAAAATTTATGAAATCTGAATGAAGCCACACAAATAGCAAGAAGCAGAAATAGATTTGAGGGGAAGAATCTGTTTGCTCAGCCAAATCTCTTTCTAAACGGGGGACTCCTCATAAACAGCTACTGAGCCGTTAGTTATAAAACTGCATTACGATTCTCTTGCCCTTTGAGAGTGATCTACCAAGATAAAGAAATTTTTTTTCTGTAAACTTAATAATTTACCAAAAGGACATAGGCATTCTGATTTAAGTTACATTTTTTTAAACATCCCAAAATATGTACTATTCATGTTTGACTCAGCAGCTTTGTTATCGGCATGTATTTATTTGAGGGTTGAAGGGGGAGGGAGAGGACACTGGGCCACACCCAGCAGTGCTCAGGGCTCACTCCTGACTCTGTGCTGAGGAACTATATGCTGTGCCAAGCTGGAGGTCAAGGGTGCACAAGGACTCTGTCTTATCTTCGTGACCCCCAACTCCTTCTGTTTATATAAACAGGTATTTGTGTGCTAGTAAAATAGTGAATATCAACTAGAATTTTTTTCCTTTTCGGGGGGTGGGGGGTGGGTGAGGTTGGGCAACAATTAGCATTGCTCTAAACTTACGGAGTGCCAAGTATCCAGCTTGTGTCAGCTGCATGCAAGGCAATCTCCCTGCCCACTGCACTATCTCTCTAGCCCAAGAGTTGTTTTTTTGGTTTTGTTTTTTGGGTTTTATTTTTTTTTAAGTCCAAAGTAGTATTTCTTGCAATGATATATGTTTGAATCATGTTAAAGTATTTTAAAATAATATACCACATTAATACTTGAATAAGTTATTTCTCACAGCTGATTCCTTGATCAAATTTAAATTTCAAAAAAGCCAAAATAGAAATGTAGATATGAAATTATGACTTAGCTCTCCTCTTTCTCAAAAAAAATTTTTTTCTCTTTGGTCACACCCAGCAATACTCAGGTGTTATTCCTGGCTCTGCACTCAGAAATTACTCCTGGTGGTGCTCAGGAATTATGTGGGATGTCAGGGATCAAATCTGGGTCGGCCATGTGCAAGGCAAATTGCCCTACCCACTGTACTATCTTTTGTTGGATGGTTTTGTTTTTGATTTGTATTGGGGGGGCATTATTTGAAGGGGGACAGGAGGTTGGGGTTTTATTTTGGTTGGGGGTTTTCTTTGTTGTTGTTATTCTTGTTTTTAGGGCATACCCAGTGGTACTCAGGGCTTACTCCTGGCTTTCTGCTCAGGGATCATTTCTGAAAAAGCTATGGGGACCATATGTGATACCGAGATTCAACCCAGGTCAGCTGCATACAAGACAAGTACACCCTACCCAGTGTTTTATATCTCTAGCCCTAACTATTCACTAGGGTTTGGAGACCAGCTTACTTCATTAGTACAGAAAGATCATTCATAGTGATGTTTCTATCATGTGACTTCTACTCCTCTGCAGAGGGAGCTAAATCTGTACCTCTATAAACTCATGAATATCATGATCATCCTGTTGTTCATTGATTGCCTCAAGCAGGCCCAGTAACGTCTCTTTCCTCCCAGCCCTGAGATTTTAAAAAGTGCCATATTCCAAGGCTCTTTCAGGGTTAGGAGAATGAGACCCATCATTGTTACTGGTATTTGGCATATTGGGTACGCCACGGGGAGTTTGCCAGACTCTGCCATGTGGGCAGGTAACATTCAGTAGCCTGCCAGGTTGTCCAAAGTAAGAATGAGTTAAGACCTCCAGAACCAGCCGCCACCATGCTGAGACCACTCTCCACATGCATGAAGGTACCAGCAGAGGAACAAAGGCATGCGGGTTCCAGGGCTGAGATCTCCAAGCCTGCTCAAATCGGGGCTGAGCATCCTCCACCCAGATCCTCCATCTTCCAGTAGGCAGGGGTCACACCCACCAACTGGCCCCCTGGCGCCTTGTAATCCCATCAATGGCCAAGACCCAGAGACTATAAAACCCAGCTCCCAGAAGAGAACAGCGCAGAGTCTCCTGCCCCCGCGCCTGGCTGTCCTCGCTGGGACCCCTTGGAGGGGGGGCGGGTTGAGTTTCCCTCCCCTTCCCAAACAGAGCTCCGGCAGCCGAAGACCTCCAGAACCAGCCACCACCATGCTGAGACACTCTCCACACAAGAATAGTCATGAATAGTCCTAATCAAATAATTCCTATGTCATTTACTGCTGTTTAAGTAGTAAAGTTCTGTAGTTGGTTTTTACATTGCTGCTTGTAGAAGCAGAGAGAACCATTGCTTAAAGAGCTCAAGAGTATCAGAAAGGTGCCAGAACGACAGTACAGTGGGTAGGGCATTTGCCTAGCACAAGGTCAACCCAGGTTGAATTCCAGGCATCCCACATGGTCCCCCAAGCACTTCCAGGAGTAATTTCTGAGTGCAGAGCCAGGAGTAACCCCTGAGCATCACTGGGCATGACCCAAAAAGCAAATAAAATAAAATAAAATAATTTTTTTAAAAAAAAGTATCAGAAAGCCCACTTAGCACAACCACTATCCACTCTAATACTAATTGAAGAACATTCCCCAGTTGTGGAATAGTATCATCTTCAATCACTGTCTTTTGGCCCAATTTAACTACTTCTTCAATTTCTCAGTGTCTACCCATTCCCTTCAGTTCACACTATCAAGTCCTTCAGTCAAATATCTGTTACTCTATTTGCAGCTGTACCTTTCTCATTTACACATTTTGCCACCTTTAAAGTGTATTGAGGGGCTGGAGAGATAGCACAGCGGGTAGGGCATTTGCCTTGCACGCGGCCGACCACGTTCGATTCCCAGTATCTCATATGGTCCCCTGAGCACCGCCAGGAGTAACTCCTGAGTGCAGAGCCAGTAGTAACCCCTGTGTATCGCCAGGTGTGACCCAAAAAGCAAAAATAAATAAATAAATAAAAATAAATAAATAAAATAAAGTGTATTGACATGAGAGATCTCAATTGGCTGAGCATATTTGATCCCCAGCACTGCATGACCTCCACCCTCCCCTAACACTTCTCAAACCACCCTCAAGTACAGGGCTGGGATAGCCCTGAAAACTGCAAGATGTGCCCCCACCCCAGCTAAAACCAACAACAATAACAATGTGTCTAAACAAAGCAGGTCACACAGACTTCAATAAGCTAGGTATGAATTACAAGTGGGGCCATAGCTGCTGCTAGTATGCTGGGGGAAATGTGGCTCATTCATATTCACTAGGGGTTAGTGAATTCATATTCATTAGAAAGAAAATCTGGGACCAGAAAGATTAAACAGTGGGTTAGGGTGCTTGCCTGGCATGCAACTGACCTGGGTTCAATTCCCAGTACCCCATATCACCCCAAGTCCATCTAAGAGTCAGGAGTGATCCCTGAGCACAGAACCAGTAGTAAGCCCCTGAACATCACTGGGTGTGGGCCAAAAATCAGAGAGAGAGAGAGAGAGAGAGAAAGAGAGAGAGAGAGAGAGAGAAGGGGAGGAAGAGAATCTGATTGACTAGATTTAGGTTAAGTTCTATTAAGAGACCTATCTGCTTCTGGCAGGTGAATTGGGATCACATATTAATGAGGTATGCAAATCTCAGAAGACCCTACGTCCAGGGAGATAGCTGTAAGAGCTGGAGCACATGACTGGCATATAAAGTCTCTGAAACAAATCTTCAGCATCATTGTTTGGTTCTGCATCATTGTTTGGTCCCCCATGCAACTATGGGTATACTGGTAGCATCTGATGCAAGCATTGAACCTCCTGCTACATAACTGGGCTGAGAATCTCTAGAAGTGGCCCAAGACCTTACCACTACCACCCACCTCACCAACCCCCATTGTTCCACATTATTAATAAAAACTGGGTGAGGCAGATATTATGACCTAATACTCACATCAAGCCTTATAATGATTTTGAATTTAGGAGAGTTTGTCCTTCAACCTTTTGCACAAAAGGAAGTCTAGTACCTGTTGGGTCCTTTGACTAAGTGAAGCCTAAAGAAAAGAATCTGGTGTGGTCTAGAATGGAAATTGAGCAAAAGATTTCTTTTAAAGAGGAAATGAAAATAGACATAAGTTCAGCTCAACATATGGTAGCTACTGAGTAAAGATCAGAGGGATGGGGGAAAATGAGCCAGAGATCATTGTCTGCTGTTATTATTAGCCTTTCAGAATGTTTTTCCCAGACCAGACCAGCCATGACTAGGGATCAAGTGAGTTGATGACCAGAGTCACAGGTTTGGTGTCAGTAATTTATTCCCCAATACATTGTAACTTAGAAATCCGGAGATTTACCATCAGGCACAGAAACCTAAAGACAGGAGACTGAAGGAGTATCCAGAGAGGATCAGAAGGAAAGGAGGACAATGGGATTAGTGATAGGTCCACTTTGGGTTTGCAGGACTTGACTCTTCTGCTGGTCAGCTTCATTCACATTCTTCACAGGCAGAACAGGTCATAAAATAATTGTAATAACTACTACACCAAAAGGGAAACAGAGTCCTGGCAACTTTACAGAAAAAGAGAATAGCCATAAGTTCCAGGGACCAATGCACAGTATGATTATTTTAACTGTGAATGGATTAGCTAGGATGCTTTTAGCAGTAAGTATCAGAAGTTCTGAGTCAATGGAAATGAATCCTGCTATAAAGTGAATCTGGTAATAAAAATTGCACAAGAGAGCTTCATAATTGATAGATTCAATAGCACAATACTACTCTCAAAGATTGTGATTCTTTTCTGAGAAAGCCCTTCCTTCTCCTCTGATTTCCCCTCAGACTAAGAGGAAGACTCCTGGAGCAGTTACAGGCCACACACACAAAGCAACAGCAGCTAGCCCCGGAGAGATAGTACTGCAGGTAGACCACTGGGTTCAATTCCTGGCACCCAATATGGCCTCTCAAGCACTGCCAGGAGTGATCCCTGAGTGCAGAGACAGGAGTAACCCCTGAGTTCTTCTGGGTGTGATTCAAAAAACACAAAGCAACAACATTTGGGGCAGAAAGGGAGGTGAAAGAATCTTTTCTTTTATCTCTCTCCTACAAAAAAATTAAACAGATCAGGACAGAGAGCCAGTGGAGAAGGTAAAGTGCTTGCCTTGCACACAGCTGGCCTAGATTCAGTCTCCAGTACCACATATGCACCACCAGGAGTGATCCCTGAGCAAGGAGCCGGGAATAATCCCTGAGCACCCTGAGCAAAATTTGACAGAGAAAATTGGGTTCCTCTTAGACTACTTAGCTCATCCTTGGGGCTGAAGGAGACATCAACTTCCTTTGAAGCGTGTAACTAGAAATATGGACAATATCAACGTCCTACAAGGAAAGTCATCCAGCTATGTTCACTATACTTCCTGAACCAATTTTTCAAGACACAGCTTGAGAGCACTGTTAATTTTAAAGGAAGTCAGTAGCATGGTGGTCATCAGATGTAATGTACAGAACTGTAGTACATATTGACACATCTAGTTCCCTGAAAAAGCAAGAAACAGATCTACCTCTAATTATGCTGAATAGTGAGACCAGAGTGATAGTACAGCAGTAGGGCCCTTGTTTTGCTTGTGGCCAACCTGGATTCTACCCCTGATTTCCCGTATGGTCCCCTGAATCCTTCCAGGAGTGATCCCTGAGCAGAGTCAGGAGTAAGCCTTGAACACAGCTGTGTGTGACCCAAAAAATAAAATAAAATAAAAATTCTGAATGGTGCTATAAAATTGAAAATATACTAAAATATTTTCTTAACCTTATGATATAATTAAAACCCCAGTCCTGGAAAAGGCAGATTGCTTACTGAAACATCTCCCAAATGTCCTAAACAGTTGAACAGGAAATTGGTGCAACATGCAAATAGGCCTACAGAACCCACAACCCCTCAGATTAGTATCAACTCATTCACAGTTCATCTTCCTTACAGTTCTGAACCCATGTTGTTTATTTTTCTTCCCTTTTGGGTTTTGGGGTCACACCCAACAGTGTTCAGGGACTTTTCCTGCCTATGCTTCTCAGGGGTTATTCTCAGCTGTGCTCTGGGGACCATATGGGCTGGGGAACTAACCCTGTCCTCCTGCCTGCAAAGCATGTGCTAGATCCATTGAGCTCTCTCTATGACCCTGTGCTGTTTATTTTAAAAAATAATTGTTCACGTCAGAAAAGGCTAGATTATATACAATAATAGACAAGTCCAAACTACCAGGGAGTTAATGGAATTAAACCACTTCTCTTGGGGCCAGAGAGATAGTACAGCCTTGCATGTAGCTGACCTTGATTTGATTCCCAGCATCATATACAGTCCCCCTGAGTAGTTCCACGAGTGATTCCTGAACACAGAGCCAGGAGTAAGCCCTGAAGCCCTGAGCACCATTGAATGTGACCCCAGAACAAACAAATATACACAAAAAAATCTCCTGGGCCAGACAGGTAGCTCAGAAGACTGAGCACATACTTTGCATGTAGGATGTCCAGTTCCAACCCTGGCACTTCATGGTTTCCAAGTATCCTGGAAGCAATGTCCCAACAAAAGAGCCAGGAGCAGCTCCCAAATAATGTCATATGTGTCCCCAGACACCAAAACAAAGTACTTCTCTTACATTGCATCCACTGAAGAGTCATCAAGCAGCTATCTGAGAGTTGAGTTGACTTTGCATGTTCAGGCTACTCCAGTCTCTAAATTTTCCCATGTCATGTCAAGGAGCCGATCACAAAGTGATAGCGTTTGATGTTATATGGCCATGTCAAATTTCAAAGATCAAGGAAGCCTTTTACTCATCACTGTCACTGTCACTGTCTTCCCATTGTTCATCGATTTTCTTGAGCAGTAACGTCTCCATTTTGAGACTTGTTGTTACTGTGTTTGGCATATTGAATACGTCACTTTTACTCATATTAGAGGATAATTAGATAAGGACAAATAGTGATAGTATCTAACATGATATTAAAAATGTATTCTTTAAAGAACAATCTAAATAAATTTATTATCAATATGTAAAATACTATAATTATCACTGCTCTTCTTTTTACGATTTTTTTTCTGTCATGCCTGGGATCAAACCCACATAAACCAGCCATGTGGAGGCATGCACTCTACACTGAGTCACATCTCTAGCCTCTTAAGATGATGCTTTTAGAGAAATCATGATTTCACAGGAATGTGGCTCACATAGTAGAGCAAGTAATTTGCGTGTGCAAGACCCTGAGTTTGATTCCTGACATCAAATGGCCCCCTTAGAGCCACTGGAAGTGGCCCCTATTTTTAAATGTATTTAAATTCATGATTAATGTTATGTTACTGGTGCCTACCCAACTGTTGACCCCTTCATTCTAAGAAAGATCCATTCCCTACACTCTGCTAAAAGTGTATGATGCTTAAATCTGTTTAATTTTTTGAAATGTCCACTCAGTCTTCACTTTCCTCTTCTAGTTAAAAAAAATGCTGACATTCATAAGCTCCCAGGAGCCTTGCCCATATGACGCCATGATGTAAGCATGTCTCTGCTTCACTAGATGATGTATGAACATGAATCAGAATGATGAGTTTGCAGGAATGCCCTATAAAAGTAGGCTTTTGGATCCCTCTGAGCTTCGTCCAAAGTTTTAGATGCTTTGCCCCAGTCTGATCAATTGGTGTAATAAAGACCTCCTTATTGTCCTACCATGAGACTTTGTCTAGCTGTGCTTGATTAAGCGAACTCCTGTTACAACAAAATAAAATAAACACTTATTAACTGCTTACAGGAGATCATAGAATCAGGGATATACCAGACACATTTTTTTTTATACCAGACATTTTCTTGACAAAGCACTTTGAGTAAAAAAGTAAAAAAGAATAGGCATCTGTACCTCATGGTGTCTCACTAATAAAAACAAAAAAATAAAAAATAATAATAATAAAAAGAATAGATCTAGGGAAAGGGGGAGGTAATTGGCCACCTTGTCCTGCAATTATGAGCTCCAACTTCCTGATTTCAGTCTAGTGCTCCTAAAGGTCCATCTTGTTTCAGATCATGGACTCTGTGAAATAACCTTGTGCTCAACCAAGAACTTCTATTTTCTTTCGAAGTTGTCTTGCAACAAATTTCTATCTGTACAGCCAAGCAATGGTTGCAATAGCCAAAGCAAGAAAGTGTTTACACTGTCCTGAGAACCATTCATGTATATTAGGGGAACATTGATCCCTTGTTCTTCTCAAACATTATTCCCTAGAGGGTATCCCATAGGAACAGTGACACACACTCCTTCCCTGATGCTCCTGTAGAGAGGAGGGAAGCCTGATTAAAATCAGATGCATTGAAAAAAAATCAGATGCATTGAGGAAGTGCTGTACTGTGGCCCCTGCGGAAGATTGACAAGCATATTCAGCGTATTGAAGTTCCAAGGAGCTGTGATAGACCTGTTAAATCTCTGTATCCCAGCATTACAAAAGTAAAGAAACTTTTTCACATAACACCCTTAAAAATCTCTTGGAACAAACATGTAGAGCAACTCCTTGAAAATTGCTATTAGGAGTTTATTGTGTTGCAGTAAAACTCTACTACAAAGTATTCACTTTCCCTCCTTTTTCTTAACAACTCTCAAATAGCAGCAACAACGATCTATCCAACAAGAAAGAAAAAGGAGTCCCAACACAGCAAAAGCATTGCTCCCACCAGATGTCTCACTATCAAGATGAAACTTGGAGTTGGAATTTAGAGTCTTATACCTCATTTTACTCTGGAATGGAAAACTCTCTTTCAAAAAAGAAATGAAGGGAGGGAGGGAGGGAGGGAGGGAGGGAGGGAGGAAGGAAGGAAGGAAGGAAGGAAGGAAGGAAGGGAAGGAAGGAGGGAAGGAAGGAAGGAAGGGAAAAAGAAAATGCTTGTTCAAGTGCAGTGAAGAACACTTTCAAAGCATAGGCTGCAACTTGTAGCTGTTTTTGAGTGACCCCAGAGGAAAGCTATTGTGGAGTCTTTCTTTAGAAACAGTCTTTGGCCTCTTCTGCCTGACCACTGACACAGACCCATGATTTGGATAATTACTTTTTTACATTACCACTGTGCCTCATAAATTAACAAGATGACAAAGGCTGCAAAGGCTTTGACTTCCTGGCCAATGGTAACAATAAGCATTCAGGTTGTCCTTTAAAACTATAATGAATTGTACTAAAAAACCCAAGAATCAAATAAGATTGATTCAGAGCAATAAGACTGATTCAGAGTCATCTTCAAGACTAGGTGGGACAGGGGCCGGAGTGACAGTATAGCAGGTAGGGTGCTTGCCTTGCACATGGCAGACCCTTTCAATCTTTGGCACCCCATATTGTCCCCTGAGCCCTGCCAGGAGTGATCACCAAGCACAGAGTCAGGAATAAGTTCTAAGCACTTCTGAGTATACCTGCCCCCCCGTAAAAAAAAAAAAAAGACTAAATGGGACCAAAGAAACAGTACAGGGCTTAAGGTGCTTACCTTGCACGTGGCCAACCCCAGTTCAATCCCCAGCACCATATATGGTCCCTGAGCACCGCCAGGAGTTATCCCTAGCACAAAACCAGGAGCAAAACCTGAGCTACAGATAGGTGTGTTCCCCAAACCATACCAAAACAAAACAAAACAAAATAATGGGTTTGTGGAAGGTGGAGCGGGGAGGGGCTGGGTTTGGGGTTCTTTTTTTTCTTTTCTTTTCCTTTTTTCTGGTCATACTGGCAATTCTTAGGGGCTAATCCTGGCTCCACACTCAGGAATTACTCCTGTCGGTGCTTGGGGGATCAGGGCTTGAACCCAGGTCAGCCATGTGCAAGGCAAACATTACCCACTGTAGTACTCTGACCCACGAACAAAATAATGTTTATAAAATATAAAGTACTGTCTGACAAAGTGCCAAGACAACTATACATCAAGATGATGTCAGGACCACACAAGGAGGTTTTTTTTAATTGCTATTGTGGTAGCTACTTCTGGCAGTGCTTGGGCCCATAGATGGTCAGGGGGGTTATGTGGTACCAGGGAGAGAACCCAGAACTTTGCATATGCCAGGCACATGCTTTACACATGAACCATATTCCTGACCCTGAAGTTAAGTGCTTTTAGAGCACCTCATTTTATTGCACTTTGCTATGTTGCACTACACAGATGTGACTCTTATAAATTGAAGGTTTTTGGGCATCTCTGCATCAAGCAAGCCTAGCAGGCACCATTTTCCACAGTACATGCTTACTTTGTTGTGTGTCCTTCGACTGAGATATGGTGTGCTTTCTAAAAAGTGCATAATGCTGTTGCACACTTCATACTATAGTGTAAACATAATATATATGTACTGAGAAACAAAAACCCCTCCCAATATGATGGTATTGCTTTATTGTGATGTCTATATGGAACCCATAATGTCCCCAAGGTATGCCTGTATAGACTCCTAGAAATATGTATTCTGAGGATACAGCAAAGAGTATTTTAAATTTTATTTAGTAGTTTAATTAGTAAAAATTTGATATCATTTTGAAATTGTTGATATTATGACACAAATGGTTATGTTAATGAGTTAGAATCTGAAATTATTTGTGGGAGATAAAACATTCAAATAAAAAACAAGGGGATGGACAGGGTGGGAGAGACATGCTAAAAGTAGTCTATAGACCAAACATGATTGCCACTCAGTGCCTCTCTTGCAAAACACAGTACCCAAAAGAAGAGAGAGAGAACAAGGGGGAATGCCCTGCCACAGCAGCAGGGTGGGATGGGGGGGATGGGGGGTGGGAGGGATGCTAGGACCCGTGGTGGGGGAGGATGGGCACTGGTGGAGGGATGGGTACTTGATCATTGTATAACTGAAACCCAAGCACAAAAATTTATAAGTCTATAACTGTACCTCATGGTGTTTCACTAATTAAAAAATGATAAAGAAATAAAAATAAATAAAAAAACAAAAACCAAGGGGATGGAAAGATGTACAGAGGTTAGGTGCTTGCTTTGTATGAGCCAACCCTGCTTCTATTCCTGGCATTGCATATAGTTCCCCAAGCACCGTCTTATGAGTGATCCCTGATCAATACAGGGATGGTCCAAGAACAAAGGGC
Source organism: Sorex fumeus (assembly GCF_029834395.1). Taxonomy (NCBI): domain Eukaryota; kingdom Metazoa; phylum Chordata; class Mammalia; order Eulipotyphla; family Soricidae; genus Sorex; species Sorex fumeus. The sequence continues at coordinate 27,164,357 of NW_026606066.1, forward strand.
AAAGGGTTGAGGGTATAACTCAGTGGTAGAGAACTTGCTTTGCATTTATGAAACCCTGAGTTTAAACCCTGGCACTGAAAAAAAAATAAAAAACAAAGAAAGAGAAGTTCTATAATTTATAATTCCTGAAAATGCTTTGCTTGACATCCCAGCACAGAGCTAAGAGAAAGCCCTGAGCACTGTCAGATGTGCCCCTCATGCAACACCCCCCAAAATGGAAAACTTATTCTTTAGTTTTCCAAAATGGGAAAACTGGGGACTGGAGCGATAGCACAGTGGGGAAGGCGTTTGCCTTGCATGCAGCTGACCCGCGTTCGATTCCCAGCATCCCATATGGTCCCCCGAGCACTGCCAGGAGTGATTCCTGAGTGCAGAGCCAGGAGTAACCCCTGTGCATCGCCAGGTATGACCCAAAAAGAAAAAAAATGGAAAACTGAAATTCTTTAATTTTCTTCAAAGATGTCTTTCTAAGACACCTTTGGGGACAGGGGTCACTCCAGGTGACACTTAGGGAACCATGCAGTGCCAGGATTGAATACAGGGCTCCTAGACATGAATACATGAAGCATGACATCTAGCTTTGAATTGTCTCCTTGGTTCACTAAGACTTCGCATTTTAAGAGACAAACAGATTTCCTGGCTATTCTATTCTTTAACGGGCACTTATGGAACTAATGTGGGTGCTCTGCTCCACAACTAGAAGATTAAGCTGGATAAAATGGCATTCCTTAAAAAAAAACCAGTGGAAGAGTAGAGAAAGTATACTTCTTCAAAAATTAAAAAGGGTGTTGGCAGGATCCTCCCAGGATGGGAGAAACATGCTGAAAGTAGACTATAGACCAAACATGACTGCCACTCCTCAGTGCCTCTTTTGCAAACCACAACACCCAAAAGGTGAGAGAGAACAAAAGGGAATGCCCTGCCCAGAGGCAGTGTGGGGTTGGGGGTTGTGGGGTGGGAGGGATACTGGGACCCATGGTGGTGGAAAATGGGCACTGGTGGAGGGATGTGTATTTGATCATTGTATAATTGAAACCCAAGCACAAAAATTTGTAAGTCTACAACTGTACCTCATGGTGTCTCACTAATAAAAAGTGGCATTCCTTTCCTAGTTCCAGAACATATAGGAGCTAGAGATCAGAACTCACAATATAAGAAATGAGGGTTTCTCTGAGGGTTACTGAACACATGGTAATGTGAAGACTGATCATAAATGGGGGTTTCCTAGAGGTGCAGGGGGGGGGGGCACCAATACTGAATTGCAAACACCAAGTAGAGATTAAATGAGATGAGAAGCAAGTCCCAAAGAAATGTAAGAACCATCTCAGTTAGTCATTCAGGGCAAGAGAGAGAGTACCAGGGGTAAGGTGCTTGCTTTGCTTTCATTGCAGCTAACCCAGACTTAATTGCTGGCACCACATATGACCCTGACCAGAAGTCACTCATAAGGACAAAGTCAGGAATAGCCCATGAGCACTTCTTGGTGTAGCTCAGTCGCCCAGCACATTCTCTTAGGAGAGCCAGTCAGGAGATGGAGCGATAGTGCCTTGAGTATGACAAACCCAGGTTCAATCACCAGCATCCTATATGGTCCCCTAAGCACCACCTGGAGTAATTCCTGATTGCAGAGTCACAAGTAACCCCAGAACATTGCCAAGTGTGGCCCAAAAACAAAACAAAGAACCAGCCAATCTACTGGGATATAGGCTAGAACAGAGCGGGGGTTCACAGTGGCTGTGGGTAGAGACAAGAGTCTAAAGGAATCTGCTAGGTATCTCCCGACTTCTGTCTCTATCACTATTTCGATTAATTAATACAATGCCCTGGCCAGCCACCGGCCACACAGCAGGAGCCTGGAGCCGCCCCCCAAACCCGGCCGGGAGTGCGCCCACTGGCCTCACCGTGCTCGGCTTGTGCGATGACAAGGTGTGTGTTGGGGGGGGGGGGAGTGTGAAGTCCCTACAAAGAAAATAATCCTAAAAAGAACCAGGTCAAGAAATTGTGGAAGTCAAAACCAAGCAAATAAAAGGAATGATATGGCCTAAAACCGTTGCTCACAATTATATAAAGCTATACTGCTAAGGAGAACGCTAAGAGACCCCTTGGTATAGAATTGTTCGGCTAAATATAACTACACAATCATTTGTAACTAAATTGAACTACCTCGGGAAATATAAGAAAGGTCACACAGCAGTAGGGTGTTTGCCTTGCACACAGCCAACATGGCCGACCCAAGTTCAATTCCTCCGCCCCTCGCGGAGAGCCCGGCAAGCTACCGAGAGTATCTCGCCCGCACAGCAGAGCCTGGCAAGCTGCCCGTGACGTATTCGATATGCCAAACACAGTAACAACAAAGTCTCCCATGGAGACGTTACTGGGCCCACTCGAGCAAATCGATGAACAACGGGAGGACAGTGACAGTGACACTATTCTTTCACTGCAGATTCCAACTTAGATATGAAGCTATGACATTAGGTATTTCGTGCTACGTTTAATGTTCCTGCTCTAATTTTCCTTGTTTTTAAGTCAATCGCAGCAATGGCCTATGTATCAAAAGCGACTGTCTTCTCTTACACTTTGTATCTGTGATACAAACATTAACTTCAAGAACTGTCATGTAAAATAGATTTTGCCCATTTTTTGAAACGAAAGAATTCTATCAGAAACAAGAAAAAAAGATTTTTTCCCAAAGAAATTCCTTATCAAAAAAAGCAACACCATAGCACTGTCTGTAGCACTGTCCTCCCGTTGTTCATTGAGTTGCTTGAGCGGGCACCAGTAACGTCTCCATTGTGAGACTTCTTGTTACTGCTTTTAGCATATCGAATACGTCACGGGTAGCTTGCCAGGTTTTGCTGTGCGGGCGGAATACTCTCGGTAGCTTGCCGGGGTCTCTGAGCGGTGCAGAGGAATCAAACCCAGGTCAGCTGCATGCAAGGCAAACACCGTACCCACTGTGCTATTGCTCCAGCCCAAGAATATAAATTCCCACTCTTGGAAGCTGGGAAAAAAGCAGCCCTGAGCCTCTGCCTCTTCCTCTTCATCTCCCAAGCTGTGCTGTTCTTCTCCAGTATTCAATTTATCCTCCAGTATTTAAACCCAGGACTTGGATTTCTCCCTGCAAGCCCCCCAGGCGCCCACTCGGACACAAGCAGCCCTGAGCTTCTGCCTCTTCCTCTTCGTCCCCCAAGCTGTGCTGGTCTTCCCCACCCAGTCTTTATCCCCCGCCCCCACACACACACCAGGTTTCCGTGGGGGGTTGGCCTCTTCAGAAGTGGGCATGGCTTCTGTAGAAGTGGGCATGGCCTAATTTTTGGCAGGCAGCCGCTCATGCGGCCGCAGATAGTTGACCCATACCAAGAAACCTAGTCCCCATACCTACACACCAACACGAAGAAACAATGCAAATCCCCACCACATGGGGATGACAATGAAGAGTCCAGAACCTCACTAGGTGCTACTCACCTAAAGGACCAGTCTGAGAAAGAATTCAGATATGAAGTCATGAAGATGTTCAATGAACTCAATGAAATAGTCAGACAGATATCCAGTAACAGGACAGAAACTATCAACAAATTACAGGAAGAAATGAGAGCAGAAATGTCACAAATAAAAGATTCCATAGATGAAATAAAAAACTCAGTCTGTGCCCTCAACAGTAGAATCATCACAGCTGAAGAGAGAATCAGTGAGCTGGAAGTTCAGCTTCACCAAGCCAACAGGAAACAACAAACAATGGCAAGGGACCTCAAAATAGCTCGAGAGAGAATCAGAGTACTAGGAGATGATTCCAAGAGGAACAACATTAGAATCATTGTAGTACCAGAAAGCTTAGGGAAACAATCCCAATGAAAAAAACACGGTTAAACAAACCATTGCTGAAAAATTCCCAGAGCTTGACAATGCAGCCATTCAGGTTCAAGGAGCTTGAAGGGTTCCAGCTAAAAGAGACTCTAACAAAAACACTCCAAGACATATCATAGTTAGAATGATCGATGCTGCCAATAGAGACACAATAATGCAAGCAGCAAGGTCAAAGAAGGAAATCAAATACAAAGGAGCACCCCTTAGATTCACAGCAGACCTCTCAGAGGAAACCGTCCAAACACGGAGGCAATGGTGGGATATAGTGAAAAAACTCACGGAAATGAATGCTTCACCAAGAATACTGTATCCGGCTAAACTCACTCAAAATTGAAGGAACAGTACACTATTTTCTAATAAACAGCAGCTCAGGAACTTCATAGACTCAAAACCAAACCTAAACAAGGGCTAAAGCGGCTACTATAAGACAAGAAAAACCCAACAAGTACAACACACCCTTACAGAAAGATGACACAAAACCCCAAAACAATAATCTCTCTCAACGTTAACGGTCTAAATTCACCAATTAAGAGACACAGAGTGGCAGAATGGATTCAGAGACAGAACCCAACATTCTGCTGCCTATAAGAAACTCATCTCAACAGTCAGAGCAAACACAGACTCAAAGTTAAAGGATGGAAAACAATCCTGCAAGCAAACAGCTCCCTCAAAACAGCTGGGGTGGCCATACTAGTATGCGACAACATTAATTTCACATTGAAAAAGATTAGGAGGGACAGCAAAGGCTGTTTTCTCTTCATCAAGGGACACATACAACAGGAAGAAATCACACTCTTAAATGTATTTGCACCTAATGAGGGAACAGCTAAATACTTAAAACAACTGCTAACAGATTTTAAGGAGGACATTGCTAGCAACACAATATTAGCTGGAGATTTCAACATCGCCTGATCACCTCTAGCACAGTGGGTAGGGCGTTCACCTTACAAGCGGCCAACATGGCCGACCCGAGTTCGATTCCTCCGCCCCTCTCGGAGAGCCCGGCAAGCTACCGAGAGTATTCGATATGCCAGACACAGTAACAACAAAGTCTCCAATGGAGACTTTACTGGGCCCGCTCGAGCAAATCGACGATCAACGGGAGGGCCTTTACCTTTACCTTTACCTGATCACCTCTGGATAGATCAACAAGAACAAAACTCAGCAAATAAACACTGGATTTGAAAGAAGAAATAGAAGAGAAAAGGCTTAGAGACCTATACAGGGCTTTACACCCCCAAAAGAAAGAATACACATTCTTCTCCAGTGCGCACGAAACATTTTCCAAAATAGACAATGTGCTAGGCCACAAAACATACCTCAATAGAATCAGGAAGATAGCAATAGTATCAACAATCTTTTCAGACTTTGATGCACTGAGAATAGAAGTGAATCACACACAGACACAGAGAACCAAATCAAACACCTGGAAATTAAACAACTCAATGCTGAACAACGAGTGGATCAGGAAGGAAGTCAAGGACGAAATCAAAAGATACTTGGAAACAAATGAGAATAAAGACACAAGCTACCAGAACTTATGGGATGCAGCTAAAGCCGTATTAAGGGAAAAATTTATAGTTCTGCAAACATATCTCAAGATGGAAGAAAGGATGCACATAAACAACTTGACTTCATGGCTCAAGATCTTAGAAAAGGATCAACAGAAGGAGTCCAAATTAGGCAGAAGGAAAGAGATCATAAAACTTAGAGCAGAAATCAACAACATGGAAACCAAAGAAACAATCCAAAAGATCAATGAAACCAAGAGCTGGTTCTTCAAGAAAATAAATAAGATAGATAAACCACTAGCAACACTCACAAAAAAACAGAAAGAGAACTCTAATAAATGGAATCAGAAATAAGAATGGGGATATCACAACAGAAACCAAAGAAATTCAAAGGATCATCAGAGACTACTTTGAAAGTCTGTTTGCCATGAAACAAGAGAACCTAGAAGAAATGGATAAATTTCTGAATTCCTATAATCTCCCAAAGCTGAATCAAGAAGATCTAGAGTACCTGAACAGACCTATTAACATCAACAAAATTGAAACTGTAATCAAAAGTCTTCCCAAAAACAAAAGCCCAGGTACAGATGGATTCACTCGCGAATTTTTCCTAACATTTAAAGAGGACCGATTGCCAGTTCTCCTCAAGCTTTTCCAGGAAATTGAAAAAACAGAAATGCTTACAAACAGTTTCTATGAAGCCCATATCTCACTAATACCAAAAGGAAACAAAGACATGACAAGAAAAGAAATCTACAGGCCGATATCCCTGATGAACACAGATGCGAAGATTCTCAACAACATACTAGCAAATAGAATTCAACAATTCATCAAAAAGATCATACACCATGACCAAGTGCGATTCATCCTGGGGATGCAAGGATAGTTTAACATTCAGAAATCAATCAAAATAATCCATCATATCAACAAATGAAAAGATAAAAATCATATGATCATATCAATAGATGCAGAGAAAGCATTTGACAAGATCCAGCACCCATTTATGATGAAAACCCTCACCAAAATGGGGATAGAGAGGACTTTCCTCAAGATAGTTAAAGCCAACTACCACAAGCCTACAGCAAGCATCATCTTCAATGGGGAAAAACTGAGAGCCTTCCCCCTAAGATCAGGGATGAAACAAGGATGCCCACTCTCTCCACTACTGTTCAATATAGTACTGGAAGTACTGCAATAGCGATTAGGCAAGAAAAAGATATTAAGGGCATCCAGGTAGGAAAAGAAAAAATCAAGCTCTCACTATTTGCAGATGATATGATACTATACTTAGAGAACCCTAAAATCTCTACCAAGAAACAATAGATTTATATAGTAAAGTTTCAGGCTGTAAAATCAATACCCAAAAGTCCATGGCTTTCCTATACGCAAAAAGTGAAAGAGAAGAAAGTGACATGAAGAAAACAATCCTGTTCACAGTTGTGCCCCAGAGAATCAAGTACCTAGGAATCAGCTTAACTAAGGAAGTAAAGGACCTGTACAAAGAAAACTACAAAATGCTACTTCAGGAAATAAAAGAGGACACGAAGAAATGGAAAAATACCCCCTGTTCATGGATCGGTAGAATTAACATTGTCAAAATGCAATACTTCCCAAAGCACTGTACAAATTCAACGCGATCCCTATTAGGATACCCATGACATTGTTCAAAGAAATGGAGCAAACACCCGTTAAATTTATATGGAACATTAAGCCCCCACGAATAGCTAAAGCAACTCTTGGGAAAAAGAAAATGGGAGGAATCAACCTCCCTAACTTCAAACTCTACTACAAAGCAGTAATAATTAAAACAACATGGTACTGGAACAAAGGCAGAGCTGTAGACCAATGGAACAGGGTTGAATATACTGACATCTTCCCCAAGCATACGATCATCTAAATCTTCGATTAGGGGGCAAGAAAATTGAAGTGGAGCAAAGAAAGACCCTTTAACAAATTGTGCTGGCAAAACTGTACGGCTACATGCAAAAAAGTGGGCTCAGATCTCTGCCTAATGCTATGTACAAAAATAAGATTAAAATAGATTAAAGACCTCAACATCAGACCAGAATCCATAAGGTACATTGAAGACAAATTTGGCAAAACCCTACATGTTATTGAAGCTAATGGTATCTTCAAAGATGTCACACCACTGGCCAAGCAAGTGAAAACAGAGATAGACAAATCTTAAACTAAGAAGCTTCTGCAACTCAAAAGAAACAGTGATCAAAATACAAAAACAGTCTACAGAATGGGAAATAATATTCACCGAATACACATCTGACAAGGGGTTGATATCAAGGATATACAAAGTACTGGTTGAACTCCACAAGAAGAAAACATCCAACCCCACAAAAAAAATGGGGCGATAAAATGAACAAAAACTTTCTCAAAGAAGAAATCCGAATGGCTAAAAGGCACATAAGAAAATGCTCTACATCATTAATCATCAGGGAGATGCAGATCAAAACAACAATGAGATATCATTTCACACCGCAAAGACTGGCCCACATCCAAAAGAACAAAAGCAATCAATCGGTGCTGGTATGGATGTGGCGAGAAAGGGACCCTCCTTCACTGCTGGTGGGAATGCCGGCTGATTCAGCTTTTCTGGAAAACAGTATGGACGATTTTCAAAAAATTAGAAATTGAGCTCCCATTTGACCCAGCAATACCACTCCTGGAAATATATCCCAGAGAGGCAAAAAATATATGGTTGAAGTGACATCTGCACTTGTTTGTTCATTGCAGCACTCTTTACAATAGCCAGAATCTGGAAAAAACCTGAGTGCCCGAGAACAAATGACTGGTTAAAGAAACTTTGGTACATCTACAATGGAGTACTATGTAGCTGTTAGAAAGGATGAAGTCTTGAAATTTACATACAAGTGGTACTACATGGAAAATATCATGTTAAGCGAAATGAGTCAGAAAGAGAGGAATAGACATAGAAAGATTGCATTCATCTGGGGAACATAAAGTAACAAAATAGGAGACAAACACCCAAGACTGGCCGAGATTAGTACCAGGAGTTTTGCTCCATGACTTGGAGGCCAGCCACACACTCTAGGGGAAAAGGGAGCTCAGATAGAAAAAGGAGCACCAAATAAAGGGTGTTGGGAGGATCCTCCCAGGATGGGAGAAGCATGCTGAAAGTAGACTATAGACCAAACATGACTGCTACTCAATGCCTCTTTTACAAACCACAACATCAAAAAGAGAGAGAGAACAAGGGGATATGCCCTGCCATAGAGGCAGGGTGGGGTGGGGGGGCTGGGGTGTGGGAGGGATACTGGGACCCGTGGTCGTGGAAAATGGGCACTGGTGGAGGGATGGGTATTTGATCATTGTAAATTGAAACCCAAGGCACAAAAATTTGTAAGTCTACAACTGTATACCTCATGGTGTTTCACTAATAAAAAAATTTTTTAAAAAAGAATATAAATTCTCATCTTATTATCTCATTTTTCCTTTGGAGAACCCAGCAGGATTCCGAAAGTATCCTGCCCACACGGCAGAGTCTGGCAAACTTCCTGTGTCGTATTCAATATGCTAAATACCAGTAACAATGATGGGTCTCATTCTCCTAACCCTGAAAGAGCATTAAATATGGCTCTTTAAAAATCTCAGGGCTAGGATGAAGGAGACATTACTGGTGCTTTCTCGAGGCAATCAACGAACAACAGGATGATCGTGATCATGAAATTCCCATTATTCTAATATATGTCCTTTAAGAAAAAAATTCCATTTCAGTTAAAGTCTACTAATTGAGACTGTGATAAAAAGAAAAACTGGGGAAGGGATATTGGGATTCGTGGTGGTGGGAAATGGGCACTGGTGGAGGGATGGGTATTTGATCATTGTATAATTGAAACCCAAGCACAAAAATGTGTAAGTCTGCAACTGTACCTCATGATGTCTCACTATTAAAAATTAAAAAAAAAGAGAGAAACTGGGGGTACAGTGCTGCCAGCAGGTCAATCTGTACCTGTGAGGCGAGTGCATCAGCAGCCTGATGGCGCCTTCAGACTTCCAGATACCCCAAAATTGCTGCTGTGCCTTTGGCCAGGCCCCAAAAACTTGGGGCAAAGTTTACCAAGAAAGTAAACAGCCAAAAGTTAGGTATGTGGGAAACACACCCACAAACCACCTCTGGCTCAGCTATATAATTGGAGGCATGGCCTCTCTGGTTCCTGATTGAACTGCTTAATGGCCATGATCCCAGAGACTCAGAAACAAATCTTGAAACCCAGTGGCTTTTGGCAGAAATGCATCCAGTCCCTGCAGTAGTTTACTGGTGCTGGGCCAACCCAGGTGGGAATAGGTTTTGTGCCTTGGCCTGGTCCCCCTGGAGGCCCAGTGGCCGCCAACCTCCAGAGGCCACTGGACAGTCAGGTTTGGGCCCCCAGTGACGAGACATGCAGGGCCTCACGGAATGGGGGTAGAGCCGGTCCTGTCCTCCCCACCCCAATGAGACCCCAAGTCATCACCCATGAACGGCCTCTGTGGCTCCTGATTAAACTGCTTAATGGCCATGATCCCAGAGACTCAGAAACAAATCTTGAAACCCAGTGGCTTTTGGCAGAAATGTGTCTGGACCCCACAGTAGGTTACTGTCGCCAGGCACCCCAGGGGGGTAAGAGTGTTGTCCCTCCACCTGCTCCCTCTTGGTGGCTCGGTGGCCGTCATCCTCCAGAGGCCATTGGACAGTCAGGTCTGGACCCGCAGTGACAAGACATTTTGGGCCTCACAGGATGGAGGTGGAGCCGATCCTGGTCTCCCCATCCCAACGAGATCCCAAGTCATGGCCCACGAATGGCCTCTCTGGCTCCTGATCAAGCTGCTCAACGGCCATGATCCCAGAGACTCAGGAGCAAATCTCGAAACCCAGTGGCTTTTGGCAGAAATCCCTCCAGATTTAAGTGTCAAAATTTCGGAATTTCAAAATCACATGGCCCTACTGCAGCCACGCGACGTCATATGTTATTCATAACCAGCAATAGAACACAAATTGTCTACTGTTCCCTTTTCAGCAGATCTGAGTGTTGGGGTAGAATCTCAAATAATAATGGTGGGTCTGGTGTCGAAATATTGAATGTGATCAAAGTAGAGAGAGAGTAATGTGGAAATCATCTGCCCCACAGGTAGGGGGAGGGTGTGGGATGGGAGTATACTGGGGTTTTTGGTGGTGGAGAATGGGCACTGGTGAAGGTACGGGTGTTTCATTGTATGACCGAGACTTAGACCCGAAAGCTTTGTAACTGCTCTCACCGTGATTCAATAAATAAAATTATAAAAAATGAAAAAAAAGAGAAACTGACTATGCATTAGTTTTGTATTAAAATTATATTGTGAGGAACTGGAGTGATAGTACAGTGGGTAGAACACTTGCCTTATATGCGACTGACCCAGGTTCAATCCCCAGCCTCCCATGGTCCCCTGAGCACACCAGGAGTGATTCCTGAGCATAGGGTCAGTAGTAACCCCTGAACTCTGCCAGGTGCGACTCCAAAACCAAAAATTAATGAATAAGTAGCACTATAGCACTGTCCTGTAGCACTGTCCTCCCATTGTTCTTTGATTTGCTCAAGCAGACACCAGTAACATCTCCATTGTGAGACTTATTGTTACTGTTTTTGGCATATCAAATACACCACAGGGAGCTTGCCAGGCTCTACCATGCGGGTGGAATGCTCTGGGTAGCTTGCAGGGCTCTCTGACAGAGGAATTGAACCTGGGTCGGCCTTGTGCAAGGCAAACGCCCTACCCGCTGTGCTATTGCTCCAGCCCAATGAATAAGTAAATAGAATTAAAATCTGTCAGTTTCATATAAATAAGTCTTTTAGAGTAGTGCGATTTTGTTTTTGTTTTGGAGTCACACTCAGCAGTATTCAGGGATAGCCGTGTGTCTAGTTCTGTGCTTGGGGATAGCTTCTGGGAGTGCTGAGAGGACTCTTTGGTACGAGGGATAGAATCTGGGCCTCCTGCATGCAGAGCTGTGCTCAGCCCATTGAGTGCTCTCTCTGACTGCAACAGTGCTCTTTAAAATCATAGGTCATCCCAAAAGGAGAGAGAGAGAACAAAAGGGAATGCCCTGCAACAGAGGCAGGGTGGGATGGGGGGATGGGGAGTGGGAGGGATGCTGGGACCCGTGGTGGTGGAGGATGGGCGCTGGTGGAGGGATGGGTACTTGATCATTGTATAACTGAAACCCAAGCACAAAAATTTGTAAGTCTATAACTTACATGGTGTTTCACTAATAAAAAAAATTTTAAATAAAATAAAATAAATAAAAATAAATTTTAAAAAACAAAATGCACATTAGTCATAAATAAACAAAAGTATGCCCCCAAAACATTCACAAATCAAAATCATTGCAAATCTTGGTAAGACCCAAGATTTCTAACAGAAACCTTGTCATGACAACTGCAACAAACTGAGAAAATGAAGATGCATTTTATAACTTTTAATTTGCTATATGCATAGATGGAAACAAACTAAAATACTTAATATAATAAATAAATAAAATCATAGGTCATGGTGGTGGAGACACACATCAGAGAACTGGAGTGCAGGCCTCATGTTGGACAGCCAGCGCTACCAGGATTGGCCCCAGTGGCACTGAGTACTGAAATGTCAGCCCTCACAACTGGGCATGGTATCACCAAGAGTGGCCCTGAGGCCTGCATGGGAGCCCTTCCCCAAATATAATCACAAATCATGTTTCATCTGTATTACATTTGCGGTTTTCTACTGATTATTAAACATTTATGAGTGTCATCGTATACTAAAAGTGATGTGGGGGAGAGAGAAGGAAAGAAGGAAAGTGTCTGCCATAGAGGCAGGTTGAGGGGCAGGAAGGAAACTGGGGACATTGGTGGTGGGAAATACACAGTGGTGAAGGGACAGGAAAGTTATATAACTGAAACCCAATCATAGGCAACTTTGCAACTGTGTATCTCACTGGATTCAGTTAAATAAATAAATAATACATAATAATGTGGGCAGAACCAGAGAGATGGTAGAGCTGTTAAGGCACTAATAGGTATCTAGACCTTGGAGGAACAATGTGTGGAGTCTACTCCTGGATGCTCTCTGGCCACAACTCATAACCAGCATTTCTCAGAGCCTCGAAGTCTCATGGCATCAAAGTCTAGGAACCTGTCAGCTAAATAACATCCAAGAGCAGTTGATGAGTAGCTGGAGAGATAGGACAGGGCTAACCACCTGGATTGCGTGCCATCTACTGCAATTCAATCCCTGACACCATCTGCGGTCCTTGGAGCGCCACCAGGAAAGAGCCCTGAGCTTAAGCTGGGTGTGGCCCAACGCACAATATAAATTACTAAAAGAGGTGATGTTCTTTTATTTTTTTTTATAATTTTTTATTAGTGAATCACTGTGGAAGCACAGTTACAGACTTAGAAACTTTCGTGAGGTGATGTTGTTTAAGTGTGATCTCTCAGGTAAAGTGATGGTAGCAAAGACGCGTAATTAATAAATAAATAAATAAGAGGCAAATTCTCTGACCCTCTTGTATTCACAAATGTGGACGTAGAAGAGAGCTAGAACAAGACCAGAGATCCTGCCTTCCAAAAGGGTAGCAGTGGAGTCAGAGGGGGGGTGCCTAAATCACCGTACTTCTGAAATTCACAAGGGTTGTCATTTCCTTCAACTCTGATCTCGAATGTTCTTTGATGAGGATTCAGTGCTGTTTGCTGAGGGTAGTTTCCAGATTCTCCAGACACTGGGCTCTGCCCTGAATTTTTCCTTTCTTTTTCTTAACAAATGTGCCAAAGGCCCAAGATAACTGATAGTGCTTGCCTTATAGGTATGAGGCCAAAACTTTGTTTCAGAGGCCAAATACTGCCAAATAACAGCACAAACAAGTATATGTTGACCTTGGTCATCAATGATCACAACAGAAAAGAGAAACTAAGAAGGGAAAAAAGAAAAGAGCCAATATTTGTAGCTGAGTCACTCATCCAGGGGAATTTGGGTGCCCAAATCCTTTCTCTCTCCTTCCTTCTTTCCTTCCATCCATTGTTCCTTCCTTCCTTCTCTTTCTTTCTTCCTGAGTCCCTTTGTCTACCTTCCTTTTCTCCCTCTCTTTTTCTTTCTTCTCTCTCTTTCGCTCTCTCTTTCTTCCTCTTTTTATTTCTTTTTTTCCTTCAGTTTTGGGGTCACACCCAGCAGTGCTTGTGAATCACTCCTGGAGGTGCTGACACTGTGTGCTACAGGGATTGAACTCAAGTTTCCCACATACAAACTAAGTGATCCCACTATAACCTCAGCCCATCCATTTTAAACTGTCTTTGTCCCTTTAGTTCTTGAGTTTCTATCAATCCCCTTAAAAAAAGTCACTCCATTGGGGCTGGTAAGATAGGTCAAGGGACTAAATCCCATGTACTGGGTCCTGAGTTTGATCCCACATTGCATGCTGAGGTCCCACCTCCAACCCCAGCCCCCAGCTCTACTAATACTATTGGACTCAGACTGCACTGCATCACTGGCTCAGGCATAGAACTGTTAGATCACCAGGAGTGGCCTTCAGACCATGACCATAAGTGGGAAGACCTTTCCACCCTCAAATAAAGAACTGTGTGTGGGCTTCTAGTATATCAAATTATATTCCATTAGAAAAAAGCCACACCAGGGGCTGGAGTGATAGTATAGCAGGTAGGGCATTTGCCTTGCATGTGGCCAAGTCGAGTTTGATCCCTGGCACCCCATATAGTCCCCTGAGTCCACCAAGAGTGATCCCTGAGTTCAGATCCCTGAGCACTGGTAGGTGTGGCCAAAACAAAACAAAACCCTCCACCCCACCCCCCAAAAAAAGCCACAACATCTCTGAGATGGATCACTTCTACCTAGGATTTGAGATTGAAGGATGGTGGGCCAATGTCATTTAGATTGGTCCTCCTTAGTCTGCCAAGGGTTTAGTGAGTGATGAGGGGCCAAGATATTTGATGCAACTAAGCACCTCTGGTTTCAACCTCAACCCCTAATCCAGGTCATCAGGAATATCAGCTCTGACGAAATTAGATTTCCAAATTCCTGCTTCCTTTTCCTCTTCTCTTCCTTTTCTCTTTTGCATTAGTCTTGTTTGTCTGATTGTTTTGTTTCTATTTGGGGGCTACATACAGCAGTACTAGAGGAGCTTACTTCAGGCTCTGAGCTCAGGGATCACTCTTCACAGGCTCAGGGGACCATATGTGGTCCTGGAGATTGAACCAGGTCGGCTGAGTACAAGACAAGTGCCCTACCCACTATACTATTGCTCCAGCCTTGTGCAACTGACCCAGGTTCAATCTCTGGTACCCCTGAATATGATACAAAAATAAAATTAATTTTTGTGTAGTTCTTTTTTAGAGTCATACCCAGGCTTGCTCCTGGCTGTGTGCACAGGGATCACTCCTGCGGGTGCTCAGGGGACAATACATAGTGCCAGGGATTGAACCCAGGTAGGACGTCTGCAAGGCAAATATCCTTCCTGCTGTACTATCACTCTGCCCACCGCCCACAAAAAAAGTCTATATACTAACCTCTATAAGTCTGTAGTAGACAACATTTTAGAAAAGAAAACTGTCTAAGGGGCGACGGAGATGGCTCAAAGGGCTGAGCACATGCCAGGTTCTGAGTTTCAATCCCCACAGTGCCTGGCTGGCCCCCTGAGCACTGCCAAGTATAGCCCTGGTGGCCCCCAGCACCACTAGCAAATCCCATAAAAAATAAAAGCAAACAAGAAAGTTGTCTAAAGAAAGCTGATTTCTGAAGGAGAAATTGGAGCAATAATGAATTATTAGATAAATGGTTGAGTGTGAAGTTAGAAATGACAGGTCTGCTGTACTAATCAAACTCATAACCCAGGAGGACGAGAAAAACATAAAAGGGAATTCAAGCTGTTTCTCAGGGGTAGGGGGGATTTATATAACACAAACTTAAATAAGAATTCTCTTGTTTCAATATTTACAGGAAGCATAAGCCAAATAAAAGGGCCTATTATGAAGGCTGAGGCCAGGCATTCTTTCAAGCTCATTATTTAACATCAGCAGAAGCGGGGTGCTCACCTCGCCCGTCCTGTTTCTTGTTTTGAGGGGGCTTTTTGTTTTTACATATAATTAATGGCCCCCAGATGTACTTGCTATTCAGCGCTCTATCTTTTCGCTTTCATCTTCCTGGGGGAACAGAGGTTTCCAATATTTCCCCAAGCCCAGAATTTCAAAAGGACCCAACAACAGAGCCCTGCTGACAGCACTTGTTGGACAGTTTTTTGGGGGGACCTCATATCAAACTCTCCTGAGAAATCACAACATGTCTCTCCACTCTTTATTCCAGAGTTGCTGGCAGGCTCATTGCTACCCACTAGTGTCTGTGCCTCTGAAATCTTTCAACAGAAATCCTGTCGTTCCACCCCGCTTCCTATGCCCCTGATTGTGTCCATGTCTCCACATCTTCCAGGTAGAGAAATCTGTTCTCTACAGCCAGTGCTATGCTGGTTTCTAATTCTCTGCAGCCCGGGTCCTGACTCCTGGGTCCCCAAATGTCAGTCACTCTCACCAACTTCCTTATTGCCCTCTGCCTCAGACTTGGGCTTCAACAACCCCATGTTAAGAACATAGATTCCCCCCAAGTTCCCTGGATTGGTCCCAGCCTCTCTGCATTGCAGACAGACTCAGGATATCATCATACTCACTTTTTGACTTGGTTGCTTCTTAAATCCAGAAATAGCAAAACATCTCTGTTCCCGCCAGATCAGTTTCTCTCCAGACAGCAAGCCCCAGGAGTAGGCATTTCTTGTTCTGTTATAGACAGCAATAGCTTTAGATACCATCAAACTTTCATCCATATGAAAATTTCCCCAGTATGCCCACACCTTAATGTGTTTTAAAAATTGTATTGTGTCATGTAATGTTCATTCAAGATCATTCTCTTGGCCTTGGGGTGTCACATAGCTCAGTGGTAGGGCACTTGTCTTGTGTGTGTTCCTGGATTCCACTGCAAAGTGTCTCTTGCTTTTAAATCACTTTACCAAGTACAGCGAATTTGTTTAATAATTCTTCACACAGAACTTCTCAGCTCTTATTTGTAGTATTTGTACCTCCTCAGTATGTCTTTGTATGTAGCTGTAAAAGACATGTGGGCAATCTATTCAAGGAACCAGGTAGTTGCAGAATGTTGCTTTTTAAAGACACCCCAAAATAAAGAGGAGTCCTCTGAGATGTGAAATAGGTTACAACCTTTACCAGACCAGCTGGAGTTCTTACAAGCCTGCAAAATGCATCGTGCTTTAAAGCTAGCACTTCCTCCAGTAACAATGGAGACAGATCTGGCGCATGATATCCGGAGAAAGGCAGTGTGCTGACCTATGTCTGGAGCTTCACTCATTAGATCAGGAAAGAGTATCTTAAGCAGGCGCTTTACAGAAGTGCCTCCAGGAAGATCACGGCTCTGTGGTGGATGAAGGCTTTGGGGAAATCATGGGCTGGCCATGCAGTTTGAGGCTGGTATCATCTCAGTATAGCTCTGCTTCAAGTTCTTTTCAGCGTCAACTGTGTGCTTGTCCCACTTTCTTGTGACGACATTCCCAGTGAGAACGTGGTCCACACTTCAGTTGTGAAATTTAAGAGCAGAAATTGTAATCTGTAGATGGAAGGTAATCCCATTCTAAAGTCTAGCCTGCAAAAATATACCTAAAAGGAGAGCCCAGGGAATGATAGAGGAAGATTTACTATGGATAATAATGCACAGGAGACACCATTGTCTCCTTTTCCTTGCTGCAAAGTGCTGTGGAACAATAAAGGAAGGCTGACCTTGTCTTGGCTGGTATCTTCCTCACTTGTTGCTTTAACGCCCTATACTCAGCAAGATCTCTAATCAGCAGTGATCAAATCTGGACCCGGTTGCACTGAATCTTTGTGTAGTTCCCAAGTTTGCTGTATCCATCTTGCACTACATCACGGTCCTCCCGTTGTTCATCAATTTGCTCGAGCAGGCCCAGTAACATCTCCATCTGAGACTTGTTGTTACTGTGTTTGGCATATCGAATACGTCACGGGGAGCTTGCCAGGCTCTGCCGTGCGGGCGAGATACTCTCGGTAGCTTGCCAGGCTCTCCGAGAGGGTGGAGGAATCAAATTCTGGTTGGCCATGTTGGCCGCTTGTAAGGCAAACGCCCTACCGCTGTGCTATCGCTCCAGCCCCTTGCACTACATAAAGTGCAATAAATAGAGAATAGTGGCCAAAGCAATAGGAAAAGTCATAAAGGAGGACCTCCTTTCTTGCTCCAGTATTGTGTTTTTGTTATTCTTTTTTGTCAGCAATGGAAATAAGATTGTAGGACTGTACTGCTTTCTTTGAGCCATCAAGGAGATCTTATTTCAACTAATAACCAGAGGCTAGTAAGGTATGAGGGATAAAAATGAAAGAACTGGGATCAAAGATCCAAACTGTGCTGTTGCTCCACAGCCCTACATGGGATTTTATGTGTTATACACGTTCCCGGGCTGCTGAGTTTGCAATGTTGTGTCAATGGACCTACTAGACACCAAAATTATACTGTAGGTCTTATACTCATCCCTTGGGCTGATCACCCTCATTTCCACCCTGCTATAGTTCCCCAGAGGTCAAAAGGATCAGACTGGCATCTTCCCACTAACTGTGTTCTTCTGATATTCCAAAGAGGTGATACTTGGGATTATTCCTGGTAAGTGCTAACTTCAGAGCAAATTTCAAATTATCATGCAAATTTTAATATTATTGCATTGAATTTTTGCTTGTTTTGTTTGCTTTTTGCCACACCCAAAGATGCTCAGGACTTACTCTTGACTCTGCCCTCAGGGATCACTTGTGGTGGATCACTTAGGGAACCATATGTGGTGTTGGGATCAGCTGCATGAAAAAAAAGTGCCTTCATCTCTGTACTATCTCTCAGGTTGTTGTCCTGATATTTTATTTATTGATTTTTATTTTTATTAGTGAAACACCATGAGGTACAGTTGTAGACTTACAAATTTTTGTGCTTGGGTTTCAGTTATACAATGATCGAGTACTCTTCCCTCCACTAGTGCCCATTCTCCACCACCACTAATCCCAGAATCCCTCCCTCCCCCCAACCCCCCATCCCACCCTGCCTCTGTGGCAGGGCATTCCCTTTTGTTCTCTCTCTCCTTTTGGGCGCTGGTGGTTTGCAAAAGAGGAACTGAGTGGCAATCATGTTTGGTTTATAGTCTACTTTCAGCATGCATCTCCCATCCTGGGCGGATCTTCCCAATACCTTTTATTTGGTGCGCCCTTCACTATCTGAGCTGCCTTTACCCCTAGAGTGTGCGGCTGGCCCTCAAGCCATGGAGTAAACCTCCTGGTATTTATCTTGGCTATTCTTGGGTGTTAGTCTCCTATTTCGTTACTTTATGTTCCCCAGATGAATGAATGTGTGTCCCTCTCTTTCTGACTCATTTCTCTTAGCATGATACTTTCCATGTAGTACCACTGTATGTAAATTTCATGACTTCATCCTTTCTAACAGCTACATAGTACTCCATTGTGTAGATGTACCAAAGTTTCTTTAACCAGTCATTTGTTCTTGGGCACTCAGGTTTTTTCCAGATTCTAGCTATTGTAAACAGTGCTGCAATGAACAAACAAGTGCAGATGTCACTTCGACTATACTTTTTTGCCTCTCCGGGGTATATTCCCAGGAGTGGTATTGCTGGGTTAAATGAGAGCTCAATTTCTAATTTTTTGAGAATCGTCCATACTGTTTTCCAAAAGGGCTAAACCAGTCGGCATTCCCACCAGCAGTGAAGGAGGGTCCCTTTCTTGCCACATCCGCGCCAACACAGGTTGCTTTTGTTCTTTTGGATGTGGGCCAGTCTCTGTGGTGTGAAATGATATCTCATGGTTGTTTTGATCTGCATCTCCCTGATGATTAATGATGTAGAGCATTTTCTCATGTGCCTTTTAGCCATTTGTCCCAATATTTTAGATACTGCTATGCATTTATTCCTCACTCATTTATTCATTCAATAAGCTGCTGAACTTGGAGATACAAAGTAACCATATATTTATACATACATACACACACAGAGGGAGTGAGAGAACATGCCACTATAACTTCACTTTTATTTTGACCTCCAAAAAAAAAACCTTTTTAAGGGGCTGGAGAGATTATGAAAAAGTCAGGCATTTGCTCTGCCACCACATACAGACCCCCCCCCAAGCACTGCTAGGGGTTACTCCTGTATACCACCAAGAGTGGCCCCAAAACAAAAACAAAACAAAAGATCTCATTAAAAAAAAAAAGTTCCAAAGCACTAGAAACATCTCCCTCTGAAATGTAACAGAAAATATTGGGGAGTGGGGAGGCTGGAGAGATATTCTAGTGGCCAAGGTACTTGCCTTGCATGCTGCTGACCAGGTTCAATCCCCAGCACCACATATGGTTCCCTGAGCACTGCCAGAAGTGATCCCTAAGCACAAAGTCATAAATAAGCTTTGAGCACTGCCTAGTGTGGACTCTCGGAAATTGGGGTGGACGTTGAGAGTTAAGACAGGACTACGGTCTCTTTGGTCAACCCTGGTTCAATCCCCGAACCTCATATGCACTCCCAAATACCACTATGGGTCACTCCTGAGCCCAGAACCAGAAATAGACTCTGAATCCCAATAGGTGTTTATCCAACCCCTTGCCCACCCTCACACAACAAAATTAAAAAGGAAATGAAAGGCCAGAGAGATAATACAAGGAATAAAGCACTTGCATTACACACAGCCAACCTAGGTTCAGTTTCCAGTATCCCATATTGTCCCTGAGCAAGCAAGGAGTAAGACCTGAGCACAGCTAGGTGTGGCCCAAAAAGCAAAAGAAAAATGTAAAGAAAGGTGCCAGAGAGAGAGTAAAGTGGGCAGGGTGTTTCCTTTCACACAGTCGACCAGGATTCAATCCCCTGCATCCCATATGGTCCCCCAAACCCCACAAGGAGTGATTCTTAAGTGCAGAGCCAGGAGTAAGTCCTGAGCACTGCTGGGTATGGTTTAAAAACAAAGAAAAAGATGATAATAAAATTGCACATTAGTTTTTTAGAAATATATCCCAAAGTAAATAAATAAATGTGTTTAATTTTTTAAAAAAATTTTTGGGAGAGGGGAATGGCAAACCTGATGGTGCTCAGGGCTTACTCCTGGCTCTCTCCTCAGGACTCACTTCTGAGGCTTGGAGGAACTTCTGGGTGGTCAGGGATTAAACCCACATGGAGCACAATCAAGGCCAATTCCCTATCAGTTGTACTATCTCTCATCACCAAGCAATGTGTGTTGTTATGTTGAATTATGATATAAATTAATGCATATGTATATAAAAGTATACAACTTGACAAGTTTCACCCTATGTATCAACCCATTCATACTTGTCCATATCAGGGTCAAACATTCCAACACCATTTTTGGGGGGGGGTCACACCTGGTGATGCACAGGGGTTACTCCTGGCTCTGCACTCAAGAATTACTCCTGGCAGAGCTCAGGGGAACATATGGGATGCTGGGAATCGAACCTGGGTCAGCCGCGTGCAAGGCAAATGCCCTACCCGCTGTGCTATTGCTCCAGCCCCCCAACACCATTCGTATTGTTAAAAAAGATCTGGGCCTGGAGTGATAGTACAGCAGGTAAGGTGTCTGCCTTGCACGCAGCCGACCCGGGTTCCAATCCCCCACATCCCATATGGTCCTACGAGCACCACCTGGAGTAATTCCTGAGTACAAAGCCAAGAGTAACCTCTGTGCATCGCCAGGTGTGACCCAAAAAGAAAAAAAAAGGATCAGAAGTCCCTATCTCTATTTCTAGACTCTATTTCATTAATCCACTCTGTCTTTGTGCCAGTATATTGATAAATGGTTTACCCACTGTTCCTGGCCACAATTGCTCAAATCCTTAGAATTTATCTGTCTTTTTTATTATAAACTGTGATATATAAAGTAATTCATAATACAGTTGTTTCAGACATTCAATGTTGCAATACCAATCCCACCACCAGTGTGACCTTCCTTCTACCAATGTCCCCAGTTTCCCACCCACCATCCAAGCCTTCCCCCCTTAGCAGACACAAATTTACTTCATACAGCTTGTTAAAATAAATGAAATTATCAAAAGACAAATCAATAAAAGTCAGTCTGTGATAATTGTTCTATTTCACAATGGTGTTACAAAAGTCATTGTCTGAGGATTTACTGAGCTGGTTGGTGCTGATTGAGGCTTCTGTATTATTGCTCTTGCTCATTGAGTCTGGTGGTTTTCTATACAATTTTCTCATCAAACTTGCCATGTTCCTAATCCTTGGAATTTCTTAAGCAATGAGAACAGTAAGGGGGTCGTTTGCTGTGCTATCGTGTTTTGGAGGAATTTAGAGAGCCTAAGGAAGGAAGCTAGTGCCAAGGAAGTCAAGCTTGTTATCAGAGGGGTCGATTTTACAGTTCCCTGTCCAACCCCCTCCAGTGACAGAAGAAAACCTAAGGTTGAATTTAATGTCTGATGATCAGGGATCAGGAATTTCATTAATCATACCTATGTAAGAAGGCTTCCAGGCTTCCATTTAAAAAAAATAGTAGGAGCTGGAGTGTAGAGTGGTTAGAGTGCTTGCCTTGCAAGCAGATTCAATACCTGGCATTCTATATGGTCTCCCAAGCACTGCCAGGAGTAAATCCTGAGTGCAGAGCCAGGAAAAAACCCTAAGTAATTCAGGGTGTGTCCCCCACCCCCAAAATGTTAAAAGGGCAGGTTGGGCTTAGGAGAGTTTCTAGATTGGTGAACATGGGGAGATTTGGAGAGAGCAGCCTGTTGGACACTCCTATCCCTTCCCCAAACCTTGCCCTGTGCATCCTTCCCATCTGACTGTTCCTGGCTTTGAACTTTTCACAATAAACCTGTGATCTAGTATGTAAAATATTTCTCTGAGTTCTATGAACAACTCTAGCAAATACTTCAAATCCAAGGTTAGGGAGTGGGCAGGGGAGGTGGGGGATGGTTAATCATTGAAATTTTAATCCTTAGCCAATTGCTCGGAAGCATGTGTATCTATGACCAGAGCTTGTAGCTACATTCTGATGTGGATGAGCTAAAAAGGCTGAGCCTTGAATCCTAGGAACCTGATACTATCTCCAGGTAGACAGTTGCAAAACTGAACTACACCTCACCAGTTGGAGTCTAAGATTTTCCTGTTGGGGTGGGAAAAACCACATACATTGAAATCAGTTTTCAGAACCTTTGACCACTTCACTGTAGTGGCTATTGACACATTATGAACATTTGAAATCAGAAAAACTAAGTCTCCACCTTTGTTTTCCAATTGTTTTGGTTATTCTAGGTCCTTTGTATTCATATGAATTTTGGAATCAGTTTATCAGTGTCTATAAAACATCCTGCTATGAGGCCAGACTGATAATGCAATAGGTAGAGTGTTTGCCTTGCATTCAACCAACCGGGTTCCATCCCCAGCACCCTATGTGGTTCCCCGAGCCTCATCAGGAGTGATCCCTGAGCACAGAGGCAGCAGTAGACCTTTAGAACTGCTGGTTGTGACCCCAAAACAAAACCGAAAACTAGCCTGTTGGTTTTACAATTGGGATCTCACGAATCTACACACCATTTTGGTTACAGTTAATAGTTTTGAGTTTTCTACCTCATGAGTGAACAAAATAGAATCCTTTTTATTAAATCTTTTTTGAATATCTCAGAGCAATATCATGGCATTTTAGGGTACAGATCTGAGGGCCTTTGGTCAGAAAATTATTTCATGTTTTTGATGCTGTCACAGTGTTTTTTTCTTAAGAATTGGATCTTTACATTGTATTCATTTATCTTTAACTCTAAAATATTTGAGTTTATTATAATGTGACTGTTTTAAATATAGAAAAGGGTTTAATGCCAGGAGTCTGTAAAAGTTGCCTCTTTTTTTTAGTTCTGTTTCCTATTGACATGGAATAGAGTAAGTAGTTTGGGTGGAAAAGTTTCATCCAAATGGCTAAGCATTTCAAGTTCTCATTGATGGTTATTCCTTCCCAACTACAAAGAAAACATGCTCTGCTCTCTAACTTTCTAATTAGGAAACTCATGAAATATATATATATTCCAGTTGGAATTTTGAAGCCAAATTCTACTTTTCTGGTGCATAAAAACATTTCCAGCTTTCTGCTACAATCTGGGAAGGTGCTTACTAATTATTTGTTTGGAAGGAATGAAGAGTTAGCATATGGGGCACAGAGACTCCCGAGGAAGATGCTTTCCACGGCTGAAGGAGTCAGGCTCTTTCATCTGGGCCCTGTCTGCATTCTGTAATGTTCCTCAATGTATTTGTACTCACTACTTTGTATTTATTTCAAAGGATTTGACAGATGCTTAAATGTGGATGGGAAAGAGTCAGTAGAGATGGATCGGTGAAAGTTAAGAATGAGAAAACACAGTCATCGTTTCAGAGTGTTCCCTGAGTAATCGGGAGTGAACGAAATCCGGGGCTCAGATAGGGGAGCTATGCCTGCTCTTGAAGTTGGAAGAGGAGCTTATAGATGGAGCAGAGCTTATAGGTCTGATGCTAATGCCGAGGGTGTCTGTTGTTGAGGCTGGAATAAGGAAGAACAGGAAAACTTGGAAGGTGGGGGTAAATAAAGAGAGTCTAATTTTGGGCAGAATGTAGTCTGGATCAGTATTTCTCAACTGTAGGCCATATGATCCCCAGTGGGCTCCTAGGATATTCCAAGGGGACCGTAAATGGAAATTGTGTCAGAGTGGGGAAAGGAGGAGACAATATGAGAAGGAGGCCAACAAGTATGTCAGGGAGATCACAGATAATAAACAAGGTCTGATTGAAAAAAGAGACACTGGTCTAGATAGTCTTCTATTAATGAGGTGCTCAGGCCTGACTTTTCTGGCTTTGTGCTCAGGCATCACTCCTGGCGGGGCTTGAGGTACCATATGTGGTACGGGGGATCAAACCAATGTTAACTCTGTAACAAGGCAAGTATCTAAACCTCTTGAACTATTTCTCTGACCTCCTGAGAGGTATTTTTTAGGCTAGAAAATTGTTCTTGCTTTCTTTCTCCACACATTTCAGTCTTCAAACAACCCCCCATACAACTTTGCAAAATTCTTCCCAGTACCACTGAGGGTCCAATGTTTATGCATGAAACAAAAGCCTCTGTGATGTACGTATGTACGTGTGCATATGTGTGTGTGGGGTGGGGGTTGGACCACACCTGGCAGCTGTCAGGGGCTATTTCTAATTCTGTCCTCAGGGATCAATCCTGGACATGCTTGGAGGTACCCTGAGCAATAGATGGTACCAGGGATCAAACCAGGGTTAGCAGGATGCCAGGGAAGCACATTTATCCCTGTACTATGTTTCCAGCCAAAACTCTCACTTTTTAATTTACTTTAGTGAAACAAGATCATTTTTATTGAATAAAAATTTAGTGATGAAGGGAGAGAAAAAGACGTTCATATTCAAGTAAAAACACATGCTTTTTCAGAATGAGCAAAGAGACATAGAGAACAAGTGTGAGACATGTTTCAAGGAAGAACACAGGCTTTAAGAGCAAGCCCTAACCTCATATTTTAAGAAAGAAATCTCCATATGAATATGAGTATTGTGATCATTTTTATGATTTCCAGTTAAGTTGTAAAATAAGTATTAAAAGTATTGGGATATTTTGTTAATATTTTCCCCACCCCTATTTTGTTAATATTTTAAGCACAAACCCATACAATAATTCCATTAGGACTTTAATATTTAGCACTTTGAAAATACAAAGATGAGAAATAGCTTTTTTATTTACTCTATCCTCCCAAGGGCAAGTTGTTGGTAACCACTGTTGTTAAACATAAATTTAATCTCTTCTGTGATGCAAGTTATTTTACATTTTCATATCTCTACATAAAAATGCATATAAAATTTATGGCACCTTATAATTATAATTGGAAGCATATTCCCTATTATAAAATACATTATTAGGGGTCATAGAGACAGTAAAGATGGTAAGGCACTCGCTTTGCACACAGCCGACTCTGGTTCAATCCCCAGCACCCCACGTGGTACCTGAGCATCCAGGAGTGACTCCCTGAGCACAGAGTGAGAAATACCCTCTTCAGGAGGGAAACTCGGGACATTGGTAGTAGGAAATGTACACTGGTGAAGGTACAGGTGTTGCCACGCTGTATGATTGAAACCTAAACATGAACAACTTTGTAAATGAGTATCTTTTTTTAGTAAAGCAAATTAGTTTTATTGAAAGAAATTTAGAGAGATGTGAGGGGGGAGAGAAAGATTGAGAGAGATGGGTATTCAAGAGAGAACATGGTGTTCTCCAGAGCGGAGAAAGCAGAGGAGAGAACACAAACCTGGGGGTTAAAAAGAAAGGGGGGAGGGAGGTCTGGGGAGGATGTTTATATAGAGTTAGTACAAATTCCTTAGGTCTGACTTTTCTCAGAAGACAAAAGTTCCTAGGAAGGTGTTTGTCACAGGGCGTAACTGTGATTCAATAAAGATTCAGTAAAAGAAAGAAAAGAAGACGGAGGGAAAGAAGGAAAGAAGGAGGGAAGGAAGGAAGGAAAGAAGGAAGGAAGGAAGGGAGGGAGGGAGGGAGGGAGAAGGAAAGGAGGAAGGGAGGAAGGAGGGAAGAGGGAGGGAGGGAGGGAGGAGGAAGGAAGGAAGGAAGGAAGGAAGGAAGGAAGGAAGGAAGGAAGGAAGAGACTCTGTACCATCAAGTGTGGCCAGCTCCCCCACCACAATCAAGCAAAAGTGGTCTGAAAGATTATGACTAATGGCATCATAGAATCCAAAAAATAATCCTTTTGTATGTGCCTTTTTCCTTTCTTTTTATCTTTTCTTTTCTTTTTCTTGGGGGGAGGGGGGCTTGGGGGCCACACCCATCAATGTTGGAGGACCATGTAGTGCAAGGATAGAACCTGGGGCTCTTTCATGCATTCCCTCCTTGAGCCTTCTCCCCAGCCTACAGTAGGCTATTTTTCTCTTAACCCCTCAACACTAAGACTGAGAGGAGGAAAAAAGATTTGGTTAATTCGCTCTTTTTGAGAGACCTTTGGTTAACAGTGTGACCATACTCCAAGTGGGGAGGTGGCTCAAAGGACTGGAGCACATGCTTTGCATTTAGGGTCCCAGGCAGGGAACCCCAACTCCCACCTCAGACCCCAAGCCCCACCCAGACTACTAGGTCCAGAAGGTCACCAGTTCCCTTCCCCTCTAAAAGAAGTCAACAGATCCCCAAGTATTTACATTTTATTTTATTGGGTGAGGGTTTTTCAAGGAGTCCTCAAGAGTCTTCTCTGTTCTCAGCCCCATCACTGTAGCCACGACCAAGGAAAGGGAAGGAAAAGGAGGAGAAAAGGAAACCCAAGAACATAGGCCTTGGTTTCAGGGATGGAACCATGTCGACTGTGTGCAAAGTAAGCTCCTCAAGTGCTGTATCGCTCTGGCCTAATTTGTTTCCTTGATGGCAGTGCAGAGAATAATGTTTTGTAAAAATGCCCATCACTTCCCATCCATTTGAGGAGACGGGTAGACTGGTAAAGAACACCACCCTATTGAGGAGACTGCTTTGAGCCAGACATGACTTGCTTTTCTAATTGTTTGGTTGGGTCATGTGAACCTCCCTACATGCTTCTTTCCCCTGCAAACAGGCTTTGAGTCAGCTAGTGGTAAAAATAGCTCAACAACCTGCAATCATAAATGTGGAGCTATGGGAAGAGGGGAAAATCTTGAAGTGGGTGTTATTTTTCTCCCTCTGTGGCACCATATCGCAATGAAAATGCCAAGTGGAATTGCTTTGCTTCTCACCTCTGACCTGTCCACCTGGAGGTCAGCACTTTGTACAAACACCAGGGATCTGTGCTCACTTACCTTCTCATAACAAATCCTTCCTTTCACGCAGAAAGTTGAACTGTAACATTGCCCCAAGTAGTTCACGCTATGAACGCGACATTTATTTTAGAATTTGAGTCACAAGAGATGCTTCTGCAGACTCTAGGAGCCTATCAAAGTCATATAGCTTGCAAAAGCATCTAGCTTACAACCTGCACGTGCTGTAAGCATTGGACCACTAAGTTGATCCCAGGGCTGCTGAACTGACAATCTAAAGGGAAATTGAGTGCAACACAAGATGGAATCAAATTCTGATCTTCCTTCCTATTGTCTGTATTTTCAAAGACATTCAATAGTGCACACCATTGAGTCTCAATAAAATCTATTCTTCACTTTCTTTTACCTCATCTGCAGACTGTTGACATTTTCTTTTATTTCAACACCGATGTTTTTCTTTTACATTGGCGATTTTAGCACTGATGTTGTAATTGCTTATCACACAGCTGGCCCTGTTATGATGTTCTTGTGAATGTCCCTTCATTTTCCTGATGATCCTGGAATCCAATCTACAATCCATTTAAAACAAAACATTCATGGGCCATTTTGTGCTATGGCTCTTTTGGAGTTCCATTTCAGCTTCATTAATATTGATGCTGTCTGTCTCCTTGCTTATTTCAGAAGATTCTTTGAACTTAATCTTCAGAATTGGCTGTGATTTGTTGCTGTTTTGTGCATCAGCCCCAGTACAGCTTGCCTCTCATTAATTTTGTTTTCCTTTATTTTTACGTGTGGGCTATGAATGTTCTCCTACTTGTACTACTGGTGTGTGTCGGGTCTCTTATGGAATCCTGGTTTTGCTTCTGCATTTCACTGTGATTTTCCATCATTAGGGACCTCTTGAATAAAATGTAGCCCTTGTTTCTGACAGAGTCCATGTTCCTTTTCTTTTGTTCTGTGTGATTTTCCATCATTATGGTTCTTAGATTTCTTGAATAATGATATATACCATGAACAAATGAGCAGAAAAGTAATGGCTTCATCGGTGTTTTCTAAGATATATCTGCCAGCTTTGGGAGCACAGAGCCAGAGCAGAATCTGTACTGTGTAAGTAAAAGAAATTTTTGCCTGGATTTTATGGATTGTTGGTGGGAATGTTGTGGTGCCTCAGTGGTTCACATTCTTGCTTACAGCATCTGCTCAGTTTAGGAGGCCACTAGTAAGGCAGACAGATACATTGCCACATTTGACTTTTTTTCTAGAGCATTTTTCACAGGTAGTCCATGTTTCCTTGACCAGTAACACTAAGTTGAAAATTGTACTCATTGCAAAATAGAGGTAGTTAATACAAACTTTACATACTTGAGATAGTTTGTCTGCTGGGATGAGTAATTTTATTAACCACTTCTGAATAAAATAACTGTATACTTCTACTTATAACAATAAGAGAAAGTAATAAAAGGGAAAATGAAGAAATGAGAGATGAAAATATTTATTGTTCAATCATTGCCATAGATGTGTAGAGAAATAATTATTAAAATAACATGTACCTCTACTGTTCACTATTGGTTAAAAACTATGCTTGCTTCATTGAGATAATGTTTACTAACAACTGGGACAGAGAGATAATATAGCAGATTAGGTACTCGCCTTGCACACAGACAATCCTGGGTCAGTTCCTGGTACCACATATTGTTCCCTGAGCACTGAAAGGGGTTACGCCTGAACACAGAGCCAGGAAAAGCCTTTGAGTACTGCTGAGTGTGACCCAAACCCCCCAGCTAGAGTAATTTTCCTAGAGCAATTTTCACAGGTAGTCCATGTTTCCTTGACCAATAATGCTAAATTGAAAATACTTAAATAATATGTTCTGTAAGTATATAGTAAGACTGCAAACAATGCAAACAATAATGACTAAAAAGACACACACACACACACACACACACACACACATATATATATATAGAGAGAGAGAGAGAGGAAGAAGGGAAATTGGAGACATCAGTGGTGGGAAACGTACATTAGTGAAGGGAACAGTGTTGGAACACTGTATGACTGAAACTCTATCATGGACAATTTTGTAACTGTTTATCTCATGGTTATTTAATTAAATAAATAATAAATTTTTAAAAAGAATTTTTTAAATACAACCAATATTTTTTTTAATCACTGAATTATATAAAGGGGCCAGTTTTGCGATTTTCTTCCTTGATTTTTTTTTATTGTTGGTTTTTTGGCTTGGGGGCCACACTCTAGTGTGCTTGGGAGTGACTCCCAGTGGTGCTCTGGGGACCATGAAGTGCTGGGGATTGAACAGGACCTCCTGCGTAAAAAGAATGCACTCCAGCCTGTTGAGCTCTCTCTCCAGCACTCTTTGATTTCTTTTAAAATTCTGTATGAGTTTTCTTTTTTTCAAAGAGAAAAAGATTTTTATCAAGTAGAGTTTTATGAGAACTGAAATATTCCATCGATGTTAATTATATATAGACTTTTAACTTATGTTGAGTAGAGATGATTTTTTAAATCTGAACATTTTTAACAGAATTGACAGAATGTAAGTCAGTATTTGAAGGCTATATTTACACTGTCCCCTGGTAATAATACTGAAAAAAATAAATTTGCAAACATCTTAAAGTTGGAAATTACATTTTTGACACTATTATCAGGATATTTTTTATTATTTATTTTTTAGTTTTTGCTTTTTGGGTCACACCCGGCGATGCACAGGGTTTACTCCTGGCTCTGCACCCAGGAGTTACTCCTGGTGGTGCTCAGGGGACCATATGGGATGCTGGGAATCGAACCTGGGTCAGCCACGTGCAAGGCAAATGCCCTACCCACTGTGCTGTCACTCAGCCCCAGAATATTTTTATATGTGGATGTTCATCTTTAACCTACAGGATTCATTAATTTGGTTCATTTTTTAACCTACTTTTCAAGTACCATATTAAATTAATAGTTATGCTTAATAAATTTAAGTATTGTTATAGACAATGACCCATCTACAGAATACTGAACTCCAATATTGCACAAAGCAAGAAAACCTGGGTAAAGAAAACTTCACTTCCTAACCAAGAACATAGTACTGCTACAGCGATGCATTAAATATTGATATATGTTTTAGTTAAAACAAAAACAAAGCCCTCCACCTTCTGATCAGATATGAACAAAGATGCTACCCAAAGCAATCATGCTCATAACTCATTTTTTGAGAATTAGTAGCTTTAAATTATGTTCTAAATCAAACCTAAGAAATCAGAATGGGGCAAATGCTCTCAGTTCACGGTCATCCTTTGAAGTCTTCAGGAATGCCGCCGATTCAATGCTACATTCCTCTCTGCATCTAACAGCCAGGACCATCAAATTAACAGAGCAATTTCTGGTGAGCAGCTGAATTCTAGGGTTACCATCTGGGCTTGTGGCTCTTGGCACAGGTGACAGATTCCTGATGGACATGCGTCTGAGAATCCTCACTGTTTGCTTTCTCTCACAGCCTCTCCTTTCCCATGCCCCATCACTGAGTTGAGAGCCTGAAAGTGAAAGCAATTGAGGACAATTCACTTTCCTGGCCTGGGTATGCGTCACCTCAAACCCACTTTATAACTTGTATATCACCTTCTGGACAATGCAGATTGGTTCCTTGAGGAAACAATGCATGGAGAGAGTCTGAACACTGTCGTGATTTATATAATGCTGGTTCTTTCATCTACCACCAAATAGACTGCAGAAGGCCAGCAACAAATTGCCATCCTGAGCAATACTTCAAAGGGAAGAGGAGAGTTGGGTGCAACTTCCAAAAATTTGGCCAAATTAATTCGTAGTATTCACCCATCATCAAATGGATCTTCTGGAATTGCATGCCTCCTGGATACAATCTTTGTGACAGCAGAAATTGGGAATGTGCAGGGAGCAATATATTTTCATTATTCCTTGAAAGAAAGGGCCTGCTGAGATAGAAAGGGCTGTGGAACAGCTGTTTTCTCCCCACGTTTACACATAAAAGAAGTCTATATGTAAAACACCTGTAGGGCATGGCTGTGAGAAGATGTTTACTCTAAGTCCACTGACCAGCCTATTGCTTATCCCATCAGGAACCCCAGCACACATCTATAAGAAAGGGAAAACTACCGTTTGTAGATCTGGAGTCTGAGCATCACTGAACACATTGGATATCTCTGCAAACTTTGTCTCATTTTCCTTTGATGTTACCCAGGGAAGAGTAAATTAATTGTCTCCAACCAAGAGAATGAAGTTGGGCTGGGCTGAAAATAGGTTCAGGTTGGCACATCCTGTTCTTTGTAAATATTTCTGGGGCACCAAAAGGAAAAATAATTTTGTAACTGCTTATGATTTTTAAGATGAAGTATAGATCACTTTACTGGGACCAAGTGGGACCTGCCTCGTCATAGTAACTGAAGCATCTATTGCCAAAGGAGAAAAGGATAAGCCATTCCCCTACCACCACCACCCCAAGGACACAGAGGTACCTTGTTTTGATCCTTCCTTCTGCAACAGTAAGAAGCAAATAAGCAAATATTTGTACGTTTTGAGCAGAGGACCATGTCACTCATTGATGAGGAACAAAGAGAAAAAATGCAGGCCTGGGATGACAATGACCCTGCCAACTGATGTGCCTGGGTTAATCATGCATTGAGGTCAGTCAAAGAGTTCCCCACAGGCAGAGTTATCTGCTTCACATGGGAGAGGACTAGATTTGAGTGAGCACCACCTAGTACCATGAGCACTGCCAGGAATGATACCCAAGCATAAAGCCATGAGTAGTCCCTGAGCACCACTGGGTGTGAGTCTCCCCAAAAAACACCCTAAAAATTTAACAAATATTTAAGAGTACATCACCTCCTCTCTGGAGAAGGAGGCATATTTCCCTTCCCACTGGTAAAATGTGCAAAAAACAACTCTCAGAACTAGCTGGCTTTATCTAGAACAGCCCCACTTTGAGTCCTGCTTCTGACCAGCCCAAGTTGAAGACTTGGTGAAAGTGTCCAACTGTGCACCTGAGTAAGACCTGGGTAGACTGCAATCCTGCAAAGGAACCAATTCTCTTTTTCTCCATCTCGTCAGATACCACCGCTGGTTCTTACCACGTGACTGAGGTCCACCAGTTCCCTCAGAGTTGCCTTTTGAATCTGCTTTTCCTATGTGCCTTCTTTCCCATGAACCCTCTTGAGGGAGAAGGGATGAGGAACTCCTGCCTCTGCTTTTCAAATTCTTCAGAAGAATCCTTGTGTGGATTAACTGGTCATTTTTTTTTTATATTGGAAGCTAGAACTTTACCTTGGGCCCTTTTTCTCAATCCCTCTCGGGTTTGTAAAATCTTTTCACAGGGAATGGGAATAATAAAGGCTTTTCAGAAACATTTTCTTCAGCAATTCTCTTCATCTGAGTTTTCCTAGCATGTGCTCCATCTCATATCAGTCTCCTGCCAGGGGCAAGCAGAAGAACTTCTGACTTTTCAAGTTCAAAGTTGATGCTCCTCTGTTGAATCATCTGGCACAGTTGCTGTTTTTTTTTTTTTTTATCTTTTGGAAACCTCAAACTCTCCACTAGTAGGCCTGGAAAGATGAGAGGCACATCCTCAGCTCAGTGAATAATTTTACCTTTACTCTCTCCCTCAGGTCTTCTCAGCACCCACATACTTTTTGATGGCTGCTGTCATCCAATCATGACAACAGTTTTCTCTGTAAAGGGAAGGGGTGGGGTGAATGGTGTTTTTTGGGGGGGGGGTTAGAATTTTCTGTTGTTGGTGGTTTTTATTTTGGGGCCACACCCAACAAGGTTCAGGGCTTATTCCTTCACTCAGGAATTCCTTCTGTCAGTGCTCAGGGAACTATATGGGAAGCCAGGTATCAAATCCAGGCAGGTGCCCTATCTACTGTATTATCTCTCTAGGCCTAATATTTAGTTTACAATTTTTTAAAAATGCTATTTATAAAGTTATTGATGGTTGAATTTTAGGCATACAATATTTCACCACCGATTTTACCACCAGTGTCAACTTCCCTCCACCATACTCCCTACCCGCCACCTGCCATCTTGACAGACATTACAAAGTTTGGTGGCTGCAGCTTAGAGTTCATGTTTTCAGTGTTGTTGAGTCTGTGTTCTGGATATACAGCTATACCAGAATGGTGATTCTTTTACAAGTTTTAATAAAGAAATTAAGCAGAGGTCCAAACAAAAAAAAAGACAAAAAAAAGTGTTGTTGTGCATTTCAACCATTCCAGTATTCCCTCTGCCACAATTGTGAGGGATCTGAGTAGATGTATCTTGGATCTTGAATTGAGCTCACATTGAGCAGAACCCCAGCGGGCATATTCCATGAGTGAGACATAAACCTCAGTCATTGGGATTAGTGCCTATTTCTTATTGCAACACCAGTCAGCAAAGACTCACTCACACATAATAGCACACATATTAGCAGAGAAACTTTTTGTTGACAGTGTTTTGTCAACTATGTGATACACATATTCTTAAAGACGTGCCCCCAGAACATATAGTAGATAAAGATACACCACACAGGGATGGAGCGATAGTACAGTGGGTAGGGCATTTGCCTTGCATTCGGCCAACCATGGTCCCCCGAGCATAGCCAGGAGTAATTCCTGAGTGCAAAGCCAGGAGTAACCCTTGTGAATCACCAGGTGTGACCCAAAAAGCAAAAATAAATAAATAAATAAATAAATAAAAAGACACACCACACAGAACCAGGGATGTGGCTCAGCACATATCTCACATGTGCAAGGCCTGGATTCAATTCCCAACACTGAAAAACAAAAATAAACCTCACGAAGTCACATAATTTATGCGAATCTGACCTTCTGCCAAAGTCTTTTTCACTTATTGAATAGATTGATAACAGGTTGTAAAGCATGATATTTCCAACTTCTCTATATTCCTTAAGATTATTTCATTATAGTCAGCCAAATTTAAAACTACTGTCAGTCCTGGAGACTGATAGCACATTTGCCTTGCAAGTAGCTGACCCGGTTCGATCCCTAGCATTCCGTATGGTTCCCCAAGCACTGCCAGGAGTGGTCCCTGAGTGCAGAGCCAGGAGTAATCCTTGAACATCACCAGGTATGACCCAAAAAGCAAAATAAATAAATAAATAACCAAAATACAACCTATTCTCTGTCTAACATGTCTCTTTAAATAAAAACCATGTGTTAATTTATAAGGGGATCCTCATTTTGGGGCAAGACAATACTAATTACTGGTGTAGGATGTGAAATTAATTTGCCTTTTTTTGTTTAAATGAACAATTCGGTTGCTCTCTAAGAGGTCCAATGGTATCTAAAGCAAAATCAGAGCACAAAAATTCAAGGCTCTGTGTTTTATACCGCCATGTCCTTCTGACTCAAGGAAGGCCAGTCTGCTGGCCAATTACCTGTTCCCCAATCTCAGTCTACCCAAGGGCAGGCCGACCTGAAAATTACTACCTCTAGTAACTGCCTGGGAGCCCAGGGGAGGGGATGTTCAGAGCAACAATCTATTTTAGATTCGGGTGCTTCAGGTACTGTGTGTTTACCAGAAACTGTGCTGGGGGCCTACTCTCAGCTCTGTGGGATTTTTCCTGGCACTGCTTGAGGTGCCATAAGGTATTTGAATCAAACCTGGGACTCCCACAAACAAAGCCTATGCTCCAGCCCACTGAGCCATCTCTCTAATGCATCAATAACTTACATCACCCTTGAGGAAATCCACACTGAATCCTGTACAAATTAGCCTATAGCACCATTCTTTTCCTTTTCTTTTAATAAGAAAATCTTGAACTTGGCTTGCAGAATGAATCCATGACTTACGAGGGAGACAAACAAAACAAGTGCCAACCTTAGAAGCGTGAGACTATGTACTTAGTCACCAATATCTGCCATATGCATGAGGGTGCCTGCACACACCAAACATGATCCTGGCAGCCTCTGCTGTCTGGGATTCCCAGAGCAGCCATAGAGCCTGTGATCTCCTGAATACATCAGTCAGGTGTGGACACACACCACAGCTAAAGTTGTTTGTGGGCTGGGGCAAGCACCACCACTAAAAGATATAGCCAGGAATGTGACCATGAGTACACAAGTGTGTGAGCTCTACAGCAATGCTCAGTGAGCGCTAATGCCTAATGAGTGCTACCACCTGCATGTGCAAATGCACCACAATGAACAGTAGGTGGCCAGCTGAAGCACATGCTTTGCATGCAGGGGCACCGTATTTGATTCCCAGGATCACAGATTGCCTGAGAACTGTTGAGATGGATTTCTGTCTACCACGTTGGGAGTAGGTGTAGCCCCAGGCCAAAACCTTCAAGTTCTCATCACTTGAAAGAAAATATAAGTGGTAGTGGATACTAACTAAATTTATTGATTTGGGTCCCGACCTCCTGTGTCTCTCCTTAATAGATTCTATCTCTCCTCTAAATCTCAGCACTGCTGACATTGCAGGCTGGATAGTTTTTTGCTATGAAAGTTATGCTATACTTTGTAGGGTTAGCAGCAATCTAGGAGTCCACTGCTATATGCCAAGTGCATCTGCACCCCAAGTTATGGGAAGCAAACTCTGCAGACATTGCCAAGTGCCACCTGGAGGCTGAGGGAGTAGGAGACTCCTCTCTTGGTTTTGAAACAGAGATGGTACTTTTACTGTTTCCATTTCAATGGCCTTATCTTCTAATTCGACTCTGTGTGCCATTTTTTTTTTCAGTTTCTTTCATTTGGGGAGGAGTGCTGCCTGGTTGGGTCAGGGAGAGAGTCCCACGGCTCCCATATGCAAAGCATGCACTCATGCACTCCAGCGCTTTGAGCCATTTCCCCAAGCCAGATTGGCCAGTTTCTATTGATTGGTGTTTTCTTTGCGGGGGAGGGGATCACACCAGGTGATGCACAAGGATTTCTCCTGGCTCTGCACTCAGGAATTACTCCTGGCTGGGCTTGGAGCACCATATGGGATGCTGAGAAACAAACCTGGATCAGCTGCATGCAAGGCAAACACCCTACCCACTGTGCTGTCACTCCAGCCCTGATTGGTGTTTGTTCTTACAATTGTCCTGCTTTTTCACATGACCTCTAGTTGTCGCCTGTAGTTTTGTTTATGCTAGACATTGTGAGTTTTACTGTGCTGGTTGATAGGTGTTATAACAAAAAGTTTAATCATGTTGAGTTTTTTTAATTAGGACCAGAATGGCCTAATTCAGTTATAATATTTGCCTCATTATTAAGGCAACACCTTTCTGAGTACCCTTTACCCCATGAATTATGAGGGTTTTCAGTCTAACTGGTGGGAACTGGCATATTACTGACCTTGTGTGAGCTCAGTGTGGTTGTTCTTTTTGTATAGTTTCTTTGTGCACATGTGTTGATAAGAACTCAGCTGAATACTTGAGTAGGAAACTTGAGATAGTATGGGTACCCTCTCTGTCTCTGCAATCTCTGTACAAAGCCTTTGGTTAGAGGTGCAGACAGCTTTTGCATTTACTGAAACTAAATAGTATAGCATTCAGCCTCTCTCACTGGTCTTGATATCAGAAGGGCTTGGTTTAAAGCTTCTCTCTCACTATATACCATGATCTCTTATTCATACTGTTTAACCTTCCTGAGCCTCGGTTAACACATCTATAAAATAGGTAAAGGTAAAGGTAAAGGCCCTCCCGTTGTTCATCGATTTGCTCGAGCGGGCCCAGTAACGTCTCCATTGGAGACTTTGTTGTTACTGTGTTTGGCATATCGAATACGTCACGGGGAGCTTGCCAGGCTCTGCCGTGCGGGCGAGATATTCTCAGTAGCTTGCCGGGCTCTCCGAGAGGGGCAGAGGAATCGGACTCGGGTCGGCCATGTTGGCTGCGCCCTACCGCTGTGCTATAATGATATTTCACGTAGTGGTTGGAAGAATTAAATGAGGTACTACGTATGTCTCAAACATTGAAATGCACAATTATTATTGGACGTGGGCAAGCTTTGGAAAACACAGAAAAATAACATCTGTGCTATTTCTGTAACCTTCCAAATAAAGTCCTAGCTATGCATATTGCCAGTCTGCCTGGCTTCCAGTTTCTCTTGAGCATTTTCTCCTCTTACATGTATGCCTTTTGAAGGCTCTATGTTTGCTTAGCTGGGGATCCTCCACAGGGAAACTTCATTAAAGGACCCAAGCAGATGCTCATCTTTATTATGGCAGTGGGATTGCCTAGTGATCCAAGTGCTTCTCTTCCCACTCTGCAGTCTCTATGATATGACTTAGTAACATCTCCCATCTAGAGGCAAATCTATTTCTCCTAATTTTGAGTCCCTGTCAGTCTAGTTACTTGCTTAAACAGAAGAATGCAGCAGAAGGGTATCTGTCAGTTCTGAGCTGAGATCTGCTCTTTTGGAACCCCACCTCTAGGTACGGGATAACTTGCTGGAGGATGAAAGCACACAAATGAGCTACCTCATCCATGGTCACCGTGATCCAGCCAGTCCCCAACTGATCATAGACTCACACGAGCTTATTTGAAATCAACTGTGTGGCTCAAGCCTGCAGAATTTTCTAACTCACCTATGAGTTTAAGAGCAAAAATATATATTTAGGGGCCAGAGAGATACTACAGAAGGCAGAGAAACTGCCTTGCATGCAGCCCACCTGGGTTTGACCCCCAGCAACTCATATGGTCCCCTGAGCTCAACCAGGAGTGATCCCTATGTACAGAGTCAGGAATAAACTCTGAGCACTGCCAGGTGTGACCCAAATACAATACAAACACATATATGTGTGTATGTATATATGTGTGTTTGTATACACACACATATATAATGACTGGTACTGCTCTCATTCGCCTGGTTTATGTTGAATGCTTCAGAGTGTTTGTATGCTTCAAAGTAGCTTGATATCGTGGTGCTGACTTAGTTCGTTTGTACCAGAGAGTTGTTGAAATAATTGATTCAGAAACATACTGAAAGAGAGAATTTTCCAGGAAAGAATTGGACCAAATTCTTAGTTCTTGACTACAAACATTATGAGGCAGTATTGTGAGAACTTTTAGAGATTGTAAGGAGCTGTTGTTCCATCTACAGACCAATTCTCATAATAGGGATAATTAGAACCAAAACGTATACAGGACAAAAGAATTTTTGAGTCCCCACTGGCTAGCCTACTGTTAATAGAGCAAAATCTGAGGACTGCAAGAGAAAGCACTGTTCCTGGAATCAAGGCAAGAAGCAATGCTGATTAAATCGTGGCACATTTCCCCCAGGAGGCTGAAAAGGGTGTAACATTCTCTCTGGGTCTCCAGTACTTCTCTTATAATTTTAAGACTAACTATGCCTGGGCAGGAGTGATAAGACAGGGGGGAGGGTGTTTGCCTTGCACATGGCAGACTGAGTTTGATCCTCGGCATTCCATATGGTCCTCCAAGCACTGCCAGGAATAATTCCTGAGTGCAGAGTCAGGAATAATAATAAGCATCACTGGATGTGACTCAAAAAGACTATGCCTGGAGTTGGAGAGACAGTACAGGGGCTAAGAGGTTGAATTTACACACTGTTGACCTCAGCTTATCCCTGACACAACTATATAGTCCCTTGAGCACTGCCAGGAGTGATTCCTAAGCATAATCAGGAATAAGCCCTGAGCACAGCTCAGTGTGACCCAGAAAAAAAATTGATTATTCTTTTGTCACTGAAACTCTGTCACCATGTGTCATTTTATATTGACTTATTTTAGTTTTGGATCCAATGTGACTGTGCTTCGGGCTTACTCCTGTCTCTGTGCTTAGAGATCATTCATAGTGGGACCACATGAGGATTGAACCAAATTGGCTATGTGCAAGGCAGGGATCTTATTCACTATTCTAGCTCTCCAGTATCCCCTGTATCACTTAAAACTAGTTTTTTAATTACTCTGGATCTCAGTTTCTAAGGTCTCTTCTATCATAATTCAAGGTCAAATATAATTTCCCCTGATGCTTTTTATTCTCTCATTAAACATTTATTTCATATTTATCGTGTGCCAGACATCTTACTAGTTACTGAAGATGCAGCAGTGAATATGGGGCCTGTCCTCTTCTGTCTCATTAATAATGCTTGTGACGGTCAGCGAGATGGCCCAGTGGGCTGGAGTTCATGTTTTGCAGGTGGGAGGACTGGGTTTGATACTGGCCCTGCATTACCCCTTGAGCACAACCTGGAGTTACCCTCAGGCAAGGAGCAGGGAGTAGCTCCTGAACATTACCAGATATGATTCACAAATAAAACACACACACACACACACACACACACACACACACACACACACATACACACACACCAATAGCAAGCCCATCATCAACAATAATTGTTACTACAGTAGAGGGTCCAGAACAAATTCACGGATATCTTCATATAGACCCTGTAAAGGATTTATGAATCTTTCCCTGGATTGTTCTTCACTAGTTAAGACAAGTATTATCATCTGCATTGTACATAAGAAACTGAGACTCAGGGCCCAGAGAGGTTAGACGAACTAAGTGATTGTCTTGCATGTGACTGACCTTGTTTGGTCCCCAGCACCCCATGTGGTCTCTTAAGAACTTCCAGGAGTGACCCCTGGGCACAGAACTGGAAGTAGTGTCTGAGCACTGCTAGGAGTGGCCTAACCTCATGCCACCCCACTCTAAACAAAGAGAGAGAGAGAGAGAGAGAGAGAGAGAGAGAGAGAGAGAGATAAGAAAGAAACCAAGACTCAGAAATGTTAGCAAAGTTTGCCAAGATCACAAGGGACTCTTGTGATCTATTAGGAATCGGAATGTACAAATGGACCCCACAACCTGATGTTCAAAACCACAATCAAGTGTAGGTCTAATCCCTGGTCATCACAACACATCAACAATGGGAAGGGAGGGTGGAATTAAGGAAGGGCAGTCAGATCCCTGATGATCAAGGAGATACCACGTCAGTTTAGAATTTAACATCTATTTTCTAAGGTTCAAGCCATGGTATTTATCTTGGTTTCTGGTTGTTTGGAGACATGCAGCCAAAGGAACTCTAATCCACAGTCCCATATTCTTCTTCTCCCAGTCCTTCCTTATGGTGACTAGACACACAGGAGAATGGGTTCATTATGGCTAATGCCTCCTCACCAATTTAAAACTAATATCCTTCCATTCATCTCAATGTTTTCAAATAACAAATGTTCAAAATTCTTCTTTCTTGGGTCTATCTTTTCCATAGAGTCATCTTTCCTGCTTTCTTTATTGATAAGCTATC
The DNA here is from genome assembly GCF_029834395.1 of Sorex fumeus. Classification (NCBI taxonomy): domain Eukaryota; kingdom Metazoa; phylum Chordata; class Mammalia; order Eulipotyphla; family Soricidae; genus Sorex; species Sorex fumeus. Next base: position 27,204,817 of record NW_026606066.1, read on the forward strand.
CAAATCTACTAAGTGACTCATTCTTTTGTTCGAAAAGCTTGCAGAAAAGACATAGAAATGAGTGGGAAAGGATTGAACTCTTGAGTGAAGAACAAGCCTTGGATACCGAAATCAAATGCAGCCCTGTGACCTATCTCAGATCTCCAAGAACACATCTCTGGCTTCAAGCAAGGCTGGGCGAGTTACAGTGAGCTGTCACAACTGATGCAGTCACTACTAGGAGATCACAGTATATGTACAGAAGTTCAAATATTGTCAACAGTTCTACATTTAAAAGGTTTCTTATGTAATTTTACAGCTGGTAAATCAACCCCTGATGACATAGTGAAATAGGACCAGGATATTAAAGCATTTAAACATGGGTTTTTAATTTGTTAACCAAACATTAGGACATTTCCTCCATCTCTTTTCATATTAAAAAAACAAAAGAAACTTAGTAACAAAGAGTATTAAGGTTTCTTTCAAAGAAGCAGACTGACTTCTAATATTCTAACCTTTGGGGTTATATAACCAAATAGAAACTAATAAAAAAAGAATGTACAAATGAGAGTATTTTTTCTATTATCAATAATTCTCTATTACACAGCAATTTTATAAAATTTTAAAGAAATCATCAAAGGATTGATCAGTCTCCTTATTGCCATGTCTTGAGTCAAAAGAGGAACTCCTATAACTATTATTGAACTTCAGACTTGCTGTTATGCGTTTGCTGATGAGAAGTTTAAAGAACTGCAATGTACTCTTCTCTCAAATAAAATCTTTTATGAATTCTGGGACAAAAGCAAAACACAATGATTATGTACTGGGGCTAGCGTGGTAGCTCAAAGGGCTGGAGCAGAGTTTGCATGTGGGAGACCGAGTTGAATTCCAACACTGTAAGCTGAGCATCACTGGCAGTGCCCCACCTCATGGATTAACTATGAGGGCAAACTATTAAACAAAATACTGCACACATTTTATGCTTCGAAGAAATTAGTGGAAAATAATTCCAAATTAAGAAGGTGAGGCTAGGGTCAGGGTACTTCAGTGACTTGCCTTACAGGCATGAGGCCATGAGGCCACAGATTCAATGTCTTCTATGCCTGTGAATCCCTGTGTCTCTGCTGTGTGGGGTCCCCAGTACCACAGCAAAGTGTGTGCCACAAAAATGGGGCCACATATGCAAACCCCACAACTGTGTCACCGCTGGTCTTTGCAGCAAGAACAGTAACAACATCTGGAGAAGGAAGAGGTACTAGCTCTGTTCACTTAGTTGTCGTTTGCTTTTTATTTGAGGGTGCTGCCCCCAGAAGTGCTGGGGGTCACTAGATCTACTCCTAGCACTGCTAGGAGCCATCTGATGCTGGGGATCAAACCTGGAGCAGGAGTTTTATGCCAGGTGTGTACTCTAGCCCTTTGAGCCATCTCCCAGGTCACCAGGGAGCACGCTTTTTAGAAAATGAGGACCTGAGAGATAGTTCAGTGGCCAAAGCAGATGCCTTACTAACACAATGCCAAAGATTGCAGTCACAATAGCACCTATATGCATTGTGTTAGGTCCTGGGGGCTCTCTTATTTTGGACCCCTAGAACAACGGAGTATGAGACACCCAATGGGTACTGAAGCTGAAAATCATATGAGCACTGCAGCAGGAGTCTGTCCCTGGTGAGCAGGCAGGGTCAAAGTGCATAGCAGCCTCCATGAGCTCGGCAATCAGCAGGAACACAGGAGAAGAATGACATCCCTGCAAGAGAAGATTTCGGCACTGCCACTAAAACAGAGTGAATGCTGCTGGGTATGAAGTCGAGCAGGGAGCACCACACCGTAGGGGGTGTGAGGCCTCCAGTCATCGAAACAACCCGTGAGAAAGAAAGGGGGAAGCACAGTACCCATGCAGGCTGGGGAGATCCTACTGGAGTGAGAACGCAGGCCAGGGCTAAGCTCCAGCACTGCATGGTCCCCTGCACCTCACCTGGTGCAGCCCTGGAGGCTTCCAAGCACTGCTGGGGTGACTCTGTGACCCTCAGAACTGCCTGAGTAGAACCACATCCTTGAGTCCAAGCCTTGATCACCGGCTTTGGTTGGCCAACACTCACGGGGAATGGTCCCTAGGTCCCCTAAATCATAGAAAAATGAGACAACCAGAAATGCATAAGAGACCAAGAAATAAAGTCCCTGAGCTGGAGACAGAAGTATTTACTTTGCACATGTCAACCCAGATTGGATCCAAGGCACTCAGTATGGTCCTAGAGTCCCTCCTAGAGTGATCCCTGACCACCTCTCGGTGCTTAGCACACAAACAGAAGAAACCCCTAAGCACCACCAGCTGTGGCCCCCAAACCCAAAGATAAATAAATGTGAAATAAGGCTCTGACCTCCTTTTGCCTGTGAGAAGAGAATGAGACATGAAAAATGAGATTAATATCACATTACAAGCCTTTTCATTGGCTAAAACTCAGATCATCTGTACTTGGCTTTCCCTCAATAGCTATGTGCAAAAACAAGTTCATTTCATTTACCTTTATTTCTTTTTTTGTTTTGTTTTGCTTTTTATTTTATGAGCGATACCTGTGCTGATCCTCTGTGCTCAGGAATCACTCTTGATGGAGCTCGGGGCTTTATGAGGTACTGGGAATTAAACTCAGGTTGGCCACACTAAAAGCAAATATCTCCCCAACCCCTCATTTATCTTTTTAAATTTGTATTTCACCACCCGCCTCACCCTCCAATATACACACTACTGCCAGGGATCTAACCTAGGGCCTCACATAAATAAGATAATTCTATACATCTCACCACAAAATTTGTCATTGTTCTCTTGTTTCGTTTGTTAGGGTGGGGTTAAGGCACACCTGGTGGTGCTCAGGGGACTAGTCACAGCTTGTTGCTCAAGGTCAATCCTGGCAATCTTCAGGGTCCATGTGGTTTAGAGAACAGAATGCTTCAAACAGCTTCCTGACCCTGTATTTTTTATTTCAAAATTAAAAGTTCGTTAAAGAAAAAGGAAAAAAATAGGAAAACTAAACCTGACACTATCACAGTCTTCTGTAAAACTAGTAGTGAAGGTGTAAAACTAGCACTAAAATAGTTCATTCTAGTTTTCCTCAGCAAATTATCAAATTAACAAATGACTTCCTCATAGACATAATGTTATTCTTTATGATACCTGTAGTGGACCTCTATTTTCTTGTTTTCTAAAATCTAATATACCTTCTTCTGATAAAGAATTTCCTTTTAAAATTTCTTCAGGTTTAGATTTTTTTCTTTCTTTCTTTCTTTCTTTCTTTCTTTCTTTCTTTCTTTTTTCTTTCCTTCTTTCTCTTTCTCCCTTTCTCTCTCTCTTTTCTCTCTCTTTCTTTCTTTCTTTCTTTCTTTCTTTCTTTCTTTCTTTCTTTCTTTTTCTCTTGCTCTTGCTCTTTCTCTCTCCCTTCCTTTCACTCTTTCTTTCTTTCTTTCTTTCTTTCTTTCTTTCTTTCTTTCTTTCTCTTGTTGTTGTTGTTGTTGTTTCATTTTGAGTCATACCTGCAGTGCTCAAGGGACATATGCAGTGCTGGGGATCAAACTGGGGTTGACCACATGCAAGACAAGTGCTTCATCTCTGCACTATCTCTTCAAACCTTTGATGATTTAGGTCTTATGTAAGATAGGGAGTCACTCTATCCCTCAGCTCTGGGACTAGAAATCTAACCCAGGGACAGAGAGAGAGAATATTTGAGATACCTGCTTGCATGTTGTTGACCCCAATTCAATCTCAAGTACACTTGGGTCTCCTAAGCACAGAGCCAAGAGTAGCTCCTGAGTATTTCCAGGTGTGGCCCAAAAAATGGGAAAAAAGAAAAAAGAAAAGAAAAGAAAAAGATGTAGTAGCTAATGGGTGGCCAGTGAAGAAGTAGTAGATCAACTATAAAATTAAAAAATAAAAGAAGGAAATGTGCAACATGACTGAACCTTCATGTTCAGATTCATGAACTGATTGACTACATTAAATCAATCATAAACAAATTACTTTATAACTTCATTTACTTGTAGAATCTAAAATAGCTGTACTTGTTTGGGCTCTATCTCAATGAATTAGTGTGCATGCTTTGCAGGTGGGAGGTCCAGGTTCAATCCTGGCGCTTCAAAGTCCCCTGAGCATCTCTGGGAAGAACGCTCAACTCTGAGCCAGGAGCAGCCACAGGAATTACTCCAAGGGCTGGAGTGCTAGTACAGTGGGTAAGGTGCCTGACTTGCATATGACCAATCCAGGTTCGATCCCTGGAATTCTATATGGTCCCCAGAGCCTTCAAGGAGTAATTCCTAAGCACAGAGCCAGGAATTACTCTGAGCATAGCTGGTGTAAACAAACCCCCCAAAAAAGGGGGTGAAAGGAATCAATCCAAGAACACTGGAAGTACAATTTGAGCACTGCCAGGAGTGGTACAAAAACACAAAACAAAGTACTTAATTCATAGCATCAGAGTAGATTAAAGATGGGTGGATGCCAATGGGTAGGAGCTGGGGGAAATGGAAAGATGGTAGGCAAAGAATACAGACTTCCAATTAAAAGATAGGACCAGAGAAACAGTCACAGGTAGGGCGCTTGTCTTTGCGTGTAACCAACCTAGGTTCAATCCCTTACAGTCCATATAGCCCCTTGGGCACACCAGGAGTGATCCCTGAGTGCAGAACCAGGAGTAAACCCTGAGCACCACCAGGTGTACCCCAAAAACAAACAAGTAAATAAAAAAATATATGCTTGAAAGTTGCTAAGAGAGTAGCTCTTACCTCTTCTAACCACCATTACCACAACAATACAAATGATAATTGGGGACTGGAGAGATAGTACATGATCAGCCATTGTTCATTTCTGGCACTGCTTATGGTTCCCTGAGCTTTCATTGCCCGGAGTGACCCCTGGGCACAGAGCCAGGAGTAATTCCTGAGCACCACTGAGAATCTCTTCAAAATAACAGTAACAACAGCGACAACAGTGCATGCCTGGTCTGTGAGAGGCCAGAGTGGAATTCTATCTCTAGCACCGCACAAGTCCCTGAGTACCAGTGGTATAGCCCTGGAGGTCACTTATAGCAGCTGGCCCAACAGCACCAAACAGTCAGGTCTACACCTCAAGGTCTAAAAAATGAACCCCTATTCCTGCAGTCCTCAGTATCTCTGGAGAGTCCCTAAAAACAGGGCGGCTCATCTAGTTGGTACTGATATTTTCAAGTTGGACTATGAAAACATCTTTTTTGTTTGTTTGTTAGAGGTGAATTCACTGTAGAAAAGTTGCATTTTCTGGGGCTAGAGTGATGTTATAGGAGGTAAGAACTTGCCTTGCACACACCCAACCTCAGTTGGTTACTGGCACCACAAATGGACCCTGGAGTAGCCTCCTGAACACTGCTGGGTGTGGCCACCCCCTTAAAAAAAGAAAAGAACAAAAAGTTACAATTTTTAATGAATGGAGTTGATTTTATCCTCTTTTTTTGTTTTAGATCTCACCTTGACACAGAATGTTACTATTCATATAGAGATATTTTACACATAGAGAGAAATTTGTGGGCCGTGAGATAGCTCAATTGGACTTGTACACATATTTGCACGCAGGAGCCCTGGTTAATCCTTAAACTCTGAGCTGGGAGTAGCTCTCTATCACCTCCAGAGGTGGCCCCAAAACAAAAACACATTTTTTTAATTTTTTTTTATTTCCATAGGTAAAGATGAAAAGGTTAGAACTTTGAGGTATGTTGTGTTATTATATAGCAAAGGAGAACTTCCATATCAGAACTCTTTTTTACTTTCCTTTTGTAAAATGATGAAGTAAACTATCTCCTATGAGCTTCCTGAATATAGTTAGAAGCAACTTGCTCTCAGGAGAGAACCACCAGCACTTGTTGGATTTGCCCATGGAATAGCCCAAGACTTGAAAGCAATCTTCCTTGTATTCAAGAAAAAGGATATGTATATCGTTTTGTTTTGGTAAAGAAGAAGAACTTCAGCCTGTAGGAACATACCTCTGAGAGGAAGTTTATTCAAAAGCAAGTGGCTATTCACACAGATGCTTAGGAAAGTGAATGTTGGTCTCTTTTGACTCTTCTCTGCTCCTTTTTTGGAAAACAAGAGCATAAATTCTAGGATCCATAAAACTCCACGCAGTAGGCATCACCAGTCTCTCTTATATAACTTGCCAACCAGTATCATCACCACTGGCACCACGGCCCCCTTTGGCAATGGCACAGCTCCCAGGAATTTCCAGAAAGATTGTAGGTTCTAAAGCCTACTATTGGCTCTTCTACAAACCTTTTCCTCTTGCTAAGTATCTGGGGATTGACTTAATATTCTTCAACCAACCCACCTCCTTTTTAAAAAAATGAAACCTTCCCATTTGCTTTAGCGTTTTGTCCCACCTAGAATCTGCTCTGGTAGGTTGAGGCCCTTGGATGATATTGAATGATGAACGCCGACTCTGTTCTTATAGGTATTTGCTCCTTGGAGGTGGAAAAAAATAAAAGTTTTATCAAGCTCAAATTGGCCTTATCAAACGAAACATCTGCTAGATCAGTGAATGACTGGCAGGAAACAGTAGTGTTGGTCTCTCCAATGTAAGTCACTGCAGTTAATGGAAGCTATTACGGGGAAATTCTGGCAACAAGTTTTCTTTCCTCTCTTTCTTCTTTCCTTCTTTCCTTCCTTCTTTCTTTCCTTCCTTTCTTTCTTTTCTTTCTTTCTTTCTTTCTTTCTTTCTTTCTTCCCTCCCTTCCTTCCTTCCTTCCTTCCTTCCTCCCTCCCTCCCTCCCTCCCTCCCTCCCTCCCTCCCTCCTTTCTTTCTTTCTTTCTTTCTTTCTTTCTTTCTTTCTTTCTTTCTTTCTTTTCTTTTCCCCTATCCTCCAGACAGCTAAAATTTTTTTAAAGAAAAAAATGTATTCAGTTGCTACGGTAACTGTGGTTTCAAAACTACCGTAACAAAAGCCAGATATCACATATCAAACTACCAAATTGTTAATTTGACTCCTATTTTAAAGTAACTACTTAAAAGAGGTGTTTTCTCCTTATCTGACTATCGAGAACAGAGGAATGGGGGACATAAAGGAGTAGAAGAGAGAAAAAGAAAACGGGTAGACTCATTTAAGAAATATTTTTGCCTTGCTAAATATTTGTTGGGGGGAAAATCCTTACCATGTTATAGATACATTTGCACGCAGGAATTATTTAGTTAGATTCAAAACATAAGGAGGACACTGAAAATCCTGTTTTCAATTTCTCTTCCCACATTTCAAACCTTGCCTGGGTTTTAAGTGAAGGGTTTTCTGTGAGCACTTGGTAAAGGAACTGGTTACTTAGGAGAGTCATGCATGTTTTGCAATTTTTTATGCGTGATTGTGTTTTTCCTGTGTTTTGCTTTTCATCACTTGATTTAAAGGGAATATAATAAAACCATTAAGCTATGGACTCTGAAATCACACAGAGCTAGAATTGAATTCCTTTTCTACATCTTTTTAAATTCTGTTAACCTCTCTGTGTCTGTTTCTTCATTTATAAAATGGATATCAGGGGCCAAAAAGAAAGTACAGGGGGTAAGGCACTTGCCTTATATATGGCCTACCCAGGTTCAAATCTCAGCACCCCATGTGATCCCCCAAACCAAATCAGAATATCAGGACAAATTATTTGGTTACTAACCAATAAATTGCAATAACAGAGAAAGAAAGAGAAAGGCCTATATATGAAAAGATATTTGAGAGCCACGTCAATTAAATGTATGGATTGTGTTTAGTTTAGGTCAGAATTAGGGAGAGAAAGCAATTGTAAAGACATTCATAAAACAACTGGGAAAGTTGAACTGATTAAATGGCTAGTAATATTCTAATATTAAGGAATTGTGTTTGTTTTTGTTTCTGGGACACACTCAGCTGTGTTCAGTGCTAATTCCTGGCTCTGTCCTCAGGGTTCACTCCTGGTGAAGTCAGCCTCCTGCAAGAAAGCACCCTACCCACTAAACTATCTCTCACAGCCCTTAATTAAGAAACTGATTCAGGCTGGAGTGATAGTACAATGGGTAGGGCATTTGCCTTGCACATGGCCAACCCGGTTCGATTCCCAGCATCACATACGGTCCCCGGAGCACCACCGATAGTAACTTAGGGTCTCACACATGGAAGGCAAGTGCTCTGCTGCTGAGTTTTGTTCCTAGTTCCTCTCTCCACATTTAAATACATACTTGAAAATTTTTAATAATAAGAGTTTAAAAGATATATCAATAACATTGACCTATTAAAAGTATCCTATGTCAATGTTATTGATATGTCTTTTTAAACTCTTATCACGAATAACTGGCAGAGTGTGTGGCATAGACATACTTAATCAACATTAGTCATTTCTCTGAGACAGTGTCTTCTCTTTGTCATATATGAAAGGCAGACCATGAAACGCATGCTCTATGGACTAGTTAACCTCATGTGCACCCTTATACTATCTAAGCTTGTACTAGGCTCCATGCTTTTCACACACACGCACACACACACACACACACACACACACACACACACACACACACATGATTTTATAGTAGCTTTTGATGTTGCCTTCAGTTCCATGGTAAACTTCAGTTGGGGTATTATTTCAGCGGAAAACAAAAGGCAAAAACTTTAAGTCTTTTGGGCTGGAGTGATAGTACAGAGAGTTGAGTGCTTGCTTTGCCAAGAAAACTAGGTTTTGATATCCAGAATCCCATTCTGCAGAGCCAGAAGTAACACTTGAGCATCACTGGGTGTGGCTCTCCCCATAAAAAAACTTAAATTTTTTTTTTTTTTGCTTTTTAGGTCACACCCAGCTATGCACAGAGGTTACTCCTGGCTCTGGACTCAGGAATCATTCCTGGCGGTGCTCAGGGAACCATATGGGATGATGGGAATCGAACCCAGGTTGGCCGCGTGCAAGGCAAACGTCCTACCCACTGTCCTATTGCTCCAACCCCAAAACTTTAAATTCTTAATAATGAGCTTATTGTCAGAAATTTTCTATATAGTTTTACTACATTTTTTTTCTTTTTGGGGTCACACTCGGTAACGCACAGGGGTTACTCCTGGCTCATGCACTCAGAAATTACTCCCAGTGGTGCTCAGGGGACATATGGGATGCTAGGAATCAAACCCAGGTTGCCCTACCTGCTGTGCTATCGCTCCCGCCCCAGTTTTATTACTTTTAAAACAATTATTTTGTTTGTTGTTGTTGGGACACAACCAGCAGTGCTCAGTTCTCACTCCTGGCTCTGTGCTCAGGGATCACTCCCCGTGGTGCTCTTAGAGGACTATACATGGTGTAGGAGATTTAGCCCACTCTGCTCCTTAAGTATCTTTCTCTGTGTACGATCTCTGTGGTCCCTTATAACAATTCTTTTAAGTAGAAATTACTAACTTCACTTTGGAGATATGTGGGAGTGGCGAAACAGAAATTTCCTGGCCTACTAAGATCAGATGATGAAGACCTTATCTGGCATCCAGTTCCCAAGACCCCCCCTCCCCCCACAAAGTGTGCTGCCAGAAAGCCTGGCCATTATCATATACCCTTGTCTTGCCTTGTTTTTAGAATAAAATCTATCCCAACCCAGAAAAAAAGTTGGGCATCTCCAATCAAAAGAATAGGAGGGGCTGGAGCAATAGTACAGTGGGTAGGGCGTTTGCCTTCAAGGGGGCCAACCCCAGGTTCGGTTGCCAAGCATCCCATATGGTCCCCTGAGCACGGCCAGGAGTAATTCCTGAGTGCAAAGCCAGGAGTAACCCTTATGCATTTCTGGGTGTGACCCAAAACGTGGGTGGGGGGGGAGAGAATCTGAGACCAGTTTATCTGTCCTGTATATTGATTGGTAGCTGTTAAAAATAAATAAATAAAATCTGTGTATAGGATAAGGAAAGTCACAAGCTTGGGTTCAGGATCAGCAGAGAAGAGGCTTGGAAGGAATAACAGAAAGAAAAGAGTTTTTTTTTTCTTTTTAAGAAAATTAAACATTTGTATTTAATTTTGCTTTTGCTCTAAACCCCGCTATTCAACTTTTCAGGGAAGAAGAAGGCAGAAAAGATACCTTCAATGAGAACTGCTCAATTCCAAAAATTAAAAACAGTCCGTTGCCATCCAATCCCGAGGGCCTTAATTCAAGTTCAAACTGTAATTTAGTTCGGTGCTTGTGCCAACACCCCAAACTTGCACACAATGAGTTGGAACCCAGTTCATTGAAAACGTGACAATTTCATGCAAGGAGAGTCTCTGATTGCAACTCAAGTTAAGGTTGTTTCTAGTGGAGAAAACAGTGGAGACACAGGCACCAGGGAGGAGGGAAAAAACCAAAACGGAAACCCCCAGAGACTTCTCGATACAAGGAGGAGTTAGTTACCAAGGGGGAAGGTTTTTTCATCCGGCAGCGCTCGCTCGCGTTCCAACCATCTCTTTCCCAGGTCGTCCCTGTAAGGCCACGTAAGACCTTCCCAGTAAGGCTGGCACCCCCTCTTTACACCCCCGCAGGCCTGCGCTCCTTGCTCAGAGAGCCCGACCCTCTCCTGGCCTTGGGTTATTAAGTCGCTCTTAATGAGGAACCCAGAGCTCGAGATGTACAGCAGCGCGCCAGCAGCGGGTTCCCTCCACCCACCCGGAATGGGGGCAAAAGAGCCCGGAGCTCCGAGCCCGGGCGAGGGGCGGGAAAGGGCGCGGGCTAGCCGAGGCCCGGGTGCGGGGCGCACTTAGCGTTCCGCCTCCTGGAGCCCCGCCCTCGGTCTGCCTACCCCGGCAGAGACTTGCGGAGTCGGAAACCGCCGTTTTCTCGGCGGTAGATGGGGGCGGGGAGGGGTTCCCGAAGTCCGCGGGGAGACGGCTCCGAGGTGGCACGTAGCAATCGGCAGCCAGGGCGCTCCCCAGACCACTTGGAGGACCTCGCGCCCGCGGCGCGCTTTGGCTGCGGAGGGCGCGGGACTAACGCACGGGACCACCGTCACCAACCCCAGTCTGTGCCCGCAGCGAGCCGGGCCTCGACCCCCGGGAGGCGGAGAGTCCTCCCGCACCCTCCTCCCCCGGCTCGGAGCCGAGCGGTGGGATTAGGCTGGAGCGAAGACTCCGCGTGCTCTGTAATTACGCACACGCCGAAATCTTCACCGTTGACTTAAGTTACTTGGCGCTGCGATGGCTGCGGCCGCGCGTATTGATTAAACGCAGCCTCTATTTACCTAAACAATAAGTGTAGAGATTAGCAGTGTTCACTTGATCACAATAATGGGGTTGACAATTAAGGGGCAATGCATCCCAGATGTCACCGGGCCTACGCCAGGAGGGCGGCCGGCTGACCCAAGAGGGAGCGCTGGGGGTGGGGGCGCAGGGGCGGCCGAGGTGCCTCGCGCGGCGCAGAGCAGGAGGCTGCGGGGAGGCCCAGTGGATGCCAGGTCGTGGGGTCACCCGAGAGGCCCCGCAGCTGGTTGTGGGGTTGGGCGGCGGGGGCGAGGGGCGGGGGGAGGGAGAGGGTGGAGAGAGGCCCTCACAGCTTCGCTCCCAGGGAGGCATTCGGAACGCCAAGCCCGTCCCCCCCGCCCCCCACGGCGATGTCACCTGCCTCCAGGCCCTGTCGCCGGCTGCCGCGGGGCGGAGGAGGATGGCGCCGCCGGGCTGTGCCCGAGCTAGTGTGTCTGTGCCACCAACGTGATTCAGCTTGTGGGAGCCGCGAGGGGCAGAAGGAGGCGCACGTGTCTCCTGTGCCGGGAGCAACCCCCCCCACCCCCACTCCGTCCAGACGCCGCCAGAAGCAAGTCCAGGTTGTCCGTCGGGCGATTTGGGGTGGGTGTGACATCCATCGGTGAGTGCGATGACTGCCGAGTGTGGCCCAGTCCAGGTTCGCGCCGGGGTTGTCAACGGGAGGGGTCCCGGAAGGGAATCTTAGAACTGACCCGCTTTTTTTTTCTTGGCTGCTCCAGCATCTACTGGGACCAGAACTGAAAGGCACTACTAACTCCAGAGAACTCAAGAGAGTGAGAAATGGGGGGACTAAGGCACAGATGAGAATTGTGAGTGAGGAGGGGGGCAGAGGTGTGTGCGCGTATGAGACCCGGTCCTCACGACGACACGCTTAGGCGAGCTTTCGAATTGTGGCTCTTCCCGGCTTAGGGGCTGCAGAGAACTCAGGTAGTATCTCCTCCTTCCTTTCTCTGAATCTACCCTTACCCCTCTGCGCCCCCTCATCCACTTGGGAAACCTCCCCACTTCACATCTACACCCAAACAAAAGGATTCGTCCCAGATCCCCGGGAGCAAGCCGGGACGAAGCCCTTTCCCGCCAAACCACCCGGCTGGGAAGTCAGCAGCACCCACCCCCCACCCCTCCCCGCAGCCCATCCTGGCCTGGGCGCGCGCCCCGCCCCTAGAGAGAGGACTCGCGCGCGGTACGAGGGTGGGGGTGGGGGCAAAGGGAGGGAGAAGAGGAGGACGAAAGAGGTTGGGGAGGAGGAGGAGGAGGAGGAGGGGGAGGAGGAGGAGGAGGGGGAGGAGGAGAAGAGGAGGTGGAGAAGGAGAGGAGGAGGAGGAGGAGGAGGAGGAGGGAACAACCGGCGCCAAATTGGTCTCAGGGTTCCGTTACACTCGTCCTTATAGGTTCCTAGGGTCTTTCCCCTCCGCCACCCTTCGCCCCTTTTCCAAGTCGACGGCAAGCTCGGGGAGGCGGTCAGACAAAGGGGCTTCTCCGCTGGGAAGTGTAAAGTGCTCCCGTCCTCCCACTGCAAGCTCCACCACTGGCCTGATGGTCCTCCCGGGGGAAGCAGCGGCGCGCGTGCGGCCCGGAGACAACTACAAACAGACTCCCGGCCGCCGAGGGGGGCGGGCGGCGGGGGCACGCTTTGATCGCTTGCGCTCAGTTGTAATTTTGTCTTCGCCTGAGAGATTAGCTGCGGGAGTCAGCCCCCAGTTTAGGAGCTCCGTTCGCCTCACTGGAGTCCCCTTCCACCCCGCACCCCTCCCCTGGGCTCTGGCTCACGGGGAGCCGGGCAGCCGCTCCTCCCGGAATCGTGCCTGCAACTTCAAGGGCTCGTGGGTCGGTGTTCCTGCGGTAATTAGGAGGTCACACAGCTCTCCAAGCCTCGGTTGAAACAACTCTGTAAATCCTTCTCCTCCTTCTCTGCGGGCACACAGAGCCGCTCAAGGAGGCAGCTGGGACCGCTCCAGGCGGGCTGCTCTGTTCCAAGAGTGGCACCGTCGGGGACCCCACCCCCACCCTCACCCCACTTCACTCACCCACCCACTGCTCCTTAAGGCCTTGGCGTCTCTGAGCTCTCCTGAAAAAAACAGAGGAGAGAGGGGGCAGGCAGTGTGCAACTCGCCACCCACCGGACGAGTCGGAGAACCTGCGTCTTTGCGGTGAAAAGTTTTCTAAATAAACCGCTCTGGCGATTCTAAACTGTGAGGAACAGAGGCTGGGGCCCCGGGCTTCTCCAGAACAGTGCCAGAACTAGAAGGGCTGGGGAGACTGACTGTCCGCACCCTTTTTCCTTCCCACACATAAATCAACCATATAAATCATTCGCATTGTTTAAGGTACATTGATCAATCTAATGGCTTGTAATTGAGTCCTAATTGCCACGTGCAGAGTTCTGCAGGCTCCCGTTGGAACAGGGCAGGGTCTGCATTCCAGCCTGAGACCACCTTCTTGGGACGCCAGGATGATTCTAGAGCCCAAGAGTCACAAAATGATCAGGTCACTGCTGTCTCTGGGTCTCAGAGGAAGGAGGGGAGGGGCTTCCGGGGGGGTAATTATTACTTTTTTATTTGTTTTCTTGCTCAAATCTCACTTGGTAGTGAGCAATTAATACGAATAAAACTCGGGTTGTGATTTATTGATTATTGCAAGCTGAGAATCTTTTTGTTGATGTCAGTTCTTATTTACATTGCCTGGGCTTGTATTCGGTGAAAAATTCTATAGCTACAAGCCTTTATGCTCTTGGTCATCTCTCTTCATTTTCTGTTCTGACTTCTAACCGGTTGACACTGGGAGTTGTGATAAGAAAAAATGGGGGTAGACAAGGATTATGTTAAAGGAAAAGAGAGAAGTGTTCTGAGAGATAGTCCAGGGATAAAGTGCTTCCCTTGCATGTGACTGACCTGGGTTCAAGTCCTATTGCTTGATATGGTCCAGAGCTCTACCAGGCATGATCCTGAGCACCGCTGGGTGTGGCAAAAAAGAAAAAAAAAGAAAGGAAGAAAGAAAGGGGGAGGAAAACAAGAGATGGAAAACCCAAACATTTTCCAATAGAGAATTCTGGACCTATGCCTAAGCTCCTTTCAAGTTTTGCAGCTAGAGTGCCTCCTTCAGGTCTTGGATGGAGTGAAAGAATTGGAAGTCTCTAAGACTGCAAGTGAAAGAGTAAAACAGAAGTTAGTAGTCGGGCTGAGAGAAGCTGACAAAAGACCAGTCTCTAGTCTTTGGCCTTTTTTTTTTTTTAAACCATTAGCTCGGGATCCTTGTGCAAAGATAGCCTTCAAAGATTGTTTCATCAGAGTTGACCGAGAAACAGCAAATGTTTTATTTTGATATACATGGTATCCCAACGGAGAAACCGAACACTGAATGCCACATTTGCTTAGGTCTGAAACCTCGCTGGAATAGTTGAAGAGGGAGGGATAAAGGTAAAAACCCCAAGCTAAACATGCCCCCCATCGTTTCTTAGTAATGCAGTAAACAAATCTATGATGCTTGTTGAATAATCTTCCAATAATTGCAGTCATTAAAATCATCACACCGTCTACAGTCACCTTCCTTCCTTTGACACACCAGAGTCTTTTTTTTTTAATTGTTAATGCATTTTTGGCTCAGATAAACAGATCAAGGAAGGTTTAAAACGTATATCCCAGAATCATCTAGCTGCAGAAAATTAGTTGTAGAGCAAATGTTTGCAGTGTACAGAATAGAGGGTTTTTTCTGGTTCTCCAGTAGACCTTAAGAGCAAGAAGAGTTTACTGCTTCTGCTATTTATAAATGGACAACCCTCCAAATACAAATCCATTGGTCTGCTCATCCTCAAGGCTGTTTTATTTGCAAGAGCTCGCCTGGAATAGGGGCACTTTTGAACAGTTAGTCAAAGAAAGCCCAAAAGAAATTGTGGGAGTATTCCTCACTTTGTAAACAATTTTCTCAATTCATTTGAGCCCAAGGTTAGAGTTCCAAGACATTATAAATACGTGTCAACTATGTGAGATGTCCCTTCTGATCAAAAGGGACTGCATTTTATTTTCACCCACAGCTGACAAACCCATCTGTGGAAAGGATTCCTTCAACTCAGTGGATGCTGAGGTCTGCACCTTTGCTCTTATTCCTGGCAGGCTGGCTTGGGGATATGCAGGGCAGCTTTTTTTTTTTTTAAAACTCAGGTTATTAATGTATCTCCCCAACTCCCGCTCAGCGCTGACCTGATAATCACCGCTCTAGTGAAGATCATGCAAATGAAAAGCATAATTAATTGCACAAATGATTCAAAAAGGGAGCGCTATGATAGAGCAAATAAATAAATAAAGGCAGGTGGGAGGCGGACAGGTCAGATAAAGGCTTTTTATGGGTTTCCTTCTCTTCTCTCTCCCTGTCCTCAGGCAGCTTGGTTCCAGTGGTCCCGGCTTTGCAGCAAGCAGTCGGCAAGGCCTAGGCAGGAACCCTTGGATCCTCCTTCCGTAATGCCTCCCCTGTGACTTCCATCCCTAAGTCTCCCCAACTCCCACCTCCCCCCACCCAGATCGGCAGCTAAACTCTGCCACTGGTCTCAAGGTCCCGGGAGACTGAGCAACTGCCTAACACTTGTAGTTGTTGGAAGATAACTGGTCCTTGAGTCTCCACCCCGCTTCCCGGAGCTGCGCGTGGGGGGTGGGCGGTGGGGGAAAGCGTTCTCCCCTTGGCGCAGGAGCTCCAATCCTCCCGATGGGCGCTAATGACGGAATTGTTTCCCCAGCTTCGCCTCCTGAACGCAGCAACTTGAGCAGTTGCTCAGATCAAAGCTCTCAGGGGAAACAATATTTGTTCAAAGGAAGTGAACTCTTCCCTTTAATTACCCTATTCTTCTTTATTAGGATTCCTATTGAATTTCTTTTTTGCAAAAAATTATGTTGATTTAACCATAGTGTATTTACGATGTAAATATATTCCAAGATGAAAACGTCACGGATCAATTGTAAAGGACCCGGATACATAATTTTAAAAAATCAGTTTCAGTGTATATGAGGTTCTCACCCCACTTTCGCTGCTCAGTCAGATTTGTTTATGCAGAATCGACATTTAATAGTGCTAATTGCACTCCAGTTAAATTGCCCTGATTGCAGAAAGGGAAGCAATTTTCGTGCTCTCTGTCTGGGTTTGGAAGAAATTGTTTTATATTCACCTCTTTATAAAGAAGTGGAGATAAGGCACCGGGGCCTTTGCACAAATTGCACTTAGGGGCTGACTGGCAGCATTCAGGCGCTATAATAGAGCATTATTTGGCCGTTTTGAATAATGTAAAGCGTTTGCTGAAAGCTATTCTCCTGAAAATTGCTTTAACTTTTAAAAGGGTGATGATTCACTCCAAACCAGGCCTTTGTTACATTGTCATTATTTCCCCAAATGTTTTAACAGTCAGCTCAACACTTTAGCATAACACATTGATCTTTGTTTAAAAACTAGATTTTTTAGGGGATGAAAAAATCTGTCAGACGAAAAAGAAAAAAAAACTGGACTTCTTTGGAAAAGGTTGCCTTGGGGTTCCACCTTAGAGTTGAAGTGGCCCCGGTGTCCTGCTGAGATCGCTGGGATGATGTCTCTAACTTTTATTGTGATCTGGTCTCGGGTATCTAGAGGAATATCCGAATGCCCTCTGGAGAATCTGACAGCTGGAACTACATTGAAAACGGCAGGAGGGGGAGGGGAAGGGAGGGGAAGAGAGGGGAGAGAAGGGGAGAAGAGGAGGACAGCGAAGAGATGGAGGAGGAGGAGAGGAAGGCAACCGGGGAGCCGGGAGCCCAAGGTGTCAGCATGAACTGTTTTCAATGGTTGACATGAAAATGTCACCGGTGCTAAGTGGCTTTTCCGATTGTCTTATTTATTACTTTGGCAGCTTTCTTTAAGGAGAAGATGAGTGTGTTGGATGGGGGAGGAGGTGGAAGGGGGAACCACCCAGGGCTGCCCTGCATGAGGAGGACACGCCTCACTGCTACTTAACAATCCCTCTATTAGTAAATCGCCGCGGAGTCTGAAGGCGAGCCCCAGTCTCCCCTTCCAGGGCAGAAGTCACCTGTTGGGAACGACTCCCGGGTTCCCCTGTCGGGCTTGCCAACTCAACCAGCTGCCTGGATATTCCTCTTATCCCCGCACCTTGAGCACACACACACCCACGTTGCCCCTAGATATTTCACACCTTCACTCCACCTAGTATGCCCCCTACCCACCCCCGTCGCCCAGAGCACAGCGCCGAGCCGCTAGGATCTTCTCGCTCACTTCTCTTCTTTTCCTCTGTCAATTTCCTAAAGGCGCTCTCGCAGCCTTAAAAAGCTTTCGGAGCAAAAGTAGTCAAAGGGAGGGGGGCAACGAAGAAAGCGACCCAAATGGACCTCCCCGATAACGGAGTGTATCCGCACTCTCTTTGATTATTATTATTACTATATTTTTATATCCAAGATTTTGGGTTTCATGGTTTACATTTTTTTTTATTTTAAAAAGCACTACGTGGATTTGCAGGCAAATAGAGGTTCATTAAAACCACTGACCAGATCTGTTTATTTGGGGGTCAAAAACCCAGCCTCCTAGCCTGCCCAGAAAGAGGCCCAGGCCAGAAAGAAGAAACGCAGTGATCTGTCTGTGACACCCCCCTTCCCGCCCCGCCCCTCTTCGCACCAACAAGATCCGGAGAGTACTTTCAGGATGTTTCCAGACTGCAAAATCTGAAGGCGTCCACGTGTGTTTTTGTGCCACCCCCTCCCCCCAAAGAGCGCGGATGAAAATCACCGAGAGAGGGTCCTCGAGCACGTCCACGAAAGTAGAGTGCGGGGGTGAGAGGCGAGGGTGGGAGGGAGCCCTCCTCTGCAAAGGGCATCCTTGCCTTACAGAGGAGCCTCTAGGCCCAGGCAGTCTGGAATGGAAGTGGGTTGGAGCTGGGGCAAGAAAACTCGTCTCCCGGCTGAAACGTGACGTGCAAAAAAGCTTCCCCGAGTTAAACAAACAGCCAAGCAAGCTGCAGCTTCTGCGGGGGTGGCGGTGGGGGCGGACGCGGCTCGCGCCGGTCTCTGTTTCCAAAGTTGTTACAATGTGAAAATAAGCGGCTTCGTGCCGAGTGTTGTATGGGCTGATGCCTCCCACCCCCATGCCAGCCCCCAGCGAAAACCGGCAGATAATCAGCACATCCCACTGTTTAGTCATATTTGACAACTGGGTTAACCTGGTATCTAGGCGCTGGCGAAGCGGTACAAAGGGTGCCCTCAATTACCACCAGAAGCTTCTAGTGTGAGTGGCACTTGTATTACCCCCCGGGTCAGAGGCCAGAGCGACAATTAGGAAGTCACTTGGACCGCTGGGGTAGGGGGCGGCGGCGGTGATGGTGGTGGTGGAGGTGGTGGTGGTGGCGGGAATGGCGAGATGCACGGGCTGCAGGCTCTCCCAGTAAGACCGTGGGTGTATCCTGGGGCCTATCTCGTCTCCTTTGCACCCTCTCCTCCGTGTGACTCTGAGAGTTGAGTAAAAGCGAATCCAGAAGGAACGAGGAGCTGGCTAGCCGACCCGGCGTCGATAAAAAGAGCTAGCGAGAATGATAGATTCCAATAAAAGTTGTGCTTCGTAGGCGAGAGCCTGGAGCACAGAGTGAGCGTTGACATTTCCGTCTCCACTTGGGCCTTGCTTGGTGCGGCCTCCGCCGGGGCTCCCCCGCCCCTCCAGCCTTCTTCCCCACAAGTGGGGAGTGGAAAAGGACCGTCAGCCCTCACTTACATCATCTCGGGGTGGGTTCGGGGGGCTCGTGGCTCGGTCTGAACGGTACTTAAACCTAGCTCGGTGCGTGTGTGTAAATGTTTAATTGCACGGTAATTTCTTCAGTCCCTAGCCCGCGACCCCCCCGCCCCTCGCTTAGCAGCTTTGACTGGCACGCGCCGGGAGCCCGGGTTCGGGCCCCTCGGCGCGTCTGATTGGCTGCGGGGCAGCTCCCGTCTGCTCTGCCTGAGTCCTCATTGGGCGAGAGGCGCAGCCAGCGGCACTTCAAAGCGGGTGCTCCTCGCACTTAGGCTGAGTTTAGCCGGCGGGAGCCCGGAGTCCGCTCGGCGCGAGCGCGGGGACGCGGAAGCCGCGCGGGACCCGAGTAATTTTCCCGAGCAAGCCGCCAGGCTCAGCCTCTCTCCCGGTCCCGCCGCGCAGTCCAGGGACCTGCTATGGCCACGTCTATCCTCGGGGTAAGTCGGAAGTGCGCCAACCGCATTTGCTTGCTTGCACTGGAGTGATTTTTCGTTCTGGCTTCTCCCGGGGCCGTAGCTACGCAGAAACTGTTGCTGCCGACTGCAGCTCCAGCTTCTTTTGGCACTTTCCACATTTCCAGGACTGCTTCTTTCCAAGGTAGAAGAATGTCGGAGAGGCCTTTGTAAGGAAATGATTTGTTGGGCAAGTCCCTTTTGATTTGGTTTTAATGAAAGCGTAGAGGTTTCTTTTCTTCCCCCTCGTGATTTATACCCCACACCCCTCCCCCCTTGCTTCGGGGATTGTTGCAATTACGCGATGGTGGTGTTTCCAGAAAACAGCCTTAGTTGGTTTTTTTTTTTTGCAGCCCGTGTAGTCACGTTAACAAACATTTACACTTCTGCGGCTCCCCGGGATCATCTGTGACTTTGAAATCCATCGCTGGGTCGCTTCTTCTAGGATTGTTGTTTTCAGAATCGTTTCCTGTGTGTGTGTGTGTGTGTGTGTGTGTGTGTGTGTGTGTGCGCGCAAACCTTAAAAACGATTTCTGTTAGAAAAGACCAGATTCGAGCGGTAGCCACCCTCCGAAGGAGTGCCCCAACTTTCCCCCGCCCCTGCTCGCTCCTTCGGCCGTCTCCGCCCTGACCCAGTGTTTGTTGTCGATGTGTTTACCTCCGTGGCTCACCCGGAAGAGCGATTTAGGGGGCTCCTGTGAATGCAGAGGGCTTACTGCGAGGAAGACAAGATACCCAAGTCCGGCTCTGGGTTGGGGAGGGAAAGTGGGTGCAACTGCTTAGAGGGAGCGAACCAAGACATCTTTGATTTGTAGCCCCAGCGAAGAACAACTTTCCGGCTGCCAGCCCCTCGCCGGGGTGGTCGTCTCGGTCCCGCTCAGAGAGGAGGTTGCCAGCCCCAGGGCCACGAAACCCGTCCTTCTCCCCCGCCCCTTGGGTCCAGCCACAGGGGGACGAGGCTGCTCACGGGTGCACTTTGTGTCTTCCCCCCACTTCCTCCTGCCCTGCTCGCTCCCTTCCCCTCCCCCATCTCTAGGAAGAGCCGCGCTTCGGAACGACCCCCTTGGCCATGCTGGCGGCGACCTGCAACAAGATCGGCAACACGAGCCCCCTGACCACGCTGCCGGAGTCGAGCGCCTTCGCCAAGGGCGGCTTCCACCCCTGGAAGCGCTCCTCGTCCAGCTGCAACCTCGGCTCCAGCCTCTCCGGCTTCGCCGTGGCCACCGGCGGCCGCGGCTCGGGCGGCCTGGCGGGCAGCTCGGGCGCCGCTAACAGCGCCTTCTGCCTGGCCTCCACGTCCCCCACGTCGTCCGCCTTCAGCAGCGACTACGGCGGCCTCTTCTCCAACTCGGCGGCGGCGGCGGCGGCGGCCGCCGGGGTGTCCCCCCAGGAGGCGGGCGGCCAGTCGGCCTTCATCTCCAAGGTGCACACGACGGCGGCCGACGGGCTGTACCCGCGCGTGGGCATGGCGCACCCGTACGAGTCGTGGTACAAGTCCGGCTTCCACTCGACGCTGGCGGCGGGCGAGGTGACCAACGGCGCGGCGTCGTCGTGGTGGGACGTGCACAGCAGCCCGGGCTCGTGGCTGGAGGTGCAGAACCCCGCAGGGGGGCTCCAGAGCTCGCTGCACTCGGGCGCCCCCCAGGCCTCGCTGCACTCGCAGCTCGGCACCTACAACCCCGACTTCAGCTCGCTCACGCACTCGGCCTTCAGCTCCACGGGCCTCGGCTCCTCGGCCGCCGCCGCCTCGCACTTGCTCTCCACCAGCCAGCACCTGCTGGCCCAGGACGGCTTCAAGCCGGTGCTGCCCTCCTACTCGGACTCGAGCGCCGCCGTCGCGGCCGCCGCCGCCAGCGCCATGATCTCGGGCGCCGCGGCCGCCGCCGCCGGGGGGAGCTCGGCGCGCTCCGCCCGCCGCTACTCGGGCCGCGCCACCTGCGACTGCCCCAACTGCCAAGAGGCCGAGCGGCTGGGCCCGGCCGGGGCGAGCCTGCGGCGCAAGGGCCTGCACAGCTGCCACATCCCGGGCTGCGGCAAGGTGTACGGCAAGACGTCGCACCTGAAGGCGCACCTGCGCTGGCACACGGGCGAGCGGCCCTTCGTGTGCAACTGGCTCTTCTGCGGCAAGCGCTTCACTCGCTCGGACGAGCTGCAGCGGCACCTGCGGACCCACACGGGCGAGAAGCGCTTCGCCTGTCCGGTGTGCAACAAGCGCTTCATGCGCAGCGACCACCTGAGCAAACACATTAAGACGCACAACGGGGGCGGCGGGGGCAAAAAGGGCAGCGACAGTGACACGGACGCCAGCAACCTGGAGACGCCCCGCTCCGAGTCCCCCGACCTCATCCTGCACGACTCCGGCGTCAGTGCGGCCCGGGCGGCCGCGGCGGCGGCGGCGGCGGCGGCAGCGGCGGCGGCGGCGGCGGCGGCCTCGGCAGGAGGCAAGGAGGCCGCATCGGGCCCCAACGACTCTTAGAGGACGGGCGCGAGGCGCGAGCGAGCAAACGAGCGAGTAGAGACAGCGAGAGCGAGCGAGCGAGCGGTGCGCAGGGCTAGCGAGCCAGGGGACCGACGGACGGGAGCTCCAGGGATGCCCCCCTCCGGCCGGTGCGAGGTCGAGCAGTGCCGGGTTCCTGGGCCTCTGCGCGCCGGCCACGCCGGGAGCTCCCCTATGCTGCGTGAGTCCAGACGAGAACCGAACGCGTGGTCCAGAAACAAAAACGAACGAACCATCCTCAATGCAAACCCCACTTTCAAAAACTGCACGCACAGACAGACACACATCCCGGACATCTACAACCGTTACCACGCACACCCGCGCGCGCACACACGCACACACACACGCACACACACGCACCACTCGCACAAACTTCTCGAGCAAAGAGCAATACGCAGAAAGGCGCCCTTCTACCCCGTCTCCCAACCCACCACCCTTCTCCTTCCTTTTCTCAAAAATCAAGTCACCAACCCTGCAAAGGACTGTCAGAACATTTGGAAACGGGACCTATAAAAACAGACCCTTTGTGTGGATTATATTATATATAAAATGCTCCAAGTCCTGCTTGATATCTACTTACAATGAGACTTTTTTTTTCCTAAAAAAGGAAGCATCAAAAAAAAAAGGCTTAAGGTGAGAAATTAAACTGGAAGTCTAGTGGCAGTTTCTCTGTATTTCATAACATCTGTATAAATAGGGTTCAAAAGATTGTGTTCTCTTTTATTTTCTTGTAAATGTTCATTCTAATAGAGGTTTTTTTTTGGTGAATTCCTGAAATTCAGGGAGTTTTTTTTTAATTTTCTGATGCACTTTGTGAAAGTCAGTATATATGTAAAAGATATTTAAAATGTTGAGTTATCATTTCACTCACAAACACGTAAGTTAAGGTCATCTAAAGAAATTAAATGCGTTTATCTGTATGAAGAAAATCTTGACATCATATTTTCATTTTGGTATTATTAAAGGACTCTGAACAATACATTTCTTTTTTTTTTTTAAGTGCTGTTCCCCCCTCAATAACCTTTATGTGGGTTGACTTTTTGTTGGGAAAAAAATTCCCTCAATGTTAGCTTTAGGTAATGTAAGGTTATGTGAGTTATAAAAGCCATAATGCATATGTTTTTGAGAAGTTAAAATATTTATTTGTATATCAACAGCGTAAATTAAATTGGGTTATAAGAATGTCTAGTTGTATTGCTTAATGAGAGAGCTCTTATAAGGTGACATTTTAAAACTCCTGAGCGCCTTGGGTGGGGGGTGGGGTGGGGAGAAAAAGCCAAGGTCCTTGGTAGCTTTTACCAGGGAGGTAATGATACCTCCGGGAGGGGACAGACAAAACTCCAGTGTGTTTGTTTGTTTTTAAAAAGCGATTTAAAAACAATCCGTGAAAAGAAAACGCTTTTTAAAAGACGTCTTTTAGCTCCCAAGACCCTCTACGTTGGGAGGTGTCTCAGGGGAATAAATTGCTGGAGTCAATACCCCGGAAAAGACATTTCATGCCTAAATGAAAATCTTGTTAAATGTTATTAATTTTGACTTAGAGCACCCAGCAGCCCCCTGTGCCTTGTATCCCCTTATTAGGGATTCATGTCTTATCAAATATCTAATTAATCTCCTAGACATCATTTGTTCTGGCCAACTTTATCTCAGCTGGTCCTCAGGGAAAACTCCAAATATTCTCCGTGACAAAGCTCCCTTGAAGATCTTTTTAATTGTCTAAATTAACTGCACCAAATTTGCATGTCAAACGGTAAAGGGCAACCTGAGATAAAATGTAAACGTTTTAAAAGCCCCCAAACTAAGCACTTGATTTGATAACTAGGCTTTTTAATGTTATGGAAGACAACTGCTCCTTTCCTTTTCAAAGACGGCTGATCTATGCAAATAGTGAATTGGAAATGCCTAGGTCCCGCGCCGTCAAATGGCCCTCGCAGGTTATTTGAATATCAGTGGCGCTGCTTCTGAAAAGGTTCAAGGATGCTCTCTGACTTCTTTGTGATTACTCAGTGCGGCGTCTTATTCTGAAGAAAAAAAACTCAGGAATAATTAAAGGCTGGGATCAGGCCTGGGAACACATTTGGGACAGGAATCTCATTTAGACAGTCTCTTTCAAAATAAGGCACAGTTAAATTGACCAGAAGGCAATTATTGAAATGAAAATTATTTTCACTCTCTTTGTCTTCTGACCACCAACTTAACAGCCCAGTTTTAAAAGAGAAGGGGAAAGGAAGGGAGAGACGAAAAGAAAATTGGTAAATGAGATAATTTCGCAATTCGAGTAAAAAAAACATTGCTTTAGAAAATATAGTATTTACAGAATAAAAATATTTTTTAAAGGCGCCCCACACAATAGGAAATAGAAGCAAAGCCTGCTCCAGTAGGAGAGAAAAAATTTTTTGGGTGGGGTGGATTACTGACCATTTGGGGAACTTGAATGAAGCTTTTGTTTTATAAGAAAGAAAAAAGTATTATGAACAATTGTTACTAACAATCTACAAAACGTTTTCTCGCAAACTCTGTTCTGAATAGCCAAGTGGCGAAGTAGAAGAGATAAAAGGTCCCCAGAGGCGCGTTGGCTGCGTGGGATCCGGTGGCTTCTTCCCTCTCCTCCTTCTGCCATCCCGGAGGCTCCGCTCTTCCTCCTCGAGTTTTCCCTTTTCTTGGGCCTTTTCCCTGGCGGATCCAACAGCAAGAACTGTGGACCCGGCCCCCCGCGACGCCTTTGGGCGGAGATCGGGGTCTTGGGGCGAAGCCGCCCGCGGGGGCGCGAAGCCTCGGGCGCTTTGGCACCGGGGGCGCGGGGCGGGTGCCGGGCGCGCTGGGCAGCTGCGGAGCCGTGCGGACGCCGAGGTGAGGGTGCGGTGAGGGTTCCGGGGTTGGGGGAAGAAGGGCGCCCGGGCCTCTGTTCCCGCCAGCTTTGTTTCTCGCCGATAATAAAGGCAGATCAAAGGGCCCGGCCGCCCAGGTCCGGGCGGGCCGCGCAGCTCCCTCCGCAGCCCAGTGATCAAGGCCTCTGCGCGCGGCCGCGCCTGCCCCGCGGGTCAGCAGACGTCCATCACCACGGCTGCCCGCCTCGGCGGCCCGCGGGCCTGGGGCTGCTGCATGCTGCGGGGAGACGGCGGCGGCACTCGGGCTCCGGACCCCGAAGGCTCCCGGGCCCCCTCCCACCCACGGACGGCTATGGCAGCTCCCTCCTGCTCCGGGAGACCTAGACCCCAGCGGGTGGCGACCCGCGGAGGTCGGGATCTCCAAGCCCGGAGCGGAGCGCGGCCTCCACCTGACCCGTCTTCCCTACCGCCACCTCGGTGGGGGCGGGCGGCCAGCGCCGGGTGTCCTGGGCTTGGGAGGGCCTGGGGGCACACACCTGGACCGAGGCCTGCGGGCTTGGAGTGGGGCGGGGGCGGGGGGCGTCTGTCTGATTCGGGCCCGGGTGAGAAAAATGGGATTTCGTTTCAGACGGTTTCTCCCCGCGCTTCCCCAGCTTCCCGCACAGTCGAGCAACCGAGACCAAGTGTTTTTCGGCCCCGCGCCTCTGCACACCCCGACGCACACCCTCCCTCGGCGTTTCACTTTCCTAGCTCCGTTTCAGAGCCACACACACCCCCACTCCCGGGAAGGAATTGGATTCTACCTGATGAGGAAGGGAAATTAAAAAAAAAAAGTGGGGGGTGGGGGTGGGAAATGTGCAGAAAAGGAAAGAAAAGGTTCCTCCCCCTCACCACCCCAGGGAAAACAGTATTTGGTTGAGATTCGCGTATGCACCTGAATGGCGTGTCTGGACATTCCGTCAGATCCTTCTAAGTCGTGGAAAATTGAATTTCTTTTTATTCAGATGGAAACTTTATTTATTTTAACTCTAATCTTATTTGCATCTATTATCTGTATTCACCAAGGCTCTCTCCCACTACAAAAATGCAGATGAAGTAAATCTCACATAAATCCCGCCCATTTGTGTAATTGGTATACTAAGTGTTTATTTTAAGTGAGAATAATTTAGCTACAAATTTTCTTAAGGAATAACATTCTTAACACATTAAAAAAACTGAAAACTCTGATTTGCTTTTATGTTTGACAGTCGCTCTTGATTCCCCTAAGAGGAGCTTGGGAAGTGCGGCTCGCGGGCGCCATCTAGAGCTCCGGGCGGGGAAGGCCGCGCTGTCCTCCCTGCTCTAGGCTATTAGCTCTGGAGACGAGCGTTTGCCGCGAGGTGCCAGAACCCAGACAATCTTGCAAAGAAAAGTGAATTTCTGTCTGCCTAAGGCCATGGGGGATGGAGATAGAGGGGCGTGAGTCCCTCTCCTGGAGGTGGGACGCTGCTTAGCAAAGGCCAGCCTTGGTGCTCCTAGGGAAGGAGGTCGTTTTTCGAAGAGTGTTAACTGAAAAATCCAACCAAAACAAACAAATTAACGCCCCACTTGGCCCTCAGTCTTAGAACGCTCGCCGCTGAGATGCCTTTCTAGAAGCAACTTCGGGGTCTATCGTGTCGGAGTTGGTGCTAGGAGCGGTTGGTGGCGATGCAGGTCCCCGAGGTGGGCATCCGACCGATCTCGGGCGCATCCACTTCTCGCCCCTCCTGGCATTTACGCTCTGATCTGATCACCCAAGACCCGCGGAACAGAGGGCTGGCGGCCCGCAAGTTCCACGAGGACGATTCGGATTCGATCAGAACCGGGTTGATTAAACGAGGCGGTCATACCAGTCCAGGTCTCCAGATCCCCTTCAGAAGCGGGTGGAAAACGAGGGAACCGCAACATTAGCCAGGCGGACCCAGGGGTGACCCAAGCGGTCTCCTCCCCGCCGCTCTCTCCTAGGCCGAGTCCGGCACTGCTGGGCTGGCTAGGATCAGCGGGGGGTGGTCAGGCCACGGTGGAGGAGGGGAGGGGGGAGGAAGGAGGACAGCCCGACCCCCCACTAGCCCTCGCCCGGGCCCTCTCTCAAAGGCTCCGCACGCGTGTCCGGCGCCAATCGACCCCCTTTGTCCCCACCTTTTCCTTTGGAAACCCAAATCTAAAATCGGATAACAGTTGGGGGCGTTGACCAATTTTCTCTCCTCTCAAAGTCTCGCCCTCCCCACGCCGCCCCTTTCCCTCCTCTTCTTAGTCCACTACCCCACCCCACCCCCGTCCGCAGACGGCGTGCTGTGGCTTCTCCCCCTCCTCTCTTGCACACCCCACTCCCCCGTGGGTTCACAGCATTTTCCTCCGAAGAGCGAACACCTCCAAGTCCTGCGCGCGTGGCGGCGGAGGCGCCGTGGCCCGCGAACAGTGGGAGCCGGCCGGGGCGCCGGGGCGAGGGGGTCCCCGAGCTCCAGCCTGGGGAAATACCGTGCGATTCCGGGAACTCACAGCCACCTTTATGGCGGGGAACTCGGCTGGGTTTGTATTTGCTGTTTTAATACAAACCCCGCCGCACTGCCTATTTCAAAGATGTGCTAATTACTACTTGGATAGCAGGGCGCAAAGTCCTTGTCCATTTCCCAGTACAAAGTAGGTTGCTAGAAAATTTGAAATTGCCTTTCAGCCTAAAGCTGCCTTACCTGAATGTCATAATTACAGTAATTATGTACATCCAAATTACATGCTAATTAAATTAGAATCAAATCGTTCTAAATCGAAATCAAATGAGGTAGTGAAGAATTAATCAATGACAACATAAATAGAGAGCTTCCTTTAGAGATATTTATTGTAACGATCCAAGGAGGAATTTGATCTGGAAAAGTCACCTGTTTATTTACTTTCAAATTAGTAATCAGTTATTATCCCCTCTCCATAATTTTAACCGTTCGGTGTTATTTAGCCCCCACCCTTCCCAGACGCTGGGGTTTATAGAAATATGTATGAGGGAAATACATACAGACGTGCCTACTCTGTATGTCATTGGTGTGAATACTTGCGGTGGGGTTGAAACTCCAGTTCGGGGACGCTTCCGAGTGTCCTTGGGGACACATCCTTCGGGGCCTGTTCTCAGGGACCAGAGAAAAGCCTCGAAGTTGTTAAAGGTTTCCCAAGACCCCTGCGCGCTTCTTTCTTTGCAAAGGCACCCCGCGGATTGTGCATTGTTTGGGAGACTTCTAACCATTTCGGGGTAGTTGGTACAGGGGAACAGATGCCACGCGAACGGGAGTCTCCCCTGTCTGTTCTCTGCTCGCGGAGAGGTGACATTTGCACAGGGGGTCCATCCGACAGCCCCAAGTTCTCTGCTCCTGGCCCCACCCGCCCTCCGCACCTGTGGCACCTCCCGACTCCCCGGGGCGAGTTCGCCCCGCGCCCCGCACACTTGAGACGGGGCGCAGCCCGACGAGTTCAGGCGAGAGCCGGCAGCGCGGCTGGGGCTGGAGCACCAGGGGAGTGGACGCCCCTTCTGGGTCGGTCGGGGCACGCGGAAACACGGGCACCCAGGGCTGCTAGGTGACCTCGACCCCTTTTCCCTGACACTTGGTGAGCGCTGGAGGCGCATTAAGGAGGCGGCGCTTCCCCCTCGCTCCCCGCCCCCCCCCCCCCCCCCCCCCGCACCCTTACATTTGTGCTTACATCTGTCCCGACCCCAGAGTCCACAGGAGTGGTGTCGCCTTTGAAGATGGAAACCCCAGCCCGAACTCAGCCTCTGAAGATGGGAACCCCAGCCCGGACTCACGCCAACATCCTCCCCCAGCCTCTAGCTAAGCCCTTGGCACCCTCCGTTCTGAACGGGCCCCCAGCTCTACTTCAGCAACCCCATTTCTAGAAGGCAGAACCAAGGGCATGGCTTTTCCCTGGAGGAGGAATGGGGGTCCCCGGAGCAGCCGGGAGCCAATGTACATGACGCCCCTTTAGGAGCAGCTTCCACTGTTTTGCCACCGCCCCCTTCCCCCCCTCCCCCGAGCATTAGAGCTGCACCCAGAAAGAGGGTGTTAAGTCAGGAGTCAAGGGAGGAAAGGGGCGAAGGTGAGGAATAACTGCTCCCCTTTTCCGGCAGCTGGAACGGGGTTCTAGGAACCTCGCCTCTAGTTCCGAGTTGCCCTTGATCGCATTGCTCCTACCTTAGGAGTTCCAGGCATCTCAGCTGCACAACTCAGAAAAAAAAATCCTCTTTGGATCTCCCAAGTCCCACAGTTATGGTATACCCCCTCTTTTCAACAAGGGACAATGAGCAAGGATCCCCCCCCCAAAAAAAAAACCACAAACCCTTCAAGATTTTTGGCCATTCTCCAGTGACTGCAGCTCATAGGCAACGAGCAGGCTCCCTGGTCAGCGTGTGGCAAGGAGGATGCAGCCTCATGCCTCTCCAGCCGCTGGCCTGGGGTGCGGCAGGTAAGAGCTCATGGGATGGGGCTGGTGCGGTTTCCAATCTCCCAGCTTCCATTCGGCTAAAACGCACGCAGCAAGTGTTCCGCGAGGAAAACTGAGCAATACTCATGCTCCCAACAGCGTGGACCGATGTGACTCACTACCAGAGAGCTGTCTCGGGAAGAACAGCAAGAAAGGTCACGCCAAGGCTGTCAGATCAACAAGCCTTCTTCAGATTACAATACAAATTCACAAGAAGATCTTCATTTCACATCGCAAGGTAAGAAGACCTGCTTTACTGCGGCAACCTGGGCCTATTTTGGCACACTTATTAAAGGAAATTATGACTAATTTATCACACAGACACAGTTGAGTAAATAAACAAGTCCTAAACTGGTAACCTGATCTTTTCTGGCCATTTGTAAATCGACAGCACCTCCTACAGGAATTAATTCGCTAGTGTTCAATTAAGTTAAATGTCCATCCTGGGAGAAGGGGAGAAAGAGATACATCCAAAATGCTTATGTGAACAAATAAGAGTGTCACAAGGCACATCCAAATTTCTTTGACATAATTTCCCTGTTAAAGAGTTAGAATAACAAATGTGACCAGGCTTTTCCTGTGGTTTTCCAAGAATGCCACTGATGAAGACTTGTATTTGGACTCTTGATTCATTAAATTAGGAGAGAGGAACCTGATTTTCAGAACTTAGGGGAATGTCTGTACATAGTGGACGTCTTTTTAGTATGATGTTTCTATTTTGAAAGCAAAAGTAGAATTAGAAGAAATTACTTTCCCTTACCATACCAATAGTTTGCAGAATAAGCTGAGACAGTTTTTAAAAAAGCATACTCTTTAGTGATTCTACAGGAAAGTATTTCTTTTCAGTTGTAAGTATGCAAAGTTGTCTAGCCCCTTGGGGTTGTTTTAGCTTTGGGTGACCAAAGCTGACAACCAAACAGAAGGTCAGCTTTTCTCATAACTACATGGGAACTTTTCTTACCATTGATGGATGAAAATATTGGGGCTAATGGTAGTACATTACAATTTCTCATCTAAAAAATGAAGTATAATGAAATTGGATGTTAAAAACAATTCTTACCATTACTTATAAAGTTATATGTGGACCCCATTTTCTTGAACACCTAATTAAAAAATGTAACAAATGATAATGTATTTCTTGAATTCATTTTTAATTACAGGATGCATTTAAACATTTTTCTTCATGAACTGTATTGGTTCAGAAATCCTTAAAGGCAGTAAGTATTACATAGGTTTTGACATTATAAAAATTATAAAGTCTAAAAAGGCACAAGATAGAAAATAATCAGTGCAGCACTGATGAACTCAAGGTGTAAATTAGCAGTCTTTATCAGTTTCAAATGCATACTTTCTTATTTTAAATGAAGAAGGGATCTTTGAGGTGCTTGGTAAGCTATTAAAGAATATTGTAGATGAAATTCAAGTTCTCTCCCTCCTCACCAACTATTAAAAAATCGAAATAATTGAAGGGTTGCTTGTCTTTAGCTTATTTTGAATCAGGGGACATTTGTGTGTGTGCATATACAAGACAAAGACTATATGGAGTGATTTTACTTAATTCCTCCTTCAAACTTATTTCTTATAGAATGTATGTAATTATGACTGCCTTCCCTGAACACCATCTAATCACTATTCGTATTTTGCTAAATCACTTTTAAAAAAAAGCAGAACCCTAACAAAATGCTTAAGTCCATGAGTTTTGCATGTTGATATTTATAATTTGAACTAATTTTTCTAGCTTTTACTATATTCCTTTGAAATTCAAATATGCTTGATATACCTGTCTGTACCCATGAAATATACCTGTACCCAAGGCAAGTTGGTTTACAGTGGTCTAATATGTGACATTCTATAAATGTTTAATCTCTATCTGTACAATCATTGTTTTTATTTTGGGGCCACACCCCGCAGTGCTTAGGAAACCCTGTGGTGCTAGGGATCAAACCTGGCTCCACCACATGCAGATGTGTGCTAAGCCCATTTAGTTACCTCTCTGGCCCTACTTGTAAAATCTTTAATAGTTGTATGGCAACAGAAGTAGTTGGTCATCAGTGGCATGTAGGACAATGTTCTCTCAAAAATAAAATATTTGTCTTAATCCCCAAACCCTTGAATATGTTCATTTACATGGCAAAGGAAAAGATTGCAGTTAAAATTAAGGCTGATGAGCAGTTCACTGTAAAATCGGAAAATTGAGATGTGAGAAAGGCTTGACTAGTCTGTTAGCTCTGAAGCTAGAAGCTGGATTAAGGGACTTGAAGAAGGCAGGTTCTAGAAGCTGGAATCGGCAATTGTATTTCCCGCCAGACCCTCCAGAAGAAACCAGCCAACATTGCCAATACATTGATTCCAGCAAGTAAGATACACTTCTGACTTCTGATCTCTCAAACTCCCAAAGCAGCAGATCCACACAGTCTGAAGTCTAAGATAATTTTTATTTATTTTAGTTGGGGGGGGGGGGCACATACCTGGGAATCCTCAGGGGTTACTCCTGTCTCTGCACTCCGGAATTACTCCTGGCAGTGCTTGGGGGACCATATGGGATGTGGGGAATCAAACCCGGGTTGGACGTGTGCGAGGTAAGTGCCCTATCTGCTCTACCATTTCTCCAGTCCCTTGAAGGTAATTTATGTCAGTTTAGAAGACTTAACACATTACCCAAATGAGATGATCTATTCTACAAAATGCCTTTTGGACAACCTGCAAACTTTCAATCTATCACACATTAGTGAATTTCAACAGTGACTAAACTTTGCATCAAGTAAACCCGAATCTTAAAAGTAATGAATTTTAGAATTAAAAAAAGTAACAAAATCTAAAGTCGTATTTGTTCAATGTACTGCCACTCTTTAATGATGTTTCAGAACACTGAAAATGTCACAAAGTTCTAGGGCTTTTATGTCGTGCAGAGCACAAGAAACACTTAGCAACAGCAAATATTTTTACAGTGCCAAAATAGATTCTTACAAATATCTGCAAAGTTCATTCTTACGGTACCTTGTAGTTTTGTACTTGATAAGACAGTTTACACAGATGAAAAATTAAAATAGAGCTTTTATGTTAGAAATACAATAGTACATAATTTAGCCCTTGCTAAAGGTATTCAGTAAGAAAGTGGAGATATTTTTATTCCCAGGTAACTGACAGTCCCTTGATTCTCTCTCTACTACGGCTTCTTCCTCTGTCATGAGGACGCCTGTCTTCTGAGCTGTCTCTGGGCCCTTTGCCTCCTCTGTATCTGTCTGTGCCACGGCTTCTGTTGTTACTTCCTCGATGCTGCTCTTCACTGGGACTTCGAGGTGGCCCCTTTCTAATTTCTCTCTGCTTGGAACGACTGCGACTTCGGCTTCTTTTTCTCCTCCCATCCCTGCTCCTGCTCCTGCTCCTGCTGCTCCTCTCAGCTCTGATTTCAGACCCTTTCCGTTCTGGACTGTGGTTATGGTTTCTGGCCTTTCTGTCAGAATCAGAATGACTCCTTTTGTTAGAACTCTCTTGTCTGAAGATGCTAGGCTTTTCCTTGGATTTCTCTTTGTTACTATGACTGCCAGAAGGTTCTTCATAAAGTTTTCTCTTCCTAGATTTGTGCTTCTCCTCAGAATCACTGTTGTTTTTCCTTGGACATTTATTTTTCTTTTTTTTCTTCTTTTGTATTTTTTTCCCATTTCTGTCACTGTCACTTTCACTGCTGCTTTCTGAACTCTCACTGGAGGAAGAGGAGGAGGAGGAAGAGGAGGAGGAGGAGGGAGAGGAGGAAGAAGAGGAAGAAGAGGATGGAGATTTGCTTTTATGCTTTCTGTGTTTGCTTCTGCTCTTCTGAAGCTTTTTCTTTTTGCTACCTTTTTTCTTTTTTTTTTTCTTCTCAAGTCGATCTAATTTCCTGTTATTGAGAAATACAGCAATAAATTTTGTAAAAATAGTTCTTTTACTGACAGGCATTACATTGTTTTAGTTTTGGGTTACTCCTGATGGTGCTTTGGGGAACCACAGAGTGCCAGGGACTGTACCTGGGATTTGAGTTATCTCACCAGTCCACAGGCATGACATCTTGAACAGACTATATATTCTCTGAGCTGCTGTTAAAAGTGATATGCAAATATAAATATAGTATACTTCGTTTTAATAATTTTCTTTAACTTATTCAAGTCATGTTTACATTAATTTCAAATACAGGGCAAATACATTAAGACAATTCACTATATATATTTTTTAATAGCAATGATTATTTAAAAAAAAAAACATTCTCAGTGCACAAAGAGACAATGCAAGAGCTCCTGCCTTGCATTTGACCAATCTTATTTTGGTTCTTGGCACTACATATGGTCCCCTGAGTATAGAGCAGGAGTAAGCCCTGAGCATTTTTATTTGGGTGTGGGCCCCCCTCCCCCCCGAATAAAAACATTCTGTGTCAGAATTAAAAATGATATAGGATAAATGGTTATCGTACCCTAAATAACTGCTTGTAATATTAGCTGGTGCTACAGAAAGTATATAAGGTTAATCAAGTGAAAAATTAATTTTATGTATGCACTATTTAATTTTTGGGTTTTAGATCATACCTGATTCTGCTTGAGTCCACATGGTGCCATGGCCTGAATCTGGGGCTCCTGCATGCATAGCCTGCTCTTGGGTCCCTGAGCCACAGTCCTGGCCCCAGATGGACTCTTTTACAATATGGAAATAGCAACAAAACTCAAGAGCATACGCTCCAGAAAATTTGAAAATGAAGACATTGTGTATTTGTAATGTATTTTTGTTATCATGTAAAACAATCACATTCCAGTTTCCAACAAGTGTTTAAATTTATAACTTATTAGGCTATCCCAATTATTAAGGAATTATGAATTTATACATTATCAAAAGAATAACTTGGTAGTTATTCTGAAATAGAATTAGTCTTCACTGGGTCTTGTTTAATTTTTCTCAAAATGCCAAATATTGAAAACAGCGTGAGCTCCCTCTATTGGACTCAGCGGACATTTCTTGGAATATTTAATTTAGAGATGATCTTAACAAGATAATCTTTAATAAGATTCATGTTCATCTCAAATTTAAGCATTCTTTTAGCACTGCTCATTTTGCAAAATATCAAAAGAGTAATACATGACCCACAATGCTTCCTAAGAACAAACTGTACTGTGCAAAGATATCCCAATTATGAGAAGTAAAGTCTACAAATAAGTTTATTTCTAAAGTAATGTTCTGAAATGTACACTGTTTGGGATATTATTTGAGGCTATTTGTTTTCATATTGAAAGAAAGACAAATTTGTATTATTATAGTTGAAAAATAAATCAGTGAATGTGAGGCAGGGTTTGGGATCTTCAGGCGCTTTAAGATTAAAGTACAATTCTAAAAGATGAAACAGAAAGGGGAACTGAATTGATTAGATCTACTTTTTGATTACCTGAGAAGCTTCTGTTTCTGTTTGGTTGTTAAAGACTTTAAGAATTCAACTTCTGGATCTTCTTCACCCTCACTTGCAACATATTCCTGAGTCAACAAAAAATAAAACTAAATTGGCAGATTGTAATACAAATTAGTTCTCAAACAAGAAAGGAAACATTACAAGTACAAATTTTGTATCAGGAAAATAGTGTAGCTGAGTATAACATTTTATTTAGATAGGGAAGGGTGGGCAACTAGAATATCATTTGCAGTCTACCTGCCAAGAAGAATTCCACTAAAAATCAACATAAAGATTACTTTTTGGGGGGTTGTGTTGGAGACTGAACCCAGGATTTCACACATTTCTGCAAGATCTACTCAGCTCTACTACTGAACTATACCCTAGCCCATGAGGATTATTTTGACAGTATTAACCAGCTTTAAAAGGAACACAACAATAGAGAAATATAATTTACGGCATGACTTCTACTCTCCACCTCTTGAACTTAAATTTAAATACTCAATAATTCAAATATTTTATTTAATGAAATGCCAAGATCACAAACTTTTATGAAGGGTCAAAACGTTCATGATCTTTGCCTTTGTAATTTCAGCGGTACATTTCAAGTCTATGATTATCAAGTACATATAAAAATTATCACACAGGAACAATTATCTGATTACAGAGGATATAGAAAAATTCCTAGCAATGTTTGGAAAGTAATGTGTCTCTTTGGCACCACAGTGTATGCCATTGGGAGTCTGGGTTTTTATCTCAGCTCTGTGTCTAATGAGTCACAAGACCTTAGAAAAACTACTTAAATTCTCTAGGTTCCTATTTCCTTATTTAATAACTGGTTCACATTAAGAAATTTACAACCCATCAAAAACCCAACAATTTCCTGATCTATGTATACTTCAATAAATTAAGCTAAAAATACTTTCTGTAATTTTTAAGAGTTTGTTTTTATATGCTTCTTCCCAATGATTCTACTTAATGTCACTTTAGGGGCAAGTTAACAGGAAAGAAAAAATAAGAACTTTAACACCAGTTCAGTTGGTAGAGAACACATTCACATAAACCCCAAGGAACAGTTTCATTTATTTAAATAAGGTTTGAAAAACAATTTCTCATTTAGGTTAAAATAATAAAGAAGCAAAATAAAAATTCACTTTAGGCATTTTCTTTGCTCTATCTTGCTTTCCTATGGATATATGCATATTGGAAAACATTAAGTAGCAATTCACAAGCAATCACATTTAGATTTATAGACATTTTCAGCTTACTGATAAAAAGATCATTACCTGTGATGGATCATTTGCGGTCAAGTTTCTCCCCAGTACATTTCGTTTCAGTGCAAACCCACTGTTTCTCATCTCCGCTATTAGCTCCGAGGGGTGCATCGATGGCCCTGTTCACAAAAATCACAGTTTGAATGTATCATTTATATCTCTCTACCTTTTTCGGACTCCACAGTAGGAATGCAGTTGAAGCTTTGTTAAGTAAAATCACAGCTAAATCAACTCAATAATCTTCTGCTGAGCAAATAATCAGATATGATTTTCTAAAACAGCAGTCTGGAGATTCAGAATAGAAAATAATTGCATTTTTTCCTTACGTGCTAGGGGATTCTCTTCTTATGTAACTTTGTCATATTGGAAAAGATACATTTGGGTGTGATCAGCTTGGCAGCTTTTAGTATAAAAATCAAAGCAAAATAATAAAAAAAACTACAATTACAACGAAACTTTCTGTAGCTTTTTCTAATTCAATTTAAAAGAAATACTTTTAAAGGTAGTGAGCAGCTGATTAGTTTACAAATTCTTCACCCTCATTTTTCAAACATCAATAGTCAAAAACATTGCCATATGATTGCTAATGATCTATGAACATACAGGCATGCTCTGGTCAGCCATCAAGTATTTTAGTTTATTTTGTAATACACACATTTTGAAATTTCTACCTATTTGGGGTTGGTGACAAGTAATTTTTGGTGTGTATGTGTTACACTGTCTACAATTTGCTGTTTCCACTTTTGAAAAATCAAACTGAAAATCAAGTTTCTTTCATTATAATATGTACCAGAGCACAAATAGTATGCACTAGATATAATCAATTAAGAGAAATGTCAGTCTCCATTCTGCAAACGTTATTAAGTTTACACAGGTAGGAGAAACTCTTCCCTACTTCTTTTACACATTCTAGTTTCCTTTTATTTTTCCCTGCAGGTAGCAAATAATGACACTTTTGGCTGGAGTGATAGTACAGCAGGTACAGCACTTGTTTTGCATGGTGCCAGACTGTGTTCGATTCCCAGCACCCGGTATGGTCCCCTAAAGCACAGTCAGGAGTAATTCTTTTTTTTTTTTTTTTGCTTTTTGGGTCACACCCGGTGATACTCAGGGGTTACTCCTGGCTCATGCACTCAGGAATTACTCCTGGCGGTGCTCGGGGGACCATATGGGATGCTGGGAATCGAACCTGTGTCGGCCATGTTGGCTGCGTGCAAGGCAAACGCCCTACCTGCTGTGCTATTGCTCCAGCCCCCAGGAGTAATTCTTGAGTGGAGAGTCAGGAGTAAGTCCTGAATACCACAAGGTGTATGACTCCCAAACAAACTAAAACAAAAAAAAAAACCTTAAAGCAACAAAAACCCCAGAAACTCTTGATATTACATACAAGCTATTTAAAGTTTCGGGGCTAAGTCATCCACACTGGCCCAAATGAATAATGTCTGGAATATAAGAAAGAATAAATTCCTCACAACATCTCATAAGGTGGAGGTTAGAGAAACATTTAGAAACTGATTCTCTAATTTGCTGAGAAATACTTCATTAATTTATTTTATTTTTTTACTGCCTATTGGTTTCTTATGAATTATTTGCATATTCAACTATGTTACCAAAAAGCAATCAAATTCAGAACTATTTACTTGTTAATAGCATCTCTGGTAAAAAGTTTGTCTGGAAAAGTATAGTTAGTATAGTTTTTTATTCGACTATGGGGTTTTACTATTCTATTCATAATACCAAGAACTACTAAAAAGTTGACTTTTGGTACTAGTGAGATAATTGGGAAAAACTTTTTATTATTAAAATAAGGGAATAAGTTAAAAATTAATAAATGGAATACTGAAAAAAAGACCAACTTAATAAAAATGCAACAAAAACACTGTAAAAAGAGATCTTGATTTCATGGTATTAATATTTTAATATAAAGGTTTAAAAATTTTCTTTTACATACATTGGCAATTATTATGTTTTTTTTTTAAGGTTTGGTTTTAGGGCCATACCTGGCAATGCTCAGAGGTTACTCTTGGCTCCGCAGTCAGGAACTAATCCTGGTGGTGCTCGAGGACCATATGGGATGTCAGGGATTGAACCTGGGTTAGCCATGTGCAAGGCAAGCACCTTCCCCGCTGTACTATCACTCCAATCCTTGTTTATTTTTCTTAGGCACACCCAGCAGTGCCCAGGGTATTCGCATGGCTTTGTGTTTTGGAATAACTCCCAGTGGTGGCAGGGGTTAAACGCAAGCCTTCTGTCTACTCAGCATGAATTCAGTCCATTGAGATATCTCTTTGATCTTAGGGATTGCTTTTAATTATATTTTATTCAATTTGCTTAATACTGATACAAAATATTAAAATAAAAATTGAATTTCAAATATGAATACAGATTGTTTTTAAATGGAATGAAAGTGCTAATGTAATTACAACTTTAAATTAATTATAGAAGGTTCATTTTGGTGAATTTCTTGTGTAGGAACATTACTTAAAAAGTAGAAAGTATCTCTTCTGGAAGCATCAAAACTAATTTTCTTGTCAACAACTCTTTTTATATGTCAAATGAGTTAAAAAACAAACACACTAGAATTTGAATGAAAGCCTCTCCAGTAAAGGGCCAAAGAGCTTGCCCAGTGTGAGAGGTTACTAATTTCATAAGTTCTCATAAAAAGATGGGTAATTTTAATAAGATGTTTTAGAGAACATGCTTTTTCATTTTCAGTACAGTATTTCCAATGACTTCAAGAAATGATCTCGTTCTCTGACAGAGATGACAGTTTATGAAACAATCTTCTAGGAATTTTTATTCTTCCTAAATCCCAACCGAGCTATAGTATATATGTTTAATATACTTTACAAAGCAAGACTGTAAATACAGTTAAGTATCATGCAATAGTAATAAATAGTATCAGTAACTATAGCATTTTAATTATTTTATGATATATTTTCACAACTCAAAAATGCTTATTAGTAACTTTTCTCAAAATTCAGTCTTATGGTCAGAGAGATGGTACAGGGATTAAGGTGCTAACCTTGCACCAGATCAATCTCCAGCATTACAATGTCTGTTGAGCACTACCAACAGTAACCCCTGACCACAGAGCCAGGAGTATCCCCTGAGCACCACTGGGTGTGTACCAACCCTTACCCCCCAAAAATATAGTTAGTACATTGTTTTATGCTTTGACCTTTTATCAAAAGTTCTGGGCTTAGAAGATATGACA
The DNA here is from genome assembly GCF_029834395.1 of Sorex fumeus. Lineage (NCBI taxonomy): Eukaryota > Metazoa > Chordata > Mammalia > Eulipotyphla > Soricidae > Sorex > Sorex fumeus. The sequence continues at coordinate 27,243,901 of NW_026606066.1, forward strand.
AGTCAGATTTAATTAAGATACATTTAGCAAGAAATCTTTATACTTTCATGCTACTTGACAGTGGCTATATAGAGTTAAACTGACTGTTCTTAGACCAGCTCTAAGAACTCAAAACTTAATTAACATAATAGATTATACAGATTTGGTGGGAAAAAAAAGGTTTTTACAAATATGTTCAAATGCAAAATGACCGAGAAATGCCTTAATAATTTAAATTACTAGAGCTAGAGATGAGGAATATTTGACCTGCTTTTATATTTGCTCCTACTCAAGAGTTCTAGAGAATTCAGGAAAAAAGCATTTGTTCTAAAATGCAGGTTTATGGGAGCTCCTTTCTAGATCATTTCAGCAACCTCGGTTAGTTCTCCACAGCATAAAAACCAATGATCCAACTGAGAAAAGTAGGTGCACCAAAAGTGTTTCCAACATTAATTAGCTTTGCATGTTTTTTTTGGGGGGGTAAGGGGGAGAAGGGGGCTGCTGTGCTATGGATATGTACTAAAAATGCCTGACTGTGGCCCTCAAGTCTATACTTTTGATCAGACCAAAATCATTTTTTGTTGATGAAAGTTCAAGTCTCAGGAAAGATTTCCAGTAGGCAAATTATACTGCATTTTGCTTGTAAAGGGTTGATTTAGATTATTCATTTTTTACAGAAATAGGAAAAAGCAATGGGAGATAAAACCATTTTATATTCCATATGGAAGTTGGAAAGTTCTGTTTATGAGAAAGGCTTGGCTAGTTTTATTTTTTAATTAATATTTTTTAGAGCATTACAAAGCTGTTCATGATTGGATTTCAGTTATACAGTATTCCAACACTCATTCCTTCACCAGTGTACATTTCCCAGCACCAGTGTCTCCATGTTACCTCCCACCATCACCCCTACCCCCAACGCCCTGTCTGCCTCTTTGGTAGGTGTTTTTCTTCTCTCCCCCCCTCCCCTGCCCCTTTGGTCATTGTAGTTTGCAATATTGATACTGAAGGTTATGAAGAACATCCCTCACCTACTTTTAACCCTCAGATTTTGTATAGCGTGATCATTCAGGCTTGGCTGGTTTTAAAATGGGGCGCTAGAGAAGCCCCAACTAGCACAGGAGGCAGAAAAAGACTATAGCCAGAGAAACTTGTGGTTCACTGCTAGCCCAAGGGATAGATGTATTTTCCACTCGACATTCATCTTCCTGGTCTCAGGAGCAAAAGCACTTGCCTCTCAAATATGAGAAGAATTTGATTTCTTTGTCACCCACAGTCACAAAGAGAGTCCCAGCCACTCTGCTATTTGGGACCCCACGTGCTGCCTGCAACAAAGTCTCAGATCTTCTGGCCCACTGTAGCCAGGCGTGGGCAAGCACTGCAGCAAGACCGGAGCACTGTGAGTAGAGTGGAACCCACAGTGAGAATGGCAGCCAAGCGTGCAACACTACAGCCTGATGAGGTGTGTGTGACCCCTAACTATTGCCATTACAACAAAGGGAAGTGAGGGAAATAAAACAAAACTCAAATTCATCATTCCTTTCCCAGGGCAACTTGGCTCCTGCAATTCTGATACCTGGTGGGAGAAGAGGAGGCAGATGAACAGGCCGGCTAAGGCTGGCTTAGAAATGTCTTCCTATCCTCCCCCCAAACTTAACATACAAATTTCATTTATAGGATACTGCTATTTGCTGGCTGGACCGGAAGTCCTATTCTTAAGGTAAACATAGTTTAAACAGTCTGGTTTGCTATTATAATGGCGATCGATTTTTTTCTTCTTTTCATTATGTGTGTCTGTGTTTCATTAAATTTCATTCATGTCAAAAGAAACACGGGCTAAAAGAAGGCATCCTATTGAATGGGAGAAAATATTTGCATACCATATATCAAATAAAGAGCTAACATCCACGCTCAACAACAAAAAAATCAACCCATAAGAAATGGGGAGAGGTGAACAAATACTTTACTAAAAAGGATGTACAGAGGCAGATAGGTGCATGAAAAAGTGTTCATTGTCACTTATCAGGGAAACGCAAATTAAAATGACAATCAGGTGTCATTTCACACCAGTGGGAATGGCAGATAGCAAAAGGACTAGAAACAACTAGTACTGGAAGGGACTGAGAGAAAGATTCTCTGCTGGTAGGAACATTAAAACAATTGGTTCAGCTTTTATGAAAACAGTACAAAGATGTCTCAAATAGTAACAATAGAATTTCCATATGACCCAGAGATTCTAATTTTTGGCATCTACCCTCCAAACACACAAACATTAATTCAAAAAGATAAATGCCTATGATAGGATATAGAAATAAGTCAAATATCCAGTGGCAGCTCTCTCTCTCTCTCTCTCTCTCTCTCTCTCTCTCTCTCTCTCTCTCTCTCTCTCACACACACACACACACACACACACACACACACACGCTATGTATTATGCAGCCATAAGATGAAATCATACATTTTGCTGCAATTTGAGTGGAACTGAAAAGCATCATTTTAAGCGAAAGAAGCCAGAGGGAGAGGCCAAAGTGATTCTACAGCAGGTGGGAAGCTTGCCTTACACGAGGCTCACTCCAGTTCAACCCCCACCATATGGTGCCTGAGCATCACCAGGAGTGACTCCTGAGCATAAAGCCAGGAGTAAGACATGAGCACTGCCAGGTGTGGTACAAAAACAACAACAGAAAAGAAGTCAGAGGGAGAGGGATAAATACTGTATGATCTCACTCATCTGTGGAGTATAGAACAGGTCTGTCAAATAGTGATAAGCCTTGCTTTCAGATTAGAACATTTAGATTACATTCTCCCTAATGAGCTTGATAAGAAGGGAGGGATAGGGGAGGTGAGGGATAGCGAGGGGGGATGAATGAAGAGGTCAACTAGAAGTAATGTATGGACAATGACGAAGGTTTTTGGGCACCCTGGTGCTGAAGGTGCAGTAACTTTATATATCAAAACTATAGATAACACTATTATAACCACGTCATCTAAACTCTAATAAAAATAAACCAAAAAACTTGAACACATTCTACTTATCAATAATATATACAGATATATTTGTTTCTTTGGGCCACACCCAGCTGGCTCTGTGCTTAGGGATCACTCCGGTGGCGCTTGGATGGGTGGGGGGGGAAGTGCCTTCATCCATGTGCTATTACTCTGGGCCCTTTCTGGAATGTTTTTTTTTTTTTAGGGTCACACACAGCGATGCTCAGAGGTTACTCCTGGCTTTGCACTCAGAAATTACTCCTGGCAGTGCTTGGGAGACCATATGGGATGCCGGGGATTGAACCTGGGTCAGCTGCATGCCAGGCAAACGCCCTACCCACTATACTATCGCTCCAGCCCCCATTTCTGGAATTTCTTAACCTCCCTCTATGCCCTTCTCCTTATTGCTATTAATTTGTTAAAGAAACTGGGTCATTTTTTTCTGTAGAATTTCCCACATTTTGGATACTGATTATCATTTACTATGATCTACCTTTCATATTTCATGTTGATAATTGGATCTAGAGGCTATTAAATTTTTAAAGGGTGGAGGGGGAGCACTCCCAAAGGTGCTCTGGGGCTATGCAGTGCCAGGGATGAAACTCCAGTCCTCAAAAATACAAGGTTTATGCTCAAGCTTCTGGGCTCCATCCCTGGACCTTGAATTTGTTCTTTCATACCATATGTATTGGGGGAATATACAGTCTTGAAAAATCTGGATTCGGGAAAATGACATCTGAAAGTTCAAAAACGCATTTCTTGCTAATGAACTTGACAAAGAAAATGAAGATTAGACTGCAATGTGGTTTGTTCTTGCTCTAACCAAGTAGTTACTGTAGTCATGGAAACGGTATAGCCTTAAACATGTTTAAAAATAAGCGTCCAATTACCATAAATATGATCTCCATGAAAGTACAACCTTCTTTTTTTCTTTCCTAAAATGAAATCGACTCTCTCTAGTGCATAAGCCACTCCCTGTGACTAGATGGGAAAGGATACTTAGAGACAGAGCGGCTGAGAGGTACAGGATCCAGAGACCCATGGTTAGTGGGAATTGGCAGAAGTATTTTATACTTGTGTTTGATTTCTACATTACTTAATGTTTTTGCTTTTAAAAAGCTTATAGAAAGTTAATGTTTTTTTTTTTTTTAAAAAAAAAAGACCGAAAAGGGGGCACAGCAGGAACACATAGCACAAGTCCCAGGGAAAAAGTGAACAAAGCTATTAATAAAGTGTGTGGGTGATTTTTATTTATACAGATGAGAATGTTTTATGTATGATTTCTAAAGGTTATGCAAGAACCAATTGTACTGAATTGTAATAAAACTGCTCCATCCTGGGAATTTTCCCGACACACTGCCAGTTCATCTGAGTGGAGGCTGGAGACAATGGAGGTTTTTTTTTTTTTTTTACTGTCCTTACCCCAAGTTCATTCCCAAGACAGCTAATTTGATCTCTATTAAAATATACAACATGAAGGAAAGATTAGACCTTTCATTTCAGTCTACATTTCTGGAAAGTACATATAAGCAAAGAAAGATGAAACTGCTCTTATTATGTACTAGTGAAAAACACTGCTTACCAAAGGCAATAAAGACATGTGACATATTTGAGAATGTCTTTAAATTTACATTTTCAACTTAATCTGGATGCAAACAGTTTAGCTTACGATAATTTAAAAGTACAAAGTCAATTTGCAGTCCAAGAGGACAACGAAAACTATCTGCTGCAATCACTGTGAAGTATTATAAGTTAGCACACGAGTGCTGGAGTGCTGGAGAAGAAGGAGACCTCCACGGACAGCAGAAACACTATGTTGAGTCAGAGGAGACAGAGAGGAGACTATGCTGGTATGATTCCGTTAGAGAACAGGTAAAACGAACAACCGAGATCAGAAATGAGAAGAGTGGGTGGAGGAAGCTGGTTGGAAAGGGGACAGAGGATCTTTTCTAGGGTAATGGTTAAACTATGCTCTCATTTTGCAGAGCTACACTCAAGAGCTGCATGTTTTACTTAAGAAAAATTCACATGCGTCACCTGATTTATTTCTCAGCTCCCCTTGCCTGCATCAGTGCAGCAGTGTCCAGTAGCACACCCTGCGCACTGCAAGGATGGGGAGCTCTCATTCAGGGTTGGGGCAAAGGCTGAGGTGGGACTCTGAGCCAGGTGCTCGCTCACGTTCAGCCTGCAGTACCCATGGGGTCTACATTCCTGACCACAGTGCCTAGCATCTTTGGTAGCTGTGTTTGCACATGACCAGCAGAGATGCTCCAAACATTCTGTGATGATACTAGGGGTCACATGTTCTTGTGGCGATAGTGCTAGAGGGTAGGGGTGGGATGGGGGCACTAGGGATCAACCTCACACCCCCAGGCAGGGAGGGTGGGGGCTTTTTGTTGCTGCATTACCCCCATGACTCTCGCGCCACCCCCCCCCCCCCTTTATTTTTAGTCCCTAGTGCTCAGAGTATCATGTAGTGCAGGGGATTCAACGCAGGGCTCCTGCATGCAGGACATGCACTCCAGCTCTTTGAGCTAGCTCCTTGACTGCATACTTGGTATCTAATTTACTTATTGAAAAGTTATTTCTTTAGGGGCCAGAGTGATAGTACAGTGGAAAGGGCACTTGCCTTGCATGTGGCCAAACTGGTTTCGATCCCTGGCACCCCAACACAGTTCCCATAAGCAGATACCTGAATGCAGAGCCAGGAGCAAGCCCTGAGCACCACTAGATGTGGCCTCCAAACAAAAACAAATTATTTCTTTATTATTATAGTAATAAGGCAACATGGTTTTCAGCAGCAGCACTAACATTTATAGTCGAGATGTATGGCTACTGCACCTTAGCAACAACCCCCCCAAGATGTCCTTATCACATGACTATTTATTTATTTTTCTGGCTAGTCCTGGCTGTACTCAGGGCTTACTCCTGGCTCTGAGCTCAGGGATCACTCCTGGTGGGCTCGGGGAAACATATGGGGTGCTGGGGTCCAAACACTGGTTGCATGTGCAAGGCAAGTGACCTACCTGCTGTACTAACACCCTGGCCCATCACAGGATATGTTAAAGCAGTCAACAGTAACTACTACATATCTGTTACATAAACTCCCGCCATTTAGTTTATCTCTATGAAGGCTGCCCAGCATAGAGAATTTAAATGTTATTACCCCGAGTACAGAAAATCATGTGATTTAACAAGCCAGTGTAGAGGCTGAGATCTTAGCATGTGTGAGGCCCTGAGTCTGATCCCAGCAGGGCGAGGCCCCTGGGCACTGTCAGGCTGCAGTCCTGCTGGTCCCCCAGGGAGCCCTGAGTCCCTGCAATGATTTGAGTGGCAGCAAGTTGTCTCTGTCATCTCTGATGGGTTGTGAGGGTGCACATTACTGAGGGACTCAGGATGAAAGCTGTGGCTCAGGATGGGGCGGATGACGCCACAATAGATCAACCCTGTGATTAGAAGGTGGGGGGTTCCAGCCACATGATAAGACTAAGGCCAGTCACACAGCCCATGGTGTAAACACTCAGGCCTATATAATTAAACCCTGATAAAGTCCCGGGTGGTTTGGGTGTGGTTCCCTGGTTAAAAGGACTGAAGCTCCAGGAGGTGCATAGTCTGAACTCCACGGGAAGAGTACTCAAGTCACGTGATGCGTGGAGGCACAAGCAAGGTTAATGGTTTGAAAATGTGAGGCTTGTTTTATTTTAAGGCCACACTCAGCAATGCTCGGGAGCTTTTAATGACTCTGAGCTCTCAAGGGACCAAATGTGGTACCTGGGGTTTGAATCCGGGACAGATGCATGCAAGGCCAGTGCCTTACCCCCTGCACTCTCTCCCCAGTCCTGAAAACGTGAGATTGAAGGCAAAGAAAGTCATATGCAAACAACTTTGCTACAAGACATAGGACCTGTTCTGCAGGTAACAGAGAGACAGAAGTGGATCCACGGTTTCCAAGGCTGGGAGAAACAAGGAAGGGTGTGGGGACTGTCTGGAGTAATAGGATTCTAAACCTGACTGTGGTGAGGAAGGTGAGGAAGTAGCTGTGAACAGCCACTGAACTGTACTCTTCAAATAAGTGAATTGTATGGAATGTTAAGTTGTAGCTCTATAAATTTGTTTAAAAAAAACACTTGCTCAGAGGCTGGAGAAACAGAGGGGTTAAGGTGTTTGCCTTGCACACAGCTGACCCTGGTTTGATCCCTAGCACCCTACAGAGAATGTGATTCCCTGGGCAGTGATCCCTGAAAACTCAAACATGTGTACATGCGTACACACTTTAAAGGTACTGCTATCTGAAGTATATAAAACTCTCAATATAAGACAATAAAATTAACTTGGATCTAACAGACACCTCAATAGGAAGATATATAGAATGGCAAATAAGCATATAGAAAGATGTTATCAGGGAAATGCAAATTAAAACAAAAATGAGATAATGATAGACATCTATTAGAATGGCTAATATTCAGAGCACTGACAACAAATACTGATGACTGGAAGCAGGAATTCTTGTTTTCTGTCGTTGGTGCACATGCAAAATGGTACAGCTACTCTGGAAGGCACTTTGTTTATTTATTCTGTTTTATGGGCCACACCCAGCAGTGTTCAGGGTTCACTCCTGGCTCTGCACTCCTGGTGGTGTTTAAGGGACCAAATGGGATGCTGGGAATTGAACCTGGGTCAGCTGCGTGCAAGGAACACACCCTCTCTGTTGTTCTATTGCTCCAGCCCTGGGAGGCAGTTTAGCAGTTTTTATAAGATTGAATATTTTATAAGATGGTTTTGGAGAGACAGTATAGTGGGTAAGATGCTTGTCTTGCACGCGGTCAACCTAAATTCTATCCTCTCACCCTTCTTGGTCCCTCAATTCCTTCCAGGAGTGATCCTTGAGTGCAGAACCAGGAGTAAGCTTTGAGCACTGCTGGATGTGGCCCCCAAAGAAAACAAAGAACATAGAAAGATTGCATTCATCTGGAGAATATAAAGTAACAAAATAGGAGACTAACACCCAAGAATAATTGAGGTAAGTTCCAGGAGGTTCACTCCATGGCTTGGAGGCCAGCCGGACCTGCTAGGGGAAGGGGTGTCAGACAGAGAAGGAAGTACCAAGTAAAGGGTGTTGGGAGGATCCTCCCAGGATGGGAAATGCATGCTGAAAATAGACTATAGACCGAACATGATTGCCACTCAATGCCTCTTTTGCAAACCACAGCACCCAAAAGAGAATAAAAAGGAATGCCCTGCCACAGAGGCGGGGTGGGCGGCGGTGAGATGGGGGGATGGGAGGGATACTGGGATCATTGGTGGTGGAGAATGGACAGTGGTGGAGGAATGGGTAATCTATCATTGTATAACTGAAACCCAAGCACAAAACTTTGTAAGTCTACAACTGTACCTCATGGTGTTTCACTAATAAAAATTGAAAAAAAAAAAAGAAAAGAAAAGAACAGGGACTATAGATTATAAATGGCGTGTGGGTTGGGCATTTAGTTATAATATAAACATATTTTTATAAAAATTTAGGGGGTCGGAATATGGCTTGAGAGACCTTGGGTTCAACTCTTGGCACCACTGTCCCCTCCCTGCCCTGCAGGGCCCCAAGAGTCACCCCCAATCTTAAAGAAAGCTTACAAATTTTATGTAAAATTTTGATGTATTGAGATGGAGGAAAACTTGCAATGTTAAGATGATCTTATCAGTAGAAAAGATATTCTAAACCAGCTTAGCCCAAAGAAGCATTCTGATTGCCTAATTTAACTTTGTAAAGGAGAAGTAAATCTTATAGCTGGTCTCTGTAAACCTCACAGCTGGAACATTCTAACTGCACCTTGCAGTTTCCAGTGATCAAAGTAAGTTACTTTATATACTAAACTAAGAATTTCATAATAGAAATAATGCAACCCCAGGGGGTACGGTTATCATGAAATAATTACACTCCTGGGAGATTACAGGCACAAGGCTGTACCCCAGGGGAGTGATTATCCCATGATAACCACGTCCACTGAAATTGCCTTATTGCAAAAATAATCTCCATTCACTGGTGAGACATTATTCAATAGGTGATTTTTTTTTAAATGAAAAGATTTTTTTAGCTTGAATCAGCAAGTGGATTAGGAAATTGGCCAGTTTATTTTTCAATGCATTCAAATTCAGAATACATCGTTATTCTTTGCTTTCCCGTTTGATGCAGTAGTTTTTATTTTCTTTTTTGAAAAACCTTTAAGAGTTCTATTAGTGTCAGTTAAGTGGTACTGCTGAATTCAGGTCAAACTTAAAGGCATTAACTGAGCAATACATCTTAAAATAGTTTAATTCTATATGCAGTTCGTTATTCTCTTAAAATAATTTTCATTTAGAGTTATATATAATTTACCTTTAAAAATAAGTAAAGGGGGGCCAGAGCAATAGTACAGTGGGTAGGGCACTTATTTGCCTTGTAAGTGGCAAACCTGAGTTCAATCCCTGGCATCCCATATGGTCCCACAAGCACCGCCAGGAGTAATTGATGAGCATCACTGGGTATGACCCAAAAAAAGAAAAAGAAAAACAAGTAAAGGAGGGGGCTGGGGCGATAGCACAGCAAACAGGGCGTTTGCCTTGCACGCAGCTGACCCAAGTTCAATTCCCAGCATCCATATGGTCCTCCAAGCACCGCCAGGAGTAATTTCTGAGTGCATGAGCCAGGAGTAATCCCTGTGTATCACTGGGTGTAACCCCCCCCCCAAAAAAAAAGGTAAAAGGGCCAGAGTCATAGTACATCAGGTAGAGTGCTTGCCTTGCATGTGGCCAACCTGGGTTCAATCTTCAGCATCCTTTATGATCCCTCAAGCACTGCCAGGAGTGATCCCTGAGAGCAGAGCTATTTTTGTTTTTTGGGTCAAAACTGTCTGTACGCAAGACATACTCCTGATGGGGTTTGGGGGACCATTATATGGTGCCGGGGTCAGTTTCAATTGGAACTGGGGTTGCCAGGTACAAGGCAAATGTTTTAATCTCTATAATGTACCTTTGGCCCATGCTGGAAGTTGAACCCAATGCCTCATACAAATGTAGTATGCACTTGAATAATGTGCTACATCCCAGGACCTACAGCACTATTTTCATCATCATTTGATCACTGATGTCAATGCGTTGAGATATTTAGATAAGTAAGACAGAGTTGAAGACATAAACACCCTGTGTATTTATCAGTTATTTGTTCTCACACTTAGACTCTGTTAGTTTAAAATGAAAATTTCCTTAATGGCAGTTTCCATACAAATGGAGGGAAAAATTCACTGTTAGTTATTTCTAACAGTTAAATACCCTTTATAATATGCCAGTAGCTCTCCTTTCTTTAGTTCTTAAAATTATTCTGAAAATAAGTTTAATATGAAGTAGCACTGCACTGCACTGCGCTGTTCTCCTGTTGTTCATCGATTTGCTTGAGCGGGCCCAGTAACATCTCCATTGTGAGACTTGTTACTGTGTTTGGCATATCGAATACATCATGGGGAGCTTGCCAGGCTTTGCCATGTGGGCAACATACTCTCAGTAGCTTGCCGGGCTCTCCAAGAGGGACGAAGGAATTGAACCCGGGTCAGCCGGGTTGGCCTCGTACAAGGCAAATGTCCTACCTGCTGTGCTATTGCTCCAACCCAATATGAAGTACAGAGGAAAGAAAAAATCAACATCTGAAGACCATCATATGACAGCTATGTCTGAAAGGAACAAATATACTTTTTTTTTTCTTTTACGCAGAGGCAAGGAGGCACATTGGCAGGTACTGGGGATGTTCCTGGGCCAGTGTTGGGGGGGGTGGGGGAGTGTGTGATGCTGGGAAATGAAGCTGAGGATCCTGTATGCAAAGCAAATGCTCTTGGAATCCTTTGATTCATCTCCCTAGTCCCAAACTTTATTTTTTTCTTAATTTTACATCACTTTTCAAAATAAAAATGAAAGACAAAGCACCTGATGTTTCACCAAATTAATTTCATGTTTGTCTCTAATCCTAATAAGTAATTTTTAAAATTATTAGAATCATGGTGCAGACCCAATTGAAATTTAAAAAAATATTATCTACTATTTTGCTTTTGGGCCACACCCAGCAATGCTCAGGGGTTAGTTCTGGCTCTAGACTTAGGAACCACTTCTGGCAGTACTTGGGGGATCTTATGGGCAACTGAACCCAGGTTGCCGGCTGAAAGGCAAATGCCCTATAAACTGTACTATCCCTTTTGGCCCTCAATTGCTATTTTATTTGTTTTTGATTTTGGGGTCACACCTGACGATGCATGGGGGTTACTCCTGGCTCTTCACTCAGGAATTACTCCTGGAAGTGCTCAGGGGACCATATGGGATGCTGGGAATCGAACCCGGGTCAGCTGCGAGCAAGGCAAACGCCCTGCCCACTGGTGCTATCGCTCCAGCCCCTCAATTACTATTTTTTTTTTTTTTTGCTTTTTCGGGTCACACCTGGCGATGCACAGGGGTTACTCCTGGCTCTGCACTCAGGAATTACTCCTGGCGGCGCTCAGGGGACCATATGGGATGCTGGGAATCGAACTCAGGTCAATCGCACGCAAGGCAAATGCCCTACTCGCTGTGCTATTGCTCCAGCCCCCTCAATTACTATTTTTAAATTCACTTGATGTATCAATGATTTATCTGATTACCCCTCTAGCTTTCACGACTATTTATAGTAGTAAAAATTAGAAAGATGTTGAAACACTTTCCTTTTTGTCATTCCCCCACCAGTATATTTTATCTACACTGTTGGTGCTCTCTCTCTCTCTCTCTCTCTCCCCCCACCCCCACCCTATCTCTCCCCACCTCTCATTTTTCTTTTTGGGTCATACCTGGCAATGCTCAGGGGTTACTCCTCTGTCCTTGGCAGTGCTTCGAGGAACAATACGGGATACCGAGGATCGAACCCGGGTCAGCTGCTTGCAAGTCAAAAGCCCTACTTGCTATACTATCTCTCTGGCTCCTACAGCTGTTTTCTCAAACTTTCAGTATTATTTAGGGGTAAGAGTCTTAGATTCCTCTCAGAATTCACTGTGTCTGGGAAAGGGATGTGGGCGTTATGTGTAACAACATACTCAAGTGATTCTTTACAGTGGCCATGTCTGGGAAACACTAATCAAGCAGAGTACCAAGAGCCAAACTTAATTTCTACTCATTCAAATTTAAGTTTAAATTTAGTTCTACTCATTCAAATCTTTTGCTTGCATTTTTGTTTTTAAAAGGCAAAACATTTCTTTTCACTTATTGAGACCTCGATAATTCTTCAAAGATGATTTTACTCTGCAAGGCATATGTGCCAGGAGCAACTGAACCACATCCTAGGTTCCAAGTAGGTTCATTGATCCATCTAATTTTTCATGTTTTTTTTTTTGCTTTTTGGGTCACACCTGGTGATGCACAGGAGTTACTCCTGGTTCATGCACTCAGGAATTACTCCTGGTGGTGCTCAGGGGACCATATGGGATGCTGGGAATTGAACCTAGGTCGGCTCTGTGCAAGGCAAATGCCCTACCTGCTGTGCTATTGCTCCAGCCCCTAATTTTTCATGTTTTTAATTTTGGGGCCACACCTTGTGGTGTGCTTGGGAGCTATTCCTGCCTTGGTACATGGGGGCCAAAGTTGAGGGGCCACTCTCAGCAGTGCTTGGATAAGATAAACAACATAGCTCCAGTGTGCTACCTCTGAGTTACATTCCCGGTCTCCAGCAATTAACTCACAGGATAGTGATATGGTTGACGCTCACACTGGTAAAATAAACTCATTCAGCCGTTATTTATGGAGCATTTACTCTGTGCCAGGTATTTTTCTAGACTCTAGGTATACAATATCAAAGTAGAATTGGTCTTTGCTTTCATTAAATAGAAATGACACAAGGTAAATGAGTAAAAAAAATCCTAGGCATTTTACCAGTGCTGCAGTGGAAACTCAATTGCATCCTGGAGAATGAAAGGGAGGCATGGGTGCAGGGAAAGCTCTGTGGCACACACACCTGTCCTGCAAACCTGAGGCTGGCGAGGCCATGAGCTCAAACCTGGTATTTCCCCACCTGCCTGAGTATGATCCCAGAGGTGTGGCTATTTGGGAGCTTGGTGTTACAGCACAGTGTGTGATCTCCCTGCAACCAAGTATGTCCCAGTGAACACTGCAACTGACATGTGCAAAAGCAAAAACCAAGGAGATCTCAGAGGCCCTGCTCTGCTGTGAGCTAGCCAGATTCCCTGAAACTGTGTACTGGAGTGGCATGGCCTCCGAAGGGGTCTGGGAGGACTAAACATAGGTATGAGGGTGGACAGAGGGTTGAGACCTGATGCAGCAGGCCTTGAGCGGTTTCAGAATAATTACCGTGCATCTACCCCCACAGACATGGCCAGAGAATACAGACCCATGCTGACGAGTACAGACAGGCCAGGATATATCAGGAAGCTGGGTGTGTGCTGGGATGGGGCACAGCAACAGCCCCCAGTCTCCAGGTTCCATGTCACAAACAATAATAAGGGAAGAACAAGTGCTCTAAGTTCAGATGGCCTTGAATGAGGTTATTTTTCAAACCTGTAAGGTTTTAGAATCTGTCTCTGATGTTAAGACAATGGTTAGCTGAATCAGGAGCCCTATATGAAAATTCTTCAGACTAAAATGTTTCTGTTTTATGTTACGAGCGTTCTATTTGGCAGCAATGTATTGAATGTCCTGCCATCAGCTCTTTTCTTTTTTAAGTTTTTTTTTGGGGGGGGGTCCAACTGGTGATGCTCAGGGGTTACTCCTGGCTCTGCACTCAGGAATTATCTCTGGTGGTGTTTGGGGGACCATATGGGATGCTGGGGTTCGAACCCGGGTCAGCTGCGTGTAAGGCAAATGCCCTACCCACTGTACTATCTCTAAAGCTCTAAGTTTTCTTTTTTTGAACATCTGTATCTAAACTCAAAAGATACAGGCTTTCCTCCTTACTTATAATTTTATCAGACATATTAAATTAATGTAGTAAAAAAAACAAAACAAAACCCAAATTAATGTAGTGTTTCTCAACCTTTTTCCAACTGTGGCTCCCTTTTGACCTTGTTCTTTTGCGTGGGCCTCCCCTGACCAGGGTCCCGTGGGTTGGGCCCCTAGTCCCCCAACAATTCTCTCCAATGTCAGCTGGGTATCCAATAGTTCAACTGGACTCTGACACTCTCTGACTCTGGAACAGCACCAGCACCCACTCTGTGGGTTAAGACCTCAGTCCCACAAAGCGGCTTCCACCCCCCTCTACTTGACGATCACAAGCAGCAGGTTCCCCTTATCTCCTAACCCACTTGACCACAAACTGGAGGCTCCCACACCCCTTTATTCAGGCTGCTTCAACTTGCTACAGTGGTTCAAAGCTCGCAACACAACTTGACTAGTTGATCAGGAAAGCAGTAAGGTATGTCAGTGAACATCCAGATGAAGAGCTCTGCCTGGGGTATGTGAGGGAAGGACTCGACACTGCCCTGCCCTCTCGAGGAGTAACTGTCCCTACACTCAGCATTCACCGGCCCAGCAGCTCTGAGTCCCATACCTGTATATTTTAATGGGGCTTGCTAACACATGCATGATGGAGCATGAACTCCGTTTCAAACCTTCTCAAACGAATAGGGGGTGGGAATGTGCACATTCCAAGTTTACATTGACGATGTGGTGTTTCTAGGTATCCCTCCTCATACAGCTCTCCCAGAGTGGGTTCATGAGAACCACTATCTCTTGGAATGACCATGTTGGTCAGAGCTCAGGGTTAGGACTGGGGTCAAAAAATATTCTGGCCAAAGATTCTCCCCATGCTCTCTTATCAGTGAGTAATTTAGAAATTTAGGTTTTAGGAGCTTTAGGTTTTAAATTTTGGTTTAAATTTAGGTATTAAACTTAGGTTTTAATATCTTTTTATATAAAAACAAACAAAATGATCTAAGGTAAACCGATTTTTCTTTTTTGTTTTCTTCCTGCATTGCAGAGGATTGAACCCAGAGCCTTACATGTACACAATAAACATATGAATTCGACCACTGAGCTATATCCCAGGCTCCTAGATCAATTTTTCTTAAGCAAGGAAAGTAATTTTCAAGTAAAAGCCAACATTAACAGTTTTAACGTATTTTAAAATGCAATCTGATTTTATCTATGAACTAAAGAAAGGTAACTGCTTTTTCAGTCTAGCCAGCTTTTACTACTTAGGAAGACATAAATATGAGAATAATTCTTTCCTTCCTTCCTATTTTTAGATTATTAATCTGATAAAGTATGCTTTATGTATCTTTTACTTTTAAAATGAGGTTCACAGGGTTTTCAGCTAGAAAAATTAAAAATTTTGTTCTATTATATAGCATTTCAAATTCAAAATGAATGATCAGAGTTTGCCACGGTTCATCAAATTTGGGGATATGACAGTAGAAAAAACAAGCAAAACCAATTTAAATCCATACCCAAAGGTATTTTAAAAAATGAACTGTTATTTTTATCTTTGTTTGTACTCTGCATAAATTCTAAAACAAAAACATCATGTCTTGGGCCTACCTGAGCCATCAGTTGGAACTGAACTTGCATTAATTCCAGAAAGACCAAACAAAGGACATTCTCGATCTGTGTTGACATGACCCCATTTGTGACATTTAATGCACCTCACATTTCGAACCTAAGAAATAATGAACATTATTTTGGTTTTAAAATACTAAGAATATAATCAGTGTTTAACTTACCACTCTTTGGTAGACTTTAAGTTCAATGACTCTTGCTTTTAAAAGATCTCCATGAAGAATGACTTCAAAATCATATTTAGTAATTTAAATACAAATAGCTAATTCTCTAAAATAAAAATCACGTCATGGCTTAAGTCAACCTTTAGGTCCAGGGTGTAGCTAAGTGATAGAGCAGTTGTCCCCTATGTGTGAGGTGATGGATTCCACTCCTTGCACAACACACAACATAATACAACACAACACATACACAGACACAGACACACATGTCAGCGGAGGGCCAACTTTTATGGTAAAGCAACAAATATAAAATATTTTGGCTCATGGGCCAGCGGTCTCTGGTAAATGACTCAACTCCACCAATGCAAAGGGAAAGCAACCTGTAAATAAGTAAGGCAATGTTCCAGAAAGTGCTACTTATATAGGGACTGGGCCCTCTTGTAAGAATTTGTCTCTCTTTTAAACAAATAGTATTATAACTTTTATATCCTTTCTTGACTTGAAGCTAATTCTCCACACTTACTGAAAACTGGAGATCATTATTATATTTCCATTCGCAGAACTTGGATTCCTAGGCCTAGGAGGCAGTTTACCAGGTGGCATGCAGGTCTAACACATAGCCCTGAGTTTGATGCCCAGCATTTGCATGACATCCACTTGCCAAGCACTTCTGAGTGAATCCTCGGTAGCCCAAGCTCTGCCATGAATGGGCCCCATTAAAAATTCTCAATTTTATCTTTAATCAGTTAATCACATATTTTCTCTATCTTCCTATTATCTGATATAAACACAAACAATATAACAATATAAATTACTAAATAAATCTTAATTCTGTTTTTTTGGGCCACACCTGGAAGTGCTCAGGGCTTATTCTTGGCTCTGCACTCAGGAATCACTCCTAGCAGGGGTTAGGGGATGGGATGCTGGGGATCAAACCCCGGTCACATGAGTGCAAGGCAAGCACCTTAACTGCTGTTCTATACTCTGGCCCAGAAATAAATTTCATTCTTACACAGTAAAATATGCATCACTTGCCTGAATGCCAAAGGGCTGATCTCTGATGTTCATGTCATCTTTGGCATATCTATTAAGCAGAGATGTAAAAGATATTATTAAGTACAATAAATCATTCTAAAAAACAGTTTTGTAGGTCTAAGTACATAGTAAGATGAGTAAGTTTGGAAACTATCTAAAATAATACAAGCTATTCAGTACTCTTAATACAAGTTCATTATTAAGTTTCCAGTCTGATGAAAAGTTACTTAAACAAATGAAAACCAGAAAGCTGTGATGCAATGCTGGAGCACATGCTTTACACGTGTGGGGATTTAGCTTCATTTTCCAGTACTGCCCAGTCCTCACAACCTCCCACCCCTGTCCTTCCAAAACAACAAAACCAAAAAACTCAAACCTAAAGATTATGGTCATGCAAATCAGGTACATATGAGAAATCATTCAAAAATCTCTTTTTTTTATTTTAGTTGCCTCCTCTAATGAAGGAGAAAGGCAATGTAAGATAGGATCTAAGACAAAGGGCCAAGAGCAGGAGAGAGTACATTGGATAGGGTGCTTGCTCTGCACATGCCTGATACAGGTACAATTTCCAGCACCCTGTATGGTGCCCAGAGCCATATTAAGGAATTATCCCTTAGCGCTGCAGGGGATGGCTCCCAAACAAATAAAAAACAAAAAGGGACAAGTCAGGAAGAGAGTTCATTTTGTATGCAAGAGCCCTGGGTTCCATTAAGGTACTCCATGGTCTCTGTGGACTGCCAGGAATGACTCCAGTCCCTGAATACTGCTGGATTTCAGGCCCCAAAACCAAAACAATAGTCAAATAATTTCTCTAAAAAGAAAATCAGGGGCTGGAGCAACAGCACAGAAGGTAGGGCATTTGCCTTGCACGTGGCCAACCCGGGTTCGATTCCCAGCATCCCATATGGTCCTCTGAGCACCGCCAGGGGTAATTCCTGAGTGCAGAGCCAGGAGGAACTCCTGTGCATCACCAGGTAGGACCCAAAAAGCAAAAATAAATAAATATATAAAAAGAAAAAGAAAATTAGTTCTTGCCTTGCATATAGGAAGCCCAGGGTTCAATTAAAACAAAACAAAAAAAAGGTTCTTCAAAGCCAAACAAAATTGTTCTTGGACTCTGACCCCAGAACTTAAGTTACCAGAGGGGAGTGGATAGAGGCCCAGCAGACTATAAAGGCATGCTGGTACTTTGGTGATGGGCATGGCTGTGACAGCATATTTTGAAGAGTGTAAAATTGTACCCTTAACATAGTCTTGTAAACCAACTGTTACCTCAAACCAAAAAAACCTTTTTTTTTTTTTAAAAAGAAAGCCAGTTCTTACTTTTCTCGTGGGGCTCCTTTCTGCCATTCAAATTTGTACTCAGTCTCTCCTTCTGTTTCTTCTTTCTGAAAACATTCATTAAGTCTTTCAGCTTTTTTCCCCCATAAAATTATAACCCATTGCAAGCAAGTACATTCAAATATAGAAAATAATACTTTACCTCTTTATTTTCTTGATTGTGTATCAACATATGGGAAAAAAAAGGCATATTTAAGTTAAAAACTTCAACATGAAAATATATTTTTGTTCATACTATGATATAATTTAACTGTAACTTGCAAGAATTTGTTCTTTTGGGGCTGGAGAAACAATCTAGGGGTTAAGGTGCTTGCCGAGCACGTGGCCAACTCCAGTTGCTCTCAGTCCAGCACGGGGGCCCCCAAAGTATCTCCAGGAACGACCTCTGAGCACAGAGCTCTCAATGAGCTGTTTTGACTTCCTCCTTCTTTCATAAGATAAAATTAAAATCAGTGAAATGACCATAATGAATATGAAAGCTTTTTGCTTGTTTTTTGAGGCTACACAACTGATGTTCAGGGGACATTCCTGGCTCAGTTCAGAAGACCATACGCAGTGCTCAGGATAGAACTGGGGTCAGCAGCATGCCCGGCAAGTGCCTTAATCTCTGGATTAGCTTTCTGGTCTGAAAAAAAGTCTTTACTAAGTATGTCAATTTTTAATTTTCATACTTCTAAATTTTTCACAAAGTTTTTGCTGTACTATTTACAAAATTATAGGTGAAAGATAAATATAATAATTACAAAAGAATACATTTGTTAATGTTGATATTTTCTATTTTTTTTTCCGGCTTTTTGGGTCATACCCAGCGATACACAAGGGTTACTCCTGGCTTTGCACTCAGGAATTACTCCTGACTGTACTCAAGGGACCTTATGGGATGCTGAGAATCGAACCTTGGTTGGCCGCGTGCAAGGTAAATGCCCTACCTGCTGTACTATCACTCCAGCACCAATGTTGATATTTTCTTCCTCAAAGGATACAGTATTTTTTAGTTCTGACAATTTTTAGTTCTTTTGTTAAATAAAATATACATTTTTCTTTTGTGGGGGGGTGCTTCCCAAGCAGTGCCTAGGGGCCCCAGGGGCCACTCATGGGACATTTGGCCAACGGGGTGGGTGGTTCAAGGCTGGAATGCTAGGCTGCTTCAGTCCAGTACTGCAAGGCCCACCAGGCTACCCGGGGGTGCTTGGGAAAGTTTTTTTTTTTTTAAATCTTCATATAATAATAGCAATTTCAGAAGATGAAGAGCAACTTACGTGTCATAGCAGTTTTTAATTTTTAGTTGCAAACACATCAAAGACTTAAAAAAAAAAGGAGGAAATGAGGGCAAGTACCTTTTTTAGCTCCTGGTGGTGCCTCATACATGAAATTAAGGCCGTTCTTCACGCGTTCATCTCCCATAAGCAATCTAAATAAGGTATAAAAAAACAATTTTATGTAGGAGGTAAAAATACAGAGTAACACTCCTTCCTTTTCCTTTCCCTCAAAAAACCCCAAAGGGAATTGAGAGAAATGATTTCTGTTAGTAATAAAGCTAAAAAACCTTACCGACTATAGATTACATCTGAAATACTAAGTGAAAAATAGTGCCATCTTTTTTAGTAACTGGCTTGAAGTTCAGAGACTTTCTCATAACCTGGGAGATCGTGATTTAGCCAACAGAAAGGGGAAAGAAATATCATTCATGGGCACTCTCACATGCTTTTCTTAAACTCTGCAATGTTGTGGAAACAGTGGAACTTTGAAATCTTATATACCAGCACAAATGTGGAATTAAGCTCAAGAGTGCCAACATTTTTTCTTAATTGGGAGGGATCAAATGGTTTTGGAAAAATGAATCTTTCTGGAATTTCTTTATGAAGTCAAACTCAATTAATGCTCGAAAGAGTCAAAGTCTATGACAGAACATCACAAATTCTTAAGTGAGGTCAATGAAGAAAGAACAGTTGAAAGACAGTCTATAATAGATTAACTATCATAATGAAATCAACATCTACTACATGTCAAAAATTATAACACTCGATGTTCCCTGTTTGGATCCCATTGAGAGAAATACACTCACATCTTAGATAAAAGAACTGCAAAAAATCAAGTGATGGGTTGAGTTAAAGTTTTAATTTATAAGATCAAAGTCAAGTACTGATTATGAAGATGAAGGCTAAAGAGGAAATAGAATTTCCTCATACATGGGAAAGGTCATCATAAAGGATGTAACTCCTTTCTTATAATTCTTTTCTTATTTCCACTGGAATTTATAAAGAACTGTAGAAAAGGAAAAGTGCAAGAGGATGAAGGAATCTACATTAAGACATTAACTAACAACATGCTATAGTGTGGACAAGCTTTAAGAACATCTGGGGCTGGAGAGAGAGCACAGTGGTTAGGACGCCAGCCTTGCATGCACCCAACCCAGTTCAATTCGTGCATCACATATGAACCCCCTAGTACCGCCAGGAGTAAGTTCTGAACACAGAGTTAATAGTGACCCCTGAGCATTACCGTGTGTGATCCCAGAACAAAATACGAAGAAGATTATAGTAAGTGCCAGTCATAAAGACCACATATCATATGATTCCATTATATGAAAAGTCCAGGACAGGCAAACGATAGACCAAAAGTAAACTAGTAGCTGCTTCAAATTTAGAGGTAGAATAGGGGAATGAGAAGTGCTACTAATAGAGACAATATTTTGTTTTCAAATGACAAAAATTTCCTGAAATTACATTACAGCGATAGCCTCATATTACCTGTATAATTTGTTGATTCTTATCAGGAAACGGGCAGTCAAAATGAAGCAATTTCTGCTAACAATTCAGAATGAAAGCAACCATTTGTTTAACGGTTGGACACTGACAAGCACTCACACTAGGCAAGGATGGTCTTGCTCTGCCAAGAGGCCAACTCTGAAACACTAACCAGCAGCTCTGACTGCACATTGATGGAGCAGTGTTAGGAAAGGAGCTCAAACAGGCTGATCCGACACACTTAGGAATCCATGCCCGTGGGGTCTCAGGAGCCTTCCCAGATCTGTTATTAGCTCCCAGAGGCTGTACTGAGAGAAGTGGCATTCCCCAGGCTCCCTCCATACTTCTGGACCTGATGCAGCAAGTTTCTACACCCCAAAGAAGTAACTCTTTTCCTGCTGGTCCCACGAACCTTGTCTTAGACATTTGTAACCTTCCCATTTACTGCCAGCTGAATCATATAGTTAGATTATAGTATTTTGGATTTCCTTCAGAAAGCCATATTATAATAATACGTTGACTGGCTTGAGTCACAAGTGAAATCTCTAAACCAAAGGGGTAGGGGTGGGGAGGGACTTAGCATGTTGAGATCTAAAGTGCACAGCGTACTCCAAAATTTTGTAAATAAACAAAAAAACGACACTTCGAACAGGTGTTTAAATCAGTCTTCTACTACTACTGCTCTTGGACCGGTATCAGTTTGAGGTGCAGGAAGATCAAAATCCACCAATCCACCAGTTTATTGCCTTGGATATAATTGGTGGGTTGATATGCAGGACAGGTACTGGTCTGCAGGTGTAGAAAGGTGGAAGCATGCTGGTTTCAATTTTATCTTTGTTTTCTTTGGGCCACACCTGCAGTGCTCAGGGTTTACTCTTGGCTCTCCACAGAAGGATTGTTCTTGGTGGGGCTCAAGGGACCATATGGTGTGCCAGGGATTGAACCTGGGTTGGCCGCGTGTAAGGCAAGCACCGTACCTACTGTAGTAGGGTAGTAGGGCTTTGGTCCTCAAATGTGGTTTTTTTTTTTTTTTTGCATTTTGGGTCAGACCGATGCTCGGGATACCATATGGGATGCTGGGAATCGAACCTGGGTCGGCTGCATGCAAGGCAACCACTCTACCTGCTGTGCTATCGCTCCAGCCCCTCAAATGTGTATTTTTATTGTTCTAGTTTCGCCTAATTTGCAACTTGCTCACCAACTGTGCAAACAGTCACATTAATTTACACTTTATGTGAATTATAGGGAAGGCTGAAAAAAGAGGATGTTTATGGGCATGAGAGTCAGTTAGTTTACCAGAAAAGAACAGAATCCTACCACTGGGGCACTTATGAAAAGCTAACTTAGGGGCCCTAGAGAGATAGTACTAGGGTTAACGGGCCTGTCTGGAAGAATCTGTTCTGATCACCAGCACTGAATGTGGTCTCCCAAGCATTGACAGGAATAACCTCTGGGCACTGTTGGGTATGACTCAAAAATGGGTGGGTGGGAAGAGAGCTAATTTAATTATGAAAGGGATCATTCTCACACAATTGACTACAAATACCAGAGAAATGGAAGTTCTTACCTATTATCATATGATTCTTGTTCTTTAAGGTACTGCTGCATTAATTCTTCCTGTTTCTTCTTGTCATACGATATTTTCTGTTCTGCCATCCATACCTAAATCAATGAAGTAAAAAATTTAAACTGGAACTTTTTGACAGCATAATCAATTTTGATCATAATACTAGCATCATCAAATAACAGCCGGAAAATCTGATTTGTGTTTTGACAAAAGTGGGTAAAAATAACCACGAATCTTTCAGGCAAAAACATCAAAATTGAGAAGCCCCCTGGGACTCTTTGGTATAATACCTTCTCGAACTGAGTTCCAGAGAGATCACAAGAAGACACAACCATCCCTCTACAGAGAATTTGTCCCGTCCAAAACACCTGAGCACAGGGCATAATCACCAAGGTTAAACAATGCTCACAGATGCCACTGGGTGTACCTGACATCATGAGAGGAGCAACAAACACTTAGGGGTGGGAAAAAGACAAAGTAAACAAAAGGTGGTTGCAAATAAAAGAAATGAAGTAAGAGAAGAAGCAAAGACAAGACATATATACAAGGGAGGAAGCAGAGACGAGACAGAGGTATATTAGAGAGGAAGTAGAGACGAGATATAGGTGTATCGGAAGCTCAGTGGCACCAACACCGTAGCCTGAATATGACTCTGTGAAATTCTCAAAATCATTAATGTGGTGTAGCAAAAAGCCCACTAACTTACATATGCAAAGACACACACACACACACACACACACACACACACACACACATACATTAAGGGTTTCCCAAGCATGGCTCAGGTTTCCCAAATCTGGGGGGTCCTTCCCAATGATTTTTAGCCAATTGTGCTGGTGTGCCCAAAACTGCACTGCCACTCAGACCATGTGGTGCCTAGGATTACTCCAGGTGGCCTTGTGGTGCTGGGAGAGTGAGGGGAAGGATGTTTAAGACCACATTTGGCAGTGTTTGGGGCCCCAAGTAGTGCCAGAGATCAAATGGGGTCAGCTGCAAATAAGGTGGGCGTGTTAACCCCTGTACCATATCTGATGAAGCAAGTCTTGATTTTTAAATTATCCTTAAAATTAAGTAACTACAGGGGCTGGATTGATAATACAGTGGGTAAGGTACTGTGGGTACTTGCTTTACAGACATCTGACCTGGTTTTGATCCTCCATATCCCATATGGTTCTATAAGCCCCACTAGGAGTAATTCCTGAGTGCAGAGCCAAGAGTAACCCCTGAGTACTGTCGGGCATGGCCCCCAAACAAAAATTAAGTAAATATATCATAGGTAGTCACGATCATGATCACGATCATCCTGTTATTCATCGATTGCCTCGAGCAGGCACCAGTAACATCTCCTTCACCCTAGCCCTGAGATTGTCAAAAGTGCCATATTCCATATTCAAGGCTCTTTCAGATTAGGAGAATGAGACCCATCATCGTTACTGGTATTTGGCATACTGGGTACACCACGGGGAGTTTGCCAGACTCTGCCGTGTAGGCTGTTACATTCAGCCTGCTAGGTTGTCCAAAGAAAGAATGAGATAGTAAGATGTCACGTGGCCGCGAATGCGGCCGCACACTTCCAGGAGCTGGGTTTTATAGTCTCTGGGTCTTGGCCATTGATGGGATTACATGGTGTGTGTGTGTGGGGGGGGGAGTTGGTGGGTGTGACCCCTACCTCCTGGAAGATGGAGGATCTGGGTGGAGGATGCTCAGCCCCAATCCAAGCAGGCTTGGGGATCTGAGCCCCGGGACCCACATGCCTTTGTTCCTCTGTCAGTACCTTCATGCATGTGGAGAGTGGTCTCAGCATGGTTGTGGCTGGTTCTGGAGGTCTTCGGCTGCTGGGGCTCTGCTCAGGGCGGGGAACAAAGCTCAACCCACCCCCTTTCCAAGGGGCCCCAGGGAGGACAGCCAGGCGCGGGGGCAGGAGACTCTGCGCTGTTCTCTTCCAGGAGCTGGGTTTCCCTCCTCACCCCAAGCAGAGCCCTAGCAGCCGAAGACCTCCAGAACCAGCCACAACTATGCTGAGACCACTCTCCACATGCATGAAGGTACCGGCAGAGGAACAAAGGCATGCGGGTCCTGGGGCTGAGATCTCCAAGCCTGCTTGGATCGGGACTGAGCATCCTCCATCCAGATCCTCCACCTTCCAGTAGGCAGGGGTCACACCCACCAACTGCCCCCTAGCACCGTGTAATCCCATCAATGGCCAAGACCCAGAGACTATAAAACCCAGCTCCCAGAAGAGAACAGCGCAGAGTCTCCTGCCCCCGTGCCTGGCTGTCCTCGTCGGGGCCCCTTGGAGGGCGGTGGGTTGAGCTTCGCTCCCTGCCCTGAGCATAGGTAGTCAAGACTATGTATTCCTTGTATCCTAAAGATCAAAAGCACATATGTAGAAAAGAATGTATTCCTCCACAAAAAACCACATGTGTATTTTTTCCTCACTCTCTTCATAATGGTAACATGCTGTAAGTTCACAACATATATAAACTATATAAAGCACATCAAGTACTGGCGATCATTCCCAGATTAGAAACAAAAACTTGTTTTGCTTTGGGAGAGGATACATGCCACATTCTACTGTGGCGCCATATGTCATTCAATTAACTAGTTTCCTACCCTACTGGTGTGCATTTAAGAAATTTCCCATCTTTTGCCACTACAAATCGCTGCAACTAATAACTGCACAAAAATATTTTCATATACATTACACAGGGTTTTGAAGAGGATCAAAGTTTTATTACGAAAAAACAAAACAAAACAGCACATTACTGGCAGAGGGCAAAACTCAGAAAAGGCCCAAAGATATAAAACAGAAAATATAAGATGTAAGAACAATGGTGCCATATAATGAAGGGAAAATCAACTAGAATCAGATTACTTGTACATAATTTTATAGTACTTTTAGTCAGAAAAAAAAATTAGATTTGTACTTTTATTTATTTTTTAATTATTATTATTTTTTTGCTTTTTGGGTCACACCCGGCAATGCACAGGGGTTACTCCTGGCTTTGCACTCAGGAGTTACTCCTGGTGGCACTCAGGGGACCATTATGGGATGCTGAGAATCGAACCCGGATTGGCCGCTGTGCTATCTCTCCAGCCCCAAGATTTGTACTTTTAAAAGTCTGTGCAAACATCTTAAATGTTCATCAAATGATGAGTAGATAAATAAGATGTGCTATATTCACACAACGGGATTAGTAGTAACCAGGAATGAAGTAACAGGAATGACCTTGAATGACCAATAGAAAATATTTACAAAAGACGACATGTTGCATGATTTCATTTATATGAAATGTCCAGAACAGGCAAAGTCACAGAAGCAGAAAGTAGACTGGTGAGTACCTGAAAGGAGTGGGTGAATTAAGGACAAAATGGGAGTGATTGCTAACATTAAAGTTTTTTGTGGGGGTGGTGATGAGTATTCTAAAATTGTGGTAGCAATTGTAAAAATCCATGAGTATTACTAAAAGCAAACTTAAAAAGAAAAAGAAATAAACTCTAGTTTATTACAGAGAGAAGGGACTGAGAGATGTCAAGAATAGAGGTAGGGGTTGGAGTGATAGTACAGCTTGTAGGGCATTTGCCTTGCACGTGCCTGACTTGGGTTTGATCCTTAGCATTCCATATGGTCCCCCAAGCACTACTAGCCAGGAGTAATTCCTGAGTGCAGAGCCAGGAATAATCCCTGAGCATCACCAGGTGTGACCCCCCCCCAAAAAAAAAACCAACCGAGATAGTATAATTAGGTAACAGTCTAGGTTAGAGATGATGAGGGTGGTGCCAGAGTGATAGTACAGGAGGTAAGGTGCTGCTCTTGTACGGGGCTGACTGGAGTTTGATCCTGGCAACCTATATGGTCTCTGGAGCACGTTCAGGAGTGATTCCTAAGTGGAGTCAGGAGTAATTTCTGAATATTGTCACTGTGGCACCAAAACCAAAACCATAAGATGATGAGAATCTAATTTTAAGCAAAGACCAGGTAATAGTGACAAGGAGCAGAGATGGACTGGAACTATTTGGAAGGAAAGAGCAACAGAACTTACTAGCTGGCTAGATAAGAAGTATGTAGGAAAGGGAGAGATCTTGGAATTTCTGATCTGGGTGACTGGTTGAAGAATCATTACTCCTTTCTACTCAACTGAGACAAACTAAAAATAGAAGAACAGACTAAGAGCAAAAGATACTATTATATGTAGTGTTCCAGCTGCTATAGGACAACATGCTTAAGCTGTCTAGTAGTCTAGTATATGAACTGTCTTTGAGGGGCCCTGAGATGGGGAGTTGGGGCTATAAAGGAACCGGGATGAGCAAAAAGGAAAGCAATTAAAACCAGCCCAACTGCTCTGGGAAGGGAAAAAAGCAAGCAAGATAAGGGCTACTGAGGACACTCTGGGCAACATTTCAGAAGCAGGTTGAGAATTAGCAGTGGCGGGACAATGAAACATTACTCACACCCTCAGCAGCTTGCTGTGGTCATGGTGAGCAACCAGACTCAAGTGCTTTGTTTCCTTTCTATTAACTCTAATTCCTTCAGAATTTCACAAAGAAACTAATAGGGATGGCTCTGAATTTATAAATTAAGAGAGACAGTACAGTGGGGAAGGCAACTGCACAGTACACAGTCCTGGGTTCAATCCCTGGCATCCTATAGGGTCCCCCAAACACCATCAGGAGTAATTCCTGAGTGCAGAGTCAGAAGTAACCCCTGAGCACTCCTGAGTGTGACCCCAAAAAGAAAGAACGAAAGGAATAGCCAGAATCCAGGTCCATTCCCCAAATCAGACTCTTCCAACTCTGCTTTCCCCTGTTCTAAAATTCTTCAAGCGTCTCCCAACCCTCCCATCCCACTCCAGTGACTAGTAGCTGTCAGCGAGGTAAGGAGGTCTCTAGATTATATTTTTTCTTCTTAAAAACGAAACAAAAAAAAACCCTAAAGCCAAAAATTCTAAAGTTTAGGTAGCATGGCTGCAACCGCATTTAAGTTTACAATATTGATGTAAAAAGTTAATGTACCCACCATCATCATCACGAAAGTGCCCACGACCCTCCCTCACGGCCCTAATGTCACTTCTTGTCCGATCCACACTTTTTTTCCCCCCTCGCTTCTTACAGATGTGCTGGGTTGGAGCCGACGTGGACCGCCAGCCTCCTGGACGTTGTAGAATAAACGTGACTTTCCCCGTGAACTTCTCAGCGGAGGAGGGGCAAGAAAACCCAGGTTGTGGGGCCTGGGTCTCAACTAGAGGACCCTCAGCCATGTCCACTACTAGCACGCAGCGGGCCCCCAGGCCAGGGGGACAGCTCCCCCCACCCCCGACTCCCCTTAACTCACTTTTTTGATATTTGATTTGGAGGCGGGGTGAAAGTCCTTCTTGCACATGAAATTTGCGAAAGACTTCCCCATCTTGGATCCGGAGCGGCTGGGAAAAGAGGTCGAAGATTCGTGAGAGGCATAAACAAACTCTGCCGCCCAACCGGAACTGCGCCGCCGGTGGGGCGAGAACTTCCGGGGTCAAAGGGGACAACTTCCGGTGTCTCCTTCTTGACCTGTTCTCACACCGTCCCTTTTCCCCCCTTTCACGTGGGGTACCTGGGCGCACAGGTGAGGGGCGTGGCCAGGGGAAGGGGCGTGCCGATTAGCGGAGCGGGCTTGGTCCAGCCAGTCCCGGGAGACGGGCGGGTGGGGCAGCCGTGCCGCTAACGGTGCCGTTTACTCTCTGAACGCAGCTCTATTTGCGTAGCTTTGACTGCATCTACGTTCACCTGTGTGTTGGAAAATTCTTGCCCCGACAGCAGTAGGTGAGTGAGCGTGAAACGAAAAGCGCTCTGTAAAGCCTATAAAAAAAAAAAAACAGAAGGTCAAGCCCCCGAGAACCAGGGAATTGGTGCTGTGCCCGCTGCTGCTGGTCGGGGCTCTGGCTGCTTTGCCTCCTCAACTGGTTGGGGGAACTCCTCGCCGCCGACCGTGATCCCGCTTCCATTCGACCCTCTTTAGCTAGTCAAGTTCAGGTCCCGCTGGTGCAGCTTGATCGCCCCTGGTACTGCGGGCTCTCAGAGGCCCTGGCGGCTGTTACCGCAGTTAGAGGACCCACCAAGCCTCTTCCGAATGCGTGAGACGCTGTGATTCCGCTTAAGCGCCTCTTTAATTTTTTAATTTTTATTTTAGCCCGGCAAGCTACCGAGAGTATTCGATATGCCAGACACAGTAACAACAAAGTCTCCAATGGAGACGTTACTGGGCCCGCTCGAGCAAATCGACGATCAACGGGAGGGCCTTTACCTTTACCTTAACTTTTCTATTGTCACTGTGAGATAGACCCTTATAAAGCTGTGCATGATTGGGTTTCAGTCATACAGTATTCCAACACCTATCCCTTCATCAGTGTACATTTCCCAGTACCAGTGTCCCAGGTTCCTCCCTCCTCCTCCTCCTCCTCCTCCTCCTCCTACTCCTCCTCCTCCTCCTCCTCCTCCTCCATACAGTATTCCAACACCTATCCCTTCATCAGTGTACATTTCCCAGTACCAGTGTCCTCCTCCTCCTCCTCTTCCTCCTCCTCCTCCTCCTCTTCCTCCTCCTCCTCCTCCTCCTCCTCCTCCTCCTTTTCAGTCATACAGTATTCCAACACCTATCCCTTCATCAGTGTACATTTCCCAGTACCAGTGTCCCAGGTTCCCTCTTCCTCCTCCTCCTCCTCTTCCTCCTCTCTGTGTCTCTGTCTCTCTTTGTCTGTCTCTGCTTTCTCTCTCTATCTCTCTCCTTTTGGGCATTGTGGTTTGCAATATTGATACCGAAAGATTATTAAGAATATCCCTTTACCTACTTTTATCAGTTCTTGTCCAGTGTTAAGCACCTCTTTAAAAGCACTTTTGGGCACAAGCTCATTTAATAATGTTGAGGGAGATCTCACGAAGGCGAGATGTCCGTCATCTCTTTCTAATCTAACCTTGTGGTTTGTAATGAGTATATGAAACTATGGAAATTCCTTGAGATATTCCATAAACAGCACTTAAAGCCCTAGGATCTGGGAGGAAGCTAATGTGTATGAGTAGATAGCCATTGGAAGAAATGAAAATAAAGTTTTTTTGGTTTGTTTTTTTAAAGAGTTACTCTTCTGTCAGTAATATCCATAATAGCATCATCTGAGTGTCTACCATGTTCCATGGATTGAGCAAAAATGGATTATAAAGTCCTCAAGCAACCTTATGAGACATTGCCTCATCAGGCAGGGAGTTCTAGAGAGACTAATAGCCTGCCAGGATTATTTCACAGTGGAAGTGACTGTGGGACACATAGAAGGCAATCCAGGACTGAGGAAATACTGGATAAAAATACTGGGACTTTGCCATAAGATAGTTCTAGTGATGATTTTCCACATGGGAAAGATCAGAAGTAGTTGTGAACCCCTACCCCTCACCTCTTCACCCCAGCACTGAGGAAAGGAGAAATGCTCCTGGGAATTTCAGATTAAAATTTCTTTGTGTTTTTCTTTCTTTTTTTTTCTTTTTTAATTGAAATGTTTATTAGATTTAAATTCATTTCAAAGTGATTAGTAATTGCTTGTGGAAAGCCATTCCACAGTTGGGACTTTAAAAAATTAAGATGTAAGCTACAAGTAATGTCTATATTCTGGAAAAATAAAAAAGTCTGATATACATAAGTGTTTTACTAGAAATGAAGATTTAAGATTTTACAAATTACAAACTGATGAAGTGGATGAGAGATCAAGCAGGTAGACAGTGAAATAATCACATAGAGATAAAGTTTTGTTTCTGCAATAGACTCGGAGCATATAAGAGAACCAAGACAATTCTCTAGCCCATAATAAGAGAAAGCAGGTTTATACAGATTCAAACAGAATAAAGGAACTCATTCGAAATATGAAAGAAACTCAATTTCTTCTATCGAGGCATTTTCTTCTGATGACTGGCATAAAGCTTGTTCAAAACACTGCTAAGTATGAGTAGTCATTTGAAGCTGTGAACACAGATCATAGGGTCACAGTATGTTTTGTTGCCAAATGTTTCTGCAAGAGACCTTGGGAATCTAACTCACAAAGCCTCAGTCTAGATGAATTTAATCCCAACACTCTAGCTTGCTTATCACAAATGAAGATAAAATTTGATGTTCACTCTCAGGTTGATTTTGTTAGCTTTCTCCTGGGAATATCAACAGTTTGGAATTTGATTTTTTTTTTGTATTTGATTCAGCCTGTTTCAAAAATTTTGTCCTATTATAATCTGTGTTTAATTTTTTTTCTAGCTCAAAAGAGACCACTTATTTCATTTGAGAAAATACTGGGACTTTACCATAAGATAAGTTCTAGTGATGAGAATACAAAAATTTGTAAGTTATGTTCCCAGTCCTCAAAGGTCTGTCCTGTGAGGGGACTTGTAAAGATACACAAATAAAGAAAAACATGGTTTATACCGCATTAATGCTGTTCACATATAGAGATTCCCAGGTGCAGCAATAGTGAAAGGAGATTCAGGGACAACCGTAGTAGAAAAATATCCCAGAGGTAGAAGACTTACAGGAACTGAAGCAATAGTACAGTAGGCAAGGCACTTGCCTTACATGCTGCTGACTTGGGTTCAATACCTGGCACTGAATATGGTTCCCCAGGCCCATTAGGAGTGATCCCTGTATACAGAATCAGGAATAAGCCCTGAGTACCTAAGCCCAAGCACTGGGCATGCCCCTAAACCAAAGCAAAATGAAACAAAGCTGATTTGTAGACTAGAAAAAAGGTGCTTATCATCTCCATTTTCTTATTGATATGTAAGGTTCATTTCCCAAGTTATTTTTTTATTGATTTTGTACTGTAGTACAATGATGTTTAAAACTTTACTGAACACATTTAGGTAGGACAATCATTTGTTTGTCATCAAGTATAACTCTTTGATTTGTATACTTAAAATGTTTTAACATTTTAATTTTGAATCTTGTATATGATTTTTTAGTTTATAAAAATGGAACCTTGTTCTTGTGACACTTTTGTGGCACTACCTCCAGCAACAGTTGGCAACAGGATTATTTTTGGAAAAAATTCAGACAGACTTTGTGATGAAGTACAAGAGGTAGTTTATTTTCCTGCAGCAACTCATGATCACCAGAGAGAACGTCTTAAGGTAGGCGAAATACATATTTTCTTAGTAATGTGTTTTTAAAATTTTTATCATTGGCTATTTGGCAGAGGCTATAGAAGTTGAAAATGTAAGATCTGGGACTAGAGGGAGAGTACAGGGGTAAGGTACTTGCTTTGCACATAGCCAATTTGGTTCAAGCCCCTGCACTGCATATGGTTCCTTGAATACTACCAGGAGTGACTCCTGAGCATAGAGACAGGATTATCCTTGAGTACCAAATACCCTCACCCTCCAAATGTCAAGAATCTACAGCAAGAAGATAGTTCAAGGTGCATGTCTGAAATGGAGTATGCCTGATCCTGGTTCTATTCCAGCACCCTGTAGACCTCCAGCAATGCAGGGGGAAACCCTGGAAACTCCAAGCACGACACTTTTTTTTTTTTTGCCTTTTGGGTCACACCTGGCAATGGTCAGGGGTTATTCCTGGCTCATGCACTCAGGAATTACTCCTGGCGGTGCTCGGGGGACCATATGGGATGCTGGGAATTGAACCCGGGTCAACCATGTTGGCTGCGTGCAAGGCAAACACCCTACCCACTGTGCTATCACTCCAGCCCCGCAAGCACTACGCTTTTATAAAGAAGGATGACTGAAATACTAAACTTAAGTAGAAGCAGAAAGTGGAAACAGCAGTAGGAGTAGTCCATTCAGACCAGAGACTAAGGAAGGTTCACTGGAATTTTGGTTTCACTTGAAGTTTGATGGACAGAAACTATTCTAAGAAAAGACATTCCAGAATCTGTGACTTAGCAGTTTCATCACCCCCCCCAAAAAAATGTTAATCAGGCCCCGTGATCTCACTATTGGCATGCACATGATAGAATTGTATTTGTATGATTTCAGTATTTATTGCCATTTTAATTTTAAAACCCATTTATTATGGAACTTAAAAGGGGGCAGGGAGATAGTGCAAAGGGTGTATGCTCTGTATGCAGCAATACTGATTCAATCGTTTGACCCCTGAGCACCTCTAGGTGTGGCTCAAAGTCAAAAGTCAAACAATGGTCAAAACAGGGAACTTAAAGTAAAAGTTTTATATTATGCTTATGTTGCTATTACAAATATCTTAAGATTTTACTAGTATTGTTAAATATCAGATGTTTTCTTTAGGTCATTGTTTTTTGTTGAGGCTAATCATCTTGGATTCATTTCTATTTTAACTCTTCATATTTACATCTAGCCTCTCCATAAACCCGTTGTTCTCTTTATTTACATTGATGTGCACATACCAGATGGATTACTTCCCCACATGACACGGGCTTCTCTGGACCCTGATATAAGTCCCCTATGGGGGGTTGGTGTGATAGCACAGCGGGTAGGGCATTTGCCTTGCACGTGGACGACCCGGGTTTGATTCCCAGCATCCCATGTGGTCCCCTGAGCACAACCAGGAGTAATTCCTGAGTGCAGAGCCAGGAGTAACCCCTGTGCATCACTGGGTGTGACCCAGAAAGCAAAATAAATAAATAAACGAATAAATAAATAAGTCCCATATGGGATCTCATGAAGTACTTATCTAATTTATCAATAAATATTTCTCATTGAGATTGAGAATATCTTCAGTATGTTTTGTCTTGTACCTTTTTGTACAAAATGATTCCAGAGTATACAACTAGAAGCTATTAAGCTTTTATTAGTTCCTCTTATTAATTTTCCTTCATGACTTCATTTTTTGGTTGTAAAGTTAAACTTTATTTTTTGGTTGTAAAGTAGTACATATATTTTAGTTTTTTTATTCTTTTTTGTATTTGGGCCACACTCAGAGTGTTCAGGGCTTGAATCAGTTCTGGTGGGGCTCAAGGGGACCACATGTGGTGCTGGGGATGGAAGCTGAGTCAGCCACATGCCAGGCAAGCATCCCACCTGAACTGTCTCTCTGGCCCTTACACATTTAAATTTATTTAAACTAAGATCTATATCTGTTTCATCTCTGCTGTCACTCTTAGCAGCATGTTTTGTTATAGGAAATGCTCAGAAAATACTTATATGAGTAAAAATGCTTCATCATTAATAAAATAAACACTTTAATCATTTTATTAAAAAATTAAATGTAGTTATGCTTCATTTCTTTCATGTTGGTTACATCTTCAGATTGATTTTTAAAATCTGGGCCATGTAACTTTTCTTTCTTGGTTTTATCGTTGGAATATGACTTTCTTACAGTGTACTTACATAGAAATTGATCAAGTTCCTGAGACATACGCTGTTGTCCTTAGTCGTCCAGCTTGGTTATGGGGAGCAGAAATGGGAGCCAATGAGCATGGAGTTTGCATTGGGAATGAAGCTGTGTGGGGAAGAGAAGAAGTTTCTAATGAAGAAGCACTACTTGGCATGGACCTTGTCAGGTTATTTTTCTGTTATGTATTTTTATTATAGAGTTTGTTTAATTTTTACATTGTTTTTTGATCACACTTACTGTTCGTCAGGACTAGCCCTGACTCTGCTTAGGGTCATGGGTAGTCATTCATGGCAATGCTCGGAGGGCCAACTGGTGCCAGGGATTAAACTCAGGTCTCCTGCACATGAAGTACATGCTTAGCCTGTTGAGCTATCTCTCTAGCCTCAACGTTTGATTTTGAATTTCGTTGTAACTATTCCAAATTTCATTTTCCTTTTTTCTTTGCTTGTTTTGGGGCTTTGATACTTGATCGTTTGTGTGAAAATGATTCATAACATAGGCATGCATTCTCAAGACTCAGATATTAATTGTGAGAAGGGAAGGCATTGAAAATTATATATTTTAGGTACTGACAATACTTTATCACAGCTTGGCTAACTCACAGTAACTTCATGGAATTGTCAGTATAACTAAATATATGTTATCAATATAAATAAAGATATCAATGTTATCTATCTGTATATTTTTTGGGGGGGCTACACCTCCTGGTACTCAGGGCTTATTTCTGGCTTATGCTTAGGGATAATTTCTGACAGGGCTTGGGGCACCATATATGGTGCTGGGGATTGAACCTAGGTTAGCCATATAGAAGGCAAGTACCTTAACACCTGTATTGTTGCTCCACCATGGGTTGTATTTTTTGTCTTTATTTCACAGGTGGCATACACAAAGTTCAGAGATAAAAAAAAAAACTAACTTGCCAATGAATCACTAAGTTGGAATTTGAATATTGATCTGTTTTGGCTCCAAAAACTTTGTTTTCATGATCTCAAACTGACTTCAAAAGGGATAGTGTACAAAGTTATGTTTCAGTTTATTTTAATTTGA
This sequence comes from Sorex fumeus, assembly GCF_029834395.1. Taxonomy (NCBI): domain Eukaryota; kingdom Metazoa; phylum Chordata; class Mammalia; order Eulipotyphla; family Soricidae; genus Sorex; species Sorex fumeus. The sequence goes on from NW_026606066.1 coordinate 27,278,638, forward strand.
AAGCACATTTACTTTGACTATAATCTAAATCTCATGTCCGTGTAGTTCTTTATAGAAAATAAAGGAAATATACTTGAAAATGAGAACTTTAATATTTTTATTTTAGACTTGGCCTTGAAAGAGCTGAAACAGCTGAAAAAGCCCTCAATGTCATTGTCGAGTTATTAGAAAAATATGGTCAGGGTGGCAATTGTTCCGAGGGCACACTTCTATTTAGCTATCACAACAGTTTCCTGATAGCTGATAGAAATGAAGCCTGGATTCTGGAGACTGCAGGGAAGTACTGGGCAGCAGAAAAAGTACAAGGTATGGACAACTTTTCACGACTTAATTTGTTTTAGAATGAATAAAATATCCTTTTTTATTGCAGACATTGCATTTAATTGTCTTTCAGCATTTGTAATCACTCTTGTCTTTCAGCATTTATAATCATGCAGTCAAAGGTTGTACTGCAGGGGAAATGAAAACTTTGAAAGAACATACAGGGATAGAGTGCTATAAAGAACTTTAGAGGAGGGGCATAAAAATAAGAAGTAGACTGTGCTAGGGCAAGATTCTGCTTTTGCTTAGACAATAGACCCAAGCTGTGAATGGCTGATCAAGGAGGGATGGAACACTGGGGGCTCCTCATTCTTCAGGATCCCTGGGACTCTGAAATGGGAAGGACCACTGGTCATCTGACGCTATAACTCTGCACCCTAGTGACTGTGGAAGACTTGGTATGGCAGGTGGCTCCCTGATCTGCCAACCATTGGTGCGAAACCTCTGATATCACTCCTGTAGGGTTTGGAGGATTGTAAGGGGTGATGGGGATTGAAGCCGGGTTTCCCGTGTGTAAGGCAAGAGTCCTACTAACTGTATTATCTCTCCAGTCCCAGTACACAGGGCTTTAGGCTACAAATCTCCCCTGCACGATGGCCCATGGGAGGGGACTGCAGTGGTATGGGTTGTGGTCCAGTGCAGGAGAAGGAAGAGCATTGATTATAGGCAGCTCTTTAGGGGACTGGCAGCCTCCTTCGGGAGGGAGAGAATGATGCAAGTGACCATCCTAGACAGGGAATTATGGCTAGAGAAAAGTCTTGGTAATTTTAGCAGACATAGAGTGGCAAGAGAAGTGGGACATGTCCATCCCTCTTCAATGATAAGTTTTCTGCAGTCCTCATAACTGCAGGCAAAAAATCCTAACCTGCAACTCAGGCTATTAAGAGGGAGAGCTGGTATAGTTTAGGAGTCTGAGATCCCTTCCCCTTTACTCGGAATCTAGGCCAGACTCTTCAGACTGAGCCACTCACAGCAGCAGATGCGTACAGATGAACAGAGAAGGATCTAGGACCACAGCCATTGAGCTCAGATAGATAATAGGTCTGGTCACAAGAGGAGTGAACAGTGATGGTTTCATGCTGCTCCTCTCCAACCAGGTGAATGATTGGAGGAAATCCCTAGAAGATCTCTTACACCACCTCTGTACACCCAAGATCCTGGAGAAAAGGAAAATCAAATATTTAAGTCATATTCAAGTTAAGAGCTACAATGCCCCTACTGGAAAAGCTAAGCAAATGCCAAAATAAAGGGTGACTGCCAACAGAACAAACAAGGGGAAAAATATTTTTCAGAAACCAATATTAATAGAAATGGGGCGTGTAACTGACAAATAGAATAATTATAGTGAAGAAAATTTGTGAGATACATCAAATAATATTACATAGAATGAAAGATCAATGAAACAAAAGAAATGTAGGCATAACGGGAGTTCAGTAAAGAGCTTGAAGCTATACAAAATTCTAAATAGATGGATATGTCCCACTTCTCTTGCCACTCTATGTCTGCTATTTAGATGATGCATGTGAGCACTGCAACTAAGTGTGTGAGACTGATGGGCACTGCAACCAAAATTCAAAAAGTCAAAACAAACCGATTCAGAAAATGGGTAGACTTTTAGTAACTGTATTGCAGACCATAAGGCCCCAAAGCGGGGGGTTGGTGGAGGTGGAGAGAGGGAAGGGCAAGAAAGAGAGAGAGAGAAAGAGAGAGAGAGAGAGAGAGAAAGAGAGAGAGAGAGAGAGAGAGAGAAGACTGCCATAGAGACAGACAGCTGAAGAGGGGTGTGACGAGTGGGAAACTGGGGACATGGGGACATCGGTGGTGTGAAGTGTACACTGGTGAAGGGAGAAATGTGAACATTACATAACTGAAAGCCAATCATGAACAACTTTGTAATTGTGATGTCATGTTGATTCAATTTAAAACATTTTAGAAAATGGGTAGAGGGGAGATTAATGGAGCTTAATGGACTGAGTGTATGCTCTGTATGTGGGAGGCCCAGGTTTGTTACCCAGCAGTATGCTCGGTCCCCTGAGCATCACTAAACCAGGACTAATCTCTGAGCGATGCTTGGTATGGCCCAAAAACCAAAAATATTTTTTCTTAATTAAGAAAATAGCAAAATATCTTTAGATATTTCATCTAAGGGGATGTCAGATTCTCTTTCCCCCGCCAAAGAAAACGAAACCAGCCAACCAAACAAACAAAAAAATCCCTAAACCAAATCCTACGTGAAAGGATCAATATGTTAACCATTAGGGAAATTCCTCTATTAGATTGGCTAGAATGAAAAATGATGCTAAATGCTGGGGAGTGTTTGGATATTGGATCAAGAAACTTTGCTAGTAAGAATATACAGCCACTCTGGCTAACAGGCTGTCTTTTAAAAAGATAATGTGTAATATCCATACCGCTCACCCATAGCAATCTTGTATATTTATCCCAGAGAAATAAAAGCTTATCTTTATACAAAAAAATTGTACATCAGTATTTATGTAGCTTTTTCAATGAAAGCCTCTGGAAACAACCAGCTATCCATTAACTTGTAAGTGGCTAAACAAACTATAGTAATATTTACCATGAAATACTATTCAAAAATAAAAAGGAATGAACTATTGGTATATGCAGTAATCTGAATGAATCCTTAGAGAGTTACTCTGTTTAAAAAAAGTTTGTGGATTATTCATAATAAGAAATACAAAATAAATTATTTCGGTTCTGCTGGGGGCCAGGGTTTGAGGTTTGGGATGGAAATATGGTGGTGGAAGCTATAATGATGGTAGGATTGTTGTTTGAATATTAAATGTAATCAAATATTGTGAATAACTTTATAAAATATAATTAAATTAAAAAACCAAAAGGTTTATACCATATGATTTTATTCATTTAACCTTGTTGAAATTAAAGTTATAGAAATAACAGATAATGGATTGGTGGTTGCCTGTGACTGATGGGAATTTGGAGGTGGGAGAAAAATGGACCTGGCTTTAAAAGGGTAATATAGATGATTCTTGTGGTGATAGAAATATTTTTTATCTTGGCTAAATCAGTTTGGTTATGATACTATTTTTACTTTATTATTGGTTTTTTTTGGTTTGGGGGCCATAGCCTGTAGTGTTGAGGGGCTGCTTCCTGGTGATACCAGAGATATAATCTGGTTTGACTGTGTGCAAAGCAAGTACTCTACCTGCTGGACTATCTCTGGCCCCTTGGTTATGATAGTGTATCAGATGTGGCTATTGGGGGAGAGTGAATAAAAGGTACCAAGGATCTCTGTTGAACTTTTACAACTGCATGTATTCTACAATTGTCTTGAAATAATGGATTGGATTTTAAAAAATAATTAAAAATACATAATTATAGAAATGTATATTTACATTTTAATAGTAACTAAGAACACTTTTCCCCCTCTCTCCCCCTCATCTCTGGAAACAGAAGGAGTTCGTAATATTTCAAATCAGCTCTCTATAACAACCAAGATTGACCGGGAACACCCAGATATGAGAAACTATGCCAAGCAGAAAGGTTGGTGGGATGGCAAAAAGGAATTCGATTTTGCTGCAGCATACTCTTATCTTGATACAACCAAGTTGCTGATTTCATCAGGCAGATATTGTGAAGGTTACAAGCTGCTAAATAAACACAAAGGTAATTTTAGCATTAAGATAACAACAATGAAAGCCACTTTATTTTGCATAGATGTATTATAAGGAATCATTCTTAGTAAAGACATCATTTTATTAAAACTGAAAATGTGATATTGTAGGTATTTTTCTAGTCAAGTGCTACTTAGTTGTGAGAGAGTAACGTTCCTTTTGAAGGACAAGTTCAGATTCATAATCCTCAAACCCTCTTCCAAATCTTCATGATATTCTTACCCTCATTGGGATTACTCCTCAGAATTCACTGAAACATGGAGACAGCCTTCTCTGACTATTGCTGCAGCTTTCATTCATTTATCTTTTAATTTTCTTATTTCAAAGAAGACACACTGAAGATAATATGAACTTCCTTTTTCATTCCAAATTTCCAGAAATACTGAGTAACATATTTCAACAAAATAGATAAATATTATATGACAGGTATAGCTAGGTTCTGATGCAGAAGAAGTCACCAGGTACTAGAAATGAACAGAGGAGACTTAGGTGTTCATGATATTTTCTCCCCTTGCAGTTTTCTTCCTTTGTGTCAGAAGTGGGTGTGGGTTGAATTGATTTAAAGCATGGGTAGGTACCTAGGTGAAGGACCCATTTTGAAGTAAGAACTGGGCTTCTTAGTAAGATCTGGCATATATTGGGGAAAAAAAGCTACTTTCTCCCTATTTAGAGTCCTAATGTGAAGTTGAAGAGTTTGCTGTCTCAGTCTGTGGGTCAGTATACACTATCATGAGCAACTGAAGTCTGAGCTACAAGTATTTTGTAGATGTAGGTGAGGTTACCTGGCTGTACTGAGAAACAAATGCTAGTTTAGAAGTAGCATATCTCTCTCTATACACACCCATATGTGAATATTTGACCTGATAAAAATTAGGTTTTTATTCAAATTTCCCAGCCATGTGGAAATTATGCTTTAAGCAAGCAACATAAATGCCATTGAAAACATTTAAATTGTATGGGTATTCAGATACATGTCGCTTAAAGTCATTTTGGGACATGTAGACTTGATGAAATTGACAGTAGTCCCAAAAGGCTTACAGCCTAGGTATGTATTGGGCTGTCTACATCTGGGTTTTTGTAGTTACATTCTGTGATGATCACACAATGCCGAAATCAGCCCATTATGCATTTTCTCAGAACATAATCTATCCTTCAGTGATGCATGATTGCTTCTATATTTACAATGGATAGTTTCTTCTATTATGTTCTCAACTTCACTGTTCATTCTTTCAGCATTGTCTAATGTACTGTTAATTCCTTTAATGATGTATATGCATGCAGGAGACCCTGGCTTGATCCCCAGCATTGCTTGATCCCTCAGGCACCCAGGGGTGACCTCTGAACACAAAGCAGGGAGTTTCTGACCACCACCGGGTGTCGTCATAAAATTGAAAAAAAGAGGCCCTTACAGGTGTCAGGGAGAGAGAGAGCTCAGAGGGCTGGAGGCCTGCATAGCATGGATGAACCCTGAGTTCTCTCTCAGTACCACATACCCCCCAGCATCGTGCTAGGTGTGATGCTGGTAACCCTCTAAGCTCTGCTGTTGGGACTCTCCCCCAAAATCTTCTAGTAGGCTTTTGTGTCTTGCTAGCAGATAATAACAGAAAAATAACTTGTAGGTTCTGGAGAGATACTACAGTGAGTAGGGCACTTGCCTTGCACACGGCTGACCCAGGTTCAAACCCTGGCACCACATATTGTCCCCCGAGCCCCACCAGAAGTGATTCTTGAGCAGAGAGCCAGAACTTACCCCTGAACATCACCAGGGGTAGCCCCTTACCTCCCATCCAAAAAATAAAAGTTAATTATTATTGTATAAAAAAGTGATTTTGCTTAGGCAGTTACTGTTCCAGATAATTACCACTAGGGTTATCCTCCAATAAATTTATGATAGACATATTCTCCCTTACTTGAAGGGTAAAATGATATTATAAAGTAGTTAGAAAACAGCCACTCAGAGACAGATCAGTAAATGATTGATATTTGCTTTTCAGGCATTCATTTAATAAACAAATTATTGTTAGTTATGTGGTAGGGCAGAAAAATGTTTGTGACAGAATGTTTTTAGAATGCTTGAACATTATTTTTTTTAATGTTCTAAAAATCTAGTATGTTAGTTTCCAGAATAATAAAAGATATAGTTTCTTTCTTCCTTTTATTTATTTTTTTTGAGGGGAGCAAGGTATACCTAGCGGTGCTTAGTGGCTACTCCTGGCATTATGCTCAGAAATCACTCCTGGCAGGGCCTGAGACCATATGTGGTTCTGAGGACGAAAGGGCGTCAGCTGCATGCAAGGCAAGTGTATTAACTCCTGTATTATTTGTCAGCCCTTTAAGTTTTCTATAGTTCCTAATGTTAGTTAATCATTTTAATTTGCTTATAGTTTTTTTTTATTGTCTTTTTAATTGTTGTTGGTTTGGAGCCACACTAGAGAGTGCTCAGAGCTTACTCGTGGCTCTGCTCAGGGTACCATATGGGATGCTGGGGATTGAACCCAGATCAACCATGTGCAAGGCAAGTGTCCTACCCACCATACTATTACTTCGGCTGCTATTTTTAGTTTTTTGGGGGGTAAACCCAGGAGTGCTCAGAGCATACTTCTGATGCTGTGCTCATGGATCGTTCCTGATTGTACTTGCGGAACCATATGTAGTATTTGGGATCAAACCAAGGATGGCTACGTGCCACGCAAGGGCCATTACCTGTACAATTCTCCATTCCAGTTCATCATTTTTGGTTTTTTAAATTTAAACTATATTTTTAAATCAATTGAATATGTAGAAAATGCTACAAGAATTTAAATTTTAGGCTTATATTTTTTATAATGCTAGGAGTTGCAATTTCCACATCTATTTTCCTTTATTAAAACATCTCAAGAGCTAAACATTATGCTGACTATGATTGTTGTCCTTTTTAAACAACCATGTAAAGTAGGCGTATTATTTTACAAGTAAGGAAACTGTATTTGTGCGCTCTTCACTTATGTCTTCAATGAAGCTGAAAAAGAATGAACCTTTTTGGTTCACACCCAGCCAATGCACAGGGGTCACTCCTGGCTCTGCGCTCAGGAATCACCCCTGGAGGTACTCAGGGGACTATATGGGATGCTGGGAATCGAACCCGGGTCAGCCGCGTGCAAGGCAAACGCCCTACCCACTGTGCTATCGCTCCAGCCCAAGAATGAACTTTTACTTATCCTAATTTTTCTCTTAGCACTTGATCAGTGTTTTAAACTAATGTGTGTGTGTGCTTAAGTTTTGTTGAATATAGTAACAAAGAATTTTTTGGCTAATTTCAGTAAAAAACTTGTAAATAGTGTAACTATTTACACTATTTGCACTATTTAAGATCACTGTTCTGTACATTCCCACCCGACACTGCACTTAAAGATTCAGGACACAAAATTAGTAAATATCCCTTTTTTTTCCTTTTTTTGGGTCACACCCAGTGATGCTCAGGGGTTACTTCTGGTTCTGCATGTAGGAATTACTCCTGGTAGTGCTTGGGGGACCAAATGGGATGCTGGGAATCGAACCCAGGTTGGCCACGTGCAAGACAAACGCCCTACCTGTTGTGCTGTCCCTCCAGCCCCAGTAAATAGTCTTGAAAAAGTGAAACAACTACTCATAATGAAGGTGGAGAGGAAAATGTTAAGAATCCGAAGATTTATGGAAATCGGGCAATAGAAAGAAAAAAGACAATTATAAATTAGCCTATCATACAATAATTGTTAACTACAAATAAATGGATTTGAAATGCACACATGATTATAGTTATAGATGCATGTAGCATGGAACATTTCTCCCCAAATGTAAAGTACAGTTCATCCAGTTTTTCTATGCTTAGCCAAAGAGTAAATGTCTTTTTGATACTTTCATGAGAAATTGCCGACTAGTACATTATGGTTAATTTTTTCCTGTTATTTTTCTAGATGGAAGAGCCTGCCTCTCTTCTTTCCACCTATTCCTGTCTGATAGCTATTAACTGTGCTGCATGTATATCCAAATTGTATCTATATTCACTCATGTATTTTAAATAACTAGTTTAAATTGCTGTGAAATTGCACCCTGTGTTTTGCATTCATTTTCATGAACCCTGCCACTGCAGTCTTAGTACTTATTCAATGCTTGCTAGTGGATTACTTATAGCCATCCTCCTCAAGTGATCATGTAAATCCTCCTTTCATTTTGAGAATTGTAGGTTTTGAATATAGAAAACATTTTCACGATACCTTTATTATTGCAGTGTTACGGTTCTGACACTGTTTTCATTAAAACTTACCATTTATAGGAATTGAGATTTGAATCATTTTAAAATCTCACTAGGTGTTGAAGCTGTGTGCCTGATAAATAGGTGTGGGCTGTAGGCCTTTGCATTATTATTTAGTTTTCATATTAAGTGCTAATTTTAGGTATACCATTTCCCCCTTGCATTTAAAAAAAGTTAACAGGAAGATACTTCTATAAAATTATATACCATTTTCTATTTTTTAGGGGGTTGGGTTTTTGGCTCAGTGGTTATTCCTGGTTCTGTGCTCAGGGGTCACTCCTGGCTGTGCTCAGGAGGCTATCTATGGTGCTGGGGTTGGCCACACACAGGGCAAGTGCCTTAACACCTGTCACTGTCACTGTCACTGTCCTCCCGTTGTTCATCGATTTGCTCGAGCAGGCCCAGTAACGTCTTCATTGGAGACTTTTGTTACTGTGTTTGGCATATCAAATACATCACGGGTAGCTTGCCAGGCTCTGCCGTGAGGTCGAGATACTCTCGGTAGCTTGCCGGGCTCTCCAAGAGGGGCGGAGGAATCGAACTCGGGTCGGCCATGTTGGCTGCGTGCAAGGCAAACGCCCTACCGCTGTGCTATGACTCAACACGGGAAACCTCACCCGGCCCGGACACGGACAGGATTGACAGATTGATAGCTCTTTCTCGATTCCGTGGGTGGTGGTGCATGGCCATTCTTAGTTGGTGGAGCGATCTGTCTGGTTAATTCCGATAACAAACGAGACTCTGGCATGCTAACTAGTTACACGACCCCCGAGCGATCGGCATCCCCCAACACCTGTACTTCCTCCAATTCTAAGTTTTTTTTTAATTGAAGTCATGAGTATATTATGAAGAACAGGAGTTAAAATGGTTGGTAGCTTGCATTAGGGCTGAATATTAGATTGTTTTGTATAGAAGTTAATTTTATTTTAATTAGATATGTCACCAAACCATAATTTGGGTGCAGTGTTGTTACAAGTTTTTTTCCCTCTCTTTTAAAGTACAATTACTTGTTTTTGTATCGTATTATAGGGAATACATCTTTTAAGATGCTATTCATATGACAAAGGGCAGTGCAGATACTCAGATCAATGCATTTGATTTCCACCAAACAGCCCAGAGTTATTCCCTTTGGAAATGAAAATAGGATGTTCATCAAATAATTAAGAATGTTTTTTTTGTTCTTTTTTTTGGGGGATGCACATCCAGTGGTGCCCAAGACTTACTCCTGGCTCTTTGCTTTGGGATCACTTCTTTTTGTAGGGAACCATATGGAGTGTTGGGGATTGAACCCTGGTCAGCTGTATGCATGGCTAGCACCCTACCAATGGTACTGTCTCTTCTACCCCTACTTCAGTTTTTAAATAAATCTGTATCACTGGAGTAAACATTATGGCATAAAATTCTTTTTACATGTTCTTTTTTTCTTCTTATATTTATTTATTGAATCACCGTGGGAAAAGTTACAAAGCTTTCAAGTTTGAGTCTCGGTCATACAATGATCAAACATCTTTCCCTTCTCCAGTACTCATTTTTCACCACTAAGAACACCAATATACCCCCTCCCACCCCTCCAAATGCCTGTGAGGCAGATGATTTCTACTTAACTTTTCTCTACATTGATTACATTCATTATTTTGACAAAAGATGCACCATTATTGTTTAGAATCCCCCCCCCCCCAACAATCAGAATTGCTGAAAAGGCATTGTGAAATACTTTATTTTCTATAGCCTGTTATGAGCATCATATAATGATTTTGGATTTCTACAAAGAGCCAGATAATTATGAGATTGGTTTCTGTGGGTCTGGTGTTATGGCTGTGCCGGAGAGCCGCTCGTGGGGGGCAACTCGTGACCTCGGTAGGGCGTGAAGGACGAGCTGGTACTGCCCCCCCTTCCCATGAGACTGCAGTTGCCCCGTCACCATTGGCTCATACCTGGCTTTCCTATAAGCTCTGAGGTGGCGGCCACCTTGCTGCCGGGGGGTGGGAGGGGGGGAAGGCGGAAGGGAGCAACACCCTTTTCCTCCCGGGGAGGCATGGCGCTGTAGTTTAACTCATGGTCCATTCACTTTTCTGCCACAAACTATCGGGCTCTGGATTAAGTCCTTTTGCCTCTGGAGCCATGGCCGTGCCGGAGAGCTGCTAATGGGGGGCAACTCGTGACCTTGGTAGGGCATGAAGGATGAGCTGGTACCGCCACCCTTCCCATGAGACTGCAGTTGCCCTGTCACCACCGGCTCATACCTGGCTTTCCTATATGCTCTGAGGCGGTGGTCACCTTGTTGCCGGGGGATGGGGAGGGGGGAAGGTGGAAGGGAGCAACACCCTTTCCCTCCCAGGGAAGCATGGCACCGTAGTTTAACGCTTGGTCCATTCACTTTTCTGCTGCAAGCTGCCGGGCTCTGGATTAAGTCATTTTGCCTCTGGAGCCATGGCCAGGCCAGAGAGCCACTCGTGGGGGGCAACTCGTGACCTCAGTAGGGCATGAAGGACCAGCCGGTACTGCCCCCCCTTCCCAGGAGACTGCAGTTGCCCTGTCACCGCCAGCTCATACCTGACTTTCCAATAAGCTGAGGCGGCGGCCACGTGTATGCGGTCCAGATGCATTTCTGCCAATAGCCGCTGGGTTTTGAGATTTGTTTCTGAGTCTCTGGGATCATGGCCATTAATCAGCTTGATCAGGAGCCAGCGAGGCCATTTGTAGGCAGTGACTTGGGGTTTCGTTGGGATGGGGAGGAAAGGTCCGGTCCCACCCCCATCTGTGAGGCCCCACGTGTCTCGTCACTGCAGGCCCAAACCTGACTGTCCAGTGGCCTCTGGAGGATGGTGGTACTGGGCCGCCAGGGAGAACAGGCCAAAGCACAAACCTATTCCCACCTGGAGTGGCCCAGCACCAGTAACTAACCTACTGCAGGAACAGGATGCATTTCTGCCAAAAGCCTTTGGGTTCCAAGATTCATTTCTGAGTCTGTGGGATCATGGCCGTAAAGCAGTTTGATCAGGAACCAGAGAGGCCATGCCTCCAAATATATAGCTGAGCTGGAGGTGGTTTGTGGGTGTGTCTCCCACATACCTAATTTTTGTCCGTTTACTTTCTTGGTTAACTTTGCCCCAAGTTTTTGGGGTCTGGCCAAAGGCACAGCAGCAATTTTGGGGTATCTGAAAGTCTGACGGTGCCATCAGGCTGCTGATGTACTCGCCTCACAGGTACAGATTGACCTGCTGGCACCATACCCCCTTTACATGTTCTTTGATTTATTTGTGCATTTTCCACCTGTTTACGAGAATTGACCAAGGATCACATACACTTCTAATTTTATCTTATTTATTTATTTATTTATTTATTTTTATTTTTTTTTATTTTTTAAATTTATTTATTTATTTATTGAATCACCATGGGAAAGGTTACAAAGCTTTCAGGTTTAGGTCTCAGTCATGCAAATATCAAGCACATTTCCCTTTACCAAAACTTATTTTTTACCATGACGAACCCCAATAAAACCCCACCCCCCACCCCTCCCAGTCCCTGTGGGGCAGATGAATTCTAGTTAACACTCTATCTGCTTTGATTAGATTCATTGTTTCAATAAAAGATTCACCACTATTATTTAGAGTTTACCCCCCCCCCCCCCCAGATCAGACATGCTGACAAAGCATTGTGAAGTGATTTGCTTTCTACAGCTGGGTTCAAGAATTATATGTTGGTTTTGGATTTCTGCTATTTTACTTATTGACCCTGGAAGTATTTCTACTGAAAGTCAGATAGTTAAGAAATTGGTTTCTGTGCTCTGGAGTCGTGGCTATGCTGGAGACCACTAGTGGGGGGCAACTGGTGGCCTCGGTAGGGTGTGAAGGGCAGACCGAAACGCCCCCTTTCCCATGAGGTTTTAGTCGCCCCCAGTCCCCCGGCTCATACCTGCTGTTCACAAGGCTCCCATGTGGCCGCCATCTTTCTTTCCAGAGAGGAGAGGGCGAATGGGGCAACACCCTTTCCCCTCTGGACAGTCATGATGGCCTGGATTAACGCATAGCCCGTTCACTTTTCTGCTCCAAGCTGCTGGGTTATGCATTAAGTCCTTGTGTTTCTGGGGCTGTGGCCGTGCTCCAAACTTAACTATGATTTTCAGAGAGAAACGTTGGGTGGTTTACTTCCCATGGATCACTTTGTATATAGAGAGATGTCGCGCGGCCGCTTATGTGGTTTTGAGGAAAAGTCCTAGTTCCCGCATACTCGAGCTGTGCTTGTAGAGGCTTCTGGTCACCGGGGTTCCATCTGGGGGAGGCGGGATGCGGTACCTACCCCATCTGGGGCTTCCCGATGATCTTGGCTCTTTTTGGAACCTGTTTTTTTTTTTTCCTTCGGGATCTGTGGATCCCGCCCTCCATGTTGTCCTTCTCTTCGGCTGAATGCTGTAAATATGGTGCTGGGGGGCGGGCTGTGGGCGTGACTTCTGGAATCTGAGGTTACCTGGGAGTTGTAGTCCCGGCAGATTTGAGGAAAAGTCCTAGTTCCCGCATACTCGAGCTGTGGTTGTAGAGGCTTCTGGTCACCGGGGTTCCATCTGGGGGAGGCGGAATGCGGTACCTACCCCATCTGGGGCTTCCCGATGATCTCGGCTCTTTTTGGAACCTGTTTTTTTTTTTTTCCCTTCGGGATCTGTGGATCCCGCCCTCCATGTTGTCCTTCTCTTCGGCTGAATGCTGTCTATCTTATTTATTTTTAATTTTATTATTATTATTACTATTATTATTATTATTTTAATCACCGTGTGATACACTTACAAAGCTTTCTTGAGTTTCAGTCATACAATGATTGATCACCCAACCCTCCACCAGTGCACATCTTTCACCACCAAGGTCCCCAGTTCCCCCCTCCACGTCCCCAGCCACATCCCACCCCTCTCCCTGCCTCTATGGTAGACAATCTCCCCCATACTCTCCTTTGTATTGCTTGTTATGAATAGCATAAGATGTCCTGGAATTCTAAAATTTTAGATAGTTAGGGTCTGGAGATGATGGGTCTGTGTAATCCCATCAATGGCTAAGACCCAGAGACTATAAAACCCAGCTCCTGGAAGTGCGCGGCCGCATTTGTGGCCATGCAACATCTTATTATCTCATTCTTACTTTGGAGAACCTGGCAGGCTATCGAACGTAACCTGCCCACACGGCAGAGTCTGGGAAACTTCCCATGGCATACCCAATATGCCAAATACCAGTAACAATCATGGGTCTCATTTTCCTAACCCTGAAAGAGCCTTGAATATGGCACTTTTTAAAATCTCAGGGTTAGGACGAAGGAGACGTTACTGGCAAGTGACAAACAACAGGATGATCGTGATTGTGATCAGGGTCTGGAGAAATCTCTACAGCGAGCTGCTAGGTTTGAAGATTCTTTTGTGTGTCTCTGAATCCTGGCCGTCAAGGAGCTTAAATGGCAGCCAGAGGCAGTTTGTGGGTGTGACCTTCAAGATCCCATGGGTATGGGGGTGGGGGGCAGGGTATGAGAGCAACCAGTTCATCCCCTATCCCTTGAGACCTAAAGTTTGTCATCACTGATTTTGCGTTCCTGCACTTTTCACTGAGTTCTGGAAGTTGGCAGTCGCAGGGGGTTCTTAAGGGGCAGGTGGAGGGATGATGCCTGCCTTGTCTGAGGCACCCTGGTGAAGTCAGCCTTGCTTAAAGTCCAGAGGCATCTCTACAGCGAGCTGCTTGGTTTGGAGATTCTTTTGTATGTCCCGATCACATACAGTTCTGCTCTGGTGTTCCCACATTTAACTCTGGTGCATAAAAGGGTCACCCATCAAGTTCTGATACTTTGTATATTTTATATAAACATCTTGTAACAGGAATTAGTTTATAGTCATTATAAATATTAATTTATACCTAGAATATTATATACTATCAATAAAGAACATAGTTTTTATTTGCAGGATATCAACCTGATGATTTTAAAAATTACTTCCTTAGGAAACATAACTTTTGAAACGATGATGGAAATTCTCCGAGATAAGCCAAGTGGTATTAATATGGAAGGAGAATTCCAGACAACTGCAAGCATGGTCTCTATTTTACCTCAAGACTCAACACTGCCTTGCATTCACTTCTTTACAGGCACTCCTGATCCGGAAAGGTAAAGTTACAGAACCTTCTAGCCTGGCAAAGACCTGGTGGAGGGTTGTCATTAATCTGTTGATGATTTTGTGAAGCTAAGTTTTGTTTCACAGAGGTGACAACAGTTTCCAGATAGACTTTCCATTCAGGTTTAGTCTATTTTTTTGGTGGGGGTAGGGGAGAATTAGGCACACCCAATGGTGCTCAGAGGTTACTCCTGGATCTGCACTTGGGGATAACTCCTGATGGTGCTCAGGGGACACATGAGATTCTGGGTATCCAACCCACGTCAGATGTATGCAAGGCAAGTGCCCTACCCACTGTGCTATCTCTCTGGCCCCTAGTCTGCGATTGTCTTCCTTCCTTCCTTCCTTCCTTCCTTCCTTCCTTCCTTCCTTCCTTCCTTCCTTCCTTCTCACTCTCTCTTCTCTTCTCTCTCTCTTTCTTTCTTTCTTTCTTTCTTTCTTTTTTCACTTTAATGTAGGAGTACTGCTATTTATTCAGCCATTGGTTAAGCTGATTGAATTGGGCACGAACTCCACATTACTTTTTTTTTTTTAAGATTTATTTATTTATTTTTGTTTTTTGGGTCACACCGGTGATGCACAGGGGTTCCTCCTGGCTCTGCACTCAGGAATTACTCTTGGCAGTGCTTAGGGAACCATATGGGATGCTGGGAACCGAACCCGGGTCAGCCATGTGCAAAGCAAATGCCCTAACTGCTGTGTTATCGCTGCAGCCCCATCCACATTACTTTTTTTAAAAAAATTTTTTTTAAATTGAGTATCTGTGAGATAGATCCTTACAAAGCTATTCATAATTGGGTTTTAGTCATGCAATGATCCAGCACCCATCCTTCCACCAGTGTACATTTCCCACACTGTTGTCCCTTGTCTCCCTACCACCATCCCCCAACACCTCATCCCCCCACTCTCAGCCTCCCTGTGTTGGAGGCATTTTCCTTCTTGCTCTCTCTCTCTCTTCTTTCCCTTTTGTGCATTCTGATTTGCAGTACAGGTGCTAAGAAATCATAGTGTTTGTTCAGGGCATTTGGTATTTTTATCGGGACTGTAAGGCTGGAATAGCTTTTCAATTTGGTGGCTGCTTTGGGGGTGTAGATGTGACTGACTAGGCTTCTGTAAGTACAGGGAGGTGAGGGGAGGTACCCTATCCTGACCCCAGAAAGCCTGGAGATTTCAGTCACAAAACACACATACCTGAATTTTCAGCAGACTCTATCTTGGTGAGGTCTGTCCTGAGATGGTGGAATCAGGCTGGAGGTGTGGCGGCGCTTTTGGATTGTGGAAGCAAGTGGCTGCCGGGGGCTCTGCTTGGGTGGGCACAGGCCAACCCGCCCTCTTCCGATTTACCCCGGTCTGTTCAGCCATGCTGGATCCAAGATTAACTGCAGCTTTTGATCTCCTTTGAGATTTATTTATAGGTCTCTGAAGCAAGGCTGGTAGTAGAGCTTACATGGTGGTGCTGGAGTTGGTTTGTGGAGGTGATTGCCACTGATTCCAGGAGTATTGGGAAGTGGGGGGAAGTAGCCCATCCCAACTCTGAGAAAACCTGGAGATTTCAGTCACAAAACCTGCATACCCTAGTTTTCAGCAGGTTATATCTTGGTGAGGTCTGTCCTGAGACGGTGGAGTCGGGCCGGGAGTATGGATTGTGAAAGCAAGTGGTTGCTGGGGACTCTGCTTGAGTGGGTACCAGACTAACCTGCCCCCCTCTGATTTACCCTGGTCTTTCTTTCCCTACCCGATATTTTATTATTTTATTTTTATTTCTTTATTTTATTTCTTTATTTACCTGATAAAGTCACATTTAGCCATGCACAGATCTGAGATTAACTGTGGCTTTTGATCTCTTTCGAGATTTATTTATGGGTCTCTGAAATAAGGCCAATAAATGAGCGTATATAGCTGAGCTGGAGGTAGTTTGTGGGCATGGTTCCCAAATACCTAACTTTTGGCCATTTAATTTCTTGGTAAACTTGGCCCCAAGTTGTTGGGGTCCGGCCAAAGGCAATTTGAGGGTATTAGAAAGCCTGAAGACACCATCAGGCTGCTGATGCACTCATCCTGCAGGTATAGGTTGACTTGTTGGAGGCATCATACCCCCATAGTCTGCTATTTTCATATGTGCCAGGTTGTTCAAGTGAATGTAAAGCTAAGGAGCACATGGTTCCGACCTAGAGGAGATCCCAGTATACTAGGGATGATAGAGACAGGCGTAACGGGTGTGTCCGAAAAATGTTAGTAGGTAGTGTTTTAATAGATACCTCTAACTAGTTGAAATCTTAGAAAACTTAGGATAACAATGTTACCTCTCCATGTGCTAATTTAATAAAGACCTTTTTCTTTTAGATCTATTTTTAAGCCTTTCATATTTGTGCCAAATATTTCACAACTGTTGGACACTAGTTCACCAACATTAGAACTTGAAGAGCCAACTAAAAAAAAGTCTAATTTTAAGATTAAGCCTGATAGGAGACACCCACTCTACCAACAACATCAACAGACATTGGAAATACTAGAAAAAAATAAGGTATGATTATGTGCTCTCCTTTATTATTAAGCATTGAATTGTGATTCAAGTCACATTTTTGAATTTAGTTATTTCAGCTTTCTCTCCATCTTATAAAATTGATTTATATGTGTGTGTATTAGATGCTTAGACTAAGTAAAACTAGATTATTTTTGACTTTTGATTAAGAATATATAATATTAAGAATATATTAGTTAAGGTTTAAGGTATTTTCCTTGCATGGGCCAATCTAGGTTTGGTACATAGCACTGAGCACCACCAGGAGTGATTCCTGAGCAGAGTCAGGAGTAAGCCCTGAACACCACATCTTGTGTCTCAAAAACCAAAAAAAGTAAGATGAAAAGGAAGAAATGTTAAGGGGCCAGGGATGGAACTACAATAGCTAACACTTATTGTATGCTTGTATATATCATGTACCATGGTACTATTACATGAAATATTTAATTTTACAGCTACCTTATGAATAGGCAATTATTTGCATTTTTCTGAACCTGAGACTACAAGAGTTTTAAGTAGAATATGTAGCATGAGCGTTTACATATCGCCACAGATAATATAATGATGCATATATATCACATATTTTCATATGTTAAATGCTTAGTGTAAGCACTTAAGTAGATTGCTTAGTATAAATGGTCCCAGCAAACAAAATTCAAAGGCCACAGGACATCTAACCTAGTCTGTTATATGATATTCTTAACTTTGCAACCTCAGATTAATTTAATTCATATTTTGGGTTTATTTTTACCACACTTTGTGGTGCTCGGGGTTTACTTGTGTCTCTCTGCTCAGGGATCACACCTGGTGGTGCCCAGGATCAAATCCAGATCAGTAGCATGCAAGACAAGTTCCTTAGCTCCTGTCCTATCTCTTTAGGCCCTGATTAATTTTTATTGAAAGTGACTTTGCATCCCACAGACTTAAAATAGTGAATGAGTTTTACAGAAGTGACAAATGCTGTAGCTGGAGAGATAATAGAGGATTTGGGGGCTTGTATTGTATGAGGCTGCCCTGGTTCAATTCCTGGAACTGCAGGGACCCCTGAGTACTGCTGGGAGAAACCCGAGTTGAGAGCACTTCAGGGTGTGGCCCCAAACCCAGCCCTGCAAAATAGAAATGCCTGTTATTCTAAATGTAAATGAAGATGAATATAGCCCAAATCTCATCTCTGAAACCAAGTATGTGCATGTGTGTGTACACATATAGGTGTGTATACATATATACACACATTAATATACATATATGTATGTGTATAGTTATATATACACACACATGTATTTGCCAGATGGGTGTTCAGACAAAGGGTGTATAATATCCATGCCATGCCTAGTCAGCTTTCCCTCTAGTCTCCTTCTCTGCTACAGGAACATCAAATAGATTAGATGGAA
The DNA here is from genome assembly GCF_029834395.1 of Sorex fumeus. NCBI lineage: Eukaryota > Metazoa > Chordata > Mammalia > Eulipotyphla > Soricidae > Sorex > Sorex fumeus. The sequence continues at coordinate 27,296,936 of NW_026606066.1, forward strand.
TAGAAGTGCTTAATAAAGGTTTTTTTTATAGAAACATCATTGATATCCTGCAATGAAGAAAAAGTTTGGCCATTTTATAACCTTTCTCAAGTGTTTCTAGCTCCTGATTCAAAGTCAAACATCCATTTAGTTGTAGTTCACATGTAATATGATCTGTATTAAGGTGCCAACTATTTGAGGCTTAAAACTTGGTGGTTATTTTTTTTTGCCTATTATTCCTTTTACTTCATCAGAATATATACATTTTTATTCTTTCTACATTGAATTTGTCAATATAACTATTATTTAGTTTGTAGCAGAGTCCCATGTGCCACCCCTCAACCCCTCCTCCCCCAGCTACCACCCCACCTTCCTGCTTCATCTGCACCTGTGTGTTTTTAGTTCTGAGATACAGTGTAAACATAGATTTTTTTTTTTTTTTGGTAACCTAATGACCTGGAGTGAGAGTCATGTGTCTGTTCTGGGCACCCATTAAGCACACTGACAGGCCCACTCCAGAGGCCAGGGGCAGCATTCATCGCCTTCATGGTCCTGTCTTGTCTTCCAAACTTGGCACAGCACAGTCTGTAATAGCAAATGAACTTCAATTTCCAGTTTCCCCCAGTAAACATCTTTTAGGTTTTTTGCTGAGAGTACATAATAGTTCATGTTTTTCTATGAAAAATAATTGATTATATGAGGTCAACACATTAAAGCAATCTAGGATGATGGTTTTTCCTAAGGGATTTCATTTTTCTATAAGGTTTAGGATGAGGGGAACCAAATGAAAAGTGGAGACCAAAATAAACAAACCTTGTCTCTATAGTTGGGTTGGAATTTGGTTTATACTTATGTATGTGTATGTGTGCATGTATTAATTTTTTTATTGTTCAGGAAAAAGCCCAAACAGTGTTGGACAACATGAAGAAAATGGAGAAAGAACTATTCAAAGAGATGGAATCAATTCTTCAAAGCAAGCATCTTGATGTGAATAAAATTGTTAATCTTTTTTCTCAGTGTACACAAGATGAAATTAGAATTTATAGGTCAAATATTAATCCTTAGTGGTTTTATATATATGGTCAGTGATTTTCCTTGAAGTCAGACTCTGACCTTTAGCAAATGACAAAAGGCCATTTGAGAGATCCAATTATTCTTTAAGATCATCTAGGTATATTTTGACTATTAAAAAACCACATATGTAGTCTTGCCAAAATAATCAGGAAAGAAAACAACATTAGAATTAGACATATATATTTGGGGTAATCAGGTATTACTTTAGGTAACAGACGTGTTATTTTTTAGCCATATACTTTTGAAAATCACACAATTATTCAATATTACATAAAGCATAAAATATCAAAATAATATATGAAATTATGTTTATTATAATTATATAGTATCCTCAAGTAATTTTCTCAGTTACAGTAAGCAGATTTTCTCAATAATAAAGATACTGCCTTAAGTGAGGTTTTTTGTGTTCCACATAAATATTAATCTATCAAAAGGTTTTACATTTATGCAGTTATTATAGTGTATCAGTTCTGTAAATGCACTTCTATTACTATTATCAAGACGCAGAATGTTTTTATCAAGACCTGGCCGACCAGTGAGCCTGTTTGTCTGTCTGTCTGTCTCTCTAGTATGAGGGAACTAAGGATATGTGGTTTATTGATGGATGTAGGGAAACATTAAAAAAGCAGTTTTAGGTTTAGAAAAAACTGAAGAGAAAGTACCAGGGTTCCCAGTAACTCCTCTCCCTGCCACTTCCCTTCCAAGCCTTCTCTGCTAGCAATATTCCACATCACAGTACTGCTTTAGTTGTTTTGAGGAACCTATATGACAGGTTCTAGTCCATATTCTATAAGGTTCATCCTTGGTCTTATCTACACTATGGGCTGGACAAACGAATAATGAATGTAATCACAATTATACTATTATGCAAGGCACTTTAAATGCTTAAAAAATCCCCTATATCTTCCTTTTTCACCCCTCCTCATTTTATTTATTGAATTATGTATGTGGGGCTATTCCCAACCAGTGTTGTAGAACAAATTGCAAAACATGGTCTCCACCCCTTAAGCTCTCTCCCGGTCTGCTCCTTTTCCTTTTTTGTGGGAGAGGGGGGCCACACCTGATCATGTATCATGGCTTTGTCCTTAGGCATCACACCTGGTTTGGGTGTACCAGGGACCACCTGGGATGCTGGGGATCAAACTAGGGTTTGCAGTGTGCATGGAAAGCACCCTACCCTCTGTACTATCTCTCCAGCCCTCTCTTTTCCTTTTTAAAATCCTGACAACAACTAATATTTTCGTTTCCATAATTTTTATTTTCTAAAATATCACATAGCTGGAATTGTAAAGAATGTAACTTCACCATATTGGCTCTTTAATTTTACAATGTGCATTAAAGGTTCCTTCATGTCTTTTTATGACTTGACAGCTCATTTATTTCCTTTGTTTTGTTTTTTGTTTTGGGGCCACACAGACTATGCTCAGGGGTTACTCTTGGCTCTGCGCTCAGGAATTACTCCTGGCAGTGCTTGGAGGACCATATGGGATGTCAGTGCCATGAGAAAGGCAAGTGCCCTATCCGCTGTACTGTCTCTCCAGCTCATTTCTTTTTTTTGGTACTGAATAATACATTTTCTCAGTTTACCAGTTTATTGATCCATTCATCCAGAGCAGTGCATCTTGGTTGCTTCTAAATTTTGGCAATTTTATAATTGGCTTTAAATAAACTTGAGCAGAGTTTTTGTGTGGACATGTTTTCAAAGTTGAAAATTGTCCCATGGTATGGTAAGAATATGCTGTTTTGTAAGGAACTGCCTGTCTCTTCCAAAGTGATTGTTATTTTGCATCCCCATCAGCCATAAACGAGAGCGTTTGTTCCTTCATATCCTTGCCTTCATCTGGTATTGCCCTTGTTAGAAATTTTGAACGTTCTAGGAGGCGTGTAGTGGTATTTTTCTTCAATCTGCATTTACCTGACAACATATGAGGTAGTGTATCTTTTTTCATATGCTTATTTGCCATCTGGATATTTTCTTTAGTGAGGCATCTGTTCAGAGCGTTCCTTGTTTTAGAAATCAGGTTATTTTCTTTTTTGTTGAATCGAGATCTCTTTTAAAGACTCGTTATCCTTACGATACATTCCCACTCCTTTGTAATTACCAACAAAATCCTGTTAATCTGCTTACATTTAAACCTTTAAAAGCGCCCAGTATCTTTGTCATAGCTGTAACCTCTGCTTATACCACTCACTTGACATTAGTAGTTCTTCTCATCTTTCAGAGTTTTGCAGAAACTTATTTTCCTCCTAGTTTTCCCTAGATGCAAAGTGATTTTTCTTGCTACTCTCACAACCACATTTGTCTTGATAACAGTGTAGCAGCAATATTTCACATCTGCTCACAGAACAGCTTTTTGAGGCTAGAAACCATATTTGGTTCTGCTGTTGTACTCGGTGTTTAACCCTGGGTCTCTCGTAGCTATAGGTATTCAATAAATATTTGTTAAATGAACACTCATGTACTGATAGAAAGATTTACACAGGCCTCTTCTTTGCTTTCGAGGTCTTCAGACTTTGAGAAAATCAGCTGGACAATTTATCAGTATCACTTGATAGTCGTATATCTGAGGTCAACTTGTTTTATTCAAAGTGAACTCCCCAGCTGAAGGCAAGGGTTATTATAGAGATGTGAATTAATCTATGAAATGATTTAGGAGATTCTTTTCGTCTAAAAATCTAATAAAGCTATTTAAGCGTTGGAACTTATATGAGTAACTTATTGTGTACTAAGTATAAGCTTTTATCTAACATTTTATGAAATTTCATGTATATCTTAAGAGTACAAAATAAAGCAGCTGAAATTAAAAAGTGTGATTTATTATTTACTATTATGTAGATCAACTAGAGAATAATTAATAAATAGTATTTTAGAGAAAGCAGTTTTGGATCATTGTGAAACATATATATATGTATATATCTCTCTCTATATATACATACATACATACATACATATCTCTAACTAGAATTTTATCCAAAAAATAATTATGCAGCTAAGAATTTCAGAAATTTACTTCGTATTTGTAACATTTGCCCAAAGCAATTTCTACAGAGTGAATGTTTCTTGTTTTTTCTTTCTTTTTATTTTCCTTTTTAATATTTTTTGGCATTTGAGCCACACTCAGCATTGCTGGGAACTGTGAGCTGTGGGGGGTTGATCCCTGAGGCTCGGATCTCAGATCTCATATCCCAGCCTCAAGCGAGAGGATGTTTTAATTGTTTTAGGTTTGTATCATACATATTCAAGAAATATTACTAATGGGGGCCAGAGTGGTAGTCTAGCAGTATGGTGTGTGCACGTGGCTGACCCAGGTTGTGCACATGGCTGACCCTAGCATCCCATACAGTCACTTGAGCAATTCCGGGAGTATAATCCTGAGTGTAGAGCCTCCAAACGAAAACAACCAAATGAATTACTAACACCTTTTCCTAAAGAAAGGTGACAACATTTCTCATCCTGGGAAGTTTTTAACCATCACTTATCACTTAGCCTACATCCAAAGTAATTTAATATTTTAAATGTACTATCTAAAGTTCTTTCATATTTTACCTGATATGAGCTATAAATAGGACAAGAATCATATTCTCTGCATAGCAGACATAGAAAACAATAGTTTCACGCTTGTTTGAGGAAACTTACTGATCCTTGGGCCTGGGAATAGCTCAGTAGCAAAGGCAGAGTGTGTGCTGTGCCGGCATGAGGCTTAGAGTTGAATCCCTGGGAGACAGCCTGACATGGCTGCGCTCGATCCCAGTAGCCCTCCCGTCTGAAACCCGGGGTGATCCAGCAATGTGTGTGGTGTCCAGCTCACCGAAGGCAGGGATGTACAAGCACCACCGCTGTGCAAGCCCTGGCAAGACAAGAGCAATCAGGGCAATGCCTGGTGAGCACCACAGCTAAGTGTGGGGACAGCATGCCATTCAACCCCCAATCATTCTAACTACAGCCACAACCAAGGAAAAAGAAGAGGAAAAGTAACAAATTTAAGGCTTTAAAATAACAAGGAAACTTGCTGACTGTTAATCATCATTCTTTAAGTCTCAGGTACTCCTTACCTCACACTTTAAAGCTGAAGTTTAAGTACAAGTAGAGCACAGAATTTACTCCTGAAGAACAACAGAAGAGTGCTTGACCACACCGAAGCTGAGGCTTATAAAAGGGCTATATGCAAAATTATATCAGCGTTTTTTACCCCCCCCCCCTCCAGCTATGACCTTGCATGTTAAAAGTTAAGAAACATGTGAAAGGGGGCTGAAGTGAGAGTATAGCGGAAGGGCACTTGCTTTGCATGTAGGCTGGCCACTCTGGCACCCCATATGGTCCCCCATACGCCACTAGGAGTGATTCCTGAGTGCAGAGCCAAGAATAAGCCCTGAGCACTACTGGGAGTAGCCCCAAAACAATTCCCCCAAGGTCCCCCAAAACCCAACACATGAAAAGGACTCTAATGTTATGTTGTCTCATTAACAAAGTGTTTACTGAGTGTATGAGTGGGCAAGGCCCTGGGCACAGATCCCATAGGCTCACACATGGAGAAGAGAATCTCTTCTTCACCCATTTAAGGAAACCCTGATAGTTTATAGAGACCCCCAGAAAGGCTCAGTGTCAAAAACACGTGCCTTGCAAATATGCACCCACAGTCCTCACCTTGGCAGCTCTGATGTCTGGGGCCCTGGATCCGCAACACTGCAATCTCCAGGGTGTGAGGTATGTGCCAGCCCCACAACTAAAAAGTTTGATACCCAGCGCACACCACAACCAGAATGTATGACAAAGCATGCCTCCCAGGGGAGCACAGAAACCAAGGTAGCATGGAAACTTGGGCCCCTGAGCAGTGAAGCCCACTGTGCAGATCCACCACCAAGCATATGCATGGTGCGAGACACTGCAACATACAGCAGCAGAAAAAAAAAAGTGGAAGGGAGGGGAAGGAAGGGGAAGGGAGAGAGGGAGGGGAAGAAAATGAAAACCACAGGAAAAGTTCTCTGGTGATGTGCGCACTACAGATTACTCAAAAACATTGGCAGTGCAAGTTAAAATAGACATTTTATTGAGAAACTCATCAGGAGGAAAAGTTACAAATATTTTCATGTAATAAAATTAGCATATTCTTAATTCTAAAAACATCCCCTAAAAGCCTTTATTCTCTAAAACTGCAGCTGATTCTGATCCGGAGGTTCTTCTCAGGGTTCCCCAAGGAAAACAGCACTGCAAGTGCAGATTCCAGATTCCTTGTGTGCTCCTCACAGAGCCTGTGGGGCACAACCTGTTCACCAACAACACAAATTCTCAACAAGCCTTCATGCAAGGTTTGAGCTGCCTACATGCAAGTGAATGAATATCTCTGTTGCTGTAACTAGGCTGGTCTCCTGGTAAAGCAACAAGGCTTTCTCCTCACTTCTGAGCATTCAGAGTTATAATGTTTTATCAAGGAAAAAAAAACAAGGTTCTCAGCAAGACAGTTCTGCTGACAAATATTCCCATTCCCTAATCATAACTGAAAGTTGTATAAGCAAATACTACACACTAAAGAATAATTTACTTGTTAAGTTCACCAAGCTTTCATGCAGGTTTTTCTTTAAAAAATTACATAATTTTAACATATGCATTAAAAGGACAATAATCTCACTCTATGAATTATTTTTCTTGATGGTGATTACATTATGAGGCACTAAAATATGAGATAAATAAATATTTTAAACATTTTAAATAAGTTAAGCCAGCATGGGCACTTCATAAGCAGAGGTTCAAGGTCATGTAACTAGGTCTCTTCAGTTTACTATCATTTATTGGAGAGCAACATTTAGTAATTTCCAAATTTAGATAGTTGTCCATGGACATTTTAAAAAAGTCTCAATGAAAAAATGGATGTGAGGCTCAGAATTTCAAAAGTCAGGCTTGAACTTCATAGTTCTTCCTCCTGATTACAGGGAATAAGATAATAGGGAATAAGATAATAGGGTAATCCTTCAGCACTGTGAGGCTTTGGGCAAACACTGGAATTGATGACATGGCAATAATTTCGTTGGTAAAATTTAAATAGATCTGCTCAAATTATTTCTCTATAAAAGTTAGAAGTTGACTATACCCCTGTTGATGAATTTGGAAACAGTAATATTGACAGAGGTTCTAATCACTGTTTAATAGCATACATATTAGTGCTTTGGATAAAAAAGCAAGAAAAGATGAATCTTAAAAAAGTTTCAGTTTTAACTGTATTATTGGTCAAGGAAATGGGGTAACTAGAATAAGAAGGCCTTGTATCAGAATTATTAAAATTCTTTTGTTAGGAGGTGCAATGTTGTATAAATTTTAAGGTCTACTTCCTGATTCCAATAGCATATCTACCAAATTCAGCTTTAAAGAAATTCTAGCATTTCTTGAAAGAAGGGTAAATGGGATATTGAGTTTGAAATTAGAGCAAACAGTTCCAGGAAGCCATGTTTTGAAATAGTGATATAATTTATCATAATTTATAGTAATTATTATATTCATTATTTAAACTTTGCTTTTTGTTTGTTTGTTGTTTGGCCACACCCAACAGTGCTGAGGGCTTACTTCTGGCTCTGCGCTCAGGAATCACTCCAGGAGATGCTGGTGGGGAAGGGGGATCATCTGGGATGCTGAGGATCAGACTTGGGTTGGCTGCGTGCAAGACAAGCATCCTTCCAGTCAAACTATCGCTTGGGCCTCCCAAACTTAACATTTTTGCATTTTTGATCCACACCCCTACCCCCAAGTCAGTTTCCTGTGTATTTCTACACAGATGTAAAAAATCACATAATGTTCTCCTGGGATGGGGAGGACATCCTGTCCAGTGTTATAGAATAGGCAACTGAGGCTCAGAGAAGGGACGACTGACCCAGGACCAAGCACTAATATGTAACAGATGGGCTAGAAGGACTTTCAGGCACGGGAAGCCTTCAACATTTAGGTCTTTGGAGATGGGGATGCACTTTCAGTTTCTTTGCATTGCTCCTGTTGCAGAGCGCTTGCGGGTGTGGCAGGAGGACTCCGTTCAGGGCTCTTTTGAAGAAATCGATAAAATAAGTACTCATCCCGGAATTCATACTCGTTGGTAATATGCTGGATTACTCCGCCTTGCACCAGTCTATCTCCGTAGATCACTGCCTCACCGCGGTCCGCTGCTAGTCCGACTTCAATTAGCCAGTTCACCAGGTCACAGCCACAGAAAGTTCCCGCAGAAGTCTTTGCACCACACCTGTATGTCAAAGGAATGATTCACCCACATGTTCTGAAAATCGGGGACCAGCACTGCATGATGGAGGATAGTAAGGGAGAACAGGAGACAGGGAAAGGGAAAGACAGCATGACAGTTAAAAGTGTGGCAGGAATGAAGCTGTTCTGAATATAAAGGGTTACTGGACCTGAGAAAGACCCAGGAGAGAAACATCAGAAACACCAATAATGCTTGTGGTATCAGATACCCTTAATCAATAATAATAATAATAATAATAATAATAATAGATGACTTACATAAGGTAAATCCATGAACACAGAAAAATTCTTGTTAGAGTATCATGGTATTTTATGATGGGATCTATTCTGTAGACAGCTGATTATCAGAGATTTTATATTATATTTTTAGTTCTAATAATAACCCGTCTCTGGAATATCAAATAATACTTTTCATAAGCACCTAAGAAGTGACAGTTTTTACTAAACTCGAATTGAACTTCCTATTTTCATCATCTCACAGAGCTCGGAGGAAACCTTTCTCCCCACCTTCAGAGGTCAAGACAATCTCACTGATCTGTTTGTCAGAAATTTGCTGCATTTGGAAGCAAGGAAAGAATTAAAAAAATCCATCTTGCTACAGAATCTTGAGATTTTTTAAATGTACTTTGATTATGAATCTACTTCTTGATTATTTAAAATTTGTCTTCCCTGTGTAAATATAGGATGCCTTAGGTATGGTATGAACAAACAAACCAGGGGAAAGAAATGCAGGAAACACTCAATTAAATGAATTCAGTGCATTTTCATACAAATTTGCAAAACACAAATCTGTCCACAAGCATCAGTAAAGCAGTAAAGTCTAAAGTGCTCGAGAGTAGGAAGCTGCTTGAAAATGAAGATGAAATGAAAGCTAGGTGACAAAAAATTTTAAAAACCCACTTAACCACGAATGAATATACAATGAGTTCCATATGAAAGTTAGAAAAGAGGTGGATAAACATGAAACATTTTCTCAAGTGTATAAAATCACAATATTTTATACTCACAGCATTGCACTTAGTAATAAGATATAGTGTATGTTCTGCGGCTACAAACATTGCTTTCAGCAAAAAGTCTGAATGTTAAAACTTGTGTCTCCCTTATATATTGATTTTCAAAACTTATAAAACTCCCTTATACGTTGATTATTTATTATTATTTTTTTTTATTTAGGTTTTGGGACTACACCCAGCAGTGCTCAGGACTGACTCCTGGCTCTGCACTCAGAAATCACTCCTGGCAGTACCTTGGGGTCTATATGGGATGGTGGGGATTGAACCCCGGTAGGCAGCGTGCAAGGCAACCACCTATCACTATAGGCAACCATACTATCACTCTGGCCTTGTGATTTTTATTTTTTTTCCCACAGTTATCCTACTGGATACCAAGTATGGACGGTTCCCAGAGAGAGATGAGGTGGCTGAAAGCAGTAACATAGAGAGCTGGACAGGGAGGCAGAGAATGTGCCTCTGTACATCTATGCATGAGCCCATACCAGGGTCATGTAGTCATGTAGGGTAGAGGAACCATGCAGCCCTACAGATGACAAGAGCTCTACTTCCTGACCATCAGCAATGGTGGGCTGCACACAACTAACATGAAATGACACTTTTTAATTAAAAAACAAAACAAAGCAAATTTTTAAATTGTTGACACTGGCCTGGGATATAGCTCAGTGGTAGCTCTCTCTGTTTCTCTGTCTTTGTCTCTGTGTTTCTCTCTATCTCATACACACAATTTTGAAATAATTATGTTTGGTCCCTTGAAGGGTAGGAAAGTTAAGTTTTCTTCAGTTAGCTATCTAAGGAAATAAACCTAGGCCTATTGCATATATTTTGCGATTTAATTCAAGCAGCTTGAGGAATGGAAAAAAAAAAGAGATGTGGGGAGAGGTTTGGGCCACACCCAGTGGTGCTTAGGGGCTATTCCAGGTTCTGTACTCAGGGCTCATTCCCAATGGTGTTCAGGGGACCTTTCAGTACTGAGGCTAGAACTTGGGTTAGTTGCATGCAAGGCAAGTACCTTCATCTTTCTACTAGCTCTATGACATCAGGACCAGATATTTCAAAGAAGGAAACTCTCCCAATGTCACACAGCTAGTAAACAGTTTTTGAAACAGTGGTTGAATTCAGGTAATAGTCTCCAGCCAGTTAGTTCCTTTTTGGATAGTTTTACCAGGTTTTTTTCTGGTTATAATGAAATACAGTGCAGTCAGGAAAACAGCTTGGTGGACAGACCACATGCTTCGCAAAAGAACCCAGGTTTGATCCCTGAAACCACATGGTCCCACAGCACTGCTAGGAAAGACCCCTGAGAACAGATCCAGGAGCAGCACCTGAGTACCGCTGTATAAAGCCAACCTCCCCTGTCCCCCCGATCCCCCCCAAAAGAGAAAAACACAGTGGCAAAATGTATGTAAATAAGCCATCCTGAATGGCAGTTTTTATGTTTTCTAATCTTCAGTTACATACATTAATGGGTTCTCAATGTTTTGTGCTTTTCTCTTCTAAAACATATAAAAAAAATGTTGGCATATGACCTTGCTTATTCATTTCCTGTTGCAAACACTCTACCATGGTAATAAGTAGAATTAAAATGATGTCAGAAACTGACATTGTGAGAAATAAGTAACAGAATTGTGAGACTTGTGAGAAATAAGTAACAGAATTAATTAAGCAAGTAAGCAGTAGAGATTGCATTTCACTTTCTTGACAATGTCACTAGTAATAAACACACCACTAAAAGATGGAGATTATAAAATCTCTTCTACACCCAACATATCTAAAACTACTGTAAGACACTAAAGTCTAACATGAGGTGAATAATGTTCTTAAGTTTCATTCCTTCTAAAGTTTTCATATTTTATTTTTATTTTTGTGAGGGAGTTACACTTAGTGGTGCTCAGTACTGACCCCTGGTGGTGCTTGGGGGAATTATGTATGGTGCTAGAAATTTGAACCAGGCTCAGACACATTCAAGGAAAGCACCTTACTATCTCTCTGGCACTAGTTTTCATATTCTGTATGGAAATCTCAAGTTATATGACATTTAAAAAGCAAAAATCAAAGCTATATGGCTTTCATATGCTATTTTTTGAACCGACCTAGATTTAAGTTTAACTTTTACATATATGTTACTGAAACTAACTATCCAGTAGTTGGTCATCACCTTTAAATAGCCCGCTACCAACCAAAATCAATCATCTAAAATATAACTTGCATATAAAATATAATCACAAGGCAAAAAAATTACATAAAATATCATCAGCTCAAACCTGCACTTACCTTCTTTCCCTGACAATGTTCCGGATACAGAGGTCCCGGTGATAATGGATAAACTGCTGACAGGTCATTTTTATCTCCTCAGGAACAGGAGAATCCCTGTTTGCTGCTGTTTCCTTATTGTTCCATAGGAATTCAAGTCTGAGGAACCAAAATGTAAGGAGGTCATGTCTAAGGAAAGAATAGCACTGAGCAAACCCTTCCTGCATCTCCTACCAGCAGCCAGGCTGTCATTTACCACGGCTGTCAACTAGGACACCCACACAGCATTAGACTCTGAAGCAGAAAGATCTTTCGCTTACATTTGATTTTCCATTCAAAGCAGCCTGGGGATAGAGGGTGAGCGGGAGACTGGGAGACCTGAATATTTTATCAACCTTCCAGAAATGTTTGACCCATTTTAATGTCTACCAAAAAAAATAATGAAGTTCCTTATTGTATATTCTGCCTTAAAAGAAAATGCAAACAGAACTTTTTATTAATACTCCCCCAAAAAGAACAAAAATAATACAGAGATCAAGTATTGAATCGTTTTCTGATTTCTGTACCAGAGAGACAAACATAGGTATGGGAACACAACAATTCTGTGCCTGTCAGCACAGACCATGGAGCTATTGACTCTCAAACTGATCACTGTTAGGATCAAGTCCAATGATTTCCTGATTATTCTCTCCCTCACTCAGGAAAGGATTGCGACCTTTACATCTTAATAATGACATGGAGAAGTAAGAAAGATTCTTTCTAGTTACTGGGCATTTTCTAATGTAGTTGGCAAGAGAGATTCCATAAGCACTTCTTGTTTCGCTAATTCTGACTTAGAAAGCAAAGAGTTAAGTATAAGGATTTGCTCCCTCCAGAAACCAATGTTTCTTCCTCCTGTGGAGATGATAAATTCACTCCCACCTCACTATTATTTTGTAAATAACTACTGATCTGAATTCAAAGAGTGTCTGCACTAAGTGTGGAGGAACCTCCAAAAGTTGGATAGCAGAAAACTTGAAAAAGAATAAATTTGAATTTAAAATAAATTCTCAGTTTTGAAAGAAAAATCCTGTTGTCAAAAGAGGACAATCAAGCATTGACCTATGGGGGCACGCTACCTACTATTTCCACTTTGAAATACATTTTCAAGTTTTATTTTATTTTATGTAGATAATGACTTCTGTCCAGAAGTCAACATCCATCAGTCCTTGTTAAAATGCAAATGACACTGTTGGGTTAGTAACAATTCTTCTCATATTTTCTCTGCAATTATTAACAAAAAATGAATGAATCAATATCACCTTTCGGCTTAGTTTAACTTTTCCATGATCTAGCAGTTACTAAAAGCTTGAAAACATCAGTATCTTAATAGAATGGCACTACTGCCACCTTTACAGTTACAGATTTATTTCAAAATTAATTTTACCGTCTTTTAAAAGGCAGAATGATTAAGTGTTTGTCCAGTCCAAAGATTCCAAAGGAAATAAATCCCTATGAAAGAAAAAAAGAGGTTATAATTTATGAACTCAATATTAATTTTTTGTTTTTGGGTCACACCCAGTGATGCTCAAGAGTAACTCCTAGCTCTGCACTCAGGCATCATTCCTGGTGGTATTCGGAGGACCAAATGGGATGCTCAGGATTGAACCCGCGTCAGCTGTGTGTATGGCAAGCGCCTTACCCTCTAAACTACCTACATCTCCAGCATCTCAATAATGTTTTAAAGCAGAGAAATTATGGGAGCCACCTATTTCAGTGCTTGGGGAAGAAAATCTTTAGTGATTATTAGAACAATGTTTCCCAAAGTGATTCATCATCTCCACAGGAGGAAGAAACGTTGGTTCTGGGGGGAGCATATATGGGTATGTACCCCCACCCATACAGTTGGTCAGTTGTGGGGCACTGCAATGATTGAGGGTGGTAACAACATGAGGTGAAATTTGGGCTTCTTGTTTGTTCCCTTAAAAATGTAGATTTGAAAGGGTCTGCTGAATAATTCTTTTTTTTTCTCTCTCTCTCTCTCTGAAGAGATGGCAGTTGTCTACACAATTTAGACACTTCTGGATTAAGGCAACATTTTATTTTATTTCTATATTTTTTTAACCATACTCAGCTGTGCTCAAGGTTTACTCCTGGATCTGTGCTTGGGGATCACTCCTGGTACTACTCAGGGGACAATATGCGGTACCTGGTATTGAACCAGGGTCCATTACATGCAAGAAAAATGCTTTATTTGCTATAAATAACCCAGTTACATTGTTTGTTTGTTTGTTTTTTCAGAGGAGGGTTTCACACCTGGCAATGCTCAGGGGTGACTTCTGGCTCTGCATTCAGGAATTACTCCACTGGCAGGAGCTATCTTTTATACGATGCACACAGGCAGAGTCATTAAAAAGTGTGGTGCCTGGAGTCCCAATCGTTGGCTGCCTCTTTCCAGTCCTCTGCGCTATTTATTATTGTTAGTTAATTCTGACAGCATAATGGACTGAGTTGTTGACACCAGTGCTCCAGATACACCAGCCCGGCTCTCTGAGCTCTGCAAAGGATGCCAGACCTGACAGGCCACTGTATATTCAGAAACTGAAGAAAAATAAAAACACTGATGAGCATCTACTTTTGTTGTCCTTTTTAGAAAAATTCACCCATTGCACTTAAGTGGGCTGGAGAGATAGCACAGCGGGTAGGGCGTTTGCCTTGCACGCAGCCAACATGGCCGAAACGAGTTCGATTCCTCCGCCCCTCTTGGAGAGCCCGGGAAGCTACTGAGTATCTCGCCCGCACAGCAAAGCCTGGCAAACTATCTGTGCCATAATTGATATGCCAAACACAGTAACAAGTCTCACGATGGAGACATTACTGGGCTCGCTTGAGCACTTAAGTATTTCTTCATTATTTTACTTTCTGTTAAAACTTCAGAAATTACAGGAGTCATGTCTAATGATTGACAGAGTTGTCATGTCTGAGAATAAAGCAGCAAATGGGTAAAATTTATACAAGGTGAAAGTAGCGCAAGTTTGTGTGTGTGTGTGTGTGTGTGTGTGTGTGTCTGTGTGTGTGTGGGGGGGGGTGTGCAAAACAAACAGCAGCCCTATACCGGTGCTCCAAGGACTGGGTGGGGAGGTGGCAATCAGGAACCATCACCTGCTAGCCATGGGCCGAAGGGTTCTAAGCTCAGGTGGGTCCGTGTGGGATGGAGAGTTCGAAAAATGACCTGCACTTATTTGACTCTACTCTCAATTGACAAACAATCTCAGGGGGGCAAACTTTCACTCATCCCCAAGAGGAAAGGGGGTAGGAGCAGAGCTTCTATCTCTTTCCTACCCCTGAAGCATCTGTACCCTGAGCTGTGCAAGCAGCATCTTCAATGCTTGCTTCTTCCATTGTCTTCTGCTGCGAAGCCTTCCCAGCCCCGCTGAGGGGTAGCCTGGCCTACAGAGCCCCTTCTGTGTGCTGAAGGCTCCACGAGAGTGGGAGTTTTCAATCTGGTTATCTCCTAGTTCTTGGGTATAACATCAGATCTTAAAGCATTTTTGCCAAGTGAGGTGGGTATCAGGTAGCCCTTGGCATGCTCCTGTCTGTACCTAATGAGATGACTGAGTCACTTGTCCACATAGACATAGATCATTTGACTCCCTCAACCCCCATTAATGGCAAAATAAACAGGGACATCATTCGAGGAATCAACATTAGAATAAAACTTTAAGTTGATCTACTAATATGTGTTAATTAATTCAGATGGCCAATCATTTTAGATTCAATAGGCCAACCTGTATAAAGCAGTATTTTTTTCAACTTGATAACTCAACCTAGGGTATAGTATCTAACTGAAAAGTAAAGGAGAGAGGACAGAATCAAAACTTGAAACTTCACATAAAAATATTTCCCAATGGGGTTGGAGTGATAGTACAGTGAACAGAGCACTTGCCTTTTATGTGGCTGACCTGGGTTTGATCCCTGGCACTCTGTATGGTCCCCCATGTACTATCAGGAGTAATTCCTGAGCTCAAAGTCCTAAGTAACCCCTGAGCATTGCTGGGTGTGGCCCCAAAATAAAACAAAAATTTTTTTCTTAATATGTAAAATGTCATTAATCCTTAACTTCCCACTCAAACAGAAACAATGATACAACTACCAAATTAGTCACCGAGAAATTTTAGTTTCTAATTATTATTGTTTTGCTATACCCAATTGTTCTCAGGGATTACTCCTGGCTCTAGATTCAGGGATCACATCTGGAGATGCTCAGGGTATCACAGATGGTGCAGGGGCCCTGTGTAAGGCAAGCACCTTATCTGCTATATTAAGTCTCTGGCCCCTTAGTTTCTAATTCCTAAACTGGTGGGGGATGGAGGGTAGTGATAATGATTATTTTGCAGGTAAAGTATAAAATGTTTAACAATGGTTGGCATTGAGTAGACTCAAGAATCGGTAACTACCATCCTTTGTCAAAATTTATTTATATGCCATATAATAATTTTATTGTTATTATTATTATTATTATTATATTATTTTGGTTTTTGGGCCAAACCCAGTGATGCTCAGGGGTTACTCCGGGTCTGCACTCAGAAATGACTCCTGCAGTGCTCAACAAACCATGTGGGATATGGGATACCAGGGATCAAACTCAGGTTGATGGCATGCGAGGCAAACGCCCTACTTGCTGTACAATCACTCCAGCCCTGATATATTATTATTTTTTAAAAGTTAAATACCAGTCTTCAAGAAAAACCAACACGTGTGAAATGATGTGCACCAATTTAAATGGCTAAACAGAAGAGAAAGCAAGTTGTTTCCCTAAAGTGACTTACTAAGGCCACAGAAAGTTCTAAAGGAATTTGGAACATCTTCTTCCTGCTTAAATGATCATTCTTTATCTCAAGACTAAAGCAAAACAAAGTGGTTGGTGTTTCGAATGGAAATGGTGCATTCTGATGACTTTAACCAATATAATAATTCATCTCTACTAAGAAATATGCAGCAGCTGTCAGCTGTCACACACACCAGCGACTGGCAAAGAGACTCAACCCTTTCACTGAAACACACACGCACACACAGACACACAACAACACCTGCTCCCCACCCGAGTCCACTCAGCTGGGAAAACAAAACTACCCCTGAGTTCTCAGTAAATACATACCTGGCCAAAGTTGAACACAGCACAGAAAAACTGTAACTCCACATAGAGTCTTCCAGGCTCTTGGTTGAATAGCCACCATAAACAACTAGAAAGATTCTGTAAAAGGAGGAGAAAACAGTACTTTAAAGTGAAGCAAGCTAATCATTTTTCCCCACCCGGCACTCAGTACAATAACTTATCTACTTTATAATTAGGGATAAAAAGATTAAAGGGAAAAACATGGAGAGAATATAGACACTTTGTCTTTTGAACAAGAGGTTTCACCCTCTCATCTTGACAGGTGTCACTCAAACAGCACCTATTCTGATCAGACTTGAAGCTAGAAGACATGAGCCATAATACAGAAGCTTACATAAGGCATCAGGACTGCCGACTAGCCGAAGACAGGACTGATTTTAAAATTAGTTCTATACAATGACAACAATCACTTCACTGAGCAGGAATTCTCAGCAGCATTTTTTGATTTCTGCTTTTTGTTCAGCAACAGCAGTTATAATGGTGCTGGCTCACATCAGTCTAGGGTAACCGGGGGAAGAGGACAGAAAGGCCTTTATTGATTCTATGGTCCATCTTTCATCTCTAGGCCAGTTACACTTGATCCAGCTCAGGAAATGATACAAAAAGACTTGATAATTCACAAAAAGAGAATATCAAACTTTTTTTTAAAAAGATATCTGTCACACTACAGTGCTCAGGGGCTACTCCTTGCTCTCTGTGCAGGGGTTGATACTGGCAGGATTAACCATGTGCTTCCAGGGACTGAACCTGGGTCTACTGCACCAAAGCATGCGTTCCAGCCTTGAGCTACCTCTCTGGCTCTAAGACTAACTTATAAAATCTTTATTAATCAAATGAATGCGTTTAAAAATAAGGTGCTATAATTCATGGATAAATCATTATTTTTTATAGTAAAAAGATTTTATTAAATATTGTTTTGTTGTTGGAGTAAGCAATTAAAAGTACATTTGTTATGTGCTTAAGGAAGCAGGTTGGGACCGGGAGGGGAAACTGGGGATATTGGTCGAGGGAAGGTCACAACAGTAGTATTGGAACACTAAATGCTTAAAACAACTGTATAATGAACAACTTTGTAAGTCAGAGTGTTTCTTAATAAAATTTAATTTTAAAGAGAGAGAGAGAATGTTTTGTTTTCTAAAAATGTCTGGGACACTTATATCCACTCTTGACAAGTTAACCTTTCTTCCATTACCTGAGTCTTTTAAATATGAATAAAATTATTAAAACATAATATTTGATGCTAGTGAGAATAGCCCTTAGAAAAAAAATAGTAGAATGTATTCAAAGTCACAGAAATACTTACATTCCTTGATTTGGGTTCCACTTTAGAGAATATATCATCAGGAAATATACTATGTTTAATATATATACATATGCTAAATATTCTCTATATATTCATTAGAGCATTTAAAAAAACTAGGAAAGATGTATAATGTTGAATAAATTATGTTGTATCTCCTCTTCGGTTTATTCAGGAGACACTGAAAGTAATAGTTCTAAACAACTGTGCGGCAACACGAAAATGCTTCACAGAAGTGACAAATTAGGATGTAAATCGGTATGATTAGAAGCACTAAGGTATATTAAAATTAGAAGGCAGTAGGAGAAAAGCAGTAAGAAAGATATTTTTTCTTTTTTGTATCTTTTATATGCTATTTTTAAAAATTAAAAACTATTTTAAAGATTTTATGTGAGAAGTATTTTCTGAGAGACTATGCAGGCATTTATCTACTGAAGGTCAGTCAAGGAATACATTGAGAATCAGTGGTCCAGGGGCCAGAGAGATACTCAAAGGGCTACAGCACATGTTGTGCACATGGGAACCTTGGGTTCAATCCATAACACTTTACAATAACCCAATATCTCTAGGAGTGGTTCCTGAGCACTGCTGGGTGTGGCCAGCCAGCCCTTCCAAATAAGAATAAGTTCTCCTGCACACATCATGGAGTTACCCAATTCTAGATCAGATCATAGAATCAGTACATGATTCTAAGAAAAATAAGCCATTTTTTTTAGGGGCTGGAGAAAATGTTCAGGAGGGAAGGCAGTGTTCTTACATGAAGCTGAGCTTGCTTCAAATCCCTGGCACTGCAGATAGTCTCCTGGGCACTGCCAGGGGTCACTTCTTTCTTTCTTTATGATTTTTTTTAGCGGTTTTTATTTTTTTGAATCACTGTGAGCTACAGTTACAAAACTTTTATGTTTGAGTTTCAGTCTACAATGATCAAATACCCATCCCTTCACCAGTGTACATTTTTCACCACCAAAGTCTCCAGTATCCCTGACCCCTCCTGCCCCACCCCTAGGGGTCACTCCTAAGCAGAGCCAGGAATAGCTATGGAGCAATGATGGGTGGAAACCCTCTCCCCACCACCCCAGTTGGAACATTTCAGTAATAGTAATGTTACTTGTTTACTCTCTGCTTATAAAAGTCTTCCTTTAAGCTTAGGGTTCATGTGGCCAAGCTTGTCACTCCCTTGTGAAGAAATAAACAAGTTTCTTTCAGATGCCTCAGTAAAAACCTTTGCCCAATAGTTAAAGAAATGGCCCCAAAACACAATCAGAAGAAACATTTACAGCAAACAGGCCAATAATGAGGAGCAAACACAGCAACACATGTCGAGTCAGTTGCTGGTCTCCACTCTGCAGATACTGCTCTTCTTCCTGGGCTAAGATGCAGCTCTGGGAATTACAGCGACTCACACACTGATCATCTATAAAACAGGAAGCACAACAATTTGTAATCAGAGCTTTTTATTTGAGTGTGTTTAAAATTCCTAATGGTTTCCGAAGCATACAACTACTCAGGCATGTTCAGCTGAGATGCTGTTATTATTTAGGATGAAATCTGAGGATGCCTCCGTCATGTTGTTTTAAAGAGTTCTACTGATAGGATGTGTCTGTATGAAAAAGTACAATGAATCAATGCAAGAGAGAGCTACACTTCCCAACAATGTAATATAATATGTGTATATACACCTAATTAATTAATTTAGGGTTGGGGGCCACCCCTGGCAGTGCTCAGGGCTTACTCCTGGCTCTGTGTTCAGGGGTGTCAGCGATCAAACTTAGGTTGGCTGCATGCAAGGCAAGTGCCTTACTTGGCTGTATTATCACTCAGATCCCCCACATATACCTATTTTAAAGAAAAATAAATCACTCACATTTCACTTGTGATAAGCCTGCCCATTGGTTATAAACACCCTACTGGAGCTATTTATAAAACAAATTTACTACTACCCCTAACTTTTCATCAATTTATAGTTTGACATAGAAAAGATCTTAAAAAAACAAAATAAAAAGCATGAAATATTTCATTCTGTTCATGTAGGGAACCAAGTGCAAACCATAGGCCTGACTCTTCTTTGGCCTTCCACAAGACACCTTAGAGTGTTCTTACCTCAGTCCCATTACATCTAAGGCACCAAAAGCAGAGGAAAATAATTTTATAAAATCGTTATCCAGTCTATTATATCCAAGGCTAATTTCTATTTATTTATTGTCTTGGGGGGAGAGGGGAGGAGTCACACCCAGCAGTGCTCCGGGTTTTACTCCTAAATATGTGCTCAGGGACCCTACCTGAAGGGGCTCAGTGGATCATATGCATGATCCTTGGTAGACCAAGAGATTGAATCTGGGTTGGCTGTTTCCAAGATAAGAGCCTTGTCCATTGTACTATCTCTCCGGACCACAGGCATAATTTTTAAAAGGCAGTGCTTAGGACTGAAGTGGTAGTATAGTGGGTAGGGCACTTGCTTGCATATGGCTGACCTGGGTTTGATCTCTGGCACCCATATGGTCTCTTGAACCCCACCAGGAGGGTCCCTGAGTACAGAGTCAGAGTAAACCCTGAGCACTACTGACTGTGGCCCACAAAATAAACAAATTATGTGAGCAGATGAAGTCCACATATGATGACTTGTATCTAATTTTTGCAAAATATTATCAGAAATCTAAGAAGTCCCTGTAATTTCAAAGTGGTTTTTAGAAATCAACATTATCAATGAAGAAAATAACAAATAGAGTATCAGGCTATCTGGGGAGGGGAAAAGGATGTCAACTAAAATTATAAGTAAATTTGTCTGTGGAAATTTCCAGTAGGTATATTATAGTAGGAAGAGAAAAAAGTGAGGCAAGTCTAGGAAATTCTGACTTATGAAAGAGGTGCAAGTGCACATGCATGCTTGCACACACACACTCACACACACATAGACACACATACACACACACACAAGCAGCTTAGCTACATACTAAGAAGAATTTCCTCTCAGGAAGTCAGAGAAGGTACATCTGAGAATACTCCTACTTTAGTTTTTGGAAATGTGAATTTGATTATTTAAAATTCATTCCTAGCCAGCAGATAACAGTAATATGAAATTCTTGCCTGAATAATAACAACTTATTTGTTTAATAGGCATATACTATGAACACCATATACTGCACTGAGTGGTTTACATACAGGATTTCTTACAATCCTCATAACATTTCTTATATAAAAACATAATATTTTAGAGAACAATACAGTTGATGTGTACTTTATCACACAGAAAACTTATTTCGTATTTCCCTATATAGTTATATTATTATTATTATTATTATTATTATTTATTATTATTATTATTATTAGGGTTTTGGACCATACCCAGCAATCCTCAGGGCTAACTTCTGACTCCGTGCTCAGGAATCACTCCTGGTGGGGCTTGAGGAACCCTATGCAGTGTAAGGAATTGAACCCGCAGGGTTCAGCCGCAGACAAGGCAGGTTGCCTGACCCATTATCCTATTGTTCAGACCTCTATAGTTTGATTATTAATAAACAAGAACAGCTCAAAATGGACTGAAGTTTCAAAAAGGCTGTCTAGTTGTTTTAATAAAAATTTAATTTTATTAATTTTTTTTTTGTCCAGTTGTTTTAAATAACTTTAAATTCAGATCACAAATGTGACTCAACTCAGTCTATATGCCAAAAGGCTATTATTTTCAAATTTTTTTTTCTTTTATAAGAAAGGGCATATTCCACGTACATGAAATCAAAATGTAATTACACACTAATTAATTAGCGCTCTACCTGGGGAGTGGGAGTGGAAAAAAAAGCAACAGCTTCTAAAACAGGAAAGTGGCCCGAGGGTAAGTTACTTGGAATTATCACTTGGATTAAATTCACTGGGAAATATATGGGTGTGCAGTGTACAGAGTCACCTAGTGATATTTAAAAACACTTTATTATTATTATTTTTTTTAATTAGTGAATCGCCCTGAGGTAGTTACAAACTTACAAACATTCATGTTTGTGTTTCAGTCATACAATGATGGGTCACCCATCCCTCCACCAGTGCCTATTTTCCATCACCAATGATCTCAGTATCCTCCCCACCCCCACCTCTGTGGCAGGGCATTTTCTTTTGTTCTCTCTCCTTTTGGGTATTGAAAAACACTTTATTCTTTCTAAAACGAGCCCTGAAGTGTGGCACTGATGCTCAGCACTAGAGTCTCAGCCTTTCAAATATAAGGTTGTGAATGAGACCTCTGGCACTGCCTGGTGCTGCCAAGTACAGCCCTGCAGGAACTGACATTGTGAGTCCCACACTCACAAGTGTGTGATCTGCAGTGCCCTGCAACCAAGCGTGCATAAGCACCACAATCAACCGTGAGACAGTTTCCACCCCCGCCATCCCTGCCCTCCCTGTGAACTCTGTGATCCTGGCATTCAAACAGCAACATGGGCAAAGGAGAAGGAAGTGGAAGAAGAGCATTCTAATAGGAGTGATCAGTATCCTGTAGCCTACATACTCTCAGATGGTGCAGGACAATGGCAGTTTGAAGTTGGGGGTCTTTTGAGCAGTGCAATCAGCTTTGTTTCTAAGCCCATCCTCATAGATCAGGATACTCACTTTTCTCCAAGGAAGGAGTGACGGGCCTGCTGGTGCTTGTGTTGGCTACTGGCTCCGTTGATGGGCAGCGTAACTCACCATTTTCCATGGAGCAGGAGCAGGAGCAGCAGCCTAGACAGAGACCAGAACATGTGAGAGGAGAGCCCAGCACAACAGAAACATCAACTGCAAGAGATGCCAAAGAAAACAAACCAAACCAACTTTGACATTAAAATCGGCAATCCAACCCCTTCAGACACATGCTCAAATTTCCAAAAGGCCTTGATAGAGCTGTTTCCAAATATTACCTCTCAAAGGAATATGGGTATGATTTATAGAATGTTAGAAAAAGGGCCAAGGAAGGGGCTCAGTGGTAAAAACCTGGGTTTCTGACCAGGAACTGCAAAAGAAAAAGATGAGCTAGAGAGCAAAGGATCAGCTCACTTGTGTAGTTTCATTTTTGTATGAGAAAGGAAAACATTTTGGGGTACTTTTTTGGAGGTAGGGGGAGGGATGGGCCACATCCAGTGGTATTTGGGGCTTACTCCTGGGTCTGTGCTTGGGGATCCCTGCTGGGGAGCTCAGGGGACCATATGCAGTTTTGCAGTGTTGGAGGCTAGAACCAAGGTGAGTCACATGTAAGGCAAGCACCTTAATCTTTGTATTACCTCTTTAACCTTAGAAAATACTTTTTTTTGCTTTTGTTTTGTCAGCCAGCAGTGTTCAGGGCATACTCCAGGTTCTGCATGCAGAAATTACTACTGGTGGTGATCAAAGGATCATATGAGATGCTGGATTCTGAACTTGGGTTGACTGCTGTACTGTCATGCTCTGGGCCAGAAAAAACTTTTTTTTTAAATCCATACTGTTTCATCAGTTTCCAACATAATTTGGGAACTAAGAATGTGAAAATTCTCATAAAATATAGATTTTACTTGATCACATCTCAAAACCACATAGGAAGACTCTGTGCAGTGCAATTCAAACTCTTGGATCCAGATCTGGAAGGTCTCTGGACCTTGATTCCTCTCATCCTCTCTAACCATCCCCCTTTTCCAACAAAAGCCCTTTATGCCTCTCTTTTCAGGTGTCTTTTTGTAGTGTTCTTTACAAACTCCACACTTTGGCACTTCAGGCCAGTTTGACATGAAAATTCCACTTCTGATTCATCCAAGATCTCTCCCACTCAAAATTCACTTAGCTTACGACTGTGTCTCCTGCTAGTTCAGATGGTGCACTGAAAACAATTATATCCCCCTTTTCCTTTTAAAATGAATACTGCTGAAAACTTCTCACTGTGTACAGGCAGACTGATCTATAGATGGCACACCGAGATATCTGTCACAGAGCTATAATTTTTCCTCTTTATAGTCACAGAACTGCATGCAGTGTCCCCTAAAATATTTCACACATATATAGACACGATGTTCTCTGATAGGAATTATAATAGAACAATATTGTCAGTGATAAACTATATTAAGATTTAATATGTTTTAAATGGAATAATTTTTCCTGGGATGAACATCTCATTGACAATGTACTTAAATTCTTTAGTAGTGTTCTTAAAAACGAAAAGGAACCTCAAAGTAAAAACTACAATCTATAATAAGCGATTACAAGTGTCTTTCTAAAGTTAAGATAATGATGCCATTTCGAGTTTAAAATAGAACCACAGAATAGAAAAGAAAATGGATATGACTGGTGTCTTGCATTCTGATCTTCACAAACCAGAGACTTAAATCAGCTAAGGAAACATTGTTAGGAAAACGGACATGGGTCAGGGAGATAACTCAAAGGGGTGGACATCAGGCGTGATATGCTGGAGATACTGCTCCCTCCTGGGGACCTAAGCATTGTGGCTATGACTCTGATGGTGCTCAGCCACTCTCTGCCTTGCACTGTGTCAGCTTCCACTGCCCGAGTATCACGGGGGTGGCCCCCAGGCACCCAAGTACTGCTGGAGAATCTCTTTATCGCCAACACATAAGAAAATAAATATGAGGCCAGCTTGTAGAAATTATATATAAATGCATACACGCACATGACATTATGGCCACCAAGAAAAGTGCTATGACATTCTTTCTCTTTATCTTCCTTCCTTCCTTCCTTCCTTCCTTCCTTCCTTCCTTCCTTCCTTGTTCCTTCCTCCCTTCCTCCCTCCTTTTCTCCCTCCCTCCCCCCCCCCCCGCTTTCTCTCTTTTTTTCTTTCTTTCCTTCCTTTTTTCTCTTTCTTTTGGGGGCCATGCCCAGATGCTCAAGAGCTATTTTTGGCTCTGTGCTTAAGGATCTCTCATGGCAGTGCTGAGGGGACTATATTCTGTGCCAGGGATTGAATCAGGGTTGGCTGAATGCAAGGAAAACATCTTGCCTCCAATATTATATCTTTGAACCTACTATGGTATTTTTAGAAATTCAAACATAAGAAAGACAATGCAATAGCCTTTGTAAAATGAACGAGAGTTTTGATTTTGTATTAAAATAAGTTCATTTATTTTTTAATTGTAATTCCACTTTTACACAGATTTCTGACACATGTTATGGTGAAGGGCAGAAATAACTGAACTAGTCTGGGTTCTAAGACTTGGGGAGGCCAGACTGGAATTATCCAATATATATTATCACTAGTCAAATAGAAGTGAGTATGACTTGGGGAAGGAAAGTAATGGCAGAAGTTTTATAAACTCTTCCTAGGAGCATCGGTGAATAGGCAAATAAACAAGAGCTTTGCAAAGCAGTTTCTGGAGTTGCTTCAGAAACTCTTATCCCTTCATCCATCTATCCAGCATTGAACACAATTGACTGAACATGTACAGTGGTCCTGAAGCCACGCAAGGCATGGAGGCTGGAATGGTGGACAAATCAGGCGCAGAAATTATAGTCTTGTGGGTTATACAGATCATTAGAAAAGCAATTATGGGGCTGGAGCAATAGTACAGTGGGTAGGGTTTTTGCCTTGCACATGGCGTTGATCCCCAGCATCCCATATGGTCTCCTAAGCACTGCCAGGAGTAAATTCCTGTTGTGTAGAACCAGGAATAACATCTGAGCACTGCTGGGTGTAGCCCAAAAAACTCATAAATAAATAGATAAATAAATAAAAAGCAATTTTGAGACTGAGGTAAGAGGAGAGGGAAGTATACACTTTGCTAAAGGTTTCCCACAGAGAATGCAACAGCCATCTGTTGATTTTGCATTCTTTTATAGTAAAAGCACAACCTAGTTTTTCTGCTGAAGACAATGATAATAAGATTTAAAAAATGCTGATGGGAGAGCCTATTTCAGGTAATGCAGTAGCAGCAAAAGTCCCTGGGCTTCAAGAATAGCCGACATAAGTCCAGGAGGTTAAACTCCATGGCTTGGAGGCCAGCCACACATGCTAGGGCAAAAGGCAGCTCAGATAGAGAAGGGAACACCAAGTAAAAGGTGTTGGGAGGATCCTCCCAGGATGGGAGATGCATGCTGAAAGTTGACTATAGACCAAACATGATTGCCATTCAATGCCTCTTTTGCAAACCACAGCACCCAAAAGGAGAGAGAGAACAAAAGGGAATGCCCTGCCACAGAGGCAGGGTGGGATGGGCGGGATGGGGGGTGGGATGGATACTGGGATCCGTGATGGTGGGAAATGGGCACTGGTGGAGGGATGGGTGCTCGATCATTGTATAAGTGAAACCCAAGCACAAAAATTTGTAAGTCTACAACTGTACCTCTCGGTGTTTCACTAATAAAAATTAAAAAAAAAAAAGTCCCTGGGCTTAACACACTTCATTTAGGGCTTCCCAGGAAAATTCCTGAGCCTTCTTGTGGCCAGATCTAAAATACTGCAGGGAGAAAAGAAAACCAGCTGGAAATTCATCCAACTCCAGCCTGAAAACAAGCAGGAGACTTATCTAGAGAGTAAATGAAAACCCATAAGGATATATGGAGAATAAAGATGCTGAGCAGGATCACAAAAGTGCACCAGATTTAGAGAAAGAGGCTTCTGGGGAAAATGTAAGCATATAGAACTATAATTTTAAAAGGGGAAGGAGTCAAGAGGGTGAAAGGAATGAAATTCTGATGATATAACCACAAAGAATCCCACAGAGGAATCAGTGAGCAACCCCCAAACTCAAACAGGCCTGACTCAGGCAGGATTAGTGCTCTGAGCCAGAAGTTGGCCAACCACTGTTCTCAGAAGTTCACTATCATGATCAGACATGGAGACTGAGGCACAATGTCTCAAAGTGGTCCTCTGTGGAGTGAGGATATGTGTCTTCATGGTGCAACTTCAGATCATATGTTTTTAACCTCTATCCTATGTACTGTCGGTCTGGAGGAAGGCAAAAGAAAGACAGTATAAAGTGGTACAATATGGAAAGTATCATGCTAAGCGAAATGAGTCAGAAAGTGAGGGATAGACATAGAAAGATTGCATTCATCTGGGGGATATAAAGTAACAAAGTATGAGATTAATACCCAAGAATAGCTGAGATCAGCACCAGGAGGATTACTCCATAACTTAGAGGCCAGCCGGGTATCCTAGAGGAAAGGGCAGCTCAGATAGAGAAGAGAGCACCAAATAAAGGATGTTTGGAGGATCCTCCCAGGAGGGGAGATGCATGTCGAAAGTAGACTATGGACTGAACATGTTTGCCACTCAATTCCTCTTTTGCAGACCACAACACCCAAAAGGAGAGAGAGAACACAGGGGATTGCCCTGCCACAGAGACAGGGGGGGATGGGGGGATGGGGGTGGGGGGATATTATCCATGGTGGTGGAAAATGGGCACTGGTGGAGGGATGGGTATCTGATCATTGTATAATCGAAACCCAAGCACAAAAAATTGTAAATCTACAACTGTAAAAAATAAATAAATAAATAAATAAATAAAAAAGAAAGTATAAGATGGGAAGATTTCTGGGCTTTTCTTTCTAATAGGTAAGGTTTATTTGACTTATTTCTTTGTTGCTCTCTTCATTCATATCCTTTACCTGTAAATATTCACAGCAAACAGTTTTGAGCCCAGTCATCCCCTTATTTCGCAAACTCTCTAGATAATAAATGTACTATAATTTATATTTCCTAGCAGAATACTCTATACAATTTTCACATGGTCTAGGAAATAAAAAAAAAACTCTCTTACTCTCTCATCTAGTTTCCTTCATGAAATGAAGTAAACCCCATTACAATTGTTAACACTTTCTAACAAAGTCACTATACAGGATCACATTTTCACTGATGCCAAGGCAGAACTGTCAAGTGTATTCTAGAAAGGGCCACATGAAAAGCATCTCAGGCTAATGGATCACCCGCCAGGTCTCTGCTGAGTGACTCAACTCTACCCATAGAGGATAAAAGTAGCCACAGGATACAGAAATGAATGAGCCTGGTTAGTTCCAATAATTTTATGAAGACTGGCATTTAAAATTCACATGACACTTAAGTGTTATAAATAACACTGTCTTTAATTTGGGTGGGTTGGGGGAAGTTGGGGCTTGAGTCAGACCTAGAGGTGCTCAAGGCTTATTTCTGGCTCTATGCTCAGAAGTCACTCCTGAAGGGGCTTCCTTCGGTACCACCACATGTGGTATCAGGATTGAACTGCACTCACGAATCAGGTGGTAGGGTGGATTTGGCCTATTGATTTTTCAAGCTGAACCCTTTATCTAAACTCTGGAGGGGGAAGGGGGCGGGGGGGGGGGGGATTCTGGGATCCTAGCTTAGTTTATTAATAGTGCTTGCTTGGACAATGCTGTTAAATTAATAAGTGCAAGTACTTAGTTTCCTTAAAAGAATCTTCCTTCAGTAGCTATTTTTTCCCCCACAAATTCTCAGACCAGAGGGAATATTAAAATTTATCAAAAAAGGGAGTGAGAAAGATAGTCTAGTGGGAAAAGCACTTGCCTTGCACGCAGCTGAGCCGGGTTCAATCCCCAGGACCTCATAACTGCATAGTTTCTGGTCCCTGTGCACCAGGGCTGATCCCTGAGCGCAGAGCCAGAAATAAGTCTGAACACAGCCATGTGTGGCCTAAAAACCCCAAACCCAAAACAACAACAATATCAAAAAAGATTTAACAAGCTCTTTTGTTAAATAGAACCTAGTACAAGAACTTTGCAAAACTATTTCTGGTTGTGATTCAAGGTTTTCATTGACAAATAGTTATGCTATTGAAGAGAGTTCCACAAAGTTCTCTGCCATGCAATATTTAAGCTAATTGCTATAAATGCATGTAAGAGTTTCTTTAGATTCAAGGACATACTTGTTTCTGGGAGGGAAACTGGAAAAGGTTCGGGTTCACTTAGTGGACCTGGACTCTCCTCAAAAGCAACGTTGCCAGGTTCTGCTGCTTTGTCGTTCTGAGACTGATCGAAACCTTCATAGCTTCCTGCTTGGGTGGTGCGGTTCATACACATGAGCGACACCCCAGCTATCACAATGCTGCAGAACAGGGTGACTGCAGTGATGATCATCTACGGACGGTGCAGAGAGATGTTAGGCCACATTTTTTTAAAATTAATTTATTTATTTATTGAATCACTGTGGGAAAGGTTACAAAGCTTTCAGGTTTAGGTCTCAGTCATGCAAATATCAAACACATTTCCCTTTACCAATACTTATTTTTTACCATGAAGAACCCCAATAAAACCCCACCCCCCACCCCTCCCAGTCCCTGTGAGGCAGATGAATTCTAGTTAACACTCTATCTGCTTTGATTAGATTCATTGTTTCAATAAAAGATTCACCACTATTTTTTAGAGTTTACCCTCCCCCCAAATCAGACATGCTGAAAAAGCATTGTGAAGTGATTTGCTTTCTACAGCTGGGTTCAAGAATTAAATGTTAGTTTTGGATTTCTGCTATTTTACCTATTGACCCTGGAAGTATTTCTACTGAAAGTCAGATAGTTAAGAAATTGGTTTCTGTGTTCTGGAGTCGTGGCCGTGCTGGAGAGCCGCTCGTGGGGGGCAACTGTTGGCCTCGGTAGGGCGTGAAGGGCGGAGCGAAACGCCCCCCTTCCCATGAGGTTTTAGTTGCCCCCACACCCGCCAGCTCATACCTGCTGTTCACAAGGCTCCCATGCGGCCGCCATCTTTCTTTCCAGAGAGGAGAGGGCGAATGGGACAACACCCTTTCCCCTCCGGACAGACATGATGGCCTGGATTAACGCATAGTCCGTTCACTTTTCTGCTCCAAGCTGCCAGGTTCTGCATTAAGTCCTTGTGCTTCTGGGGCCGTGGCTGTGCTGGAGAGCCGCTCGCGGGGGGCAACTGGTGACCTCAGTAGGGCGTGAAGGACGGACCGGAACGCCCCCCTTCCCATGAGGTTTTAGTCGATCCCACACCCCCGGCTCATACCTGCTGTCCACAAGGCTCCCATGTGGCCGCCATCTTTCTTTCCAGAGGGAGGAGGGCAGAAGGGAGCAACACCCTTTCCCCTCCGGCAGACTTGATGGTTAGGCCACATTTTACAATACCATCTGATCATTTTAGGAGAGTAGATTAGGGGCACTGTGTGTGCATGTGTGTATGTGTGTGCGTGTGTGTGTGTGCGTGTTCTTGCGTGCATGTGTGTGGAAAATACATTGCCTTTACAACCATAATTGCTCTACTACGAGGTCTTTAAATAGTAACAAGAGTCATGCAATAAGGAACGTAAATGGAAAAGGATATATGTGTAAGTTACTTGTAGAGAAACTGTGGCTTGCTTATAATCAAGAGATTTCTAGACGCTTCTTTCATTGTACATCCATGTCAAAGGTTTTGATGTTTGTTATTTTGTGAGTAATCTAAATGCCTATTTAAAAACCTTTACTTTTCATCAAAGTTTTTTTTTTTTTACATTAGTATATAGTTTAACCATACTTCAGTCAGCTGGAGACTTTTTTTGTTTTTGTTTTTGGGCCACTCCCAGTGGTGCTTAGGGCTGACTCTTGGCTCTGCTCTGGGCCAGTGTCCTATTTGCTGTATTATCACTCTGGCCTATGCTGGAGATTTTAATGATATTAATACTAAATAGAGTAAACATAACTAATAGTTTGTTAATCACTACTAGCCTAAGTACTTTATGTATATAATCCTACAAAAAAATCGATAAAATTAAAAATTATAAAACAGAAAAAAGATCATTTGTGTTGGTTTAAAAATAACTAACCACACATAAACATGGGCCTGCTTCTACTTGGAGACTTGGGGAGACCCTTAGAAACTTCCAGCACACATTCCCCCAAGTAATTATTGTTCTAAAATGTATATTTATGACAGAATTGAAAATGAGGAACTTGACTTCTATTATAACACTAACTTATTAACCAGCTTTAAGTGAACTACTCTTATTATTAACAAACATCATGTTTAAGGAGACCAAATGAGTTTCAAACATCTGGAAATCTTCAGCCGAACCCAGATTTAAATATGTAAAATCTTTACCACATTTAAGGTGTGACTTAATATTGGAATACAGGGTCCCGTATGACAGGAAATATGCTGAACTGGATTTTCAAAATTGATTTTAATGTAGGCAGACTAGAACGCCTGAACAAATGGAAAAGCCATGTGCACAAGAAGAGAAGAAGTGTCACGAAATGTGTCTCACCTGCTCTTTCCCATAAAAGAAAGCGGAGTCAATGCTGTCTCCATTATGTTTTCCAGTTATCAAAAGAATACCAACAAGGAGAGCAGGAATCCTGTAATATTGAAGGGTAAGAGAGTGAGAGAGAGAGAGAGAGAGAGACTAGGATCTATATACTAGAAAAAGGTAAGCAAACCAAAACCACCTACTTACCCCCAGCCACATATGATGATGATTCCAACAGGAATTTGGACGCTCTCTCTCTTTTTCAAAAGAAACAAAGAAATTGCCAGAAGTCCTATGAATAGGAAATGAAAAAGAAAAGACTGCTAATTAATGCTGATCAGACTTCAGGGAAATTTAGCCAAGTTTATACAAGCAAGTTGTTGGTAGTTTTTGCCCTAGATTTTTCTATTCTAAATAAATGTGGTACCTAATACATTAAAGCAAGCTTTTTTTTGAAATAATTTATTTTTTCTTTCTCCTATTAATTTATCCAAATCTTAGTTATATATGAGGATATTTTTCAGAAGTCCAAATAATTTCCTTCATTTAATTATATGCTTGGAACAGATAGGATATTTAGAAAATGATTTTCACTGGTAAACAGAGTGATTCTAAAAATAAGACACCCCACTTGTTCTGATGCCTAGAAGTATAGGCAAATTTTGCACATTCTGTAAAATTTTGCAATGCACATTGTAAAATTTTTACAAATTTTACAAATTTTGGGAAAATGCCCCAAGTCTAAATGATAGACCTTGGAGCCAGAGCAACAGTACACTGAGTAGGTGCTTGCCTTACACAAGGCCCACAAAAGTTGAACCCCTTCCAGCAGTTACCCTTGAGTACAGAGCCAGGAATAACTCCTGGGCACCATCAGGTATGCTCCCCACAAAGCAAAACAAACAAAACAAAAAAAGATAAACCTTACTACAAATGCAATGAGAACTTAATATAAAACCAAATATTTTACAGTTCTTAGGCTTTCTGTCATTCCTATATCCACATTTATACAAATATAAATCCTATATAACTAGAGAACCTTAGGCTTGGTAGTAAAAAAGTTATATTTCTTTTTACTCCTTTCTTCTGCCACTTTTTTTTGGTCTTTTTGGGTCACACCTGGCAATGCTCAGGGGTTATTACTGGCTCTGTACTCAGGAATTACTCCTGGAGATGCTTGGGGAACCATGTGGGATGCGGGGATCGAAGTTGGGTCGACTGTGTGCAAGGTAGACTTCCTACCTGCTGTACTATCACTCCGACACCTCCACTCCTTTATTTTTTTTGAAGGGGAGGGGTGCTATACCTAGCAGTGCTCACAGTACTGTGATGGTGACAAGAGGCATGAGGGAGATGTTGGTGAGTGTTGCATGTGTTCATTCTGTTCTTGAATTTGTTGTTTGATGAGGTTTCTTCACTTTAATTCTTTCTAAGCTTATAACACTATACATACTTAAGTGCTTTTATGAATGAGAAGTTATTGTACTCTTTGATTAAACATTAAATAGTGTTTTTTAAAAAAATGCATGCAAGGCAAGGGCCCTACCTGTAGTACTATCATTTTATTCCAGGACCACAGTTTTAAATACTTCACAAAGGGGAAAAAGCTGCGTTGCCCATGCTAGGTAGCCAGCAGAGGGCAGGGCAGGACTAAAAGCCTGATTTTCAGATACAAGGTAAGTCTTCCAATTCTGTCAGTGTTTCTAAAACCCTTCCTAAGACGGTCATTGTGATGTGGAAATTTCTTGTAGAAATATTCAGTGGCTTTGGCTTATTTTCAACGTAGATCTCTTGGACACCCATCTTATAATCTAAGTAGAGTCTCATGATTTCAGGGATTACATTTGGGTTTACATTGATTAAGCCAAATAAAGGCCAGGTGGTAAACATCAACCAAAGAAAGAGTCTGAGGGGTTTGATGAGAGAAAAGCAATGAAACAAGCAGGTCATAAATTCACATATGGAAGTAAAGGCAGACTAAATTACTAAACAACAAAACAAAACAAACCCAAACAAAAAACAAAACCCAAATCGGAGAAGTGAGTTTCATTTAACATTTATAGGGTTTAAAACCGAATCAATCAGATGGCAAAACAAAACCCTTTGTCATGTCACTTAATGTTCCTAATTAGATTTACTGAATTCAGGGGCCATAAAGACAAGGGTTAATAAGGGTTAACGTGCTGCCTTGCCCTGGATGGCCTGGTTTGATCCCTGGCATTGAGTAGGCCTCCTAGCACTTCTGAATGTGATCCAAACTAGCTCCTCCCCCAAATTTCTCATTGGTGACTTTGCTTTAGTTTTAGAGTATGTATTCATCTTGCATAAGGAAATCATGCCTGGACTTAAGATTGTCGAGGTTAAGAAACAGAGTGACTTAAATTGAACTCAACACCAAGGTTCTTGAGAATTGTTTCTCTTACTACAACTGTTCCTCCCTAAGTAAATTTGTACATTTGTCTAGGATTTCAAAGTGCCATGGAAACAAGTAACAAATCACAAAAGTATGCCAAGTGATCTAGTTTTCAGGAAATTTTTTAAAATTCTAATGTTCGGGGCTGGAGTGATAGTAAAGTAAATATGGCATTTGCGTTGTACCTTGCCAATCTGAGTTGGCCACACCTGGTCCCCTGCGCACCATTAGGAGTGATTCCTCAGTGCAAGGCCAGGAGTAAACCCTGACCACCTCTAGGTGTGGTCCCAAAACAAACAACAACAAAAATTCGAATGTTCTTCACACCTGCCTTATGAAAAGATGCCTACACAAATCGGCCAGACCTAGCAGTGACCCAGAGGAAGCTTTGAGAGCTCCTATTCAAATCACTTTAACTCTTGGGCTCTGATTTGCCTCATTTGTGAAACAAAGGTTTTAAACTAGATCAGCATTTCCAAAAGTGTCCAGATTAGAGGTGGCACAAGGATAAATACGTTTTACTCTACTTATTCATAGTGTCTGGGTTGGCAACATGCAAGGCAAGAGACCTACCTGCTGTATTATCTCTCTGACTCTTAAAAAAGTTTTTTTTTTTTTTGACTAGCATCACCAACCTGGCATTTTAGTGATAGGAGGCTCCATTTATTAAAAAAAAAAACAGTGAGTCAATTTGAACAAGAATAAA
Source organism: Sorex fumeus (assembly GCF_029834395.1). Lineage (NCBI taxonomy): Eukaryota > Metazoa > Chordata > Mammalia > Eulipotyphla > Soricidae > Sorex > Sorex fumeus. The sequence continues at coordinate 27,331,192 of NW_026606066.1, forward strand.
GGACAAAAGTTATGCAGATATGGGAAAATCATGATAATTGTATGTGTATGAATGGAATGGAAATGTCTAAACGGGATCATTTGAATGACACTTCAGGTATAAATTTGTCATATCATAATAATGTCAAGGTTAGAGGGTACCTCCTTGGAGTCAGGAAATTCAAAACATTTTTAGTAGATTCTGAAAGGAGATTCAGGAGCTCTTGGGGCTTTTTGATCTTTCATGTATTTGCTGCTCTCTTATGCTCACAATAAATTTATAAACTTAAACATTAGGGATCAAGTTGGTCTAGCTGGATTTTTTGTTGGTTTGTTTTTGGGCCACACTTAGAGATGCTCCAGGCTCTGCACTCAGGAATCATTCCTGGCAGTGCTCAGGGAACCATATGGGATGCCAAGGATTGAACCCCGGTTAGTTACATGCAAGGCAAGCATCCTACCTGCTGGACTTTCTCTTCAGCCTCTGGATTTGTTAATAAAAAGTCTATTAGACCTCTTTTTTTAGGGAGGGGGAAGCTCACACTCAGCAAGGGTTACTCCTGCCTCTGTGCTCAGGAATCATTCCTGACAGGGCTCGGGGGACCTGGGTCAGCCATGTACAAGGCAAGCACCCTACTTGCTATGCTATCTCTCTGGCCCCTCTATTAGACCCCTTTTCACTTGACTTCTTATGAAAATCCTTATGTTTTCATTTTTTTTTAAGGCAAGTGTACTTGCCTCAAAAAAAAAAAGCACAAACCAAAAATAATCAAATAAATAAATACAATTTAAAAAGAATAAACCCCTCATGTTACAATAAACCTGTCATTCAAGATTTCTTTACCACATCATTAGTTTACTTCAAAGGGCTATTGACTTTGATGGCCCCCTCTCCCTGCAAGGACATAAACTCAAAGGTCTGTCCTTTGCAGTCACTTCCTCCCTCCTGTCCACTTACAGTAGCCAGAACTAATCCTCCCATTCCAGTTTCTCTGCATCTGCTGTTCCACAAGTTCACATTTGTGGTCTGAGTACAAAACAGCTAGACTCAGAAGGTTTCACCAACATTTCGTATCAGTATGCTGGCATCCAATGGACATACACTCCAAAATAGCAAGGTGCCAACTCATTTTGAAACTTTTTTTTGAAAGCTAGTTGAAATGAGATATAATTCTTATTTGGTACTCTTCTATTTCTATGTCCTTTTATTTCCTTATTTTTCTGACTCTCATATTACCATCTTTCCCTGTTTAATGATATATTTCTATGTGCTGAGTGCCTACCAGGCAGAAACAACCAATGCTTCAATGGAGTCTCAAAATCATTCTGTAAGGCATGGTAAACTTAAGTCTTACTGAGGATGAAACAGAAGCTGCGAAAGACACATCATATGTAGGAGATCGAGCCAGACTTTCTTCCAGTTATGCTGGCCTGAACTATGGGTCTCACTTCCCAGGCGTCACAATTCTCTGCCCAAGTCTCCGTCCTCCACCTGCTTCCAGCATTTCCAAAGGTGAACACTGCCGACCGTGGCTGAGAGCCAATGCTCCAGAAAAGGACCACGTGGCTGGACTATGTGGGAGGCCAGGCAGCAGCAGGGTACATTTAGAACCAGAGCTCAGTTTCTCATTGATTGCCCTCCTTAGTGGAGGATGTGTGGGTGAAAGCCTTGACTGTACAGTCACATGTCAAACAGGCCACTAAAAGCACCAGAAGTTAAGGGCTTCTAGCAATGGTGGGGAGGTAGACATATCGAAACTTCCGTTCATGATGCACTTACCTGTCCAAAGGTAGGTGCTATAAAGGGAGCTGTACAATAAGACAAACACTAGGATTTGGCCAACGAAATTTTTTTCTTTAACAAAGTTCCATATCATCATTCCAGCACAGACAATAGACTAAAGGGAAAAAAATTAAAAAAAATCAAAACAAAGATTGTCATAGTCATATGTTTTAGTCACAGCAAATATATAGTTATTTTCGATTATTAGAGTGATTTTGAATGACTGCATATTAATTATCTAAAATGTCAAGTTTTAGGATTGACTATATAGAGCCTTTAACAATGTACATGTTCAATTGAAAAAGATATGACCAATTTAAATACCAATCTTATATTTAGCAATTGTTTACAATAAAAAAAGCTAAACCTCATTTTACTAGTTTGAGACAAAGATATACAGTTTGAAACTTCCAAAGATGTTAAGAACAAAACGAAGATGTGTTTGATTTTCAATGATACAATTATTTCTATTAAAAAGCAAAAGGATCATAAAATGCTATTATTAGTCTAAGTTTTATATATCTTAATTATATAGACTAATTACAGCATTTAATCAATTAGGAAAATTAATTATAATACATTTATAATTGATTGCATTTGGTAATAATTCTGAATTTGTAACTGGAAAGCTCCAGCAAAGTAATTTTCTCTATAGTAGAAAAATTCATTAGAAAAATCATCATTAAAAATATTTGAAGATTTACTAACCTGAGCGATGAGTAAATTAGTTGTAAGCATATGAGGAAGCTGTTTATATTTCTTACTTAAAAGAAGAATAGCCAGTGACCAAATCTTAAAGACAAAAGTTTCAAAGGTTAATTAGGTCTACTAATTTTATAATTACTTATTAAAAAGCTCATTCATTAGCCTTAATTATTTGGGAGGGTGATGGGTCACATGCAGCAATGCTCTGAGCTCTCCTGATCTGTGCTCAGAGATCACTCCTGGTGATGCTTAGCAGACCATAATGCAGTGCCACAGTACCAGGAATCAAACCTGAGTTAGCTGTATGCAAGGCAAGAGCCCTACACACTGTATTATCTCTCTGGCCCATTCATTATTAACCTTCTAAAACATTTTTTTTATTCTGATTCCAAAAGATATTAACAACATTTTTCCTCTTTCCTTCCTCCCTCCCTCCTTCCCTCCCTCCTTCCCTTCCTCTCTCTGTCCCCCCCCACCTCCCTTCCCTCCTTCCTCCCTCCCTCCCTCCATACTGGAACTGCTCAGGGCTTACTCTTGGTTCTGCTCTCAGGGATTACTCCTAATGGTGCTCAGGGTACCATAAGGGATGTTAAACATTGGACCCAGGTCAACCATATGAAAGGAAAGTGCCCTACCCACTTTCTAGCTCTCTGATCCTCTAAAATGTTGTTTTCTTTAAGCTGTCTAGGTTCTGAAAGCGTATGAAGGCAATTTATTATTATCATAGGGGGAAAAATGTGAGGAGGTTCTATTGTAAACCAAAGTCCAAAGATGACAGAGTCTCTAAGAATTAATGCCTTAGCCAGGGTCAAATTCTTTCTCTAGCTTAGGTGGCTGCGGGTAGACATAGGTTCACAGTCTACTATTCAGGAAGAGTTTGGCTTTTTAAAAAACAGTTCAAACATAACAGCTCTGGAGAGGGATCTCAGAAGAAGGGTGACATGAAGTGCTGGAGATCAAACTCAGAGCCTCAATCATGCTTGGCATGTGCTCTACCCCCTAGGTTATCCCCCCTGCCCAGGTAATGAGCTTTAATACAAGATGCAATTACAATACACTAGTTTCAATTCCCATTTTGATTCCATCATATTGGTTCACAAGGCATCTAAATTCCAGGCAGGATTTCTTCTAACAATAACATTATTCACAAAAGATTGTCTTGCATTCCTTATATTTAAAAGCATAAGGTTTCCATACTACCTAGTGGCCAGTTAGAACTTCTAATAGATTTCTTTCTTCTCCCTTCAATGTCAATTAAAATTTATGTCATATCTCTCACTAAGCTGCCCTCTTATCAATGGGCACATATTTTTGAGAATATGCAAGTGAAAAATTTCCTAAAAATATTAATCACACTTTTTTTTTCTTTTTTGGATCACACCTGGTGATGGTTAGGAGTTACTTTTGGTTCTGCACTCAGGAATTATTCCTGGTGGAGCTCAGGGGACCATATGGGATGCTGGGGATGGAAGCTGGGTCGACCACATGCAAGACAAACACCCTACCTGCTGTACTATCACTCTGGCCCCCATATTCACACATTTCTTTAAATTTTCTTCAGATAGAACAGAATAATATTTAATTTGATAAGATTATTTGGCCTGTGTTATTCTAGTTTTCAAGTACATATCTGTTTAATTTGAGTCATATATACTTTTAAAGTTTCATTAACATGAAATGGGTGGTTGAACATGATCCCAAAGTTTCCTTCCTACCCCACAATTCTATGTAAGCTGTATGTGTAGAGTGATTTACCAATTTGCAAACTGCAGGATGACTTTTATATACAGTGTCTCATCTAAATCTTAAAATAGGACATGAACACAGGCAAATGTCTTATCTCTGTTTTATAGCTGAGATATAGAACGGTTAGGTTAACCGTACAGAGAGTACAATTAGCTTGTGATAGGATCACAAATCATATTTAGGTCTGACTAAATTTCATGCCTTGTGTAGCTTGACAACTCTAACTCTCAAAGACAAAATTCAGAAGACTGACATATTGTATGATCAGGCTTTAGCTTTTTTATTGCATTAGATATCCAATTATTAAGACTCTAACTTTGTGTTATCACGCTAATCTCACACATGTTCTGTGATTTTCATTCACATAATACTGAAATGTACTTACCAAGGAGACCAGACTGATAATGCTTATATCAAAACTGACATTCTGAATGGCATATGCTAATGGCTTAGGGTCCATGGTGGGGAAGGTCAGTAACCAGGCAGAAACGTACATAATTGGAGCAGATACAAACGTGCTTATTACCATCCCTGAAGTTATCTGCAAAAAGGCAATCAGATTGAGGAAAGTCACAATCTTACTTAAACAACACTTTAAACTTCAAATAGTTAAAGTATTCTCACTATCACTATCACTATCCTCCCGTTGTTCATCAATTTTGCTCGAGCGGGCCCAGTAACATTGTGAGACTTGTTACTGTTTGGCATATCGAATATGCCACTGGTAGCTTGCCAGGCTTTGCCCTGCGGGAGAGATACTCTCGGTAGCTTGCCAGGCTCTCCGAGAAGGGCGGAGGAATCGAACTCGTGTGGCCATGTTGGCTACGTGCAAGACAAACGCCCTACCCGCTGTGTCATGGTATACTAAAATAAAAGCGAGAGTCAATAAAAAGAACCGCAGAATCCAGCATGTTTTCACAAGTCATACTCCTCCCATTCTGAGAGTTCGTAAGAAAAAACTGTTATGTTTCCTTGGCAGCCCTTCTAATATATATTTGCAGATAACAAATACTAGACACCCTACTGCTGAGGGTTATTTCCTAGGTTCTGAAGAGTGAACCATATCAACGATCTAATCAAACCAATGGCCAATTTCCTCCCCTCCAATTTCATAAATTCTAGGGCAAAAAGAGCAATTTAATAAGAGAAAAATTAACATGCAAACATTTTACAGCTTAAATAATGGCTTTGGTCTTCATTAAAGAATTGAGTTCCTTTATGCTTTATTTCAAACACATTACCTCTAATGTTGCAGATAACAAGCATGTTTGGATAACAAAGAACAACATGTTTAAGCAAGCACTAACAATTTGATGTTAATTGATTTTAGCTATTTACGGAAGTTGATTATATATTTTGCATCTGCTAGCTGAAATAACAATGAATGAAACAGATTTTTTTTTCCACCTCAAAATTTCAAAAGTCACTTTTCTTTAAATAACTTTTAGGCTTAAATGTAAGGATAACAATAAAATCTTGAAAGCGATAAAGATTAGAAAAAAAAATTCATGACTGAGTAAAGACCCAGATTATCTCATGGTATTATTATATGATGTTTTAAGATACCACCTCATTTATACTGAGGTAATTTCCAGACAAAAAATTCTCATGAGAGAATGCTGATTTCAGTGTTAAAAAAATTCACTTTTCTTCTAACTACACAAATAATCAAACTTAGAAAGCAGTATATACATACAATCTCTATTTCCATGTTGAACTGTGTTGCAAAGATAGCCACTCCTGGTGCTACAGGAAAGACACCATACAAAAATGCATAATTCGATAAGCTTGTATGGTTTACTACACTGTCGCCTTTGTCCAAGAGTTCCACCATTTCTCTGCACAGCAGTGGCAGCACCAGGCTGAAGAAACAAGAAATGTATCATTCACATGGCATCAAAGCATGCTGGTCCCAGAATTGACTGCTCTAGTGAACTTGATATTAGGTTCTTTTTCTCCTGTCCAGGAGGATTATCTGCAATGCCTACTAGAGAATATTTTGTGCAGAAAGTACTAAGAATTAAACTTGAAGACATTTAAAGTATAATAGAAATCTAGAAATACTTTGAATATCAGGAACTGGAAGGGAAAACTTGGATTTTTAAAAAAAAATTCTACAAATAAATTTGGGGGAAAATTGTAGAAGTCACATTTATAGTGCCTTTCTTGCTTTTGTTAGTTCTTTGAAATGTTAAAAGAACAAAAAATAAGGTTGACAATCTGAGTAAATTTTTTAAAAGAAAATTACTAATTTTTAAGAAGCTGAACTTTATGTATTATGATTAAGGTTTAAATGCTTCACTTCATAATAAGAATGCTGTTCAATTAGATTCTAAAAGCCAGTAGAAAAATAGGTGTCTTAAAATTAACTCTTTATCTTGGTAATTGAGACAGAAGAGAAAGTTAATGAAATCCAAACCTGGTAAGGAGTCAATTATTAAACAAATCCTTCAGGATTCCATAGAAAAAGCATATTAACATTAGATGAGCTAATGAAGCTTTCCTTGAAAAAGAACAAGACCAGGCTAGATAACATTTGTCAGCGCAGCACCAAGAAAAGATGCTCTAAGTTATAATGAAGAACTACTCTTCCAGGGATTTATTTTTTTTAAAGAAAATATCTAAAAATGACCAATGATCCAGATAATTCAAATAATGAGAAACACTTAAATTCTACTTATAAGTTGAAGTGGATAAAACTATTATTTCTAGAATCATACGTATTGCCAGTACTATTCAATAATCCATATTCAAGAACACAGTTCCACTATAATTTTCAGAATTTACATTCATTTTTATTACTGTGAAAATATAATTTTCATATTGTATTGGTTTATTTCATATTGTACAGATCTCATAAATTTAACTGTCTATATAATAGCTGAATTTAATGCATTAATGAGTGTGCCTCAGTTGCCTTAGGTTAATTTTGCAGTGGAATTATATGACCTGCAGCACAAAATATAGTTCCATGGTTAATACATTAGGATGCTCAAGAACTATTAATTAAGAAAATATTAATTAGTAAACTGATAAGAACTTTTTACTTGATGAGATAGAATCAAATGGCTGATAATAATTTATACTGACTTCTTATACTTAGAAAGTTCGACCACTCTCAAAATTATAGAATATTTCCTTCAAATTAATAAAAAAAACTTTTATACTCAAAATCACCTTCTCAAAATAACTGATACTTTTGACTTAAGGATTTAATAGACTTAGATACTCAGAAATCCTACAGAATTTCTTAAATATGATCAACTGGGGCTTTAGGAGACATTAAACAAAATTATATAAAAGTTGAAGGGAAAACCTATAATCTTTATACCCTGACAGTGAAACATAAAGAATAGTCTACTTGAAATAAACAAATGACTTTCCACAATATACCACTCTCATTTTCTTTAAATTACAACAGTCTAATCAGGAGGCATCACTACTTCCTGTTTACCTTAAGAGGATGGAACCAGTGCTGCATGCAAACCACATGCTATACCTCAGAGCTATACTCCAAAGTTTCTCCCATCATTTCAAGGACAAAATAATGAAAGTCCTCCCAGTAATCACCACATAAAGCTTTCACAGAGTCCAACCCCCAAGTTAAATACGTGAAACTTACAGTTTGGCTGTGATGAGAAGAATCAGTACAACAAATGCTGACTTCTTCAGTTTCTTGATTTTTCCTACCATTGTAAGACCAAGATAAAAAAGGGCTGATCCAGAATAAGAATTTGCAAGTCCATCAAGAAAATTTTCCATATACACAGGCACCCTTTGATCAAGAATAAAATTGAAAGCAATGCCAATGAAGACCATGAATACTATTGGGTTCTGTAATACACGCAGAAGTCCAAGTCCCACGATTTTTACTTTGTTTTGAGATGCATTTTGAGTGTCTCTCCACTTCTGGATTTCACAAAAGATGAACCCAATTGGGTTTAACATCATAAGAGATACTGGTGCTACCAAATAAATATACTGGAGATACTCTGGGTATGTTGTTTGATATAAAGCTTCAACTGTAAAACAAGAATTAAAATCATTTAAAATGATTAACATAGAAATATATTTGTAAATTATCTGTTTTCTGTGCTTAATTATTATATACTATAAGTTAAACGATACAGAACATGTTTAACTTAATTTTAGAGAACATCTTAATCATAAAGGTGAAAAGGAAGAAGAATATTTTAAATAATATTTAACTTATAAAGTGCTTTCAATTTTAGAAAATTATTTTTAGTGAAATATTACTATTTTTTTCTAGAAACTAAGACTGGTTTCAATAAGGGGCTATTTGGAGAACTCTTTCTTTGTTTTCTGTTTTTTGGGAGACACTGGTGGTGATGTTCAGGGCTTACTCCTAGCTCTGCACTCAGGAGTCACTCCTGGCAGGGCTTCGGAGACCATCTGGGGTGCCAGGGATTGAATCAAGGTTGGTCACATGCAAGGTGAATGTCCTTGCTGTACTATCTATTCAACCTCAATTTGGAAAAGTCTTAAACAGTGCAAATGGTGGGGAGATGGTTCAAAAGGCTGAGTGTGTTGTATGTAGGAGATCCAGGTTCAATCTTTGGTACCTCATATTTTCCACCTATCCCCACTACTGCCAGGACTGAACCCAGACTACAGAGCCAAAAGTAGCCCCAGCACCAGTGGGTATGCCCTCCCCTCAAAAAACAAAACAAAAACAAAAGAAACAATGCAAAGTAAAAATCTAGTTACAAAAGAAGCCACTAGATAATAACAACAACATGGTAGTTGCTGGTTCCTTTAAGAGGGAAATCTCAATGGAGTGGGGAGGCAGAGAACTGTGACAGAGAACTGAGTATGAAATAAATAAAAAATCAGTGCTGAAGTAATGGAGTCCAAGCTGGTAAAAGAAGTTTAGGTGGGAGAAAGCCAACAGAAAGTGGAGGTAGCAGAGACTGAAAGTTTCTCTAAGGTTCAAGAATTATGTGTCCAAGAATAGTTCAGGACATGGCAGAGAGTGAACTACTGCATGCAGTACTTTCCCAGATGGCATGCGCCAGGATGAGACCCTGAAAGTTGGTGGTTATAGGAGGGTAGAGGAAAACATCACTAGAGATGAAATGTTAAGTAGCTGAAGGGCAAAGAATGTAATGGGTCACACATGGGATTGGGTTACTAGAATCAATCCAAATAAAGGAAAAGCTTGGGAATAAAGACGAAAGTGAGTCACATAGTCGAGTCTCCAGTAAATGAGGAGGGATGACTAAAATTTGTTTGCCAGTGGTAGATGGGAACAATGAAGGCAATAAAGGTCTAACTGGGTCACATGAACACCCAAGAGGCAGGTTCTACAGCAATGGCCTAGCAGTGATACTGGGTGGAGGATGTCCACCCTACCTATCACTGTCCATAAGCTCAGGTGCAGTCTCGCTTCAGAGGAACAAAAGAGAATGAATCCTTGCAGGATAAAATAAGCAAAGATGCTGAAGAATTAGAGATGGAAAGGTGAGTCTAAGATGTTGGTGGAGGAGTAGAGGGGTGGTGGTATCAGTGGAATTTTGTCAATGCAATTTTAATTTTTAAATTAACAGTGACAAGGATCAAACTCAGGTAGCATGCACTGAACTACATCCTAAGCTCCAGAACAAATTAACGGAAATCCAAAAAACTTTTAGGAAAATAAAAGCTTCACTCTTCCCACTCCCAACACAAACCTCTCCTCCCTCCCCCCAAAAACAAACCAGCCCCCCCCCCGAAACATGTTCCCAAATGTGAATTCATTACATCGCTTGCTCATTGAGGAATAATGATAGAAAAGAAATCTGATGTGTGAGACTTATGGGAAATGGTACCTAGTAGACAAAGTATGCTGAATCTTATGGGTGACTTAAGGGCCTTTTCCATGATTTGAAGGCTCATTTCTTTGGAGCCTAATCACTTCAGAAAATGAGTTTCCATGGGAGAGGGCAGGTGACTGGATCAGCTTTCTAGCAATTTCTTGGTGAATGAGAGAATTGGTGGTTTTGTCGGGTTGATCAGCTTTGAGCACTGGACTAAGCTACCTGGTATTGGGGCACATTTCTGGCAATGAGTTCTGAAATTATTTAACCTTGCACACGTAAAGGCTTATTCATAAATGATTACAGGTTGAGAAAGATAAAAAAGAATAGCCACAATCACTCATAAGGAAAGAGGTAATCATGTGAAAAAAATGTAAAAGATTAGGTTTCTCAATTTACATTAAGATAAAGTGACAGAGGTAGGAAAATACGTTTGTTTACTCTGGATATATAAGTTCAGTTAAAATCACACACATGTCCTGCTGAAGTTATGTAACCAGATTATATAAGCTTTGGAAATTCACCTTGTTCTCATCAGCTAAAACCTGCTTTTTCTACAACAACTCTCTCTGTGTCTTTTATTTCCTTCTCAATTAAGTACAAACAGACGTCTATACTATCTCCAAAATGAAGCTGTAATTAAAATAAATTTTATTACATAAAATTTCAGAAGTTTTTCCCATTGATTTCTAAATTCCATATTCTGCTCTATACTTCTTAGTGATTTCTTTCACACTTTTAAGTGAAAAAAAACCTGCACTCTGATAACTAATGTTATTTTTTTTAATTTTGTTTTTAAAAATTTATTTTTTGGTTTCTTTTGTGTCACACCTAGCAATGTTCAGGGGTTACTTCTGGCTTTGCACTCAGGAATTACTCCTGGCGGTGCTCGGGGGATGATATGGGCAGGATGCTGGAAATCAAACCCGGGTTGGCCTCGTGCAAGACAAATGCCCTACCTGCTCTGCTATTGCTCCAGCCCCTGATAGCTAGCTTTAGAGAGCTACTTCTAATTAGGCCATTAAGTTTTCTCTAAGAGAAACGTATCTATATTTGGCCCCCCTTCTTAAGTGGAGAATGTATTTGGAAAAAGTTCATATTTTCAAATCTACTACCAGAATTTGAGCCAAGAAGTCAAAATAAAATGCATGAAGAAAATAATATTTGGGGCTGGAGCAATAGCACAGTGGGTAGGGCATTCGCCTTGCACGCGACCGACCCAGGTTCGATTCCCAGCATCCCATATGGTCCCCTGAGCACCGCCAGGAGCCAGGAGTAACCCCTGTGCATTACCAGGTGTGACCCAAAAAGCAGAAAAAAAAAAAGAAAATTTTCTTTGTAGGTGTGGATGGCACACAAAAACTCTTAAATAAATCCCTTTTTCTAGAAATTCACTTTCCTGGAACACTAGTACTTAATCCCCACTGTATAATAGATTGTTTTAAAAGCTCCATGCATGTGACTGGCCAATCAAGCACTTGCTTCTTTCGGAGGATCTTTTGTATTTTCCTTCTTTTTTGAGCCTGACTACCACTTGTCAAAAAAATCTCAAAACTGAATTAGTGCGTTTCATAACTTACATTGGGTTTTCTTGACCATTTTCTTCATTTATCCTATGCATTGCTAACAATAGCACCTTAATCTTAATTTACAAAATTTAAGATGTTCACACATCTCTCACATCTATAAGAATAATCATAGGGGCCAGAGAAATTGTATGGGGACAAGACACTTACCTTACACACAGGCAACTAACACTACATGTATTCCCTGTCAGAAGTCACTCCTGATTGCAGAGGCAGGAATAGCCCTGAGCACTGTAGAGTGTGGCCCTAAAACTCAACCTCCCAACCCATAAGAAAGAATAGCTGTAAAGTGGATAGTTCAAAGATCTGGGGCACATGTCTTGTATGTGAAGGCTCTGAATTCAACCCCCAGCATCTCATGACCTCCCTTCCCTGGCAGAACTGGGCGTGGCCTTGGTGGACCCCAAGCACTAGGCATCATCAACCTGAGCACTGAGCTTAAAAGATCCACATCAAACTTTTAGATCCACAAAGACGAGTATTGCCAGGGGTGGTCCCTGTGTTCCCTGAGCATTGACCCTGAGAGCTCTCCCATCCAAAAAAATAGCTACAAAATCTTCTATTTTGAGATTTATAATAAGCCTCTTATGAACTCACCTGTCACTATTCTTAATAAAAGCCTCCATCAGCCCAGTTACAATCACAGCTACACAGGACAAACACTAGATTAAGAACTATTACTTCAACATGATAGATCATTGAATCCCAACATTTTGCAATCTCTCTTTTGCCCAAATTTTACCTAATATTAAAGGCTTGTTCCAGATACTACTTCTTTCACCAGGTCTTTAATCTGCATTATGCATTTCCTTTTCTCTGTGTTGTCCTAGTGCCTTGCTTCACCAGGGCTGTCTCTAAACAGTCCTTCAAGGCACTGTTTTCTAAGCCCCTAGCATAAAGCTCAACAAATGTGAAAAGACTTTTTGAATTACATCAACATACCAACAAATGCCAAAGGTTTCAGATTCTGAAAAAAAATTATTATTTTTTTAAATTTCCCCCCCTGGCTCTGTGCGAAGGGATTATTTTGGCAGGGCTCATGGAACCATACGGGATGTCAGGGATCAAATTTGGGTCTGCCATCTGCAAGGAAAGAATCTTACCACTGTACTATAACTTGGGGCCGCAAAAATGATTTTGTAAGACAGCAAATTTATGTTTTATCTCATTTATTTTATATTCAAATTTTCCCCTCCTTATAGTCTATAAAGCAGGCTATTATAGATGGGGATATTTTGAATAAGTTGAATACGTATACAATAGCATATTTTAGTGAAGAGCAAAAAGTTGAGAATAAATGCTTGTTAAATTACTAGGAGACAAAGATTCATCATTAGATTCCATGCATTTCAGACAGTCTGAATGTTTTGTAATAACATTACATATTTATCTGAAATATGGCAGTGCTTTTTTCCCATTTACCAACCTGAGGATCTTTTTTTCAAATCTGAAAAAAATGTACGAGAGCAGTGACCTACTAACAGATTTATAATTATTATATCAGTTTAAATTCTAATTAATACTTATAAATAGGGCTCTGGGCAGGAAGGACAGAATCCCACTATAGAGAATTATTTGATAGCTTTTAAGGATAAAAAGACATAATTAGCCACCCACTGTGGCTCCTATTTTGATTCCTGCAGGGTTTCAATCCCTAGTAAATAACACAAATATCCAGATAAGATCATTTTATTATTTAATGGAACATAGTTATATGCTTCATTTCCTTTCTGTTTACAGCTCGAGCATGAGAGCATAATTATGATTAGTCAGGGTACTTATGCTATCAGCATTGTTTGAAGAATAAATTATAGGACTTAACTATGGCCTATTAGTATCTTTTAATGACAGAGGCAGGGAACCATTTTGATTTGCTGAAATCAATATCTCCCTTTGGTAGATTCTTGGTTTCTTCTCATACTGGACTATCCAAACGCACCTTTGAAAAGAATTGTTCTAAATAACAGAGAGCTTTTTAAAAAAGTTTGTAATAAAGCTTTTATTTTCATTTGTAGTAAGGCATTTTAGTCTGTAATAAAGTATTTTGTTACTGGAGTATAGGTAAATCATCCTACTGTAATTTCACATGCTGTTATTATTGTCATTGGCTAGAGAAAAGGGAAATATAACTGTCCTTTTCTCTTTATTCATTAACTTATCTCCCTTCTTCTGAGTTACCTGTAAATTAGACCAATGTTGTGGAACCAATGCAGTCTTTAAAAAGACATTTCTGTAAGCTGTGATGCTTATCTGAGAACAAGAGAATGGGAATTCCAGGGAGAGTCTATATAACAAGTGGAAAGAAAGGGTTCTCTCTCTGGGGACTCTATCTTTTCTGTTCTGCTTGAACAGACCAGAAGGCAGATGGGTGCAGCCAGCAATAATAAACAATCTCACTGGAGAGCAGCAGATATACTTTCCAAGTGTCTACCACAGATTTGAACTGCAGATACGAGAATACTTTTGTCTAAATTCTTCGCTTGTGGTAAATTTACTGTCTACCATCTAATGTTAAACTCTTGCAGTGCTTATGATTTAAACAAAATTACAACTCCAAAGCTATAAGCAGAATCATCAGGGAGAATGTGCAGGCACACTTCTGCAAACATCATCACCACCAGACTTACTGATTTAATGGAAGATATAAAAAAAGTAATGAACATGGCTGATCACATGTTTTATTTAAGAGAGTCTGCCTCATCTGAAAATGGATAAATCTACTATCACTTTATGAATTATTTTTAGAATAATCTAAAGGAAAATTTGGAAATTTTGGGGGGGGGAAGGGGACAACTCATCCAGCAGTGCTTAGGGGATCATATATAGTGCTGGGATCAACCAGAGTTGGCCACATGCAAGGCTAATGTCTTAACCTCTATAAAATCTCTCCAGTCTTAAACACAATTTTGAATGCCTCTGAAACTGAGGTACACCTAGAGCCAGTTATACCCCCTCAAGATGAGACAGATTATGTACTATAACTGTGCAGTTAGAGAATTCTCAGGATTTAGAACCAGAAGAGCTAGGCTTGGGTCTTGGTCACCCAGTAGTTGTGTGACCTGGAATAAAATGAATCTCTGTAAGCCTGTTTTTTTGACAGCAGGATAAAATTTTCCTTACCTCACATGAGATCAGCATAGAAGAAACTACTCTTTGAACTATAAAGTTACAAGTGTTAATTCTATTTATTTATGGGTTTACTGATCTATGAGAGAGTGAAACTATAGACTTGTAGTCCCTGTCTAAAATTAAGATATAGCAATATTTATTAAATATTTAGCACTATGATACTGAGTCATTTTTAACTTCCTTAAGTACTTTTACATATTAACATAATAATAAATGCTCCTTGAGAGATGGACAAACACATTAACTCCTTGCTCTTTTAATCCTAGTCTCTTTTACAGTTATATAAACACATCATTTTTCTCTCACAATCCTCCTGCTTTATTCGTGGTTATTAAAAATTTTAGATAAATATCTATTTTTTATAAATAAAATAGAGGCAGGCCATAAAAGGAGAAAGGTGTAAAGGATCGTGCATTTGAATCCTTTGGGGGCTGATGGGGAAATAAGTTGGCATAGGGAAGGTAACCATACTGAATAAGAAATGTGCAAGTTCATGGCAGATTTTGATTGTCCATTCCAGTATGTTGCATTCAAGCATTTGCTTAGAAGGCAAATCACCAGAAAAGCCTCATTAACCACCTTTAACACTAAAAGTACCTCCTCATTTCTATCCCTTCACACTATTTTTTTTTTTTTTTTGTCTTGAGGCCTCACCTCGTGGTGCTCAGGGGTTATTCCTGGCTCTGCACTCAGGAGTCGCTCCTGGCTTGCTTAGGGAAGCAAATAGGATACTGGGGATTGAACCCAGGTCAGCCACATGCAAGGTAAATGCCCTACCCAGTGTGCTATCTCTCTGGCCCAAAGCTACTTAATTTTTTTAGTAGAGGTTAACTCAGTGGTGATGGGCGCAGGAAGTCATAAGGTATTTAGGTCCTCAAATATGCTGAAAAAGCGTGCTGCTACCACTTGGAACTATCTCCTTGCCCGTGTACTTTATTTTTACGGTCCTTGTCATTGCAAACTATTATTTTAATTTTATTTCATTTGTAAGAACTTTATTCACAGATGCTTTTCCAGTGGCTAGGATAGGTGCTAGTATATAATAGGTCACTAAGATTGAGTAAATCAATGAAACACTAGATCTAAAGTATTCTGTCCTCACATTATGAAACATGGTCAAAGCTCAACTTTTCTTAGTGGCAGTGTTCTGAAAAAGAGCATACATTTCTTTTCAAGACATTTCAACACCACACATTATTATGTATCCTGTTTTATCAGGAAATATATTCACAAAGAAATATAAAATAGGGATACATAGAGTTGGAAAGTCAAAGAAAAGTTAGAAAGATAGAAAGGACATCATCAGTTTTTGTTTTTAGTAAAAAATTAACCAATGTCCATTGAAATTTTGAGTAACAAACTTGGAAGTATTTTGTTTTGTTTTGGGGCCATCTCTGATCAGCAGTGATCAGAGATAACTCAGTGCTAGGAATGCCAGAGATAGAACTCAGACTTCCTGTACACAAAGCCTGTGCTCCATCCTTCTAAGCTGTCTTTCTGGCCCTTCACAGTAAGTTTTAATATAAAAACTCCTTTAGATAGTAAGAAAAGTGACGGAGGAGAAAAAAATCACTCATAAATTTGTACTGCTAACATTTAATATGATCAGACAAACCTATATCTTTCTTTTTTATGTAAGTTAAATCAAACAGTGATCCCTTCTGGAAATTAAACTTCTTCCATATGTAACTTTGAGAGAAAAAATATTATTATAATGACAATTCACAACAACTTAGGTAGGTACCTGAAGGACCCTCAAGCTCTGAAATAGAGGGAAAATAGAATTTATACTAATTTAAAACAATTTTAAGAAAGAAAATATGAATGATTTTTTGGGAATTAGATATATTAGATATCACTAACAATGCATAGTCTCTTCTTTTATTAAGAAATTATTATTATTGGGGCCGTAGTGATAGCACAGCGGGTAGGGCGTTTGCCTTGCATGTGGCCGACCCGGGTTCAATCCCCGGCATCCCAAATGGTTCCCCAGGAGTAATTTCTGAGTGTAAAACCAGGAGTAACCCCTGAGCATTTCTGGGTGTGACCCAAAAAGCAAAAAAAAAAAATTATTATTGTTTTTGGATTTTGGCCCACACCCAGCAGTGCTTAGGGCTTACTTACTCCTGACTCCCTGCTCAGGGATCACTTCTGGTGTGCTGAGAGGAACCTCATGGGGTGCCATGGAGGGAACCAGCCTCATGCAAGGGAAGCACCCAATCTGCTGTAGGCTCCAGTCCCTCGTCTTTCATTTTAAAGGCTTAATTTCAGTTACCCTCTACAACATTAGAATTTTTCAAATCTTAAAAAATAAAAAGTAACTTACCTATAGGATATCCCAGTGCAAAGTCATTACTTTGTGTGGCAAAAATAGGAAACAGTCCAGCTTTGCTAAACCGACTCTCAGGATTGGCAACCAAGAGGGTTAATACACATACAATGAAAAATACAGCAGCTTTGGCAATTAAAATACTATACAGGAAAGACCAATCCACATTGGAAAAATTAAGGACAACCATGTTTTTGAACAATAAAGCTGGAAGAGCAAATCTGGAGACAAAATTGCCCAGTCCTTTGGCCTGTGTTGATGTTATGACATTGGCCCTTCCTGCTATGTAACCACAAAGAACAATGCCAAAGCATTCTAGCAAGGCTGGAAAGAGCCTTGTTATTGACATTGAAGGTGGGTCACCAGTGGAATTGAATCCATGTATTGGGGACAAAGTTGGGGTGATGTTGACCGCAACATTTAAGTTCTCTGTAGGTAAATCAGGAAGAGAATTCATTTTCCTTTCACTCTCTAACTCCAACCGGGTCTCTATAAAGAAAGAGAGAAAGTGTGACAATCAATAAAAAGTCTATTTGAAAGGATACACTGGCAAACCTAGACTTCTTCCGTGGCCAAACAAATAAACATACTTTCTTCAGCTATCACCAGAGAAAAATACAATAGAAACAAAGGGAAGGGGAGGAACATTGGCTAGCTTTCTTTTCAAAGGCCCATCAATTCAATATATATAAATATGTTGCTACATACTGTCTGAGACATGAGTGGCATAAGATCTACGACAATTACAGGTGCAGAATGGCCCCTCCCCAGTCCTCTACAGTGATTTACACTTGAACTTGACTTAGCAGTGATGCTTGTATCCAAACCCTCCAGAAACTTTTGTACTTGAGAACAGAAGAGGAGGAAGGGTTTAATATAGTATTGCTAACCAACTTGAAGCCAGTAACTTCCCTTCTCTTGGGTCTCACTTCTCCTGCTGTGAAAGGGCAAGAACATAAAATTATGTAGGAAAACTGCCATACCCAGTGTTGCTCAGTGTTTACCACTAACCTGCTGCTCAGGATTCACTCTTGATGATGCTGGGGGTACCATATGAGGTGTCACGATTCAACCAGGGGTTGGTCACATGCAAAGAAACTGCCTTACTCCTGTATTATCTCTCCAGACTCCATATTTTTTTTAACAGGGCCTTCCCTGCAGTGGTCAGGGGCCCTGGTCAACCTGGTTTTATAGGCTTGATGGTTCTGTGCTTGGATCTGCAATGCGGTGCTGCTCAGGCCTAGTAGTACAGAGGGCCACCAGCACTATACTCCAAATGCTGGGAAGGGGGCTTATGTGTGTCAGGGATCTAACACAGGACCTAGCAAACACAAGGCTATATTCCAGTTCTTAATTCTCGTCCCCTAGCTCCAGAAATATATTTATTTTTCTTTCTGTTTAATCAAGTATTTTAAGTTTTGCAGCATAGCGACAGGCCCAGGACTACAAAATATGTACTAAAATATCCTAAAGCGATTCATAATATGTTAAAGAATGCAGTGCATATTGTGAAATGTTTTTAAGATATTCAGAAAAACATTGTCACAATAGGCTCTTCTTTGTGGGACAAAGAACATGAGCTCTGGACATTGTACTTATCAGTTCTTACTGTACTTGTTACATAAATTAACCATTTATTATAGACCAACAATGTGTTAAATGGTAGAGCTTCTTCCAGGTTTTTCCAATTCCTTTGGTTCTGTGATATCAAAGTGGGGATTTGTAGGTTGGAGAGATAGTACAGGAATTAAGGCGCTTGCCTTGTATGTGGCCAGGTTGAATCCCCAGCACCACAAATAGTTCCCTCAAGGACCTCTAAGTGACCCCTTAATACAGAGCCAGAAGTAAGCTATAAGCATGACCAAAGCACCCAACCCTCTTCAAAGGAAAAAAAGAAGTGTGGAGAATGTGAGTTCAGGCACCGCCAGATCCTGTTTTCACCCAGAAATCACCATCCACATCCCCACAGCTGGACTCCTTATCTGGGTTTTGCCAAAGCAGCAGCAAGAATCCTTCATATGCTGGCAGACCTCACTTTTCTTTACCATTTCCCTGACAGAAGCACCAAAAGACTCAGAGTATTTGCCAATAATTCCGACCGTCTGGATGTAGATAGCCAAACTGCGACAAAATGAGCCTGAGATTTTTTTTTTCTTTTTGGGTCACACCCAGTGATGCTCAGGGGTTACTCCTGGCTCTGTACTCAGGAATTACTCCTGGCGGTGCTGGGGAGATCATAAGGGATGCCGGGGATTGAACCTGGGTTGGCCCTGTGCAAGGCAAACACCCTGCCTGCTGTACTATCGCTCCAGCCCTGAGCCTGAGTTCTGAGAGCTTAATAGGCTTTTTACTAGAAACTGAAAAGAATAGGGTTACAATTGCCAATTTATAAGTAATTATTCTGGGTTATCCAGCTAAAGTGGCTTATGTAAGGTAGGAAAAGAAAAAACTTTTCACTTCCTGTTAAGTTCTTGAACACTAACATCACATCAAAAAGATTTAGATGGCAGGTCAGAGACCAGCAACAACTGATATGTGGAGGTAGGGATGAAATAACTTTCTCTGTGCTACCCTGGTCTAACAGAACCAATTAAAAACCTTCCATTTAATCTGGATCAGCACAAGTATTTTTCTACCAGGATTAGATAGGAGTGATCAAAATACATGAAACCTATAATAAACACATACTTGGAGTTTATCAAATAAGCATCAAATTATATCCTGGGAAAGCTACTGGTTGGTATAGGAACTCATAGCTGAAGTAAGGAGCCAATTTAAAGAGATGTTAAGGGCTGAAAGATGGCTTAGAAGGGCTGGAACATTCATGCTTTGACGATGTGAGCCTGGGTTTGATTGCTGGCACCATATGGTGCCTTGAGCAATGCCAGGAATAATCCCTCAGCACCATCCAGTGTGGTACAAAACCCATCATAATAATAATGTCATTTTCAGTGCTTAAAAGATGTACACTTGAAAAGACATTGCTAAATAATGTGATAAACTCAGTCTTGTGTTACTTTTTAAAAGTTCCTTGTATTCATTTGCCAGGAGTACTCATATTGTTTAGTGCCCTTAACTTTGGCCACACTCACATATCAGTGTATTCCAGGAATTTTTTTTGAATCAACAGTTTCAACTAAACTAGCTAAATTGGTTCATGAAAAGAGTTGAGCCACTAGGCTAGAGAGATGACTCAATGTGTTAGAGCACTTTGCACTCAGGAGACCTGGGCTCAATTCCAAATACCACGTGGTCCCCAAGCACATTCAGGAGTGAGTCCTGAGCACAGACCTGAGAGTGACTTCTGAGCTTCTTGGGTGTAGTTCCCTACTCTCCACCCCCCAACCCCACCAAAAAGAGAAGAATTTGGGGCCTTATTGTTTATCAACTCTTGAGACAATTTATTGATTCTCTTTGAACTTTAGCTTCCTTAACAGTTAAATGAGAGTAAAACTCCTCTTAGACAGCTCTTATGAAGACTGGAGATTTTATACACATTTGTCATAAAGCAGGCTCTGAGAAATGGTAGCGATTGCTAGTAGGAGTTGAAGCTTTCATGCAGATAAGAATGATAACAAATCAAATATAATTCATCACCCTGCTATTTCTTCTTCAAGCACACAGCATTAAAGATTCTCCAGCTGAAATGAGGACTGGATAGGTCATAAAGATAACTATTTTGCTTGTTTGTTTTGGGGCCACATCTGTGCTCAGTGGAGGACCATAAGGGATTCTAGGAAATGAACCTGGGTGGGTTATGTGTAAGGCAAGCACCCCATAGGCTTTACTATTCCTCTGGTCCAAGAAAACCTTTTTTTCTCATCCTGAACAATGAAAAGGAGTTTTATATGCTTTTGGCAGTGCCAGAATTCAAACCCAGAGCACCACACACCTGAGGTACAGGCCCTTTTACTGAGACATATCTCCAGCAAAGAAGTGTTAAATTTCATCAGTTTGAATTTAAACAGATGTCAGCAAGAAAGAGGTCTAACTCTCTCTCAAGGAGATGGTTAAATAGTTGTGACAGTGTCCAGGATTAGACTTTCGACTAGTTGAAAACTGAGAGAAAAACTTATAAAGTACCCTATCCCTATGAAATTTCTTTTCATGGTTCTCAACATTAAAAAGCAATACCAGCTAATCGAGAGAACGCCAAAATAATCAAGAAAGGCATTAAAGTTTATCTCAATATACTTTTTCAACGGGAGGAAAATGTGCTTTCTAGAGCATTTTAATAAAATGAACCACAGCAAGAGAAATTTATGTTTAAGAATTTAGCCTTTTCATCTTGTTGAAAACAAGGCTTGTTACAGAACGAACGCTGCGTAACAGTGAAAATGACTTCTCTCAACTGCTTACCTGGGACGGGTGGGTGTGTAGGGAAACGCTATCCGCAAATCACTTCTGGCCGTTTCATCTCTGCTTTAGCTAAGATCAAGAAACCAAGGAGACGGTAAACAACTGCTATTAAGTAAAAATGGGAAGGAAGGGTCTGATTTACTTCATAAAGGAAGCAATAACTCAAGGTGTCTGTTTCCTAAATACCCAATACTCTTTATCCCGTGGGAAAAGCATGGTACGAATGGAGCGCTCTTCAACACCATCATAATCACCGCCCACTTCCACCTACTAGCAGGGGACCAAATGTCCTTCCAGAGACCTGCGGTAGGGAGTGCTAAGCACAGTCTGTCCTCCTTTCCCCCACTGCAACAAAAGACTTTGGCCCTTCAAGATAAAGATATGTGGAGTCTCTCTATAAACAAACAGGCCACCCCGACAGCAGCTGCCACCCCGAGGCCTCGGGAAAGCAGCAGCAGCCGCTTGGGGGGTGAGGTGGTGATATGTAACTGCATAAAAAGTTGGTCCCTCAGCTTCCCCAGAGAATGGGAGTGACCAAGTCAGGATAACTGGCATGCTCCAAAAAGATAAAGTGCAGCATTCTGGGTGTCTGGGCAGAAACTGCCAGGAGGTAGAGAGATGCAGGCTACCTCGAGATGCAAGAGAACGTCAGGGTGATAGCACGTGCAACGAGGCGTTCCTCAAACAGTGATGGATGGTGTCACCAAAGGGCAAGTTTCACCTTCCTGTAATCAAACCTTCCCGGGGATCCGAGCACGACCTCCGGGACGATGCAATGGGGCAGAGGCAGGCCGGGGCAGGGAGCGGGGGTTCATGGGCGCCACGGGCTCTGGGAGCTGAGGACTTGTCCAGACTCGAGGGGTACGGGGGCGGAGACAGCAAGGATCCCTTTAAGGCCGAGCCGGCACCGTGCAGGTTCGGGGGATGCATCATCTCACCTGCTACGTCTGCAGCCCCGGGGCCGCGAGGAGAAGGGTGTCGGTGCTTGCAGTGGGCCAAGCACAGAGACGATCACCGTCATCTCCCAACCCCCGGCTCTGGTAGCGGAGAGGAGCCAGCTGCCAGCGAAGCAGCTCAGTCACGTTCGGAGAAAGTGAGGCGCGGGTAAGTCCATGGCCTGGTCAGCTCCTCCCCGGGCCGGGCGCGAGGTCCCGCCCCGCCTTCAGGCCCCGCCCCCTGCGTGGAGCCCGGAGTTCTGCAGCCGGGCGCTCCGGCTTTCAAGCCCCGCCCACGGCCTTCAGCAGCCAAACAGCGCTTGACCGGGCCTCTACGACCCCGCCCCCTTCTTCAGGCCCCGCCCCCGTAGCGAGGCTCTAAGGCGCACGCCCTTTGGCCCCGCCCTCAGACTCCGCCCCGAACCACTGAAAGGCCGAGATCCAGTGCCAGGACCACGCCCCGCCGGCTGGAGTGTCCGCGGATCTCGCCTCTGGGGATGGGAGGGGTGAGCAGGGGGTGGGGGAGGGCGACTTCCGGCCTCGCGGCGCCCGCAAGATGGCGGCCACCGCGGGGGGCTTTCCGATGTGCTGTTTCTCATCTAAAATTCTGTCGTGTGGACATTTTCGTCTTTTCGCCGAGTCCCAGTACCTCTCCTTGCTAGCCTGGTGGATTTTTAGAGTTCTGTAGAGTTTATAAGCCAGGATTGACGAGTCTGACTTTAGAATCCCGCCTTCCTTTTCCCAAGGCATTTGACCTTGACCTTCCGACCACAGATTTGAGTGTAAAACTCGAGTGTTTCGTTTCCAGTAAGTTCAATCGCTGCTTGTTTCCGTGGTAGGTGAACTGTTACCATGTTCCCTCCCTTTAGTGTAATTCAGCTGCACTGGTGGAAACTTCTGAAGCTTTTTGAAATATGAAAATACCCTGAGTTGAAACCACTTTCCACTCATTTATTCATATTTCTCCCCTTTCCATCTTTTTATTGTTACTCTGAAGACGGCTCTGGAATGTCTCATATGCTTAGCTGTGGTGCTCACATATTTAGTCGGGATGCTCCTTGGACCTAGCTGTCTCAAAGGGCTGGAGCATTTGCTTTGTATATGGAAGCCCCAGGGTCCAGTTTCAGAGACATCCAGAGCCACTGTGGGTGTGGTTAAAAACAAAAATAACCATTGTGGGGGCTAGGGAGAGCTCAAAGCTCAGAACACCTGTCTCACAAG
This sequence comes from Sorex fumeus, assembly GCF_029834395.1. NCBI lineage: Eukaryota > Metazoa > Chordata > Mammalia > Eulipotyphla > Soricidae > Sorex > Sorex fumeus. The sequence continues at coordinate 27,354,779 of NW_026606066.1, forward strand.
AGTGACTGTTAGTTAGATCTGTGGTCTCACCACATGCACCAAGCATGAATCTTGCACCTGTGGACCTAATGCGACAGTCCGGACTCTGCTTCCCACACCACAGTTTACCACTCCACCATAGTCAGGTGTGTGTGAGCACCACCAATGAAGTAGTGTAGCCCTTGGTGGTATGGTGACCAAGGCTGCAGGTACTTCAACCTGTATATAAGCTCTCTGTGACAAGCAGCTCAACTAAGTAAGCAAGCACCACAGCAAGGTGTCATTGCAAAAACCACAATGAAGGGAAGGGAGGTGGAGGGAGAGATCTTAAAAGTCACTACTCTGCGTTCATCCAGCCAGGAATACAAAGTCCATATTCTGAAATAGAATTTACAAGTACGGATAGTGTGATTATAAACATATGCAAAGCCAAGACTGTTTTTGTCCACTTTTGTATCCTTATCTTTTAGAACTCTGCTTTCCTTGACATATGTTACATTTTCCTTAAAAGGCTTTTGAAAGATGAGTAAAACATAATTGTCTGCTGACTATCTGTAAGTTAAAGTGTACTTTTATTCAATGGCAACCATTTGACACAAGCATCATGGTAATAACTTTTATACAAGAGCTCATTTCTTTGGTTTGTTTGTTTGGGTTACGACGGACAGTGCTTGGGGGACCACAGGGTATAAAGGACCAACCTCTGGCTTCCTGCAAACAAAGCCTGTGCTCCTGCCTGTCGAGCTCTCTCCAGCCCACAGTTGGTCCAGATTTATAGCCTCTTAAAAATATTCTCCCCAATTTTTTGCTTTTTATTTTTAATAGTTAATTTCACTTCTGGTCTTTCCAAATAAAACTCTGAAAGTCATCTTTTTATATACAGGTATATGTGAATGTGTATTTGTAAAATTGCTTAGTAGCTTTTTGGCCCTCTCCCAGTTTGCTTTTAAAATACTCTTAGGGGTCTGGAGAGATAGTACAGGGGTTAAAGGCACATGCCTTGGATGCAGGTGATCCTGATTCTGTCGCTGGCACTACAGGGTCCCATGAACAGTGGGATGGGCTCCTGGAGTCTCCTGAGCACTTGGGAGACTGTCTGCCCCCAAATACTTGTATGTGTCAGGGAGATAAGCTCAAAGGACTGAAGCACGTGCGTTGTCTGATAAGCACAGTCACAATTTTCTCCTAAGCACTGCCAGGATGGCTCACAAAACTACCACCACTAACAATGAAATTCTTTAAAAAGGCAAAGAAAAAAAAAAACACCTGTTTTTGTGGACTTCATTTAAGATTCAAATTATTTTTGGGTTTTTTCTTTTTTGTTTGTTTTTTAGACCAAGATTTTAGTCTGTGTCAGCACTTAAGCAAAAAAAAACAAAAACAAAACAAAAAAAAAAAACAGTGGCACCCACTTTAGGCTATGAAACTGAAAGCTGAATCAGTGACTTAAGAGAACTCTTAAGTTGAGTGGAAGATTAGGTGAAGAATCCTGACAAAGGGAGCACAAAGGGACCATCCATCCAACTTGTTTCAGAATTTAGCCTCTTGAGATTTAGGGGTTTGTCTTGACCTCTTTATTTTAAGGATCACAAATATGAAAAAAAAATACTCTTGGTTTTGCTGTTAATTTATTCATTTTAAAATGTTTCACATACAAGTTTATTTTATAGATGCTCTTTAAAGAAAGAATATTATAAATGAGCGGCATATTTGTGACTTGAAGAATCTTTAGGGTAGTAAAACTAAGACAAACCAACTGTAGAGCAAAAAGAGGAAGTGGTGAATTCCTCAGATTTATCTTTGACATTGGCGTAAGAGCTTTGGTGGGTTTTAGTTGAAACATGGGTGGAACTTATGAGTAAATAGCAAGCTCAAAAGGGCCGATCATGGGTCTGGAAGACAGCCCAAGGTACCAGAGCACATGCTTTGCATGCTGGAGCCCCACGTTCTATCCCAGGCACCACATGGTTCCCCAAGCACTGCCAGGAGGAATCTTAAACATTACTGGGTGTGGTTGACATAGGAAACAAAACAAAGGGAAGTAAGGATTACATCCTCAGCGCAACAATTAAAGCACAGACTTCAGAATATTCTCCCAGCACATCTATATTTCAGAAGCTCCGGTCTTCCATTCTCCGTAGGGGGACAGGGGGCTTATCTGTACCAACTGCCACATTAAGGCATTCTTAGTGCTTGGAACAAAATTGGGCTAATATTGAGATCTTGATAAATATTTCTTAACCTACCAACTCTTGGGAATTCCAACTAAGCAAGGTTTAGATCACTTGATCACTTTATCACTTGACATCCTGTTACTCATCGATTTGCTTAAGCGGGCACCAGTACCGTCTCCATTAATCCCTGTCACGTGCTAGTGTAGTCTGCTCGTTCTAGGAACATGAAGAGCCTCAAACCGATTGTTCAGGGTCTTGACAAAGAAGTCTGACCATCTCGTAGGTGGGCAGCCACGTGATCTTTTGACGTCCCGTGGAATTCAGTCGGTAATGGCTCTAGTCCAGCAGTCATCTCCAAATCTCATTATGTGTCCAGCATATCTGATTTTTGATGCCTTGGCAAATGAGACAGCATCCCTGATTCTTGACCGTCGATGGAGGTCAGAACTCTGGATTCTTTCTCTCTTTTGAGTGAAGCGTGATGCTCTAAGCATAGCTCTTTCGATTCCTCTTTGGGAGACCCGAATAGCATTCTCATCCTGTTTTTGTAGGGCCCAGGTCTCTGAGGCATATGTTAATTCAGGAAGAACAGTGGAATCGAAAAGATGTGCCCGGAGCCAGAGGTTCTTCGTCCTCTTAGCTATTTCTTCGATGCTCTTGAAGGCATTTCAAGCCGCTCTCTTCCTCCTGCGCAACTCAGGTGCCAGGTCATTCGTCATGTTGAGTTCTTGACCTAGGTACATATAACTGTTGCATTCGGAGATGTTCGTTCTGTTGAGAGCAAATGGAACGTCAGGAACGAGACCATTTCTCATGAACACTGCCTTGGTGAGATTCAGCTGCAGTCCAACCTTTCCACACTTACGGTTGAAGTCGGCCAGCATTTGTGCCTCTTGGCTAATGTTTGGTGTTATTAGAACTATGTCATCAGCGAAGCGGAGGTGGTGTAGTTGCCAACCGTCTATCTTCACTCCCATTCCTTCCCATTCCAGTTATCGCATGACATTCTCGAGGGTGGGACTGAAGAGTTTCGGTGAAATGGTATCACCCTGCCGAACCCCTCTCTTGACGTCAATAATCACCTTTCTGTAGAATGGTGAGATCCTGGTAGTGAATCCATAATATGGCTCACAGAGGATTCTGATGTATTGAGTTTGAACGCCTTGTTTGGCTAGGGCTTCGATGACCGCTTTCGTCTCAATAGAATCAAAGGCCTTCTTTAAACGTTAGACAGAGCGGCATCTTGAACTCCCAAGAAAGCTCAATGAACTTGGTTATTATGTGGATAAGGTCGATTGTGCTAAATCCTTTTTGGAACCCGGCTTGCTCGCATGGTTGTCTTTTATCTAGTGTTCTGCCAATCCTATTCAGGATGACTCGAGTGAACAGCTTGTAGATGATAGACAACAGGCAGGTCGGGCGATAGTTGCCAATGTCGTGGATGTCTCCCTTCTTGTACAGTAGTACAGTCCTGCTGGTTTTCCACTAGGATGGAATCTTGCATTCAGACAGGTAGCTTGTGAAGAGCCAAACCAGTGTATTGATGAGTACTGACGGCAAGTTCTTCAGGTGTTGGAGTCTGACCTTGTGTGGGCCGGGTGCTGTTCGCTTCTTTACCAATGAAATAGCATGTCGGATTTCGTAAGGGAGAACATTGGGAATGACATATTTATCCTGCAGAATTTGGTATGTGGGCAGGTGGACGTGGCTATCGAAGAGATCTGAGTAGAAATCATGGATAATCTTCTCCATTGCCCTTCTGGAAGGTGTGATAGATCCATCAAGATATCGGAGGGCAGTCATCTTGGTTTTGTAGTTGACAAAGGCGGGCGTTGCTAATGCTTTTCCGGGTTTATGCTGCATCTGTCAGCACTGCTGCTCTTCTCTCTAAGCAAGGTTTAGAAACTTTAGAAAATCACTTTTATTGGAGACATATGCTCTTTCTTTGTCTGGGCTTCTTTTAACTATCAACAAGAGAAACTGATTGAAATAGCAGAACTCAAGTCTCTAGATGGAACAGAGGTATCAGGTTGTTTGAGTCACTGGTAGTAGCTATAACATGGTCATAGTCCTCCCGTTGTTCATCGATTTGCTCGAGCGGGCCCAGTAACGTCTCCATTGGAGACTTTGTTGTTACTGTGTTTGGCATATTGAATACATCACGGGTAGCTTGCCAGGCTCTGCCGTGCGGGCGAGATACACTCCGTAGCTTGCCGGGCTCTCCAAGAGGGGCGGAGGAATCGAACTCGGGTCGGCCATATTGGCTGCATGCAAGGCAAACGCCCTACCGCTGTGCTATCGCTCCAGCCCACATAAATCCATGGAGGATCCTTTCTGGATCTGCCATAGAATAAATTTGACAAGTAATTTGCTTAAGTCCAAAAGTATTTAAATTAAAAAATTAAAAGATATTTAAATGTACCAAAGTATATTTATTTTTGTTTATAAATTTAAAAAATTTAATGATGAACCGTGGTTTACATTACTATAAAATTTTTGTTAGTGTATCATCATATTTCTATCTGTGTATGAGTCTCATGATATCTACCACCAATGCTTGAGTGACATTATGCTACAAAAATTTGTGTGTTAACCTTTCCTCTGGCAACCACTGTTTGTTTTACAAAGTCTGAGAATCATTCCCCCACTTGGATTATTGAAGAATTCCAGCTCAGTGGGAAATTAGATGCAAATTAATTTTTTAAAAATCTCCATTCTCCATCTAAGACCCTTTCCTATACTTTAACAATATTTTGAATCTGTTAGTCATGTTTTTTTCCTCTCAATTTGGTTATTAGAACTCCAATTCATATAAAAATGTTATTTCAAACTTGACATTCCATTTTCTTTTCTTACCCAGGCACAAATTTGACCTGGTCGTGGGACCTGAAGGATAAGGAAAGGGTAGAATTCTTGTCTTCTTTGACTCTTCAGGATTCATCTCCTCTATAATGAGAAGATTAAATGATACCTATATTATTGGGGGGTACATGAGTGTTATTTGGAGGGCTCTTTGGGTTCTTTCGTTGCTCTGTTCCTTCATGCAAGGGTAAGAGAATATTCTGGATAATCACCCTCTTAGTCACTGAAGCACCACTTATCTCAGGATGCCTTTTTCTGGCCAGCAGCCCTCTTGGGTCTTCCTCTGGTCAAATGACTCCCTCTGTCTAAATGACTTCCTTTGCCTTCCTCAGTGGTCCCATAGCGCATGAAAATTTATCATCTTCCTCTACCAAATCCATCTAGCTTTTCTGCTGTCTCTCTTCAATCCCTTTTTTCTCAAAAAGGCTTGAGTCAGATGAGTAAATCTAAACCTAAGCAGCTGCCCACCAAACACCAGAATAGATTTTCTCTTGCCCCTGATGGCAAGAAGATGAAGTTATCGCTTAACAGTACCCTAACATTTTTCACAAGATAATTTTCCAAGAGATGTTAATTTTCAGACTCTCATTCTATATGCATTTTATTTGAGGGAAGGTGTTTTGGCCTAAAATTTGTCTTTTTTAAGGGTCATGCCTAGTATTGCTGGGGATACAGGGTCACTCTGGGTGATACTCGGTGCTGGGAGGATGCTAGAAGTACACCTGGAAGTGCTGGAGGACATGAAGTGTCAGGGATCCAACTCCGGGCCTTGCACATACTAGGCCATGTGCTCTAACATGAGTTTTTTCCCTGATCCCTATGTATGGGATTATTTCTGGTACTCTTTCCAAATTTGAGTTATTTCTTGTTTTCTTTGGGTGGTGGTTTTCTGGTTTCCTCTCATTGTGGTGAGAAAAGATGCATGATATGATTTCAATCTTCATGTGCTTGTTGAAGATTCTTTGAGTTTCAACATAAGCTCTGTCCTTGAAAATAGTCTGTGGTACTTGAAAAATAACGTATATTTATTTCTTGAGAATGAAAATTTATTTCTTGGGGAATGTCTACTAAGTCCATCTGTTCCAATACTTCATTTCAGGCTATTATTTCCTTGTTAACTTCCTATATGGATTATCTATTCATTGATGCATTGATGTAAGAGATAGTCCATTCATTGTTGAGATACTCATTTTTGTGATACCCTACTGTAATTGTGTTCATAGAAATATATTTTTTAGGTTTGTTAGTGCTTTGTATATTTAGGAGCGCTATATTTATATTTAGGAGCTGTATATTTTTGTATATTTAGGATCTGTATACTTATATTGTGAATATAAATATTTATGACAGTTATATTTTCTGACAGATATATTGTTCCCTTGATCGATAATGTACATCTTTGTCTTTTTACCCTTTTAGCTTAAAACCTGTTTTATTTGAGTATGAATTAAAAAAAGTAGTTCCTAGACGCCATTGGGCTACACTAGCACGGAACAGGGACAAATGAAGACGTTACTTGCGCCTGTTCGAGCAAATCAATGATTAACGGGAAGTCAAGTGATGAAGTGATGTTCTGATTATTTCTGAATTATATTTATTTACTGCATATGAAAATTTGAAATATATGATAAAGTTTTCTTCCTCCACAAAAAAAGTAGTTCCTGTCTTTTTCTTTGTGTCATTTGTTTGATGTACATCATTTTAACCTTTCACTATGATTATGTTTTTATTCGATATATGCAAAATTATTTGCATCTCATTTTATCCAAACTTTCATGCAAGCTTTCCCTAAACCAATGAAAAAAATTGGAACAGGAAAGAAAACTTAAGATTTCTGAATAAGAGCATTATCTGAATACCTGTTCAGAGAGAGACCTGGCACTGTGTTTGCAGATGACTATACTTGGAGAATAAAAAAGGGGGAATAAAAGCAAGTTTTAAGGGCAGTGTTACTTGCAATCTAGGCTTCTTATATTGCAGGGGAGAAAAAAATCTGAAGCCCCAATATATTTTTTTTTCTGGCAAAAGATTTATTCCAGAGGAACACAGTCTCTGCAGGCTGGAGATTGCTTTTAGTAAAAGATGTGCAAAAATAGCCAAAGTCTAGAAACAGCCTAAGTGCTCTAGGACAGTTGACTGGATAAAGAAACTGTTATAGATACATAATGGAAAGAATACTTTTCTGCTATAAGAAAAGAAGGAATCATGCAATTTGCTGCTACATGGATGGATCTGGAGAGTATCATGCTCTGTGAAGTCAGTCAGAGGAGAAGGACAGATACAGAATGATCTTTATCTTTTGTCAGTTATAACAAAGCACAATAAGGGAATAACAAATGACCAGAAGTAACTGAAACTGAGAACTGGTCTGTAGAACTGAGTTTACCATGAGAGCAGGGGATGGGGGAAGTGAGCGTTGAGTGAGGGGACACAGAACATGGTGGAACGAAGTGGTGTTGGAAAGCTGTGTTGTTGTACACATGAAAGATTATCATTAACAATATTAACGATATTGTGCCTCAGAAAAAAAGATGTGCAGAAGGAAAACTTTGTGAAAGTGTTCTCCCTCGTTGTTCTGGGGAGCTCTAACCCCCTTAACTCTTTTCCACAGAGAAGGCAGAACTTACATTGGCATAACAGTCATACATTTGTTTACCAGGCCTTCCTTGGTAACCTTCCATAACTGACCTTTTCCCCAGCATTGTCCTTTGTCTTAGTTGAGGTTGTTTAAGATGTTGTCTTGAGCAATGCAGGGAGTTACTCAGTCTTATTAGGTCTTGCCCACTCATACAAGAGGGATGCAAGCTATTATTAAAATTCTTTCTGGATTTTTTCCCCCTCTTAACAGTTTGACAGATGCTTATATGATTATTTGCCAGTCTGGAAGAATCCAGAAAGGTATGAAGAGATTTTCTTTATGCCTTGGCAATAGGCTGTAACTAATAGCACGCTTAACTATATCCTTAAGTCTGACTTATCATCAATTCCAATGACCTAACTCTCCCACATGGTTTTATTGTACTCAAATATTTATTAAAAGATAAGATGTTTTTAGTGTTAATATTTTGTAAAGTTCCTAGAAGTTTCTTAGAAACCTCAGTTCATATCTTGCCTTTGTAAGTGGTCAAGGACTTTTTTTTTTTGAAACATAATGAACTTTAAAAAAAGTGCTATTAAAAGTTCAAGGTCAACATTTGCCTTGTGAATATAATTGCTTATCTGTTAATAAATTTTTTGGTTTTGAGCCACACCCAGCCGTGCTCAGGCTTAGTCCTGGCTCTGTAATGAGGGATAATACCTGGCTGGCTTGGGGAACTATATGGGGTACTGGGGATTGAGCCTGTGTCAGCTATGTTCAAAGCAAGTGCTCCACTCACAGTACTATCACTCTGGCCCTAATTGCTTATTTTAGAGGCAAAACAAGATTATCCCTGTGAGCAATTAAAATAGTTCTTAGACTCTTTCAAGCCATTAACAGTGATCCCAGTGAAATTCAGAAGCACTTCCCAGACTCTCTCCTCACATAATTTTGATCTCACTTATTCAACTATGTGTGTCAAAAATTAGTTATTCCACTACCCTTTGGAATAGTCCCCAAGCCCCTAAACCCTGCTTGGGAGCCTTCCCCACCCCCAATCCCCAAATTAGAGTATGGGAGGAAATGACCATTTTTCCTGTTTGTCTAAAAATCCTTCTGCAAACTTGGAAAAGTCATAAGCAGGAAAGGAACTTGACCTCTAATAAAAGGAGTCTAGCCTGTGTAAAGTAGTTGAAGAGGAAAAACCTTCAAAGCAGGGCAGCCAAAAATTATAGAAAATTAGTGAAAGCAAATGCAAAATAGTCTGGAGAATATGTGAGTTCACGAAGTGTGTGGGTGCTGTGCAATACGTGTGATTGGTGCCTGAGAGCCGCCTCCCGTCCTCCAGGGCTCTCCAGCACAGTGACAAAGAGACTGATGGTGAAAATGGTCTGTTTAATGCGGAACTGCTAGTATACTTATAGAACATCTGAAGGGGTCAAGGACTGCATGTCTGTGTGATTGATCGTTTACAGAGGTAAAACATTCCAGCAGAGGCAATTCTCTGGGGGAGATTAGTTCAAGGAAATGCTGTTTCCCAGGGACACGTATATTGCTTTTCTCTTTCCTCTAGTCATATATATCAAACAATCAAGTCAAACAATTAATCAAACAATTAAGTCTACTTCTTACCAATACTTGCAGTCGTTTGGTTAAACACAGTAAGAGAAAAAGATCCCTAAACTTAATTCTCTGGACTTTGAGAGCAAGCAAGGCTTTTACTGTAAATCCCAGACTAAGTCCTCACAGTCAGTTCAGCTTGTCCTTCCCCATGGGGGTCCTGTCTCTTAAGTCATAACAGCTTGCATCAAGACCATGCTTTTATGCTTTCTAGACTGTCCCATTTCAATGCCAGGGTAACTTCGCCACTCGTCCTTGGTCCATCCCAGTCCCAGTGGAACCTCTCTTTTGGAATGTTAGGAACTACAGCAACTGAAGCCTGAGTCAAGTAATTATGACAGATGCTCAGGAATAGATATATTTCAGAGTGAATCAACTCCCAAATATTAGGAGCACAGCCTTAATGGTTTTTCTGTGTTGAAGCAAAGAACATTGCCCTATAGTAAAATATAAAAAGACTTTAAGAGAAATAGAAAAGCAGGTAATTCACTACAAATACAAAATCCAGAATTAGCAGAAAGTTTTGGTTTATAAGTAACCAAGAATTGACTTGGGGACCTGTGATAATGAGAGGTAAAGCACAAAGGAAAGGTCAAAGATAAACTCAGGGAATTGGGGATGCTTGTAAGAGCACTGTAAGCTTCTCTGGGAGGGGGAAAAGGGGCAATTCACTGATGAAGCCTAAAACACCAAGGGTTTATTAACCCAACAGAATAAAAATTTATCTCCTTGGCTCTGAGAAAAGCCAATGAGAAGGGCTTTGTACTAGTCCTGCTGAGATCAGTGACCAATGAGAAAATGTTGGTAAGGAGACAGATGGTTCAAGGATTGTGCTAGAAGAATAATAATCCACCCAAAGAGAAAGCAAGGATGGTTAGAGTCTAAGCTCTTCCCTCTACTGGACAGGAGCATTTGTATTATTGTTTGCTCTTTTAGGCTTTAGTCATGGTATGCTTTCAAGCACTCTATCCTTCTTTCTCAGCATTTCTCATCAAATGAGGTATTTCTCATTTCCTCATTGCATTATTATTACATTCTATAAATTTAGCACTAACAGGGTATATTGCAAGCTATAAATTTAGTTTGCTCCGCATATTTGTTCAACATGATTTACGTGTTTATAGATCAACGACCTAGGGGAGCCTAGTGAGATGAATTGCATCAGAGCAGGATTGGTTATAAGAATGGGACAAAAGAAAGTGGTGAAAGGCAGAGTGTTTGGTTATAGTCCCGAGTCCAAAGGTCTGTGAGAATAGTATTCAGTCAGGGCTTCCCACCAGAATCATATGGAGAATATGATTTTTTTAATAAAGTACAGGTGCCAGGTCCCCAGTTTGACTTACTGAATCAGTGTCACTGGGATCTGGGTCCAAGAACTGTATCTCCCAGCTACTGTCCTGATTCTGCAAGGGCTTCTAATGCAAATTTCTAGTAAAAAATTTACAAATTTAGGGTATAACGTAGAAGGTTTGCTTTTGTCCTGAGGTCAGGCAAGACTATTTTTCATAAAGGGCAGAATAATTAGTATCTCAGTGCTCTGTGGAGAGAAATTAATCTCATTATAGGAGAAAGGACACATAGATGGGCAAGACCAGGTGGAGACAGAGATGGATTTGGATATTCCATGTACAAAGTATGCATCCTGGCCTTGGACCTATTTCTCTGGTTCCAGAAATCCATTTGAATGGCTTTCTTCCCATCAGGACATTGCTCCTCATGTGAAGCTCATTTTTTTTTTTTGGTTTGTCTTTTTGAAGAAGAGTAAAACCAAAAAAAAATTCTGATGACTGTCTTCATTAAAAAAATATATACACTGTGCCTTCAGGAGAGTGCCATTATCAGACCCCAGTCAGAAAGTTTATGTGATGAATGAAACCAGGTGAAGCAATTTTCTGACACAGTCAATAACTAAGTCAGCGCATTTACTATGTTTGGCTTATGCAGCAAAATCCCACTGGAGTCATTTTATCATCTCTTAAAGCTCCAGTTTTGGAGAAACAATCATAATTCCTCTTATCTCTCTTCAGAGATGTTATTTTCTAAAATATAGCTTTTTACTAATCTTTTACTTTGTAGTTTGTGCATTTGGTGTCTTATTTAAGAAATCCTCCCCAGCATCAAGGTCATAATGAAACTTACCTACATTTTCTTCTAAAACTTCAATGTCTTTTAAAATTGTTATTCTAGGGGCTGGAGCAATAGCACAGAGGGTAGGGCGTTTGCCTTGCAAGCGGCCAACACGGGTTCGATTCTCAGCATCCCATATGGTCCCCTGAGCACTGCCAGGAGTAATTACTGAGTACAGAGACAGGAGTAACCCTTGTGCATTGCCAGGTGTGACCCAAAAAGCAAATAAATAAATGAATAAATAATTGTTATTCTTGGTGCCATTTCTCCAATACTCATGTATTATTAGAGTCCCACTCTAGATATAAAATATAAAAAAGTTCTTGCCCAACACAGAGAAGAATAGTTCAGTAGTTGCTCTTATAGGGCTGGATTAAAAAAAAAGAACCTATGCAGAATCAAATATGTACATTGAGGTAAAAATCTGCAGGATATTTTAGAAGAAGATAGTGGAGTAGTATCAGCTAATGGAAAGATAAATCATCCTGAAGTCACTATATATTTCCCTTAGAGGTACTTAAGAGTAGAGACCTTGAAATGTGGGAGAAGAGGGAGAAACTGTGGGGAGATATGCAGTCCAGAGCTGGCAGGTTTGCTGGGTTTTCATTTGTTTGTCGAATGTCTAGCAGAGATAACCTGTGTGACTGTGTCTAGCAGGGTCTTTCAGATGCCCTTGATCCAAAATAATTTTCCAGTTCAAATCCAAGTCAAAGAGAAAGTCACTCCCTACAAAGAAGGAAATATTTGAACAGAATTCCTAGAAGGCATCCCATATCTTTTTTTTTTCCATTTTTGGGTCACACCCGGCAATGCACAGGGGTTACTCCTGGTTTTGTACTCAGGAATTACTCCTGGAGGTGCTCAGTGGACCATATAGGATGCTGGAAATTGAACCCAGGTCGACTGCGTGCAAGGCAAACACCCTACAGGCTGTACTATCGCACCAGCTCCCCAGCATCCCATATCTTAACATATGGTCAGACCTTCTGATCTACACACTCTTTCAGGCCTTGGGCTCAACTTTGAAACTTGCTACTAGATTTGGTCTCCGGTTCTTATGCTGCTTTACAAATATCTATTTTCTATCTTTTGCCTGTCCCTGGGACTGTTACATGCCTCGCTGAGTTCCCTGTGATGGGACTGGCTCCTTTGTACACCCGGTACCAGTTAATCAGAATTGCACCCCTCACCCAGCTTCCATGTATGGTTATTCTTCCTCCCTTCCCTTCCCTTTGTTGAAGTTGTGGTTGTGATGAGTAGGGGTTGCTCACAAGCTTGTGTGTGATGCTTAACAGTGACCACATGATCAAATTGTCGTGCTTGCATGCATGCCTTTCAGTTGTGGAGCCAGTTGGGATCCACGACCTCTAATAGCCATGCACTGTAGCATGGCTGGAAACTACCGGTGGTGATGGGAATATAAACAACAGAGCTGCCAGGAACTCTCCAGGCACCCATGAGTGGCTCTGGGGATGAACTTACAGCCACCCTGCTTTAACCACTGCACCATCCCTTGTATCTCTTCCCCATTTGTTAGTCTAAGTATCATCTCAGGCTGATGAGCATAATCTTCTGACTATAACTTTCCCACCTGAAAGTGACTATGTCTTGCCTATCAGTATAAATGGGACTGTTATTAGCAGAGTCAGTCTTTTGTGATACTTTCCATGTACCTTAGTTGCCTGTCTGATAATGGCCCTTCAAAGGAGGCAGTTTTCATGTTTTCAAAGAAACTGCTCCAAGACCACTCTTGTGTTCCACTCCCTTGGGCTGCAGAGTGCCACCCTCTGGGCTTGCCTAACTTCCTCTCATCAGGTAAATCCAACTGTGGGTGGGCTGGGGTGGGATGGGAAGGGGTGACTGCCCCTCACCAATAGAGCGTTCCCTACCACCTACCTAGCACAATCTAACTGCTGCCTTATATTCTTGCCTAGAACAGGAAGAACCTATGCAAGTTTCTGGGAACTGCCTGGCTGGCTTGGCAAAGTCCTTTTCTCCCTTGTTACCTCTTTTGTGTATTTCTCTCCAACCCTGCCATTTCAGTGAAAAGGCCCAGCCTATCATTGCTTCCTTCTGGCAACTTCCAAATTCTCTCTGCCCAGGAGTCTGAGGCCCTGCCATCATGGATTTCCCCAGATTCCCATCTCTTCAAAGTCATTGCCTGTGGCTCTCACCTATGGCCCCCATATACTTTCACTGCTGAGCATTCTACACAGAAGCAGAGTCTGTGCACTTTCAGTTCTCAGGCCTCCCAGGTCTCCCCAAAGTCCCCGCAGCAGCCTACAGCCCCAATAGACTTAGTATAAAAAAGGATAATCCAGGAAGGCCTATGTATGTATGCTTTGCATACAGCTGCAGTGTCTGAGATCCTGATTTGAATCCCAGCACCACATATGGTCCCCTGAGCACAGAGGCAGGAATAGCTTCTGAGCACTGCTGGGTGTGACCCTATAACCTCCTCCCCCACCCCCTAGTAATAATCCAGAGGTTCTTTTTGACTTTCTTCACAGTCCAGGTGAGCTACAACCACTGTTCTCTCTGCTAGACCCTGAGCTAGTTTCTCTGCAAGGCCCACAGGGTATCCCAGAATCCTACTCACTCAGAGTCTACACGTCTGGCCTAGGCATAGCGCCATCCCTGGCTAGGGGGACCCCTGATATCTCTGTCCTCCTCCCATAGGTCAGAGCTGGCAGGTGCCTAAACCAGATGCAGCTGAGCAGGAGGGGACTTGCACCTACAACAGAGAGGCCTTCAAGGGCACTGCAGAGGCTCTTTGACCAGATGCCAATCCAGGCCTGGTGCTTTCAGTGGATGTCAGCCTCCCTGCACTCTTGGTGAGTTTGTTTGTTTGTTGTGCCACCAGGGACAACTCCACCATTACGCATCTTGTGTTCCTTTCTCATTGTTGCTAATCACCACAAACCCAGGAGCCACGCAGACTTCTCACAGCATGGAGTTCAAAATCCTTCCCCCTGGGTCAATGTCAAGATATGAAAAAGTCCAGCTTCTGAAGGCCCCAGACTGCCATGGTTCCTGGCCTGTCTCTGGGTGACTTCGAGAAGCAGGTTTCCCTCTGGTCTCTTCCTCCATATTTGAAACCTGTAGTGTGGCCTCCTCCTCTAATCTCCCTGCTGTTCTGATGTCTCCTTTTGATCACAGATTGAAAAGATTCTTCATTGAATTTTTTTGTGTGTATTATATATTAATTTTATTTATTATTTCTTATTTTGTAAATAAAGGCCACCTCCAGTGGAGTTTGGGTGAGCCTGCGCCATTCCCGGTTATGCTTGGGCAGGCCATGGGGTCGAGGATTTCGGTGCTCTGTCCCCACAGCGTAGCTCAGGCCTGAGGATGCGAAACACAAGGCCACCCCTTCTGTGCTTGGGGCCAGGTAGTGCTGGCCATCAAACTCAGGGCCTTGCACATCTAGGCATATGCTCTACCACTTGAGTTACCTCCCTTGCCCCTACCTTTTTAATTTTTTAAAATTTCTTACTTTTGGGACCTACCCAGCAGTTCTCTGGGCTTTTTCCTGCCTCTGTCTTCAGGGGTCTCTCCTGGCAATGCTTGGGAGACCACATGTGGTGCCAGGGATTGAACTCAGGCCAGCTGCATGCAAGGCTAGTGCTTTCGCCTTTGTACTCTCTCTCCAGTCCCTAGTTTTTTTTTTTTTTTAATATGGAACGCTTCATGAATTTGTATGTCATCCTTGCACAGGGGCCATGCTAATCTTCTCCGTATCATTCCAATTTTAGTATATGTGCTGCCGAAGCGAGCACTCTAGTTTGTTTTTTATACCTCTCATCTTTTCTTCCCCAACGCCCTTCTCCTCAACTACCCCTTGTTGCCTAGTGTATATTTTACTTTATTGCCTGCCCTTTTATGGCTGTTGTCATGGACAGAGGTTTCATAGTGGGCAAGCTTGCATAATGAGTGGTGGGGCTTGCAGGGGGTGGGAGGCACCCTTGCTGGTACTGTTCATATAATCCTCTTGGGGAGTGCCACACCGCAGTGTTGTTGCTCCCCCACACCCGGTTATAGTGCTCCAGAGATGCAAGTTTGATGGTGATGCTGAGGGTCTCTGAGAGCAGTGCTGCCTGGATGCATTTGGGTGTGTGGGATGGAACCGGATGTCCAAGCTTTCTACCTCACCCTCACAAGGCTGGTGCTCTGCCTCTGAGCTGTCACAAGCCCCAGATTCACCACTCTTAAGGACTCATCAGATTAGATTGGGTCTACCTGCACAACCCAAAGTAATTCCCCCATGCCCTTTGGTTTGTGTTCTTTTCTCCCAGTGCCTTTCGTTGTGTAAGGGAACATGTTCACAGGTTCACAGGGTGAAGACCTGGGACTCTTGAGGACCACTTGGATATGCCATTAACCCACCATACACAGTTTAAAGGGAACAGCAACAAGCCATTTGAACTCTCTTCTGAAAGTATATCCCTGCCCTGAGTTATCTTCCCGACTAGATTCCAAACCCTATTTTTGATCCCTTGCATATAATTCAGGGCCCTACCTATGTTGGACTCAATGGGGTCTCATGTAGGAGAATAAGTATGGTCGGTATTGGGAGTGGGGCTGAATTCTGACCTGAGTGTTGGGAGCAGAGATGGGTCCTGGTTTTGGACAAGGGGATGTCAGCTGATAACAGAGTTCATGGCCCACCTAGTTCGAGTGGGCCTGCTCTCTGAGGGAGGAACTGATTTGTGCAAGTTAGAAAACTGAAAGTCACAAGAAAAGTTGAAGATTTGATGCTCAAAGTGCAGGAAGAGGGCTATTGTGCCCATAAAACTGACCTATGAGCAAAATTTAGATGCTGGTCAAAGCTATCAGTTATGTAGCCCAGAAAGTAAGCACAATGTCTGTATGTAGAGGGTAAGGCACTTGCCTTGCATGTAGCTGACCTGGGTTCAATTCCTAGCCTCATCAGTAGTGATCGTGAGCACAAGCAAGGTGTAAGCTCTGGACCCCAAAATCAAAAATCAAAGCCAAAAAGCTAAAAAGCTGTCTCTTAGGTACCAGAGAGATTTCAATGGACTGACAGCACCTGCTTTGCATGCAAGAGGCCAGGCTTCAATCCCTAGCTCTTTTTGTCCTAGCACTTCTGGGAGTGACCGCAGACACTGAGAGTAGACCTTGAGCTACTCTAGGGGTGGCCAAAACCAACGAAACTTAAACAGTATCATTGATGCTTTCCCCCCTCTGGTTTTTGCTATTTCCTTCTTTCTGCTAAGTTTTGGCTTAATTTCTTCTTCTTCTTTTAGTTCTTGAGATGTAAGATTAGGGTTTTATTTGGCAACTTTCTTCTTTTTCTTCTCATGTTGGCATTTACCAGTGTTCAAAACAAAAAGAAAAGAGAAGCTGGAAAGATCATATAGTTGGTAGGGCCTTGCAAATGCCACATGCACATGGTTTTGACTTCTGGTATCCCATATGGCACCCCGGAAACTGCCAGGAGGAATGCCTGAGCCCAGACTAGATGGGACACTGCTCAATGCAGGAGTCATTTAATGAACTCAACTAGACCTTTAAAATTTACTTGGGGGACTAGAGTGATAGTGCATTGGTAAAGAGCATTTTCCTTGCACACACCCAAACTGAGTTGATCCCAGAACCACATTTGGTCCCTTGAACACCACCAGTAGTGATTACTGAGTTCAGATCCACGAGTAAGTACTAAGCACTGCTGAATGTGGCCCCCAAACCATATAAATAAATAACATTTACTTGGATTTTTAAATTATAAACATATAAACTTCCCTTTTAGACTTGCTTTTGTTGTGTCCCATACGTTTTGGCATGTTATATTTCCATTTTTAGTTATTTGGTTTCCCTTTTGATTTCTTCTTTGATCTGTTGGTTCTTTAGGAGTGTGTTGTTCCATTATCTGTGTCTGTTCATTCTACTTGCCATATTGTCTGGTTCAATTGCTTGTTCTGTCTCTTTCATGTTTGGTGCTTTTCGATGTACTATGAAAAAATTTTCCCTTGATATCCAAGTGCAATATACTGGTTAAAAGAAACTGCTGTAAATAGGCCTTCTGTATTTTTGTGGTAAGGTGGAAGGGAGGGGAAGTGATTAAGTCTCAGTCTCTTAGTAAGCCTGTGCCACTGGACTGTGAAGTTTACATGTGCTTCCTTCTCAGCATTCCTCTTCCTCTTAGGTAGATAGGATGGTTAATTGAGAGCAAAATTGAGTATTTCCTTTCTCCCAGGCCAGTTAGATTTTCATAAAATCTCAGCATATTAGGTTCGGATTAAATAGTTTCTCCTGAGGTAAGGAGAGTTGGTAAGAACAGAATGCTTTGGTGTATTTCAAAGAGGTTCCTGTTCCCTGTCCCCAGCCTCCAGAAGCACACTTATGTGGGAGAGTTAAGAGGCATGTGATTTTTTCTATGATATTCACTGTCAGAACCTGGTGGAGTTCCAGGAAGCAAAACACATGCATCAGAAGACTGATTCCTCCTGCAGTTTCAAGCTCTCAGAATAGTTCCCACAGAGTCACCAGCAATTTGTCAGCTACAGATCTTGTTCCTGACCATGGAACTGTCTCCATGGACATCACTGCTCCATTAAATTGTGGTTCTCTGTATTTTTCTGCCAATCTCTCCAATTTGGGGCAAAAAGTTTTCCTGGTGTCTTTACTTCTCTTTTGAACCTAACAAGGGTTAATTTTTCTATTTGCTCAGCTTTTAATTTGTTCTGAGTATGAAATGGTGACTTGCCAGGTTCTTACCTGCTGGAACAGAAACCAGAATTTCTCATTAACCTCTCCATCAGTGAACTATGAAGACTCAGTGATTTGTATGGGGCATTGCTGGGCTTCTCTCTTCCACCAGTTCACATCCATTTACACTTTTCTTTTATTACCCTTTTTTTTTTTAAGTTCCCCTGGGCTCCAGTGATCACATGTTATGTTGACATGCCACCTAATCATAGCATGAAATTTGAATCACTACTGTAATGTTTTGATCAGTTCTATGCTGATTTTGAATAAGACTTTCCTAATCTGCCTTTCACCACTCTCTCTTTTTTTGGCCAAAGTCTGCCCATGCTTTCATTCTAAGATATAAACCAAAAGCTCTCATTTATTATATTTTCACAGATTTTCTTCCCCATTCATTCTACTAACAGGTTTTCACAGTGTTTTATGGATCATAGATGTAATTATTTTTGTGGTAATTATGTTTTTGATAGGGCTGGAGCGATAGCACAGTGTTAGGGCGTCTGCCTTGCATGCAGCCAACATGACCGACCCGAGTTCCATTCCTTCGCCCCTCTCGGAGAGCCTGGCAAGCTACCGAGAGTATCTTGCCCGCACAGTAGAGCCTGGCAAGCTCCCCGTGATGTATTTGATATGCCAAACACAGTAATAACAAAGTCTCCAATGGAGACGTTACTGGGCCCGCCGAGCAAATCGATGAAAAACGAGAAGACAGTGACAGTGATGTTTTTGATATGTGTTAGATCACATTTTGTATCTTGTCTGGACAGTGCCAGAAAAAGGGATTGAACCCATGTCCTCATCCAGGTAAGCCATTCACTCTACTACAGAGCCACATCCCCGGCCCTGCTTTACATCTTTTACTGCTAGAGTGATATTACTCCTGAACAACGAATTGGGTCTTCACTTAAATGTTTGGCTATGGGCTCAAATTCCTTACTCCTGAGATTAATTTATAAATTTCTCACTCCTGATATTCCTTGAAAAATAGGAATTTTTAAATTTCTATTTTTAGGAATTTTAAATTTTAAACACCATCCTCATCCGTGAAATTCCTCCCTTTGTGAAACATGGGAGGCTTGGACACATTGATACAGATTATCCTCATATATCAGGTCTTTCTCTCCAGCGACTCTATTGTTCCCTTGTGCCTTATCACTTCATGCCTAGTCTCCCATCTGGTTTAATTCTTGCCCTGTCTTCCTATATCATGTTCTTTTTCTGTGACAGTGAAACACTTTCACTTTCAAGTAAATTCAGACTGGTTTGAGCAATAAAAGTGATTTATTAACTAGCAGAATAAACAGATCCTTGGTAGAGGAGGCTTCAGAATTCGTTTGACTTAGTTCAATTCTTTCCTCAAATACCCAGCGTCACTTCTCTGCTTAAACTTCAGTCTTGTTGGCAACATTTCCTTTTAAATTAAAGAACTTTGATATACAAAGTTATTGATAGTTGAGATTTAGGCATATAATATTTCAACACTAGTCTCATTATCAGTGTCAACTTCCTTCCTCCAGTGTTCCCATATTCCTTCCCCACCCCAACCCATACCCCATCCCTGCCTGTCAACTTGACAGACACATCACAACTTTGAAGCATAGTTTTCGAGTTAAAGTTTCGTTGAGTCTGTATAACACACACACACACACACACACACACACACACACATATATATATATATATATATATATATATATATATATATACACCACTCACCTATGTCGCCAGTATATAGGTGAAAGTCTGGATGCCTAATCACCCATTACTTCCTGTTCTCGTCTCCTCCCTTGGTTTCTTTCCTTCTCTGTCTTTCTCTCTAAACACTGGAGTCAAAGGTGATCTAGGCAGCCTTCCTTTACTGTAGTACTTTTCCTTATCCAGTATGCAGTATTCTATATACCACATGGACATTCTGTGTTTGTCTTTTACTTATTCTGGCTTACTTCACTCAACATGATATCTCCCAGTTCCAACCATATTGTGAAAAATTGAAACTTTGAAAAATTGAAAAATTGCCTGCTTCATCATTCCTTTCAGCAATACAGTATTTCATTGTGTATACAAACCACATCTTCATGATCCAGTCATCTGTCATTGGATACTAAGGTTGATTTTGTATCTTAGCTATGATACTGAGTACAGCAATGGATAATGGTACATATGTCCTTTTGAGAGTGTTTTTATGTCCTGCGGGCAGATGTCCCCAAGTGGAATTGCCAGGTCATATAGCACTTCAATTCTCAGTTTACTGAGAACTCTCCATACTGTTTTCCACAGGAGTTATACTGGACAACATTTCCAACAGCAGTGTATGAGAGTTCCTTTTTCACCACATTCCCGCCAACACAAATTGTTTCTATTTTTGTTATGTGCTATTCTCACTGGTGTAGAGATGGTATCTCATTGTCGTCTTGATTTGGATTTCTCTAATAAATGATGTTGAGCATTCTTTCACGAGCATTTTTTTCATGTGTCTACTGGTCATCTACCTGTCTTCCTCTGAGAAGTGTCTATTTATTTCTTCTACCCATTTTTTGATCTGGTTTTTGAATTTTTAAAAAAATATTTGTTAGTACTTTATATATCCTGGGTATCAAACCTTTACCTGATGTATTGAATACAAATATTTTTGCCCATTCAGTTAGCTGTCTTTTGTTGTTGTAGTTTGTTTTTTTGTTTTTGTGGGAAAGCAAACTTTATTTCAAAGCAACCCAAAAGAGACATCAAAGGGTCAAGCGCCACAACTGGCTGGCAGGGGCACAGTCACAGGGCTCTGAAGTCTTAGCCAGGTCCTGCCACTTTCTGCTATGTGCCCAATCACTGTCAGTCTCCTCTTCAGGGTGAAGCAAAAAATAGGTGTTCTTAAAGATTCTCATGACATTCGTTATTCAAACACCCTGCTTCAGGAAAGAGGGCACCCAGAGTCAACTTATGGAGGGAATATGCTTTGTTGTTAAAATAAATATTTCTGTCAAGAATATGTAGCTTTCTTCACATTTTAAAAAGAGCCACAGAGATTTCATGTATATTTGACTCAGCTTATTGGTAAAGATCCTATCTCCACTTCATAGGAACTGGATTGCATTCCATGACAGCTCACAGCTGTCAACTGGAACATTATTCCATAGCATTCTATGTGCCGGCTGTGCTGGCATCTGCAATGGTAGCCAAATAAATGAGATTTCTATGTAATATGTGCTGGTATTGAATGCATTCATTTGCCAGTCCCTTGTTCTGATACTCCACAATACTGAGGATCAGCTGGTCATTCTCTTCCAGGAGCTGCTGGATAATCTCATGGTTGACTTCCGCCTTGCCTCTCATCCAGTCCAGTACTAAGGCCATTGACTTCCCCGGAAGTCAGGAAAGAGCCCATTCTTAGACCCCAAGGTACCGTGGCCAGAGCCCAGCAGCTGCTGCAAGATGCATCCCACGGTTAGCTGTCTTTTAGTTTTAGCTTGTATTTCTTTTGCTATGCAGAAGCTCCTTAATTTTATGTAGTCCATTTGTTTATTTTTTATTGTGTTTCCTTTGCCAGTTTCTGAAAAAGTTCTTATCCTTCCCTCAAGTCTAAATGATAGCTTTTCAGGGCAGTGAACTCTAGGCTAGAAGTTTTTTTCAGTCAGTACTTTGAATACGTATTCCAATATTTTCTGACTTGTAAGTTATCATAGGGAAGGTCTGTTGTGATTCTTATGTTGTTATATTTGAGGGTTTTCTTCTCTCTTGATGCTTTCACAAGTATGTCTATGTCTTTTGATTTTACCATTTTGATTACTATGTGTCTTAGTGTTCTTTTGTTTGAATCTGTTTTGTCTGGTGCTTTTTGGGCCTCCTGAATCTGTGCGGGAGGTCTCTCAAGATATCAGAAAAGTTCTCAGTTGTTATTTCTTTGACCATATGTTCTTCCCCTATACCTTTTTTCTTTCCTCCTGGTATTCCAATTAGTTGAAGATTATTTTTCTGGCTGTTATCTATCAAGGATATTATATTCTCTACCATTTATTTACTTTTTTTTTTTTTGGCTTTTTGGGTCACACTCAGCGATCTTCTGAGTGAAGAGCCAGGGGTTACTCCTGGCTCTTCACTCAGAAATTAGTCCTGGTGGTGCTCGGGGGGCCATCCATATGGGATGCCGGGAATCAAAGCCAGATTGGCCACGTGCAAGGCAAATGCCCTACCTGCTGTGCTATCACTCCAGCCCTACTTTTATTTTCTTTTTTCACTTAGTTATTGGTGATGGCTAGTATTTTTTCTTTGATATCACTGGTACGGTCTTTTTCATGTTGAATTGTTGCTGTGACTTGCTATTGTATTTTTAAACTCTTTCTATTCCATTTTTATGGACTCTTTGACAACCTGGATCAGTTAATCTTTAAGTTGGATGAATTTTTTTTCCAGTGGTTGCCTTGGTTCCATGGCTATTGTGTGGAGCATTGATTTGAGTTCCTCATTGATGAGGCTTGAGGGTTTATTTGAGCTCAGTGATTTGCCAGGACTTCTGTCCCTGTCTGCCAGAGCAGGTGACATCCTTTGTTTCACCATTGTTCCTAAAGATTTGTGAGTGCTACGATTTGAGTTTCAGATGTCAGATATCTGAGGTCTGATCTAATTTTTTATTTTCAACAAGCAGTGCTCTTTGTAATCTATTAGTCTAACAATGTCTGTGCCCTTAGGATGTTACTTCAATGGTCAAGCAGTTCAGTGTGTAGGACCTGTTTGTATAGTAAAAGGGTTAAAATAGACATATTTAAGGAAATATGTAAGACCCAAATTAATCCTTGAAATTGGTGGGGATGACAGAGTGGGATTGTCTATGCAGTTTGAGGTTCGAGAGGGGTTTGGGAAGGGCGTCCTTGGCCAGGGGGACTCAGGAAGAGGTTGCAAACAGCACACGAGTTGCGGTGCGGGATGGGGACTGGTGCCCTTGAAGCAACTGGATGATGAAAGGCCAGCATCAGTTTTCTGGGTCCTTGGGGGCATGCCCTGAGTTCTGGGGGGGGGGAGTTTGGGATAAGCTTCCTCAGTCAGGGGGACCCAAGAAGGGGTTGCAGACAGCACAGGAGTCGCTCACTGGCAAGTTGGCAAGTTTTCAAACCTGACTTCTCTCAGTGGTGAAATGAATCCAGGTTTCAGTCTACATACCATCCTATACAGAAAGGAGAGCTCTCTGCCTTAGGAAAGACGTGTGTTATGTGGCTGAGATATATGTTCCATGAACCAACTTTTGTAGAAAGCGAACTGGAATGATCTGATGAATTTATGCCAGTGAAAGACTACTCCTAGAGTTGGGGATTCAGTCAACTTCTCCCTAAAAGTGTGAGAGAAGCAGATTTCTGACTCAAAGTCTAGTTAACCAAGAAGGAGGAGGGATCACTCGGATTTAGAATAACTGAGTAATGCCTCCTTCTTTGTACAGGGTTACTTCATAAATGAATCAAAGCCATGTTTGCTTTATTGTTCTACTTCCTAGAGGTAGGACCAAATATGGTTGACTCTGATGTGTTTATATAAGTAAAATTTTCCTGAAACACAATAATACTTTATTTTTTGGTATCCAGGACCAAACAAGCACATGTGAAACATTATAGCTCTACCACTGAGCTATGTCCCCGGCTCCTTACTTTTTATTTGTTTGGGGCTGTACCTGGTAGTGCTGGGGGGGACTACTCCTGGCCCAGTGTTCAGAGGTCTCTCTTGGTGGTGCTCAGGCACCGCACAGTCTAGGGAATTGAACCAGGGCCTCTGGCATGAATCATATACTACAACTCTTGGAATCGTTTTCCCAGTCCTGGCTCCTCACTTTGAAAATATCGTAGTTGGAGTGATAGCACAGCAGTTAGGGCATTTGTCTCACATGCGACTGACATGGCCGACCTGAGTTCGGTGAACTAGAATTCGATTCCTCTGCCCCTCTTGGAGAGCCCAGCAAGCTACCAAGAGCATCTCGCCTGAGCGGCAAAGCCTGGCAAGCTACCCGTGACTTATTCAATATGCCAAACACATTAACCAGTCTCACAATGTTACTGGGCCCACTCGAGCAAATCGATGAACAATGGGAGGACAGTGACAGTGACAGTGGTTGCTTTCACACCACAGCAGAAGAGTTCAGTAGTTGTGACAGAAATCATATTGCAGGCAAACTCTAGAATATTTTTTGGTCTTTTCTGAAAAGGTATGTGGACCTTGGCATAGATCTTGTATCTAATGTTAGCCAGAATAATTTCTTTCAGTCGGAAACCCTTCCCCATCCCCCACCCCCAAATCAAAACTCAACATTAAACTGAGTTCCAAGATTTTTTCAGTACTATGCAGTTTTGCATATTTAGCTCTGAATTCTGACATTTTGAGTTTACTACTATATGAGATACTACCTTCAAAATGTCAATTTCATCCCAAACCTACAAATTAGTGCAATTACCAGACTGCATATTAGCATCATTATTAATTTATTTATAGCCCGTCTTGTTCTAAAAGAATTTCATTGTGTTAAATTATCCTATAAAGGTACAGTGAGAAAGAATACATTTAAAATAAGATATGAAAGTGAGACAAAGGGAGGATAAGAGTAGAACAGTGCGAAGGAGCCAGAGTGAATGGATGCGTTTTACCCATGCAGTGGTAACGGGAGGGCCTCGCGGTATATGGAAAGAAAGAATTCATGGCATGAAAGGTCTACAGGTGGCAGTTGTTGTCACAGTATTTGGCAACAGTCTTTTGCATTTGAAACAGCCCCTTTTCAATCTGCATTTCTATTAAAAGATCTTGTAATCGCCTCAGAGTTAAGTAGGCCCATGAGATAATTAAGCAAGGTTCCAAATGGAACTACCTAACTAAATAATACAAGAGACAATACATTTGTTATTACACTAAAGATGACCAAAATATCCTGCTTAAAAACTTTTGGATATATAATGCTGTTAAAACAGATGTAAACTATAGTGGTTTACTTAATCATTTCTTTTGCTTTACTTAATAGAAAGACCTTGGAAAACTTATTTTATAAACTGTTTTTAGAAATAAATGTATTTTAAAAGAGTAGGGGAGCTTGTTATTCACAAGAACACCTATTGTCAATCTTTTTCAAATCAAACATTGCTTTCTTATTGTTTTGGTAATATTTTTTTTAACTTATTATACAAATGCTGGTTCCCCTCTTGCAGTTTTTAAAAGGGAAGTGAAGCCCATATTTTAAATGCAAACACTGCATAATGATATTTCTCATACATAATAACATAGTAAACACAATCATAAGATACTGATCTTCATTATTGTAATGAAGATTTTTCCATTTTAATATTTATTGCATTTTTACCCCAGCAAATCTTTTCCAAAAGGTATTGGAGGCAACTATTGAATACATCGCAAGTGCCACCTAGTGCTTTCTTTGAAAATAACATTAAAGAAATTTTAGAAACAAGAACCAGACTTAGAAGCCCCCACAGCAGAGCTTGTTTACATTATACCTATCCCTGTTTTTAAAAAAAATGTAAGAGTGTTTTCACTCAGAAAAGATTTTGAAAGTAGAATTTGAAAATGCTTCCTTGTCTATAGTTGGAATCTCAGTACTTCTTGGTTTTAATTCTTTTTAAGTAAAAATGAAGCTAATTAAAGGATGTGAAAGAAAGAAAAAAATGAAGCTATTTCACAAGGAAGTGATAGGAGGCCTTACAAAAAATTCTCTTCCATTTCTCAATGGACACTGACTTCTCAGAAAATCTCCAGTCCCACTGTCATCTTGGTATACCCCAGGACCCTGCTCTTCCCTATTTCCCTCTCTGGAGGTGGTGAAATGTCCCCCTTCCTACTGCCCACAACCAAAACTCCCACTACCCAGCTGAAGCTCCATAGCAGCTGGTACCAGGAAACAAACTCTACTCTCTGCCCTGGAGCAGTTTACTACGCACTTGGAGACAGAAAAAGGAGAGAAAAGACGAGAGGAGGGGGAGAAAGAGAGGAGAAAAAGTTCGTGTGTAAAATGCAGCAGCAATGGTAGGCGAAAAGCCGCTGCTTTTATTTTATCCTCAGACCAGAAAACACTGGAACCGTTCCCACCCCTTCATCTGTTCCTGGTGCCTGACCCTTCACACACTCTCTCTCCCCTTCTGTATTGTCCATTCATGCCTCAAAAATTGCAACCAAATCAAACTTTGGTTTCTTGGCTCTCTTACTGCCAGGCAGTCTCTCTCTCTCTCTCTCTCTCTCTCTCTCTCTCTCTCTCTCTCTCTCTCTCTCTCTCTCTCTCTCCCCCCTACTCTCAGGAACCAGTTGTGGCTCTCTGGTGCTTATCACACCCTGGGTACTGGAGGTGCTCAAATCAGATCACCCCAGGTTCTCAGAGTTGGTTTTCTTAAGACGTCCTACTCTGACTTGCAGATTATTATGAGATGAGGGCAGGAAAGACCTGGAGGCTAAGAAACTCCTGTTCTCTCCTTAAAAATGTCATCCTTCCCCTAATCGAAGAGGGAGTCCCGGATCCCCTGGT
The DNA here is from genome assembly GCF_029834395.1 of Sorex fumeus. NCBI lineage: Eukaryota > Metazoa > Chordata > Mammalia > Eulipotyphla > Soricidae > Sorex > Sorex fumeus. The sequence goes on from NW_026606066.1 coordinate 27,381,333, forward strand.
AAAGAGCTAGAAGAATGTTATTTGGAGGGAGTACCTGGATGCAGGTTATTCTGTGCACATGTCCTTCCCATCTGAGGAAGTCAGTATTGTTTTTAGTGGAAGGATGAAGTCATCTCTCCTTATTATGGGAAGTCTCTCTCTACTCTCCTAGGTTCCCTGAGCCCCTTCCTCTCATCCCTTCTTTAGGGACATATGTATAGATTGAACAATAGTACAATATTTTTATATACTTACGATGTTGCTGCAACATGTCCACAACCAGAGTACCATGATCCCTCCCAAGCAAGGTTTCTTCCCTTCCCAATGTCTTCAGATCACAAGTCTGTTGACCTCGTCTCTGGGTGGTTTCCACTGGGGATTGCCTAATCTCTTGCTTTGTTTCTTCATACTCTGTATATTAGTGTTATGATCTAGTATTTGTCTTTTTCTTTCTGACTCACTTCACTTAGTGTGGCTTCCTCCAGTTCCTTTTAAGTTGCAGCAAATACAAGATTTCATCTTCTCTCATAGCTGAAGTAGTATTCTATTATGTTCTTGGGGAATATGCCTGGTAGTGAGTTTGCAAGGTTAAATGGATACTCCGGTTTTAATTATTTTTTGGTGCCTCATTGAACTGTGTTCGTTCTGGGCTTACTCCTGGCTCAGTGCTTTGAGATCACTCCTGAAAGGGCCGGGGGACCATATATGGTACCAGAGACTGAACCAGGGTCAGTTGCGTGCAAGGCAAGCACCTTACCTGATGCACTATTGCTTGCAACCAACTTGTTTTGAGAAGTTTTCAAACCATTTCCAAAGAGGCTGAATCATGTACTAGTTTCAAAAGCAATGAACAGAAGATAATTTTTCCACATATCCCTGCTGGCACCTACCGCTTCCATGCTCGAGGCCCTCCCGTTGATCGTCGATTTGCTCGAGCGGGCCCAGTAACGTCTCCATTGGAGACTTTGTTGTTACTGTGTCTGGCATATCGAATACTCTCGGTAGCTTGCCGGGCTCTCCGAGAGGGGCGGAGGAATCGAACTCAGGTCGGCCATGTTGGCTGCTTGTAAGGCGAACGCCCTACCGCTGTGCTATCACTCCAGTATAGAACATTTTGCTGTTGTGAGTTACTTCTTTCTTGTCATTTTGATTTGCATTTTCTTGGTAATTAGTGATGATAAACATATTTCATGTTTGTAGGTCATCTGTATGTCATCTTTGAGGAATTGTCTATTCAGCTCTCCTTCCCATTTTTTTGGATGAAGTTTTAAATTTTTTTTTTTGTTGTTGAGCTTTAAGATATCATTACATATCTTGACTATCAGTCCTATGCCTGGTATATAATGTGTGACTATTTTCTCCCAAATCAGTGGGTGTCTTTTTGTTTTAGGTCTCATTTCTTTCACAGTGCAGAAGCATTTTAGCCTGATGTAGTCCCATTTATTTCTGCTTTTGTTTTCTTTGCCTGTGAGGTTGTATCATATATAATGGTCATGTGTCATGCATCATGATCCCAGGGATGCAGGAATATATGGCTTAATATTTGCAAATTAACTAATGTGATACCCCACATCAATTAAAGGAAGGACAAAAACCTATATAATCATTTATATGATGCAAAGAACACATTTGACAAGATCCAATACTATTCACAGTGAAAACCTTCAGCAAAATGGAGATTGAAGGAACTTTTCTCAATAATGTAAAGGCTATATACAAGAAACCCACAACTAACATAATCTTTATGGGAATAATTGGAAACCTTTCCTCTAAGGTTGAATATAAGACAAGGATGTCCTCTTTCATACCTACTGTTCAACATAGTACTGGAGTCCTTGACAATGAGACAAGAAAAAGAAATCAAAGGAATTCAAATTGCTAAAGAAGTCTGAATATAATTGCGGATGATGTGACATTGTACAACTCTAAAGACATCACTAAAAATACATTTTTTGGAGGTTTTTAAAAAAATTTTTATTAGAGAAACACCATGAGGTACAGTTGTAGACTTACAAATTTTCGTGCTTGGGTTTCAGTTATACAATGATCGAGTACCCATCCCTCCACCAGTGCCCGTTCTCCACCACCACTAATCCCAGTATCCCTCCCACCCCTCATTCCCCCAATCCCACCCTGCCTCTGTGTTCCACCCTGCCCCTTTTGTTCTCTCTCTCCTTTTGGGTGCTGTGGTTTGCAAAAGAGGATTTGAGTGCCAATGATGTTCGGTCTATACTCTACTTTCAGCATGCATCTCCCATCCTGGGCGGGTCTTCCCAACACCCTTTATTTGGTGCTCCCTTCTCTATCTAAGCTGCCTTTACCCCTAGAGTGTACAGTTGGCCTCCAAGCCATGGAGTAAGCCTCCTGGTACTTATCTCAGCTATTCTTGGATGTTAGTCTCCTATTTTGTTAATGTTCCCCAGATGAATGCAATCTTTCTGTCTGTCCCTCTCTTCCTGACTCATTTCGCTTAGTATGATACTTTCCATGTAGTACCACTTGTATGTAAACTTCATGACTTCATCCTTTCATAGTACTCCATTGTGTAGATGTACCAAAGTTTCTTTAACCTGTCATCTGTTCTCGGGCACTCAGGTTTTTTCCAAATTCTAGCTACTGTAAACAGTGCTGCGATGAACAAACAAGTGCAGATGTCACTTTGACTATACTTTTTTGCCTCTCTGGGATATGTTCCCAGGAGTGGTATTTCTGGGTCAAATGGGAGCTCAACTTCTAATTTTTTGAGAATTGTCCATACTGTTTTACAAAAGGGCTGAACCAGTCGGCATTCACACCAGCAGCATCACTAAAAATATTTCAGAAATAATAAACTTTATAGTCAAGTACAGACTACAAAATAAATGCATAGAAATCTGTTACAATGAAAAAAATATACTACCCCTTTTATGATGGTGTCAAAAAGACACTGATTTCTAGGAGTCAATTTAACAGACAAGGTGAAAGTTATACTTAGTAAAGATTAGAAATTATTTCTGAAAGAAATAAAAGAAGACAAAATAAAATGTGTATGTATTTCTTATTCATGGACTGGAAGACTCAACTTTTAAAATGATCAACTTACCCCAAGTAATCTACAGGTGTAACAGAATTTTCATCATATACCATGGAATTTTTCAAGGACATAGAGGAAATACTTATACATTTATATAAAACTAAAAACTCCCGGAATAGCCAAGGCAATACTAAGAAAAAAAAAAGAGTACGGAGGCTCTGTATTCCCTGACATTTTTTGTTAAACATTTTTGTTGAGGTATAGAATTTACAATACTGTTAATTATACTTTTCATGCATTTATCATTCCAGATGCCTGTCTCTCTCCGTGTGTCTCAAGAGCCCTTTCCAGCCATGCCATCTCCCAGGTAACGTCTCCATTGTGACACTTGTTACTGTGTTTGGCATATCAGATACATCACGGGTAGCTTGCCAGACTTTGTCGTGCAGGCGAGATGGTCTTGGTAGCTTGGCAGGCTCTCTGAGAGGAGTGGAGGAATCGAACCTCGATCGGCCAGGTCAGCCACGTGCAAGGCAAATGTCCTACCCGCTGTGCTATTGCTCCAACCCAGAAGTACTCAGGGTTTACTCCTGTTTCTGTGCTCATAGATTACTCCTGGTGATCTCGGGGCATAGATGGGATGCCAGGGAACTTGGGTCAGCTTCATGCAAGGCAAATGCCCTACCCACTGTACTCTCTCTCTCTGGCCCCAGGTAGAATATTCTTGGTGAAATGTTAATTCCATTGAATTTTTAAACTATAAGTCACCATTCTCATCTGACTCATGGTGTCTCATTTGGTAGGTTTTATGGGCTTTGCTTTGGTGTTTTAACATTTTTATGTTTTTACTTTTTTTATTGAACCACGGTGAGCTATAGTTACAAAGCTTTCATATTTGAGTTTCAGTCATCTAATGATCGAACACCCATCCCTCCACCAGTGTATATTTTCCACCACCATTGTCCCCAGTATCCCTCCCCCTGCTTCCCGTCCCACCCCTCCCTCTGCCTCTATGGCAGACAACTTCCCTCTTTCTCTCTTCTTATGGTCATTATGGTTTGCAATGCAGTTATTAAGAGCCCATCGTGTTTGGTCCTTTATCTACTTTTTTTCCCCTTTCTATATTTATTTATTGAATCACTGTGGGAAAAGTTACTAAGCTCTCAGGTTTAAGTCTCAGTCATACAATGATCAAACACCTTTCCCTTCACCAGTACATGTTTTTCACCGCCAAGAACCCCAGTATACCCCCCTCCCACCCCTCCAAATGCCTGTGAGGCAGTCCTTTATCTACTTTTAGCACACATCTCCCACCCTGAGCGTCCCTCCCACGATCATTGACTTAGTGATCTCTTCTCTATTCCAGCTGCCTTCTCCCCCAGCTCAAAAGGCAGGCTTCCAACTGTGAAGCAAACTTCCTGGTCCTTGTCTCTACTGTCCTTGGGTGTTAGTCTCATATTAATGATATTTTATATTCCATAAATGAGTGCAGTCATTCTATGTCTGTTTCTCTTTCAGACTCATTTCACTTAGCATGATACTCTTCATGTATTGGGCTTTACTTTGTATATGACCTCCTATTTTGATTTTTTTTTGTTCTAAATGTTCTCTGTTTTTGATCATCCTGATTAGAATTAATTGTAGAATTTTAATATTTATTTTTTATTGGAATTGTTTGAACTTCTTAGACATTGGTGTCTACACTGAGCTCTGGGAAATTCTTAGCTGTGATTTCTTCATCAACTTTGCTTTCCTGTTCTTCAGGGACTCCAGTAATTTTTATATTCTTCTTCTTGAACTCATTTTATGATTCTCTGATATCTTATATGCTTCCTTTCAAACTTTTCCCTATCTTCTGTTATTTTCTAGAGGTTTTCTGCAACTCTTCTTGGATATCCTTGATATTTTCCTCAAGTGATATTGTTCTTATCTTCTGTTCCAATTTTTATTGTGTTTTTTTCACCTACCATCTTATTTTTCATTTCTGTCACTTCTGAATAAAGTTTCTCATTTCTTCTCTCATACATTTTTGTCTTTTGCTACCTGTGCCATCATTTGTTTGAACTCATTAAACATCTTAACATGTGTCACTAACATCATTCTCTGGAAGTTTATAGAACTGGTCAGTACTAGTGGAGTTTTCCATCTTATTATTTTCCCTCACTGAGCTTGGTGGGCTTCTACACATTTTCTCCATGTGTTTTCTGTGCTCCTGTTGAGCTGAGGGGGAATCTTTGTAGCTATCACCCCCCACCCCACCTCCGCCCTGGCCTTAGTTTCTGAGGGATTAGGCTTATTATTGCTCTTTTTCTTCTCTACCAGTCTTACTCAGTGACAGGAAATGTAAATGTGGGGCTGTATGAAGTGTGATGTGCAGTAAGGTGCATCAGGTGTGGAATTGAACTTTCTGAGAAGATGGTGGAGGGGGTCAGGAGTAGAGGCTTCTGAGACCTAGCTGGAAGGGAGGGGAATCTGCTTCTATATCCAAAAAGGCCCTGAGAGACCTTTTTGTCTTTTGGGAGGTAACCTCACCTAGTAGGTTAGAGGAGAAATTTGAGGTTCAGGAGATGTGGAAGATCAGGACCATCTGCTGAGAAGATGGTCCAAGATTTTAATCTTTACTCAAAGCAATAGTAAAGAAAGCTGCATGGTATTAGAATAAAGACAGCTGCTCAGAATTGAGAAGTCAGAGATAAACCCTCAGATGTACGGACAGTGAATTTACAACAAATTTACTAGGTATGTGGAGTGGGGCAAGGAGAGCCTCTTTAAAAAATGGTGCTGGAAAAACTTGATAACCACATGGGAAAAAGAAGAACTAGACCCTTTCTTCACATCAAATACAAAGGTTAATTCAAAACGGGTTGAGCTTTCTGCTAAGGACCAGTTCTCCTGCTCGTTGTTTCTATTGCCTTTGGGCTTTAGCTGTTCCCCTGCTATATTTCTTTATATCGTTCATATGAATGAGGTCATTCTGTGTTTGTCCTTCTCCGTCTGATTCATTTCACTTAGCATGATACTTTCCAATCAATTTATGTATCAACAAATTGCACGACTTAGTTTTTTCTTATGGCCAAGTAGAATTCTATTGTCTATATGTACCATAGCTTCTTTTATTGGGCGAGCGAAGGAGTGGTGCTGGTGGTGCACAACCAGTGGTGCTCAGGATTACTTCTGGCTATGCACTCAGGAATTACTCCTGGCAATTTTGTGGGGGATGACATGGAATGCTGAGGATCGAACTAGATTGGTTTGTGCAAGGCAAACACACTATCTGCTACTATCACTCCTACCCAGTACCATAGCTTCTTTATCCAGTCATCTGTCCTTGAGCAATTAGGCAGGATAACTGGTACTTAATAGAAAACTTGCCACTGGGGATGGAGGGAGGTGGGATTGGTCAGGGAAGGGACTACTAGAACAATGATTGAGGGAAGTGATCACTCTGGACCAGGACTAGGTGGTCAAGGAGGTCAATTGATCTGAATGACATCCTAACAGTATTGTAAATAACAGTGCCTAAAAGAGATAGGAAAAGGAAAAAAGAAAAATTAACAAGTCCCTGTCCTAGAGGCAGACTGGGGGACAGCAGGAGGAAAAATGGGCACATTGGTGGAAGGTAGTGGACACTGTTGAAGAGATTGGTGTTGGGACACTGTACAGCTGACTCAATATTGAATAACTTTGTAACATTGTAATTCATGATGATTCAATAAAATTTTTAAAGAAAATTTTAAAAATGGGCTGAATACTGTCACTGTCCTCCCGTTGTTCATCGATTTGCTCGGGCCCAGTAACATCTCCATTTTGAGACTTGTTGTTACTGTGTTTGGCATATTGAATATATCACGGGTTGCCGTAAGGGCGAGATAATCTCGATAGCTTGCTGGGCTCTCCGAGAGGGGTGGAGGAATCGAGCTCAGCTCGGCTGGGCTGGCTGCATGCAAGGCAAATGCCCTACCGCTGTGCTATCGCTCCAGCCTAGGGTTGAATACAGTGGTATGAAATTTGTTTCTGTAAAATACATTGAAAAAGACATAGTCAAGATTCAAGATCTTGACCTCTATCAGGAGGATTTAAACTCCATTTACTTGATGAAAACAGGAACTGTTCATCACTGTTGTGCTTCTTCCCTTGCATATATTATTTAATTATTTTTTTTCTTTTCTAAACTGTTTTTTTACTTGACTAACCCCCCCAAAAAAAGGATCCAGAGAGTTACAGAAATTTCCCCTTGTCCTTTCAAGGTACAAATCTTCAATATGCTATTCTTTCATTTCCTTTTGAAAATTGCAGGAGGTGGGAACACCTTTGTATTCATATAGTACAGGGGAGGGTAAGGCTCCTACCTTGTCTGTACCCTCAGCCTATAGCCAAGCTGCACTGTGTCCCTGGCCTGTCATAGCCCTGTCTGTTGGCTAGCAATCACCAAGAGATCTGATCTGCTCCCACCCCACAAAATTCAAAACTAAAGTTGTGTGCTTGTGTGTGTGTATGTGTTGATAATTCTACTTGCTTTTTTTTTTTTAAATATCACTTATGCCACTTGCCTTTAGAATATTTTCAGCCTTTTCCAGACCTGTCTTTTATTACTGATTCTATCTCTTGTTACCAGTTTCCTCCCCCACATACCTGTTCGTCTGGGAACCACATTGACCTCCAGTGTCGCCTGGTTGTTTTTTTCCTTTTGCCCCACGGTCAAAATTTCTTGGAAATTCTCTTTCCAAGAGAATTTGTTTGGGGTTGTTCCCTGGCTTCCTCTGTCACTAGTTCATCTCTTTCTCTCTTCCTATTCTGGCTGCAGAGTATTTTCAAGCAACTTCTCTCAAATGATCATGTGAAAGATAAATGTTACAAGTCCTTACAAGTCTGAAAACAGCTATTCCATAGAGCTTTAAATTGTGTGTTCTGAAAACCATATACTAGTTCATATTCATGTTGTCAAGAAGTGGATACCTGTTTCCTCCTTGTGATTCCGTATTTTAGGTTGTCTTATGAGAAGTTTGATGTCAGCCTGATTCTTACTATTTTGTAACACAAAAGATAATTTTTCCTACTTAATTACTATCAAGCTAAATCCCAGCAATTTGTTTTTTTCTATTTAAAAATGGAACCTTGTGGGTCTGAGTCCTGCCTTTATTGTTAATGAAATTGCGAAGTCTGTTTTTTTTTTCTTTTTTTCCTTTTGGGTCACACCCGGCCATGCACAGGGGTTGCTCCTGGCTCTGCAATCAGGAATTACTCCTGGTGGTGCTTAGGGAACCATATGGGATGCTGGGAATCAAACTCGGGTCGGCCGCGTGCAAGGCAAACGCCCAATATGCTGTGCTATTGCTCCAGCCCCACGGAGCCTGTTTTTGAAAATAGGAGACTTAATAGTTTTAAAATGGTTTGGTGAAGACATGAAAAGATGTTCCTTCTCTGTTTCAGCTATAAGAGGGAGTGCTGTCCTCCCTCACCTTAAATCTCAGTGACAGGATTTGATGAGGTCAGATGTTAAATATGAACTCTCACAAAGCCATCTGTCTTGTTTCTATGTGATATGAAGAATTGCACAAATATTCATAATTGCTCCCAGCTCATTTTGTTCTAGTATAAATCTGTCATTGGAATTATTATTTGAACAAAGAAGTCTTGTAGATGGTAGAGATTCTGATTGCACTTGTGATTCTGTCTCAGTTGTTAAACAGTTGTTGCAAGACTATTGCTTGTTTCCCTGGTGATAGATAACATTGTAGTTGACACCTATGTGCCCAAGTGGTATAAACAGGATAAGAGTTGCTTGGTCACATCAGAAGAGGACCCTTGATACTCTGTTTGCCAAATGGACAGATGAATGTTGGAATTCTTTGAATTATAACGAGCTCTAGTTTGTCCCATTCACACATCTAGCACATGGACATCCGCATGGACCATAGTGATCATTTATCAAGCCCAACTTGGTGTTATAAAGGATTTCATTTCTAATTTCTGAGTGCTATTCAAAAATATGCCACCTCTTAATATTATTTGCACATGTATCACTTGACTATCTTTCAGAAACTTTGGGAGGCAGCAGGGATATTTGATAATAAGATCACAAGGCAAAGTGGCAGTTTCTTTAATTAAAACATTTTAAAGAAAACTACCAACTTTCTACAGGTACACACTTAAGGTGCAGAAGAACAACGTCCCAGAATATTTTCCTAAATGTGGTGAAAATCTACCAAAGCCAAGAGTATTTTCTGAATTACCATGGAATTAAAACATCACTGAACAATTATTATATAATCAGTCCTAGAAAAAAAATTATTGTGGAGAGAAAAACTTTTCTGATCCATTTGAAGCTCCTTATCATCACTGAGAGTGATCAGATAGATGATGGAGAAACAGAACAGCACAATCTGGAAACAACCATCCCATTCCTCCCCCCCACCGCACACACAAACCCCAGATTGATGATCCCTGGGTTAATGAAAAAGGCACCAAAAGAATTCATGGGAAAAGAAAGATCTTTTCAATATCTGGTGCTGATTCAAAGGATATTTAATTAGGAAATTTTATTAAAGAACTTTTTTTTTGCTTTTTGGGTCACACTCCGTGATGCTCAGGGGTTACTCCTGGCTCATGCACTCAGGAATTACTCCTGGCGGTGCTCAGGGGACCATATGGGATGCTGGGAATTGAACCCAGTTCGGCCGTGTGCAAGGCAAACGCTCTACCTATTGTGCTATCGCTCCAGCCCAAGAACTTTTTTTCTTAAATTTCCAGATATTAGTAAGTCATTTACCAGAAAAATCACACAGAATTATACTCTCACTAATATGGTTGAAGAGGGGTTTGTAGTAGTCTCTTCCTAGAAATGTTTTGGGATGTTTGTAAAGAATGTAATTTATTTCTTTTTATGGTAGGGGTGAGAACTTTCCTTTATTGTTTTTTTTTAACTTTATTTAAACACTGTGGTTACAAAGTTATTCCTAATGCAGGTATTCCCAACCACCCCCAAACCTGCAGATATCAGATGCACAATAATTTATTTTATGTTGCTTGCTACAACTAAATGGCTACTGGAATTATCAAAAATGCTTATGTAAAAGAAAACATGTGAACACTGTTATATTTCATCATGGGGTTGTTAAGTTTTTGTCAGAGGATTTACTAAAGTTGTTCGCTGCTAGATGAGCTTTCTATGTTATTGTTTTTGTTTGTTGAGTTTAGTTGGCTTCTATGTTACTTTCCAATTTAATGTGGTGTGCTCCTACTGGGATATCAGTATTGCGGAATTTAGGGGTGTTGTGGTCACACACGTGGCCATGCAGTCTTGAAGCTTCAGGATCTGCAGAACTGGGCTGTGGTTGAGCTGTGGCTGTGGAGTGTGGCAGTGGCTGTAGGATGTGGGCCTGGCTTCTGGGGCTTCTAGAAGTACTGAGGGGTAGGGGGCGGCTGGTAAGAAGAGGAGGTTGTCCGCCCCCAAGGTGAGAACTCTGAAATCCCAGAGTTCTCAGTCTGATAACTGATGTACCTGAAATTTTCATGGTTTGGTATCTCTACCAAGATTAGCTGTGAAGCAGTGGAGTTGGACTATTGACGTGGCAGCAGCTACAAGATGTAGATGTGGCTGCTAAGGCTTGGACCACCCCTCCCTCGAGGGTGCCCCAAAATTTTCAGCTGGGATGCAGTATACCCAAGAATTTTAGAGGCTCGGCTTGTATCTCCTCGGAGAGTCTGTCATGAGTCTGTGGAGCTGGGCTGGTGGGTGAGCTGATGTGGTGGTGGCTGTGGAATGTGGGCTGAATGGAATTTCTTTTTATTGAGCAGAAAGTCCTCATGTGTCAGTCTAATGCCATGAGCTCATTATTGAAGTGGAACGTTTTTTGCTGAACACTTTATACATTCTAGGTACACCTAGGAGGCCCTGGAGATTTGGCTGAAGGCAAAGTTCCTCCTTTCTTCACATTGCCATTCTTGTAGTGGAAAAATATTCAATAAATAAAAAACAATAGTATTTCAAAGCATTCGAAATTGTATGAGAAAAAACCCTAGCTTGTAAGGGACCAGAAAGATGGGGTGAGGGAATGAATGCTTGAGTTTTTCAGGAGAGTCCGATGAGGCCTCTGTAGGAGGGAGACCTGCAGGAGGAGGAGGGAAAAGCTGGCAGCCAGACTGTAGGGTGAGGGCATGTGTCCCAGCCCAGGCTCTGAGAGGGGAAGCCCTGGTAACAAGGGCTGAGTGTGGGAGAGGCAGACGAGGTCAGTGGGGCTGGAGAAAATAGGACAGACAGTAGGAGGACTCAGATAATGCTGGTCTTGTTGGCCAGAGCAAACACTTGGATTCCATTCCAGTCAATGGGAAGCCATTGCAGTCTCTGTAATACTTCACATGTTTGAAAAATTTGCATTTTTTCCCAGAGAGATAGTACAGCAGGCAGAGTGTTTGCCATGCATGCAGCCAACCCAGATTCAATCTCTGGCTCCCCATCTAGCCCCCAAGTTCTTCCAGGATTGATCCCCAAGGGCAGTCAGGAGTAAACCCTGAACACAGCTTCCCTGCCAAAAATGAGGTATTTTTATAGGGGCCACAGCCCATGTGCCCAGCCTGGTGCTGCTTAGGGAACATGAGGCCATAGCCAGCAGTTCCAGAAACCACAAGCCCACACCTGGTGGTGTTCAGGGGGCCATGCAGGTACTGGGAATTTAACCCAGGACCTCACACATGCCTGTCACACGATCTACATGAAAGCCATCTCCCCAATTCCTTCAGTAGTTTTTTTCCCCCTCTTTGGGGATCTCAGGCTGTGGGGTGATCAGGATCACCTTGGGGTAGGAGTGGCACCAGGGATCTGGCTCTGAACCTCCTATTGGCTCTGGATGCTCTCTAAACTGGAACCACCTTCTGGACCCCTTCTCTCTGGGGATCCCTAAGTGTGAGCAGTCCCTCAGTGAGAGCGGCTCCAGGATTTGAACTCTGGACCTTGCCAGGAAAGCTCCTTAAGCCACCGACCTGTCTTCTGGTCTCCCTTTCAGCACATTAAAGGATCGTTTTGATTGCTGCGTGGAATGAATTAGAGGTGGGAGAAAGGAAGCAAGAAGACCTTGGGTTGCAACCCAAGGGATTATAGGTTGGTCTAGGAGGCAGCTGGGGAAGAGGTGAAATGCGACCCAAATTGGGACAGGTGTGGATTATAGCAGTGGGGGTTCATATGAAACTCAATCCAGGGGTGAGTTGAAGGCAAGAGAAGAATTGAGATGACTCCTAGATTTAGGATCTAACCCCCTGGGAGAGTGACAGTGCTACTGAAGTGGAAAAATTAAAAGCAGGACCTCTGAGTGACCCATTCTAGGAGTTGGGCAAAGATTAATAGATCGTAAATCACAGTTACAACAAGAACAGAACAAGTGAGCAAGTCTGATCACGTTGCTTGAGCAGGAACAAAGTCACAGAAATAATTAGCATGTCTGCATGGAAGTTAAATTGTATTAATCACTGATTGTGCCAATTATTGTGTCTGTTAGCAACCATTGTATATGTTAAATGAAGAATGTTTCCTCTAGAAGTTACATAGCATGTAACTAGTATATGAAAGCTTTGGGGGAACTGGACACAAGATTTATCCCTTTTTGGTAGTAGCCAGTCTGATTCTGCGGGCATACCTCTTAACTCTCCAGTGTCAGTCTGTTTCTTGGTCATATTTATGTAACACTACCACTGAAAAGGAGAGAAATGAGGCAGGAGATGGTGGGGGGCCCAGGAGAAGAAAACATTGGTGTGTGTAAGTGGAAACGGTCCAATGCCCATAACAGATGAAGAAGTCAGCTAAACATGGTTCATGCAGTGAAATAAGATTGAAATTCTGAGTTAATGGCAAACCAACTTGTGCTGCAGCATGGGTAAGCCGGGAAGACAGGACGCCAAGTGAAAGAAACTAGACAATGGGCTAGGCACATGCAGGGGTTCCAGGTTGGGTCATTCCCAACACCACAAGGAAATGACCCTTGGCATGGAGCTGGGAGTAGCCCTTGAGCACTGCTAAATGTGACCTCCAAACTGAAGAACCAATAACTCCATGCTGCATGATCCATGAATAGGAAACAGCCAGGATAAACACAGCTCTAGACCTAGAAAGGGTGGTGAGCAGGAAATGGGGAGTGACTGCTTACTGGAGACCCCTACTTGGGGTGATAGGAAGCTCTGGAGCTGTACAGAGTAGTTGCCTACACTACCTTGAGAATGTACCAAATGCTATTATGGTGGTGACCATAGTCAGGGTTAGGTTACAGGTTATTTCCTCACCAAAAAATAAAAATCTGAGAGGCAGGTGCCATAGTACAGTGGTTGAGGTGCTTGCTTTCAATGCTGCCTAACATGGTTTGATCCCTGTCATTACATATTTATTTGCTGTCTCCAAATATTTTTCAGGAGAAGTGATCCCTGAGTGCAGAGCCAGGAATAGGCATTGAGTATCGCTGGAGGTAGCCTCAACCCACCTCTTCTCCAAACAGCAAATATTTGAAGAAATAGATGGGGGAAATCAAGGGTTTGGGAGTATTAAATATGAATTACCTGTAGAAAACATTCAGGTGAAGCAAGAGGTAGGAAAGTGGTGTTGGTGGAAAGGGAGTAAGAAACTCAAGGCTGGAGAAATAAGTGGCTGTAAGCAGAGAGTGTGTGGAACTGAATGAGACCACCTAGGAAGGTGGGAGAGGAGAGAAAAAGGGAAAGAAGAGTCTGGGTCTGAGGTTAGGAGGAAAGGGAAGGACATGCACGTGGGACCCACAAAGCAGTAGGAAAGTAAGGAGATCAGGAGGAGAGGAAACCTGGGAAAATTTTCATGCTTGCAGATCATACAATGGAAGAAGCTGGGATTTGGGGAGGTCCATGCAGGTCCCTACGAGTCTCGTGATCTTTAGAAATGGGTATGCTTTATTCAAATAGTCTTGCTTAAAAATTATTTTTTGTATATCAGTTTGTGAAACCAATAATAAGTTAAACTTTCCTACCATCATTATCAAATGATCAGCTAAAATTTCTTCTTGTACTACTCTTTTGGGAACATCTCCAGCAATGTAGAATGACCAAGGCTACATCTGGTGATTCTCAGATGACTATGCTGCATCAGGGATCAAACCCAGGACCCTATGTGTGACAGATATGTACTCTTACTCATGAGCTCTCTTTCTGGCTTCTTTTTTTGTTTTGCAGTGTCAGAGATTAAACCTAGTACTTACACTCAGGACTGGAGCGATAGCACAGCCGGTAGGGCGCTTGCCTTGCACGCAGTCAACCTGGGTTTGATTCCTCCATCCCTCTTGGAGAGCCTGGCAAGCTACGGAGAGTATCCTGCCTGTATGGCAGAGCCTGGCAAGCTCCCCGTGGTGTATTCGTTATGCCCAAAACAGTTACAACATGTCTTACAATGGAGACGTTACTGGTGCCTGCTTGAGCAAATCGATTAACAATGGGATGACAAGTGCTACCGTGCTACAGTGCTATTTACACTCAGCTCTGCTTCTATATCCCCAGATGACATATATTATTATTGTTGTTGTTAATGTTTTATTACTATTTTGGTAGTGCCAGTGTCAAACTCAGAACCTCACACATGGAGGACATGCTTACTGAGTTTTTGGCATTTCTTTAGTTGGGGTGCTTGCTCATGTGCTGGCTGGGAACATGCTGGCTGTGGAGCTCACACTTCTTTCTTTAGTTGCAGTGCTTGCTGGGAGTCATGACCTTTTTTGCAGTGCTCACATACACTTGTCAACAGCGCAGCTGGAAACCACCGTGCCAGGGATCATGACAGCATTGCTGACAGACCTGAGCAGCAGAGATGTGGGCTGTGCGTGCACATGGGAGACACAGGTACTCCCAACCTGAAACCATATGCTCAAAAGGTCATCATTCCAGACACTCTAATTCCACCACACGACTCCTCCAGGTTCAGGCTCAGCAGTCTTCCAAGACTTCTTCTAATGCTAAACTGTCAGACAGAAATCCAATCATTGTACATAAATTAGAAAAGCTGAGGGATGGCTTTATTTTACATGAAAGTCTACTTTCCTTGTCTCATGACCTCATTATAGCAATAGCATTAGTCCAACCCCTGCTTCTGTCATCACAGTTCCTTCCTTTTTTGGAGAGAGATGTTGGGGGTCATGCTCAGCAGTTTTCAGGGATTATTCTTGGCTCTGTGGTCAGGAGTGACTCTTGGCAGTCACAGGGAATCATATGTGATAGCAGAGATCAAACTAGGATCAGCTGCTTGCAAGGCAAGTACCTTCTTCCGTGTTCTATATCTCTGGCCCACAGCTCCTTCTAGCTTCTGGTCTATGCTTTTTCTTTCATCTCACATTATATATTTGGATTTTTTGTTGTTTTTTTTTTTTTTTTTGGAGGGAGTGACAGTGATGCTCAGGGATTACTCCTGGCTCTGCACTCAAGAATTACTCCTGGCAATGCTCAGGAAACCATATTGGATGTTGGGGATTGAACAGCGCACGCAGGGCAAGTCCCCTCCCCACTATACTATTACTCTGGCCTCGATTTCACATTATATTTTTCATTGAATTTTTTTTTGCCATACTTGTTTGTGCTTTTGGTTTATTTCTGGCTCTGAATTCAGGGATCACTCCTGCCTGGCTGGGCTTTGGGGATCATATTGGATGCTGAGGTCAACACCAAGACAAATGCTTTACCCATTCAACTATCATTTCAGCTTCATTGAGTTACTTTTTGTCATTATTGTTCAGTGCAAGTGCATTTTTCAATACTGTAATTATTTTAGTGACTTTGTTTGGCAAAATTTATAAGTCTTTGCATTCCAATTTTTTTCTCACACTTGAGTTTAAGTTTTATTCAATATAGATGTCTAGGTTCAAAGTCATGTTACCTTTTAGAGCTCTTGTTCTTATGTCTTTTGTAACCAGGATAGCTGATAAGAAGTTTGAGCAGAACCTGCTAATTGTTAATTTGTAGATCGCATTTAGATTGAACTTTTAGAATGATATAGTAACATCAACATTTCTAGATCCAACTGGAGTCTTTCACCTTATCATTTATTCTTTCCTCAGCTCAGAGAAATTTTGCTTAATTTTTCTTTGATTATTTCAACTTTCATTTTTTCTGTACCCTCCTGTTACTGCTGGACAGATTTTAGATCACCTGGATTAGTTACCCCTATTGATTACGCTTTTTCTTCTATCTTCCATTTTCTTTGTCCTTTAAAAGAATTGTTTGTTTTGGAGGCATTCACAGCTCTATGCTTGGGGGTTGGTCCTGGTGGTGTCAGCAGACCATGTGTTTTTTGCCAAGTGATAGAAACCCAGCACCTGAATGCAAAATACGCATGTGATCTCTCTGGCCCTACATCAAAATTCTTGACTATAGGTAGCAGAAACTGACTCAGGATAATTTAAACAGAAAAAAAACCCAATTAATTTATTGGAAGCCTGTTGGAAGCTCACAGAATTGCTCAAAAAGCTGAAAATAAAGCTCTGACAGTCAGGTACTATTGTGCCAATGTGCACTGGTTAGGTCACTGTGCCAGCTTTCATCTGTATTCCTTCCCATTTAGGTCCCAGGCAGGACATACAGCATTCTGCTGGCTATCTCAGGGTGGGGGGGGGGGGCTTATCTGTCAAGCACCCATAATGTACATACACCAAGCTATATACTTGGCATATAGGCCCATTGATACCCATGGCCTCATGCCTGGAACCTGGGAGCATGTTCCTTTGCGCTGTACATGCAAAGGGACTCTGCAGATGCTATGAAGTCCCACAGCTTGAGAAAAGGGAGTGACCTGAATTATCCAGTGAGTCAAATCATGTGGTTCCTTAAAAAGCAAAGAACCCTCAAAGACAGCAGAATTTGAGATCTAGTCTACAGAACTGAGATTACCAAGGGTGGGGGCAGGATCAGAGGTGGTGGTGGGCAGGAGGAGACTCAGACCCTGTTGAAAGGAAGAAGACACTTCAGTGGAGGTTGTGGGGTTGGAACATTGTATTCATGGAACTCCACCGTTGTAAATCATAATGCTTCGAAAACAAACAAAACCTCTTTGAGAACCTGTCCCAGGTGATTCAAGGAAGACATCCTGCTGAAAGAAGACCAGAACTGCACTGTGTCTTTGAAGATGGGAACAGTGGGCTGCCACTAAGAAATATGGCGGCCCTTGGTAACCAGAAAAGGTGAGAGACAAATTTTCCCCTAGAGTTTCCTGAAGGGTGTATCCAACTGACACCTTCCTTGTTAGTTCTGAACTTTCCACCCACAGTACTGAAAAGTAATGCATTTGTGTGGTCATATGTTATGGTAGCAACAGAAAATCCAAACATTGCCCATCTGCTGTATCTCCTTGCTGTGAACCTAAAGTTAGGAAGGTTTCCTCCTGAGAGCTGCCTGCACATTTAATTCTTTTTTTTCTTTTTATTAGCGAAACACCATGAAGTACAGTTGTAGATTTACAATTTTTTTGTGCTTGGGTTTCGATTATACAATGATCAAATACCCATGCCTCCATCAGTGCCCACTTTCCACCACCACTGATCCCAGTATCCCTCCCACCCACTGTACCCCCCATCCTACCCTGCCTCTGTGGCAGGACATTCCCTTTTGTTCTCTCTTCCTTTTGGATGTTGTGGTCTGCAAAAGAGGCGTTGAATGGCAATCATGTTCGGTCCATAGTCTACTTTCAACATGCATCTCCCCTCCTGGGAGGATCCTCCAAACACCCTTCATTTGGTGCTCCCTTCTCTATCTGAGCTGCCCTTTCCCCTAGAATGCCCGGCTGGCCTCTAAGCTATGGAGTAATCCTCCTGGTGCTGATCTCAGCTATTCCTGGGTATTAATCTCATATTTTGTTACTTTATATCCCTCAGATGAATGCAATCTTTTTATGTCTATCCCTCTCTTTCTGACTCATTTCGCTTAGCATGATACTTTCCATGTAGTGCCACTTGTATGTAAATTTTATGACTTCATCTTTTCTAACAGCTACATAGTACTCCATTGTGTAGATGTACCAAAGTTTCTTTAACCAGTCATCTGTTCTTGGGCACTCAGGTTTTTTCCAGATTCTGGGTATTGTTGCAATGAACAAACAAGTGCAGATGTCACTTAGACTATACATTTTTGTTTCTCTGGGATCTATTCCCAGGAGTGCTATTGCTGGGTCAAATGGGAGCTCAATTTCTAATTTCTTGAGAATGGTCCACACTGTTTTCCAAAAGGGCTGAACTGGTCGGCATTCCCACCAACAGTGAAGGAGTGTCCCTTTCTCGCCACATCCGCGCCAGCATCGGTTGCTTTTGTTCTTTTGAATGTGGGCCAGTCTCTGAGGTGTGAGATGGTATCTCATTGTGGTTTTGATCTGCATCTCCCTGATGATTAATGATGTAGAGCTTTTTCTCATGTGCTTTTTTGCCATTCGGATTTCTTCTTTGAGAAAGTTTCTGTTCATTTCATTGCCCCATTTTTGGATGGGGTTGGATGTTTTCTTCTTGTGGAGTTCAACCAGTACTTTACATATCCTTGATATCAACTCCTTGTCAGATGTGTGTTCGACGAGTATCCTTTCTCATTCTGTAGACTGTCTTTGTATTTTGGTCACTGTTTTCTTTGAGGTGCAGAAGCTTCTTAGTTTAAGATAGTCCCATTTATCTATCTCTGTTTTCACTTGCTCGGCTAGTGTTGTGACATCTTTGAAGATACCATTAGCTTCAACGTCATGGAGGGTTTTGCCAACTTTGTCTTCAATGTACCTTATGGTTTCTGGTCTGATGTTGAGGTCTTTAATCCATTTTGATCTTACTTTTGTACACGGTGTTAGGCAGAGTTCTGAGCCCATTTTTTTGCATGTAGCCGTCCATGCACATTTAATTCTTTACAGAGTTATCTTATCGTTCCCTAACACTTCCTCTTGCATCTGTCATCCCTCTCCCCACGATTCCCTTCCCAAGCTAAACACTTCTGAGGTCCCTTTCTGTTTAGGAACAGGGAAAGGTCAATGGGACTCATGTTCTGAATATAGATCTTTCATAACTTTCCTGGCAATTAAGAACACTCTTTTGTTATTATAAATGTCCCTTTGAGTTTTTCATTTCTGTACTCTAAATTGACTTTCATGCCTGGATTATAATAATAATTTAGTTCATTTTTTTTGAAGCTAGTTTTGGGATGTGATTTTTCTGTATTCTTGTCAATCTTGATTTCATTTTACTCTTTTCATTCAACTCTTAATTTCATTTTACTCTTGTCAATCTTTAATTTCATTCAACCTTGATTTCATTTGTCTTGTAGATATTTTAAAGGTTTTCCTATAGTAGCATCCATTTTGAGTTACTGGTGCTTCATGGATTTCTACTTTAAGAGTATCACTGACTCTCTGCCATTGTAACAAAATTTGGTGGAAGGGGACATTGTGCAATGAATTGAATTTACCATCTTGATCTAGTCTCTGCCATTATTTAGGCAGATTGTTCTGGAACTGGAGCTCAGACAGCATTCAAAGAACTACAGGATTTCTTGAGAGTGGATCTTGTGGTACAGCTCAGCAGTGGACAATGAAGGAGAGTTACATATGCGGGTCAGGGAGATCTGGAGGACGGAGTCATTTCAGGGGGCACCACAGAATCTTCTTAAAAGAAAAAACGTCCTCCTTGCCAACTGTACACCTTCAGCAATTTTAAACTTTGTGATCTTTAGTTTCCTCACTTGTAGAATGGGAGTAATACCATCTCTCAGATTTGGTTTTGACAAAGATTAAACAAGATAATATTGGTAGAGTACGCCTACCTTGGGCTTAACATATAATAATATTGGGTATTTAGAGTACATTTACATGGATTAGTCTTGGTTAATCCTGATTATTAAGCCTATTATACAGGTCAGGAAACTGAGGAATGGAGACTTTGAGTAAGCTACTTAATGTCTGTAACAAATAAGTGGCAGAGCATAGATTGAAGCTTTACAGTCTGGCATTGTCATTTCTGATAACACAAGAGCCTGCTGAAATTACCTGCTGTTGCACTGAGGCCTCTTCTCTGGTTTTACCACTTCCTGTGTAGATTTGGGATTGGGAACCGCATTCATTTTAGGAATTGAGAAGTGACTGAGTCACCAAGAGTGACCCCAGTAATAGGCCAGATGGAGCAGGCAGATCCTTCGAGGTGAATGTTTTGTAGCATGTTTGTTGGATTATTTGCTTTTATTACATATTTATTTTGTGGTGGTCATATTTGCCTATGAGCGAGGAGGAGCACATATCCTGTACACAACAACTCCATAAATTTTCATGTACACCTGTGCAATCACCATCCAGATCTTCCATCCTCTCATTGCTAAATGGCCAGGGGGAACTATGGTACAGACATCACCCTCCCTCCCCCTCAGGTAAGGTTTAGTTTGTCCTAGAACGTAAGTGGAAAAATAAATGGAGCAGTTCGTATTCTCTCTGGCTTCGTTCACTTATTGTATTGGTTTTTCATTTTGATAAAGAACTAGACACTAGGGCAAGGGCAACTCATCTAAAGGGCTGGAGTGCATGCATGACATGCTCAAGGTTCCAAGTTTGAGCCCTGTCACTGCACACCACCCCCTCCAGGGTGTAGCTTTAGAGGTCCCAGAGTGCTACCAAGGGCGCTGGTGGCCCCCAGTAGTTCTGCTGGACTTGAGCATTTAGTCATCTACCCAGCTGGCCATATACTCCTGGGAGTGATCTCCCAGACCTTGGTAGTCTACCCCTTCCCCCAAAACTCCCTCCAACCCCTCCCAAGGAACTAGAGAATTTACTGCTTATGGTTCTGGGAGCACATGGCCAGCATAGGAGAGGACAGCTCAGACAGCCAGCGGTCACTGTACACTGTGGAGCCCTGTGGGCATCTCAGAGCCAGCTGTGGGGGATGGGAAAGAGGAGGAAAAACCTGCTGGGCTGGGCAGTCATCTGGTCTCCTGGGCCCCAGTGGGTTTGTGCAGGGCAGGTGTGGAGTGCATGTCGGTTTCCTTTGCTCTTTCTCAGGTTCCCCATGAGTCAGGCTTTTCTACAGGACAAGTGGATTCTTAGGTGGTGGATGGCATGTTTTTGGCCCCTTTGCTGATGATGGGAGTGAAAGCTGTGTGACCCTAGACACTTTGGGGAGCCAGAGGCTGCCACACCTCTCTCCAGCTGTCCTGGGGGTGAGGCCACATCTGGGCTCCCTGTGAAAAAGGCCTTCTGTTTCTCCCCTCTTTAGTGTGAGGCTTGCTTACTTTCTGGGAATACCAAGAGCTCCTGACACCCTGCGTGGAGCTTTTTCCAGGGTAACATTTGAAGTACAAAGATGGTCTCAAAGTTCAGGGCTAGAGCGATAGCACAGTGTGTAGGGTGTTTGCCTTGCATGCAGCCGACCGAAGTTCGATTCCCAGCATCCCATATGGTCCCCTGAGCACCACTAGGAGTAATCCCTGAGTGCATGAGCCAGGAGTAACCCCTGTGCATCACTGGCTGTGACCCCAAAAAGCAAAAAAAAAAAAAGCAAAAAATGCTCTAACCCCTCAGCAGAAGCAGGACCTGGGTCCCAGGACAAAAGGCAGGGTTTTCTCAAAGCAGAAATGCAGAGAAAGCCTCTCCAACCTTCTGTCAGTTCCATTTCCAGAAGCAACATGAGCAGGTTAGATTCCCACCTCATGCCCCATGGTGCCGGGTTCCCAATCCCACCTCTGCTATAAGCTGGAGCGGAAAACCAGTAAAAATGTCACTGTAATGTCACAGAGTGTGCAGGCCATAAGGGGCTAGCAGCTGGCCGGGGCTCCATCTCTAGCAATGCTAATCCTCTGAGCACTTCCAGAAGTGCCCCTGGGACCTAGGAGCTAGAATAAGCCACTGAGTAATGCCAGGATGGCCCCAAACCATCTCAAAAATCTCCACGACATATTAGGGTAGGCTTGGGGGTTTGGGTTAGTGTTAGGATGAGTCCAAAGTGGTGCTGACCCACAAAGATGTTTGGTCTTCAATAAAATAAAATTCATTATCTGAAAGTTCAATTCTTAAGGTTCTCATGGGTATCTTTTATTTTTTCTCTTCTCTTTTCTCATTTTTCTTTTCTCTCCTCTTTTCTCTTTTCTTTTATTAATAAAAGAGAAGCTTGCAACCAAATATGACTGTCTAGGTTAGATATCTCAGATTATAGAGAAGGGGTGCACTTTGCCAGGTGGATGGGGAGCAGGCAGATCTGAGAGACTCCCCCATCCACTCATGTCTCGCAGCAGGAAACTGGTGAGATTTGGGAGTTCCAGGAAGTACCCTCTACTGTCAACAGCAATGTCTGCTTGGACTGCTCCTGAGACTTATGTGCAATTCAAAAATAATCCTACTATCTAGTTTTTGTCTTTTCTACTCTGGAAACTGAAATCGAGGGAGATGAAAATATATCTTATTTGTGTGTGTGTGTGTGTGTGTGTGTGTGTGTATACACATGTGTGTGGGGGGGAGGGGGAGCACACGTGCTCAGTCCATTGAAATATTTCTCTGACCGGAATTTTAAAAATTTGGGGGTGGGGTACTCCCAAGTGGTGCTTGGAGGATCATGGGGTGCCCACCTGGGCTCTGACCAGAATTGGTCACATGTAAGAAATGAGTCTTAATTCTGGTACTAACTCTCTGACCCCCAGTCCTGTTTTTAAAAAATTATATAAAATAACAAAATGAAATGAAGTGGAAAAAAATTCCAGGCCTGTGATAACTCAGTGATAGAGCAGCACCTGCTTTGCAGGCCTGAAGCTGTAAGTTGGGTCCTTGCACCACCTCACGTGCCAGGTGTGATCCAGGCAGCTCTACTGTTGAAGATCCATCGGTTCCAACCAAGTAAGTGATGCCAGAGAAATACTGCAACTGAAGGGTCCGAGTACTACACTTGAGGTGTGCAATGCCTATTCTCTGCAGCAGCGAAAGGAACGTGAAGGAGAAGAATCCCCAGCTGATACTGATGATCTGGATCAGAGATTACCCAGAAGAAAAGACTGCTCATCTTGAAATAATGAAATTTCAAAATCACATGAATTTTATCAACTTATAGTTCATTCTAATTGCCACCCACACCCCTCCCCCCACACCCCAAGAAAATTTTCATCAAGATAAAACAAAACCTACTAATGTCGGCTTTAGTAATTGATACTTCCTTTTTGTTTGTTTGTTTATGGGTCTCACCAGGCAGTGTTCAGGGTGTACTCCTGGCTCTGCACTTAGGAATCACTCCTGGCGGGGCTTAGGGGATCATATTTGGTCCCAGGGATCAAACCCAGGTTGGCTCTACCCGCTTTACTACTGTTCCAGCCCCAAGCAGTGGATACTTTCCACATACAACTTAACCAAATACTCATTCTCAAATACTTTATCCAGTCTCTACCTTAAACAAATTTTAAAAAATTAAATCACCATGAGATTCACTGTGTCACTGTATCACTGTCATCCCGTTGATCTTTAATATACTGGAGCGGGCGCCAGTAACATTTTTATTCCTCCCAGCCCTGAGATTTTAGCAGCCTCTTCTTACTCGTCTTTTCCCAACAATTGGAGGCTCTTTCAGGGTCAGGGGAATGAAACCTATTGTCGTTACTATATTTGGCATATTGAATACACCACGGGAATCTTGCCAAGTTCTGCCCGCACCATGAGATTAACAGTTACAAAGTAGTCCATGATTGGTTTCGGTCATTCGCAGTTCCAACATCCGTCCCTTCACAAGTGTCCCTAATTTCCCACCACCCGTGTCCCCAATTTACCACCACCAATGCCCCCAATTTCCCTTCTTCCAACCCCAAGCCCCAGTCTCTCTCTCTCTCTCTGTGTCTCTCTCTGTGTCTCTCTCTGTCTCTCTGTCTCTGTCTGTCTCTTTCTTTTTTTCCTTTTGGTCATTATGGTTTGCAGTACAGGTATGAACGGTTATCATATATATCCCTTAACATACTTTCAGCACTCATCTCTTCCTTTCCTGCACCCACAATTTCAAAAGGCAGTCCCTATTTTGGGAACCAGGGTTGGTTCTGGTGTCAAAGCACTCATGGACAGCACTCAATTCTTGTCCAGAGTCATTTCCAGCTGTCACTGTCATAGTGGTTCCTTCGTTATCTAACTGCCCTTTCTCTTTTCCTCCCACTTATGACAAGTTTCCAACTGTGGGCCCTTCCTTCTGGCCTCATTCCTATTGCTCAGGGGTAGTAGTCTTGTACTTTTTTTTTTGTCCTGTGTTTTTTATATCTGACAAATGAGTGCAATTATTCTATATCTGTCCCTCTCCTTTTGACTCATTTCATTCAGCATGATACTCTCCATATCCATCCATTCATAAGCAAATTTTATGACTTCATTTTATCTAATAGCTGAATAGTATTCCATTGTATAGATGTACCATATTTTCTTTATTCAGTCGTCTGCTCTTGGACACTCAGGTTTGGCTATTGTGAACAGTGCTGCAATGAACACAGAAGTGCAGATGACATTTCTGCTTTGCATTATTTTTGCCTTCAGGACATATTCTCAGAAGTGGTATTGCTGGGTCATATGGAAACTCAATTTCTAGTTTTTTGAGCAATGCCCATATTGTTTTCCAAAAAGGCAATATTTCCACCAACAAAGGAGAGTCCTTTTCTCCCCGTATCTGCGCCAGCACTCGTTGTTCTTGTTCTTTTTGATGTGTGCCAGTCTCTGTGGTGTGGGATGATATCTCATTGTTGTTTTGATTTGCATCTCCATGATGACTGGTGATAGAATTTTTTCATGTGCCTTTTGACCATTTTTATTTCTTATTTAAGGAAATTTCTGTTCATTTATTCTTATTTTTTGTTGGGGTTGAATTTTTTCTTGTAAAGTTCTACCAGTGCCTTATATATCTCTGATATTAACCCCTTATCAGATGGGTATTGGGTAAATAATTTTTCCCATTCCCTGGGCTGTCTTTGCATCTTGGTAACTGTTTCTTTTGAGGTGTAGCAGCTTCTTAGTTTAATGAATGTAATCCCATTAGTTTATCTTTGTTTCCACTTTTTTTGGTCAGTGGTGTTTCATTTTGAAGATGCCTTAGCTTTAGTGTCATGGAGGGTTCTGCCTCCGTTTTCTACCATGAACCTTATGGGTTCAGGTCTTTAATATATTTTGATCTGCCTTCTGTGCTTGGTGCTAGAAAGAGATCTGAGTTCATTTCTTTACATGTAGCTGTCCAGTTTTCCCAGAATTACCTGTTGAGGAGGATTTCCTTGCCCCACTTCATATTACTCGCTCCTTTATCAAAGATGAAATGATCGTATATTTGAGGGTCTGTGCCAGAATATTCAACTCTATTTCATTAGTCTATGTGTCTGTCTTTATTCCAATACCATGCTGCTTTAATTTTACTATCGTTTTGAAGTACAGTTTGAAGTTGGGGAAGGTGATGCCTCCCATATCCTTTTCCCCAGGAATTGCTTTAGCTATTCATGGGTTTTATTGTTCCATATGAATCTCAGGAGTGTTTCATCTATTTCTTTGAAAAATTTCAGGGGTATCCTTATAGAGAACCAGTCTCTACCTTTAACTAGTCTCTACTTTTTATTCCATTAGAGTAAATTAGAATGTTCAAGCATCTTTGAAAGTTTTTTTCTCTAATCATCTCCTTAGTTTAATGTCTCTACCTCAAAGATGCATCTTTGAAGGTTCTGACGAGAGGAACTACGAGGAAGCCAGGCACTCAGAACTGTGAACTGGTAACTAAGGTAGTTTCTGAGAAATAGCCCAATTAGACTGATTTCCTGACTGCTAGATTAGAAGCACACCAAGAGAATGTGAGTTAGAATTCTTTGTTTGCTTTTGGGACACAGCCAGCAGTACTCAGTACTGAGTCCTGCGTCTGCCCTAAGGGATTACTCCTCGTGGGCTTCAGGGATCATATGGGATGCTGAGGATTGAATCTGGGTTGGCTGTGTACAAGGCAAATGTCCTACCTTCTGTACTATTGCTCCAGCCCTGAGAGGGAGTTAGAATTTTAATGGAAGATGGCTTAAGGAGATTAAGAAAATCTAAAATTCTAGTGATATTAAGTATTTTGTAATTGAAAATTAAATGAGAATTTAAGCCGAAGACCTCCAGAACCAGCCACCACCATGCTGAGACCACTCTCCACACGCATGAAGGTACCGGCAGAGGAACAAAGGCATGCGGGTCCCGGGGCTGAGATCTCCAAGCCTGCTCGGATTGGGGCTGAGCATCCTCCACCCAGATCCTCCAAATTTCAGTAGGCAGGGATCACACCCACCAACTGGCCCCCTGGCGCTGTGTAATCCCATCAACGGCCAAGACCCAGAGACTATAAAACCCAGCTCCCGGCTTTCACGCCACGTCAGGCAAACTCCCCGTGGCGTACCCAATATGCCAAATACCAGTAACATTGATGGGTCTCATTCTCCTAATTCTGAAAGAGCCTTGAATATGGCACTTTTTAAAAAATCTCAGGGCTAGGACGAAGGAGACGTTACTGGTGCCTGCTCGAGGCAATCGACAAATAACAGGATGATGGTGAAATGAGAATTCATAATTGAAAATTAGAACATTGAAAATCTAAAGAGGGGCCAGAGTGGTAATGCCACAGCAGGTAGGGCATTTGCCTTACTTGGCAGACCTGGATTTGATCCTAGCACCCCTGTGGTCCCCTGAGCATTGCTGGGTGTGACTCCAAATACAAACACTCCTCCCGCCAAGCAGACAAACAAACAACAAAAGAAAATCTAGAGAGAGACCAGAAATGAGTCTCAGGGAAGCCAGAGGACATGAATGCAGGATTAGCCTAAGTAGGAAATGGAGAGGGATGAAGGCAGAAAGTGAGAAGATTGTGGAGGGAGAAAGATAACAAATAGGACCAGAAAAGATAATACAGCAGAGAAGTTGCATGCAGCCCGGAGTGATCCTTGACCACAGAGGCAGTGTTGAGCACTTTTGGATGTGGCCTCCAAACAAATAATAATAATAGCACTGTCTGTAACACTGTCCTCCCATTGTTCATCAATTTGCTCAAGCGGGCACCAGTAACATCTCCATCGTGAGACTGTTTTTGGCATATTGAATATGCCACGGGTAGCTTGCCAGGCTCTGCCATGTGAGTGGGATACTCTCGGTAGCTTGCTGGGCTCTCCCAGAAGAACGGAGGAATTGAACCTGGGTCAGCCACGTGCAAGGCAAATTACTATAATGCTGTGTTATAGTAATAATAGGGTTTTTTTTTAATTAAAAAAGACACAAAAATATTCCCTTCAACCTTTCTGGTCATTGATAGGCAAGTGCCAAAGCAAGTGTTCCCAGCTCTTGCCACTATTTCATCCTGGTAGAAGGACAATCAAACACAAGCAGACTATTGTCAAAATGACTCAAGGAAAAGACTGGGAGATGCTTAGATATATACAGGAAAATATCTCTTGTAGCAGATTTCAGTTTCATCCTGCTTAGATACCTTAACTGACTCATGGATCTTTCACAAAACATCAGGAGCTTAGAAGCTATGGTGGCTTTGTAGTATTTTGGGGAGTTTTTGGATGCTGCTTGTACTGTTTCTTGTGTGTGATTTTGTGTGCCTAATTTGTATTAGTTTTTGGAACATTGGGATAATAAACTTCTATTGGAAAAAAATTGGCTTACTACCGTCCAGATTTTTAGTTTTGCTATCATTTGTAGTATCACACTGTATCACTGTCATCCCATTATTCATCGATTTGCTTGAGCAGGTAACAGTAATGTCTGCATTTGTCCTAGCCCTGAGATTTTAGCAGCCTCTCCTTACTTGTCCTTCCCAATGGTGCCACATTGGAGGCTCTTTCAGGGTCAGGGGAATGAGACACATCATTGTTACTGTTTTTGGCATATCAAATACACCACGGGAGCTTGCCAAGCTATGCCGTGCGGGCAGGATACTCTCGGCAGCTTGCTGGTTTCTCCGAGAAGGAGAACTAGACTATAAGAGGTTGTGTGGCCACATATGCGGCTGTGTGCTTCTGGGAGCTTTGTTTTATAGTCTCTGGATCTTGGCTGTTGATAGGATTTTATGGTGCTTGGGCAGTTTGTGGGTGTAGCTTTCATGTTTCATTATTTGGAGGTGTTTTACTTGCAATAGTTCATTTCTTTACAATAATCATAATAACAACACAGAAGGGTCAGAGAAATTATATAGCAATAGGGCATTTTCTTTGCAAGCAGATGACCTGGGTTCAATCCTCAGTATCACATATGATCACCCAAGCACCTCCAGGAGTGATCCTTGAGCACAGAGCCGGGAGTAAGTCCAGATAGTGTGGCCTAAATCCCCTTAAATAACAACAATAACAATGAAGAGTAGAAAGTCTCACTCCCAGATGTTGTGAGAATTCCTTTGGGTCACTCTTGGTAAAATGGCTGTTCCAGAGAAACTCTAGGATCTGTTGCCTTTGATTCGTGGACCATGAAATCCCAACTGAAGTTCAATGACTTGAATGGTGGACTCAGAGCTTATCTGACCATTTCTCTTTTCTTATTTTTACATTTGCCTACCTTCTTTCCTCCCTCCTTCTCATTCTTTCTTTCTTTCTTTCTTTCTTTCTTTCTTTCTTTCTTTCTTTCTTTCTTCTTTCTTTCTCTCCCTTCCTTCCTCCTTCCTTCCTTCCTTCCTTCCTTCCTTCCTTCCTTCCTTCCATCCTCTCTCTCCCTTCCTTCCTTTCTTCTTCTTCTTCTTCTTCTTCTTCTTCTTCTTCCTTCCTTCCTTTCTCTCTCTCTCTTTCTCTCTCTTTATTCTTTCTTTCTTTCTTTCTTTCTTTCTTTCTTTCTTTCTTTCTTTCTTCCTCTCTCTTTCTTTCCCTTCCTTCCTTCCTTCCTTCCTTCCTTCCTTCCTTCCTTCCTTCCTTTCTTTCTTTCTTTCTTTCTTCCTTTCTTTTGAATTTTGTGTTACACCCAGTTATACTCAAAGGTAACTCCTGGCTCCTGCACTCAGGAATTACCCCTAGTGGTGCTTCGGAGATCATATGGGATGCCGAGGAGATCAAACCTGGGACAACCTCATGCAAGGAAAACTCCCTACTCATTGTACTATCACTCCAGCCCTTTTTCTTATTTTCTTAAAAAAGAAACATAAATTACAAATAAAAACAGGGATGGCTCTATGAATTTACTTTGTCTACAACCTTCAACTTCCTTATTATTATTCATCACTTATCATCCACACTACCGTTCCCACGGGAGTATTTTGAGGCATTTGAGATAAATCTCAGATGTCGTCTCTTTTGCTATAAATACTTCAGCATGTACTTCTAAAAGATAGAGTCCTTCAAAAACATAACCATAATGTCTTTATCACTCCTAGAAATATTGACCTCAAATCTCAGCACATATCTAATCACATTTCAGTTTCTTTGATCATTTCTGGATTGTGATGATTATTATCCTTTCGTGTTGGCAACTTCCTCCATTTCTGTACTTCCTGTAAGCTGAGTGCTAGATCTAAAGGTTTAATCTGATTTGCTTCGTTCTTTTGGCAAGATCTGCTTCATAGGTGGATTTGTATAATTCCAGGGCAAGGCATGTCAAGTTAGCAGGCACTAATTATCATCGTCCGGATTTTCCTTCTTCTTTTTCTTTTATTTTTCTGGTTCTAGCAAGCAGTGCTCAGGGAACCCAGGGGTCATGCCCGGAAATGCTTGGGCCTGTTGGCGTAGGGCAGCTCAGGCTGTACAGGGTTGGTGGTTCCCAGAGTAACAGCCAGCAACAATTGCAGGACCATACTGTACTGAGGGTTGAACTCTGTTTCTTGCACAGTCAAGACACCAACCCCAGAGCCCTGAGCTATCTCACAGGCCCACTTTTTTCATTTTTCACTACCCCTCGACCAAAAGCATCAAGGTGTACACCCACTCATTCGCACTTTGAACATAGAACATACTCTTTCTTTTGTTACTGTTTTGACTGGTGAGCAAATGAGGGCTTGATTGTAGGCCTAAGTCACAAACACAAGCTCCTTGGAAAAGAATAAGGAATCTTCATAAGCTTTTAGGATCTGTAAATATAACTCTTCCTCCTCTTCCTCCTCTGTCTTCTTGTTTTGTTTGGTGGTCTCACTCTGTGGTGCTCAGGGCTTACTCCTGGCTCTGTTCTCAGGGACCAGTCCTGGTAGGGCTTGGGGAGGACCATATGTAGTGCTGAGGATCAAACTCAGGTTTCTGGGTCTAAGGAAAGTGTCTTACCTGCTGTACCATCTCTCCTGCCCATTGCCAAGTTTTCTAAACTGCTGCCTATGATGATATTGTTGCGGTTGTTCATTCCACCACCATCTCTCCTGCCTTTTTTTTGTTTTGGGGCCACAGCCAGCAGTGCTCAAGGATTCTTCCTGAATCTGTGCTCAAGAATCACTCCTGGCAGTGCACTGAGGACTACATGTATTATGGAGCCAGAGGTGAAACTGGGGTTGGTTCTATGCAAGGAAAGTGATGTAACACCTGTCCTATCTCCCCATCCTCTTTCTTACGAGCTGCAGAGTTCACCTCCCACTGAGATCTGACCAGATAGTTCCCTCTGAGAGCACGACTGGTTTCTGGAAAACTCTTTCCTTCTCGGGGAGGATCCTTCCTTTTTGTGTCTTTAGCTGATGTGTGAGTTTGTCCTTTGGAGCTGTGGCAGCCCTTGCACCTTATTGGGTAGCATGAGGATTATCTCCATGTGCCCAGTCTGATGGTATGGGAAATAATGTGAGTTTTGAGCCCAGGTGCTCAGTAAATGACTGAACTACTGGACCTCTATCCCGGTCAGTGCCCCCTACAGACGTGTGTGTGTGTGTGTGTGTGTGTGTGTGTGTGTGTGTGTGTGTTGGGGTAGGGGAAAGGAACTACTCCTGGCAGTACTCAGGGGCTATTCCTGGATCTGTGCTCGAGTGACCCTTGGCAATATTCTGGGACCATATACAGTGCTCAGAGACCAGGTCAGCTGCATGGAAGCAAGCACCTTAACTCCTGTACTATCTCTTTGGCCACAGATGTCATTACATTGTAAATGTAATAATCTTTTACTCAATCATTTAATTGCTATAAGCAGCTTGATGACATGCCATGTATATTCAAGTACATCTTTCATGTTTCTGCTTGTTAGTTGAAGTCCTGATGTACAAAAATAACCTTAAGACCTTCACCTTGCCATTCCCATAAAACCAGTTTTTTGTATCTACTATGAAGGATCAAAAATGATGAGAATAAAACAGTAAATAATACAAATTAATTTGTAAAGACAGACTTTCTGTTTGTTTTGGGGCTATATCATCTGTGCTTAGGTCTGACTCCTGGCTCTGTGCTCAAGGATCACTCCTGGCAGTGCTCTAAATGCAGTACTGGTGATCAAACCTAGATCTGCTCTGTGCAAGGAAAGAACTTTATTTCTGTACTGCATTTTAGGCCCAACGATGCACTTTTAAAGGAAGTCAGCTTTTGACAGGATTTAAGTTGAAAAATCATACAGCAACTTCAGTGGCTGGGTAACGTTGATTCTAGCACTGTCCCACTTCCTGCAAAACCAGTGGCGGTGGAGATCTGGGAAATTCTGTTGGTGATAGGAATTGGAATTGCAATATTTTCCAAGGAACATCTCCAAAGCACTTAGAGTTGACTCTGTGTTGGCAATAAAGAGAAACTTTTCTCCTGTTACGTTATGTTGGAAATAGCACTCGTATTAAGTATGAAAAATGGAATTTATGGCTCTCCTCCTTTGCAACAAAACAATTCCCAAATTTCACATTGAGTGCATAAAATCAGCAGGCAGAGCAAATGAGAATCTAATGAAACAGTTCTTAGGGGAAGTGGGGTTAGGAGATTAAACTGAGTAAAGGAGGACAAATGTATAGTTATGAGTGGAAATAAGACATGTCATGGAGCATAAACATTTCAGGTCAAATTATAATGACTTGAAAATCACATAAATGTCTACTTCTACGTGTACTAATGCACTGTGACTGAATCTTAAACAAAGAAGAGGCTCAAGAAAGGGATAAATAAAGGACAGTGGCGATCTGTCCAGTGCATGCTTCTACTTCCTGTATTTTGTGTTTCAGGGCTGTGCTGTTTGGAAGTAAAGCTTCATTGTTTTCTGGTCAGCGATGGCACCTTTGTCCGTGCAGACTAGGTGATGACAGCGAGTGTTCCCGGAAGCGCTTGGGAACAAATGGCCTTTGTGGGCTCATGAACATGACGTCACAGATCTCTCACCCTTCCCGCTGGGTCCCTCAATACAGAGATGCATTGTCAGTGATTTTCTCTCTATAGCTGTCGGCCCTCAAGAGCTTCCTCACTGGAGAGAGAGTAGTCAGGTTTTACAGAATGGATCCTGTTCTCAGACCATGTGTTATGCCATCTGCCCTGGAAAGTCCAACTCCCTTAAGTTGGACACAAGTTTCTCTGCCCACACATAAGGTTTCCCTGCTTTTCTTAGTGTCCTGGACCCTCCATTAGAGAGTCCCTTCTCTTTTGCCTGCTCTGGTTTCCCAGGTGTCTTCAGTAGAAATACTCCGTTGGGAGAGATCCTGCCTGAAATGGAATTTGATTTAGTCCAAAGTCAAAACTCTACAAGAGGAAGCAAGAACATACTACTCTGGGAGAAACAATTGGATGGGAATTCCCATTTAAATGTCCATATAATAGTCAAATTCAAAGCCTTTCAGCAATACATTTGAAGGCCAGGGAGATGGCTCAAACAAGTGGAGCTCGTGTTTTGCCTGCTGGAGCCCCTGGTTTGATGTCTGGGACCACTTGCTGGCACTAGAGGGTCCCTTGAACACTGCCAGGGCTCAAAATCAACCTACAAAACCAATCAATGAAATTGCAATGGAGCAGTTGAACAAATTTATCCCAAACAAGTCACCAGAGAGAGGAATAAGTCACATGCGGTTAAATTTGGGAGATTAGCTAAAAGAAAAGTGTCCTCTTTCCTTTTGCAGAGTCCCTTGGCGAAACTTGCTGTCACAGGTGGTTCTATGCTGTCATGGTGGACACCATAACTCAGAGGACATCTATTGAGACCAGGGATACTCAACGAGCTGCACTGACAAACAGCTTTTTCAAGTAGTTAATATTTGCAGCACCAGATAAATACATTTGCAATCAGATTTTAGGTTCCAATTATCAAATCTCCAAGCCTGAAATAACATGCCTACAGTTAGCATTTGAGGATACTTTTTTCAGGGAAATAGGACTTTTATTTTCCTTTCTTCTAATTTTTTCAACAGATATTAAAAATAAAAATTAGGAAAGGACAGACAATCCTTGGTTGTGAGGAGATTGGCAAGGGCTTGGTACAGCTGAATAAATATCATATATTTAAATGGCTCCTTGGGCCTTACTCAAATCATTTTACAACAACCAGGTGTTTTATAGACACATTTTTCTATGAAGTAGTCAAACTGTAAACAGAGTGAATCTTGACTGACAGTTGTCATGTCTTAAAAAGAGAAGGAGAAAAGGAAAGGAAAGGGAGGAAGGAGGAAATTAAGGAAGGAATCATCAATCACCATCATTTTACCAATGGAAATGTCTCGTCTGTCTTTGGAACCACAGGGTTAGTGACTCAGGGTGGCGTTGGGCTGTTGTTCTATTCTCAGCTCCTTTTGACTATAAGTTTGGATAGAAACAATGTTCCACATGTGTCATATTGGTGCTGTAAGAATGTAGCACTGTATGGCGGCCTGGTGACCACCATCCTCCAGAGGCCAGTCAGGTTTGGGCCTGCAGTGACGAGACACATGGGGGCCTCACCACATGGGGGTGGAGCCGACTCTTTTTCCCCATCCCAACAAGACACCGAGTCGCTGCCTACAAACAGCCTCTCTGGCTCCTGATCAAGCTGATTAATGGCCATGATACCGGAGACTCAGAAACAAATCTTGAAACCCAGTGGCTTTTGGCAGAAATGCATCTGGACTGCATACAAGGTGGTCGCCAGCTCAGAGCTTATTGGAAATCCAGGTATGAGCCGGCAGTGATGGGGCAACTGCAGTCTCATGGGAAGAGGGACGGTACTGGCTTGTCCTTCATGCCCTACCAAGGTCATGAGTTGCCCCCCACAAGCGGTTCTCTGGCATGGCCATGGCTCCAGAGGCAAAAGGACTTAGTCCAGAGCCCAGCAGCTTGCAGAAGAAAAGTGAATGGACCATGCATTAAGCTATGGCGCCATGCCTCCCCAGGAGGGAAAGAATGTTGTTCCCTTCCACCTTTTCCCCACCTGGCAGCAAGGTGGCCACCGCCTCAGAGCTTATAGGAAAGCCAGGTACGAGCCGGTTGTAATGGGGCAACTGCAGTCTCATGAGAAGGGGGGCGGTACCAGCACGTCCTTCACGCCCTACTGAGGTCACAAGTTACCCCCCACCAGCGGCTCTCCAGCATGGCCATAACACCAGACACACAGAAACCAATCTTGTAATTATCTGGCTCTTTGCAGAAATCCAAAATCGTGGCCATGTGACTTTATATGATTCTCATAACCAGCTATAGGAAACAAAATATTTCACAATGCCTTTTCAGCAATTCTGACTGTTTGGGGGGAAATTCTAAACAATAATGGTGCATCTTTTGTCGAAATAGTGAATGTAATCAATGTAGAGAGGAGTTAAGTGGAAATCATCTGCCTCACAGGCATTTGGAGAGGTGGGAGGGGGGGTATACTGGGATTCTTGGTGGTGAAAAATGAGTACTGGTGAAGGGAAAGGTGTTTGATCATTTTATGACCGAGACTTAAACCTGAAAGCTTAGTAACTTTTCCCACAGTGATTCAATAAATAAATATAAAAAGAAAAAAATAAAATAAAAAAAATTAAGGTGAAGTTCATGCCCAATTCAATCAGCTAATCAGTGGCTGAATAAATAATAGCACTCCTACAAAAAAAAATGTAGCACTGTAGCACTGTCCTCCTGTTGTTCATCGATTTGCTCAAGCGAGCACCAGTAATATCTCCATTGTGAGACTTGTTACTGTTTTTGGCACATTGAATACATCACAGGTAGCTTGCCAGGCTCTCTGAGAGGAATAGAGGAATCGAACCCGGGTTGGCCATATGCAAGGCAAACGCCCTACCCACTGTGCTATCACAGCAGCCTGATGTAAGAATAAACTCCATAATGCACTGCAACCTAAGCACAACCTCATCAAGGTTTGAACAAAGAATGATTGGTGCCTTGTAAATATTTCTGGGTCAAGAGCCTCTTGTGTTGCTTGATAATATTTCTGAACAGTCTAGCTTCCTCTTCATGTTCACAAGATACTTGGTTCAAGGATGAACTCTTAGATCTCTCATCCCCCTTTTGTGTATGAATGATGAACGTGTGCTCAGTAGAAGTTTGTGTCTGGGTGAGTGAGGGAGGACTCAGTTCTGACAAAGAAGAACCTAGCTCTTATCTCTTCCCTGATGTTGCCAGCGTTGCCTGACCTAACCTAACTATGAGACAGGTTTTACAGATTCCTGGCAAGAGTTAGAAAAACAACAGAAGCGTTATTTGGGCCAAATAATTCTACAATTTTTTAAAAAAACTTAGGCCTAGAGAGAGAAGGTGACTTACTCAAGGTCCTTTAGTGGGTTTCTGGCAAAGTCAAGAAAATTTTTGGATCATCTTGACTCATTTTTCTTCCTGCAATATTTGAGAATTTTTATTTAAAATTCCTTCATTTCACTTCTATAGCTATGTCCTCAAATAGCTGCTATAATCAGTTACTCTTCAAGAAAATGCTAAGAAACTTTAAGCTAGTTAATTTCCAGATGACACATTTCAGGAGCTTAAGAAGTTCTCACGAAGACATCAAGCTTAAATATATGACAAGTCAAGGAGAGGAATCAGAAAAAGATGTAAATCTTCAAAGGAGTGATTCAAAAAGTGGTAACATGACTCAAATCCTTTGCCTACATTCCAGGTAAAGAAAGAGATGTCACCCCTGATATATCATGAAAGAGGCGGAGGGGGAGGCAAATCTTAGTGTGGAAGTCAAGGGGGGTTTGTTCATGGAAGCCCCTTTGAGAGCAAGAACCTGCCAAAGGGAAGAAGGTATATAGGCTAGTTTTTCTATGATTTGTCAGCATTGATAGGTGGTGTCAAGAAAAACCCTGTTACAACCAAGACTGTTCAGGACACCCCACAAGCGAAAGAAAGAGCTGGTTCTTACAATCAAGTGTCAGGGGATTGCTCGAAACTGTTAAAAGAGAAATTTTAACTCCTAAAAGTGGGAGCAAAGAGGCCACTGGACTGGGCCATGAAAGGGAAGGGGAGAGGGGAAGGGAATGGAAGGGGAGAAGAGGGAAGGGGGAAGGGTATGGAGAGTGGGAGAGAGAAGAGGAGAGAAGAGAATAGGAGGAAGGAGGGGAAGGGGGAAAGGGGGGAAAGGGAAGGAAGACGAGAGAGAGAGAGAGAGAGAGAGAGAGAGAGAGAGAGAGAGAGAGAGAGAGAGAGAGATGGAGAGAGAGAGGGAAGGAGAGAGAGGGAAGAGAGAGGGAGGGAGGGAGAGAGAGAGAAAGGGAGAGGGAGAGGGGGGGAGAGAGAGAGAGAGAGAGAGAGAGAGAGAGAGAGAGAGAGAGAGAGAGAGAGTGTTCCTGTCCAACAGGGCCACCTAGAGGGCCTCTGGGCTCCAGCAGGCAGAGCTGGAATTGATGCCTAGCTTCGGAGCAGAGATTGGCTGATGAAAGAGATTCACACAGAAGGAGACAGCTTTTCTGTTTTTTTCTTATTTTCTGTTAATAATTTTTTAAACTTCTATTGAATCACTGTGACATAGAAACTTATAAAGCTGTTCATGATTGGATTTCAGTCATACAGTATTCCAACACCCATCCCTCCACCAGTGTACATTTCCCAGCACCAGTA
This sequence comes from Sorex fumeus, assembly GCF_029834395.1. Lineage (NCBI taxonomy): Eukaryota > Metazoa > Chordata > Mammalia > Eulipotyphla > Soricidae > Sorex > Sorex fumeus. The sequence goes on from NW_026606066.1 coordinate 27,418,138, forward strand.
TCCCCTGGTTGCCTCCCATCATTCCCCCCACTTCCACCCCTGCCTGCCTCCAGGCAGGTACTTTTCCTCTCTCTCTCTCTCTCTCTCTCTCTCTCTCTCTCTCTCCCTCTCTCTCTCTCTCTCTCTCTCGGCATTGTGGTTTACAATATTGATACTGAAAGGTTATCAAGAGTGCCCATACCTACTTTTAACCCTCAGATCTACCTTCAGCCTCCCACACACTTGTGGTTAGTTCCAACCATTGACCAGTCCTCCTAGCCCATTTTCCCTGGCCATATATATATCCTAGCCCGTTTTCCCTGGCCATGTGTATATCCTAGCCCGTTTTCCCTGGCCATGTACAGACACACACACATATACATACATATATATGTGTGTATTATATACCACAAATGAATGTAGTCATTCTATATCTGTCTCTCTCCTTCTGACTCATTTCACTCAGCATGATACGCTCCATGTCCATCCATTTATAGGCAAATAGTACCATAGCCTGAAAAGAGCGAAGAATCTTTAGAAAGCAACATCAGTTAAGAACTTTCCTTCCCCTTTACATCCCCCACCCACCCCCTAGCTTCTCCTCCTACTTTCTTTTGCATCTATTTTTGTTGAGTTTCTGGGATTTACAACGCTGTCTACAAGCACTTTGACACCAGAATCAAACCTGGTTCCCAAAATAGGGACTGCCTTTTGAAATTGTGGGTGCAGGAAAGGAAGAGATGAACCTGATCCCTTCCCTGACTCTTAGCTGGGGAAGACCCCATGGTGGAAGGAAAGTTTCCTCTTAACTCTGATTGTATGTTAGTGGAGACTTAGTTAGTGGATGGGAGACTAGGAGAGTGAATCAAAAACAGGTCCTGGGACCATGACAGCTTTAGATTGATGGACAAGGGAAGAACTTTCTCCTCACTAAATGATTTCAAAGAGAAAGGGAAACACAACATTGTTTTCTGCTTTGAACAGATGATTTTCTTCTTCACATGGAACAAACTCTTGACTTAATTTTGTTGGCTTTTGTTTCTCGCCATGGTGGGTCAGAATGCATCTCCCAGGGAAGCCATTAATGATTCTCAAGGCAGCTTTCAGAAGTTTCTTTATTATATGTGAAGTGATTGAAAACTGCCAATCACAAACCTGGCAATCCCCTCTCATGAGCTTAAAGACTGTTCTGATTACGATAATTGCATTTTTATGAATATCCTACCCAGAGAGTAACAATTTTACTATGTCAGACGACACTACACAATGATGCATCAATTTCATCTGCAATGAAAAATAGAGCCTAATAGCACAGTTATATTTATATGATAGTCAAACATCAAGATGCAACATAAGTACTTCAACTGAAAGAATTCTGATCATTATTTAACCTTGAGATGATGATTAAGGGTGAAGGCTTGTCAGCATTCATGAATTATTTTTTCATGATTTTTGCTGTTTTGATTTGATTTTTAAAGCTCCATAATTAATGCTTATTAACATTTGATTCCCCCCCTCCACCTCTAGTCCCCAGAATATGTGGGCAAGGCAACAATAAGAACCCCAAGAAAGGTTAATACAAGTGATCAGTGGTTAAAGAGAGTCATAAGGAATTGTGAGACATAATTAGGTTTCAGGTACCACAGCATCAATGGCATCTGGGTTCCTCCTTTAGTGAGCTATGTTTCTTGAGCCAGGAAGCAAATCATGAACCCAGGACTCAGGGTTGATGCTTCAAGTGCATACTGGTTTGATGCCCAGACAATTGTCTAATTGTTAGGGACCCGGGTTGCCAAAGAAAGTGGGCTAGGAGCTGGAGCCTGTAGGAAAGGCCCATTGTCAGACCCCACCCCAGGTCCGAGGGATGAGAATCTTTAGCTGTGCACTAAGGGTCTCTGTCTCCCCTCTCTGCTCTTTTCTTCCCCCTATGACCAGGGTTGCACATGCACATTTCTGATTGTGATGTTCACCAGGAACCACACACATTTGTTGTGGTGCTTGTGCACGCACGTGCTTACATTCTTCGCCAAGGTGCTCTTGTTCATTCTCTCATGCTCACTGGGTCCCTCACACTCACCTGAGTATGGGGCCCTTGAGTTCATGGTGTGAGTCACAGACAACAGTCCATGTTCTGACCCCATTTGCTGTGTAAGTACTAACCTGTAAGACCAAGGCAAAGAACACAGGCTTACTTTGGGCCAGATTATTATTCAGAATTTAAAAGAACCACATGACTTTTCTACTTTAAGAAGAGTAAAAACTCAACCCAGAGACTGGGAATGTGGCTCAGTGGCAGAGCACGTGCTTCACATGTGTGAAGTCTTAGATTCAACTCCCAGAATCCACCCCCCCCCCAAATCTAATACTAGCAATCCATAATATGCATGAAAGAAATGCCCCATAAATAATGGAGTGCACAAAGGAAGAAAAGAAGGAGCAAATGAAACCTGTACATTCATTACACCAGGGAGCAAATGAACTACATGATTCATTGCAATTTAACCCTTTATTGAAGTGGCATTTGAATTTATTGGCCTTCAGATCACCTGACAAGGCAACAGGTGTCTGATAAGATGGGGGTAAGTAACATTCTGTTCAAAACCTCAAGGTAGAGATTATAGCCATTCCTCAAACTGTAAAGATCAAAAAGCACAGATAGAAGTCCAATCTTTTATAAGAGGCAATTTATTCTAGGTGGTCAGGGCTGATTCAGAACTACAGTCAGTCTACAGCTCCATAAAGAAGGATGGAATAATACGGTGTGTTTTCCATGGTGCTGTATTCTTTCAATTGAATCTTGGATTGAGTTTTTTCACTTAATATTAGTTCCATTCTTGTTTTGGCTTATCCTTGTTTTTATGAAATGCCAGGTTTCAATTAAGATGGCAAATGGAGTGTTGACAGCGATCACTCCCTATTCAAATGTATTTATTCAGACATTTGGAATTATTTTAGAATTCTGGATTTATTCAAGACAAGTGACTCAAGGCAAATTTCAAATCTGCCCAGGCATCAAATTCTGCCTGTGCAAAGTAAAAAAAATTAGTAGCAACTTATGCAATAATATTTATGAAGACATTAGCACAACGTATAGGACATAGTAGAAAATCAATAATTGGTGATGGATATATATATGTATATATATATATAAGACAACATGTGTTTTCTAGGTAAATAGAGTGTCTTAAAGGTAATAAAATAACTGCAATTTCACAATGTGTTAAATATGTACACCCATTTTTTTCATGGTGACTTTATTTGGAATTATTCATGCCTTTGCTCTAAGAGTCAACCTCAGGTGCAAGCACCAAAGGGATTTTTCATTTGATGCCTGCTGATGTTGATGAGTAATATTCTAGAACCATTGTAAAGTTAGATTGTGTATACTACTGAAGTTGTTGTTGGATTTAGATTCAAAATCAGACTTTGGGACCTAGGACTAGTGCTTCCTATTATAGAATGAGTATCTTCAAATTTCCAGTGCTTAATAAATTATAGTTACTTAACTAGTATTTCTCTCTTCTTGGGGGGGCTGGGATGGGCCCCACCCAGTGTGCTCAGGGCTTATTCCTATATCTGTGCTCAGGGATTACTCTGAGCAGTGCTCAGGGGACCATATGTGGTGCCAAGGATCAAACTGCAGAATCTCATGCAAATCAAATATCTTAATCCCCGTACTAGCTCTCTGGCTCCTTCAACCAGTATTTTTTTGATGATTTGAATGAGTTATGTAAAAAAGGAATCTCAGGGGCTACCACAGTCATATACTATTATGGTTTTTACAATTATCTAATGCTATTTCTTTCAGGAGCCCATCTCAAACAGATACAGTTTTTGTTTTTGTTTTTAGATTACACTTGGTGGTACTCAGGGTTTACGCCTGACTCTGAGGTTAGGGATCGCTACTGATAGGGCTTTGGAAACCATATGGGATGCTAGGGATCCAACCTGGCTTGGTCACAAGCAAGGTAAGGCTTTACCACTCTACTATTTCTCTGGCCTCAACAGATAGCATTATAATAATAATAATAATTAATAATAATAATAAGTGACTTCTAACTTACTAAGTTGCGAAGAAAGGCAGAAAATAGAAAAAAGCTGAGAATTCTTCATGACTAAAGCACAATTCATGTAGGTCCATGATGGATATTCCAGATATTCTGGCAGGCAGCTTCCTGGTTAAGAGTGAGGCTATGTATGAGCTCAAGGACTTACTACTGTCTCTCTCACCTCAAATGTGCCTGCCTAAGGGGGGCGGGTCACATCGTGGAACCTGTAACTACTCTTATGCTAGGTGGGCTGTGTAATGACTGATAGTAGAAGTTTCTACAGGCCACTGGAGGAGTGAAAAGGAGGGAACACTTTGGCTGTCACGTTGGCCTGGGATGCTCCCATCACTCTTAGGGAAAGCTGGCACTGCAGACAGTATTAAGGCACCTATTTTGGTCAAGTTCAGCTGCAAAAGCTGAAGAGGTCAATGACATGACATATCTAGGTTTTCCAGGGCCTAAAGCTAGGGTGCTTTAGGTAAGAAAAATAATGTAAACCCCCAAGTTTAAAAATGAAATACAACTGGTGAAGGGATGGGTGTTGGAGCATTATATGACTGAAACCCAATCACGAACAACTTTGTAGCTGTATCTCACTGTGATTCAACTAAAATAAGTAAACTTTTAAAAATTAAGTACTTAAACAAGTACTTATGGTTGGACCAATAGTATGGTAGATAGGGCGATTGCTCTGCACGTAGCAAACCCGAATTCAATCCCAGGCAACCCAGCATGGTCCTGCAAACCCTGTTAGGAGTTATCTCTGAATGCAGAGCCAGGAGCCCTGAAAATTTCCAGGTGAAGCTCTAAAACAAACAAACAAATAAACATAAAATCTGGGGTAATTAAACACAGGAGATCCTTGCAAGTAGGAGTGCCAAAGCTTGAGTTTCACTAGATATGTGCTTCTAGATGATCAGAGTCCAAATTTTAAGACAAATGATTTAGTGGTAGAATGTTAAAGCACAGGACTTTCCTAAGTGTTTACCAATAAGAAAATAGGTATAGATTCGACATGGCTCCACAGACAGACATCAAGTACCCAGTGTGCAGAGAGGAGGGAGGGAGGCTGTAGGTAGGCAGAAGGGACCACCCTGAAGGATGTGTGCAGGAAGACTCCTGCCAACTGGAAAGTCTAGGAACTTGAGAATCCTTGAGTTTCCTTTCCACATAAAAAAAAAAAAAACAACAAAAATCACCATCAAAAAGTTTTCTAAATTACAACCTCATCCACCATTTTCCTGTGGTTAACAGTTTCCTAAGATAAATAAATAATAATCAATGTATTTTTTTATTGAGATTAAAGGAGAAAGGGAACCAAGAAGTTAAGGTTGAACTGACAAGCACTTGCTTCTGCCCTCTGCTGGTGATAGAAGGTTCATGTGTATCTGGCAGAAAGGGCTGCTGGCTTTGACTCTTGCTTTAAGTTGTTATCACTGAGTAGCATTCAAGGTGGCGGGGAATATTGGTTTTAGTTGTTGGTTTTTTTTTTGGGGGGGGGGGAAGTCCTCTCGAGCAGTTCTCAGGGCTTCATGACTCCCAGGGATACTCAGCTATCTGAATTAGATAGTTTAGGTCTCAGGCAAGTGATGTGTGGCTGCCCAGTATGGTGGTGCTGGAGACACTATGGCTATACCCAGGGGTGCTGGTGGAGAGAACAGTGGAGCTCCAGGGATCATACAGGGGAACTTGCATATGCAAGACATGCACCCCTGACACCAGAGCTGTCTCCACATGGGCCCTGGGGCATTGGTTTGATTGAAGGTTGATAGAAAGGTGCTCATTAGACCTTAGGTGAATAGAAGAATGAACTAAATTATTCAAATTTGAGCCCATGAGGCCAACATTTAAAAAAAAATTTGGCCACACCCATCTGTGTTCAGGGTTTACTCCTAACTCTGCACTCAGGGATCAATCCTGGTGGCTCAGGGGACTATATAGGGGTGCCAGGAATCAAACTTGGGTCAGTCATGTGCAAGGCAAAATTCCTACCACCTGTACTATTGCTCCAGCCCTCCTCCCCCAATGTGATTTTTGGTCCTAAGAATTCTGAAATTTTCTCAGATGTCTTTGAATGCATTGAAAAGTTCCTCCTGAATAAGGTCTAGGTTTGATGGCAAAAGGGTGAGGAAATGGAATGAACATTTCTTGAATTCCTGATACAGGCTAGATATTTTGCTTGAAGATTTGCCTCAGAATCTTTGGGACCATTTTGAGGTGCTCACAGACCGAAACAACCCATGTGTGACTTTACAGGAGCAAGTGACAGAGTCTGGCTTCAGATCCAGATTTGCTGCCAAGGCCCATTCTCAGATTCAGCATCTCTTTCATTTGGGCTTTTCACCAAATATGGAAGATACATGAAACAGATATTAGCTAGTGTAGGGAAGAATCATCTGTGGGTGAGTGAAAAGTCACGATGCTCGTCTATCAGTAGTATAGGATTTGTAGCCTTACTTACCTGTTTGGCAGACCAGAGGATTGTGCTAGAGGCCTGCTGAATCACAGCCAGGCAAGTCCCTAATTTATACCTATTGTTCAAGGCTATGTTATCAGTACCCTGTCCATTCTCCAGGACTTCAACTATGGACCATAAATTCTAAGGCTGACCTGTCCCTAAGGTTCTTCCTGTCTTAATTTCTATGATTTCAAATAGAGTCCAATCATTTCTTCAATGGCTGAAGCAAAAGGAACTTTCATTTTCCAGACCTTTGTGGTGAACCCAAAGTGACAGCACCCCAGGTGACATTTGTCTAAAGCAGTGTTTCTCAACTGGGGACCCCTGGGAACAGTCCAAGGGTTTGGGGAGTGCCATAGGTGAAAGTTGTGAAAATGGGGCTCACAGCATAAGATGAGAGGGCCAACTGGTAGCCTCGGAAGGAAACCAGAACTGAAGGTTGAGGAATACTCTGTTCTCCAGGGGACTTTGCTTTTCCTGATATGGATTTTATTCCCCTTGCTGCTGGCCCTTTGTCAAAAAGTGTACCAGTAATTACTCTTCTGTCAGTTTGCTTGCAGTTAACTGGGAATACATATTTGTCTCATACCACTGGTGGTGCCAGTTACTAAGTGCCTTGAAAAAAGAAAATAAACAATGCCAGAATCTGTAATCCCATCTTCCATTGCTTCCCCCACTTTCCTTACCTGGATCAGAAGCATCTGCCTCAAGTAGACAGATTTTGATTAAGTTTTGTTTTTTCATGGGGAAAAAACCCCAAGGAATTAGAAAAATAGATGTGATGAATATTTAGATACACCTTTTTTTACTTTTGTGTGTGTGTGTGATGGGGGCAGGGTGTTCTTTACCAGATGATCAGAAAGCAGAGGTTTACTTTTGTGTTTATATTTATATAGACAATTTTAAATAAAAGCCACCATTTGACATGCATATCATTCTGGTTTTATTTATTGTCTGGCTAACTTACAAAGACAGAGCTCTCTAGGGTAGACACTACCCCACCATTTAAACTATCCCACATGGCAGAAGATACCAAAATGTGCATGTTTACATAGTGCACTGGTATGAAAAACCTGTCTTCCTTCCTTTACTAACTAAAACCAGGGAAAACTTAATTTCAAAAAAATTGGAATGCTTTAAGCAATTATTTCATTCTTGTTATTAACATAAAAAATTGATAGTACAAGTTAAAATAGGAATGCCTAAAAGTTTTTACAAATATGCAAATCATCTGCTACTTACACATAAAAAAAGATTTATTTCTTTCAAATCACAAGTAAGGCACCATTTGATTAAACTTTTTTCAGCGTTTGCTAAATAAAATGCACAGTGAAATAAATATAAAACACTGAATTTTAATACTGTAATACATTTCAATATAAAATGATATGTGAATGTTAAAACACTGTATTGCATGTTGAATACATTTATCTGAAATTTTATGGGAAAAACACTTGAGAGCTCAAAATTTTAGGGAAGAAAAAATACTCATTTCTGTGATTTGCCTTAGCTGACAATCTTAGAATAGAACTTACTTAAAGTTTTGGATACAATTAGTTACTAGCCTTCACAGTGTATGATTTATTAATGAAATATTCATTTAAGCATCTTTTGAATAAATTCTAAAACATCCCTCTTCTGAATAAGTAGCAATTGGGAGGTATGACCATACTTCAAACTTTACAATGGTACCTACAAAATTGTAGGGACACATAGCGGAATTGATCCTTTCACACCACCCCTTAAAATTTCAGACCCACTTGTTTTGGGTTCGATTTTGCTATATAGCAGAAAGATTAAATGCCATCTTTTCTGCAGTGGGTCAAATGGCTTTTCCATGGGGATGTTTCTGAACAAACTCTATCTGATCAAAGAATCCAAAATACTGATACCAAAATATTAGGGCTTAATATTTTTTTGGGAAATAGTTTGTCAAACTGTTACACCTCATATTTCTTTTTTTCCTGTTTCAGTAGAGTCACTTTCCCAAGTGATGGTATTAAAGATAGATGAATGGTAGAGGAGAGAAGGATTCTTTCTCTCCAAGTTCTCTAAAATATTTCTAAGTCCAGGACTTTGGCAAGGAAAGATAGAAAAATACAATCTATTGAAAACAGTCACTTTATAATTTATTAGCCATTCCATTCATTTGAACTCCAAGTTCTTTTTGCTTTTACAGAAATAAAACAATGACTTATTCTATAAATAGGAATGTTCTGCTCCAATTTTTCTTTGGATTTATTTCTGGTTAGTATCTCCCAGTAATATATGAACAATCTGCTGAACCCATGATACAAACTTTAGATTTACATATGTGGTTGGTGCTTTTAAGGCGGGGAAGGGGGGTGCTGGGGGGAAAGGCCTCATGGTAGTTTTAAACATCATCTGTTGTATAAAACATCTAAAGGGAATATTTTTTTCCCAACTCTACAGCTAGATTTAAAAGTCCCAATAAAGTTTTGTAAACAAAATCGTATTTCAAAAGGCAAGGCTGCTCTTCTCTCTGGTCCGTTAGCAGAGCTTTGTTTGCATAGATCCACGGCAAAGACATTCTACAAAGACATTTCAGATTTGCTGCCTTTCCCAGACATTGGTTCCCCACAACACTGGGAATGGATGAGCTCCCATCCCTGCCCTGAAGAGCCATCCAGGCGGGAGCAGAAAGCAGCTGCTTTAAACGTGCACCTCGGAGACCGGCTGACAAGGACAGAGCCAGAGGGTGCCTGGCTCAGGCTCGGAGCCATTCAGGTCTTGGGTGGAATAAAAAAAAACTAGCTGATCTGTTTCCATCCTGGGTCCTGCAGAACAACACTTGGAGAGAGGAGATGGAGGGAAGGGAAAAGGGAGTAAAATCATAGATCAAGCTGTCTGCCGGTTAAGGTGCTGCATACTACCTACTCTTATTTTCTTGAATTGCTGAAGCTCGTCTTGCCTTTCCCGTTCTTTTCAAACAGCACGGACACTAGCCTCTGTCTCAGACCTGTACTGTCCAATAGAGTAGCCCTGGCCACATGTGGCTACTGAGCATTTGCAATGTGACTGAGTCCTCTGAGTGTTCATTACACACTGGGTTCTGAGGACTTCAAATCCTCCAAAAAATAAAAGGGGGAAAAACAACCCCTCATGAATAATTGCTATAGTGATTACAGGTTGAAACAGTACTCTTTCAGACAACATCTACTACATATTAATTTCACCTATTTCTTTTCCCTTTTTAATGTGGCTGCTAGGATTTTTAAACTGTCAATATGGCTCACAATTTTTTTTTAGACAGCTCTGTCCTAAAGCCGGTCTCAAACTGTCTTTGTTTGTTAGCGGGGCGTCCTGCAATTGTGAATGTTTCCTGTGAGCCCTGGCTCAGCACCCTGCTTAGGTGGTCTCTGGTTCATGGAAACAGATGGAAAGCCAAGCATATACATAAAAAAAAAGAAAGAAAGAAAGGAAAAAAAGACATGGGGAAAAAACAGTCATCGGGAACTTTAATCATTATAGTCTGCAGGAAATAAGCAGTGGACACGTGAATTTGGCGGGTGGGAAGCTGAGACATCTCAGCTCACAAAAGCCTATCCACCCCAAGCAGCAGCCAACAGCCTGGGCTGCAGCTGAGCAAGCAATAGCTTTGTAGATATACACAACATAAAAGCGAGGTGCACTTCTTAACTGGATTCCATAGCGCACATGCGTGCTGCCACATCACCCTCCCTTCTTCCTGGCAGCCAGTCTGCTGGGGACAAGTGAAGACAAGGTATGCAACTCCTAGAGGACAACAACAGAAGTTGCCTCCGGGTTCCTGTGGCGAAGAACCGGCAAAGATCACCTGGGGATGGGAGGAAGAGGCGGGGCACCCCTTTCTCTTCGGTTGGATCCACCTTGGGAAAAATAGGCAAATATAAATTTTGGTTAGAAAATGATGTTCTCACAATAGAAACTCAAGGATGGTTGCCAAGGTACTCACAACTGTCCCCCACCCCCACCCCCACCCCCCTCTTGGGCCAACATGATAAATGGCATGTGTAAATGGCAAGAGGACAGATATAAAGGGAAGAGGCAGGGCACGCTGGAACAAACAAGGGGAAAGGAGGTGGGCCCATCGCTGCATCCCCTCCTACCGCAGCACCTACACAAAATGAAGTTTAAACAATCGCATATGTTTGTTCCAGTTTTAGAAAATATCACTGAACAAACACAAAGAATTTAGCCTTGCCTGCACCACTCCGAGGTATGAACCAGTAAGTTTTTGTGTGTGTATACTTCTGGTGTGCTCAGGGCTTACTCCTGGCTCTTTGTGCAGAGATTCTCTTGGCAGTGCTCAGGGATTGCTCCTAGTGGGTCTCAGGGACATTCAACAGTACTATCTCTCTAGCCCTGATTTCTACGTTATTAATAGTCCCCTTTTTATCATCTCCAAAGAGGATCATAGAGTGTGAATGTTTTTTTCAAAGGCATTCTTCTTCTAAATTCCCCTTGCCAGGGACCTCTATGGAGTGTTTAGGATCATTTTGGACAGGCATTAGTTTGTTTGCACATCTTTCAAAGTCATTCTTTTTCTTTTTAAAAATTATTATTTTTCCTCACAGTGGCTCACCATGAGGTCGTCAGGGTTGTGTAACTGCAAGCAAGGTGCTAGGGATTAAGCTCAGGACCTTCCACTTGCCCCGGGCACTCTCTAAGTCATCAGGTCATCTTCCAAGCCCTGTCTTGCCAGCAATCTTTTAAGAGCTGTGAGGATCCCTTCTGCACTTGTGGGTAGCACAACAGTTTGATTTGCACTTGCTGTGCATTTGTGGTCAAGAATTTTAAAGCACCAAGCCACCTTCCAGGCTCTTTTCATTAGGAATCAGTTGCAATCTTTTGTTGCAAGTATTTTCTTTATAGACAGGTTCAACTAGAAAACAATAGTCTAATGGAAACAATACTTCAATACTTTCATATGAGTGAGTGGAAGAAAGAGAAGTATTCAAAACTTGACAGATAACATATGCCAGATATAACTGAGAAATATCTGCCTCGGTGTTACCATGTATAGGCAGTAATTAGATTTTTACATATCTCAATTGCTTCTTATATTCAGGGAATATGGAAGTTAGAGATTAGCATATATGGTGAGAGCTGATTTTTCATCACTGTGGGTATATTGAAACTTTGCTAGAATTTAGGGGATTCTAGGAGGAGTTCTCATCTGTACTCCAGAGTCAGGTAGATTCGTATAGAACCCTCAGTTGGATCACCCAGGCCATTCAAATATGACCACCAAGAGCCCCTGCAGAAATACTCACTCCGGCTTTCAGTTCTTGCCAATTTACTGGGATAACTCTTGGTCGTTGGCACATATGGCTCTGGAGGTGGCAAATCAGAAATCGGGTGGAAGTAGAATCTGCTTTCCCACTCATCTGAGGGACAGAAACAAACAGGATCTTCAGGGACAATAAATTCGAGGCACAAAAGGGACAGAATGGAACAGAGAAGACAGCAGAGATCATATCTAGTCTTATAGCTATAACCTTAGAGCAAAGCTGGCCGTGCCATCAAGGCTCCAATTACTCATGGATGAAACACACAGTCTGCATGGCAAACCTGAGACAGACCCCAGGATTCTCCCTCAAGTGATCAGGATACAGCTAGTCCTGCTTCAAATTGTAGGCTAAGGTTTGAGACATTTTCTCCACACAGTGGACCAAAAATAATGGGGACCCCCAATGGCAAGAGAGAGGATAGTTACTTTCTAGCTATTAGGCCTCAGCCAAAGCAAATCTTATTAATTTATTTTTTGTTTTGGGGCCATATCCAGCGGTGCTCAGGAGTTACTCCTGGCTCTACACTCAGGAATTACTCCTAGCAGTGCTCAGGGGACCATAAGCGATGCTGGGAATTGAACCTGGTTTGGTCGTGTGCCCCACCTGCTGTACTCCAGCCCCAAACAAGATGGGCTGCTAAAATGAGGGGTGTTTTTATGTTTGCTTTGGGGTCACACCCAGCAGAGTTCAGGACTTACTCTTGGCTGAGTGGGGGGGTGGGTTATATGGGGCTTCAGAGATCAACCTGGGTCAGCCCTGTACTATTGTTCTAGCCCTTTATTTGTTTTTGTGTTTGTTTGTTTGGGGACCACATCTAGCTGTGTTCAGGACTTACTCCTGGTTCTGTGCTCAGGGATAACTTCTGGAGGGCTCAGGGAACCATATAGGATTCTGGGAATTGAAATTGAGTTGGCTATGTGCAACACAAGCATCTTACCCACTGTACTATTTCTTCAGCTCAGCAATTTTTATTTATTTATTTTTTGTTTTGGGGCCATACCAGTGGTACTAAGGACTTACTCTTGATTCTGCATTCATGAATCACTCCTGGATGACTTGGGGGATCATACGAGGTACAGGAGATAGAGCCTGGGTTACTTAAGTACAGGGCAAGTGCCCTATTAGCTGTACTATTGCTATGACGCGCCCCCCACCAATTTTTAATTTTATTTTACTTCTTTAATTGAATCACTTGAGATAGACCCTTACAAAGCTGTTCATGATTAGGTTTCAGTTATAGAGTGTTCCAACACTCATCCCTCCACCAGTGTACATTTCCCTGTGCCAGTGTTCACAGATTCCTTCCCATCACCCCTCTTCCTCTTCCCCAGCCTGCCTCTATGGCCAATGCTCCAAGAAAACTTTTTAGAACAGTGGATTAAGGGCAGCCAGTGACAAACATGACTCCTCAAAGAATTCTGCAATGACTGGCCAATTCATCAAATGAGACTCCAACAGCAAACAGTCCAGTTTCACAGCTTCATGACTAAAATCTCAAGAGATTCCAAGCCAACGAAAGTCATAGGTAGACCAGTCTTCAGGAAGCCTTCTCAGGATAGGGGTGGACTGAGAATTATCCCAGTTCCACAGGCCCTAGGGTGCTAGGAGCATGTGGCCACATATGCGGCTGTGAAACACCTCCAAATTCCACAAAACTAACAGCCTAATAGGAGCACAGCAAATCAGATGGGAAAGTAGCATAGAAGCTCACTAAGCTCAGTAAACAAAAACAATTACACAGAAGGCTCAACTAGCAACAACAGCTCAATAAATCCTCAGACAATGACTTTAATAACAACATTGTGAGATATAATAATTTTCACAATTTTTATTTTACTGAACTATCTTGTTAATTCCACTTACTTTTCTGTTGTAATAAGCAATTTTAAAATAAATTACTTTATGTCTGCCAAGGGGGCAAGCTTGTGGGGTAGGTGAGAAACTGAGGATAATGGTGGAGGGGACAATGATGGTGAAACTGGTGTTGGAACACTGAATGCCCCAAACAACTGTTTTATGAACAATTTTGTAAAAACCATGATATTTAAATAAAGCTAGAAGGAAAAAAAGGAGACTCAAACAATGGAACTCAGAAGAAAATGAGGCCTATATTTACTTTGCTATTTTCTGGGGAATGGAAGTAGTGGGAACTGTCACTTCAGGCTGAAATTGAGGTGGGCACTGTCATAGTTATATGGAACATGCAGTTCTGTGAGGTAATAATGAAGGTTTAACAAATGAGAAATGTAAATGAAATCACACCACACACACACACACACACACACACACACACACACACACACGCACATCCTCTCTCTGGCTGCTCTCTGGCCTGCCAATGTTTCCAAGAAGCTGGGACCATTTCTTACCTTCACATGAAGAGTCTTGAAAGCCATTTCGAATTGATGTTGATGGTGGAGGTGGTGGAGGTACCCCAGTGCCAGGCCTGTCAGGAGGCAGAGGTGGCCTGGGTCCACTCCGGGGACCATCTACTACACTCCTAGATGGCAACTGCGGGGTGGCAGGCAGGGCCCGGGAGGCACTGCCATTTCTGTTTATTGGAGGTGGCGGAGGGAGAGGACCTGGAGTAAAAGGAAAGACAATACTCAGTTCCATGCCTTGAACCCCGCCTGCCTGTCACAGAAAACATGGAGACATGGCGGAGACTTTCTGGGAGATCACACTGAGCAATGAGCAAGTGCATATCAGCCCAGAGAAGCAGATGTGAACTTGAACACCTGTGAAATGAGCACATAGAGGAGCACACCTGTGAAACAGCTCAATGGCTGTTTGGTCTCTGAATTAGGACTGAGGCTGGAGAAGATAGACTGAGGATCTGCTCATGCTAACCACGATATGCTGGAGCGATAGCACAGCGGTAGGGCGTTCGCCTTACAAGCGGCCAACATGGCCAACCCGAGTTCGATTCCTCCGCCCCTCTCGGAGAGCCTGGCAAGCTACCGAGAGTATTCGATATGCCAGACACAGTAACAACAAAGTCTCCAATGGAGACGTTACTGGGCCCGCTCGAGCAAATCGACGATCAACGGGAGGGCCTTTTTATGGTTCTGAAATATGAGATTATTGAACTATGATTGTGACATGATCTGTTAAATCAATGCTGTTTTTCAAAGAAATTTTCTTTTTTTAAAAAATAGATTGTCAAAAAATTATTCTGAGTCTCTGGAAGCACTAGTTTCTTTAAAAGTGCGGTCTTCTTGCGAGTTCCACAATGATGCTTTTGTGAAACTCATGTTTCCAGGCAGAAGTGGCATCCAGAAAGCCAATGTGAGACTAGTAGAAGTTTCCTCCTAGTTCTTCCTCTTTGGGGAGGCGGGCTGAGAAGGGCTGACAGTTTCTCACTGTGTCTGCTTGCAGCGGCCTGTGGGCTTGATTTCCTGTCTACAAAATGAGTCAGGGCCCCCTTCCCACAGAAAGAATGAGTCAAAAGGAAAAGAAATGTCCTACAGAAAGACTTGAAACCACTTTTTAAAAATCTGTGGTATTAGAACCAGAGAGTTTTCAGGTCCTGGGATATAATCCAAAATAAATTTATTTTTCAAAGAATACACAATAAAACTATCTTTGATTTTCAGGTTTCCATTAACTTTTATATTCACTCTGGACCATACGTATTTTTTTTTAAAGTTTAGCAGCATCTTGTTTGTCCCCAGGTAGAGGTGATTTGGGCCATGAGTAAATTTAACAAAGGAAAAAAAGGGAAGGGGACATGACATCCCTCCTGTAAATAAAAATAATCTTAGTAGCTCTTCCTGCTCTTAAGCAATGAGCTCTATTTGCATGCTGACTTTATTTTATTATAGGGATCACACTCAGCAGTTCTGGAGCGAAGGGTGATGAGGAGCTATTCCTAGCTTGGGGCTCAAGGATCGCTCCTGGTAGTACTTGCAGGAGAATATGTGGTGTCAGAAATTTAAGGGATAGAGGGATGCAAAACATAGGCCTTAACCCTGTCTATCTTTCTGGCTGGTCCAGAAAGACCAGCATTTTAAGTGAGTACAAGCAGCATACTGCAGTGATCCCTGCCTGGAACAAAGGGCTAAGATTCCAAAGGAGGAGAGGTGCTGAGTTCTGGCTGGTTTCCCTGGAGTTGCCGGCTGTCTGTTCCTTACTGTAAGGTTTATTCAGTAGCCCTCTGAGTGTCATTACTGGAGTCCCAGTCGACAGAAGTAGACTGACTGCAGGGACATCGACCTCATACACTATGGATTTCACCTCCTTGGTAACACCACCCCACAACTGTGACTAAAGGGAAATAAGACTTCTAAAAAGAGACTGGGAAACATAATTTAGCTGATTCTTTTTCCTCTAACTCACCAGCCTTCTCCAAATGTAGTCAAGCCTAATAGAAAGAGAAGAGGTTTCTATTTTGGGTGGCACAAAAATAAAAATGGTCATTTGCTGATTGTTATTACATACCGGGAAAGAAGAAAAACCTCCATATACACTTGCCTTGCTACATCTTTGCGATAACATTGAAAGGGGGAAGGACAGAAGCAATAGTCAAGAGATGTTGGTGGGTATGAGACCCAAGTCAGGGGGTTAAGGAGCATCAGAGCCAGGAACTGATCCATAACAATGAAGTCAAGTCATGTCTCAAAACACTGATGCACCTGATTACCTCTGTTCCCTGTCCTGTGGGAGTGAGAATTGGTGGAAATTTCCTAGAAGTTGATTTGTGGTATATATGAGACTCATAGCTTATAACTGTAAACCTATTAGTTGAGAAATTACTATTTCAGGGATTCATCCAAAGGAAACACAAAGAGATGTGTATAAATATTGAGCTACAAAAATATATACCTTGCACATCAGCAACAGTAAAAATCTGAGATGGCTCTTATGAGCAAGTGAGGGAATACATAAATCAAGAGATCTTGGTAGGACAGAATATTATTTGGTCATTGAAACTCAGCTTCTAGGGGCCAAGAGATAGTACAGAAGTTAGGTCACATGCTAGGTATTTGGGTTCACTACCCTGCACCAGGCAGTCCAGAGTACCACCAAGAGCCCCAAACACTGTCTGGAGGCAAAGAGATAGCCCTAGAACTGCATTGCATCCACTGGCCCTTGTATTGAATGGATGACTCAGCCAGCTGAGAATTGCTGGTGGTACTCTGAGACCGCAAGAGTACCTCTTAGGAGGCCCCCAAGCAAAAAAAAAAAAAAAGTCAGCTTCTAAAAGAATAATCACATCAAAAACTGTTAAGGAGATAACATTACAAGAACCACAAATTACCATAGAAAATATGTAGTAATGTTGCTTTTGTACATTATATGTGTGTGTATACATGTATATTTCAAAAGACTGAAAAATGTTATCAATGATCTTTCCTGGGTATTTATACTTTTCTAGGGCATACTTTTCTATAATAAATAAGCATGGCATAAAGCATCAATTAAACAATAAATGTGAAATTTAATGTCCCTGCCTACATGATTTGGGGGAAAGTTGAATTTGCTGATTCATTCATTTGGTAGAAACATGCAAACAGTTCTTCAACCACTTTGGAGGGTGGAGGCAGACTGAGAAAACCCATCAAGTTTGAAAAAAAATTGCATTTTATTCATCCAATGACCTGTTCTCATTTCTTTATTAAAAAATTCCTATAAAATGCCACTATGTCCAGGAATAGAACTGACTCAACTAATAGCTTTCCTGTTTGTGCCAACTGTCCATGGAAGAGTGCTTTGGGGTGGTTCTCTACATTACTTTACATTATAACCACTGGGGAGCTTCTGAATATCCTTGCACCCCATCGGCAGTGCAAGCCAAGGGCAGCATAAGTGTTGGGGGAGGAACCAACATGTTTTGAAAATCACTCCTGATTTTCAAAAGTCTCCCAGTGAGAAGAATGGGGTGGAGCAGAAGGGACTTCTGTACAGTAATTGGGCAGATTTAGTACAGTCACAATGTCGGACTAAAGCATAAACATCAACACTACTGTAACAAACAGAAACAACCACCCAGATGATTCCAGTATGTGATCAGGTTTGAGAACTTTGATTTAAAAGCAATGGGTTTGCACAATGGGTTTGCTCCCCTGGGACCACATATGGTCTCAACATGGGAATGATCCCTGAGCACAGAACCAGGAGTAAGCCCTAAGCATCTCTGAGTGTGTCCTCCCAATCTAAAAAAATGAATAAATCCAAGCAGTGGTTTTCAACCTTTTTCACAATTGCTGTAGACTGGCAGTTGAAAACAACTGTCCCCCACCCTCCAAAATAGAAAACCACTGTCCAGAAAATACCCCCAACTTTCCAGGATCAGCAAGAAATTTCTGCTGCCTGGACAGCCCCCCAACCTCCAGCATGCCCATCCCCACCTCACCCCATCTGTGGTTGGGTAACTAAAAACCACTGGTTAAAAGAGTTCTGTTCATTCGATTCTTAGGGTCACAGGATGAGAGTCAATTCACTTGTCTTAAGACAATTGCCCAATTCCAGACATCTGGTCTGATAAGGTTAAAATCTAAAACACAGAGGCCTCTGCTGAATGTATGAATTGTCACTGTGAAACAGACAGTGCTCGTTATAGCAGTCCCATGATATTTTAGGTTGAGAGTTCTCACAGTCCAGATTCCCACCCGTGGATCCAGCTAGATGGTCAGAGGGGAAGGCGTCCTGCTCTGGGTCAGCAGGTTCTTCCATCCACAGAACAGCAGGAAGGTTTTGAATCTTTTGGGTGGTAGCTTCCAAGCAGTGCCTGAGATCCTGGGGTAACTAAGCAACATTTGGCAACCAAAAGTTTAATGCACGGTTGACAATGTGGTGTTGCCTGGGTGCAGCACTGGGGACCACTCAGGCTACACCTACTGGTACATGGGGGTAGGGACGGGACAGGCTCCCAGAGATTGAACTCATGCTTGAATGGCATTCTTGAATTGAGTTCCAGCAATTGACGCTATCTCTCCTTTGAGTATCTTAAGGAGAGAAGACTCTATCTTTATCTGATTCTCTAAGGGGTCTCTGCACCAGAGAAGGCAAGAATCAGCCAAATGGATTCTTAACAATTATCTTTCATGAACATGAAAGAAAGAAAGAAAGAAAGAAAGAAAGAAAGAAAGAAAACACCTTAAGGCTATATGGAAGAAACAAAGTACAGAGGGGCTCATTAGCTCCTGAATCGGTGCCCTCATTTAGGGACAATGAGCCCTTCAAAGATGGGAATTTAGGGCGGAGTCACCTTAGAAATGGAAGATAACCCTGGTAGAGTGACTGGTGCTGCAACACGCTATGTCTAAAACTCAACTATTAATATCTTTGTATATCACGGTGCTTTAATAAAATAAAACATTTTAAAATAGGCAGAGAAAAAAAGAGAAGGAAATGGAAGATGACAGAAAGTCTTAGTAAGTTGCCTGCCCTCATCTCACTTGATTGGTTCCTGTCTTCCTCCGTTCTGAAACAGACAGCGGTCTCCGCCACCCCCACCCGCCCGACCCGCCTCTCCTATTCTTGGGAGGTTTCCAGGAGGCCAAGAGGTGCCATCTGGTGTTAAGTACCCTCCCCTCCTAACCCCCAAAAGTATCAAAAGTTTTCTTCGGGTTTTGATTGGAGGGTGCACGCTCCCAGCTCTGCGCTCAGGGATCCATTCCCCGCGGGGCTCCAGGACCATCCGAATGGGGTACCAGGAACAGACCCGGGTCAGCTCGGTGCAAGGGGAAGACCGAGCCCACCAGACTCGGGCCCGCTTCCTCCCCTCCCAGCACCCCCCAATTTTCTTAAGTTCGGAGCAACACACGCAGTAAGATGCTCAGGGCGGTCCGGGTTTGTGGGGGGAGACCACTCACCCAGCATCTGCACATACCTGACCTGCCGGGGGGGTCCCGCACCGGCGGCGGGGGCCTTTCGGTGGGCGGGGGCGGCAGCGGGCCCGAGCGTCCCGCAGAGGGGCCGGGGGCCGGGGCCGAGGTGAGCGACAGGTTCCGCTGCGGGAGCCGCGGGATCTCGTCGGCGCCGCCCGGGCCGGGGGGCAGGGGCGGGGGTCCCGGTCGGCTGGGCGGCGGCGGCGGGGGGGCCTGCGCGGCGGGGCCGGGGACGGGCCGGGGGGTGCTGGGCACCGGGGGTTTGCTGTTCTGCGGCGGCGGCGGCGGCACCGCCTCGCGGTGCAGGGCCGGCCTGTTGCCCACCGGGGGCGGCGGCGGCGGGGGCTTGTCGTCCAGGGCCCGGCCCGGGGTCGGGGGCAGGGGCGGCCTGTTGGAGAAAGGGGAGGGGGCGCCCGACGGCGACTGCCGCACCGAGGCTCCCCCGAAAGCGGCGCCTCGGTGGCCGGGGAAAGGCGGCGGCGTTGGCCCAGGGCCGGGCTGCCGGGGAGCCCCGGGCACGGGCGGGGACCCCCGGTTGTGTAGGCTGGACTGGATGGGGCGTGGCGTGCTGGGGACTGGAGGGGGCGCGCTGTCGGGCTTGGAGCCCAAATCGGGCCGAGGGGGTGGCATCCGGCTCCTCTGCAGCTCGGGCGGGCCGCTGCGGTGACCCCCGGGGGCCCCGGGCACCGGGAACCTCCCGGGGCCACTGGGCGGGGAGAATGGTTTGGCCGACGTGGCTCTTCCTCCGGGCGGCAGCACGGGCGGCCGGGTTCCCCCAGCATCTGGAGGACAGAGAGGGACATTCAAGTTAGGAGATGCGGAGCAAGGAGGCCGTTCCCGCCCCGGGCCGCTGTCCTGGCCGCGCCCAACACTGGCCACCGGAATTTCTATCCAGGACGCCGCCGGGGTGCTCCGTCTCGGATCCCAGCCCCTGATCCCTGTTCTCTGATCGCTGCCTGGATCCCAGCTTGCTGATCACCTCCATGCCCCACGCCCTAATGGCTAGCACAGGATTTTGGAGCTGTCACTGAATGTTCTGTAGGGGTAGGGACTAGGGAGAAGTTGGCTAGAGTTTTGAGGAGGGGTTTCCTCATTATTGATGCGGACGAGAGCAGAGTGAGGACAGGACTTAAGGGTTTCTACTGGCTCCTTGCTCCTATTCTCGACCCTCTCTTTCCTCCCTTTTCTTGCCCTAATTCTTGTGCCCCTATTCTTGACCTCTGGAATTTGAAAAAATAATTTAGCCATTTTAGGAGGAAAAAAAAATTAGTATTCCCACACAAATCTCCGTATTTGTGAAGGGGCCTTGGAGGGCCCTTTGAAGAGATGCTCCCCAGGGAAGGTGAGAAACTGATGGAAGAGCTGTGATAAGAAAGAGCTAACAAAGGAGAAAACAATGGTCCCAGTTCAATGGAAAGAGCCAATGCCTATGGATGGTCTTAACTAAGGAAGAACAAGGCAGTTTCCCAACTTTCTTCTTTCCTGGGTCAGTTTAGATAGTGTAAGGACAGAACCTAACTAAAGAGCTTACATGAAACTGCTCTGGTTCGAGAAAGACAATCATGGAAAGGGGGACAGAAAAACTCAAATCAAACTCTAGCAACTCAAGGTAATTCTCAAGACTGCAATGGCAGTCCAGAGGGTAAGGCATTTGTCTTGCACCCAGCCTACCGAGACTCAATCCCTGACACTTCATATGGTCCCCCGAGTGCCACCAGGAATGATTCCTGTGTGCAGAGCTAGGAGTAAGACCAGAGCACCGCCAGGTATGGTCCAATCCCCTCTTCCCAAAGAAAAAGAACTACCTTAAAAGATAAAATCAAAATAAGGATTAGCTTAACAATGTCTACCATTTCTGGCATGAGCTCATTAAGATACTGGATATTTATTTCCATTTTTTAAGGGGGGGCTATTGGGGAGGAGAGAGGGCCTCTCAAGCAATGCCCAGGATATTTGTGGGTCACTTCCAAAAATATTCAGCCAACTGGACTGTTCAATGCCAGGCTTGATAAGGGGGCACAAAAACTTGGGCCCAATGTTACTGGGGACCACTAGGTCTACCCAGGTAATGCTCAGAAGGCCTTATGTTGCTGGAGATCAAACTTGGGTCTCGGTCTCATATACATGCCAGTCACGTGCTCTAGACTTTTTAGTTACCTCCTTGATCAGTACCCCAGTTTTTCTCAGCTTTTTTCCCCAATCATGTCTCCCTTCCTATGTTTACTTCACCCCACTATGTTTGCCTTCACCCCACTTGCCACCTTACTGGTGGGCCCCCTATTCTTTTTCTATAGCCCCTATTTGTGTAATTTTTCACCTGTAGCCCCCTTGGAATATCCTGGTGACAGATATCCACAGGGGTGTGCATATAGCCCTACTGTACCTGAGAGTTTTAAACATTTGCTCTGTGCCAGCAGCGATGTTAGATACTAGACACAGAGCAGCAAACAGGTACTGTTCTCTCATAGTTTACTCTGTGAGAAGATGAACTATCAACACATCAGTTTTAAGTATTGCCAGTCTGGGGAGAGCAGTATAAAGAAACAGTAGTGCACTGTTGGGCTGAAAAGGCTTGGAGTGGTGAGGCTGGATCGGGGTTGGGCCATTCTCCTGATGCGGTCACTCTGGAAGGGTGAGAGTCCTATAGGAAGGTGAAGATGGAGTTCAGAAAATGGGTCACTAGGCCCTGCTGGGGGAATGAACTTCTAATGAGAACTGAGGCCCGAGTGTCTAGGGCTCAGTGAGCGTGGGGTGGGGGTGGGGGGACAGCAGCAAAGGGAATCAGATGACCCACAGGGTAGGGTTTATAGAGCTTAGAGAGAGAAGAAGATGGGGTTCAATTATATCTGAGGTGCACCGAGACGCTGAGCAGATTGACTCAGTGAAGAGACATGAATGAACTAGAGATAATTTTGACTTCAGTATTGGGGGAAAGTGTATTTCCTAGACCTGTGGTACATTTCTATCTTATCAACTTAAATTTTTATCTACCAAGTTGTTATTAAAGGCAAGGTTATGATCCACAGAACCATTAAGTGAATGGTATCCATCATGTGGATAGTACTAACAGGGCGCGTTTAAACCTGGAACATTGTTTTGTACATAAACTTCAATTCCATTCTTATCTTCTTATTTTACTTCCAGTACTGTTTGGCTAAATTTCCTTACCTCTTGCTAAAATATTGAATGTATGCATTTGTGTGCTACTCAAATCTATTTGGCTATCTTAAAGCAATCAACTGAAAGGTAGCCTTGTGGATAAACTTTTTCATGATAATTAAGTCTCTAGATTTTTAGTGCTAACCCTAGAATGTTAACACAGTCACTAACTGATGATTTGGTGACTTTGTCTTCTTAGGAATGTTTCACTTTTCTAGTGGCCAAGTTAAAAGATTCTACAACTAGAAACAATATTCTACTGATACAAAACAAAATTAAAAAAAACCTGAAAACATTTTAGGTGAAATTTCTCAAGCTTTTGTAAGCTTTCTTAAGCTCTGGTCAGAAGAGGCCCAGAGGACTGGAGAGACAGTATAGCAGGCAAGGCATTTGCCTTGCATGTTGCTGACCTGGGTTTCCCATTATCCCATTATACCCGAGCACCACCAGGAGTAATTTATGAGTGCCAAGTCAGGAGTAATCTCTGAGCATTGCCAAATGTGGCCCTAAAACTTTAGAAGAAGAAGATAATGAAGAGGGCCAGGGTGCCTGGTGAGGTCTTTGCTTTGATCATGGCCACACTTGAATTTTCTTTCCACCAGGATATTCAGAGACGGTAAGGGAGGATTCAGTGCCCGGTTCCCATCAGGGATAACTGAGCATCACTGACCTGAAATGCCGAATGTCTGCCTTTTCAAAGAAGAGTCAGATCAGACACACCTTTTCAGATGAGGGTCAGATCAGCCACTGAACAAGCTCCCTCAGTGTGTGTGGAGTGGGTCACCCAATGGGTGAGCCCTATCAGCTAGTCAGGCTGCCTTTGAAAGGAAGCTGCATTTGCCTGCTCACCAGGCAGCGCCTGGGGGTGACCTTTCCCATCTGCTCTTTCACTCCAGCTCACCCTTTAGCAAGGTATAAAAAATGACAAGTTCTCTATCCCAAGCACCCTGCACAAAGGTTGGGTGCACAATGGAACTGCTGGATCCTGATTTTGATACTATTAGAAGGAAAAATAAATAATAAAAGCCAGGGAGATAGTTCAACAGACTGGGCCTGCTCTGGATGCAGGAGACCTGGAGTTTAATCTCCTTCCCCTAGCACTGCCAGGAATAACTCTTGGGTCCAGTGTGACCAAGTCCTGAGCACTGCCAGACACAGCCCAGAGGCAAAGCAAAACAAAAAGATGCGACTTAATGGCTCTCTTACTAAGCTCTGTGAACATTTCAAGCAATCTCACTCCTTCTAAGGGGTGCAGAGTCCTCAAGGGGATGCCCAGCCTCCAAACCACCTGGACGTTGCCCTGTCTTCCCTTTTGAAGGAAGAAACTCTCCTTACCACTATCCCGGTTGGCTGTGGATCTCAGCTTTGGCATTCCAGCCTGGAACAGTCCTCCCAGACCGGGACCGGCCCCTCCAAAACCTCCGCCACCACCACCGCCACCACCACCGCCACCAAATCCGCCACCACCGGCACCGCCTCCTTTAGGCTCTGTAGAAGGAAGAAAACAATCTTTTCACATGGATGCAGATACCTTGCCAGTACTTCACAGGTCCCAGCTCCAGTGGACAGTCACAGTAAAAGTGGGAGCTGGTTTAAACAGACTTTGAGTAGCAACGAGGACTTCACTAAAATGCACGGTTATTAGGCTTGTCTCCCCTGCAGGGAGGCCAGAAAGAATGCTCTGTGAAAGGATGGGTATGGAATGTGAGGACGTGGCAAGCTTCTATATGAATTATCAGCTATTTCTTCTATATCTATCTATTATTTGGCAAATAAAATGATCCTCAAGGAAGAAAAATCCCAAGGGAAAGGAAAGATACAATGAAAGGTCAGAGAAAAGGAAATAGTAACAAATGAGGCATGGAATATGAAATGCTATCTTAGACACACTGTTCGGGTGAGCTTTCATTATATGTATATATACACATATTATATATACATTACATAATATATATTATATATTTCATATATATTACATATACATATAACATAAATAAATATAGGTCTTAAAATAAGATGAAAGCCCCTATGTAGTTTTTAGCAGTTTATACTTTATTTCCCATGTCATTAAACATTCTTTGAAAACACAAGTTTAAAGGACTGCACAGTGTGTATAATATGGTTATTTTGTAATAAATTTGCCCACAAACTTACCTCATGACCTTTAGACTGTTTTCGATTTCTTTGTTGTGTCGTGGTAGAGCGTTGGGGACCATGTGGGGCTGGAAACTGGGCCCTGTACATGCAAACCTGTATTCTACCACGGGAGTCACATCTCTGACCCTGGTTTCAATTTTTAACATCATAAAGTCTAACAGTAGCTTTAGCATTTAAAACATTCTTTGCAATCTGGCATCAAGATTTTGCTTTGCAATTATTTCCCAAAAGTTATGAAAGATTTTGTATTGAAATAATTATAAAAAGGAGAGAAGAAGAATGAATTCTAAGAATCTTAACTAGACTCTTGGGTTATTTCTTATATCTTGATCTATTTTATAACTCTGAAAGTTATAGAAAACTGACACTAATGCAATCATATTTGTCCTCAGAAATGCCTATTAGGTGTGTTCTGCATTAGACTGATTGATGTGTTATTTATGTATTTATTTATTTATTTTTGCTTTGGGGACCACACCTGGCACTGCTCAGAACTTACTCCTGGCTCTGTCCAGAACTTACTCCTGGCTCTGTGCTCAGGGATCACTCCTGAGAAGCAGGTGAACCAAACAGGGTGCTGGGGAATCAAATCTGGGTTGTCTGCATGCAAGGTAAGCACCTTACTTGCTGTATGATCTTTTCAGCCTCTAATTGAACTGTTTTAATAAACCTATTTGTAAATTTATTTTAGTATTTATATATGTGCTGTTTTAAATTCTCCTTCTTCTAGTGGCACACACCTGGCTCTATGCTCAGGGGTTCAGGTGATATTCAAGATTGAAGCTGCATTTTCTCAACTGGGTGTCCTGTATCTCGTATCTTCAGCCCTCTCCTTTGGGGCTGATACTTGTTCCCTAATTAATAAATGAAATAAATTCTTGACATATGTTCATTTTGTTCTTGACATACGTTCTTGACATATGAGCAGATGCCATTGGGCTACATTAGCACGCGACAGGGATGAATGGAGACGTTACTGGCGCCCACTTGAGCAAATCGATGAGTAACGGGATGTCAAGTGATCAAGTGATCAAGTGATGTTCATTTTATATCTGCATGAGAATGACTATTACCTTGGTTAAAATAACTATGCATATTACATTTATATTTATGTAGTCAAACACTCTTAAAAGCTCTACCCTCGAAAATCTATTAATCACTGGGCATTGGTTTGTCCTTTCATTGGTAAGGATAATATGAGTTTACAAATTTCCAGCTTAATCTGGAACACTGATCCTTTCATTTTACTCGGACCACATTCAGACTTTTCCCCATATCTTTCTTTGGTTTGTCCAGCTAAGTTTTGTAATTTTTGTGATAGGTGCTTCTTGTTCGGTTTACTTCAAAAACATTCTTTTATTTGTTAAAATTGTAAAAGGGATTTATTTTTGTTATAGTTACTGACCTCAGGATATTTCATTTGAGGGGTCCAGAAAGACAGCACAGTGGGTAAGGTGCTTGACTTGTATGGGTCCAAGGCAGATTTGATCCTCAGCACCCAGTATGGTCCCCTGAGCATTATCTGGAGTGATCCTTGAACATAGTGCCAAGAGAAAATTCTGAGCATTACAAGGTATGGCCCCAAAGTCAATTGTGTATATAATTTGATATCTAATATGCCACTTTGTTATATTTTATATGTTAAAATTTACAATAATCACTATATCTGAGCCAGAGCAATAGTACAGCAGAGAGACTCTTGCTTTGCATGTGGCCAACTGGGTGGGTTCAGTCCCCAGCACCTCATATGGTCTCTGAGCCGTGCCAAGACTGATTTCTTTGTGTAGAGCCAGGAGTAATCCCTCAGCACCACCAGGTGTGGCCCACCGAAAACCTTAAAGTAATATAGATAAACATTTTATCTTGGATTTTCTGGTAGGTATATGACTGCAAATAATAAAGGTTTTATTGTATGTATATGGTGGGGTGGGGGCAGACCCAGCCCCTGGCAGCTTAGTGCTCAAGGCTGTGGTTTTGGGGGCCACTTGGGATACACCAGAGGTGCCTGCTATGGCCATGTAGCACATGGTCTTATGCATGCAAGGCACACATTCTATCCCTTTGCATGATCATGCCGACACATTTCTGCACCCTCTTTTGCACCTATGCGTATTATTTCTGCTTTATAAAATAATTTCTTTCATGACTGAACTTCCATAACAATGTACATGATTAATACTGCTGAAAGCAAACATTGTGATTTTAGTAAGAAGGTTTCAAAGTTACATATTAACTGCTGCCTAGAAATCATTTTTTCCTCTTCTAAATATTCACTGTCAGCAAGGGAAAAAGTCATTTTTCCCTTCTAAATATTCTCTGTCAGTAAGGTTTCTGTGACATGGGATTTTTACCAAATGCCTCTTTCGGATCTATTGAGATGATTCTATGGTTTTTCTGTTTAATATGATGGATTCACAGTCTTCCAAAGTCTACGAGATAAGAGATTCATCTTAAAAATGGATAAACTTTGGCCTCAGTGAAAAATTCTATTAATATACTATTGAATAAGATATTTATTTTAGTCTCTTGTCTCTGATCATATACTGATTCATAATAGGGCTTTTGAACTTTGGAACTGCTGACATTTGGGGTCAGAGACTTTTTTGTTTTGGGTAGTTGTCTTGTTTCTGTAGGATGTTTGCAACATCCCTGGCTTCCGTCCACTTAATGTCAGGAGACACCTCTCCCTTTCCAAGCTCTGACAAACCACAAAAGCCATTGTCTGACATTGCCACACGGTGGCCAAAACATTAACATGCAGCTCTATGTGCCAATGTGCTACTTTTGTCAAGTTTTGGTATTAGGATCACACCTTTCTCATTACACCCATCATGAAGCTTTCCAGCTGGTCATGTGATGGGAAATGACTTTTACAGCATTTGAATGAGCTGTTCCTTAAACTTGGAAAGAATTTACTGATAAAATAAAAGACTTTGAAGCTATTTAAAGAGAAGTAATTTAATAAAGGTTTAAGGGGTTTGTTTTGGCTGAGCATTGAGGCATTATGAGTTAACTTTGGCACTTGGTGGCAGGGATAAGGGGGTGGTTGAGGCTGGGCCACACCTAGTGGTACTCAGGGCTTACTCCTAGCTCTGTGGTCAGGGATCACTCCTGGTGATGCTCGGGGGACCATATGTGGTACTAGAGATAGATGCAACTAGGGTCAGTTACATTCAAGGCAAATGCTTTAAATTTTGTACTATCTCTCTGGCCTGGTAGTAATTTTTAAAAATTAATTTCTTAAAAAATTCAAAATGTTTCTTATATAATTTTACCACAGAATCCTCAACTTTTCAAAATATGCCTTGAATTTTGTATCTTCTTTCTGGGCTTTAATTTTATTCCTTCGTGTTTTTCTTTTTACTGCATTAGATTTATCATAAGTCTGTGTTTGTTCAGTATCTTTTCTAGGTCTGGAGCTTTCTGGGCTACCTATGAGAACTCTTTGATAGAAAAAAATCTGATAACAAACAGACACGATTTACTTCACTTAAAAAAGAGAAATCAGAATAATAATTTCTTGAAGTGCACACAAAGTCACTTCAATATAAAACTTCAAACTTATTTTAATTACTATCAAAAACATCAATGATATCTCATCATTCACTAATTTCCTTTTGTGTTGGGGCCATATCCAGTGATCCTCAGTGAACCATATGTGATTCTGAGGATGGATTCCAGGTTGGCCATGTTCAAAGTGAGTGCCCTACCCACTCTGGTCCCATAATTCACTAATGACTGTCACAGTTCAGAGTGAGTATTACACTTGCACAGTATGCTTTTTTGGCAAGGTGCTGAATATCCAATGAATTGGATGTACAAACAGGCAACATCTATTAATGCTCTTCACCTGGAATGCTTGGACACCTTTCAGATAGAGAAGCTAAAATTGTTGAAAACTGCCAACAGTCGCCATGTCACCTCATTAGTGATTTAATTACAAGAGAAGGTTGACTTTAAGAGTCCCATATCATGTAGAACATGGTCAGCATTCTGCCAGATACCCTAGAGTGGTTTCACCTGCACACAAATATAAAGCCATGAGCAGATCTGACCATTTTCAAAGAGCTTAGGACAACATTTTGGGCTTCTAACTAAGTGCACGGGCACATCACCATGCATTGAGTTGCACCTTGTGTTCAACCCAACCAAACAAAGGGGTTCTTAAGTAGCAGTCAAGAAATGGAAGGGAGAAGGACTGACTTTTATTTCCACTTGATTGAAGTGTGAACTCTGAGGAAAATGAGTTTCCAGCAGAGCACTCAGGAATAACTTCCATTTCACCTCATGTCCTTCAGTATCAGAATTCACACCCACCTTTCCTGAGTCCTAGGCTTTCTCTCTAGTGAAGGCCATACCACTGGGTGTCCAGCTAGCCAGCACTCTGTGGAGTGCTTCAGTCTGTATGACACACCATGACTCAGACAGCTCTGATGGGCCAGGTCACTGCAGATACAAGCAACTATTCCTGGGCATCCCCCTTGAAAAGTCTTGTGACACCAAGGAGAGAACATTCCATAACCACATTGTTTTTGTGGACATTCTGACCTAGAAGTAAGACTGTGTCAAGGATCCCACAGTTTCATTCTGTGGTTGCCTTTGCCTGCTAACAGCAACAAGACCAAAAGGTCTCTTTCTTGTTCTTCCTCTTTTCTATATTCTCCTACATCAATGTTCTTGTTGGAATCTGATCCTCTTCCTCTACCCATTAAATAACTTCCCCCAGAAATCCACTACTTGGCTGAAATCTTGGCTCATAATTCACTTGTCTATGAAGATCCCTCTGGGATTTTGGAAGATCATTCTATTTCCTATTGAGTCCAAATGGATTCTGTGGTCCTAGGATAATTTTTGGGGACATCTGGCTGCCAATGGGAAGGTTGAGGAATGTGGGGAGAGAGATTCAAGGACCAACTATCAAGAACCAGTCGAGTCTAGGCATGGAAAATCATTCTGGTGTAAATATTAGGAAGAGCCCTGTGCTGCGGGTACTTGTTTACACAGACCCTGCCTTATTCTAGAAAGTTGGTCAGCCTCACAGAGGGTGGAGAAGTTAAACTGCAATCTCACTTCCTCTCTCTCAAGCTCATGATCTCCCTAACTTAAACTTGAACGACAAACTCCAGACATCAAAACATTGCAGCAGAATATTCTCTCCATCTGAGCAACAAAGGCAATGAGGAGGCTTGGAAATGATGGATGTGTCAGAATTCAAACCCATAGCTTTGGGTTCCCAGGCTAAGATTCTTTCCATATTTCAAGCTGCCTTTTAATCTGTGGTGCAAGGAGCAAGGGGTTAAACTTCCAGAAAGTGTCATGAATAAGTCATAGAATCACTGCTGTGTGTGTCTGGGACAAAGAATTATTATACTGGCTTCCAGCAGCATTAGAGGAAACCCAAGCCAGAGACAGAGCCTACAATGAATGATACATTCCCTTATTCTGTTAGCTCTGCAGCTGTTGTTAAACCAAAAAAAAAAAAAAAGAGAGAAGAAGAAGAAGAAGAAAAATTGGGGTGAGAAGGGTAGAGTTGCTCGTTAGGCTTTAAACCATTAATCTCCCATGGAAAGTGCTTTCTTGCTTTATTTATTTATTTTATTTATTTATTTTGACTTACTGTCCAATATTGGTGCACTTCTGTCATTGGTGACTGTCTTCTTTAGCTTCTTCCCTTTGCTGATGTCGGAGAGAAGAGCATTTCTCCCAGCCTGCTCCGACTTATTCAAGGAAGGCTTTTCTGTGTTGGCCTGAAAGGAAACCACGCAACCTCGTATTCATCCCTTGAATTAAAATCGTGTACTCCAGTGCTCTGCGGGAACAGACTGAGCCCTGGAAACTTGTTATTAAGGTTCTGGATGATAGGTTGTATATTCTCCACAAGTTTCAGTCCCGATGTCACTGTTTTTAAGACCCAGACATTTGGGAGCAGATGCTCTCATAAATTACACCGGGCTTCTCATGCAGGAAGAGCCAGGGCTGGCGGCTAGAACAAGATGGGAATTTTAAGTCTGAGAAGCTCCCGTGGGACACCATGAGGCTTCTCTTTCCAGATTGTACCCTCGAGAAGAGCTTCTTTTTCCTATCCCTTGGAACTAAGCCATTGCAAAGGGAAAACTGTATCCTTTTTAAAGGAAAAAAAAAAAGGGAGGGGAGCAGGGCCAGCCATAAGTATTTTAAAATACCAAAGTTTTAGAAAATAATCCTGTCTACATTGCTGAAAACCTTTTTCCTTTATCACCTGTTTGAGGGATAATTTACAAATTTACATATAGTAGAATCACCCTTTCATGTAGGTTTCTATCAGTTTTGATATCTGCCATCATGAAACCATGCATTATGGGCCCAGGGAACTTGTTCCTTACCACTAAGAGTTTTTTCATCTCCCTTTGCTCCAACGTATTTCTAATAACAAATAATTGATTAATATTGAATCTCTGAGCACCTAGATCCCCCAAAATAAATGGCCAGATCGTACCAAGTAGGAAGTTAGACTTTTAGAAATTGGGGAAATGGGTATTTTCAGAATTTCTGGGAAAGAGATGTGTTTTTGTTATTGTTGTTGTTGTTTTTAAAAGAAATTGGAGCTCACTCTTTCAGGGTTATTTCAGGGAGCGGGGACAGAAAACATCAGGATGGAAATTGGGAGAAAGACCAGCATCTGTGTCTATCACACCTGGAAACTGGCTCAGTCTCAGGGGTCCCAGGGAAAAGTTTGCTTCCCCAAGTCCTTCCAGCAGACCTGAGAGGCCTAGGGCAGCCCCGACATTCCCTTCTTAAGAGACCTTCTGATTTGAGATGTGCTAGTTTGGGCAACAGGAGGCAGATACCAGGGGAAGCTCCAGTAGCTGGCTTACTGGGCAATCAATGATGATCAGAGGTAGAGGCTGAGGGAGAGATAAGGAAAGCCCTGAAAAAAGTAGGCTAAATATAGGCTACAGAGATAATACAATGGGTAAGGCGCTTCTTCTACACGCTGCCAACCCGAATTTGATCCCAGGCATCCCATAATGGCCCCTGAGCCCCACCATGAGTGATCCCTAAGCATAGAGCCAGAAGCCCTGAGAACAAAAGCAGAAAGTCAGTTGTGGGTCCAGAATGATAGTACAACAGGCAGGGCACTTGTCTGCAGCATGCAGCTGGGGGTTGATCCCTGACACCACATATGGTCCCCTGAGCCCTGCCAGGAGTGATCCCAGAGGGCAGAGAGTTAGGGACAACGCCCTGAGCACCTCCTGGTGTGGCTCAAAACAACAAAAACCAGTCCCCACCTCCACCCCTGCCCCCAGGCACCAAGAAACATACAAAAAACAAACACAAAAACAACCCCAAACCCCATGTTAAGCTAAATAGAATCACAGTGTGTTAAGTTGGAAGGGTCCTGAAGTTTGTTATAAAGTTTCATTTGCTTAAGATGCACAGGTTAATTATGCAGCTTTTACTTTGGGTCAGGCACTGATTTTAGCATCTTGCATGTCTTAATTCATTTTCATCTATCTGAGTCACTCCCATTTTTGAGACAAGGAAGTTAAGGCCAGGAAGGTGGAAAGAAGTTAAGATTTAAACCATAGCAACCTGACTCCAGAACCTTCTCTGATGGAAGGTTAAATAGGAGATCTAAAATACTTCATGAGCCAGAAAAATAGCTCAATGGGCTGGAGGCCCTGGTTTGACTCCACACAATTGCTGGGAGTGATCTCCAAGCACAGATCCAATTGTAGCTCCGGAGCACTGCTGGGTTTGGCCTCCAAACCAATTAAAAGTAAACACAATGAGCTCCCATTTGACGCAGCAATACCACTCCTGGGAATATATCCCAGAGAGGCAAAAAAGTATAGTCGAAGTGACATCTGCAATTGTTTGTTCATTGCAGCACTCTTTATAATAGCCAGATTCTGGAAAAAACCTGAGTGCCTGAGAATAGATGACTGGTTAAAGAAACTTTGGTACATTTACACAATGGAGTACTATGTAGCTGTTAGAAAATAGGAAGTCATGAAATTTACATACAAGTGGTACTACATGGAAAGTATAATGTTAAGCGAAATGACTGAGAAAGAAAGGGATAGACATAGAAAGATTGCATTCATTTGGGGAACATAAAGTAACAAAATAGGAGACCAACACCCAAGAATGGCTGAGATTAGTACCAGGAATTTTATTCCATGGCGTGGAGGCCAGCCACACGTGCTAGGGGAAAAGGGACCTCAGATAGAGAAGGGAGCACCAAATAAAGGGTGTTGGGAGGATCCTCCCAAGATAGGAGAAGCATGCTTAAAGTAGACTATAGACCAAACATGATTGTCCCCATTGCCTCTTTTGCAAACCACAACACCCAATAAGAAAGAGAGAGAACAAAAGGGAATGCCCTGCCACAGAGGCAGGGAGGGATGGAGGGGATGAGGGGTGGGAGGGATACTGGGATCCATGGTGGTGGGAAATGGGCACTGGTGGAGGGATGGGTATTTGATCATTGCATAATTGAAACCCAAAAATAAAAAATTAATTAATTAATTAATTAAATAGGTAAAGGTAAGGTAAAGGCCCTCCTGTTGATCGTCGATTTGCTCGAGCAGGCCCAGTAACGTCTCCATTGGAGACTTTGTTGTTACTGTGTCTGGCATATCGAATACGTCACGGGGAGCTTGCCAGGCTCTGCCGTGCAGGCGAGATACTCTCGGTAGCTTGCCGGGCTCTCCGAGAGGGGCGGAGGAATCGAACTCGGGTCGGCCATGTTGGCCGCTTGTAAGGCGAACGCCCTACCCGCTGTGCTATCGCTCCAGCCCAATTAAATAAATAAATAAAAGTAAACACAATAGCTCTTTCCCATCAACCCCCAACACTTTAGCCTAGTGAAAGCTCTGGCAATCCTGGAAATGCTCTTGCATAGTTTGTTTTTGCTAATGGAATCGTCCTCTAGTGCTCTGTTTTTTTCAGCTTGGGCATCCTGGAAATAGCTTTTACAATCACTGACTGTCTTCAATTTTAAGGATGAAGAAAACTTAAGGTCCAGGCAGGCCAATGGTCGTGCCCACACTGTGTCTCCTCAGGGTTGGGGTTCAGCGACCTTCATTCTTTGGCCTCTACATTCTTGTGGGCACCTGATTTCCCAGGAACAGAGAGGTGGGTAACTGCTCTTATGTGCCATCCAGGCAGGCCCTGAACTGCTATGCACCTGTACTAAGAAAGAGTGTCCACAGGCAGTAACCTCTCTCTGTTGGATGCCAGCCCGCCTCTCTCTTTCCTCAACTCCACTTCCTGTTGCTAGGAGCCTGCTCTTCACCAGGTCATTATGGACGAAACAAATTGACAGGCTATGCCAGGATTAAACTTCTGTCATTCTGGTACCATTTTCATAATTTTTTGGCATCGTCGCATGCTTCTTTTGTTTTTATTTATATTTTTTCATGAATTAACTTCATGAAAAATATAAATAAGATGTTTATTTAAATAATTTAAATCTAAATAAATAAAGATGTTTTTGGTAAACGCGTTTCCTTTCTTTTCTTTTTTTTGGGGAGAGGGGTCCACACCAGCTGATTTTTACTCCTGGCTTAGTCCAGGTTTTACTCCTGGCTCTGTGTTCAGGGAACAGTCCTGGTGATGCTCCAGGAACCATATGAGTGCCTCAAATCAAACCTGGGTCGGCCTGTGCATCTTACCCACTATACTATCTCTCTGGCTGCAGTAAGTGTTTTCTTAAAAATGAACTCATTATTAAATCCTGGACTTGATATCATTACCTACTGCTAATTACAATTTTCAAAGCACACACTAAAACACATGAACATTAAAAATTAAAAAATACTTGTTCATGTGCTTCACAGTATGGTTACAAGCAACACTTTAGGGGAATTAGAAACAAATTCCAGCCAGATGAGAGCTTTTCATGTTTACCAAAGAACTTAAATTCATTATTATCTATGAATGATTTTACTTTGGTGGGCCTGGTGACCACACTCAGAAGTACCTACAATTTCTGGGTCTGTGCTCAGAGGTCACTTGTGATACTGGGAATTGAAAAGGGGCTGGCAACATGCAAGACAACCCTTGAACTACCACTTCAGCACATAAATATCATTAAAAAAAACTACTACGCCATGAACTGATACTATTGTAAAATAATAATAAATCATCATTATTATTATTGGTTTTTAAAAATGATAGTTTTAGAAACAAAATGAACATAAAACATTACAATAAAATTGTGTATTTCTAAGTGCTGACCCTCAATTTCTGTACCTATCTCCTTGGACATTTTAGCCTGTTCTAAAGCCTATTGGCAGGATCATGCTTTGAGGAGCAATGAGCTAATTCACAGTTTGTTCTTCCAGCTAGATTGCAACCACAAGTGGGCTAGACAGGTGAAGCCTGGGCAGGAGACTTTTCCTATCTGAGCTTCAGTTTCCCCAAGAGGAAAAAGCCAAGGCACATGACTTTTCAGGGAAGTGTTCCCAAGCTATGGTATGCCTGGGAAGGAATCCCTCAGGTCCCTTAATGAAGGGCAGGCTTCCTGGAAGCCTAACTTCTGAGGACAAAACTGTCTAGGATCCAGGATGAACCCACGAATAAAATCCCTTTGGAAAGTAGCATCTAAAAGCAAGGAGAGGCTTAAAGGAGGATGTGTGTGTGTGTGTGTGTGTGTGTGTGTGTGTGTGTGTGTGTGTGTACTGGGGTGTGGGTGGGATGAGGGAAAGTGATGCTAAACAGGGTGGTAGGGAGGAAGAAGCAGACAAAAAGAAAAGAGTTAAAGAATGAAAAAAAAATTTACAAAGGAATGTTTTGGGGTCCTGTTATGACTAGAGCAGCCCAGAAGTTAGAAGGGAGGTGTCAAATCGACGTGGATGGATGGATACTGTCTGAGGCCAACTGCCCCCACTAGCCCAGTGCAGGCCAGTGCCTGGGAATGATAGGATGTTTCAGTGGTAGGGTGCTGCAGAAACAACCATTCTAACCTTGATCCCCAGCGTCACTCACAGCATGAGATTGAGACTCAAAACCCTATGGTGTCAGCAGCATCACGTGGTCTGGCTTGCTCTGGCACCATATTTAAAACTTTTTGATAGGGGTCACACCAGCAGTATGGTGGGGACATGTCATGCCAGGGATCTACGTCAGGGCTCTGTCCATGTGCCCTACCCACTGTGCCATCTATCTCCCTGGCTCCCTCAGGCTCTCATAGTTAAGCCAGAAACAAATAGCTGAGAACAAACACAATACATGTGTGCAAATACAATACATGTGTGACTTCCTCCAGCTTGCTCCAGCATAGACAATGGAACAGGTGGCACCACTCACCAGAGCAAAAGTGGGGGGCGGTGGGGGTGCGGGAGGCGGAGGGACAGGCATCGTGGACAGTCAAGCTTTCACCAATCTTGCTGATAAACCTGCAGAAAAAGACCAATGAACAAAAGAAGAAAAACATGACCATTTGTTGGATTCTCAGGCATTAATCTGCGATCCTAATTTTCCTTACATACTTCTGCACCACAGGTACAGACATTAACTTCGCGTCTCAGCCCAGCATGTCACAGCCCAGCATCATCACCTTGTGAAGACAGACGGTACAGTTTGGAAAGGACCTGTTCAGGGGAGGTTTCTGAGCCAAAACACCTCTAGGAGCAGGAAGCAAACTCTGCCCATGACCCACCTCCACCCCTGCTTGGAGTGCGGGCTTGGGGGATGAGGATTGAAGGCAGACAGACCCAAGACCCACAACCTAGCAAGCTCAAAATTTCTGGGAACACTATTAGAAATGTCTCCTGGCAAAGGTGGAAGTTTGCTTCGCCTCCTGCTCCTGTTTTCATGACAAAACCATTTCTCGGCCCCTGCCCCCACCTACGTCTCCTCCACACCTCCTGATTCTTCTCCCAGTCCTTTGCTGGTTCATCTGCACTGAAAACAAGGACGGATGTAAGCCTGGATTTACCCTCAAAGTTTCTACCGTTGTCCAGGGATTGAGAGCCAGGAAAGCAAGGCAGGATTAAAATAGACCAAACAAACAAACAAACAAAACAACCAAAAAACAAAACAAAACAATAGGTCACAAATGGGATCCTTGTGCTGGGACCCTACCGGTCATCGGAGACAGCTGACAGCGGTGGCTGCCTCTCCTACAGCGTCTTCTGGATCTATCTGGGGTTCCAGATCAGCCCGGGGATGTAGGTCCTCAGCAAGATCCAGAGCCACTGCCCTTTCACTGCAGGAAGCCAACTTTACCCTAAATCTTTCTTCCTTCCTTTCTTTCTTCTTCTTTTTTTTTTTTGTTTGTTTCCTTCTTTGTAGTTAATTCCCCGCTCCCCCCCACCACACACACACCCTCCCCATAGCCATTAAGCTCAGGTCTTGCCCTGGGCCCTTTCTAAGCTGCTGGGTCACTTTCAGGACCTTTTTGGAAATCCGTTAGTATCAGGGGGCTTGAACTCACAATCTTACACCTGCCAGGCAAGTGCTTTCAAGCCACTGAGTCATTTTCCAGGCTTTTGGTTTTTGGTTTGTTTGTTTTGGGCCAAAGATCTTATCTCACTCTCTGTTTCTCTCTCTAAAAAAAAACCTCTGCATTTTGTGCAAACCCTTTCTACTTGTTTAATGGCATGTTGCTGACTTAGAACTTGTTTAATAAAACCAATCTGACCTCTAAATTTGTGAATTTTTGTTATTTTGATTTGGGGATCACACCTGGTGTTGCTCAGGGCTTACTCCTGGTCTGGTTCTGCACTCAGAAATCACTCCCAGAGGGACTCAAGGGACATATATGGTGCTGGGGTTTAAATTGAGGTTGGCCATGTACAAGACAAGGATTTTTTTTTCTCTCTTGAGAACAAAGGGGAGGTGAGACCGGTTAGGTTGGAGGACAGGGGAAAGGACTGGAGGAACAGAGGCAAAGTATGCGGCCCTGCATATTCCAGGGGCAAAGAGCCCATGGGGACGGGTATGAGGATGTAGATGAGAATGGGGCTGGGGTTGTACAAGGGGATGGTGATGGGGTTGGGGCTGGGGCTGGGGCTGGGCTGGGGAGCAGGATGGGGGAGGAAGTGCTTGGAGACACCTGCAGGCACACCAGGCTACCTTCTCCCGAATGCTTTGTGCCCTGTCCAGCAAGACCCCATCTGCCAGCCCCAGGTGGTGCCCACTCTTGGTTTCTCCCATCAGATCCTTGTTACTCCACTTATGCTAGCCAGGCAGCATGGCAGGTGCTAGGAATGCAAACTCTTAGTCCCTCTCCCCTGAATTTGTTTCAGCATTTTAGCAAGATCCCTGCATTCACATGCATGAGGAACACTAATGAGGTGCTAAAGGCATAAGGCCACCCCTCACACTGATTCTGGGTGACATGCACCTCCAATTTCAAAGAGCAGAGTTACTGCTCTTTTCTTTGCTCAGTTTGCCATGGAAAATAGCTTCTTAGAACATATTAGCTTAGTTCTGACATCAAAAAGTGAATGCAGAAGACTCACATGTTCCTGGAGTAGCCATAATGATGGGCACCAGGAACACAGGGTTCATAGCTCAGCTCTGTCACAGCTATGGGAGACAGAATTCACTGTGTCTGACAGTCCCATTCCAAGCGAGCCTGCTAGACTATCAGCTCAAAACCCAGCTGAACCCAACTCACAGCTTTGCTATTGACATGCAGCAGGACCCAGGGTGACCTTGCAAGGATCTGCTCACTTGACCGAGGAGATACCAAGGCCCCCAGACATGGAGACTCACTAGAAGACCCACAGCAACTCATTCAGATCTTGGGCTTTACATCCCCTTCTTCCTCTTGCTGTACTGCTTTGCTCTCCTGCCCCTTTCAAAGCCCTGAACGTGTTTTTCTGGTGGATGAAGAACAAGTCTTCTAGTTTATTTGTAAACTAGGTTGGAATCTATTTTTTAGTAAAACTGTCTCAAAAAAGGATAAAAAAAAAAGATTCCTGGACAGGAAGATTGCTCCATAGTTGGAAGCCTGCCTCATGGGGTGGGGGGAGGGTGAAAAGGCAGCTGGAATAGAGAACAGATCACTAAGAAAATGATGGTTGGAGGGATCGGTCGAGAAGGGAGACGTGTGCTGAAAGTAGATAAAGGACCAAATGTGCTGGCCTCTCAGTATCTGTACTGAAAACCCTAATGCCCCAAAGTAGAGAGAGTATGAGAGAAATTGTCTGCCAGGCAGGCAGGGTGAGGGTGGGAAAAGGGAGTATACTGGGGAGATTGGTAGTGGGAAATGTGCACTGGTGGAGTGTTTGATCATTGTATGACTGAAACCTGAAAGCTTGTAACAGTATCTCATGGTGATTATATATATTTATATATATGTGTGTGTGTGTGTGTGATTATATATATATATATATGATTCTATATATATAATCACACACACACATATATGTATATGAATAACCTGAAAGCTAGTCCAGATGTTAAGGTATTTGCCTTGCATGCAGCCAATCCTTGATTCCCAAGCATTACATAGGGTCCCCCAAGTACCCTTGAGCACCATGATTAAGCTCTGAGCACGTCTAGGAGTGAACCCCAAACAAAAATGGTTTCCTTTGAGGGGGAGAGCTCAAATGGTACAAGACATGTGTAGTATCAACAAGGCCCTAAGTTTGATCCCCCAGCACCACGTGGCCTTGGGGAACACCAATGGCTGTGGTGATGGTCCCTGATCACCTCCAGCCATGTGGGCTGTCGGGAGGGATTTCCTTGCCCCAGAGGAAGGCCCAGCCAGGGTCTGGCCTGGATTCAGGCTTGCTACGAGAGGTGCTGAATCAGAAAGTGGTACAGACAGAGATCAAGGTGGCAGGGGGTACCCTGAGATGGGGGATCTTTGGAGCAAGTCCTCTATGTGCTTGGAGGGATAAAGACACACATGAATGTAAGGAGCCTGCTTCTGTGTCCTCTGATTCACTTCTCTGCCTGTCAGCATCACAGTCAGGCTCTTGGGGGCGGGGGTGATAATACGTAGGAGTGGGCCCCCTCCAGCACCCTGGTTCTCCACACTCACTCTCAGGTGGCCTGGGTCAGAGGAGATACCCCCTCCCCAGCTGGGGGCCACACTGCAGAGCAGGCCGTCCACCCGCAGGGCCTCTTCCACTGAATGACTCCCCCGTTGCCTGTTGTTTTGGTTGTGTCTGTGTTCTCACTGACTTAAAAATAACCCCCGACCACAGGGGCTGGGCCCTGCCCTCTGGGCCATGTCCGCTACAGACACATGGGGAGAGGAAGTGTGGGTGAGCATCTTCCCTTTCCCAGAGTTCTTCTCTCAGCACTCTGGCTGCACCCACCTCCACACACCATCTTGGGGGCTCCTCCGACTCTGGCTTTTTCCTAAATGAACAGCCAGTGGCTGGGAGAGTTTGGAAGAAACCCTGAATTCTAATCCTGACATCTCAGCACTGGGTCCAAGGACACGAGTCTCATGCTCCTAGGTTGGGCTGCCACATGCCTGATTCTCTCCGGATTGTGGACTACTCCACCAGCAGTCCCTAGTCCACGAGACAAAGTAGGGCTCTGACAAATGGGAGAGCCAGGCAGGGGCTGCAGGGAAGTCTCCCAGCATCAGCCCTCTGCGTCTGAGATCTGGGCAAGGAGCCAGCCCTCTGTGAAAGGGGCCTGTAGTTCACCTGCTCCTCAGATAGGAAGAACCTAAGCTTTGAGAGAGTGGGGGCTTCTCTTCCCTCTGGGAGTCAACAGCCCTCATCAGAGTCAGAACTGGGCTGTCCTGAAGGGCCTCGAGCAGAGCTGATGAGAATGCACCCAGCACTGCCATCATGTAATGCTTGGCACTCAAGGGGTTACTAACCTGTTCACCTCCCCTAACTTCCAAACGAAAGCAAGCACTTCCTTCAGTTACCAATGGCAGCCACAAACCACAAGGCCTGGAAATTGTTTCACAAAGACCTTGCTATTCTTCTTCTTCTTATTATATTATTATTGGGCTGGAGTGATAGCACAGCGGGTAGGGCATTTGCCTTGCACGCAGCTGATTCCTCCGCCCCTCTTGGAGAGCTACCAAGAGTATCTCGCCCGCACAGCAAAGCCTGGCAAGCTACCCATGACGTATTCAATATGCCAAAAACAGTAACAACAAGTCTCACAATTTGTTGTGAGACATTACTGGTGCCTGCTCGAGCAAATCGGTGAACAACGGGAGGACAGTGACAGTGATTATTATTATTATTATTTTTAAAATTGGGGGTCTGGGGCTGGAGCAATAGCACAGCGGGTAGGGCGTTTGCTTTGCACACGGCCGACCCAGGTTCTATTCCCAGCGTCCCATATCATCCCCTGAGCACTGCCAGGAGTAACTCCTGACTGCAGAGCCAGGAGTAACCCCTGTGCATCGACAGGTGTGACCCAAAAAACAATAAATAAATAAATAAATAAATAAATAAAATTGGGGGTTTTCCAAGCAATGCTCAGGGAGACCAGGAGCCAGTCCTGGTGATACTCTGTCTCACTGGATGGTTCAGCGCTCAGGTCCAGCAGTGTTTGGGGTGACCAGGCTGCCCGGGATCAAACTCAGCTTACTTGTCATGTGCTGTAGCCCTTTGAGTTATCTTCTGCTCTCTCAATGACAGTTTACCATGTGACATTTTCAACCCCGTAATACAGTTACTGGACATGACATGATGACAATGCTGAGATCTGCTATTATGACTTACTGTGCCCACTCAGTGTAACTAGTTTTCCTTATGACCTTGTGCATTCTACTCGATGCACTAACATACAGAGAAGACGTCCTTTACAGGTTTCCAGACATCATTGTGGCGCTGGATAGATAGTACAGCAAATAAGGTGCTAGCCTTCACGCTGCTGACCTGGGTTGAATTTCTGGCATCCCAGATGGTCCCTTTCCTGACCCCCGCCAGGAATGATCCCTGAGCACAAAGCCAGGAGTAAGCCTCAAGCAACATTGGGTCTGTCCAAAAATACAAAAATAAATAAATAAAAATAAATTTTAAATCCCAGACAGACATCATTGTGGTCTGGACTGAGAAAAGCTGGTGCCTCTGTGAGAATATGAAACTGGGGTCAAGAGAATTTGACTCTGAGTCTTTGCTGTGCTACCTTGTAATCTGGGAGGTGAAAAGAGCCTTCTCTGAGCCTTCTTTCCCTCCCTGTAAGTGGAATGCTGCTGGAAGGATGGGATGAAGTGGTGCGTGGCCCAGGAAAGCAGGAGTTGGAATACGGGTCTAGGATCTCTTCTTCCTGGAGCACAAGCACATGTTCTGTTGGGGTGCGCAGTGCTGGCGTGCCTGGCCAGGCAGAACTTAGAGTGAGGGAGAAGAGTGGGCAGGGGCTCCCAAAGCGTGGGATGTCATTTCTTTCTTTCCTTTTTGGTTTTTGGGCCACGTCTGGCAGTTCTCAGAGGCCATATGTAGTGTCAGGAATCTAACCAAGGTCTTGCCCATAGCCACATGCTAGGCCTCGCACTGTCCCTCTGCCCCAGATTGTCATTTCTTGCATGAGAATCAGCAATGTGTGTTTCAGAACCTCTTTACATCTTGCTTCCCACCCTAGTGAAAGTCGCTGACGTTGGAGGATCACTGACTTCCCCATGTACTGACCCTCATCCACCCACCTGCCCTTCACCCCAGATTCTGAATTTTGAACACTTTCGAGAGTTAATTTCTTTTTAATAATAATTTCAATGATTAAATATTAAAGTAACTGAGAAAAGCTAGAGTGTTCTTAAATGTTCACCTGAAGGTTGATTTTTATGTGTATATAAGTTCTCTCTCTCTCTCTCTCTCAATCCAGAGAGGGGGAGTGAATATTCAATTCCAACACTGTGCTATGAATTGACCTGTGTCCCTCCCAAATTACTATGCTGGAGTACAAAGGCCAGGACCCTAGAATGTGACTGTAATGTGACTGTACATGGAACTGGGCTCTAGGGAGAGGTGATTGAATTAGATTAAGTCTGTTGAATGAGGCCCGAATCCAAAACAACTGAGATCTCTGAGAAGAGAAGGGGACCCCAAGGATGGCAAAAGACAGAGCAGAAGCCTCATGAGGACAGGGGAGGTGGCCACTTGCAAGGAAGGGAGAGACTTCCAGACAAACTCACCAGCTGCCATCTGGATTTGGATGCTAGCTTCTGGAGCTGTGGGACCACACAGTTCTACCACTAAGTGACCCACTCTAAGGCACAGTGCTATGACAGCCCAGCAGCCCAACACACAG
This sequence comes from Sorex fumeus, assembly GCF_029834395.1. Lineage (NCBI taxonomy): Eukaryota > Metazoa > Chordata > Mammalia > Eulipotyphla > Soricidae > Sorex > Sorex fumeus. The sequence goes on from NW_026606066.1 coordinate 27,461,237, forward strand.
TGTCAATAATGCATGCCTGCTATTCTCAGGGACATGTGGAGAGAACTATTTTTGAATAAAACATCCCTCCATTATCTCACCCGTGACATTCCTGGCTCACCATACACTAAAGAAAGAGAAAAGTCACTCCAAATCTTAGGGCATATAAGAAATTGTTCATACTTTATTAAATCACTGAAGGAATTGTTTTTAAAAAAAGGCAAAATTTTTATGTGAGAAGCTGTTGCGGCGAGGAAAAGAATTTGTCAATAATCCTCTGTTAACAGTAACTGGCTCTTCTGGGTTGAGAGAACAGAGCTGAATACATATTTTTAAAAGTTCAGTCACTTTTCCTTGTTGACCTGCTCATTGTTCCTCCTCTCCACCCCATCTCCTCCCTACCCCTCCACCCTTGCCACCTGACACACCAATATCAATATTTGGTTAGAAATTCTGGAATTGCCTACTTAGTTTAACTGCAATGCTACTTGCAGTTGGCTAAAGGTCAACAACCCAATTTAACCTCCCATTAGATAGCACTATACATGGATCCTAGACCAGCCAAGGCACCAGTGGCCTGGAGCCATCTGTATAATATATAACACTGGAGGACACCTCGGAAGAGAACATGTGTGGCTCAGTCCATTTCCCATCCACTGCAGACATGGTCTGCTCATGGCATGGTCAACTGGTACACAGCCCACAGGCGAATCTATACTCGTTTGGAAACTCATGGTTTATTCTTCAATGTGTGCCCCTGAGAAAAAAGAATCATCGTTGGCTGTGGAATGGTCTACTTTATTCAAGAAGAGACTTGGATAGTTTATTTCTTATATTTAATCTAAATTTTACTCTACATTATTTTGCATGGTGCTGATGCTGCCTAATGGTGTAAAATTGACATGAAGTCATCTGCTGATCTTCAGACAGCTGACCCTGAATCTGGAGTGAGGAGCAGGCTGAACAAATTCTAGCAGAGAAGACAAAAAGCAGGTTTATCCAGTTGTCACTATTATTTACTACCTTGGACTATTAAAAACTATAAAGCATTTTACTATATAAATCGTGTTAAAAAATCACCCATAAATACAATCGCACATAAAATGAATGCAGGAAGAGTTAGCATTTCCCTCCCTCCCCCAGAAAGATTGAAAAAATAGAGGAGTATTTTATTCACTCTCTCTCTCTCTCTCTGTGTAAGGGATGGTGATAGAGTAATAAGTATAGGATAGAAACTATATAATTGGACAGATCTAAAGGTCCGAACACTCTCTCACCTTCAAAGCTTTCTATGTTTTTCCTTATTTTCACTTATATATTTAGCTTTATAACATTTTCAACTCACTTATACTATATTTCTTACATATTCTTGGCTTCTTCAGGTTATGTAAACTTTCTACTTCCAAAAATAATACAAATTCACTTAGGAAACATTAAAGTGTACAAAGATAAGAATAAATTGTATTTAACCACTGAATAAAGCATTTGTTAATTAAATTCTAGGTGAAAAAGGGGTGGGGGCTAATAGTACCCAGAGATAATTCTTATTTTGATGTATTTCCTTGCAATTTATATATACACACATAACAAACACACACAAAAATACACACACATACAAACAATTTTTTGGCCAATAAACAGTAAAGAAGGAAATTTATAATTCCTATAACTCAACAGTGTTTTAATCAGAAAAGGCTCTTAAATTCATACTGAGTTACTACCACCATTAAAAAAGGACTGCAAATGTATTCATTACAAAGGCAATGAATCCAGGCCAAGATACACTGTAAAAATAAAATCACTTAGCCAACTAAAATTGCTGCTAAGATCCTGAATTTTAAAAAGCCTGTAGTTTGGGGATTTCTACTCCTAATCATCCTTGATTCTTTAGAGACCCCTTTGCAAGGCACACTCAGTTGGATGTGTTTAAGATATGAAAACCATTAGAGCTAATTAAGCCGAAGTTGGCTTTGTTCTTCAACTTCCTGTAAAAATGCTCAACAGGAAAATTGATGCTCACAGCAAACCACAGCCATCCTGTTTCTCTAGCACAAGCTTTTCACAGCTGCCATAGCCTGTACTTTCCAGTTTATGATCAAGTGGGGTGGGGGGGAATGTGGGGGTGGGCATGGGGGGCTCTGTGCCCCACCCCCATTCCATGGTCCTTAGCATGAACTCTGACCATTTGAGAAAAATTAAATACCTCGGCAGAAAGTTCATTTCTATTTCTGTTACTCTCCCTCTCCTCAGACGGGTGCAGGCACAGCGGCAAAGACTACAAGAGGAAAAGCAGAACAGAAGCTCAACCCGGAGGAAGGAAGAGGCAGAGACACAAGCTTTCCCTCAGGAGTGAAGCAAGAGCCTGGCGGCTACTTAGTTGTTATTGTTCTTTTCAAGCTGGGCAGGATGGGGGATGCAGGTTCGCTGTACACGGGATGCCTTATTTCTCAAAAAGCATTTGCTCCTTTTTCCTGAGGCCTGTCTGATATGGAGCACTAGCTGAAATAACAAAGTTTGTGCTCACTCATACTTTTTTTTTTTCCTGTTGTTGCTCTGTGTGTGCCAGACACAGTAACAACAAAGTCTCCAATGGAGACGTTACTGGGCCCGCTCGAGCAAACTGATGATCAACGGGAGGGCCTTTACTTTACTTACTTTGCTCTGTGTGCGTGTGTGTGTGTGTGTGTGTGTGTGTGTGTGTGTGTGTGTGTATGACAGAGAGAGAGAGAGAGAAAGAGAGAGACAGAGACAGAGACAGAGAGACAGAGAGAGAGAGACAGAGACAGAAAGAGAGAGACCCACTGGTGTTCAGGGACTATTCCTGATTCTGTGCTCAGGATGATGTTTGGGGGTGCTGGGGGGACCATATGTGGTGCCAGAGTTGCACTGGGTCAACCACATACAATGTAAGTGTCTTTCTCCCCGACTATACTTAAACACCATAGTTTACAAAGTTGTCCATGATAATTTGTTAGAGGCATTCAATATTCCAACACCAATCCCACCATCACTGTAACTGTCCCTCTACCATTTTCCAACCATAGCTTAAGAAAAGGCAAGTGTCTTAACCCTGGTACTATCTCTCCAGTCCCTAGTTCATCTTATTAGTCAGGAGTAGTATCTTTTCTGCGTCTGTGACTATTTCAGAAATGCTCCTTTTAAAGGCTTTAGACAAAGAGTTGGTTTATTTTGTGGGGTGGTAAAGGTGAAATTTTTCAAAGGAGACCTTTGAAATCATTGCCATTACTGTTACAGTTAACTAGGAACGTGGATACAAACACAATTTTACTATAAAAGTAATTGCTTGTGAAAGGTTTATATAAAGAAAATTATTTTTAAAAATCTTCTATCATAGGGCTGGAGTGATAGCACAGTAGGTAGGGCGTTTGCCTTGCACGCGGCCGACCCGGGTTCGATTCCCAGCATCCCATATGGTCCCCTGAGCACCGCTAGCAGTAATTCCTGAATGTAGAGCCAGGAGTAACCCCTGTGCACCGCCGGGTGTGACCCAAAAAGCAAAAACAAAAAAAAAAAAAAACAAAAAAAACCAAAAAAAATCTCTTCTATCATATTTGTATATTTTATTTTGGTTTGGAGGCCACACCTGGTGGTGCCCAGGGGCCACTCTTGCCTCAGTGCTTAGAAGTGATCCCAGGGGTATTCAGGGGATTGAACCTGACCTTCTACATGCAAAACAGGTACTCAGTCCACTGGGTTCTCTCTCCAGTTCCATAGTTAATTTTAAAAGTAATGCAAATTCATAGATATTAAAATGAGAGGGAGAAGGAAAACTGAAGGACCCACCTACTCCTACCAATGTTTAAGTGTTGGGGAGGGAAAGGAAATCGTCTGATGCTTTTCACCCACAGAATTGAAAATGTCCCACTACCTCCTCCACTTTCCCATCTCTTCCAGGTGTTCCTGTTGATGGGGTCAGAGCTTAAAGCTAACATTTTCCTGAATCCTCAGCACCTTGTTTAAGAGAGTTCGGGTTTATCCTGTGACATTGCTTGGTGTGTGCACTGAGCATTTGCTCACCAGCACACAGGCTCCTCCACCCTTAACTCGGCATTTACGTCAACACAGTTTATTATTGTAGTCACTGAAACTATCACCTTACAATGTAAAGAGAAAAAGCACCAAAGTTAGTTCTGAATGTGTCAAGTGACCTGAAAGAGCAAATGCCTTATTTGAGAATATTTGAAGATATTTATTGTTACTAGATACGTAAAGCAAGTCTGGGCTTAGTCCCTGATTCCTGGGTCTAGAGAAGAGTTTCATGCTGTCTCCAACATGCCCGTATGAAGAAAACTTTGAAACTATAGAAAATTTCCTCTACAGAAAATTAAGTGATCAGATATATCTCTCTGAGGTGAGCCAATTACTTTTCATCACAAAGCCCAATCTCCACAATAAAATGGGAACAATGGTACCTAGTCATTGGAGATTAGAGTTAAAGGAAGTGTTTGTAAGTATTTGTCATAAAAGTAAGTCACAGTAAAGCAACTGAAACATCACAAATGCTCAATTAATGTCACCACCTCTTCCCCATTAAACCACCAGAAAGAGAAAGGCCAGTCTGACTTAGAGTTTCACCCACTATGCAAAACCCATATAAATGTCGGTAATAGAATCCAACGGTGAAGGGGTCCATGAGCACAGTTTCTCAGAGAAGCGCAGGAGTGAAGACACTCTTGAGACTAATTTTGTTTTAGTTTTAATTTTCACGATTGAGGTATTTATGGCAGTCGAGGAGAAACCTTCTTTCTAACAAGAAGTAAATGTGTTATCACGTGAAAAAATAAAACTTAAAGCAGCAATGCATCACAGTTCAAACAACCCAAAATATCCTGAGCAATGATGTGTTCATCAAACGTTAAGTGAGCTTCCAAAGTACAAAATATGAAAAGTCCGGGTATTTGGTATTTTACGTCCTCTTACGCTCTAGCAGAAGGCGGGGAAATTCCAGCCTATAGGTCAGAGTAGAAGGTGATTTTATCAACCTGCTGCTGGACCCCAGGGACTGTCCATAAATTCTTTGAATTTTTCAGTTCATCTGGAGAACATAAGTAAAATCCTTAAAAATCTTGATATTAGAGTACCTGCTGAGCTGTAAACAATTAACTATGAACACACCTTCCAAAAAAGAATTAGAAAACCTGACTATGACTTCAGATCTTTGTTTAGCCTTTTTAAGTATAAAAGGAGCATTCTGATTGTTTTGTTTTGGGACACACCAGCCAGTAGTCAGGGCTTACTCCTAGCTCTGTGCTCAGGGATCCCTTCTGACAAAACTCTGAATTGAACCTGGTCAACGGCTCACCACGCAAGAGCTCTCCATGTTATGTTACCTCTCTGGCCCCGGAAGGAAGAGTTTTGACCAGATAATACTGCAGTTTGGAAGCAACATAACTTGATGAGCATGAAACAAACCCACATTGAAGGCAATAGTTAAGGGGATGGTTTCCACAGTAAATAAATGATGTTGGGCCAGATCTTAAGCTTCTCATCCTCCATCTCACTGCTTAGATCCTGTCTTACTCTCTCCCTTCAAGCTCCTGGACTCTCTAAGGGTCTCCCTGCTGCCTTTTGTTCACTTTACTACATCTCCATTTTTAAAAAAAAAAAATTGTATACACTAGCTATGCCACTGAATTATAGAATTTGGAGATGTTATATGAGCCTTTTAATTATCTGGGGCTTTTTAAGAAACTATTTCCACATGGAGGAAAAAGAATATGAAATGCTGCTTCATACTGCTAACTCCCCCCCCCCCCCCCCCCCCCCACCAACACACAACCTACACATCAAGTTGTTTTGGTTGGGAAGTGTTTCCTTGAAGAGGTTCAGTAGGTCTCTGGGTAACCAGCATACAATTTTTAAATGGCAATATTTTACGCCAAAGTATGTATCCTGTTAAGCAGAAATAGTTATAAGCAATGATACAGGATCTGATTAGTACTAGTAATTGCACAAGGCTCTATTCCTGTGATTAGAAACAATAAAACTATCTTTCCCCAGGAAGAACGCATAAAAGTGCTTCCTTTGTGGGGCTGATCTTAAGTAACATTGAATGGCAGCCTCTGAGTTCCATGGCCCTGTCGTCTTCTCTAGACTTCAAAAGCACTCCTGGGGTTGGCTAGTGTCACAGTTCCAAGTCAGTTGTGTGGACAACAGCACTACATACTCAAAGGATGTGCTCGCTGACATAAACAGCCCTTTTCATTGGGGATGGGGTGGGAGGAATTCCTCTGGATTCAAACTTGTCTGGTGGTCAGAAGAAATTCCACCCAAATCTTGCTTACCGAGTCTAAATACAAGTTAGGAATCACTCACAATCCTTCCGGTGTGAAACTAACATTCCGTAGAACACAAGAGCCCACATGATCCTCCACAGAACGATCGAACAACAGATCTTTCTCTACACTATGGCTCACAGAAGGCCCCTTTCTTCTTTCTTCTTCCCTCCGTTTGATCAAGAAAATATAGTAAGATAGTATATAATTTTCCTTACCGTTAAAGGGAACTGTAGGAAGGCATGGTCAGGGGCACAGGAGACAGAGAGCAAGGGAGGTAGGAGCTCCAAGAAGGAACAGCCCCTAAAAGGCATCATCTTCTAAGGAAAACGCAGGGTCTCTTTGGGGCGGCCATTTTGGAAACCCTCTGGCCCCCAGTGGAATGTGATATACTGAGTCAGAGGCAAACGCTCTTCTGTGGTTATTCACTTCCTGCCTGATTAATTTGCTGTTTGTTCCTTCCTCCTTTTGCTGCACAAAAAGAAACTAGATTGGTTTTACTGAAGAAGCAAGGCGGGGGGAACCCTAAAATGTTTAAATGCTGTGTTCTGTGTGGTACTGCGACAAGGGAAGATGAACATTTCCATCCAACTTGCTTCTAGACACTCGTGATACTTACATGAAAATGTCTGTTCACAAAACCTGGGTTCCTTTAAGAAAATTCTACCTGAAAGTATTCTTATCAATAGTGACTGAAAAGGCACTTGAGAAACAGAAGGTCCCAACTACATTTATAATTATGGTAAAGTATTACTCATTGTCAGAGCATTCAAGTGCGTGGAGAAAGTTTCAAATGTAGGTGAAGAGAGATGACCAGGTGTATGAAGGCAAATGAGTTTTAAAATATGACTTGGGGACAGAGAGCAGAGAGACATTCCAAAGGGATGGAACATTTATCTTGCACGTATGAGGCCCTGAGTTCTATATCTGGCTCCATATACCTCCTGGGCACTGCCAAGCACTAAACCACACCAAGACTCGGCTAGGACCACTATGAGTGACCCTAGGGTCTTTAGATGAGGCCCCCACAAATGTGGGTGAGGCCCCCACTAATGTGGGTTTCGTGATCAAGTGACATATAGTTCATGCTAGCTGAAGACCGAGCACTCTCTATGACAAAAGATCTTTTTTTTTCCCCCCTATCCTTAGTAGGGCACTCTCTAAGAAGGTGCCTGATAAAAGCATTCTCAGCGGACAGAGGAGACAGAGAATTTAGTATGGGGATCTAGGAGAAGTAGATGTGCAGTGGAAACTATTAACAATGAAACCTTATAAAACAATCTGAAAATGCTCATGATTTTTCTTGATCTGAAAGGTTCAGACTTACATGTCCAAGAGTCCATTTAAAATTCTAATAAGTCAGTATTCATGGAAAAGAACGAAGACAGGCATATTTCAGAAACTAAGTTCACTGCAATATTTTGAACTTCAGTCCTGGTTCTCCTGGATTCAGAGAAAAAAGAGGTAAAGGCCATTGGTTGCCTAATATTTCCAAAAATGATAGAATAGTGCTTGACTCAGGGGACTTTTAGAAAGTGTGGAAATATTTTTAGCTGGGTATTAAGATCAGTGGGTTGGAATAATGGTGGGATTCATGCCCCGAGCCAGAAATATGAACCATACATAGAACAATCTCTTCCAAGAAGTCAGAAAGGATCCAACTGAAAGGTATTAGGAAAGCTGACAACTAAGTTTTTTTAGCTTCTCAAATTCTGGGGCTGGAGAGATAGCACAAGGGGTAAGGTGCTCACCTTGCATGTGGCTGATCCTACCTTGATTCCTGACACCAATTATAGTCCCCTGAGCACCATAGGAGTGATCCTGGAGTACAGAGGCAGGTATTCCAGCACCACTGGGTGGCCAAGCCCTAACTCTGCCCCCAACCACCACCACCACCAAATTCTCAATTATTTGAGAAGGCAGTCCAGTGACACTAGCAGATGTGAGGCCGATTACTGGGAGGGGAGCTCAAAGGATTCAGGACTAAGAATCATCTGCTGTGCCTGGGGACACTGGAGAGTAAGTTTACATTCCTTTTTCCTAACACAAGGTCTGAGTCCAAGGGACACTCAATACATTATTCAATACACACAAGCATGGGGGCGGACTGAGGTGGAGCCCACAGTCACCACTGCCCTGTTTACTAGCCCTCGGGAAGACCGAACATGTCATCAACTACCAAGTTGCCTGAGCAACTTGGGGAGAAGTGTAACTACAGTTGGGTCCTCTAAAAAGAACATGAGCAATATGGTGACTTCTCTATAAATTTGCAAAATTATTTTGAAAATCTCTAAGTAATATCCAATGCTCCCCTGTGCTCCATTCAGCCTCACCCCTCTCTGCCCTTCCCATTTAATACACATACGGATCACAGCTATTTCCGTTTATTAGGGAAAGCTCCATTAGAAGAGAGTACTGTAGAGTATTAGCTCAGGGGGCAGTGGAAATAGTCTAAGGAATAACATGATTGCCTTGCATGCAGCTAATCCTGGTTCCATCCCTGGGTCCCATGAGCACCATAGGAGTCATCCCTAAGCACTGAGAAGGGAACAGCCCTGAGCACCTCTGAGCATGGCCCATAACAGCATCCACCCCTGCACCTCCAAGGGAGACAATATTAGCTCACTTCAAAAACTTGAGATTTGCAAAGGAGCAGCAATTGTTTAAATCTGAGTTGATTTTATCCTATTTCAGGTTTAATGAAATCTCGTAAATGCAGTTATCTCTGGATACTTTTATGAAGTTTCTCTTATGCATCACAATACACCAATAAGACAAAGTGATCTCCCCTGCTTACAGCCTTCCAACAGCTGTTCTTGGACTTTTCCTTTATAGAAGTTCAAAATTTCTGCTGGCCCTTAAGAGCCACAAAATCTGGCCACTCCCTAGCCCTCTCAGCTCATCTAGAATAACAGCTCTTAACAGTCTACCTTCCAGCCTTTTCAGATCTTTAAATGCATGAAGCTCATTTGCATCTGGGAAGCTTTATACAAACCCTCCCTTCTCAGAACATTCACCTCCGGCTTTCTTCTCATTCTTTCATCCTCTAAAATGCCTTCTGCTTCTGCTCTTATGCACAGCAGATGTCAGCACTTGGTTAGTTTTTCATTGATTTTAAGGTTTATTTATGTGCATCTCTCTCCTTACTAGAATTCAGATTGTGTGAGTGAGCACAGGGATCTTGCTACCTGCTCCCAGTTGGGTCAAAAAACCTCTGTGTGATGGTGCTGGAGTGAGAGTATAGCAGGTAAGGCATTTGCCTGGTATACCATATGGTTCCCCATGGACTACTAGGAATAATTTCTGAGTGCAGAGCCAAGAGTAACTCTGAGCATTGCCTGGTGTGACCCCAAAATTAAACACATACACACACACACACACACACACACACACACACACAAGAATCCTCCCTGTGAAGCAGCAGAACTAGAAAAATCAAGAGTCAAGAGATTATAAAACCTCTGTCTGGGAAAAGCAGTAAAAATAAATAAATAAATAATTTTTAAAAAAATTAGAGATTGTGGGTCCTTTGGGGTCCTACAGTGATCCCAAAGCAACACAGACTAATCAGTAACAGCAACATGCCTAGAGTATGAGGACATTTGTTGGTTTAATTCTGATTTTCCAAGTCGGGTTTCCGTGACTAGTATTAATAGAGTATCTTCTCTAGTAAGTAGAATTGTTCTAGAATACTATGCTCCTATAGTTCCAAGACACCTTCATTGGCTATGCCCTCTTTATAATGATTTTTTCGCTTGGAAATGGGGGGAGAAATAGTACCAGATTAAATGTGTAATACTTATTATAAAAAGGAATCTTGGTCTTTTTAAAAGTCAGTTTCTGTGATTCACAATATTGTTAGTGATGGTTTCCATGCATATAATTCCAACACCACACCCCTCACCAGTGTACCCAAATTCCTCGCCTCAAGTAACTCCAAAACTTTTCTCTTTCAACCCTCCCAACTCCATCGTGTGGGTCAGTTTTCCCATTATGTAGCTTTTGCCCTTTGCTACCTCACTGTGTATCTTTAAAAGTTCCATATGTGAGAGAGATCATTCCATATCTATCCCTTTCCTTTGGACTCACTTCACTCAGTGTAACATCCTCCAGTTCCATACATGTCGCTGCAAACTGCTTGATTCTGTTCTTTCTTAGAGCTGCATAGTAAAAAAGAACCCTATTTACAAAAACAGTAAAATATGGGAAATATGTTTCTCTCTTTCTCCTATATTTATATTTACATAAAGAGTAGCTATATGGAGGACTGATTATTTTAAAATAATTCAGAAATACTGAGAAATCAAGAACAAGTCTTGGATTACCTTATGGGCAGTTAGTATCCATTGGTATCCTTTTACCGGGGAAAGGCTTACACTAGTTCCTTCTGTGTTGGCTGCTCAGCTTCTGCTATGCCATTCTTCATGCTCTGTTTGGGGAATCATCCCTCTCCTGCCCTCAGAGCAGGCTCACTGAGACCCATTCCAGATACAGAAAAAACATTATTCATGCTGTCCTAAGTCTGCCATTCACTGAGCCTCAGAAACATTTTTGATGATGGCCAATGACCCAGCAGAACCACAGGAACCTACAGCCTAAGGAAGAAATCTTTCAGGAGGAGGCTGGGGCTGGTTCTGGGAGGAAGGAGAGAAACTGACCACCTAGGATCTGAAATCCCCAAAACAAGAAACTGGGGATGCAGAAGCCAACTGTTGACATGGCTGGCTGAGCCTTAAATTCACATTTAAGGCTAGAATCTATATTGAGGCCTAATTTTCCATTTGGAATGGACACTAGTAAACTCAGTCCTGATTTTACTGAAGGTCTTATGGTCAGGGTCCTCTCACTGGTCATATAGACACCGGAAGTAATGTAGAAATGGTAGTAGAAGTGAGCATTGATGATGACTGCTCCTGAAATGCGGATGAAAGGCTGGGTGGAAGCCAGTGCTTATTGCTCCTGGGCTAGAAGGGGCCATTCTTGTTCTGTGATGGTGATAATGCAGGTGTGGCCACCTCCCCACCCCCAGTACCCCTGACAGGTGGCCCTCATTAGAGGATTATGACTGAAAATTCAAAATGTGAGGGATCTTGACTACTTCTTGTGACTCTCAGTAAGAGCCACAGGAAAGAAAAACTGTGGCTGTTGTTAATAGAAGACCCACCCCCCCAAGATCCCCCAAAAATAACAAATTTTTTTCCTTCTGATCCGCAAGGTAATGGAGACTCAACTTGGAGCTGTGTGGATGGGAGGAACTCTAAACTCTACAGGATGTGAGCAAGAGCAAGAGGGGAAGGTAAGAACCCTATCAGGCCATGAGTCTAAGCACAGGAAAAGCCAGATTCCCAATGGTCCCTCCCAAGATTTTCTCTCATCCGAGCAGCTATCTGCTGTCTGGGGGACAGGCAGGGACGGGGTCAAGAACAAGCGGTGGCATCACCCACTTCAAGCCATTGTTTCAAAGATGTCATAGCAGAAACCAAGGTAGAGGTCAGATGTTGAGGTGAAGGAGAGTTCACTTGGCTCAGAGGCAGAAATGCCCAGGCATGGTTCCACATTTGAAGACTCCGACTCAACCTAATTCCCATGATCCTGGAAGCTGGGAGAGGGGGGAGTGGACAAAGGGAAGAGGGGCTGCCTAACGTGGCCCTCAGACCTGGACATGGGAGTTCCCTGGAGTGGAACCACGGGCTGGCCACTGATACCTCCCTCTGCCAGCACAGGCAGAATTGGTGCAGTGAGTTATAAAATAAGTTTGACTGGAGGCCAGGCACTCACTCTCTCCTTTTCTCGGCGAAAGTTTAATCACAAAGTTCTTCTACTTTATTCCCTCTATAATTCTACACTGGCAGTGAAACTTCTACTGCAGCCGCTCTGGACCATAAGTCACATCCAGTACTGACAGACACGACTGTGTAGCTTTATTTTGGGGCTGAAGAGACAGCACAGTGGGCAGGATCTGGCCTGGCATGCAGCCAACCATGATTCACATCCCTAGCTCCACAAAGGATCCCCTGAATATTGCCAGGAGTGATCCCTGAGCACAGAGTCAGGGGTAGCTCTAAAACTAAAACAATACAAAGGGTAGTAAGTACAATAAAAAGACTTGCGGCTTGCTCCCTTCTTCAACCATGAGAGGCTGCTGGTGAGGTTTGCTCACTCTGTTACAAATATGCTCAAACCTGGTAGGTATGGACGTCACCTTCTACTTCTCAAAATGGCCTTTATGGCTCCCAAATGAAATGGGTCAAGACCGAGGGCTGCACATTCATTTTTTGAGACGACGGTTGCATGTGGCTCCGGGTCGGGGGGTGGGGGAGGGAAGTAGCAGAGTGGAACAGAGACATGTTGGATTTGCTCCTCCTCTCAAAGACCTGGTTGGGGGCGAGGGGACTTGTGCAAACAACAGAGCCAGAGATTCATGCAACCCCTTAGATATTGCAATAACAACAAAGCCATCGAAGGGAAAAGATAACGGCAAATAATGAAAGAGAAAAAGGAGGTGAAAAGGGTCAGCCACTTCAAAAACAATCTGGGGACCTGCCACCAAATTTAAACAACTCTTTTTTTTCAAGCAAGGCTACTTACAGGGTCAGGGATATAATTCTCTTACTAAAGTTAGAAAGTGGTGAGCTGCCTGGAAAAGTGGTCAGGTACCACTTAGTACCTGTATTGCAAACCATAACACCCAAAAGGAGAGAGAGAGAGAGAGTAAAAGGGAATGTAGCTGCCACAGAGGCAAGGGGAGGGATGGGTTGGGGGTGGCGGGAGGGACACTGGGAACATTGGTGGTAGAGAAAAGGCACTGGTGGAGGGATGAGTACTCGATCATTATATGACTAAAACGTAATCACAAAAGTTTGTAAGTCTGTTAAAAAAAAAGTGGCCTGCAGGAACAGCAGGGGCCAAGAGAGTTTGCCTGACAAATGTATGGTCCTAAGTTCAAGTCCCTGGTGTCCCACATGTGCCACGTGTGGTCCTGGCTGGCAGCTCTGCTGTCTGTGACACTGGAGTTGCAAGAAATCTCTAGCTGCACTATAGCCAAGTGTGTGTGTGTGTGTGTGTGTGTGTGTGTGTGTGTATGTGTGAGCATGAGAAAAAGGGGATGCGAACCACCAATGAGAAAAATTGCTAAAAAAAGTGCAAGCGCCACAGCCAAGCATGCATGCAACCCCCGCAGATACGGCAGCAACAGCAATAACACTGAAGGGAAAAAGGTAAGGGCTTTAAAAGGGAAAAAGGAGAAACAGACCTAAGTGGGCAAAAGAGACCTGGAAGAAAGCACAATCCCATCATGGTCTCCAGTGTTCATTTTAACCCCTCAGGACCAAATGCCCAAATCCCTGGAGGCTAAGGACACAGCAGAGAACTTTGTCTCTCTGTGCCCACACCTGTGTGTTCAGCAACAACCACCAGAAACAGTAACAGATGCTGAGGCTGGAACATCACTCATCTTTTTTTCTCGGAAGGGAAAGGGCTTTCAGTAAGGAAAGTCCATGTTTGGTGTTTTGTTTGTTTGTTTGGTTTGGTTTGGTTTTGAGAAGAGTGTCTTAGGGAATCTACTTGAAAAGTAAAAAAAAAATTTCCAGTTGGTTATCAACATCCAATACCAGAGGTCCCTGGGGGAAAACCCATGTGAAAGAGAGAAGTTTCTTGCCACGAGGGGCATACAGATGGAAAGCCCCATGTTCACATCCTGCCATGTCTAGGGTGGTGCAGATACAGGGACAGGCTCCAGTCTGCAGAAAGCTGCATGACTTGGGGGCTACCCATCATTAGGCAGCAGGTCCAGAGTCTTTACAATTACTTCTGGCTTGAGAATAATGGCCATTGTGGGTCCTTACTCAGGTGGCTCTCTGACCACACATATGGAAGCTGGTGAGTCCTGTTGGAGGATAACGTCATAAGGAAGTGACAGCCCCTCCCTGGAGTTCAGGAAACAACATCTACACAGCTCCCCTCTGGGCCTAACTGCACCCAGCTGAGTGGTACAGGTAGGACCCAGCAACCCACAACTGCCGCGGGGCCTCTCAATTACAGAGATGCCAGACTGTGGGGACAGCTGGGTAAGGATGACCCATCTACTCTACCTGTGGACAGGAAATCAGGGCCTCTGTGAGTGCTTCAACAATGGGGGGCCCTTCTGGGATTCAGAGCTGGGGACCAGGGCATAGATGACCTGCAATATACTGGGTGGTCCAAACACTCTTCTCTGTCCCTCAAATTGCCTACAGTGGTCCTCATAGATCCTACCGGCATAATGTTTACAGTCATCTGAGCAAAGACCTTAGCCCCGTGTAAACGCAAACAAGCCTATTGCACTGCTGAACTCTCTCCTAATGCAGCTGACACATGTGTGAAATGTTACTTTGCTCAGATTTTTACAGGTATTGGTATCTCCTCTGGAAAAATTATGTGTCCAGAGACATAGCTGCATGTGATATTTCAGTCTCTTACTCTTGCCTGAGTTAGTCTGAGGCTGTGGGCATCACATTTTCGATGCACTTAGGGGCAGATAACAAATATCAGGCTGCTAAATTCAGCATGTTCACTGATGAGCTAGTCCTTCAGTACTGAAGTGAGCTAAAGTACACGGCTTTCCGTGGATGGCTTAGCAGCTTAAATGCCTGCTTTGCAGGTGGACAATGATGTGTTCAAATGTTCAGGGTCACTACATGCCCCACGCCTGGTCCTGGCGGCTCTGCTGTCTGGGATCCCTGGAAATGCACTGCAGCCATGCATGCACAAGCTTCACAAAGTGGGGGACTCCCCAACCCACACCCAGCACTGCCACCAAAAAGATGTGCAAGCACCCAGACCGAGAAGTGTGGCACTGGGGTGAGCACGTGTGCACTCACCACAACTGGACTGCAAATCTCAGTGAGCACCATAGCAAGGCAAGGGTGGGACACCCCCTCCTGCCCCCTCTTAACCATCATCATTACAGCCGCAATGAGAGGACAAGGGTGATGAAGGAATGAAACAATTCTCTTCCATTCCCCCCCCACACACGCACACATACACACTCCCCCCTCCCCCGTTCAGCCCCTTCCCTGTTGTTCCAGTGACTGGGAACAGAACACACTTGGGTGCCAAGCTTAGTCAAGATGCTCAAAAGTCACAGCACTAGCACACACGTGGCTATACTACACTCAATGCACTTTATTGAGGTGCTGGGGATCAACGATGCCAATGGCACTGAGCCCTGTGGGATGGTGCCTGGGATCAAGTCCCAACCTCATGCCTGCAGGGCACTTGCTCTACCTTGCCGCTCAGCCCCGACCCTTTGCCTCTTTCAATTACAAAGGCAGGGGCTGAAGCAACAGTTAAGGGGGTTGAGGCACTTGCCTTCATGTAACCTGGTCTGCTTCCTGACAGGCATATGGTCCCCAAGCACTGCTAAGAGTGACCCCTGAGCAGAGTCAGGAGTAACCCCTGAGCACAGAGCCAGAAGGAAGCCCTGAGCACAGCCAGGAGTGGCTCCAAAACAAACAAACAAAAATTACTGATGCAGATTACACAAACTTGGGAAAGTTCCAGGTAAGGTCAGATTATTTCACTAGTGAAGGTTCACAGAAGTGAGTGGGGGGGCATTAGAAAATATGGCTATCACAGAGGGCATGGTCAAGGCTGAGAGGCCATGCTCTGGTACCAGGTAACATACAGTGCAGAGAACCCCTTAGTCTGGCCAGCGGTTCTCATGACTCTGCTGAACAATGGGCAGAGGCGAAAATTCTGTAGGGTCCATCGCGGGGACTAATCTACAGTCCTGGGAGAGACTCTCCTACTTCATTTCCAAACAGGCCTGCAGAACTCCTTTCTCCTGCTTCTTTGCAAGCCCAACTTTGCTTAGTACTTGGCCCAAACTGAACTAATTCTACTCAAGTGACCCCAACTTTTCTATCCATTTTGTTACTCCAAGAACTTTGAGCCTCCCATTTGGCTTCTCTGGATTCTCCAAATGACTGACTGGAAAACAGATTGTTCAAAAAAACACTTCCAAGTTGTCTTTGTGGAATGATCTATGTCCCTTCAGTTCCAAATAGGGGTGCATAGTAATGGACCAGAAAAAGGGTCAATTGTAGGCAACCAACTCCTTTATTTCTGTGAGACTGGTTGGTTAGTTTTTCACTTGGTGCAGGCTAAGTGGCCCTTTCCCTGTTGTATGCAGCTGCTGAATTCAGTGCTGAAGCATGTCATTCTGTTTTAGAGCCATTCCAAGAGAACCATCCATTCGTGGCTTGTGTAAAACGCAACTCCATGACTACATTTAAATATTGACTACTTTGAGAATAACAAACCGCAAAAATTTGAGGTATAAAAACCACACGTGGTTTATGTTTTGTAGAATACCCTTAGGAAAATAAATGGACAGACTTAAAAACAAAAATTGAAAATGATCTTTCCCTGCCACACCACTCCAACTATTTAAAAAATGAAACAGAAACAGTGCAAAAACAAAAAAATGAAACAGCAATTGAAATTCAAACTGGGTGCTACTCTTGGCTTTGGGAGACAGCAGTATACTAGCAAAGCAAATATGCAGTTATCTGGAACCCTGGCTAAGGTCAAGAATAACCCATTAGCAGGTCAGCAACCCCACACCCCCACACCTCTTGACCATGCTCTTCCCACATCATGACCACACCCTTCTAAGACCATGCTCCAATATCCACACCACTTCTGTGACCACAGCCTTCTCACAGCCTTACCTGTCTAGGCCACGCCCTATCCATGGCCTCCCCCATCTGTTACCAAGTTATCTCCTTTCCGATTGGCTTATTCAAGCCAAGTCTCTGCCACTGCTGCCTTTTTTATTTCCTGAGCTACCCTCACATTCTTAATCCTCCTCAACAGCTAAAATAGAAAACACAGAGCAGATGAATTTCTAGAGCTGAAAATATTTCCTATGACGTTTCTGTTTGTTGACTCTGACTGCATCGCTGGCCTGCCACACATCGTGCACGGTAGTCATCTAAAGGAGAACTTAGTTCCTTCTGTGCATCAGGTGCTGTTTTAGGAATTAGGGATGCAACAGTGATCAAACAGAAGTTCTCTAACTTCACAGCACTTTGAGTCATATCTGAGCTGATAACAGTCACTGTCACTGTCACTGACCTCCTGTTGCTCATCGATTTGCTCGAGCCGGCCCAGTAACATTGTGAGACTTGTTGTTACTGTGTTTGGCATATCGAATACGTCATGGTTAGCTTGCCAGGCTTTGCCGTGCGGGCGAGATACTCTCGGTAGCTTTCCAGGCTCTCCAAGAGGGACCGAGGAATCGAACTCGGGTCTACCAGGTCGGCCGTAAATGCCCTACCTGCTGTGCTATCGCTCCAGCCCAGCTGATGACAGTATGGAAGAAAAACAGATTTATTCTCTGTTTTATGCAGTACAAGTGTTCATTTCAGTCCAGCTCTTCTGGTCAGCTTCTATTCATGCCAGGCGCATACTTGGTAGTATTTGGGCCCAACAGGGCTCAGGGATCACCAGAACAATACCCAGCAGTACTGAGAGAAGGCATGGAGTATTGGGGGGCTCACATATACAAGGCTTGTTCTCTACCACTTGAGCTACATCTCATTTCGGATACAAAATAGCCACACAAAGATCATTCACTGCCAGAGGGCCAGCTAATGCAGTCCTATTCTCAGGTACAGAAAAGAAGGACTCATTCCATTTGAGAATGAGTCATTTCTCATACATTTTCATACAGACTTACTTAATGTGCTGCTGTATTGGTCAATGAGTTTATTTAGCTCACAGAGTGACTGCACTATAACTTCAGCTGATAGTCTTCCGAGGAAAATATACCTTTTCTTAAGGTGAAGGGAAGGGACTATTGATCTTTGATACCTTTCAAACTCAGCCCCTTTCTCCCAAACAGGCCCCTTCTTCCCTTCACCCCACTGAGGACCTCGAGGGACTTCTCAACCTTCATTCAATTATATAGAAATCAATTAATGCAATATAATACATCAAAAAAGATAAAAATCAAATGATAGTATCAACAGACGTAGAGAAAAATTCTAAGATTCAACATTTATTCATGAATTTTTAAAAACAACCTTTAAGGGGCGGAGTGATAGTACAGTGGTAGGACATTTGCCTCGCATGAGTCCGAACTGGGTTCGATCACTGGCACCTCCCATATGGTCCCCCAAGCACCGCCAGGAGTAATTGCTGAGTACAGAGCCAGGAGTAACCCTTGAGCATCGCTGGGTGTGACCCAAAAAGCAAAAGAAAAAAAAACCTTTAATAAAATAGGGATAGAAGAACTCTACCTCCATATACATCAATGAATGTAATAATAAAACAATTCTGAACAAAAAGATGGGAGGTATTGCATTTGCTGACTTTAAATTATACAACAAAACTACAGTGATCAAAACCACAGGATACTGAAATAAAGGAAGACTCTCAGCACAATGTAATAAAATTGTGAGCCAAAGATAAACCATCATATATATATATATATACAATTATGCAAAGGAGTTGGGTACATGAAATGGAGCAAGGGAAACCTTTTCAACAAACAGTGTCGAGAATGCTGTATAACTGCACGCAGAAAAAGAAAGAAAATAAAAAGAAACTGGATCCCTATTTAACACTATAAACAAAAGTTAATTTAAAGTGGATTAAAGAACCTTCAAATTAGACGGGAATCCATAAAATACACTGAGGAAAACATAGGCAGAACTCTCTAGGATATATGGGCCTCAGAGATGTCTTCAATGACAGAGAAGAAAACAAAACAAACAAACAGAAATACATATAGGATCACAATGAACTAAAACATTTATTTATTTATTTACTTACTTATTGAATCACTGTGGGAAAGGTTACAAAGCTTTCAGGTTTAGGTCTCAGTCATGCAAATATCAAACACATTTCCCTTTACCAATACTTATTTTTTACCATGAAGAACCCCAATAGAACCCCACCCCCCACCCCTCCCAGTCCCTGTGAGGCAGATGAATTCTAGTTAACACTCTATCTGCTTTGATTAGATTCATTGTTTCAATAAAAGATTCACCACTATTATTTAGAGTTTACCCCCCCCCAAATCAGACATGCTGAAAAAGCATTGTGAAGTGATTTGCTTTCTACAGCTGGGTTCAAGAATTAAATGTTGGTTTTGGATTTCTGCTATTTTACCTATTGACCCTGGAAGTATTTCTACTGAAAGTCAGATAGTTAAGAAATTGGTTTCTGTGTTCTGGAGTCGTGGCCGTGCTGGAGAGCCGCTAGTGGGGGGCAACTGTTGGCCTCGGTAGGGCGTGAAGGGCGGACCAAAACGCCCCCCTTCCCATGAGGTAAACTAAAACATTTTTTGCACAGCAAAAGAAAACCAGGCCAACATAAAGATAACCTACTACATATGAGATTATATGAGACCAGAGAGAGAGAGAGTACAGTGATAAATCCCTATGAAACATGTCCACCATTACCTATAATCAGAGAAATGTAAAATAAAAGCTGCAATAAAACACCACCTCACAGCAGTGCGAATGGCATATATCAGAGAGAATGGAATTAGCAAGTTCTGAGAGGGATGTGGTGAAAGAGAAACCCTCATTCGCTGCTGGTGGGAAAGTTGTCTGTTTCACCCTCTATGGAAAACCGTATGGAGATTTCCAAATAAGTAATAATAGAGCTTTCATATGGTCCAGTGATTTTACTTATTGGAATTGACTTCCAAACACATTAATTCAAAAAGATATGTGCGCACCTATGTTCATTGCTGTGTTAAGTAAAATAACCAGGATATGGAAGAAACCCAAATGTCCAACAACAGATGAGTAGTTATGGAAGTTGTGGTATATATACACAATGGAATACTTTGCAGTTCCAAGAAAAAAATGAAGTCTTGCAATTGGCTACAACTTGGATAGAAGTGGGGGCATCACGTTATGTGAAATCAGTCCTAGAGAGAACCAATACCAGATGTTCTCACTCATCTGTGGTATCTAGAGAAACAAAACAAGGGACAATACTGAATGATGAGAAAAAACTTGGGCTTAAATGACAAGACTGAGTTTATAAGCAGTGGGGGAAAGAGGAAAGAAAGAGACAAGACTAGAAGTGACATAAGGACAGTAGTGGTGGATCATGGGCACTTTGGTGTTGATGAGGGGAAGTGACTTCAGCCATCAATACCGTAAATATTAACACTATTGCACTATTGTATCCGTGTTACCTAAAAAACTAAAAGCAAAGAACCAAATATTTCTATACACAAGATAAAAAGGTCTCATTGAGCATCAGGAGGAAGTCAAGCTGTTAGTTTTCATTTTTTAAAGAGAAGAGCTGTTAACTCAAATTAAATTGAACCAGTAGACTTCCTGTTGCAATAAAAGAAAACATTTGGGTAAGAGAGATGTAATATATGAGTCACACTGTATGGAGTTAATTTCTTTGTTTCTCATTTCGCTAAATAACCATTTTTCTAGTTTAAAATTCATTCTCAAAAAGTTTTGAATTTATAAATACTCAGAGAAAGCTAGTTAACATTTTTTGATTTCCTTCTAGCATTGTGTGTGTATAACAGAATCCTACTGTGTATACTTTATATATATATACATATATCCTTCTATATATATATCCTTCTTTCCCCTCACATTATCCCTCATTATTAAATATTCTTTTAACCCAATTTTAATAGATACATATTTATTTCACTTTGAGGATATCCAATTACCCTATAAATATTTTTTGTTAGGAAAATATAAAATTGCATCTAATTTTATTGTTACAGATCCTACAACTATTAAAACACTATATCTGAAAGTTTATATTAACTTCATATTATTTACTTAGGATTGAGTTATTAGGGTGCAATCCCATAAATGAAATATTTTTGTTTGAAAGATCTTGATACATAGTGTTATTTTTTCAAAGTTTTAGCATTCTCACTTCCACTAGTAGCTTTTTCATGATTATTGTAACTTTTTAAAAATCCTTGACATTTTGGCCACCAGCAGTGGTCAGGGCTTACTCCTCATTCTGAATTTAGGGATTACTCCTAACAGGGCTTTGGGGACTACATGCAATGCTGAGGATCAAATATGGGTCAGGTGTGTGCAAGTCAAGTGCATTAACCCTTGTACTATTCCTCTGACACAAAATGGCTTTTTTTATTGACAGAAAGATAATACAGTGCAATAAAAGAATGAATGTATTATGTGGCCAGATTGGACGAGAATCTCAGGAGGAGCCCCTGGGACAACGGAGCACCATTTGGAAGGCTCTCCCTTGTCCATAATAAAGAGAGGGATTCTCAACTTGGGAGGAGGGGGATTTTGCCTGCCAGAGGGCATGTGATGATGCTTTGAGACATTTCAGTTGGCACCTCTGGGCAAGGGGTGATTGCGCAGCCAACTAGTAAGGCGAGGGGCTGGAGCAATAGCACAGCGGGTAGGGAGTTTGCCTTGCACGCGGTCAATCTGGGTTTGATTCCCAGCATTCCATATGGTTCCCCGAGCACTTCCCGGGGTCATTCCTGCGTGCAGAGCCAGGAGTAACCCCTGAGCATTCCTGGGTATGACCCAAAAAGCTAAAAACAAAACAAAAAACTAGTAAGGTGAGTCCAGGGAAGTTGCTACATGGAGTCAAATGTACAACACAGCTGATTTCTTAACCCCCAACAGCTGAAGGACAAGTCTCCTGGAAATGTTTGGATCAGGGCAACAAAAGTGATTATTTTTCTCAACTGCTTAATGGAATACCTTAATACCTGCTAATTTTTGTATTTAGTATATATGAGGGCTGGAGCGATAGCACAGCAGGTAGGGCATTTGCCTTGCGCGTGACCGACCCGGATTCAATTCCTCTGCCCCTCTCAGAGAGCCCAGAAAGCTACCAAGAGTATCTCACCCCGACGCAAAGCCTGACAAGCTACCCATGATGTATTCAATGTGCCAAAAACAGTAGCAACAAGTCTTACAATTTGTTGTGAGACGTTCCTGGTGCCCGCTTGAGCAAATTGATGAACAACAGAAGGAGAGTACTACAGTATGTATGAAATTTTTGTATTTAGTATGTACCAAATATTTCTTATTTATCTTACATTAACTTCATAAGGGCTGGAGCTATAGCACAGTGGATAGGGCGTTTGCCTTGCACTCTGCTGACCCAGGTTCGATTCCTCCGTCCCTCTCGGAGAGCCCGGCAAGATACAGAGAGTATCCTGCCTGCTCAGCAGAGCCTGGCAAGCTCCCCATGGTGTATCGATATGCCAAAAACAGTAACAACAAGTTTCATAATGAAGAAATTACTGGTGCCCACTCGAGCAAATCGATGAACAACGGGATGACAGTGACAATGACAGTGACTTAATGGAATAAACATTGTGAATGTTGCCTAAAAATAGCACTGTAGCACTGTCTTCCCTTTGTTCATCAATTTGCTTGAGTGGGCACCAGTAATGTCTCCATTCCTCTCTGTCGCATGCTAGTGTAGCACAATGGCATCTGATTGCTCCAGGAACACAAAGTGAGACTTGTTGTTACTGCTTTTGGCCTATCAATACACCACGGGGAGCTTGCGAGGCTCTGCTGTGCGGGCAGAATACTCTTGGTAGCTGCTGGGCTCTCCGAGAGAGACGGAGGAATCGAACCGGGGTCAGCCACATGCAAGGCAAATGCCCTACCCGCTGTGCTATCAATCCAGCCTGTCTAAAAATAAAAATGTTTTAATTTATTCTATTTAACTGTGAGAAAATCTGATACTGATCATTTTACTTTCTCCTTCCCATCAGTTCCTCATGTCATTTTCACATTAATTTTGACCTATTTCCAAAAACTGGTGTGGACCAGCCTGATATGTGCCATGTGTCACTCTGTCCCCTTCTCCAATCTTCCCACACATTGATGTCATTTTAAATACCACCTGAATACAAACCCAGGACAAGTGACCCATTGCAGATAAAAATACAGCTTCTAAAGAATACAGTTTTTCCTAAGAGGTAAAAACTACTGAGATGAGTGAGTGGAGCTTTGTGCTCACAGCTTTGTCTTCATCTCACCTGGAGGGGTAGGGGGTGGGGGTGGTAGGAGTGGGTATTTGCCCACCAGAAGGGTTCAATTCCAGGTGGAAAGTGGGCACTCCTTGTCTCCAATATCTCCCCTGCAGAGAGCAGAATTCTTTCATTCACTAAGAAAATGTCCAAGAGCCCTTCAGGTAACCTTACCTGGCAGGTGAATTGAAGACAGGATTTCTTTTCAATGCTGCTCTATTCTAGTGGCAGAGGAGTAAAGAAAGAGAAGTGTGGAGTCTGTGAGGGTTTCCAGAGACAAAGGAGTGAAATGAAAGGAAACTAGGAGCCAAAAGGTGGCATCTCTGAGTGAGCGAGAACAAGAGCTACAGTCTGTGTTCCGCTGCCACTTGAGGATAGCACCAGACTGGCAAAGGTGTCAGTGCCAAGTACCTACAGAGGCAAAGCCAAGCTTGGCACAGCTCGCACTGGCAGGGAATCAGAGGAAAACCAGTATGAAGATCAGTAATGTGAAAATTTGTTTTCCAAAAATTAAAAGGCTTCTGAACAGGGAATGTCCTGTTTATCCAAGATTTACTCTTACCTCATGCAATCTGTTTTTTGGGGAGGTCAACTTCGAATTTTCTACTAATAATTTAATATATAACACTTTTCTGAATATAAGGAGTTCCTGGAATCTTCTTCAATCCCTACCTGCACAAATGTAAGGAACAAGTTTTCTTTCTTGCATTTTTTTTCTTTTTTTGGTTGGGGGAGGCACCGAAGCAATACTTAGGGGATACAGATGAGCAGGCGAGATGGTTCCAGATTTGCCTGGTGATATGGGGTGGAGCCTGGCAGAGTTGGTGCCATCAGTCTATTCAGAAATGCTCGAGGATTGAACTCAGGGTTTAGTGCATGTAAGACACATGCCCCAGCCCTCTGCACTCTCTCCTTCACCATTTTTTTTTTCTTGCTTTCCCCTGCTCCTATCTGGAAAATATCAATGAGCAATTCTTTAAAATGTTGAGAGAAACACAAAGACAAGAATATCTCAAAAGTCTTTATAGGTATAAGAAACATGTAGAAGTTGAAACAATGGACACCAACAGTGACCAATATTCTACTCTCGATCATTACACAGGCCTACCTGAACGTAGATAGTGTCCATCTTAGTAACACAGTTTATAAAAAAGTTTTGAAATTATAAGGAGACTTTATTCTAAAGTGCTCAAAAAAGAAGAAAAAAAGAAGCAAAAGTCCGGCATAAAGCATCATTCAAAGAAACTGGTTCATAGTTCTTAGCAAATTTGCTAGAATTTGCTTTGCTCCTCCTTTCCTTCCCTTGTTGATGTTGTTGCAATGACCCTGGATCACACACATGTTGGGTCATGGTGTTCACACATGGAATTGTGCTGCATGCCTGGGGTGCAACTCCTTTGGTCTAGGTGCTCCCTGGGACTGCTGAGGTGCTCGAGCAGACGCTCGCCAGTGTCACACCTTATAATTATGGTACTTGCACACAACTGCTTGTGGCCAGGAATCTTCTGTGATGTTGGGCATCACAGTCAGCTGAACTGCCAGGACCACACTCGAAACATACCACAGTACCAGGAACCAAATTTACATGCATGGCAGGTGCTCTACTCACTGAGGCATCACCCGAGGCCCGGGGGTGATTTTCTCAAAGTGCAGCAACTTTCACATCAAACAAAAACGGGCAATTACATGAGAAAAACACACAAACAGAATTTGATAAAAGTCACATAAGCCATATCTCCCTCTGTTTCCCTTTGCTGGTGTTGCTGCAGTGCTGGGGTTTGGCATATTTCACTGGGTTGCTGATGAGGTGTCAGGGCTCATGGAAACCATGCTGGTATCGCTCTCAGCAATGTCAGGTGGTGCCTGGGATCAAACTGAGGCCTCATTCCTGCAAGGCAGGTGCTGTACCACTGAGTGCATCTCCGGCCCTCAAATCAGTTTCATTTTTGGCGAAAGGAGAGGTCTTTAGGCAACACCTAGTAATGCTCAAGAGTTACTCTTGACTCTATGTTCAGGAATGACCCCTGACCATGCTCAGGGGACAATATGTGGTCCTGGGGATACAAGCCAGGGTGACAGCCAAAGCAGCCACATGCAAACACCTTACCTCCTGTACTATCTCACCAGCTTTCAAATAATTTTTTTAAATGAAAAAGTCTGATGCTATAAAAACATCACAATAAATGTATTATGGTTAAATACTTAAAGCATCTAATTTTACTTTCCTTAGTGTAAGGACAAAAGTACTTAAAGATTTAGAATTTACTCCTGAGAGTCTTATAACTTACGACTATTTTCATAAGAAATTTATGAATTTACAGAGACAGGAATAGTATTTATAAGACACATTAGCAAAACCACTTACACATTTATGTATCAATATTTGAAAATATTTAAAGGCGTCTTGGTGCTAAAATTATATAAATACAATGAAAAGAAAGTTAATAATGGCTGCATTCAATCTTGTGGTTTCAAAAACTTATTTTAATATGTGGAAGTGGGGGTCAGAGAGATAGCACAGAGGCTAAGACCTTGCACATGGTCAATCTGGGTAGATTCTTGGCATCCCATATGGTCTCCTGAGACTTCCAAGAGTGATTCCTGAGCACAAAGCCAAGAGTAAGCCCTGAGCTCTGTGGTCCAACCCCTCCACCTGCTCACACAAAAAAATTGTGGATATGGGATGGAGAAATAGTACAGAGAGTGGGGTTTTTATCTTGCATGCAGCTGATTTGGATTTGATCCCTGGTTCCAAGCCTCTCCAGGATTGAGCCTTGAGCACAGAGCAGGAGTAAGCCCTGAGCACCACTGGATGTGGTTCAATTCCATTCCACCCTAAACTGGAAGTACCCACAATGAAATAAAAATCTACATTTAAAAGAATTCCATAGAATCTCAGAGACAGCAGGCACCAAGTCATGAAGGACATCATTATAACATAAAATTGAGTTATCATTGAAATGGTGAAGACAATGCCTGATGTTCACAAATTGCAGTTCCCTACTGGAGAGCTCACACAACGGCCCACCTAGTTACCACCATTCATTGCCACGGCATGCACCCACCAAGCTTCGCTTCCATCCTGCCATCATTACTTCACTCAACCAGGCAGGAGGCCAGCAGGAATCTCTCTCTCTCTCTCTCTCTCTCTCTCTCTCTCTCTGCAAACTCTTTCAAAGTAATAACTCTCAGGAAGTGGTATGCTGATACCATAAAAAAAAAATAGTATCCCTCAAACACAAAGATAGTTTAAAAAGCATCTGTAGAGGGCTCATAGGAAACACCAGCTCACTCATTTCGACTCAAAATAACCCTCAGAGACCCATTTGTCTTGGTCACAGTTAAATACACTTGCAGGGAAGAGGAATGGCCGCAATTCCCAGAAGGAACAAAAGGACAGAGGGCAGGATGGAAAAGGAGACAATTTGCCCACAGGCATCACAGTCACATGGGTAAGGAGAGGGATTCACACTTTCCCTAAGCTAAGGGTGCTTGCCCATCACGAGGATGGCAAGTTAGATGCTTATTCCTGCAGCCAGTAGAATAAGGTAAATGCTGAGCCTCACTCTTGGACTCTCAATTGCTCAGGCCCTTCCATGGTTCTTGCTTCTGCAGAGTTGTTCTCCTATAGCTAAGAAGGGTCAGGGATGTGACTCCGTAGTAAAACACATGCCTTGCATGCATGAGGGCCTGAAAAAATAAGGCGGAGGACTGGGGGAGGGTTTTGGATTAAGAATGGAGGAAGTAGCCTAAAAGAGAGGTCTGAGGTTGAGCACATCTACAATCCTTAAAATGACCAATGTTACCTGTGTGACTTTTGAGCATTAAAAAAATAACCCTCACATAAATTGAGCTTATCAGTGACAGAGGTCAAGTTACATTTGGTTTTGAAAACCATTCTTAAGTTCTTGTGAAAGCAGCTCTTTTTCTAAGGGATCAGGGGATAGTAGCAGCTAAACTTTATCAAGACTCTTGTTTGTATTTTCAAGAACTAATTTCAGGAACTAGATCAATAATACAGTGGGTAGGATGTTTGCCTTAATCATAGCTGACCCTGGTTCAATCCCTGGCACTCCATATGGTTCCCTGAGCCCTACAAGGAGTGATACCTGAGCAGTGAGCCAGGAGTAAACCCTGAGCACCATCAGATGTGGCACAAAAACAAAAACAAGTTATTTCATAAGACACTCATATGGTCGTGCAGGCACAAGTCGTCACATGACTATTCTCATCCTGGTTTTGTACTGCCTTTTGGATATCTTTATTGCTTATAGGTTAAGAAAGCTCAAAATGCTTGGTTTTAGCCCTCTGAAGAAATTCAAGCCTCATCTGAAGATCTGTTTTACATTTTTTTTTTTTTGGAGAAAGAAAAGACAGATGGGCCTTGATATGTGGGTCACTGCAACAGTGAGTGTCTGAGTTCAGAGTGTTTAGAACCCGATGGCATGTGGGGACAATTAAAATGTTTTCACTGATGTCGTCCCTTCTCCTCTCAGCCCTGCTTAATCTCAAACTGGGCACAGGAAGCAGAGATTGTGCCTTAGCTCACTCTCCAGCCCCAGGGGAAGGTTCAAGGCCTGCAGTGTTTGCCATTTGTCTCTCTAGGTGGGATGCCAGTCAGCACTCCCCGGCAGCGCAGCAAACCCAATCTAGCCTCTGGGCGGCTCTGGAAAAAACACATTGAGTAATAGGGGCGAGAATGCTTTCGATTCAGTGTTTCCAGAGTGGCTCTCTGGCCAGAAGAAATACCAAATCAAAGGCATCTGGAAAAGAGAGACGGCCCAGAAAGAGCACGGGTCTGACACTGCCTGTGAGCACGATGCCTCCCTGCACCCGAACACTCATTGACTCTTCCCTGCTCTCTGCATCAGGCACACCTGCTGGTCTAGGAGCAAAAAGACATCTCCCTGCCCTCTAGACTCAGGGGGGAGGGTGGGCATCAGGAGCAAGGAGGCGGAACTTCCTCAGAGGGAGCTGGAGCAGTTCTAATCCCTCAAAGGTGCTGGGAGACGTGGGAAGAGAAAGGTAGTCTGGGAAGGAGGAAGAGCATCCCAGCTGGTTTATGTCCTCTAGCTCTCCTGATACCCTTCAACTCCCGAAAACGATGAGGGCCCATGGGTGTGGCCTCCGGAACAGATCCTATGCTCTGCATGCTGGAGGACCTGACACTGACCCCCCAGCTCTGCAGCCTGGCCCCAGGGCACAACCACCAGCACCAACAGCCAAAGTAAATAACAAGAAGGACCCTCTAGGTACAGTTTCTAGTCCAGACCCCGGTTTTTGTTTGGTTCAGGGCAGAGAAGGACCTGTAGACCGGCTGCATGGTGAATGCTGCTGAGGTGGTAAGGGCGTGACCTAGGAAGTGAGAGGTTCCAACAGCGCTCATGAGGTTTCCTTCCATTTGCCCAGTTCTTAGTCACATGTGTTCCTTTGTGGATCTAAACCAGTAACTCATGGGTCTAAGAAACCGCAGAAGGATGCGAGGTGAAAAACGCCAAAAGGAATCTTGTCCCTTCAGCAGGGTTAAGTTTGTGGCTGGTTAAGCCTTTCCTGCAGACTCCATGAGTGCTCTTTTCAGGATGATTTTAAATCCTAGTTTATGAGTGTCCTTTGTGCCTGCATTTCTCTTCTCGAACTTACCGCAGCTAGAATCAACCAAGCCATGGCCAAGAGCAGACACTGGCCCTGGAACAGCCAGTCCGTAGGCGGGAGCAAGTGCACTGGCCAGGTAATCAAATCCTTTGCTCACACGAGAGCACTCCATTCCTCCCTGTCTCAGAAATAATAGTCAGGACACTTTAACAAGCATTATTTCAGTTGATTCCCACAACACCTCAATGAAGCAGATGGCAGTAGTGCTGGTGGTTCAAATGGAGCCCTTGTAAAGAAGGAAGCAAGCGGATACAGCCCCCAAGTGGAGGATGCTCTGGCCTGGCTTCACAGCTCCTGATCCTCATCAGCTTGTGTCTCTCTAGGCCGTGAGCCCTGGCTCTCCTTCTCTTTCATTGCCTACACTTACAATAAAACCATGCTTTCTTTTCTTTATTTCTCTTTCTTTCTTTCTTTTTTTCTTTCTTTCTTCCTTCCTTCCTTCCTTCCTTCCTTCCTTCCTTCCTTCCTTTCTTTCTTTCTTTTTTAAGATTGGGAGCATACCTAGTAATGCTAGGGGACTACTCCCAGCTCTGTGCTCAGGAGTTGCACCTTGTGGTGCTCAGGGGTTCATCTGGGATGGAACCAAGGTCACCCGTATGCAGAGCAGGCGCCTTCGAACCTGTACATCTGTTCAGTCCTGAATCCCCACTCTGAAGGATCCTGATCAGGGTCCATTTCTTGTTCTTCGATTGTCTCAACTTTTTCTTGGCTCCACTTGTTATGAATATTACTAATTTAGGTACATATTTATTAATTCAAGAACTATTTAGTATTCTTTCTGTGCCAGAAACTACTATTTTTGGGGGGGGGGCACACCCAGCAGTACTCAGAGATTCCTACTGGCTCTGCTCAGGGATCACCACTGACTGTGTTTGGGAGACCATATGTGGTGGCAGAGATTGAACCAGGGTTGACTACCTGTTCAATAGTGTAATGCGAGTGATTTAGCCCCCGAACTATCTCTCCAGCCCAGGAACCACTTTTAGAATCTAAAGAAGAATTGGTCCTGTTGTAGCTCTCAGAATCTTTCTACCCAGTAGAAAAAGACTGCCCTACAAGCAATGCTCTACTGATTAAACTGTACAGTCACACTTCACACTTCTATAGTCTTTTGCATAAATGTTCTTTTTATGACATCTCTGTATATCTATTTTTTTTTGCTTTTTTTGGGGGGGGTCACACCCAGTGATGGTCAGGGGTTACTCCTGGCTCTGAACTCAGGAATTACTCCTGGCAGTGCTTAGGGGATCATATGTGATACCGGGCATTGAACCCGGGTCAGCCATGTGCAAGGCACTATACTATTGTATAGTATGCAATACAATATATAGTATACAGTACCTACCCACTGTACTATTGCTCTGACCCCATCTTTGTATATCTTGAGTCCTTTAAGTGCATGATAATATATTTCACCCTGAGCTCATGGGTAAAATACTGTCTAAAAAGCACACCTAAAAACACCAATTAGGGCCAGTGGGATAGTACAGTGGATAAGGCACTTGCCTTGCACATGATTAACCTAGATTTGATCCCTGGCACCACATATGGTCACTGAGCCCTGCTAGGAGTGATCCCTGAGCCCAGGGTTAGGAGTTAGTCCTGAGAAATGGTGGGAATTGGTGTCAGGACTACCCACTCCAGGAGGTCCCTGAAAGCCAGCCCTTTGCATATCCATAGCTCTGAATTTGAAAGGGCAGAGAGAAGAAAGCCTGTGTATAAATGGGACTACTCCAGTCACACCACATACCTAAGAGCTGGCTGGATTTCTCTGTGCCCCCTGACACCAGGACTCCCACATGTTGTCACCTCTTTTCACTGTCCCACTCCTCCAGCAGTGAGCTCACTGCTTTACATTTCCATAACCTTTGATATGTTTTAAATGATGGTTTTCTAAAGTGATGGGAATCCTATAAGTCTACTATGAAAAATGGTGGAGACAGTTTGAAAAAAGATAAGCCATCCATGGTCCTACTGGATTATATATATTGCTGAGTATTTGGAATACTTCCTTTTAGTCTCTCCCTCATATTTCTCTTCTCTCTTTATATATATACATAATACACACATACATATACACACATATGCAGTCTCTCTATATACATAATCTTAAAATTAGAACTATAATAAATACTTATATAGAACTATTTATTATAGTTCTAATTTTAAGTTCTAATTATAGAATCAACATATATAATATGTCTATCAAAACTGGATAACAAAACCACATATATAATATGCATAATATAATATGTACAATATTATATATAATATATATGGTTTTGATATCTAGTTTTGATATACATATTATATACAATATGTATATTATATCATATACCACATATAGAATCACGATCACGACCATCCTGTTGTTCGTTGATTGCCTCGAGCAGGCCCCAGTAACGTCTCCTTCATCCTAGCCCTGAGATTTTTTAAATAGTGCCATATTCAAGGCTCTTTCAGGGTTAGGAGAATGACACCCATCATTGTTACTGGTATTTGGCATATTGGGTACGCTACGGGGAGTTTGCCAGACTCTGCCATGTGGGCAGGTTATATTCGGTAGCCTGCCAGTTTGTCCAAGAATGAGATACTAAGATGTTGCATGGCCGCGAATGCGGCTGCGCACTTCTGGGAGCTGGGTTTTATAGTCTCTGGGTCTTGGCCGTTGATGGGATTACACGGCGCCAGCGGCCAGTTGGTGGTTGTGACCCCTGCCTACTGGAATATGGAGGATCTTCACCCAGATCCTCCATAGAATATGTATAATATGTATATTATATGATATGCCATATATAACATGTATAATATGTATAATATTATACATATATAATATATGTGATTTTGATATTCAGTTTTTGCTATCCTTTCAATTTTTCTTTGAGAACATTATTTGCAATGACTGCAGTTAATTTACACCCAAATCCAGCATTCTCCTTTTGCTGAACATTCTGTTAGTTTTTACTTGGTTTTGGAGCCAAACTTAGCACTGTTATAAGTCTACTCCTGGTGGTATTTGGGGGACCATGCAGTGACAGGGAGTGAACCCGGGGATCCCACATGCAAAGCATGAGCTCCAGTCCTTCAAGTCATCTCCTTGGTCCTTACCAGCTTTTGTGTTATTATATCAACATTTTAAACACAAATTTTTGTGTAAGATAGGATTATGCTATAGAATAAATGATAGAAACAGGAGTACTGGACTAGAGCATGAATAACTCCTCTCTTGACACAACTGCAAAGAGTTCACTGAGAAGGCTTAGTCTCCCTCTGGTATCATATGTGGGCCTTTCTCATTCACTGCACTCTTGTCCATAGAAAACCCTCATTTTAGACCATCTCTATCTTTACTAGGCTTCTTTGACAGGTCCCCAGACAGCACACTTCAAATGGCCATGTCTCTGGACACCACAAACATGGTCACCCACAGCACTTACACACCAACACCAACTTTTTCCAGGTTGTGGAATTTGTGATATTAAAGCATGTGTGTGCCTAAGGACAGTAGAGACAAGGGCCAGGAGTATTGCTCCATGGTTTGGAAACCTGCCTCATGTGCTGGGGGAAAAGGCAGCTGGGAAGGAGAGGGACAACTAAGTCAATGATGGTTTGAGGGATCGCTAGGGATGGGAGATGAGTGCTGAAAGTACACTAAGGACCAAACATGATGGTCTCTCAGTATCTGTATCTCAAGCCATAATGCACAAAAATAGACAGAGTAAGAAGGAAGGTGCCTGCAACAGAGGTGGGAAGGGGTGTGAGTAGTGGGAGGGATACCGGGGACATTGGTGGTTGAAAATGCACACTGGCGGAGGGATGGATGTATGTTTGATCATTATATGACTGAAATTCAGTCATGAAAGCTTTATAACTATCTCATGATGATTCAATAAAAAAATAATTACTAAAGACAACAACAAAAAGTGTGTGTGTGTGTGTGCATGTGTATGTGTGTTGGTGGTGGTAGTGCAGGGGCTCAAACACAGGGCATCACACATGCAGGCCAAAGCTCTGCCACTGAGTCACATTCCAAGCCCATAACAGATTCTAATTCTGCAGGAGAGAAGAACCTTGTTTTTTTTCTCCAAGCCACTGCCCATGTCATCCTCTTTCTCACCTCTGTGTGACAGTGACCATGGAGCCATGTTACATGTTACAGAAGTCTGGGAGAGGAAAGGGGAGAGAGCACTTCTCTGAACCTTTCTGTTGGGTCATGAAACACTTGGAAACAGCTCGACTGACTCAGACTTCAGAGCACTGGCTGGTTATCTCTGAATCTGTGCCCATGTTTGGTCTCCCTACAAGTCAGTTTCCCAAATTTCAAATATTTGCAAATCAACTTTATAATGTGTGACAGACAGCTACACACCGCCAGAAGTCTATGATGTGCTTTTTTTTTTAATTCAATTCAACTTTAAAAATCAAAATACCCAGTTTAAGTTTAGCTGGTTCAGTTTTTTGTTTTTTGTTTTTTGTTTTTCATTTTGGGGCCTCCTTGGTGGTGCTCTGAATCTACCTCTGGCTCAGTGTTTGCAAGTCACTCCTGGTGGTACTTAGGGAACTACATGATGCTGGGCATCAAACCCAGGTCTCTGGCACGCAAAGTATGTGCTCCCCCAAGACACCATCAAGGGATTTTCCTGGACCCTCCAAATACATACTTATGTATCATCATAAGAGTCTTACTCAATTAAATCATTAATTCCATTATTTATTTTATATTTTCCAGAACATGTTGTCAATCATTTTAATAAAACTATCCCAAGACCTTCTTGTTTGGGGCAAGAAGAAAGAGTTTGGGCTACACCCCATGGTGCTGGGGCAGGTGGGAGAGATGTTATCTCAGCTCTGTGCTCAGGAGCTGCTCCTGGGGGTTCCCAGGAGTCCAGACAGTGTCAGGAACCAGAGAACCGAGACCTCCTTTTTTTTTCTGGGAACCCAAGGGATCAGACTCAAAATGTCTGAGCCACATTACAAAATTACAAAAATTATTTGTAAGAGACTGCTGGGCATTTAAAATGACGTCACTTCCTTTCACTGCCCACCATCAACAATCCAGAACACACCCTCCTGTGCCCTCAGCACCTGAGAACTGATGTGGCCATCAGAAGGAGTCTCGGGGTGGTGGAAACAGGGCAAAGGGGGGCAGGCCTCTCATGCATGGCTGGGCCCGGGCCAGCCCTGACCTTCTCTACTTCACAACAGATGTCCCCTCCCAATCCAGCCTCACCCTCAGAGCACTCAGGAGCCCTCTTGTGGGCCTCCCTGGGTGACACCACATCCATCGGGTACTCTCCCTGTGTTTTCCAGAAAAGCCACCAGTGGCAGCATGTCTGCAAACTTCCTGGAGTTTGGGTAAGTGTCTTTGAGCTGAAAGAAGATACTGCTACGGCTGTGCTCCTCCCAAAGTCAGCTGCAGGGTTGGGTCTGACCTCTGGAGATCAGAGGAGTATCCACACTCAGAGTAAAAGTCTTGGGACCCCCACAATATTGCAGCCAGCGATCCTGCCTTAGAAGCAGCTATGCTGACCACAGATACGTCACTGACCTTTCGGGGGCTCTGATTCCCAATCCATAAACAAGGGAATGGAACCTTTGAAGTTCCTTCTTTTTCTAAAAACCCAGGACTGGGACCTACCACTCAAAGTTTTAAATAATGGCACAGCACTGAAACTCCTCTCCCCTAAACTGTTTCCAAGGCCAGATGTTCCTGGCACTAAAACAGAAGAAAAAATAGTTTCTGAATAGCCTAACATTTTTGTCTTTTGGAGCAAATTATCTGACCTTTGCAATTCTCTTTCCCCTACTCCTTATGAATTCCGAAAAGTGTTTTGAAAAGTAAACTATACATCTGTCCAAATTCGTCATGATCTCTTATAACATAAACTTTTCCCCAAATTATTTTCTCTAGATGAAACTTCCCTGACATTATTCAGGTAGCTAGGCTAATCTGACTTGATCGGTGGTTGTTTTGCAGGGAAAGCTATTAAATGCACCGGGAAGAGAAACACGAAGCTAAGAGACGAGAAGTGTGCGGCCTGTGCTGGTGAGATCGGGTGTGGATTTTCACAAGGTGATGGATATGAAACATGGGAGTGATAGTGAGAAGCAGAAAGAAGAGGTAACAGGGCTGGAGAGATTGTAAAGAGCCTTGGGCACTTTGGGCTGACCTATCTCTCCTGCACTGATGACTTTTTTAAAATGGGGGATTTGGGGGCCACAAGTGACAGTGCTCAGGAGCTACTCTTAGTGGTACTTGGGGATCATGCCAGGGATTTAACCGGGGCTTTTGGCACACAAAGAATTCATTACAACACATTAGGCTGCCTTTCTGGTCCTAAATAGATTTCATATCCAAAACATAAGTCTATACAATAATATGTATATCACAGTGTTTATGCAAGTATGTGGCCTGCTATAAGGAGACCATTTTTAAGCTCTATTAGTGTTATAAACCAATATAATAAGTGAACCAAAAACATGATATGTTATTAAAATCCACGCATGACAAAAAATAGACAGGAAGCCTAATTCATACTGGAAAGTATATCGAAACACATTGAGAAAGTATCTGGCTAGTTTGAGAGAACAGTTCAGTAATAACTTTTAATCAGTGCTGGGATATTACAGCATTGGTGGCATATGACCCCCGGATGGTAGAAGTAGCACTGGAAAATGTGTCCCTAACCTCCCTTTTCTGGCACCAGAGCAAGAGTCCACTTCAAGGACCCATTTTCCCCAGAGTGTTCTCTTCAAGGAAAAGCTTTCCCTGTCCTTTCATAAATAAAGACAGTAACTACTGATGTCATTTTATGATGTCTTCTTTGGAGGGGAAACACTGCACAACTTTCTAACTGGTGAAGAAATAGAGGGAGATTGGAAAGATGGGGTGAAAATCAGTGGGGCAGACTGTTGTATTGGTGAGCAGGAATGACAGCTGACTGGGAAACAGCACCCCTAGTGGACGATTGGTCACACAGCACAGAGAGGCCGGCATTTGGGTCTCCTCTCCCTCTTCCACGCAGAAAGTCTGCACAGCAGGACATTGGCCATTCCCCAGGACAGTGCCCCTGGGTTCTGGCTCATTTTCCTCAGCTCAAGTCCTCTTGAGGACCTTACTACCCAGAAGTGAATTATATTTTGAGGCATTTGTGGAAAAAAAAGGAGGTGGTTACGAAATCTGAGGTATCCTGAAGCTTGTAGGTGAGGAGTGGTATCAGAAGACATAATTAACGGATAATTCTGGAAAAGTTTATTCCCGCATGAAACCTAGGTTGATCAATGGCACTGAGGGTACAGCTTCTTCTCTGAAGTTCATTTGACCAAAAATTATTAATCATGAAACTAATAAAAATTTGCATGGCCTCAAGTTATCTTCTTTTCTTTCCTTCTTATCTTTCTGTTCATCTGTATCAAGTGTCAAAAATGGAATTGCTCATAAACCTAAAGTGACTGAGGTTTTATATTACATTTTTTTGGATTCAAGATAAATTGTATTGTTGGAAAAAAATAAAAAACAACTATACAGTTGAAAGTCATGCTCTTTCCCAAACCTAAAAAAAACAGAGGTTCCCAAACTTACTCTGATTACAGCATCCCTTTCAGGAAAAAAAACACTCAGAACCATCTTAGAAATCTACTTTTTTTTTTCCTGGGGACAAAAAGAAAGCATCCTCAACTGCATCCAAAGCAACTATCAACCCATGGATTGCTCCAGTTCCACCAGGAGTGGAAATCTTCCACTTTGGGAAACACCGGTGCACACCACAGAAAACAACTTGTGCATAGCAGAGACGTGAACATCAGGACCTGTACCTACAATACTTCTATAACCCATGGCTCCCTAACAGGAAACACATAAAGAAACTACAACTCAACAACAAAAGTCCACATAATCTCATTTTAAAAATGGAGAGAAGATTTAGACAGGCATTTCTCCAAAGAAGATATATAAATGACCAACAAGTATATAAAAAGATGTTCAACACTAACGGTTATTAAGGTAAAGGCCCTCCCGTTGATCGTCGATTTGCTCGAGCGGGCCCAGTAACGTCTCCATTGGAGACTTTGTTGTTACTGTGTCTGGCATATCGAATACTCTCGGTAGCTTGCCGGGCTCTCCGAGAGGGGCGGAGGAATCGAACTCGGGTCGGCCATGTTGGCCGCTTGTAAGGCAAACGCCCTACTGCTGTGCTATCGCTCCAGCCCACGCAACGGTTATTAAGAAGATAAAATTCAAACTACACTGAAACATCCCCTCACACCCAACCAGAAGGCAACCATGAAACAAACAAACAAAGAAATCACACACACAAACAAATCAAAATGGGAAAGAGCAAGTCTGGGCTAGAAGAAACTGAACTACTGAACTATCGTGCATTATTGGTGGAGACATAAAAAAAGTGCATCTGGTACAGGAAACTGTATGATAATTCCACAAAGAAATTTAAAATATGGTTTGGAGAGACAGTACAACAGGCCAGATGCTTGCCTTACAGGTTCTATCCCCAGTACCACATATTGTTCCTGGGCCTCTCCAAGGAGTGATCTCTGAGCACACAACCAGTAGTAAGCCCTGTACACAGTCAGGGATGGCCCTAAAATAAGACATACATGAAAAAATATGGTCTGACTCAGAAAACCAACTTTTGATTTTATATACCAAAGAAAGATGGGTCTCAAAGAGATGTGCATACCTCTGTAATAGCAGTATTATTCATAATAGCTAAAAGGTGATTTCAATTCAAATAGCCACCCAAACATGAGGGGATAAAAATGTAGTTTATCTATATACCTATATTGATGTGTATATATATATGTATGTGTATTATATTACATCAAATTTATATTAAATATTCCTCAACCTTAAAAGGAAACCTAACCACATGCTAACCCATGACTGAATGAGATGGAATCATCAAAAGAGACAAATCCTGTTTGATTCCAGTAGGAAGCGGGACTTAGAGCACTCACTCAGTGGAAACAGAAAGTCAAAGGGAGTTGCCAGGGGACAGTGGGAGGGAGAATTGGGGAGTTGTTTATTGACTGAAGAGTTTGTTTTGCAGCATGAAAAAGTTCTGGAGATTGGCTGTACAACAATGTGAATCTATTCAACATGAATTCCACACTTAGGAGTTCAGATGGTAAATGGTATGTAATATATGTTTTAACACAACTTTAATCCCCTAAAGCTCTGCTCTTTGCCAGTGTGACAGTTATAATGACAAGAAATCTTGGCCCATGCCTGGGAACCTCTGTCTGAGATATCCTAGGACCAGGGCATCCTGACTTGCAAATGCCAACTTAGAAAAACAGTCAGGGGCTGAAGAGATAGGACAGGGGTAGGACTCTTGTCTTGCATGTGACTATCCCAGGTTTATTCCCCATCATCCCATATGATCCCTCAAGCCCTACAAGGAGTGATCTCAGAATTCTGAGCCAGAAGTAAGCCCTGAGCACCAGTGGATGTGGCTCATAAACACAACACAACAAAACAAAACAAAACAAAAGATAGCCAAAGATGATGACTCCAGGGAAGGTCTCACTCATTAGTTTTATTTTTTATTTTCTCCACCCCCCACTCCCCATCAGCCCTGCTGTATGAGTGTTTTATATATCTCGTCATTTCATCCCTCCTAGCTCTGGCCACCCAGCAAGAACCTATGGATATGTTCTGGAGCATGATTCTATATTATCAGGGGTTGCTGCCTGGATATAGGTGACCCAGAACACAGAGATCTGTGTTGTCAACCCTCTCTCTCTTGACTAGAGAATTTAGTCAGGAGTCCATGCATTTCCTCTCCACAAAACACACACTTTTCTCTATAGATAAAAAGGGACCAATCATCTCTTTTCATTTTTCACCTTCATACTGAAACCAGTATTCAACTTGACAGTAAATTCTGCTAAAAATTACATGTAAGGAATTATATGAATTCTTCCAGGGGCGTCAACCAGCCAACACGATCTACCATCTTCTGCCATTCTTTTGTTTTATTTTGTTCTGTTTTGTTTTCTTCTTCTCTCTCTCTCTCTCTCTCTCTCTCTCTCTCTCTCTCTCTCTCTCTCTCTCTTTACTTTTAGAATCACTTGGAGATTAGAGCTGTTATATAATGACACCTTATGTGTCTTCTCTTGCATTTCAAACAAAGGAACGCAGCAAAGGTGGGAAGCTGGAGAAGTAGGGGAAGAACTGGCTAGAGGAAGAACTGATGTCCCCAGAGGAAACAGAAACCAGTTTTGGGAGGCATGCGTTTACGAAAACGAAGCTGAAACCATCTGGATAGAATCATAACAAAATAAAAAGCCCTTTTCCACTACGAACAGATGAGCAGAGTACAAGACTCCCTGATCATCAAAGCTCTATGGCCAATTAAAAATATGCACAACAAAATCAAAAGAAGAGCTCTGTGGAGGGATGGCCAATTCCTGTTACGCCGTGCGCCTCTTTCCCGGGCTGCACAGTGTTGCAGAAGAGGCCAAGCTCACTGCGCTGGCCAGCTGTGCTTCTCCACGGATTCGTGCAAAGATCGCCAAATCCCCATCAAGTCCCAGCTCCGCTCCTTTCTCCACCTTCCATGAAAATGCTGGCTGGCCCTGTCTGAGCTCGTGAGGGGCTCCAGAAACTCCTTGGACTGAGCTCACCAGTTTAGAATCCTCCCTGACTCCGTCAGCTTCTTCTCTGTGCTCTTGCACAACACGACAGTGGAAAAAAAAACGAAAAAGAAAAAGATGTGGCTATCTGAGGACACGATCAACAAAAGCATCTTCTCTTTCATCACTGTACTGGTTATTTTGGATTATGGGGATAAAAACAACACGTGAGTCCACTCACCCCTCACCCCTCAGCCGTTTCTGTTTTTCAGTACAGACGCTTGGTAAGATACTCAGGAATGGAATGAAGACGTGAACAAGAAGTTCCCAGTCCTGGTTTCTTCGCTCATCTTCCTCCCTGTCTCTCTGCCCATGTTCACACAGCCACAAAAACCCAGGATGCTTTCTAAAACGCCCAGAAAAAGGCTCAGCAAGTTTGCAGGCCAACTTGGCCCTGGGCTGAGGCACAGTCTCAGCATGGAGTAGCTTCCTCCTTCTCAGTTCAGATATTTTGCGCTCTCATCCAGGTCTGAAAGCAGCAGGCTGCTGGGTAACACAACTTTCACTGAGTTAAAGTCCTTTATAAAGGGCTGGAGAGAACACAGGCACTTGTCTTGCACAGAGCTGATCCCGGTTCCATCCCTAACTCTAGACGGTCTTCCTAAACATCACCAGGAGTGATCCCTGAGCACAGAGCTAGGAGTAAAGCACTGCAGGATATAACCCCCGCCCCCCCAACCCAAACCAAACAAACATAAAAAACACCCCCAAAAAGTGTTTTATTAAACACTCATTAGCCAGAGGATGAGTGATCATTCGGCCTTATAGATGTCTCTAAACTTTGACTTCCAACCCTTTAACCCTCCCTCGGGCTCTTCAATAGACTCTGCAAGCCCCTTGAGAGAGAAAGCTTGGGCAGGAGACAGGCTGTGTGTGCCGGTGAGTCTTCTCCACTACTTCAGACCCTGCCCAGCGCCTCTGCTTCTTAAACTGTGGTGCAGGCAGAGACTTCCGCATCTCACATCTAGCTCCCCACCCCCACCCCCACCCCCACCCCCACCCCCACCCCCACCGCCCCAAGCCTTTCTCTCTACTCCCTTTCTGTGTTCATAAAAGAAGGAAAAGGGGGAAAGGAAGACAAGAGGGGGTAAAAAAGGAAATAAGAATTTACCAAGATCTGAGAAATTATTTTAACAGGAAATACATGCCAAAAGTTTGGTTTTATCAGATGAAAAGTCCAGACAAAACCATGCACTTTGGCATACAGCTCTGCAGCACGTTCTTGTCCACAATATTTCTGCACCCGCACCCCCCCCAACCCCCCACTCCCACTTTGAACATCCCCACATGCCCCTGCAAACACAAGCAGATTTGTCCTGGTTCAGGTTTATGCTAATAGGTAAACAGGAGGCGCCTGAGCATTGCTGAATCCTATAAAAAAAAATAAAGTATTTGGTAATATCTGAAGTTTGTCTTTTGTGAAGTAGAGACTTGCTCAAAAGGGAAGCAAGTGAGTCTGAAAATTTCGTTTTCACAATCATGGCTTGTTCCTCTCACAATGCGTAGTGAGCAGCGATCCACAAGTCTCCCCCACCACAAACGCACTAGGGGGTCTGAAGAGAAAACTGGAGGCTTTCTAGGAGGGGGAGGTTAGGAGAGATTATTCAGAGGAGAGCCGGCACTGACCTGTGCTGTGGGAATCCGCTGGCCAAGGCTGAGTCCCCTAGTGGCCCCGTGCTTCTAGCCCATTTCCTATGGGGCTGCGTGTGGCATTATACTTCCTCCCTGCACCTTCCACAGCTCTCCCACCGCAGAGGCATGTGACAAGAGTCTTGTTGCTTGCTTCACACGGCTGTCCCCTCCCAGGGCCCTCCTGACTGGTAGCAGACTCACAGGGGTTGGGGGGCCGGGGGGTTGCGGTAAAGTCATAGGGGGCTAGAGGAGAATAAGTCCAGCTCCACAAGGAGGGAGAAGGAAGTGGTAGAGACCCTTGAACTGGTGGGAGAAGGACAGACAGGCAGAGGCTCCTGGGAGGGCCTCTCTTGCTGTGGGCGCCAGGCAGTTTCCTATCACCAGGACAGGCCCTGGGGAAGGTCATCGAGAAGGAGCCAGGAGAGGCCCGGACTCTCCTCTGCAGGCGGCCATCCCGGGTCTCCACTCACATTTCTGGGTCCTGCAAGCAGCAGCCGGCCTCACTTGCCCTGAATTTCCCAGCACCACGTAGAGTTCCCATCCAGACGCTTTAGGCCTGCTGGCAGACGGGGTGCCCTAATTCCTGGTTTAGAAAACAAAGTCCCTCTCTTTCCAGGGCTAACAACCTGGCAGCTGTTCCCCACACAGCCTCCAGTATACACGCCAGCCTTCTGGATGCCTCTCAAAGGTCCAACGTCATCTTCCC
This sequence comes from Sorex fumeus, assembly GCF_029834395.1. Lineage (NCBI taxonomy): Eukaryota > Metazoa > Chordata > Mammalia > Eulipotyphla > Soricidae > Sorex > Sorex fumeus. Next base: position 27,503,172 of record NW_026606066.1, read on the forward strand.
AGGGCTGGTGGTGGGTCACCTGGGCCAGGTAAGAGCGGCAGGGAGAGTGCCCAATGGGAGCTGAGGCAGAGGCAGGGAGGAACCCGCAGTGTAGCCCTCTAGTCCCAGCAGAAACGGCCTGCCTCTCTCCCTTCCCATTCCCTTTGCTCCCTGGAGGCCTCAGACACTGGAATGTGTGGGAAGTGTGGGGGAGGGGAAACAGTGTCATAGACAGAGAGGAAGAGTCTAAAATTCGAACAACTTGAGTGCGTGCAAACCCCTCCAAAGTTCTTTCTATGCGGCTACTCAGGAACATGGCATGGTGGTAATGGTAGTGGTGAAGTGTGTGTGTGTGTGTGTGTGTGTGTGTGTGTGTGTGTGTGTGTGTTATTTTTTAATGTCTCTAGCAGGGCTTTGGGGGTTTCTTTTTCACAAAGGTAACTGTAGACAAGCTCCCTGTTCCAAGTCTTGAAAATACGACCTTCTCAGTTCCTGATGGAGTTTTCCATGTGAAAACACTAAGGAAACAAGTCCGGAATCAGAACTTTGTACAACAGCACAAGTCTGAAGTCTCACCACAGGATTGCATTTCTGGCTATGAAGCAGGCACAATCATTTTACCATTGCGACAGCTGATGGCTGCTTTCTGACTGAACTGGATACAGATGAGCCTGCTGAATCGAGAGCATTCTAAGCAATGTCTGAGCTTTAGAAAGAGAAAACAAGTGGCAAAATTTCACCATCTTGGAAAAGTCAAAAATGCTTCACAGAGGATAAATAATAACTGTCCATTTAAGTGTATTTAGAAGTGTCACATTCTGAGTTAAGCAGACAGTTTGTTTTTTCAACAAAGCAGTTATCTATGTTCTCTCTAAGTTGGGCATTGTGTCTTTTAAATTTCTTAACCAAGTGTTTTATCTTCCTTTAAAATCTCCCTGTATGCGGCTGGAGCAATAGCACAGAGGGTAGGGCATTCGCCTTGCACACGGCTGAGCCAGGTTCGATTCCCAGTATCCCATATGGTTCCCTGAGCATCGCCAGGAGTAATTCCCGAGAGCAGAGCCAGGAGTGACCCCTGTACATCGCCGGGTGTGACCCAAAAAAGCAAAAAATAAATAAATAAAAATAAAATCTCCCCATATAGGAATACGAAATACTAAATAAAAGTCAATTAAGAAGTGCTAGACAGATAAATAAATCCCTCAGTTATATCTTCTGTTCACAACTTTTCTTCTTTTTTTTTTTTTTTGTTTAGGCATTAACTTTAAAAACAAACAAACAAACAAAAATACCCTTTACATTTTTACAAGAGTTGCAGTAGATTTACAGAAAAGTTAAGGTGATAATAGAGTTCTCATACATCCAGTATTCAATCCCCTGGGAAAATCTTGTGTACAAAATAAAGAGAAAATATAAAGTCCATAGTTTACTTAGAACTTAGAATTCCTAAGCCGAGGCACCTTTTCTGTTCTAGGGTCCCTGACTGTCAGGTCTCTCTCTTAGTTTTGAGCTTCTTAGACTTTCTTGTTTGTGTTGACAATTCCAAAACTGACTGATGAGGTATGTTGTAGAATGACCCATAATTTTGGTGTCTGATGTTTTTCTCACGAGAAGACTGGAGTTATGGGTTATTTTCAGGAAGAGTGCATAGGTACGGTGACATTTTAACTGTTCATCTGAGGCATACAGCCCATGGACATGATTAACCGCTGTGACCAGCTTCATCCGCAGGCTGAGGGAGTATCAGGCTTCTTCATTTAGTGTTGCCCCTGCCTCTGTGCCCCTTCCTTCACATTATACTGCTGACAGGAAAATACTGAGGGTGAAAAATTTATCTAGAATTTTTCTGCATGGAAGATTTGTTCCTTCTTATCTCTTAATTTCATTCAGTCATTTATTTATGGCCTGGAGCGATAGCACAGTAGGTAGGGCGTTTGCCTTGCACGCAGCCAACTCGGGTTCGATTTCTCCGTCCCTCTTGGAGAGCCCAGCAAGCTATCGAGAGTTTCCTGTCCGCACGGCAGAGCCTGGCAAGCTCCCTGTGGTGTATTCAATATGCCAAAAACAGTAACAACAAGTCTCACAATTTGTTGTGAGACGTTACTGGTGCCCGTTCGAGCAAATCGATGAACAACAGGAGGACAGTGCCACAGTGCATTTATTTATATCAGTATGACCTCAGAGATATTTATTTTGTGCTTTGCAATAAAACTCGACATTACTTTCTGTTAAAGTTGTCTGAGTTTTCGTCGCTGTGGGCAGGCATTGCCACTGGCTCCTGTACTTCTCTGATCAGCTCCTGTCAATGATTTTTTTTTTTCTGTTTCTGTTGGTGATTCTTCGGTGCTTTTGGCACCTCAAGATGCATCTTGTCCAACCACCCAGTCATCCAGGATTCTTTCTCACTCAGCGAGAGAATGAGAGAAATGAAATCTATGGACGAAAGCAAACTTCCCTTTGCTTAGGTTTTCCATTTGTCTTAAATCTTCAGTAGTTCCACCCAATCTATGAGTAGAAATCTTGTTTAAATTGCTTTAATAAAAAATTCCTAGCCCCTACAACAAGAAAATACCCATCCCAGTTGAACGAAATAATTTCAAGCTCTATCTTTGTGTCAGTATGCTTTTGTTCTTCCTATTATAACATTCCTGATATAAAAGTATATATTTAATCGCGTGTTTTTTTTCTCCTTTGTTGATGTTAATTCCACAGTCTATCTTATAGTTGGTGGTACTTTGGGAATGGAGAAAGGAGAGTAGTTAATTAGCTCTCCTTTGGACTGCAGACATCATTTAACTATGGTCACTGATCACCCCCCTCTCCTCCATTGAACAGATACTTTGTTTCAAGGGGCTTAATGTGTGATATCAAAAGACATTTTAAGCAACAAGATTTCTTACCTTCTCCCAGATACATCCTGCCTTTTCTTCAAATCACAAATTCTCATCAAGTTCTAAATATCAATAAAGGGAGGATTCCAAGTCCATTTAAAACTTCTGAACTTAAGACCATTACCTAAATCAGTTCTTCCTATCCCATCAACTGTTCTTTCCATGACAAATACTGGTGTGATACACATAGCAGAAAAATATTAGATTGTTTATATTTGATATATAGGTTTATGTACTTTAGGGATTAAAGGAAGGACTTTTTGGACATAATATAGAATTCTCAAGAAAAAAATCTGGGTTTACTCTGGTTTCTTTTATGCTTGCCAAGTCACACTCTTCAGAGCTCATGATTCCATCCTTATGCCTGAAGAGCCTCATTCCGACTCCAGTAAGGAGGGTCTCAGTGCTCCAAAGCAGAGAGGGTGGACCTCTCGCATCTTCCCGCCTTTCCTGCCAGGGACAGGAAATGGCAGAGTCATCTGGTCCTCCCTAAAAGACCAGGATCATCTCTTCAACACATGTACTGCTGTGCTCTGGGAACATGGGCTTAATAGTCTTTCTCTCTCTTCTCTCTCTCTCTCTCTCTCTCTTTTCTTTTTTTTTTCTTTTAATGAACAGATTGACTGAGTCATTTGCTACTGACATACTTCACAAAAGACACAAATAAAATGCCCGGTCTTTTCATAGCTCTGTCGTCCCGTTGTTCATCAATTTGCTTGAACAGGCCCAGTAACGTCTTCTATTATAACAGGATTGTGAGATTGTTACTGTGTTTGGCTTATCGAATGCGTCACAGGGAGCTTGCCAAGCATTACTGTGTAGGCGAGAGACTCTCGGTAGCTTGCGGGGCTCTCTGAGAGGACGGAGGAATCAAACCTGGGCCTGCAGGGTTAGCCGCGCGCAAGGCAAATGCCCTACCTGCCGGTCTTTTCATCGACGTAACAAAATGTGGCTGCTCTACATGCTGCCCTCTGTCCTACTCTTTGTGCAAACTGAACTAATACACAGGCAGTGCCCGATCCATCCCAGTGGTTTGCAGGGGACACTGGAGGAGATGCTGTTGCTAACTTTGTACAGTCTAATTTTCACTGCACTCCTGAGAGGTAGGTGTACTGTGATCTCCACTTCACAGATAAGGTGACCAAGCTGGAAGATGCTAAAGTACCCGCCTGGGGCCTTTGGGTTAAGTGTGAAGGCAACATGCAAGCTCACCTCTGCCTAACATCAGAGCCACAGGGCTCCAGGTTTCTGCTGCTGCTTGCCTAACGCTCACCACAGCTCTTTTCTGAACACAGTCCCGGGCTACACATGCCTTTCCCCTCGGCCACAATTAAGCAGTAATGAGGGCAGCGTTGGGCCTTTAATCCCATGAACTTGACACTCGGCTTTCTACCCTTACAGAGCAACTTTCTTATGAAAGTTGCATTTTAGTATTACTGTTAATTTTTTCTATTTTTTTTAATTAGAAAAATCCAGTAATTTTTGTTTTGTTTTGGGCACACCCTGCAGCATTCAGGGCTTACTCCTGGCTCTGTGCTCAAGGCTTACTCCTGGTGAGGCTCAGAGGACTGTATGTGGTGCCTGGGATTGAACTCAGTTTGACTGGATGCAAGTCAAGCTCCTTATCCACTGTACTATAACTCTGGTCCCAGAAATTTTCTAATATGAATAAATGCATTGCCCTCAGTACCTCTATTTCCATACTGTATTTCTAATTTATTAGCTTCTGAAGTTATATGCTTACTTTATTTTCAGTCATTTAAAATAAAAGCCTTAATTGTTTTCTAAGCATATTTTAATCTATGCCCACACACTTTAAGGTATGGTATTCTCATTGTTAATTTTAAAAGTCTACAGTTTCAATAGTGATTTCCTTTTTGACCCAAGGACTATTAAGAAGGATCTTGTTTCAATTTCCTAGTACTTGGACAGAGGTGGGGGCAGCAGGCATCATGTTAATGTTCAGAGCTATGTTATTGTTATGTGTAGTCTAGATGTCTACTCTTTTGATTGACTAAAATTTTTCTTTGTGGTCTAGCACTTAATCAATTTTTGCAAATACTGCATGTACTTTAAAAATTTCCATGTGTGGGCTGGGGCGATAGCACAGTGGGTAGGGTGTTTGCCTTGCACATGGCTCACCTAGGTTCGATTCCCAGCCTCCCATATGCTGCCCTAAGCACCACCAGGGTGTGACCCAAAACGCAAAAAAAAAAAAAAAAAAAAATTCCGTGTGTGTCTAATTCCTATTTGCTGGTTTAGGTCAACTTGATATTTATATTATTTACATCCTCTAATGATGCTTATTTTCATCTAAGTGACCAAATTATAAATGCATTTGGCTAATGTCTCTCACATCAATTATGAAAAACTTCCTGGATAATTAAAACAATTTTACTTATATTTTTATTGCTATTGTTATATTGGGAATTTTATTTGTTTTATTTTGGGATCACATCTGGTTGTGCTCAGAGTCTATACCTGGCTTAATGGTTAGGGGACCATACAGTGTAAGGATGAAACTGAGGTCTCCTGTATACAAAGAATGTACTCTAGTCCTTAGAGATACCTTCCTGACCCATATATTTGTATTTTAAAACATATTTTGACCTATATAAGATAGATGTTCAGTGCAGAAGAATTTATTATTATTAAATTCCTATCAACTATGTATCTTAATGTATTTTCATATTAGTCTTGTAACTTTTACTATTATCATCCTTTCCTCTTTTTTCTTTTTATGTTTTGCTAGCACTCGCCAAACTATCCCCTTATTTTTTTTCCTTTCTGTGTAATTTTGGTATACCTATGACTTCTGAAAATAGTGTATGACTACATTATTTTTTAAGTCAATCTGAAAGCCACTAATTTTACTGGAGGAATTTAATCAAGCCATATTTATTATTGTATGCTTTATCTTACTCCTGCCATATTACCACATATATTCTGCTATATTTTTTTCTTCTTGGTTTACTTCCCTTTTTTGACTTAAGCTGGTTGGCCTTTTTTATTAATGTTGTATACTCACCCCTGATCTCTGTGTGTGTGTGTGTGTGTGTGTGTGTGTGTGTGTGTTTAGTGTCTGATAGTTTGGAAATCTCTACTTATGTTGAATTATAGAGATAAAATACATGTGCCCTTTCCTGATGAGCTGGAACTCTGTACAGTGGAACCTATAAACTAGTAAATTTGACTCAATGTTTTGGCGAATTTAATGGTAGTTTCATGTTAATAAGCACAACAAATTTTGTGGTTCGGGGAATGACATCCACCGGCATCAGAAATTTTTCTCAAGAGTATACCTCCTTAGGGCCTGAGTACAGCAGATAGGATCAAGTCAAGCACCCTACCTGGTTTTAATCGATTCCCAAGCACCATATATGGTTACCTGAGTTCCACCAGGAGTGGTCCCTGGGTGCAGAGTCAGGAAAAAGACCAGAGTCCTGCTGGATGTGATTCCCCATCCCACCCCCCAAAAAATAGCATGTCGCCTATCCCCCCAACACACATACACACACACACACACACACACATACACAAAACCCATCCACTATGAGGACTGGCTCACAAAGCATGGGAACGTATGGGGTATGAGGGGCCAGGGGTGCAAGGGCTGGGACATAGTCAGCATCATCCTGGGGAATGTGTCTGCAAATGTGAGTGTGGAAACAGGCAGACTCTGTAAATATCTTCAGAAGTATCTACAAAGGCGAGGTTGTGAGGGTGGGTTTCTTGCTACCTTGCAGTTCGAATCCCCACATATGGTCCCTTAAGCACTGCCAGGAATGTTGCCTAACCCCAGAGCCAGAAGTAAGCCTGAGCACAGCACTGTGTGGCCTAAACTTCACTGCCTGCAGATAAATAAATAAATAAATAGATTCTGATATCAGTGTAGGAATGAAAGAAAATCTAGCTATCCATTACCTAAGCAGGTACTGTTGGGTTTTGCATTTGAATGAAAGTTAACATAAAAATTTCATAAGCTCTGGGGTAGTAGGAGGGAAGAATAAAAGTGTAGCAACTGTACGTAGAACTGTAAGCAATTCTCAAGTTACCATAACGAGAACCTCCTGGTTGGATCACAAAGCGAAGATCTTTAAAATTTAATTTGAGGCTGAGGGTATAGCTCAGCAGTTGAGTATTTGACTTACAAGTGGGAGGCCCTGGGTTCAATACCCGGTCACACCACACCCACATACACATACACACACACACACACACACGCGCGCGCGCGCGCGTGCGCGCACACACGCACGGATACACACACGCATATTGAATTATTTTTATACTATAAGGGAGAAACTATGTTCCCAAGAGTTAAGATACTTATTCCAACAAGTAAGCAATAGATAGAACAATATGCATGTGATGTGACAAGTCCAGCATCATTTCTAGTATACACCAAAACTGTCTCCTTGTTGTGTCTGAGGGAACTTAAACTTGTAGCCATCACAAGCACCCAGTGCAGGGAGGAGCTGCTGGGGGCAGGGGGGCACACCCTTGGCAGTCAGGACTTCACAATGTAGGTCAGACCTCCAGGCCAGACCCCTGAGCAATTGTTTCTGCACAGTGCCTGGGGGATTTTTAGAGCATTATGTCATTCCAAAGGCTTTCCTCCTTAACAATTTTGCAGAATGACACCATACATCATATTTCTGAGCCCTGAAAGCAACTCAAAAGAAGATGAAAGGTAAAGAAAGTTCTCTTGCTGATGCAATGTATAGGGTTGGTTTGTTAATGCCGATTGAAATGTAATCTAAATCAAGCCCTCTGATCAGCTGTCTTCAAAGCCAGGGAGCCCTTCCGAACAGACTCATTCTTCTTTGGTCTTGATGTTTACAGTCAATTATGACCATTTAAACATCTTGCTGTTAAATATCAGTTTGCTAGAACCCCCACACCTCAGGGACCCAGAGACTGCCTTACAATCCATCAGTTTACGTTCTACTTTTTTTTTTTTTTTTGCTTTTTGGGTCATACCCAGCAATACTCAGGGGTTACTCCTGGCTCTGCACGCAGGAATCACTCCTGGCGGTGCTTGGGGGACCATATGGGATGCCGGGGATCGAACCCAGGTCAGTCGCGTGCAAGGCAAACACCCTACCTGCTGTACTATCACTCTGGCCCTAAGTTCTACTTTATTATTATTATTATTATTTTTTGAGGCCACACCCAGTCTTGCCTTGATGCAGGCAAGACTGCTCAGTACTTGTCCTGGCAGTGCTGGAGGCTACCTGGACCACATCTAGTAACGCTGAATGGGGAGATCAGGGCATATGATGCTGGGGAATCAGACTCAGGACCTCCCACATGCTAGACTTGTGCTCTGCCACTTGAGCTATCTTCCCAGTTCTCATTGAAGACAAGTCTTTTCTAGGGGAGTGGCATGGTGAGAGGCAGAGATGGGCCTGCTCAGGGACAACTGTGCTCAGGTACAATTCCTGGCTCCATGCTCAGAGGTTCTTATAGGGAAATATATGCAATGAAAGGGAAGTGCCTTAACCCTTATACTATCGCTCTGGCTCTCAAGTCTTCAGAAATCTCATAAATAGAGGCATTAGAAAACCACAACACCCAAAAGGAGAGAGAGGACAAAGGGGAATGCCCTGCCACAGAGGCAGGGTGGGATGGGGAAGATGGGGGGTGGGAGGGAAACTGGGATTCGTGGTGGTGGGAAATGGGCACTGGTGGAGGGATGGGTATTTGGTCATTGTATAATTAAAACCCAAGCACAAAATTTGTAAGTCGACAACTGTACCTCATGGTGTCTCACTAATAAAAATTTAAAAAAAAATAGAGGCATTAGAGAGAATGACAAATGCAGTCACTCACACATTCACCACTCCTGTCCTTTATGTTACATAGAGACTAGGAGAATACTAGCAATGAAAACAACCAGAAGAGCACCAGCAATGCTGGGAGAGATCGCAAGTAAACATTAGTAGATTGGTAGCTCTGGTCCAGGACTGGGTTTCCTTTGGTCGTGGATGTTAACAGAACACTTGACTGATTGCCTGTCTGCATTCTTCTTACTCACATGCAAAGCACAAATCACAGGGTGGCAGCAGTAAACAAACTCAGGTTCTCCTAAAAGAACGGATTATGGAACCAAACTACTAAATTCAAATCCCAGATGTGTCATTTATCAATTGCAGTAACTTTATCCTTTGGGGTTCCAGTTCTCCTCTCTGTAACAATGGGAATGACTTCATGAGTATGATCATGATGCAATACTGAAAGAGCTTAGCCAGTTCCATGCATTGTGGTAGCTACTGTTACAGTCAGTAGATGAAAAATTTTATTGTCAGGAACTTTTTGCTAGAATGTGTAACCCAAAAAGTCATCAAAGAGTCATTGGTCTGGCTCAGGTGGCCTATGAGCTTGATCCTTGCTACCTCATGGTCCAAAAACCATGGGTAACAATCTCCACAACACCAACGAAAGTAGTCTGAGCCAAGTAATGAATGTTACTCCTGAGATGCACACAGGAAATAAAGGATGGCAAGGAACCAGAGGGCAGGGGAGGTCCAGGGTCTCCAACCTCTCTGGAGAGGTCCAGTCCAGCCAAGAAGCTGAACAGTCCATATGGGTATTTTGAGCCCGATGGTAGGGTAGCATATATGTTTCTAAATTTGGAAGAGTAAGATATATCTGTTTTCAATCAAAAATGAGGAGGGAAATGGTATATGAATTATAGTGTTATAATTTTTTGTTGTTGTTAATGAGGAAAGCTTTGTGGCAAGAGAATAGCTATAATAGGATAAGAGAGCCTGAGAGGCTTAGTGGCAGCCATGTGTGGACAGAGAGAAACAGATGGCTATGTACAATTTGGAGGAAGTTGTTTATGTGGTATGGTATAAAACTTCTAGTCTTGCCTTTTAGAAAACCCTAGATTAAAGAGATGTGTGATTCTTCAAGGGTTTCTGGTATTGGGATATATTTTCTTTAAAGGAGATTCCAAGCAGAATCTGGACCATGTGGGGTTTTAAGATTTATTCAGGTTACAATTAGCATGTGGATCATTTCCAGCTGAGCACCATTAATCCCAGCTATATGTGTTTACAGGGTGTTGTGTGTGTGTATGTGTGTGTGTGTATTGTGATTTTGTTCAAAAGATAATGATTTCTCAAGACTGGATTAATTACTCTGAATGGATACATTCTATATACCAGCATCTATTGTTTTCTTTGTTTTTATGCAACTAACTTCCAGAAATAAAGTGAGTGCTTTGGGAGACACCCAAAATAAAATGAAATGACTGCCCCTTACATTTCCAGGATGTATTTATGGAATAGAAAGAAGTATCATAGACAATGACAAGCTTATAAAGACAAGTTTACATACAAAAAGGACCCAATTTCTCTGTGTCTGATAACCTAAGTTTACTGAAAAAATGCTTTCTGGACATTTAGCATGAGCTGAGAGGCCCTTTGGGTCACAGGCAGCGGCTGGGGAGAGGATGGAGAAAGAACCACAGTCAATGAACATCAAAGGGGGCTTGCAACTTTCATTCTTTTGATTGGAAAACTGTTGCTATGGGTTGTAATAATCATGAAAGAATGCAGGAATTTTTAGGACCTAGAATTATAGTTGTGAAATCCTCCCAGATGAGAAAAACACACGGGGAAGGATAAGGTGACAAGCAATGCAACAAGATGTGTCGAGTCAGCTTAAAAATTAGTTCATTAGAAACAAAGATTTAAGGTTACAAAACCAAAAGCTAAAGGAACCAAAGCACCAGCACCCCCCATCAAAGACTGTCACTGGTAAAAGATATCACTGTGTGTCACTCAACTTTTAAAAAACTTTACTGTCACTGTCACTGTCCTCCCGTTGTTCATCGATTTGCTCGAGTGGGCCCAATAACATTGTGAGACTTAGAAACCTTCAACCAAACCACAAACTCTAGGTGGATTATTTTTCTCATTTGGGCAGCTGCTTACCAGGCATGTTTTGCTTATACAGATCCTACTCTTCCTCCCTGAAATAGAGAGAAAGAGAAGAAACAGGAACGCCCCCCCCCTTTCACCCCCCCCCAACTGCTCACAGGGCATGCCCGCACCCCCAGGGAACACTGAGCAAGGGACAGGCCTGTGGGGTTGGCAGCAGCAGGCCACGTCTAGCTGGAGTCCAGTCTTCCAAAGTGTGCAGTTCACATATGTGTGAAAAATTCACTGAGGGCGTCTAAATGACACTAGTCACTTCACCTCAAAGGACCCATCAGAAGTAATTCCTGAATAGGTGCAAATACTTCATCCATGACAGTAAACTCCACCTCACTGCATCAAATGGCAGAGACGTGGTGATGAGTGAAAAAAAAAAAAAACAACCAAAACCTTGTGTCTAATGACAGTACCACAGGTTTATGGCATGACATAGTTTTAGGTTTATGCCATCTGGGTACACAACATTCTCTTCGCGACTACAAGTCCTTATCTTAACCTGTGCTTTCCATCCTGACAATGATGTCTGGCTGTTCTAGAAAAGCTGCTGCAGCAGAGAACTGGGGCTCCACGATGAACGGCCTCTCTGTCTGGACTGTCCCTCTCCTGTGCTCTCCTTTGGCCAAATGAATGAAGTAAAGCCCTAGGCTTCTGTCCTCACAGAGGGAGGAAGCACTTCAGTGGGGAAATGGTATTTCTCTGGCAATGCTGGTCTTGGCTTTGGGGTGGAAAGTGGGGTAGAGGATGGAGTTTCTCCTAGACCTTTGCAGAGGGAACCCCAATTTCAAAGGAAGTCTAAGAGCACTGCTCCTGGAGGGAGAGAGGGACTTTGAACCTGGCAGGATTTTAGTGAGCAAATAAGAGAACTGCTTCCCTGAGAGAACAAAGGTAGCGCTGCAATCTCAAGGCCCACAGTCTCACATACGAGTTCCTCTATGGATGCACAAAGGTGAAGGGTTGCAAAATTGAAAGAGGCTTACACTGATTCTAAATGAACCCGTGTATCAATGTCTAGATCTTAAGGGTGAAACTGGACATAAAACTCTTTGTCTCCTCTCAACAATCTCTTCCTGTATCCTGGGGCATTACTGGGACTGTTCATCTTTCATCTAGTTACCGTGCCCCGGGACAGCTTTATGCAAAAAAAGACGAGCTTGCTTCAGCTCTGTAGGTTCTTTCAAGATGAAAGGTAAACAGTGCGCCACGGGACAATATGTATATTTTAAAAATTATTTGGGAGCCACATCTGTTCTAGGGGGCTACTCCTGGCTTCCTGTTCAGTGGTTGCTCTTGGCAGTGCCTGGGATTTTTTTTTTTAACAAGGATACAAATAATCTGATCAAATCAGACAGTAAGACAGAAAGCCTCTGACAGAAAGTACCGAGGGACCTCAGTTCTGGTTCAACATGCCCATGAGCTAAGCAGTGACAAAACACCGAGAAGGTGCTCGCATTCAGAATTTGGGTGTGATAGCCATGCAGCATGGAGAAAACACCCACCAATAATAAGCGTATTGCTACAGAGACATCCAGACTAACTGGCAACACCTATGCTAGAAAATACTCACCCCATCCTGGGGACACAGCTTCTGACCCACAAGGAGATGTCTTGCTGTGCTGAAAAGCTAGAAATTGGAAAGAGCAAAAAGACTCCTCCATACAAACTCTTTCACTGGATTTGCTCGATAATTTTCCACACCCTGATTTTCAAAATTCCTCTGTAGCTTAATTTTAAAAATTCAAAATTATCTGTTTATTAAAAGTTCGCCCTGGAGTCGGGGAGGTGGGTCAGGGAGTAAAGTGTGTGCTTGCATGCTTGACACCTGGGTTTGGTCTCTGGTATCTCACATTCTCCTAAAGTGATTCCAAATGGAAATATTAAGACTGTTATTGCTGTACAGCTACCTCGGAGAGTCTAATCTTCCTATTCATGCTCCAACTGCTTTGGGTGAACGCTCTTAACAGTACAAACTATTAGCATTATCCATTAAACAATTATTACATGGAGTGTTTACGAATGTCAACAATGTTACATTACTTTTTTTTTAATGAGTGCTTTTAACGCATTGTCTAGTTGATCATTAACTAGGAAAGTTGCTGCTTCTCTTTAGAGATGGTAACACTTGAGTTACTGCTCAACAAAAATCAACAATGACACACCCTTTCATGCCAGCTATAAAACTGCAGGAAAGCTTGATTTCATCCTGCCTTTTATCCTGGATCCCAGGTGTATAAATAAACACCTGTCAACTGATTAGTTAACCTTCCCATGTTTACCTTGTGTAAAAAAATTAATATACAGCACATTTTGAAAGGGGACACGTGGTTTTTAAAGTCACAATCTTAAAATGCAGTGATGTAACTATGTGCTGTAACTATATGCTGTACAACTGTATTGATATACAGGAATTATGCAAGACAGAGCCAGTGAAACATCATTGTAGGAGGGTGCTGTGTCACCACTGACCCCAACACTTAGTTGCATAAAACAACATTTTATTATCCTCCACGATTCTGTGAGTCAGAAGATCGGGAATGGTGTGGTGGCAATATCTCTCCTCTGTTCTGTGGGGTATGTGGTCTTAGCTTGGCACCATGGATAACTGGGGCCTATCACCTAGGACTGCAGGATCCATAATCCAGCTGGAATCTCTGGTTATGTCTAATGCAAGGATGGGAAGGCAAAAGAATAGACCCAATTAAGACACTGTTGACAAGAACATGAACGCGTGAACTTTCCAGAACCTAGTTGTACTTCTACTTGGTGGTTCAACATCCAAAAGCAAGTATTTCCGATTACAAAAGGCAGTAGTATGGTTTTTAATGGCCTAGCCATGGCAGTCACATGGGATTCTCTGTCTATTTTCTTGGTTGAAATAGTCACTACTTTCTTCCACCACCAACTCCAAAGGAAAGAGACACAGATCCTTCTTTGATGCAGAAATGTCAGCATATTTGTAAACAGTGCATCTTCAATTTCCCATTGTCCAGTATCCTAATTCTTTGAATTTGAACTTTTATTATCACTAATTTGTGGTGGACTGGACCATAACCAGCTCTGTGCTCAGAGGTTGCTCCTGGTGTCCAGGGGACCATAAGCAGTACTAGGGATCAACCAAGGTTAGCTGCATGCAAGGCAAGCACCTCAGCCCCTATATCCTCAATGACCCCACTTTAACCTTTTTATTAATAAGCATGTGGTGTTGACAGAGTATTAACCATTAATGGCTAAAATTTTGTTTCTAGACAACTGCTTCTGAATTGTGAGAGATCAGAGTTCAGGCCAGCATAATGCCTTTACAGCTGCTAGGTCAATATATTGATTTGTAATAACAACAGAGAACTGGTGGAAGATCTGTTGGCATGCTTGGCCTTTAAAACTATACAGCTGGGCAAAAAATTATTTCCCCCTATCTTCACTAACACCATATAGGAACAAGTAACTCCAAGTTAAACCAATGTGTTGGTTTAACTTGGAGTTACTTATTGAGAACAACGGGAAAATAATTGACCTTTATAGAACTAAGAGTTAGCTTGAGGTGGCAAACTCAAAGTCCTATTACACAAAGGCAGGTAGAAAAGGAAAACAGGCCAGGGTGAGCCAAGGAGAATATTGGGGTCTGAGGTCTGAATTCAATTTTTCAAAAATATTTCATTATCTATTTCTCTTTGGCCACAGGTTATTATTTTTATTTAGATTAGGTGGTGGATACCCACTACGTTTAATATTTTTGGCCCTGGTTTTATTGCTCTATTTAGCACTGCACTGAGACTGGAAAATTAACATTTATTAAATTATTCCATACTTAAAGTAAAAATTTACTGAGCATGTATTGTGTTCTAGACTCTGAGCTGAACTCCTGATCTATGCATCTTATCTAATGCTCAACAGTCCTTGGAGCTGAGTATCACTGAACCCATCTTACAAACAAGGAAACTGAGCTGTAGGGAGGTTAACCTTACAAAGGTAATAAGGATGTGGAGAGCAGGTTTATATCAAGGTATTTCTGACGCCAGAACCTATGTTCTTTTTCACTGCCGTTGCATCTGCTGCTTCTGATGCATGTGGCTCCCCAAACCATAGGCGAGTGGTTTGGGGGAGGAGGCCTGTACTAGTACATATTTGGTTGCAACACCTCTAGCTCTTCTAACGTTGAGGTAGAAGACAATTAACCAACACAATGTGCATGCAGGGATGGTACCTCTCACCTAGAACTCTGAGTTAGGGCCTTTATAGGGAAGAGAAGTCGCTGTACTTCCATGTTGCATAAGCTCCTCTGATCTCCTGAAGGGATCTCAAGCCAGCCTTACAGAGAATGAAGGACACTTCACTACTGACCACCTGGTAGAACACTGACCCCACAGGACACTGCTCAGATACTTAGCAGGACCAGACAACTATGGCAACACCGAAGTCAGCACTTCTTTACTTGACAACCACTCCTGGCAGACTACACTACTGGATTTTCCCCTTTGAAATTTTATTTTGTTGGGCTGTGGGTGTAGCTAAGTGGTAGAGCACATACCTTACATGTAAAAGATTTTGGCTTCAAGCCCCAACACCTCTAAAAAACAAAAACAAAAACTGTGTGAAACAACTCATCCTTAAAAAGAAAATTCTCAATATTTTTCGAAAAAAAAAATCCAAATAGAGTTATCATACATCAAACATATGACAGAGGCAGTTTTAAATCATTTAAATTATTTATCCCTCATTGTTTAATACTTTATACCATTCCTACTGCATAATTTATTATACCATTTATGTTTATTAAAAATTGATCACGGGGACATACTCCCTCTTCACTCTCCCAGGCTACAGATATTTCTCTGTCAGATCGTTTGGAAATAGACAACTATTTTTCCTCTCTGTCTCTATCTTTTCTCCGGGATCATGTTTTCCACACAAGCACTAGAGATTATGTTAGTTTATTAACTGATCATTGCCTTTTTCATACAACAAGAAAACTTACACGAGGAACTCCATTTCTGCCACTAAGTCTTTCAGGATTCCTTTTTTTTTTTTAATGTAGGAGTACTGCTATTTATTCAGCCACTGATTAGCTGAACAGGGTTCATTTTTAAAGGTTTTATTTTCCTTTTCTAGCTTACAGAATGCAAATGTGAAAAAGGAAGTATAAAAGGACAAGATTCTAGAGTCTTCCAGGACAGAGCCTAAGGGGCCATTTTTTCCCTCTATGCTTTTTCTAGTTTTACTCCTCCGATGACTCATTTTCCTTGCTTTTGTTGTCTTCAGTGACTTCTTAAGTTTCTTTTAACTGGCTTGAGTTTTTTCCCTTCTCTTTTTCCAATTTCTTCTCAAATCCCTTTTCCTGCACTGCTCTATCCTGTGATCCGAGTTGCTCTCTGCAACCCTAAGTTCTAGAACTTTCCACTGTCAGTGTCTGTGACCCATGGCTCTATAAGCAAACACAAGTTCAAGGTGCTATCCCCTGGACATGTCTGCCTCAGATCTGCTCGTTTTACATATCTTTGTGGAAGGATGGGGAGAAGCAGAAAGGGGGAAAGTGTGGGAGTTAAGCAGAAGTTGAGAAGCACCTGGGGGCCTCACACCTTCTATGGGTCAGATAGATCAAGTAAAACCCGAAGGAAGCAGACAGGGTGTGTTCCACTCGACTCGGCTTGGCATTTCCAAACCAAAACCCTGGCAAGATTCTACCCTGACCCTTCTCCAGGCTTGGACTGGACAGGGATAAGGCCATGATTGTCTGGCCAGTACTGAAGTCTGAGTACTGCTTCTACTCTTTCCTCTTGCTCACCCCAGGAACCCATCACCCAATCAGATTCTTGTAGATTCTTACCTTGTCCTATCTCTGTCTCCATCCGTGAACACCACACCACTGACCATCTACTACAGTTCCTTGCCTGGCCTGGACAGGATATTGTGGGTGTTTTCCAGGTCTAAGTGTCTCCATTCTCAGCCTACTACAGCTGATGTGATCTGTCTGAAAGGTGTATCAGCTGAATGAAATTGAAATTGTATCATGATGTAGCTCAATCCTAACATTTTCGCAGGGCTTATCAGGCCCTCAACAAGTGGTCAGGGCATTAATTTTACAAAGTCCCAGTTCTGAGTCCTCAGCTGCAGGCCCCTGTAGCTCCATTGTCTGTGTCCCTTTTCTGGTCACAGCCACACAGAGCTTCTTTCTGTTCTACTGAAGGGTTCTTGCATGGCTAGGTCTGGTAGCACTGTGAATTTTTTGATTTAGGGAAGGTAGGTCTTCCAAGGGGGCCCCTCCTTGCAGTTCTGGGTTCACTGATCTGGTCGTTCCATCTGAAGCCTCAAGAATACAGTGCTGCTTGGGCACTGCAATGCTAGGGTCCACTGAGCAGTGCTAATGGGTCTCCCTGGAGGTGCTTGAGGAATCATGTGGTATTAAGGATCAAGCCAGGTTTATGTGCAAGGCAGGTGCCTTATATTGTACTATCTCTCAAGTCCACGTCAACAATCTTCTTTACCATTTCTGCAGACTAACACTCACATGAAGACCAGTCCTGGGTTCTAGAGTCCTCTGAGTAACTCCCAAGGCTCCTAATATACCTTCTATCCCAGTATAATTACCTGGAGCTGCGATTGCCTGACTTCTGATTTCCCATGTCCCCCCACACACTCTGAGACCCAGGAGGGAAGGTGCCACTTTACCGTGATTGTATTTTCATTGCCTGTGATAGGATGTACACTCGATAAGTATTAGCTGGTAAAGAATGACTGTGGAATGGTGTGTATCACCACTGTCCTCAGGGAACCATGCCTACTAATATTCACACTGTATGGTCCCCTTCCCTGGACTCAGGCCATCCCTGTAACTAGCTATTTAGCAATAGAACTATCACAATGATACCCTGCTGTCTCCTAGGCTTTGTCATTTGGGCTGTAAGACACCAGATAGACCATTCAGAGGCCCTGCTAAAGAGACAACACTTGGTTAGTGAGAGTTCATCACATCACACTGAGAAAGAGAAGTGAACCACGACCAATTCCCAGACAGTCCTGCCCCAGCTAAGCTGTATCAGAATGTCTGAACACAGCTCTCGTCTGACCACAAAAAAAGAACAGCAGAAGAGGGACCCCACTGAGCCCAGGACAGATTGAGCTAGTAAAAGAACAATTGTTTTAAGTCACGGCATTTTGGGATGATCTGTTACATAACACGTAAAACTGTGATAAACTAAATATATGAGTTAAAAGGAATGAAGAACTATTCCACAGAACAAATGTAAAGATAAGTCAATGGTTCCAAAAGGCAGGTTCAAAATAATAGCAAAAGAAATGAAATGAAGAGAAAGTAGTGCATATCACCAACTTCCCAAAAAAATACTGCACATTTTCCCTCTACCAATTTCTTTGGTTTTAAGACATTTTTTCCAGTGAAAAGGTTTCCTTAACAACAACAACAAAAAAAGATTCCCTGAAACTAAGGGATCCAAACCGGGAGGCAAGGCGGTGTGACCATTAACACAACAAATGGAAACTAGCCATGGCCAACCAATCCCGCTGCTCTGTTTCCTCTTACTCATCTGTGTTTGGGTCCACAGCTGCAGATGAGAGCACGGGGAGCCAAAGTATTTAGGGGGAAGGGAATAGTTCAGGGGCACCCTGTCTGGTGAGACTGGGTGTCAAGTATTCCATTCAGCATGAAAATCACCCCCAAACTGGAATGGTTCATTCTGGCTAGTGATTAAAATGACTTTTATTAATAAAGTTGTGAGTACTTAGCCTAGACATCCAATCACACACACACACACACACACACACACACACACATACACACACACATTGATTCCTCCTGGAGACAGTGGTGGGCACGTACAATTTCATAATCAGGATATGGATAGCTCATTAAAAAAAACAAATATTATTTGAAAAAAAACACACATATCAACAGAATGAGAAGAAAGTCTGAATTTACAGAAATCTGGTAGAATTTTAGTTACTATTTCTAATAACCACAGCTCTTTCAGAAAGAAAAAGGATCCTTATATATGAGGTAGATAAAATGTCTATTGTGACAATTTTTAGTAGTACTATAGCACTTGTAGCACACCCGTTGTTCATCAATTTTCTCGAGTGGGCCCAGTAATGTCTCCATCATGAGACTTGTTGTTAATGTGTTTGGCATATCAAATACGTCACGGGTAGCTTGCCAGCTTTGCCGTGCAGGCGAGATACTCTCGGTAGCTTGCCAGGCTCTCCGAGAGGGGCGGAGGAATTGAACCTGGACGGCTGAGTCGACCGTGTGCAAGGCAAATGCCTTACCCGCTGTGCTATTGCTCCAGCCAATTTTTAAATAGCCAGAAAAATTCTGTAATAGTTTATACATGGATTAACATTTAGAATTTTCATAATGAGGGCTTATAGGTAATATCTGTGTGTTTTTGATAGTCTACAGAGGGTAATCAAGATAGGATCTATGTATTTTTGGCAATGTAGCATGTCTCTTCAAAATCATGTCCTCAAGCCAGAGCAATGGTACAGTGAGTACAGCGTTTGCATGCAGCAGGCCTGGGTTCAATTTCTGGCATTCCATATGGTCCCCTGAGCCCCACCAGGAGTGTTCCTGAGCACAGAGCCACAAGTAATCCCTAAACACTGCCAGGTATGGCCCCAAACAAACAAACAAACAAACAATGGCCAAGGATATAGCTCAATGGCGGAGATAAGTTGCCTTGCAAGTGTGAGGCTTGGATTTGAACCCTAGAGAGCAAAAATAAACAATATCCAACAAATAAATTTTTTGTCATGGTTTAGAGGAAGGGAGCAGACTCAGTACAGATCAGGCAGCATCCTCTCATTTCGGAAGAGAAGGCTCAGTTTCACATGTCTGTGACGCCGCAGGAGGGAATGGTAGAAACTGTCACTGTCACTGTCACCCTGTTGCTCATCTATTTGCTCAAGCGGGCCCAGTACTATCACCATTGTGAGACTTGTTGTTACTGTGTTTGGCATATCGAATATATCATGGGTAGCTTGCCAGGCTTGCCATGTGGGCAAGATACTCTCGGTAGCTTGCCGGGCTCTCCAAGAGGGGCGGAGGAATCAAACCCAGGTCAGCTGCATGCAAGGCAAACGCCTTACCCGCTATACTATCACTCCAACCTGATTTAAATATAAAGGTCAGTGTCCTGCCAGTCCCAAACCGCACGCGAGACTACCAGACACTGCTGGAAGGACAAACGGAAAGTATTTCTCATTCTTCTCTCTCCTTCCCTGATAAGGCTGCTCTATGAACAGATGCCACTTGGCTGCTCCCTGGGACCCAACGGCCCAGAGAATGGGCCACTTGCTCTCAAACTTTTCCTCTTCTGTGGGCAAGTTCTGGTTGGAGGTATGAGATCATGTCTTAATGTGGGGAGAGGACAGGCTGAGGCAGTGGACATGAGCCTAGTGGCCCTGACTGGGAAGGGGCATTTTATTTCCTTGGGAATCAACGGAGTTGGCAGAGGAGCAATGGGGTTTTTCAAGAGAAGAAAACCAGGAGATTATCCTCGTTGAGCCAAGCTTCTCCCATACCTGAAACAAGGGGGCACAGAGCTCAAGAGAAGGGATGGAGACTCATTCTCCTTCCTGGCCAGTCACTAGACTGGGCCTTTTAACAAGGGAATTGAAGAGTGGGTACCAGCAAGAGTTTATAGAGAAGAGAAATGAATGATGAAGACACATGAGCAGCAGCCAGAAGAAACACATGCTTCCACATGATTTTGTTTGTGGTAGGGATGGGACAGTCATTCACCAAGTAAAGTGGAAAACAGGATGGACAGGGTGGAAGTGAAGCCTGGGAGGTCAGGGGAGAGAAGGAAAAAGAAGGGAGACTCTCCTGGAAAAAGTCTCCATTGACATACCCCTATAATGGTTCGACCAAATAACACAGAGGGGATGGAATGCAGCTCAGCGATAATTCATTTGCTTGCATGTGTGAGGTCCTGGGTTTGAGTGTTGACATTGCCAAAAATCACCAATGTTATCAACATCATCATCAACATCATCATCATCATCATCATCATCATCATCATCATCACTACCACCATAAAAATGATCCAGAATCACAGAGGAGCTTATCAAATGCAAAAGTTTACGTAGAACAAAATAATGCGGAATCCTATTAGCATCATCTGTCCTGATAAGCCAGTGTGAGGTTCCTTAGAAAGGTGAAAAGCAGATTAAACCATGTTGTAAAGGAGGTTGGGGCAGGGGTTCCCCAAAGCCTTTGTTAGGGGGCCACAGACGGTGAGTACAATAAGCTGTACTTCTTTTTTTTAAAAAACTCAATTTCTGGTGATTCATTAAAAAATTTTTTTTAAAAATTTGTTCTCTAAAGGGAATGCCCTGCCACAGAGGTAGGGTGGGATGGGGGGGGGGGGGGAGGGATACTGGGATCAGTGATGGTGGAGAATGGGCACTGGTGGAGGGATGGGTATTCTATCATTGTATAACTGAAACCCAAGCACAAAAATTTGTAAGTCTACAACTGTACCTCATGGTGTTTCATTAATAAAAATTTAAGAAAAAAATAAATAAATTTAAAAAATCACTATGAAATATACTAAGTCTTCTTGCAGATAACTGTATGTACTGACA
The DNA here is from genome assembly GCF_029834395.1 of Sorex fumeus. Lineage (NCBI taxonomy): Eukaryota > Metazoa > Chordata > Mammalia > Eulipotyphla > Soricidae > Sorex > Sorex fumeus. Next base: position 27,524,581 of record NW_026606066.1, read on the forward strand.
TATCTGTGTTTATGTATACAGATAAAAATAAAAACATCCATGGGAAGATAAAAAAGAAAACTCTTTCTGGGGTGAGAGAGATACTACAGCAGGTAAGACATTTGCCTTGCATGTAACTGATGTGGGTTCAAACCCTACATCAGTTCTCCAAGCACTGTCAGGAGTGATCCTTGAGCACTGCCAAGTATAGTCCAACCCCCAACACCCAAAACAGAAACAAAACCAAAAACAAGTTCTCTGCTGGGAAGATCACAAACTGGACCCTCCTGGTATAGTCCACAGCCCAGAGCAGGGCGCCCCACAGATAGGAGTCAGATGTGGCAATACCACTGACACAAGACCCCAGTGCCTTAAACCCATTCGGTACCCAAATGAAGATAATGCTCCTCTCCTTACACAGCCTTTTGAGGATCTAAGGATACAAATTATATAAAACACTTTGAAAGTATTTTCACAGATATGGATTTTAGGAGACATTACAAAGTAACTTTTATTTTAAGAAAAAGCATTTCAACAAGTCCTTAGTTCATTTCCATACCACAGAAGCTCAGTTTTCTGTTTCTTGTGTACAGAACAACAAAACCCACAGCTGTTTCAGAAAAAAAAAAAGAATTATTTATAGACCCTTAGTATGCATTGTTTGACTAAAACCTCAAAAGCAGGCTATGGTGTGTGTGTGTGGGGGGGGGGGGGGGGGGAAGAGGTTGTCCAGCCAATGTAGAGACCTTTCACTAGGTTAATCAAATAATGCTGAGAGGAGAGCTGCTGAAGTGACCCAAATGCACTAAAACGTTCAAGTTCTGGATCCAGGGGATGACTTAGTATGTAAGCACAGCTTAATGGTTGATGCGTACCACAAACAGCAGCAACTACAACTAAATGCCAAGTGCTTTTGCTACTGCCAAGTGAGGATGTGCATCTTCAATTGGCATTCCGTTTTTCTTAAATTCCCCCATCCTACCCCTTCTTCCCTCTGTTGATGTTGTAGTTGCTGCTGTTTGTGGTACACATCAACCATTGGCTGGACAACCCCTTCCCCAACCCTACCCCTACCCCACCCACACACACCATAGGGGAGTCTGACATGGGATTCATACCGAACAGAAGGGACATCTGGGTTATTAACCTCTGATCTGCTCAGAATTCAAGTGGAAGATGACTCACTGTGGAGCCTATATTAGTGAGTGAGGGATCGACCTTCCAGAACTTTCCCACTGTGCTGTGTGATACTGAAATAAAACTCCCCTATGGGGTGTGAACGTTGGCAAACAAGACAGAGGCAATGAGCATCTTCAAATAGTTACTGGTGTGTACCACGGTAAGAAAAGAAGACCATTCTGTGGCTACCAGCCCTGGCATAGGGTCAGCAGTGTGTAGAAATTGCAAGGGTGTGCTACTCAGGTATAAAGAAATACACGAAGAAGGAATGGGGAGCCAGTCTGTCTGGGCTCAGACCCTGGTTCTGCATTTACTAGCTCTGGAACCTTAAGTTAGTTGTCCAACGTTTTTGTACTTCTGTTTCTTCATCAATAAAATAAGAATCCTAAGGAGAGCCAGGTAAGGACAAAGTATTTATTTGTTCCTGGGACTAAAGAGATAGTACAGGGCTTAAGGATGCTTTCCAGGGCTGGAACAATAGTACAGCAGGTTGGGTGCTTGCCTTGCACAAGCCGACTCAGGTTTGATCCCTAGCACCTCAAAGGGTCTCCTGATTCTCACCAGGAGTGATCTCTGAGTGCAAGCTATGAGTCAATCCTGAGCCTCACTGGGGTATGGCTTGCCTCTCACACACGACTAACCCCAATTCTATCCCCAGCACCACATATGGTCCTCTGAGCACTGCTATGAATGATTCGTGAGCACAGCGCCAGGAGTAAGCTCTACAGGCACAATTCCCCAGTGTGTCTCTCCCCACCCCCACCACCCCAATTCCCGCCAAACACCTATTCGCTCCTTCTCTTCTCACTGCCTGCTCGCAATCCTGAGCTGGCTGAATCTGGAAATGCCTTCCAAACTCTCCCAACTCAATGAGCATAACATGAGTGGCATGTCTGCAGGGAAGGAGCTTCCAAGACCTGGCTGGGCAGTCATGAACAGATGCTGACCGATGGTGGGAAGGTGCAGCCCTCCCAACAGCATCCAGTCACAGGAGGAGATCACCCTGTTCATGCTGAATCCCGGACCAACCACATTCTAGAAGGCTGTGGACTTGGGATCAGTCGCTTGAACCTTTCTCCCGGTGGCTGTTTCCTCTACTGTAAAAAGCAGGTAGTGATGTTGCCCATCTCTGAGGTGTGGGCAGGATACCCAGAAAGGCAGCCCAGACCAATTGCATAACACATAACAGTGACAGGGATGTCAGCAGAGATTCCTGAAGCTCTCTGCTGGACAGCACCTGAGTTGCAGTGGGGAAGAAGGGGAGGCAGAGAGAGCAGCATGTGCAAAGTCCAGCAGCCTAGTGGTCACCTTGCTCCCTTTTTGGCCCCCCTGCTGCTGTCCAGTGGAAGGGAAGGGAGTGGGAGCAGAGATTCCCACAGCCTGAGAGTCCCCACGCTGAGCCATCAGTGCTGCGGCCTTGGGGATTCAGGATGCAAATGTGGCCATCTGAAGAGGAAAGCCAGGCAGAGCCGGGCACATGCTGACCAAGCAGGCAAGTGTGGGTTAGGGCTCAAGGCCATGAGCTCCGAGCTAGAAGGTGGGATGGAGGTGACAGTGATTTTATGGAAACATTCATCAGATAACACTCCACTGGCTAAAGCTCATTAAAATCCTTCCAGGTTGCCCAGAACAGCTGACATCTCTGACTATCCTTAGGCCTCTCGCTGCAGCCACACTCACCCACTGCCCAGTCCCAGGACGTGGACACTAGTTCCCACCTCAAGTCCTATGCACTGGACATTGCCTTTGCCTGATGCTGGCATTCCCATTCCCCTTCCCCCTCCTCATGGCTGCTGGCTCTTGGACATTCACGAGGCATTCATATCCCACAAACTTTCCTTGACACACCCTCTCAGACGATGCCCTTGTCTTCTTCCATCCATCACCCTGTTTGTCTTTTTCAGATCACTGTTAGCTTGCCCAGGTACTGACTCCAAGTATCAACTGTATTCATATATCTAAGTAGATTCTTGCTTGCTTACTATTTCTTTCAGAGCAAAAACTCCACCAAGACAGAAATGAAGGGTGCCTTCAGCAAGCCTCAGAAGAAACAACGAACAAAAGTTGGTGAGTGCAGAGGTGAAGTCAAGTCAAATTGCAGGGGTGTGAGGAAGTTTGGGGTGAGTTCAACTTTTTAGGTTGGGCAGGGGGGAAATCTATGCACACACACCTGGAACCAAGCGGGTGGAGTCCATCCTTAAAATATGTTCTGATGAGCGTCTCTGTATCTCCATATAGAGACTCTTTCATTTGAAAGTCTTCAGGGAAGTAGCCCTGAGCACAGGAGAATGGTCCCCAAACTCTGGCTACAGGGACTAAGGGGACTGCTCTGAGCAGAGGGCTGGGCACGGCAGGCTGAGCAAAGACCCCTGGAAGAGCGTGGTTCCTACGGAGTCTCTGGTATTCATCATCCTACTGTGAGGACCTGGAAAGATTTCCCATCCAACCATCCCTGAAAATGCCTGGGAGGCTCCCCTGGACCTGCATCATTGCACGGGACATCAGCAGCTTTGACCAGTGCTGGTCCATGGCCATGACCCCTATGACGCTAATCTCATTTCTAGGAAGAATATTTCTGCTTTATTACTTCATGTTTAAATTTAATGTCAGTGGGAGTGAAGCAGTAGAGAAGTTAGGAACAGACTGGAAGTGGAACCAAAAGCACAACCGTGTCCTTTTAGCAACCTCCTCTCCCTCGAACGAAGGTCAGCAGTGAAGGGCGTGGGAGGCAGGGAGGCCATCCTGGGGCTCAGGGTGTGGGTGGGGCTCCGGGAATAAAGTCGGGCTCTTGGGAAAGTCTTGGGAAAGTCTGGGAATAAGGCGAGACTCTCAGGAAAGTCCTCTCCCACCCTGAATTGTGGAGGAAGGGCCCGGGGCACCTCGGTATAAGGGTGAGCGCACACCACCACTAACCCCACCACAGGCTCAGAAGAGGAACATTTGTCAAAGGTTCTCTTGGCAGAAAAGGAACTAATAAAACAACCAAGCCTGCAAAGCTCTTGGCTAATGTTTCCCAGTTCCACTTGACAAAGAACCTTGAAGGCAGCCATTAATAGTCCTCATTTTAACAGACCAGGGAAAGATGGTAATAAATGTGTGAACAAAATACACATTCCTACCCAACCCCAGACTGAACAGTGTCCGGTAGAGAAAGTCAGAGTGGCCTTTAGCCTGGGGAGAGAAGTAGGGAGCTCAGCGTTCACTTCCTTGTTACCAGAATCTGATATATGGAATCCCCAAAGTACAGGGGCGTGTGCGCACACACACAGACACACACACACACATACACACACACACACACATTGCAGAGAGTCACCCAGAACCACTTCTCCCCCGCCCCACACACCACAGAGAGACACCCCCACACACACATACACAAACCACACACATACACAACTCACAGAGACACAGAGAGGAACCCAGAACCACACACACACACACACACACACACATACACACACACACTGAAGAGAGGCACCCAGAACCACACACACACATACACACACATATACACACACTGCAGAGAGGCACCCAGAACCACACATACACACATACACACACACATACACACACATATACACACACTGCAGAGAGGCACCCAGAACCACACACACACACACACACACACACTGCAGAGAGGCACACAGAAACACACAAACACATACGTACACATACACACATACACCACAGAGAGGTATCCAGAAACACACATGCACACAAACATACACATACACACACACACAGAGCAGAAAGGCACCCAGGTAGGAACAAGTTCCATGGGAAACACGTGCAGGTCTCCCCACTTTTCCACTGCCAGCACCAAGCTCTCCACTTTGGCTGAGCTTAGCAGCACAAGTGCTGGGATATTAGAAATTGCTTCCATATGTGGGCACAGGAAGCATGTGCTGATTGGCTGCCAGGGTGGATGCTTAGGCCGCCTCACCTCTTGCCAGAAAATTCTGCTCTGACTACAGGGAGCCACAGGGACCCTGGAGCTGACTGAACGCTGGACGGAACATCTCCAACCTCCTGAATTCAAGGAAGAAGAGCCAGAGAACCAAGTTCCCAGGGTTCCTGACAGAGCTGCAGCTAGAATCTGGCTGCTCTTGTCTTACTTATGCAGAGTGGATTGTCTTAATTAGGCGAAGTAAATTAGTAAGACCCAGGAGGAGTCCCCTGGATGAGCCTGCCTTCCTATGAAGCCCCTTACTCTCATCCATGAAGAGGGGCCAGAGTACCACCCACTTTTGTGTCTGGGTGTCAGGAGTTCTTTCTAATAAAAAAGTTCTTGTTGAACTCTAACCTTCAACTATTGGTTTTGAGGGTAGACCACATAAAACTTGAACCCAGAGAGTTATCATCTGGAGGTTAAAAACATTCACTCTGGAGGGTCACAGAGATAAAGGTAAGGCACTGCCTTGCATGGAGCTGACCCAGGTGTGATCCCCTGAACACTGCCAGGAATAAGCCCAGAGTACTGCTAGGTTTGCTGCTACCCCTTCCCCCAACACACACACACACACACACACACACACACACACACACACACACACACCAAAAAGTTAACCCAGTACAAGGACTTTGGGAATTGGATGTGACCTCACTGGGGCGGAGGTCAATCTTATCTGAGTGTTTTTCTCAAGCTGTGCATCGTCTTTCTTGGCCTCCTGCAAATATGACTATTTATCCCCCTCAGTCCCTGTGGCTGGGAAGTGGCCACAGTGTACACAGGCAGGTGGGGGTCTATGTGATGGGCTCCTGTGCTGAAGGCCAGGAACCCAGCTCCAGGGGTGCAGAGGGGCGCCTTTCTCTGCACTGGGACTCATGCCAGCCTCTCCGCAGCCCCTCCTCGGCCCTTCTGAGCTCAATGCCCTGTCCATGCTGGACTGGCCCAGAACTTGAGACAAAGACTTCATTTAGCATCCAACAGAGAAAAATTTGCAAGCACCCTCCTCTGCACAGCGACCCGCCATGCTTGGGGGACTGGAGCCCAAATCCATCATCTTGCACTGCCCGGCTCGAGAGGAAAAACTTGGTACAGTTTTAACTGAGAAGTGGTGGGAAGTCAGAGTGCCTTCTCTCCTGTGGCCAGGTCTGTGGCCTCTTCCCCCAACCCCTACCACCACTGGGCTTTCTTGCCACCATGCGAGTTGCTGGTGAAGCTTGTCCCAAGGGCCACTGACAAGTCAAGCTGGGAAGATCTCAACTTTTTCAAGGCCTGCTACGCTGGACAACCTGCAGTCCAGGCGGGGTTTGTTTAGCCGTGCGGCTACATCATCCCTCTATCTCGTCCCATCTTACACTACAGGAGGTTGAGTGTGGAAAAGTGCCTTTTGTTCTGTTTTCTTAATACCATCATAGGTGATGAAGTTATGACAATCTAACTGTGAGTGTACATTAGCTAGCTCAGTCTTTCCACAGGCACTGATTACTTTTTACTTAGGAGACACAGAACTAGGCCAGGGATCCTGATCTCCTCCTTACTGCATGGTTCTCTCCTTCTATGGGCCTGCAGAGTCCCTGTGTTCCTGTGTTTCCCATGGCTTCTCTCCTGTGGCTCTCGTGTGTGTGCACATGGGAATCAGCACACTTCCTCCCTCACATGCACCCCTGGACGAACAGAAGAATCTGAGGTTCATCTGTATTCATCAGAGACAGGCAGACATTTTCTGAATGAGCAGAATTCAAACAGAGACTCCCCCACCTTACCCTCCTCCTCAATCACTCTCAGCCCTCCCCCCAAGTTCTGGCTGCAGACAGAGCAAGGAAACCTTTTCTCCTCCAGAACCCCAATGCTCGATGGGTTAAGAAATACGTCCCTGCCACAGGAAGAGACTGGTTCCTACACGCCTGACACTTCAGTTTCAATCACTGTATCTCCAACTGCAAGTTGCTGCCCATTCTCTGGAAAGCATCAAGCTAGTGGGTTGCAAACTTTTTTTTTTAAATAGAACAGAAAATGGTTTGCATTTGGTAAGAATGAGACTGTTTCTAAAACAGAACCTTTGTTTCTGTGTGTCTGTCTACACCGCTCAGTGAGAATATGTTTCTTGTGGTGAGTCATGGTCTTCACCACCAGTGTAAACAGTCCTTCTTTATAGAATCCCTTTTCGTACCTGGCCATGAGGCCACCTCCCCTTCATACCTGGCACTCAAGCACAGGAACACAGTTCTGCTCTGGGCCTTTCTTTAACGTTATTTCAAAACTCAATCACTCCTTTGACAGGGGCAGAGTTGATTGGCCCCAAACCTCTTTTCTTGGCCCTCAGAATCCACAGGGTGCACAGTTCCTTGCCTGTATTCTCTGTCCTAGGGTTGAGTCAGCTCTTCTACGCTGGGTCCTTCCAATGGACCTGGGGACCACTGATACCGGATCAGGCCATCCAGAAGTCCAGAAGGGGACACTGGGTAGTGTGAGGTCCCAGCAGGCCCTTCCAAATTCCAGGCCCACTCAGGAGATGTGCAGGACGTCACCCTATGTCAAATGGACTGGGTGACTAAGAGGGAGAGGCAGTGACCTGCTCAAGTCCCCTGGGGCACCTCATGCCCAAAGGTAGGATGTGTCACCAAAAGGTCATGCTCCCCAAGATAAGGCAGGAGAAAGCAGACAGGAGACTCTGGTGTGACTCCTAATCCTGCTCATTGCTTCATTCTCACATCAGAAACCACCTCTGAGCAAGAACAACGGGACTTGAAGGAGGTCAAATAGTCACCTTCTCCCCACCTCCCACGCCCTAGGGCTTGGAGCACTGAAAACTTCACTATGAACCTTCCCAGAGGGATTCACATAGGGTTTCTGGCTTAAGCACAGAGCTGCTTTCGTTTTATCTTTCATTTTACCTTCCTTTCTCCCAAGAGATGTTTTGTTTTGTTTTTGGTGGCACCTGGAGGTGCTTGGGGCTTACTCCTGGCTCTATAATCAGGGATCACTCCTGGCGGGGATCAGGGGATCATACGGGGAGTCTGGGGTCAAACCCAGGTTGGCTGCATGCAAGGCAAGCGCCCTTCCCACTCTCCTAGGGCTCCATTCCCCCAAGAGTTTTGGGTATTGCGCCCCTGACTCATAAAGATAATCACCAGCACCAGCAGCAGTGCTCAGCAGGGCTGATGGTGCCCCAGGGCTGGGGGGAGGGTAGACCCCGCCCCCAGTCAGCAGGTGCTCCCTCTGGTTGTCCAGAGAGAGGGTGCTTTAGGGAACTACAGTTATAATCTTTGAAAGTGTTGTGGGAAAGCCCCTCAAGCGCCCTCTCGGCTCCCTCACCCCCCACCTCCATTTTAATTCCCTCCAAAGGTCCAGCTGTGGATGGAGCCAATATGAGCTGAGCTAAGAATTGGTGCCAGGCTGGGAGACCATGCAGTTCCCTGGGGCACTGTGGCAGGGAACCTTCAGAGTATTGGCACAGCCCTAGTTTCTTTTTTCTGTGTGACCAGGAACTGACCTATCTCTCCCTGCCTACAGGGCCCCAGGTCTCTGTGCCCTGGGCACAAAGGTTCCCTGTGGCCACCCCCTTCAGCAGAGTCACAGAGTTGGTGGGGCTGCTGAACTGGCCCCAGATATCAGCTGTCCTTGTACCCCAACCCTCCACCCCACTTCCAGGTTCTATCGACTGCAGAGCTTCCAGGGAGGCTGCAGGCAGCTGGGCCTTCCCAGGAAGGGCTGAAACTTAGCAGTCCAGAGCCCTGCAGCTGGCAAGCCTGAGCCTATGGCCCGGCTCGTCTGGCCAGAGCTTGGCCAGGCGGCCCTAACAGCTGCTCCTGAAGGCGGAGCTCTGAGAAACAGTTTTCTGTACAGAGGAAGTGATCATTTCCCCCTTTTCCTTCCCTTGATGAATTCTGCTCTCAGCAGAGTCTGTCTGACCCACCTCGCCTCCAAAACTGCTGACGAGTTGAAGGAACCAGGCACAGATCTGGGACTTCCAGGGATTTTTCTAGAAGCCAGAAGAGGCTCAGTGCTGCAAACTCCCCAGGAGCAGCTGCCACTGGTCATGGCCTTGCCGCTCCCTTGCCTGGCTTCCTTGGTGTTGTAATGAAGATGGTGGTCAGCAACATCTCTCATGTCTTGGGAGGAAGGGCCGATCCATTCCCACCCAGTGGTGCTCAGGGGCCACTCTTAGCAGTGCTCAGGGGACCAGACAGTGCTAGGAGTGGAAGCAGGTGCTCCAGTCCTGACTTTCACATCTTTCCCCTCCCCCGCCCCTTTGGCTTTTTTCAGTCACACCCAGTGATGCTCAAGGGTTATTCCTGACTGACTCAGGAATTATTCCTGGTAGTGCTCAGGGGGCCACATGGGATGCCAGGGATCTAACCCGGGTTGGCCATGTGCAAGGCCCTACCCACTATACTATTATTCCAGCCCCACTACATCTACATCTTTAAGGCAGTGTTACTCTCATGTTGCCTAGTCAACAGAAATAGACCATCCTACATCTCACTCGTTAATTTTAAAGAGTCACTTATGAACTTTTTTATGCAATCTTGGGCAGGGCAAAGAGATCTAGAACTAAGCAGGCCTAAGTACCTGACTTGGTTCTTAGGCCTGCTACTAACTTAGCCACTGACCTGGGCTAAGAGGTCACTTAACTTCTTGGGGACCTCTTTCTTCACCTCTGAAATGACAGACTGGACAAGATGATCTTCATCTTCACTTTGCTTCCCAGCTTGAACATTCTGGATTCTACTAAAGGATCTACTTTTTTTTTCTTTTGAGAGAATTTGAAGGGGTTGGACTACACCCAGTGGTGTTCAGGGATCACTCCTGGCAGGGCTTGGGGGGCCAGATATGGCACCGGGGATCAAACCTGAGTCAGCTTGTACAAGGTCAGTGCCTTACATACTGTCCTATTTCTTAGGTGCTAGTCTTTTTATAGATGGGAATTCCCTCCCTCACAGGCTACATGGAACATACTATTATCTTTGAACCAGAATGTGGCACTAGGCAGGGGCATCAGTCTGTCAGGAAGCATCTGGGAAAAGATTCTTCCTCATTTGAGATGCTAAAATTCAGAGGGTCACTGACAATGTGTACCTGCGATGGGTACCAGGCGATAAAGTGGAAGATTCAGGCCAAAGTTACGGCAGGCACAGAGCCTTTAGCTGTGGATCAGGAGTGGGTCCTCACTGTTTCCAGCTTAGTTTTCACAGGGACTGACGATCAGAACTCAGAAATGTGCAAGAAAACAGACACAAAAAGCCCAGAACTGGAGCTGTAGTGATAGCACAGCAAGTGGGGTGTTTGCCTTGCATGTGGCCGACCGGGGTTCGATTCCCAGCATCCCATATGATCCTCTGAGCACCACCAAGGATAATTCCTGAGTGCAGAGCCGGGAGTAACCCCTGTGTATCGCCGGGTGTGACCCAAAAAGGAAAAAAAAAAAGCCCAGAACTTCAACCAGCTGCTTGAAGAAAATCTGGGACCACCTACATCCATCAATTTTAAGTCCTTTCCTGAAGAAATGAGGGATCACCGGGGTTCAGAGTGGTCTCTGAAATCACAGGACCTGTTCTAAATCTCATCTTTGCAAGTCAGTTAATTGAACCTGGGCAAGCAGATCAACTGCAAAATCTTCATTTGAAAAATAAAAATAATACTGCCTGATCCCATAGGGTTGTTACACAAACTCAGTGAGTTCATCTAGAGTCACTTAGACAGTTACCTGATAGCTCTGTCTGTGTAACCTGCTGTTAGTACTAGTGATTATTATTATATTTATATACATAATAGCTTTGTTATTATTACATGCTTAAAAATGCATCCAAGAGGGATGCAGCTCTGTGGAAGAATTGTCTGTCTTGCAGGTATGAGGCTGGGAGTTTGCTCTCTGGCTGAGCAGAATCACTTAGTACACATACACAGCCCCACAGGGCAAGCATAATCCTGGCAGCAGTGCATGTGAGATCCCTCCTGCCACAGTGAGTCTGTGACTTCAGGGCATGGCAGCCAAGAGTGTGAGGACTGCAAATGTGTACAAGCACTGCTAACCCTGTATGACCCCTGTATGACCCTTGTGTGTTGCAATAAACACAACAACTACATGAAAAGGGAAAAGGTTTTTGTTCTGTTTTGTTTTTTAAAAAACACAATTAAAAGGCCAGAGAGATAATACAAATGTTAAGTTACAGGCCTTGCATGTGGCTAATTCTGGTTCCATTCCTGGCACCACATGGTCCCCTAAACATTGATTGCTGTGTGCAGCCCTGGATGCCTTAGGCCCCTACCCCAGCAACAACATCTTCAGACCCTCGCACTAACCCCTTGGCCCAGTTAGCTAAGAATCACCACGGTGGCCCCAGGTACTACTTGAGAGCCACTCCAAGTACAACTAAAGAGAGCTATGACTAGAAACTTGAAAAACAAATAATTCATTCCTGACTCTAGTGAGTTAGCATGGAAAAAGGCAGCAACCCCCCTGTGCTCTCCTTCCTCAATGCCAGGACTTCTCTGCACCTCAAAATTGCCAGACTCTCACCCCTGCTGAACTGTTGCCCTCCACATGCTCTGCACCACGGGAACCCCCTTCCTTTTCCTCTCCCCACTCTGTGCTGCTGGGGACAGAGCTGAAAGAGAGAACAGTGGCTCTTTCTCTCGTGTGCATCTGAACTCAGAAAGCACTTTCTCTGCATCACAGCCTTGCTCTGTTATATGTCATACTTAATATTATATAGTAATAGGATATACATACTGTTGATTCTATAAACTGTATTACATGCTGGCTGGGTTCTCTTGGGCCCCTGTCCCAATGCTCAGTCTCCCAGATGGAGAAATGTGTCTGACCTCTCTGTATGGCAGAAGGCCCAACGGGGCACCATTTTACCAGCCTGTGGCCCCAGGGCCTTCCCGTGTACCATAATGTATATTTCAGACCTCACTTAGATATGGAAAAACTAAGTGTACTACAAAACTAAGTGTAGTACAAAAGAATGTACTTGTAGTTTTGTAGTTTTTCAAGACCCCCTGATTTCAGGGAACTCCCTTTTTCTTGGTGTAAACAACTTTGATGACTTTACCCAACTTCCCATGATGTAAACACGCTTATCTTCCGATGACATGGTTGTAACTCCTTCTCTTAGCATGTATTGTACTTTAACGTATCTTGCTGTACTGTAAGCCCAACACCACTGCTGTATTTGATACTGTATTGTAAATCCAATGTCCTTGCTGTAACACTGTCTCACGCTAGATAAAAGTCACACGCCCCACAGATTCTCTCTTTAAGCACTCTTGGAACCCCTGATGCCAAGAGTTCAGGTGCTTTACCTATCTACAGTCCCCGGCCCGGCCCACCTCCTTATTTTCCCACAAAATCTGTGTCTCAGTGTGCTTGATGAAGCAAATTTCCAGTACAACAGTACCACTGGAGAACATCACGTTAGCAGGAATCCCAAGAAGCAAGAACAGCAGTTTTTTTGGATGCTATCCGATTTTCTTACCACAAAATTGCAATATGTTGTTCCTCAGACCAGCACAAGAAACAAAAGCTAGAGTCTCCAGCAGGAGCTGTCACAAACATCAACCAAGCCTGGTGGCTTTTCCAAGGCAAAGCCCCAGGAGGGCATAGTTATCCACTCCCTAACATCACCACGATTGCAGCGACCACCCGACAAAGGGCGCACTTCAAGTCACCAGTGCACAGGGCTTGGTCAGAGAATGTACAAAGGGCTCTTTCGTAAGCAATGACGTCTGCCTTCCAGGACAAGGGCTGACAGACAAAAAGCAACACTCCACAGGCTTCCCCAGGGACACCTGCCTCCTGCTTCTCTCTTGTGTGGTAAGCCAGTGGTGGGTGTATGTGTGCTGCTGTGTATGTGCACATGCGTGCACCTGTATGTGGGAGAGGACTGGGGTTTTGGGGCTGTGTCTGCGGGTGACTAATCCAGGCGAAGGGTGAACAGAATGGATGTGCACGCGCATCCACTGAGGTCATGTGCTTTTCGCTAGCTGTAAACAAAACGAACTCTGCATTTGGCTCAAATCCCATCCCACAAATAACATCATGAAGGATGTTTCAGGATAATAGCCAGCATTCTCTCTCCAGCAAGTATACAATGAGATTTCAGCATTAATGAAAAACTCTAGGCACTGTCTGGCCTATAGCTCGATGTTCATGTACTACATATATGCGCATATACAATTTAGCCACATGAGAAATGTGATCAACAATCTTTCCTATTCCCCACTCCTGTTTATCAAATGCATAGTCAAGGCAAAATTTCAGACTCAGCAGCTCACTGACCAGTAAGTTAAATGTTATCAATAATCTTGATTAGACACTGCCTGACATGGAGACATTAAGTCTGTCCTTCCTAGACACTGCAGACATCCCATGTTCTCAATCTTCTCCCCATCCTACAGATTATTACTGGAAGGTTACCAGCCTGGGATCAGACTACAGGCCTTGCATACCTGGTCTGCTATTTTTTATTTTACCATGCTAGAGGACTCAGTGCAAAAGAAATTAAGGCAAAGAAGCTGATTAATAAAGGTCAATCTGGTTGTGACTTAATTTTCATGAGTCACTAATGTCTCTGAGAATGGACAGAGATGCATAACCAAATGTTAAGTCAAGTGGAGGAAGGTCAGAGGGATCAATGTACTAAAATCACCACCTGATTTTAGTATAAAGGAAACTCAAGACATGAGTGGGTGCAAACTCCAATTCCAGTATGTAGTAAAAGAAGACAGTGTCAATCCCCCAGGCTCTATTTCCCCTGGTATCTATGTCATTCACTAGCAAAGCAGGGACCGCATCAGATCAATCTGGGTTCTCTGGGCCTGGCTCAGCTTTAGGATTCCAGGCAGTGGCTTTGGGATCTTGAAAAAGACCTGTGTTTTTAAATGGAAGTTGAGTTTTAAGGGATTCGTGGTTCCTCAGCACATGGACACACATGAAGAACTAGGGGCCTACTGGTTTCTATTTCTCATTTGACCTTCTGTGTTATGTGATAGAGTCTCAGTGAAGACTGGCTTGGAGAAACAGATGAAGAGGCTGCACTAAGTGAACTCACTCAGCTTCCCGGAGCTGGGAGCTCTGCAGAAGGATACAGCATGCTGAGGAATTCCTCTGGCCAGGGACAGATGCATGCAGCATCAGTCTCCCCCAGGATCTTGTGTCTTCTCCCTGTTTGAATGTGGCCTCTTGAGTCAACCCCTCCCGTCCCTGTCAGTTTGCTGTCTGATCGAGGACATCTTCCCTGCATGAGGGCCTTGCTTTTTTTTTTTTTCAGGCCTGGCATCTGAAACTCATCTTTCAGGAGACACTGAACTGGACAACTGGGTCTCATTCAGGAGACCCAGCCCTCCGAGGGTATGATGCCAGTATGTTCCTTTTTAAAACAGGAAGTCCTTTTGTGCAAGTTTATAGCCTTTAAGATATTAAAAATAGAGTAAGACTTTATTATGTCAGATATGAAGGGAAGACAGGGTTTCTTATTTTTCAGGTCCAACTTCTGCTGCCCAGACACAATCTCTTTGCCATCTGTGTCAGCTTAGTTACAAAGCACTGTTATTATTCAAGGCTGCACAATGTTGGCCCGAACTACTCGAATACAAAAAAAAAAATTTCTGCTGATTGATTTAGTTATTCTGTTCATATAAACGAATCCAGTTGTACAGCTGTTTCTGATTAGCCAATGTACTGCTCAAGTTATATACAAATAATTTTATAATGAACTCAGCAACTACAAGGACAGGAGAGGGGGGATCTGGTCTCACCTCCCTGAAAACAAATAGTAGCAACAGGGCAGGGGACTTGAACAACGATCCAGGTTTGAATTCCTATCTTCTATGATTCACTTTTTCCTCTGGTAATTCCGCATAACTTATAACAAATGCTCTCAAAGAAACTCTGTCTCTAGACTTTTGAATTCAAGAGAGAAAACCAGTTAGCTTTGCAAGCATAAAATTCCTTTAAAATTTCCCAGCTTTATATTTTGTAAGTTCCAATTCCTCCCATTAAAACTTATATTTGGGATGGGGCTAGAGCATATGGCTTACATGTGGGGAACTTGGGTTCATTACCCAGCATCTCATGATACCTTGAGCATCACCGGGCACAGGCACTGCTTGGTATATAAGCCCCTCCCCCCAATAAAATCAAATAGTTTATATTTACTGAAACTATTTTTGGTGGTTTTGGGGCCACACACATGTATATGCCCAGGGTTTAGTCAAGTTTCTGCACTCAGAGATCACTTCTGGTGGTGCTTGAGGGAACATGTGGAATGCCTGTGATCAACTCAGGACAGCTGCTTGCAAGGCAAGTGCCGAACCCACTGTCCTATCTCTCTGGCCCTGAAACCATTTTTTAAATAATAAACCTCTAGATGGAAATTCTGAAATTGAAAAGTCAGTACTCTATTATAAATAGAAACCAAGTGGGTTTTTTAAAATTGCATTTCAATATAGAACAATTATTCTCTATAGGCTTACACACAAGTTTGTGGTTTTTCTCCAGCTCTATAAGACAAATCATATACTCATTGGAAAATTAAAGAAATGATGTTGAAATGATGTGCATGAGAAACTATAAATAACAGTATTGTAAACTACAGAATCTCAATTAATCAAAAAGAAAACTAATACACCCTTAAAAATAAAATTAAGGAAAAGGCAAGGCATGAATAATTCAAGTGAAAAAACAGATGCTTTTTAAAAACAGCAAAAAGATAGTGACAAGTACTCCCTCAAGAAACCATTTGAAACAAAACAGAAAAAAGAGATTATAAAGTTTATACTTCTAAAATGAATTACCCTGGCAAGGATATGAGGAAACATATTTTCAAATAGTAGGATTGTGAATTACTGTACCTTTGGAAAGCAATATACTTTAGGGACTCTGACAAACAGAAATGAAAGCTTCTGTATATAAGCATGTTCAAACTAACACATAACTCTTTCTCACACACACAGATGTTCAATAAAGAACTGCTATAGTCACATAGAACTTGAAAAGATCTAAGTAGATAAAGAATGACATATTAACCAGCCATGAACTAACTTCAAGTTTTTTTTAAATAATTAATTTCTTTGGGAGGTCTCCCAAGTATATTCAGGGGTCTCAGAGGCACTCCCAGTGATACACAGCCTGGCAGTGCAAGTTTCAGTTTGATGGTTCGATACTCAGTACAGCCCAGCAATGCAGTGTTGCTCAGGTCCAGCAGGACTGGGCACTGCCAAGACCACACCTAGCAGTGTGTAGGGTCCTCCAGGGTTACACTTGGCAGTGTGCAGGGGCCATGTGATTTTGAAGATAGAATTCAGATCCTTATGTGGGCAAGGCATGTGCCCCTGTTCCCTGAGCTTTCTCATCTCATGAGATAGAGCTAAATAAAATCTTTTTTTAAATCTAAAGAGTATTAATGCTGTTTCATTATGTTAGAATAAAAATACTTGTGACTATCAAAGAGGTTTCTACACTTCTGTATTCTCTGCAATATTATGTATAATAACCAAATTATGGAAAGGATTTACTGTTTATCAGTGGGTGGATGGATGGATGGAAAAGCGTTGACATAGTGTACACAGTGGAATATTGCCATGAGAAAGAAGGAAATCCTGCCCTTAACAAACAACATGGATGAGCTTGAAGCATTATGCTCAATAAAATAAATGAGAAGAAAAAGATACATGCTTTCTTTTATCTGTGCGATGTGAGAAAAGTCAAACTCATGGAAATAGTAGCAGAAGAGTTTTAGGAGGCTGGGGATGTGACCAGGAGAATGTTGGTGAAGAGTACAAACCATACAAATTAGTTCTAGGATTTAAGGGACAGCACTGTGATTAGAGTAACAGATCTAGATTACATATTTGAAAGTATGTTTAAATATACTTTTAAATATATTAGATGTTCTTACCTCACTAAAGAAACATTAATGATGTGTGATGGACGTAACACAATCCTAACACTGCAGCAGTGACCAAATTGCCATATAAATGTACTAGATCAACACACTGCATGTCGTAAACACACAAGGTTGTATATCTATAGCTCAATTAAGAAACAAAATAAAATAAAAGGGGCCTAATCAATTATGCAGAGGGTAAGGCACTCTCCTTGCACACAGTTGACCCAGGTTAAATTGCCAGCACCCTATATGGCACCCTGATTCCTGTCAGCACAGAACCAAGAGTCATCCCTGAGCACTGCAGGGTGTGGCCCCCCAAAAAATAAGTAAGTGAAAATTTAAAAATAACAAATAGAAAAATATGTTTACTTTTAATAGAAAAAATATGTACATTTTTATGTAGGAATATAATTCAAGAGAACGACGAAGATTATATCCTGAACCATATTATTGGTTACGGGAAGAAATAGAATTCGAGAGGTAGTAAAATCATTAACTTTTCTTTATAGACTCCTATCTTTTCACCTTTTATATCAAGCAAACAATATGTATATTTTTTCAACCAGCTACCAGATTGCAGTTTGGTTTTCCAAAAGCGAGAGACATTTTCAACAAAAACAAGGAAGGAGAGACTGAATTACAAGGCCAGAACACAGGCCTGATAGTTAACAAAAACCCTTTCTGACTCGAAGAGACACATCATGGATTAGAGCAAAGTAGAGATGATGTAAACAAGAACTCTATACAGAAAGGAATGTTATGGTTAAAATGATACCATAATACCCTCCGCATAGTATCTCTAGTCAACTGAATTTCTTTTCTTTTTTTACTTCTCCTAATTTATCATCAAAAAGAGATTAGGGAAGGAGTAATTATGATGTTTAAATAATGAGGCTCTAAGTTCAAGAGCTTGTGGTGTATCACACAACAGGAAGTCCCAATTTTAACAATAAACTGTTTTGAGCTTATCTCAAAATGTAAAACTTAAGGGGAGAAAGAAAGCAAGGAAAACAAATGTTAAAACTCTAAGGGAAAAAAACCAATTTTAAACTTTAATACACCAAATGATGCTTTGTGTTATTTCTTAAATCATTCATGGTAATCAAACTCTTGGCCAATAGATATAAAATAGACACTGCTTAAAGTAGATTGCTCTACTCTGAAAACATGTTTTCAGCGACTTTCAACTACCTTTTTACATCCTCAAAAAACTGAATCAGAATTTTCAATACCAGCTGAAAATTTGTTCTCCTGTCCCTGGCAGCTTCTGGGAGAGGCAAAAAGATGGTTTAGCCAACCCCTCTCCCACTACTGCCTGCTCCCCCACCCACCCGCACGCTGTCAATCCTACCCCATGACTTCCTGGAAGCCTGCAGGGCCCACCCTGCTTCTTACTCCTCTTCAATCTCAGGCCCACCTGACTGTAATACCCATCTCCATCTCACAAGACGACTGTGGTTAAGATGCTGAGCTCAATGTTTACATTTTCAGGAAAAAGGGGGTAATGTTTTCTCAAGATCTTCTCCAGCCATCATCTGAAGGTTTCCGACTTACAAAATCTCATCTGGGGGATGGGGCAAGGAGTTTTAGGGTTTCCGGAAATACTGAATCACATGTTCAACACTTGAACATTGCATTACGCCATCTCTTAGGTCCTTCTCAGGCCCATAATCTTCAATCAACAGAATGTCTCCAGTATCTAGTGTGCGTGGGAGGTTTCTGAGAAGGGCTGGGGGTAGCGGGAGGGGGACACCTGAAACTGGAAGTACAGATTCTGATGACTGTGGACAACCAGTAATGATACTCACACCATATACATACACAGATGTATATCCGGCGAGCTAAAAGCTATACAGGGATTAAAGAGAAACCAGAAGTAATACCAAGAAATACTAAAAAAAAAAGTAGAACAAACAATAGCCACATAATTTAGTCTCAAATAGGTACGTGGAGTGGAAGGTGACAAATTGCAGGGAAGTAATTAAATTGTGTTCACTGTTAGAATTGAGTTAAGAGCCTGAGAGATAACTGACTAGTGCACATTCTTTGCAAGAAGCCTAGGTTTAATCCCGGCACCACAGGGTCCTCCGGGCACTGGAAGGTGTGGCACCCTCCACCCCCAGACAAAATGGGGCTAGAGAGATATGGTCTGTCAGCATCCCAGAAGTAATCCCTGAGCACAGAGCCAGGAATAAGCCCTGAGCACAAGTGGGTGTGACCCAACCCCGTCCCAAGACAAATAGACAAAATGAATTAAGATGTACACCACAGCACAGCGGGTAGGGCGTTTGCCTTGCACGCAGCCAACATGGCCGACCCGAGTTCAATTCCTCCGCCCCTCTCGGAGAGCCGGGCAAGCTACTGAGAGTATTCGATATGCCAGACACAGTAACAACAAAGTCTCCAATGGAGACGTTACTGGGCCCGCTCGAGCAAATCGATGATCAACGGGAGGGCCTTTACCTTTACCTTTACCTTACCATCCATATAAAGCTCTGCTTATGAGAAAGAAATAAGATATTTAAATACTGTAAACATGCATAACTATTTAAATGCTACCTCTACTGTAAGAAAAATCGTATTTATTTTTATAAATATTTTGCGTTGTAATTGACTCCAGTAGTCGGGAAACTATTTGGCTCTCAATTTTCCATCATATTCACCATATCCTTGTCCTACAAATACCTCATACCTGAGAGAACTGTTCATTACCACCCCACCCCCAACCATAACAAAGTAGCTTATGGCAGCCTGGGGCAGGTGTGGGGGTGAGGGAGGAGACCAGTATCTTTCAGTGTTGTTGCTTAAACTTCTTTCTCTTTTTGGAAATGGTCCCCAATTCAAAGAAAAAGATGAAGCCACAGGGGGTGGGGGGCGTGGCCTAACCCTTTTCATAATGAGGAAGTGAATCAGATATGGGAATTGGACAGGAAAGATCTCGCTACTTACATTTTACAGTAATAATTGCCACCTTTCCCATGAAAGCACAAAATTTCATTTTTTTCACTATTAGAACCATTATTATTGTTCATTTACAAAGATATAAAAGCCAACTAGCATTTGAGTTTTAGTGACAGAGTGCAAGCTTGACATATATGAAGTCCTGGGTTCAATCTCTGCACCACATTCCCCCACCCCACCCCTCTCGCCAGCACTGGGTGGGGGGTATAGCACTCAAAGCTATCACATGCATAAAAGCCAGGTGGTGTTATAAGTATCAATCGGGTGGATTGATCCCACTCTTGGATACATCTTTCTTAGCATCTTCAGAAACCAGACACTCTTCCATAAAGCATCAAGATCTATGTCACTTTCACAACATTTTTTTCCAACTCAAATTTTACAGTTCAAGTGGCAGAAATGAAATGTTATTCAACCAACACTAAGAAGGACTATAATTACTGGAAGTGCTTGCAATAGCGATTAGACAAGAAAAAGATATTAAGAGCATCGAAGTAGGAAAGGAAGAAATCAAGCTCTCACTATTCGCAGATGATATGATACTATACTTAGAGAACCCTAAAACCTCTACCAAGAAACTCCTAGAAACAACAGACTCGTATAGTAAAGTTGCAGGCTATACAATCAATACCCAAAAGTCCATGGCTTTCCTATATGCAAATAGTGAGAGAGAATAAAACGACATGAAGAAAACAATCCCGTTCACAACTGTGCCCCAGAAATTCAACTATCTAGGAATTAGCTTAACTAAAGAAGTAAAGGACCTGTACAAAGAAAACTACAAAACGCTGCTTCAGGAAATAAAAGAGGACATGAGGAAATGGAAAAATATCCCCTGTTCATGGATCAGGAGGATTAATATTGTCAAAATGGCAATACTTCCCAAAGCACTGTAAAATTCAACGCGATCCCTATTAGGATACCCATGACAGTCTTCAAAGAACTGGAGCAAACACTCGTGAAATTTATATGGAACAATAAGCCCCCACGTATAGCTAAAGCAATTATTGGGAAAAAGAAAATGGGAGGAATCAACCTCCCTAACTTCAGACTCTACTACAAAGCAGTAATAATTAAAACAGCATGGTACTGGAACAAAGGCAGAAGAGCAGACCAATGGAACAGAGTTGAATATACTGACATCTCCCCCCAAAACATATGATCACCTAATCTTTGATAAAGGAGCAAGAAATGTGAAGTGGAGTAAGGAAAGCCTTTTTAACAAATGGTGCTGGCAAAACTGGACAGCTACATGCAAAAAAATGGGCTCAGATCTCTGCCTAACACCATGTACAAAAGTAAGATCAAAATGGATTAAAGACCTCAACATCAGACCGGAATCCATAAGGTACACTGAAGAAGAAGTCGGCAAAACCCTCCATGATATTGAAGCTAATGGTGTTTTCAAAGATGTCACACCACTGGCTAAGCAAGTGAAAACAGAGATAGACAAATGGGACTATATTAAACTAAGACGCTTCTGCTTCTCAAAAGAAACAATGATCAAAATACAAAGACAGCCCACAGAATGGGAAAGGATATTCACCAAATACACATCCGACAAGGGGCTGATATCAAGGATATACAAAGTACTGGTTGAACTCCACAAGAAGAAAACATCCAGCCCTAACAGAAAATGGGGCAACGAAATGAACAGAAACTTCATCAAAGATGAAATTCGAATGGCTAAAAGACACATGAGAAAATGCTCTACATCATTAATCATCAGGGAGATGCAGATCAAAACAACAATGAGATATCATTTCACACCACAGAGACTGGCCCACATCCAAAATAACAAAAGCAACCATTGCTGGCGCGGATGTGGCGAGAAAGGGACCCTCCTTCACTGCTAGTGGGAATGCCGACTGGTTCAGCCCTTCTGGAAAACAGTATGGATGATTCTCAAAAAACTAGAAATTGAGCTCCCATTTGACCCAGCAATTCCACTCCTGGGAATACACCCCGGAGAGGCAAAAAAGTATAATCGAAGCGACATCTGCAGTTGTCTGTTCATTGCAGCACTGTTTACAATAGCTAGAATCTGGAAAAGATCTGAGTGCCCAAGAACAGATGACTGGTTAAAGAAGCTTTGGTACATCTACACAATGGAATACTATGTAGATGTCAGAAAGGATGAAGTCATGAAATTTACATACAAGTGGTACTACATGGAAAGTATCATGCTAAGTGAAATGAGTCAGAAAGAGACGGATAGACATAGAAAGATTGCATTCATCTGGGTAACATAAAGTAACAAAATAGGAGACTAACACCCAAGAATAGCCGAGATAAGTACCAGGCGGATTACTCCATGGCTTTGAGGACAACCACACATGCTAGGGGAAAAGGCAGCTCAGATAGAGAAGGAAGCACCAAATAAAGGGTGTTGGGAGGTTCCTCTCAGGATGGGAAATGCATGATGAGAGTAGACTATAGTCCGAACAAGATTGCCACTCAATATCTCTTTTGCAAACCACAGCACTCAAAAGGAGAGAGATAACAAAAGGGAATGCCCTGCCACAGTGGTAGAGTGGGATGGGGGATGGGGGGAAAGGGGGTGGGAGGGATACTGGAACTGGTGGTGGTGCAGAATGGGCACTGGTGGAGGGATGGGTATTCGATCATTGTATAACTGAATCCCAAGCACAAAAATTTGTAAGTCTACAACTGTACCTCATGGTGTTTCACTAATAAAAATTTAAGGGGAAAAAAAAAGGACTATAACAAGAATGACTTTTTTTTTTTGCTTTTTGGGTCACACCCAGTGATGCTAAGGGGTTACTCCTGACTTTGCACTCAGGAATCACTCCTGGCGGTGCTCGGGAGACTATATGGGATGCTAGGAATCGAACCCGGGTCAGCTGTGTGCAAGACAAACGCCCTACCCGCTGTGCAATTGCTCCAGACCCCAAGAATGACTATTTTTGAGTGAATATAAAAATGATTTTTTAAGTTACTGCCTTGAAAGAGTTTATGATCTAATGAGGGACATGAGAGACAAGTACTTCCAACATAGGAAAGAGTCCTCCACAGGTGGAGTTCCTGCAGTTACAGGAATCACTAAGAAGGAGGAATCAACTCATGAGATTCTGGCTCTTCTTAAGAAGCTTGTTTTAACACTGAACCAGGTTTACAGAATCTGCTAAACTTGGGACTGGGGAGATAGCGCAAAGGGGCTGGAGCATATGAATTGTATGCTTGAGCCCTCAGATTGATTCCAGGACTATACAGTGTACAAGCACACCCAGATGTAGACCTGATGGTCCCCTGCACTGTGGGCCTAGCACTGAAACATCAGTTGGCCAAGTATCCCTGAGAGCATCCCTGAGTTTGCTTGAGGCATCCCTGCCACCACCAAGAAGCTACTAAACTTGTGAAATCTTAAAGTAACAATGTCTCCTATTTATTTTAGGCATATTCTTTTATTGAATATTAGCCATCTCAAGTAATTGGGGCTAAATAAGATTCAACATAAGAGAAGAAAAGGGGCAGCCTGGAGAGAATAAATAGTTATACAAAGGATGTCCAGGGGAAAGGGAAAGGATAGTTTAGCAGGAGACCAGTACATGAAAAATGGGGTCTATTATGACCAAGGCTGAAGCACAGGTTGAAAATGCTGAGCTTGGAATCAATCAGCTCCAAGTTTGAATACAAGCTCTGTGATCTAGCACAAGAAACCTAACTTCTCAGTCCCAGATTTCACTTGCATGTATAATATCTACCTTACAGAGTTGTGACTATGTAAGGATTCAATTACAAGACACATAGTAAGTGGTAATATTAAAGAAAGAACAAAGGAAAAGAGGAAGGAAGGAAGGAAGGAAAGAAGGAAGGAAGGAAGGAAGGAAGGAAGGAAGGAAGGAAGGAAGGAAGGAATTTTTGAAAGGTTGTCCATATCACAGGAAGCTTTGAAAGATAGACTCACTTAAAATAACTTAGAGATCAAAGAAAATTAAAAATAAGAAACTGAGTTTACTGGGAAATGAATTGTCAGGACAGAATAAATGTAGCAAAGTAAGCAATGTTAAAATGCCACAGTGGTATGGTGTTGCCAATGCCAATCTTGTTTACTGAAATTTCTAAACTCATGAAAAGTTATGTGTCTATGGCGACTGTTAGTACAGTAATGGTCTCCTGGTTATTGTAGCTGCACTATTTTTCTGAGTATGAATGCATTATTCTTGAGTCCTCAACTATATTACAAGTTATCTGAAGACTGCTATGGTAAGCACACTTCCATGTCAAAGTGTTCAGACCCCATCACAGAAGCCAGGGAACAAAGGTGCAACCACCCCTTGAACCAAGGTGCTGATCCTGTGACAGATGTACCTATGTCATTCCCTCAACCATGGACACTACATGACTGCTGTGACAATGTCCCTGACACTTCCTGGTGTCAAAGTACCAGGCACATAGCACATCTTGCATTTACCTTCCCGCCCTTTATCTGCCCTGAGCATCTCAGCAACATGTGCTCAACGGGGCAGTTTCCGTAGGTCACAAACTCATGGCATGAAGAATCTTCTTTGAGAGATGCCAGAGAGGTAATACTGGGATTAAAGTGCTGGCACTGCATACCACCAACCTTTGTTCAATTTCCAGCATTGCCTCCAGTTCCCTTATTTCCTCTAGGAGTGATCCTTAAGTGAGGAGTAAGCCCTGAGCACCACTGGGTGTGGCCGAAATCCCCTTACCAGAAAAAAAAAAGATAACGACACATAAATACCGAGGAGCTGCATCATCCTAGATCATCCATCTGCTCCGTCATCTACATCCATGGTGTCACCGAAGCCCAGTAATGGCCATGTAGGGCTAGAGTGATAGTATAGTGGGTAGGGCCTTTGCCTTGCATGTGGCTGACCCAGGTTCGATCTCTGGCATCCCATATGGTCCCCTGAGCACCACCAGAACTAATTCCTGAGTGGAGAGCCAGGAGTAAGCCCTGAGCATCACTGGGTGTGATCCAAAAACCAAAAACAACGCACATAATAATAATAATGACTGTGTAGAATGTCCTCCTCATTTTAAAGGTAAAGGAACAAATGGATCTGGAAGCCTCTGTCCACGTCATGCATTAATCTGGAGGAGACTGCCTACCATAGCAGTCAGCAACACCAAGGGGATGGGCGCTGGTAAGGGGTGGGGGAGCTTTTCTGGACTTCACCCAGACTGACAGAATCTGCTTTTACAAACTGCGGGCCACACCCTGGCTGAGATCCAGCACACTCTAAAACTAGTCAAGTGCACTTAGCACTCAATGAATTCAAGGTATTCCTGAGATTCTGGTGTGGGTTGAGTTCTTATCATTCAAAAGTATACAGTTCAGTTTCTGACCTGACCATAGTCCCTACAGAGGAAGTAGCATTAGTCATAGGAGGCAGGGCCTCAGCAGGCCATCTAGGAGCAGAGAAGGTGGGAGACAATGGCATGAGCCCATTCATCTTTCTCAGTCTGGCACATAGAGAACACTCAATAAATATTTGTTTAACAGACAAATAAATGAAAGGAGGACTAGCTACCTCCAGCTGGTAGCAATTCTACTCTCCCTAAATTCTCTGCCTTGCATCTGTACTTAAAAAGTGTCATATTTGCCACACTCTACCTTGCATTCCTGCTGTCTGAAACCAGGAAAGTGTTTGGAGATGGACAACCTGCATCTCCCCCCACCCCCCCAAATCACAGGGCCCAGATGCCAGGCTAACAAAGTGGAAAAGTATCTGACTTGATCCTAGCTAGGACCTGATTTAACACGTGGGGTATGGCTGGTCCTTAAGCATAAGTTCCCCAAACTTCCCAGCTTCCCGGCATAAAGGTGGATTGTTTAGAGCAGCAACAGAAAGACCTCTGTATGAACTTCAGAAGGAATCTGGGGGACAACACTGGAGGCAGGTTTCCTGAAGATTCTCCTGGGAGAATCACAAAGAGCAGATACTTGGGTGGTGGGTGTAAGGAGAGAGATCAGGCTACGTCTAGCTGTGCTCAAGACTTGCTCCTGGTTCTGTGCTCTTAGGGACCATATGGGGAGCTGAGGATCAAATCCAGGTAGACCTCTTGCAAGGCAAGCACCTCACCAGTTGTAGAGTTTCTTGGGTCTCACATCAAATAAAGTGCACGATGCTTGCTTGAAAATAACTTGAAAAGACACTTGAAAATAAAGCATAGCAATGAATAAAAGATGCTCTGGTTTAGTTTCATTCTCTTGCAGTACACTATAGAAGTATAGGAGATCTGAGAATCACAATTATGCTTAGGAACGCCCCAATATTTCACAGATAGCTTCAGAGATCTGCAACAAATGTGTTCCTTCAAAAAGGACTCAGACCTGATGTGGACACCTAAGATGGGAAACGGGAAAGGTAAAGCCTTCTGGATCTGAGCCTTCCTCCCGTCACTTCACCAAGTCAGTCCCTTCCCCGTTCTTGGGGTCACGGCCTGCCTGGTGTCTGAGTGGCCCTCAAATATGAGGGGGTGTCTTATTTTCCCTGGTTTCACACTTCAGCATCCCACTGAATCCTCTTACCCTGGGAGGCTCAAAGGTTCCCTTCTGGGTTGTACTGAGCAAGGTTCAAGTGGTGTGATGTGCTCTGGGACACCAGAGGAGCAGACCACACAACAGACACTTAACATGTGCAACCAGGGAAGCAAGGGGGCATCATCTCCGGGCGTGTAACTGCTCCAGAGTGTGTAATTGCTCCAGACTTTACTTGGCTAATGATTCTCTGCTCCACACCACTCTAGCCTTGGCACTTATGGACTTCTCTAGAACTGGAGTGATGACAGAGGTGGTGGCAGAGGACACAAGACAGAAGATGTTATTCAAATGCATCAACGATATCTGCAGACTCTGGTCCATTCACCAGGTGATAGATTTCTGCCGCGGCTGGGGGGTCTGGTCCGCCCACGCACCCCGCAAACTCCACCACCACAGGCACATGAATATACACAGGCTGAGGAGAAAGCAGCATTGTGTGAGCCCTGAAAAGAGAGACAAGGTGGCCTGGGCAAGCTGCAGAAAGTCCAAAGAAAATTTACATAAACAGAAATAGAAAATCGCTTGGACTTATTGAGAGGTGTATTTAAGAAGAAAAAAAATATGTTGATGATTTTAAATGAAGGATTGTTTTTGAAACTGCCGTGGGAAACGGGCAAAGGAGCCCCGTCCCCCCTTGCCTGGAGGGACTGGTCCAGGGGCTCGGCGAGGGCTTGGAGCAGGGGTGGGGATCGTGGAACAGGAGTGACCCGGGTATTTCTGAGAGCGTGGCTCCCCCTCTCCACTCCCCAGCCGCCCCGCGTCACTGGAAACGAGCTGAGAGGCTTCCGGGGACGCGGGTAACGCCTGGAGCCCGCAGCGCTGGGCCGGAGCGGGGAGGTTGGGGAATTGGAGGGAAATATTCCTCCGGGCTTCACCGGACCCAGGACCCAGCCAGGCTTTGGCCTCAGCAGACGCACCCTTCGTCCATCGCAAACAGTTCCGACTCTAACCACCAGTTGAAAAGTTGGGGTCACCCCCACGGGACCAGCCGGTTCCGTTTACACTTGCAAACTTTTCCTGGTCTTTTTTGCACAATTGAAATAAAAGGGGTGGGAGTATATTCATTTTTTCTTCCAACTGCAGGCGCGAGGCCGAGGCTGAAGGGAAGCAAGCAAGCAGTCCGGAAAGTTGGGGAGAGGCCCCGGGGGTGGGGGTTGGGGGCGGAGGGAAGCGCGGCCTGGAAGTGGCCCGAAGGTCAGCGCGCACGGCAGAACGCGGGGGTCCCCGCCCCGAGACGCGGGGGTCCGCGCTGAGAAGCGCGCTCTGGCGCGCGCGAGCAGCGGTCGGGGGTCCCGGGCCTGAGGTGCCATGGGGGAGCCGAGCCGTGCGATGGGCAGGACCCCGCTTCCCGCTCCCGCCCCGGACGAAGAAGGCGAGGCGCGGCCGGGGAGCACACTGGCCCGGGGATGCCCCCGAGGTCCCCCCATCCACACACCCAGTCCCAGTCGAGGACTAAGGTGCGGCCCCGGCGCATCCCCGCGGAGCCCCTGACCCACAGCGCAGTAACTTGGGCAACGGCGGGTCCCGGGTGCCCCCTCTCACCCTCTCCACCGGCAGCGGCGGCGGGGCCCGGGGTCAGTGGAGCCCCCCGGAATCGCCGCTGCCCGGGGCCCCGAGGTGCGCCCCTCTCGCGGCCCCGACGTCCCCGCCTGCCTGCCCCGCAGCATCCCGCCGTCGAGCCCACCCCTCCCGGGGGTCCCCGGCATACTCGGGGGCGGGGGTCTCCCCAGGTACTGCCCCGCACCCGGGGTCCCCCGTGGCCCCCGCGGCGGCGCGGCGCTTACCGCGCAGCGGCTCCCGGCGGCTGCAGGATCCCGCGGCGCGCTGGGCATTTTTTTTTTCTTCTTGGGAAACTTCTCCCGGGTCCGTAGGGCTGAACCGAGCGGGCAGGAAAAGCGCTGGGCGCCGGGAGGCTGCGACCATCCGGGAACTTTGCTGCGAAGTGAGCCCTCCCCCTCGGCTCCCCGTCCCCCCCTGCCGCCCCGCCACACGTGGAAGCGCCGCGGGCCCTCGGCGCTCTCCCGCCCGCTCCGGGGCGCGCCCCCAGCCGCCGGCCCCCCCAGGAACGTGGCTGGGGCGGGTCTGGGGCTGGCGTCCCCAGCGCTCTGGGGGTGGTGGGGGGCGCCGCCCTGTGGGGGCCGGGACCCGCAGAGGAGCAGCAACAGGATAAGTGTCCAACCCAGTCCCTTTCCTGCAGTCTCCTCTCCTGCACCCCGAAGGGCAGCTTTGTCCCTTTTAAAGGCCAGATGCATTTAAAAAGTGAAGTCTGAAGAGGGGTGGAACCCACGGAGAAGACTGTACTATCTTACAGCAGGTAAGATGGAACCCTCGGTCCATCCGCCACCGTTTGCAGGACCCTCTCCCCGCTCTTCCCCGGGAAAGAGGCAACCCCTGACAGCCTTGGATTGAGAGCCTTTGGTCAAGTTATAACGCCCCTGGGAATGACTTTCCATCAGCCACTACGGTTTCAAAACGCCCTGGGGTCACCCACAGATTTGGGCATTGGAAAAAGCAGAGTCTCTTTCTCCCTTGCACGCTCTGAGAGCTAACCGCAGGCCCCCTGTAGAAAAGTCTAGGGTTCTCTTGGGGGAGAAGGCAGTTGGGATATAGAAAAAAGAAAAAAAAAACCACTAGGGCAATGATAGTTGAAAATGATCACTCTGGATAAGAACTTTGAGCTGATAGTAGGTAAAGGAACAAAAATAGCCTTTCAGTATCTGTATAGCAAACCATAATGCCCAGAAGGGGAAAGAGAGAGAGAAGTGCTTGCCATGGGGCGGGGGTGGGGATACACATGGGAGGGAAACTGGGGTCGCTGGTGGTGGGAAATGTACACTGGTGAAGAGATGGGTGTTGGAACATTGTATGACTGAAACCTCAGCATGAACAGCTTTGTAATTGTATATCCCATCGAACTCAATTAAAAAAATTCTTAATAGAAAAAAAGAAAAAAGAAGTCAGCACTCAAACAAGAAACCTGGGTTATTAGAACATGGGTCAGAAAAGAACCACACACACAAAAAAAATGAGGATTGGGGCTGGAGCAATAGCACAGCAGGTAGGGCGTTTGCCTTGCACGTGACCAACCCGAGTTGATTCCCAGCATCCCATATGGTTCCCTGAGCACTGCCAGGGGTGATTCCTGAGTGCAGAGCCAGGAGTAACCTCTGTGCATCGCTGGGTGTGACCCAAAAAGCAAAATTAAATAAATAAATAAAAATAAAATAAATGAGGATCTCTGTAACCTTTTAACTGTATAGTTAGAATATCAAGACTGTGTATGGTAGTGTATCAGGGCAGCACTTGAGAATCACTCCCCAAAACTGAGGAACTGACAACCCCTATTCCATACTGCTGCACCATGTGTTAGGTATGCAGTAATAGATACAAACCTTACTGGACAGAAATTGAGCAGCCTAGACAAATTTCCCACTCACACACTTTTGCTCCTGAATGTATCCATCTTGGAAAGGTTGATTCCAAGTCTGGTTTCTATGGCAAGTTGAACAAGTCATGCTCTATAAAATAAAGACAACTGAGTTCATGTATCTATACATTACTCCAGACATGAAAACAATCCACAACACTTGTCACAATCACACACGGGAACTTCCTGGATTCCTTCTAGGTCTCTGGGTTGCTTTTCATTTTTTCCCTTTTCTGCTTCATGTAAGGATAACAGTTGCTCTTACCTAACATAAGTGCTGTGAAAACTTACGTGCTAAGCCCTTTGAAAATGGACAGTAATGGCATACATGAAGTGTGGGAGTGGTTCATTTTATCTCTCCACTTCCCTAGATTGATGTTGTGACCTGGGACACACACACACACTTGGTTGTGGTGCTCTGTACTTTTGAGTTGTGGTGCTTGTGCGCACTTTAATTGCAGTGCTTGCTGGGGGTTGCACCGTTAGCTGTGGCTCTGGGAATCACAGACATGCCACGAGGATAGCTTTTGGCATCTCTTGAGCCAGAGATCAAACTCAAGGCAGATGCTTTACCAAGACAAACCATCCTCCAAGCCCTTTATTTTTTCTTCAGTTTTTCAAGTCCTGCAGAACTCCAGGATAATTATTGATAATTATTGGAATTGGAGAATTATTGAATCAGACTATTATTGAATAAGAATTCTGAATTTATGTATTTCAAATGTCTATGAAACTTAATTTTTGCATTAGTATGCCCAAAGAAGGAAAATTTCCCCTTCTCATCACTTTACCATTGCAAGACAAACAAAAATAAGGTGTGAATTGTCCCCCAGTTTTAAATCCCCCATAAGAATAGCCATCCTGGATGTCACGGATACTTAGCTCTCTTAGCTCAGAGCCCAACAGTTCACTCAATTAAGTCAAAACTTTAATAGTATTTTACCAGTTGCAATTCTCTGCTTTCAGAGGGTGGTCTAAGATTGCCCTAAATGTTAACATATGGGGGAAGCTGAGTGAGTGAATATGGACACATATACCTACCGACTAACATAAAAATCAAAGTGTCTCGTTCCCTAAATCTAGAAAATTGACCTTCTAAAGAAATTACATTCTTATGACCAACTTATTTTATAACCAGAAATGTATATACATATTGACCCCTTTCATCCATTTCACCCACCCACTTTATCCATTTCATCCCCACCTCTCCACCTGGCAAACACCAATCTGTTCCCTGCATTGATAATCCCCTCACTTTGTTTTAAATTAAGACTCTACATATATGTTTTTAGTCCATACAGTATATGTTTTTCTCTGTGGTAATTATTTCACGTAGCATAATGCCCTCAAGGAAGGTCACCCAAATTGTCCCAAATGGCAAACTGCTATTCTTTCTCTGCTGGGGGTCTCCCATTCAATGTCCAGGGTACCTGGGACTCTTACCAGTGATCCTCTACCTGACCATTGTGGGCCTGAAGGTTCTAATGTTGGAGACTGCGCAGGCAATGCTGCTTTGGGATCAGTGGTGCTGGGGGCCACTAGGACCCCACCATGACAGTGCTTGGGTAGTCATGTGGTATGTGGGATCAAACTCAGACATGCAAGGTATGCTGGGGGCTGTTTATGGTGATACTTGGCCAACTGGTATTGGACATTTCAATGCTAGAGCCCAACAATGCAGCATTGCTTGGGCCTAGCAGTGCTGGAGACTACCAAGGCCACCCTGGGGGTGCTCAGGGGACATATGGTACTGGAGAATCAAGTTCGGGGTCTTGTGCATATAAAGCATGAGCCTCTGACTTGAACTAACTTCCTAACCCTGATTTCATTCATTCTCATTTTTTTTCTGCCTAGATAATAATGTGTATCTATAGTCACACATGACTCACTGATGGGATGCCTCCCAAGAAATGGGTCATTAGATACGGGACCAAGAGGGCAGAAATGAAGCAAAAGTGAGTGTTCCTGGGATATTTACACACACACACACACACACACACACACAAATAACTCAAAAGCAAAATTAAAGGAATAAGAGAGATAGTACAGCAGGTAAGATGCTTGTCGTGCATACTACCAACCTGGGTTTTATCCCCAGCACCACATATGGTCCCCCAAGTTCCACCAGGAGTGATTCCTGAGCACAAAATTGGAAGTAAACCCTGAGCACAGCCAGGTGTGACCCCTAAGCCCCCCAAAAGCTGCAGCAGCAGCAACAACAACATACTTAACACAGTTAAATACAGTTTCTGTGCTGAATTCTGCTGAGGAAACGCACTGGATAACCTAGCCACCCTCTCCAGAAAATTCTCCACTGTGGGTTAGTACTTAGACTTTGCATATGGGAGGCCATGGTTTGATCTTCAGTAGCTCAGGGAAGCCTGAGCACTGCTGCCCCCTCCAACACTGAGCTGGGAGCAGCTTCTGAGCACTGCCATGACTGACTTTAAAGCTCAGGAACACAGGTCACAGGAGCAGCTGGGGTAGAGCAGAGACCACCAAAACTCTGAGCTCTGCTGTGGGGGTAAGGGAGGGGCTAGAGGAAAACCTGAACTCTACCCTTAAAATTGTGCTTTCATGAAACCTGACTTCTGGGGCCCAAGAGATAGCACAGTGGGTCAGGCACTTGCCTTACATGTAGCTGACCTGGGTTCAATGCTCAGCACTACATCTGATCCCCCCCACAAGCTCAGCCAGGACAGAGCACAGTCAGGTATGACCCAAAAATCCATTAATTGATTGATTAATTAATTATTAAAAATTTATTATTTATCTGGGGCCAGAGAGATAGTACAGTGGGTAAGGCAGGCACATGCCCAGTGCAAGTTTGATCCCCAGCACCCCATGCAGTTTCCCAAGCACCACCAGGAGTAATCCCTGAGCACAGAGCCAGGAGTAGGGGGCTGGATCGATAGCAGCAGGTAGTGCATTTGCCTTGCAAGCAGCCAACATGGCCGACCCAAGTTCAGTTCCTTCCTTCCTCTCGGAGAGCCCGGCAAGCTACTGAGAGTATCTCGCCCGCACAGCAAAGTCTGGCAAGCTACCCGTGACATATTTGATATGCCAAAAACACAGTAACAACAAGTCTCACAATGTTACTGGGCCTACTCGAGCAAATCGATGAACAGGAGAACAGTGACAGTGACAGTATAAACTTTATACTGTTTTACAAAACATCTATACCTACAGAGTCAGGAGTAGGCCCTGAGCACAGTTGTGTGTGGATGCTCCCCTCCCCATGGATGAAACAAAAACAAAAACAAAGCTATCTTAAAAAAAAAAAAAACCAAAACAGCAGAAATAACAACACTCAAAACCTGATCTGTAGGTAAGAACTAAACCAGGCCAGATACATCGGGCCCATAGCAGGCCCAAAGTCAGTGGCTCTTTGTAAGACAGCTGGGAACGGCCAGTTAAATGGAAGTGGCCTGAGGGGTAGTTCTGAGGTTCCCAGGTCCGGGTGGAGCTGTAGTGACACCTGCTTACCCCTGGGGAAATAGACCAGCCCTCTCAGTATCAACATTGGCTGGCTGTAGGCAGCAGAATAAAGGTCCAGAGTCTAAAGAGCATGCAGAGACAAGGAGGGCCCAGACCTTTAGTTATGCCCTTGCCCAGAGCTCCTCCAAGTCATCACTTTCAGTTAGAGTTTAGTCCTGTTCAAACTAGGACCTGATCACAGGATACTCCCAGGCTGAACCTGGCAATAGAGAGACTTCCAGTGCCAGTGAACACAAACCTCCTATGGAGCTGCACCATCGAGTATGGGGGAGATACAAGATTAGCAACAGTCAAAGGTTTCTGAACACACAACAAACAAAAGTCACCTGCATACGTGCATCTGAGTTGCCCCTGGCAGCATTCGCCCAGGTTGTGTTTCTTGAATGCAAAGATTTCAGCAGCCCTGTCCTAGTAGACACCAGGGCTGCTTGGTGTGACAGGTGCTATTGGAACTTTTGAACACGATCCCCCACTTATTATTGAGCCCTGCGGAACACTGACCTCCACAGCCCCAAACAGGCATCGGCCACTGCTAGCTGTGGGATCCAGTGGAGTTCTTCTGCCTCCTGCCCCTCCTTAGGGAGACGCCAGCCAGAGTGGGCTTGTGACCACACATTCCCAGCAGTGATCCAGGGGGATACAGACTCATAGACACAGTCTCTTGGTGGAATTAGGCAGCCGTGACCCCTAGCCTTCACTTCACACCTGGCACAATGTATGCATCAAGTATGATTCGGGGGGCTGGAGAGACAGCACAGCGAGTAGGCATTTGCCTTGCACGCGGCCAACCCGCATTTGATTCCCAGCATCCCCTATGGTCCCCTGAGCACCACCAGGAGTGACTCCTGAGTGCAGAGCCGGGAGTAATCCCTGTGCATTGCCAGGTGTGACCCAAAAAGCAAAAAAAAAAAAAAAAAAAAAAAAGTACGATTCGAGGAGCTCTGGTGTTTGAGTCTAGAAACTCTATTGTCTGAGATCTCTGGTGCCAGAAGCAATTTCTGGCCACAGCACAGCCAGGTCTGTGCAAGCACTACAAAAAATGGGCACAATCTTCAGCAAGCACCACAACTAGAAAGATACACAAACATCCCCATCAGGAAGCGCAACTCTTGGTGAACACCTGTGTGAACACCATAGCAATCCCTGGGAGCAACAGGACTTTCACCTGTGTGTCTCAGCTAAGAGTAACTTCCCTGAGGGGACGGACTGAAAGTCAAGTAGGTAAGGCTCTTGCCTTGTGTGCAGTCAACACATTGATCCTGGGCACTACATGTTGTCTTCTAAGCCTGCCAGGAGTAATCCCTGAGTGCAGACCCAGGAGAAAGACCTGAACATTGCCAGTGTGACCCAAAAACAGAAAGAGAGAGAGAGAAAGAGAGAGAGAGAGAGAGAGAGCTCACCTCGGTAAGCACATGGGCAAGGACCACAAGTAATGAAGTGCTAATCGCAGTGAGCACCATGGCCAAGTGTGCAAACTATACAATCTATTGTGTTACGCCCACTGTGCACCACAACTAGGCATGTGTGCAATGGCTGGTCATTGCACCAACCAAGAGGGAAGGAGGGAAGGGGGACATAAATAAATATTATGTACCTGCTACTTTAAATTCACTACCAAAAATCCTATTGGGGGGCCATAAAGATAGTGCAGGTATTAAGGTGCTTGCCTTGCACATGGCCAACCCTGGTTTGATCCCCAGCACTGCATATGCTCCCCCAAACACCACAGGGAGTGTGATCTCTAAGCACAGGATCAGGAATAATCTCTGAACACAGCCAGGTGTGGTCCCAAACCCTCTGAGAAATCAGTAAATAAAAAAGAACCCTAATTCTATCATTCACCATATAATTGACACCTTTGACCCAGTTTACCTATACTCATGGCCCCATCCCTTTTGGCAACCGCTAGTGCCATAGTCTAAAAGGTTTGTGTTTCATTTTGTTCATTCCTTTTGTGTGAGTTTCTCTACATACCACACAAAATTTAAATCTTGCCTTTTTCTGTTTGACTTATTTCACAGGGCATAATATGCACTAGGTTCATCTATGCTGCAAATGAGATTTCACCTTTTCTTAATAGCTGATTAGTATCCACTGTGTGGAATCGATTATAGCACTATGCTATAGACCCTTGTCTGTGCTTGAAAAGTACAGCCAGGCCCCCGAAGCTATAATGCAGTGGGGAGGGCACTAATAATGCATAGCATATACCAATCATAAGCTAGTTATTGGGTAAAGGTTCTTTTCTAGGTTGTTTCCAACTTTTAGCTCCTATAAATAGTGCTGCAATACACATGGGAGTGAAAATATCTCTTCAAATTGTTGCAGTTGTCTTTAGGGGCGTAAATACTCGGAACTGGGATAACTGGTTAAATGGAATTTCTTTCTGTTTTTCTTTTCTTTTCTTTTCTTTTTTGAGAAATCACCATACTGCTTTCCATGGTGAATATTCCAATGTACTTTCCCACAGTGTTCAAGCATTCCATTCTTTCCACATCCTTTCCAATACTTGTTATTTCTTGTCTCTGAATAATAGCCATTTTCACAGGTATGATGTGATATGTTATAGTTGTTTTGATTTGCATTGCCCTAGAGATAAGCTATGATGATAGCTTTCCATGTGCCTTATAGCTATCTATATGTCTTTGGAGAAGTGTCTATTCAGGTTCTCTGATCATTTTTCATTTGGCTTGCTTTGTTGTTGCTGAAGTTTACTAGGCTTTTGTATATTTGAGATAATAACTAACACCATGTCAGGTGTATAAAGGGCAAATATATGTTTCAGTAGAATGTATATTTTTCTTGATGAAAATTTCTGTGCAGAAGATTTTGAATTTAACAATTCCATTTATTTCATTTTGTTTTTACTTTCTTCACCAATGGAGTTGAGTTCCCAAACCCATGTCTGAGGCCAATGCCAATGAACACACCATGTTTGTCTCCTTCAATTTTATGGTCTCAGGTTTTACATCCAAGTCGTTATCATTTTAACAACGAGAAACAGCCTATGGAAAGAATTTGTACTAT
Source organism: Sorex fumeus (assembly GCF_029834395.1). Taxonomy (NCBI): domain Eukaryota; kingdom Metazoa; phylum Chordata; class Mammalia; order Eulipotyphla; family Soricidae; genus Sorex; species Sorex fumeus. Next base: position 27,561,027 of record NW_026606066.1, read on the forward strand.
GGAAAGAGTAATTTAAGAAGAGAGTTTAGAAGTTTTTATCACTCTGTGGTTTCTGTTTTAAAAACAACAAAGTTTCTTATCTAAACACTTGTAAAGGGGGCGGCAGGGGATGCTTAATAGATAAGAGATTTATTATACAGATTAAAATCGACTACATTTCACTTTATTATAAGTCACAGATACTTCTCTTTTTTTTGACAAGCCTAATGTTGGGGACAATCTCAACTCAGTGTCTCTCTGTGGATTTTTTTTTTTTTTTTGCTTTTTGGGGTTACACCCAGTGATGCTCAGGGATCACTCCTGACTCTGCACTCAGGAATCACTCCTAGCAGTGCTGTGGCAGTCAGATGGGATGCCGGGGATCAAACCCAGGTTGGCCGTGTGCAAGGCAAATGCCCTACCCACTGTACTATCACTCCAGCCCTATCTGTGGAATTTTTATAATCACATGTGATCACTTCGTATCTCTGTGTCATGTTTAAGGTAAGTGCGCTGCTTTTTAGACACAACACTATTGCACATTTAATATTGTGTAAGCATAATTTTTACAGGCACTGGATATTTTTTAAATTGTGCTTTATTACAATATTTACTTCATTGCAGTTGGTCTGGAGTTGAGCCTCAGTATCTCCAAGGTGTGCCTATAGATAGTAAAACCTTGGAGAAAACTTTCAGATATAACAGAGGAGGTTTCTGAGCTTTTTTTTTTTTTAAAGTTTCTGTTTTAAATAAACTGGCAAGAATAAAGGATTGACCTCCAGAAAGAAAGAAATTAAATAATTTTGAGAGTCCTTCTCAGACCAGTGAGTGGATTTGAGAAAGTTATTGGCGTTCCTGGAATGTGCTCTTCCCTGTCAGCAACCAGTGTGGGGTGAGGGGGGTGTCTTTATTCCCTCCAACCACATGATTCAGAAGCCAGAAGTGAGCTTAGAATTGGGATCTTCAAATTCAATTTAACCTCCAAGAATTAAGCCCTTTTATTTTTTTAAACAATGGAGCAGTGGGTGCCAGGGTACAACAAAGAGTGAATCGTAATGTGAATTGTGGACTTTAGCCAATAAAAATGTTTCAGTGTTGTCAATGATAAGGAATGCACCTCACTAATCAGAGAATCCGGGAACTGAGATGGGGGTGGGGGAGGGATGTTTGTTGAGAGATATGTGGGAATTCTTACTCACTAATTTCTGCTCAATTTTTCTGTCAACTTAAGACTGCTCTCCCCCAATAAAATCTATTAAATAAAATTTAAATGATGCTTACTCAATTATAGCCCATGTAGAAAGATCATTTTGTTTGGTTTTGTTTTTGAGTCACACCTAGCAGTGCTCAGGGGCTACCCTGGCTCTGCACTCAGGGATCATTCCTAGTGGTGCTCAGGGGACCAGATATGATGCCAGGGATTCAATTAAACTTTGGTTTGGCAAGACACAAGGCAAGTAGCTTACCCGTATACTATCTCTCCACCCCTTCATTGCATGATTTATTTTTGTCGGGGGGGGGGGGGGGGGACACACCTGGCAATGTTCAGGGCTTACTCCTGGCTCCGCACTCAGAAATTTCTCCTTCCTGCCTCAGGAGACCTTATGAGACTCTGGAGATCAACCTGAGTCAGCTGCATGCAAGGCAAGAGCCCTGCCTGCTGCACTATTGCCCCAGGATTCATTGCATTTTTAAGTGAGAACAACCCTTCAAGATTAAAATAAATGCCTGTGGGCCAGAGAGATAGTACAGTGGGTAGGACACTTGCCTTGTACACGAATGACCTGGATTTAATCTCTGGCATCCCATATGGTGCTCTGAGCATCACCAGAAGTCACTCCTGAGTGCAGAGCCAGAAAAAGCCCTGGGCATAAGAGGGTATGGTCCCCCAAACAAAGTTAAATAAATAAAATGCTTGAAAATGATTTGTCTTTAATCTATTCGCTCTAATTTACATTTTGTGTGTGTTTAGTAATGTCTATAGATTATTCAAGTAATTAATGATTATAATCTTTAATCTATTTCTATATCATTTATGGGGAGAACACACAAACTTTATTCCTAGTATTACACATCTCCAAAGTGTTGAGAGATCTATGGACAAATGCTGAATGAATGTGTGTGTGTGTGTGTGTGTGTGTGTGTGTGTGTGTGTGTGCGCGCGCGCGCGCGCGCGCGTCTGGATATGCACCCCGGATGGTGGTGCCGAGGGCAGAAGCCGCTATCCTGCCCCCCCCCCGCTTTGGTGGAGGGGCTTGTGCAGAGCACCAGTCCTCATTCCCATCCCCCTGGCTTGGTGTCTGGGAGGGGGTCAAAGAACTGGAATGTTCATGGCCTGACCAAATGATCTTCCGGCTGGGTGCAGAAAAAAGTCCAACTCTCTGGCTGAAGGGGAGGCCAAGATTGGCTATAAATAAACAAGGTCAGCAGTGGTGGCCCAGGAAGGCCTGGCGGGGTTTTCCGGACCGTTTGTCAACAAGCTCAGTCCTGACGGGTCTGTCAATCCCACATCCCCCACTGGGCCTGTAGCATCCACAGGGGCCACAGGAACTGTTCAAGGTTGATGAGGCATGCGGGGTCAGGGGAGGCCAGCTGGAGGAAGGGAGCAACTCCCACTTTCTCACTTATCACAAGAGTCAAACTTGAAAATGAAATGGCCACTTCCGGACCAGCAGAAACAGCCTCCGGGTCACCACCAACTAGACAAAACTTCAAAGCAGTCTCGTATCAACCTTTACAGCATCCCGCACCCCATACCCCACTGTGTGTGTGGGTGGGGGCACCACTTCCCAACCAGCAGAAACAGCTTCCGGGTCACCACCAACTAGACAAAACTCCAGTGCAGTCTCTTACCAATCTTTACAGCATCCTGCATCTCATACCCTACTCTGTGTACGTGTGTGTCTTCAGAATTCCCCTGTAATATCATCTCCTCTGATAAGTCCCCTTTGTGTGTGTGTGTGTGTGTGTGTGTGTGTGTGTGTGTGTGTGTGTGTGTTGGGGTGGGGATTCCACTAAGTAGTGCTGGTTGCACATGTCTTCAGACAACAGGCATCCTACTCTGTGTACGTGTGCGTCTTCAGAATTCCCCTGTAGTATCAACTCCTCTGATAAGTCCCTTGTGCGTGCGTGTGTGTGTGTGTGTGTGTGTGTGTGTGTGTGTGTGTGTTGGGGTGGGGATTCCACTAAATAGTGCTGGTTGCACATGTCTTCAGACAACAGGCATCTTCACACACAGTCAGACAGAGCATCCAGACACCTGGGACAAAGGCAGTGAGGGCTGCAGGGACAACACAGAGAGGTCCCCCTCACCTTCCAAAAGGCACCAGGAGACATAATTTGAAAGTCCTGAAGAAGCAGCTCCAGCTAATGCCATCTCTTTCTAGGCATCCAGGCCCTTCCCAGACAGTCTTGCCTATTCACCCATCCTGCCTTGACCTGCTGGGTGCTTGACATTGAATTCAACGGGTAGGGCAAATACTTTGGTGTCTTTGAGTTGCTTCCACCTCTGATATTTTCCATGCTGCTCCTTCAACTTAGAGTACCTTTCCACTGACCTCCCCTCACTGATCTTCACGTTTTCTTGGGAGAAGTGTCTATTCATGCCCTCTGTCTATTTGGGTTTTGTTTTACTTTGTTTATGTGTGGGGGGTCACTCCCAGCAATGCTCAGGGTGACCAGGTGGTACTGGGAACTGGACCTGGGTCTCCTTGCAAAGCCTGAGCTCCGAACTTTGAGCTTTTTCTTCAATCACATTTTGAAATCAGGATTTTAAAAAATGATTATAGTTTAAATTGTTATCATAGTACTACAATTTATAATATTAAAATGCAAAATTGTTGTTGTTGAGTTGTTGTGGTTGAAAGACAAAGAATGTAGCATTCTTTGTCTTTTAATTTTTGAAAAAACACTGTCCTCCCATTGTTCATCGATTTGCTCGAGTGGGCCCAAAAATGTCTCCGTTGTGAGACTTCTTGTTACTGTGTTTGGCATATTGAATACTCTCAGTAGCTTGCCAAGCTCTCCAAGAGGGGCGGAGGAATCGAACCCGGCTCTGCTGGGCTGGCTGCGCGCAAGACAAATGAAAAATTTAAAAAAATTTGGGGGTCAACACCCAGCAGTGCCCAGGGTTTACTCCTGGCTCTGTACTTAGGGATGGTTCCTGATGATCTCTAGGTGGGGTTGCGTGTGGGGTACCAGGGATTGACTCCAGGTCAGCCTCGTGCAAGACGAATGCTCTACCCACTGTACTATTGCTTGGGCCTCCGGACTTATATGTTTTATAAAACCCTTGCCACACTGATGTACAAATAATTTCTCCCATCCCAGAGGACATCTTTTAATATTCATGATCATTTCTCTTGTTTTTGCAGAAGCCTTTAATTTAATGTAATGCTATTTGTTTATTTATTTTTTTGTTTTGGTATCTCCTGCTCTTGAAGTCCCCAGACACATTTCTAAGGTCAATGCCTACTTTCTCCTATGCATTGTATGGTCATATGTCTTATATTTGAGCCTTTATTCTGCTCGGATTTGCTTCTGTGTGTTGGGTGTTAGATAGTTGACCCAGTCTTCAGAATTCCCCTGTAATATCATCTCCTCTGATAAGTCCCCTGGGCCGCCGAGATGCACATGATGTGCCTCTTGCTCAGAAGTTACAGCTCTCCATTGGAATTCTACTTGTTATCCCAGCTAAGCAGAAGACTCCCCAAAGGCAAAGAGCTTTTGACACTCAGTCCTCCCTTCTCCTTCCCAGACCCTGGCTTAGGTGATGCTCTTGTTTCAGTAGTATCAGCTATCAGTTTAGAACAGCAGGATCCTTTGTGGAAAGCAAGTTTGAGGGGAGAGCAACCTGTGCCCCGTAGGCCAAAAGGGTCACAGTGCCAAAGAGAAGCACCCCTGAGAAAGGAGCCCAGACCCACCAAGAAACTTGCCTGCTTTGCACTGTCAACGGAAGTTCACGTTGGAAATTAGACTGGGTGGACCAGGCGCTGACTCTCAGTGCGCCTGAAGTAAGTGACTTTGGAAGACGCTCAAGGTCCTAAACAAAGGAGCTCCAGGAGCTTCTGAATACTTCCCTGAAACACTGCAGGCCTCCTGGGGTTCTGGGCAGCATAAAGCACTTTGAAAGGGGACACAGATGATGCAGAAGTGAGTGCAAATCCCTGGGGTATTGGTTAAGAACCCTTCCGGGTTGTCTGCAGGAGGAAACCTTTTACTGGAATCAAGGGCTCCTGGCTCAGGAAGGAGAGATAGAAGACGCCTTAGATTTTGTAGCATGAAAATTAGAAGAATTTCAGGCTTTGCTCGAAAGTAGTCTCCCTCAATCATCTCCATCTCTGCATTTCCCATGGAGAGAGCTAACCCCTGTATGCCTTCCCCTTCTCCGGGCAGCAGGTGAAAAATGATGGGCCCCTCATGCTGGTTCTGTGACCAGGAGCAGCCTCAAGAAACACCCTGGGTCTCAGGGTCTCCCTGTGTAAAATGGGTAACTTCCTATCCTCCATGAGATGACTCATGTATCGCACCTGCCCCTCCAGAGCTGATGCAGAGTCAACACAAAACAAAAACGAGTTAAAATGATGGCTCTGAGCACAGAACTTTGAAGGGACAAGAGAGCTTGGTGCTCGCTACTCAGAACATGACCTGTGCACCCGGCATGAGCCTCTCATGGAGCTTGTGAGCAATGCACTGGAGTGTGGGGGGGGGGGGGGAGGGAGAGGAGAGGCGGTGTCAAAGGTGATTCTGTGTTTGTCAAAGTCCCAGGAGCATGGACATGAGAGAACTGGCCCAACTACCCAAAGTTTCTGTCATGGGGCCCGTTCCTCAGCTTTGCTACTTTCGTCCTCTAGAAACCTAAATTCAAATTCTTAAACTGAGTGAGAGAGTTGTGAAAAAAAATAATCAGCAACACTGAATGGCTTCTGGATGAGGAAGAGTTGAAAATGAATTCAAAACCCACCATAGAATGAATCCGAAGTGATGCTGGCATTGATCACCTGGGCTACATTTCTCAGGCCACAAGTTGGGGGAAGTCCAAGAAGCCCTGCTTCTGAGATTATGCCTTCCTGCTTTGAAGTGTTCATACCTCCCTTCTGGGGGGGACACAGAGATAGTGCAGCAGGGAGAGTGCTGCTGATGACCCAGGTTCAATCTTTGCCACCACATATGCCCACTGGAAGTGATCCCTGAGTGCAGAGCGAGGAGTAAGTCCTGAGCACTGCCAGATGTGCCCCAAATGAAATAAAGCATTTCAATTTTAAAAAATAAAATTAAGGGCTGGAGAGATAGAAGGTGAGGCACTTGCCTTGCATGTGGGCACTACCCTGGTTTGAATCCCTGGCACTGTATATGGTCCCTTAAGCACTGTTAGGGATCACCCCTGAGCACAGAGCCAGGAAAAGTCCCTGGACACCTCTTCAATTAAAATAAAATGAAGACTGTAATAAAGACTTTTTAAAAAATCTGTTCATGGCAATATAAGATCATGGAGACCTTATGCCACTCCTGGGAACATTAAAAAAAGGATTTTACTCTTTTGTGAAATCCCCGAGTCTGAGAAGAGCTGGTTTTTGATCCTTGACCCCCAGTGGCTCAGTCCGAGGGTGTGGACATTCTTGATGTTCTTCTTGGGGTGTGCCCGTCCTCACACAGACAGGAGACTCATTAGCCGTGGGTTCAGGCATCTGGTGCCATGGATTCCAGAATAGAGAAAGTCACAGAAATGCACGGAGAGATGCATATGTTTTTGAAACAACCGAACAATTGCCGTATATGTGTTTCCCAAGAGTTTTATGTTTAAAGCAACTGAAAAGCAGTTCTCACTGCGAGCCTGTTTTGAATGAGTTGTAGCTCTCGGTGGGTCTCTGATTTGGAGACATTGCATTGAACCAATATGTATTTGCACTGCACTGAGTGAGTGGCTGTTGGGACGCAAAGGGGGACAGTATATGTGCTGCTTTCAAAGAGGCTATAATCCAACAGACCCATGAGATGAGAAAATGACAAGCTGAGATCATGAGAAGACAAAGAGAGAGCAAGGACAGTCCCAGGGCAGGGGATGTGGGGAGAGGGTAATTCACTGGTGACAAGGGACCAAGAGAAGGGTCCCCTCTAGATTGACCTGCCCAGGCGATCAATTTAGGGCAGCCTTGCTCTCCCAATTCCCGTGCCCAGCAAATGCTCAGAAACACTTGAAGTAGTAAATAAACATCGACAGAGTGTATGTTCCTCACAATAAAAACTCTCTGTTCTTCTTGGATTCCGAGCATTTGGGAAAATTCTCCGCTGAAGCAAGTTTTATGTGCATTAAAAGAGGCATTGCCCAATTTTAAAAAATGCCTGCAGTACTTACTTTTCAACACACGAGGGAGCTGCTGCCTAGGTTATTTAATATCATAAAAGAATGGTTTGCACATTCCTTCTCCGATGACAATATAATTTCTGTACCTTTTAAGCCCCCTCCAAGAAAATAGCCTGTCAACCAAAAATAGTCCTTCATAGTATAATAAAATGATTATTAGTGGTGAATTGTTTTCTAAAAACAATTTTTTGATGCTGCTATCATTTAGGGGTCACACCTGCCTGAGCTCAGGGGTCACTCCTGGCAGTGCTCAGGACCACATGCAGTGTCAGGTATCAAACTAGGGTTGGCTGCATGCAAGTTAAGTACCTTAAACCCTGTGCTATTTCTCTGGCTTCTAGAAACAATTTTAAAAATTACAAGGTAAGAAGGGAGTGAGGGGGAAAGTATGTTATTTTTGAAAGTATAAAGTATATTATTAAAAGTATATTATTTGGGGGGGTCTGGTGCTCCAACAGGTCAACCTATACCTGTGGGGTGAGTGCATCAGCAGCCTGATGGTGCCCTCAGACTTCATGACACCGCAAAATTGCCTCTGTGCCTTTGACTAGACCCCCAACAACTTGGAACCTAGTTTACCAAGAAATTAAATAGCCAAAAGCTAGGTATGTGGTATCCATACCCACAAACCACCTCCAGCTCAGCTATACAAGCTCATATATTGGCCTTATTTCAGAGACTCATAGATCAATCTTGAAAGAGGTCAAAAGCCACAGTTAATCTCGGACCCGAGCATGGCTGAACAGACTGGGGTAAATCGGAGGGGACAGGTTGGCCTGTGCCTGCCCAAACAGAGGCCCCAGTAGCCGCTTGCTTCCACAATCCAAAATCCCCATCATACCCCTGGCCTATCTCCACCGTCTCAGGATGGACCTCACCAAGATATAACCTGCTGAAAATTCGGGTATGCAGGTTTTGTGACTGACATCTCCAGGCTTTCACAGAGTTAGGGTGGGCTACCTCCTCCCACTTCCCAATACACATGGAAGCATTGGCAGTCACCCCAACAAACCAACTCTATTACTGGCCTTGCTTCAGAGTCCCATAAATAAATCTCGAAAGAGATCAAAAGCCAGAGACACAGCAGCGAGTCCTGGAAAATACCATAGAGCCAGAGATCTCTCTGGGCTCCATACCAAGTGAATTTCATCGGGGCACCCCAGATGGAGCAGGGGCAGTCTCCCCCCTACCCCCCACCCCTCCAGATGGAATCCCAGTGACCAAGAGCTTCCACAAGCAAGGCCCAGGTATGCAGGTTCCAGGATTAAATCCCCATGTCACATGGTGGCAGAGATACCAGGCTGTCCCTCCCCGGCTCCCCACCCACTTGTGGGCCTGACTGTCACACCCACAATGTGCCTCCCGGTGCCACCTTAGCGCACCAACAATCCTGGTCCAGAGATGCCCAGTTGAATCCCAAAATGGATTAGTGCCCTACAGAAATGTCTCTGCAACCCACTCATTTACAATCTAGGATTCCAGAAGCATGCACTCACGGAAACCATGATATTCAAAATGAGCAATGGACAATAAACGATGTAGCATCTGCCTACCTAGTAGGCAGGCTTGAATGGTGGTGGAAAAACTCGAGCAAACATAATGCTCAGAAGTAGAGAGTTTTGAGGAAATTGTCTGCCATGGAGGCGGAGTGAGGACTGGGATGAGGGAGGGGATGTACTGGGAACACTGGTGGTTTAAAGTGTGCACTGGTGGAGGGATGGGTGTTCGATCATTATATGGCTGAATCTCGAACATGAAAGCTTTGTAACTGTATCTCATGGTGATTCAATAAAAAAAATGTAGAGTTTATGCCCAATTCAATCAGCTTAATCAATGGCTGAATAAATAGCAGTACTCCTATTTTTGAAAGTATATTATTTATGTTGGGCCAGAGCGATAGCATAGCGGTTTTTGCCTTGCATACCCCCGACCTGGGGTCAATTCCTCTGCCCCTCTTGGAGAGCCCGGCAAGCTACCGAGAGTATCCTGCCCACAAGGCAGAGCCTGACAAGCTCCCTGTGACATATTTGATATGCCAAAAACAGTAACAACAAGTTTCACAATGGAGACATTACTGGTGCCCATTCGAGCAAATCAATGAACAATGGGAGGACAGTGCTACAGTGCAGTGCTATTATTTATATTATTTAAAGTATAAAGTATATTATTAAAGCATTTTGTAAGCAGATACCCTAAGCCACGCTGGGGGAGTCTTTAAAGCACTAAATAAACCCAGAATTTCAAGGCAGTAGAAGCTCTGCTTATAAAATATCTGGGCAAGAAATCCAAGATATTGGTCATGTGTGTGTTCAAGCTCACAAAGGTCAGGTCTCGTTGAGATACACGGGGTCCAGGCCTACTAATTTGGGTCTGCAGTCAATAACCTTTTTACATCCGAGAACTGTTGAAAACAAGAAAAACATTTCAGGGACCTCTAAGAATAGAACTGGGGAAACAGCACAAGGATCATTGCAACCTGGGCCTAGTCCCTGGCACCTCACGGACCTGGGAGCAGCCCTGAAGTCCCCCAGGCATGACTGGGTACAGTCCTGAAGTTCCCAAGCAGAGGTAAGTATAGTCTTAGAGACCCCAGTAAAGGGCCTATTCAGCAATGTGCCTCGGGTAGTTGCCTTAAACTAGTGGCCAGGTTGGCTGAAAACTCCCAGGAGTATTCAGTGGTGTCCTGAGCACACTTGGGAGCACTCCTCTCAGTATTAGCCCCCAGTAATAAAATAAACATGTTTGTGTTTTAGTTTTCTTTGAGGAAGGGGGCTTACTCAAGGAGTAATCCCTGACTTACTCAAGGAGTAAGCCCTGAGTACTGCTGGGGATGGAATGGGAATTGGCCTCATCCCAACCTTGCCAATGCCTTATTCTTTGTATTATCTCTTCAACTCTAAGCAAACGATTTAAAAGAATTTCCTGCTTGACTAGGACTGACTGAAGAATGAATCCTCTAACAAGTTTTCTACTATTGTACATTTCAACAAACTTGTCTCATAAAAATCTAATCTGCATACTATTTTTTGCACATCGAAACAATATCAAATAAAGTATGTGCTACAATTGTGTATTGTAGCAATTGTGTATTGCTGCTCGGATCGGACATTTGTACAATTTGGACAATTGTACAATTGTGTATTGCTGCTCGGACCGGACAGACAGTTCAAGTGGTGGGAGGTTGTGGGTCTGATCCTAGGTACCACATGATCCTAGAGCATCACTGGGTGTGACCCTGGTGGTCCATGAGTCCCGATGGGTCAAAAAACATATCTCCAGAACAGAGTCCTGAACCCTAAGACCCATGTGGCCAGGCAGAGCATCCTGGGAAAGCCTCGGGACCATCCATTAGAGATGGCTCATTTTCAAGAATAAGATGAGAACAGTACCCTCCATATGTGCCAGTGGAGAGAAAACCTCGGTGTGGGTGATAGTATTAGTAGGATAAACGAAGGTTAATGCACTTTTAGTGCCCTGAGAGTAAAATCAGGAAATGGAAGAGCTTAAAGTGAAAAACCCAATTTATCAGCAAATTCAACCTATGTGAGAGTTGTAATATGTCTGTTTTGTTTGCTTTGTTGTTGCTGTTGGTTTTGAGACCACACTCAATTGTAACTGGGCCTTAGTCCTGGTTCTGTGCTCAGGGCTCACTCCTGGCTGTGCTTGGGGAACAGTATGGGGTGCTGGGAATTAAACCCCGATTGACTGTGTTGAGGGCAAGCACCCTACTTGCTGTCCTATTTCTAGCACCCCAAATTTGTCTTTTATTCATTCGTTTATTTAGTTTGCTTATTTGTTTTGAGTCACACCCAGTGGCGTTCAGGGCTTACTTCTGACTATGCTCAGAGCTCATCTGGATGGAGCCCAGGGGACCATATGGGGATTGAGCTGGGATCAAGTGCCTTACCTGCCACTCTGTCTCTCTGGTCCCAGAATTCACCTTTGAAAGGGGAAAAGATCCTTTGGTTTCTCCACTTCACTGGGTAGGACTTGTTTGGGAACAGTAACCCCCAGCTTTCCGCGCTCCCCCATGTCCCAGGTGGGGTCACTTTCCATCTGGAAGGCTGTTTCCTGTCATTGCTTCCCCATGGCAGGCCTGCAGGCTCTCGTCAGCTACAGAGAGTAGCAGAGCCATGTGGGATGACGAGGGAACTTCCCTCCTGGGTTTATCACTTATAAACTTCTCCAAACAGCATCTGACACATAGTAAATACCATTAATGATTATAAATTAGAATCTTTATGTTCAGTGACATGTAGTCAAAGTATACTTTGATTTCATTAAAAGCTAAAAATCGCCTTAAGGAGAGGTCATAGGGATAGAGTGATGAGAAGGTTCTGGAAGTACGTCCCTGGACAGGTCCAGCTTTGTTGCATTTTGCCAATACATAAGGTAAAGTTGCGTTTTTCACAAGGTAAAGTTCAGCTTTACAAAACAGAGGGCAGATTTTTTTCCCCCAGTGACACATGCTCACATTGTGTCCCTATGACACATTTACTTAAGGGGTGTATTAACTTGGTGTTTTGTGGATACTGATGCTTAAACCCAGGCCCCCTTCCTGTGAAGAATGGACTCCCCCTCTGGGCTTTCTCACTGAACTTGTACCCCTTATATAAAATATAAAAAAAATCTATTTATATTTTAGACCAAATGCTGTTGTACACACAATGGTCCATAGTATAGTGTTTGTACAGACACAAACTATATGTGCACTCAGAATCTAAAAGATGTGTGAACCTCACTTCATTGCAATATTTGCCTGATCACTGTGGTGATCTAGAACCCTCCTTAATTATCTCTGAGGTGTCGACGGTTGCATGGTAGCAATTGTGCTAAAACCCATGGGGATGTGTCATGGAAATGTGTCCTTTCAAGTGGCCTTGCTGTGTGGTATGTGGATTATAACTAAAAAAGAAGTAATGGAGAGGGTTGGGAGAGATAGTACAGGAGTGATGCACTTGCCCTGCATGCAGTGGAACCCAGCTTGGTCACTGGCCCCACAGGGCTTCTGGTACTCGCCATGCGTGTGGCAGACTCCAGTTCAATCCCTGGTAGCACCACCAGGAGTGATCCCTGAGCACAGTGCCAGGAATAAGTCCTGAGCACCTCCACAGGTGTGGTCCCAACCAAAAAAAAAAAGAGAGAGAGAGAGGGAAAGAGGTCTTCTAACCTTGAGATGAAAGAAGTCATATGCTTTCTGGAATCTTTTTATTTACCTCTCCTCTCAGAACTATTTGTTTAGCTATTTATTTTTATTAGTAGCACTTGCTTGAGCGGGCCCAGTAACGTCTCCATTGGAGACTTTGTTGTTACTGTGTCTGGCATATCGCACTATCCTCCCATTGTTCATCGATTTGCTGGAATGGGCACCAGTAACGTCTCTACTGTGAGATTTCTTGTTACTGTTTTTGGGTAGACTGTTTGCCTTGCATGCGGTTGGCCAGGCCAACCCCGGGTCGATTCCTCTGCCCCTCTCAGGGAGCCCGTCAAGCTACGGAGAGTATCGAGCCGGCATGGCAGAGCCTGGCAAGCTACCCGTGACATATTCGATATTTTTATTCCGCCCCTCTCGGAGAGCCCGGCAAGCTACCGAGACTATTCAATATGCCAGACACAGACAACGGGAGGGCCTTTACCTTTTATTAGTATAATTTTTAAAAATTGGAACCATTTAAACATGGGGAAGATAACCAGCCATGCTAATCCTGTGGGCTGCTCTGTCCACAGCTCCATGGCTGTTTCTGGTGGCTGGAAGCACACATGTGTGTCCATTTCCGGAGGCTGGAAGTATACACGTGAGGTGTGAAGTGGTGGGACGGGGTTGGATGAGAACCCCCAGAAGGCTGCTCTCACTCTGTGCTGGTCCTCACCTTATAAAAGGGGCAAAACTTCAGGAACCTCTTGTGTGAAAATATTTTGTAAATATTAATGTAAATATTATATAATTTAAGGGCTGGAGCGATAGCACATTGGTAGGGTGTTTGCCTTGCGCACAGCCAGCCCGGCTGAGCCAGGTTCAATTCCTCCGCCCCTCTTGGAGAGCCCGACAAGCTACCGAGAGTATCTCGCCCGCGCAGCAAAGCCTGGCAAGCTCCCCGTGACGTATTCAATATGCCAAACACAGTAACAACAAGTCTCATGATGGAGACGTTACTGGGCCCGCTCAAGCAAATCGATGAACAACGGGAGGACTGTGATGGACCATTATATAATTTATTTTTGCTTGGTGGGCCATACCCAGTGATGCCTCCCCAGTGGTCCAGAAATCCAGACAGTAACTCTCTCAGTCTCCTACAGGGGAAATCTCAGGGCCGGGTGCCAGTATGGTGGGTTTGGGAAAGGGGAAGTCATGTTCTGGCTTGCAGATATAACCCAATTGGTAGAGGGAGGAGGGAAGGGGGACAAAGTAAGGAGGGGAGGAAGGAGGGTGGAGGGAAAGAAGGAGGGAAGGGGGAGGCAGAAGGGAGAAATGAGGGGAGGAGGGAAGGGAAGGAGGGACGTAGGAAGGGAAGGAAAGAGGGAGGGATGGGAGGAGAGAGAAAGAGGGGAAGGAGGGGAAGAGGGAGGAAAGGAAGGGAGAAGGTATGGGTGGGGGAGAAGTGTGGCAGGAGGGTGGACAGGAGGGAAGGCATACGCCGGAGTCTCTTTTTCAGGGTTCTGATTTTGCCTAAGGCCCTAGGTCACCTCTACCTTAGTCACCTCCCAAGGCCAAGTTCAGTGCTTGGGTTGGGACCTTGCACGTGTGTTGATGGTGGGTACAGTGGGGTTTCAGGCCACCGGCCCACCCTAGACAGGCCTCTGTGCCTGTGAGCAACTGTGCAGTCACTGGTAGGTGGCAGTTTGCCTTGGCCTTGCACACCACAGCTCTCTAGAGCTCTGCACAGGGACCCCTGCAGCCATGTGAGACCGTATGACACAGGTCCCCAGGAGCCCCCCCCCCCCCCATCCTGCTGCCATGTCCTGGGCCTGTGGCCCACCCACGGAGACCTGGGCCTGACTCCGGCCTGCCAGGCACTGAGTTCACCTGGGGGGTCTGGATGCAGCACCAGGGAGGGAGTGAGAAGGCAGGAGCCAGAGGCTGGGCACTGATGCAGCCCAGAACTCAGGGGGACAGTGACATTGTCGGGGGGGGCTTCATGGGTGGGAAGGACGTTAGACAGATGGTGTGTGTGTGTGTGTGTGTGAGAGAGAGAGAGAGAGAGAGATAGAGAGAGAGAGAGAGAGAGAGAGGAGAGAGAGTCTGTGTTTGTCTGAGTGTGTCTATGTGTGAGAGAGAATCTTTGTGTGTCTGAGCATGGTTATGTGTGTGTGTGTGTGTGTGTGTGTGTGTATGAGAGAGAGTGTGTGTGTGTCTCAATGTGTCTATGTGTGTATGTGTGTTAGAGTGTGTTTCTGTGTCTGTGTCTGTCTGTTTGTGCCTGTGAGTATCTCTATGTGTGTGTCTGTGTGTGTGCTGAGAAATGTATACCAGGCAGGTCAAAATTCCAGCAGGGCTGGGCCAGTGCCAGGGAGATAGGGTGGTGACTGGCAGCATCTGTGTGGGGGGAGTGATTGCAGGACTCAGGGCTGAGAACAGGACCCTGCGTGGCTGTGATGGGAAAGACCTTAGCCAGAGGCCAGAGGTTTATGCAGGGGTGGGGGATGGGTGGGAACGTAGCTCCCCCCTGTTAGCTGTGGACAGGGAGTTCTGGATGGCAGAGGTGAGAGTCTGGCAGTGCAGGGGTGGGGTGGGGGTAGCACCTGGAGAGGAGCCACCATGCCGGTGGGGCCCGGGAATGGAGCAATAGTCAGGCTGTACGCACATGCGCACTCCTGGTTCTTGGAGTGAATCCATGGGCAGTAGGAAGGATGCACAAGTGACCTGCACAGTGACCCGAGTCCTAGCAGCGTCCCGCTCCTGGATTTCAGTGTGCTGACCGTCTGACTTGTTCATGTAATTTCCAATTTAATCAGATCTCAGTTCTGACAACCTGAAAAAAATGTGAGGGTGGATGGGCTGGGATGGGAGTGGGCAGTGGATGATTTAGAGATTGGAGCGTTGAATAATGTCTGCTTCCATTTCGAGTCTGCAAACCCACGCCCGTTACACTTTTTAGTTTGGGTTTCAGTTTCCAGATGAGCCTTAATTCCCAAGCAATCTTCCTGTTCCCCAGATGTCCAGAACACAGTCACACGGGGCAGGGCCTGTGGAGCCTCCTGGCCCAGGGGGCACCTCCCCACAAGAGACCAGCCCCTCTCCCCATCCCTCCCATGTCTCATAATAGTGGCCTTCTAGAGAGCAGGCCCTGACCAGAGGAAGGTTCCAGAGATTGTGGAGCAGGGGCTGAAGGGCTGTGGTCGCTGCCCTTTCAGCATCCTTGTCTTCAACCTCTCGCAGCCCACTCATGCTTTCAGGAAGAAACATATTGGAGGGGCTCACCATGGAAGTTATTATTTGATGCAACGGGAACAGCAAGAGGCAGGAGACCGTATGTCCCTCACTAGCTCCATGTCCCAAGGTAGATGAATTGTGTCCTAAGGGAGAACAACTTTCTGAGCCTGTGTGTTGTGTGCATCACTGGGAAGATGTTGGGATGGATGACTGTCAGTTCCTTCATAGTCCTGGAAGGCCATGATGGATGATGGATTAAGCGAGCAGAAGATTTTACTCTCTCTCTCTCTCACTCACTCTCTCTCTGTGTGTGTGTGTGTGTACATGTGTGTGTGTGTCTGTCTGTCTCCCTTAATTGTAGTAAATTAGATACAGCATGAAATTTACCATTTTCTTACCACTTTTTCTTCTGTTTACTTGTTTTTGGCTATGGCAGGTGATACTCAGGGGTTACTCCTTGGCTCTGCACTCAGGGATCACTTCTGGCTGTGCTCAGGGGACCATATGGTATGCCAGAGATTGAACCTGGGTCACCCATGTGCAAGGCAAGAACCCCACCCATTGTACTATCTCCCCAGCCCCTTTCTTACTACTTTTATATATTTTTATTATGGTTAAAAATACACATAACAAAAGTTGCTATCATCACCATTTAACATGCATGAATCTATGGCTTTAAGTCCATTTGTTGTTGGACTATTACCACAATCCATTTCCAGAGGTTTTTCTTGATTGCAAACCAAACACTGCTCTTGAAGTAGGACTCCCCCCCCCCCGCCCACCCACTCGCCCACCCCTCGCTCAACCCTGCTGCTTCCACTCCGTGAATCTGCGTGTAGCGGCTCCTTCTTGGGAATGAATAGGACCCTACAACAGTGAGTCCTTTTGCATCTGGCTCACTTCACCTAACATGTTGTTTTCCTAGTGGATCCATGTTGTTGCTTTGATCAGAATTTGAATCTCTTCAAGGTTGAATACTGTTCTAGAACACACCCCATTTTGCTTATCCATTCGTGGACACAAGCTGTATCTGCATTTGGGCTGTTGGGCACCATGCTACAGAGGTGTACATGGATCTATTTCTGGCTTTTGATTCTTTTTTGGCAAACACCTGGCAGTGGAACTGCTGGATCATATCCCTTGTCCCAAAGAAGAGTGATGAAAATGAAGCAAAAGCATCTGTGTGCGACATCACGCCATGCCTGGTCTTATATTCAGGACAGATTAGGAACCTATTTTCCTTTCAATTCTGAACCGCAAACTCAGCTGCAGTTATTATGTTAATTATTAAATGTTAGATTAGAAAATATTTCCCTTTACCACCCTGCTGGAGAAATTCTACTTGAAAACTGGGTTTGGATGTAGTTTACATTTCAGTAGTCATTCTGGAACTTACTCTTGCCTTCCCACTATTTCCTTTCTCTCTGATTCCAATGCAAATGGGAGGATGGAACTTTCCTTGTAGGCACGAACAGGGCTTTAAGCAAAGAGAACATTTTTCTTTCCTTTTTTTTTTTTTTGACTTAAATTAAAGTAATAATCAGAAGAACAAACCTCTCCCAGATCTCATCAGGAGCACTTTTTTTCAGGGATCCATTTTCATTCTGACAGCAGAAGTGAAGGAAGGAACAATGTGAACACACTTTGAGGCCACACTCTTGTGCAACCATAAATTACGATTGTTAATAACAAATGCCAAACTCCACTCAATGTTTGGTCAGTGAATCACATCCAAGCAGACGGCTCTTGTCTTGCTCTCTGCTCTGCTCTGCGGGGCTATTGGCTCACCCTTGCTGATTGAGCTCAATGAGCCGACCTGCGAACACAGCGAGGGTCCCGATGATACAGACGAGCATGAAGACCCCGAGGAGAATGTGGTCCATCACCATAGCCACGTACTTCCACTCCTCGGCCGCCTGGGAGAGAGGAGGAGTGAGCATCTTTTGCAGCAGACGGGCTTCAGGGCACCCTTTACCCACAAATTAAACCACTGGTTCACTCAGGGCCCTCAGCAACCCTGGGCTCCCAGTAGGATATCTATTTTTATTTTGTTTTATTTATTTGGGCTGGAGCGATAGCACAGCAGTAGGGCGCTTGCCTTACAAGCCGCCAACATGGCTGACCCGAGTTCAATTCCTCCGCCCCTCTCGGAGAACCCGGCAAGCTACCGAGAGTATCTCGCCCGCACGGCAGAGCCTGGCAAGCTCCCCGTGACGTATTCGATATGCCAAACACAGTAACAACAAGTCTCATGATGGAGACGTTACTGGGCCCGCTCGAGCAAATCGATGAACAACGGGAGGACCGTGACCGTGATGGTGATTTGGGCTTGGGAATATGGGACACACCCAACTATGCTGGGGGCTACTCCTGATTCTGTGCTCAGGGGCCATTTCCAGCAAGCTGAGGGGCCATGTGGTGCCTGATATGTATCAACTGATTGATTTAGGGATTTGGGGGCTACTACACCTGGCAGGACTCAGGACTGACTCCTAACTCTGCACTCAGGGATGCCCCCCCTAATGGTGCTTGTAGGACTTTATGTGGTGCTGAGGATCAAACCCAGCTTTGCTGCATGCAAGGTAAGTGCCTTAGCCCATTATACTACCTCTCCAGCCCCATGATTTTATTTTTTTTTTTGCTTTTTGGGTCATACCCGGTGATGCTCAGGGGTTTCTCCTGACTCTGCACTCAGAAACCATTCCTGGCAGTGCTCAGGGAACCATATGGGATGCCAGGGATGGAACCTGGGTCAGCCACATGCAAGGCAAACAACCTGCCCACTGCACTATCGCCCTTGCACAATTTTTAACCCCATTATTCACAATATGATATGCATATGTCCTGGAGGTGGTCACCAAGACACATTCTAGATCACTTGCTGCCGCTTGACAATGTACCTATGAAACCAAACTCAGCCATCTGTACCCAAGCATTTGATCTTTTATATATTCAGTTGTTTGTTGAATGGTTCACACCTGGCAGTGCTCAGGGACCTTCAGAACTAGTGCTCGGGGTTACTCTCTGGCAGTGGTTGGGGAACCGCACAGTGCTAAGGATTAAACCCAGGTCCTCATGTGCAAAGCATGGCGCCAGCCTTTTGGTCTCTCTCCCCAACTCTGTCTGATCATGGAAGCCCAGATGTGTGAATTTCAAGCCACACAGTTGGGGGGGGGGGGCAGGGGGGGGAAGATAGCTCAGCAGCTTAGGGTTCCTGCCTTGCAAACCTAAGGAAGACCCAGATTCCAGTTCCTGGTGTGGCTACCCACACAGAGCCCCAAGGGGCAGCTCTGCAGTCTGTGACCCCTGGGCCCCCGCAGTGCAGAGGGCAGGAGCACACAGCCCACCAGATGTGAGCTGTGCACGCCCGCTGGGGGGGGGGGGGGAAGCTGCAACCAGACTGTGAGACCCTTGGAAGCTCAAGTCGCTTCCTCTCCCCCCAAGCTCCCCTATAACTTATCCTCAGGGCGATCAGGTGCGCATGCAAGCTGCTGGGTGACCCCCAGGCACACAGCAAGGACAACAGCAAGGGCAGGGCAGGGCAGGCTGGGCGCAGGAGGCCCGGACGCACGTTGTTGGACTCCTGGTCTGACTTCATGGTCTCCGCGATGTACTTGATTCCCTCGATGGCGCTTTTCACCTCCGGGTGTTTAATCAGTGGAGATTGGAAGCCCAAGGACTGCGGTCCCGGCTTCCCCGAAATGTCAGAGATGTCGATATCTTCCGTAAAGATCTTCTTTTCTTGCTTTTCTCTGGATGGTCTTTTCATTGTGGAGAAGAACATGAGGTTTGGGATGGTCTCGATGAAAACCTAGAATGGGAAGGAAATTCATGGAGGAGAGTGATGGGCTGCAGGCTAAGCATCGGATTCTGACCTTGAACTCGCCACGTGACCCTAGGCGAGTCCTTCAGCATCCCTGGGCATCAGGGTCTAAGGCGGAAAATGAAGTTAGATTGTCTTAGAAGTTTCCTTACTGGCAAGCCTGTAGTCTGTGAAATCAGTCCAGGGATGCTGCAGTTATGCAAGCATTTCGCCACTGGAGGGCGCCTGTGTGCAGCTGTGGAACCAAACACGCTTCCTTTTCTCTCCTTTCCCTCCCTCCCTCCCTCCCTCCCTCCCTCCCTCCCTCCCTCCCTCCCTTCCTCCCTTCCTCCCTTCCTCCCTTCCTTCCTTCCTCCCTCCCTCCCCCCCTCCCTCCCTCCCTCCCTCCCTCATTTTGTTCTTTTTTCCTTCCTCTCTTTCCCCCCTCCTTTCTTCTCTTTCCTTCTTAAGCAAAACAATTTATTTAAAGGAAGTTATTCAGAGATATGTGATGAGAGAGAGAGAGAGAGAGAGAGAGAGAGAGAGAGAGAGATGTTCATAAGAAAACATAGACTTCTCCAGAGGGGGAAAAGCTGAGAATGATTTTTGGGAAAAGTTATGTATAATTTCTCCAAATTGACTTGGCCTGGAGTTCTATGCTTACAGAAAACTTAATCTGGGAGTTGTCACAGGGGAAAATAACTTGGACTTCATGGTGGTCTTTTCATTTTTAAGTTCTGTTGCTTTTCCTTTTCTGAGAAGCCCTTCTCTGGGTGGTGCCTTGGTTTCTCTATCCTCAAAGAGCTCAGGGTTTACATCTCAAACGAATGTAATCCTCATGTCTTTGGGCTACTTCAGGGCCGGGCAGTTTTTTCTTAATTTTATTGTTTCTTAAAAACTCATCACCAGCCCCCTTCTCCTGTCCCACCACCCCCAAATCTGGCACACTTTCTTTAAAGGCTGAGGGTCCTCTGATTTTAGGGCTAAAGAAATCCCCTACCCTCCGCCCTTCTCTCTCTGAAAAACAAGGTAGCACTGTAGTACTGTCCTCCCATTGTTCATCGATTTGCTCGAGCAGGCACCAGTAATGTCTCCATTGTGAAACTTGTTACTATTTTTGGCATATCGAATATGCCAGAGGGTGCTTGCCAGGCTTTGCCATGTGAGTGGGATTCTCTCGGCAGCTTGCCAAGCTCTTGGAGAGGGACGGAGGAATCAAACCTGGGTTGGCCGTGTGCAAGGCAAACGCCCTACCCACTGTGCTATTAGTCTATAGGAACAGGTCCAAGAGAGACATATTACAAGCAGTTATCTGTTTCTCTGTTGGTTTAGAACAAAATATTTTCCATTTTGCAGAAAAGATTTTGATGTCTCTGTGAAATTGGAAAACACATAAACTCATCAAGCCCTTTCTCCATTCTTACTCCCAAAATAAGTGGCGAGATTCTCGAAGTGGAAGGCAAACAGGACTCTCTAGACTCTCCCTGCACTGGAATAAGAAGAGGGTGACTGGTTTGTTTCCTCGCTTCAGACTGTCTTCAAGCTTGAAGCTGGAGTAGGTTTTATTTGTTCTGTTTTGCTTTCCTCTCTGGGGAGGTGATCTGGCTCCTTTATCCCTAGAAAGAGGTACTTCTCCCAGATCCTACTGGTCAGAACTGACTTCCAGTTTTTTGGTTGTTTTTTTTTTTTTTTTTGCTTTTTGGGTCACACCCGGCATTGCACAGGGGTTACTCTTGGCTCATGCACTCAGGAATCACTCCTGGTAGTGCTCGGGGGACTATTTGGGATGCTGGGGATCGAACCTGGGTCGGCCACGTGCAAGGCAAACGCCCTACCCGCTGTGCTATTGCTCCAGCCCCATCAGTTCTTTTTTTTAATTTTTTTTGTTTTTGTTTTTTGGGTCACACCCGGCGTTGCACAGGGGTTACTCTTGGCTCATGCACTCAGGAATCACTCCTAGTAATGCTCGGGAGACCACATGGGATGCTGGGGATCGAACCTGGGTCAGCCACATGCAAGGCAAATGCCCTACCCACTGTGCTATTGCTCCAGCCCGACTTTCAGTTCTTAAACACTCTCGGTGTGCCCTGAAATATCAGAGAAGGAGACGGGAAGACTTGGGGATGTCCTCCAGAAAATGACAGCCTCTTGCAAAGCCTTGCAGGAGCCTTGCCCACTCACCTCCTGTACCTACCTACCTCCCACAACTACTCACCTCCTGTTCCCACTCACCTCCCACCCCCACTCACTTCCCATCCACACTCACTTCTCACACCCACTTGCTTACCAAGCCTGCTCACACCCCATGCCCACTCCCCTCCGCCCACTCTTTCCCTATGTCCACTCACCTTCCGGACCCACTGGGGCATGACATGGGTGCTGGGAGAGCGGTGATGCGTGTTGATGACGATGACAGTGATGATGATGGATGCGATGACAAACACCATGGTGAACAGCATGTACTTCCCGATCAAGGGCACCGCGCTGGAGGTGGACGGGATGAGCTCCACGATGACCAGCAGGAACACGGTCAAGGACAGCAGGACCGAGATGCTCAGGGTCATCTTCTCCCCTGGGTGAGATGAGAAAGAAACACAGATACGTCCTGTGGCGGGTCTCGCATGCAGTCATGCCCTGTCTCAGCAGGTAGCAGCAGAAGGGGTGAATGCGTGCTCTCCTTCTCCTGGTTGTTGATGCGAATTCACACAACTGTGGGCTCTTTCAAAATGGAATACTACGCCACAGCAGTAAGGGAAAATGAAGTCATGAGATTTGCTTATAAATGGATGGACATGGAGAGTATCATACTGAGTGAAATGAGTCAGAAGAAAAGGGACAGACATCGAATGGCTGCATTCATTTGTGGGATATGAAAAGTTACATAGTAGAAGACTAATATCCAATGCCAGGGAAAACCAGGACTTAGAGAACTGGTCAATGGTTGGAATCTACCTCAAGTGAGTGTGGGGATGAGGGTAGGTAGGGCAGAGAAGGGTATGACAATAGTTGGAAATGATCCCACCGGACAAGAATTCAGTGTTAAAAGTAGGTAAAGAGATATACATGGCAACCTTTCAGTATTTGTATTGCAAACTACAAACTACAAAGGGGGGTGAGAGAGAGGGAGAGAGAGAGAGAGAGAGAGAGAGAGAGAGAAGAAGTGCCCACTATAGAGGCAGGCTGGGGTGATGGGAGGGAAATTGGGGACTCCGGTGCTGGGAAATGTGCACTGGTGGAGGGATGGGTGTTGGAACACTGTATGACTAAAACAATCACTGACAGCTTTCTGAGGGTGTATATCACAGAGACTCAATAAAAAAATTCTGAAAGAATTGGTTTTGATAAAATTGTATTATAATGCTCTCTGTACTCTTCCCCGCCCACCCCCCACCCCCAACTGTCTGTCTTAAGTGGTTGATGAATGCAGACTGTGAGCAGGCCTGTGTGTTTCCCTCAACCCTGTCCTGTAAAGCGCGGGTGTTGGTGTAATGACATCACAGCCATTATTACTCAGGAGGAGGTAAGCGATTTGTCCAGGCTGCTGAGCTCAACAGAAAGGCCACTGGGAGACATCTGGAGATGTCTCCTCCTGGAGACCAGGTTTGCAAAGGTTCTTTGGAAGTGCCCAGCAGCCCACGAAGGGGCAAGCATGGGGCTCAGGAACCCCTCACAAGCCTCCTGGACTGAGTAAGAAGAGATAAAGTCATACAACTTGCTACTATCTGGAGGGAACTGGAGAGCATCATGCTAAGTGGGGTCAGAGGGAGAGGGACCAGCATATAAGGATCTCTCTCACCAGCAGGGTATAAGGAAACACAGAAGACCCAAAGATAATAGAAACCAAGAACAAGAGTAGGAAACAGGTAGGAGACAGTAGGAAACAGGCCTCTGGAGGGGTTGGGGGAGAGGGCTCTTTCTACGATGGAGGGAAGGGTTCAACAGAGGCAGAGCTGGTGCTGAAAGGTGGTGGTACAAACCACAGTGAAGAAATACTTTTAAAAAAAAAAGCAAGGAGAAAAAGACTCGGGTTAAGGCTGGAGTTACCAGCACGTTTCTGGGTCCATGGAAGTATTTGGCAACTGAGTTACTCATTTAGACTAGACTGAGCTGGCTCTGTGCTTGCTTGGTCGGGGATCTTGGGGCGCCCCACCAGCAGCGACTCCCCCAGGCACTTAGCCTGTGGTCTCCTGATCCGGGTACCGCCCCCTCCCCAGACAGCCGACTGGGGGAGCTGCCGGCAAGTGTTTATTGGCCCGTAGGATGATCTCTGTCCCTCCCACCAGGGGGCAGCAGTGCCACGGCCACGGTCCCACCTGAGTCGGTGGGCAGGTAGAACACCAGGCCGGTGAGGAAGGAGAAGAGCAGGCAGGGCACGATGACGTTAACGATGAAGTAGAGCGGCAGGCGCTGCATGACGAAGTGGTAGGTGATGTCCAGGTAGGGCGTGCTGGGGCAGCAGGCGTAGAACACCCAGTGCTTCCAGCCCCGCGCCTCCTTGATCACCCACTCCCCGCTCTCCATGAAGTTGCTCAGGTCCGGCTGCTCGCTTTCCTGAGAAGAAGGGAACGAAGCTCATGGAGCAAGAATGAAAGAGGAAGGCTCAGTTGACCTGAGCCAGCTGCTGGGAGTAGTACCATTTTTTGACTGCCCCCATCCTACATTTTTGGTTCCCTGGGCTCTTTTTTTTTTTTTTTAAATGGGTCATACCCAGCGATGCACAGAGGTTACTCCTGGCTCATGCACTCAGGAATTACTTCTGGCAGTGCTCAAGGGACCATATGGGATACTGGAAATCGAACCAAGGCAAAGTCCTACCCCTACCTACTGTGCTATAACTCCAGCCCCACCCCCACCCCCCAGCTCTTTCTAATAAGCAGGAACTTAACAATGGTCCAGCATAAAATTCTGCCCGAGAGTTTAGGCTCACCTGGAGGCTAAAACAACGGGAAATACCTAAGGCATAGGGCCAGACAAGGGTCTGTTAAATCCTTGTATCCCTAGTAACATTTAGTCAATTGATAAGATATCCAAAGAGTCCAATTTTTATTTAAAAGAGTCTATGGGAAACCCCTTATCTTAACTTCCCTGCATTTATAAGACCCAGTTTGCTTAAAAACCCGTACCCCCAGCCTCAAAAGCTGTAGTTAACTTGGTCCTGTACTAAGTTCCTCTCCACAAGGGCGTTCCTTTTCATCTCTCTTCTATTTTCCATTAAAGTTGTCTACCTTCCGACTCTGAGTCTGTGGTTCTTTATCACTCAATATTTTCATTCTTGAAAATACTGCGAACCATGGAAGAACAGAGACCCACTGTCGCCACTTCCGGATCCGAAACAAAGCCCCGTAATCAGCGGTCACAAGGCTGTCACATACCCAAGAGGGACTGGGGGTCACCTTTCTTTGAGGCGGGGAGCAGGCAGTTAGGTTCTTGTCCTTTAAGTGAGGGGAGTTGCCCCACAGGCTTCTCAGTGTTGACCTCACATCCACATCACTTGGAGCTTTAAAACTTCTGATGCCAAGAGCTGGCCAGGAGCAGCTCAGCAGCTAGGGTGAGTGCCCGGCTAGTGCCAGACCTGGATTCAATTTGGGGCACCACACCCTTCCCACCTCCCCCCCTGGCACCATGGGAGCAGTGCTGAGGGGCCCAGTACCCTGAGGCTCTCTGCGTGGCAGGAGTGTCCCTGCAGGCATGATCAGCTTCTCATCCTCAGGCTCTTGCACTGAACTGATGGTCCAGTTGGTCCAGATCTCCTGAGCACTGCTAAGAAGGCCCATCCCCTCTCCTCCAGAAAAAAAAAATCATTTAAAAAGAGCAAACATATAGTACCTACCAGCTCCCTTCCCCAGGCCTATTCAAGTAGAATTATGGGCATCGAACCTGGGCACAGGGAATTCATTTCAGCTCCCAAGAGGTTCTCACACGCTGCCTACCAACAACCTTTCCAGTCAACTAAGAACCACTGGAAGATCCCCGAAGATCTCATGGGTGATGCTGGAGTGATAGCATAGTGGGTAGGGCCTTGCACACGGCTGACCCAGGTTCAATTCCCAGCATCCCATATGGTCCCCCAAGCTCTGCCAGGAGTAATTCCTGAGTGCAGAGCCAGGAGTAACCCCTGAGCATCACTGAATGTGATCCAAAAAAGAAAAAAGTAAATAAAACTAAAGTTCTCATGGGTATGATGGGTATGGATATCCTCGAGGTACCACAGGGAAGAGTGAGAGAGCCTGGCCACTCTTTTCCTGAATTCAGTGTCACGGCGTGAGGACATACCGGGTTGATGGCCACCATGGAACCGTCGTAAGTCCAGGTGCCCAGCTTCATGCTGCAGTTCTGCTCGTCAAAGGGGAAGTGGGTGACGATGATCTCGCAGTAGCTTTTGAAGATGGCAGGGGGCGTCCAGGTGATGTGGCCCGTGTAGTCCAGGAGTACTTTGGTGAACTTGACAATGGCAAAGTCGCCATCAGCACTGTGGTGGGAGGGGAAGAGGAACGTGGCTGTGAAGGAGGGGCCCGGTTTTCTGCTTGGGGCAGAAGCTCGCTGTATCTTAAATCTATGACAGTATTTTCCAGACTTGTCTGATAAAAGAAGCACCTACTGCTTGCATGTAGTACAGATTCCTGAGTGCCACCTGGGGGCCCACTTGCTTAGTTTTGGGTATCACACCCCATTGTGCTCTACGCTCACTCCTGTCTCTGTGCTCAGGGGTCATTCCTGGTGTGCCAAGATTTATTTATTTATTTATTCATTTTTTGAATTTTTTTTGTAGGAGTACTGCTATTTATTCAGCCACTGATTAGCTGATTGAATTGGGCATGAACTCCACCTTAATTTTTTTTCTTTTTATATTTATTTATTGAATCACTGTGGGAAAAGGTACTAAGCTTTCAGGTTTAAGTCTCGGTCATACAATGATCAAATACCTTTCCCTTCACCAGTACTCACTTTTCACAACCAAGTCGTTTTTTTTAATTATTATTAAAAAATTTTTTTAATTGAATCACCCTGAGATAGACCATTACAAAGCTGTTCATGATTGTCATACAATGTTCAATACCCATTCCTCCACCAGTGTAATTTCCCAGCACCAGTGTCCCCAGTTTCCCTCCCACTGCCCCAAATTACCCCCCACCCCACCTGCCGCTATGGCAGGAACCTCTCTCTCTCTTTCTCTCTCTCTCTCTCTTTCTCTCTCTCTTATTTTAGGCATTATGGTTTGCAATACAGATGCCAAAAGCTTATAGTGTTTTTTTTTTCCTTTTGTGTTACACCTGGCAATGCACAAGGGTTAATCCTGGCTCTGAACTCAGGAATTACTCCTGGCTGTGCTTGGGGGACCATATAAGATGCTGGGAACCGAACCCAGGTCAGCTGCATGCAAGGCAAATGCACTACCCACTGTGCTATTGCTCCAGCCCAATCATGTATATCTCTGTACCTACATTCAATGCTCAGATCCTGTTCAGAGTGACCATTTCCAACAAGTATTGTCATAATGAACCCTCCTCTATCTCAGCTACCCTCACCTCCCACACCCTTGTGCTAAAATAGTGTGCCGAGGATCTAACCCCTGGTCAAGGCCATAGCCTTATGTTAGGCGAGTACTCTCTGCCCTTGTGTCCCAAAACTTTGCCTTCCCAGTCATCCTGGGACATCTGTCACATTCATCTCCACCTGTCCTCTATTAAACGGAAAAATAACCACCACCATGAGGAACTACCAATAAAAGCCCCTCCAGGGGCCCAGTGCTGGGATCAGCAGGTGAAGACAAAAATCATTAGAACTTTCTAAGAATCACTAGGGCTCTCTGGGTTGGGGTCATCCAGGCTCGTGGTAGCCACTCGCTCAATGCCTCTGGGCTTGGCAGGTGAGGAAGACATGGTCAGTGAGTCTGTTACATGGTCGCTCTCATCTCCCTGACCACAGAGCTTGGCTCTGCGTCCATGCAGCACCCCGGACCTAGTGTGGCCCACTGTGACCCAGTCTGACCTAGTATGGCCCAATGACTCGCCTTCAGAAGCTGGACAGTCACCTTAAATCTGAATCCCCATATTTTTGAATATTGGAGTTTTCAAGAGACTGAAAAAATCCAGATTTGAGCTGGAGTTGCTGATCTCTTGGTATGGGCACTGATTTCTCCCAAGGAAGGTCTTCAGGGCAGGGTACTGACAGATAATAAACGGGGCCAGAGAGATAAGGCAACAGGGAGGGCAATGGCCATGCATGTAGCCAACCCTGGTTCAATCCCTGGTACCATGTATAGACCCAGAGCACTGTCAGAAGAGATGTCTGAGCACAGAAACAGGACTGGCCCTAAGCACTGTAAAAAAAAAAAGTAAACAAAATTCGAAAATTATTTAAATATATTTTTTAAAATAAGAGAAAGGAATACGAATGGCTAAAAGACGCATGAGAAAATGTTCCACATCATTAATCATCAGGGAGATGCAGATCAAAACAACAATGAGATATCACTTCACACCACAGAGACTGGCCCACATCCACAAGAACAAAAGCAACCGGTGCTGGCGCGGATGTGGCGAGAAAGGGACACTCCTTCACTGTTGGTGGGAATGCCGACTGGTTCAACCCTTTTCGAAAACAGTATGGATGATTCTCAAAAAAATTAGAAATTGAGCTCCCATTTGACCCAGCAATACCACTCCTGGGAATATATCCCAGAGAGGCAAAAAAGTATAGCCGAAGTGACATCTGCAATTGTCTGTTTATTGCAGCACTCTTTACAATAGCCAGAGTCTGGAAAAAACCTGAGTGCCAGTGAACAGATGACTGGTTAAAGAAACTCTGGTACATTTACACAATGGAGTACTATGTAGCTGTTAGAAAAGACTAAGTCATGAAATTTACATACAAGTGGTACTACATGGAAAGTATCATGTTAAGCGAAATGACTCAGAAAGAAAGGGATAGACATAGAAAGATTGCATTCATCTGGGGAACATAAAGTAACAAAATAGGAAACTAACACCCAAGAATGGCAGAGATTAGTACCAGGAATTTTACTCAATGACCTGGAGGCCAACCACACATGTTAGGGGAAAAGGGAGCTCAGAAAGAGAAGGGAACACCAAACAAAGGGTGTTGGGAGGATCCTCCCAGGATGGGAGAAGCATGCTGAAAGTAGACTATCGACCAAACATGATTGCCACTCAATGCCTCTTTTGCAAACCACAGCACTCAAAAGGAGAGAGAGGGAAATTCCCTGCCACAGAGGCAGGGTGGGATGGGGGCTGGGGGGGGGAGGGATACTGGGATCCGTGGTGGTGGGAAATGCGTACTGGTGGAGGGATGGGTATTTGATCATTGTATAATTGAAACCCAAGCACAAAAATGTGTAAGCCTGGAAAAAAAATAATAAATAAATAAAATGTTTCTTAGTGGAAAAAAACAATAAGAGAAAGGAAAACAAGAAATTTCTGCAGCCTTCAGTGGTCAAGTCTAGGATTTCCCAAGCAGCCATGCCCACAGCCTTGGCTGGGTTGGGGATTAGAATTGGTGAGTTAGAAAGGTGGGGTGGGAGGGTGGGGGACAGAGGGGCCCCTCTGTGTGCCTGCAGGGACACAGGGACTAGATTTTGACCTCACTTGTAAACCAACAATTTTCTTCTTGTGAATTTTCCCTCTTGAGATGGAAGAGGGGCCCTATCCTCAAAACAGAGTGACTCTGGATCTTTCCCAAAGGGCCCCAAATAGCAAAGGCCCCAGGACTGTCCTTGTAGACGGTAGAACAGACCTGAACCTCTCCCTCCCCACCCCCACTCCATCCCAAAGCTGCTGAGTCGGCATGTCCACTGGTACCAGGATAATAATTGCTACCTTCAGTGTATTGGCCACACATGGCTGTGCTCAGGGTTTGCTCTGGCAGTGCCTTGGGGACCATGTGGCACCAGGATTGGGATCCTACTTGTTAATTTACTTCATTAGTCTGGAGGGAGGGGCCCCCAGAGTGTTTAGGGGGCTCCAAGACCACAGGTGGGTCCCAGGGGCTGGGGCCAGGGCACAACCCCAGCCCTCATAGTTTCTCACCCAGAGAGAAACATGGAGCTCTGCTCTATCAGTACATTTTCCTGGAAAGTTCCACAGATGAAGCTGGAAGCCCAGGTCTAATGAGAAACCCAGAGGTAAAGACTGGGGCAGCCCCTCCCCCTCTCTCTGCCTTGTCCCACTAGCTGGGCTCTGAGTGGCCCCTGTCCCTGACACCCATGTGTTTCCCCCACCCCACCCCCCCCGCCCCCCGGCCTGTCAGCTTGGCTCTTGGCAACTCTAAGGCATATTTACTGTGAACGGTGCTGAGTGACCCATGTCATGTCACTCACGTGCTCATGCCTGCCTGAACCCCAGGCCCCCATCCCCCAGGCCAGCACCCCCTCCCCACCGTCCCCCACTCCCCCGCACCGTCAGCTTTGCTTACTTGTTGTAGAGAACCAGGTCTGGCCGCCAGATGTTTTGTGAGGGAATGTGGATTTTTTTCACGCCGCCATAGTCATCTGGGTTCCATTTGAGGTTGTGGTCCACCCATTGCTAGAAGTGAGGACAGAAGCCGGGTCACACGCGGAAGGCATAAGAAGGACAGAGTGACTCCCACAACTGTTTCTAAACAGAGAGATTCTGGGGGGAGCCACACTCTGGGAGGGAGCTCAGGGCTCACTCCCGGGGGACTCTATGGGGTGCTGGGAACTGAACCCAGCTCGGCCGTGTGCAAGGTGAGCTCCTCATCCAGATTTTGGTGAGCCTGAACCATCTCTCCAGCACCCCAGACTTTGCCAAGTAGCCATGCTCCCGAGCTCGCACTGCTGCCTGTGCTGCTCTCAGTATTCCGCCTGCGTTGCAATAATCCCAGGGTCCGGGAGTCATGATTGAGGCCATTTTACAGATGAGAAGGGAAAAGTCCTCCAAGTCCTGGCCTGGGGTGTTGCCAGATCCACCATACCACTCTGTGTGCACCAGGAAAGGACACCGACTCTATTGGGAATACCGTCCTCAAGCAGTAGACCAATTTTTTGCATTAAGTTTTTTCCTACTTTTGTGAAGTAGATGCCCTGGGAGAGATAGTACAATGGGTAGGGCGCTTGCCTTGCACAGGGCCAACCCGGGCTCAATCCCTGACACCCTGTATGGTCAGTCCCTTGGGCACCACCAAGAGTGATTCGTGAGTGCTGAGCCAAAAGTAAACCCTGAGCACTGCTGGGTGTGGCTCCCAAAACAAAATAAATAAAAATAAATGTTCAATGTAGCAAATTTGGTTGACACAGCATATTCAGTTGAATGGTTTCCTCCCCCAAATTCATGTTGACAGACCTGGGGATGACTCAGTGGAAGACCACCTCCTTTCAGGCATGAGACCTTGAGTTTGGTCCCCAGGACCAGCCTTCCTGGTGAATGTGACACTGGCAACTCTGTCCCATGGGCTCCCTGGGGCCACAACTAAGTGTGTGGTCTCCATGCACCTCAACCAAGTGTGTTCGACCCCTGGTCACCAAATCAACAGCAGTCAAAGGAAAGAGAAGGGGCAAAACCATAATCGGGTTGGACTGGAGAGAGGGAGAGAGCACGAGTCTAATGCTCCTGTCTAGCATGCTGTGAGCCACTGACTGGGGTCCCGACAGGAAGGAGCATGGTGGTACTGCCATGAGAACATGCAGGTGACCGACTAGAAGCCAAGGGGAGAGCCTGGGCACCCCTGCAGGGCCACAGGAGGAAACATTTGTCAAGACCTGCATGATGGACTTTTGGCTTCAAGAACCGAGACCATAAACTTGGTTTGTTTCTTTGGGAGTTTGGGGGCCACACCAGGCAGTGCTTAGGGGGCTCCTCCCAACTCTGAGATTGGGGAGGGGGTCACTCCAGGTGGTGCTTGGGGTACTGCATGGTGCTAGGGATCAACCCAGGTCCTCTGGATACCAGGCGAGTGTATTACTCCTGGACTGTCTTTCCAGCCTGACTTCTGTTCTCCTGCAAACCAATACACACAGAGAAGGCACAAAGTAGAAACAACCCCCCACAAGTATGATCCATAAGATACCTCCTGCCTGCCGCCCACCCACCACCCAAAAGTTCTTCTTTCCATATTTTTAGCAAAGCTCCCAATGACCCAAATGCTTTCTTCTGGGCCCAAGAAGCAGAGCAGATCCTCTTCAGAGCAGATCAAATCAACATCCAATGCAACTGTTCGGCCCTATTACCTGTTTCAGACGAACATTGGTTGTCACGATCTGATTTACTTCATCCTGGGGTGGGGAGAAGAGGAGGAAGAAAAATCATTAAGGCAATGGCCCAGTTCAGGGAGCTGAGGAGGGAGTGGCTGGGGGTGGGGGTGGGGGTGGGGGTGGGGGCAGTGCTTGGGTATCTCACCACGTTGATGAGCTGGATCAGCTGCAGGCCCACGGTGACCTCCACGATTTGCCGGTGGTCTTCCACTGGCCGCACCACGCTGTTGTAGTTCTCAAACAGCTTTGCCACTAAGCGGGTCTCATGTTCCGAACCCAAGACCAGGCTCACTGATGGAGTACAAGACCCATGCAGTTAGAACCCACTCCCTAGCCCCACTGGTGCTCAAGGGAGCATTTGAGAGGGACCCTGCTAAGAGAAGGCAGCAGCTCACAAGCTGAAGCTAGAGGCCCAGATCACTGACTTGCACCTTTCCAAGTGCAACGCAACCAGGGCTGCAGAGACAATACAAGGGTGAATGTGCTTTCCTTCATGCGGCTGACCTGGATTGAGCCCCAGTACTTCCTGTTCCCCTGGGCACCACCCATAAACACAGAACTGGGAATAGCCCCCAGAATTATTGTGGCCCAACCTTCTCTCTCTCTCTCTCTCTCTCTCTCTCTCTCTCTCTCTCTCTCTCTCTCTCTCTCTCTCTCTCTCTCTCTCTATTAAAAAAAAAGAACTCAAACACCCAGGGCAACTGCAGGTATGGTTCCTTCTCAGCCCATGGGACACCCGTCATGGAATGAATGTGCTCTGGACAAGTGCCTTTTTTTTTTTTTTTGCTAGATCCAGTCCCTGGATGAATTGGGTCAGCTAAGAACACACATGTATAATATAAAAAGCTCATCCACAAGGCCACCTGGGAATCTTGAAGTCTGATGCTTTTGAAATAAAATCTTGGTCTGGTCTGTTGGGGTAATGCTCGCAGGGGTCCTGCATGCATGCTCGAGTGAGGAACTTGGAAATGTAAAGGGGTGGGGGCAGGAGTCGGACACAGAAGTGCATATACCACACAAGCACACTGTTGTGGGATACTCAGGCCAGGTCCATGCACAGAGAGTGCAGATAACAAAAGCTGCCAGGCAAAGGGAGACAGGGGAAAGTGTGTGTGTGTGTGTGTGTGTGTGTGTGTGTGTGAGAGAGAGAGGGGGGGTATGAGTCTTGTGTATGAGTGTACATGTGTGAGTGTGTGAGCATGTGAGTGTGTGTATGTGTGTGAGCATGTGTGAGTATGTGTGAGAATGTGTGAGTGTGCTTTTGTGTGTGAATATGAGTGTGAGTATGTGAACACTAAGTGTGAATGTGTATGAGTGTGTGAGTATGTATGTGTGAGTGTGTATGTGTGTATGCGTGATTGAGCATGTTAGCATGTATGTGTGAGTGTGTGTGTTGTATGTGAGTGGAGTGTGTGTATGTATGAGTGTGTGTGAGTGTGTATATGTGAGTTTTGTGTGTCTGAGTGTGCATGTGTGTGAGTGTGTATGTGAGCTGGGTGGGGGCAGGAGAGGGTGAACTGCTCATACGCGCAAGACTTCCTTTTAGGGTACTGAAAGTTCTGAAACTAGGCATCCATAATGGTTGTCTAACACAGTGAATGCACTTACTGCCCCTAAACTAAACCCTTGAAGACAGTCCCTTGAGAAATGTGACCTTGACTCTGAAAGATCAGCACTTCAGAGACATCCTGTGTGTCTCCTAGTGAAGTTGTTCAGATAGAGGGAAACCCACCATACTTGGTGGCCTTGCTCTGGGTGTCGTTGGGGTTTTGAAGCCCCTTCACTATGTGTTCTGAAGGGAGAGAGAGAGTCTAGAGACCTCCAGACCCACAGCCCTGCTCTGTCCAATGCTATGGGGTCCTCATCAGCCTGTGAAGGGGTACACGGGCAGGTGGGCATCTCTGAGATTCTGAGAGGCATGGTGACGTGTCCTGTGTCATGCAGGAGGGCAGAGCTGTGGTCAGGGCCCTGGTGGGGGCTCAGTGCAGCCACTCTTCCTGAGATGTGCTTTCTAAGCTCCAACGAGCAGCCGAGGAAGGTACATGGTGGATGGGCTGCTGTCCCAGGCAGAAGAGGAGAGAGATATACTTGCCCTGATCCAAGAAACCAAATACTCTGGTTTTCCGCTGGGGATTTACAGAGAGTGCTAACCCTTCTCCTGGAGCCAAGACAACTTTAAAAATGGAGCAAGGGTGATGCTTTCTCTCTTTTCCCCAAGACACGTTATTATTACTATTATTTAAATATTTTGTTTGTTTGTTTCAGAGACACAGCTGGTGGTGCTCAGGGCTTACTCCTCACTCTGCACTCAGGGATCACTTCTGGCAGGGCTCAGGGGATCATGTGAGATGCAGTGGATCAAATCTGGGTTAGTCGCGTGCAACACCCTCATTATTTTTTTTATTATTGTCCAAGCTGGAAACCCATATGCTCTTAAGTTTTGCATAAAATTATTAAGTCACAAGTACTTTTTCTGGGTTGGGAAGTTAGCTTCAAGGTGGAGAGCATCTGCCTAGTGTACACAGGGCCTTGGGTTTGATTTCGACTCATCATGGTCCCCTGAACTCACCTCAGTGGGCTCCCAACACTGACAGAACTGAGCAAGGCAGAACAGCAGGTTTGAGCATCAAATAATCTGACTTGTACCCTAGGCTAACCATCTCCCTAAATCTCTGAGTCCTTCAGGGGAACCCCTTTATTTATTTATGTATTAATTTATATTGGCTGGAGCGATAGCACAGCGGTAGGGCGTTTGCCTTGCACACAGCCAACATGGCCGACCCGAGTTCGATTCCTCCGCCCCTCTTGAAGAGCCCGGCAAGTTACCGAGAGTATCTTGCCCGCACGGCAGAGCCTGGCAAGCTCACCATGACGTATTCGATATGCCAAACACAGTAACAACAAAGTCTCCAATGGAGACGTTACGGGGCCTGCTCGAGCAAATTGATGAACAACGGGAGGACCGTGACAGTTATTTGTTGGGGGGTGGGTCATACCCAGACGTGGTCCTCAGGGTTTCCTCCTGGCTCTGTGCTCAGGGATCACCCCTGTCTGTGCTCAATGGACCATATGTAATGCTGGAGATCAAACTGGGGTCAGAGGGCTCAAGGCAGGTTTCTTACTCCCTGTGCTGTCTCTTTGCCCCTTTCCCTGTATTTTTTTTAAAGCCGTTTCTATTTTCAAACACTGTAGCACTGTAGTAGTGTCCTCCTGTTCATCGATTTGCTAGAGTGGGCACCAGTAACGTCTCTATTGTGAGACTTGTTACTGTTTTTGGCATATCAAATACGCCACGGGGAGCTTGCCAGGCTCTGCCGTGTGGGCGGGATACTCTCAGTAGCTTGCCAGTCTCTCCGAGAGGGGTGGAGGAATCGAACCCGGGTCGGCCATGTGCAAGCCCTACCTGCTGTGCTATCGCTCTAGCCCATCCTTAAAAAAAAAATCGGTCCACATCTAGCTGAGTTCATGGCACAGACTGTGCTTGGTGCTGATGTGCTCAGCCTCCTCACTGGTCCCCACATCCATGCCATCCTTGCTCTCCAGCAGAGGGCACCAAGGCACCGAGAAGCCCTGGGATTTACCCAGATTTCAGAAGTGGTGATGGTGGCATTCGCCCCCCATGGAACCCAGGTTCCAAACACTCTTCGGAGATTTTGGCTAGAAAAGCCCAGAGGCCAGCAGTGCTGAAGGCTGCTTGAGCCCCACAGTGTGTCCTTACTTATCTATTTAATTTTAATATTTTGGTTAGTCAGGTGGTCATACCTGGCCGTGCTCCGGCCTTATTCCTGGCTCTCTGCTCAGGGATCACTCCTGGTAGATCTCAGAAGGGCATCATATGGGGTGCTAAGGATCAAATTCAAATCTGCTACATGTACGGCAAGGTGCCTTAACCCTGTACTATCTCCCTGGCCCTCCACGGTGTGTTTTCGTCTTGATCTGAAAACTGTATCATTAAAGACCCCATGCTGGTATTATCCTACTGAACCCTTGAACCAGTCCTCTGAGGGACATCTTCACCCTTAATGTATGAGCAGGAAACTAAGGTTCTGGGAATGAAACAATCTGCCAAGTCCCTCAGCTCTGAGAGGTGGGCAATGAACTGAGGGCATCTGCCCCAGTTCACAAGCTTACATCTCCTCCTTCCTAATGGAGGCATCATTTCTGTGTTTCCACGCCAAGTGAGGGAGCTGAGATCTCAGCATCACTGCTGTCTGGGAATAATGGCAGAACCCAGACCAGGCCTCCTCTTCATTTCTAGCTTCCCTGGGGTTTTCTGATCTGTACAGAGTCCACCCACCAGTTTTTGTTTGTTTGTTTGCTTATTTTGCGGTCACACCCAGTGATGCACAGGGGTTACTCCTGGCTCAGGCCCTCAGGAATGACTCCTGGCGGTGCTCGGGGGACATATGGGCTGCTGGGAATCAAACTCGGGTTGACTGCGGCGTGCAAGGCAAACGCCCTATCTGCTGTACTACTGCTCCAACCCTGTCCACCCACCAGTTTTATTAGACATCTGCCCCACATCATTTGGATTCTGGAACCCCAAGTGAGAGTGGAGTCCAAAGAGAAGATCTTGGTAGCCACCTTGCAGGGTCCTTGGGGCGCAATCATGTCCTCCACAAGCCTTGCCTATCCCTGTCGGGGTGGGGGACCCCTGTAGCCAAGGAGGGGTCAGGGAAAGGCAGAAGTACCCACTCCTGGGCCAATTAGGTTACTGCATTGCTGTAGCTATTGCCCTGGGATTTTTTTCCTTTTTGCACTGTCAGTGATCAAGCCCTGGACCTCACACATGTAAGGCGTTTACTCCATTACTGGGCCTGATCCTTAGCCTGGGTACTCTTTTTTAAATCCCTCCTCACATTGGACAGGAAGAACCTATTAGCAAGCAATGAAGGACTGACTAGAGCAGGTGGTTGGCTTTAGGTGGCAGGAAACTAGACTGGCCGGATGGTCCAGGAGAGAGAGGGGCCAGCTGGAGCCTCAGGGCACAGTCACCTGTGTCTTCCACTCTCCCTACCCTCAAGTGAGAAACAGCCTTTTTCCTTCCGGGTGGGAGTCCCAGGAAAGCCTCATTTCTTAAATGCAGCTTCCTGGCACTGCTTTCTTTTCTCCCTCCCAAAGTTGAGTGGAGTGATAGGAACTTCCAGGATTTACGTTTTAATTCAAGTCCTCTGTTCCCAATTCCATTATGATCTGAAAATCTGGGACCATTTTCCCAGCAATTACTCTCTTAAAAGAACAGGGAATAAACTAACAGTCACATTCATAGTGTCAGTCTCCCATTTCAGGAAAATCCTACTGCAATCCTGATTTAGAAGGAACTCTTTATCAAGTAGGTGATGAGCACTTACTGCATACAAAGCATTGTTTTGTTCTGTTTTGGTTTGGCTTGGTTTTGAGGCCACACCAGTGGCCCAGTGGTACTTAGGGGCTACTCCTTTCTCTGTGCTCAGGAATCACTCCTGGAGGGCTCCAGGGACATGAGGGATGCCGGAGATTAAACCTGGGTTGCAAGTCAAGCATCCTCCCTGCTGTAGTATCTCTCTGGTCCCACAAAGCATCATTTTCAAAGCGTTGAAACAGTTCAAAGTGAATCTGACACGAATCCACTTGTCCACATGAAGACTGGCATGTGCCATTCACAGAAATAACTATGAACAAATTGGAAAGTGGGGTTCAAGGAAATCCTTGGTATTCTAGGGCTAGGGAAGAGGAAGCGACTGCCATGAAAGACTCGGTATAAATAGAACAGAGATTCTATGTTAAGCCAACACAGGAAAGCCATCCTGGGATGAACAAGAATTTTGCCCACAAAGCATCAGTACTATAGTGGTGTCCCAGCTTCCTTTTCAAAATGCTCTTTTTTTTGCGTCAGACTATTACAATCTGTTTGGGGGCAGGTAGCGCACTGGGGGGCACCCAGGGAATTGTGTGCTTTGACAGGCCACCTTGGGTCAGGCTTCTCTGCCAGATGCCAGACCTTTGAATGCCTTTGGCAGTTTGGGGCCGTGTTTTCTCACTATGCACGCAATAGACGGTGTTTGCCATGGCTCATATTCCAAATGTATTAATTAAGTGAACTTGGGGGAGGTTAGCTCCTGGCTTTTTCCAAGAAATTAGACTGCTTGCCTAGTTTTAAATTTCTGAGAGCCAGCCATGTGAACTGAGGCCAGGAAACTCTAGGTCTGATTGAATACATAGCAAATAGTTTTAAAAGTAGCTTCACATACATTTGCGGGGGAGGGGAGAGGAGAGGAAAGGAGAGGAGAGGACAGGACAGGACAGGACAGGACAGGACAGGAGGAGGGGAGGGAAGAAGAGGAGAAAGGAGAGGTAAGGACCGGAAAGGGGAGGGGAGGGGAGGGGAAGGGAGGGGAGGGGAGAGAAGGGAAGAGG
The DNA here is from genome assembly GCF_029834395.1 of Sorex fumeus. Lineage (NCBI taxonomy): Eukaryota > Metazoa > Chordata > Mammalia > Eulipotyphla > Soricidae > Sorex > Sorex fumeus. The sequence goes on from NW_026606066.1 coordinate 27,599,164, forward strand.
AGAAAGGAGGGGAAGGAAGAGGAGGAAAGTAGAGGAGTGGAGATGAGAGGGGAGGGTAAGAGAGAGGAGAGGGAGAGGAGAGGAGGGAAGGGGAGGGGAGAGGAGGGAATGGGAGGGGAGAGGAGGGGAGGGGAGGGGAGGGGAGAGAAGGGAAGAGGAGAAAGGAGAGGAGGGAAGAGGAGGAAAGTAGAGGAGTGGAGATGAGAGGGGAGGGTAAGAGAGAGGAGAGGGAGAGGAGAGGAGGGAAGGGGAGGGGAGGGGAAGGGAGGGGAGGGAAGGACGGAGAGGAGGGGAGGGGAGAGGAGAGGAGAGGAGAGGAGAGGAGAGGAGAGGAGGGGAGAGGAGGGGAGGGGAGAGGAGGGTAAGGTAGGGGAGGAGAGAGAGGAGAGACCTTTGAGTAGGGAAAGACACACACACTGCCAACATCACCTCTATCACCACCAAGGACCAGCCTTGACTGGGTCAAGTCTAAATCCCCCAGGATATCATTCATCATCATTTATATGATTTACCTAAATGCTACCATAACGGGGGGCAGGGGTGGATTAATAATAAAGTTCTTTTGCTCTTGGACCCACAAGGGCCTATGTTTGTCAGTAATGTTGAAGAAAATAAACAATCGCCGTTTTCTCATCTGGGAAGATCTTACTAAGGAGCCCATCTATGAAGCAATCACCTGGCAGCTCCTCCTTCCTCTGCCGGAAGTGTGGGCTCAGCTGCGGGGCTGTGACATGCCTGAGCAGGGGAATGCAGGTCAAGGGCTGTGCAAGGTTTCCCAGCTCCAATTCAAACGGAAACCTAATACAGTAACATCCTGCGTTTTAAACAAAGTAGACAGGAATGCACTCATATAGAGTTATTTTTAACTTCAGAAGTTTAAAAAAATTTCATTTTATGTCTTATGGAGAGAGTTTGGTTACAAGTATTAATAGGTTTCTCTCTCTACAGCACGCGGGGCTGTCAATCACTCTCCTATTAGCAGAATTCTTGAGAGTGAAAAGGGCTTGTTAACCTTGTTTGCCATTCTACCTCCAGAGAATTGTGCAGATCTAAAGGCAACTCCAGGGCCTGGAAGTTGGCTCCCAGGACTGGGACACAGGTTTCCCCAGAGAGAACCCCTGGTTTGATCCCCAGCACTGGGTGATTTGAGCCAGAAGTCTCCAAGCAGCTCTAGACATGGCCCCCCAAAGCAAACAAACAAACATTCACACAAGGACAGTGGCTCTGAAGCTGGTCTGTTGGGTTGAACGCCTGGCAGAGGGAGGCACCTCGGGGCACTCAGCTCCCGTCCAAGCTGCCCCCGGCTAATACCGTCTCAAACTCCCCACACACCCTGTCCAGCCAGCACCTGAGATCCCCTCAGAGCAACCCAGAGGGACGCCTTCACTTTCGGGCTCCCAACAAAGAAGCAAGACTGATATGGGGAACTTCTAAGGCCCCAGCCTGCAGCAAGAGCCCCTGACCCCAGCCCTTACCTGAGCACAGCCCAAGTAGCAGGAGGAATGGCCGGTGCTCTGTGGGCCATGGGCGCTGGTAGAGACCGGTGGCCATGAGTTGGCTGGGACTGGCCGGCGGGACTCTTGGCTGTGGAGAGGCCTGCAGAGTGAGTGGGCTCAGAGAGCGGTTGTTTTACACCACCTGTTTGCTACAGCGACAGCTGGGCTACCAGAACCCGGGGGTGGCAGTGGGCCACAGACAGTGACAGCGTTTCACTTTACACAGTTGCTCTTCCCTTGACCAGTTGGGTATAACGGGTGGTGTGCTTTAAAAAAAATTAATTAATTAAAAAAAATTTTTTTCAGGCTACAAATGGCTGTGCTCAGGACTTATTCCTGACTCTGCACTCAGGGATCACTGCTGGTAGGCTCAGGGGACCGTGTGGGGTACTGGGGATGGAGTTTGGGTTGACTACATGCAAGGTGAGTGCCTTGCTGGCCATAAAGAGTGTTATACTTCAAAGAATAACAAACCAGGATAAGATGAAGGAAAAAAAAAAGAAAATAAGGAGGAGGAGGAGGAGGAGGAGGAGGAGGAGGAGGAGGAGGAGGACGAGGACGAGGAGGAGGAGGACGAGGAGGAGGACGAGGAGGAGGACGAGGAGGAGGACGAGGAGGAGGAGGAGGAGGAGGAGAAAGGAAAGGAAAGGAGGATAGGGGAGATAAGAGGGGTCCCTCCATCTGAGCAGATAGTCTGTGACAGAAGACACTGATCATCCCAGGTCACAGAACACTGGGCAGCTCACTGGCTCTGGGGCTCTGTGAGCTGGAGCTTCCGTGCTGTGTCTGGGCTGAGGAGGAGCCCATTGCTGGAGTTCTGTGTTTGATTGGCTTCGGGTTCTTAATGGAGATGGCTTCCCCTAGAATGGTTCCTCTGGTCCTCAGACTGGCTCTTACACTCCAATTCCCTGCATCAGGCAGCACCTCCCATGGGGCTCTGGGCCTGAGTCGCCCACCTCCTTAGCATGGCCGTTCAGGGTTCAACTGATGGGAAAGAGGGCTCTCTTCCAGGTTCCTGCTTCCTTCCATCAATTCCTCTGCCTACTCTCACTCAGGGAAGCTAGCGTGGAGGGCTTCAACTTTTAAATCCCTGCACTTGGCAAACATTCTTATAATCAGCAGTAGGCAATTGCTTGGTCTGAGAAATGTTTTTTTTTTGTTTAACCCAAACTGGGAAGGAAGTGGTTATTGACAATGATAAATAGCTTCTTTCTTGTTTCCTCCTAAATTGAGCCAGGCGAAGATGGTCCCTTACCTCAGGCCCAAGGCCAGCATCCTGATAACCCCCATTCTGGGGTGTCCAAACCAATCTGCAGGACGTGACTGGGAGGACAGAGCAGGATGCAGCTGGAGGCATTACCGGTTTCCTCCCTCTACTTTCAGAGCACTGCTCCTGTTGGGCACCATTTCATCTGATTTATATCACTTTTACTGTCACTGTCCTCCCGTTGTCCATCGATTTGCTTGAGCGGGCACCAGTAATGTCTTCATTGTGAGACTTGTTACTGTTTTTGGTATATCGAATACATCACAGGGAGCTTGCCAGACTTTGCCGTAAGGGTGAGATATTTTCAGTATCTTGCCGGGCTCTCCGAGAGGGGCAGAGGGATCAAACTCGGGTCAGCCTTGTGGGCCGCGTGCAAGACAAATGCCTTACCCCCTGTGCTATTGCTCCAGCCCATATATATATATATCACTTAATCACTTCACTTAATCACTTAATCCCCGTTATTCATCGATTTATTCGAGCGGGTGCCAGTAACGTCTCCATTCATCCCGGTTGCGTGCTAGCGTAGCCCAATGGTATCTGTTCGTTCTAGGAACATGCAGAGCCTCAAACCGATCATTTAGGGTCTTGACGAAGAAGTCTGACCATCTTACAGGTGGGCGTCCACGTGATCTTTTGATGTCCCATGGAATCCAATCAGTAATGGCTCTAGTCCAGCGGTTGTCTGTAAACCTCTCTCTATATATATATATAGTGTGTGTGTGTGTGTGCCTGAATGCTAAACAGTGTTCGATATGAATTAATGTTAATAATGTTCCCAGGCCCAAATAGAAACATGAAAACTTTCAATGGAGGGAGATTCTGTCACTGTTTTTGTCTCTTATCTGTTAAAGTCATTCTAGATGGCCATTAGCAAACTGGATCTCTCCTTTCGCAGCAAAACACTACAGCTGCCATGCTGGAAAGCACAGCTCCCAGCCTGCATCTTGCCATACAGAACATGAAATGTCAGGAGAAATTTCATGTACCAGATGAGTCTTCCTCCTGAGCTCATCCATACTTCTCTAATCTGATGGGTCAGAATAGGCATGCCCCCATCCTGGAAAATCCCAGAAACCACAAAGTCCAGGGGACTTTGCTTTTGACATCTGAACCCTCAAATGACTGCATGGAAGAGGATCCTTCACTGGCCAGGCGTTACCCAGCAATATTTTGTAAGTGAGGACAAAGATTTAGTGTTCAAGTCATTGCAATTCTTGGGTTTATCTGTACAGCAGATAAAGTTGCTATTAATAATACAACATGTATTATAACCATACCTTTGAACATATTGTAGAGGTTTGGGGCTTTGGTATTGAGTTTTACCACTTAAAGCAGTAGAGAGCTATAGAATGTGGCTGTCTTTGGGGTGAGGGGTTTCCCAAATAGTGATCAGAAGGCCCAGGAACCCACTGGTGACTTTTGGCCATTCAGGCTAAATGCAAGGGCATATGGGTGCTGTGCTGCTCAGGATCTGCAATGTCGGCTATTAGCTGGGCCACCCTGAATGCGTTTGGAGGCCTCCAGGGCTGCTCAGCAGAGTGTAGGGACCATGGGGTGTCAGGTATATAACCAGAGAGAGGGCATGCCATACATGTGCAGGCCTCTGTCTCCAGACCCGAGCGTAGTCTGGTCTGAACTGAAGAGGCATCACTTCTCATTCTACAGGATGTACTTTCGGTCACAAGCATTTCTGCTATATGTCTATGAAGGTCTGGAAGTCAGTAGGGGTTCAGTTCCTCTTCAGACAACAAATAAGGTTAGGGAGGAAAATATATATCTATATGCATATATAGATATAGATATATAGATATCACAAAATGTTTTCCTTTGAATTGGGATCTTGTGGTCAAACAAACAGACAAGCTATGCTTGGAGGGCCCACTCAGGATGGGAGATGTGTGCTAAAAATAGACTACAGACCGAATGATGGGCATTCAATACCTCTATTGTGAACCACAACACCCATAAGGAGAGAGACAGAGCAAAAGGGAATGCCCTGCCACAGTGGCGGGGTGGGGTGGGGGAGGGATGGGCGGTGGTGGTGGGAGGAATACCAGGATCATTGGTGGTGGAGAATGGGCACCGGTGAAGGGATGGGTACTCGATCATTGTATGACTGAAATGTAAGCGCAAAAGTTTGTAAGTTTGTAACTGTACCCCACGGTAATTCATTTTAAAAAATTAAAAATTAAAACAAAACCAAACAAAAAAAACACCAGACAAAATCCTATTTTACTTTGAAAAACAATCTCTATTTTTCAGAGGAAGGTCAAGGAGTTGCATTGGAGGTGAAGAGAAATACCCATGCTACATAATACCAAACTGTTTCCTACACCCTCTGTCACTTAGCGAGCCAAGCATCTACTGTGCCTCTGGATCTGGAAAAGGTTGGGAAGCCCAGAGTTAGAGCGTGTTGACTCCTATTTGCTTTGCTAAGCCTGCAATAAGGTTGAATCAAGCTCAGGTGAGAACTGAACAGCATCATATTAAGCAAACTGAGCCAGAGGGAGAAGGATGAATACCAAATGACATCACTAAAAGGTAGGATAGAGAGAGAAACAACAGAATAGATGGTATGGAATAATGTAAACTCTTGATCTTGGGAAACAGAACTGAGATTACCAAGATGCGGGGTAAAGGGATACAGGGCTGGGGAGAGAAGAGGCAGATTAGAAGTGACATAAGGACAGTGGTAGAAGGTCTTGGGCATTTTGGTGGTAGCAAACAAGAAGTGACTGTGTATATCAAACCCACAAATGTTCAGGGTCAGAGAGATAGTCCAGGAGTTTAGGCACTTGCCATGCTCGCAGCTGACTCAGGTTCAGTCCCCCATACCACATAGTCTTTGAGCACTGTCAGCAGTGATCCTTGAGCTCAGAGCAAAGAATAAGCCTAAGCACTACCTTTGTGGCCCAAAGACTAAAAAAAAAATGTTTCGTTACTTTTCAGTCTTTGTGGACTAACCACTGCCAGGGGAAATGCTATTTTTCAGAAGACATTCAGATATTAATCATTCTTGTTTGGAGCTTTATTGAGGTACAATTAACACACAAAATGATATGATTTAAAGTTCTTAACACGATGATTTGATTCACATATGTTTAGGATTCCCTCATGGTTCATTTATTAAACATTTTGTGCCAACCACAGTTCTAGGCATTTGGGGGATATATCTGCAAGTAAAACGAAGGAAAGAAAGAAAGAAGCCTTCTAGTTGGAGGAGATGATTAATTTAAAAAAAATAATAAAAAGGGTCTGGAGCGATAGCACAGCGGGTAGGGCGTTTGCCTTGCACGCGGCCTACCCAGGTTCGATTCCCAGCATCCCATATGATCCCCTGAGCACTGCCAGGAGTAATTCCTGAGTGCATGAACCAGGAGTAACCCTTGTGCATCGCCAGGTGTGACCCAAAAATAAAAAATAAAAAATTTTAAAAAGGGCTGGTAATAGTACAGTGGCTAGAGTTAATGCATGGCAGTGCTTGTCCAGGGTTCAGTTCCAGGCACATGGTCCCCTAGTACTGCCAGCTGGACTCCCCAGCACTGCAAGGCCTAAGCAACATGATGTGCCAAGCCATTGTCTAATCCATAGCCCAGTTGGCAAAGATTTGCTGGTGGGGTCTTCACACTTTCAGTGCATTTCTTGGGAGCCCCCCAAAAGTATAGTTAATAAGCAAATTGTTCGATATCTTAGGGGAAAGTGTTAGAAAAAATGGAGGGGCTGGAGCGATAACACAGTGGGTAGGGTGTTAGCCTTGCATGTGGCCAACCTGGGTCCAATTCCCAGCATCCCATATGGTCCCCCGAGCACTGCCAGGAGTAATTACTGAGTGCAGAGCCAGGAGTAACCCCTGTGCATCCCAGGTGTGACCCAAAAAGCAAAAAAAAAAAAAGCGGAACAAGTTGTGGAGAATGAAGCAAGCAATTATAAACATGGAGGTTTTCCTTGTTCATTGCTTTTGAATTTAATTTTTTATTTAATTATAAATTAATAATTATAAAATTATTGGTTTTATGTAACTTTTAATTTAATGAAAGAACCGTGATTTTTTTGGCTATTGATAGCTGATTTTGGGTGGGGGGCATGTAAGAGGTTCACTGGTGTTCCTCAGGGGACCCAGAAGCCCCTTCTGCAATTCCAGCAGGATGTGGTGCTGCTTGGACATTGGGATGGTGGGGATCACTCGGGGGACCACGCAGGTCATGGTTCAAACTGGTCAGCTGTGTCTAAAATGTCTGCCCTAACCCTGGGAGGTGTCAGCAGACAATGATGTCTTAGAGCAGATGGAACTGAGGCGCAGCTCTCTTTGGGGTAGTGGGGAGAGCATTTCAGACAGTGGAAAGCATCTGATGTCTCTATGGGGATGACAGCTCGGATGGGATCAGGAAGCTTTTGAGGTCAGGGGATCAGAGAGGAGTGTGGGGAGGAGCGGACACAGCACGCTGTGTAGATTTTCGCTCTGGGTGAGGAGAAGCGCTGAGAGGTTTCGAGTGGACATATGCTGTGAAAAGGACAACTCTAGCCTCTGAGGTGATAATGAGGTGCAGGAGAGAAAAGTGAGGTGCTATTGCAGGGAGTAGATGGTGGGGCTGCTTACAGGGAAGGTGATGAGACATGTTGGGTTTCGGAAATATCTTGGGGCACTAGGGCTGCGGGGATTTTCTGAAGGACTGGAACCGCACATAAGAGCAAGAGGATCATGACCAGAGACAGTTGGCAGAGTCTAGGCTGGAGCACTGGGAAGGCTTTTGGTGCCAGTGCAGAGTTACAGGCAGTCTTTGGGGGGAGGAGATTTACTGGGAGAAGCGTGATGGGTCACAACAGAAATCTGAGTAGGGAGTAGATTTATGAGCCAGGAATTCGGGGCACAGGTCTAGGAAAGGGTTGATGGTACTTAAAGGCATGAGTGGTTAAGGTCAAAGGAATGAGTATGCAAACAAGAAAAGGGAACTAACTTTTTTGAAAGTAGGGAAGAGAAGAAGGCAATGGAGACTAAATAAAGCAACAAAGCTAGAGGGGATGTAAAAGAAGGTAGCGCTTGGGAAGGCAGGGGAAGAGTGAATGTTTTGTGGATGGAGACGTGAGGATGGGAATCCCCCGAAGTTAGGTTCATGGAGCCACAGCTCTGTGTGTACAGAGCTGATTGGAGTGGATTGAAGAGGGCACAGGAACAGAGGAGCTTTGTTGCAAGGGGTAATAGAAAATGAGGAGGTAAAGTAGACAGGAAAAAAGTATTTTACTCTGTTTTGTTTTGTTTCCTTTGGTGGGGGAGGGGGAAACCATTGCTGCTCAGGGGTTCCTCTTGGCTCTGCGTTCAGGAATTATTCCTGGCAGTGCTCAGGGAACCATATGGGATATCAGGGATCAAACCTGGGTTGGCCAAGTGCAAGGCAAATGTCCAATCCATAGTATTATAGCTCCAGTCCCAGAAGTGTTTTACTTTGTTTTCTTTATTCTAGATGTGAAAAGTAACAGCATATTTGCATGTTTATCATAATTACAGTAAAGATTTTTTTTAAGAATAGTAACTGGGAGAAAGCAACCCTAAAACGTTTTCAAATTGGTGTTTATGGGGCATAAAAGATAACTCCGGCTGAAGCAATAGCATAGCAGGTAGGGCATTTGCCTTGCACGCGGCCCATCCGGGTTCGATTCCTCTGTCCCTCTCGGAGAGCAGAGCAAGCTACCGAGAGTATCCCGCCCGCATGGAAAAGCCTGGCAAGCTCCCTGTGATGTATTCGATATGCCAAAAACAGTAACAACAAGTCTCACAATCGAGACGTTACTGTTGCCTGCTCAAGCAAATCGATGAACAAAGGGAGGACAGTGGTGACAGTGCTGAAAGATAACTCAAAGGTTTGAGTAATTTGCCCAACAGACACAAGGTCACAAGTTCAAACCCTGGTGCAGTCACCTGGTGCAGTCACATACACTGAGTGATTTGGTCCCTGGCAGGAAGTGGGACCAGTGGCTCAAATCATTTTCCCAGCAAGCATGAGCTCACAGCTCTGCTTTTAGCTGCCTGTATGGCCAGGATCACGACTCAGTGAGCATGAAGGGCCCTGAGCTCAATCCTCAGACTGCTCGTCCCGTGGTCTGTGATCCCCAAAAAGGGAAATTCAATAATTTTAGGTGGAAAGTATTGTGACTGGGGATATGTCTCCATGTTCTGGACCACAGGCTTCACATATAGGAGCCCCAAGTTTGATTATCGGTACCACATGGTCTCCTGAATACCAGCAGGGATGACCTTTCTGTCCTGGTTCAACCAGGACACTGCTCCTTATACCCAAAATTTTAAAAAAAGGAGAAAAAGAAGGAATCTGTATTTGTAATTATAATATTTGTAATATGTAATATTAAAATACCTTGAAGACTATAATGAATATGCTTCTGATCAAATCAGGTGGGTCTACATTATCTTCAGTTTGAGGGGATGTTAAATTGTATCTGGCTGTACTCTGGGCCTATTCCTGTCTCTGCTCAGAGGTCACTCCTGGCAGGACTCGGGTCCATGTGTGGTGTTGGCCATATGTTAAGTAAATGCCTTACCTCCTGTACTATCTCTGGCCCTTCATTTTTATTTTTAGTGCACATAAGAATATTTTCTTTTATGAATGTACCATAACTTAAATAGTTCTTTGGATATCTGAATGGCTCACTTTTATTTATTTATTGCTCCAGCAAATCGATAGACAACGAGAGGACAGTGATAGTGACAGTGATATTTGATGCTTATTAACTATCAAGCAGTGGCCATCCTTATACATGTAAATAACCCAACATTTTCTTCATTGTTGCCTCAGGATAAGCTCCTAAAAGCAGAAGTGCTGAGTCAAAGAATAAAAGGTTAAAATAATAATGCCAATGTGTATCAAATAGCCCAAATCCCTATGTTAGAATCAACAGAAGTCTTTGGCTGCATCCCTGTCACGACTGCAGTTCTCTGCTGCGCCTGTCACAGTGATGCCCAGTTTCTGCATCGTGGACGCCCGCCCTGAGGACAGAGTCTGTTTCTGTTCACTGTGGTGGCCAGACCCTGGCACGGAGTAAACATTTGGTCAAGAACTGTTTTGCAGGAATGAGAGAGTGTAAAGCTTAATTCCGTGGAACAGGTGGAAGAGCACGTTGGGTTACACGGGGGACAGAGCGAGGCGTGACTTTCAAGCAGTGTTGGAGCTTTGCAGGATGCCTGGAATGGAGCAGTCAGTAGCAGTGTTTTTTTTTTTTTTATGGATGGATGAAGAACATCTCTTTGTTGGAAGTCCCGTCTTCTTGTGTACTTAAATTGTGGGTCATCCCAGGGTCACTCTGGAGAAGTTATTTAGACAAGGAATATATGTGGGGACACCTTCTAGCAGCCTGGGGATCCTTCAGCCACGCCCTCCCGCTGCAGGCTGAGCGTTCCTCCTGGTGGCCAGCAGGTGGCAACCCTGAGTCGATTATTAAGGCGACCGCGAAGCCAAGGGCGCGTGGATTGGTTTGGGGGCTGGAGCCCCGAGGGGCCTGCTGGGGCGGGGCGTCCCATTCCTCAAACGCCAGGCCCGAAGGCGGGTTGCTCCAGCATATTACCAGGCACCCCTAGAACAATAGTCAAGAAAGACCGGGAAGCTCTCAGCCCCAGCGCGGGTGCAATTCTGCTTTTTAAAAATTTATTTTCCAGGAGTTAAGAATTTCCGGAAGCTCCACAGCCAACGTCTTAAGGAACCAAAGAAACTAATCTGAAAATCCAGCCATCTAGATCTGGATTTGAGACATTATTCACAAGCAGCCTTTCATTTCACCCGCATCAAGTACAGAATCCATCACCAGGCTAATTTTAGAGCTTCTCATCACTTCTCAAAGAAATCCTGCGCACTTGAGCTAAAACCAGCGTCTCCTCCCATCCCCTCCACACCTAATGGGCCACGAATCTATTTTCTGTCTTTGCGGGTGGCTTGGGTGGGCACGTCTTCTAAGTGGAGTCAAGTCCTGTGATCTTTGGGGTCAGGAATCTTTCTCTGAACATGCAATTTGGGGGATTGTCTGAGCAGTAGCATCTATCAATGTTCTATTTCATTTGTTCCATTTTATTTGGTTTTATTTTTTGTTTGGGGGCCATATCTGTCAGTATGACCAAGGATCCCTCTTAGTAGGATTCAGGGGACCATATTCAGTGCTAGACATCGAACCCATGTTGGCTGTGTGCAAGGCAAGCACCCATCCCACTGGGTTGCCTTGCTGGCCTTTCTGTTTCATAATTAAATGAATTCTGCTACGTAGAGAGCAAAGCCCATATTCTTTGCGTGTTTATGACCCGATGGACAGTTGAGATCTTTGCACCCCTATGAGACCTCCAGTGAGCACAAGTTTTCATGTGGAAGTGTTTCATTCCTTTGTGCATAAGCCTAGAAATGGAAAGGCTGATTCTGTGAGGATTCTGTTTGACATTCAGAAACTGTCAAACCGTTTTCCAGAATGGATCTAAAATGTCAGTTCCTTTTGATTTTTTTCACAGCCAAGCTCAGTGCCTTGCGGTTTGGGATGATACTTAGTAGTCATTCTTGGATCAGTAATCCATGAATTACAAAAAAAAAAAAAAATTTTTTTTTTAGAGTGGGGGCACAGCTGGCAGTGCTCAGGGCTTACTCCTGGCAGGTTTCAGGAGACCTTATGTGCGGGGAGCTGAAGATTGAATCCGGGTTGGCGAGGTGCAAGGCAAGTACCCCACCAGCTGCGCTATTGCTCCAGCCCACACCAAAGCTCCTCCTGTGACACCCAGAACCAGCTGCTGCCACTCACTACTGCCCATCCCATCTTGCTGTGGTTTTTAATTCAAGGGCAAGAGAAGATTTCCTCTTGTTCAGCCTTACTGTCTTCCTTTTCCTCCTTTCAACTACAAGTAGAAAGAAAATCACCCTTTGGACCTTGGGATGACCTTGGACCTTGGGATGACCTTTAGATCTCGCTCCCAGCATCCTCGCAGGCGTGTGTCTGGATGCCATGCCCTCACTCATTAAGTCATAAGTAGTAGAACTTATTATGAGGACACTGGTTGAGATTTCAGACTCCCGGTATGGGGTACACCTTACACTCCTCATTCAAGTTGTGCTGTAAACAAGTCTTGTGAATGATCTGGATTGTACAGTAGGGAGGCATTTGCCTTGTACACCCAACCCTTGTTCAGTCCCTGGCACCCCATGTGGTCCCCTGAGCCCTGAGAGGAATGATGCCTGAGCACAGAGCCAGGAAGAAGTCCTGAGCACTGCTGGGCGTGGCCCAATCCCCTCCTGTCCCACCCCTGATCCCAAAAGGAGTTCCATGAAGAAGGCAGGAGACAGATGGGGTGTGAACTCAAGGGTGGGCCTTCCTGCCCCCTACCTTTGCTTCATCTTAAGCATTCTACTTTGACTTAAAGGAGGGAAGCATCGTAAGATACAGAAATATTCTCCTTCTGAAAGGAAAGCTTTGCTGAACGCTGCTGTCTCTTTGGGGACGTGGGAGGGGAAGCAGGACACAGTATCTCCTGGGTTTGCTCTAACCCAGCTGAGCCCCCCTGTGGAAGTGGGGACCGGCATTCTCATAATGCTGGCCGGAACTGGAGGGAAGTCTTGGCCCCTGGTGGTGCTGGGGACTCTAAATGCTAAATTCGCTCGGGAAATGCTCTTCCAGCCAACTTCTGCAATCCACTGCTCACAGACAGAGATGCAGACCAGGAGAAATGAACCGATGTGAAATGGCACATAAGTGTCACCAACCCTCTCTGCCTGGAGGCTAGAGTGTGCTGGACTCTCTCAGACAGAGCCAGGAAAAGGCAAGCAAAGGGGACACTCAAGAAGCAAGAGGAGCCAAGCTGAAGGACAAGAGGGACAGAGGGAGAGGAAAGAAGGGGAGGAAAGGAGTACTGGGTGGGGTGGAGGCCAGAGGGGAAATGAAAGGAGAGAGAATCGGGCAGGAATCTGGATGCCGAGAGTAAGTCCATGCAGTATTTTCAAGGAGCTTTCTCAAATATTTAAAACCCACTCTTAGGGGCCAGAGCTATGTATCGTACAGTGGGTAGAGTGCTTGTCTTGCACGTGGCCTACCCAGGTTCTAACCCCAAAACCTTATTTCATCCCTTGATCCCCACCAGGAGTGATCCCTGAGCAGAGAGCCAGGAGTAAGCCCTAAGCACTGATGGGTGTGACTCAAAATAAGAAAATAAAAATAAAAATGATACCCAGTCTTACCCTGGGTCATTTTTTTTAAGGGCCAGGAGAGATTTGGATTTTCAATTCTATTTTCCTTCCTGTCAGGCTGTATGCCAAGGCTGAACTATGGAATCGCTCGCATTTACATCGGTTACATAAGCTAACTCCTGTCTTTGCTGAGATTTGGAATAGTCAAAGAACCAGGAATGTTTTTTTCAATTTCCATTTTGTCAGCTGCTTGGGTTTCTATTTTGAGAGGTGCTAACTGTTAAACATTGTTATTCACTCGTGTTCCCTAAATAACTTTTAATTAGTTTTAATTTGGACCGAGAATCTTCTCTTGTTGATACGGTGACAGGAATTATCAAAAATAAAATTGATGAAAAGCTGACTTCAGAAAAAAAAAAAAGCTTGCACCAATATAATATTTTAAGTAGCAACCTCAGCAGATACTGATCATTTAAATAATTAAATTTTGTATTTTAACAATTTTCCTCCAAATGATACTTATATCGGTGAAGTGATCCCTTAACAACCCCTTTTCATCTTTCATGTAAATTTCTAACGATGGAATTTCCCCACCACTTTCTGTGGAATTAATTGCACTGGTGTAAGAAATGAATCACACCAAGTAGGTGATCCAGAGCCTTTGTTTGGTTTGGGTTTGGGTTTGGCTTTGAAGTCACTTTTGGTGGTGCTCAGGGTTTACTCCTGGCTCTGTGCTCTCACCTCACTCCTAGAGGTGCCTGGAGGATCATATGTGGTGCCAGGGACCAACTAGTCAGCTACACTCAACAGCAACTTAGCCACCGTGCTATCTCTCTGGCCCATGTTACATAATCTTTGAAATTCTGTGTCTGGCTGGATGGTGACTATATCATTATACAGTGAAAGTGTTGAGTAATAATCCTCTCACCTAAAAAAAAATGCCAAGAACAAGTTTTTCAGAGCTCCCTGAATATCATAGACAATACAGAAATATAATATTGTTTGTATATTCTGGAGCCGCCCTCAGTATCAGTTGGTCCATGCACTGAGCCACTTGGCCCACACAGCCTGGCTGTATATTTCTAGGAGTGGCCCTGGGGCCCCCTGAGCACTATTTGGGAGCATTCATATCCTGCAGAAAAAAAATACACAAAGTTGGTAGTTTTCAGTGAAATCTTCCTCTCCCCACTGCTGCACTTTCAGACAGTGGCATAGGTTGTCCCCTGACTATTAGTACATGAATCTGAGAAAGTCTTCACATCCCATTAGGTAAAAAAGTGAATAATACTGCAGAGCTAGTATTCCTGGAGTCAGCCCATAGCCTGTTTCAAAGTGAACAAAGCCTTCTGAGTCCTGTTGGGTAAAATTCTGTCAAAAATCAAAGAGAAATCAATATGGGTTTCTGATGCATCAAAGAAACACCCTCAGAGAATTCCACACATAAAATGGATTCCACTGTGTTCTAGCTTAATCCAAAAATCCATCAGTCTTAGATGCAGGAGTGGTTTTCTTAGTGAGAGAACTTGGGAGATATGGGGTAAATCTGTCTAGAGGAGCAATCAACTGGAATCTGATTTACTGGCTAATTTTCAACATTTCCCTAAGTGCTGAGTCATTTAGTCCCGGGATCACTTGGTTAATCACAGACCAGGGGTGGCCTTGTGTGTTACCGTGCTACAGAAAGAATCGTTTAGTGCTTCATGGCTCAGCAGAACCGAGTATAAATGTGTGTGAATATTTGTGGATTTCCCCCTCTCTTTTTATCATAGAGATCTTGCAAGTTCCAAAATACGTATCATTTTTTGGGCTTGAGCGATAGTACAGTGACATTTGCCTTGCACGAAGTTGACCTGGATTTAATCTTCGGTACCCCATGTGGTCCCCTAAGCACCTCCAGGAGCAATTCCTGAGTGCAGAGCCAGGAGTAATCCTTGAGCATTGCCTGGTGTGGCCTGAGAACAGAACAAAATAAACAAAAAAATGTATCAGCTTCATAATGATCTGAGGGGGAAGGGACTTTCCCAGTAGTACTGGGGGCCCCAACTGGCAGTCCTCAGGAAGGATCCAACTTTGTGCATGCTAGACACGTGTTCCAGCCCTTGAGCTATTTCTTTAGCCCTAACGAGACTGACTCGCCAAGGCTGATTTTTTTAGGTAAGCCCGGCTTGATTTGTCATCCTGCCTTCACAGAACATCAGCCTGTTCTATGGCCTGCTAGTGCTATGTACATTGCCAGCTTCTCTGTGTTCTTTCTGGGTGCCTCATGGTGATGTGTTCGCAGACACCAGCTTAATCCTATTATAAAACTAGGGCCCAGGAGAGTTCCCTGAGTGTGCCTGGGGCTCCAGGATAGACTTAGCACATCTGCTGGAGGGTTTTTATCTTACCTGAAGACCTGAAGGGAGAGAAAAAAGAATGAGACCACTTAAACAGTTTTTTGTAATGTGCTGCCAATTCTTTAGTTAATTTGTGGTGAAGTAAATTATGCACTAGGCATCCATTCTGAGGCCAAACCCAATGCCGATTAATAGAGTGGTAGAATAACTATCTATCTATCAGAACGCCCATCAGCAGCCCACTGATGGTCCTGAGCACAGAAGCCGAAGGCACTGGCTTGTCGTGGGAGGGCTATGGAACAGCAGCTCCTGACCACAGGTGTGGCGGACCTGTCAAACCCTATCCTTGGCCAAGAGCAGTTGGAAGAAGGAAGAAGAAACCTCCAAACCCAGGGACAGGACTCACCCTAAGACTGAGAGTTCCTGGCCAGTGGGATGCTGGCAGCACCTTAAAGGAACTTCTGCCGGCTTGGAGCTGTCAGATGGGCCCAACCTCTGAGCTCCGAGACTCAAAGACAACCTGCAAGAACTGTGCTCAGGACTCTGCCAGGGGTGGCCCATCACTCCCAACTCCTCACCCCAAGTCTCCACTTTTGCTGGGAGCCATTCTTTAGCACCTCCTCAGTGCCCTCCTACCCTTCACCTGCTGTTCTCAGGTCCCTGGAAGATAGCACCCACCTGGGCCAAGTTCAGGCTTCCTGTGCCTGACTCCATGAGGCCACTCGCCAGACTTGACACTGGCTTCTACCAATGAAGGACATTAAGTCTTCTTTTTCTGGGAAAATAAATGCAAAGGTCACTTTCTGGTGGATGTGAAAGAGACCAGAGAAGACAGGTGTTGTCTGGAGTCCCAGTTCCTTGGAAACACCCCCTCCTCTGACATTAGAGCACCACCTGCAGGCAGATTCGAGAAGGACCCATGTGAGGTGTAGGTGTTGACCAGCCTACAGAGGAGCAAGAGTCTTCAGAGAGTCCATCAGCCTCACTGATTCTTCTGTCTGCTGGCTGAACCGGGAGTGATGGTTTCTTCCCATGTTCCTAATCGAGGCACAGTGTCAAAGGAACAGAACTAATTTTCTCCCCCGCCCTCTTTTTGGGGCGGGCAGGCCATATCCGGACATGCTCAGGGGCTGTTCCTGCCTCTGCACTGGGGGACCTTACAGAGATAAAACCAGGGTTGGTGAGCCAAAGACCTTGGACAGCTGGTAAGACATTTGCCTGGCATACAGCTGACCCAGGTTCAATCCCCAGAATCCATATGACACCCCCGAGCCTGCCAGGAGAAATCCTTGAGCTCAGAGCTAGGTGTAAGCCCTGAGCATGCTGGGTGTGACCCCAAACCAAACAACAAACATACAAACAACAAACAATAACAACAACAACAAACAGAGATGGTTTAGACCTTGTTATCTTCGTGGGTTCACAGAATGATTGTGCCAATTTGCTGCCAACAGACCTTTTTCTCTACTTAAAAATTTATCTATTTTTTTATTTTGGCATTTGGGTCACCCATGATGGTGCAGAGGGCTTACTCCTGGCTCTACACCTAGGGATCATTCCTGGCAGCAGGCTCAGGGAACCACATGGGGTGCTGGGGGCCGAACCCAGATCTGTGTATAAGGTAAACTCCCTGCCCTCTGTACTATCGCTCTACCTCCCTCCCCCATCTTCTATTTTTATGTAAGATTGCCTTTAGAGTGTTTGAAATGGTTGGTGAGACGGAGTTTAGCTTGTCTTCCACTTCAGGAGTGTAAAAGCAGCTGGGCTGGGGGGCGGGGGGGCTCTTGAGCTCCTCGGGGGTCTCCCAGGCACTGGCATCCCATAGCCTGGCCTTCTTTGGGGCCTCCAGGAGCCAGGGTGGTGGGAGACGCTTTTTCTCTTTGTCCTGGGCGTGGGCAGTGCTGGATCAGGGCCTGAAGATGACTCGTTGCCCTGGTCAAACAGCCGCTGCCCATTCTCGGGGCTTTCCTCCTCGCCCGCCCTCAGGGCTTCCGGGCCTTGGGTGGCGGGACAAGCACAAGGCCACTGGCTAATCAGAGCTGATTAGGAGAGTCTGGCTCCAGCCAGGCCAGTGCCGGGTCTAACTCAATTATTTTAGGATTAAGGTCTGACCCTTCTCAGAGATGCCCCTCAAGACCTGCTTCTTACAAATCTCATTTCCCAGAGATGGGTCTTCGGCTTTTGTTTTCTAGAGAAGCATAATTGGCCACTTTGGAGGATTGTACTTCTGTCTCCAGCCCTGTTCTGGCGGTGAATCCACATGGTGGTTAAGGGGGATCTTGTGCTTTTATTGGAAAATTAGGAATGCGTTTCTAGGGTTTGATTCTGCGACAAGCATCCCATCCTTCCACTTACCTACAGGTCTTCTTTACCCTAAACCAGAACTCTCTCTCTTTCTCTCTCTCTCCCCCCCCCCCCCCGCCCTCCCTCCCTCCCCCCTCTCTCCCCCTCCCCCCTCCCCCATACAGACTGGTATTTTGCACATAGACATCATTCATTCCTGAGAGGAGACACATCATCTCTTCCCAGATGGCTTTGGAAGGGCAACAAAAGATCAAAGGATCTAAGCAATGCATGTGAGAACAGGGCATCACCTTGGGTCATTTCTTAGGGTCATTTATATGGGAATGTGAAGTTGTGATCAGGGATCCAGGGAATTTCTGAAAGTCCTTGGGTTTCTGTTACCCCTGAGCGCCTCTTCAGAGAGAGAGAGAGAGAGAGAGAGAGAGAGAGAGATGGAGGGGGGCAGGTTGTTGAGGATGAGGGACTGAAGGAGAAAAGCTGGCTGCCTTTGGTGGGGGCTGAGGCTAG
The DNA here is from genome assembly GCF_029834395.1 of Sorex fumeus. Lineage (NCBI taxonomy): Eukaryota > Metazoa > Chordata > Mammalia > Eulipotyphla > Soricidae > Sorex > Sorex fumeus. The sequence goes on from NW_026606066.1 coordinate 27,617,234, forward strand.
GATAGGGCAGAGTAGAGATGTTGGAGGGGTGGAGAGAGAGAGAGAGAAAGCAAAGAGGGATGAAGAAGCAAATTTAGCAAGTCATAGTGCAGCTCTGCAGATGCCCACCGGGGGGCTGACATTGCTGTCTCATCTGCTCTCTTTCCCTGCCACTCCCTGGGATGTGATGCAAGGACAGCTTGTTTGGGGACAGATATTCCGATAGGTTGGATTAAAACTTTTTTAATTTATTCACTGTGATTTACACAGCTGTTTATAATAGTTTTGCTCACTTGATGTTGAGCTCCAAACCTTCCACCAGTGTCCGCGTCCTTTCAAACAACATCCCAACGTTTGATTCTTTTTTTTCAATCCATGTCCTTACTCCAAACATATATTTGCTGTGGCCCTGATCTGTCTTGGTGCTCTCTAAATTTGCCTTTTCAAAGCCAGGCTCTTCTTCAAAACAATCCACTCTGGCAAGAGATCAAGGGTGGGCCGGATTCTCTCCAGCTAATGATAAAATTCCACAGTGTCACTTTCCCAGCATTGCCTAGGAAAAAAAAATTCCAGAATTAGCAAGCTGGTGCTCAACAACTGTGGCATATGGCCCCGCAGACGCTGGTGCCCTGTCTGAGCCAGGCCAGTAGAGGGGCTGGTCTCACCCAAGTGCAGGCAGATGGCACCCCCGTACTCCAGACTCATTGCTCTGGTGACCAGAAGGGCTGAGGTCCTTTGACAGATTCTCCCCAACAAGTCATGCTGAAAGGCCGGATATGCACAGACATGATTCCCACAGCCCAAGGGTTTGGGCCACCATGGAGCACAGTCACAGCCTGGTCCTGGGGTCCTGTGGACAAACCCACTGCTGGTGACCTTGGAACTGAGGTGCAGCTGCATGGCTCGGCATAGGCATAGGGGGTGCTGCCTGCCCCATAAGAATCCCCTTATCTCCAGGACCTCCCTCCAGCCCTCTACTCTGACAATCATTCCCAGGGGTGCCTCATTGCCTGGCAGGCCCTGACCCCCAAGAGCACCCAATTCTTCAAGCCTGGTGGCTGGTTTCTAGTGATAACTCTGTGTGTGTGTGTGTGTGTGTGTGTGTGTGTGTGTGTGTGTGTGTGTAGGAAATGCCACTGGGTCCTTGAGGCAAAGGCTTGGAAACCCCCCCTCAGTGTCCTAAGTGTCAAAGGTGACCCCCCCCCCAAGGCCCAAAGCCAGAAAAGCAAGCCCAGGCCTGGCTGTGTCGCCCTAGTCTCTGCCTGCCCTTCCTGCAGCCTCTGCTCCCTACCCCTCCTTCAACCGCACCATCTTCCCCCATGAGATGCAAGTACCTAGCACTTCCTCCCACACTCAGGGTGTCAAAACATTTGAAGAATGATTTGTTCTGGACCCAAAAGAAAACCTTGCAGAAAGAATTCTGTTTCTCTCCCTCTGGGTGTGGCTGTTAAAAACACAGGCCAGGCCATGGAGATGCTCAAAGGACGGAGTGTCAGTTGGGACTGAGCCCCGCCACCTCATGGTCAAGCTGGGAATGACCCCTGAGTACTGAGCCAGGTGTTGCCCACCAGCACCACTGGGTGTGCCCCTCACCAAAATGAAAAAGAACTGGAGAGATACTACAGCAGGGAAAGCACTCATGTCAATGCAAATGGCCAGGGTTTGATCCCCGGCACCCCATATGGTACCCCTTAGCCCCACCAGGGGTGATCCCTGAGCACAGAGCCAGGAGCAAGTCCTGAGCACTGCTGGAAGTGACCCAAAAATCTCACGTTGCCTGGCAGATGCTCAAAGGATGTGCTGAGAGGGAAAATAGTCTCAGAAAGGGCAGACGCAGAAGGAAGAGCTTGCATTGGTTTTGAATGATTCACAATCACAAATCATCCTGTTATTCGTCGATTGCCTCGAGCAGGCCCCAGTAACGTCTCCTTCATCCTAGCCCTGAGATTATATTCAAGGCTCTTTAGGAGAATGAGACCCATCATTGTTACTGGTATTTGGCATATTTGGTACACCACGGGGAGTTTGCCAGACTCTGCCCTGTGGGCAGGCTACATTCGGTAGCCTGCCAGTTTGTCAAAGTAGGAATGAGATAATAAGATGTCATAAAAAGATGTCATGATGGGATTACACGGCACCAGGGGGCCAGTTGGTGGGTGTGACCCCCGCCTACTGGAATTTGGAGGATCTGGGTGGAGGATGCTCGGCCCCAATCCGAGTAGGCTTGGAGATCTCGGCCCCGGAACCCGCGTGACTTTGTCCCTCTGCCAGTACTTTCATGTGTGCGGAGAGTAGTCTCAGCATGGTGGCGGCTGGTCCTGGAGGTCTTTGGCTGCCGGAACCCTGGTCGGGGCAGGAAGGAAAGCTCAAGCCGCTCCCCTCCAAGGGGCCCCGGCGAGAACAGCCAAGCGTGGGGGCAGGAGACTGCACTGTTCTCTTCCGGGAGCTGGTTTTGATAGTCTCTGAGTCTTGGCCGTTGATGGGATTACACGGCGCCAGGGGTGTAATGATTTGAATGATTATAGGGGGATTATGGTGATTATGAATGATGGCCACATGGACTTTGATGCGGGAGGAGTGGGGGTTGGTGTCACATTTAGGAATCAAAATTCCACTTGGGAAGAACTCAGGAGAGAGCAGTGGGCTGGGAAACGTGGTGGAGGGTGGGGGGCTTCCAGCACAGCGCCCTTGCCCCAATTTGAAGTGTCCATACCGCAGCCCCTGAAGGGCAGGCTCAGGCGTAGTGGGGGCCATTGGGGGGGTGGGGAGGGCTCCTTTAAGATACATAGATTCCTGCTCTACTATCTGTCTGTGCTCTGCCTGGGGCTCTCCTCAGCTCGTAGTGTCTGCATGGAGGATGGGGGTCTCCGGAAGCATAGTCCAAGGGAGTGGGTGTCAGAGGGTCACCCCCTGTGACTCCTGCTGAGTCTAGTGAGAACAAGTACGGTGCTCTTCGGGGGAGGCCTCAGATAGGGCTGTAGGGAACTTGGGGAAACAGAGGCAAGGGTGTGTCTATGCCGACAGACACAATCCCAGGGACCCGCAGGCTTTCTGGGACCCCACTTCTGAATGCCATGACTTTCCCACCTGCTCCCCCTTCCCTCCCCCACCCCCGTGTGGCTAACCCGGGCTCTCTCTTGACGTAGGGGTCCTGGGCCCCTCTTTTTTAGGGTGCCTGTCTGGCTGCAGCTCTGACTCCCCACTGCACTTCAGGGGTTCCTGGAACTGACCCGGTCCCAGTAGCCGGGCGCCACCCCAGAGGGCTGAATCCACACACTTATTTCCCCTCTTTCCCAACGGGACACTGAGGGCCCCTCATTTGCTATCCGTAGACTGCGTGACAGCGAAAGGGACAACAGAGAGGCCCAGTGGGTCCCTTCCCCGTGCCTGCACCCCTTTACTTTGATCCAAATCTGACAAGCTGGTTACTTGGAAGACTCTCTCTGTCTTTCTGTCTCTGTTCCTGTCTCTGTTTCTGTCTCTGTCTCTGTCTCTCTGTCTCTCTGTCTCTCTGTCTCTCTGTCTCTCTCTCTCTCTCTCTGTTGCCACTTGGCAGTTGTTGTAATGTCTGGGATTAAGGAGGTGCGGGGGCTGGGCCTCCCCTGGGTCCATATCAGAGGGACACAAGATCTGTGCTCCCCCCACTGCCACCCCCCAGCGCATCCTGGCCAGGCTATGGTTGCTTGACTTATCCTGAGAATCCCCCATGGGAGAGAACTGGGCATGGCACAAGCCCTGAGCCCTTGCTCGGTGAAAATTCGGGGGTCCCGCGGGGAAGGGGTGCAAACGAAAGGAGACCTCAGCCTGCTCCCACCGGCCGGCCCTCAGCAGAGCTAGGGCTGAAGTCGGGGAGCCCCCCACCTCAGGCAGCAGAAGGCAGGCAGGGCTCCGCCCCCAACAAGGTAGGCAGGAAAGGGAGTGGGCGGGAGCACGGCGAGGCGCTGAAGCTTCCAGCAGATTCTCGATTTATCTTCTCCCCAGCTTCCACAGCCGGTCTGCAGTCGGGATAAATTCAGCCCCGGAGGAAAGGCAGCCTCGCCTCCCCCTCTCTTCCATTTTAGGTGAGAGGAGGAGGTGGCATGGGGGATCGAGAATGATCTGGCAAGCTCGCCAGCTGGTGCTGCAGTGGGGCTGAGCAGAGCTCGCTCCGCGCCCCCACGCACAGGCCCCAACCCGCTGCGTTTTCTCCCTCCCCCCGAGTCCCTGGAACCAGGATGGCCCTGGGCCTGGATGGGGTAGGCAGCCCCCTCCTCGGGCTGGTTCCCAGGTGCTCACGGCCAGCAGGCGCCAAGCTTCAACCTTGAGGCTTCTCGAGGGTACAGCGCTGCTCTCTGGCCCGGCAGCCAATTTGCTGGACTTCCTGTGGGCACGGTCTTCTCCTGTCCTCCTCCCCCACCCCAAGAGGGGACTTGGTGGGGCAGGGGTGGGCGTCCACATGGAGATGGGGGAGGTTTTGTAGCATTTGGGGTGCATGTCGGACATCACATCTGGGATGAGTGAAGAGTCATCAGCAGAACAAGGTCTCAGGACCACAATGCCTTGCCTTGCCGGCCAACACAGGCAGATGCAAGAAAGCCCTGGACCTAGTATTCTAAAAAGCCCTTTTAAAGCCTCTCACCAGACTTGGGGGGAGGGAGTCCTCATCCCAGACCTGCATATGGGCTGTGGGGCTGCAATGGGGACACCCCTACTTTTCACTTCTTGGGGGAGAATTTCCCCCAGCTGGCTCTAGGGACATACTGTATCAGACTTTTCTATACCGTTTCTATTCCCTAATGGCTTGTTTTGCTTTATTTATTTTATTCCCAAGTGGTGCTCAGGAGGCCCAGCTGTCCCTCCTGGGGACTCTCAGCCCAGTGGATTAAGAGATCCATGTCAGGCCTGAGGATGTTCCTTCGCGCCAGACTGCACCAGGGCTGTCAGGACACAGGAGCAGGGAGCTGGAGGAGCAGGAGATGGATCGACCACATGCAAAGCCAGTGCCTTACTGCGGCCTAAATCGTTTGCTTTAGGATTTATTGAGTTCTTGTGGCTTGATTTTTGGTTTGTTTGGGAGCTGCCACACTGCATAGGGCATGCCACCCTCTCGGGGACTGCCCTCCCTCTGTCTCCCCCCCATCACCACCAATCATGCTCGCTTCTGTGACAGTCACTTAGCATTGCAGTGTCTGAGCGTGTTCGTGAGGCGCGATGGCCTGATGAGAACATTCCAGGTACAGTGTTTGTTGCTGTTTATCTTTTCCGTGGTTTGAGTCATGCACGCGTCTCTCCTGCTCGTCACCACAAACAATGCCTGGGTTTGGCGCACTTCACAATGCTGTCTCCTACCAGGTGACAACTGAGGGCTGTCCATGGGTCCTTTCAGTTACCACTGGATAGCTGTGGGCTCTGGTTATTACTGACCCCTGACTTGGTGCGAGGCTATGTGTCCTGCTACTGTTCTGTAGGGGACCCAATCTAGGACTGAAAGGCCACTGCAGGGAGTCCCCCTCACCCACTGACCTCAGGTCCCTGCTTTCTGGTGCGGTGAGGCTGCCTGGGGGAGCCCCATTTGGGCCAGGTGTGCCCACAGCAGGGCACAGCAAGCCTGCAGGGCACACCTGGCCTTTGCCCATAGCCCATTGCCAGCAACACCTTGAGCCTTTGATGCACTTTTTTATGACACGCTGACTGGCTCTATAAGTGGCCAGGGTCCTGTGGTTCCCAGATGATAGGAACAGGACAGGCCATTTCCTCTCCCTCCCCTAACAAACTTATGTGCATCTCCCCCAGCCCTCCTTGAAACCAGGGCAGAGGCTCCTGTGCAAAACTGCCCAAGATTCTAGTTTGGAGGTGACTGAGGTCAAGTGTATGCTTGTGCTCCTTCTACTCTCCAGCAGAAAAGATGGACAGACCTGCCTTGTGTGTGGACGCTCAGGCAAGTTCTGAGTTTGGTTGCTGGGGAGAGCAGGCGCGCATCTGCTGGGGTCAGAATGCCAGAAACAGGGCAGCTCTGCTGAGCCCAGTCACTCCTGGGCCGATACTCTACTGTGGAGCTGTGGGAGGAATGATCACAGGAGCGGGGTCCCCAGTGGTCCTGGCTAGAAACAATCCTTCTTTCCATCAACAGCCTCAGAGAACATCTCTGCCCCATGCGCTGTGCCCCACCAGTGCAGGGTAATGTGTGCATCCAAGGACGAGATGTTTCCTGCTGCACCCAGACATGAAACAAGCAGAGCGAGTGAAGCCCAGTAAAAGGAAGAGATGCGGAATGACCTCATCTGCCCAAAGCACACAGTCAAGTAGCAGCAAACCATGCTGTTCTTGGGATTCTTATAAACATGGTAGACAAATGAGAAAAATCAAGACAAAATTATAAAGTCCAGGCAAAAGTTACCCCTGGGATGGGGTCGGGGCAAAGGTCGGGGTTTAGACCCTCAGCACTATGTGGCTCAGAGCATCACTGGGTGCAGCCCTGAAGACTCCCCCACCCTGCAATGCAGGGGTATCTCCAGCATGACAGGACCTGAGCAACTTCGTGTCATCTGGTTCTTGCTTTGAACTGCTAGCCCAGTTGGCTGAGAAGAGAAGGTGGGACCTCTGAACCTTCTGAGCATATCTTGGGAGCACCCCTCAAAAAATCCCCTAAAAAAAACAACAGAAAAACCCAAATAAAACACACAGTACCTTACCCCTCTCCCTCCCAACTCCAGGCTGATTAAGGAAGAATTCTTGGCACTAAACTTGGGCACAGAGAATTCATTTCAGCTCCCAAGAGGTTCTCATGTGCTGGCTACCAACCACCTTCCCAGCCAACTGAGAATCACTATATAATCCCCAAAGTTCTAATGGGTGCTGAGAGCCTAGAGGTACTGAGGGGCAGAGTTGGAGACCTGGGACATCCTCTTCCTGAATCTAGATTCATCTCAGGAAGCCACCAGCAAAAGAGTTTGATGGAAAGCTTCACAATGGCCAATAACTCCATTCCTGGCTACAGACCCTGAAGAATTAGAAACAGGATTTGAAACCGCTCCCTGAGCCCCAGGATCCTAGAAGTATGAGGTGAAAACACACCGTGTGCGTCAGCAGGCGGTTCAACAAAATGGGCCATTCAGTGGGACAGTTTTGAACTTGAGAATGAAGAACTGCTGCACATTCCGACATGGGTGTGCTAACCAAGTGAACCAAAGCAGATGCCAGAGCATTAGTGGTGAGTCTGCTGACAGGGGCATTTAAAATAGGCGGATTCACAGGGACAGAGAATAGAATAGTGGTTCCTGTGGACAGAGGGGAGGAGATGGGAGTATGTCTAATGGAGACAGAGTTTCTGTTGGAGGGGAGTGAAAAAGTTCTGGGATTAGTGGAGATGGTTGCACAGTGGGATTGTTCTTCATTCCACTGAGTGGTAACTTGCTTATGGTTATAATGTCATTTCAGAACATTTTATTATGAGTCTTTTCCCACATAACACAACAAAAGAAGTCTCAAGGGCCTGTTGTGGATGTCTCTACACTCAAAATTCAGATATGGAGTGGGACTGGAGAGACGATACGGTGGACAGGGCACTTGCTTTGCACGCAACTGACCCAGGTTTGATTCCCAGAATCCCATATGTTTCCCTGAGCACCTTCAGGAATAATTCCTGGGTGCAGAGTCAAGTGTAACCCCAAAGCATTGCCTGGAGTGTCCCCCAAACCAACCAACCAACCAGCCAAACAAACAAACAAACAAACAAGCAAACAAACAAAATTCAGATGTAGTGATCCTAAGCCCCGAGAGGAGAGAGCCTGGAGGAGAACTTCCTCTCTCTCACCTCTACAGTGGAGGAGGTTGGGTGTGTGTGTGCGGGGTGGGGGGGCGGGGCAACAAGAAGCTGGTCATCAGCCGCCGGGCTCACCCCAAATGCCCCTCCTCCCATACCCTGATCTCGGACTGCCAGCCTCCAGAACTGTCAGAAATGTTTATTGTTTGACCAAGAGGAACAAAAAACCCAAAACATTAACAAAAGAAATATTTATTGTTTGGGCCATCCAGTTCAGTCATTAGTTGTTGCTGAGTTTGGATTTAGACTCAGACAGGCTCAAGGAAGTGTTCCTACCTGTAGAGCTAGAGGCAAGATGGGGATTGGCATGGGTTACTGAATGGCAGGAAGGGAAGACAACAAAGTAGAGGCCCAGGTGAAGGAGTGGAGAAGGTAGCTTTGGAACTGAGACACACGGAGGCTCTAGTCCCTCTGGGCTGTGAATGAATCCCCTGCACTGCAGTTGCCTTTTAAATTTTATTTTATTTCTTTTTAGTGTTTTGGGTCACACCCAGCGATGCTTGGGGGTTACTCCTGGCTCTGCACTCAAGAATTATTCCTGGCAGTGCTGGGGTGGGGGGAGACAATATAGGATGCTAAGGATCCAACCCGGGTCTGCCTCATGCAAGGCAAACAACCTCCTGCTGTACCATTGCTCCGGCCGGCCTTGCAGCTGCCTCTTGAGTAGCCCTGGCTCTGATTCGCCTACACCTGCGCCCGAACAAAGGCTTGAGCCCAGCTCCTCTTAGTGGGCTGTTCCCTGGGAAATTACCTTTTATAATTCCTTCCATACACAAGCCCTCTCTGGATGCCATTTGAAAAAGAAAAAGAATTTAAAATGGAAAGATGCTGCAGTATGCTTACATATACCCAATGGAAAATTTGCTTCTTAAACAGCTCGAGCAGAAAACCTCGCATCCCCATGGCAACCAGATTCCACTGTGACCACGCAGCTCTGCAGGTCACCCACCTACTCGGAGCTTTGACTCTGGGCCCTCTTGGCAAACATGTCCCCACCTGTCACTCCTCACCACCATTCCACTCCCTTTGCCAGGATAGTGCCATGGAGGTGCCATGGCTCCAGCCTCAGGGGTCACCAGCACTATTCTGGTCTATAAGGGACATTCCTGAAGACCCACCTAGCCCAGGAATCAGCTTCTCTAGCAAGTCCCTGAGAGGCAGGGACTGTGAAGCAGTTGTCACCTTGTGGAAATGCAAGACCTCTGCAACCTACTCAGAATGGCTCTTTTTTTTTTTTTGGCTTTTTGGGTCACACCCAGCAATGCACAGGGGTTACTCCTGGCTTTGCACTCAGGAATCACTCCTGGTGGTGCTCAGGGGACCATACGGGATGCTGGGAATCAAACCCGGGTCGGCCATGTGCTATCATTACAGCCCCCAGAATGGCTCTTTGAGGCCAATCTGACTTAACCCACAGATGCCCCAAGTCTGTGTACCCCAAGTTCAATGAAAAGTTAGCTAAGGCCAGAGAGATGGTATAGCAGATAAAATTGACCTGGGTTTAATTCCAGGCACCACACACTTCTCTGAGCACAGAGCCAGGAGTAAGCCCTGATCACAGGCTGGAGCGATAGCACAGCGGGTAGGGCGTTCGCCTTACACGCGGCCAACATGGTCGACCCGAGTTCGATTCCTCCGCCCCTCTCGGAGAGCCCGGCAAGCTACCGAGAGTATTCGACATGCCAGACACAGTAACAACAAAGTCTCCAATGGAGACGTTACTGGGCCCGCTCGAGCAAATCGACGATCAACAGGAGGGCCTTTACCTTGCCTCGAGGTATGACTCCCAAACCAATAAAACCCAAAAACCTCTTGGTGAAGCATTACTTTATTGTTTAACTCTAGGACATACCCGGTAGTGCTTAGGATCCCATGGGGTGCCCTTGCCCAGCCCTCTGAGCCCAGACCTCTATCTCGAATTATTAGGTTTGTTTTTTTTGTTTGCTTTGTTTTGGGGCCACTCCAGGAGGTTCTCAAAGATTACTCCTGGCCATCCTGGGGATCGAACCCAGGTCTGCCATACTTAAGGCAAGTGCACTACCCATGATATTGTCTCTACAGCCTGAATCATTAGTCTTAATGTGTATCCCTTTGAACAGAGAACCTGGCTCCTCCTTAATGCTGCCTTGCCACCCCTCTCCCTGCTGCTCCCCACCCCTGGCTCTTTACAAACAAGGACTCTATCAAATGCATTCGCTCAGGACCATTTTCAAATAGCATCTTAGAATGACTAAGGTGACAGGGTCCCTCTCTGTGGAAATGTCACCCAGCTTCCCCTCCCCACTAACATGGGAAAGCTTTTGTGGAGTGGGGTTCATGGTTAGAAAAGAAATCCTGTGAGTCTGATGTTTCAGGGTCCCTGGCCTTCAGCAGGCCCACCTTCCCTTTCTCTCTCCTACAATACAGTTTTGTGGAATTTTGATTTGGGACCACAACTGGCAGTGTTCAGGGCCTATTCCTCACTCTGTGCTCAGAAATCACCCCACAGACAACCAAATGCTATGCTGGGGATCGAACCCACGTTGACCTGATGCAAAGCAAATAACCTTCCTAACTCACTGCAGTATCTCTCTGGTCCTGATTTTCTTCATCTTAGGCTAAAACTGGATTGGCCAGTCTTTGGAGCTGAACCCAAGGTCTCTCACCACCCCCCTGGAAGGCTCAGCGGAATTATGTTTCATTTACTCCTTGAAAGTGCAAAGATTTCACCTAAATCTACAGCATCCCCTCAGAATGACATTCCAACAAACCCTTTATTTCTCCTATCATATGACCGCAAAAGAGAGGAAAGAAGAGTGATCTGTGGCTAGTGGGCAAGGAAAAAACCCATCTCAGATCAGCTCAGTAGACATGGAGTGGTGTGGGTTTGTGCAGGGAGGGCTCTGCAGACAGCCATTCTATCTGAGAAGCCGGCTGCAGGCAGAAGAGGCTGGCACAGGGGGAGGTGGAGAATAGACAGCAGGGGGAGGAGATCAGTGTCCCCACAGCCTGCACCTGAAGGCCCAGTGCCAGCAGTTTTAAGGAATGCTTGTCTTGTCTTTCTCTTTCCTTCCATTCTTTCTTCTGAAAAAGGTGACATGACACCTTTTTCCTTAAGCAGCTGTTGTCTCTTTCCATACCCAGGCAGACCGAGCAGGAGACAAGCCTTCTTTTAAGTCTCTGAAATCCATATTGATGGTCCTTGGTTTTTAACAAGGGCCTCTCCAGAAACACCCTGGGCAAAGGCTCATCAGGACTGTGAATGATGTGGTGAGGCTGCTTGTCTTCTCCTGTCTCACAGACACTGTGCCTGGAATGAATTCTCAGATAATTTATCAATCACTTTTCTTCAAGATCTGGGCCCAAACCGAATCTTTCTAGGTAGCCAGGAAGCGAGCTGCACTAACTGATGTGCTTCCCCGCCTCTGAAAAGCCTGCAGGGGCTGGCTAGGGACTTCCTCGGCGCTTCTTGCCGTGCCCTCCGCACCCCTGCCCCTGGAAGTGGGGCATATTACAGAGCTCGCTGATAAGGGGCCAAGGTGCTTTGGGGAATAGAGCAAAAGGGTGCCCCTCCTCGGTCATGGGAATGGATGCCTCGTCTAGGGGTGTCTCAAGATAAACTGGTGGGTTCAGGTAAGCCCCTTGCCCTGGGTATAAGGCTGGAAGCCATGGGAAGTTCCTTGGGCTTGGGCTCATTCTGAGGGGCATGGCGACTCCTGGGCACCTCCTTATCCCCATTAGCTTCAGGATGTCAGGCTTTACTTAAATGCCTTGCTAAACTCAGTTCTACAACCTTTCATAGTTACTTAGTGTTTTAAATATTGAAGGAGAGAAAGTGTGTATACAGATATGTATATATAATATCATATGTATATATATCATATATATGTATATATATACATACATAACATAGATATGTATGCGTATATGCACATATACATATATAACGTGTATATTTATGTACGACCATCCTGTTGTTCGCCAATTGCCTCGAGCAGGCCCCAGTAATGTCTCCTTCATCCTAGCCCTGAGATTTTTTTAAAAAGTGCCATATTCAAGGCTCTTTCAGGGTTAAGAAAATGAGACCCATCATTGTTACTGGTATTTGGCGTATTGGGTATGCCACGGGGAGTTTGCCAGACTCTGCCGTGTGGCCAGGTTACATTCAGTAGCCTGTCAGTTTGTCCAGAGTAAGAAAGAGATAATAAGATGCTTCTGGGAGCTGGGTTTTATAGTCTCTGGGTCTTGGCCGTTGATGGGATTACATGGCACCAGGGGGCCAGTTGGTGGGTGTGATCCCTGCCTACTAGAATATGGAGGATCTGGGTGGAGGAAGCTTAGCCCTGATTCGAGCAGGCTTGGAGATCTCAGTCCTGGGACCCGCATGCCTTTGTTCTGCTGCTAGTACCTTCATGCGTGTGGAGAGTGGTCTCAGCATGGTGGTGGCTGGTTCTGGAGGTCTTCGGCTGCCGGAGCCCTGGTCGGGGTGGGGAGGGAAACTCAACCCGCTCCCCTCCAAGGGGCCCCATAAATGTATATGTATATATTTATGTACATATACATATATATGTATATTGCTTTTTGGGGCTGGAGCGATAGCACAGCAGCTTACCAGGCCTACCCGGGTTCAATTCCTCCACCCTCTCGGAGAGCCTAGAAGCTACCGAGAGTATCTCACCTGCACGGCAAAGCTTGGTAAGCTACCCGTGACATATTCAATATGCCAAACACAGTAACAACAAGTCTCACAATGGAGATGTTACTGGGCCCGCTCGAGCAAATCGATGAGCAATGGGAGGACAGTGCAGTGCAGTGCTATTGCTTTTTGGGCCATCTATGGTGATGCTCAGGGCTTACTCCTGGCTCTGTACTCAGAGACCACTCTTGGAGGTGCTTGGAGGAATCATATGGCATGCCGGGGTCAAACTCAGGTTGACTGTGTGCAAGGTAAGTGCACTGCTGCTGTACAATTCCTCTGAGTCATACTTGTCTCGTTTGGGTGGGAGCTATGGGGGCTGCACCCAGCATTGTTGGGATCAACCCCAGAGCCTTTTTGTGTGTTAGGTAAGGGCTCTGAGCTAGCACCCCAGTCAGCCCTGGTATTTCTCACAGAATAGCACTAAGTAACAAGAAGTCGGTGTTTCTAAGTTTTGGGAGCACATCCAGCCCAACCATCCGGGTCCAGCATCCTGGCCTTCACCCAGTCCCTGGATCCTTGAGGCATATCTCTCTACCCTATGTCTTGGTTTTGGCAGGATTCTACTCATGTGACTCTTTCTCCTGACGCCATCTCTAAGTGTGATGCCCTGAGGTTCATTTTGTTTGGTTTTGGATTTGTTTTGGGGGGTCACACCCGGCGATGCTCAGGGGATACTTCTGATTCTGCACTCAGGAATTACTCATGGTGGTGCCCCAGGGACCATATGGGATGCTGGTGATTGAACCTGGGTCAGCCGCATGCAAGGCAAGTGTCCTACCTGCTGTACTGTCTTTCCAGCTCCTCTATTATTTTATGTAAACCATAATGCCTGGAAGGGGGAGAGGAGAGAGGTGGGGGACGGAGGGAGAGGGCGAGGAATAGGGAAAGGGAGAGGGGGAGGGAGAGGGAGAGGAAGGAGAGGGAGAAGGAGAAGGAGGGAGGGGGAGGGGAAAGAAGAAGAGAGCACAGGAGAGAGAGAGAGAAAAAAAGTGCCTGCCAAAGAGGCTGAGGCTGGGGTGTGGGTGGGGTGTGGCGAGATGGAAACTGGGGACATTGGTGGTGGGAAATAATTGTATATCTCAGCATAATTTTAAAAAAATGTAATTTAGATATCACAGTTACAATCTAGAGTGTTGATGCTATGGCTTCGATGTGGGGTTACTGTAACTTCACCACCACCAAAGTACCACAGACCCTCCAGCACTGTCTTTATGTCCCTTTTCATCCACCTCTACATTCCCCCACCCTCTCCTGCTCCCCCTGCCGGTTTGGTGATTTTCCGTTTGTAATCCAGGGCAGGAGAGATCTATTACCATTTGCTAGGTTCTATTACTCAGTTTTGCTTCTCTCTGTACCACAGATGAGACCACAGCACTTGACTTTCTTTTTTTTTTTCCTTTTTGGGTCACACCCGGCGATGCTCAGGGGTTAGTCCTGGCTCATGCACTCAGGAATTACTCCTGGCGGTGCTCATGGGATCATATGGGATGCTGGGAGTTGAACCCGGGTAAGCTGCGTCCAAGGCAAACGCCCTACCTGCAATTGTCTTTCTAAAAGCTCATCTGACAATTGAATAGTATCTACTGAGGCATATTGGGGTGTTTATGTATTTTGGCTTTGAAAATAGGAACCCAGTAAATATAGGTAAACATAAGTGTGCATGTATTTTATCAAGTTTGTGTTTTTATGTTTCTAGAATAGATACCAAAGGGTACAAAATGATAAAATGATTTACCATTAAGTTCAGCAGTGTACCTCGTATGTGTGAGCCTTTGGGTTTGATCCCCCGCATTGCTAAAAACAAACAAAAAGACTAAAATACAGACAAAAAACTTCCCACACATGTTACCAATTTGCTTAAGTGTCCTTTAGTTACTATATATGTATTTTTTTTTAATGCAGAAGAGTTGAAAAGCATTGTTCTGCTATGCTACTCTTCATAAAGTTGGGCATGGCTTGTACTATCTCCTAAGCTCATCTGATTACAGAGACAATTGCTCTTGAAATAACTTGAGCTCCCCAGTACATTATCAGGATGTATCCTAACAAAGTAAAGCTGATCTAATCAGAACCCAACACAGAAAGGGAGGCAGTGAGGCATTAGGCATCATCTCTAAATGGGGAAGTCAGAGGAGAATTGTGTCTGGGTTTAGGGCTGAAGTAATAAATCTGTGGATTATATCCAAGACAGTATAATACAGTAATATAAGAACACAGGGCCAGGGAGATAGTGCAGAGAGTAAGGCGCTTGCCTTGAAAGCAGCCGACCCAGGTTTAATGCCGTGCATTACTTGTGGTCCTCCGAGGTCAGCCAGGAGTGATTCCTGAGTGCAGAACCAGGAGTAAGTCCTGAGCAACACCAGATATGGGCCCCAAAGCCAGAAAGAAAGAAAGAAAGAAAGAAAGAAAGAAAGAAAGAAAGAAAGAAAGAGAGAGAGAGAGAGAGAGAGAGGGAGGGAGGGAGGGAGGAAGGAAGGGAGGGAGGAAGGGAGGAAGGAAGGAAGGGAAGAAGAGAGAAAGAAATAAAAAGAAAGAGAAAGAGAAAAAGGAAAAGAAAAAAAAAGAACATAGCATCAGTTACGATGAGTGGGATTAGGGCCTCTACGTAGTCCTGAGTTCAATTCCAGGCACCATATGTCCTTCTGCTCCTTCCAACTTATCTGAGCACTGCCCAATGTGCCCCTGTGAAAACAAAGTATGGTTACATGGCAAGGGGATGGGACAGAGTCTGACTACAGAAACTTCTCTCTATTACTGGAAGAGTGTGACATCTAGGATAAATTGATCTGAGTGGCTTTTCAAAGCTGGTTTTTATCTTTCTTAGAAACATTAAAGCTTCCTTTAGAACAAGCAGCAGGTCATGTCAACCCTGTCTCTAGCTAGAGAGTTTGGGGCAGGTTGAATTGTCACAAGACAATCTCTGTTCTTGATGTTTTGTGGAATCTGTTTCATCAGACTCAGTCTGGGAAATGCAGAGCCCTTGAAGTGATTGAACAGGGTCTGTTAGAACCTGTCTCCTTTTCCTGATCTAACATTGAATTTAAAGTAAAAGCACATTGACTATGATTTTCTAATCTGTGTATTTGTGGGCTGAGAGAGTTGTGGATGAGGGGAGGGGAGGTTTGGGCCACACCTGGCAATGCTTGGGACTTACTCCTGCCTTTATGCTCAGGGATCACTCCTGCTATTATTCGGGGACCATATACTGTGTCGGGGATCAAACTCAGATTGTCTGCAGTCACGGAAAATGCCTTATCTACTGTACTACTTCTCTAACCCTGACCCTGTGTTCTTGTACTACTATATTCCACTACCTCAAATATATATTCCACATTTAACCCTATTTTTATATTCTCAATGTTCTGGCAACTGACGCTTTTATCCTGAAGAGGTGGCCCCTCCCAAGGAATGCTAATTTGTGGAGCTAGCAAAGGAGTCTGGTACACAGTTGGGCTTCACTGTGCATGCTGGCCAGTCTGCCAGGCCTTGGTTCTCCCTGTCATCTAATCTCTCACACCCTCTTCCTCTTCTTGCCCTAACTCACCCAGGGCCAGATATCAGACAACTACAACCCACTCCTAATGTCCAGATAACCCCCATTTAAATTATTAAGTGTATTCTAAAGTGATTTAAGAAAACTCCCTGCCTTCTGATTCCTTCCCACGGGACCCCCAACAAAGGCTCAGGGTTATGTGCTGTCCCTCCCTCCTTCTCTGGAGTAACTCTGGATGTCCTATCTGGCCTTTCTGGGGTGCCACATCTCTTGTACCAAAGGACATATATCATCTTCCTCTTTCAGGTCATCATTTGTCTTCTCTCCGACCATACTTGATTAAAACCAATCTTGGGTTCATTCTAACACAGGAAACGAAGCTGAATTTAGCCTGACCTCCCGCGACCCACAGAATCATCACTAGAGCTGTCTGCCCAGGTCTTTTCATAACTAATCTGACTGTACCTGTTGCAGTAGGGCCTTGGGTGATTCTAGCCTACAGTGAGGGCCAAGGAACACTGATCTGGGTCTTCCCAGAGCAGCAGCAGCAGCCCCTGGGAACTGGTTAGAAATACAGATTTGGGGCCAGAGAGATAGATAGCATAGCAACAGGAAGGTGCTCACCTAATATGTAGCCAAGCCTGATTCAGTCCCTGGCACTGCATATAGTCCCCAGAGCCCAGCCAGGAGTGATCCCTGAGCACAGAGGAAGGAGTAATTCCTGGGCACTGCAAGGAATAGCTCATCCCACCCCCCGATCCCTGCACAAAAGAATCACGACCATCCTGTTATTCGTCGATTGCCTCGAGCAGGCCCCAGTAACGTCTCCTTCATCCTAGCCCTGAGATTTTTAAGAAAGTGCTATATTCAAGGCTTTTTAGGAGAAAGAGACCCATCATTGTTACTGGTATTTGGCATATTGGGTACACCACGGGGAGTTTGCCAGACTCTGCCGTGTGGGCAGGTTACATTCTGTAGCCTGCCAGTTTGTCCAAAGTAGGAATGAGATAATAAGATGTCATAATAAGATGTTGCGCGCCCGCAAATGCGGCCGCGCAGTTCCGGGAGCAGGTTTTAATAGTCTCTGAGTCTTGGCCGCTGATGGAATTACACGGCGCCAGGGGGCCAGTTGGTGGGTGTGACCCCCGCCTACTGGAATTTGGAGGATCTGGGTGGAGGATGCTCAGCCCCGATCCGAGTAGGCTTGGAGATCTCAGCCCCGGGACCTGCTTGCCTTTGTTCCTCTGCCAGTACCTTCATGTGTGCGGAGAGTGGTCTCAGCATGGTGGTGGCTGGTCCTGGAGGTCTTCGGCTGCCGTAGCCCTGGTCGGGGCGGGGAGGAAAGCTCAACCCGCTCCCCTCCAAGGGGCCCCAGCGAGGACAGCCAGGCGCGGGGGCAGGAGACTGAACTGTTCTCTTCCGGGAGCTGGTTTTTATAGTATAATATGTAGCCAACCCTGATTCAGTCCCTGGCACTGCATATAGTCCAGCACTGCATAGAGACCAGCCAGGAATGATCCCTGAGCACAGAGGAAGGTGTAATTCCTGGGCACTGCAAGAAATGGCTCATCCCACCCCCGCATCCCTGCACAAAAGTAAAGAAATAAGAGTAAAAATAAATGCAAATTTGTGGGTGCTACTCCTGAACTGTTAATTGAGAAATGCTAGAGGTGGGGACTTTATGAAGTTTTCAAGTGGATGCTGAAAGATGCTAAAGTCTGTTTGCCACACTGAGCTCTAGCCGGCTGGAGTGAGCGCAGGCAGCGGGGCTGAACCTGGCATTTTTGGTGCATGAATGCCATGAAGCTGGTCAACAACTGTTCCTGCTTCTAGAATCTTGAACGTCCTGTGCATTTCACTCTTTTGTATTTTTGTTTTCATTTGTCTCAAGATATTTTCATTTCTATTTTGATTTATGCTTTGATTCTTTGGGCTTGCAGTAGCCTCTTGTTTGATCTCCATGTATTTGAGGTTTTCCAGTCTTTCTTTTTTAAAAAATTGGTTTCTAGTCTCATGCCTTGGGAAAATAAAAAAGGAGATTGATAGGATTTAAATCTTCAAAAATGACGACGACTTGTTTTGTGGTCTGTCATGGATAGTGTTCCCTGTGTACCTGAGAATAATTTGTGTTCTGTTGTTTTGAGTGAACTGTTCTCTTTAAATCTGTCAATCCTGTCTAGTTTATTATGTCATTTAAGGAATTAAATAGAAACTGGCATATAATTTTGTGTGTGTGTGTGTGTGTGTGTGTGTGTGTCATACTCAGTGGTGCTGTGAAAAGCCTGCAGTTCTGGGGAATGATTCCAAATCCCCTCACATACAAGGCATGTGCTCCAGTCCTCTGAACAACACTCAGCACAACAGATTACTAATTGTAAGAGTTTTTTTCTTTGTTTAAAAAAAAACAATAAGTGATTTGAGGGGCTAATGAGATAGTACAGTGGGTAGGGCATTTGCCTTGCACTTGGATTCTCTGAACTTTTCTAGGAGTGATCCCTGAGTGCAGAGGTGGGAGTAAGTCCTGAGCACTATCAGGTGTGATCCAAAATCATGGTCACAGTCCTCCCCTTGTTCATCGATTTGCTTCAGCGGGCCCAGTAACGTCTCCATTGGAGACTTTTGTTGTTACTGTGTTTGGCATATCGAATAGGTCACGGGGAGTTTGCCAGGCTCTGCTGTGCGGGCGAGATACTCTCGGTAGCTTGCCGGGCTCTCCGAGAGGGGCGGAGGAATCGAACTCGGGTCGGCCATGTTGGCCGCTTGTAAGGCAAATGCCCTACCGCTGTGACCCAAATACAAAAAAAAAAAAAAAAAGAAAGAAAAAACATTCAATTTGAATTGGCAGCATCCAGTCTAGCAGATAATGAAGAGTGCTTTGAAGAGCTAAAGAAAAAACGTTTTTTGACAGAAGGGAGCAGAATAAGGAAGTGGGGCAGAATGAGAAACTTGGGTCTTTGATGGCAAGCTTTTTTTCCTATGGGGGTGGAAACTGTCTGTCAGGGAGATCACTTCCTAGTGAATGTCTGGTTTAAGATTCTGTTTCTGTGAGAGTCAAAACTGTAGTCAAATTGAGGTTTTGTTTGTTTTGGCCACTCCCAGCAATGCTCAGGGATTATTCCTGGCTCTGTACTCAGGAACCATTACTGGTTTTGCTCTGGGACACTACGGAATGCTGGGGATCAAATCTGGGTTGGCTTCTTGAAAGGAAAATGCCCTACCTGCTATACTATTGCCCCATCCCTCTCCAATTGAGTCCTGATTTGGTGTCATGATCATAGCATACATGACTCCATTTTGAACCAGTAGTCTTTTTTTGTTTTTAGACCACACTCAGAGGTGCTCATGGCATACTCCTGGCTCTGTGCTCTGAGATCACTCCTGGTGGGCTTGAGGGGGCCATATGGCATGCCAGGGATGGAATCCCAGTCAGCTGTGTGCAAGGTAGCCCCTCTATTTGCTGTACCTTTGCTCTGGCCTCTCTGTCCTGTTTTCAACAAAATCTCGTCTTTCAGGCTGTGGAGGTAGCATAAAGGGCTGGAATGCATGCTGTGCTTGCTGGGAGGTCTGGGTTGAGCTCCAGATCCACATGATACCCCAGAACTGCCGGAAGTCACCTTGTGATCATTATCAAGTGTGGCCACAAAGGTAAAGGTAAGGTAAAGGCCCTCCCGTTGATCATCGATTTGCTCAAGCGGGCCCAGTAACGTCTCCATTGGAGACTTTGTTGTTACTGTGTCTGGCATATCAAATACTCTCGGTAGCTTGCCGGGCTCTCCGAGAGGGGCGGAGGAATCGAACTCGGGTCGGCCATGTTGGCTGCGTGCAAGGCAAATGCCTATCTTCTTTTGAAAACCAGTGTTTCTGACTTGTTCTTTCAATCCAGTGTTCTCCCTTGAATCTCTCTCTCTCTCTCTCTGCTTTTTTGCACACTGGAGAAGTCTGTACTTGGCTCTTAAATGTGTATTCCTCTCTTTCTCGCCCCTCATGTCTAAGCAAATTTTGTTCAGAAAAAAAACTCTCTTGCATCACTAAAAATAAAAATTAAGTGTTTCTTTATTGACTCCCTGACTACTGACTCCCTATCTGTCCACTGGTGACAGTGGGGTATGAGGATTGTGTTGCTATCCTATTCTCACTAGGTCTGTTATTGTTTTATATTTGGGTGCTTCTATTTTGGGTCCATAAACATAAATGTTACATCCTCTTGCTGGGTTAATCCTTTGATCATTATGCAATGTTCTCTTTGTGTCTTTTATTCAAGTATTTTCACTAATTTGTGTTTTGTCAGATACAAATATAGTAACCCCCGGGGAGCTGGGGTCCAGGTGCACCATCTCATGCATGACATAGGGGAGCCTTGTGGCAGTGACTATGGGGGGCTTGTCTGTGTGCCCAGCAGAAGTGGCTTAGGGGCCAGCAGTGTGAGAAGTGTGTGGTAGAGCAAAAGAAGGGGACAGTGTATTCAGGGTCATCTGCATTTTTTTTTTTAGTTGTCTTTTAGCCTGTGGGTTTTTTTTTTTTAAATTTTTTTTTAGTGAAACACCATGAGGTACAGTTGTAGATTTACAAATTTTTGTGCTTGGGTTTCAGTTATACAATGATCAAACACCCATCCCTCCACCAGTGCCCATTTTCCACCACCATCGGTCCCAGTATCCCTCCGCATTCTTGACCAGCTCACTCATCCAGGACAAAGTTAGAGACACAAAAATGTCTGATGGCAAGGCTTGGGCTGAGTCTTTCGTGAAATGAACTGCAAAGGACCCATATCGATTTCTTTTAGAGGTTGGGGGTGGGGCACGCCCAGTTGTGCTCAGGACTTACTTCTGGTTCTGTGCTCAAGGACCAGTTCTGGCAGGGCTTGGGCAACCATATAGGATACTGAGCCTCAAACCTGGGTTGGTCACGTGCAGACAAGCACCCTACACATTGGACTATTGCTCTGGTCCCCCACATGACTTTCTTACAATAGTTATTTTGGCCTTTTCTCCATTGTTTTTAGCAAGTGAAGAATTGTCTTGGAAATTGGCCAAGACAGAAGAAGAAAAGGAACAAAAAGAAGAAACAAAAACATCAAAAAAATTGCAAAAGCTAAAAGACTAAAAAAAAAAATTGATGAATAAACAGTTCTGCAACTGAAAGAAAATCATTTAGAAAATCATGCAGCTTTGGGAGGAGCCATTAAGGCTTCTTTGCTGATTTTTATGGTGCTATTATTTAGTAAGTGAATCAGAACATATGGACGATCATCATGTTCTGACCTCCTACTGTAGCAACTTTCAGGCTTTCTGTTGAAGTCAATGTAAATATGCATTTATTGTGCTGCGATTTTTTTCCTAATTGGCTTAGTTATCTGCCATTTTGTAGCTTCTGTGTTGACATAAAAACATCCAGTTGAGAAAAATGACTTCAGATTAAAAAATAAAAGTATTCAAAGAATGGTTTTAAATGGGCTTCAGTTCTGGACAAAGGAAATTGAGAATATGAAAAATCAGAATTTATTTGAGGTGAAAGTAAATTGTAGCTAAAAAAGTTTATTTATTATATCTTTATAATTTTTGTTTCTTGAAATAGAATAATTTCTGGCTTTGTCAAATCCAATCATATTAATCATAATCATATTTTTTTGATTTTAGCCTTTGAGATAGTAGTAATTATAAAGAAAAATTAAATATAATTTATGAAGATTCCTTACTATTTTGACCATCTATTGGATATAATAACTTTTGTACTTAAAAGCACTGCCACTGTTTTAGAGATGACTTTATTGAGTAGAGTAAGATGATTTAAAGCTTTCAGGAGGGGGCTTGGGAAGTTTCTCTAATGGTAGAGCTCTTGCTTTGCATATAAGGCCCTGGGTTGGACCCTTAACACCACCAAAAAAAAAAAAAGAGCTTTCAGGAAAGATGCGAACCAAGCCTTGTGGTACCTTGGAGCCAGTTTATTCCTACTTGCGCTAGTAGTAGTAATATTAGTTAGAATGTCTTAACAGATTGTCAAATAATTTACTGGCCAAATAGATACCTCTTATTTTTTACATTCCACTTATTGATAGGACTCATGTAGTAATGATGTTCCTTATTCCTTTTTATTGAAGGGGTTCATGGGAAGAACATTTTAAATATTTACATTTATTTTAAGAAACACTTAAAATAATGGTTAAACCATTCATTGATAAGTACCAATGTCAGGCTTCAAATTTGGAAAAATGTTGTGGTGCAGAACCAATAGTTGGATTCAAAGCTAACTTATGTCAAAATGAAAATGTTATCTTTGTAAATAAAGAGCTAAACGATATTTCTTGCAATTAGGAAATATATATTTTTACCATTAAATATGGCTTTTTAAAATATATGCAGGGTCTAATAATTTTATTCATGTCAGAATTTAATGACTTACAATGTTGTTTTTAATTCTTATGATAAATTTTAAATAAAAATTTGCTTGATAGTTTTTATTTTAAAACTGGATATTGAAATTAATTGAAACTGGATATTGAAATTAATTTGATACTTATTTTTATTTATTTTTTGCTTTTTGGGTCACACCCGGCGATGCTCAGGGGTTACTCCTGGCTTTGCACTCAGGAATCACTCCTGGCAGTGCTCAGGGGACTATATGAAATGCTGGGAATTGAACCCGGGTCGGCCGCATGCAAGGCAAATGCCCTACCCACTGTGCTATTGCTCCAGCCCCTAATTTGATACTTATTAAAACAAAAACCAAATATAGCATCCCCACATTTCAGCTATGTATAGACTACCCTTCCCCTTTCAGGCTGAGTCATACTACAAATGAGTCTTTGGGAGGCAGTGGACAGAAGAGCTTTCTTAAGAGAAACAAAAACAAAAACAAAAACAAAAACACCCATTCAGCTATTCTTTCTCTTTTGATTGAACACTTTAGTCCCTTTACATTAATTATCCATAGGTCTGTAATTTACATCATATTATCCATTGGTTTTCCTTGGGGGGCGGGGAACACACACAGTGGTGTTTAGGCTTTATTCCTGGCCCTGTATTCAGGGTCCCTGGCTGGGCTTCTGGGACCATATGTGGTTTCGGGTCTGCCTTGTGCAAGGTAAGTGCCCTACCCACTCACTGTACCATCCCTCTGGCCCCTAAATTTCCTTTTATCCTTTGTGTGTCTACTACAGGTTTTTGCTCTAGTAGATTTAATTATTAGTTTAGGCAGCATGTCTGCAATATAGTTTAGGCAGCATGTCTGCAATAATTCTAATAATTATGATTTTAATGTACAGTTACCATTTCACCACTACCATTTCGAAGTGTGAAGACCTTCCACCCATATCTGTATATCACACCCAATCTCCCCTGTTATCCTCCCTCTCTTCTTTCCTCTTACTTGGCATTTCAGTTCTGTAATCCAGAGCCAAAGGTTTGCTATCATTTAATACCTTCCATTCCTTTATGTTGGTTCTTTCTATACCACAGAAAAGTGGTATAGAAATCAGCCAGTATTTGTCCTTCCTCTTATTTCACTTAACATGATACTCACCTGCCCATGGGAATCCCCTGAAGTTTTGCATTTTGTCTGTTTATCATGTTTATAGAAAACGACAAAGCATATACATATTAGCCTATTTTGAGATGATAAGGGTGTCAATGTGTGTCCTGAAAGTTCTATGCTATTACCTGTCCCAATCACCCAGGTTTTAGCTTTTTGGTATCACAATGTTGCTAAGCTCTGGGGGCAGAGTGCTGGTGTATTTGTACAATATGACCATGTCATTTCCCTTCTAATATAGTTTGGATAACAATAAAAAACCACCATGCCTGCAACAAAAACTCTACTTCTTACTTATGAAAGATCCATTTTGGTGATTTACTCTGTGAGTCATTTAAGTCTCTAAACATGACCTCCTCTGCTTTTGTGTTAGCTAAGTAGTTAAGTGGCACAGTTAGCTAAGTAGTTGTTTCAGAACAAGAAAAAAACAATCCTAAGATTCCTAGTCACCAGCAGATGTTACTGCCACAACGTAATTTTGTCTCTGAACAACAAACACTGCAAAGTGTGCAATGGAGGTCCAATGATTAGGTCACCAGCACCAACCACATAGTCTTGTGTTTTGTGCCATTGGTGGAAAAAAACAATAAAGGAAAATATTTATATTCTAAATGCCATAACTGAAAGACCACTGAACATATCGAGAGTGGAGGCAGAGAGTACAGGGTTTAAGGTCCTTGCCTTGTATGTGGCTCATACAAGGTGTCTCCAACATCACCTGTCTCCCTAAGCACTGAGCAGCCCTCAGCACAGGGCTGGGGTAGCCATCTGCTCTCCCCCAATACTGGTGTCGCCCCAACCCTTACCCCCAAATAATTTGTAATGATCAATAAAATTCATAGATTAGGATTTTCCTTACACTGTGTGGAAATATATGAATCATAATTTTGCCTTTTGATTTTGTATTTTAATTTAAAGATGTGAAATATCAATTGATGTAAGATTCTTGTTTGATATGCAGGAGAAATGAATCAATTTTACTTTAAAAACTGGACACTGAGAAGCTCTAACAACTCATAGAAGAATATGTTGAAGGCAATAAACGTTCGAATCTTTAATAATAAAGGTATTAATACAATCAATGCTAATAAAATTGTTACTTGGTTTTAGGATTTGGTGTATTAATCATAATCTAATTCTTTGATTGTATAAAACTAATGGAAAATAACACTTTTTTCCCCTTCATTAGTATTTGGGAACTGTGAAGACTGTCACAGTCTGTTTATATTTTGTTTGGGGGCAACAATTAGTGGTACTCAGTTATTTTACTCCTGGCTTGTTGGAACGTGGCATCATTCCCAGCGGTGCTAGGAGAACCATGGAGTGTTGGGGTTGGATTTAGGACTCCTGCTTGCAAAGCATATGCTCAGCTCATTGAGCTGTCTCTGGCCTGTCAGTCTTTGTTGATACTGTTTTGTGCCACACCTGGTGATGCTAAGGGCTTACTCCTGGTTCTGTGCTCAGGGATCACTCCTGGTGGTACTTGGGAAACCTAAAATGTGGCTCAGCTTGAACTGGGGTTAGAGGCATGCAAAGTGGAAGCCTTATCCCTTGGTGCCCCCACTCAAAGTCATCATTATGTTTTAGACAATTAGTAAAGCTCTAAGCTATCAGGATGATACCATCTATTGAATAGATAGCACAATCACCTACTTCAGGTAAGAGAGACAAAGGGGCTAGCGAATGTCTGGAAGAGGATGACATAATGGAATTTTTTTCCGTCCTTTGTTTTCCCAATCACCTGGCAGGGATTGGCATTTATGTAGTTTTGCTTTTGATGCTTCCAAATAAGCTCCACTGGGTCTAAAGTCATCCTCATTTCATCTCTAACTTCTTTATTGGTGAAGTGAGTGTTGAAGGGTGGCTTAAAAGTAGTATATGGAACAAGAAAACTATGGCTTATGAGTTCACATGTCTGTGGTAGAAAGGCACGCGCGTGCACACACACACACACACACACACACACACACACACACACACTACCTTGTTTTCACTTTCTGTTGATGTTAATGACGAGGCCCATAGGAAATAAGATGCTTCCTGAGAAAAAAGATAAAATTCAAGTTTGACTAGGCCAAAGAGACCCATAAGTTTCTTGAGAACCAGAAATGCTCTTGTTCCCAGGCCTACTACTGTGCGTGGCCCATGGGGAACGTGCAGGAAATGGATGAGGACTGAGGAATGTAGATGCACCAGAGGCCCCGGGTTTGCGCTTCATTTGAAGTGAGAAGGCAAGAACCAGCTTTCAAGTAACTTAGACCAGCTGGTAGCCCCTTGATGATGTGATCCTCCCATTGGCCATTTCTTCCATTCCACCATGATGCCAATCAAATGTCAGAACCAACCAGATGTTGGATAGAAGTGTAAGGTGTGACAGAGATATTATACAGAGATGACTCTTCAGTTCAATGAATGAAATGTCTGGGCCAGAGTGATAGTATAGAGGGTAAGGCATTTGCCTTGCACTAGTCCAACCTGGGTTTCTATCCCTGGCATCCCACATGGTTCTTTGAACACAGTTATTCCTGAGTGCAAAGCCAGGAGTAATCTCTGAGCATCACCAGGTGTGTCCGCCCCCTCCAACAAAAGAAAGCAAAGCACAAAAAATGGAAATATTTTCTTCCCTTAACACGAATTGCCAAAGCCAAGTGCCACAGGCAAATCAAGTGATAATGATGCTTAGTAATTTTTTTAAAAAAGGTATTATCCCTATGACTAGGACACACTGGGGAGAAGGAAGCTGCACAACCTGCTTTCCCAGAGTTCATTTTCAAAATAGACCTTTTTTGAACCGGAGAGATAGTACAATCAATATTGTAAGTTGCCTGGTGCACGCAGCCACTGGGTTTGTTCTTCAGCATCCCATATGGTCTCCTGAGTCCCACCAGGAGTGATCCCTGAACACAGAACCAGGAGAAAGCTCAGAAAATTGCTGGATGAGGTCCCAAAACAAAAACAAACGAAAAATATCCTTTGTCCTTTAAGGGTATTTAACCAGTATAGGAGACCAAAAACTTGAAAATACTTTGTGAGATATGAATACTCAATTATAAAGAAACCTTCTATTTGAGCCCGAGAAATAAACAGAAACACTTTGATAATAGCTATTCTTGCACTTAAAGACATTTTAATCTTGATTTAGACAAGAACTATTTCCTCTGGCCAGCTGGTATAAAAAAACTGGTGTTTAAAAATAACCAAAAAAATATGGAGGTTCAGAACATCTTTGATTTTTTTTAAATAAATAATTTCTTTATCTTTGGCTTCTGGGCCACTCAACAGTTCTTAGAGCTTACTCTCGATTCTGTGCTCAGGGATCACTCTGGAAGGCTCAGGGGAGCATATAGGTTGCCAGGGGTTGAACCAGGGTTGGGCTTGTGCACAGCAAACACGTAATCCACTCTCTTTAGCACTCTCTATAGCTTCTCAACAATCTCTTTGAAGCTATGGATCTAAAATGTATAATAAAAAACTTCACATTGACGGCAGAGTATCTGTAGTGCTGACAAATTTCTGGGTGCTTATGGAGAGGCCTTATTGGTGAAAATAAGGAGAAACCTCTGCCTCATCATAAAAGATCATCATGTGGGCAAGTTACTAGTTAATAGCAGATGTATGAAAGACTCTAATTGTAGAGTATGAACTTCCATTAGCAATGGAAAATTACTGTGTCAGGTCAAAAGTGTATTCCCAAATTCTAAATTCCAGAGTGCTTGGATGAAATAGCTGCTGTTCTTTTTTGGGGGAGAGATGGGGTACACCCAGTAGTGCTGAGGAATTACTCCTGGCTCTGCACTCAGAAATTACTCCAGGCTGTGCTCAGGGGACCATATGGGATGCTGAGTATCGAAGCCTGGAAGCTGCGTGGAAGGCAAATGCCTACCCGCTCTACTATTGCTCCTTGCCCTGTAGCTACAGTTTGTATCTTCAAGATGTATCTACACATCTTGAAATGAGCTCTGCATCCATCTTTAAAACATATCAATGCCTGGTCTGAAGATAAAGTCAGAACTTTAGTTAAGCATTTGCTTGATTCTGTGATCAGGTATAACTTCTTCACAGATTTATCTGTAATTCTAATGCGTCTCCTAGAAATATCTGTTCCTTTTTAAAAATAGGGTGAATGTACTCACTCTGGCAGCACGTATACTAAAATTGGAAGATACAGGGAAGATTAGCATGGCCCCAGGGTGAGGATGACATGCAAATTGGTATACATATATAAAATAAATAAAAAATGAGGGAGTGTGATCTATTACTTTTCTTTATGACTGAATTTCTCCTTGCAAAGGAATTTGTACAAAATTCAATTTAGATTCATATGATCAGATTTTGGAGAAAAACATATTTCAAAGGTTGTCAAAAGCAGTGCCTTATGTTTTACTGCCTTTCAGTGACCTCCACTGAAAAAGAACATACCTGTGTTTAATGATACTCTGTACTTTATTAATCCTATTGTCCAGAATTGCTTGGTGCAATGGCATTTTCCATAGATGCTGGCTGAGAAAAGGTGATGGACTATCTCCTCACTGTCACTGTCACTGTCCTCCCATTGTTCATCGATTTTCTCGTGCGGGCCCAGTAACGTCTCCATCGGAGACTTTGTTGTTACTATGTTTGGCATTTCGAATACATCACAGGTAGATTGCCAGGCTCTGCTGTGCGGGCGAGATACTCTCGGTAGCTTGCTGAGCTCTCCGAGAGGGGCGCAAGAATTGAACTCGGGTCGCCCATGTTGGCTGCGTGCAAGGCAAATGCCCTACCACTGTGCTATTGCTCTCCTCAACAGCCACAAAAATTAATGTGTGCTATTGACAGGATTTTGGTATTTCTGGCATATCTGAGAATATATATGGAACTATAAATACATATATACCAGAATTTAAGGAGAAAATAGTTCTCAACTTCACAGTTGTGTGATTCACATAAGAGGTAGCTATAGCTATACATTTATCTATCCAATAGATCATTTGTCCTTTCTTTCACCCTATTTTGAGCTTTGCTTTCTTTTTTTTGTTGGAGGGGGAGGGCTCATACCCCATGATGCTCAGGGCTTTTTTGCTTTATACACAAGGATCATTCCTGGTGATGCTCAGAGGACCATATGTTGTGCCAGGGATAGAACTATATCCTCAATGACTATATTTTTCTGAATATGCACATTAGTAAAACATGCTACCAACTTCTTACTTTAGCCTAGGAGCAAAAAATATGGACAAACTCATTATTCTGTCAATTTCTACTATCTTTTAGTCTTGAGAGTATTAAGGATTTATTAAATCAAAAGCAAAACAAAGGATTAAAAAAGCAAAACAAAACAAAACTGGTCCTTGTATCCCCTCTTCTTTTCCCTCCCCCATAACATAGGACTTGTGTTCTGGAAGGACACTCAACTGACAGAGGAGGAAAGAGATCAGAAGTCGGCTGCTCCAAGCTACGTGAGTGGCAAAGTCAGGCCCACTGTCCCAGATTGCTGGGTTCTGGCTGAAGCAACTTCCGCTCTTCAGTGTGAGGAAGGCCACTATCTGGCAGCCTACCATCAACGCAACTGTGTGTAAACATCACACATCTGTGATGCTTAACTGTTTAAAGTTACACACTTTAGAAAGCCTGATTTCTTTTTCAGATAACTCTAGAAGGATCTAGAGTGATTCTACCTGCCCTCCAGCCCCTATTTCGCCCAAAAGGCAAGAAAATATTTTAGACTTCTGCAGAGTATACAAGAAGAAAAAGAAACCCAATGAATGGGTGCTTCCTTTTGAAGCAGTTTAAAATTATTATTTCAGGAGTTTAACACAAAAGTTTCCGTGGTAAACAAGGGAGAGAGAACACAATATTAAATGACCAACACATTTTTTCTGAATGCTTACAACCATGGGAAAAAAGTAAGCTATTGATAGTTTGATTTCTAAAAGTCAAATTTAATAAATTAATAAATGCATGCCAGATAAGAGCACAAGATTACAACTGAAAACCAGTAATTTAGCAGAAAATGCTCTGGTTGTATTTTTTTAAAATTTTATTGATATGGATAATTTACTAAAGTAACAAATCTGAAAACACATTTTTGTTCTTTTTTTTTTTTTGGCTGGAAAGAAAGTACTATGTGAGAGAACTAAGAGAAAGCAGAAATAAAGCATCTGAGAAAAATAGGCGTATGCTATTCTATGGCAAGGTCGCAGGTCAAAGTGCTGTTTTATCCATTTGTTGGGTGCATGTTTACAGAAGCATCAGAAAGCAATGACGTATAGAAGAACCCAAAGAGAGGCCACGACAGATTTACGCTGCGAAACATGCGGAATATCAACCACAGGCTACCCAGGACGAAGAGGCGGTGCGGGCTGGTTTTCTCCTTTATGTGGGGTTCCCGTGCCAAACAGGGGGCTAATCATGCAATAGCTTGCGTTTCTCTTAACATGATAAACACCCAGGAGTACTAGAACTGGAAAGCGTGTGTTCACTGTTTTACAAGGAGAGCTGTGCGGTGCTACGGAAACAACAGAAAGTTCCTTCATTTTGATCTGGTTATCTGCTCAAACTCTGACCAAGAAATCAGGATTCAGCTAGGAGAGCCAATTAAATGACTATAAAACATTCCTTCATCTGTAAAGCATTTCTTTCCTCCCTCCCCCAGACCGAAACTTCAAAATAAAATGTCTTCATTCTTGATAAGCAGCTCTACCACCAGTCTTTGATACCGGATGTCATTCAGTGCTGCCATGGCGTCCAGCTCTGGAGACCGCATGAGGGTTGGACCAAATACAATCCCCAGGTTTTCTGCGTTCATAAGATTCTCCTTTTCATGGAGGGTCACTCTGAAAAACAAGTAGCACAGTGTGAAGTGCTGAAATTCCTGGGTTGCTATCTTGTACTGGGCACTACAACCCCAACCAGACACACTCTAGGGACTGGAAAAACATACTGATAACCTCAAGGTTATAGGTCTGTGCTTTAAAATACCGGCTTTCCTCAGAGCAGCCCTCCCTCCACTTTGGCCACCTTATTTCTGGCTGAATAATTTTTGCACCTGGGCAGCTTTCTTAGGGTGGGACAGTAAGAAAGTTAAGAGGAAATGGCTGGGGACAGTGCTAGGATAGGTCTTTTTTGACTATTACAGAAAAAGGCACAGAGACAACTCTTGGAAAGTTATTCCTTTGCTTGAGTGTGGAGTATTCACATTTTGCATCCAACTGTGAAGCAAACTGGAATTCACACATAAAATTGAAAGTACACTAGACACATGCTATATTGAGCGCATTCCCTCTTATCCAAGAGCACCGTGAGTTAAAATTTACCTCCAGTTAACTCATATGTAAAGCCCACACAAAAAAGAATTAAGTTCTGCTTTTATTTCTGATTGGTCTTACACTGAGAAACCCTAAAACCACACCAAAAACCAGATGTATAATTTTAGGAACTTTACTTCAACTGATTAAAGATGTCCAAGTAGGAAAATAAAGTTACATCAGCACTTCAAACATTAAACCAGAACTAATGGAAATACCGCTTTCCATTTCTTGCTTCATTCCTTCACTCTTCACATCATTTTGAGTGTTTGCAACATAAATTCATAATCTAAAATATCAACACCAAGTCTGAAGTGTCTATTCCATTTCTTTCTAACCTTAATCCTTTTACTATTTTAAAGAAATAAGAAAAATAAACTTTCTTGTGAGTTGCTTGGTTTTGCTTTATCACGATAATGTAGTTTTTATAGCCACAAGGCTTTCTCTTCTATAAAAATTAATTTGTCTCACTGGCAAAATTTCAATATTTCTGGCATATCTGAAACATATATGGAACTAAAAATGCATTTATCCAGAAACAAATTTGCATGCAGAATCCAAGCACAACTTTAGCATTCCTTCTCAACTTCCCAATTGTCCAATTTCACATTATCCATTTACCCATTAAATAGATCACTTGCCCTTTCTTTTACCATTTCTTTGGGGGCTGCGTCCTGAGGTGCTCAGGGCTTTCTCCTGGCTTTGTGCTCAGGGATCACTCCTGGCAGTACTCGGGGGACCATATGAGATTCTGAATCCTGAAATTGGATCAGTCACATGCAAGGCAAGTGTCTTAACCTGTGCTATCTCACTGGCCCCCTTTCACATTTTCATTTTATTCTTAAAACCTGAACGCCAGCCCTGGGACCTAATTTAGTGGTAAAGCGCATGCCTTACTAGTTTGATCCCTGACACTGCAGAAAGAGAGAAAAGAATACAAGCTTAAGGTCAAAGCCTGTGACTTGCCTCTTTAGATGCGCCATGAGATACCGGAGGGTCTCGCAGTGGGCAGGTGGCAGGAGTTTCAGTGCTTCATGAAGGGTTTCTAACTGCTCATCCGGATCCATAATTTCTAAAAGAGCAAGTTGAATGTCAGGAAGTAAGATCTGAATACACAATGAATTCTATTCCTGTAATGATCTGCAAGAACTGGTTTAAAAAAAAAAGCTTTTTTATAGATCCTTGCCTACTTTGGAAATTATTACATTTATTTTGGGCCCCCCAAGTAGTTCTTAGAAGAACTTGGGGCCTCCCCCTTCAACTCTATACCAGTGGTGCTGGCAGAGCTGCTAGGGACCCTGGATGTGGGGCTACTTAGGCTGTGTGGGGCCATGGTGACACCCAATGATGCTTGAGATGCTGCGGGGAGGTCAGGAGGTCCAGGGATGGAACTGGGGTCATAAGCAGGCCTGACCTGTGCCCTCATTTCTGTGCTATTTCCTCAGTCCTATACATTCTTTTAAATGGTAAAGTCCTAGATTTCCATAAGCTAAGTTTAAACACGGCACATTGTTTACTCGGACATTTTGAGGAGTTCTCAGTTTTTCCACTTGAGTGTTCTGGAGTTTGGTAATTACAAATTGGATATCGAATATAAATAATGCAACTATAAAAATTTCAGACAAATACACAGACACAGATTAAAAACTTGCCCCTCTTTAGAATATTACAGATTCAAGGAATGATACATTCCAAATAATTTGAAAATCCCCTTTCAGTGATGGCGTTTAAACAATGCTACCCGCTGCGACATTTACCGTATAGTTAATAACTGGTGTTTCTGGCTCTTCTTTAAAATGCCCTACCAACTCTGGCGACATTTTTTTTCTTTTTAAACAAGAAATCTATCCTGTAACATTTACTACTTTATTCATTAGATTAAGTTTTTGATTACTCAAAAATTACTTATGAGGATGGAGAGATATAGAATAGGAGTAAATATGCTTACTTGGCATATGGCTGACCCTGGTTCAATACTTGGCACCGTATGGTCCCCAAACACCACTGGGAGTGACACCCTCTAAGCGTCAAACTTGGAGTAGTCCCCAAGTACCGCCTGGTGTGGACCAATCTCTCCGCTCCATATGATTTAAAAAATGTAACATGAAAAATAAAATCTAAGGTCTAGAGTGATAGTACAGCAGGAAAGGCACTTGCCTTACATGTGGCTGACACAGGTTTGATCCCTGTGAACCCATATGGTCCCCTGAGTCCTACCAGAAGGGATCCCTGAGCATAGAACCAGGAGTAAGCTCTGAGCACTGCAGATGTGCACTGGGGTGCAAAATAATAAATAAATCTAATAAAAATCTATGCTCAAGGAGAAAAACTCTACTCCTTAGGATAGTCAGAAGAGAGCACTGAGGCATCTGAAGTAATTCCAAATGTTTCCCGTGATGACAAGATTCCTGAAGGAAATGCACTCTTCCAAACCCTGAAGGTGACCATCTTTTTCAGCTCAGTGTGTCAGTCAACAAACTGCATTCCTTTGAGGTCAGTTCACCAGTTGCTTCCATAATGAGAAACAACAGACATCTTTGAGGTTTGGTGTTCTCACAAAAAGAACCACAGCATATCACCACTTTTGTGCACATGCCAGGTACATGGGATGACTTTAGATGGTGGGTGTGAAGGCAAATGCAGTGGTACCCTGCCTGAGACGCAGAGTCCTGTTCTGGACAGCAGTCTTGAAATGTGAGAAGGCCACATCTGACCAGAATGTAGCATTCAAAAATACAAGACAAGGAGGCATTCCTCTCAGTGGCAATGGCTGGAGCCAAGAACTGCGAGGAGATGAATGTGGGAAATCCCAAGTATTGGCAGAACAGATCTGATAAATCTCAGAATGCGACTGGCGATCGAAAGTTTTTCATTCAAAGACACTTTGGCCATTTGACAACTTCTGCCCAAAGCTTCCCTGAAGCTGTTTGCTTTTTACCAAGATAAATAATGAATGGGCTCTGAACTGGAGGGACCTTAACGAGTGCCAATTCATGACAGTAATACCATCTCGGATACTGAACTTTTGTCATTTAATTTCTAAAATCTGGATAATTCCCTTTTTATCATAAGACTAATGAATTTGAAACGATTCCATTTTGGAACCTGAAAAATGAGTGACTTGGTTGCCTTTGAATATTCACAACCAATCTTTGAAGGGAAATCCTTAAGATAAAGGGCGGTTCTGGTGGGATTCCAAGAAAACAGCATCCCCTGCTCACAGACAGTTTACTTTATGAGACTGACCAGCAGTAAATAATAGGTATGGTGTCTTAGAATGCGTACTTGTACTGCTGCAAGTGCTATGGGAAAAACAGCAGGAGACACCAGAAGTATGTAGGGCTGCAATATTAGGTCAGATTAGACTCAACAAAAGAGAAGGTCTTGAGGGAAGACTGAGGAAGGGAGAGCAGGAACCTAGAGGAGAGGTAGGGGAGACGCCTGGGCAGAAAAGGCAGAGGAACCACTGTGCAGACCCCCGGGGAAGGCTGCCTCCTGATCGTGAAGAGATGCAAAGAGCCACGCGTGGCTGCAGCGGCATCAGCCCAGTGGGGAATAGTGGGGGAGCCTGGGTGAGTCCCCAGAAAGAACGCAGGAGGGGTCTCCCTGGTGGGTGGGTTTGCCTTGTACACAGCCAACCTGGGTTCTATCTGTGGCATCCCATATGGTCCTGCCAGGAATGATCCCAGAGTGCTACCCAGAAAACAAAACGAAAAGGATTTAGGAGAATCTAGCAGAGGCTCTCAGACTTTTGTAGTGGGCATACATATCATGGCTGGGCACCACGACAGTTTACAAGGAATCTCTTTCTTAATTTGGGACCCTTTTCTTCTTGCGTCGTGTGCCTTTAAGAGTGTTTTCTCCAGTGTGAGTCAGGACAGAAGGCCTATTCCATTTACACACTCCAGGACAATGAAACATGAGAATGGCCAAGAGGGGGAACTCTCATCAGCAAAGCAGGATGGGTGTGAGGAAAGGGGTGGTGATTTGGGAGTGCGGGGCAAGGAGGAGGCTTGGCTGCTTCTGCTAAGGAGATGCAGTGGTGTGCGGCCCCCAGACCCCCTGAGCCTGCGTCTGAATCAAGGCTCTGTCCTCTGCTAACTGGATGCCCTCAGCCGAGGCAGTGGCTAGGTTTCAGCTTTGCTCCCCAGCAGTTTGACATGGGGGCTGCTCTGGGCAAACCCTGGACTGAGGAGCCCTTTGTGGTGTGCGTGTGTGGTGGGGGGAATGTTCTCCTCCTCACGCATGGCCGCTGGACTTCTGTCTCTGGGGAGGACAGTATGCCCCCGAGGGGAGAACTGTGAGCCTGGGCAGAGAGCTAGCCGCCACCGATGCAGCCCGACGCCTCCCCAGAAGAAGAGTTAGCTCCAGTCTAGAGTCTCCCAGACTCCCAACAAGGAGCTTTGTAAACATTGAGGCACTTCTCACGGCTCTTCTCTCCGTGAGAGCCCGAGCTGACCACAAAAATTCTCAACAAACTTTCTAAAGGGGAATCTGAAAACTGGAACAAAGAAAGTCTGTACTTAATGAACTCTCAATGTCAAAAGCAAATCAGTTATTACCAAGGAGGAGATGTTATTATTTAAAAATTAACTCAACACATTGTTTTAAAAAGGAAAAAAAAACATAAATAGCATATTCTTTTTAAAAAGTAGTATAAACACTTAAAATCCGTAAAGAATTCCTCCCCTCCTTAAAAAAAAGTATCAGTTACAGGTATAATTTGTTTATATCATAAATTGGCAAATGAGCCTTTGCTTTCTCTCATTTTCTAGTTTTAACTAGAACTTAGGAAATATACTTCTTGCCCCTTAAATTATCATTTATATATCAGCACCAGTCTGCAAACTGTTTTGCTAATGACAATCACAGGATTACTAAAGAAAATGAGAATAAGAATTTGAAAACTTGTATAATGATCTTAGAGTAATATTGATGCTTGATAAACCTACTAACAACATAGCTGTGTGTTTTTTTTAAAAAAAACTGAATTTAATTAAAAAATTTTTTTCTTGTTATCAATTTTATTTCATATACAAAAGTATTAGGGCATACCTAAGGAAGACCAGTAGAAAGCTGACTTTGGCACACGAGGTTTAGTACATTCAAAAGCAATTTCAGATGGCAGAAGTCAGTCATAGCAAACCTGTTAGATAAATGTTTAAAATTCTTTTTTTTTTGTTTTTTGGGTCACACCCGGCAACGCACAGGGGTTACTCCTGGCAATGCTGGGGGGACCATATGAGATGTTGGGAATTGCACCCAGGTCAGCCGTGTGCAAGGAAAACACCCTACCCGCTGTGCCAGTGCTCCAGCCCCTAATGTTCAAAATTCTTGCAAGTGTATTAACTGTGGAAAGTGAAGGAAAGGGAAAGAATGTTTTGCAATGTTGCATTCAAGACAGGCAACCAAGAAACATAAGAGAAATGATTCTCTGGAACAGGCGGCTGTCATTAAGTTATTGGAAAAAAGCACTTCTTACTTACTGGCAGACTCGATAAACTTGGGGTAAGCGTCATATGTGATGAGTGGAATCGGTAAGTCCCTGAAGTACAGTTTCAGTGCACCAGTAATAATGTTGATGTCTTCATACATGTTCACCGAAATATCTGCTTTCTCCCCATCTTTAAAGGATGGCAAAAGAAATAAAAGTAAATATCTGTAATCACAGCAGTATCAAAACACATGAAATTTTTGTATGCAATTTTAGAGACTGGAAATGCTTCAGAGTGTGTGTGTGTGTGTGTGTGTGTGTGTGTGTCCCCTGGTGATTGTACCTAGAGCCTGATACACATAAAGCATGTGCTCTATCATTGTGCATGGTCCAATGTATGCTTTGCACTTCAAGTTGAGCAGAATAATAAATTAACAATAATAATACTAATTTATTTTATGTAATAAAATAAAAACAATCATTATTATTATACATTTAAATAATAGTTGACCAATTTTCTTCTTAAGCAAAATATTTTCTCCCACATTTCTCTTCTGGCATTGCTTTTCTGATGTGTCATTATAAAGGGGTAGCAGGTCTGGAGAGGACAAAGGTCAACAATTTCATTAAATTTCACTTAACACATTTTAGAATTCCCATGGGGAATAATATGAGGCTGCATTTTCCCTCTTTTTTTGTTTTCTAATTAACAGAGAATGTGAAAAATAATGAGATTCTCCCAATTTAAGGCTGTTAGCACAGGGCAGGAGAAAGCGTAGGGATTAAGGCATATGCTCTGCATGATCCCTGGCACCTAATGGTCTGAGCAGCCAGGCCAGGTAATCCTCAGCACTGTACACCCTGAGTAGCACCACATTCTTGAATCCTCTCATTGAACTACCAGCCCAGTTAGCTAAGAATCACTGGGAGTGATCCTTGGGCTTTCTGAGCACCCACTGGTAACACCCCTCTTCCACCCCGACAGAAAGATTCCAGCACAGAAAGTCAGCTTTGTTTCACTCCCGCTTCTTCTATATGACATTTGGATCTTATCTGAGTCTTAGGGTAGGGAGGTAATGAGAAATAGTAAAAGCAAAACAATATTTGAGAGTGCTAAAATAACATGAGAAGAAACAAGGATTTCTATAGATCAAAGAGCAGCCTCTTCAACTATCCAGCTGTTAGAATAGTTTAATCCATCCCAACACTGACAACACCAAATGCTGAGGAGAAGCCACAGGAATTCTCAATCAGTGTCGGCAGAAATCAATGTGGAAGTGCCACTTCTGAAGACAGGCAGTTTCTGACCAGGTCAAACATGCTCTTAATATACAAGCCTACAATCATGGTCCTGGATATTATGCGAGTAGTTGAAAGCTTATATCCACACAAAGCCTTGAAAAACAAATGTTTAGTGGAGTTCATGCCCAATTCAATCAGCCTAATCAATGGCTGAACAAATAGCAATACTCCTACATAAAAAAAAGAAAGAAAAACCCCAAATGTTTAAAGTAGTTATATTCACAATTTCCAAAAGGATGAAGCAACCATGATGTCCTTCAATAGGTGAATAAACAACCATAGAAGCATTATTCAGTAATTAAAAGAAATCTGTGTGTGTGTGTGTGTGTGTGTGTGTGTGTGTGTGTGTGTGAGCGGGAGAGAGGGAGAGAGAGAGAGAGGGAGAGAGAGAGAGAGAGAGAGAGAGAGAGAGAGAGAGAGAGAGAAATGGGTGGGGTGGGGAAGGAAACCCCTTTTAGTCTACTCTCCTTCCACTTCCTACTCCCAAAGTCACAGCAACCCACAAGCCTGGACAAGACCAGCCTCAAGGTGGAGTGACCCGGTGCTGGGAAATGTACATGTACACTGGTGGAGGAATGGGTGTTGGAACATTGTAAGACTGAAACCTAATCATGAACAGCTTTATAAGGGTCTATCTCACAGTGATTCAATAAAAAAACTTGTGAAAAAATAAAGAAATGAGCTATAAAAATAAGAAGACATGGTTACATGAAAATTGCTAAGTTAGTGAAATGAATAGTACTAAGAGATGCTCACCTGAAAAAGTGCATTCTCATAAAAAACTATATGATACCACAGAAAAGGTCAACTACAGGCTCAGGGGAGGAAAGGAAGGGGCAGGAGGCAGAGATTTTTATGGTGGTGAACATTCTGCATAACAATGGTGGATACAGAATATGTATTGGTCAAAATTCACAGAACTGTACAATATGACTTTAAAGTATTGATATTGGTTCATCGACTTTAACAAAAGTATTTTACTTGCATTAACTAATGCAAGATTGCTAGATACTATTTTTAGGGGAAACATTAGGAGCCCTGATGGGTCAGATTATGTTGAAAAATTCTTTTGCTAAAATTTTCTGTACTCTAAAAAGTCTTTTTTTTTTTAAAGCAGCACTTTAAAGTATTTTGGTCAATCAGATATTCATATTCAAGTGTGAACTAGACTATCAGAGTTCATGCTTCACGTTGCAATTGAAATCATGTGCATTGGCAGTACAACTAGGATAGAGTGCTTTCTGGCAGGAAAAGGCATATGGAAAAGGAACTAGGTAATGGGGTCCTAGGACCTAAAGAAGAGGAAGGGGAGGCAGAGTGATAGTACAGTGGGTAGGGTGCTGCTTGCTTTGCATGTGGCCAACCCACGTTTGACTCCCAGAACCACATAATGGTCCTCCAAGCACTGCCAGGGCTGATTCCTGAAAGCAGATCCAGGTGTAAACCCAGAGCACCACCGGATGTGTCTCAAAAAAAAAAAAGGTCTCTCCAGCCCCAAATCACAATTCTTATAATTCATCTACATGATGGGCTAAAGAGAATTAATGGGTGGGGAGGATGTTGTTGCTCAGAAACCTTCTACAGTTCTGATATTCTTTCTCTGAGGTGATACTGGGTTCATGCTATCTCAGTCCACTCTCCTTCCACTTCCTACTCTTAAAGTCACAGCAACCCTCAGGCCTGGACAAGACCAGCCTCAAGGTGGAGCAAGGGCCTCTCTGTTGCCAGGGTCCTTCACTGACCCTGCTTCTTGGCGTTCAGCCAAGGCACAGCTACAGTCCACTTCCACTCATGCTTTCACTTTAGCATACATGTCTCTGAGAAAATCTCTTCTGATCTCTAGCACCCCCCTACACCCCAATGGACAAGGTTAAGATCCCAGTTATGTTTTCTTCTATGGCATTTATCCAATGAAATCAAACATCACTGTAATTATTTAACATGACCCCTTCCTGAGTGTGATGACAGAATGTACCATTCCATGAACTGCCGGACAGAAAGCCATGGTCTTCAAAACATAGCTGCTGTTTCAAAAATACTTCTGAGTATTAATTTTATTATGGGTTTTTAAAAAATTTTCTTTGTGGGATTGGGGCTCTGGGCTACACTCACTGATGCTCAGAGCTTACTCCTAGCTGTGTTAGGGACTAGGTATAGTGCTAGGGATTGAAGCAGGGTTAGTCACACATAAGGCAAGGGCTTTAATCCCTGTACTATCTCTCTGACACATTCTAATATTTATTACAGAAGGTAATAAGTATTATAAAAGTTAGACATGGAATCGAACTTTAAATGTCAAAGGTAAATAAGCTTCTGCCAGAGAGATAGTACAATGGTTACAGGCATGCCTTGCATGTTGCTGACCCAGGTTTGATATCCAAATTCCTGTATGATTGCCTTATCACTGCCAAGAATAATTCCTGAGTGCAGATCCAAACCCGAGCAACTGCCAGGTATGTTCCAAACAAACAAACAACAACAACAACAAATAGTAAATAAGCTTCACTGAGTTTTTCTTGAACTGCTTTCTTCCTCCCCTAGTGAGTCCTTTGTCAGAAGGTTCTCAATTCTCTGTTTCCTGTCTCCTACAAAGGAGTGAGAGATTGGGTCCCTGCTTAGGCAAATAAGAGATAGGAAGCCCAGGAAGCACAGACAACAGCCAGAGTTAGCTGTGCCAACTCAAGGCTGGAAAACTGTGATCTGTAATGACTTACTTTGACCCCTTTTCTCTAATGCTTTTTGGTAAATTTAAATGCTCTTTTGGTGAACATGGATGAACATGTCAAACTCCAATATCTGTAACATAACTGAATTTTATTCTTCTTTCTTAGTCAGAAATTTTAAATGAAGAATATGTAATACTGGGCTGGAAATGTGGCTCAGTGGTAGAACACTTGCTTTGTATGCATGAGGCCTGTGTTCAGATCCCACTACTACACACACACACACACACACACACACACACACACACACACACAGGGGCCAGAGAGATAGTATAGAGGTTAAGGCACTTGCCTTCACATAGTTAATCCCAGTTCAATCCCTGGGGTCTCATTTAGTTCCCAGTGCCTTGTTGGGAGGGACCCCTGAGCTCAGAGCCAGCTGTAAGCCTGGGGCACTACTGGGTTATGACTTCAAAACAAAATAACAACCACAAAAGAATAAATAAAATAACAACAAAAAAATTTAATACAACTAATAAAATATTATAAGCTGTCTAATTATTTGGTATAATAATCATTAAGGATCTACAATGCATAACATAACAGGCAAAAAATAAAAGGCACTGTTCTTATGAAAAGGACTGACATATTAACTTATTGGTCTATTAATTGTTATTCTAAATTACTGAAAATGATGACGAACATACCTCTGTCAAAAGCCATCTTCACATCTTCAATCAGGTCACTAAATCCCGATACTCGGTATAGTCCTTCAGAATTAAGACCTATAAAACCCAAAGCATGGGAGCGATAATTCGTTTTACTGGAATTCTGCCTTTTCTTCAAATTTTAAGTTCTTCCCATATGTTAGGTTAAGGATGTAAGAATGATACAATATACATGTTTTAAAAGATCTTTACACTTTTTTTTTGTTTGGTTGATTTGGGGACCACACTTGACCATACTCAGCGATTGCTCCTTGTGGTGCTTCCAGGAATCGAACCCAGGTCGGCTGCATGCAAAGTGAATATCTTCCCTGCTATACTAGCACTCTGGCCCCAATCTTTGCACCTTTCCTCTAAATTAAAACCATTTTTCTCACTGTTCTTTCATTCTGACCCACTGTCACCTGAATATTTGTAATTGGGCACATCATTTTCTCTAATTAAATCAAATATGTTAGGTCTTAAGGGAAAGAATTCATCACCTCAATTACTCCATAAATTCTTTTATGTAACAGAAGATTAAGAAAAACTATATTAACAAGCTAATAGCAGTTTTCCCAAGTGGGAAGAATAATAAGGGTGCCGCTCTTCCGTTTTCCCCTTTAGGTTAGCTTTTCTACAAGATTTTTACTTTTGCTTCTTGGGCCTAACGAAAACATGGAGGGGCTGGAGTGATAGGACAGCGGGTAGGGCATTTGCCTTGCACGCGGCCCGACCCGGGTTTGATTCCCAGTATCCCATATGGTCCCCTGAGCATGCCAGGAGTAATTCCTGAGTGCCTGAGCCAGGAGTATTCCCTGTGCATCGCTGGGTGTGACCCAAAAAGAAAAAAAAAACCATGGAAAGTGAAAAATGAACTGGTATCTGTATGTAAACTTTTACAGATTGGAAGCATTTTTTCTACCGATATTTTATCATTATTTTTATGGGGTCCACATCTAGTGGTTTCTTGGGGGCCATCAGGGCTCTCCGTAGAGGTGCTGGCATGTGTCTGTGCATGTGTGCATATGTGTGTGAACAAACTCAGGGCCCTGCACATGCTCAGCCTGGTTCTATTGCTTAAATCATACTTCCAGTCTCCTGTGAATTGGATTTTTGTGGGGACTGTGTTTGGGTTACACTTCATGTTGTAAAGGCGCTATTACTCGCTCTGCACTTAGGGAGGACTACTGGTGGTGCTCAGGGGATGACCTGTAGTCCTGGGGACTTGAACTGGAGTTGACCACATGCAATGGGCAAGCCCCTTACTTCCTGTATTACTTCTCTGGGCCTGCTATGTTTATTTTCTACACCATTTCCCATAAGTAGTTAAAAGTACCTAAATATCAAAATAGTATAAACACGTGTTTAAATTCATTCATTTTTGACTTGAAAATCATTATCATTTGAGATGTAAAATCATTTCTCCCAAACTTCCAGAAGAAATTTTCTGGGTGCAACTTAGACCTAGAAATTCATAAATATCTGTGTTTGTGGCAAAATGAGATGTCTCAACGATGCTTGGAAGGCTTACCTCTAGATTCAATCTCCCGGATGCACATGTCCACCACCATTGGCCGCTTCGTGATGTGGGCTTTCACGAGTGTCGTAAGGTCGCAGCTGTACACCTTCTTGACATGTTTCAAGTCTGGCTTACAGTCATTTGGGACCATCTTGGAACACTGCTTATGAACATTCAAACCACAATCTAAAAAAAAAAAGAATAAAGAAAGAAAGAAATAACTCATTATTATTTTTTTTGAGCACTGAACAATCTAGAGCGTTCTTTTAGCAAAAGAAATAAACCAGTTTGTAATAAACTTAAAAGAGAACTAACTTCCAGCAGTTTCTTTCATTTTTATTCTCGTGTAAATTTTATTATAACTCTGGAATCTACTATTCTAACTTAAACTTTGTATCATATGCTTTTAGTATCTCAGATGAAAACCAAGTCAAGTTAGTGTTTAATACATAAATATACAAAATATAATATGCAAATAGTCAAAAATTTATCAGTTTGTTTAAAGTTACATAAAGCAATAAATGCGGAATATACATTTGATAGGAGGTAAAGCTGAACTTTCTAAAATAAGAAAATCTGAAAATATATGGCCCTCTTAAAGTGGTGCTGCTCATCCGTAGTCCTATTGGTAACCCTTTACCTCTACTTACAGAGATCCATCATTATATCAAAAGTTGAATGTATAACTTGTTCTATTATCACCAGTTTATTAGTGCCAAGTGTTCCACACTTATTATTTCATTTAAGCTCACAAAGTGATAAACTATGCTATTAATTTTCTCATTTTATAAACCTGATGAAACTAAGCATGTAGGTATTTTTTAAAAAAATTTTTTATTAGTGAAATGCCATGAGGTACTGTTGTAGACTTACAAATTTTTGTGCTTGGGTTTCAGTTATACAATTATTGAGTACCCATCCCTCCACCAGTGCCCATTCTCCACCACCAATGATCCCAGTATCCCTCCCACCCCTCATTCCCCCACATCCGACCCTGCCTCTGTGGCAGGGCATTCCCTTTTGTTCTCTCTCTCCTTTTGGGCACTGTGGTTTGCAAAAGAGGCATTAAGTGGCAATCATGTTCGTTCTATAGTCTACTTTCAGCATGCATCTCCCATCCTGGGAGGATCCTCCCAACACCCATTATTTGGTGCTCCCTTCTCTATCTGAGCTGCCTTTACCCCTAGCATGTGTGTCTGGCCTCCCAGCCATGGAGTAAACCTCCTGGTACTTATCTCGGCTATTCTTGGGTGTTAGTCTCCTATTTTGTTACTTTCTGTTCCCCAGATGAATGCAATCTTTCTATGTCTATCCCTTTCTTTCTGAGTCATTTCGCTTAACATGATACTTTCCATGTGGTACCACTTGTATGTAAATTTCATGACTTCATCTTTTCTAACAGCTACATAGCTTATACACTTAATGGATGGCCTTGGCTAAAGCACGTAGGTATTAAGTAATTTAGCAAAGGCCATCCATTAAGTGTGTACTGAAGCTGGAATTTAAGTCTATGGATAATTCTAGAGTCCACAATTTCATTTTAATTTTTTTATAATTCTAAAATTTTATAAAATAATTCACAATATTTCATTACATTTAATATTAAAACACCAATCCCACCACCATTACACCTTCCTACCACCATATGTCGGATGTTTCCATCCTGAACCACAATCCCTGCCCCCAAAGCAGAACCAAAATAATATATTTTGCATTGTTTGTTATGAAAAACTGCTGAAAATGCTACCCTAAAGTATCCTTAGAGGGTGAAGATTGTTATATTTCACTCAGGGGCCATTAGTGCTTCTATAACAGACCACTAACATGTTGTTAGAGGTTGAGCCTTGTGTACTTTTATATATACGTATCTGTAAAAAAAATATTTCCCTGTAAGACTGGTTGCCTCCTACTTTGAAGTCTATCAAATGTGGTGTGGTACTCTTGAAGTATGGGAAGAGTGTGTGGTGTGAAGTGTCCAGAAATAGGTTCACTTCTAGGTGAGGCTAAGCCTGAGTGTGTGGAGGGCGATCGTGAGCGTGGCAGGAGTCCACAATTTTAACGACCAAGTAACATGTTATCTTGATAGAAGTGTTATTCTTTTGCTTTGTAATTTTATTG
Organism: Sorex fumeus; assembly: GCF_029834395.1. NCBI lineage: Eukaryota > Metazoa > Chordata > Mammalia > Eulipotyphla > Soricidae > Sorex > Sorex fumeus. The sequence continues at coordinate 27,661,741 of NW_026606066.1, forward strand.
GATCATAATTTCTGAGATGTCAGAATTAAAACATTTTCTTGTTTCTTTTTGGGACATGCTGGTGGGCTTGGGGGACGATATGGGACACTGGAAATGGAATGTGTATCACCATGAGCAAGGAAAGTGCACTTACTATAGCACTACCTCTCTGGCCCAAGAATTAAAACATTTTCTAGTTGATATTTTGAGGCAATTTCTTTTCTGAGCCTACAGCTGTAGTTGTACTATCTGACCATAGTTCAGCTGACACAGCTGACCTCAGTTCCATCCCTGGCATTTCATGGGGTCTCCAAAACCCACCAGAAGTGATCTCTGAGTGCAAAGTCAGGGCTAAATCCTGAGCAGTGTAGCCCCCAAACAAAACAAAATTTAAAATTTATGCACTTAAGCACATTTAATGTACTAATAAGAAATCCATCAAATTTAAGACTTAACAGAGAGAGAGGCAGAGAGAGAAAGAGAGAGAGAGAAGAGAGAGGGAGAAGAAGGAAGAAGAGAAAAGAAGAAGGAAGGAGAAGGAGGAGGAGGAGGAAGAAGAGGAGAAGTGCCTGTCAAAGAAGCAGGCAGGGTGGGGGAGGGCAACTGAGGACATTGGTGGTGGGAAATGTACATTGGTGAGGGATGGTGTTGGAATATTACATAACTGAAACCCAGTCATGAACAATCCTGTAACTAACTGTGCATCTCACTGTTATTCAATAAAAAAAGAACATTAGTAATATTTTTTAAATGCCCATTAATTTAGATTTAAAATAAACTGTAACCAGTAAATGTTCAAAAGTCTCTGATTTTAATAAAATTTTAGTTGCTTCCTTCTAAATAATTTCTGGATGAAATTATACATTTCTAATGAAGGAGTGATGGACAGGCCTCCTCAGAGGGGTCAGTCAGTCTGTATCAGGAACTCACAGATTCCTCCTAATAGCATCATCTGGCAGATTGTTTTCTATCCACATTTATAGAACCATGACCTCCATTCTAATGATTAGAGATACTTTACTTTCAATAACAGAATCACAATGTAACTTTAGGAGGAAAAGAGAGGAATACAAATATTTTACTAAATTAGACTGAAGAGTGAAAAACCCTATCTGAATAATTTAAAATAAACATCACCTTTATACTTTTACTTATGACTTGCTTTTAAATTCATGAAGAGTTGAGGCTGACAGATTGCAAATTCAGTCCAGTGGGTATGGAATGTTTTTTTCAGGGTCTTAATGAAACCAGTCTGAACATCACACAATGTTATATGGCCACTATCTGTGGTCCTTAGGGATGCTTCAGTTTTGTTTACTCTTTTAGACAGAAAAAGGTGCATAGCATTTACCTCATGGAATTATTATGAGAATTAATGAGCCAGTATATTCAAGGTGCTTTGCATATTATAAAGTGTCAGAAAAATGCTGGCGCTAATCTTTATTATGACTTTTGGAAAGCTGTAATATATGGCCGTAAAATGAACAGAAATAAAGAAAGTCAGTAAAAAATTATTAATAAAACTGTCCCTTTAAGAACCATGTAGTCTGCTGAGTTAGAATATAAACTGAGGGTCTGCAGTGACTCTGAGGAATTCAAATGAACTGAGAATTTTACAGGTGCAAAGACCAGCTAGATGCACAGGGAAGCTCAGGGAACAGCACTGGAGATACCAGAGCAGTGCTAATGGTGCTCGAACATCAGCACCACTTAAGGTCAACAGCTATGTCTCTGAATACAGAAAGGCTTCCAGAGCAAACAGCTCCATTGATACCAGCGGTTTCCGACATTCTTACGGCTGTGGACTGTCAATGATTTATGGACAGGTCGTAGAAAACCACTAATCTATACTGAGAAATGACTCAGCATTCTGTGGGGTTAATATCCAACTGACTATATGATCACACCCCCAAATTCCTCTTTATACTAGATAATACACAACATTTATGATTCAGCCATATAGCAAATCATGGAAAATTTTCACTTAAAAGACTTCACTTTCTCAAATATTTTAATGTCTTGGATAACTTTGATAACTTAAGAGTTAGAAATTTATGAGCTGAGTGAGTTAATGACTCAATAATTACAGTCTCAGTTGTGGGGAATTTAAAAAAAAATTTTATTAGTGAAACACCATGAGGTACAGCTGTAGACTTACAAATTTTTGTGCTTGGGTTTCAGTTATACAACGATTGAGTACCCATCCCTCCACCAGTGCCCATTCTCCACCACCAATGATCCCAGTATCCCTCCCACCCCTCATTCCCCCACATCCGACCCTGCCTCTGTGGCAGGGCATTCCCTTTTGTTCTCTCTCTCTTTTTGGGTACTGTGGTTTGCAAAAGAAGGCATTGAGTGGCAATCATGTTTGGTCTATAGTCTGCTTTCAGCATACTTCTCCCATCCTGGGAGGATCCTCCCAACACCCTTTATTTGGTGCTCCCTTCTCTATCTGAGCTGCCTTTTCCCCTAGCATGTGTGGCTGGCCTCCAAGCCATGGAGTAAACCTCCTGGTACTAATCTTGGCTATTCTTGGGTGTTAGTCTCCTATTTTGTTACTGTATGTTCCCCAGATGAATGCAATCTTTCAATGTCTATCCCTTTCTTTCTGACTCATTTCGCTTAGCACGATACTTTCCATGTAGTAAGTTGTGGGAAAATTTTTAGAGGGTCCTATGTTCTATATTATGTTATAGGGTCAGATGAGGTTTTAAGGATGATACATGTAAAGTGATGGCATGGATACACCATACGCATTCACCAAGACATGGCCATTATTTAGAAGAACGAAATAAAGTTTTTAGAGGTCTTTCTTATGTAGTGCCTAGAGCTTGTTACAGGCCACTACTGAAATCAGCTGAAGGTCAGAGCCCAGCCGCAGTGGTCTGATGTAAATGCTGTACCTGGAAGGGCTTGGATGAGGGTGCTCCCACATTTTCACTCCTTCCTACTGCACCTCACTTACATAATGGCACCTAAGCCAGCAGTGCTCAGGGCTACTCTAGCTCTGAGCTCAGGGATCACTCCTGGTGGGACTCAGGGCATCATATGGTGCCAGGGAGGGAACCTGGACCTCCTTCATGCAAAATCTGCTTGCTCTGTTCATACCCTTAGTGTTAGATTTTTCCAGTTTCCATTTAAGTCTTACTTTTAACAGGGACTGTAAGTGATCTGTTTACATTTGGGATGCAGGTTTCTGGCTGATTTTTGCAGGGATATGGTTCAAAGGCCCACTCAAGTGGCCAAGACTTTGTAATGCTACTGCGGTGCTATTTTGCCTTGTTTGCCTTCCACATTTGCAGGAATTCTGCCTTATCCTCTGGGGAGGGAAAGGACCACTCTCTAGTTACAAGAGGGGATGGTGTCAGGGATAACCCACCAACTGGGCTGAGTGAGAATACAGGGCAGCAGGGAACAGTGGCCACAAAGGAGGCCTGATCGTCACTGATCAGACTGAGTCACTTTTTCCAGCCTTGAAGATGAACTGGTCGTGTCCCCATTTGTCAGGCCAGGGATGAACACAGAGCTGTGCCGACAGATGTGGGGTGAGGGGTGCTGCTTCTACTGCAGAGTGGGGGTGAAAGACAGAGTTCCACTGCAGGCTCCCAGGGTGTCACAAGTTCCCATGGTGTGACAGAGATGAAAGACAGGCTCCCACTCATGGGCCGACGGGAGAGTCATGCCCCTTGTCCTCTCAGCATAGGGCTATGCCCAGACGGCTGCTGGGAACCCAGTAAGGGAAAGGGGTACAAGTTTTCTGGGTGTGCCTTGGAGAGTGGTAGGAGAACTGAATGCTGATTCAGCTGGCCTGTCCTCTGTGCGGTGCTGGGTTTGGAAGAGTGGACTTTTCTGGGAATAACTGTCAGTACCGTTGGCACTGATAGGCTGGGAATTTCCCAATGCCCAGGCTCTGATACACAGAGCTTCAATCTGCTCCCACCCACAAACGAAAACCAGCCTGGCATCAGGCAGCTCAACTCCGGAGGGCCGAATCAGACTTCTTCCATTTTCTTCAACTTTCAGGGTCTTTGGAGAGCTCAGGCATACGTTTTGTCCTCGTTCTTTCATTATAATTAATGGGAGGAATAAAACTAAGCCTAGTTATTCATTTTGTCCACAACTCCAAGAACCCTTGCAAAGCATCTTCAAAAGTATTAACGTCTTAATAAAGGGTGTTGAGAGGATCCTCCCAGGATGGGAGATGCGTGCTGAGAGTAGACTCTAGACCGAACATGATGGCCACTCAATGCCTCTTTTGCAAACCACAGCACCCAAAAGGAGAGAGAGAATGAATGCCCTGCCACAGAGGCAGGGTGGGATGGGGGGATGAGGGGGGTGGGAGGGACACTGGGATCATTGGTGGTGGAGAATGGGCACTGGTGGAGGGATGGGTACCCGATCATTGTATAACTGAAACCCAAGCACAAAAATTTGTAAATCTACAACTGTACCTCATGGTATTTCACTAATAAAAAAAAAGAACAAATGACTACATCAAATTAAAAAGCTGCTGCACAGTGATAAAACTTAAGGCATCATACTGAATAGGAAAAAATAATTTTACACATGATATCAGATAAAGGACTGATATCCAAGATCTGTAGAGCAACCACAAAAATCAACACAAATAAAACAAAAAAATGAAAAAAAAAGTATTAACATCTTTTAAGCTGCAGAATCTTTGTAAGGATGATGGTGTGTGTTCAGGAGGAGCCACAGAATCGCAGATCCAGTGAGAAGGATAGTGGTGGGCATCAGTGTGCTCATGGCTCAGCAATGACGGTGTAGCTCAAAGGTTAAATGACTTGCTTTAGTTACTCAGCCTGGAAAACAGCAGAACTGTGACTTATTGCAGACTTCCAGAGTCCCCACTCTGCTTTTCCTGCCCTGTACTACATGACGCTGAGTCACATTTTCCAGCCTCGAAGATGAATTTGTGTTTCCCAGCCCTTAGTCACTCATGTACATTGTGCAATTATTTGTCATATATTCTTGAGTTTGAGCAATTCTGTTACTTTTAACCCAAACTAGTCAGCTATAAAAATAACGATATTTGTCAAACTTAAAAAAAGCAGTGATGAAACCTATTAAATTAATTTGTCACTGTCTTCCTTTATGTATAAATTCTGACTGGAAATACAGTAGAAAACAAAGCAGTGAATCCTGCTGCTTTCACACAATATCAAAACATTCGAATGGCACTAATGACCTGATAGTAACTTTTCCCTTTGGAATTTTGGCATTACTTTCCATTTTAAACATCAGCAGGCTCAAATGAAGGCTGTTGTGAGGGCCCTCCCAGGGTGGGAGAAGCATGCTAAAAGTAGTCGATAGACCAAACATGATTGCCACTCAAAGCCTCTCTTGCAAAACACAGTACCCAAAAGAAGAGAGAGAGAACAAGGGGGAATACCCTGCCACAGAGGCAGGATGGGACGGGGGGGGGGGGGGGATGAGGGGTGGGGGGGGATGCCGGGACCCGTGAGGATGGATGACAGGCACTGGTGGAGGGATGGGCACTTGATCATTGTATAACTGAAACCCAAGCACAAAATTTGTAAGCCTATAATTGTACCTCATGGTAAATTAAAGTTAAAGAAATTTATTATTAAAAAAAAAGAGAAAAAAAAACATCAGCAGGCTCTTGCATTTATTTGCGACTCAGTAAAAACTAAAGAATGTGAACACTGAGCTCAGGTTTACTATTTAAGAAAGAGGAAAAATGTCTTCTAAATCTGCATTTTTTCTTCCATTTAAATGAGGTGAGATTGTGGGACAATATATTTATCATGCCCAATTTTGAAAATGAATTTCAAAGGGCAGACTTTGGCAGGAGAGGAGGCAAAGTTCTTCAGAAGACAAAAGGCTAGGACAAAGTCATTAAAAGAAAAGTATTTTTATACCCCTAGGCTCATAGTGCAATATACCAGCCCTGAGCTTGCTCTGAAAATTGTCACTTCTAGGACTGGTGGTATATCAATATTTCAGTTTGCCGTTAAGACTTTATTTGGTTTTCATACTTATTTATTAAAGTCATATAACTCCTATATAGTTTCATTTTTCCCAGGGAAGTTCTACACTTTAAATGGATGGGGGAGGGGTGGAAAAATCTATAAAAGATCATTTCATTTGTTGTACTTCTTGGTTTGGACAGTTATTTTTATGTTACTATTAAACTACCCACATTTCCCCCTCCCAACCCCTCGTTAATAAGAATAGAATAAACATATGAAAGGAATCATGAAAAAATAAAAAATTCAAATCACGTTTTATTCTGTACTCTACTGAAATATTTCTATTAAACTACTAATTTTAGGCTACTCTCAAATTTTCTGGAGCTTGGCTTCTCTAAAAAAATGCAAGCTCTATATTTTGAAAACAGAAATTTTATTTTTTGAAATAAATAACAGATATTATTTACAGTCTACTAATAGGATAAAAGGCTAATATTTATGTATGTTTTGAAAGGAAAGATAATTATGCATTCTTTACTGTGAGCATTCATATTTAAAATAATTGCAGATAAGCTCTATTTCTAAATATATCTTCGCTGTTCACTCACCCCACTCCTCCAGAAGAAATCTCACCCAGAGAAGCGGGAATAATCCATTTCTAATATGCATCAGAAATCATTACTTTCATAAGCAAGATTAAGAACAATTTATTATTTGTGATATTTATGAAGTGACTCCCTTTCGTTAAAAGGGCTCTATACAAAAGCTTCAAGCAAGCCTAACCAATATCTCAATGACTTACTTTTTAGGGACAATGAAAAACGACAGAATTAAAAGATACATAGGGCTAAGCCCTGACTCTGCACCTGGGGAACCATATGTGGTCCTGGAGACTGAACCAGGGTCAGTTGCATACAAGGCAATGCCTTCACCTCCAGCCTAGTTGATTTGCTTTTATACTACACATTAATATTTTTAAGTCAGGCAGAACATTATGCTGCCAAGGACAGACTCTAAGGTAAAAAAATTGAAAAAGCTCAAGGTTTTTCTTTCAGTTCCTGCTGACCACACACAGTAAGAGAAGCTATTCACGAGGGTGGCTGTCATCAAGGGCAAATCATCCTCTTTCTCCTTTCCCGTCACATTTCTTTCCAATAAGGCTTGGGATTGTGATATGTTGCCAAAGGTTATTCATACACGCTGCTCCAGTACCCTAACAGCTGATGCAGATTTCTCACGAAGCTAGCCTCTGGTCTTTCAAAATGTCAACGGTATACCTCAGCACTCTAGGAAAAAGGCTTTGAAGTGGGTGGCAGCACAAACAGTGGTTCGGGGTCTGGGCAAGTCGAGGCTGAGTCCAGGCCCTCAGAGCCTGCTTTCCCTGCAAGGCTATCCACGCCCTGGCCTTGGAGAGTCTTCCCTTTGCAACATCACCACTTCACCAACACTCTGTCCCGTTCTGTTTCTTCCAGCTCAAAGGCTTGACCACCACTTTCGGGATGAAGATTCCTCATCCTCACGATGCTGTCTTCTAGTCAGAACAGAGTATAATAGCTCTGTCCTCTCCGGGATGAGACTTGTGAATGGGGCTCTCATCTACCCAGGCTGTGTTTCCCAAAGCGGGTCCCCCTCAAGAGTGTTTGGGTGCTGGAAGGATCTTGCTTTTGGGCAACTGTGGGGGCGGGGACAGTTGCTTCCTATTCTCTCTTTTAAAGAAGGTAAAATCCTGAGGTACCGGGGTGGTGATGGCAGTGAACCTACTTAAGTTTGTAGAGGAGTCAGATGGGACCCGAGCTGGCTTTCCCAGGCAGTCACCTCTGCACAGTTCAAAGGTGACACCCAGGGAGTACCTATCCCTCTCCATAGCAGCAAGATCCTTCACTTCATGTCACAATGTCCCTCGATAGGGTTCTCACATTCTAGGGAGGGAGAAATGGGACACTCAAAGCATCCACATGAACAATGCACCTTGCTGTCCAGAGGAAAAGCAATTCAGAAATTACAAAATCCAAAATGTGGACAGCAAGAACAGTCCCATCAACAATCATGCCACAGGGCTGGAGAAGCAGTGCAGGAGTTAAGGCTCTTGCCTAGCTGTGGCTGACCCCGATTCAATCTTTGGTTCCATATACTGGTTTATGAAGTGACCCCTGAGCACAGAGCACAAGAGGAAGCCCTGAACACAGCTGGAATGTTCAATAAGCAGAGCAAAAAACCAAAATTTTAAAAAACTGAATCACTGTGAAATACATTTACAAAGCTGTTCATGATAGGGTTTCAGTCATACGATATTTCATCACCCATCCCTCTGCCTGCCCCCTCCCTTCCTTCCTCCATCTCTCCCTTCCTCTCTCCCTCCTTCCTTTTAGGCATTCTAGTTTGCAATACAGGTACTGAGAGGTTATTATCAGAGCAAAATTTTTAAGAAATCAGGCCACAACAGAAAACATGCAGCCTTCCTACAGTGATAAGGTTGGCTTACTGTTATTAACTGCCATTATAAAATATTTTACATAGTATACTTTATTGGTGTTAAGCCTCATTCTAAAAGACATGTAACATGATATTTCTTAGTCTTACAAATTATTTCATTTTGCCTACAATCAAACTGAAGGCCTCATGCACATGCAGAAGATCTATTGCTGAGTTACTTCCTCTGCTGAGATTTACAATTTAAATAGCAATGCCATACATTAAACTTCAAATGATTATTTTTAAACCCTATGCTGGAATGTATCGTAGTCTGACTAAATGGCCAGTACTTGCTATCCTTATTCTATATAAATGAACTCACATGCTATAAAAAATTTGTTCATAAAGCACTTCAATAAATCTATGAACTAGTTATTTTTTTTATGCGCAAAACTTAAAGTTTCTCACTTTAAATCTAAAAATACCGCCGTCCTATTCTATAAAAAGGATCTGGCATGTTCAAACTTCAAACTGTCACAAACAAAATATTAGTGACTAAGTGATTTCTCAGAATTTGGTATCCATCTTTGAAGACAAATTCACTGATTTTTAAGCTTCAATTTAATTTCACAAAAGTTTAGTAAAGATGATAAAATGCAGTTTCCTAGCAACAATCATAGGTCCCTGTACAGGCTTTTAAAAAAAAACATTTTTTCTTTATAAATTCAGTTACTGCAACATCAAAGGCAAAAATTAAATATAACTGTCTTAATAATTTATCATGCTTTTTTTTGAACAAGTCAACCTCTCTGTTTTTTAATGGACTAATACCAGATCCCTATCTATTGACCATTAAAAAGAAGGTACAGTGCAGATAAAATATCAACTGCCAGACTGGCCGCCTGAGAAATTAGTCAACCGAATATGGATTAAGAGCTAACAGGGATCAGGAATCTGGGATCCAATCCCACTGTAGGTGCTTAGTAGCAAATCCCCTTCCAACTCTGCAACTTATTCAACAAAGTCCAAGAGGAGGGTGCTTACCTGCACACTTCACTCCCTGAGCAATGAGACCCCACATGAAGTTGGCACAGTATTCACACCAGTGTGGCCCCCTGAATGTGTGGACCTGGAAAAGAGGAGTGACAAAGTGGCGAGAGGGAACGTTGGATGCAGAGACAGTTTCTTATCAAAGTGCTAAGAATCAAGTCAGAGTCCCCAAGTGGCCCTGGGGCTTTGTGGGGAAAAACCTCAGGGGAGTGGCACTGGCCAGCAGCTTCTGTACTGCTCTGAGCTTGCCTTCCTCTCCATTTCACAAGTGGTAATGAATCAAGTCAACATTCCGCAATTTACATTTGGAAAGAGTTTCCACAGTGGACTTTTCCAACTGTTCTCCTGAAGTCACGGGCAGCTTCATGGTTGTGACACAAATAGTAGTTATGTCCTGAGTTCTAAGGCACGAAGATGAAAGGAGCAATGCAGGGGTGTCCGAGTCCAGTGAGGTTTGGCAGAAGATCCCCCTTCGGACCACACTTCATATAATTATCAAAGGCGACAATAACGGGGCCACAACTGAACCATCAGTCCAAGAACCATTCGACACTTTCTATGTCAGCAAATAAAAAAGTTTTACAAACTGCAGAAACTACAGTTAAAGGGAGACTTTGTGTAGAGTTGTTTATTCACTTATCATTCAAGCTCACAAGGTTTACTGCAATTAATTCCTTTATCTCGAGAAAGGAATCTCCAAAGAAGAAAAGATTCCAATGCCAAGATATCTACAGACCTTTATGTATAGAGGAGAGAGCACATTCTAGTTTAACTCTGAAGAAAAAAATATTGGTAGAAGAGGCAATAAATCCAAACCCACATTTTAAAGAATAAAAGTGATATATTGAATACTGTCCTTTAAAATTTAAAATTCCTCAGTAAATACTGGCTGAAAATGTATTCAACATATAAGTTTTTAAAAAGGGAACATGAAAGTCACAGGATATAGCAAATTACATTTACTTGAGATGATTTCTTATAGATAGGATTTCCTTTGTAGAAAATAGTAAGGTAAGAGCATATATCTAAAACATGGGATGATTAGATACAACACAAATATCTGATGTGACACCTACTGCAACCAATGAAATTCATAACTACATCATTTACTGTTATATTTATGTATTGAATAATCCTCAAAAGTCTGATAAAATTTTTAACAAGTGTATACAAAACTTATTTTCTTAGGCTTAAAAGTTGTACTGAATTCCTGACACAGAATATATATATATATATATATATATATGTATGTATATATACATACATAATTTGACATGGTTCTTATAAATGGAATACATGTATATTCCATTAAGCCATTGATTATAAAAAAAATCCCATTGATTATAAGAAAATTTCAGCATGGGGATGTATATATTAGAAGCAATGGAACAGTGCTTATCAGAATTCAGAATACTATCATTGGCCAAAATAACCATATAAGGCTACAACGGATAACCTGATTTGTTCGAAGCAGGTATGTGCTTGTGACTCTGGTTTCTGCCAAGTGTGCTTGGGTACAAGATGTTGTGTTGATCTGGAAAAGACAACCATAATATGTCTTTGACGGAAAAGCATCAGGACTGCAGACACAGTTGCTTTTGGGTTGTTAATGGTGTGCAAAACCTCTAAGCTGAAAGCATTTCCTGGACTTCCTGAGCAGAGCCCAAGATCAACACTCGGAGTGTCTGCAATGTTTCTGTCTCTGATCCTCTGCAGAAGGTGATCTGGGGAAAGTATGTAATCTCGCTTTATTGTGAAGGCAATGAATGAAATAGCACAGACTCACGTAAGAAGTTATGATCGTCATGAAATTGCTAGAGAGTGGTGAAGCTATTCTTAGGAAAGTCTCTAGGATACAAGTTTGGTCTTTAGGATGCCGATCTTGGGATAATTCAGTTTTTCTTAATGTGTTAAGGTTATAAATGTGCGGGAGAAGTGTGGAAAAAGTCTCAGTAATTATTTTGTTCTTGCCAGTTATCTCATAACAAAAATTCTTTGTGATATGTGGCTCTCTGAGTCGAGAGACAAAAACACGAAGTAACTGGTATGAAATAACTTAAAAAAAAAAACAGACACAGCACTGCATATTGAGAAGTCAGGAGAGAACTGGTTCCCTGCTTTACCTTTATAAGGGCATGCTGATGGGCATTTTGAAAAACCTCAGGATATTGCTTCACATCGCATATGAGAAGTCTAAACTCCCTGAACAGGTCGAAGGTTCTCGAATCAAAGGATCACAAAAAGCATTCTTCAGGAAGTAGTTGTTTATACATTTTGTTCTTGGACAACTTTTTATAAACGTACCCTTGATCACTTGGAACTGGATTTTTTTTTTTTAAATCATCACTTGTGGGTCCTTCTTGTATAACTTCTTTGCCAAGCAGGATTTAACTAGAGTCCCTTTTCAATTTTTTACATCTGAAATCCCCATTTCTCAAGAATCTAAAAACTATTATTGTGATATCTATGACTGGATTGTTAATTTTAAGACTTGAGTAGTGCAGTCTTTTTTTTTTAACTTCTCTGGAGGTCATAGAAATAAATGCATTTTTACTCATTCATAAACATTTATTAAGCAGTAACACACACAAAGGCAAAAAAGGGCTCAAGAACTTCAGGGTGATTTCTGTGGACCCAGCGTGCCTCACAAGGTGTGAGTGGAGCTGGAAGAGAGACTTGGCTAAAGCTTAAGGGGAAATTTACAGGGGCGAGTGGTTAGCCCAGTCAGCTGATGAAGTCTATGGCACAGAATGGGGGTGCATATGCTAGAGTAGGGTGCAGAGGAATGGCTACTGCTCAGAACTCAAAGGCACCGGGTACAAGTGAAACAATGGGATGTTGGAGAATGGCAAGGAATTTCAGGAGGTCTGGAGGTGAGAATGGCTGGCAAGGAGGGTGCCAGGGAGATGGATGGGCCTTTTCTGTGCTTGAAGATTTCTGCTTTGCCCATTGAGCTATGCAGGGCAATTTTGAAGAAGAGCAGCAGGTTCAAGGCAGCAAGGCTGGAGGAAGCCACAACATGGGATCCATGGGATCAATCTGACCCAGGCAGTGGTCTCAGAGAAAAAGAGACAAACTTCTGCTGTGGGAGACAGACAGGGCTTGGATAAAAGGCAAAAGGGGAAAGGGATGAATGTGGACTAAGAGGGAGAGTACCGGGCCTGGTGTTAGGGTGAATATGGCTTTAACAGAAGGAAGGAAAGTGGAGAAACAGGTTTAAAAGAGGTAAAATGGAGCCAAGGGCTGATGGACGGTTTCTGGGAAAGAGGAGGTAAGGCATAGGAGCAGCAAACAGAGACAGGATTCGAGCCAAGGGATTGGCTTCGGGCAAAGAAAGTATTTCCCCTTCCCTGAGTTGGGAAAATGGTTAGAGGAAAGGATGGCAGTGGGATGGGGGGTGGGGGAGGAGAGGTTAAGAAGCCAAGGCAGCCCAATGCCAAGGGTCTGAGCATCAGAAGCAAGTTCACGGGGTTGAGAAGGGACAGGGGGGAAGGCGCTTGCCTTACATGCAGCCAACCAGGGTTTGATCTCCTGAGCCTCCAGGAGTGCTCTCTGAGCACAGAGTCAGGAGTAAACCCTGAGCTAGTTGGGTATGGGGGGGGGGAGGGAAGCGAAGCAAATACAGTTTTTATCAGCAAAAGAGTTAAAGGCATGTGGGGAAACAAGCAGAACGGACCAGAAATTCAGAGAAGGGCAGCATGACTCAACTGGATGCCTTTACTTCCTAGATGCCATTAAACTGTACTCTCATTGTCTAGCACATTAAAAGGAAGAGGGACAAATACTTTCCTTTTCAAAAGGGCGATTCATATGAGACATATTTAAGCTTTCTCTGAATGTCCTGTTTTATAGGTCATTTTATAGTACCCGTGATTTTTGTGTCACCTATTTTAACAGTTCAGAATAAATGCTTGTGAAAAACTCAATCACATGAGTGACCTGACACAGGACAGCTCCTTGGCTATGCTGCTCCCTTGCTGGCATGAGGGAAATGGAACCGTTCCTCAAGGCAAGGGTTGAGGGTCATGGGGTTTAGACAACTGGCTGTCTTTTGATGACCTCCCATAAATGATTCATTCAGAATGGAAGAAGCAGACAAATGATAACCATTAAAAGGGCAAAAGCTGTTCCTTAGGGATTCCTTCTGCCTAGAAGGATGCATAGGAACAACCAGACTGGATTTGGGGAAGACAGGAGGCCTGAGATGGTTCCCAGGGGATCCAGCGATGGTGCTGAAGTCCTAGACTGAGTAGTGATTTTGCCTGGAAAATTCTATAATGTAGCAGACAGCCCTTGGGGGCCTGCAGTTGGTGACAGTTCAGGGAATGACTATTACTGACGCCTTGATAACAGACATATCTGCTATCACATACTAGCAGAGTCTTTCTTTGTGTTATTTTGAGGGGATGTTTAAAATTCTAAGTGATTCCCAATTTTTGTGGTCTTAATTCCTCTCCCCTGGCCTCCACCCCCCACTTTTTGGGCAGTGCTTAGGACTCACTCTTGGCTCTGTGCTCAGGGATCCTCCTGGCATTCTTGGGGCTCCATACGTGAGCAAGGATTGGCCATGTGCAAGACAAGTGCCGTAACCCCTATACTATCACTCCTGCCATAAAGTTATATTTTGGTTTCTCTCTCTCTTCTTATCCTCCAAAGCCCTCATCTTTTTATCCTCTCATCCCTTTCTGCTTTTGTCACTCACAGAATTCTAAGTTTCAGATCTATGCTAGCACTCAATGTAAATCAAGAAAATATTTTCCAATTTTCCTCTTGAAGACCCTAAAAACACCACTCTTGACACTGCCATTGCGTTAGTTAAGGGGAAGGAACAGGATGGACAGTGACTTGGTCTTATAATGAATGAGATGTAAGTGACATTTTAATTCTCTAATCTCTCTTAGAGTCTTTCTCCAACTCCCCCTCCCCATTCCCCCCACAGTGGGAGGCTCTCAAGCATCACTTTGTGATTCATTTGATCACTGGGGTAGTTAAGGGTGTGGATCCTAGGACGTGGTGCACCTCAAAATTATTTGCGCAAATCACTTGATGAATTTCCTAAGAAGGAATTCCAATGGGGACCCTTTCGTAAGACTGAGTCCAGAAAGAGCCACCAGTTTGGTGCTCTCATTAGTGAGGCCCGAGATGGTCCTTAGAAAGACCATCTTGTTTAAAGACTATAGACTGTTCTTCCCAGGCTCTCTCAAGTGTTGGGAAACGCAGAGGACACAGCACCAGCTGCACCTCCAGAAGACAGGGCACCGCCCTATCTGAAAGCAAGACGGCTGCAGCACCCAGCAGGGTATGAGCCCACTGCCCACAGCGAGAGCTCTTCTACACAGGCACAGCCTGGGAGAGTGAACAGACCCTAAGAGACTGGCCCCAAGAAGGACTGATCAGACTTAGGCTGAAAAGGGCAGAAAAGTAGGCGGGCAGTGGGCTACCGAGGGGCCCAGGTGGCACAGGTCGAGGGTTGTGTGTCCCCTGGGTACTGACGGATGGAGGAGCTAATGAAGCTATTCTCTGCTGGGCCTACTTTTAAATTCACCTAACCCTGGTTTTGAAAAGAAAACCAGTCCCCCTGCTTCTCAGCACGTCCTGGCCATCACATCTCCAGTCTGAAGGTCGGGAGCAGAGAGAATGTCATGGGAAGGCAGAGACAGATCTGGCAAGCCTTCAATGCTCCTGGAGCTACGCACTGTCTTCAGAAACAAACGCCAACGCGGCTGGCCAGGAGCGAGCCTGCAGTGCTGGCGACCAGGGGAACCGCGGTGGCGGTGGAGGTGCTAAGAACATTCGGGGAGAGAGGAGATTTTGCTTGGGAAGGTGGCAATGACATTTCAGCAGCCGCCCTTCATCTGGGAGCTGGGATGAGTCAGTTCTCTGGCGTGGTACTGGGAGGAGAAGGGAGAGAGCAGATGCTGAAAATCAAAATGAAAGCAATGTAGGTAGGCGGGCAGCTGGGCAGGAAGGGCTTTTTCTCTAATTAAAAAAGAAAAAGGAATTTTTGTTGTCGTGTATGAGGGCCAACCAAAATGCACTCCTGCAACTAATTTTAGTCTCATCAAGATGGTTTTAAATCTTCTAATACAAAGATTAGTAATTTAGAATTTTAGACCTAACATGCCATTTCAGTCAAAGTATTTTGGTGTATACTAAGTCATGGAAAGAATGTGTAAGATTGGTTAAGATCATTATGGACAAATACAAAAAAACTTTAGAGACATTTTCTGGAAAAAAAAGGTGGGATAATAACTAAAGTAGAAGTATCTTCAGTATCAGAGCAATACCTCCTGTCTTTCTGTCTAGTTAAACTAAAAAACAAAACAAAAACTTATAGTGATACCAGGGAGATGACTAAAAGGGCTGAGTGTATGCTCTGCATGCAGAAACCCTAGATTTGATTGCCAGGACCTCATGGTCCCCTAAGCACTGCTAGGTGTGGCCCGTCTTTAAACAAACAAAACCTAAGAAATACTGTTGTTCTCTGAAAATGTTGAGGGGTGGGAATGTGTCTCTAATGAGAGGCCACCTGCTTTGCTTCTTTGACACTTGGGGTTCAATCTTTGGCAGCGCATGCCTCCTGACCACCAATGAGAATGGCACTACCACCACAGCCAATCCTTTTTGTTTCTGGGCCATAACTGGGGAGGGGTGCTCAGAGCCCACTCCCAGTGCTGACTGGTCATGTCTAGTGGTGCCCAGGGACGCTAGGGAGCGAACGCAGCGCTCCCTCAAGCAAAGCACATGCTCCAGCCCTAAGAACCATCTTGCATGCCCCAATAAAAAAAACTATTCTTGAGAAAAACAAAAAAGATCTGTGCCTGAGTGTGGCCCTGGGTGCAGTCAGGCCACCTGCAGTGACTCAGCTGGCCGAGCCTCCCTCCCTCCTCTCCCCACTCCTCCATAGATTGATGGGCAGTGCAAGGGCCTCCGTGGGCAAGGCAGAAGGAAGGCACCCAGCATCTGCTGTAAAACAGCTCTGAGAGGGGCTTGCAGCCGAGTCCCTGCAGTGGGAGGAGGGTCACATGTGCTGGCCACGGCAGACAGCATGGTGGGTGGGTGGGGGGCTGGCGGCTGAGGGCTCACAGCTCCCACAATCAATTGCTGCATAAAGAGAGGAGCATATTGAAGGGCGCTGTGGGCACCAACATCACTTCGCAGGGGCAACATTTTTTTTCTGTTTTCCCTTTCTGGTTTTGTTTTGTTTGCTGTTGGGGTCACACTTGGTAATGCTCAATCCTGACTCTGCACTCAGGATTACCCCAGTTGTGCTCAGGTCGGGACCATATGGGATGCCCGGGATCAAAACCGGGTCAGCGGCATGCAAGGCAAACACCCTACCTGCTGTACTATTGCTCCATTCCCAGGGTGGGCAACAATTCTGAGAAGGATGGGACGCGACAGGTGAGGTTACTCTTGTTTTCACAGTGTTCATGATAGGGAAGGGGGGAGCTACCTTCAAAGTCTGGGAGGCACAAAACAGTCATAGTATAAACCAGTGATATCCCCTTATGAGAAATAACTGCAGGAAGCTGACATCATATGGTCAGATTATAACAAGACTAGTCTTTCCCTACAGGGCAGTTACTAGGGGAATCAGTCATTCAGTTCTGCTCCCACATGAAAAGCAGCATAACATGGTTTTTATTTCCTGGTGTATAAAACATTGTTTTATGTTAACATGTAGAGAAAAAAAACCAATGAATTACAAGCTATTCCACTCATACAATCCATTCACTCACACAGGGCCACATTATGGCTTCCTTCTAGCCATTCCCACTCTCCTAAGCCCCCAGCCCCTCAAACAAAATCAAAGCAAACCAGTATTATTCCAGTGAGGGAGAAAAAAATAATCTCTAAATTAAAGCCCTCTAAATTAATGTGTGTTACTGAGCCACATTAGTTGAGTTCCGGGTATCAGTGTTCTGTTCCGAGGAGCTAAGTTCTCTCAGAGAGAGCTGGCATTTGGAACCCAGGCCCCGACAGTCAAAACAATATAATCCTCAAGGCAATTCTTCTGTCAACAAATTTTAAATTTTTATTATTACTAACTGGTTATGGGCTGGAGTGATAGCACAGTGGTAGGGCATTTGCCTTGCACGCAGCCAACATGGCCGACCCGAGTTCGATTCCTCTGCCCCTCTTGGAGAGCCCAGCAAGCTACCGAGAGTATCTCGCCCGCACGGCAGAGCCTGGCAAGCTCCCTGTGACGTATTGGATATGCCAGACACAGTAACAACAAAGTCTCCAATGGAGACGTTACTGGGCCCGCTCGAGCAAATCGATGAACAACGGGAGGACAGTGACAGTGACAGTGACAGTGACTAACTGGTTACTGGCATACAACATTACAGTATTTCACACCCCCACATACGTATAATCAATTGTTTCCTCCACCAGAGTAATTCCAGGTCCCCTCACCACCTGAAAGGCCCCGAGTTCTTTTCTTCGTTTCTTCCACCTCTGCCCCCTTCCTCTCTGGAGACCATCCTTCGTACTGAGTTTAGGAATTGGGTTTGGTTGCCCGTCTATTTACTTTAATCATTTATGTTCCATGTATGAGTGAGACCCACTAGTCACTCTGACAGTAATCACCTCAAGTTCCTTCTATTTTGGGAAAATACACAATTTCACCTTTTAATAATATTATTTTATGATGTTTTGCATTTGGGGGGCATACCTGGCAGTGTCCAGAACTACTCTCAGCTCAGTCTTTGGGGGTCCTTGTGAAGCGGGGAATATGTGGCCACTGCACGCAAAGCATGTGGTCAGCTCCCAGCTCGCTCTCACTCATTTTTGCTTGCTTGTTTTTGTTTGGGGGCTACGCCCAGCAGTGCTCAGGGCTTACTCCTCACTCTGCACTCAGAGATCAACCCTGGCAAGGAGAACCTGGGTCAACTGTGTTCAAGGTAAGTCTCTACCCACATTTTTAGCTCTCTGGACCCCTGGCTCTATAGTAAGAAGCTTTTGTTTGGGTTTATTTTGCTCTTTTGGCCACAACCAGTGGTGCTCAGGGTTTGCTCCTGGCTTTGTGCTCAGGGATAAATCCTGGAGGCTCTGGGGATAGAACTGCCATCAGCCACTGAATCAAGCCAGCACCTTAACCTCTCAGATCTGTTGGATAGAAGTAATTTATGTCTGATGATACCAGCTGTCAGGTGACATTTCATTGTAATTCTTCTTGCATTGTCCTAATAATATGTGATGGTACTGCCATTTTTATTACTCACCTGTATGAAATATGTATTTTCTTCTCTCCTACCACCACTGCTTTAAAAAATTTGGGTGGGGTCCTCACCTGGTGGTACTTCGGGCTTATTCCTGGATCTGTCTCAGGGATCATTCCTGACGGGGTTCAAGGTACTATATGGCATGTTAGGGATTGAACTGAGGTTGGCTGCATGCGAGGCAAGTGCCTTACCCACTTATCTCTCCAGCCCCCATTTTAAACTTAAAAAAAAAAAGATACACAAAAGTATCACTGACAAAGGAAAATGCTTATCTTACTGACACTTTCCTATACTAAAATAATCTTTAATTTTAAAATGTTGATAGAAGTAACAGAAGTATCAGAAGTCATTTCTTCTCTTTTTAAAATATGTGCAGTATGGGACCTAGAGGATTTAGAATGCTTGCTTTGCATATTCAATGGTATGGGCTAAATCCCTGGTGGGATCCGCAGCACCACAAGAGATTTCTAGCTGCATGGCAACCAGCTGTATGTCAGCATCACAATTAGTGATGTTGGGTGCGATCCCTGGTGAGCACTAGGAAGTGTGACCCCAGACACGCATTTCTGTGAGCAGTGCTGTGGCCCCGTGAGCATGTGTGCAATCAGCACGAGTACAGGGGTGAACCCTCAGGGAGTGCCACAGTCAGGTCTATAGGGGACCCCCAGTCAGCACCATAACAACAACAAAGGGGGAAGAAATGTCTAGTTTCTTTAAATGCACATACTTAAGGTTCAGAATACAGAAACAAAATGATACACATTACGAAGCTGGAATGTAAAAATAAAGTTCAAGAGGAGAATGAACCAATTTAATTTCTAGAGTCTAGGGAGGTCCTCTACACCTTTTATTATCACATGTAAAGAAAGACTGACTTCACCTCTCAGGCTGAGGTAAAGAAAATGTTTTTTTTTTTTTATGCAAGACAGTTTCTTCTCTGTTTCACTCCACCTGTTGCTGTAACTTTCTTTTGAGGAGCACTGACTTTTAGAAATTTGATTATAATGGGCTAAGGTGTTATATTAACTTTTTTCCAGGTGAAGTTCACTGAACTTCTTGAATCTGTTGATTTTCATCAAATCTGCAAATATTTTGGTCACTATAGCTTCAAATAAATACACTTAAGTGAGACTTACATATTGTCCTGTTGACCACAGATATTCTGTTTTTGTTATATAATTTGGAGGTGGGTGGTTTGGGCCACACCCAGTGATGCCCAGGGGTTACTTCTGACTTTGTACTCAGGAATCACTA
Organism: Sorex fumeus; assembly: GCF_029834395.1. NCBI lineage: Eukaryota > Metazoa > Chordata > Mammalia > Eulipotyphla > Soricidae > Sorex > Sorex fumeus. Next base: position 27,681,620 of record NW_026606066.1, read on the forward strand.
GTGGTGCACACGGGACCATATGGAAAACTGGAAATCAAATCTGGGCTGGCTGTGTACAAGGCAGATGCCCAACCCACTGTACTATCTTTCCAGTCCCTCTTCTTATTATATTTTAAAAAATTCTTCCTGTTCTTCCTTTTGGAGGGTTTCTATTACCATGACTTCTAGATTGCTAATCTTTTCCTTTGTAGTGCTTAACATGTAATCCACTGAGTTCTTCATTTCAGATATATTTTTCTTCCTTAGAGATTCCATTTTGATCACCTACTAAAGCTTCCTTTAGCCTTTAGTCTACTGCTAATTTAGTCTTGCTAGTCTTCTGTGGTTCTCTGACAGTTTTCCCTCAGGTGTGTGTAGATAAAGTCTCAGTCTAAGATTCAAGACAATTTCTCAGTAAACTACAGAGAGCCGAAGATTCAAAATGTCTCCTCAACCAACTCCAGAGATCTTTTGGTTAAGTTTTGTTCTCTCCAGAATTCTGTGCTACAAAGGTTAGCTTTTTCTCTCTGAAGTTCAATGCCTGTGACCTCAGCTCAGCCGTATCACTGGACCCTCTGGATTCCCCCTTCACTGCCCACTGGGAGAGAGAGAGAGAGCAATCCTGCACTCACTTTATTTGTATGCCTTATTTTAGGCCTCATAGTCCTGTACATTTAATTCAATGTCTGTTTCCTAGACTTTTTTTGGTTTTCTAGGTTTATTTGATTTTTTTGTTTGTTTTGGTTTTAGGACCATATCCAGCAATGACGCTCAGAATTAGCTCTCAGCAGGGCCAAGGGATTGAACCTGGGCCTTCTGCATGCATTCAACCTATGGCACTATTTCTCTGGCCTGGTTTTCTAGGTTTAAGATGAGAAGGTAAATCTAGGTCCTCCACCATGACTGAAAGTAAAAATTCAGATATTATTTCTAAAATGTTTCTTTTTTATGTTTTTTTTTGGGGGGGGGCACAGCTGGCGACACTCGGGGGTTACTCCTGGGTCTGTACTCAAAAATTACTCCTGGCAGTACTTGGGGGACTATATGACATGCCTGGCATTGAACCCAAGTTGGCTGCATGCAAGGCAAATGCCCTATCTTCTGTACTATTTCTGGCTCCTAAAATTGAATCTTTTATGTGAGCTAGATCCTATAACTTCTCAAGGCCTACTTCTGCACATGTAAAACTAATTTCACCTGTACTTCTCAATGTTGTAGTCTGAATGGCTTTCGGACTCTCTGTCATCATACTCTACGAGCACTTGTTTTCCAGAAAGTTGCTAGACTAACACGGTTGTATTCCAGAGGTCACATATAAACGTCTCATAATTGGTGACTTCGTCCATCATTTAATGTTGTAGCGGGCCTTTTCTACATTTTGGTCTACAGAGTAAGTCTTAGGTTTGAATAATAGTCTTTATGCCTACATGAATTCAGGAACTTACTTCAATTACAGCTACTGGGTGCATCTGATCCAGCTCTAAGCCATCCAGTGTACTCTATCTCCTGACTGGAGTTAGTGGGTCAGAGACAGCATAGATGATTAGGTGGATGACAGCTAGGCTGAGCCCTTTTGTTCAAAGAGTCTGTTTTTCATTTTCACAGCTAACCAGAGTCTGGAAACATGGAGAGAAGAGGGATATGCTGGCCACCGTGTAGCCATAGGGAGCCTGTAGGTAGACTGAGCTGGGAGACAGGGTCAGCTGGCACAAAGTAAGTCAGGTGTTAGGTGAAGATCTCCTTTAGCCCAAGATCCCCTGGGTTAAAGGACATCTTCACCCAACATCTGACTTACTCTGTGAACCAATAAATTTCTGCCTTAACATAGGTTTAGATTTTTCAAACTTGCAATAAGTCTGTTGATTGAAATATATGAGTTATGAGTTTCCATCAGATCTTCATAGTAAGGCCACAACCAGCAGAGCTGAAGGATTGGGTCTTCACTTAGAGATTCTTGACCTGGCCGTGTGTGTCCCCACCCCCCACCCGCCCCCGCCTCCTTTGTTCTTGTTTTGTAACACAGCCAGTTATGTTCAGGGCTTACTCCTGGCTCTGTGCTCAGGGATCCAGTGACCACTCCTGGCAGGGCTTGGGGGGCATATGTACTGCCAGGGATTGAACAGGGGTGAGGAGAGTCTAAGGCAAACAACTTAATCTTTGTATTACCCTTGTACTACCTCTCCTGCCCCGGGGTCCAACATCTTTAACTTGTTACTCTATGGGGAGGTATACACCAGGCTGCTTCTCTACTTCAGGAGAAATATTGGAGACAAGTTTTCTACAACATTAGTTCACAGAATAGAAATACCTGCTAGAGATAACCAACACACATTTGAAGTAGCTGTTTGCCTGAGGGTAGCACTTAGGATGTTGATTGGGAAGACGAATCAGGACAGGCTCTGGTAATAGACAAAGCAAGATGCCTTTTTAAGGTTTTGCAAAATGATAGCTCTCCATCTTAGTTCCAAGGCTGGTTGGAGGTTCTGTATAGTCTATAATTACATAATGGAAATGATATACTTAAAAAGTTCTACTAACAGACTCCTAGTGAGAAAGACAAACTTGCAGGTCTCTCTCCAAACTTTAATTTGCTTTGTTTATTTTTTTTCTTGTATGAAACAAAATCTTAGAAAATGTTCAACCTCCTCTTCAAATTTTAAAGCCACAAAAGCCAAAAAAAAAAGAAGAAAGAGAGAAAGAAAAAAGGAAAGAAAGAAAGAGACTAATGGGACTATCCAACAATAAAGTTTCTGCACATAAAAAAAAAAACAAGAAAGTGAAAAAAAAGTGAAAGGGAGAAAATATTTGAAATACAGCTATATTCTAAATACACTTTGATCAAAGATGTATAAAGAACTCCTACAATTCAATAGAAAAAGTCCAAACAGATCAATTTTTAAAAGTGGGCAAAGGATCTGAATAGGCATTTCTCAAAAGCAGGCAGGTACACAAAAATATTTGAAAAGAGACTCAGTATAAGGAGTCAGCAGGGAAATGCAAATCAAAACCACAATCAGACACTACCTCACACCACGACCAGCCTGATCTCCAGCACCACCCCGCATGCTGAGGGCGTGACCTCCGAGGCACTGCTGACTTCATTCCCTGGCATGGAAACCCGGTAAGTGCAATTAAAATGTGCAGCCCTGGGGAGCGCCACAACTGCGTGTGTGACCCTGTGTACTTTCACCGAATAGGTGAGCCCAGACAGAGCTGTGAAGGCTGCAACCTCAAGCTGCTCTTCCTGAGTTCCCAGATCACACTTCTGCAAGGTGAGCTCTGCGGTCCCACCTTCACCTGGTATTGCCAACACTGCAGTATGCACATAGGTTGTGTGAAACCACAGAGTTCACGTGTGTGCTCTTACCACCCTCTACCCTTCTCCACCCCCACCCCCAGCAAATCTTTCCCCTAGTATTAAACTGCTCATTAGGATTTCCAGTTACGGATCTGCATCCTCATTTCTGGCTGTAAGACTGATTCAGTTGGAGATGTCACTTAAGAGAACAACCACCTGACATTATGTTTAGTAATATGAGTGATGAAGTACAGAGTGGGGAGGAATATGGCACAATGCAAAGTCCTGCAGTATTAAAAAATGGAACTGGGGAGATAGTATAGCACTCGTTTTGCATGCAGTCAACTGGGGTCCAGTTCCTGGCAACACATATAGTCCCTGAGTTCAGCCAGGAGAGATCCGGGAGCACAGAGCAAGGAGTAAGGCCTGAGCACTGCTAGAGGTGACCATCCCCCGAATATCTCTCCTACCCCCCCATAAGCCAGTGCTCATGCATAACACCATTATTATTGTCTTTCCTTTCTCATACTCATGCTTGCTCTGATTTTTTCCAGCAGGGCTATTTGTGGCAGTGCTCAAAGGTCATACGGTGCCAGCGATGAAACCTGGGATCCTGTGCATGCAGGTATCTGCCCCAGACCGTTGAGTTCTCTCTCCCCCTCTCTCTCTTTCTCTCTCTGGCTCCCAAATTTGCTTTCTTTTCGGTTAGTTTGTAGAAGTCCAGATGTCAGGAACCATACACTTGCATATTATTGTGCCCCCTCCCTATATCGAGCAGAATGACATGCATACCACAGTTGCTCCAGAAATATCAGCAGGAGGAACAATGGGGAAATAAGTACATACACACCAGGGAAACCCGAAGCGTCTCCTCAGGTTAGAAGAAACACCATGGACAAAATGTTTCAACACTACGAATGAAATTTGTTTTTTCCTTTGAAAAGCCATAGTTAGTAAGTTTATCTGAGAGCTGGTTTGGGGCTAGAGAGATGGTGCAAAGGGCTGAGTGCAGGCTCGGGGAGGTCTAAGGTCTGTTCACTGGCACTGCAAGGCCCATTAAACCATTAACAACCCCTGAGCACTACTGAGTGTGAGACCCCCTCCAAAAAAGAGTTGCTATTTTCAAGGGCTCACATGGATAACACAGCAGGGCTCACTCCTGTACACAAGGACACTGGAAGGGCATTCCCTGGTTTGTCTTTCTTACCCAAAACACAAGAACTGAAATACTAATATATTCTAATAAAACACCTGAAACATATTGTTAAATAGTTTTAGAAAAAGGAATTTTGAAGCAGCAAAGAAGTACAAGAGAAGCAAAATTTTGAATATGAAAATATACATTATCAAACTGCTGAAGAAAAATTGGCCATGTCCTTTAAGAATAAAGCACCTCTTTCTCTGATCAGCCATTCACCATTTCCCCAGTTTCTGGCAACCACTGTCCAATTGATTCTGAGTTTGAGTATATTAGATATCGCAAATAAATAGCATCAAACATCATTTGTACTTTTCAGTCTCACTATTCCACACTTCGCAAAATGTCCCCTAGGAGTGACTCTTGGCTCTGTGCTCAGGGGTGACACCTGCCAGTGCTTGGGGAACCATATCCAGTGCGAGGGATCAAACTGGGGTTGATCTCCTACAAGGGAAGTACCTTATCCCCTGTCCTATCACTCAGGACCTTACTGTAGTTTTGATTTGCACTTCCCAATGGTTGGTCACACACATACACATACACACACACACACACACACACAAACACACACAGCTGCTAAGTCATACAATTCTCTTCTATATTTTGGATATTAGTTCCTTATCAAAGATAGACAATTTCTTTTATCCATAGGTTTCCTTTTCTCTCTTTTCATTGTTTTCCTGGTTATGCAAAAACTTTAGCCTGAGAATATCCCACTTACCTACTTTTATTTCCACTGTCTATTGTTGGTGTCACATCTCAAAAACCATCATTCTGACCAATGCCAAGAGGTTTTTTCCCTGTTTTTTTTCTGGCAGTTTCATTGTTTTCAGCACTGAATGTAAGTCTTTCATTCATTTTGAGTGTTTTCTTGTATATGGCATGCAGATAGCCACCATTATTCCCAGTATCACCTAGTGAAGAGATCTGTCCCCATTCTGAAAACTCATTCCCCAGGTATGTTCTTGTTATTCTTTCTGAAGAAAAACTGATGCAATACTTTATTTTTGGAACTTTATTCTGTTCTACTGACCAGATATCACTTTCATTCCAGTACCACAACTGATTTCATTGCTGTAGCTTTGTAACATATATATATATATATATATTTTTTTTTTTTTTGCTTTTTGGGTCACACCCAGCTATGCACAGGGGTTACTCCTGGCTCTGTACTCAGGAATTACTCCTGGCGGTGCTCGGGGGACCATATGGGATGCTGGGAATCAAACCCAGGTTGGTTGCATGCAAGGCAAACGTCCTACCTGCTACGCTATCGCTCCAGCCCCTGTAACATATTTTTGACATAAGGAAATATGGCATCTTTAACTTAGTTCTTCTTGCTCAGGATTGCTTTTGCTATTTGTGGTGTTTTGTGTATCTGTGGACTGCCTTCTTGATTTTGTAATGCCAACAGAAATATATCATTTTTTTCTGCAAGGCCTCTTCTGTGCAGTGCTCAGGGGTCACCAGGGCTCCACCAATGGTGCTCAAAAGGACATGTAATGCTGGGGATTGAATTCAGAGCCCCACAGATAGTAGTCATGTGCTCTACCACTTGGGCTATCTTTCTTGCCTCACTAGTGGAACTATGATAGGAATTGCTCAATCTGCAGGTATCTTTGGGTAACACGGATATTTTAACAATGCTAATTCTTCCTGTCCATGAAATCATGAGTTTCTCTTGAGTTAATAGCATTTCAGAACTGGAGGCAGTACTGGAGGGGAGGCATTTGCATGCAGTTGCAATGGCTGCAACCACTGGCTTAAATCTCAGGCAGCAGATACTTTTCCCGGAGTACTGCCAGGAATAGCCCCTGAGCACAGTCAGATTGTGGCCCAAACGACCCCCTCCCCAAATAAAGAAATATGCTATTTATTCTATGGAGAATTACGGTGACCATTTTGCAAACAAACACAAACCTTAGGGCCGGAAACATAGCACAAGGGTAAAGCAGTATCTTTGACATGGCCAATACTGGTTCGATCCCCAGAATGGCATAAGGTCCTACTACTGCCAGGAGTTTCCCCTGAACACAGAGCCTAGGGTAAACCCTGAACATTTCTGGGTATGGCCTCCAAAATCAAAATTTTTTTAAAAAAAGTTTTTGGATCCACAGTGATATTAGGGATCTAGATCTGGGCTCTAGGTGCCATAAGCAATTCCCTAGTCAGCAATACTAAGTATAAGGAGGATAGGCTGAGGTGAGCAGGGCCACAAAGCCAAGGGCCAGTATAGATGCCCGGCAGCAGGGATGGGCCTGATGGGTTCATCAACAGCAACCTGGAAGGGAGAAGCAGTATGAGTCCAGCCTCTGCCCACTGCAGCTGGTCTCCATTGCATCTGATCCAGGAAGCTTCCAGAGAGCTAATAGATAACCTCACTCCCCGCTCTCTCTACATGAACACTCTATGGATCAAAGTGCTATGGCTTTCCCTACTATGCATCAATTTCTGCTCTTTTTATCTTCTCTTGTGACTGGTCCACACTATGAACTAGGCAGCATTTATGTATGAATTCATACTCAGCATGACTTCCTGTAGGCACCTGGCACTGTGGTCTGGCCACCCGGTCAGCGCTGAGCACTTTCCAGCAGTCACCTCCTTCTATAGATCTTGAATCAGTGATTTCATCAAATAGCACAAGGTTCATATTACAGTATTATCTTAATTACAGTGGCAATACATATCTCATTATTCATTGCTTGCATACAATCTTGGCAGCATTAAATTTACTTTTTTGTTGTTTCTGTTTTGGGACCAACCTGGCTCTATTCAGGGTTTACTCATGGATCTGTGTTCAGGGATCATTCCTGGTAGGGTCTGGGGGAGCATCTGGGGTGCCAGGGATTGAGTCTGGTTGGTTGCATACACAGCAAGCACCCCACTTGCTGTACTATCTCTGGCCCCAGATCTATTAATATAACACATCCCTCATATAAATGAAAACATCTTTCATTTATATGTCAAATGCAAGTAACTATAGCACTGTCCTCCCATTGTTCTTTGATTTGCTCGAGCAGGCCCAGTAACGTCTCACAACAAATTGTGAGACTTGTTGTTACTGTTTTTGGCATATTGAATCCGTCACGGGTAGCTTGCAAGGCTTTGCCATGTGGGCGAGATACTCTTGGTAGCTTGCCGGGCTCTCTGAGAGGGGTGGAGGAATCGAACCCGGGTCGGCTGCGTGCAAGGCAAATGCCCTACCAGTTGTGCTATCACTCCAGCAAGTAACTGAAATTCCAAAATTGTCCAGTAACCACTTCCAGATTGCCTTAAAAATGAACTAAACTCACAAGTTAAAGTGCATAATTCTTAATATTGTTCTCTAAATTAATTAGCCTAAGTATACAGGTTCCTATTATAATAATATTACTATCATACTAATCTTGATTTTACAGATCTCTCTGGATTCAAATAAACCAAATAGTTTAAAATAGAGGGAGTAAAGAAAGACTGAGGATGTCACTGTATTCTGTGGTGCATGAAAATTCATATGTTCTTATATAATCTCTAAGTGCCTGGGAGCTAAGACAGAACAAGAGCTTTCTTTAGCCCCCCAAATCATGCCAAAGTTCCCAACTGGTCAGAAAAGCAGTTGATATGGATTCAGGGGGAAAATCCACTTAAGGGTAATTTGTAGTGATATACCCAGCGGCTACCATGTACTCATACATAGCAGAAACTCAATTTTTTCTAAGGTTAAAAAAAGACTCAGATGGAGTCATCCTCCCAAGGTCATAGAAATAAAAAAGCAAGTTTCTGAGGGCAAGGGCTGGGTCTTTTTTCTGTCCAGAAAACCTCAGAATGTGGGTGCAGTTGCTGCTGATGGAGTGCCTCCCTTAAAAGAGATACTTATATGTGTGATTAATTCTTTACCAAATACTTATAAGTAACAGTGTGTGGTTACTTATATTGAGGGTGGGGGTGAGGGGTATTCGGCTGTGTTACATAACAGCAAAATTAGAAACTCTCTCTCTAGAAACAAAATCATCCACCCCACACCCCAAGAGAGAGAGAGAGAGAGAGAGAGAGAGAGAGAGAGAGAGAAACCCAATCAACTCCCCAAACCAAACAGCTATCTGGAATTGGGCCAGTTGATTTGTGTGTGTGTTGGGGATGTCACCTTGCTGAGTGCTTTTACCAAAGGTTTAAGGTGCTCGGGGCATCACCTTCTGGGATGAGATTTGGCAGCTGCTCAGCACCACAGAGTAGCATTACATAACAAGGCAGTTCAAGCAGCAAGAGGGAAAACCACACTGGCGTGAGGCTTGAGTCAGTGGGCTTGTGGGGTAGGGAATGCGGGGACCGAGAAGAGTCTGCGGCCAGGCCCTGATTGGTTATCCTGATGCAGTGTCTAGGGGTTCCCACAGTAAATCTCAGAAGATGACAGAGGGACACACAGACACACATACCCGTGACCTCCAGGGTGGAGGTTTGCGTGGGAGAGCTGTGCCTGCCTGCAGATCCTGAGTCCCAAGGCTTCAGGGACCTTAGTCCAAGATGACCTTCCCCCCTTTCTCCCTCTTTTTTTTTTTTTAAATAATGCCGCCCCACAGAAACATTTTTTAAATAACAGAATAATTTCAATAGAGTCAAGATCCCAGGCTTCTGACCTTATTAGCAATGCTTACAGAATCTGGAATGCCACCCACTAACACACACTCTTTCCTTTCACATAGCAGTAAGCCCAAGTTAGTTTTAATTTTTTTGGCTACAGAAAAGAAGAAATACATTTTCATGTACACTTTTAAAAAAAGAGAAAGAAAGAAAATGACAGGCATCTTTTTAACAGTCTGGATACCAAGCAAAGAATTACTGCTGGTTCCAGAGTCAGCAAGTTCCAGTGATAGAGCAAATCTGTTCATTAAAGCCATGTGATAAAGATGAAAAAAGTAATGGAAAATGAGACCACAAAAAAAAAAGGGGGAAGAGGAGGGGAATATGCTTGTGTATGTAAATCCTTACTAGGTTATTTACTTTTAATCAATTTTGAAAGAAAACATATATAACAAATTTAATGTAGCACTAAAATGGCCTCCATAAAAGGTCAATTTGTCCCAGCTGAATAGAGCAGAAGGTGCATCTTTGGACATGGGTTTGGAAATCTCAGGCATTTCTAACAACATGTATAGGACTTTTTCAATAGGATGCCTAAACTGTTTCTGTGACGTAACATCATGTAACTTTCTATCTGTAAAAGGACTTATTTGGGGATATTTTCCTGAATCTTCTAAGACCAGGTTGCATTATGCAAGAAGAAACCAAGGCCTACAACTTTCATGTCATATTTAGGTTCATAAACGAGAACCAAGATGTACGTATGATTTATCTGTTTCCTGTCTAGATTTTCACCAACAGAATGGTCATGAACCAGTAAAGATACTGGTTGACAGATTTATTCATTAGTAAATCTCTTTAAAAGGGAGGAGAGAAAGCTGTTTGGTTTATGCTGAAATTAGAGCAATTTTTATATAGCCTTATACAACTTGATATTGATCCCCAAGTGATTTGAAGATCATAAAATATTTCTCATTATGGAAAAAGCAGGGCATATTAGGGACTTGATACTTAGCACTTGAGGAAAATTAATGCCAACGTTAAAATGAGAAAGAATTGCAAATTTGAAATGAAAATTCCAATTACAGAGCTTGGTGCTTTCAATCTGCTGATTAAACGTACAACAGATTACTTAAGAATATTGTGGGAAAAAAACCCAGCATTTACAGCTTTATTATCCTCGAAACTAACAGTACTTTTTCTAAATGCTTAAACACATTTGCGTCCCAGGAACGCTTAAAGCTGTACAACTTTTAAGAGGAAGTCCTAGTGGAAATGCCAGTGTAGCAAGCCCTGGTCAGAGCAGTGTGGTGGGTCTCCACAGCACAGGCTTACGTTGCTTAGCCTATGAAACAGAAGGCAGAGGACTCCAAGGCCTCATGTCCTGCAGTAAATACAGACAAGAGCTACCCACAGTTTGAATCAATGTATTTTACCCCAAAGAAAGATGACTAAAGTAGAGTTGGTGAAACACAGTAACACCACAATGAAAGCACACGCACATACTCAAAAAGTGAAGCCAAGTGCAGAAAGCTGCTAGTGTCAGCAGCAGCAACAGTCCCGTGGTAGCCATCCTCTTCTCATTATGGTCAATTCACTAGCAGAAGAGAAAAGACAGAAACTACGGGAAATGCAGACCATCTGCTCAATCCAGATGCAATAGCACATGCCTCCTATATCCCAAGATTTTCACCAGAGATGAACAGAGATCCGAGCTAATCCTCTCTGAAATGGCCAACAAAGGTATTTAGATGTATCTGCATCACAAATATACATAAATACAAAAATCATTATTTAATGAGATTTTTTAAAGATCAACTCAGACTTTTTAGCACTGAGCATACACTGATAAACAGAACAGTTAAATCAATATTAGAGGACCCGGGGCTACCTTAAACTGGCATTATTCCACTATTTCTTAAATAAAATCATGCTTATAGCATCATCATTTATTAAACAGAGAGAATATTTTAATTCAGTCATTATAGTTTAAAAGACATCAGGAGATAATTCCTTTACCGCTGTACATTTCAAGTCATGCACATTTTCTTTCTGACAAGAAAAGGTTAAAATCAGAGTCTTACCTTGAAATTGTGGACCTTTTCATACTTGGGAATTTGCTCGTTTTCTTTCAGAGTTGCTCTTCTAACAAGTGATGTCAGCTGCGAATAAGCAAAGAGTTTCAGAGGTTGCCAGATTGTCACAGACGACTTCTGAGAACCCAGTTTCATTCCCAAGGCTGCTATCAATAAATCTTGCTGACGGCCCTCTTGTTTGGATTTGTGAACTCCAGCTCTATTAGTTTTCCTACCCGACCAAGACTCTTTGGATGGCATTTTGGAATTTCACAGAAAAGAAAATAAAAGCCTATATGGATCTATGTCTGTCAGTGAAAATCTATCGGCTAACAAACGAACATTCTGTGAGCCAGCTCAGCACCCTAACCTCCAGAGAGCTGCAGAGAGACGGCACCGAGAGGTGGAGGAGGATGATGAAGCACTTCTGAAAAAGAGGTCGACTAACCAGAACAATTCTTCTTTCTTCCTTTTTTTTTTTAAAGGGCTCTATATTTAAGCGTCTGAAAACTTAAAGAGTCTGAACAAAAATAAAAAGAGTCGATGTGAACATATGAAACATTCAGCATCTCTTTATCCCTTTTTAAAAGCCATACACTTTGGGCAAATGATGCATTTCTAAAAGCTTCCTTCCCTTGTCCCCCTATTACTGTCCATTCTGAATGAAAGATGCCTACATACTGCCTGCAGTTTCTAGCAATGCACACCCTGCGAACCCCCTGGCAGGGAGGGGGAGGGGCCGGAGCTGCCAGGGAAGGCTGGCTTAGACTGGTCCCCGCAAGGAAGGAGAGAACCAATGAAAATCAAGCAAAAGCATTTAAGTACTGTATTCCTTAACTCACTCTGTATCTGTTTCTCCCTCCTCTCAAGTAAGATTTCCTTGCTGGCTCAAGGCAAAAAAGAAAAAAAAAGAAAAAAATCAGTGGGAAGATAATGAGCAATGTATGAGTCATGCGTCATTACAAAATGAGAGAATTTTTTTCTCACCTATTAAAAGCAAAGGAAAATTAACATACAGTACCAGGTTTTAAAAAGAACACATCACTGCCAGGTAAATTATGAAAGATTGTTCTATATTCTTCTTTGTGCATCTGAACTATGGTTACCTAAAACCCAGTTTTATTAAAGATGAGCAAAATCTGGTTGGTATTTTGATGAAAAATAAGCATCTAACTGGGCATCATACATTTTCATGCAGAACAAGTAGTATCTGAGTGCCATGGCTAACACCCTAGAGTGATGGGTCAGTTCTGTTTAGAAATAGTCTTGTGATGGATCTTATACTTAAATAGATCTAGCTGTGATTTGAATTCCTAATCTCAACATTCTTTATTCGAAGAGCTCGAGGTCAGGGCATAGTGGGAACTGACTGCGCATCATCTTCCATGCAGAGACCTCAGAAACAGTGCAACTGTGCTCGTGGGACCCTTCTCTGTTTTCTTGCTGGTGCAGAAAAGAGAGATGCATGGGTAAGAGTGTCAAACCCAGTCTATTTAAATGTAATACTTAGGTTTTTTTATGAAGGTGCTCGAAGAGGCTTGAATTTTCCCATACTGGTTCCCTAAACATCCCCCACCTAGACTTCTCATGCCATAGTAATCAAGCTTAAGGAAGGCGGGTCTAATGTCATGATTCTAATGTTAAACTGTACCTAAAGAAATGAAATGAATCTAGATGAATGCTATTTGTTGACTTAGTGCAAACAGTTTGTCTCTAGAGTGGGTGCCTGCCCCCAGCAGATACTGACTTAACTAGGGCAGGCAGTGATCCTAAAACCATGCCACACATTAAAGATATCAAATGACTGACTTCAGGAAAACCCCCAAATATTCATACGTGCTTGAGTCTATAACCCTTTCTTTCAAAATGGGTCTGATTTATTGGTTTGTTTCCGTCTTGGGCCAAACCCAGCAGTGCTCAGGGGACTGCCCTGGGACTGAGCCTGAGCCTGCAAAGCATGTGCTCTATCGCTTGCAGCTGTCTTGCTGGCTCAAAATGTTTTTATTAAAACAAACAAATAAACAGAAAAAGAAAAACATTTGAAAGAAAATAAGATGCAGAATTTAATATTTACATCTAGAGACATTCCCACAAACTTATACCCTTAAGGCAAAAATGTCTTCATTGCAGGAGAAAATGCAATGGAAAAAAAATTCCTTGCTGAACCTAAATTACTCCTCAGCTTAGACCTAGTTAGTCACGTGATGACTAAAAATATAAAGGCCAACCAACTCTTTAGACATGTACAGCCTAAAGTGATATTTATCCAATTCTCAGTAGGCAAAAGAAAAAAAAGAAAGACTCCAAAGGCAAGTTTAGCAGTATTTTTTCCATTACCATGTTTAAGTTGCTAAGTTAAAGGAAACAAATACTGAAGTAACTCAAACTGCTCTCAGAATCGTCTTCAGTCCCACTGTTGTAATAAAAACCCAACTAAAATTTGACAGGATTCATGTGAAAGTTGTTTATGAAATTACTGGCTAGGCAAAAGCAAACTCTTTTATTGTTTTTAAGATGAAAAGTCCAAGGAGCTAGAGGGATAATACAGTGGGGAGTGCTCATGGCTGACTTGGGTTTGACTGCCAGCACCACATAGCTTCCTGAGCCCACCAGGAGTGATCCCTGAGCACAGAGCCAGGAGTAAGCTCTGAGTGAGGAGGATGTGGAGGAGGAAGAAGGGAGGAAGAAGAAGGGGGAGGTGTAGGAGAGGGAGGGAGAGTGACAGGGAGGGGAATAGTGGGAGAGGGGGGGAAAGGACTGAGGAGGAGAAAGAGGAGGATGAAGAGGAGGAGGAGGCGGAGCAGAAGGAGGAGGTGAGCATATCTATACAGTCCTTCCTAACTTTTCTACCTAATCAAAAATATACTGAATTAGTTGCAATTTAAGCAGCTATCTTTCAGCAAAGACATAGAAAACACTGTCGTAAACCGAGCTACCTCAATAAAAACAACAGCAGCAGCAATAACAACAATTAAAAAAAAGATCAAAAACAGCATCTCAGAATGAAAGTTCTCTGTTTTGTTTTGGGGCCATACCCAGCAGTGCTCAGGGCTTATTCTTGTCTCTGTAGTCAGAGATTATTCCTGATGGTGCTGGGGACAGAACCCAGGTCAGTCATGTGCAAGGCAAGAATCTATCTCTTTGGCCCCCCAAGGTGAAAGTATTTAGCTACCCTAAAGTGGCTGGTACAAGGTACTATTTACATCAATAACTAAAACTGCATTTCTGCATTAATTTTGCCAAAGTAGTCTCCAGTTATAAGAACTGTCTGTCCTCCCGTTGTTCATCGATTTGCTCGAGCAGGCCCAGTAACGTCTCCATTATGAGATTTCTTGTTACTGTCTTTGGCATATTGAATACTCCCGGTAGCTTGCCAGGCTGTCAGAGAGGGGCAGAGGAATCGAACCTGGCTCGGCCAGGCTGGTTGCGCGCAAGGCAAATGCCCTACCGCTGTGCTATGGGCCCGCTCAGGCAATTCGATGAACAACGGGAGGACAGTGTTAAAGTGCTACTTGAGTTATAAGAACTGCTAACTTTAAAACTCAGAGCCAATATCAACGCTCCAGTGATCCAGGAAAATGTATACAACTCTTTCTTAGAGTGTCCTGGCCATATGAATCTAAATATTTGATTAAAAATATGATTAGGGGATATGAGAAAAATTTTAAAAAATGAAATTAAAGGAAGAAAAAAATTCTAATTGGGGACCAGTGTATATGGGGTAAAAAAGTGATGGGATCTGAATCAGACACTGTAGTTTATGTTCTGACTTTGACAGATTTAACTGGTACCTTGGCAATTTCTTTTAAACATGGCATTTCAATTTCATTTAAATTATGGCTACAATTTACTGAATACTTATGTACCAGGTACCCAGCTAAGCAAGCTACATAGGAACTCCCCTTAAATCCACTGAAGATGCCGATGAGAGACATTATCCTCATTTCATAGTCAACAGAACTAAGACCTAGGTGAAGGCTCAAAGGGCTGGAGCACATGCTTTGTATGCAGGAGTCCCGGGTTCAATCCCGGGTACAATATGTCCCTGAGCACCACTAGTAGCAATCCTCATGCACCAATCTTAAAGTAGCATCAGAGCATCACTGGGTGTGGCCCAAAAATGAACAAAAGAACTGATGGTTACAGATATAAATTTCCCAAAGTTAGACAGCTCGTAGGGATGGATTCCTAAACACCATTTCATATCCACCCAAAAGCAAAAGCTCAATGACAATTTAAGGTTAGATGTTTTCTTCACTTATTCTATACAAGGTGGTTCCTCTAGTTATTTTCTTTCAGTTTTGCAAAGTGGTAAGATAGAGTCAGATATAAATAACAATGGATGGAAGAAAGAGTAACAGGAGCTAAGTTCTCAAATTTCTCCTGCAATACATTCAGTGCATAGTATAGTCTGCAAGGCTCCATTCACATACACTCCATTCCCTTGCCTTTCCTGACTTCTGTAGAAACCTTCATTCGCTTGTCATGGCACATATCACATTCTACCTAAACCCAATTAACTGCAGTGCTGTTTATTTAGAACGGGCTCTTATACAGCTGCAAATAATCCTGAAACCAAGCACAGTAGCTTGTACAAATAAAGACTCAAGGATACTGACCTTTGAATAAAATACTGACCTTTGGTAAAAATAAATAAATAAAGTCAAATGAAAGCAGTCATTTTACTGGGGACAGTGTGATCTGAGCTCTGACCCTGGGGGATATGTGTGGTATACTGTGGATAGCAGAACCTATCTTATCAATTCCTGGGCAGTGTAAAGAAGACTGCAGAAAGCAGTACCCAGGGCGTGAGTGTGCTGCAGGGGTGCTACATGCAGGTAGGAGACACAGGGTTCTGTCCTCAAAGAGTTGACAGATTAACCTGCATCCAGCTTATATCTGTGTGGTCAAAAGCCCCAACATCAGGGTAGTTTCCTGGCTAAAATAGTTTAGCTTAGTTTAGATCCTGTCCTGTCCTGTCCTCCCGCTGGTTCATCGATTTGCTCGAGCGGGCCCAGTAATGTCTACAAAATGTGGTCCTCCTGAAGGGAGCCAGGGGTAAGGTGATGCAAAACAAAATAAATAAGCCAAGCTGCCCCCTTGCTCAGCACTGTTGAGACCAGCTTGCAACCCGAACATGCCACTGTATTGGTCTCATTCTCTGTGGTGGATTCTGCTGGACAGAGTGGAAGGTAACAGTTTGACCAGACCCAATGAGGCACCCGGTCATATACCTGAAAATTTCTGCCCTGTCCTTTGTAGCCAGCAAATTCTCCCAATTCTAATCACATACTTTTGAAGACATATGATGCCATGCATATCAATTGAGGGAGCAGGGTTGGAAAAGGGTGGAAAGTGGAAATTAATGGGATAATCAGCATTTGTTATGAAGATGGGACCAATGGTTGATGCTTCCTATTGTTGCTCTATTCACTGAACACAACACTGGAACTATGTTATAGCTGGAGAAAGGGGCGCACAGAATATCTTGCCCAAGGCCACTATCAGAAGGGGTGAAGTTCAGTCCTTTCTTTCTAGAGCCTGACAGGTCCTGAGGCGCGAGGGATTGCCCCCTCTCTGCCAGTTTTTGTTCTAAAATTAGAGGATTATGGCTTCATTGGGTTGGTGGTGGGGGAAGTAGGGGGGGAGGGTGTCTCACCTGCAGGGCATGAATCCCACAAGATCATTTTGCTGGAAACATCAAGCTGATTTGGCTCTTTATGTTGATTGGGATATCTTTAGTCTTTCTTCAGAGACAAGACTGACTACCCTCTAAACTGATGTCACTTCTCTTTGTCCTAAAGGCTGACTGACCTGCCAAGAAAGAAGAGCAGTGGAACAGATGGATCCCACTGCCACCTCATTTTTTTAAAAATAAATTTAATTATTTTTTATTTTATTTCTTTTGCTTTTTGGATCACACCCAACAATGCTCAGGGGTTCCTCCTGACTCTGCACTCAGGAATTACTCCTGGCAGTGCTGGGGAGACCATATGGGATGCCAGGGATCGAACTCGGGTCAGCCGTGTGCAAGGCAAACGCCCTACCCACTGTGCTATCGCTCTGGCCCCTGCCACCTCATTTTTAAACTCGTTCAAGGTACCCATAATATAGAGAGGTGAGCTATAAAATTATGTTTGTGTGGGGAAATGATGTGGGGGGGTCGAGGGGAGGAGCAGAGGGGATGGGTATGTGAGAGGAATAAGGAGTGAAGTGGAGATGACCTTGGCAAGAACCACACTTCCTGTTTTTCAAAGAAACACATATCCTGACCCCTCTACCCTGCAGTTTGTCTTTAACAATACTGCATTTGTGCTCAGCCAGCCTTGCTTTCCACGGAGCAGAGTACAACAGGTTTGTGGACCCTGGAATCAGACTACAAAGCATTGATCTTAACCTTGTCATGCATTGCCTGTAGTATGCCTTCTGTCAAATTATTTCTTTATCTCAGATTCTGTTGACTTTGTATAAAATGGATTGAAAATACACAGTTATTCAGAATTAAATGATTATGTAGGAAGTGTTTCTGAATTATTTAACATAGAAATTAATCAATAAAAATAAATTCCCCTTCTTTTCCTTGTGTCAAAAGACCTGGATTTATTTCCAAGGAAGGTTAATAGTAAATACATTAAAGGTCTAAGGTTACTGTCCTAAGCTATCGGAGCTTTAGGTCGCAAACGGGTGATTTAAGGATGTCATTTATCATTAGCTCCACCATTTCACAATTTTTATATTATCTGTCCTAGCAATTCAAATCCTGTTAATACCAAGACATTCTTCTCACAGGAACGGATTTAATCAACTACTCATACAAATACAAATAACTAATTGCACTTTATTTTCCATCAATACTGCCTGATTTCTAATATGAGACCAAGACTTAGCCAAAGGCCACACATGATAGAAACAAACAAATAAACACTGTCCTCCAGTTGTTCATCAATTTGCTAGAGCGGGCCTAGTAGCATCTCCATTTTTTTGGGACTTGTTGTTACTGTGTTTGGCATATTGAATACGTCACAGGTAGCTTGCCAGGCTTTGCCGTGCGGGCGAGATATTCTTGGTAGCTTGCCAGGCTCTCCAAGAGGGGCAGAGGAATCGAACCCGGCTAGGCTGGGCTGGCAGTGCACAAGGCAAATGCCCTACTGCTGGTGCTACCGCTCCAGCCCTCACACATGATAAATTCATAATTAACATTATAGTCAATGTTGGAAATTTTTCAAAGATTAAGAATCACATAAGGATTCATTTTCACCATTACTATTGTATGTGAAAAGATATTTACAAATCCTGTATCAATCTGGGGTTAAAATTCAAAATATGTTAGTGCCTATACCTCAATAACAATGACAACAACAATAATAAAAACAAAACTCCCTTTAAAAAATGGATATAGCAACTAAATAGGCATTTTATCAAATAAGAAGACACACAGATGGGGGTATGGTGCCGCCAGCAGGTCAATCTGTACCTGTGAGGCAAGTGCATCAGCAGCCTGATGGTGCCTTCAGACTTAATTGCTGCTATGCCTTTGGCCGGACCCCAAAAACTTGGGGCAAAGTTTAGCAAGAAAGTAAATGGCCAAAAGTTAGGTATGTGGGAAACACACCCACAAACCACCTCCAGCTCAGCTATATAACTGGAGCCGTGGCCTCTCTGGTTCCTGACCAAACTGCTTAATGGCCATGATCCCAAAGACTCAGAAACAAATCTTGAAACCCAACAGCTTTTGGCAGAAATGCGTCCGGTCCCTGCAGTAGGTTACTGGCGCTGGGCGACCCCAGGTGGGAAAGGGTACTGTCCCTCTGCCTGCTCCCCCTTGGCGGCTCGGTGGCCACCATCCTCCAGAGGCCACTGGACAGTCAGGTTTGGGCCCACAGTGACGAGACACATGGGGTCTCACGGGATGGGGGTGGAGCCAGCCCTTTCCTCCCCATCCCAACAAGACCCCAAGTTGCCGGCCACAAACAACCTCTCTTGCTTCTGATCAAGCTGCTTAACAGTCATGATCCCAGAGACTCAGGAAGAAATCTCAGAAACCAGCAGGTTTTGGCAGAAATTCCTCCAGATTTAATTGTTAAAATTTTGGAATTTCAAAATCGCATGGCCACTACTGCAGCCGTGCAACATCATATGTTATTCATAACTAGCAATAGAAAACAAACTGTCTACTGGTGCCTTTTCAGCAGATCTGAGTGTTGGGGTAAAATCCCAAATAATAATGGTGGGTCTGGTGTCAAAATATTGAATGTAATCAAAGTAGAGAGAGAGTAATGTGGAAATCATCTGCCCCACAGGTAGGGGGAGGGTTTGGGGATGGGGGTATTCAGGGGTTTTTGGTGGTGGAGAATGGGCACTGGTGAAGGTATAGGTGTTTCATTGTATGAGCGAGACTTAAACCCAAAAGCTTTGTAACTGCTCTCACGGTGATTCAATAAATAATATTATAAAAAATGAAAAAAAAAATGAAAGGTGGAGTTCATGCCCAATTCAATCAGCCAAATCACTGGCTGAATAAATAGCAGTATTCCTACATTAAAAAAAAAAGATACACAGCTAACCAATAGACGTATGAAAAGATGTTCCTCATTAATTATCTTTAGAGAAATGCAAATAAAATGATGACATCATCTTATACCTTTCTAGGATAGCTATCAAAAATACAAGGTCAGGGAAAGAATCCAAAGGGCTAGTGTACATGTCTTGCAAGTGGTAGCCCTAAGTTTAATCCCTGGCATCACCTGGTCCTGAGCACCACCAGGTAGTAACACTTGTGGCCCTTTGAGCATCACCAGTATGTGTCCCTGGTGGCCTCCAGCATCATTGGGTACAGCATCGAATTATTAATCTGGAATAGCCAGGTCAAGTATCATGGCAAGTGGCCCCGGGGTTCCCTGACCACCACTTGGGAGGCCCTTCTTAAAAAATAAAATAAAGCAAAAGGTAAGAAACATGCTGGCAAGAATGTGAAGAAAAAAAGATTCTTGTTGGTCGGAATGTAAACTGGTTCAACCAGTATCAAAACTGTATGAAGACTCCTTAAAAAAAAAAAAAAACCTAAAAAACAAACAACCATATGATTCAGCAATTCCACTTCTGGCTATTTATGTAAAAAATATGAAAACACTTAAGTTAAAAAAAACATATGCACACATATGTTCATTGCAGTATTTCTTATAATAGCCAAGATATAGAAACAACTTTTGTGTCTATCAAGAGAAAAATAAAGAAAATGAATAAATGGGCAAAGACTCAGTTCATATAACCAACAAGATACTACTCAAATATCAGGGAAAAAAGATAAAACCTTGGCATTTGTGGCAAAGGTTTAGTAAAACCTAAAAAACAAACAACCTTGAGTAAACACGTGAGTGAAACAAGTCAGAGGAAGACAAATAGCGCATGATTTCAGGATATACAGAGCAGATGAATAAATAAACCCTTAGATCTGACAACAGAAAGTCAGCTACCAGAGGGGAAGAAAGCAGCAGGCGTAATCGAAGAGGGTTGACTGGGCCATGAGGAATGGTAACCAGATCTCTGGCTGTGGATAAGGTGTGGCAAGTAGAAATGCTGAGGGATGGGGGGTGAGCAATGGGTAGGGCACTTGCCTGGCACATGGCAAACCCGGGCTTGAGTCTGTCATTTCATATGGTCCCCCAAGCCCCAGAAGGTATCCTTGAATGCAGAGCCAGGAGCAAGTCTTGAGTACAACTGAATACGGCCCCCAAACAAAACAAAGAAAAAAAAGTTCAATGTTAAGGGATGATATTCCTGAAACTTACAGTTGAAAACCATGTTATCACAGTTTTTTAAAAAATGCAATGCATGTGCCTGTTATACTTCAGTTTTCAAAAAGGAAATTAAAGTAAAAAAGTAAGACAAGCCAAAGAAATAAATCTTTAGTTGTTGAATGGTTAAATTAATGAGTTTAAGAGTTTTCTCCAGAAAACTGGAAGGAGCTCATGGAAAGTTTCTCCTTTGTAACATCCCCATGAAACCACAGGTACTTGAGCACAATGTTCAGTTAACTAAGCTTAGTCAACACTCCATCACAAAAGGATGTCATGAGGGGGCTAGGGAGGTAGTACAGGGGTTAAGACACTTGCCTTGCATGCTGCTGACCCCATTTGATTCCTGACACCACATATGTCCTTTTGAGCACAACCAGGATTGATGCTTGAGAACCTCTGTGTGTGGCTCAACAAATAATAATAATAATAATAATAATAATAATGTCCTATGATAGTTGGAAATGATCACTCTGGACAAAAACTAAGTGCTGAAAGGAGGTAAAGTGACATGTATATAGCCTTTCAGTAACAGGATTGCCTGAAAGGAAAATGTGTGCGTGTGTTTGTGTATGTATGTGTGTGTGTGTGTGTGAGAGAGAGAGAGAGAGAGAGAAAGAGAAAAAGAGAGAACGAGAAGAAAAGTGTCAGCCATAGAGGCAGACTGTGGTGGAGGTTGGGGGGGCAGGGCAGGAAGAAAACACTGGTGGTGGGAAATGTGCACTGGTGAAGGGATGGGTGTTGAAATACTGTATAACTTAACTCAATCATGAGGGGCTGGAGCAACAGCACAGTCGGTAGGGTGTTTGCTTTGCACGCAGCAGACCTGGGTTCAATTCCCAGCATCCCATATGGTCCCCCGAGCACTGCCAGGAGTCCTGAGTGCAAAGCCAGGAGTAACCCCTGAACATCACCAGGTGTGACCCAAAAAAGAAAAAAGTAAATAAATAAAAATAAACTCAATCGTGAATAAATCTGTAATTGTGTGTCTCACAGTGATTCAATATTTTTAAAAAGTAAAAAAAAAAATTGTCCTGCTCAGCAATATAAAGAGCAACTGGAATAATTAATTTGGGTCACTGATTTGGGTTTAGCAAAATTCTGCAATTTTTATAAAATTTAAAAATTGAGATATAAGCATTGCTTTTTCTTTACTGTTATAAATCACAAGAACTGTAGATCCAAGCAAATTCAGTTCACTTTAAACAGACAATGCATTCCTCTGTCCCCAAATTTACAAGCTATTTCTTTTCACTAAAGCCAGAGGAAAATATATTCCAAGATACTTAACAACAAGTAAATGTCATCTTACATTTACTGACTGGCAACTGCATTGCACTGCATAGTCAGTGCTTAGAGCAATCCATTTAGGTAGGTGTCATTTTATAGAGGAAAACCAGAGATTGGAAGTCTTGCTAACAAACACATGCTTAAGAGTAGGATTTGGACTATGTGTATATGATTTCTGTCAATCCTCTAGACCAATCTTCCAAAGTGGGTGACACCACCTCCCTGGGGGCACTGGAACTATGGGTGGGGGTGGCACCCTTGGTACACTGAGGGGAGCACGTCTATTTGCTTAAGAAGGAAGATTGCCGCTGGGGCACTGAGCAATTACTTTTCTGAAAAGGGGACAGGAAAGCAGACCAGCTTGGATTCTCTGCTCTATATTCTCCTGCCTAATTGTTAACATACAATTTTGAAAACCTCTCATTTGAGTAAATTTCCTTTTACCTTGAGTAAATTTCCAGATCCTTTACAGTTTAACATACCTCAGATCACTAATCATTTCAGAGCTTCTTTGCCTGAGTTTATAGCATCTACCAGAATCAAGGTAAAAGGTAAAGGTAAAGGCCCTCCCGTTGATCGTCGATTTGCTCGAGCGGGCCCAGTAACGTCTCCATTGGAGACTTTGTTGTTACTGTGTCTGGCATATCGAGTACTCTTGGTAGCTTGCCGGGCTCTCCGAGAGGGGCGGAGGAATAGAACTCGGGTCGGCCATGTTGGCCGCGTGTAAGGTAAACGCCCTACCCGCTGTGCTGAATCAAAACTTAATCAAAACTGAAAATGCACTTCAAGCCATACCTGAAAGATTTCTACACAGAACTCTATAATTCTGTAGGTTATGTCAGGGTAAGTAACTTTTTATGGTGCACAGGAAAGTTTTAGATCCTGCCAGTGCTCTAAGTTTTTATGTTGCTGGTGTCAGTCGCATTTCTAATTCAGTCTTCATTATACAGATACTATAGCATTAATATAATAGTAAAACAAACAATAAGTCACATTAAAGCACTCATTTCAGTGGATAATAAATTTAAATTACACTTTATTTACACTGATAACCACCAAACTCTAACAGGTTCCTTTAAAGATTCATGCCCCAATAATATTTAAATATAAGACAATTGGAAGCACAACGCAAATAAAAAAGCACAGGACCACATTCCTTTAAAACAAAACAAAACAAAACAAAACAGTCCAGAGCCATAGTCCAGTGGGTAGGGCGTTTGCCTTGTACATGGTGGACCGAATGGTCCTCCGAGCATCACCAGAAGTAATTCCTGAGTGCAGATCCAGGAGTAACCCCTAAGCATTGCCAAGTGTGACCTAAAAAGCAAAAACAGAAAAACCCCAAAACAACCCAAAACAGAGATAATCAATTCTCTAAGCAATGATTTTAAGGGAGCTTTTTTTCACTCCCAATGAGGAACCGCAGGCCCAGTGAGAGTGACAGAACACACAGCCAATCTGGCACCCAGGCCTGGCTTCGACAAGACCAGCCTGTCACTGAACTTTTCTGAGTCCTAGCTGGACAGAACAAACTCCCTTTAAATTAATTAATTAATTAATTAATTAAGGTTTTGGGGGCGGCCACATCTGGTGGTGCTCAGGGATCAAGAATCACTCCTGGCAGTTTCAGAGGACCATAAATGATCCTGGGAATTGAACGTGGATCAACCACATGTAAGGCAAGAGCCTTATCTGTTGTACTATAGCTACAGCCCCCAAACTCCCTTTTAAAAATAGATAGTCAAAGGCAAAAAGGGAGAATTATGTCCAATCATGGACAGGGATGGGGAGATGTGGGGCAGGCCCTCTCAGTAATTATACCCAAGTCTTCTATCTTACAAAGGATCCCAGTTGTTAAAAGCTGCGAGTCTGAGTTTGTCAGCACAAGGAGATCATCTCTATTTCTTAAGAGAAACTGACATTATAATTCCAAACTCATAAAACTGATAAACGCAGAATGACAGTTGTCTAGTTTATACTAAAATGTGAGATAGAATTACCATACAAGTGGGTGACCATAATGCTCATTTTTGGTAGCACACCTACAGTGGAAACCAAAAATAATTATGGAGCTAGTAAGAATAGAATCAGAACAAGTGGAGTGGGCTAGCTGGACTGAATATGTAATGCAGAGAGCAAAGACATCTGCGAAGCCTCTACAATTAGTAAGGCCTGGCCAGTGGACCAGAACACTCAGTTTCTGTTTAGGGGTGGGGGTGGGGGGTCTTGGTTTAAGCTGGTACTTAGAAGAATAAAAAGCAACTTCCATCCCTTTCAGCCTTCTCTTTTTGGGTGTCTGCATATCTCTGCTCAATTATCTTAGGTTTGATCTTAAAGTTAATTCTTAATATAGAGTCTAATTTGTTATTTGTGAGTTCTCAGAAAATATATTTTTTTAATTTTACTGAATCACTGTGAGAAAGTTACAAACTTTCATGTTTGGGTTACAATCACACCATGATCAAACATCCAGCCCTCCACCAGTGCACATACCCCACCACCAATCTCCCCAGTATACTCCCATTCCCCAACCTCCCCCTGCCTCTATGGCAGACAATATTCCCCATACTCTTTCTCTACTTTTGGGAATTATGGTTTGCTATATAGACAATAAAAGGTCATCATGTTTGGTCCATTATCTACTTTCGGCACACATCCCGACTGATTCCTCTAGCTATCATTTTCTTAGTGATCCCGTCTCTATTCCATCTGCCTTCTCCCCTTTGCTCATGAGTCAGGCTTCCAGCAATGGGGCAATCCTCCTGGCCCTTGTATCTACTGTCCTTGGTTGTCAGCTTCATGCTATGTTATTCTATACTTCACAAATGAGTGCAGTCCTTCTATGTCTGTCCCTCTGTTTCTGACACATTTCACTTAGCATGATACTCTCCATGTCTATCCACTTATAAGCAAATTTCATGACTTTATCTCTCCTGACAGCTGCATAGTATTCCATTGTGTAGATGTACCAAAATTTCTTTAATCAGTCATCTGTTGTAGGGCACCTGGGTTGTTTCCAGATTTTGACTATTGTGAACAGTGCTGCAATGAACATTTAAGTACAGATGTCATTTCTACTGTGCTTTTTTGCATCCTCCGGTATATTCCCAGAAGTGGTATTGCTGGGTCATATGGAAGCTCAATTTCTAGTTTTTGAAGGACTGTCCGTATTGTTTTCCAGAAAGGCTGGACCAGTCGGCATTCCCACCAAGAGTGAAAGAGTGTCCCTTTTTCCCCACATCCATGCCAGCACTGGTTGCTTTTGTTCTTTTGAATGTGTGCCAGTCTCTGTGGTGTGAGATGATATTCCCCCAAATATATGGCCACTTAATCTTTGACAAAGGAGAAAGAAACGTGAAGTGGAACAAGAAAAGCCTCTTCAACAAGTGATGCTGGGAAAACTGGATAGCTACCTGCAAAAAAAAAAAATGACCTCTGACCTCTGCTTAATGCCAGGCACAAAAGTCAGATCAAAGTGGATTAGCACTAGCACTATTCTCCCATTGTTCATCGATTTGCTCAAGTGGGCCCAGTAACGTCTCCATTGTGAGACTTGCTGTTACTGTGTTTGGCATATTGAATACTTTACGGGGAGCTTGCCAGGCTTTTCGGGCGAGATATTCTTGGTAGCTTGCGAGGCTCTCCAAGAGGGGCGGAGGAATCAAACTCGGGTCGGCCAGGTCTGCTGCGTGCAAGGCAAACTCCCTACCCACTGTGCTATCACTCCAACCCCAAAGTGGATTAAAGACCTCAATATCAGACATGAATCCATAAGGTAAATAGAGGAAAATGTAGGCAGAACCCTCCACGATACTAATGCTAATAGCATCTTTAAGGATGAAACAGCACTGACCATGCAAGTGGAAGCAAACATAAACCAATGGTACTACAGCAAACTAAGAAGCTTCCGCACTTCAAAAGAAAGTGACCAAAATACAGAAAAAGCCCACAGAATGGGAAAGAATATTTACCTAATACCCCTCTGATAAGGAATTAATATCCAGGATATACAAGAAAAAAACCTCTAATCCCATCAAAAAATAAGGAGAAGAAATGAACAGAAGTTTCCTCAAAAAAGAAATACAAATGGCCAAAAGGCACATGAAAAAATGCTTCACATCGCTAGCCATCAGGGAGATGCAAATCAAAATAACTATGAGATATCATCTCAGAAAATATTTGATTGTTGCTGTGATATAGTGATAACTTATATAATAGGCATCTTGGAAAAAAATAGATATACTGTCCTGAGGTAGGTAACCACAAGTTAATAAGTTAATACATAACATGAAAAATTATGTAATAAAGGTAAGTGTTTGACTCTACCACTATCTATTATGTGGCCACTGACAGTATTGTGTGGGTGGTGATCCTAACAACACTTTTTAAGCTTTTTAATTGAATCACTGTGAGACAGAGCCTTACAAAGTTGTTCTTGATTGGATTTCAGTCATACAGCATCCCAACACCCATCCCTCCACCAGTGTACATTTCCCCAGCACCAGTGTCATCAGGTTCCCTCCCATCACCCCATTTCCCACCTCTTGCCTGTCTCTATGGCAGGCGCTTTTCTTCTCTCTCTCTGTTAACCGAAAGGTTGGTGGTTCGTGCCCACCCAGGGACGCCAGTTGTGTAAACACACAAAAAATAAAACGGCCGGCGGTCAGGCCGCTTTCCCACTCCACGGAGGTCGATGGCGATGGTCAGGCGAAGGAAGGAAATGAGGCCAAGCTGGTTGGTCTTAGCAGCCGTTTATTACATGGAAGAGATGTATGTCATGGAGGCCTCAGGAATCCTCAAGCACGTGCGCCTTTGTTCTCTCAGCTTCTGTCCTTAGCCCCATCTTCCCAGGTTCTCTGATGCACGTGTCCCCCCAGAGAGCCCTGAAATCTCCCTTATATAGATCATAGTACCTCTAAAGGGCGCAATATAATGATGTCATCAAAAGGAATTACAGAAAGAACACTGAGGCGGCAAACATACATTGTTTCCTTACATCCGCAGGCCAGTAATCCTGGCCTCACCTTTTCACAAGCCACAAGCACTTAGATTAGCACAACAAAGACCAGTCTGCTAGAGCTTGGAATCTACATCTCCAAAAAAGCAGTCTCATCCAAGCTAGTCAGGACACACAGGAAACTGCTTCTAGGATCTGTTTCTCCTCTCCTTGTCCAAACAACATATAAGCATACATAATATTAATCATTTCGTATGGACACAGTAAGAAATACTTTGAGCTTATAGAATTGCTCTCCTAGGGCCATCTCGATCTCAGACTGCAGTGCTCAGGCCAGATATCTTTCCTATTCCTAGCAGCAGGGCCCTAGTCTTGTTACTTTTGGATCATGACATCATTTGCCTATGATCAAACTCTTAACTTATAGTTAAGAATCGTGGCACCTTGGCCTGGCCCATCGCGATGCCAGGGTAGCACATAACTTACTAGCTTGCCCTGGTTCCATCCAGTCCCACGTCGGGACCCTGCCCTTGGGGTGCTAGGAAGTGAGGGCAACTGAGGCTTAAGTTGAGAAGGCAGATGCCCAGGAGTGAATAATATTCAAAGCCAATCAATTCCTAAGTTACGGAGCATATTAATTAATTGTCTTCCTGTATCTATACAAAAGGACATTGCATTAAAGTAAACTGCTCAAAAGACATAAGGAGAGGAGAAAGACAAATATTAACTTACAGTACAGCTTCAGTGTCTAAGCAGGATGAGACCTTACAAATTGGTTGGGGAAGAGAGCATAGAAGTGGTTACAGACTGACAAAGCAATGGGAGTGACTCGGGAGCACTGTGATGGGTACAATCTGATATACCTAAGCTCCGTGTACTCCAACACTATGGCAGGCGCTTTTCTTCTCTCTCTCTCTCTCTCTCTCTCTCTGTCTTTCCCTCCTTCCCTCCCCCCAATTCTCTCCCTCCTTCTCTCTCTCTCTTCCTCCCTTCTTCCCTCTGACTCCCCTTTTGGACATATTCCTAAAAACATTCTTTGTTGGTTCACCCTAATGGAAAGCTGAAACTGGTAAAGCTGGGAATGTAACAGAGTGAGTAAGGTACTTGCCTTGTACACACCAGCCCCTGACTCAATCCCTGACACTGAGGTCCCCAGAACACCTCCAGGAGTGACACCTGAGCACAGAGGCAGGAGTAAGCCCTGAGCATAGTCAGGTTTGACACAAACACCACCCACCCACACACACACCATGGTGATAAAGAGGGAAGGGAGAGGAAGAGGGAGAGAGGTAGAGAGAGAGAGAGAGGAGAGGAGGAGGAAGTGAAGAAGAAAAGAGAAGGAAGAAGGGGGAGAGAGGGAAGAAGGGAGAAGGAGGAGGAGGAGGAGGAGGAGGAGGAGGAGGAGGAGAACTGGCACTGACTTCCATTGGAAGCTCTCAATTTTCCCCTCTAAGTGAATCTGAGGGCCTACTCAGTGGAAAGTGTCATTGGGACTTTGTTTCAGCCTACTTTAAAAATATATATTATCTGCAAGAAAAAGAAACCTATATTGACCAATAATATACTCTGCAACAAGAGCAGAGGAAATTACAGAGGCTCTAACACCTTATCAACCATTGATATTGAAATTGGCTTGATTATTGGCTTGAAATTCAGTGCTAATATCCTGAATCATAGACATTTTCACTACTTCAAAAAGCTTTCAGTTGTAACATAAGCATGAAAGATGTTACTCAAAGGCAGACTCTGAGTGGTATTACTGAGTGTTTCGTATTTCTAAACTGCCATGTGAGGTTCTTTCAAGTCTCTGCTGGTCAGTGAACATTCTGTGAACAGCGATTTAGCAGCCCCGCCAGTGTGTCTGAACGAAAGCCAGGTACTCTGTGTTTGCTCAGTTCTCCAGCAGCATCCATTGATTAGGACAAAATTTATAGGATGTGGTTATCTTCAAAAAGGTTTGTTAGCAATTTATTTAAATTCGAGTTATAAAAGCTTATTTCCTATATATGCACAGTTTGATTAGGATATACCAATCAACATTTATTTTAACATTCATATTAGGTCTCAATAAAGATAAATACTAACTCATGGTATGAAGTATATTTATGAAATTTAAATGTTCTTTTAAAAACCCCATCTTTATTATTTGAAAATAGAAACTTGGGGTCAGAATGACTGTAGAGCAGGTAGGGCACTGCTTTGCATGCAGCCAACTTGGGATCCCCGGCACCCCTTATGGTCCCCCTGAACTTTGCCAGGAGTCAGACCTAAGCACAGAGCCAGGAGTCAGTCAGGTGTGACCCTTTCCCCAAACAAAAACATAAACCAAAAGATCAAAAAACCCAGTGGTCTGACAGCAAAAGATTTATTATTTATAAACAATTATTCTGAGACGTATAAATGTGAGCAAAAACATGTTAGTAAACATGTTAATGGTTCACCACATGACTTTTTTTCTCATTGTAATGACACAGCTACATGTCAAGCTAATGACTTAAAAATCAGAGCCAGAGAAAAAATACAGGGCATCAGACACTTGCCTTGCATGCAGCTGACCCAGGTTTGATCTCTGGCACCATAAGTGGTTCCCTGAGTACCACCAGGAGTGATTCCTTAGCATAGCTAAGTATGGCCCCCGAAACCCCCCTCAAAAAACTAAAAACATCAAAAAATTGAAAAAAGTGTCAGGGAGATAGCTTAAAGAGCTGAATGAAGCACATGCTTTGCATTCAGTTGTCCCGGATTTGATCCCTGGCACTTTCCATATTCTCTCCACAAAATTCCATTTTCTGAAATTTCAAGTAGTTCAAATGACCCTTTTCATAAAGTTAAGAGAACTTCAACCAACCCTAACTAACTTGAAGCTTGCTGTCATATAAGTGATAACTAGATTTTCTGTGTCCATATGGAACCCAACATCTTAAGAATGATTTGAGGCTTCTGGACAGGCCCACAAATGGTTGGCACAGTAGAAAAAAAGATGAAGAGTCCTAGCAACTTCCTTTGAAGAAACATTAAGAATTGATTCAACATCTGCTTTTAGTGACTTTTTAAGGCACTGAAAGAGAGTCACTCTGTGTTTTATTCCTCTGCAAGGACAGGTTGAGAGAAAAATTAATGAAGTAATAGAAGCTCACAGGTAAATAAAGGAAAAAGAATTTAAGGTTCTCTGGTGAGTTGAGGCAAGTGTTTAATTATTATTTCCACGACAGTTTTCCCAAGAGCAGCCAATGGTGAATGGGGATGTACAGGGGTTCAGAGATGGCTCTTGGCTTTTCTACAGTGAACCCATAAAAAATGCTGTTGACCCACTGCTACTGAGTAATATTGGTGTCACATTTAGCTTTAGGGTTAGCTCAGTAATGTAGGCATGATGGTGGGGAGAGATCTTAGAAAATCCTCCCAGAAATGGGTCAGAAGCTGAGGTGACTGTCGCCACGGGCATTTCCAGTTCTACATTACAATAACCTTCATCTATAGTATTTTATCCTGTCTGTTCAGTTAAAAAGAAAAACCTACATCCAGCTACTCCACTGTCACCCAAGTCAGTAGCATTTCTACAAAGCTCTGTATTCTTCTACCAAGTGCTTTTTCGCATGCACTATCTGATTGTATCCACACATTTCTGTTGTTCACTATGTTAAGGTACTTATTTGTTCAATGGCAGATCAGTAAACAGAACCACGATGGAAACTCAGGGGTCTTGGCTTCACATCCAATCCTGTCCCCCACCCTACCATTCTTTTCTGGAAACCGGGGCTGTTATTCAATATGTGGAGACTGACTCACCTTAAAACACTGGATCACAAAGACCGGAATGACCAGAAAGCAGATATAGTCACAAGTGAATATAACCGCCCCAATTTAGCTCAAAGCTGGACAAACGGTTTGCAACAAACACAGAGGTCAGCCTTGGAGATTAACGTTGCTGTAAGAACCAGTTTCATGGCTTGGGGGGTGGATATGCTGCTCCGACTGAGACACACGCAGATTCTTTGTTCTGGAGTTGCTGAGCTTCATGCTGTTTACTGTGTTTGTTTTCCTATTAGCTTTTTCATTCCTTAAGTAAAAACAAATCAACAAAATACCCTCCAAACCAATGAACTGAGAAAGCAGTCTCCTGAGCAACTAATTAAGCTGTCTTTAGAAATAGGTAATTAAGCATTCCATTAAAATTCACCAAACAGACATACATAATTTACAAGGTGGAAAGTCATTCCAATCTCATGGGTAAATAATTAACTGTCTTATATTTGCACCAGAGATTTCTGAATGGCATAGCAACAATTACATAATTAAGATGTATTTTATCTCTAAAAGAATATAATATAAAAAAATACAAATTTGGGGCCCTGAGACATGGTCTGGGAAAGTCTAATTTACATAGCCCAATATTTATTAAAAAAAAAGAAAAAGTGGGCCGAAGAATGTTTATATAAAACAAGTCTCTTCTAAAGCGTTTGTATTCAACGAATATTTTATTATTACTATATTCTAGGTATTAGTGAAACTATGGCAAATATGAGAATTAACCAATGTTATTTTCACAGGGAACTAATATTAAACAAACACATATTATATAAAGTAATTATAATTGAGATTTTAGACAAGTAGTGGATTATTTCATTTTATTTTAGCGCTGGGCTGGAGCAATAGCACAGCAGGTAGGACGTTTGTTTTGCACGCAGCCGACCCAGGTTCAATTCCTCTGCCCCTCTTGGAGAGCCCGGCAAGACATTGAGAGTATCCTGCCCACACGGCAAAGCCTGGCAAGCTACTCGTGACATATTCAATATGCCAAAAACAGTAACAACAAGTCTCACAATGGAGATGTTACAAGTGTCTGCTCGAGCAAATCGATGAACAATGGTAGGACAGTGCTACAGTGCATTTTAGCGCTAGTAATTACAATTCCTAATCAGAGTTGAATTTGTTCATGCACTGTATGTCCACTATCTCCTTCCACATTGTTCCTCCTCCCATATGTTCTGGAACTCTAACAGGTAATCTACACATGTCCCCATCCAGCAGCCTCTCTAATACGGAAGAGCTTTCTAAGCTTTCTGATGCCCCAAGCATTGGTTAATTGGCTAATTACTTCATCTGGTCCTTTTATAGAAACAATGCAGTCTGGAATCTGTTGCTTATAAGACTTCCTTTTCATTACTCACTACCCCTTCCATAAAGAGCTAAAACAAACTTGGGGGGTCACACCCGGCAATACACAAAGGTTACTCTTGCCTCTGCACTCAGGAATTACTCCTGGTAGTGCTTGGGGTCCATTTGGGATGCTGGGATCGAATCCAGGTCGACCATGTGCAAGGCAAATGCTCTACCCACTGTACTATCTCTCCAGCCCCAAGAGTTAAAAGAATTTTTTAAAAAAATCATTTTAAGAAAAAAAATCATTTTAAGTTAATCTTAGTATAGCTGTGGTTAAGGGGTTAAGAGCTTGGCTCTGAGTCAAGAGTATTTGTAAAAGTACTTGTACTCAGGTCATCAGGGAGCATCAGGACAAGTTTCTCTATTGGGTTCTTCATCGATAAATTGGAATGATGAGGGGAACTGCCTCAGAGCAGGGCACACATGTCCAGAACTGGATGTGCAGAGCTCCTGGCACTCCCAAAGGCAAGGTGGGAGGGTGATGATCTGAGGATCCTGGCGACAGCATCAGTGGTACCACAGAAAACAACCGCTTGGAACAAAGTAAGTGCTAAATGTTCAAAGAATGAGCACACCAAGTTCATGGCACATTTGTAAGCCTCACTGAATTCTTCAGAGTCACAGATGGACAGTCCCAGCCTCCTGCCCTTGCAAAGCTGTCAGGGCAGATTTAACGCAAAGAAAATATCTAATAGCTCAATTAAGAAAAATAATGCTAGCCAGAGGTGTGAGGAAGAAGGGCATTTTAAATATTGTTTCCTCACTTGACAGTCAAAATGTATGCAAATAGGAACTAAAAACGTGCTAGAAAATCTGTGATAAAAAGGGTATCTTAGCAACACAGCTAACTAAAGGATGCAGCTGAATTGAAAACATTTGTTGTGTTAAGAGAACAGGTGCCACCTGAAATACAATGGGTGCTCGGGACTCAGGAATGACAATTTTCAGTTCTAGGCTATTGAATCATGTGGTTTGAATCTATACAAAAAAACCCCACTATTGTTAGAGGAATACTACAATGTTCCATAAAAACTTATAGAGTAATAAAAACCCTTTTATAATAAGCTCTAGAAATATGTCAGAAGGAAAAAGGAATTTGGGTAGTAGCTACCATTAGTGTTCCTGGAGCTTATTTCTCTTGTTACGAATGCAAACCTATAACTTGGTAGAAAACTTCAAGATGAAGCTATTTTCAAATGCATGTCTTAATAAGGAAGACATTAAAATAAGAAATATGATGTTAAAAAGAAACTTGCCTAAAATATCTCCTTCTACAGGATCAGCTGTAGATTTCAAGTAGATGCTTCTGTTAAATTTTTCACTCTAGGAAATAACAGACCATGTCATCAGTGGGATAATTTTTCTCTGTCATCTCCATTGGAAGCTATTTGTGCCACATCAGGCAGTGCTCAGGACTTACTTCTGGCTCTGTGCTAGTGATAATTCCTGGTGGTGTTCCAGGGACCATATGCGGGACTAGAGTAAGCTGCACAGAAGATAAGCACCTTAACCCTTGTAACTGTCTCTCCCCTGTAACTATCTCTCTGGTCCTTGTCATTGCCATTTCAAAAATAACCAAATCTGTTTTATTGGGGGAGAGGGGGTAGGGGGAGAAGCGCACCTGGTTGAGCTTGGGGCTACTCCCAGGCTCTGCACTTGAAAATAACCCCCATAGTGCTGAGAAAACTATGTGGTGCCAAAGGTCAAAATCAGCCCTCCAGCAAACAAAATGTGCGTAATACCCATTGAACTCTCTTTCCAACCCAATGTTTCTGGTTTTCATGAGTGATATATATCTTAAATTAGTTATTGTGGGTCATATATTTTAATAGTTTTTTTTCTTAACTCTGTCTTCTCTGTTTTTGCTACACAGTACATTAAATTTAGAACTTTACAGCTTCATTCCAAAAAGTATCTGGGGATACTTTCCCTTCTAGGGACAATTACTTTTAGGGATGGTTTTCTTGAAGAAAAGTACTATGTTGCCAGCTAAGAGAGTTGCTTTCTCTGTGAAATGCCACTGTTTACCTGGAAAGACAACCTAAATTTCCGCTGCCCAGATGTAGCATTTTCTTGTTACAAAGTGAACCTGCCACTGCAAGGAAAACAACTGAGAGCAGTAACTCTGAGACTTTCTGATGAAAATAATTCTAAAGATTTTATACCTTCTACCCTGCATTTGGCAGCTTCCTGCTACTTAAATGACTTCTGAGGACATAAGGACATTAATAAATGCAATTTTTGATCACATAAATGTCACATATGTCACAATGTTACATAATTTAGTGAACCAATGTTTTCTAAATAACCAATATATAACTGTTGCAGAACCATGTGTTCATTCAGAGTAAAAGATAGATCAACAGATTTTAGTGCAATGTAGTTAAGAAATTCTTCTCCGTGAGATGAGAGCAACAGTAGTGGGTATGGTTCTTGCCTTGAATGTGGCTGACTCAGGTTCAATCCCCAACACCCCATATGGTGCCCTGAGTCCCACCAGGAGTGGTTCCTGAGCACAGCGAAGAGTAAAACCTAAGCACTGCCAGGAATGACCCTGCTTCTGTCCTAAACATAGGGCTGGCTTTTAAAGGAAAGAGAGAATGAATGCAGGAAGGCAGAAAGCAGAAAGGAAAGAAGGAAGGGAGGGAGAAAGAGAAGGAAGAAGATAGAGAACAAGAGAACCGTGATTAGGTTTAAGATTCCTTAGGGCAAGTGAATGTATAGAGAATCACAGGTCTGGTATGGTGTGAAAGAAAAAGATCCATGACTGTCTGAACAGGATTTTACTATAATCCTCTTTTCCCAATCCATGTCTGTGTCTGTATATCATATTTTTCTTCACATCTTCCACCAATGTATCACCACAGACTAGATGTAGACATATTGATGAGAATCACTTTCTTTGCTTCCTATTATTTAGACACATTAACAAAGATATAGAGAAATGTAGAAAAAAAATCAGATCACAGATCACAGATCATCCTGTTATTCGTCAATTGCCTCGAGCAGGCCCCAGTAACGTCTCCTTCATCCTGGCCCTGAGGTTATATTCAAGGCTCTTTTAGGAGAATGAGACCCATCATTGTTACTGGTATTTGGCATATTGGGTACACCACGGGGAGTTTGCCAGACTCTGCCGTGTGGGCAGGCTACATTCGGTAGCCTGCCAGTTTGTCAAAGTAGGAATGAGATGTCATAATAAAATGTTGCGCGGCCGCATTTGCGGCCGCGCAGTTCCAGGAACTGGTTTTTATAGTCTCAGAGTCTTGGCTGCTGATGGGATTACACGGCGCCAAGGGGCCAGTTGGTGGGTGTGACCCCCGCCTACTGGAATTTGGAGGATCTGGGTGGAGGATGCTCGACTCCAGTCCGAGTAGGCTTGGAGATCTCGGCCCCGGAACCCACATGGCTTTGTCCCTCTGCCGGTACCTTCAGGTGTGTGGAGAGTGGTCTCAGCATGGTGGTGGCTGGTCCAGAAGGTCTTCGGCTGCCAGGGCCCTGGCCAGGGCAGGGAGGAAAGCTCAACCCGTTCCCCTCCAAGGGGCCCCGGCGAGGAATAGCCAGGCACGGGGGCAGAAGACTGCGCTCTTCTCCTCCGGGAGCTGGTTTTTATAGTCTCAGAGTCTTGGCCGCTGATGGGATTACACGGCGCCAGGGGGCCAGTTGGTGGGTGTGACCCCTGCCTACTGGAATTTGGAGGATCTGGGTGGAGGATGCTCGACTCCAGTCTGAGTAGGCTTGGAGATCTCGGTCCCGGAACCCACGTGGCTTTGTCCCTCTGCCGGTACCTTCAGGTGTGCGGAGAGTGGTCTCAGCATGGTGGTGGCTGGTCCTGGAGGTCTTCGGCTGCTGGGGCCCTGGCCAGGGCGGGGAGGAAAGCTCAACCCGCTCCCCTCCAAGGGGCCCCGGCGAGGAATAGCCGGTTTTTTATAGTCTCACTCTTCTAAATTTTGAAGTGTGGTTATTTAGTAATAACGTTAACTCATATAATGGATTTATTATTTTTAAAACAGATTTTAAAAATCTGTTTTGAATTTAAATAAAATAAATATCAATAACTAAAGAACTGACATAAATAAGAGTCCTTGGGTCTTCAACAATTTTTTAAAATGTTGTGAGGATTCCACATCTAGCTATGTTAAGAGGTCAACAATTCTATACCTGGTAGTATTCAGGTGGTCATGTGGAGCCTGAGATTAAACTCAGAGAGTCACACATGCAAGACATGTATTCCATGTCGTTTTCTCTTTGGTAATTTTTAAAGTGTTAAGGGGTACATTCTCCATTCTGGTATTTTCTCACGTCAATTTGGGATGAATACTTTTGGCTTCCTCCCCTCTGAAGAGACCCATGTTCTCTCTTTATATTCCCTGAATAAAAATATTTTACTTCATTATTAATATCTTCCTAAAGCTCTTCCCGAGAGGATCACTAGCCTGCTAACCTGGGTAGAAGCTAGGGCTGTCTTTCTGTTTCCTGCAAAGAGAGTAATCCCATGCTCCAGTGTGAGTTCATGGTTCCTCAAGAATTTGGGTGATGAGGACCAGGTCCCACGCTGTGAAGATGAAGTGGAAATCAGGTGCGGCTTGATGGCTGCCAGTGGGGCTGGAGGATGCCAGCATCTACATGAGGCCAGGGCTCGTGGCAGTCCGAATTTACCAGTCTGAATCCCACAGGCACTTTCCCTGGGTGACAGAGGTGGGTAAGCAGGAAGACTCTCATAGTACTCTCCTGAGGCCATGATATAGGCCTGCAGCTCTCCTGCCAGCCTAAAAAATCTCCAGAAGATGAACCTTCAACCATGTACCTCTTAAATATTTAAGGGGATAAAATTCTAGCTGGGGGATATGAAGTAGCCTGGCAAAGCGAATGAAAGAAGTTGCTCTGGCAGCAGCCTAAAGGGTTGAAGATTGGTAACCCACGGAGATGCAGAAAAAAAAAGGCAGCATTAGCCCAGAAGGCCTGAACCCGAGAGGAGAAACTTCAACAGAAACAAGAGGCTGTAACAAGAAGGCCACCACCAAAAGCCCCAGGTTTTCACCTTTAACAACACCCTAGCACCAGCCTCTTATCTACATAGGAAGCCCCGAGTGGGGACAGTTTGCGGGGGTGGGGAGAAACACTATGAAACTAAATTTGCTATGGCAAACTGAAAATTCCCCATTCTGGAGGTCATCTCATTTCAATTTACGACGTGCAGTTTTGGCTCTCTCCTCTCAAGAGAAGCCTACATGTTATCTCGCTTGCTTGTTCTCCGGCTCTCCTCTCCTCTCCCCTCCCCTCCTCTCCCCTATCTTTTCCCTCTTCTCCCCTCCCCTATCTATTTCCTGAATAACATAAATTTTCTTTTAAAAAAAATTAAGTATAAAAGGTTCCTGATCCAAAAAACTTTAAGAACCATTAATCTAATCCACCAATTGAAACATTTATTGTGCAAAGGACACACTCATATGTATACAAAAAGATAAATATATTTATTAACAGATGTCTGGACCCAAATCAAAACTTCTATAGAAACCTCATTTATGAAAGCTCCTTTGATGATAATGCTGACCTAATTTGAGTTTTTAATTAAAAAAAATCTTCTGTTAATTGTGTAAAATAGTTCTTCCCCTAAAGTTGATTTTACATTAAAGTTATATATTTTTCATTTTATTTCTCAGAAGTACTGTCATGATTAATAATACCTGTATTGCAAATCATAATGCACAAAAAGAAAAGGAGAGAGCAAGAAGGAAAGTGTTTCCCATAGAGGGAGGTTGAAGTGGAAGGGTGGGGTACTGGGGGATGGTAGTAAGGAAACAGGGGAAATTGGTGGTGGGAAATGTACACTGGTAAAGGGATGAGTTCTGGATGTAGGACTGAAACCCAATTATGAACAGCTTTGTCTATCCCATGGACTATCCCATGGCTATTCAATTAAAAAAATTAAAAAACAGTAATAAAGAGTTCATGTCCACTTCAATCAGGTTAATCAATGGCTGAATAGATAACAGTACTCATACATTAAAAAAAAAAGCTATAGGGGCTGGAGTGATAGCACAGCGGGTAGGGCATTTGCCTTGCACGCAGCCACCATGGCCGACCCGGGTTCAATGCCCAGCATCCCATATGGTCCCCCATGCACCGCCAGGAGTAATTTCTGAGAGCATGAGCCAGGAGTAACCCCTGAGCATCGCCGGGTGTGACCCAAAAAGCAAAAAAAAAAACAACAACAAAAAATCTATAAAGATGTTAGCTTTGCTGTTCTTTGGTCTTAAAAATTATAATAGTTATAGTAAGCTTTACATTCAGTTTCTAGAGTATTGATTTGGAAAACACTTCAGCTGTCATTTTATTTATTTAAAAAAATGAATGTCAACTCAGGTCTTTTTTCAACTTCATAGAGCTAAACAAGCTTCAACTTTGACAATGAAATGCTAATAAGCACTTTGAAGCCTGAACTGATGAAAATTTGAAGATGTTATCTTGGATGTAAGTCAACTGTTGAAAATGTGAAAGTGGGATTTTTCTGAATTACACTACAAATGACATATAAATGACTTATAAACCCTAACTACTAATATATTTCACTAATGGAAAGATAAATTGATTGTGTTCTTGGTTTAGGGATGCGCCTGACATTATTGAGGAGTAGTGGGGGATATAACATGGAGCCTCTCACATGTAAAGCATGTGCTGAGCCTACTGAGGTATCTCTCTTCCAGTAAAGATAACAGCATCTAGCCATGGCTCATTTACAAACACTTTAAAGTTATTTATCCATATTTTATTCACTAAGCATATTAACGAACTACACATTACATTACTGACAGCTTTACGTATTTATGTATAATTTATATATACTAGCTATTGTTTCTGTTGCTGTTCTTGTAAAGGGAGTAAGACTCTTAGGATTTGTACATTTCTTTTGTAATTAAAGAAGTGAAGAAATCATCTGCATAAGCAACCCTTAGAGAATCAAGATACCCTGTTTATACATTTTCATATAATGAATTATATTTTGCATCATTTTTATATTAAAAATTCAGTGATCATAAGGTTTCTTATTCTGCAAGTGGGAATGTGTTTATTCCTCTAACATATGACAAAAATTGACTTTCAAAACTGAACGTAAAAGTTCCAAATCTGGGACCACCTCCCGCAGGCACCGCCATGTTGACTCACCCACCAGCCCTGCTCTACAGATTCACAATGAAACCTTCGTGGAGATGCAAGTCAAGCAGGTAAAATTCATGGACGTACCAGTTTCCCAGGTGAAAACTCTGGGTGCCCTCAGGAAGGGGGAGAGGCTGGGCCGAGTACCTGTCAGCCACAGCCACTCCCCACCCCTGTAGCCATGCCAATGGCTCAACTCCACCTCTTCACTAAGAATCTCTTCAGAGACACCAAACCATGAAAAACTTCAAGTAGTTAGGTGTTCAGGCTGAGAACTCTGGAGTCTTCTAGGAGTGTAGGCGAGCAGCCTTTTCCTACCTCTCCCCATACTTTGGCTTGGGGCTTTAGCTATAATGGATACAGAGAATTCATGATTCACATTGGAATACACTCTAATATTTTCCACCACTATTCCCAATCCTCCCAGACCAGAATGAGGCCATAAACTTTGCAGAATTCCACACAAGGAGTCAGATAAAAAGGTCTTTTAGAGCCTGCATTTGCTTAGAGAAAATCTCTAGATCACAAAAGAACCTATTCTAGTCAGAGTACATTGAAATCAATTATAAAATTAATATGCAAAAGAGTTCATCTTTTCTTTAAAGAAGCTAGAGTGAATTCAAGGTTCTGCATATATTAACATTTCCCCTCAACCATGCACATTCCAACAGTCCTTGGTTTTCTGAGACAGAAATAATTTTATATAATCCACAGTCACACCTCCTCTCCCCTCACTCCCCCCCCCCCCCCCAGCTCTTAGCTCCTACACAAGAGAATACAGTTCTTCGCCTGGGATTTAGCCTACCGGACTCTTGAGTGAGATGTGCCTACATGTCTTCACGAATCACAAATCACGACCATCCTGTTATTCGTTGATTGCCTCGAGCAGGCCCAGTAATGTCTCCTTTATCCTAGCCCTGAGATTTTTAAGAAAGTGCTATATTCAAGGCTCTTTAGGGGAATGAGACCCATCATTCTTACTGGTATTTGGCATATTGGGTACGCCACGGGGAGTTTGCCAGACTCTGCCAATTGGGCAGGTTACATTCGGTAGTCTGCCAGTTTATCCAAAGTAGGAATGAGATATTTGGCATTTCTCCTACATGTCTTAAAGGGTTTTAAAGAGAGAAAACTAATTGTTTTAATGAATTAATAAAACTTGGGGTAGGGGATGGAGCAATAGTACAGTGTGTAGGGCATTTGTATTACATGTGACCGACTCAGGTTTGATGCCAGGCATCTCATACGGTCCCCCGCCCCCAGCACTCCCAAGAGTAATTCCTGTGCAGAGACAGAAGTAATCTTTGAGCACTGCCAGGTGTGATGATCAGCCCAAAAGAACTCCCAAAACTGGGGGGGGGGGGCAGAGCAGTAGGAGAAGCCTCAATGACTAAAGTACCTGCCTTGTAAGCTGGAGGCAGTGATTTCAATCGCTGGTGCCACCTCTGTATGTGGAGTATGATGCTGACAGATCTATTGTCTGATCCCCCGGGGAAAAGTGATTTCCTGCTGCACTCCAGAGAGATGTGTGTAAGCACACCAAGTAAACGGTGCAACCATTGGTGATGGAGACAAGATGTGTGAGCCCCACAACCAGGAGTGCAAGCACCCAGCGAGCATGTGTGCAAGCACCACAACAAAAAGTGTCTAACCATAGCAAATATGCCAGTGCCAGAACTTGTCACCACAACAACAGGAAGAAGGGAAGTGGGGGAGATGGGGAGATGCTGTACTGGAGATCCACAGGGAATTCTGAAATCACACAATGACCACCAAAAAAGGTGCTTTCTCGCTCTGTCAGGGAAGGCAAAACAGAGATGGCAGTGTTTCTCATAGTGCAACCTCATGCCATATGATAGAATTTACACTCTATTTCCCCCTCAACTGAGCTATGAATGACAATAGCTGGGGGTACTATTCCAGGAGGCATGGCTGGGGTGACCAGTGAATAGAGTTCTGGATTCCTTCAGAGCAGTGGGCTGCTTTTGGCTCAAGACCCCAATCCCAGCCCACTGGAACTCTTCCTTCTTAAACCTCAGTCTTCTGTGCTCCACAGCTGTAGATCCTCGCACAGAGGAAAAGACTAAAAAAATGAAGAGTCTAAAATGACAGAATGGCAACCATCAACAAGTCAGAGTTCTTTGCAATCACTAATATGTGCTAATAATTCATGTGTTGCATATTTTCCTTATAATCGAACAACAACCCAAGAGAATCCAAGGGAAATAGCCCAAGGTGCTGAGGCACATGCTCTAATGCAGAGGCCTGGAGTTTAATCTCTGGACCCATTTAGTCACCCCTGAGCACTGCCAAGACCCTAGAATCACCATGTCGCCGGTCTGAGCACTGAACTTTCAGACACACACGGCTGGAATGAGTACTAAATCTAAAGTCAAGGATAAGGATGGTAGGGATTTATTGTAATTATGGTTCCCAAAATGAAAAATAAAAATTTGATTAAAAAATTTCATTTAGAACTGGAGCAATAATACAGCGAGTAGAGCATTTGCCTTGTACCTGGCTTACCCAGGTTTGATCACCAGCATCCCACATGGTCCTCTGAGAACTGCCAAGGAGTAATTCCTGAGAGACCCCCGATCATCACCAAAATTTAATTTTTTTAAAAAAGGATGGTAGGTATTTTAAAATAGTAAGATGATGTGTTTAAAATGGAGAAAAGGTTGTGATAAGTAGTGCTGCTCTATGTAGGAAAAACTAAATCACTAAATAGGATGACTGGAGCGATAGCACAGCGGGTAGGGCATTCGCCTTACAAGCGGCCAACATGGCCGACCCGAGTTCGATTCCTCCGCCCCTCTTGGAGAGCTCGGCAAGCTACCGAGAGTATTCGATATGCCAGACACAGTAACAACAAAGTCTCCAATGGAGACGTTACTGGGCCCGCTCGAGCAAATCGATGATCAACGGGAGGGCCTTTACCTTTACCTTTAGGATGACACCTGCCGTATTGACACAAACATTTTTTCTTGGGGCTGGAGCAATAGCAGCAACAGTGGGTAGGGTGTTTGCCTAGCATACGGCCGACCGGGGTTCAACTTCCGGCATCCCATATGATCCCCCAAGGACCGCCATGAGTAATTCCTGAATGCAGAGTCAGGAGTAACCCCCCGTGCATTGCCGGGTGTAACAAAAACAAACAAACAAGCAAACCCCATCTTTTCTTGTCCTGTCAGACATAGACATCTAATTAGTACAGGGCTGGA
This sequence comes from Sorex fumeus, assembly GCF_029834395.1. NCBI lineage: Eukaryota > Metazoa > Chordata > Mammalia > Eulipotyphla > Soricidae > Sorex > Sorex fumeus. The sequence continues at coordinate 27,724,313 of NW_026606066.1, forward strand.
GAAGGAACTCTTCTACAAAGACTATGAGAAACCTTTCTGGAGTAACGAAGTCTCCTCTGTTTAAACAGTAGTGGTGGTTGCACAGGTTAAACATCAAGTTCATCAAACTATGCAAGCCACCTTGCGCATTTTACTGTCTGCAGATTGCTATCAGTTTGCAAATTGTTTATGAAACTTCTTAGAAAAATGAGCCTATAAAAGGGGCATGAGCTGGGGCTGGAGAAATGATTCAGTGGGTAAGTAGTATACTTGCCTTGCAGCACGTGGTCAACCCATGTTCAATGTCCAGGCATCCCATATCATCCATTGAGCCCCACCAGGACTGATGCCTGAGCTCAGAGTCAGGAGTAAGGCCTGAGCACTGCTGGGTGTGACCACTGCCCCCCCCCCCACACACACACATCCCCTGAAAAAAAAAGAGATTTGCGGAATTTTACCATTACAACTTTTTTTTTCTTTTTGGGTCACACCCGGCAATGCACAGGGGTTATTCCTGGCTCATGCACTCAGGAATTACTCCTGGCAGTGTTCAGGGGACCATATGAAATGCTGGGAATTGAACCCGGGTCAGCCACATGCAAGGCAATTGCCCCACCTGATATGCTATTGCTCCAGCCCCACCATTACAATTTTTAAAATGAATTTTCTTAAGTGGTAGGGGACTTCAGTTTTTTCCTCTCTATGAACATGGGCATCAGTCAAAGTCATTCTAAAGTAACTAAGCAAACTATACCCATAACAGGGATCCATTGCTGTTGAGTGGGTGAAACGAAAGGAGGCATAAATCTCTTGAGAATTGTTAAACAATCTGCAGCTTGCATAAAAGCTTATTTGGGAGGGTAATTTGACAGAAAAATTGACATTTTTTGATACATCTCTAGCACATATAAGTATAAGCTACAGAAACAGAAATCATCAAGGAAAATATTCACATTGAATGAAAAATAGAATGTAATCATGGGAAGGTCATCAACAAACCTGTAACATTTAGTGAATTGTTACTGAATGGATTCAAGAGCTAAGGAAAAAAAGGGTATCAGGGCTGACTCATTCAAGTTATTGAACAAGCCACACAGTGAAAACAGTATAACAGCGCACTGGAAAAGGAGATGTACAAACAAGGACAGATGTTATTGATGTCTATAGTTCTGACTAAGAGAATCTAGTCATTGCAATATAATGCTCAGGTTTGAGCATTTTTGATCAGGTAATGTAATCTGATGGAAAACTAAGAAGAGTTTAGAACTAACTTATGAGGTCATATAAAAACATTCTCATAATTTAAGGGAAGGCATGGAGTATGGTTCCAAATTCTCAGTCTCTGGTAAATATTTTGGGAAAGAAAAATGATTCAAACACAAAGGGGAAACTGAACAGAACAAAAACTGTAAGATGAAAATGAAAATGTTTTAATCATTGACCATAAGATCTATGGGCTGGGCTGGGGAGGTGGCTCAGTCTTAGAGGACTTGTCTTGTATGTGTGAGGTCCTGGGTCTGATCCCTGGAACTGCTGAAAAATTTATCTGTGTGTACGTATGCATGTGTATATCTATATATATGTGTGTGTGTATGTATGTATTTCATTTCATTTCATTTCATCATCCTGTTATTCGTCGATTGCCTCGAGCAGGCCCCAGTAACGTCTCTTTCATCCTAGCCCTGAGATTATATTCAAGGCTCTTTAGGAGAATGAGACCCATCATTGTTACTGGTATTTGGCATATTTGGTACGCCACGGGGAGTTTGCCAGACTCTGCCCTGTGGGCAGGCTACATTCGATAGCCTGCAAGTTTGTCCAAAGTAGTATGTATGTATATATGTGTATATCTAGATATGTGTGTATATGTGTGTATGTATGTGTATATGAATATATATTAATATATGAATACACATATACACATACATATCCAAAATATTACACATATGTGTGTGTGTGTGTGTGTGTGTGTGTGTGTGTGTGTGTGTGTGTGTAAAGCAGGGCTTCTTAAACTTTTTCTACTAGTTGCCCCTTTCACCTAAAAATATTTGTGATCCCAGTATATAGGTATATAAAATAGGCATACAATGAAACATTTATGAGTAATTATAAATTTACTTTGAAGTAAACTTTTAAAATTTTCAGGATCCTGACATGCAGTTACATGACCTTATAAAAAGTCATAGTTTGCAGTTTAAGAAGGCAGGATCAAAACTATGGATTTAATAAAACTGGGGCACTGATTTATTCGGAATTGTGCACAAAATTAGTTCGTAAGCAACATGAGAAGGCCAGATTATTGCCTCAGAATCTCAACTTGCACTGGACCCCACAATTGCTGTTACCTCTTACATCTACCAAATTTGATCTCTGTTTCACAGAGTTAAGTAGATGAGGCTCTTGCTACCAAATATTATTTCCCCACCAAATGCTGAAGATTTCAAAGCAGTAACTGGTAAAGAATTTCTAACAATTTCCTGTTCTCACCCTTATACCAATAATTAAAAAGTTACATTATTTGTTTAATTGGCCCTTATACAAAAATCTTCCAAAATTGCAGCTGACTTAGAATTTTAGAGTTTGGTCTTCTGTTGGCCTGATTCTTTGTTGCAGAGAAAGTGTTATTTATTTTCCATCTTCTTCTTTTCATCTGATTGAATAGCTTTCAATTACTAATCCTTTCTATGGGTGATAGCACTGAAAGGCAAATGAGATCCATACAAACAATATCCTGGGTTCTTTTTATTTTTATCATTATGAGACTCTCTAGTAGAGAAAAGATTGCCCTAACAGAATAAGTGACCACCATGAGCTTGGAGACAACCTTCTGCCATCCTGGCTTCTTCACACATACCCCTGAAGACACACATCTAGCCACCAACCTTCAACAAACCATTTTGTACCATATAGACCACTTCTGTGTATTCTATATGCCATATCTATGGAATGAGAAATGGCCCTACTAAAACAAATCATCTTGCATATTCTGAATTCACAGAGAAGAAAAAATAGTCTCAAATCAAATTTAATTACTATACTTTTCTTTCACAGCCTCAAAACTAATGTATATTAATGGCTTTGCATTTGGCTGAATGTACAAAATATGCTCATTTATCTGTTCCTTTATTCAACAACTGTTTACATAAAACTCAAGGTGCTAAACCAAAAGTAAACATTGAAGGAATAAGGCCTTAAAACAGCAATGGCATATTGGAATGTCCTTAATTTCTGATCCATGACTCCAAAATAATAGCATTGTTCTCTACAAAATTTTTGTGACTTTTTGGCTTTTCTGGCAATAAATGCAAATAAGAGTTAAAATCAACTTTTAACATCTATTGCTCTTTTATAATAACTAAACAGATGACACGGTCAGCTTGGATCCTGCTATTAAGACATCTTAAGATAAATAAGATTTAAAAAACCATGTAAATGTAACTTTCTTGAAGCAGGGATTATATCTTAAACATCTTTTATGCCTTCCAGAACCTAGACTTGACATGTTTCTGGACTAAAAAGACAAGAATGCCTATTCTTCCACTTCATTCAACGCTGTCTTGGAAGTCCTATCCAAAGCAATTAGGCAAGAATATGAAAAGGTATAATCAATGGGGAAGGAAGAAATAAAACTGTCAGTAATTGCTAATGACATGATGTAACAGGTAGAAACTTAAAAACATTTCAGTAAGAGAATAAAACAAAAGTATAGAATAAATGAATTCTAGTAAGTTGCAAGATACAATGTATATATACATATATTTGCATTTATTTAACAACAGACTATCAGAAAGGAGAAACAAGAAAACAATCACTTAAAGTTGAGACAATGTATTGGAAGAGGGATAGTAGCACTCTGGTGGTAGGTATGGTGTTAGAATATTGTATGCCTGAAACACAACTAGTAATAGTATTGTTAATCATAGTGCCCAAATAAAAACTGAAGAATAAAAGGACAAAAAAACTCCACAATTTCATTAAAAATAACATTACCTCAGAATAAATTTAACCAAGAAAGTAAAAAAAAAAACAAATTAGTGTGGTAAAAAGTACATAGGTGAAATAGGTGATACAAATAAATGGAAAGACAACTGGGGGAATAATGTAAATGAAATGTTTGGATTATCCAAAACCATCTAAAAATTAAAAAATGTAATCCCTCTCAAAATTCCAATGGCATCTTTTCCCCCACAGAAATAGAACAAATAATTGTAAAATGTCTATGAAACAATACAAGACCCAAACATTCAAGGCATTAATGAGAAAAAGTAAAAATGTTAGAGGAATCACAGGCTCTGATTTCAAACTATATTACAAATATTTAGCAACCAAGACTGCATAAAAAACTGCATGAAGGATCAGGGATAAAGTATAAAGGACATGGTACCTGGTGTGGATTTGATTCCCAACACCACACAGCCTCCCAAGTCTGCTGTTTGTGACTCTGGAGACATCCGAGCACTGTCAGGGCACTTGTGGTCCCCTGTATCACAGGGTCTGAGTAGGTCCCCTGTATCATGTCCTTGGGCAGGAGCACAGAACCATATAGCTCCCGTTGGCCATACATTGCTGGGAGAGGCTTCCAGGCTTTCTGAGCACTAACACCACCACCACCGCCCCCCAAAAAACTTAAGTTAATAAAAAGACATGATCAATAAAACAGAGATCAGAAATAAACCCAGAAATAATAGTATATATGTATATATATATATTACTCCTGATCTGTTTTATTGGTCATGTCTTATATATATATATATATATATATATGCCAATTTATGCCATAAGAACCAAAACTATGCAACGAAGAAAAAACAGTAACTTCAATAAATGGTACTAGGAAAGAAAAGAGGACGGTCACATGCAAAAGAACTATACCATAAGTCTTACATTATATACAAAATTAATTGAAAACAAATTAAAGACTTGTACTTCAGACATGAAACTTAAAACTCATAAAAGAAAACATGGGCTTACACTCCCTGATCTCAGTTTTGGTGGTTTTGGGACAGAACTCCAAAAGCAAAGATGAAAAATGAGGTTACATAAAAATAAGAAACTTATGCAGAAAAATGGAAAGACAATCTGGTGGGAGAAAATATCAGTAAATAACTTATCTGATATATATATGTATATATATGTGTATATATATATATATATATATAGAACTCATGAAACGCAATAGTAAAAAAAAAAAAAAACAAAAATCCAATAGAAAAAATTGGTCAGAATTGAATAGACACCTTTCCAACAAAGACATAAAAATCATCAACAGGTACCTGGAAAGGTACTTTGCCTCACTAATCATCAGAAAAATGAAAATCAAAAGCACAATGAGGTATCACTTCAAACATTTAGAATGCCTATCATCAAAAAGACAAGAGATAACAAGTGTTGGTGAGGATTTTGACAAAAGAACACTTCTAAGTGTAGGTGGGAATGTTCAGGTGCAGGTACTATGAAATTGGTTCAGGTTCTATGAACGGAGGTTTCTCAAAAATATACTCTACAGGATCCAGCAACCCTATCTCCGGTTATTTAAGCAAAAGACACAGAATGACTATTTTGAAACTATATTGCACCCCCAAGTTCATTGTAACATTATTCACAATACCCAAGACATGGAAACAACCTAAGGATTATCTGACCATAAGTGAAAGAAAATTTTGCCACCTGTGAAACATGAATGATCCTGGAGGACAATGTCAACTAATATATTGAATATCTGAAACTAATCAATCTTATATATTGCTCATACTTCAAAAAGAAACAACAAAAATATAAAAACGTAAATTATGTGAGGTGGCGCTTATATCAGACTTTTTTCATTCCTTCCAAAGAACCTGTTTTCATACAAATAGGAGGCATGCAATATATGTGGAATTATATGTAATTAATTAGTTCATGAGATTAAAAGAACAACATTTCAGTCATGTTCTTAACTTGTTAAGTTCGAAGATAACTGAGTAACCAGAAGAAACTGTTTATACAAACAGATCCTGAAAGACTATTTAGAAAACAAAGTGTGAGGATAATTAAGGCAATGGAAAGAGAGAGTTTACTTAGCTGGTGATAAGTGAATTGAAAACAGGAAATTTGATGGGCCCTAACAGACTTAACATGGTTCATTAAGAGTTCATTCACGGGCAGAGAAGCAGAGGGCTTTACGTGAAGAACAGTCAAAATATTGGTTGATATTAAAATGAAAAATAACATTTCAGCCTTAAAAGTCATTTAGTACCATATTTGGTAAAAGAATACATGCTTCACAAAATCCCATTAATGCTCATAACCACCTGTGAGTGCAAGGGAATCCATAGTCCTCATTTTAGAGTTGGGGACGGACTGATCATCCAAAATGGGTACAGGCTCATTCAAGATCCATGTAGGTTTGATTTCTTTCCTTTCTTCTTTACTTTATTCTTTCCCTTTCCTTTTTTCCTCCCACCCTCCCTGTCAATTCTCTTGGTTTCTTAAGAAGGATGTTGATGGAGAAAGAAACTCCCCACTGCTAGACATTCTTCATGATAATTATAGTCTTCTCAAAAATTGCTAAATGCTTTTAATGCAATTAAATGGTCGCTGGTAAATCTGGCAAACTTGAACAAGTCACAGTGAGATGTGAAGATGTAAGTTTGACTTGGGAAAGAGAGATGGAGACAGATGAAGGCAGGGCTGTAAGGGAAATAAACAAATGGAGCACAGTTGGAGGGGAAGAAGAAGGCCCCAAAGAGTGGGGAAGCACAAAATCGAGAAATCATGGGTTTTTGTAGATTACTTCATGCCACCCACTCCACTAGTATTGTTCCTTTACAAAGATTAAGTATGGCCTTCCTGCTGACTTCTACTTGGATACAGATAATGTGCTATATTTTTAAAAGTAAAGTGAAAATGCAGAAGAGTTAAGCAGACCAGAGGAGCTGAGCTCCTTCCGCTACTGCAGAGAACAAAGACTCCTGTCATTTTATGTAGGTAGACAAAGAATTTTAGAAGTTATAGCAAATTTTGGAAGGGCAAAACTTAGATATTAACTTCAAATTTCACAAGGCTTTTCAACATATAAGCAGTATGGTGATCTATAAAAAGAAGTCCTTAAGTAAATGGAATTTTTAATTCAAAAATTAATTTCTTAAGAATATATTAATATAAGACTAGAGAGAAAGTACAGTGGTTAAGATACTTGCCCTGCACGTGGCCAATTGGAGTTCTATCCCTGGCATCCCTCATGGTCCCCCAAGCCCCACCAGGTGAGAACTCTGAGCACAGGGCCAAGAGTAAGCCCTGAACACTGTGGAGTGGAACCACAAAAAGAATATATCAATAAACATTATGCCAAGGTATTACATTAATCCCAAACTTTTGGAGGCAAAGATGGGAGAGAGGGAGAGAGATAGATTAAGAGACAGAAACTGAGAAACAGTATTTAGTTTATTGAGGTCCCATGAAACAAATTAATTTTGCATGCCCTTTTCAACACAGGTCATTCTCAAGTGTCATGTAGGTTTATATCTTAAATGACCATAATCAGAAATAGAATAGTTCTGACTAGATTCAGAGTTTTGACTTAGTAGGGCTTTGGAAACTTAAATTATATATTTCATTTGACAGCTTGCATTATTAACATTTATGAAGACATGAAGTATGATTTAAAATTTCATTATTAATTAGTAAAATTATTATTGAAACTACTGCACTGAGTTAGAGGTCCAGTATCTGTTGAAGTAAATATTACAATCACTACTGGGAAGAAGAAACTATTTGAATACAGTTATAAGATAATTTTTTAAAGTAACTACTAAAAATTGGGCTCTCAGCCAGCACAGACTGCTAAAGTTAAGCCATTTTATGAGAAGAAAAGCAACATCCTTCTCAACATGTTGCAACTTCATGAGTAAAATTTTTTAGAAGTTCCTAATTACTAATTTTAACTAAAGAAGCAATTTTAAAAATCATCTATTTCTTTTAGGTGCTCCAATTCTGTGGGATAAAGTTCACAATTGTCACTAAATAGCCTTTTGCTTTCTGTGGTATGGTATAACTTTTCCTCTTTCCCTTCTGATCTCATTCTATCGGGTTCCCTTGTTTCTTAATAAGCTGAGCTACACATTTACTAAAGTCTGTCAGTGAATCAGCTCTTAGTGTCTCTGATATTTTGTACTGTTTCTCTTACTTCAATTTAGTTTATTTTTAGAATAAAACAACCTTCTGAGACTGAATTGAGAAGAAATGGAAAAACCTGAATAGGCCAAAGACAAGGAAATTAAAACAATAGTCTCCTCAGAAACAACAACCAGGTCCAGATGGTTTTACTATTGAGTCATACCCAAAACATTAAAGATAATCTATCACCTAGTCTTTCAAACCCTTGCAAAATTTGAAAAAACAGAAATTCCTCTAGATTCTATAGAACCAACATTACTCGAATACCAAAAGTAGAGAGCCAGCACAGAAAAAGGAAATGTGTACATCCAATATCCTTGATGAACAAAGAAGCAAAAATCCTCAACAAAATCTTAGCAAAATGAATTCAATAAGATGTTAAAAGGATAGAACATTATGACCAAGTGGGGTTATTATAAGACCGTAAGGATGATTCAACACATGTAAACCAGTGCTGGGGGGAATAGATTAAGTGTTGGAATACACAACTTGTCTGTACAAAGCCCTAAATTAGATCCCTGGCAACACAAGCCCTCCCCCCAGCACAACCAGCTATAGCCCTGGTGGCCCTGGAGCATAACAGAGGTGGTTCCTCAGGAAGCTGGTAGGGGGGAAGGCCAAAACAGCACATGCAGATCAATTAGTATAATATACCATTATCAACGAAAGGAATGGTAAACACCATACAATCATATCAATAGATGCAGGAAAAGCTCTTGACAAAATTTGTTACCCATTTATGATAAAAAACCCTCAACACAACGTAGATAGAAGGAAGTTACCTTAAAAAATTGGTAAAGATCACATACAAAAAGTCCACAGCTAGCATTAAAATGGCAAAAACTAAAAGATTTTTCTCTCAGACCAGGTAGATAACAACAATACCCACTCTCATCATTATTATTCAACATAGTAGTGAAAATTCTAGCCACAGAAATTAAGCAAGAAAAATAAATAAAAAGAATCCTAATTGAAAAAGAAATTAAACTATCACTATTTTATTTGCAGATGACATTACAATATAGATAGATACTCTAAAGACCTCATCAAAAAGACTATTTGAAACAACACATCAGTAGAGTGGTAGGCAACACAATAAACACACAAAATTCTGTTACATTTCTATATGTAATGAGCTAGAAGAGAAATACATCATGAAGATAATTTTCTTAAAATTTTTTCAAAAGAATCAAGTATTGAGGAATCAACTAACAATATGAGTGCAATGCAAGACACATCTAAAAATAAAATCTACTATTAAAAGAAATATAAGACACAAGAAACAGAAAAATAATCTTTCATGAATTGAAAGATTGTTAAATGACCAACCAATCCCAAACACTGGGTATTTATAAGGGGAAAAAACACACACAAAACCACTAATTCAAAGAGACAGATGCACACCAATGTTCATTAAAGCACTATTTCTAATAACAAATTGAAGTCGGTATCAAAATTCCAATGACATTCTTCAATGAAACAGAACAAATAGCAAAAATTTTATTGGACCATAAAACTCTCCAAGCAGTCAAAATAATCCTGAGAGAAAAGAAGATAGTAGAAATCCCAAGCCTTGGCCTTAAAACTATATTATAAAGCTATGGTAGTCAAAACAGTGTGGTATTAAAATAAAAACAGACACTCAGACCAATGCAACAGAACTCAGGGTTCAGAGATAAACTCTCAGATATATAATTAATTTGTGACAAAATATCCAAGAGCATTTCATTGAGAACAACTCTTCAACCAGTGTTGTTGTAAAAACTGGATAGATACATGCAAAAGAATGATACTGTATGATGAACAAAAGATAACTTAAAATATATCAGAGACTTAAATGTTAGACTTAAATCGCATAATATGCACTAAAAAAGATAAAATATATCATGATGATAATGGCTTTCATGATGCACTCAAAGATGAATCTAACAGCAAGTAAAGTAAAAACAAAAAGAAACAGGTTAGATCACATAAAACTAAAAAGTTATGCATAAAGGAACACCACTAAAAGAAAAAGACTTCCTACCAAAATAGTAGAAATAGCTGTACACCATACATCTGACAAAGGGCTTCATATATCGAAAATATATGAAGAACAAAAATAAAGAACAACAAAAACACAACCCACTAAAAAATTGAGATTAGAACTGAATAGACACACTTCAAGGAAGACATAAAGATGGACAGTCAGCACACATTGGCAGGGATGTGAAGAGGAACCCTTATTCACTGTTTGCATTAATATAAACTGACTTGTATGAATATTAGAAAATGAAAAAAGAAGAACTAACACGTGATCCATTAATTCTATACTGGGTATTTATAAGGGGAAAAAACACACACAAAACCACTAATTCAAAAAGACAGATGCACACCAATGTTCATTAAAGCACTATTTCTAATAACAAAGATCTGAAAAGGACCCAAATGTCCAATATCAGATGAGTGAATAAAGAAGATGGGGTTTATATATAGTGGAGTACTAACTTCCCTTTAGAGAAGATAAATTTTTGTCTTTTGTCTTTTGCTATAACGTAAAAAACTTGAAGAGGCTGTGATAAGTAAATTAAGCCAAAGTGAGAAGGGCAAATACTTTACAACCTAAATCAGATGTGCCATATAAAGAAACCAAGGAAGGGAACAGACAATGTCCAATAAAAACAAATCCTTGGACTCAGATCATAGAACTGAGTTCACAGGGTGCAGAGGATGGCCTGAAGGGGTCCAGTGGCCTGTGGTGGAGGGATATTTTCACTGTGGTTGTGGGGACGATGTAGTAACACTACTCTGAAGGCATATAAACATTTACACTTATGTAAACTGATACTACTCCATGGAAAAAATTGTGATGCAAAGTTAAGTGATGAATGAGGAAAAAACGACAAGCTATTATTCAGAAAATATTATTCCCTCATAAATAACCACCTGATTTCCTAGGAATAACTGAATCTTCACTATTAACTTTCTGTTGGGGGAAATAAAACCTTCAATGCCATAAAACCATCCATCTAATATTCCACAAAAGCTCAGATTGTTAATATATACCTTAGGGGCTGAAAAAATAGACTGGAAATCCTCATATTTTAACACAGGAAAACCATAAGAGAGCATCAGAAGGTCTGGAGAAATAGAACAGTGGTAGGGCACTTGCCTCACATGCAACTCACCCAGGTTCAATCCCTGGCACCACATAAAATCCCCCAAGCCCTGAAAGAAATGATTCCTGAGCACAGACAGGTGTGGCTTCAAACACAAACAAACAAGTGATCACCTGGTACAGAATTTCCCAAAGTGCATTTCATGAAAATTATTATGCTATATTGTTTTGGAAAGTGGCAAGGTAAATGAGATCATTGGAGGGCACTTTTGCTGGGAATCAGAATTAAGTCCTAAGTGGAGCTGAGGAAGCACAAAGGAACAGTCCAATTTTAAAAACAATTTATTTCAAATCTGTTTGGGCACAGAACTCTTCTGCAGTAAATATTCCTTGAAATCCTGCAAATTTAATGTTTTTTTCATATAGATGAAGAGTCCTGGCAGCCTTGGGGGTTGTTCCAAGGTCAACCACTGGTGGATAAGCTAAAAATTTTACCTTTCAAGCCCCCACTTCAATGCTCCCTCTAGTACTGTACTGCTTATCTCCCATAACACTTATAGGCCCTGAAGGATCACAGACTATAATGTGAACTATACCTCAGAAATCACCTAATCCAGAGTCCTCTGTTAAAAGTGGGGAGACAGTCTCAGAGAAGTGAAGCAATTTTCCCCAAAGAGACACATAAAATCAATTCCTGTGAAAGAACTAGAATCTAGCTCCTAATTCTACCACAAGTATCCTTCCCACAGCAGCATACCAAATCCAGCAAAACCAATCACTTTTGCTTTTGATGAAGTGGAGATATGCACAGGAGGGTTTTGTCTTAGCTATTCGGGATCCATTGAAATATTTACTGAACCATGCTGTGTCAGTGGAGATTTTATATCAATTAAACACGATTGTCTTTTACTTACAAATGTCATCCACTGTGACAGGGAATCAATGTTTCAAGCTGTTGAACAGGCCATCATCCCTGTCCTGTTGGATGACACCTGTAAATAAAATAAATCTATTTTTGAGTGAGTAGATTTCAAGCCAACTAGACTTAAGATGCATGCAGTTTAAAGTAATTTTTTCAATGATTCCTAATTGTGTACTGCTTGAAAGAAAGGTGTGAGTGCTGGCCCTTCCTTTCTGTGCTGTTATACTGGCCATGAGCACAAGAGAAACCAGGTAATTTAACTAACATTTAGGGTTGACAGAAGACATGGGGAACCAAGGATCCTAGAGCTAAAAGGGTCCTGCGAGGGTCATCTACCTCAGTCTCTTGCCTCTAGAAATTACTGCTGCTTTGTAGAAAGGACAATGCAGGCCCTGTGGAGTTAAAGAAGTAGTCCAGTGTCAAATTTCTAAGCATTTGTCTCTTGATGTTGCAAAGTACATGCACAACATATTAGCAAAAGTTACCAATGAGCTGATCAAGTTTGAAAGATTCACATGTTCACATTTTTACTATATTCACAAATACTGACTGGAATATTCCAACACATCTATATAAAATGTAATAGAAGTATTAGGTTCTTAAATTCAAGATTACAAAAAAATGTCACAAACGGAAAACAACTAAAAGTGAGAAAAATGAGGACAAGAGAGTAAAAAGAGCCAGTTAAGTATAACGTGCATACAGGATTCCAAATTCTGGTGACTTTGACCCAAAAGATTTGTGGTTTCTGACAAATATGAGCATATGAAAAACCATTTCCAACAAATTTTTGATGGTCTATAATTTAAAATGGTGGCTCTCTGTAGCCACAAAACACCATACTAAGATCTGCCAGAAATGAAAATGTGGGCTGGACAATGAACATTTCCATTGACGGCTGAATTCTCTGAGGTAACTGGAAAGATTTCACGATGCTGCTTTGAGGTAACATGACTGCCATAGCAACATTATCACCAGAACTCATACTGAATGTTTCCCATGTGCCAAAGCACAATAAAAAGAGCCATTATGGTTTTAGAAATACTATCTTACTCAATAAAGCCTCGAACTTTAATTACAATTTAAAAAACAAAACATTAAACACATTAAGTACCTGGCTGAAGCACACTCTACTGGCTCACTGCTAGAATCTGTACACAAATCCATCTGCTGACATAACCCAAACTTCAACCACCACACAGAACTGAAGTTTTAAAACATAGCCACTGGAGATTCTCAAAAATTAAGAATGTATTCATAATTCCAACAGAACACATGAATCCCCCCAAACTAATATGGCATGTATGAAACATCAGGAAAATTCTTTCTCTCTCTTTTCTTGAGAAGAAAGAGGAGGCAGTGAATGATATCCAGAGAAAAATTATCTAATGCCAAAGGTTCTAATGTTAACTTTAAATATAGCACAATTAAAATATGACAAACAGGGGCTGGAGCGATAGCACAGCGGGTAGGGCATTTGCCTCGCACGCAGCCAACATGGCCGACCCAGGTTCGATTCCCAGCATCCCATATGGTCCCCCAAGCACCGCCAGGAGTAATTCCTGAGTGCATGAGCCAGGAGTAACCCCTGAGCATCGCCGGGTGTGACCCAAAAAGCAAAAAAATTAAAATGAAATAAAATAAAATATGACAAATAAAGATCTTAAATCATCTTTTATCATTAAGAAAAGTAAATCTTGGGCTGGAGCAATAGCACAGCTGGGAGGGCGTTTGCCTTGAACGTGGCCAACCTGGATTCGGTCACCAGCATCCCATGTGGTCCCCCGCGCACCGTCAGGAGTAATTCCTGAGTGCGTGAGCCAGGAGTAACCCCTGCGCATCACTGGTGTGACCCAAAAAGAAAGCAAAAAAAAAAAAAAGAGAGAGAAGTAAATCTTATTGATTCAATACTTTCTTAAGAGTCCATAATAATAAACTGATGGATAATGTAACACCCTCAGTTTTCTATGTAATGCAGTTATTTATCTTTTCTTGATCATGTTTTTTTTCCTGACTAATCCTCCCCCCCACCAGCATTTTTACTAGGAACTTTTTCCCGTAACATATTTTAACCCCAAACTGATAAAATATGAATTAATCAAAAGTACAGATATACTTGATGTACTTTAATTAAGAATTAGATATATGCAAATCTCCACACCACAGAAATGAAACATGAGAAAAAACATACATCCTTTTCAAAGTCAACTCTTCCGGCAATAAAAACTTTCTAAGAGGCCCCCAAATAGCAGAATAAAGTCTGGTTTTGTAGTAGCTTACCCTTTTCTCTGACACCCCATCCTGGCCTGTAGAATCGTTTTCATCAAGTGCCTCTTTCGGGACTGGCATATGTTTTTGGTATGCTGGCTCTCTGTTTAAGGTTGTGTATCCTATGTGCTCATAAATGGGGTTTATCGTCATCTTGGCAATATATTCTGCTGCCTTGGTTTCAATATAGAGAGTAATCAATCCATCAGTCACCAGATCGTGGATGGACTCAAAGCGCTTCTCCCCAACAAAGTGTTTTCCATCGTAGTAGAGCCTGAAGTTTCTGGTTTGACTTCCAAATCTGCCTCAATGAAATGGGAAAGATGTTTTTAAGAAGAGTAAGCAAGTGAACGCCTTCTGAAAAAAAATTGCTTTGTGTGTGTCTTCTTAGTTTAAATAAACTGTGGCTAATCTTTGTGAATCGCCTGGAATATAAAAAAATTAAACTTTTGAACACACAGAATGAGTCTGCAACAACTATAGTTAATTTGCCAGAAGCATGCCTACACTAAAAGGAAAATTTCGTTCTTATTTATCTTTCGAAGCCACATCATTTTGCCTGTAGGAAAAATAAGAAAATAAGCCTCACATTGTAAATAAACTGGTCAACCCCATAATACACGAAATTCCTTTATGAATACATTCTCTGCAAGTTGATCAATAAAAAGCCAATTGCTTTATATTCCCAAATTCATGTGTTTTAAACAGAATGTTTCTTTTAGGCTTCTTAACCTGAGCATGACACCAACAATCATTTAAGTAGGGCTGATTCCAGAACCTGAGTCCTAGAGAAGGCTGGATGGCACAGAAACATACTTCCTATTTCTAGTCACGGGTCATGGACTTGCTCTTTGCTTTTACATAGTCCTTCTTCTGTGTCAGCTTGATGAATCTGGGCAAGAAATGTTTGCAATGTATGTAGGGCACATCAGTCATATAACTCTAACACATGCTGGAAGTCTGTTCCCAGTTCTGAGTCATGTTTTGGTGAGATATATTAAGTACTAGAGATGAAGAGCTTGTTTTTATGATAATTTCAGTATTTTGCTTCCTGCAGCAAATCTTAGAAATGAATCCAACCATTAGTGTCCTTGCAAGAGAAAGGTAAGAAAGTGCACTGAATGGAAAGAAAGTTGACATCACAAGGCACTAAGGGGTGTCTTCTTGAGAACTGTTTAAAAACTAAACAAGTCATGAGGATATACTTAATTTCATTACTAAGAACACAAAAAACAGAGGTGAACTGAAATACTAAAGTAATCGCTGGTTAGTGAAGCACTGAAGCAGGGCTTCAACCTAATGCAATATTGCTGTGGTATGTCACATTCCAGAAGAACAGAACTTAGAAACATATTAATTCATTTTTAATATGTCCCAATATGTCTCTGTAGTTCAAATTAAACCCTACTCATTTCATTATCAGCCTACTGTTCTATTCGTGCAGATTCTTCTCCTAAATAAAATTTATCCAACTTTTTGTTTTTTTAAACAAATTAAATTCTAATTTAATTTATTAATTTAGTTAATGATCCTTATAATTCTATTTTTCAATCTTCTATTTCTAGTGTTAAAGATGTAATTCCAAAAAATTTTTCATTAAAGTTGAAATTCTCAGAACATAAAATTTCTACACAGAAGTTATATACGAAAGTTTTGTTCAAAAAAAGGAAAGACTTTTTTCTAAGTTTAATGTACTGCTTTCTATTGTTTCTTCTTTACTAATATACATCATCCATTATTAAAAATAAACACAAAAAATCACTTTGCAACATGTAGAAGCTCTTACAATACAAAAGCACTTATATCATTGGTAAACATTAAATCCATTTGCATTCCAATTTTATTCAGACACATTTCAATGTGGGAGTGAACCGTTATACTCCTGCTCAGATTTGTGATTACAGGGAAACATTTTCACAATGGGTATGACATTAAAAGGAAAATACTATCCAAATGATGGTGTGAACAATTCGTCACTCAACTGTCTTCTGAAATCTTAGAAGGGGTACACAAGTTATAAGGGAAGATGGCTAAACAGGCATTTTTGGGTTGGATGGTTAAACAGAAAAAAGCAGAAGTGGGCCAGAGAGATATACAGGGATTAGGTTCTTGCTCTATATTCAGCCTTGTATCCTGGTTTGAATCCCTGACCCCACAAATGCTCCCCCTGAGCACCAACAGGAGTTGATCTTGAGCATATAACCAGGAACAGTCCCCATGCACTGCGGGGTCTTGCCCAAATTCCTCTCTCCTCACAAAGAATTTACTTTGTTCCATCACCCCCCACTCCCAGCTCTAGCCAAAAAAAAAAAAAAGAAACAGAAAGGAAAAGCACAAGTCAGGGGCCAGGCTTCTATGCTTTATAATGGGACCTTTCTAATGCATTCAAGGAGAATGCATTAGATGTTCTGGCTACTGCTAGATATTGGCTTTTGAAAATGATAAAAAAAATATGTTTGTCTTTTCTCTTTCTCAGCTTCAGAAGGCCCTATGCATGTAGATCAATCCCTCTCCAGCCTCCCCTAGGTTTCTAGTTCAGTGAAAACTCTAGCCTTAAGGGATCTGATCACACAACTGAAACCATTCATACGGTGTGCTGATTAAAGCTTGATCTTGGTGCCAACTGTGTGGGTCAGTGGTAGAGCACTTGGCTTGCAAGTTCTGAGTTCAAGATTTAGTACTGCACAAAATATAGTACTGCTCCACAAATACAACCTCAGAGGAGGAGAAAATGAATTTCCATTTTACAATTATAATTGATTTTTAAAGAAAAATTAACTTAATTTTATTAAAAGAACTATCAATTTTCTCTGCCTTCTTTATTTATTTTCAGATTAGGGGCCACACCTAGCAGTGCTCAGGGCCTACTCCTGGCTCTGCGCACAGGATCACTCATGGCAGGGCTCAGGAGATCATGTGCGGTGCTGGGACTCAAACCTGGATAGGAGCCTTACCTCTTTGGACCAAATGGAAGCAAAATACTGACTCATGTTCTCTGCCTATTTTAAACTGCCCTGTCTTTTGCTTTGGAAGTTGAAGTACTGCAGTCAAGACTCACAGGTGCTTCTACCATTTCTGTTCTTTTTTTTTTTTTTTGGTAGAGGGGGCATACACCAGGAGGTGTTCAGGACTTACTCCCACTGGTGCTAAGGAACTATATGGGTCCCCGAAGATTGAACCAAGTCAGCCACATGCAAGGCAAGTATCCTACCTTCTGACAATTGTTCCAGCCTTTTTCTCTCATTTCTTGACCTTAAAATTATGACGAAAATCTTTTACTTTCTTTTTTTTTTGTCAAGTAAGATGGTCTTTATCCAAACTTATTTAGAATGATGTGAGGGGAGAGAAAAATAGAAGCACATGCTCGAGAGAGAACTAAGACTTCTCAAGAGTGGAAACACGCAAGCAAAAAATATAGAGAGACATGCAAACGAGATATGTGTTCAAGGGAGAACATGGGCCTGAAGATGAAGTCCCCCAAAATCTTTGGGCTAGTAGGGAATAGACAATCATGATTACGATACAAATGAAGAATCATAAAAAAGAAGACACCAAATCTAGGTCAGAGAAAAAACTATAAAAAAATTTCTGCTCACAAATTGTCATTTATTCAGCAAATATTTAACACTAAGAACATGCAAAAATTCTGCTAAATTTTAGGTAACTCATAATAAAGTTTCTATTACCTTAGTAATCTCAATGAGAAATGAACTAACACATAAAGTCTATACAAAGATAAGATACTGTATTTTAACAGTTTATATTTCTAAAAATAAACTTATAATACTTATAGAACTTTGTTCTTACACAGAAAAATTATATTTACATATAGTGATTCATGAAATCAATGAATCAATAGCTCCTTCACAACGAAAACCAAGAAGCTGACAATCTAGTAAGATTTCAGAGCATACTTATTTGAGCTTATATAACACCTCAAGCTTCTGTTTAAGTCTAATTACAAAAGCACCTCTTTCCAGGAGGATTACTCCATGGCTTTGAGGACAGCTGCACATGCTAGGGGAAAAGGCAGCTCAGATAGAGAAGGGAGCACCAAACAAAGGGTGTTGGGAGGTTCCTCTCAGGATGGGAAATGCGTGATGAGAGTAGACTATAGACCGAACAAGATTGCCACTCAATGTCTCTTTTGCAAACCACAGCACTCAAAAGGAGAGAGATAACAAAAGGGAATGCCCTGCCACAGAGGTAGGGTGGGATGGGAGGGTGGGGGATGGGAGGGATACTGGGACTGGTGGTGGTGGAGAATGGGCACTGGTGGAGGGATGGGTATTCGATCATTGTATAACTGAAACCCAAGCACAAAAATTTGTAAGTCTACAACTGTACCTCATGGTGTTTCACTAAAAAAAATTTATGAAAAAAAAAAGCACCTCTTTCAATCTAAGATAAGGTTTGGCCAGGAGCAGGCAAGGGTGAATACAACATATTTAACAGAAAACCTTCAAACTCTAAAGCTACCGTGTGTGTGTGTGTGTGTGTGTGTGTGTGTGTGTGTGTGTGTGTGTGTTTTGTGGGAGGGGATGTTGGGCCACCCCTAGTAATGCTCAGGGCTTACTCTTGGCTCTGCACTGAGGAGTCACTCCTGGCAGTGCTCAAGAGACCACACTCAGTGCCAGGGAAAGTATCAAACCGAGGTTGACCCAATGCAAGTAAAGCACCCTACTATCTCTCTGGCCCTGAATCAGCTATAATCACTGGGTGACTGGAAGGAAATCATTCTTCAGGCTCTTCATCTAGTACGTAGAAATAACATCACCCTCCACACATGGTTATAAAGATTACCTAAGAACATATAAATGAAACTAATACAAAGAAGGCACAAAGAATGGAGTTCCCTTTTCCCTTTCCTGTTAGTTTAGATCCCTGTAAAGAATAACAGAATGAGCTCTCAACAGAGTAAAACAGAATATATGCAATAAATATGCATTGATGATAATAACTGAAAAGAGTAAGAAATAACTGGCAACAATGGTTGTGCAGGAACATCTCCGTACAAGTTGCTTTTATAGTCAACACAAGACAAGGAGGGGCTTTGGGAATTTTTCTTCAGTATATTGCTATGTTTATGCGATCTGGTTAAACACTGTGGGTCCACAACAGAATACTAAAAGCAGAAGAAGAGAAAAGCAAGGAGTCCCTCCACTATACCTTGGGAGTTAGCCTTCTGAACTGAGCAGAGAAAAGGCAGCAAATATATCCACATTGAAAATGGACCTATTAAATGGCTCTAGTGACAATTACTGACTAGCACTCTCACCGTGAAAGTCAAGTCACTCTCCCACCATTTCGTGTAAGGCTTTTTTCTTTTTATCTGTTTCTACATTTATTATCTGCCTCTGTACTTGCTTTCCCTTTGTTTGGAGGCCAAATCTGACAGTTCTCAGGGCTTACCCCTGGATCTGTACTCAGGGATCACTCCTGACAGAGCTGGGGAACCATATGGGGTGCCAGAGATTGAACCCAGGAGGGCCGTGTACAGGGCAAGTACCCTATCCACTGTATTATCTCTCTGGTCCCTGACCTTGCTTTGTAACACATGTTCATCTTTAGTGAACATGTTTGACATCATACAAGCAGGCCCAACTCCTATACAGAATTCAACAAGATGATAATTCATGTTCTTCAAAACATTATGGGCATTCGGAAAAGGAAAAGAAAGGCAGAATCATCTGCTTTGAACTGCTACCATTGCACATAATTACCACTTTCTACAAATGTCTTTTCTTTCAGTGACTTCAGACTTGGGTTCTCATGTTTTAAAAAGCTTTTAAATGTCGTTCCCGGTTGCATGCAGATAAATTTTAAAATGTATAATTCTAACATCTAGTTTTTAAAAATGAACAAAACCATTAATACTATCCTTTTCATATTTTAGAAATAAATTGTACTCATAAAAAAATTCAGTCTAGAAGTAAAAAGTGATGAAAATATGTGAAAAAAGAATAGCCTTTGGGATTTTACTTTTCTTTTTCTAAACCCAAGAATTAGTTCTGATTTGAGGCCAAAGTATTTGAAAGTATCTCTTCAAAGGAAAGTTCCAAGCTAACAGATGTTTTTGGTTAACAAACAGAAAACAAAACATATCCAACACAATCTTCTAAGTTAACCAAAAAATGTTAAAACTCTTTCCAGAAACCAACATACAAAAACAATTTATCATAAGTATATATTTGTATATTGTTTACCAGAGGCAGAGAAACTAATCTACTGGTAAAATACAAATTATCCTATAAATTCTTTTAATAATGACCACGAACTTAAAACAGTTAAAAGAGACAAAAATATGGTGAAATATCACATAAAATACTAAAAGTTAATTTAGTATAGAGTTAAGCCCTCTCCAGCATTGCTAGGGTGGCTCTAGGAGCCCCTGAGCATTGCATTGCTGGGCCTGAGCACTGAACCATGTCTCACCAGGAGTGGTCCCCGAACACTGTGGTATATTCCCTCCAAAACTATAGTACTCAGGACAGAGAAAGTATAAGGGATTAAGGCGATTATCCTGCATGCAGTTGACCTCATTTCTAATCCCCAGTACCACATATGGTTCCCTGAGCATCACCAAGGATGATCTCTAAGCACCACTGGGTATCTGGGTATGGCCCAAACATCAACTCCCTTACCAATTCTCCATCTAAACTCTTGTTAGGACACAACTTTTTCTATGGTGTTCTATAAATTTGGATGGTGAAATGAGGCAGAAACATTAAACTGTGGGAGCTTATGATATTTTCTTGAAGGAATAAATCATCTTCAAAAAATGACAAAAATCAGTTTACTTGAACCTCCACTGGGAGCACAAGTTGACTCCAGAAGGGTGACTGATTTAGAAGCACTGGCTGAATATTTTAGAAACAGATATTCCAGGAAGCGAAAAATTCAGCAGGAGGAGAACAGGCTTTGCAGGAGACCTGGGTCTATCCCCAGCACTGCATGGTACCCCAAGAACCGTCAGGAGTGATTTCCAACTATAGATGCTAAAAGTAGCACTGCTGGGACACACACACACACACCCCAAAATTTAATCTACAGTGCCACCTCTTTCTACTTAAATAAAGCACTTAAGCTCTGTTCTCTGGTTGGATAATATATACATATATATATATATATATATATATATATATATATATATGACCCGAGTTTGATTCCTCCGCCCCTCTTGGAGAGCCTGGCAAGCTACCAAGAGTATCTTGCCCTCACGGCAAAGCCTGGCAAGCTACCCATGATGTATTCGATATGCCAAACACAGTAACAATTGTCACAATGGAGACATTACTGGGCCCACTCAAGCAAATCGATGAACAACGGGAGGACAGTGACAGTACTTCATTCTCCAACTCAAAGAATATATTATGAACAGAGGAACATCAGACAGAGCTGGAGGCAGACGTACTTCTGAAAATTCAGTGACAGTTTTAAGTAGTGATTATTAAGGCTTCCATCTCTCTTTGTCACCCATTTCTCAGAAGACTTGAACCTCTTCTTATAAAAATATTAGACGTTCTTCTCTTGGAAATATGATCAGCCCAAGTGAAAAGATTTACAAATAGAGAAAACACTAATTATCAGGCTCCTCCAAATCTCTCAGGTTCCAACCAGATTTTTTGGAGTCAAATAAATTCAAATATGAGCATATCTCTTGAGAAATGGTTAATAAACTTTTATGCTATAAGACTACTAAAAGGTTACCAGGAAGAAAGAGGAAGTGAAGTGGATATAGTGGAAAACTTTTTGGGAAAGAATAAAATAGGACGTTCATGGGGCTGGAGCAATAGCACAGCAGGTAGGGTGTTTGCCTCGCAAGCGGCCAACCAGGGTTTGATTCCCTGCATCCCATATGGTCCCCCAAGCACCGCCAGGAGTGATTCCTGAGTGCAGGGCCAGGAGTAACCCCTGAGCATCGACTGGGTGTGACCCAAAAAGCAAAAAGCAAAAAAAAAAAAAAAAAAGGACATTCAGGGAGAATTTACTGTACTAGATGTACATGTTGATTTTCTATAAGTTTCACATGACACACATGTGAAACTTATAGTTATAATGTAGTTATAATGAAATGTTATTTCAATAAAAAAAAAAACATAGACCACAGGGTCCAAGGAAAAAGCCCAAAGTGGTGGAGCAGAGGCTCAGCATGTATAAGATCCCAAGTTTGATCCCGCTCTTCACATGGCCCTAGAGTAGGGTGGCCAAAGTGTGCATCACTGGGCACCAGCACCAAACTGTCAGGCTGCCATCAGCAGTCTGTTGACACCAGTAGGCCAAGCATCACTGGGACTGGACCCTGGGTCACCTGACCACTGTTGGGGAAGGCCCTTTAAAAAAAAAAGCAATAATAAAAACTGCACCAATATTTTAGCTGTTAGAAATAAAATGTTTTGTTTGTCTGTTTGGGGCCACCCAGTAGTTCTCAGGGGTCACTTTTGGGGGCGCTTGGAGGAGACTGCAGTGCCAGGGATAGAAACCACGCTTTCCATGTGCAAAGCATGTGCTCAGCCCAATTGAGCTATCTCTATGATCCTCAAAATTTTTTATAAGAATTTGTACCAATTATTTATTTTTGTCTCTGTCCAAGTCTCATGACGGAGACGTTACTGGTCCCGCTCAAGCAAATCAATGAACAACGGGAGGACAGTGCTACAGTGCTACAGTGCTGTCCAAGAAAAAAAGAAAATTTAAAAAATCTAGGTGTCAAGTACCTGATTAAAGTCATTCACTGTTGTTTTTGTTGCTGTTGTTATTATTTTCACATTAATCTAGAAAATTGGATCAAAGCAATGAAAATTTGGAGTTTTAAAGCAATAGTACTAAACCTTTCGCTAATATATTTATACAGCTTTCAAAATTTCTTGCTGCAAAATGTTTTATTTTTTAATCTGGAGATATATATTATTATTATTTACCTTTTTTAAAGATCCTATCTTACTGTGAATTTACAGCTTTAAAAATATAAGCAGAATCAAAGAAAATTAGAAGGAAAAATCATAGAAAAGAAAATGTAACTTTCAGCTACCAATATGCTTGAAGAAGTACAGCACAGTGTCTCCAATGTTATTCTTGAATAGGATATAGCAAGAAAGTGTAGGATGCTGTAAGCAAATGGATAAATATAAATTATAAAGAAAATTACATAGAAAATTAAACAGAAAAACTGAATATAACAAAAGTGAAAGTGTTAAAAAATGAAAGATAAATCTGAGAAACTGTCAGAACTCTAGTTTTTCTTACATTTCAAAAATCTGAAAAATAAGGTTCAGGAGATCTGCCTTTGTAAATTTTCACTGAAAATCCAGGCCCTGAGACCATCAGGTTAATACTCTGCTCTGCTAACAAGATTCCAAAGCAATTTCTTGGTTTAACGTTTGAGAAACACTCAAACCCAACACTCTCATGTTACAGATATAGCAAGATCAAGTTAGCAAACAGTAAAGTAGGCCAATTTAATAAAAACTCCAGATTCCCCAAACAAAATGAATTTTTAAACCCTCAATCCATTATTCTTTCATTTATCATCAAATAGTTCTTTCTCGCCATGTAAGGACTGTTTCATATTATATAAAATATGAAACATATTTTTATTTTAGGCCTCACAGCCCAACGTGTGTTCATGAGTGAAAGCTTTTCTCCTCGGATCCTTCTGAGCACTGACCCGTCAACAGGTCCCCAGCAACACTGAATCCCATCTCTTCTTCCCCATTCCTTTCCAGCATCCCTTACTAGGACCACACCCCTCAATGAACGTGATCAAAATCTTCATTGTTACCTGGGATTCTTTAATCTCCCACTGCTTCACTTGTATTTGTGAATGTTCTTCCTAAATCTTTGCAAACACTTTCCATTCACTATATGGTCAGCAGAGCTTATTCCAAGAGAAATTCTATCACACCATTTCCCTCTTTAAATTATTAATAGCTCACTACTTGTTATCAGAAAAACAATCTAGGGCTGAGGACATAGTTCAAAGGGCTTGAGAAAGACCCTGGTTTCAATCCCCAGTACCAGCAACACTGCTTTACTGGGTCTATCTATATTTCCAGAGTGGAACCCTGGACCCCAAGCCATGCTGAGGAAGCTCCCAAAATGAAAATTAACTTTTTTCTCCTTCACTGTGAGATATACAGTTCATGATACAAAGCTATTCATGAGTGGGTTTCAGGCACACAATGTTCCAACATCCATCCCTTCACCAGTGTACATTTCCCGCCACCAATGTCATAATTTATAGAGTTGTAAAATTCTCAGTGTGGTGATGTAACATGAAACTGCTTTCCACAGTGACAACCAGTAACTTCTGCTACCCATTATTTTCATTTTTCTATTAAGTAGCAAATTTCACATTCCATGAAATATTATGTATCATGTTCTGCAAGTAAGTAAATTTATGTTTACTTACAGAAAAATATTGTACACCATTCTACTCCTTTTGAAACAAGGATAGGCCCAGAAACAGTATATTTGTAAGATTAATAATAGGTTTGTTTTTCCAAAGCTTGTAGTCAATTCTCCTAGCTACTAAAATCTTGTTCTCATGAGTCTACTATATCAGAATAAAAATCCACATTGCAATATAAGTTTACAAAACCAGAGTTGTATGAAGCATGTCTGTGTGTATAAATACAAACCTACATGCTCATATAAATGTTTTCCAGATTCCTACCATGCAATTCTCTATACAACTAAATGCTTTGGATTCAACAGTTTCTGTATAACTGTAAAGTTCTGAGCATCATACACAGAATACAATCTAATATTTTCTAGATTATTCAGATTATTGTGAAGATAATCACTACTAAAACTTACTGTCTAAATATAGAGATATTCCAGGTGCTATTATGGTATGCTGAGTTGCCTTTCCCTGATCTACAATGCCCCCAATTATTAAACAATTAGCTTGGGGACCAGTTTTCCATTTTAAAATTTCTCTTTAGATGGGGGCCACAGTGATAGTACACTGGGTAGGGTGTTTGCCTTGTATGTGGTCAACCATGGTTTAATCCCTGACATCCCATATGGTCCCCTGATCACTGCCAGGAGTAATTCCTGAGTGTAAAGCCAACAGTTATCCCTGCGCATCACTGGGTGTGGCCCCAAAACAAAACAAATTAAATTCTCTCTAGGGGCTAGAGATATAATGCAGTGGGTGCAGTGTTTACCTTGCACGCAGCAAACCTGGGTTCAATCCCTGACGCCCCATATAGTCCCCTAAGCATCGCTAGTAGTGATTCCTGAGCAGAGTCTAGGATCTAGAACAAATGAAAGTCCTCTTTGGAGGCTATCACCTACGTTCAACTTCAAATTAGCTACCTTTTATCTGCAATAAGCTTTGAGGGAAAAAAAGACAGATTTATTAATATTTTATATAAATATACGTATTAACAGAGTAATTAGATTAGTGAACAGAGGAGCAGATGCTAAGCTGGGTCATGTATTTACCTCTAAACACAATACATCCTGGGGTCACTGTTGAAAAGCAAATTATTACTTTTTTCTCATCAAAGAGCCTCACTTAAAAATGAACTAACTGGTACCATGGAGGCATGAGACCCTGAGATCCTGAGACCCTGGTGTAGGGAAGTAGACACTCAAGAGCAGCATGTGGGGTGGGAAAGTTGTATGCATGAAGTCCTACTATGAAATGTCTTGTGATGTACAGTGCCTGGAATCAAGTAACCAAAAATTAAAAATCAAGTGGAGGGAAGGTCACACAGTGGTGAGATTGGTGCTGGGAACATTTCATGCCTAAAACAACTGTATTACAAACATCTTGGTAAATCATGGTAAATAAATCACCCTGGTAAATTTTTTCATTATAAAAAGAAATAAAATATATAATTCAGAAAATAAATAAATAAATAAAACCCAACTTATTCATGTATATAATTGCATACAACAAATTGCCTTTATTTAAGGTTTAAAGCACAATGAGTTTGAACAGCCATCACCTACTGCTGTCAGTCACAATTCAGAGCTCTTAACAGCCCCTTAAAGTATCATGTCCGATTAGACCACTGTTTCCATTTCCTGAAATTTTCTACAATTCTAAGTAAACAGAATCATGCTCCAGATATTCGTTTATTGTTGGATGTTTCTAAATCTTTTTAACCTAAAGAGTTACTTTTAACTGAATCAAACTGCTTTCATCAAATTTTAAATGTGACTAGAACAGGACTTCAGGGTTGTGGAAAAGCAATAAATCAAATTTATAATAGTAACTTTGTTTCTCAGGCTGTCCTTAAATAGCCTCTTGTCTTTATAGAAGATGTTAAGCATCAGATATAATCAACATGTTTACCTAGAAAACAGAGTAACAGACATACTCATGGTTGCTACTAGCTGACTTTTCATGACTAGTAAGCAAAAAGCTAATAACCTAATGTATACACATATATTACACAAGCATCTTATGTTTTTATTTTAATAACAAGATTTTTTTCAATTAAAATATGCTGGCAAGTTTATACCAAATAATTTTTCCAATAAATGCAAGATTGTCACATCCTTATTTTGCAGATAGGATAACTGAGATTAGGGATTTTAAATGAGTAATTTACTCAAAGTCATGCAGAAAATGCTAGAACTAGAGTTTAAATCCAGAAATATCTGACCGCAAAGCCATGTTCTTGAACCACCAATTTAAAGTCACAGGGTAAGGCTTCAAAGTCTAATAATTTGGTTGTTAGCTTTGAGTAACATAGCAAAAAAATCATGAGCATCTGTTCATCTGAAAGATCCTTAGTTAACAAGATGAATAAAAATGGCTTTCTGCAATTCCTGAATTTATGCAAAGAACTGCATCATGGGGAAGTGTTCAATATCTGAAAATTATCCAATGCAATTTTATTAATATGCCCAGCAAATGCAAAACACTACATGAGGGGAAGGGGGGCGTTCTGGTCCGTCCTTCACGCCCTACCGAGGTCACCAGTTGCCCCCCACGAGCGGCTCTCCAGCACAGCCACGGCCCCAGAAGCACAAGGACTTAATGCAGAACCCAGCAGCTTGGAGCAGAAAAGTGAACGGACTATGCATTGATCCAGGCCATCAAGTCTGCCGGAGGGGAAAGGGTGTTGCCCCATTCGCCCTCTCCTCTCTGGAAAGAAAGATGGCGGCCACATGGGAGCCTTGTGGACAGCAGGTATGAGCCGGGAGTGTGGGGGCGACTAAAACCTCATGGGAAGGGGGGCGTTTCGGTCCGCCCTTCACGCCCTACCGAGGCCACCAGTTGCCCCCACGAGCGGCTCTCCAGCACGGCCACAGCCCCAGAAGCACAATGACCTAATGCAGAACCCAGCAGCTTGGAGCAGAAAAGTGAAAGGACTATGCGTTGATCCAGGCAATCATTTCTGCCCAGAGGGGAAAGGGTGTTGCTCCCTTCCGCCCTCCTCCCTCTGGAAAGAAAGATGGCGGCCACATGGGAGCCTTGTGGACAGCAGGTATGAGCCGGGGGTGTGGGGGCGACTAAAACCTCATGGGAAGGGGGGCGTTCTGGTCCGTCCTTCACGCCCTACCGAGGTCACCAGTTGCCCCCCGCGAGCGGCTCTCCAGCACGGCCACGGCCCCAGAAGCACAAGGACTTAATGCAGAACCCAGCAGCTTGGAGCAGAAAAGTGAACGGACTCTGCATTGATCCAGGCCATCAAGTCTGCCGGAGGGGAAAGGGTGTTGCCCCATTCGCCCTCTCCTCTTTGGAAAGAAAGATGGCGGCCACATGGGAGCCTTGTGGACAGCATGTATGAGCCGGGAGTGTGGGGGCGACTAAAACCTCATGGGAAGGGGGGCGTTTCGGTCCGCCCTTCACGCCCTACCGAGGCCACCGGTTGCCCCCCGCGAGCGGCTCTCCAGCACGGCCAGGACTCCAGAACACAGAAACCAATTTCTTAACTATCTGACTTTCAGTAGAAATACTTCCAGGGTCAATAGGTAAAAGAGCAGAAATCCAAACCCAACATTTAATTCTTGAACTCAGCCGTAGAAAGCAAATCACTTCACAATGCTTTTTCAGCATGTCTGATTTGGGCGGGGGGGTAAACTCTAAATAATAGTGGTGAATCTTTTATTGAAACAATGAATCTAATCAAAGCAGATAGAGTGTTAACTAGAATTCATCTGCTTCACAGGGACGGGGAGGGGTGGGGGGTGGGGTTTTATTGGGGTTCTTCATGGTAAAAAATAAGTATTGGTAAAGGGAAATGTGTTTGATATTTGCATGACTGAGACATAAACCTGAAAGCTTTGTAACCTTTCCCACAGTGATTCAATAAATAAATAAATAAATTAAAAAAAAAAAAAAAAAAAGGGAAAAAAAAAAAAAACACTACATGAGGTTCAAGGAAACCAAGAGGAGTAAGAGTTAGTTCCTACCCTGACAGACCTCAGTCCATTTGTAAAGACAGACAGGCATGTGAACAGATGTAGGTGGTACCTTGTTCCTAGGAAAACTCAGGGAGCACATGATGATATTTTCAGGAAATAAATTAATAGTCATATGATCAACAGCACCAGGTGCAAATGTATTCAGCAGAGACTCAAATATAATCTTGCACATTAGGTGCATTATTTCCAAAAATAAAAAAGAAACACCTGAGTCACAGGGTAGGGTAGATTTCCAAGGGAGCCAAAAACCTAGCAGGAAAAAGCTATTGGAACCCTTCAGGAAAAAAATGTGAAAGAATCAGTCTGTGGCTTGGAGAATGACCACAATTAAGAGCAGAATCTGAGCCAAATGCTAACACAATTATCTGACGCGAGCAGAAGGGAAACAGGAGGAGGGAGAACAATCATCAGAATGATGACAAGAGCCATCGGGCAGCTCTTTTAGCTTGGAGAGAGCATGCGAGTGGTAGCAGATCTGTTTTGCCATATTCTGGGGAAAGAAGACACATTAAGAGAAGACAGTGATAGGATAACCTGGAAGAATCATTCAGTATATATATTTTTTAAAGGGCAGGGGAGAGTAATTCATAGTAAACGAGATGAAGGAACAGGAAGTCCAGCCATTGTTTCCTAACATAGACACTGAGTAAACAATATCTTTTCATAAAAGAATTTCATTAAAGATTCTTTTGGAATCTAGACACCATCTGAGAAGATGTAGTAACCCAGTCTAGCACAAAGTCAAAAACAGCCATACTGGAAAAAGAACTTGAACTATAGCTGTCACTTTCACAAAGGCAACACAATTGGGCTCAGGTGTACTTCTTCTTTGGAATATAAGGGCCCTCCTTGAGGGTCGAGGGGGAGAAGAATAAAATGTGTGTCCGTACTGGGGAAATCAGGAGTAGAATCAGGAAACTAGACTCAAGACCTCTGAGTGACCCATTCTTTTCTTTTTTTTTTTTTCTAATTATTATCAGTGAAACACCATGAGGTACAGTTGTAGACTTACAAATTTTTGTGCTTGGGTTTCAATTATATAGTGATCAAATACCCATCCCTCCACCAGTGCCCATTCTCCACCACCACTGATCCCAGTATCCCTCCCATCACCCCATCTCCCCCATCCCACCCTGTCTCTGTGGCAGGGCATTCCCTTTTGTTCTCTCTCTCATTTTGGACCCATTCTAAGAGCCAGCAAAGATGAATAGGCCATAGATGATAAAGTTATAACCAGAGGACTTCAGAAGAGCCAGCCCCATCTGATTGCTTGAGCAAAAATGGGATGGGGTCACAGAAACAATTAGCAAATGCTCACATGGAGCATAAAACAATGTATTAACCACTGATTATACCAATCATTACCTATGTTAGCAACTGTGTTGGATATAAAAGTTGTTTCCACAGAATAAGTTTGCCCTGCTTCTAATTCATAGAAACTCTTTGCGAACTAAGATCTTGGATCGACCCTTTTTGGCATTAGCCAGGTGGAGTTCACATAAATGAAGGTTCACTCTCCCTCTGGTCTCTCAAGTGTCTACGTTGGTTCTTGGTTATATTTCTGTGACATGACCATTGTCCAGCTTTTCAGAGGGCTGCCTGAGGAACTGGTTACTGTCTTGCTAATGCAGAGTACAAAAGGAACCTTAACAGTTTGGATGCCTGAAGGATGCTAAAAGCTAAGAACAGGGACAACTTGTTATAGCATCAGAAAATACTAACTACTGCAGGCAGGGCTGGCACAGCTCGCCTCAATCTGGAGAAGACACCAAACTTGTTTCTTCCATACAAAGAAAGGAGAACTGTAGGGTCTATGTTTGAATGGTTCCAGCTTTTGAGAGACTGGTTTCTATTTTGTGTGACTGATCAGGAGCACTTTCTGACTTCCTGGGAGCACGTCCTGGTGGATGACTGGCAGCTACAAGGACAAGGAGAACTGCAGAGTCTGCTTTAGTAGCAACAGAAAACCCACAGTACCATAGAAAGATACCAAAGAGCACAAGAGATCAGAACCTGAAAAAGCAATGTCTGATGGGAAAGTCGGACACACACAAGCCTGGAGAAACTACATATCCATAAAAGGTGCCAGAGACTCCAGATCTAACTGATTGGAGGCTGTTTGGAGGTCTTTCCCTACTGTGGAATAAAGTGTGAAGAAGAGTGTAAGAAGAATGAAAGAAGAATGTAAAGACAGTGTGCAAAGACAGAAAAATGACTGCTTTCACAAATGCATTAGTCATCAACAAACAGTCACAAATACAGGAAGTACAAGAGAAATATGGTCCATTCACTGTAACAAAATAAATCTACAGAGCTCTAAACCCAAAGAAACAGAGATCTATTAATTTCTCAAAGAATGAAAGTTATTTTCTTAAAGAGGGTCAATGGCCTTAAAAAAAACCATAGACAATAAAATTTGAAAAAATTAAATACTAACAAATAAGAATACAAAGAGACAAACTATAAAACAGAATCAGAAGAAATTCTGGAGTTAAAGAACTTAATAAAAAAGATGGCATCAAGGACTGGACAAAATATCACAGTGGGAAGAGAGTTTGCCTTGCATGTGGTCAACCCAGGTTCAATCCCTGGCACCCCATAAGCATTGCCAGGAGTGATCCCTGAGTGAAGAACCAGAAGTAAGCCCTGAGAACCACCAAGTATGGCATCAAAACAACAACAATGAGAAAGACAACATCTGATACATGCAGGATGCAGGATACTATAGTTTTTGTTTGTGAGTGATCCTGGGATCTAATACAAGTCTCGTGTATGTGAAGATTTGCGCTTTACCGCTGAGTCACATTCCCCAGGCTCACAGAGCAGTATGATTTTAAATAAAAGACATAATCATGAGACTAAGAAAACAGATCAAAGAGTTGGAGCACAAGCTTCACATATGGGAGGGCTGGGTTCAATCCCTGGAACTCTATGTTCTTCTGAGGACCACCAGGAGAGATTCCCCACCTCAACACAGAGCTGGCTGCAATCCTTGAGCACTGCCAGATGTGGCCCAAAACAAACAAGGTACTATCACTAGAAAGATTTCATAGACCTGATCAAGCAGAAAAATCAGCAATTTAAACACAAGTCATTTGAAATTAAAGAGAGAGGGAGAGAGGGGAGTGGCGAGAAAACTGAGAAAAAATAGGAATGCAGTGAATAAATACTAAGGAAGTAATGGTATACCATCAAACAGACCCGTACAGGTACCAAGGGAATTTCAGACAGAGAAGAAAAAGAGGAAAGGACAGGGTTTATGTGAATAAATAATGACTGAAAACTTCTCAAATTGTTGGAAGGAAATGTACAACTATAATCAAGAAGTTCAAAAAATTCCAATCAAGATGAACCTGAAGAGCACCACGACAAGATACATTCCGATCTGTCAAAAATCAAAGAATCTTGTAAGCACCAAAAGGAAAATGAAGCATCACATCCAAGGAAGCTCACATAGTACTGACAGTGGCTTTCTGAGCATAAATCTTTATAAGCAGAAGCCAGAAGGAAAGGGGATGATATATTCAAACTGCTGAAAGAAAAAATTAACACAAACTAAAAATATATAGGGGAAAAATTTCCTTCAAAAATGGCGAAACAAGGAACAGGAAGATAGCTCAGTAAAAATGCAGAGAACAGAAAGATGAGTGCTCCTCAACAGCTTTGTACATTTACTGTGTGGATTTTTCATCCTGCCCACTTCGAGTGGCCATTCATTCATTTCTCCTGTGTCTGACAGGGCAGAAGTCTATCTGTCCTTCTATGGCATCAATGATAAAGATCCACACTTGCCTTAGGCTTTCGACCCAACTGTCTTTAGGGAAATGTATGCAAATGTGTGTGAGACATATATAAATAAACATTTTTTTAGATATTTCTGAAAGTTCTGTTGACAAGATAACTTGAAAACTACACACCCCAAAGTTCAGTTCCACAGGATATTGATATAACCCAATTTTATCAACCTATCTAGTGGTTAGTTTATGTATACATCTATGTATAAAGAGACTACCAATATAACGCGATGTATGACTGGAGGAAAAGGAAGGTACCAGCTTTCAGTATTTCCCAAAAGAGTGAGTTGCTTCCAGAGAAGACACAATCTCAGAGAAATCTGCCTCTTGTTTCTGCACTGCTGACTGCTGAGAATGGAAAGATGAGTGTATCCCAACATCCCCTCCCCTCCCACTCCTCCATTACAGTCCCTGACTTTCCAGCATCAACATCCCTCCCTAAATTGAAGACCACGTTTCTCAGCTTCCTTTTTGTTGCTATTAACATCAGGCCATGAAACAAGCGAAACATCACCTCTTTGCCCTCCTTGTAAGCTGGAATGTGTAACAAAAGGTCCGGCACTCTTACGGATAGTTAGAAGTCGCACACAGGAAAGCACCAAAATGGAAATACACCGGCCCTCTTACCTCATGGAAGGACTCACCAGTCACAAAACACTTCAGATTTCTCAAATGTGGGGAGAAAAATTAATTATCTGCTTTACACTGTCCTTTCTTATTACTATGTAGTCAAACCTAATTACAATTGGCATTTCTTCCTGCACAGACTGTCTTCTTTATTTCTATTTCTTTACAGGATGTGGGGGGTGCTGATTTTTTATGAGAACAGATCAACAAGGGTCTTCTTTCTTTCCTTCCATTCTTTTTTGTTTTGGGCCCACACCAGTGATGCTCAGGACTTACTCCTGGCTTGCACTAAAGGATCACTGCTGGTTATTCAGGGTTATTATATGGTGCCAGGGATTGAACATGGTTGGCCCTGTGCAAGGCAAGCACCTTACCCATTATACTATATCTGTGGCCCCATTATAAATACGTTTTAAAGTATCTCTATGGGGCCAGGAATATAGCTCAAGTGGTGGAGAACATGCCTTGCATATGCAAGACTCTGTGTTGGATCCCTACACCGCATGGCCTACCTAGTACCACCAGGTATGCCCCATAGTGATTTATACAAAAAAAAAAAAGATGTCCTAAACAACTTTCACCCAACATTACCTTCTTTAAGAATTCCATGGTGGTTAACAAAATAAGAGAGCTACAAAAAATGCATAAACAGGAAATCCCTAGGATATTTTCCATTACTTGGTTATTATCACCCCCAAATATGCTTTGGTTTGTCTGTTATAATGATATAGTAGCAATCAAGCACATAATTTATTTTGATGGGGACTGGAGTTTCTTGGAACATTCCTAGAGAATTCCAGAGCTTTGAACTTCTAGGTCTGCTGAGAGAGAAGCTACTTTGGCTCTTTGACTCCCATAGTACATTTGCCATCTTCCTCGTTTCCTTGTCATTGTAAGTTTAGACCACACAATCTTTCTTTTTATTTGCAAAAAAAAATGTTTGTCACTCGGGAGAGGATAGAGATGATATACACAAATTAAAAAGGGTCAGGGAATAGATAATCTTTTAAAAAAATCACTAATAAAAGTAACCGGAATTATATTTAAAACAACAAAAGTTAAGTGGAAATAAAAAATACTTACTTTGTGTAAATATTTTCTTGTCCCAGTGGCCAGGACCCAGCACTTGTGTCAACTCCAGAATATGTGAAGAGATCAAAGAGATCTGTCGAAGGTAGTGACACTAATACACAGGCCTAAAGAAAAGGCTGAAAAATTCCAGCAATGGGGCAATCTAGTCCACAGTTTGTTTTCACGTGGTTTATAAATTAAAAGGGGGCTTTATATTTTTAAAAGTTTCTATTTTGACTGACTATATACAAACCTACATAAAAGTATCAATTTGGCTTAATATTTACTTTTGAATCCTTCACAAAAAAGTTTGCCAATACCTGAACTGTGTGACTAACCATGTCACACAGGATTAGGATTTTTTTAAGTATGTAATTTCAATTTTGAGATGCTTGTCAAAATTCCATAGTAAAATATAATAATAATAATATAATTCTTTCACATTTAATTATGAAAGAAAGGAATACTCAGATACAATATGAAACACTGGCAATTAACAAATAAATCCACTTAGAATTAAGCCCCATGGATTTCTGTGAGATGTTAAGTGTTATCTATGATCTAAAAGTTAGGGGAATACTTTCAGAAAGTTGAACAAATGCTTGGGGTTTTGTGTGCATATGTATATTTTGTTTTTACCATAAAATTTAATGGAGTGTTTAAAAATAAGATAGACTACATCAACTACTGATTTATTTTGTTTTACTTTTGAGATACCTATTAAAAGCTTGAGGAGAATGTTCTGTGGAATATAGTTTAGGAAATATTTACCTCATTTCATTATGAGTTCATATGATACTGAAATAAACAAGAGACTGGAAAGCCAAAATCAACTCTCAAGTTTCTGGTACAGCTGATACTTTCCAGCTATAGAATGGAATCAATCATTAAGATTCACTGGAAGTGTGACTCTGAAAAATTAAAACATTTCTATGCTGACACACAACAGACAAACTAGAAAAAGCATGCACAGTAAATATGATAGCAACCAGCTACAAAACACACACAGACATTATAGGGCAATGAACATGAACAGATCACTGCAGGACGGATGTACGCCCCGCTTTCCTGGCTTCACTAAGGCCCTCCTTCAGTTGTTTTTCCTATTGAAGTCAACCAACAAATTTGAACTTGGGTCGCAATACAATGTAGCTTAAAACTTGGTATCACCTACCTCTGCTCATGGGATAAAGAGCTAAAATTTTAACAGGGTCTACAGGACACTGATCTTGCAAACTGCTCCCTCCTTCCCCCAACTCACTCCGCCCCTGGCCACAGCTTTCGCTCTGCTTTATCCTTGCAGAGTTGGTCCTGAGGGATCCTGTCGACCTCTTTGTCACACACACCCTGCATTTCTCGAATTGGATGGGGCTTTCTCAGACAGCCTTCCCAGACAAGGGCTCCTTGGACTCACATCACGATCTCCTCTAGATAGTCACAGCATCCTATGCTTTCCCTCCACTGTCCTCACCCTGCTTCTACTTTTATATTTGTGAGACACCAAACAAAATCTAAGCCTCTCACTATCTGATAAACTGCGCAAGGTCAAGGACCACTCAGCATCCAGAGTACCATTATAGTGTGCTAAAGCCAAAGCAACCATAATAAAAACGTATTTTAAAACATGCCAACAATATGATTTATTGGGGACACAGGGACTGCTGCTAGCAATTTTCTTTTCTGTGTTTCCTATTTTCTTAGCTTTTGGGGGGCTGGAGGAGAGGGTGGAACACAGCACCTTATACATGCAAAGCATGTACTCTAATACTGGGCCACATCTCTGGGCCCTTCTGTGTTTTGTATAGTGTGTATGTGAAGGACTTAAATATATTAAGTGAAAATCAGAGTTAAATGAAAAGTTAAAGTGACTTTATGCAGAATTAATTTACATAGTAAACTTCTCAGATATATTGACAGAAAATATTTCTACTACAAAGCGAATTGGAAGACACCATCAAAGAGCAGACCTATCATGATGCCCAGCAAGCTACTGAGAGTATCTTGCCCTCACGGCAAAACCTGGTAAGCTACCCATGACATATTTGATATGCCAAACACAGTAACAACAAGTCTCACAATGGAAACATTACTGGGCCTGCTCGAGCAAATCGATGAACAACAGGAGGACAGTGACAGTAACAGTGATTATGGAGTCACGTTTTATTTAACCCAGATCAATATTATAATTACTGACACTACAAATTTTACGTTATTATCTTTGGGGAGTGGGACAGAAGGTGATGTCTTGCTTTGCTTTTTCGCTTTTCTGTATTTTTTTTTGTTTTCTGTCTTGTATGTACATTAAGAAAAAGTAAAATAATGTCTTTAAACACAAATGTGCTTTTAGGCATTTACAATAGGTTTTGATTTGTGACCCATTTCAAGAGCCACTCTTTTTCATTAAAGGATGACTTACATGAAACTACCCACTCACGTGAAACAATGTTACAATATTTCAAAGTAATTACAAATGCTGATTTATTATGTTGTAAACCTGAAATCATTCAAAAAATAAAATCCTTTTTGTACTGGTTCGTCACGTACTTGGGGGGGCAGGGGTGACGTCACACCCAGTGATGCTCAGGGGTTACTCCTGCTTGGGGATCATAAAGGGTTGCTTGTACAAGGCAAATGCTCTACCCCTTGTTTGTTCATATAAACTAGTATTATACTAATATGTTTGCTTGCCAGCAACACCCAGCAATGCTCAGGAGCTACTACCAGCTCAATGCTTGGGAGACCATGTGGTGCTGGAAACTCAAGCTGGTACTACCGTACACAAAGCATGCTCATCAGCCCACTGTGCCATCTCCCTGGATTTTCATTAATCTGTTTTTTTTTACCCTCTTTTGTTTGGGGTTTTGAACTCAACAGTGCTAAGGGACCATTCAAGCTCTTTGCCAAGGGATCACTGCTGGGAGTGCTTGGGGGTCCACATGAAGTGCCAGGACCAAATCCAGGCCAGCCACATTCAAGGCAAGTGCCTTAATCCCTGGATTATCTCTCTGAAACCTGTATCAATATTTTTAATTGCTGTTTTTGGATGGAGGCAACACCCAGGGGTGCTCAGAGCTTATTCTTGGCTCTGCACTCAGGGATCACTGTTGGTTCAAGGAACCATGCGAGATTCCAGGGATCAAACCCAGGTCAGCCACATGCAAGTACTCTACTCATAATGCTATTTCTCCAGCCCCTATATCAGTAAGTTTTAAAATATGGCCCAGGGTAGAAATATAGCCTTGAATTATGGCCCAGGGTAGAGTCTTGCCCATATGAGACCTGGATTCAATTCCTGGCAACACACAAAATATTAATTAAATTAAACAAAATAAAATAAAGTAGGACCCTGACAATATGCTATTGCTTTTAAAGTAAATTGTCTTAAGTTTTTTATGATGGTAGGACCATTACACTCTATTATTGTCTAAAATGTTTAGCTAGTTTTACATTCAGAAAAAATTCCCCCAAATTGTTTCATAGCATTAAGAGAAGCATAAAAATGTTTTTGAAAAACTATTCTGCAGATTATTTTCCAGTTATTTGAAATAACACACAAGGTTTGCAGGAACTGAAATGAAACCATGGCAACCAGCTAAACCTATCCTGAGCAAGCGGATCAGAGGAACACACAGTACATCACATGCCGACGCCTACCAGCAGCATGCTCCTTCCACAGCTCCTCGGGATCTTTCCTCTTAAACATGGAAAATTTCCCACTGATTTTCAGATCTAAAAGAAACGTGCAAGTCTGCATACTAATATTTACTGTAATCCTCTCATTCTATCTAGAAAACTCTATATATATAGCTGAGTTCACTTAAAAAGGCAGGCTAAGGCCCTGAGGTTTAATTAAGAACTGTTGGTCCTCTGCAATCATTAGCAAAATTACATTTCTTAAATCTCAGTGCATCTCTGTGCATCTTATCATCACTACTATTGCAGTAATAGTACTGATACTAAATAGTAAATAGTTGGAGATGTAAAGTTTGAATAACATTTCACAGAAATTTCTCAGTGACAGAATCCATCAGCCTTCACAACTGGAAGTCACACTAAATTTACAATGACAATGCGTTTAGAGAACAAAAAGGAGTCCTATTTCACCACCCTGCCTATTCTATCACCTCATCAGAACTACTAAAGATGAGCTCCCATAATCTGACCTAAACAAGTTCTCTAACTATGAACTATCAGCAAAAACTAAGTTGCCTGGATTTGATCCCCAACACTACATAGGGTTCTCTGAGCTGGTCAGGAGTAATCCCTGGGCACAGAGCCTGTAGTAAGCTCTGAGTATTGCCAGGTATGGCCCAAAACTCTAAAATAAATATAAATATGAACTATCAGTTTGATATTTTTAAGGAATAAATTTAGAATTAAGGCTTCAAACAAGGATTTGCCTACAAAACTGGTAATGTAATGGTAACTAAAGAATTATTTAAAAAAAACTATCTGATTTAGAAGCGAAGGGTTTATTCACACATCATATCCCACTTTAATTTATATAAAGTGCTATATAGTTTGTTAGTATTTTCAGGTGTTACTTTTTCATTATTTTTTTAATTGAATCACAGGTAAAGATAGACCCTTAACAAAGCTGTTCATGATTGGATTTCAGTCATACAGTGTTCCAACACCCATCTCCCCACCAGTGTACATTTCCCAGCACCAGTGTCTCCAGGTTCCCTCCCATCACCGTCCACTCCCCACCTCCTGTCTGCAGGTGTTATTTTCTAACAGATTATATTTGTTTCTTTTTATTCTTGAGCAATTTAAGACTTTTCATATCTGTATTGAATGTAAAAAATATAATATAAACAACACACCCTGGGTTTCTTTTGAAGATAAAACTGAGTTTTCCAACCTGAATGCCACAAACATAGATCATAGCTACAAGATTTCAAAACTTCCCAGGCCCTTCCTAGAGGTCAAGGGCAGCTGAAGATCCTGAGGCCACCACATCTGGCCACAGTCACCAGTGGTTACCTCCGGGATCCACAATGTTCAGCATTACAACTTTCAATGCAGCCTCAATGTGAAAATGTACAAGAAAATAATAGAAGCTAACTCACTAATTATTTACCACAGTGCTTGGCAATGTACATATTCAGTAAATATTAACTAGTTTTGTATTTATAAAACTGTCAGGTTCATTAATAAAATATTTGGGTGTATCAGATCATTCCCAGAAAAAGAGGTATGTTTACTAAAACGTTCTGGAACTGTATCTGGTTACTATGGAACATCTTAAATTTAAAGATCAGTGTGCCCCTGAGCAGTTTCCAGTCAGATTGCAGTTTCCCGTTGCAGAGGAGACAAGAGAGACTGCCAACTTATCTCTTTCACATCAAAGTTCCTCAAAATACACATCAAATTTAGTTCCACCACTAATTACTCACTGGGATTTATGATATGCCTTAAATTTTTTAAAATATGAAAACAGGTCTTTAAATCTTTCAACCTTGAGCTTAAAAATCTCTTTTGTTATATATGCTTCCTTTTGAGAGAATTGAAGTTTTATAAACAGAAAACAGTGGATAAAAACCCTGTAGAGGAAAAAATTTAAAAACGTAAAGTACTATTCAAGCAAAAGGTACGAATCAAAAACACAATGAGATGCCACTTCACATCCACTGGATATAACACCCACTATTTATAGCAAAGGTTTAATATCAAGTGTGTGAGGGCTCCAATTGCTCCACTCTTGCCAGCACTTGATATTAAACCTTAGGGTTGGGAAATGGTTTTTTTAAAAAATACTTCAGAATACGGCAGAGTCTGGCAAACTCCCTGTGTCATACCCAATAT
Source organism: Sorex fumeus (assembly GCF_029834395.1). Taxonomy (NCBI): domain Eukaryota; kingdom Metazoa; phylum Chordata; class Mammalia; order Eulipotyphla; family Soricidae; genus Sorex; species Sorex fumeus. Next base: position 27,764,424 of record NW_026606066.1, read on the forward strand.
GCCAAATACCAGTAACAATAATGGGTCTCATTCTCCTAAAGAGCCTTGAATATAATCTCAGGGCTAGGATGAAGGAGACATTACTGGGGCCTGCTCGAGGCAATCGACGAATAACTTCAGAAAATGTTGGCAGTCAATCAAAATGTTAAACATGGAATTACCAAATGATCTAGCAATTCATCTAGGTATACATCCAAGAGAAAGGAAAAACATATGTTTACATTAAAACTTATACACAGCATTATTTATGGTAGCATTATTCATAATAACCAAAAAGTAAAAGCCATGCAAATGTTAACCAAATAACACACGGATAAACAAAATGTGACTATATGTACTCGCTGAGAAATAATGTGAATATATTTAAATACTTTAATAAGAAGGAATCATGCAACAACTTGAATGAACTGCAAAAACATGCCAAAAGAAAAAAAGTCAGCCACAAAAGAACAAATATTACATATGTCCAAGATATATAAACCTACAGAGACAAAAGTGGGAAAATGTGACAAATTCCTGTGACTGAGGAGCGGCTACAAATGAGTACCAAGTCTCATTTGAGAGCAACTGAACGTTCTAAAATTGTGTCGTATAATGTTAATGCTCTAAAGTCCATTAAATTCTATGCTTTAAAAATGGATAAACTGGTATACTAACTACATCTTTTATTAAAAAAATAAAAAGCAGTATATAATAACATGCAGAAAGCCAAACGTGCAAATAAAATTTGAAAAGAAAGTTAAAAACTGTTTAATGTGCAAAAAGGATGCTTAGCTGCCAAAGGGGGGGGGAGGGTATTTCATAACATAACTTTTTTAAACTTCATTTTTATTTCAATTTTTAAATTTCCTCTACAATATTGTTAATGGTTGGGTTTCATGCATACATTTCCTCAGCACACACTCCACCAGAGTGTCTACTTCCCTCCACCACTGTCTCAGTGTTCACCTTTCATATCCCATCATGATAAACTCAGGATTACAGACCAGCACTCATCTCAATGAAAGATGTTGGTTGAGGGTTTTTTGTACATATAACCTATTTTATGAGGTATATTCCCTCTATGCTCATTTTATTGAGGTTTTTCTTAACCATAAAAGAATATCGTGTCTTAACACATGATCTTTCTGCATCTATTAATATTATCATAAGGTTATGTCTTATGTTGAACCAATATATTATGTCCCTGGAATAAATCCCACTTGCTTATGGTGTATATTTTTAGTGCACTGTTGAATTCATTTGGTCAGTATGTTTTTGGAGAATATGTGCATCTGTATTCAGGAGAGACAGTCTATAGTTTTCTTTCTTTGATTTGTCCTTGTCTGGTTTTAGAACCAGGGGGTATTTGGTTCATTACTTGGTTCTGGAAGTCTCCCTTTCCTGTTTCTAAATTTTATGCAGGAGTTTGAGAAGGATCAGTTTTTACCCATCTTTTAAAGTTTGGTAGTTTCATCTTGCAGCAATAAGTACAAATAAAGAAGTAAATTGAAGGAAGGAAGAGAAAAGGGGAGTGATAGGAGGGAGAGTAAGGGGAGAGGGTAAGGGAAAGGGAGGCAAGGGGTAGGGTAGGGGAAGAGGGAAAAGGGGAGGGGTGGGGGGTTAGGGGAGGGGAGGGAACATGAACTTCACAGGACATCACCTTTGAACAACATGGAAAGTTATATTTAGACAGTAGCTGATGTGTGAGCAGCCACGAAGAGAAACATCACATGTCCTTGATAACACCATTGGGATACTGATATTTTAGTTCTGTCCTGTCCTCCCGTTGTTCATAGATTTTGCTCGAGCGGGCCCAGTAACGTCTCCATTGGAGACTTTGTTGTTACTGTGTCTGGCATATGAATACTCTCGGTAGCTTGCCGGGCTCTCCGAGAGGGGCGGAGGAATCGAACTCGGGTTGGCCATGTTGGCCGCTTGTAAGGCGAACGCCCTACCCGCTGTGCTATCGCTCCAGCCCCTTTTCTTTTCTAGTTTTAATAAAAACATACAAGAGAATATTTTTCTTCTTAGTGAAACTGAACAAATTTAGCACTTCAGGTCACAGTGAGAGGGGTATTTTTTATTAAAGGAGACCAATGTTGATTGAGAGCCTAGTAAGAACTCAAAGTAATATGTAACTTTAATCCTGATGTTGATATAAATTAGAATTTTTTATACTAAAAAAAATTCTTGAATGAGTACAAACAAGAGCACTCCACACTATTATGAACAGCTTAGAAAGAATACTAAATGAGATCCTAATGTTCACTTATGATTCACCTCCTTTCATGTTTTTAAGGTAAAAAAATGAGTTAACAGCTATCAGGACAAGATTTATTTATAAATTATTTTTTTCTTATAAGACAGCTAAGAGAGCTCCTTGGGGTATCAGTGGAGGGAAGGGGACTCTCTGGTGATGTTGGAATGATGTATGCATGGAAAGTGTGATTAACAGTATTGTAAATCCCAGCACCTCAATAAAGATGGTTTAAAAAAATAAAACAAGAAGATCAAATAGAAAATTATAATACAGTTTTAAGCCAAAATGTCAGTAGCCAAACCAGATATATAGAGAGAAAATTATAATACAGTTTTAAACCAAAATGTCAGTAGACACACCAGATATATTTTTTTAAAAAAAATAATAATAACAGATCATAGATGCAGTTATTTCTACTTATACTCAGAGCAAATGACTTCTAATGAGTTACAAAACTGAGATTCCTGTGGAGTGCAGCGAGAGTAGAGGGATGAACGGAGAGGGGAGGGGAAAGTGACCTAGGAGACTGATGCAGTGTCTGGGGCTCTTCGGTGGTGGTGAAGATGCAGCAAGGCTGCACTTCAATATCATATGTGTTAATACTATTTATTGCAACCAGGTTGCCTAAACTATAATATAAATTAAAATGGGGGTAGGAGGGGAAGAATGAATAAAAAGTCATACAGTGTAAACAAAAGGAAGGGTAATAAAGTTGAGCAGGCATTTTACAAGAGAGAATGCGAACTGTCAGTAAACATAACAAGAGGTTCAACCTCATTGAGAATGAGACATGCACACTAGTCACCAGACCCTAGCGCATAAGGTCTGACAGTGTTAAGTCAAAGTAGGAAGCAAAATGACAGAAATTATTATAAAATGTAATGAAGGAACTTCTGCCACAAATATTTTTGAAATACCTAATAAAACAAAAGCAGCAATTTTACTTTTGAGAAAATATTACAGAGAAAGCATTATCATGTACTAGAAAACATTTTCCTTATCACAGCAGGACTGTTTTTGTACTCCCAAACTAGAAACCACCCACATGTCCTTCAAAAGGAGAACAAAATTATGGTAGATTTATTCAATGGATTATCACATACCAATGGAAAGTTAAGAATTAAACACATATTTTATTTTATGGGGGGACACATCCACCCAGAAGTGCTCAGAGATTACTTCAGGTACTAGGCTTAGGGATTACTCCTGGTAGTGTTTAGAAGAATATATGCGGTTCTAGGGACAAACTGGGGTTGGTTACCAGGAATTTCAGGAGCATAATTTTCAATGTAAAAGATACATTTTATATATTCTCTTTTATAAAGTTCAAAATTAAGCAAACCAAAACAATATAATATATAAGGAGACAAACAAACATATAGTATTAGCCTGCAAAGGAAAGCAAAGGAATGGTAATCAGGATAGGTTTGCTAAGTATGAGGAACAAGAAGAGGCAGGATGAAAGAGGAAAGATATGCAATATATAGAAATTCCACAGTCAACAGCAGTTTCTTTACCTTGTCACGCACATAACAAAGTATCATGATCTTCGTTTAACTTACATTTATTATAAATATCAGCATTCTTTAGCATATATTCAATAACCAATAAAAGGAAATTTTAAAATATTAATTAATCTAATCAGCTTTCATTTCTCACTCTTTATATGTGGCACTGAATCCAAAGTTGTTTTTCTTCTAGTGAGAAATATTATATCAAGACAAAATATACTTACTTAAAGAAGTAGTTCTAAATTATGGAAATCATAAAGAAAAAAACATCATCAAGCCAAGTGAAAACAGATAAACAAATGGGACTATCTTAAACTAAGAAGCTTCTGCACCTCAAAAGAAACAGTGACCAAAATACAAAGACAGTCTACAGAATGGGAAAGGATATTCACCCAATACCCATTCAATAAGAGGTTGATATCAAGGCACTGCTCGAATTCCACAAGAAGAAAACATCCAACCTCATCAAAAAATGAGGTGATGAAATGAACAGAAACTTTATCAAAGAAGAAATCCGAATGGCTAAAAGGCACATGAGAAAATGGTCTACATCACTAATCATCAGGGAGATGCAGATCAAAACAACAATGAGATATCATCTCACACCTCAGAGACTAGCCCACATCCAAGAGAACAAAAGCAACCAATGTTGGCACGGATGTGGGGAGAAAGGGACTCTCCTTCACTGCTGGTAGGAATGTTGACTGGTTCAGCCCTTTTGGAAAACAGTATGGACGATCGCAGAGCATGCTCAAAAAAAATTGAGCTCCCATTTGACCCAGCAATACTACTCCTGGGAATATATCCCAGAAATGCAAAAAAGTACAGTCAAAATGACATTTGCACTTGCATGTTCATTGCTGCACTGTTTACAATACCAAAATCTGGAAAAAACCCAAGTGTCCTAGAACAGACGACTGGGTAAGGAAACTTTGGTACATCTACACAATGGAACACTATGCAGCTGTTAGAAAAGATGAAGTCATGAAATTCGCATACAAGTGGTTCTACATGGAAAGTATCATGCTAAGTGAAATGAGTCAGAAAGAAAAGGACAGACATAGAAAGAGTGCACTCATCTGTGGAATATAAAGTAACAGAATGGGAGACTAACACCCAAAAATAGTTGAGATAAGTACCAGGAGGTTTGCTCCATGGCTTGGAAGTCGCAGAGCTTGCTGGGGTAAAAGGCAGCTTAGGGAACACCAAGTAAAGGGAACAGCACAATCGGGATGGGAGATGAGTGCTGAAAGTAGACTACACACCGAACATGATGGCCACTCAATACTTCTACTACAAACCACAACGCCCTAAAGGAAACAGAGAGCAAAAGGGAATGCCCTGCCACAGAGGCGGAGGGGGAATAGGCTAGGGGGAGGGCATATTACTGGGATCACTGGTGGTGTAGAACATGCACTGGTGGAGGGATGGGTACTCAATCATTGTATAACTGAAACCCAAGCAGGAAAGTTTATAAGTCTACAACTGTACCCTATGGTGTTTCACTAATAAACATTAAACTAATTTAAAAAAATCATCAACCAAATTTCTGAAATAGTTTAGATTGCTTATAGCTAATATTTGCCATGATATCTCGTAAACAACAGCTAATCCAAGGGTTGTGAAAAATCAACAGAAAAAATCCTAGCCAATTTGAGACATTTTATGTCTCATGAACATTTGGAGTCTGGGCCAGTATCTTATTTGCACTACACACTCTCTTGTATAATACACTTTCAATAGGAACACTCATCTTTCCTGCATCAAGAGGTCAACAAAAGCAAAGGCATGTTGGATCTGGACTGACATTACAATTGACAGAGTGGTGGTAGATACCTCCGGCACACGCTACCTTAGAAACACCTCATACACAGGGATCATCAGGGAAGGCCAGGAGGCCCCTGTGAAAAGGGAAAATGTATGGATGTAGGCAGGCACGTTCTTAGTATTGTGCCCTACTCTACATGACAACTTTGCTCACCCCACCATCTGATTTTAAGACGCATCATTTCTGATATTGTGGAGAATACATCAAACAAGACTGCAGATTGCAAGATTTCCTGGGCAGTTACTGAGCTAGTTGAGAAAGTGGATAAGAGTTAAACAGGAGGGGAAATTTGAGAACACTCAAGAAACAATATTGTTGGGTTTGGCTCTATGAGATGAGAAAGAAAAACAAAGCCCTCTTAACCATCAGATGTCAAAAGCACAGTATTTTTTATTACAAGTTATGACTCCAGGGGCTGGAGAGATAGCATAGCGGGTAGGGAGTTTGCCTTGCACGCAGCAGACCCGGGTTCAATTCCCAGCATCCCATATGGTCCCCTGAGCACTGCCAGGAGTAACTCCTGAGTGTAGAGCCAGGAGTAACCCCCATGCATCGTCAGGTGTGACCCAAAAAGCAAAAAAATAAAATAAAAAATAAAAGTTATGACTCCAAAACATAATAAGTCTAAATTTAATTTCAAGAACATACATACATATATAAGTATAAGCATGTGATGGGGGTAGAATGTTGGTCTGATCTAAAGTGGTACTAAATGAACAAACATCTTAAAGTACCACTAAGAGAAAACAAAAAATGCCTTGATTTTACAGTGTCATCAGCTAATAAAGGAAATATGGAGGTTGCAGTACATTTGGGAAGAAAGCTAATGGTTCAGTTCTAGACATAGTGAGCTTGACACACAGATGTATCAATTTGTGTCCCTGTTCTTATCCCTAGTTCCAAGGCCCTTAACTCAGAAAATGCATACTGAGCACTGCAAGCTGAAAATAGATAAAGTGGCTCTCCCAAAATGAAGAGTTGCATCATGTTAAAAGCAAAACACATTGAAGTAAATCAGGAGACTTGTTTGTTGAAAGGGAAAGTATCTGATGAGAGTATCGGATATGTCTACAAAACTTCTACTTCATATTTTTAGCACATCCCTGCTGTACATCTAGTTCAAAAAGAGGAAAATGAAAATCATATTTCAGCATACAAATTACTACCAACATATACTCACAAACTCCATACCCCTCTCTATTTCTTTACCACTAACAATGTTAGGTTGAATTTCAGTAACAAAAAGGAAAATGCATATTACCTCTGATATATGAATGAAAAATGTTTCATTAATTTGATGTTCATTTGCTCTCCAATTATGATTTCCTGGACCAAAGTATAAATTTAAAGTCATAAGTAGCATGAACAAAAGCAAGAAGTTAGGAACAAAGGGTAAAGGGACAGTAACAGGGAATGAGGACAATTTTAAAGTTTGGGAGGTATTTTTCACCAAACTAAATCCTTGACTATAGAGTGCCTGCTGCTCTCATTCAGGAAAAAACACATGACAGCCAGGCTGAAAGATGATAAATATTTTTTATGAAAGGCAATAAATACCTTCAGAAGCAAAGTATCTCAACATTGCAGTGAGCCAAAACTGAGTTCAAATTTCACTTTTGTAGCTATGTGATCTTGGATGTTGTAAAAAGAGGGTAACAAAGTGGAAAGGAAGTGAGTGCTTGGACATTTCTGTATCTCCTTCCCTCATTTCCCTCTTCTTCCTTAAGTTGCAGTACACTAACCTTTATATTAAGGCTCAATGACCTCAGAAATTCAGATGATCAGACATTTTGGAAACATATGCTTGTCAAATTTGGGAACTAGAAAATGTTAAAGAGAAAAAAAAGATGAGGAATTGGTATCAAAAAATTCTGTGAAGGGCAAGGAAGGTTGCTTAAAGGGCTGGAGTACTTGCTACACAGCAGGAGTCTCAGGACACAGCACCTTAAGAGTCCAGGAGCAGACGACCCCATAGTCCTGAAGCACCATGGAGTATGGTCCAAAACAAACAAAAAAGTATTCTGTGAATTGCTTCAAATCAGTCCTCCGCTTCCTTTAGTGGCAACATAAGTAAATATTTGATTTTCTAGTATATACTACTTCCCTGAATATCACAATTTGCATCTCGAAAAACAGTTATCACTGAAAGGAGACTTCCTCTAGATGATTTGTCATAAGGACCATGTAAATGTGTACGTTCCTAGAAAAAGCTCTATTCTTTAAGTATAATATAAGTGACCAAAAATTCAGTATAAAATGCTGAATCACATAATTCCCTTTTTTCCAGAAATAATAATAATGTTAAATCTTGTGGATGGAAATTAAAGTAGCTCCTGTTTACTCTTGTAGACTGCAGGGATTGAAGGAGGCATAGTCAGAGAAAAGTCTCAAACAGCGATTCGACTTTCTGTTCTCTCACTGTAGCAATCTAAAGAAATGTCCCTTCTTTGACCTCTTTTTAAGACTTTTTTTTTATTTCTAATAAGAGTACCTTGTAGTACTCTTATCTTCAGTATCTTTGAAAAGATTTTGAAATCTTTTGTATTCTTTAGAAAATCTTTCAAAATGTTTTCTAAAGAATAGAGGAACACTAATAATAGTTCATCTGTTTATTTGCACAAATAGACAAATGAAGGAATGAACATAGACAAAGGATAATTATTCCGCGCCTTTGGAGAAGGAGCCATACAGAGTAAGAGCACAGTCTCTAAAACGAAATTGCTCGGGTTCCAATATCAGCTACACAAATTGATAAACATATGACCTCGGTCAAGTTACTTCAAACTCTAGGGTCTCTATTTCATTATCTGTAGAGACAGCAGTACTTAGATTCAGTTGTTTTGAAGATTAAATAAGGTTTCAGGTCTGGCTGGAGGCAAATCTAGCGAAGAATGATGCCAGTACATAACTGTTCTGTTATTATTGCAGAGTTAATAGAATATTTGTTTCTGAGTGCTCTACTGTAAGAGAAGAACAGTCAAATGCTAGGAAAAGTTCAGCTGACGGGAATGAGCCAAGAGCTCCCAAGAAAGCTGCTTCAACCAAAGGCCAGCCAAAGAGAAATGACACTGGCTTTAATTTATGAGTGACAAAAATCTTTCTTCTTAGTTCCTTTTTCAGGAAATAGATGGGAGCTGACAGGGCAGGACAGATGGGGAAAAAGGGGGTAAGGATAAAATAAAAGAGAAAAGCTACCAAAAAGTGCTTTAAAGGCTTTTCAGTTCTTAATTACGAAGAGCTACCATTCATGAGGAACTTTTTAAGGTTCCCAAAGCTATTAAAATGGTAATTGGGGACCAAGAAAAGAAGAACAAATTAAATTACATGTTGGATGCCTTTAAAATTTAAAGCCCTCATTTAAGAAGGGCTGTAAGTGAAGCAAGGCTAGAATTACAGGTCCATGACCAACCTTAAGGCCAGAGTGTAGGTCCCTGGCTGACGCTGGCTCTCCCGAATGAGGTAGCTGCCTTCAGCCAAGCTCAAGAGCTGGTCAGCTGCTTCTCGGGAGATCATGCCGTGAAACCTAAGAAAGAAAGTCGATTCAGAAACTGCATGCTTTCCACCCCTTCCAAGAATACAAGATAAAGCAACATCCGTGCCCCCCCCCAAAAAAAAAACAAAAACCTGCCTACATTCTTCATTGTTCTCTCCACAGAGTGCTGCCGTACAATCTAAGAGTTAGTAGTTATGCTTGTTTCTCTGAGTCTGGTTCCTGGCCAGCTTCTCTGTGATGATTTTTGGTGGGGGATGGGGGAGGTGTGGGGGGGGGGAGTCCCAACATAGCTATCTAACTCGTTTACCACAGAATCAAAATTCACACCCCTCTCCCTCTAAAGGAAGATCAACCACCCCCACACTGGAGGACAATTCTCTCTAACAATATGGACCTGCTGAAAAATATACAGAAATCTGTACAGTTTCCTTTCTTCATACTCGAGGCACTATACCAAAATTCTGGCTCGGAGTCTAAGTTGGTGATTTTCCAAGGCCTTGGGTTGCCCTTAATTGGCATGATTGCCCACTATGAGCCTGATCTGCATCACTAGATACGCAAGCAAAAGGCAAACAACTGAATACCTGCTTTCATTCCTTGCTAAAGCCCAATTTGATTAAGAGAGAGAAAAAGTAAACACAAATAATATATTTTTAAACAAAACACAGTAGGTTCATCTGTAACACTGACATAAAACACTAAAAAGTAAATGTCAGTGGTAACTGATGATTTACATTAAAAGTGAAAAAACCATGGTAGAGGTGTATGGTGATTTACAATTTACAAAGAACTTACCCACACATTATACCCTTTCAGTAACTCAAAGCTAACAGAGGTGAGTGATTGCTCAAATGAAACGGCAGCTTTTAGAGTGTGAAAGAATCAACATTCACTTGTATCAAGAAAGGATATATTTAAATGGCCCTAAAATGGTGCTGTAATAATTTAATAACTTTTCTAGGGAGCAAGTGGCAGCTCTTTGGATTTTTTTTCATAGTAATGGTTCAGTCTTTTCTCATTTTATAAGAGGTATGTTTAAACCAAGACTACTGGAATGGCTAGGTTTAACAATGGGTTTCTGAAACTTTCAATCTCCATAAATCCTTCAATCCTTCAGAACTAGGATCAGACTCTTCAAGCCAGAAGATGTTCCCATAACAGGGAACACAGACCCTATCATTCTCATACTGTCAAACTGTTCTTTTGACATCAATTAATAAAGTAAGTAAAAATTAATTATTTTTTAATAACTCACGCAATTTGGGACTAGAGTGGATAGATGCTTGCCCTGCATGCAACTGGCCCAGATTCAACCCCTGAAACCACATATGCCTTGCCAAGAGTGAGCACAGAGCCAGGAGTAAGCCCAAAGCACTTCCAAAACAAAAAATTCTCAAGCAATTTTGGGGAGAAACACACCCAACAATGCTCAGGGGGTATAACTGGTTCTTTACTTGGGACTTTCTCTTGGCAGTGCTTGGGGACCTTATAGGATGCCAGGAATTGAACCCAGGTCAGCCATGTACAAAGTGAGCATCTTACCTTTTTAAAAAAAATTTTTCCACAAGAAATGTTTTAAAAATTCTACCAATGAAACAAGTTTTGGAACAAAACATGACAGCAATATTTAAAGAACTTTATTTGACAATTTATATTAACTGACCCAAACTTCCCACCCTTGAAACTAAGATGTTTATTCTCCCCTTTCTCCCATAGTACCTGGGATCAAAAACAGGGCTTCACATACGTAAGGCAAGGGTTCTACCAGTGAGTCACACCCTTGGCCCAGAGATGTTTATTATGGTGCTACTTTCAATATTATATAATTAAAGCCATATAAGTTCCAAAGCAGAGGACTGGACCATAAAGAACATCAGTGGTTCTAAAGTTTGAATTATTCTCCTCACAGCTTACAGAGGCCTCTGTTTCATTTACAAGCACCTTCAAAACTTACACAGATTACAAAATAACTGAAAATGTTTTTGTATACATTATTATTTTATCTGTTATGATCTTAAGTTACAAAAAAAATATTTGATTTGGGGACCAAGAAGATTATGGGTGATCTTTATTCTTTTCCTCAAAGTGCTATATTTGCTTTTATTAATAATTACTGTTAAATTTTTATTTTTAAATTATTACATTTTTAGGGCTGGAGAGATAGCACAGAGGGTAAGGTGCTTGCCTTGCACTTGGTGGACCAGAGTTCAATTTCCAGTACCCTATATGGCCACCCAGGCACTGTAAGACATGATTCCTGAGTGCAGAGCCAGTAGTAATCTCTGAGCAGCACCAGTTGTGGCCCCAAAACAAAACAAAAATATTGCATCTTTTTAAAAGTATAAAAATGCTACATTAGTTTTAATGAAAAATTGGACTATAAGATTGTTTACTATAAATTTTACACAAATCATTTGAATGTGGATCTTCAGCAGGTGATAATTCAAACAATAACAATTTATTTATGGACACCATAAATTGCTTTTCCCCTCAATAATAAAGATAATATGTGGAATTATAGAAACCAGAAAATAAAGTATACATGTAGAATAAACCTCTCATATCCCACTATCTACATACATGTGTGTAATACATCTATAAACTTAATATATACTGTCACTGTCACTGTCCTCCCATTGTTCATCGATTTGCTCGAGCGGGCCCAGTTAACGTCTCCATCGTGAGACTTTGTTGTTACTGTGTTTGGCATATCGAATATGTCACGGGGAGCTTGCCAGGCTCTGCCGTGCGGGCGAGATACTCTCGGTAGCTTGCCGGGCTCTCCGAGAGGGGCGGAGGAATCGAACTCAGGTTGGCCATGATGCTGCGTGCAAGGCAAATGCCTTACCCGCTGTGCTATCGCTTCAGCCCAGAAAATAAGATCTTTTCAAAATAGAAGACCTCCTTTCTCCTCTCACAATTTCAGTTCTTAAATATATATATTTTCCTAATATACATCAAAGATCGGTAACAAGTCTCGTGATGGAGACATTACTGGGCCTGCTCAAGCAAATCGATGAACAATGGGAGGACAGTGACCGTTACATCAAAGATATATATTACGTAATATAAACTGCATATATATATGCATATATATTAATTTTATTGAATCACCGTGAGATAGTTATAAGCTTTCATGTTTGGGTTATACTCACACAATGATCAAACACCTATCCCTCCACCAGTGCACATTCCCCACCACCAATATCCCCTGTATACCCCCCCTTTTCCATCCTCCCCCTGCCTCCATGGCAGATACTATTCCCCATAATCTCTCTCTACTTTTGGACATTATGGTTTGCAATACAGACACTGAGAGGTTATTATGTTTGGTCCTTTATCTACTTTCAGCACACATCTCCCATCCTGACGGGTTCCTCAAGCCATCATTTTCTTAGTGATCCCTTCTCTATTCCAGCTGCCTTCTCCCCTTTGCTCATGAGGCAGTCTTTCAGCTATGGAGCAATCTTCCTGTTCCATGTATCTACTATCCTTAGGAAAATGCATATAATTTTATTTTAATATTGTTGAACATATATTTTCCCATGCTATTCTTGATACTTGCCCTTATTTTATTTTTCACTTAAATAGATTTTTGATAAAAAAGGACAAGAACTATTTCAAACTTTAATACCAGCTTCATCTTGCTTATCAATTTTACTAAACAAATACGTTTACCTGTCTCTCTTACATGTTCCAATTTACAAAATGTGTTTAGTCTTTACTTACTCTCTTCCATAATACTTTGGTCTATTTTCTACCTGCTGGGGAAAAAATAGAGGGTTAGTTGTGAAAATGTAAATGTTCATAACGCAGCATTTTGTATATGCATAAAACTAATTTATTAAGAAAAAGAATTTAAAACGGTAGTAGAAAATCAGAATGTGACATCCAAGTTCTACCAGCAGATTAACTTTGCCCTTTGGTCTGGTCATTAGATCTCTGAGAATTGCTTCTTATTAATAAAATGCAGTGTATATGAAACAAATTGGACTCTTACCTTTCACTTCTAGAACTTCATGACCCTGAAAAAGTTTCACTTTTTCCAAAAAGCAAAATAAAATATCTGAAAACTTAACACCACACTGTGTCAGAAAAGAATGCAGATTTCTCTCCCACCCTTCCTTCTTCTTAGTCTGTCCTCTGCCTCCTAGGAATATGGCAATCAAACCTGCTCCCTCATTCCATCAGCTCCTCTCTCACACAACTTTATCACCACCAACTTTTCATGGCAGCATGTGAGTTACAACTAGTAAAAGACCCAGCAGAACAAATTAAACTGAAAAGTATTTGCCCCACACTGAATGACCAATGTGTGACAGATACAGTCCTTCATAGAAGAGGACACATCACTGCAAAGGCACAATTATCATTACCATTTACAACCGATGTGCTGATAAACAAGGGAATCAAGAAGTTTAAAGGAATAAACAAGAAAATCATTAGTGGGGCCCAAAGAGATAGTACAGTAGTTAAGGCACTCGCCATGCTCAGTCAACCCAGGCTCAATCCCTAGCTGTGCTCAGTCCCCCCAACATCAGCAGAAGTGACCCTGAGAATTGCTGGAAAAGTATTTACTCACTTTATCCAAAAAGTAAAATAAAATACTCAAGAACTTAATACCACACTGTGCCAGAACAGACAGCAGCTTTCTTTCCCACCCCTTTCTTCCTCTTAGTCCATCCTCTGCCTTCTAGGAACATCGTAATATAACCTGCCCCCTTGTTCCATCAGCTTCTCCCTCATACAACTTTATCACCACCGACTTTTGATACCAAATAAATCCTATTACCCAATTACTTGTGAGCAACAAATTTTAAACAAGAGCAAAATGATACTAAAAGACCATTTCAAAGTCAAATCAGGTACAAACAGATTTTCGAATGATATGCTGATTATAAAAGTTTTAAAATTTCAATACTAACATTCTACATTAAAAAAAAAAGTTTTTCAGGCCAGGGAAGTAGCTGGAGTTCAAGTTTCACATGGGGAAGTCAGACATGCAATCCCCAGCACTGCAATGGTCTCCTGAGCACTGACCAGTGTGGCCCCCAAAAAAACAATGTTTTTAAGCAGCAAAACATATTAGAAGTCTTAATTAAGAGATCATCACAGCAACTAAGATATATATAAGCATCACCTTTATTTTTATGTTATTTTTTATAATCAAAAGTTAAGTCATAGACTATGTCAGCACAAAGTAATCATCAGTGGTGAAGCTACAATTTCAATTAGAGAACTTTTATTCCACTTCCCTTTCAAACTTATGTTCCCACCTAGCGGGACATATTCTCTAAAACAGAGTAAAGACAAGAGAGATGGTCAAGTATTCTTGCCACCAATTTGTGATTCTATAATTTCATCATTCTTTCTATCATGCTTAATCACCATTCTACTATAAATGGTGACTTAAACATGATCGCCATTTACATTTTCATCTCTACTTTTCCTCTTCACATTGGGATGTTTTTTAAAATATATATATTTATAGTCTTAATATCTTTTTAACTTAGTATTATAATTCATTACTATCATTAATCCTTTTGATATGAAATTGACCGGAATTTTGTTTGTGGAATCCTTCCAGTGAAGGGCTCCTCCGTCTTTCTGACATTTCCTCATTCACTTTTCAGCCCTCTTAACTTCCTTACAGAATAAAATGTTCCAAGAACTCTAGGCACCAGGTTCTGGATGCCAAAATTTCTCATGGAACACGATTTCCTTTTAGCAGGAAACAGTATTTAGAAATGAAAATGTGTGCAGTGGGTATATTTGTTCTTACTAAAAGTCCTTTCCAGGAACTGAGATAGAAATTACATTTAAAAACATTTGAGTTCATATTGCTACCACCATATTCAATATCATACCATATTTCTCAATTTTCCTTCATTTCATATTTGTATTTCCCAATTAATCCAGTTCTCAAAAACTCAATAAACTTATTTGTGCTATCCTATGCCACACAAAATAATTTCAGAATATTTACACAAGTATAAGTAACAAAAACATTTCTAAGTGCAGTTAAATATGTTTTTGCAGGCTTTTGTCCTTAAACTATTTCCCTTTAAGTTTTACAGTAAGAATCATGTTTTTAAACTAATTAATTTTTTTTGGTGATTGTGTGAAAATTCATTAGGAATTTTTTCTATTTGTATTCAGTGGAGCTGGAGTGATAGAACAGCGGTAGGGTGTTTGCCTTGCGTGCTGCCAGCCCTGCTGAGCCGTGTTCGATTTCTCCACCTGTCTCGGAGAGCACGGCAAGCTACTTAGAGTATCTCTCCCGCACGCCAAAGCCTGGCAAGCTACCCGTGACATGCTCAATATGCCAAACACAGTAACAAGTCTCAAAAAAATGGAGACATTACTGGGCTCACTCGAGCAAATTGATGAACAACGGGAGGACAGTGACAGTGACAGTGTATTCAGTGGTAGGATTGGCCTTTCTGTCATTTAATGCCTTGTTAAGATATGTGAAGCATCTGCATAATTGAAAAGTGAAACTTATGAAGATATCCCCACGTAAGCCTTCTTCCCACCCTTGTTGCTCCACTGGGCAATTCATGCTTACATCAACAACTGGTCTCTGTGGTAGTACTAATTATGCTTCCCTTTTACCAGCAGCAGATTTATTTTTTTCCTTATTTTCTCTTATTAGTTAAAAGGGACAATAATAAGTATGTATTTCTATAGTTCCACGTTATCTCACAGATATCTTCCCTATTTCACATTCTATACTACTTTATTCAATAAGCCTTCCTCATTGTATAACTGAAATCCAAGCATGAGCAGCTTTGTTACTGTGTATCTCATTTTTTTTTTTTGCTTTTTGGGTCACACCTGGTGATGCTCAGGGGTTATTCCTGGCTCTGCACTCAGGAATTACTCCTGCTGGTACTCAGTGGACCATATGAGATGCTGGGAATCGAACCCAGGTTGGCCGCATGCAAGACAAATGCCCTCCCAGCTGTGCTATCGCTCCAGCCCCTCAATTAAAAAAAATTAATTTTTAAAAAATAAGCCTTCCTGTGGGAATATATTAGGTTTTTCCAGGTATTCCATTATAAATAATTCTACAATAAAACCTCCCAGCAAACGATTATTTGTACAATTAACTTATCCAGGAAAATTCCTATAATCTATAATCTGAACTGGCCGGCCAAAGTGCAAATAAATGCAGGTTGTTCAGTTAGACATTATCTAATTCTTATTAGGATGAGGGCAACATTCTGCATGCCTGTCAAGAATCTGGGATAGCATCTCTTTCTTCACAGGCTCACCAGACATGATCTACTCTTTTGAGCTTTTGCTGGTGAAAGGTGAAGTTGAAGATAATTTTTTCATAGTTTTAATTGCCTGTGTCCTTCACTTATTGTTCAAATCTTTATTAATATGGGGGTCAGAGCAATAGCATAGAGAGTAGGGCTTTTGCCTTGCACACAGCTGACCCAGGTTCAAATTCCAGCACTCCATATAGTCCCCAGGCCCTGCCAGGAGTGATCCCTGAGCGCAGAACCTGGAGTAAACCCTGAGCACTCCTGGAGGACTGCCAAGATGTGGCCCCAATACAAATTAAATAAATTTTAGGGGAGAGGGGTCACGGTTGGGCCACACCTGGCAGTGTTCAGGGCTCTGTGCTGAAGGATCACTCCTGGTGGGCTTAAGGGACCGTAAGGAGTTCCAGAGATCAAATCTGAGTCGGCTGCATGCTAGGAAAGCATCTTACCCACTGTACTATAGTTCAACCCCAAAACATATGTTTTAATAAAAAGCTTACTCCAATAATGCTATAATGATTCCTTCAAACTTAGCTTTTAAAATTAATAAATAGAACACAGAAATAGAAGAATAACATTAACTGAAAAAAATACTAACATTACTTAAAACTATACTGCCTTATCCTAAACTGTGATGTATTTTTTTAAATTCTTTTGTTTGGGGGGTCACATCTGGTGGTGTTCAGGGGTTACTCATGTCTCTGCACTAAGGCATCAGTCCTGGCAGGCTCAGGGAACCATATGGGATTCCAGGGATGGAACCTGGGCTGGCCACATGCAAGGCAAGCACCCTATCAGCTACAATACCGCTCTGACCCCATTGATTTTTCCCCCCAAATAATCCCTCTGCTCTCCCCTTTGCTGATGCTGTTGCTGCGATGATGAGAGCACACACATGCCTGACTATGAAGCTTGCGGAGGCTGTACCTCAACATGCAGAGTCCACACACTCAGCGGTACTGCACAACAGGGTTTGTCCTGCATCAGTACATGCGTGACATGGTAAATACTCTTACTTGAGACACTCAAGTCATACTTTTGATGTTGCCAGGGGTCGCTGCAGGGCCTACACATGTCCATGCCCATGAAGCTCACACATCTTTCTAGTGGTTGTGCTCACAGGGGTTGCACCTCCTTTCGGAGTGATTTCACACACCTGGCTATGAAGCAACCAAGCAATCACTGATGGCACTAGTGAGGGCAGACAGATAGTAGGGCTTCCATCTTTGTGCTCAGCAGAGCACTAGGGATTCAAACTCATGACCAGACACTTACAAGGCAGATGCTCTAAGCCACTGCACTCCAGGTCCTGTACTATGCTGTAAACATCAAAAAGTCTAATAAGGACCTGAACTATTAGTACAGCATGTAGCGCGCTTGCCTTGAATGCAGCCAATCTAGGTTCACTAGATTGGCTGCATCCCCGGCACTCTATATAGTCCCCTGAGCCACCAGGAGTGATCCCTGAGCATAGAGCCAAGAGTAAACCCTGAGCATTGCCGGATGTTGTCCAAAATCGAAAAAGAAAAAAGAAATGAAAAGTCCAGTAAAATATGGCATTTACTTCAAGCAAACTGAATGTTTAAAAAGTGTATTTAAGTCAACTCATGTAAATGGTTGATCCTACAAACAGCCAAACTGTTGACTGAAAGCCAAAGTTTAGAAATGAGATGACTGTAATGGTTTTGTTCCACCCACCTCGTTTGTGCAGGTAATTCTTCTAGGATGAGGCGCTTCCTGCTGCAGTTGATATACTGTAAGAAGGTAAAAAGTAAAAGGTGTCAATTTCCTTTACACAGAACTATTGGTTATATTAGAAATCACAAATTAGATATTTTATGATTAAGTTTGCAAGAAAACCTGGCATAGTACTTTTGCTCTACTAAATTAAAATTTATCATGAAGATAACCTAAGTAAACCAAACTAAAGTCAGTGAAAGCCCAGCAGCATGCACAAAGAGAAAAATCAAAACCTACCCAAATGTCTTTCCACTATTAAACCAATCCGTATACTGGATATTTGCCTCTGCTTTCCACGGCCTTGTTATGGTCCTCATTCTTTGTTGGTATACGAAACAAGTCTCTGGTACGAACCAATTATAGTTATATATTTTTTAAGCACATAATTGTGCCAAAGTTGCAATTAAAATTAAGATATATCAGCTAGAAGTAACAAATACATGTTTTCTCCCTGTTCTGTTAATACTGTAAACATCTATCTTCAAACATAATCTCTCCTTAAAAAAATATATATATATATATATATTCTGTGCCCAAGTCATCACCACTTGTTCAACTTGAACAAATGCAGCAAAATAAAGATTCTGATACTAAATTAACTTATTAAAGAGAATAATTTTCAGGGTCTCTAAAATTAAATCAGAGGTACCAGAGCCACAGAACAGTGGATAGGGTACTTGCCTTGCACACGGCCAACTGGGGTTTGATGCTTAGCACCCAAAATGTTCCCCTGGACAAACCCCTATGAGTTATCCCTGAGTGCAGAGCCAGGAGCAACCTCTGGGTACTGCTGGGTGTGGCCAAATAAATAAACAGAAATAGAAAAAATTATGCTGAGGCCTTGGCCTTCTAATCTTACTTTAGGCTTTCTGATTTCAAATAAAAAAAAAAGAATGAATACAAGTTGGAGTTACCATAGAAAGTGTGCTTATTTCTAAGTTTTTTTTTATCTCTTGGAGGAATTTGTTGTTTATTTCTATATATATGTAATTAAATTTAATACTGCATTTAAATACACAAAACAGTCTGTCAAAATAATTACTCTGGTGGTAATTCTGCAATTATACAAATATTGATTCACCGCATTGTATATCTATATATGTCAATTATACCTCCATTTAAAAAACCTTTGGAGGGTCTGGAATTAGTATAAAAGTTTGAGCACATGTCTGGCATGCACCCAATCTGAGTTCAATTCCTGCGTACCATATGAACTCTCGAGCTTCACCAGGTATAGCCCCTGGTTCCCTGAGTACCTCTTGGAAGGTTCTCACAAAACAATCTTTAGAAAGTACTATCACTGGGGCTGAAGTGATAGTACAGCGGGTAGAGCATTTGCCTTGCACACAGCAGACCTGGGTTCGGTCCCCGGCATCCCATACACTCCCCCACATACCGCTAGGAATAATTCCTAAGTGCAGAGCCAGGAGTAAGCCCTGAGCATCACCAGGTGTGACCCAAAAAAAAAACAAAAACAAAAAAAAACAAAAGTAAAGTACTATCAGCAATGGAAATTCAATTATAACAACTGAATGGCAGTTAAGATAACACTGAAAATTACCAGAGAAAATAAAATGTTCATTTTGATTCTAAAAGCACAAATACTATAGTTTCTGGTTGTCATCAACAGTATATTACCTAATCAGTAAGCAAGCATCAGGAAAAGTTAGTGCGAGAAAAACAGAAAAAACAATATTGTCATATGATAATTTCACCCGTTTTAATCAGCATTTCAAAGGGCACAGATCTCTTATTAAAAAAAAAGCAACTTTTTAGATAAATGCCTCCTACTAGCTAGTAATGGCTAATCTGTTTTTAAAATTTATTCAAATAGATAATACAGATAGAAGGGACTTGGGGCTGGAGCGACAGCACAGCGGATAGGACGTTTGCCTTGCACGTGGTCGACCCAGATTTGATTCCCAGCATCCCATATGGTCCCCTGAGCACCACCAGGAGTAATTCCTGAGTGCAGAGCCAGGAGTAACCCTTGTGCATTGCCGGATGTGACCCAAAAAGCAAAAAAAAAAAGGGGGGACTTTGGAATTGAGTAATTGAATAGAACATGAATCCAGGGTATACCTCACAAAAGAGTCATTAAAAAATACACACAATATTAAAGTGTGATTAATTCAGGCTCTTCTCAATTCAAAATTTTTGATAATTTATATTAAAACTCAGCTGAAAATAATTCTTCCAGTGGTGGCGCTCAAACCCAGGTCACCTACTTTGAGTACCATTAAGCCTAGTCTCTCAACTGAAATTTATTTATTTTTGTTTGTTTTTATTTGTTTGGGGGCCACACCTGGCGGTGCTCAGGGGTAACTCCTGGGTCTGAACTCAGGAATACTTCCTGGCGGGCTCAGGGAACCATAGGGGTGCTGAAAATGAAATCTGGGTTGACTGCTTGCTAGGCAAGCGCCCTCCCTGCTGTATTCTCTCTCTCTGGTTGGCCCTATTCAGCTGAAATTTATTTTTTATTTTTTATTTTTTTCCAGCTGAACTTTTAAAGTGCGTAATGATTAAATTATTTAACAAAGTAATAGCTATATTCAAGAGGAGAGGATATCTAGAGCAAAGGCTCAGACCTGGAGAATTTTTATAACTCTTCATGTCTTTCTAATATTCCTAATCACATGATTTGAAACAGATGACAACCCTAACAATGTCGGAATCATCTGAGAGGAGACTGAGGCTTCAGTAAGGCCGTTCAGGAGACAGGATTAGCAATAAACACCAAGAACCAATAACCTAAAGGACTAAACATTTTTAATCACCTGAGAAGTGTCAGTGATCACAATCTAGTGGTAATTCAATGACATTAATGAAAGTGTCATTCACAGAAACAAATATATTGTTCATCAAGTTGGTACTGGGGTCAGAGCAATAGTGCAGAGGGGAGAAGCTTGCCTTGAACATGGCCAACCTGGGTTTGATCTCCAGCGCCCTGAGCACTGCCAGGAGTGATCCCTAAGCACCACCAGGTGTGGCCCAAAAAAACAAAAAAGAAATCAGGTTGGTATTTCAAGGTCAGAACTGGATCACATGAGTATTACTTTCCATTTGCTGTACTTAAATTTGCCCTAAACTTTAAAAAGTAAGAGATTTAAAAATAACAAAAGTAAAATAGAAATTCAGATTCTCTTTAAAAATGATAATCTACAGCATCAGAGCCACACTGAAGGAAGTTCTCCTGACCCTACATCTTTCTCACACTCTCTATGTGCCTTGTTTGTGCCATATATTTTATTACATAAAAAGCCCCAAGTTTCATTCAAACAATACACATAAAACTAAATAAATAAAACTGTAAGTGTTTAGAAAGAATCATCAACTTAGACTTTTGTTAATTCTATTTCCTGACTGGTCTGCATTTCTAAGTACTTAGAATTTTATTTTTACAAGCTCATGTGAACTAAAATTAGAAACTGCAGCAAAGGCCTAGGTAAAATACATTTCTTATAAACATAAAGTCACTGTAAAATACTGTCTGACCCCACCATACTAAGTACAGAGAAAGAAAAAAGTGTTTTTATGACAGGAAAAAAAACTTAGTGTTTTATGACAGGAAAAAATGTTAAGTGACAGGAAAAAATCTTACAGTAATGACTTTTGACATTAAAATTGACCACTTTAGTTTTAAAGAGATCATACAGGATACAAGTGAGTAATCAGACGTTCTAAATACTTTCAGCTCTGCCTGCAAGTTCAAGACCTGACACACTGTGCTATCTCTCTGGTCACCCATATTACAATTTTGTCTAGGATCACGTTTAACAATCTTATATGAACATTTTAACAATTACTTCAATGTCAGAATAAAACTTTTATGTTTCTTGATTTAAATTTTGCACATTAACAAATTATTGGAAGACTTGATTTTAGAAGAAAAATTCACATGATAATTTCCATTTTTAAAATGAAACCTTCCGTTTGGCTTTAACACAGTTTAAACACAAAATGTCTCTGAATTGTAAAGCTTTTCATTTGCACTCAAAAGAGTGAAAATCTATTCATTTCCTCCCTATTTCTAGTAATAAAATGAGTGATGGGGGGTGGGGATGGCTCAACCATTTAAGTCAGTAAAAGAAACTTAAAATTGAGGAGCAATATTGTCACACACAAGAGAAATACGCTATTTCCTAAAATAAATGGAAGACATCTGAAGACAGAAAATATAAATCGGTGATCAACATCACCACCACTAAGATTCAGTAACATGAGGTTTCACAAATGCTCTTATGTTAAACAATGTGCAAGGCGTAAATCAGAGCAAAAGGAAGCAAAAATAAAATGAACATCAGAAAACTGCAGAGAAGAAATTTTAATAAGCTTCTGGCCAAGAAGATTGATATAAAATCTTTAGGAGGTAAAGAACATTAGTAATCTTTATACATTCTATGCACCATACTCCCCAGAAACAAAAGGCAAAAGAAGAGCAGGACTGAGGGGGAAAAGCATCTATAGAAATATTTCTAGAGACTGTTCACATCTTGCATGCTATAATTAGCCCAAAGTGGCAACCTATTAAAATAAAACTGTCATTCTGGTAACATAAAACCAACGGCAATCTGAATTATTGCTCCTGCAGTCAGCAAATTTCATCAACTTGTACATATCAAGATCCAGATTAACAGATAAGCATGTACAAAGATGTTAATAGTATTCATTTAAAGTATTTAAAGTACAAGTCTCTTAGGATATTTATTCAATCCTATGAACAACCAACCAAAACTTACAGTACTGGTTTTTGCGAGTAACACATGCATCGATTTTTTTTAACTAGTTTGATTATAGTAACTCCATTTCTACTTCACTGTAGCTGAAATATATTTTCCTTGCATTGGTTTTAAGAGTCATTTTCAATAGCTACCTCAAGTTCCACTCTACAGAATTCCATACAAACTCAGAGGGATGAGCCTCATACTAACCTTGCAGCTGAGCAAACATGCTCTGGAGAACACTAATGTTCCCCCATATCCACTCCTCTTCTAGCCACAAATCCTGCTGTAAATTCACTTTTCAATAATAAATATAATATGTGTCTCTAATTGCCTTAAAATTTTATATTACTTACAAAGCACAATAACCCACCCAATTTTAAAGTTATTTGAATACTTACAGTAAGATTTCCAAACAGGAGGTCTATATTCATCTGTATCTGAAAGAATAAACATCCAATCAACACCACTTAATACTTACATTTTCAATCACATAGTTAATCATAATTATCTAACACATTTCACTGAGGTCTATTTGTCCTGGGGATTGTGCTAAGCATTCAAAAGCACTCAGAGATCAGTTAGTCTTGGTCCTTCACAGTTCCATAAAGATGTTCAAATTACTGTATTTACTCACATTTTGGGAGCACAGTTCTTATTAGCTGTGCTTATTACATAAAAACATCAAGATTAATTTCTACTGCTGGCTCACTGCATACAGTCACTGAGGTCACAGTCAATCCTGCTTCTCTGGACTCAGTTCTCTGATTATTATACTGAAAGACCTCTGAAAAACACCATTTTTTTTCTTGTTCAGTCAAGCTGACCAAAGAACAATTTTAACTCTCAGGAATGTACTTTTATTTTCTCCTGTGACTTGTGGGGATTCTCTGCAGCGGGTTTTCCTAACGCTAGGTGAGAACAGCAGCAAGGTACAACAGGTCTTAGCCTCACAGACCTGGGACAACCAAAACCTGGAAATGAGAAACACTTCAACAGAAGAGAGTATACCAACAGGGAAATGGTACACCAACGGGAGAGGGTGCACCGGCAGGGGAGGGTGTACCAAGGTAATCACATGAGGCAAACACCTGTGCCCAAGATCATTTCCCCTCATTCTGCCCGGGTGTTGATGTGGGAGATAGTGAGGTAAGCCATAAAAGGAGATGGTGGGGGAGAGGGGCCTGGAGCTGTGTTTGCCTTGCAGTGGCCGACCTGGGTTCGATCCCAGCATTCCATAGGATCCTGAGCACCGCCAGGAGTGGTTCCTGAGTGCAGAGCCACGAGTAACTCCTGTGCATCGCTGGGTGTGACCCAAAAAGAAAAAAAAAGGAGGTAAGGAGATGAGGGGACCAGAGAATGGGAAGGGGCCCTATAGTCTGGTCTCTCATCAGCAAGGTGTATTTGAGGGAAGCAACTGCCTGCCAATAGCTGTTTCCCAGGAAGACAGACCAGTGGCCACAGCAATATGGTGTAGAAGGCGTGGCCGACCATGTCATATAACCCTGTTGGCACTACCATGAATCAATTAAGGAATTTGATCCTAAAGCCTTGGTCTCCAAGGGAGTAAGAAAATTCCTGGAAAACATATTGAGAAGACTAAATTTAGCACCAGACAGTCAAGTAAATATTTAGTCCCAGAACTGGGGGTGGTGGGTAGCCCAAGTAGTAGAGCACTTGCAAGTGGAAGGCTCTGAATTCAATCCCCAGCACAAAAAAAGGCACCAAATAGTGCCCACCAATGGGCCAACCAATAGTAATCCCACGCCACTATGCCAGTAGTAGTCCTATCTCCAAGGGGTGCTTGATGTACCAAATTAAACAAAAATTTAGGGTCTAGAAAGACAGCACAAGGATTGAGGCACTTGCTTGCACACAACTGATTTGATCCCCAGCACCATATATAGTGCCCGGAGTACTGCATGGAGTAACTTTTGAGCACAAAATGAGGAGTAAATCCTGAGCGCCACTGGGTGTGGCACCAAAATAAATGAAATTAAAATGTTAAGTTAGCTCCAACTTTCATTCTTTAAAATACAAACTCATTATTTATGATGTGTTTTATATGTGAGCGTATAGAGATTTTTAAATTTAGGTACCATGATTTGGGATGGAGTGATAGCACAGCAGGTAGGACATTTGCCTTGCATGCAGCCAACCTGGGTTTGATTCCTCCGTCCCTCTCAGAGAGCCCGGCAAGCTACTAAGAGTATACCACCCACACGGCAGTGCCTGGCAAGCTATACCTGGCATATTCGATATGCCAAAAACAGTAACAACAAGTCTCACAATGGAGATGTTACTGGTGCCCGCTCAAGCAAATCCATGAAACAACGGGAGGACAGTGCTACAGTGCTACCATGATTTACAAGGCTTTTAATAACAAAATTTGACACATTCAATGTTACAACTCCAAACCCACCACCAAGGTCATCATCCCTCCACCAATAACCCAAGGCTCCCTCCCTCCCCTGACCCTGTCTCCTCAGCAAATTCATTTTTGTTTTTGTTTTTGAAATTTACTTATTACAAGTTGGGTCACATGCTAATAACATGTCGACTCTGATGGTTTTGATAGTTACCACACTTATATGATGATGTGTTATAATCCACACAGATATTTAGTTTACTACAGGTCTATAGCAAGGCTATGTGTGTAAGAACATAAAAATAAAATGCTAGGGGCTGGAGTGACAGCACAGAGGGTAGGGCGTTTGCCTTGCACGTGGCCTGACCCGGGTTCGATTCCCAGCATCCCACATGGTCCCCTGAGCACCGCCAGGAGTAATTCCTGAGTGCATGAACCAGGAGTAACCCCTGTGCATTGCTGGGTGTGACCCAAAAAGAAAAAAAAAATGCTAGGTCTTTCTTATACGACAGCCAGTGAGAATGTTCTAAGAAGTTTATGTGAAAAGAAATACAAGAGTATGTAAGTGAATAATGAAGGCAGACAGCTGACCCTCCTCTTTCATGGTAGGACCATTCCGCGGTCACCATGAACACAGTGTCATGAACAACAAATTCTCCTTGGGACACTTGAGGTCATGTTCCTGTGTGGCCCCACCCAGACCACTTCCATCAACCACTAGGTACACAGCATTGTGTCTGTGGGTTTCTGTTCAAAGACCTAAATTAGGAGAGAGCTCAAGGAGCTGAGTACTTGGTTGCATCAGGGAGGCCTGGATTGAATATCTAGCACCACACCATCCCCCAAGCACTGCCAGATGTCACCATGAGGCTCCCAGCACTGTAGCTCCCAAGGAGCTCAGCACCCTGGGGCCCCAACACTGAAGCACCTGGCCCTGCTGGCTAAGTATCAAGGGGTGGGGTCACTGGGTATCCCAAGCACCACATCCCTGACCCCCTGCAAAAATTAAACCAAAAAACAACATTTTAGCACTATGTTTGCAGCCATTTTAAACAACATATGTGGCAGTGAATGGACGGCTACACCTATTCCCACTAGGAGAGCTGAAACAGGCAGAGCTTGCCTCATCCACCAGTGCCAGGAACAGGAGGGTCAGAACTGCTCCTGCTCGACTGTGAAAGGATAACCAGGACACATTCCAGGCCTGCAAATCCATGTTTAGTGAGGAAGCAAACTGCAAATACAGACTCGTGAATAATGAGGAGTGACTTACACGAATGAGTTATTATTTGGGAAAACTGTCAACTTAGATGAACTTGCCTAGATAAAGTTGAGATGAAACATGACCACATGACCTAAATATTCTCTCTCTCTCTCTCTCATACACAGACACACACACACACACAATACACACAGAGAGTTTATATTGCTAGATTCTGCTTGGGGAAGTAGTTACATTGAGTTTTTTAGATGTCTTTTAATAAGCAAATTAATTACAGGGTCTGGGGACGTGGCTCAACTAGTAAAAGCCACCCTAACCCCAACCTTAGCACATCTAGATGTGGACCCTGTTTTTATAAGTAAGCAAGCTTGATTCAATTCTATATTTTTAATACTAGGAAAACTTTACCAGCACGCACTCAAGTCATTGCACTATTTCACTGATGACCTACAAAGGCTGCTCTGGCTTTGAGGACAGCAGCAGATTGGCTGTACACTGGCTCAGAAGGTAAGAAGAGAGTACACACTGGCGTTCTCGGCACTTCGATGTACTCCCTCTGTGCTCCCACCTCCGAGCCAGGCTACGAGCAGGAGAGGTGGCAGCAGTCAGGCACCTCCTGAACCCACAATGTGGGAAACTGCGTGTGGCCAGGAATGGGAAGCTTCTCACCCTGATATGGAAAGAATGAACCTCACCTCAGGAGATCTGACTTTGGTCTTCAGCTCCTTGGGGTTCTCAGCTAGCCCAAGAGGAAGATGTGACTCAGGGAGGAGCTCTGGGAGCCATGATAGCTGAGGCGTGCACAGGTGTGAACACTGAGATCATTCACATGGCAACCATCACCCATGACAAAATTCCACAGAAACTACAAAGTCAAGACTGGGGAGCACTTTCCTGGCAGGGACACGTTTGTGTTCCCCATCACACATCAGTGACATAAGAGTGTAGGTTCTGGCCACACAGAGGGGATAAAGGAAGCTGGTTCTGCATCCTTCTCTTGGACCCTGGTTCTAGGTTTCTTCCCTTGGCTGCCTTCAATCTGCTGCTGTCCTCAATAATGTATCACGGCTGATATATGGGTGAGTGCAATGGTGATGGTCTTCCCGTGGGTTAGCAAACATGAGGGTAGTTTTATAGCCCCTCCAACTTGCAGCTTGTGACTCAAAAGAGGTGTCTGGGGACTGGGGGCTCTAACTGGCTTACAAACCCTATGCAGAGCCTATACCTGTGAGTAGTAAACGGCCTCTAGAGATGGCCTTGATTCAGAGATGGTGAAGAAGAGGCAAATTTTCAAAGTTCTATCTCAGGGGAATTATGGAATTCGTCAAAGACAGAGCTTCTGAGAGGAACAGCTACCTTTACTTAATATATAACTAGGAATTGTACTCTCTTTTTTATTCACAATAAGCTTCCGCGGTAAGACGAAATAACAGGACTAGGGAGACAGCTCACACAGCTAGCACGCATACTTTACATGCCAGATGTCTGGACTCATCCAAGCACAGTCAGGGAGTAATTCCTGAGCACCAAAGCCTCTGACCACTGTCAGTTATGGCCCCAACACAAAAAAAATAAACAAAAGGGATAATAACCTCAGGGCTAGAGAGATGGTACAGCAGGCAGGGCACTTGCCTTGCATGCGGCCGACCCAGGTTTGATCCCTGACATCCCATACAATACTTTGAGCACCACCAGGAGCGATTCCTGAGTGCAGAGCCAAAAAAACCCTGAGTATCGCTTGATCTGGCCCCAAAACAAAAAAGTGGGGGTACAATTATTTCTAAAATGGGGCTGCACTTTTCAGGTATGAGAAGTGCAAAGCACCTGGCACATAGGAGGTGCTTAGTGAATGAGAACTGCACCCTCTCCTGCCTTCACGGAAAGTACATTTAAAAGATTTAGCTTCAGGTCACTGGCAATTATTTAAGTAGTGCATCTTCATCTTATTTTATTCTTCTCCATGTACCTATTCTGTGATAGATGACATTATTTAAGGTGCTACAAATCACAGTTGTGAAGCCCAGCAGAATGAGTATTGAGCAAATAACCAAGAAGAAAATCTGCATTTTCCTTTGTATTGAAACAACTATTACTATATCATTTAATTTACATTCTGTTCCCTGCACTGTATTTTATTGGTGGGAGTGGGAACTTGCACAGGTCTTCAGAGAACTGGCAACACGTAGCAAGGCTTCCAAGACATGTGGCAGCCACCTCTTAAGGCCAAGATCCAGTGAGATGCTCTTTGAAGGGGAATGACTGAAAAATTGAGTCTTTCTGAAGTTTTGGGGTAGAAACCTGAGGTCACCTTGTCAAGGTCAATCTTCCTATTAAGGGCAGACCTGCTCAGGCTGAATACCACCGTCCTCACGACTCTGCAAAAAGGGATCTACAGGGAACGGGGAGGGAGATGGCTGTGAAAAGAATGCCCGGGGCTGGAGGGTGGCTCGGTAGCCAAAGCAGAAGGCCATGACTGATTCCTGATGCTGTCCACACTCTCTGACTGAGCACAGTCCCTGTGACTTTGTCAACTGAGGATACGATCTCTGAAGCACCATTACCAGGTGAGTGTAAGCACCTCAACCACACTGTGTACCCCTGGTGAGAATCACAACTGGAAAAATGAATAGATGTGCAAGTCCTACAGCCAAGAGCATGACCCCTAGTTAGCACGTGTGTGTGTAGCACAGTGGCCCCATAACACAACCAAAGGAGTGAGACTGCTGGCAAGCAATGCATTCGAAGGCAAGAGCACCACAACCAGATGTGCAGCCCCAGGTGAACACAAAATCAAGTGTGCATACATCCCTCAGTCACTGCAATAGGAAAATAAAGGAAAAATAAGGTGGGGTGGAGTGTTGGGGGAAGGAAAAGAATGGGAGAAGGGGGCAGAAAAGGAGAAAAAGCATGCCTCATTAGCTTAATATGCAGAACTGATATGCAGAATTAACTGCTAACATCAGAAAGACCAATTTTCCGGAGCCCTAAATCCTCTGGAAGGGAAGAAACATTACCCTAATCTTTGTTTCTCAGATTCAAGGAGTTCCACTGGCAAGAGAAGACAGAGAAAAATCTAAAATAGATGGTATTCTAGGAGTACAAACTTCTGGTTTGATTAAGGAGGAAGAATGCTGGCCCAGCATGAGACAAATGGTGCCAATCTCTGACCTCAACTTCTCTGGCAAACTGGGGTTTTGCCAGGGTTTGCGTTCTTAATTTTAGCAGGTGGAGTAACTCTGGGGTAACTAGGAGAAGATGCAGTTCGTGGAATAGAAGAAATGCAAGTTAATCAAGAAAAGAGAGGAAGTCATGTGTTCTATTAGCTGCTCACATTCATTTTAACTTATTCAAAGGGCATTATCATGGGCCAATAAGCATTCAATACCTGAGGTCTGCCTTTGGCTGGAGGGCCAAGGCACCTCCTGGACACAGCAGGAGTCGGCATGACCCATGGACAGCTCATCAAAAAATCATCTAGGGGAAGAGCATTCAGTTACCAGGATAGTCTGGATGTCACTGATACCGTCAAGGTCAATAAAGAATATAAGATGGATGTTTAAAATCTTGGTTACTTAAACAAGGTAGAGACCAGAGAGATAGCACAGCAGGTACAATGTTTGCCTTGCATGTGGCCAACCTGAGTTAGATATCCCATATGGTCCCCACCAGGAGGAATCTCTGAACCCAAAGCCAGGAGTAACCTCTGAGCATAAATGGATGTGACCTAAAAACTAAAAATATTTATTTATCATTTCTTATAATAGTGCCATCCAGGTGTACCCTGTGTATTAAGGGGCAGTAACCTTCTCATAGACCAGCAGGAAATGTCTATGAACCTGTGCTAGCTGGAACCCGTTACTGAGAACCAAGATGTAATTTTAAATGTTTCTTATGTCTCTACACTTTCCTACTTCCTTCCCTGGTTGTTGCAATGAGACTGGATGCAGTGCTCGCATATTTGGTATGGGTTCACACATTTTGGGTGCAGTGCTTGCCTGGGGGCTCTAGTGGTTGTGTTCACATACACTTGGGTGTGGTCTTCCAGAGGTCACATGCTCGAACAGTGTGGGGTAGGGGGTGCTGCTGTCCAATGGGCTCAGACCTGAAAGGAAGGCACCAGAGGAAGGTGCCCTACCTCTGAGCCCTTCCCAGGCCTAAACAGGTATTTATTGCCTTGCAATGCAGATATTGCAAACTAAACCTGTGAGAGTTTGTGGCTCTTTCCTTGCCAAAGATCAAGAAGAGGGATATGCTCTGGGCCACATCCAGGCTTTCCTTTTTTGTTTGTTTCAAGTCATCAGGGCTGACATCTGGCTTTGCACTCAGGGATCATTCCAGGAGGGCTCAGGGGACCATATACAGTGCTAAGGATTGGACGCAGGTAGACTACATGCAAATTAAGTGTCTTACCTGCTGTACTATCTCTCCATTCCCATGGGTCCTATTTTTTGTGCTAAGGAGAAACAAAGTATTCAAAACAAAAAAATGTTATACCCTTGAAAAAAACACACTAACAGAGCGATCAATATCTCCATTCTGAAAGGCTTAGGAATCAATGATAAACTTTATGGCAAATTAACACTTAGTAAAGCACATCTTTTCTAAATTTTTCAACTCTTCCTCAGACTCTGGAGGACTTCAATTTACTTCTCCCTCTTTTAATTGAATCTGCAAAATGACAACCATCCATTACGGAAAACAGAACAGTTTCTTAATGAAATTTTCTTTCAATTTTGGTTAGCTGCTTGAGTTACAAGTCCAGGAAATCTTACTTTACAAATATTTCATCATGTTTATGAAAAATTATTACAATCTTGTATTGCTTTTAATTTTTTTTAATATTAAAATAATTCGGGGGAAGGTGTTTGGATTTTAGTTTGGGGTGGGGGGGACTCACCCAGCAGTGCCCTGGGACTACTCCTAGTTCTGTGTTCAGGAGTGTCTCCTAGGATGCACAAGAAAACATTTGTGGTACCAGGGCCAGAACCCAGGCTGGCCGCATGCAAGGTAAGCACCTTAACACTCTAAACTATCTCTTCAGTCATGTTTTTTAAACTCAAAGACTCAAATTTTAAATAATATTTTGTGTAAAATGTTTTTTTTGCAATTTTTAGGGGGATGCTTTATTTATATTTTCAGCATTTATTTTTTTTCTTTAAATCTTGAAAATACATCTATGTCTTTAGGCACTGATTTTAAAATATTCTAGTAAACTATAACTAGGATACTACCTTTGATTATGTATTATATGAAATAATTCTCAATAGCCACATTATTTAGAGGTGTTCAACTGGTTTTTATTGCTTGACAGGATTAAGTTTATTTGTAAGTACCCTAGTCCTGCTTAATTTAAAACACTACATAATTAAGTGAATCTCTGGTCTCTCCAATTAGATTCTACCTACATCTAAAATACCTCTAGATGCACTCTAAATGATTAACATTCGAAAAACAATTTACTTGTCCCTCTTTTTATTACTTACTTTTTTATATTATTATATTTCTTCGTTGTGCATTTTAATGAGATTCAGACTAATAGTGTGAAAATACTCATTGTATGATTAAGCTTTTTTGTTTTTTTAATAGGGATTTCAAGATGAATTTTATTTCATTCAAAAAAATGACTTTGGGGGAGGTGCACACTGGTGGTGACAGGGGTCACTCCTGGCTCTGTGCTCAGGTATGATCCTGGGAGTATTCAGGGGACCATATGTGGGTGCCAGGGATTTTGAACTGGGTTGACTATATGCAAGGCCAAGTGCCTTACCTGTTGTACTATTGCTCTGGCCCCTGTGTAACTGACATTTTAAAGCACATTCATTTGTCTCAGACTGATTTCAGTTTGAAAATCAACTATTTTGATTTCTGTAAAAAGTCATCTTTCTTGACATGAAAAATAAGAATTTCTTTCTTTTATTTATTTATTTTTTCTTTTTGGGTCACACCCAGTGATGCACAGGGATTACTCCTGGCTAATGCCCTCAGGAATTACTCCTGGCAGTACTCAGGGGACCATGTGGGATGCTGGGAATCGAACCCAAGCCGGCTGCGGGCAAGGCAAATGCCCTACCCGCTGTGCTATCACTCCAGCCCGCAAGAATTTCTTTCTTTTAAAATTAAAAAAATAAATCCCTGAGAACAGAGCCAGCAGTGGCTCCTGAGCACCACCAGGTGCCCCGCCCTGAAAAAAAAAGGACAAACTCATATTTCAACCAACTGGAAAGA
This sequence comes from Sorex fumeus, assembly GCF_029834395.1. Lineage (NCBI taxonomy): Eukaryota > Metazoa > Chordata > Mammalia > Eulipotyphla > Soricidae > Sorex > Sorex fumeus. Next base: position 27,797,048 of record NW_026606066.1, read on the forward strand.
AATTCCCCACTCCTGCTTTGATCAGAACATGCAAGGCATAATGGGTAATCTCTCCACCTGTTACTGATCTGTTTCTATGCCAAGTCTTGGCATAACAAAATAATGAGGGGTTTGAGATCACAAAATTCTATTTTATTATCAAATAACCTTTTAAAGGAACAAGGGCATAAAATTCACAATAAATACCAGTCCCTATTGTTAATATTTGAAAAAGTAAAAAAGAAAGCAATAAAACTTCTTACTCTGAAAGAAATGTTTCCTAGAAAACAAAACTTTGCAATATAAATGAAAATTCCCAAAACAAGATACATGATTTCTAAAAATCATGTAAAAACAAAATAAAACCACTAGATTTCTAGGTATCTCCCAACCTGACTCAATTTTTTTCCTACTTAAATTTTAAAATATGTTTTAAAAAGCAGAAAATAAGCATTTCAGCTAAGATCATTAAAATTCACCCTGCAAAGTTATGGTCAAATCAGGTCAGTCAAATTTACCCTTAGAAAAAACAAAGTCATTTAAAACTCTTCCAAGTTGAAAACTGATGTGTCCTGATTCACTTCTGGCAGAAATAAACTATCTAAAAAACCGAAGATAATTATGTTTAATTCTTCAGAGGATAATGACCCAGAACTGTTACTAAATGAGAAAGAAAAAAAAAGAAAAGGAAACAACTTTTTAGAATGTGAGACTCCAGGACACACATGAAATTGCATCAAAGATCTCCAGACACAAACACGCTGCAGAGTCCGGGCTCAACTGCCATGGGCCCGCAGTTTGGACCATCAAAGCTCCTAAATGAAATGTGACCCAAATTTGGAAACCACTTTTATTTGAAACTCAAGCTGGGTCTTTTATTAAAGGCCTAAGCAATGTTTCCTCTGACCACGCTGGCAGCGGAGCAAGCTGACTGCAAACGAAGTTGTTCTGCTTACTCATATCTTTTCCCTACGCACTTGGACACAAAAAGGTACACATAGGAACTGGGTCGTTCAACCCAACTCAAAGGTAAGGCTGCCATTCTTCTATCTAAGAGGACTTGAGGATTTCGGATGTTTACCATAATATACGGCATATTAACAGACGTCCTCACTAAGTCCCCCCAGGGTTCCCAGCAGAGGATGCCAAGAAGAGATCTGGCTCTTGCCAAACAGCCCAATAACATCTCACTACTCCCAAATTGCTCCATTTGGATTCTATTAAGTTAGTAAAATTTTGCCCTTAATAACATTTTCTAAAACCTTCTACCGCAAAAATTAGAATATACAAAACTCAACAAAAGACTATAATTCTACTTGACTTCTCCACACTTCAACTAAGACTCAAATGCAGTTCATTAATTGTATACATGGTCCTTGTAAGTAATCCTTCAAAGAGTGTGTTCTAGGATACATATATGTATATTTTATGAAGAATGTTGTATCTGAAGAAAGCTCTTGCAAAATTCAACAACTTAAGATTTTTAAGTAAATCTTTAACACTTGAAATTACAGACACTGAAAATAGAACTACATGAAAATTCTTTGCAGAATTTTACTTTTTATGAATATACCTATTTGGGGTGGGGGGACAAGAGACAAACTGTTGGCAGAGAACAGAGATCTTTCTAATCAGTTATTTAAGAACTGTATCTCAGTTATCCAAAATGCCCTGACTTCCTTCAGCAGATACAGGATATATCCTCTTTGCTCTTTTCTTCCAAAATGATGTAATCAGGGTCTTTTATTTCTACCCCGTGTATTTTCCATATACTGACTCACTTGGATCCTTGCCTATGGAAAAGCAATCCATCAACAGAGTTTTAGCCTTAAGAGTATGCAAAAAGAATTTGTTTATTATAATGTGCATTATTCTTTTAGACAGCTTCACAGAATAGTTAAGATTCCTGGTAATGAAAGCTAGTCTGTCATTTAAACAGCAATCATTAAAACAGCAACGTTTTTTCTCTTCTTTTACTTTTTGGTGCCAAATTCAAATCCGAGGTCTCATATATATATGTGCATTACCAGTGATCTCCATCCTGGGTCTTTAAAAATCTTCCTCAGCAGTAGGATTTTAAGTTTTGCAAGAGGACAGGCACAGGGGCCAGAGCAACAGTAAGTGAATCAGGTGCTGCCTTCATGGAGCTGACCTTCATTCAATCCCTGGCAACCCATAAGGTCCCCTGAGCAACACCAAGAGTGATTCCTGAGTGCAGAGCCAGGAGTAACACCTGAGCATTGTTTGGGTGTGGCCCCAAAACAAAAACAAACAGACAAAAAAGGACAGATACTCAGAAAAGATGATATACACTACCCATTAAAATAAACACTATGTAGGAAAAAGAGATAATGTCCTATTTCAAAAATAGGACAAGATCAAAACATTCCTCATCTTTTGATAATTTTACAAGTCTGTTTGCTTCAAACTAAACTACTCTGGCAGAGCAGATCACTAAATACAGGAGAGAAGCGTGGATAAGAACACAGAGAAGTTTGCTTCAGATTACAAGTAGCAGAGCCAAATGTGGAATAAGAGCTCACAGCTGTAGGAAAGAAAGTGGAGTCAGATATGGAAGCAGAACTGTGTCAGCCACAAATGAGCAGAGTGGGATAACTCTAAGCACATGCTAACTGTCCCAAGGTATAATAAAAATGCTCAGCATGTTTTAATTAAATGTGTTTTGACTGCACACATGACAGTACAGGCTTGCCAAGTCTTTGGAAATGAGAATTCCTGCTCCAAAATTTATAGGCACCTATTTTCCTTCCTTTGAGAGCAAAACCCGGGGCAAGAAGGAACTAGGGTTGTGGTTTCTTTTGTCCATGACTAAGTTAAAGGCCTGAAAGGAACATGCAACGGATCCTAAAGAAGATCGAGCAGTAGAGCAGTCTGAGGAGTGACCCACTGAAAGGATCATCGCAACACAGGCCCACCGATGCTCATTCCTAACATCCAAACACTGCGACTTAGAAAGAGATTTTCTAAAATCCATTTTAGAAATTTTCTAAAACACTGGATTTTCTGAAATCCAAAGACTGGATTTTAGAAAGCAGAAGTATTTTATAATTCACTTGGTAGCAAGCTCTGGTCTGACCTGAACTGGAAAGTATTCCTGTAATTCTAGATAACTCATATAATGGCAAAAACCTCACCTGAACAGATGTGAGAGTAGACCTTTTAAATTCTATGGAGTATTACTGTTAATTTCTTTCACTGTAGATAGATTAATATGTAATTAGAGTGATTTCTCAGACTGTGCTGATGTGATAATATACCATATATATGAAATGTATTATCCTCCAAAATCTGAAAATTCTAAATTCTACACATGTCTGTTACCAAGGGTTTTGGATAAAAAAAAATTACAGGCTGCTACTATTATTAATATTTATGACTCATCATGATAAAACATAAGTCAGAACATGATACTATTCAGCTAGATTCTCTCCAGGGGCTCTCAATGTCAAATTCTTACAACTGCTTTCTAGAATAGTCTTCAAAAGGAATTACAATGTACATATATACACAATGGAGTACTAATCTGCAATAAGAAAGGATGAAATCTTAGCGTTTGCAACAACACAGATGAATTGGAAGGGGTCAGGTTAACAGAATAAATCAGAAGAATAAAGGCAAAAACAAAGATTTCACATCTTCACGGGATACAGAGCAACAAAGCAAGGGAACAAGAAAAGCCAAATGAAAACAAACGCAGTGAGACGGCACTAAGATGATCATCTCCAGGAAAAGCAAATGTGAAATCACAGGATCTCAGCTGAGAGCTGAGCAAGCTCTCATTTTCATGAGCAGTATGTACTGGAAAGAACGACAAATGGACTCTGGGCGCCATATTTGGCATCTTCTTAAAAATCAACAAAATTAAATTATCACTTCAATGATAATAACGGGGGCTGACACTGGACTGTAGCAATGGTAGGGCATTCACCCTTCATATGTGAGGACCTGGATTCTCACAATACCACCCCCCAAAAAAATTCAAAGGTAAGATGAATTGCCAGTCATAATATGGAAGTTTTTGAGGAAAATCAGAATTTAGAGAAACAGATTCATCACCATGAGCTTGTAAGTTTGTTAGTATTTCTAGATTTTTCTCAATGAGGCCAATACTGATACTGAAGAACTAAATACCTGATGTGTTAATATATCATAAAATGACATGTTAATATTTGGAAGATTTGCATTACTGCACTGTAGCACTGTCCTCCCATTGCTCATCGATTTGCTCGAGCGGGCCCAGTAACGTCTCCATTGTGAGACTTGTTACCGTGCTTGGCGTATCGAATACTTCACGGGGAGCTTGCCAGGCTTTGCTGTGCGGGCGAAATACTCTTGGTAGCTTGCTGGGCGGAGGAATCGAACCTGGGTCAGCCACGCCGCCGCATGCATTACTGCGTATTTTTTAAATGACAAATGCATGATTGTAAATCATTTGAAGTATGTTCTAGACCAACAGATTTTAATGACACCAACTACAAAACTGATACGGCCCACTGATATAATTTCAGAGCCTACAAGGAAACTGGCCTTTATGAAAACTACCACTACTCTTCCCTTCTGCATTATGGCTGAAGTGGAACAACCAAAATAAAGTTCTTTTGTGACTTCTGACTCGAGCAAAGACCACTAACGACATTTCAGGGCACCTTCCCACAGTCACAGAAAGTTGTTTTTCCCTCTTTCCAAAGTACTGAGACAGAAGCACAATGTGTGATCCATGCCTATCCGAAAGGATGGTGAGGTTCAGGTTGGAGAGGTCACTACAAGGGTCAGCAAATTGGCAAAGCAGTCCAGGTTTACAGAAATAAACATGTCATCTACACTGAACAAGACCAGCAGGAGAAAGCAAATAGTACAGATGTCCATGTGGGCATTCATCCCAGTATGGTGGTTATCACTAGACTAAAACTGAACAGACTGCAAAAAGATCCTTGAACACAAAGCCAAATCTGTAGGAAAGGGAAAGGGAAAGCATAAGGAAGACACAATTTAGAAGATAAAGGAATTAAGTTATCTTACATACAACTTGATTAAAAGCTGTAAAATTTAAAAAAAAAAAGAAAGAAAAACATTTTATTCTCATGAAAATGGGAACACAACAAAGTTATCTTTAAGATCATAATAGTGAAAAACTGAAAGCCTTCCCCCTCAAAGGTCAGGCAAAAGACAACTATGTCTATTTTACCATTCTTACTCATCATAGTACTGGAAATCCCAGCCACAACAACTAAGCAAAACAAAAGAAATTAAAGAGATTCAAATTGGAAGTCACTGCAGATGACATGATAGTATAAATTTTTTTTAAAAATGAAATATTGTATGCACTGCATGCAAAAAACTTATTGAATCAATAAACAAATATGGTAAAGTAGCAAATCCACAAGATCAAGACACAAGAATCTGTCGCATTCCTATATGGATACTGTATAATCACATAAAAAAAAAATAAGTGTGGGCTCTCTCCTGCCACCCACCATGTACGTGCGGTGGCCATTAGCCACTGTCCCCACCCCAGTGTGCTGCTTCTGCCAACAGATGCACGCAGGAGGAAATAGGGACACCAGGCTGGTTGGTAATCGGTTGTCATTTATTCCAATCTCCGTCCTGCTATTTATTCCATTCTCCCCGCACACCTGTTCCAGTCTCACTTTGCCTCTCATTCCTGTCTCCTCCTGTCCCTAAAGCTACTCTTCCCACTCCTTCTTGCAGCCTTAGTCTAGAGCCCAGACTCCAAACACCGGGGGTAGCAACTACACCTAGATCAGGTAGCACAATCAACATATGAAAGCCCTTCCTTCAGGGGAAGCTCTTCTAAGACAAAGACTTTCTCTTGCCAGGAGATCCACTCAAGGGCATGTTTTTAATCTAAGGACACACTTCTCCTTTCCTAAATCCATAAACAATCATCTTAGATTTACTTCTTAATAATATTAGTCATTTTGTATGGACACAGTAAGAGATACATTAAGTTTGTAGGGTGGCTGTCTTGGGGACATCTCGCTATAGATCCCAGACTACATTTCTCAGGCCAGACTAGTCCTTCCTAACCCTCGCAGGGTCCTTGTCCCGTCACTTCTCTGTGGGTCATGACAGAATTTGTCCATGATTGTGCTCTTAACTTATAGTTAAGTATTATGTCACTTGGCCAGGATATCTCACAGCTTACCCTGGGTCCATCCAGTCCCTTTGTCAGGACCCTGCTTCAGGGGTGCTAGGAACTAAGAGTAACTGAGGCTTAAGTTGAATAAATATGAAATGTGCCCAGGGGTAAATACTATTGGAGTCAATTAACACCCAAGTTACAAAAGCATTAACTGTCTTTCTGTGACTATACAAAAAGAGCACTACTCTGAAGAAAACTATGCAAAGGGCATAAGGGAAAGAGAAGAGCAACATTTCACTTATAAATACAAATCCAGAGGTCTCTGAAAAATTTGACTTTACAAGTCATAATGGATCTGATTTGGGGATATAGGTGATTAACCAGTTGGGGAAGAGAGCACAGAGGAGAGGTTAAAGGTAAACACAAGAGGAATGGGAGTGCCTCACGAGCACTGTGATGGGCCACTGCCACTGCCACTGCCCTCCCAGCGTTCATCGATTTGCTCAACCGGGCCCACTAACGTCTCCATTTGGAGACTTGTTGTTACTGTGTGTGATGGGTGTAACCCAATAAACCTAAGCTCCCTGCGGCAAGGGAGAAAGGACAAACCAAAGTTATCTTACAGATACAAACTAGAAGAGAATAACTATTTTCAGGTTATTTGTGTAGCTCAAAGGAATTAGCATGGACTTGGCATGTAGGCAACACAGGTTTGATTCCTGGCACCACATAGTCCACTGGGAGATTCACAAGAACAGAGCTAAGAGTAGCCCCCGAGCAGAGATTGATGTGGCCCACCCCTTCCCACACAAAAAAAGTTACAACTGTACTCCAAAATATTAAATATCTAGGAAGCTTGGAATCAATTTAACAAAGGAGGTGAAAAGTTTGTACAGTGAAAATCATGTAATTATTAGAGAACTAGAATGGGGTCAGAGAGACAGTACAGGCATTAAGGTATTTGTCCTGCATCCCAGCAACCCTACAGTTTAATCCCTGGCACTATGTACAGTCCCTTGAGCAGTGCCAAGAGTGATCCCTGAGCAGAGAGCAAGGAATAGCCCCTGAGTACTGAGAAGTGTGCCCATTTCCCCAAAAAGACCAAATAGGAAACAAAAGACAAAATAAATATCTGATGACACAAGAAAATGGAAAAATATCTCATGATCATGACTTGGAATTAAGAATTAACATGTTAAAATGACTATCCTACTCGAAGCATTGTACAAACACAGTGAAATCTCTATCAAAATTCCAGTGGCATAGTTCATAGACATAGAATAAATACCACAAAAATTTATATCAAACCACGAGACTCCCTGAATAGCCAAAACAATACTGAGGGAAAAGATGGGAGACATTGTGATACTGGAATAAAGACAGACTCTCAGACCAATGACACTGAATTAAGAGCCCATATTTACAGAGTTATTTATGAAAAAAGGAGTTAGAAATATTAAATTGTCTAAGGGAAGCTTCTTCAACAAATGTGGGGAAAACTGGTTAGCTGTATGCAAAACAACTGAAATTGGATACCTATCTCATTCCATACACAAAAGGTAATTCAAAATGGACTGAAGACTTAAGTATCAGAACAGAATCCATAAAAACACTGAGGAGAACATTGATAGAACTCCCCATGCTATTAAATTCAAAGGTATCTTCAATGATTCAAATCCATTAGAAAAGAACACGAAAACAAAAATAAACAATTGGGACTACATCAACTAAAAACTGCTTGCCCTGGAAAACAAAAAACTGGGGCTGGAGAGACAGTACTAAGGGTTGGGAGGTAGGGAGCTTGCAGACATGGGCTCAATCCCTGGCATCCCCATGGTTGCCCAATCATGGGTAGAAGCAATTCCTGAGTACATAGCCAGGAATAACCCCTGAACATCTCTGGGTATAGCCCCAAATCAAAAAAAAAAAAAAAGAAACACACACAACTATGGCTACAATAAAAGATGCTTTACTGAACAGGGGAAAAAATTTAAGCACAAATCTCTGACAAATAACTAATATTAAAGATATAATAAAGCATTCACAGAATTCAGCAATAATATACCATTTCAAAAAAGGGAGTGGGGGGCAGAAAGATGTGGGAAAGGCACTTGGCTTTTACATGGTCAAGTGAGTTTTGATCCCCAATACCCATATGGTTCCTCAAGCCCACCAGGAGGGATCCCCAAACTCAGAGTCAAAAGTAAACTCTGAGATTACTAGGTGTGGCCCGAAAACAAATGGCCTAGATCAAAAAGTCAGAAAAGAACCAGTGCAGGCAGGGATGAAGTATAAACAGAACCCTCATTCACTATTTGTGGAACTGTTATCTGTTATCTCTAAGGAACAGTTGAGAAAATTCACAAAATACAGAGAAAAAACCTTCAATATCAGTGATTCTACTCCTCAGCATTTACCCCAAGAATACTAGAGTATTAATACAAAAAGGTAAGAGGGAGAGATAATAAATGGCTTAAAGTGTTTTCCTTGGGCTAGAGCAATATCATAGCGGGTAGGGCATTTGCCTTGCACACAGCCAACATAGCCGACCCGAATTCGATTCCTCCACCCCTCTCGGAGAGCCCGGCAAGCTGCTGAGAGTATTTCTGCCCTCACGGCAAAGCCTGGCAAGCTACCCGTGACGTATTCAATATACCAAACACACTAACAAGTCTCACAATGTTACTGGGCCCGCTTGAGCAAATCAATGAACAACAGGAGGACAGTGACAGTGAAGGTGTTTTCCTTGCATGCAGGCAAACCTTAGCTGGATCCCCAGCATTGATCTTGAACACCAGCAGGATGATCACTAAGCACAAAGCCAGGAGAAAACCCTGAGCCCCACAGGGTGTGACCTCAACAGCCTCTCCCCAAACCAAAAACCATGTATGCAGCACTCTTTTGGGAGTCCTATTCACGGTTGAAGTAAATCTGGGGCAAGGTGGGGGTGTACTGAGGCACAAGTGGGGGGGGGGGGGGGTTGCCCAGGAGCCACGTATAGCAGCAATCCAATTCAGGGACTCATACATGCAAACCACATGCTCTGCGATTTGAGCCACATCTCCAGCCCCTATTTATTAATATTACCATCAGCAGCTAATGGATTTTATTTTAAACATTTTCTGCATCTTCCAGATTACCACATCATATTTCAGAATTGAAATGCTGAGAAAAATAAAAACCATATGATCATATCAACAGATGCAAAGAAAGCATTGACAAGATCCAGCACCCATTCGTGATTAAAAAAAAACTCTCAACAAAATGGGAATTGAAGGAATTTTCCTCAATATAGTCAATGACATCTACCACAAGCCTACAGCAAGCAGTATCCTAAATGAAGGGAAAAACTAAAAGCCTTCCCTCTAAGATCAGGCACAACACAATGATACCCATTCTCATTGCTTCTACTCAATGTATTACTGGAAGTACTTGCCATGGCAGTTAGGCAAGAAAAAGATAACAAGGGTATCCAGATGAGAAAGGAAGAAGTCAAGCTCTCACTATTTTCAGATGACATTATACTATACTTACAGAATCCTAAAGACTCTAACAAAAAGCAATACAAACGTGTCTTCCAGCAGCAATAAAATCCTCAAAAAACATGGTAAAGTAAGATAATTCCACTCATATCATTAATATGTACATATCATAAAACTAGTTTTTCATGCATATAAAATAAAGTGTCAGAAAATTTGTGTTCTCGGTATGGATCATCTGCCTATAATTTTAAAGAAAAATGCCTTAATTTTTATGTGAATAAGTCCTAAGAAAAGATAAAAACTGCATGGGACATACTGCCATAAGCTAGACCACTCACAGCACTAACTCTTCTGAAATACTTGCCTAATAAACAAGGTAAATAATTTCTGCATTTTATTGTTAAATGTATTATTTTCTGAAAGCACATGAAGTTCAAAGGAAAAAAACCTTGGCAACAAATAAATACATATTATTAACTTCATTTTAGTCCTCTAGTGTTCACAGCATAACAGTGATACAAACAGAAACAAGCAAAACTAACAATTTAAAAATATATATTTATAGTATAAATGTGTTTCCTCTAAAAGAAAAGTCAAAAACTGGAGGAAACTGGTTTTCCTTCATCCATCTGAGAGCCAGTTTTTCTCTTTTTTTCCAATATTTTATTTTTAAAATACCTAAACTTAATTTTTAAAAAAAAGCTGAAAGAGGGACAGAGAGTTAGTATAGTAGGTAGGGTATTTGCTTGCATACATCTAACGCTGTTGGATCCCTGGTATCCCATATAGTCCCCTATACACCACCAGGAGTAATTCCAGAGTGCAGATCCAGGAATAATCCCTCAGCATCACCAGGTATGACCCAATAAGCCAAAAAATAAAAATAGAAAAGAAAAACAAAAAAAAGCTGAAAAAATATTACAGGAACATAAACATACCTCTCCTTTAAATCATATTAATATTTTGTCCGGAGCGGAGCGATAGCACAGCGGGAAGGGCGTCTGCCTTGCACGCAGCCAACATGGCCGACCCGAGTTCGATTCCTCCGCCCCTCTCGGAGAGCCCGGCAAGCTACCGAGAGTATTTGCTATGCCAGACACAGTAACAACAAAGTCTCCAATGGAGACATTACTGGGCCCGCTCGAGCAAATCGATGATCAACGGGAGGGCCTTTACCTTTACCTTACCTTTAATATTTTGTCCGGCAGAGTCTCCTGCCCCCGCGCCTGGCTGTCCTCATCAGGGCCCCTTGGGCGGGGGGGGGGGGGGGGGGGGGGGGGGGGGGGGGGGAGGGGAGGGGTGAGTCTCCCTCCACCCCCTCCCCCGGCCCCGAGCAGAGCCCCAGCAGCTGAGGACCTCCAGAGCCAGCCACGGCCATGCTGGGACCACTCTCCACACATTCGGACAGGCTCATGCATGAAAGATCTGGCAGAGGAACCCAGGCATACAGGTCCCGGGGCAGAGATCTCCAAGCCTGCTCGGATTGGGACTGGGCCTTCTCCACCCAGACCCCTATCTTCCAGTAGGTAGGCGTCACACCCACCAGCTGCCGCCAGCACCAGGTTGGTCTCATCAATGGCCAAGACGCAGAGACTATAAAACCCAGCTCCCGGAAGCACGCGGCCGCATTTGCTGCCGCGACATCTTATTTTTTTCCTTTGGAGAACCTGGCAGGCTACCAAAAGTATCCTGCCCGCACGGCAGAGTCTGGCAAACTTCCCGTGTCTTACTCAATATGCCAAATACCAGTAACAATGATGGGTCTCATTCTCCTAATCCTGAAAGAGCATTGAAATGGCTCTTTTAAAATCTCAGGGCTAGGAAGAAGGAGATGTTACTGTTGCCTGCTCGAGGAAATCGACGAACAATAGGACGATCCTGATCATGAATATTTTGTCCTAAGTTACCTCCTTCTCCATCCCCCAAAATATATATATATATCCCCAAAAACAATTTCAAAATCAGTTAAAGGTTCAGTCATACATGTTCAGTTATACATCTTCCAAAATAAAACATTCACCTATAGAACTGCAATGCCATTATCACATCCAGAAATCAACCCACTGCGACACAGGGGAAAAAATCATCACTGGTCATTATCTAGGCCCTGTGAAACACTTTTATTTTATAATCTTTTAAATAATTTATAGATATAAAAGTAAGTGGTAAGTGAAAAACCTACTGGAAACTGGAAACTTAATAAAAATTGTACCACATAAGCCCATGTTTTAATATGTAGTTTCTTTTAATTTGAAGAAAAAAAGAATTCACAGAATTTTTTTAATGCAACTAATCAGCCTATGATAAATCCACTTCTCAAACACTGTATCCAGGTTTCAGTAAGTCTCTAAGATCACTTACACTTATCACTTAACTTCCCGTTAGTCGGCGATTTGCTCGAGCGGCACCAGTAACATCTCCATTTGTCCCTGTCGCATGCTAGTGTAGCCCAATGGCATCTGTTCGCTCCGGGAACATGAAGGGCCTCAAACCGATCGTTCATGATCTTGATGAAGAAGTCTGACCATCTGGTAGGTGGGCGGCCACGCGGTCTTTTGACATCCCGTGGAATCCAGTCGGTAACAGCTCTAGTCCAGCGGTCGTCTTTAAATCTCATTACGTGACCAGCCCATCTGATTTTCGACACCTTGGCAAATGAGACAGCGTCCCTGATTCTTGATCGTCGACGGATGTCAGAACTCCGGATTCTTTCTCTCATTTGAGTGAAACGTGATATTCCAAGCATAGCTCTTTCTATTCTTCTTTGGGAGACCTGAATGGCTTTCTCATCTTGTTTGCCTAGGGCCCAGGTCTCTTAGGCATATGTTAATGCAGGAAGAACAGTGGAATCAAAGAGATGTGCCCGGAGCCGGCGGTTCTTCGTCCTCTTAGCTATTTCTTCGACGTTCTTGAAGGCGTTCCAAGCCACTCTCTTCCTCCTGCGCAGCTCGGGTGCCAGGTCATTTGTCATGTTGACTTCTCGATCTAGGTACACATAGCTGTTGCATTCGGAGATGGTCGTTCCATTGAGAGTGAATGGGACATCAGGAACGAGGCTGTTTCTCATGAACATTGTCTTCGTAAGATTCTGCTGTAGTCCTACCTTTCCACACTCATGGTCAAAGTCGGCCAGCATTTGTGCCGCTTGGCAGATGTTTGGTGTTATTAAAACAATGTCATCAGCAAAGCGGAGGTGGTGTAGTTGCCGACCATCTATCTTCACTCCCATTCCTTCCCATTCCAGTCGTCGCATGATGTTTTCTAGGGTGGCACTGAAGAGTTTCGGTGAAATGGTACCACCCTGCCGCACCCCTCTCTTGACGTCAACGATCACTTCTTTGTAGAATGGTGATCCTGGTAGTGAATCCGCAATACAGCTCACAGAGGATCCTGATGTATTGGGCTTGAATGCCCTGATTGGCTAGGGCTTCAATGACCGCTTCCATCTCAACAGAAACAAAGGCCTTCTTTAAATCAATGAACGTTAAACAGAGCGGCATCTTGAACTCCCGAGAAACCTCAATGAGCTTGATTATCGTGTGGATATGGTCGATGGTGCTGAATCCTTTGCGGAACCCTGCTTGCTCGCATGGTTGTCCTTCATCTAGTGTTCTGCCAATCCTATTTAGGATGACTCGAGTGAACAACTTGTAGATGACAGACAATAGGCAGATGGGGCGATAGTTGCCAATGTCATGGATGTCTCCCTTCTTGAACAATAGTACGGTCCTGCTGGTTTTCCATTGGGACGGAACCTTGCATTCAGACAGGTAGCGAGTGAAGAGCCGAGCCAGTGTATTGATGAGTACTGACGGCAGGTTCTTCAGGTGTTCAGGTCTGACCTTGTCTGGGCCGGGTGCTGTTTGTTTCTTTACCGACGAAATGGCGTGTCGGATTTCGGAAGGGAGAACGTTGGGAACGACATATCCATCCTGTGGAATTTGGTATGTCGGCAAGTGGACATGGCTATCGAAGAGATTTGAGTAGAAGTCATGGATAATCTTCTCCATTGCCGTTCTGGAGGATGTGATGGATCCATCAGGACGTCAGAGGGCAGTCATCTTGGTCTTATAGTTGGCGAAGGACAGGCGGGCGTTACAAATACTTTTCCCGGCTTCTGCCGCATCTACCAGTACTTCTGCTCTTCTCTCTTTGAGGTCTTCCTTGATCGCATCTCTGCACTGCTTTGCGAGCTCGGACGTTAGCTTGCGGTTGCCTGAGGCATGCGCCAAACCACGCTGGCGAATTGGCTCAAGAGTTTTCATTCACCTGACCCTGAAGTCTCTAAGATGTTCTAGCTTATCACTGCCCTTATCTTTACATTGTGAATGTACAATAAAGATTTCATTGTGTTTGCTTGTTTGCTTGGGGGCCACACCTGCCTCTGGTGCTTGGGGATCACTTGGCAATGTTCAGGGGACTATACGGGTGCCATGGATGGAGTCCATACATTCTGTACTATCTCCAAGATTTCATCGTTTAAAAATGTTTTCTTGAAGGGGCTGGAAAGACAATACTGGGAGTAAGGTGACTGCTTCACTCACAGCTGACCAGAGTTTAATCCCCAGCACTCCATAAAGTTTCGTGAGCCCTACCAGGAGTGATCCCAGAGCGCAGAGCCAGGAGCAAGCCCTGAGAACACCTGCATATGACCCAAAACCAAAAATAAATAGTAAATAAATATAAAAAGGAATAAGAGGTTATGAGTGTAAAACTCAACTTTGTAACTAACAATCGGGGGGAAAAAAGAACTAGTTCATCAGTCGTCAAACAACTGTAATGATAATCTTTTCCTTGAAATTTACACACATGTATGCATTTTCTACAAAATGACTCATAAATAACACATTTTCATTTAAGCCCTTTAATTTTCACTTGGGGGAGGGACTTCAGTGAAAGTACAGCAGGTTGGGCGTTTGTCTTGCAGACCCAGGTTCGATTCCCAGCATTCCATATGGTCCCCCAAGCACCGCCAGGAGTAATTACTGAGTGCAAAGCCAGGAGTAACCCCTGTGCATCGCCATGTGTGACCCAAAAAGCAAAAAAAAAAAAAAAGAAGAAAAAAATTGTATTGTTTGAGAACTCTTTCATTTCCAAAATGTTTCAGATTTTAATTCTAGAATGAAAAAAAAAAAGAAAAGAAATAGGCACTTCAAAACACAGCCTTCATCTTTTGAATGGGAATATAACCCAAGCATTTAAAAATAAAACCTAAACTCTCTTTTTAAAGTGCTTGCATACACATGTCAAACCCCAGCTTCTAGCCCCTGTCCTGCATATGGTCCCCCAAGCACCACTAGGAGTGATCCCTGAACCCTGCCAGGTGTGGTTCAAAAACCTCGAGGAAGGGGGGGAGGGAACAAAACAAAACCCTTCTCATTGTTCTGAGAAGCCAGTGCATGAATCAGACCTGTGTGAGGGTTTGCATGTCCCACATCTGCTCCCAGACTGCATTTCTCTGACTGCTGTTTCTACACAAGTTCCTCAGCTCAGAAATTAATTTAGCTTAAATTCAATGTTTATATAAAGTCAATGAGAACTGCTGAACTTTAAGGAGATTATGTTTTATAATCCTTTTAAAGGCAATCCTGTGCAAATGGTCTGATGGAAATGGTGGTAATGTGAAACCCAACACTGTGCCCTGGGTCTAGGAAAGGGCAGTGAACAAAGGAATGGTTTCAGTGTGAGCTTGCTCAAAGCACACGTTTAGTATGCAAGCTTTGCCGCCTGTACATACAATCATTGTTCCTAAAAAAAGAAACCTTTGGTGATTCTTTCTCCAAACATAATAGGTTCTTTCTTCACAAACCTCCATAAGACTGGTGGAAAATGTGGACTTTCACAACTGTCTAAGATATTTTGTTATACACTTGGCTTTATATTTTTCAAGTCTGACTTCATTTTCAACAGAAAGTTCCTTTCACCTGGTATGCCTCTTGTTTTGCTGCTAACACACTTTGATGATGGGCCCAGAGCCATAATACAGTGGGTAAGGTGCTGCCATAAAGGTGGGGTGAGGTGGGAGGGGGATGGGGAAGTGGGAGGGCTACTGGGTTCATTGGTGGTGGAGAATGGGCACTGGTGGAGGGATGGGTACTCGTTCATTGTATAACTAAAACCCAAGCATTAAAGTTTGTAAGTCTACAACTGTACTTCATGGTATTTCACTAATTAAAAAGAAAAAGAAAGCCTCATGTGAAAAAAAATGGCAAGTGACAAGTAGTTTTCCAACTATTAAATTGAAAAGAACCCTAGCCAAAAATAAATAAATAAAATCTCAAGGCTGGGACAAACAGAGACGTTACTAGTGCCGGCTCGAGTAAATCGATGAACAACGGGATGACAGTGATACAGTGAAGGTGCTTGCCTTACACGCAGTCAACACAGTATGGACCGATCCCCAGCACCCATATGGTCCCCTAAACCCTACCAGGAGTGATCTCAGAGCACAGAGCCAGGAGGAAGCCATGAGCACTGCTGGATGTGGCCAAATAAATAAGTAAGTAGTAAAACCCTTTGGTGATGAGATTGGAAAACTCACCCTGCAGAATACGACTGACCCGCTCTATTTGTACTCAGTGTCTTTTTTTTTTTTTTGCTTTTTGGGTCACACCCAGCCCAGTGATGCACAGAGATTATTCCTGGTTCTGCACTCAGGAATCACCCCTGGCAGCACTCAGGGGACCATATGGGATGCTGGGAATCGAACCCAGGTTGGCCGCGTGCAAGGCAAACGCACTACCCGCTGTGCTATTGCTCCAGCCCCCTCAGTGTCATTTGTGTGACAATTTTGTGAGGTGGTATTTTTCTTGGTAATGTACTGACACTGCTCTGTTTGTTCAAATTTGAACAGGATTACACAAAACAATATAAAACTACCAAACTTCCTTTAACAACCTGAATGTAATTTTTACATAATTCCCTTCCCTGACAATAATGTTACCAATAAAAAGGTAAAACTTAATTACAATGATAATGCTATTTAATAAACATTAAGTGCTGAAAATCTGAGGGGTGAAAAAGGAAGTTTGTATAATTAATATTACTGTGGCACTTCATTACTATTCCACTCATTATGTCCTATTCATAAATAAAAATTACAAACTGAAACTACAATTTCCCATTTTTCAATATCAAACAGAACAGTAATTTTAGAACAATTACTAATGGACGGGTACTTAATGAAATAACTGCTGATATTTTTATCTTAAACTATATTTAACCAAGAAACTATACTCACAACATGATTCATAAATTCTGTATTATTTTAAAATAAAAATTTACGGATGGAGGCAGATCTTTGGAGATTATAGATCTGATGAATTTTCACAAACTTATAATTTCAACAAAGAGTATGGGTTTTTATATTAGAAATGAGCACTTTTCAAAGTGTTACAAATGAAGCACATATTTTAAGGAATCTTGCCTCAAGCTTTCTAGATATCTAAATTTGAGCACTTAAAATACACATTAAGTTTTTCTTTCATTGTTGCCAACAATTCCTCAAGGAAAAACAGAAAAACAGGTTGGCAAGTGCCATCTTGTGGACTCTCTAGAAAACGTTTTCATTCTTTCTTCCTCAGTACAGTTCCAACAGCAAATCACAAATATGCAATATAATGCCCTCCATATTAAAAATGCCACTGTACTTTAAATCAAAAGTATGAAGTTCATGTGTGGACTTGAGATAAGATTCTTCTAAGTCATCTGAAATAGTATCATTAGACCATTAGCACCTTAGATATTTACACTTCTCAGTCAAAGGCTAAAGAAATAGGCGATGAGGAAAGCTGACACTGGTAACAAAAGCAAAAGTTATGTTTCTAATTTTGGGTATAGCAAAAGCCAAAGAACTGTGCTTTTGTTGTTTAGGAAAACTGAATGTAATTGAAAGTGTTACCAAGAATTCTAAAACTTTGTGCATCTAATATATTCGTCTGGGCTGGAGCAATAGCACAGCGGTAGGGCATTAGCCTTGCGCGCAGCCGCCGAGCCGAGCTGGGTTCGATTCCTCCGCCCCTCTCGGAGAGCCCGGCAAGCTACTGACAGTATCTCCCCCGCAGGGCAAAGCCTGGCAAGCTACCTGTGACATATTCGATATGCCAAACACAATAACAAGAAGTCTCACAATGGAGACTTTACTGGGCCCGCTCAAGCAAATCGATGAACAACGGGAGGACAGTGCTACAGTGCTACAGAGCTACTGTGTAGAGGCCTGTGTGTCTCAGAAGTAAAACTTCAGTCAGGAGTTAACATAGGGCTGGGGAGATGGCTCAAAGGGCTGAAGCAGCAGCACAGGCCTGACTTGCAGAAGTCCCAGGTTCAATTCCTAGCCTGACATGGTGCCCCCAAACACCACCAGGGGGCCCTCAGCAGTACTGGACTCAAGCAATACAACCTGTTTCTGCAGGGGTGGCTCCCTGGGCCTCTGAGCATTACTTGGAAAACCAAAAATAATGATTTTTTTTATTTTTGGGTCACACCCAGCAATGCACAGCAATTCCTGGCTCTGCACTCAGGAATTACTCCTGGAGGTGCTCAGGGGACCACTTGGGATGCTGGGAATCGAACCTGGGCCAGCTGCGTGCAAGGCAAATGCCCTATCTATCGTACTATAGCTCCAGCCTCAAAATTATTTATTTATTTTTTTTTTTTGCTTTACATCTGGCGATGCACAGGTGTTACTCCTGGCTCTGCACTCAGGAATTACTCCTGGCGGTGCTCAGGGGATTATATGGGATGCTCGGGAATTGAACACGGGCCGGCCGCGTGCAAGGCTTGCGCCCTACCCGCTGTGCTATCTCTCCAGCCCCAGTAATTTTTTTTAAAGAGTTACAGTGTTGCAGGCTGAGATGTGGGGAGCCCTGGTGGTGAATTTGGGGATAGAAACACCATATGGAATCAGACCAAAGCCATGAAGGCCTTTGAGACACAGGATTCCTAAGGGGAGCCCAGAAAGCCTTTTCAGATGCAGCATTCCAGGCTCAGAGCATGGCTGGCCCCTTGGGAGGAGAGGCTCCACTGCTGGAATAAAGAGAATATAAAGAATGTCAAAGGCCATCAACAGCTCCAAGCATTCCCCCTTGGCAACAGCCTAGCAACAGACTTTGGTGGGGGCAGTTTGGGGAAACTGTATTTACCAAGGTGACATCTGTACTGCAATTTGTTAATTAAACCACATTCAAGTGTAAGCCACCCATGGTACCTGCTTTGTCAACGCCACAAACCACTTTAGCAGAGAGAAAAGGTGGTCTTTACCCCAACCTGCGACTTGCACACTCTGCTTCTTCCCCTCTGCCGGGACCTATGTTCTCTCTTGACCTATGTTCTCACTTATCTCTTTGCCCCTTATAGCTTTCTGAGTCAAGTTCTTGAAATAGAACTATTTTGGGGTCACTATTTCATCTCCTCCTCAAGTTCTTTTCTACAAGGGAAGGTAATGTTCCTGGAGAACCTGGGCAGAGGTGAAAACTAGTTTTCTTTTTTCTTGCAAAGAGCAATTTCTCACACCAGCCTGAGTTCTATAGGACCATGGTATGGGTCCACACCACTTAAATTTTCAGGAAGCGCTCCCTGAAAATTTAAGTGGTGTGGACCCATACCATGGTCCTATAGAACAAGTGAGCTTCAGGTGCAGCTTGACCACTACCTCATGGGGCTGATGGGACGCGAGTTTCCAAATGACATAGGTGCTTACAAGTAGATGTGCCAGTGCTCACTCATTCCTTAGACTCTGGATATAGCAGAGTTTTATTTCATACAATTTTATGAAAAAAGAAATGGTTTGAATTTACTAGTGTCCAAGAGTTGCCTCACTGCCAGTATTTTAGCCCACAGAGTCCCCAATTAACTTCCAACATTTGAAACAAGAAATTTCCTCAATATTCTCTACTGTTACTCTGCACACTGTAAGCATTCAAGTTGTAACCCTTGATTGACATTTCTCTTTCTAAACTCCCTAACTTTTTTCTTCAGAGTTCTTTTTGCAATAAATTCTACTGAGGGAAAGGATATCCAAGGTCATGTTTCATAATGATAACTGCTTAAGGAATGTTCCCCCAATACTCTACTTAAAAGGTACCTAATCTCAACTCTGCTGTAGGCTGATAATCAGTAATGCCTGGCGGTTTACAAAATACTTGTTTTTTTAAAACTATGATTTGAAGAGAATATTAAATGGATATGGAAGGTGAAATTAAGCCAGGAAGAAAAGGTAATTCTTTAAATCCAGAGGAACAGATTTCTTACATTGATGATACAGTAAGAAAACTGTAAACCAGAGCCATATAATAAAAAAAAAGTTCTGATGAAGAGACTTATTATAGTTAGACATTTTTCTTATGAGAGAAAATTAAATACTTGGGAGAAATTAGGTGAAATGTTACTTTGGCCTAGTCTAACTTTACAATGTGATATAGCATTGTAAATTTATACAACCTCCCACATTTTTTAATAAAACATCCCAGAGTATACCATATTGCTAGTGACACTGATGATTTTTCCTTATTACAGTTTTTTACAAGTGATTATTTACAATGCAAGTGCCACCATTAATTAGTTGTCTTGTGACAAGATGAAAGATAACATTTCTATAGCTGTTCTCTTAAGGGATATGAATCTTTTTACAATAAGACACTGGAAAATAAATTGTGAAAGCTCTGAAACATCATGTTGTGCTGAATGTGCTAGAAAAGTTAAGAGTTTGCAAAGTGATAATAAAGTGTTAAACATTACAGCTTTTATATATCAGGTTCTCAGCATTAACAATGGATTCTCAGATGTAATTTGTAATTTAAGAAATTGTTTGTAATTTAAGAAAGGGTGTGAAATATAGAGCATAAGGTTTCATTTTCCCCATGTATCTCTTTTTTATGTATCTCTTTTAAAAAATTTTAATTGACTATCCTTAACATAGACCATTACAAAGCTGTCCATAATTGGGTTTCAGTCATACAATGATCCAGCACCCATCCCTACAACAGTGTACAATTCCCACCACCAATGTCCCCTGTTTCCCAGCCTCCCTCTATGAGAGGTACTTTACTACTTGCTCTCTCTCTCCTTTTCCTTTTGTGCATTATAGTTTTCAGTACAGGTGCTAAGAGGTCTTGGTGTTTCAGGGCATTCAGTATTTTTATCAGGACGGTAAGGCTAGAGTAATTTTTTAATTAGGTGGACACTTTGGGGAGTGGATGTGAGTGCCGAGGCTTCAGGAAGTACAGGAAGGTAGGGGGAAATAGCCCATCTCAACCCCGAGAAAGTCTGGAGATTTCAGTCACAAAACCCACATACCTGAATTTTCAGCTGATTATGTCTCAGTGAGGTCTGTCTGAGATGGTGGAGTCAGAGGCTAGGGTAGGCGTCAATTTTGGATTGTGGGAGCAAGGGGCTACCTGGGGCTCTGCTTGAGCAGGCACCAAGCTAACTCCCCCCACCCCCTCCTCCCCACGATTTACCCTGATCTGCTCAGCCATGCATGGGTTCAAGATTAGCTGTGGCTTTTGATCTCTTTTGAGATATATTGATGGGTTTCTGAAGCAAGGCCGGTAGTACAGCTTACATGGTGGCACTGGAGCTGGTTCATGGGGGTTTCCAGGAGTACTAGGAAGTGAGTGGGAGCAGGTAGCCCATCCAAACTCCAAGAAAGCCTGGAGACGTCAGTCACAAAACCCGCATACCTGAATTTTCAGCAGATTATATTTCAGTGAGGTCCATCCTGGGGCAATGAAGTCATGCCAGAGGTATGATGGCAATTTTGGATTGTGGAAACAGGCAGCTGTTGGGGGCTCTGCTTGGGTACGCACCAAACCAACCTGCCCCCCTCCAATTTACTCAGTCTGTTCAGCCATGCATGCGCCTGAGATTAACTACAGTTTTTGATCTTTTTTGAGATTTATTTATGGGTCTCTGAAGCAAGGCCAGTAGTAGAGCTTACATGGTGGGACTGGAGTTGATACCAGGAGTATTGGGAAGTGGGGGGAGGTAGCCATCCCAACTCTAAGAAAGCTCAGGAAATATCAGTCACAAAACCCACGATACCCGAATTTTCAGCAGATTATGTCTCAGTGAGATCCATTCTAAGACAGTAGAGTCAGGTTGGGGTTATGGTGGTGATTCTGGATTGTGGAAGTAAGCAGCTGCCAGGGGCTCTGCTTGAGCAGGCACCAGGCTGACCCATCCCCCACCAATTTACTCTGGTCTGTTCAGTCACGTGTGGGTCCAAGATTAATTGCGGCTTTTGATCTCTTTCGAGATTTATTTGTGAGTCTCTGAAATAAGGCTGATAAATGAGCTTGTATACCTGAGCCAGAGGTGGTTTATGGGCATGGCACACACCTGCCTAACTTTTGGCCATTTAATTTCTTAGTAAACTTGGCCTCAAGTTGTTGGGGGTCTAGCCAAAGGCACAGCAACAAATTTGGGGTATCAGGAAGCCTGAAGGCACAAACAGGCTGCTGATGCACTCACCCCACAGGTAAAGGCTGACCTCCTGGTGGCATCATACCCATGTCATGTATCTTTTATTTATTTATTTATTTAATTGAATCACTAAGAGATATACAATTACAAAATGTTCAGGATTGGGTTTCAGTTATATAATGTTCCAACACCCATCCCTTCACCAGTGTCCATTTCCTACCACCAATGTCCCAGCTTTCTTCCGGCCATACCTCTCCCCCAGTCTACTCTATGGCAGGCACGTTTCCTATCCCTCTCTCCTTCACTTCCTCCCTCCCTTCCTCTCTCCCTTCCTTCCTCCCTCTCCCTTCCCTCTCTCTTTTCTTTTGGGCATTATGGCCTGCAATACAGGTACTGAACAGCTTTTATGTATATCCCTTATGAAAATAGGTAAAGAGACCATAAGAGTTCAAACATAAATGTCACTTCTGTGTATGTTACTATTCCAAGTCTGCCTTAAAATCTTAATATAGCTTTGGAAAAGTATTCCCTAACGATACTTACTATTAAAAGTTGTTGCATTTCAATTTTTTAAAAGATGAAATGTAGTTATCATTAATTCCTGCTCCCTCAACCTAGGTATTATTGTTAAATGCAGTTTAATTATATTTGCATAAATCTGTATGAATCTGAAAATAAAAGATTAATAAATATGTCGACTTTTAAATGTTGACAGAAAAAAAGCAAGGGAGTTTGTTCTTAAATGCGTATTTGTGATAACCAGATAGTGACAGAGAAAAAAAATAATTGTATAGTATAAGAAAAAAGAAACCCTTTCCATCTAATTATGGCAGCTAAAAATACATAATAAATGACAAATTCAAATTACATGTTTATTTTAAATGTAACAGTACTAATAAAAAATCTATAGTAAGTTATCTAGCATTAAACACACAACATTGCCTAGATTTTTCTTCTCCTTGTAATATGTTAAAACATTAATGAGCTAAAAATGTGGGAATTTTCTGTGAGACATAAAAATCAACTTTCAAGTAAATAAAATTATTTTCAAAACATCATTTTTCTTTTATCAAATGCCTCTGTAATCCCAAAGATCAGCTGTTACACTTGAAAAACAAGATAATGGGCCAGAAAAAGAGTACAAGGGTTCAGGTTTATGGCTAGCTCAGGTTCCAACCTGGCATCTTGGAGCCTATGTGTGTAATCCTTGTATCCTTGTTCCTTCCCTGGGAGCTAATGAGGGAATGAGACAGAGAGGACAAGGACAAGGTGGAGGAGGGCGGGCTGGGGAGGAAGGGGGAGCGAGGAGGGAGAGAGGGGGGAGAAAAGAAGAGGAGGAGAACAGGAGAGTGGCGAGAGGGAGACGGGAGAGAGGGGGGGGGGAAGCAGGACAGGGAGAGAAGAGGAGGGCAGGGAGAGTACATGCAGACTACTGAATTGCTGAATTGGTGGGGTGGGGCAAAGAAAGAGGTCTGTGCCTCTCCGGAGAAGTGCAGAGCCATCTGTCTGAACACTCAGCATGGCAGGCCTTTAAGCTCTCCACATTCGCTACTGGATAGTTTCCACTCTTCTTTTCCTTGCTGCATTGTTAATCCATCTTGTTTCATTTTCCTGTTCTTCTGAAATTTTTTTTATTCTTTAAACTTCAATTGAAAGAGTGAACTGACAAGGCAAGGATCATTTTTACTCAAGGAATGTAAGTTAAAAATCTCTGATTGAAGCTGGCCCAAAGAAATTTTGAGTTGAATTCAGTATTAGAAAGCAGAAAACCTGTCTGGCTTGAGAATGTTGCCCTCACCTTTTCCTAAAGTATAATAGGAGGGGAACCATCATTAGAAATCTTTATTCTAATGGGCTGGAGAGCTAGTACAGTGGGTCAGGAGTTTGTCTTACATGCAGCCAACCCAGGGTCAATCCTCAGCATCCCATATGGTCACCCAAGCACTCCAGATGTGATTACTGAATGCAGAGCCGGAAGTAACACCTGAGCACCGCCAGGTATGACCTCAAAGCAAAAAATCAGAAATCCTTATTAACAGGTACACTAGAAGTATGTCTCAGGGGACCAGTCCGTGAGGAGGGAACTTCCTGATTACTCTGGTGCTGACCAATCTGAAACTCAGCCCTCCAAAAAATGTGCTTCCCAGTTCTCTTTTCCTACAAAACTGCTTCTTGTGATCATGCAGGCAGGAAGGCTGTTTTGATCTGTCTGCCATCTTCCAACCAGCCAGTCTGTTGCCAATAAAGGTTTTTCTCAGCCCATCACCTTGCTCCCCCATTGGTCAGCCTTCAAGCTGCAGCTAAACTAAACAAATCTTTCTTACTTATATGGTTAGAGCTGGGAAGATGGCACAAGTGTACTGCATGCAGGAGCATGGTGGTTCATGGTCCTTGCCAAGGTGCTTGCACAACTTTAATGCAAAGTGACACACTTCTGCTGCTATGCTTGCTCAGACCTCTTCAGGGTGCACAGAGACTTGCACAGTCTATTGCAGGGGTCCCAAGCAGCAGATTCACTGGGACAGTACGTGGCACATACGGATGGTATCCGAGATTCAACTCACAGACTCATGCACTGTAGTTTAAGAACTATTTTATTCAATTAACAAATATATTTGGTCACCTAGTACATGTAGCATTGTATTACATACTGAAAGGAGAACAGCAATGAGAACAAATGATTCTTATAGAAACCACCAGTCTAGAAAAACATGGTAAGATAGACAACTGCTAAGAAAGGCATACACACTGACCAATGCCACAAGGGCTGTGGGTGAAGCAGCAGGAAGAAGATAAAAGAATTCCTTTCAGTTTAGGCGGTAGGAAACGGTCATGGCACCAAAATCAGAAAAGGCAAAGCAAGAGCTAGAATAGATTTCCATATATATATATATACATATATTTCAGAGAATAAAATAGACATATGGAGTCAATTACAAAGATTGATCTGTCAAGAATTCACAGATATCTGGGTATTTGAGGTAAGGGAAGAGAGGATGAATTATAGCTGATTATTTGGAGCTAGGAACCTGTAGAGTCTGATGTGCCTACAGGAAATACCCAAGAAGGGTTTTAGAGGGCCCTGAAGGGCCTGCAGACCCATGCTCTCATTTGAAGACAACAGACTAGCCCGTGGGAAAGCACTGTCAGCCAGCCTTCATCAAGTCCCTTCTGGTCCAAAAGCAGCAAGGAAGGAAGGAGATGGTTCTGACAAGAAGTTCTCAGCCTCACTTTATTTGATCCCCAGAATCCTATGTGGTCCCCTGAGCACTGACAGAAGAAATTCCAGGAGTAACCCCTGAGCATCGCCAGGTGTGACCCCCCCAAAAAAAAGAGTTAAAAAAAGTGGTGCTGGGAAAACTAGTCAGCTACTTGCAAAAAAATGAACTCAGACCTCTTTCTCACACCATCATAAAAGTCACATAATGGGCTGGACACGTAATGACATTTGGAGACGACCGCTGGACTAGAGTCATAACCAACTGGATTCCACAGGATGACAAAAGATCGCATGGCTGCCCACCTACGAGATGGTCAGACTTCTTTGTCAAGACCCTGAACTATCAGTTTGAGGCTCTTCATGTTCCTAGAAGGAGCAGACGCCATTGGGCCACACTAATACACAACAGGGGAAAATGGAGACATTACTGGCGTCCGCTCAAGCAAATCAATGAGTAACAGGATATCAAGTGATCAAGTGATGAAGTGAAAATGGATCAAAGACCTCAAGATCAGACCCAGATCTATGTTACATAGGGAAAACATAGCCAGAAGTCTCCATGACATGGACGCTAAAGGCATCTTCAAGGAAAACACCAATGACCAAGCAAGTAGAAGCAAAGACAACAAATGGAACTACATTAAACCTAGAAGCTTCTGCATCTCAAAGCAAACAATGATCAAAATACAAAGACAACCTACAGAATGGGAGAAATTATTTACCCAACATCCATCTGATGAGAGGTTAATATCAAGAATAAAGCATCCAATCCCAACAAAAAAATGGGGAGAAGAAATGAACAACAACATCCTCAAAGAAGAAATACAAATGGCCAAAAGGCACCAGAAAAAAATGCTGTACATCATTAATCATCAGTGAGATGCAAATCAAAACAATGATGAGATGTCATCTCATGCCACATATAAAGCCTGGCACATAAAAAAAATAGAACCAGTGCTGGCTCAGATACAGGAAGAAAGTGACTCTCATTCATTACTAGTAGGAATGCCAACTATATGGGCATTCCTCAAAAAACTAGAAATTGGGCTTCCATATAACCTAGTAATACCACTCCCTGAAATATATCCTAGGTACCCAAAAAAGCACAGTGCAGAAAAATCATTTGCACATCTATGTTCATTGCAGCACTATTCACAATATCCAGAACCGAGAAACGACCTGAATACCTGAGAACAGACAACTGGATAAAGAAACAATGGTACATCTATGGAATAATATGCAGCCACCAGAAAAAATGAACATAAAATTTGCTTATAAATGGACATGGAGAGTATCGTGCAAAATGAAATGAGTCAAGAGGGAAAGGATCAGACATAGAATAACTGCGCTCATTTGTGGGATATTAAAAAAAAAAAGGTAAAGGTAAAGGCCCTCCCGTTGATCATCGATTTGCTCGAGCGGGCCCAGTAACGAAAAAAAAAAGTATGAGACAAATACCTAGGACAGCAGAAGTGAGGGACAGGTGGACTGCTTCATGGTTGAAAGCTTGCCACACATGTTGGTGGTGATGTGTATGGGGGTGGGGGTGCAGTCAGGACAGAAAAGGGACCACTATGATAAGAACAGCTAGAAATGATGACTCTATACAAGAGCTGAGTGCTTATAAAAAGGCAAAATCATATACATGATAATCATGCAGTACCTCCTGTATTGCAAACTACAATGCCTAAAGGGGAGAGAGATAGAGGGGGAAGGGGGAGAGAGAGAGAGAGAGAGAGAGAGAGAGAGAGAGAGAGAGAGAGAGAGAGAGAGAATAGGGGGAGAGAGGGAGAGAGAGAGAAGTGTATGCCATAGAGTCATGTTTGGGGGGTGGGGTGGGGAGTGTCAGGAGGGAAACTGGGGACACAATGTGAAAAATGTACACTAGTGAAGCATGGTTGCTGAATAACTTTGTAACTATGTATCTCATCATGGTGATTCAATAAAAAAAAGGTGGATAACTTTAAAAATACACATATTCCCCCCACAGATACGTGATTCCTCTTGGTAGCTAACCCATCCCCTATATTTGATACCTAATTTTTCTGTCCAGTATTCACAGAATCCTGGGTTAAAGAGACACCAGGCCCAAAGCAGAGTCACAGGTGCTAAATCCACATTACCACACTGCAACCTAGCACATAACCTGATTACAGTCTCAGCCTTTCCCAGGAACATTTACATGTAAATCTTAAACCTACTGATCTAGCATTATCTGCTCAGTGCTAGACCCTGCCATCCACAAAGGAAAGCCATCATGCCTGAAACAATCCACTCTTCTTGAGGAATTTCCTTTTTCCTCCTCCTTCTGCCTATAAGTCTTCCAGTTACATGGCTCTTCGGACATCCTACCAGCTGGAGCATATAATATACTGCCCGATTAATAAAGGGCTTTGTTCTTTAACACCTTCTAGATCAGTTTAACAAAGGTTGCTCCCAGTCCTTGGTGTCTCCTCACTCATAATGTTCTGTCCACGGACACCCACAGTAACCGGCACTGTAGCTACAACCTTCCCCTTGTGTCGATGGAACAGACTTCTCTCTTGTGACACTGTGACACCTAGTGCCAAGTCATAGCAAGGAACATTTGAATTGCTGTGTACCTTTCTTCTCACCAGCACTCAAGGGCACTGACGAACACCTCATCAACCAAACTGACCAGAAGAGATGGTATACATACACACCAGTGTTTCCCAAGGTAGGTAACAAATAAACTGCGCCCCAACCCTAGAGGCACTGCAATGATCCAGGGGCATCAGAAGTAGACCCAGGGGGGATAATGAGTGAATTATTTCCTGAAAAGGAGGTGGCAGGCAATATCAATTCAGACCCTCTGGTGTGGGCACTGAGAAGAGCAGGTGAGGGGAAACTGATGATGCAGGGAAGGGTCAGCTTCCTCACAGGGGCCAGAAAAGTCATGACCTCGACTCCAGGGAAGGAGCCTCCTTCCATCCTATAGAAAGGCCCCTGTTGTGGGACCAGGTCTCAGAGCATCCTGCCTTACCACTGGGGCTGCAATGGGAATGAACAGAGCATCGCTAACTCTACTGGCTACGTAGATGAAGACCTCACAGACATCCAGAATGCTGTGGACACTACACAGAACCAAAGTGACTCATTGGCTGCAGCCATAGTTCAAAGCCTATGGACCCCCAGGCTTGCTTAAAGAAGGACCCACCACTGCTATCGAGCCAACAGTTAGGTGTAGTGAGGGTCACTATGAAGGAGCCAGCTAAAAGAAAGGATTAGACATCTAGCTAGAAAGTAAGTGTGAGGATAGTCAGGCCCTGGCTGTGGAGCCAGATCATGCCATGGTCCCCATGGATGACTCCACTCCTGGGACCCATCACTACAGGACTAGGGCTTCTCACAGTAGGGCCATGCTTAAGTAATGGTACACAGGAGTTCCTCACTCTCATCTCCAACACATTCATCAGCACCACCAAGTGCAAGACATTGGTCAAGTTGGACCACAAATGATTTGCATGCAAAGCCTAAAGAGGACTGAGGGAATGTAGCAGAAAAAAGAGAAGCAGAAGCAGGTAATTAGAGGCAGGACCTCTGAGTGAGCTATTCTAGCTGGGTGAAGATGAATAGGTCATAAACCATAAAATCATAAAATTATGACATAAACAGACCAATCTGGTAGCTTGAGCAGGAACCGAGCAGGGCCCCAGCAATCTATGACTGGCCATGGAATGGCAGAGCACCCGATCAGTTACCCACTTCCACATGATGGAGGAGAGGAAGAAACTCATGAGACAGGCCAGGGGAGTCGGGGAGGGGGAGGGGAATCAATTCCTTTTGCTTCAGTACTCTTATACTGAATCTTTTTTGAAAACAACTTCAAATTCTTTCTGGAACGAAGAAAGGTATTAATAATAGTTTTCTTTTTAGTCATATAAAAATATCAACGTCCAAACTGTTGTTTATATCTGTTCTTTTAATAAACCTATAAAGAGTAATGGAAATGTTTGTGTAGCACAAAGATTTGTTTTTGTTTTTAGATTTCTAAAAGGTTAAGCTAGCCATTTTCATACTAAATACCTATTCATTTCTATTGTTTCCTACCATGAAGGCAAAACATGAACAGATCAGCTAAATTCTTTGTATTACTGAAATGAAAATGAACAACAGTTTAATGAAGTGAAATTTGTTATCTAATTATGCTGAATAATTTGGAAACATCTGCTGTTGGTTAGTAATACTACAGCTAAATCTCAAAGAATCTACTCCCGGAAGGATTGCCATTTTACTTAAACTTCTGTGGACTTCTAGCTGGCAAATCCATATTTG
This sequence comes from Sorex fumeus, assembly GCF_029834395.1. NCBI lineage: Eukaryota > Metazoa > Chordata > Mammalia > Eulipotyphla > Soricidae > Sorex > Sorex fumeus. The sequence goes on from NW_026606066.1 coordinate 27,826,569, forward strand.
AATACAGAATCCATAGGATATAATGGTACACTTCCCCAAAACAGATAAAAACAGGAATAAATGAACAGAAATAATATAAAGTACTGAAAACTAGAGGTGGTTGAATGGATTGGAGACTTGACGTTAACTGCCAAATTTGTGAACTGCAGTAAATTACTGGCTGTCCAACTATTCATTCACTGACCCTGCACTGAGCAGCTGGGATCAAGCAGAGGCTGTGGCAGCTGATGAGGGCACAGGGAAGGAAACTATCATTTCTTCTACAGAAACACTTTATCTGTGGGGAGGACAGGAGACCGTAAATGACTGTAAGTGGGAGGACAGAGGCGTGCAGGCCATTATGGATGAAGAAGGGGGTCTCTGCATAACTTCCCGCCTCACCTCTGACTGTCGCTTGAATTCACTGGGCTCAGCGTGTTGGTCCTTCCCGATGTCTCACCACTGCCCCAGGACCTCTCTGCCTCAAACCACTGCCAGGAAGAGAAATGTCCTTCATCTACGGGATTCATTTCCTCACTTCCTTCTGGTCTGCTCAAACTTCCCCCCATGAGCCTCTCTGGGTCACTGGGCCACACAGCTTGCCCTTCCCTTTCCTTCGCAGCATGGTCACCTGGCAGGCCATGCATTGTTACTGCCAGTTTCCTGTCACAGAAACTTAAATTCCCTGAGGACAAGAACTACTGTAATCAACAGTCACCTAATAGAACTATGAACAACATCCCAACTTCTGAAAGCTGCTGCCAACTCTATCTTAGTATCCACCCCTTCCAAAGGTGTTGCTATACTACTCTCCTTCTCCTTCCCTTGGGTCCTACAGTTCCTCGTGGGACACCTCATCCCAAGTGATTGAGGCCAGTCTCTGCACTTCCTGCTTACTGTCCTGGCTTACTACTTTAAGATCTTCAGCCCAAAAATCCAAATCATATTTTTCTGCAACTTGAAGGTAAGTGTCTATATTTAGCATGCTATTCCTCAAAGGTAAACATGCTAAACATCTGCTTCAATCTTAATACAAAGGCATAACCCTGCACCCAGAGGCCTGCAGGGGCTTATTTTGGTCAGACAGATGTCTATAGTCCCTCAAATGAATATTGACCCATTTACCTGTCATCTGTCCTACCCAGCATAAGCTACTTCAAATCCTAAAATCTACCCGAACAATATAATTTCACAGGACTAGGGAAAAAAAAAAGAGAAGATTCTATATAAAATACAAATGGTACAAGATAAAATACGCTTCAAGGACTAAAAATATATGCTAATAGCAGCGATAGGAGAGTTAGGAAATGATAAAAGACTTAAAGAGAGGGCTCACGGAGCTTCTGAAAGGACAATTCTACAGTCATCAAAATCTCTTCATAGGTGCGCTTCTTGGAGAAAAGGGACCTCCTTTTCTCATGACAAAATACTCATGGTCCAGTTAAATGCAGGATATAAGGAGTCGAAAGGGAAAGGAACAACTTTCCACGCAGTCAGACAGAACACAATGAGGTGGCTGCATGCCACACCACCAAGCAGCTGTGTGACAACAGGCCTGGCCTGACTCATCTTCCCTCTCCCATGAATCACCAGACTGTCAGCATTAACTCTTTCCGGGAAGTACCAACTTGACTAAGTCACACAGGGGCATTCCTTAACCCATCAGTTCCTGGTTTGTTTGGTTTTTCCTTAGGCTATAAAAGAAAATAATCCAAAAATGTGAAATGTTCTGAAAGATTCCTGGAGAGAAAATATTCTTTTTAAAAATATTATTTTCTGTTCTTCAGAGTGTAAGTAAATTTCATTCTATTCAATGTTTTCTGCCCCAAAGGTATTTTTGTTGATAACAGCTTTGTTAAGATATAATTCATATACCATAAAATTCACCCATTAAAGTATAATTGCAGCCATTTTCAATATATTCACAAAGCACCCATTCTGGTGTTTTTTTTTTTTGTTTTTTGTTTTTTAATAATAAGAAGCCAAATTAGGAATGTGTATTTGTAACTTTATCAGATGTCTCTTTCCAATGTGACTTTTCAATATAAAATTTGTTCATGCTGTCTTGTTTTCTTCATTTCTGCTTTTTCTGTTTTTTTTAAGACACTTGGATTATATTAAAAAACAAATATCCAGAGTTTCTGAGCATTGAATTTTATAAAATACCTACATACACACAATTTTATTTTGCCTAGAAGGCTAGATTCAAGAACTTGTCTTCAATTGGGTTTCAGTGATTTCCGTGATCACTTGACATCCCATTACTCATCGATTTTCTTAAGCAGGTGCCAGTAACATCTCCATTCATTCCTGCCGCGTGCTAGTGTAGCCTAATGGCGTCTGCTCGCTCCAGGAACACAAAAAGCCTTAAGGGTCTTGATGAAGAAGTCTGACCAACTCATAGGTGGGCGGCCACGTGATCTTCTGATGTCCTGTGGAATCCAGTCAGTATTGGCTCTAGTCTAGTGGTCATCTCCAAATCTCATTACGTGTCCAGCCCATCTGATTTTCGATGCCTTAGCAAATGAGACAGTGTCCCTGATTCTTGATCATAGACGGAGGTTGGAACTCCAGAGTCTTTCTCTCACTTGAGTGAAGCGTGATACTCCAAGCATAGCTTTCAATTCCTCTTTGGGAGACCTGAATAGCATTCTCATCCTGTTTTTATAGGGCCCAGGTCTCTGAAGCATATGTTAATGCAGGAACAACAGTGGAATCAAAGAGATGTTCCCAGAGCCGGAGGTTCTTCATCCTCTTAGCTATTTCTTCGACACTCTTGAAGGTGTTCCAAGCCACTCTCTACCTCCTGCACAACTCAGGTGCCAGGTCATTCGTCTCTCAACCTAGGTACACATAACTGTTGCATTCGGAGATGTCCATTCCATTGAGAGCGAATGGAACGTCAGGAACGAGTCCTTCATAAACGTTGTATTCGTGAGATTCAGCTGTAGTCCGACCTTTCCACACTCACGGTCGAAGTCGGCCAGCATTTGTGCCGCTTGGCTAATGTTTGGTGTTATTAGAACAATGTCATCAGCCTAGCGGAGGTGGTTTCCATTTGATTTATATTGCAGATAAATAGTTATTTCAAAGTGATGTTACTGATAGCTCATATAATTTCATAAAACCTCAATTACCCATCTCAAAGAATAATTTTAGGGGCTAGAGAGACAGTGCAGTGGGTAGTGCACTTACTTTGCTCACAATCAACCCTGGTTTGATTCCTAACACCCTATGTGGTCCACTGAGCACCGCCAGAATAATTCCTGAGTGCAGAGTCAGAAGAAACCCCTGAACATCACCAGGTATAATCCAAAAAATAAAAATAAAAAAGAGTAATTTTACTAGAACTTTGAGAAAAGCTACATTCACCCCACCCCTGCAAGAAACTTTGTTATGGAGGGCTGGAGTGATAGATAGTACAGTGGGCATGATTATCTACCTTGACCCCAGGTTTGATCCCCAGCTTCCCTAAATCTACCAGGAGTAATCTCTGAGCACAAAGCCAGAAGTAAACCCTGAACTATACCGGGTGTGGCCCAAAAATTTGCTATTATGGCTGCTTTCACTAACAGCTCAAGTGTTCTTTCTCAGGTAAAACAAATCTGATGAAAAATGTAAAACTTCTACTAATGAACACTTCCTTCAGAACTGTTATATGATACACAAAACATGATCAAATTGTCTTTTTCTGAATAACTTAATATCTTAAATTATTTTAGATTCATCTAAAACGTGCCTTCTCAAAGGGGACAATACCATGAACAAGAAGACAAAACTGGCTTTTGAGGGTCAAAAAACACTTTGTCTTCTTATTTATGAAGCCTATAAATAAGCAGTGCACAGGCAGAGAGTGCATCAGTCAAAGTAAAGGTTCATGGAGAGAACAATGAAAAAAGAAGGTCTACATAGTTTTTTTTACAGAGGGTGATTTTTTTTTAAAGTTAAGAAATCTAAAGAAGAAACTAAACTCTTGACAAGTCAAATTGATATAATTATACATATCATATCATCTATCCTCAAAGATCAGGCTGCTTATGTCAAGGTTATTTATAGCAACAGATGTGACTCAAAAGACTATATTAGCAATATTCCTTTTGTACTAGCAACTATAATTCTTTTTATCTCTCACAGTACAAAGTGACATATGGCAGTGATGGCAGCAACAAAATGGCAATGAGAAGGTGGATAGAAAAAAGGAAGGGACAGTGCCAGCACTAACACCAGCCAATCCTATCTAGAAGGAGAGGTCCAGCCCACCCCCACTGACTCTCCCTGGACTCCGGTCTCCTGGGCTACTCTCAGCTCTGAACCACAGGCCCATTGGCTACAGAGACAGATTCCTAAGGGCTGACCCGCTTGGAAACTCTTCACCCAGTTCAGCTGATGAAAGCTCTGTGAGTATGACCAGTCAAAACACTGTCAAATACACCACTCCAAAGTTCCAAGGATGATCTGAAACTTTCCTTCCAGCGTAGCAATTAAGAGTCCACACACTTTCCCACTGGGGTGTCTCCAACAAAGCCTCTCTGGTGTTAGGTAAGTAAGTGCAAACACTGCAGGTCTGAAGGGAAAGTTCTAAGCAAACAGGGACAGCTCTGACCCAGCCACAGGATGCTAGACTAACAAGGGAGTAGGGAGAGTGAGCACAGTTGGATGACATTTGAGTCACTCTTTAGGATTTGAGCATTTAAAGATTATTTCTATCAATTCTAATGGTTGGATGAAGCAGTTCAACTAAAAGAAAGGTGAAGAAAAAACTCTCAGAATTCCTGAACCTATCAAAAAATGCACATCTCTAAGTTTCCAAGAGATTGAAAAACCAGAAAGAACTTGGTAGTAGCTCTTCCATCACAGAATACAACTGAAATCAGCATCAAAGATGCACTTCCAAGGAGCAAAAGTGGAAACAAGAGATGTGAACCCACACTCTTCAGTTTAATTTGAAAGTATTTTATTGATTTCCGACAATGCATGAAAGTTTAAAAAAAATCTAAGTATGCATAAAGCTAAAATTGCATTAGGATTGTAATAACTCCTTTTTAAAATTGAAGCGAGCATTCACTAACTTCCTATGAAAAGAACATTCTTGGATCGAGGAGACAGCTCATAGGGCTGGGGCACATGCTTTGTTTGCAGGAAGCCCTTGCTTAATCCCCTGAGACCATCAGGAGTGAGAAACACACACACACACACACACACACACACACACACACACACACACTCAGCAATGAGCTGGAGTAGTCCCTGAGTACCACTGGGTGTGGCCCAAAGACCAAAGGAAAAGCGCATTCTATAGGACAAAAAGAAAAAATATGTGAAAACAAAGCAAATCAATTTTCTTGATGGCTACCTGATGGGACAGTGATCCCCACAAATTTCTGTGTTGGAGCCCCAATTAGATGATGCTTAGAGGCAAGGCGTGTGGGGGAAGGATCAGTGTCCCAATAGGTCATGAGGACAGGGTCCTTAGAACAGACCGGTACCCAGTGAGGCCACAGAGCTCCTCCCCCACTCTCCGCCACACAGGTGACACCAGCAAGAAAAGGGAAGACTAAGTGGAGCAGCAAGATCAAAGCTTGTTCAACCCGGTCTCCAAACCTGTGAGAGACAAATATCTACCACGCAAAATAGGTCAAAAGGAAAAAGACAAGCACAAGAGGCTCTTGTCTACACGTGAACCATAAGGAATTAAAGCAAATGATCAAACAAAAGAAAATAAGAACTCTTAGATTCTGGCAAGCCCAGTTAGGGGGGAAGATGGAGGAGGATGGAGGAACAGGTTGTTACTGGATATTGGTGGAGGGTTATTAGAACTTCTGTGGTTTCTAATAAAGAGGTGTGAGGTTGTATTTCCATCCGTGTCTGTGTGTAAGCCACACAGTTTATGGCATTTCACTACAGCAGCTCAAGCAGACTAAGACACTGGGGGGAGGTGGGGGGAAGGATGGGCGTGGTGAGATAGCACAAAGGGCTGGAGCACATGCTTTGCAAGCTACAGCTCTAGTTCAATTCCCAGTACTACATGGTCCCCCTGAGGGTACCCCCCAAACTGAGTCAGGAATATCCCCCATGCACAGCTGGGCATAACCAAAAAGAAAACAAAGAAAGAAACACACTATTAGGGCCACGGAAAAAGCTCAAAGGGGTGGAGGGCATGCCTGATATCCACACCGCCATACCCCCCTCCCCTGTTGGAGCCTCAGCCCCCATGTCACATACTCCCCTAAAGCCCAGCACATCAAGTGTGGTACTAGTGGCCCAACCCTGCCAGAACCAAGCTGAAACCACAGCACCAGGCCTGACCCCCAAACTGTGGGGTCAGCACATCACCAGGAGAATCCCCCATTCCTTACAAACACACACACACACACACACACACACACACACCACAGAGACAGAGAAACAGAGAGAGGATGGAACTAATGGAACTAGTTCTCTCCTCCAACCAACAGACACAGATTGGGGAAGTTGAGGCAGAAGTTTACTGGACTCTGATGACTGGTTAACTTCTAAGACACAGTAGTAATACCTCGAGCAAAATTCACTTCTGGCAACACTGGGAGTCAGCTCTTCACAGAGAAGCAACACAAAGCTATCTTGCATTTAGCCAAGTCTGAGCAAAAATCTTAGTGATTTCTTTATTCCTAACACAGTGCTTCTCAACCTTGCCTGTGTATTAAGAATCCGTTTTGAAAAACCCTTGTCCCCAGATATGCAGATTCTATAGGTCCCTTGGCAAAGAAGTCAACCTTTCCATAGACATCTGACTGCAGTGGTCTGCATGCACAGCCTGCGAGCAGCTGCAGCTGTCACTGCCAGAGAAACAGCTCTGCACACAGGCGGGTTTCACTTTATAAATGAGAACAGTGATATAAAGTCAACTAACAGATTGGTTGACTTTATATTTTAAAGAGTCCCCAGGAGATGACTCAAATGATATAGCACACATCTAGCATGTGCAAGACCTTGGGTTCAAGACCTGGTTCTGCATAACCTCCAAATACCAACTAGCTAAGCATCAAAAGAAGTGGCTCTAAAGGCTGGAGTGGGTAGGGCATTTGCTGGCATGTGGCCAAACACAGGTTCAGTCCCTAATACCCTATATGGCCCCGAGTCTCACCAAGAGTGATCCCTGAACACAGAGCCAGGAATAAGTCCTGAGCAGAGTCAGGTGAGATCCCAAAACAAAACAAGCCAAAGAAAGAAATAACCCTACAAAATAGTAGCACTGTAGCACTGTCTTCCCGTTGTTTATCTTCATCGATTTGCTCAAGCGGGCACCAATGTGAGGCTTGTTATTACTGTTTTTGGCATGTCGAATACACCACAGGGAGCTTGCCAGGCTCTGCTGTGCGGGCGGGATACTCTCAGTAGCTTGCCGGGCTCTCCAAGAGGCACAGAGGAATTGAACCCAGGTCGGCCACGTGCAAGGCAAACGCCCTAGTAAAATAGGAACAACAATAATAATAATGATAATAATGAAAAATATTTTTTAAGAGGCCAAAGAGATAGTATAGCAAGTAAGGTGCTTGCCTTGCACGTGGTTGACCCAGGTTCGAGGGTTTAATCCCCAACACCCAATTTGATCCCCAGTGTCCACTAGAAATGATCCCTGACCACAGAACAGGAGTATGTCTTGAGAACATACAGGTATGGCACAAAAGAGAGAGGAAGAAATATTAATAAGTGCAATACCAAAAATACTTCATGATTATGTATTACTATTATTAGCTACCATTTAATATTATTATGTATTAGAAACAGGGTGCTGGAGAGATAGCACAGCGGTAGGGCGTTTGCCTTGCACGCAGCCAACATGGCCGACCCGAGTTCGATTCCTCCGCCCCTCTCGGAGAGCCCGGCAAGCTACCGAGAGTATCTTGCCCGCATGGCAGAGCCTGGCAAGCTCCCCGTGACGTATTCGATATGCCAGACACAGTAACAACAAAGTCTCCAATGGAGATGTTACTGGGCCTGCTCGAGCAAATCAATGAACAACGGGAGGACAGTGACAGTGACAGAAACAGAGTAAATTAAGTGTTTCACAAAAAGAAAATATCAATTATGAATAAGTGAAGACTTCTATAATTTTAACTTTTGTACAAAAAATATCCACACTTAAAGAAAATCATTGTCACAGTCACTGTCCTCCTGCTGTTCATCAATTTGCTCAAGCGGGCACCAGTAACATCTCACAACAAATTGTGACACTTGTTGTTACTGTTTTTGGCATACCAAATATGTCGCGGGTAGTATGCCAGGCTTTGCCCTGCCGGTGAGATACTCTCCGTAACTTGACAGGCTCTCCGAAAGGGGCGAAGAAATAGAGAGGGGCAGAGAAATAGATAGGGGCAGAGGAATCGAATCTGGGTAGGCCGTGTGCAAGGCAGACACCCTACCCTGCTGTGCTACGGCTCCAGCCCTAAAGAAAATACTTCTACGAAATACAAGTATTGCCCACTTTCTGAAGATTGTGACATAGCAGGCAGCTTTTATAAAAGGCATTTGGTTTGTACATGTCTTCACAAATGGAAAGAAATCCAAAGAGAATTTTACTTTTCCTGAGAAAAGCTGAAACAGTTTTGGCTTTAGGCCACTCCTCTTCCAATGCTTTATTGTGAAAGTTCCCCTTTCTCTGGCCAGGGATACCTACTATGCGGGTTAGATACAAAAGGACTGGAAAACAACACTGCGGACTAAGAAAACATTTTTCAGGGTTCCTGTGAACCTATCAAATGAGAAATGGGGCTCGATGTATGTGGGTATTTGGACAGAGTAAATATCTCCCTGACTGTGGACTGGCAAACTGGGTTCTCGATTACAGTGTTACCATAAAAAAGGCAAGTGATTGTTTTTTGAGAAAAAAAAAAGCTTTCCAGTGTCTAAATTTAATTTATATATGAATATATAAAAATTAAAAGTCACTCTTTGTTTCTACAATTCACTCTCAACTATTTCCATCAAAAATCATGTAAGTACGATAACTATTTATAAGCCTGATAAATGACATAATTAAGGTATCTGGAAATTCCATACTCTGAGTAACTTACTAAGACTCTGGGTAACTTACTATGGTGATCAGTTACCTATCATTGCACGTAGCTTCTCTGAAAAACTGAATTCTTTGAAGATTTAAGTTGTCTTAAAAGTGAGGTAGCCATGTACTGTAGAGGATTGGAGGAGGGGGTTGTTTTAGTTTTGGTGCGGTTTTGGAGGGAATGAGGGTTATTTTGTTTTTGGTAAAAGGAAACCAAGTATCTTTTCAATCCTTATTCCCAACCCTTTGTCACTGCAGACTGAGGGGAAAAAAATCCTTTACATCTCAACCACTGAAACAATAATGTTGGAGAAATTACATCACAGAAATAACATTTCTTTCCTAAAACACTCAAGCGAATTCCCTTGAGATTATCTTGCTGTATCCAACTTTCTTCTGTCTGCTCTCACACTCTCTTAGAGTCAACATTTTCCATTTTAACACATATTGAGCTCATCACTGCTCACTTTTGTCTCCAACGCAATACACAAGTCGGTCCGAGAAAAGCACACCCACCCACTCCCACCCCGGCCCCCTCCAAGGAACCAATGCGCACATGCATTCGGCAATCCCAGGGACTTGCACAGACATCATGCCCCCCAAGAAATAAACTTTCCGGGATCTTCATATACGGACTTGAGAAACCCGCAGGTTCGGAAACCAGCAGCTTAACTTCGCTCCCAACTTAGCATCTTGGAGCGAACAAGCACGTTGGCCAGACGCGACCCCCAGATCTCAAGAGAGGACTTCCAGCCAGCGCAGCACCGGCCCCGGGGAGCACACGCCCATCGGCCCTGCCTGGAGAGGAAACAATGGGAGAGGCGCGAGGGAGCAAGCCCCGCGCCCCCGGGCGCCCCAACTCTGCGCCGCATCCCCTCCCGGGTCCCCGGGCCCACCCCCCGAGCCTCGGGGCGCGCGGCCCACCTGCGGCGGCGCGGGGCCCGAGCGGGCACTCACCGAACAGGGTCAGGGCCATTGTAAAGACGCTCGCCAGCCGCTGGCCGCCGCTGCACGCGCTCCTCGCCGGCCGGCCGCCGCCGAATCCCCGCCCCAGCTTTTTTTTTTTTTTTTTTTTACGCGCTCACACCTCGGGGGGCCACGGCGGGAGCCCGAGGGGCGTGGTGGGGATGCGGGCCCCGCCGGGAGGCGACCAGGCCGGGCCGCTGGGGAGGGCCGCTGCAAGAAATAGAAATAGGAAAAAAAAAAAAAAAGTTATTCAAGCGTTATTGTCCAGGCGCACCGGGCCCCAGGGAGAGCCGCTAGCCCGCGGCGAGCCGACACTTGTCGCTGCCATCCGAGCGCGACGCGGCGCGCGCTCCCCCGGCGACCGCGGGTACCTGCGCGGCCGCGGCGGCGGCGGCGGCGGCGGCGGCGGCGGCGGCGGCGGCGCGAGGCCGCGCGGGGAGGCGGCGGCGGGCAGAGACCGGCAGCCTCGCAGAGCCCCCGGCGGGGCGCGCTCACGCCGCATCCCGCGGCCCCGCAGACGCCATCTTGCCCGAGCGTCCCCGCCCGCTGCCGGCACCCACCCCCCAGACAGCGGGCGGCCGAGCGGAGCGCGTTTCCATGGCAACGGGGGCGCGCGCGCGGGCGGGGGTGGGGGTGGGCCCGGGGGCGCGCGCCCCGCCGACCCGGGCGGCGCTGCCGGGAGGGCGGCCCTGCAGGCAGGGCCCGTGGGACCGGCGTGCGTCTCCGCAGAGATTCCCGGCTTTTTTCATGAATGGGATTTGAGGGAGTAACGGGGGAGGGGAAAGCCCAAGCTGTTACTCGAAAGAGGGAGCCGCGCAGGACGATGCTCTTGTGAAGGCGTGCCAGGAGCCAGCCTAGGTCATCTGGGGCACCCTCCTGGGCTGATCTTTGGTTAAACCCAGGGCACCCCGTGGTCCCAAGCTGTAGTACTCTGGACTCTGGAAAACTGGACTTCCAGTCTGGACTCGAACCGGGGCTCCGAACGTTGCTAGCGTGGACGCGGGCATTTTCCTTTTCCCCTGAGGACTTGGGTGCCTCTAGGAACAGTTCGTATCAGGTTCTCCTGTGATGGATCTATTCCGCTTTACAGGAGCAGCTGGGGTCTCCTTAAAATAATGTCTTACAAGGGGCTGTGCTTACAGATTTTCCTTCTCTTACTTGCCGCCTCTTGGGTGCTGTCTTGGGATAAATCAGCATTGCTCACTGCTTGGCACTTCTTTTGCCATAAGAGATTTCTCCCCTGAGCTGCTTGCCCGTATCTGATCATCTCTGCCAATATCTTTCTTTTCCTGGTGCTCCCTTCTCTCCTCTGTCTTTGCCTTAATTAACAAGCAGCCAGATAACATCTTGGGATAATTGGCTAAAAGATGTTCTTGAAAAGCCATGCTATGATTTTTTTTCTTAGTTATTCTCTTTCAATTTAATTATTCTTGTATTCCCTAGTTGTTCTATCTCTTCCCTGTTTTTAACACCACCACCACCATCCCTTCCCACCCCTTGTTTCTTTGCTGAGGGGTTTGATGTATTTTCACTATCTAATCACGTTGATTTTCTCTTTGGTTCTCAGTTTTCCCCCACATGAATCTCTCCCCTTTTGAGTCTCATATTCCCGAGTGTCATGTTCATCTTCTAATTTCACACTCATTTTTAAAAGAATGGTACACACGTATATCTTCTATTGAAGAAAACTTGAAGATCAAAAATGAAAATGACAACTGCAGATAGAGCCACAGTTCATTTATCAGCATTTCACAGTGCACTCACGCGGAAGAAAAAGAAAAGCAGGTTGGGAGGAGGAGCCAAGCCTTTTGTTTCATGTCAGTTAATGCAATCAAAGAAAAAATGTTAAAATAATTTCGCGTGAATGAGCATATAGTTAAGACACTATATTCTTGACATTTTCAGTTAGAGTAAAATGGTTCTCCTTTTCCCATGGATATAAGAGAAATTCTGAGGTCCCCAGCATTTTTAATCTCTATATTTTTATTTCCTCCTTTCTTTCCCTCCCCTTCACGGCTAATGTCCTTGATGCAAAGACCAGGCATTGTACACACACCTGACTGTGGTGCTTGTACACCCTGCACCCTAGTGCTCACCAGAAATGGCACAGCAGGTTGCCGTGCTAGCTAGCACACCCCACTATGGTGTTCACAAAGGTTTGCACTGGTTTGGTTGTACTTGCACACACACTCACCCTAGATGCACTCGCAGCTGAGGCTGTGTTGCATACATTAATTTTTTGAAGAAATTAATACAGGTCCAGGAAGCTAGCTCAGAGACCTGAAGCATATGGTTTGCATCCAGGATGAGATCCCAGTACTGCCTGGTTCCCTGAGAATGAGCAGAGAACTCCTGAACACAGATGAGCATGTCCTCCCCTCCCCACGCAAATAAATAAATAAACAGAAGCAAGGGTAAAAAGGGAGGAGATTCAGGAGCAAAGATATGGCACCTGTGATTAGGCACCTACCTTTTGTGGATAAGCACCCTGGTTAGATCCTCAGTGGGGGATGGTAAAATTTAAAAAAAAAAAATTTTAAAGGGGGAGAGGGCTTTGGGCAGAGTGATAATACAGCAAGTAGGGCACTTGCCTTGTATGCAGCCTACTGAGGTTGGATCCCCAGCACCCCATATGGTCCCCTGAACCTCACCAGGTCTGAGCCCTGAGCTCAAAGCTAGGAGTAAGCCCCAGGCACAACAACCAACTGTGGAAAAGGAAAAAACTCAGTTTGGGTGGCTTTTATTTTCCTTCTAGCTTTTGAGCCATACCTGGCTGTGCTCAGGCCTTACTCCTGGCTCTACATAGGGATCATTCCTGTAGGGAATGGGAATGGGGAGGGGGGTGATGGGGGCAAATGCAGTGCCAGGGATCAAACCCAGGTCAGCCTCATGTAAGGCAAGTACCCTATCCACTATACTTTCTGACCCCTAAACCTCAGTTTGGAGTAAAAAATTGCAAACACACAACTCAGATAAATAAGAAACTCATGAAAACTTTTTGGGGGGTATGGTGCTGCCAGCAGATCAATCTATACCTGTGAGGCGAATGCATCAGCAACCTGATGGTGCCTTCAGACTTCCAGATACCCCAAAATTGCTGCTGTGCCTTTGGCCAGACCCCAAAAACTTGGGACAAAGTTTACCAAGAAAGTAAACGGCCAAAAGTTAGGTATGTCGGAGACACACCCACAAACCACCTCCAGCTCAGCTATATAATTGGAGACATGTGCTCTCTGGTTCCTGATTGAACTGCTTAACGGCCATGATCCCAGAGACTCAGAAACAAATCTTGAAACCCAACGGGTTTTGGCTGAAATGTGTCCAGTCCCTGCAGTAGGTTATAGGCGCTGGGCCACCCCAGGTGGGAATAGGTTTCGTGCATTGGCCTGTTCCCCCTGGCAGCCCAGTGGCTGCCATCCTCCAGAGGCTACTGGACAATCAGGTTTGGAACCACAGTCATGAGACACATGGGGGCATCACGAAATGGGGATGGAGCTTGCTCTTTCCTCCCTGTTCCAAGGAGACCCCGAGTCGCTGCCCACTAATGGCTTCTCTGGCTCCTGATCAAGCTGCTTAATGGCCATGATCCCAGAGACTCAGAAACAAATCTCGAAAGCCAGTGGCTTTTGGCAAAAATGCGTCTGGACCCCGCAGTAGGTTATTGTCTCCGGGCCAGCCCAGGGGGGAAAGGGTGTTGTTCTTCCACCTGCTTCCCCTAGGCAGCTTGGTGGCTGTCATCCTCCACAGGCCATTGGGCAGTCAGGTTTGGGCCCTCAGTGAGGAGATACACAGGGCCTCATAGGATGGGGATGGAGCCGGCCCTTTCTTTCCCGTCCCAATGAGACTTGTTGCCGCCTATGAACAGTCTTTCTGGCTCCTGATCAAGCTGCTTAATGGCCATGATCCCAGAGACTCAGGAACAAATCTCGGAACTCAGCAGGTTTTGGCAGAAATCCCTCCAGATTTAAGTGTTAAAATTTTGAAATTTCAAAATTGCGCACCCACTACTGCAGCCATGCGACATCATAGGTTATTCATAACTAGCAATAGAAAACAGATTGTCTACTGTTGCCTTTTCAGCAGATCTGAGTGTTGGGGTAAAATCCCAAATAATAATGGTGGGTCTGGTGTCAAAATATTGAATGTGATCAAAGTAGAGAGAGAGTAATGTGGAAATCATCTGCCCCATAGGTAGGGGGAGGGTGTGGGATTGGGGTATACTGGGGTTGTTGGGGGTGGAGAATGGGCACTGGCGAAGGGATGGGTGTTTCATTGTATGACCGAGACTTAAACCTGAAAGCTTTGTAACTGCTCTCATGGTGAATCAATAAATAAAATTATAAAAAATGAAAAAAAAGTAAGGTGGAGTTCATGCCCAATTCAATCAGCTAATCAGTGGCTGAATAAATAGCAGTACTCCTACATTAAAAAAATATATCTTTCTGGAACACTTTTCATAGACATGTATAGATGGCTGCTGATCTACATAATAACAATCTCAATCAGAAGTGAAAGACATCATAGGACTGAAGAAATAATACAGTGGAGTAGGATTCTTGTTTTCAGGCAGCTGACCCAGTATGATCCCGGGCATCCCATATGGTCTCTCATGTACCACCAGGAGTAATTACTGAGTGTAGAACCAGGAGTAATCCCTGAGCATTGGGTAAAAGAAAAAGAAGAAGAAGAAATGAAAAACACCATTTATAAACTCAACTATTGGTCTCCAGCCTTTTGGAGGTACTAATTTCCCTTTGAGGTGCTAATGAAATTATTGAGCCTCTTCCTGGAAAATGTTTATATGCATACATTCACTCACCAGAAATTTTCCATCATTTCAAGAGGATTATAAGCTACCAGGACTGGCCTGAGTGATAGTCCAGCAAGTAGGGGATTTGCCTTGCATGTGGTTGAACGGGGTTCAATTCCTGGCAGCCCATATGGTCTACCTCCAGGACTGATCCCTGAATCCAAAACCAGGAGTAAGCCCTTAGGACCACCACCAGGTGTGGCACAAAACAAAATAAAATAAGCTATCAGGGCCCTTAGGTGTTCTTTGTAATAAATCTCAGAACGTTTTTGCTTGTGTGTGTGTGTGTGTGTGTGTGTGTGCGTGCGTGTGTGTGTACGTGTGCGCA
Source organism: Sorex fumeus (assembly GCF_029834395.1). NCBI lineage: Eukaryota > Metazoa > Chordata > Mammalia > Eulipotyphla > Soricidae > Sorex > Sorex fumeus. Next base: position 27,841,692 of record NW_026606066.1, read on the forward strand.
CGTGCCCAAGAATCCAACCCAGGGCCTCACACATGCAAGACACCTGCTTACAGCTTACCTATGCCCCCATCCCAAACCCATAAGGATGAAACCAAACTTTTCCAATTTACAGATAAGGAACTGAGGGCTCAGTGGGTCCAAAGATTTTTCCAAATGTGTGCACCTGCTAAGTGGCAGAACTAACAGGAAAGTAGACTTCTAATACTCCCTCTGACACCAAAATACTCCCAGCTGGAGGGTATGAGGTCTGGATTTTAAAAGAAAATAATAGATTTGGTATTAAAAAATCAAGTGGCAAGGAGGATATTTGGGGCTTGGTCCGTTGGATTGTTTGAAGTTTGATAAGTTGACGTTTTGTCCCTAAAAGTATTTATTCACATTCAGAATCACGTACCCAATCAGGCTAAAAAAAGTGTTTTTCACTACTAGTGTCATAAAGTCTTCCAGAGAGGTACCAGGGAGCAAGACACTGATGCTACAGCTCAGTTTGTTGATCCATCTGAATGTTTTTTGAAAAACTGTCCTTGGCAAATCAAGGGGAAGAAAAGCACTCAGATGTCCTGCCAGCATAAAACCCAGTCTTGATTACTAGACCAGTTTCTCATATGCTAATTGTGGCCCAATATTTAGCTATCATTAGTTAAATCCTAATTTAACTGGAGCCTAAACTGGTTTATTATTTGAATCCCCTTACCTCTTTTCTATACAACTCTCAACACTCCACCCAGAGCACATCCAAACACCACCACTACTAAGAAGAATTGTTTTTAGGAAACAACCATCTTCAAACATTGCTGCATTTCTCTTAAAGATCTAGAGCTCCACAAGTGATTCCATAAGCTTTCTAATGGTTTCATGGCCAGACAAAAGGCTTTTTATTATTGATCCAATTGCAAACGTCTGGGGAAGAAATGGAATTAATTTAGAAAAAATGTACTATCCAATAAAGATTAGTGTGTTGCTTGTCTCACTTAACTGGAAATAAAGCAAGAGTCTTCCAGTTAGAGATTCAATGTAAGGAAGGGCGGTAGCCACTTGAAGGCGATTATTATGGGTGGTGCCTTAGATAGTTTATTTTTTTAAAAAAGGGCAAGAATGAACTGGCTGTTCAAAACATGTCTTTTTAGTCATAGATTTAATTTTGCATTTAACACGTAAGCACCTAAAAGGGTCAGAAGTTTGTTTGCTCTGTTTTCTACTAGTTAGACCAGCAAATATATTTATAAAATGAAGGACTGGAATTAAGTTAAACTTTTCAGATGTAGCTGACAGTCTATGGATTTTTTTTTTATTGGATCATCGTGAGATGCAGTTACAAGCTTTCATGATTGAGTTTCAGTCATAAAATGATCTAACACCCATTCCTCCACCAGTATACATTTCCCACCACCAATGTCCCCAGTGTTCCTCCCACCATCCCCACCCCAACCCACTCACTGCCTTTATGGAAGGCACTTTCCGTTTTACTCTCCCTCTACTTTGGGGCATTATGGTTTGCAATACAGATATTGAGAGGCCCTCATGTTTGGTCCTTTATCTACTTTCAGCACACATCTCCCATCCCAAGCAATCCCTCCAACCAACATTGATTTAGTGGTTCCTTCTCTTTCCCAACTGCCTTCTCCCCCTGCACATGAGGCAGGCCACCAAGTGTGGAGCAATCCTCCTAGCCCTTGTCTTACTGTCGTTGGGTGTTAGTCTCGTATTATGTTATTTTATATTCCACAAATGAGTGCAGTCATTCTATGTCTGTCCCTCTCTTTCTGACTCATTTCACTTAGCATGATACTCTCCATGTCCATCTGATATTTTTAAATATATATATTTAAATTACCTTAATTATGGATAAAACAGAAGACATTTTTATTTGAATATTTAATGTACTTAAAGTGTATTCAGTGTGTCTGTCATATCTTAGATTCATAAATAAAGGTAAAGGTAAAGGTAAAGGCCCTCCCGTTGTTCGTCGATTTGCTCGAGCGGGCCCAGTAACGTCTCCGTTGGAGACTTTGTTGTTACTGTGTTTGGCATATCGAATACGTCACTCTCAGTAGCTTGCCGGGCTCTCCGAGAGGGGTGGAGGAATCGAACTCGGGCCGGCCATGTTGGCTGCGTGCAAGGCAAATGCCCTACCGCTGTGCTATCTTTTTCTCACAATGTTGCTACTGTGATTCAATCTATAAGATGTTATACTTCTATTGTATTCACTGTCTAAAGAGTATTCTTTTGGGGGTGTAAAGGGACTGAAATTGAAAATGAAATGAAAAGAGAGCACAAAGGACTCGAGTACCTGCCTTGCATACTGGATCCCCAGATTCCATAGCCACGCACCACTGGGAACACTACCAGGTGTGGCCCAGAAAACAAACAAAAAGGTAAAGTGTACACTGAAAACCCTATTTAAAATTTATTGAAATTCTCAGTCATTGCTCTCTCTTTTAAAAAAAATTATTCAATCACCGTGAGATAGTTACAAGCTTTCATGTTTGGGTTACTATGATCAAACACCCATCCCTCCACCAGTGCACATTCCCCACCACCAATATCCCCAGTATACCCCTCCTCCCCACCCTCCCTCTGCCTCCATGGCAGTCAATATTCCCCATCCTCTCTCTCTACTTTTGGGCATTATGGTTTGCAATACAGATACTGAGAGGTCATCATGTTTGGTCCATTATCTACTTTCGGCACACATCTCCCATCCTGACCGGTTCCTCCAGCCGTCATTTTCTTGTGATCCCCTCTCTATTCCAGCTTCCTTCTCCCCTCCATTCATGAGGCAGGCTTCCAGCTATGGAGCAATCTTCCTCTCCCGTGTATCTACTATCCTGAGGTGTCAGCCTCATGTTATGTTGCGATAGCACGGGCTGGAGCGATAGCACAGCGGGTAGGGCGTTCGCCTTACAAGCGGCCAACATGGCCGACCCGAGTTCGATTCCTCCGCCCCTCTCGGAGAGCCCGGCAAGCTACCGAGAGTATTCTATATGCCAGACACAGTAACAACAAAGTCTCCAATGGAGACGTTACTGGGCCCGCTCGAGCAAATCGACGATCAACGGGAGGGCCTTTACCTTTACCTTTATACTCCGCAAATGAGTGCAGTTCTTCTATGTATGTCCCTCTCTTTCTTACTCATTTCACATAGCATGATACTCTCCATGTCTATCAAGTACCTCGGAATCAGCTCAACCAAAGAGGTGAATGTCCTATACAAGTAAAATTACAAAACACTACTTCAGGAAATAAAAGAGAACACTAGGAGCACATCCTCTGCTCATGGATAGGAAGGATTATCAAAATGGCAATACTGCCCAAAGCACTATACAAATTTAATGAGGTCCCTATCAGGATACTCTCTCTCTCTCTCTCTCTTTTTTTTAACCAATTGAAACAGCCCTCTAAAAATTTTTATCTACATGTCTCTGTGGCCTTTTTGAAACCAAAGCAGTATCCTCTCCCTTTCAACTAGATCCCAACAGCCTCCAGTCCTATGTGCTGGTTTATCAATAGCTCAGCTTCACATTTCCTGAACCATATGGCTGCATGACAGCCCTACTAATCGAATCTCAAACTGATCATGATTACTAGGTGAAGATGAGCAAGGAGGGAAAAGATAAATTCCCAACCTAATCCCTTAGAAACTTCTAAGGAGGACTAACTGCAAAGATTCACCCTCAGCACAAGAGCCAAAAAACCCACTGGGGTAGATGCACTGAAGCCCACAATATTCAGTGAGTGAAAATAGTAACACAGAAGGCTCAACCAGCCCCAAACAACTCTAAATTTTCAAAGAATGAACATAGTGACACCATTTTGTTCAATAAATTCAAATGAAAAAAGAAAAGTACAGAAAGTATGAAAGTATAAAAGTCAAAATTAAAAAAAAAACCCTACAATCAGAAAAAACAGAAGGGGCTGGAGAGAGACTACAGTGGGTAAGATGCTTCCTCTGAAATTTCCTTACCTGGGTTCGATCCCTTGCATTCCATAAGGTATCTCAACAGATCAGGAGTAACTGCTGAGTGCAGAGTCAGGACTAACCCCTAAGCATTGTTAGGTGTGCCGCCCACCCCCACACTAAAAAAAAAAGTCAGAAATAAAGGGTATGGTAGGTAATATTTAAAAAAAAAAACTCAACAGAAGATCTGAGCAGCAAAACAGTAGCCAAGGAAAAGATCAAGAAGCTCCAAGATGAGATGCAGGTAACCTCTAGATAACAGAAGAGAAAACTGTCTAAAAACGAACTTAGGTCCTTGCACATGCAAAGCCATGTGCCCCTGGACAGAGTTATACACCCAGTGTCTCAACTTACTTCTTTAAGAAAATAAAAACCAACATATTGTACATTCATTATGCTTTACATATTACTGTCTAATAAATTACTTTTATAATCTTAAAAAATAAAAACTTGTGTTTATATTTTAAACTAATGACTTACTGAAAGATTTGGAGTTTTCTTTCTGTTATTCATTTAGCTTCATCCTCATTGGTAAATACAGATTTGTTCCTTAGCTTTGAATGAAACAGAAATTAATGAGGTGATTTCTGACTTACCCTAGCAAGTTAAAATTGTAGCACTTTATCATGTCAACACAGCTTTAAACACTAAGAATACCAGTGCTATTAGCACAGTTTCCATATAATGCAGAAATTTACTGTTGAAGAAAAAGCACTACAAAGCATATTTATGCTAATGTGAGCAAGAGAAAACTTTTTATTCTCAGATATACTGATTAAGCTTTAAGTTGTTTATTTAAAATATCCTGCTCTTTTATTTATATTAACAACTGAAGAACCTTTTATTCATAGTGTGAATTTAAAGTGGATTTGACTTTTTTTTTTTTTTTTGCTTTTTGGGTCACACCTGGCAATGCACAGGGGTTGGTTACTTCTGGTTCTGCTCTCAGTAGTTACTCCTGGCAGTGCTCGAGGGACCATACAGGATGCTGGGAATCGAACCCGGGTCAACTGCGTGCAAGGCAAACGCCCTACCCACTGTACTATCTCTCCAGCCCAGGTTTTGACATATTTTTATGATGTACACTTAATCCCAATAAGTTCCCCCAACTATCTCTTTAATCTAGGACCTTCTCAGTAATGATCTTATCTCATATTTGCATGTATATAAGTAGCTGAGACACCATTTTACTTGAACATAAGAATTTAGATCTCAAAACTATTTAGGAAAAAACATAAATCATAAACTGTAAAATTAGTCTATAAACTTAGTGTTCAGGAGAATTTATTGTGTTCTATTGACCACCAGAGGGGGCCTAAATTATATCTAAAGGAGTAATCTTGGAGCTTAGAATGAAGTAAGCTTTGCAAAACACTTAAGAATTTCAAAGAAATGAAAACTTGTGCTCCCTTATGCCATGCTCCATAGAGTAGCAGGAAATAACCACACCAAAATTATGTGAAAGAGGAGCACAGATTTGGAATTGCATACTATTGAGCAGGGTTTACTAATATCACTTTAAATATAAAGTAACTATCAAAGTGTTTGTGTATATGTGTTGTATATATGTGGGAAAGGGGAGATGAAGAAAAGACAAGTTAGAATTCAAAAACAGAACAATCTATTATTCTCTGATCCAGAATAATAGATTTTTTGTATGTTTGTTTGGGGGCCACACCCAGTGGCACTCAGGGGTTATCCTAACTCTGTACTCAGGAATCACTCCTGGTGGTACCCAGGAGGTCATATGGGATGCCAGGGATCAAACTTTGGTTGGTTTCATGCAAAACAAACACCCTGCCCACTGTACTATTTCTCTAGCCCCAATAATTGATTTCTTATCAACTGTTCAGCTTAAAGAGGAAACTTGTTCAATGGATATTGGAACCACAGGCATTACTATAAAGTGAGGATATAATCTTCTAAAAGCCCTAGGTCCTATTTTTAAATTTTGTGATAGAATTGATTTTGACTTGTGAAAATGACCACAGGCTTGGAGTTGCCAAGAAAAAAATTAAAAATAACAAAGGGTTGTTTTAAAATACATTTTTTGTTTTGAATACATGTTTTAAAGAATATTTATTTCCTAGTAAAAAGGATAGCAGATCTTTCAGATATTTTAATAGGCTTAAAATTAAAAACATTTCCAAATAAGCAGTAAAGTGCAGAGACTATGGCTTCTTTCAAGTACAAGTTTTTGTTTGGAACAACAATCATTACAGTGCTTTAAGCCAGCATTTCCATTTGTGTGTTTTTTTCTGAGGTCACCAGGCATATCTAATCAAAGTGTGGCTAAATGGCTATTTGACTTAAGCAGTTGGATTTTTGCCAGATTTTGTTTCAAAGAGGGTAAAAGGGGATTTGGCTGCAAATAAAATCTCCCTAACATGACCACGGTTTTCCTGGTTAATATGGGAGTCCACAATAAAATGACTTATTCAAGCTGATTATATTGTGAACTATATAAATCAATAAAGCAGCCATGAATTCTGGGTAACCACGTCTAGTTGCTTATGGGTTAGGAAAATAGAGAAATATATTTCCATGATTATATTTATAACCTGGGGCCACAGATATAGCTCAGTTCTAGAATGCATGCCTCACATGTATAAGGTCCTAAGTTCCATCCTGGGTACTATTAAAAAATTACAAACTGATATTTTTACTTTAGACAGTCACCCTTAATTGCTACATCAAAAAATGTTAAGTTAGATCTTATGAATCAGGGTAATCAAATAACTTGGATACTTTTTAATGCAAGTTTTTCACAGTAATAAGATTTAACCAATAAAGTTTTAATGTATAAAAATAAAATAAAATGAGTGGCCAAGAGTTGCCTCAAAAGGAAGACCACATGCTTTTCATGTACAAAACCCTGGGTTTAATCCTGAGCACCACACAACCCTCTGAGCACTACTAGGTATAACTGGCCCGTGAGCCTCACTGGACCCAAGCATCAGTGACATTGACAAGGAAGGGAGTAGGGGAACAGAAGAAATGAGGGAGGGAAGTGCAGAAGGGAGGGGAGGAAAAAAAGGAGGCAGGGAAAAAAGGAAGGAAGGAAAAAAGAAAGAAAGGAAGGAAGGAAGGAAGGAAGGAAGGAAGGAAGGAAGGAAGGAAGGAAGGAAGGAAGATAGACCACAGTCTAGGTTCCAAAGTTGCCTACTCCTATACCTGTGGCTAGTTTTTTTTATTAAATTACTCTGTAGCCTGTTGTGAAGCAGAACTTGAATCTGATATGTAGGAAAACATATCAACAATTGTAAACTAATAACTTTTGAAAAATAAGACAGTGAACCAATTCTAGCAAAAGACCAGTGATGAAACAAACATGTATTCAGATCTAAAAAAAATTCATAGTCTCTGAGGATACAAATTTTAAGTATAACAGTGACAAGAGCTACAAGAAGCATTAAATACTGCAGGAGTTTGGTCAGAAAGATCTGGATTCAAATTTTGCCTTACGTGATTTGTAATAGGTTTAAATTATTTTTTGATTTCAGTTTCTTCTTCTGTAAAATAGAGGTACTTTCTGTATCTGTTGGTATGCAACTAACAGAAAGCTCAAAACGGTATAAACAAAGACAACTTACTGGCTCTGGCATGGAAAAATATTGAGTCAGGAAGGCTGACCCAGCAGTGCGAAGAATAGTCTCTCCATTTTCCAGTCATGTCTTCCTCCAACCCCTCTCACCTCCCAGCATCTGTGCAATCGCCCCCTTGAGGTCGCAAACTGGCTTCAGAGGCTGAGAGCACCACAAGTCCTAACTCTCTGTCAAAGGACAGAGCATCATGTACAAGTCCTGACCTCACTCTCATTGGCCTGAATAGGAAGCTGTCCCCATCCATGAATCATGCCAATGACCCAGGAAAGGGGGTAAGTGCAGCCCCATCACAGGTTACCATGCCCACACGGATTTATTCTTTAAATCTAATAGCTGAGGTAAAGTCCCCAAGGGAAAAAACAGCCTACAGTGTGAAGGAGAGAGAAATGACCCAGAAGACAAATTACTCAAGTTTTCCTCTTGGTCATTCTGAGGTTTAAATAAAACACAGAACAGACATTCAACAGATTCATTTTATTTTCTTCCTCTCACCATAAGAATTATCTTCTTTGGTTTTCAATTAGTAACATTTCCTCTGAAGGGAAGGACCCAACTCTTGTGTCAACAAGTCTTTCCTTACTAAATAATCTCTTCTCCAGTGAAATAGCAATGCCCTCCTCTTTTAATTCCATAAATAATTTCTTTCCACACTATCTACAGACACAGTGGTATTACCAATACAACGTGTAGGAGCCAAAAGCTGTAATCAGTTGCTTTGCAAAGTGTTTACCTACTGTGCAATGCCAATCAAATGAATGGGTTTCCCCCCTCAAAAGTCAGCCATTTGTTTTATGCTGTTGGGGTTTTTTTTTAAATAATTGATATCTTCTTCAAAATACAGAATTAACTCAACATCAGGAGAGTGTTTTATGTTTAAGAATTTCATGTTGACATTTAAATGAAATTTCAACTTTTTTACTCTCTCTAATGAAATTTTAGTTGCTATAGAAGCATTCTTACATAAACAATATTTAGGAGTTGGTTAGGATATTGATCAACTAATAATGATCAGGCTCAGAGGCCCTTAAAACCTGCCTGTCATTGGGTCTGGAGCGATCGTACAGCGGGTATAGCAATTGCCTTGCACGTGGCCAACCAGGGTTCAATTCCCAGAATCCCATATGGTTCCCTGAGCACTGACAGGAGTAATTCCTGAGTGCATGAGCCAGGAGTAACCCTTGTGCAACGCCGGGTGTGAGCCAAAAAGGAAAAACAAATGGCCTGTCATCGTGTCAGCAGCAATAACAGAATATCACAAGATTACAAGAGATTAATAGGTAATAAGTTCTTCAGTATCCAGGTACCTCAATAAAATTCATTTTACTGAAAAGTGAGATTTTAAAATTCTAAACTGTGGTAGAATAACAGCTTCTTTTTAAGTGTTTGTTGTCGCCATAAGCAACTTCACTAAAACTATACTTCTGAGTTTAGGTTAGTCTAAGTCCTGAACTTTTAAATTTTTTGATGGGGTTAGAGAGATAGAAGAGTAGGTAGGGTGTGAGCAATCCAAGTTTGCATGTGACTGACCCAAGTTTGCATGCGACCAACCCAAGTTTGATTCCTGGCACCCCCAAATGGTCCCCCAGGCATTGTCAGGAGTCATTTCTGAGTGCAGAGCTAGGAGTTACCCAGGTGCATAGCCAGGCAGGGCTCAAAAACAAAACAAAAAAAAATTTTTTTAATTAAAAAAAATGTTTGAGTTGCTGAGGGCCTCTTGAGCTGTGCAGGGAAACTAGCTATCATAGGGTATGTCTTCCTGTATTTCCTGAGCTTCCTCTGAGGAACACTGCAAATTGGAGAAAGATAACCCCTGGTGACAGGGTGAAATAAAATGCCAGTACTCACCATGAAGGGAAGCTTCAGCATGAAAAATGGTCCTCACATCTGGCCTCCACCCAGCATGGCCACGCCTGTATCCTCCACCCCTTTTTACTCCACCCTGAATTCCTTCAGATTTCTGTCTCCTTTCTGCTCAGAATGCCATTCTTTCCCTGCCCCAACTATGATGGAAAACTTTGGGCTTTCTCCTATTTATTGTGCATTCTTAACCCTTTACTGGGGTGATGACTTTATTTTTAATCTCTCTCACCTCTTCCCTTCACCCGCCCCCTGTACAATGTCTAGGAGTAAACCTGTTGTTCGGTCTCACTGCAATCAGAGTCTGATCCAGGCCTGCCTGAGAGGGAGGAGGTCAGTACTACCAGTACCCAGTACCCACACACAATCCTTCCCACAGTTCCCAGCACCCAACACTCAGTCCTTCTTTTCTTTACTTTAGAGTTGGGAAGAGTTTTATTTATTTAAAGAAATTTAATGTCACTCTAGATGATGTCGGTGGGCCCCACGGGAGACTTATGTGAAGCGGGGAGGAGAAAGACAGTCACTTTCTCCCCACCTACCTCTGCCACCCGGGACCCAGGGTTGCCGGGTTCTTGTCTCACCTCGCAGAAAGGAATTTCAGGAGTAGACAAGCAGTTAAGTAAATAGATTTTATTTGGAGGATTTTTAGGTATGGAGGGAGTGAGAGGGAGTGAGAGAGTAAAGTTAGACACGAAAGCATGAAAGTACACATCTCAAGAGGGGAGATGCGGGCGACACATGTGCTCGGGAACCACATGTGCTCGGCCACGTGGGCGCAAGCAGCACATGGGCTCGGGCAGCAAATGCGCGCCCTTCCTTTGTTCAAGGTGGCCTTTATAGGGTTTCTCCAACCTGCTCCCACGTGGGGCTTCTTCCCAGGTAAGTGTCCCGTTGCTAAGGAGGTTACCAGGGAGGATGGGAGTGGTGATGGTCTTCTTTGAAATTCCTTTCCTGGCCTTTTGTTCCTAGAGGAGCTTCTTTGGGTCTGTTGCTGGAGCCAGGTAAGGGTCTTATCAAGCCTTAGTTCCTGTTTTGCTATTTTCGGCAGGGCTGGCTTTTGTCGTTGCCTCGGGAGGGGGCCCTCCCTGTCTACCTGCCTACATCATAGAGAAATGCTAACACAGATGCTTGGATAAAGTCGGGAGTGCCAGTGCAGCAGGCACTATCACTGCAATGTGAGAAGTTCAAAATGCAGTTTTTCTCTTTGTTTCTGTGAACTTCCTTACACCTGAAAAATTCTTTTGACTTGAAAAGTACCTTATCTTGGTGAATTGTTTTAGTAGTGGGAAAGTTAAAAACGAAGCACGTAGACACAGAGGTAACTAGGAGGGATTTCTGAGTAACCTATTCCAGGATCTGGGAAGAGATGAATCGGTTATAAATCATAAAGCTGACCAGAACAGAGTAGGAGAACCAGACCTATCTGGTAACCTAGGCAAGGGGAGACGGAGGAGAAAAGTGAGGAACAGTTGATAGATGATTATATGAAACTTTAACAGAATGGACTAAACACAAAGCTTCCCAGCACTGGGAAGGTGAAAAAGGCTCAATATTAGTCCTGTGATGTCCCCTTCTCCTTGCTATATTGTCATGAAGGAGTCAATTGAGAAACTTCATTCTCTTCTTTGTCCCATCAGCGTGTTACGTTGCCAAGAATCTTCCTATGTGAGACACTCTCTACCCCCACTCTGGGTTGCAATTTCAGGTGATTGCCTAGTTGAGCTCTATCGATGTTTCATAACTAAATATCCTTGGCTTTTTACCTAAAAATGGTCTCGGTGTTATTCTTTAAATGAACTCCTTTATAGAAGGATACAGCTGAACCTGGTTTGATCCCAGACACCCACATTAGATCCCTTGAGCCCTGCCAGGAGTGATCCCTGAGAACAGAGTCAGGAGTATGTCCTGAGCACAGCCTGGTGTGGTCTAAAAACAAGAACAAGCAAACACTGTATGACTGAAACCCAATCATAAACAGCTTTGTTATGGGCTATCTCCTGGTGATTCAATAATTTAAAACAAACAAAGAAAAAAGAAGTAACATAAAAATGTAAACTGCTTCTTGAACATTTATAGAATAAAATTATTGCATTTTTTTCTTTTTAATGAAATACATGGATTAAGCCCTGCGGGTAGGGCGCTTGTCTTGCAAGCAGCCAACATGGCCGACCCGAGTTCGATTCCTCCGCTCCTCTCGGAGAGCCTGGCAAGCTACCGAGTGTTGTATTTGATATGCCAAACACAGTAACAATTGTCACAATGGAGATGTTACTGGGCCCACTCGAGAAAATTGATGAAAACAGGAGGACAGTGACAGTGATGGATTAAAGACTTATATATGTTAAAAAAAACAAAAGACAAAAATAGGTACTGGGTCAAAGAGATAATGTAGGGTTTAAGTATGTAATCACCTTAATCACCACCAGGGGTCACTCCTGAGCACAGAGCCAGGACAATTCTCTGAAGGTCCGAGGGAGCCCAAATCTCCCTTTAAAAGAAAGTAAATAAAATAAGAAAGGATGCACAATAAGTACAGTCACTAACATGTATAATGACACAGTGTTTATCTTAAATCCTAAAAAATCATTTAAAATGGAATTTTCCACAAAGGCTTTTCACCATAAAATCACCAAAGTTGGCATTTCACTCTGCTGTGGCCTGCATCTCAATTTGGGGCATGTCATTTCTTTCTTTTACTTCATGGAGTTCCCTCTTTCTCTCTCCTCTCTTTCAAACTCCCTAAAAAGAACTATTTGGTTTACAAGTCAGAGAAACAAAATTTTCTGTTAACTCTGTGCCTCAAGTTTATGTCCCTTTTTTTTTCTTTTTGGGCCACACCTGACTATGCTCAGGGGTTACTCCTGGCTCCACACTCAGGAATTATTCCTGGACTGTGCTCAAGGGACCATATGGGATGCTGGGGATTGAAGGGTAGCTGCACGCAAGGCAAACTCCCTACCTTGTACTATCATTCCAGCCCTAAGTATATGTCCAAATTCATTTCTATTCTGATTATTTGTATATATGGGCTGGAGCAATAGCACAGCGGGTAGGGCGTTTGCCTTGCACGTGGCCAACACGGGTTTGATTCCTCTGCCCCTCTCAGAGAGCCTGGCAAGCTACGGAGAGTATCCTGTCCGCACAGCAAAGCCTGACAAGCCACCCGTGATGTATTTGATAGGCCAAAAACAGTAACAACAAGTCACAACGGAGATGATACTAGTGCCCGCTCGAGCAAATTGTTGAACAACAGGAGAACAGTGCTACAGTGCTATTTGTATACACATGTAAATATTTAAAAGATTATTTTCTTTTGTGGGGCCACACCCAGTAATGCTCAAGGGTTACTCCTGGCTCTGAGCTCAGGAATTACTCCTAGTGGTGCTCAGGGAACAATATGGGGTGCCCAAGACTGAGCCTGAGTTGTCCGTGTGCAAGGTAAGTGCTACCTACTCTATTATTGCTCTGGTCCTAAAGGAATATTTTTTATGAATAGATGCACATATACATACACGTACTCTTTTTCTGCCTCCTGGATCCTCCGCTCAGTAAGAGCAGGCATCTGTTGTGACTCTTTAAATAGCCAGCACATGTGTACTCAGCAAATATTAATTGAACATATTCATGGAAACATGAACGTAAATACAGTGACTGAGATAGGCCATGTAGGTGCTGGACCAGAGAGAGATAGCAGCTCACTTACTGATAATGTTTTGGTGAATTGTTGACATCACTCTCCTCCATACTATATTTTGGCAAAAGCAATGTGGAAGGTTTTGTTCAAAGTTTGTTCCTACTGTGTGATCACACAAAGGAGGACTTACCCTCTATGACTTCTTAGCACTAGGATATAAACTGGTTCATTACATTTGGCTTTTTCATGTTCAGTTTGCTTCCAGTTCGGTAGAAAATGTTTATACAATCAAATCAGATTTTGGGGTAGGGCTTTTGTCTTATATGTGGCAGAGCAGAGTTCAATCCTGCCAGGAGTTATCTCTGAACACAACGCCAGGAGTAAGCCCTGAACACCACTGGATGTGGCCCAAAAACAAAAAACAAATCCCAAAATTATATTTTTTAAATGTAAATTTTTATAACAAATGCCAGAATGTGGTTTTATTTCTCTTTTCTTCTATAGAACACTTCTAAATTTCTAAGTAGAACCTGATCTTTACAGCAGTTCTAAACTCACAGTAACATTAGGGAAGTATATATCCACATGCCTTTTGCATACATTCCGAACCCCCTCCCCCCATTGTCCATTTATATTTGGTTACTGATAATTTGTTGTTGTTAGAAAACTTTATAGAGCCACTAACACCATATAGTTTTTTTTAAGGCCAGTTCCCTGAAAATCTTACGTACATGAATAATTTTTATTGCCTCATATCTAATGGGGAGGGGGAAAGAAGTTCTTGCTTTTTTCTTCTTTAAAACTATTTTCAATAACAAAACTATTATTAGCCTGCATATTACATGATAAAGATATGTGCATACCAAAAAAAGGAAAAAGGAGCAGCCGCTATTCATTCCACTGCCCCCAAATGCCAATATTAACATTTTATTTTTATTCCTTGAGGTTTTTCTCTGATCCTACAGATGTGACACCTACAATTATAAGTGAATTTGCCCCTTTGTCTGCATCATCAGTCCCACTGACTCTGGTTAGTGCTGCGGGGCCCAACTGTCCACCTTTGTGGTTCGGTAGGTCACCTAAGGCCCTTTACATGTTCCCTGAAGATGAGTATTTAAATGAGGTGCTGTTGAGATCATCTTTGATCTCTGTGAATAAGAAAGTGAGAAAACAGTTGAGTAGGGTAAAAAAGTATATAGGAAAAATAAACAAAAATTTAAAAATATATATTTTAAAGAAAAAACAAAAATAAACAAGATCAGGGAGAGCACGCCTCCTGGAACCCACCTGTCTGTTTCTGGATATTCTAAAGGGGAACCTGAATGCTACACTCTGAGGGTAGGAAGTGTCTGTGATATCATGGGCCACCAGCACCAAGGGACCCACTCCCCCATGCCAGGGAATATTGTTTCAGGCTGCTAGCCCATAGCTGAGTCACTTGGTAGGTCTTGCCCTTGGACCCAGGAACAACTTGGGTCACTGTCAGGCACCCACTCCACTGACAGCCTCTTTTCGATAATTGGTAGCTCTATGGGTACAGAACCCATGTGGGACTGTGGGACCACTGCAGAGCTCTCCCTGGACAGACCTGACCTTTATGACAAGTCTCTACACTCACTGACCCTCTGGGGAGTTCTGCTTCCTCACTTGCTGCCACAGAGCGCCATGCCCCGTGCACTGTCTCCCTGCAAATCCCCAGGTGGGTCTTGGGGAGCTGCCCTAAGAGAGTGTGGGTGGCTGCAAAGTCTGTCTCACAGGTGCTTTCTCCCTCTCTTCCTTTGTACTCTTGCCTTCTGAAGAGACTTCAGAATAATGGGGCTGGAGCAATAGCACAGCGAGTAGGGCGTTTGCCTTGCACGTGGCTGACCTGGGTTTGATTCCCAGCATCCACTGCCAGGGGTAATTCCTGAGTGCAGAACTGGGAGTAATCGGATGTGACCCAAAAAGCCAAAAAAAAATAATAATAATTAATTAATTTTAAAAAATGCATTTCTCCAGCATCATTAATTGAACCAAGCAGGCCCATTATTTTAGTTTTTCGGGTTTTTATTTGGTTGGTTGGTTGGTTGGTTTTTCTATATTTTCTTTTCTGTGCCCTGGGCAGGGAGAGGGAAATTACAACACTGCACCAGCAGGTGGCCCCAGAGCCCCAGTTCTACATGGGGCTCTTCCTGGTTGTTATCCAGATTGTGCATTGCACCAAGTCCACCATTGGCCTGTTGAAAGAGAAAGAATTTCTAAATCATTTCCATGGAACAGCGGGGTTTCCATTTCTTTCCCAGTCCAGGCTGCAGGTTTCAGCTCTTAGCCAGTCCATTTCACTCTATTCACTAGGAATGGATGTTAGTTTCTTTTTTTACTTTTTCTTTCCTTTTCTCTCCTTTTTTTGGGGGGGGGGGTGCACAACCAGCAGTGATCAGGGATCACTCCCAGCAGGGAACAGGGGACAAATCTGGTGCCAGGAGATCAAACCTGGGTCAGCCTGAATGCAAGGCAAATGCCCTACCTATGGTTCTCTCTCTCTCTCTCTCTCTCTCTCTCTCTCTCTCTCTCTCTCTCTGCCCCCTGTTCCTTCCTTGGGCTCAGCATCTGCTCTTCGAATCTATGTTGTGAGAGTCTTTCTTTCTCTATACACATCATAGTGAGTGGAAAGCCTGCCTCCCACTTTGAAAGGGACAAGTAAAGTCCTGTCCCCATCTTCAAGCCGTTAGCCTGACTGGTCCAGACCTAAACCTAGTCCATGGGATGCTGCATCTGCAATGAACCTGTGAACAATAAAGCAAGGATGAAAGGACAGTTGAGAAAATGTTCACAACAATGCAGTCTGGTGGTAGCTTGGGGGTGGCAGAACCAGCAGCAGTCTGAGGGCCACAGTGACCTTGACAGTGATCAGAGTCACCAGACCCCTGCTTGCCGAGTGTAGCTTCCTCTAGTCACTTTGCCACTCACTTGTCTTGTTCCCTTCTGGAAGCCACTGGCTCATTCCCCCAGATTCAAGGGGCTCTAAAGGGCCTCATCCCAGATCAGCCACCCAAACTGTGCCTGCTGTACTCCCTGAGCTGGGTCAGCAACTGGTCCTGGGTGTTTGGGAGCTGGATTTCTTGGGGATTTGGGCTTTGCTCTTTTCTGGGAGCCAACTTTTTAAAAAAATTTTATTAGTGAAACACCATGAGGTACAGTTGTAGACTTACAAATTTTTGTGCTTGGGTTTCAGTTATACAATGATTGAGTACCCATCCCTCCACTAGTGCCCATTCTCCACCACCACTGATCCCAGTATCCCTCCCATCCCCCAGTCTCCCCCATCCCACCCTGCCTCTGTGGCAGGGCATTCCCCTCTGTTCTCTGTCTCCTTTTGGGTCCTGTGGTTTGCAAAAGAGGCATTGAGTGGCAATCATGTTCAGTCTATAGTCTACTTTCAGCATGCATCTCCCATCCTGGGAGGATCCTCCCAACACCCTTTATTTGGTGCTCCCTTCTCTATCTGAGCTGCCTTTTCCCCTAGAGTGTGTGGCTGGCCTCCAAGCCATAGAGTAAACCTCCTGGTACTTATCTCGGCTATTCTTGGGTGTTAGTCTCCTATTTTTTACTTTATGTTCTCCAGATGAATGCAATCTTTCTATGTCTGCCCCTCTCTTTCTGAGTCATTTGGCTTAGCATGATACTTTCCATGTAGTACCACCTGTATGTAAATTTCATGACTTCATCCTTTCTAATAGCTACATAGTACTCCATTGTGTAGATGTACCAAAGTTTCTTTAACCAGTCATCTGTTTTCAGGCACTCAGGTTTTTTCCAGATTCTAGCTATTGTAAACAGTGCTGCAATGAACAAACAAGTGCAGATGTCACTTCGACTATATTTTTTTGCCTCTCTGGGATATATTCCCAGGAGTGGTATTGCTGGGTCAAATGAGAGCTCAGTTTCTAATTTTTGAAGAATTGTCCATACTGTTTTCCAAAAGGGGTGAACCAGTCAGCATTCCCACCAGCAGTTTTTTGTTGTGGTTTTTGCCCTGGTATGACAGATTTCATAGAAACTTGTCTTTGTGGGAAGGCAGCCCTGGGGCATCTGGGATATGCCATTGAGCCATCATATAAATTACCCCAGATGGAGTGGCTTGAAGCCACAGAAATGAATTCTTCCACAAATCTGGGGCCAAACATCTGAAATCACGGTATGGACTGTGGGGTTCTTGTGAGAGGCAGTGAGGGAAAACTGACTGAGGGTCTCAGTCCTGCCCTTTCCCACCCTCTTCTTCATACCCAAGTTTGACAGAAATGTGAGGTGCACACTTCCTTGAAGCCAGACTCCAGGAAGAGGAGTGACACCTGGACAGTAGATTCATCGCAGGCTATGCCTTCTGGAAGCTCAGGGCACTCTCTCTGCTTGTCAGAAAAGACCGGAGGTTATTCTGACCAGAATGTCACCTGCTAAGTTGCTTAATAAATTTTGTAGTTCTTAAATAAGGGGGGAAAATCCTGTAAAGGACAAATTCATAGGTTTAACATACAAACTTAAACTATCCTAAGGTTGGGAAAATTTCTTTAATAACTCTACCTTTTGGGTTTATAGGATAACTAATAATTGACACTCTACATTTAGATTCTATAACATTTTGGTTGTTTGGGGGACTCACCTGGAAGTGCTAAGGGCTTGCTTCTGGCTCTGTGCTCAGGGATCACTCCTGGTGGTTCTCAGGGCACCCTATATGATGCCAGGGATCAAACCAGGGTCAGCCATGAACAAGGCAAGTAAGTGCCTTATCCTCTATCTTATCTCTTTGTC
Source organism: Sorex fumeus (assembly GCF_029834395.1). Classification (NCBI taxonomy): domain Eukaryota; kingdom Metazoa; phylum Chordata; class Mammalia; order Eulipotyphla; family Soricidae; genus Sorex; species Sorex fumeus. The sequence goes on from NW_026606066.1 coordinate 27,859,537, forward strand.
TTTACTTCCCAGTTCTTAAATTTTGAATTCCTGGCTTTACTGTCTGGCTTGGAGAAATAATCTTTGCAGAGGTAATCAAGTTATAGTATGGACCATGTCATTCCTACTCTAGCCAATATGAGAAACTTTACATGGGCCAAACCCTGAGGAGGACAGTGTGAAGACACTGGGAAAATACCACGTGACTCAAGAGTTGGCCATCTGCAAGCCAATGAGAGGAGTCTGGCATTCAGCTTTCCCTCAGACCCTCAGAAGGAACCAGCACTACCCTTAACTTGATTTGATGAATTCTGAACTCCAGAACCGCTGAACAGGGAGAGAATTTGGTCGGGTCATCATTATGTTTGGTGCCCTGTGACACCTTGCATGCTCTCTGACAGCCATCAGGCTCAGGTTCCAACACACAAGCCAGCTCCTCTCGACCTGGGGCAGGGCCCGAGTTCTCAGAGGCCCCGCTCCAGGCTCCTGACTTGGTCAGGACTATGGTTTGCACTTCTTCTTTACCACCATCTAGGGGGTTCAATTACTTCCACTCCAGAACTCTTCCCAGGTGACAGCGGGGCTCAGAGAGAGACTCACATTACATGACAGCAATGTGGAAGTGTGGCCTAGCCCCCACACTGTCATCCTGTCTTGGCTGGTCTCCCTAAGGATTTGTCCCTCTGGTGGACTGAAGCCGCCTAGCTTTTTAAAAACTGGACATTTCTATTGCTGGTGTTGGCAAGCCTGACCTCTAATGCTCTGGTGTCCTTGCAGTTCCTGCTTTCCAGTCTAGTCCCCGTTGCTTTCTTGGACCATTCTGGAGGGTTTGGCCCTCTCTGAGCTGCCCTGGACATGTTCATCTAAGTAGTTCTTCCCTCGTACTTTATCTCTAAAAAGTGTTCTCTCCCCATTGTTCATGTTCTCTCCCCACTCCACATTCACACACGTGGAATCTCTAGGAGACTTTCTGTGTTGCACTGCAAAATCCTCACACCTTGCTTTTAAAAAAAAAAACAGTAATTTTTTTAAAGGAACTTTCACATATTGGTTACATCTCACTTTTTTGTGCAAAAAAAATTTTTTTTAATGAGGAGTGAATAAAATCTGCAACAATTATACTATGATATAACTTTCTTTGCCACATACTGGAAAGCAGAAATAGAAATAGGCACCATCGCGGAGTTTCTTGAATCCTGTCTACTGCTCACAATCACTCCCCAAGAGCTAAATCTTGGCCCCAAAGTCAGAGCTGCAGGGAACAGCCACTGCCCTTTGTAAAGCACTTGTTCCTCCCAAAATGCTAGAGGTTTGGGGGCTCAACAGATAGTACAACAGGTAAGCCTTGCCTTGCAGCTGTCCCAGGTTTGATTCCCGGCACACCACTGGTCCCTAGGAGTGAGCCCAGAGCATAGAGCCTGGAGTAAGCCCTGAGCATCCACAGGCATGGCCAAAACAAAAATAAAGAAGAAAACCAACTGCTTTGGGTTCTGTGTGCTGAATGCCATTTTCTTCAGTTTCTTTGCTCAAGAATTCTTGGTTCACTCAGCTATTGACCCAGTGATTGACTTTTTCATCTGAATTCTTGATATTTGGAAGAAAAGCAGAAATACTGGCCTCATTCAAGTACTTAGTTGTTCAAGTAAAATGCAAGAATTCTCTTTACTATTTTTTCCACTCTGGTGTTTCAAATGTATTTTAATGCCAAAATCACATTTCTCGGAACATCTTGGTTCTAGATTGTTTCCATTGTTCCTCTGTTTCCTATGCATCATGTACATAGGAAATTTAAGAGTTTAGAGAAACAAGAGTAAAGTAAATAAATAGAATGTTTTAATTTAATGTGAAAACATTGACCCCTTATAGCATCTGAGCTCTGTGCCCCAGGCAGGTGATTTCTCTACTCAGAAACTCAATGTTTTAATTTGCAAAACAGAAGAAATAAACAGAACCTGACTCCTGAGTCTGTTGTAAGAATCAAATGAGGCCATTCTTTTAGTGTTTAAATTAATATATGGTGCATATTTCTTCCTTTTACAGGAAATTATACCTTAATGCTATTTTGCTACAAGGCAAAGTATAAATGAATAATTAAATGGATGCACTGAATATTTTGAGCAACAGTAAGGTGGTTGTAAATTAGCAAGCAATAAGGGCATACAGATGCCTTCAGCTGTCCAGGAAATTAAGCCCTGGGAGTACGTGGACCACTCCAGGAAAGCTATGAAATTGAAAGAGGAAGCTTCCATTTCCTCTTACCAGCTGTGTGTGCAGCTCCATTTTTAACTATCCTTATTCTACATTTGAAACCTTCCAGCAAAATCCCAGGTTCTTTCTGAGAATGAAAAGCTCACAATTTCTTAAAGCTGCAAATTCTGCGTGGCTGGAGCGATAGCACAGTGGGTTGGGTGTTTGCCTTGCACACAGGCGACCCGTGTTTAATTACCAGCATCCCATATGGTCCCCTGAGCACCACCAGGAGTAATTCCTGAGTGAAGAGCCAGGAGTAACCCCTGTGCATCGCCAGGTGTGACCCCCCAAAAAAACAAACAAAAAAAGCTGTAAATTCTGTCCCACTCTTTGAGCACACAGGCGATAAGAGATAACAGGACAGGACCTGGGCAGATGTCAAATATATAAACTAAAAAGTCTTGAATAAGCGGACAATCCCACCAGTCTAGATGGTAATGAAAGAAGGTAATCTTAACAATGAAAACGGTGGAGCTGGAGAGATAGTACAGGTGGTAGGTTGCTTGCCTTGGATGCAATCAACCCAGATTTGATCCCCAGCGTCTCATATGACCCTTCAAGCACCTCCAGGAGCAATTCCTGAGTGCAGAGCCGGGAGTAACCCCTGATTACTGTATTTGCCCCCAAAACAAAACAGAACAAAACAACAAACCAATGACAGATGGTATTCTTAAATTTACAAGACATCTCTGGGAAACAAATGGGAATCCTCGGTACTTTGATAAGTACCGAGCACAAAGACCAAATTTTCCACAGCAGCAAGTCCCAGAAGAAACCACACAACTGGAGATCTTTCTGGGCCCCATCACCCCAGCCAAGGAATTCCTTACTTTTCAAAAAACTTTTCTTAGGGGTATGGTGCAGTCTCCTGACCCCGCACCTGGCTGCCCTCGCCGGAGCCCCTTGGAGGGGAGCGGGTTGAGCTTTCCTCCCCGCCCTGACCAGGGCTCTGGCAGCCAAAGACCTCCAGGACCAGCCACCAGCATGCTGAGACCACTCTCTGCACACATGAAGGTACTGGCAGAGGGACAAAGTCACGCGGGTTCCGGGGCCCAGATCTCCAAGCCTACTCGGATTGGGGCCAGGCATCCTCCACCCAGATCCTCCAAACTCCAGTAGGCGGGGGTCACACCCACCAACTGGCCCCCTGGCGCCGTGTAATCCCATCAACGGCCAAGACCCAGAGACTATAAAAATTATAAAAACCATAATAAGATTTCGCATTTGCGGCCGTGCAAAATCTTATTATGACATCTTATTATCTCATTCCTACTTTGGACAAACTGGCAGGCTACAGAATGTAGCCTGCGCACACGTCAGAGTCTGGCAAACTCCCCGAGGCGTACCCAATATGCCAAATACCAGTAACAATGATGGGTCTCGTTCTCCTAAAGAGCCTTGAATATAATTTCAGGGCTAGGATGAAAGAGACGTTACTGGGGCCTGCTTGAGGCAATCGACGAATAACAGGATGATTTGTGATTGTGATTTGTGATGGTGCCACCAGCAGGTCAACCTGCACCTGTGGGGCGAGTGCATCAGCAGCCTGACAATGCCTTCAGGCTTCCTGATACCCCCGAATTGCCACTGTGCTTGTGGCAAGACCCCAATAATTTGTGAAAAAGTTTACCCAAGAAATTAAATGGCCAAAAGTTAGCTACGTGGGAGCCACACTCACAAACCACCTCCAGCTCAGCTATAGAAGCTCATTTATTGGTCTTATTTCAGAGACCCACAGATAAATCTTGAAAGAGATTAGAAGCCACAGTTAATCTCGGACCCACACATGGCTGAAAAGACTGAGGTAAATCGGAAGGGGACAGGTTGGCCCTGTGGACGGCTCAAGCAGAGCCACCAGCAGCTGCTTACTTCCACAATCCAAAATTGCAGCCATATCCCTGGCCTGACTCCACCGTCTCAGGACGGATCTCACCAAGATATAATCTGATGAAAATTGTGGTATGCGGGTTTTATGACTGAAATCTCAAGCTTTCTCAGAGTTGGGGTGTGCTACTTCCCCCCCCCCACCACTTCCCAATACACATAGAAGCACTGGCAGTCCCCCATGAACCAACTCCAGTGCCACTCTCTGTAAGCTCTACTGCTGGCCTTGTTTCAGAGACTCCTAAATAAATCTCGAAAGAGATCAAAAACTGCAGAAAAGCTTGTCCGTGCATGGCTGAACAGACTGGGATAAACCGGAGAGGAGTGGGTTGGCCTGTGCCCACCCAATCAGAGCCCCTGACAGCCACTTGCTTCCACAATCCAAAATTGTCGCCACACCCCCAGCCTGACTCCACTGTCTAAGGATGAACCTCACCAACATATAGCACTGTAGCACGGTCCTCCTGTTGTTCATCGATTTGTTTGAGCAGGCACCAGTAATGTCTCACAACAAATTGTGAGACTTGTTGTTGTTGTTTTTGGCATATCAAATACATCATGGGTAGCTTGCCAGGCTTTGCCGTGCGGGCGAGATACTCTTGGTAGCTTGTCAGGCTCTCTGAGAGGGGCGGAGGAATCAAACCCGGGTCGGCCGCATGCAAGGCAAACGCCTTATTCGCTGTGCTATTGCTCCAGCCCACCAACATACAATCTACTGAAATTTTTGTAATGTGGATCTTAGCACAACAACAGCTCTGGCCCAGACTCCCAATTGAATCCCAAAATGGATTAGTTTCATACAGAGATGTCTCTGGAACCCAAGCATTTACAATCTAGAAATTTACATTTACAATTGCAGCCGTGCCAGCTCTCATGATATTCAAAATGAGCAATGGAAAGTAAATTATCTTGTGTCTGACCTTGGCAGGTAGGCTTAAATGGTGGTGGGAAATTTTGAGCAAAACATAATGCCAAAAATTAGAGAGAGAGTATTGGGGAAATTGTCTGCCACAGAGGCAGGTTGAGGACTGGGATGTGGGTGGTGGAAAATGTGTACTGGTGGAGGGATGGGTGTTTTATCATTGTATAGCTAAATCTCAAACATGAAAGCTTTGTAACTCTATCTCATGATGATACAATTGAAAAAAAGAGTAATGTGGAGTTCATGCCCAATTCAATCAGCTTAATCAATGGCTGAAAAAATAACGGTACTGGGGCTGGAGCGATAGCACAGCGGGTAGGGTGTTTGCCTTGCAAGCAGCCAACATGGCCAACACAGGTTCGATTCCCAGCACCCCATATGGTCCCCTGAGCACCGCCAGGAGCAATTCCTGAGTGCATGAGCCAGGAGTAACCCCTGAGCATCGCCGGGTGTGACCCAAAAAGCAAAAAATAAATAAATAAATAGCGGTACTCCTAAATTATTAAAAAACAAACTTTTCTCTTTCCAGTTCTAAGTCTGAGCATCTTTTTTATTCAATACCTTCACTCTTGAAAATACTGAAGACCGTGGGAAACTGTGGATGAACATAGAGATCCACTATCACTGCTCTAGCATCAAAAGGGCTGTCAGGCACTATGGAGGCTCAGCAAGATTGAAAAGACAAGTGCACACAAAAAAGGAGAAGGACTGGAAGACAGGATTGGTGGAGGGAGTAGGAGTGTGTGAGATCAAAAAAGTCAGGAGACAACGTCACCCAGTCGGGGAAAGGCTGACTATGGGGAGCAGATATGGCAGAGCAGCTTCAATTGAGGATAGATGGCAGATGCAAAACCTGTGGGAAGGAAACCAGAGTGGGAAGGAGGTGGCCACTATGTGTATAGGAGGATTGTGGGCTATGAGGGCGAGAGAATTCATGTAATGAAGCTGGGGACGCACAGCTGAGAGTTGGGCTCAGATGCAGAGGAAGACACTCCCTGCTCTCATAGGAGCAAAGGCAAGGAGCCAATCAGGTCTGTGTGTTTCAATTTAGTAGACAAAGTTGTGTGAGTTCCCAGGTTGTGGCTTCTTTCCTGGGTAGAGCAAACGTTTGAAATGAGAGACATCTCTTGTTGTGAGGTTTGGCAGTGCTGGGGGTGTGGTTGGGGTGTAACCTGGATGCCAGGGATTAAATCCGGGGCCTCACATGCAAGGCATAGGTTCCACCCCTGAGTTGAAGCCTTAGTCCCAGAAATTGGGTTGTTCCTGGTGATTTCAGAGCACATGCTGGCTGGATTGACGGTTGAAACAGGTGGAGAAGGGAATCTTCAATGAGATTTTGTGTAAGACAATTTTATTTTATTATTGCCTTGCAAGCTGCCGGCCCCGCTGAGCCAGGTTCAATTCCTCTGTCCCTCTCGGAGAGCCCGGCAAGCTACCGAGAGTATCTCACACGCATGGCAAAGCCTGGCAAGCTACCCGTGATGCATTCGATATGCCAAACATAGTAATAACAAGTCTCACAATGGAGAAGTTACTGGGCCTGCTCGAGAAAATCAATGAACAACGGGAGGACAGTGCTACAGTGCTACATTATTTTTTTTTAATGTAGGCATACTGCTATTTATTCAGCCACTGATTAAGCTGACTGATGCAGGCGTGAATTTCGCAGGTGTAAAACAATTTTAGCTGCTAAGCTTTTTAGACATCTGGCCCCCAAAAGAATCCCACTAGGTATGCCTATTCTTATTGTTGGATTAAAACAAGTTACTTAGTAAAATCAACGGATTTTACTAAGTTTAATTGATTTTAAATTTTCTGCCAGAAGCTTAATGTTCTCTTCCCTTTAGAAATTTTTCCAGCTACCACTAGGGGGTGTTTGGTTCAATGAATTTAAAAGTACAATTTTCTTTTGACTTCTATTTCAGAAGGAAATGTACTGAAAAGTAAACATGCTCACAGCTATATCTGAGTGCTAATATTTACTCTTTAACTGATTCCAATTTTCTATACCAGCTATGTTATGAAGGAGAAAGTTGCTTTTTTTCAAGCGTTACACTGTCCTAGTTGTCATTGAATGAAATAAATAGAAATGATATCTTTCTCTCCTCATAGGACCTGGGGTCTGGGCTGTGGCATTATTAGAGAGGTAGGAATATCTGAATGAAAACTCATCCTTTATTTAAAATTCTAGTTTCTTTCAAAATAAAACTTCCATATTTAAAATCAAATATCTCTTTATAGGAAGCAACTGCCATCTTTTCAAATATGATAAGAATGCTAACAACATCTATGCCATACAACCAAATCTTCTACACAGACATTTCTCCCAACTAATAATAGAATTATTTAAATAAGGTCAACACTTTTCTCTTGCACTAGAAATAGCATAGGACTGTATGTATCAACAAAATCTTTCTTTTTCTTTATATCCAGTTTGAGCCTAGCTTCCTCCCTACCAGTATGTGTCCTTGTTTTGTCTTGTCTTTCTCTAAATTGACGCCTTTTGACTCCTCATATCAATATCTGCTTTGTAGGTTGCTAAGGTGGACACAAATTATTACCATTATCATCATTGTTAATTTTGGGACTATACTTGGTGATGGGGCTGGAGTGATAGCCCAGCAGGTAGGGCATTTGCCTTGCATGTGGCTGGCCCGGGTTAGATTCTTCCGTCCCTCATGGAGAGCCCAGCAAACTACTGAGAGTATCCCGCCCAGACGGCAGAGCCTGGCAGGCTCCCCATGGTATGTTCGATATGCCAAAAACAGTAACAACAAGTCTCACAATGGAGACGTTACTGATGCCCACTTGAGCAAATCGATGAACAATGGGAGGACAGTGCTACAGTGCTACAGTGCTACTTGGTAATGCCCGGGGCTTACTTCTGGCTCTGTGCTCAGGGATCATTACTCACAGGACTTGAGGAAACACATGGGATGCTGGGGATTGAATGGGATTGGCTATATGCAAAGCAAGCGCCTTCCCTGCAGTACTCCTGGGGGCCAAAAGCTCAGGAATCATATGGGGTACCTAGGCTAGAACCGGGCTGGTCACATGCAAGGCAAGCACCTCACCTCCTATACTATCTCTTCACTCTCCCTGGAACCCTCCCAATTATTTTCTAATGTTGCAAAGTACTTGGGATGGAATGCTTGTCAAGACCATTCTTTCTTTCTAGTTCTTTGCTATTCCTGCCTGTCCTGTGGATTTGTGTCTGTTTCCTCTCCTTCACTCCCCATGCTGAGCACTCGCCCTTCTCTGCCCTTTGCTGTGCTCTGGAAGTTGACTTCTGTGGATTCCACAAGCAATCTTCCTGCCCTTTGATTCCTAGTTGAGTGTAATCCACAGACAAAAAAACTTCCTATTTTACAATCTACTTATTTTTATTTTTTTTTCTTACTAGGGCAATTTTCCAGAGAGAGAGAGAGAGAGAGAGAGAGAGAGAGAGTTTGTGTGTGTGTTGGGTCACACCCAGTTGTACTCAGGGCTACTTCTGGGTCTGTATCTAGTTATCTTTGAATGAAATAGATCTCTGTTCACTTTTCCCACCCAAGACAACTTAAAACTCCACTTATCCTCTTCCAGAGTGTGACTCTAGCCCAGCCTCACCAGGGTCCTGTAGAGTCTGCTCAGTAGCACACCCTAATAAACTTTTATTTCACTTGACTTATCTCTGTCCCTCTCTCTGCACCGAATGAAGTCAGGGACCTATCATCTCTCTCTCTCTCTCTCTCTCTCTCTCTCTCTCTCTCTCTCTCCACACACACACACACACACACACACACACACACACATACACCCTTATATATGGTGGGGTGGTCAGGAAGCTGTATCTCCTAGGTACCTGAACCAACCAGGCTAGTGGTTCAACGCAAAGTCTCCAGCTCAGGCCTTGTGGAGTTGGGATTCCCTGGGTGACCCTTGCTCAGAGGCCTCCAGGACTGCACCCAGCAGTGTTCAGGGACCATGTGGTCTCAGGGATCAAAACAGGGCCACCCACATGCAAGTTAAACTCTGTGCTATGTCCCAGCCTCTATATAAAATCATTTGTCTGAGAGTGGAGTTTTAGGCCTAGAACACTGGAAATGTTATTCTTAGTAACAATAACCTGTGTCCTTGAGAACTAAGGAGCACTTCGGTGGTCTTCACCTCTGTTCAGGACCAGGGCATGTTCCAGGCACTGCCCTAGAGATTGTATGTGGTGTAGCGTGAAGGGAGCAGGCTGAAGAACTCATGGCGCCTCTTACCCTGCAGCCTTGTAGCCATGGTTCCTTACTTGCTCGCTGTCTCTAAAAAAGAACATTGAACATGTTCAACCAAATTCACTGTCCTCTATTTCTGGTCCCATATACCTAGCTCAAGCAAAGTGGCTCATTTTAAATTGTGAGCAGAAAGGATGTCTGTGATTTCTAGAATTGCTGGTTTGAGACCTTGAAGAGTTTTCTCCTCTTCCCCCTACTCACTTTTGGTATGGTGACAAGTGGTGTTTAACATGAGAAGAATCTGTCTCTGCTATGCAAAAATGAAAGAAATAAAGAGTCTCTTAAAGCTTTGAGCCTATAGGTGCACTTTCAATAACAATACTGGGATTGTCTGGGCCAAGAATACAAAAGATGTGTGTGTATATATATTTTAAATATATATTTAAATATATTATCTATATATTTAAATGTTTTAAACTAAGATTAAAAATATGTTAAGAAAATCTTCTATGCTTCTGCCTTGAAAAATATATTTCCATAATAAAAAATTAATAAGCACATAAATTTTTTTAGGACTAACTTAAAATATCAGCTATGATTATACTTAATCATCAGTGCACATAACTTTAAATGTCCTTTGGGTCAACAACATTGAGAAGAGTAAAATATTTAAGACATAGGACAGGAGATGTGGTTCAGTGATAAAGCACTTATTTCTATCTGGGAGATCTTGGTTCAATTCCCAGCACTGATCAGAAGAAACTTTTTAAGACATAAAATTTGTGACATACTTATTCTTGTCCTTGTTTTAATGAAATCATATGATCTTTTGTCATTAGAGATACAAAGGACTAAAGAGTAATTATTCAAAGTCTATAAAACTATACTGTCATCAAAAAAGGAAATTATGTAAATGCAAGAATAAAAATGAAACTTTTTAAGTACAAACATTAAAAATTAAATTTTCGATTTCAAAATCATTGCTATCCTCAAATAATTAAATTATCAATGAAACAAAATTATAATTAATAAATATCAAACTTTAAAATCAATGTTACTTAAGCATAATTAATCTTAATATCTTGAAATTTTAATTAAATCATTAATATTTTATAGTTTTTATTGCAATTCTAGTGTTTAATGTTCATCTAGTTGCTAATATAAGGCAATTGGTATTATTTCATGCATGCATCTAGCTCTAATGTTTAAAAATTTAAGAGTGCTATGAATTATTAACATCACATAATGTTTCTCGGGCACCTTGTGCATCTTTTCACAATACGACAAGTAGGAAGAGAAAAAGGAAAATGGGCACTTGACATTAGGGGGAAATGACACTTTATTGTGCAAGAATCTAGAGGAAAAGATTGGACTGTTAATTTGTCTTTTTCTTATCTAAACTCTTCCACAATTCAAGTCCTCTTCCCTGAGCTCATGTCTGACCATGGCAGTGACACAGCCAACAAAATGTTATGACATACCTGTCTCCCTTTTGTTTCCTGACACTTGAGGGAGCAGTAAATAGGTGTCTTCCTGGGGTTGTGACATGTGCTTCCTGAGGGCAGGGGTTTGGGATACTAGACTGCTCTGTGAGCGCTGAGTGCCAGGTGTGGGGTGACAGAGGCAGAACTCAGCACAAGATTCCCAATTGTTCAGGGAGACGGGGACAAGAATGGCAGAGTTGGAGAAGCCACCTGTTTCTAACCTCTAAATAACAGGTTTAAGAGGGGTAAGAGAGATTGCTCAAGAGGTATACACATTTCTAACACGATCAAGGCCCTGAGTTTGGCTCCTGGCACCTGAAGCACCCCCTGCCTCCAGGACCACTGGCTTTCACCCTAGTGGTTTCCAGCACCACCTCTGGTAGTTCCCATATCTCCAGGCTGGATGTGGTATAGCCCCCAAAACACCCCCAGCACAAATGATTGGACCAGCTGAGCACTGCTGGGTGTGGTTCCTGTTGAAAAAGAAAAAAGGTTTGTATTTCAAAGACCATTGTACGCTGAAGCCTACAACAAAGAACTGAGTCCTTGCCCTTAAATCTGATTAGTTTAAGCCACCTTGATTTAGAGAGAGACTGGGGTGAGACACTAATGTGGTAACCCAGATAGGTGCTGGGAGAGCCCAATCTAGGAATGAGTGTGGGCTCTGCGGTCACTTAATCACTTAACTTCCCGTTAGTCGGCGATTTGCTCGAGCGGGCGCCAGTAAAGTCTCCATTTGTCCCTGTCGCGTGCTAGTGTAGCCCAATGGCATCTGTTTGCTCCGGGAACTTGAAGAGCCTCAGATCGTTCATGATCTTGACGAAGAAGTCTGACCATCTGGTAGGTGGGCGGCCACGCGGTCTTTTGACGGTCTTTTGACATCCCGTGGAATCCAGTCGGTAACAACTCTAGTCCAGCGGTCGTCTTTAAATCAGCCCATCTGATTTTCGACACCTTGGCAAATGAGACAGCGTCCCTGATCCTTGATCGTCGACGGATGTCAGAACTCCGGATTCTTTCTCTCATTTGAGTGAAACGTGATATTCCAAGCATAGCTCTTTCTATTCTTCTTTGGGAGACCTGAATAGCGTTCTCATCTTGTTTGCGTAGGGCCCAGGTCTCTGAGGCATATGTTAATGCAGGAAGAACAGTGGAATCAAGAGTGTGGGCTCTGCGGTAAATAAATCATAAACCAAGTGGGATTTTGAGCAAGTTTCAGTGCAGAACCCATGAGCCTCCACACTAAAACTTGGAACAGGTGAAAACACAATCCTTAGCCCCCAAACTCACAGAGACAGGAAGGGGGCTATGAAACTGTGAAGTTCCCTGAGAGAAAATTGACTCTCACACTCAGAAGCATAATTCAAATGGAAGTGCCACCCGAAGGGTGAGCCAGTGGACACAGAGGACAGAAATGCCACCAAGTGGAATTCTCACCCACCCATAGCCAGGGTGCCCCATAGACAGCGGACAAACTTTAGAGGCTCAGATACTGAATCTCTGCAGTGAGACTGTTCTCTGGGCTCAAGGGAATCAGGTGAACACAACTGGTCATCCTAATCTCAGCTACATGAGAGTAGCCTGCGAGATAGATCGTGGAAATGGCTACAGGGTGGGAATAAAAACACTTAAATGGGGAGGACAAAGAGCAGGTCACTTCCTCTAGAACCTTCTCTTCAACCTGCATGGATAGAAGGCAGTGCCTAGGCTAACTGCACCTGGTCAGAGAAGAAAAAAAGTCAAAGGGATAAAGAGCAGTAAGTGCCACAAGGAGGGGAGGACCGCAAAGCATCATCAGGAGACCAGTGCAGATTTCGAAGGACAAAACTAGGGAATAACCAGCATGAGTCCTGGATGTAGGACATTATAGTCCCCAAATCACCTTCATAAAGCTGTTAAATAAATAATGACAGTTTCATAAGCCTTGGGAGTTTTGTGTGCTAATTTGACATACAAAACTAAGGAACCACTAAGAAGTTTGTCAGTTTCAGGCTCATAACACAAAAAGTCATCTCACCACAGTACATTCTCCAAGTGTTGGATCCCCTTCACATCCCTCCCATATCCAGCAGACACAGCAACTGCAAAAGCAAATTTCAGTACAGGGGAAACCAGCAAGGACAGACAGACAGGAATACATACATACATACATATATACAGACAGACAGACAGACACATACACACACATACCAAAGCGAATAAAGTGTCATCAAATACTGAAATACTGTATCACCTACTAGAAAAGTGAAAGTAATTCAACTCTTCAAGTCACTAATCCCGACTGAATATGACATAAAAATTAAAGTAGGCAAATGAGCAAAAAACTGTAACGTGGCAACTTGAGACCTCTGGGAATATGACACCCTCAAAGAAATGGAAGATTCTACCCTCCTATCATATAGAGAACTCAAGATGACTACAATAAAGAAATTCAGATAAGAGAAAACTCAGGAGGATCAGGGCAATAGCACAGCGGATAGGGCACTGTGGCACTGCACTGTCCTCCCCTTGTTCATCGATTTGCTCGAGCAGGCACCAGTAATGTCTTCATTGTGAGACTTGTTGTACTGTGTTTGGCATATTGAATACACCACGGGTAGCTTGCCAGGCTTTGCCATGTGGGTGGAATAATCTTGGTAGCTTGTAGGGCTCTCCTAGAGGGGTGCGCGTAGGGCATTAAAGACAAAAAGGTCAAAGTCTTGGTTCAAAGCTGGATCAATATTACAGGGTGTTTGCCTTGCATGTGGCTTGTCCTGGTACTCCCTATGATTTCCCAACCCTCACCAGGAGTGATTCCTGAGCTCAGAGCCAAGATTAAGGCTGACATGACAGACATGACCCTAAAACAAACAAAAACTAGGTGGGAGAGCACCTGTCTAGTATGCTTAAGGACCTGAGTTCCATCCTGACCACCACCAAAATGACCCTTGTGAACTACTGGTGGGGGAGAGCAGGAGACCCCCCAGCATCACAGAGATGAGCACCAAACCATCAGACTTGTGCTGTGAAGCCAAGCATCCCTTCATGAGTGTGGCCCCCATTTGAAAGGAGTTTACTATGTAGACACAGGTGCATACCACCGGTGGCTCACACTCGGATGTGACTAAATTAACGTAAATTGCTGCGCCCATGTCAATGTGTTAAAGACTATAAAGAGTGCTGGCATCAAGGTGGGTGTCAGGGATACTATGTATAATCAATCATGAGGCTTCTGTCAGATTTAGGAAAGAAACTCACAGGTCAGAGGAAATGGAAAGACATATTCAAAATATTCAAAGCTAACAACTTCCAGCCCCAAATGTTCTATTTCATCTCTAAGTTTCTTCTATATATAAGGTGGAGAAATAAAATCCTCTATCAATGGGTAAAAGCTGAAGGAACTTTCTAATATCAGGCCTCTCCGGGCTGGAGCAATAGCACAGCAGGTAGGGCGTTTGCTTTGCAGGCAGCCAACAGGGCCGACCGGAGTTTGATTCCTCCGCACCTCTCGGAGAGCCCGGCAAGATACCGAGAGTATCTTACCCACACGGCAAAACTGGCAAGCTACCCGTGACGTATTTGATGTGCCAAACACAGTAACAACTCTCACAATGTTACTGGGCCCGCTCAAGCAAATCGATGAACAACGAGAGGACAGTGACAGTGACAGTGACAGGCCTCTCCTATAGGAAACATTGACAAGAGCTCTCCTAAGTAGAAGGTGTTCACAAAAAATTTGAATAAGAAAATAAATGGATATAACCAAAACACACAAATCATAAATTAGCTATTCGTCTTATATCAATAATCACCCTTAAAACGATTCCACGGGATGTCAAAAGACCGCGTGGCCGCCCACCTACCAGATGATCAGACTTCTTCGTCAAGATCACGAACGATCGGTTTGAGGCCCTTCATGTTCCCAGAGTGAACAGATGCCATTGGGCTACACTAGCACGCGACAGGGACAAATGGAGACGTTACTGGCGCCCGCTCGAGCAAATCGCCGACTAACGGGAAGTTAAGTGATTAAGTGATTAAGTGAAAACAAATGGACTAAATTCACCTACCTAACGGCACAGTGGCCAAATGGAATAAAAACGCAAACACAACTATATGCTCTTTATAAGATACTCATTTCAATCAGCAAAAAAAGTGATACATATATTTGATCAATGATGAACATTATGCAATGATCAATACAACAGCAAGATATAATGAATACTAATATCTACAATCAACACAGAATCTCTAAAATACACTGAGCAAATATTAATGAGCTAATGGGAACCATTGACAGTAACACAATAACAGCAAGGGATTGTTAAAAAAATGTAAAAGACACACTTAAAATTTTAAATTTATTTTTGTGGCTCTGTATGTCAAAGATAGCAAGGCAGTCAGACTCCAATACTAGAGCTTTCATGATCATGCTTGATGTCAATGTGAGACCAAAGATATGAATTCATGAACCATTCAAGGTTAAATTTCATGAAAGGATTAAATTAAATTTCATGAAAGGATTTATTTTTATTTTTTAAATTTTCTTTAAATTTTTATTAGTGAAACACCATGAGGTACAGTTGTGGACTTACAAATTTTTGTGCTTGGGTTTCAGTTATACAATGATCCAGTACCCATCCCTCCACCAGTGCCCATTCTCCAACTTTTACATTTTTTTTTAAATTTTTGTTAGTGAAACACCATGAGGTACAGTTGTAGATTTACAAATTTTTGTGCTTGGGTTTAAAATTATACAATGATTAAACACCCATGCCTCCACCAGTGCCCATTTTCCACCACCACGGGTCCCAGTGTCCCTCCCATCCCCCATCCCTCCATCCCACCTTGCCTCTGTGGCAGGGTATTTCCTTTCGTTCTCTCTCTCCTTTTGGGTGCTGTGGTTTGCAAAAGAGGCGTTGATATCCCAGAGAGGCAAAAAAAATTATTTTTATTTACAGTTTCCTAAATACCTTCCGGGTTGTATATTTTAATTTTATTTATTCATTTTGCTTTTTGGGTCACACCTGGCAATGCACAGGGGTTACTCCTGGCTCTACGCTCAGGAATTACCCTGACGGTGCTCAGGGGACCATATGGGATGCTGGGAATCGAACCCAGGTCAGCTGCGTACAAGGCAAACGCCCTACCCGTTGTGCTATTGCTCCAGCTCCCTCGGGTTGTATATTTTTAAACATGCTGTGTGTGGGTTTCTTTGAACTTCTGCTTGTCCGTTTTTTCTTTCTTTCTTTCTTTCTTTCTTTCTTTCTTTCTTTCTTTTTGCTGTTGTTAATTCTGGTCTACTTTGAGAAAAATGTTTGACTTCTCATTTAAATTTATAGTTATCAAAGTTATTTAAAGAGCATATTACTTAATGCCTCTCTTAGTAGTTTACCCAGATTTTATAATATCCTTCTCTACCTAATCACAGTTTATCTTCAATTATATTGGGTGTCCCAGGGGTGGCTCAGTGGCTCAGAGCTCCGGCCCTGCAAGTGCCAGGCCATGAGTCTGATTGGACTGCCCCATGTGCCCAGTGTTGTCATGGCTGGCAGCTCGACTATTGATGGTCCCTGCCCCCCACAGCAAAGGGTGCAAAATCTAGTGCGGAGCAGATGTGTGTAAGTACTGCAACATAAGTGGGTATAAAGACACATGAGGATTGTAGCCACGAGTGCATGCGTGTGGATATCACAGTGAACCCTGGTGAGTGCAAAAAAACCCAGAATGTGCGCAAATGTCACAACTAAATGAGTGTGTCATGATAAGCACGTGTGCATGCAGCACAGCTAAAATCCTCTAGTGAGTGAGCACCCTGGCTGAGCGTGTGAGCACTACAACTAGATGGCCAACCCATGATGAGCACCACAACTGAAACATCCAAATATCACAACCAAGTTTGGTACTCACAAAAGCAACAGCAGAGAAGGGAAGGGGGGAGGGGCATTAAATGATATTGTTCTATTTCACATCCAGGGGTAGAGTCAGCTCAGATAGAAAAGGGAGCACCAAATAAAGGCTGCTGGGAAGATCTGCCCAGGATAGGAGATGCCTGCTGAAAGTAATCTATGAACCGAACATGATTGCCACCCAATGTCTCTTCTGCAGACCACAGCACCCAAAGGGAGAGATAGAACAAAAGGGAGTGCCCTGACACAGAGGCAGGGTGGGATGGGGGATGGGAGAGTGGGAGGGATACTGGGATTGGTGGGGGTGGAGAATGGGCACTGGTGGTGGGATGGGTACTCGATCATTGCATAACTGAAACCCAAGCACAACAACTTGTAAGTCTACAACTGTAACTCATGGTGTTTCACTAATAATAATTTAAAAAAATTTAAAAAAATAAAAAATAAAAAGTAGTTATTTAGAAAAAAAAAAGAACCTGACAATAGGGGACAGAGAGTACGACAGGAAAGGTAGAAAGCCTTGCATGCAGCTGACTCACATCCCAAAGGGTTCCCCAAGTACTGGCAGGAGTGATTCCTCAGCATAGAGCCAAGACTAAGCACAGCCCGGTGTGGCAGCATCATCTACCCCCAAGAAATAAAACTTACATACTATATTCCAATTTCTTCTTTCGTCTTTTATTTGGGTCACAGGGCTACTCCTGGTTTTGTGCTTAGTGGTTGCTCCATGGTGTGCATGGGGAAACCATATGGTTCCAGGGATCAAACCTAGGTCTCTTGCATGCAAAGCATGATTTACATGTGCTCAGCCTATTGAGTTAATTTTTTGGCTCGTCCTTCCATCTTTTGTGCAATTGTACTCATATATATTGTTTCATCATATACTATAAACCTCTAATTGCTACATTTTGCTATTCTTTCTGCTTTTGATAGTCAGTGATCTTTTAGAGTGATTAGCTACAAGAAAACTGTCTTTTTATATTGATCTTCATTTTAGCAACTTTGGAAAAACTATCTTTGTCAATCCAAATTGCCATTATTTTCCTTCTTTCTCTTATATTATTTGCTGTGCAACTCTGGCAGGCTGTAGCTCAGCTTTACAGTGCATGCTTTACTTGATCCATGGCACTAAAAATAAATTAAGAATGATTTATATGTATAAAATATAATTAAATTTAAAATATTAAGAGTAAGTTCAGTATTTTTCTAGAAGTCTTTTGATCTTGAAATATATTTTTATTGACTCTAGAAATTTAGGAGCACATGTAAATAATGCTTTGCATGCAAGAGACCCAGGTTTGATCCCTGGAACCACATGGTTCCCCATGCACACCATGGGAGCAACCACTAAGCACAATTTTGCCCCTGACAGTTAAGAGTGGTCACCAAGGAGATATGCTTCATTTTGGACGTGCTTTAATTTAGATCATTTCTTCTGCAGGTAATTTTATTCTGGTAGCTTTTCAAGAATTGTCTTTAATTTTCCAAGTTTTTTGCTATGTGTCTAGGTGGTTTGTTTTGCTTTCCTATTATCTATTTGCATTTTTCAAATCAATCGATAAGCTTCATTTCTAGATTTATGGCTTGATGGTGTTTATTATTTTCAGAATATTCTGGGTCATTATCTCATAGGATAACTCTGCCAAGATTTGAAAGTGATACTGTTTCACACCTTTTTTGGGTGCTTTGTTCTATTTTTCCCACATTGTGCACACACCCTGGATGATGCCAGCCCTCATGTGAGTGGGGCCTGTGAAAATCGTGAGGCTTGCTCTTGATGTGGCAAGAGGACTCTGGCATGTGTGATGACAGCCCCTCTGAGCTGGTTTGGGATTACACAAAACAGCTTATTCTAGGTCAAACTCACATAATTAGATAACCTCTTAAGTGAGGTCAGATGGATTCAAAGCAAGTAAGATTCTCAGACTCGTGTTGTTGAAGCCAAGTGGCATCTGGAGAAGGGAACATGTGCTAGGAACAAGTGGGCTGCTCTGAGTTGCTGAAAACAGTCTCCAGCTGACAGTCAGCAACAAAGCAGTGACCTCAGTCCCACAGCTGTAAAAAAGCTAATTCTGTCAACAACCAGTGAGCTTGGAAGAGGATCTGGAGCTGCAAATGAGATCGCAGACCTCGTCAACACATTGGTTTCAGCCTTGTGAGACACTCAGCAGAGAAGCCAGCTGTGGCATACCCAGGCGTCTAACCTGAAAAAAAAAATTGTGAGACAGTAGGTATTGTTGCAGATTGCTAAATTCGTAGGAATTAGCTATACAAATAGAAAAACTAAAAATGCACCTTTTGCAGAGTGGTCTTTGTAGTTTATTCATTTCAGGCTATACATAATTAACATATTTGTATATATTAAGAAATGATCATCTGGGATTTATTCCCTTAGGGTAGAGTGCTAGTACAGTTCAGGGCACTTGCCTCGCATGCAGTGGACTGAGTTCAATCCCCGGCACCAAAGATGGTCCCCTGAGCCATATGTCCCCAGGAGTGATTTCTAAGCATAGAATTAGGAGTAAGTCCTGAGCACTGCTGGGTGTGGCCCCAAAACAAAACCAAAAAAAAAAAAAAAGATACTTGTCTTACAAATGGCCAATCTTGATTCAATCCACATTTGGTTCCCTGAGCACTACCAGGAATGATCTCTGAGCACAGAGCCAGGAGAAAGGCAAGAGCACTCAAAAACAATAAATGAGAAAAATTTACTTCTTTGACAGCTTTAAGTGCTATGTGCATGTGTGTGTGTGTGTGTGTGTGTGTGTGTGTGTGTGTGTGTGTGTATTATACTAAACAAAAGGTAGGAAGAGGACTCAGGAGAAAAGTGCAAAGATTGTACCAGTTTACTATACAGAACCTAGCTCCAGGTGCTGCACCGGATACACAGAACTCACTGCTGTCTCTGTGTTAAGGAAAGAGATCAGGCAGTTACGGGAGTGTGGGAAGCAGAAAAAAAAGACAGTCCCCACACCCACAAAGATGTGTACATTTTAATTCCTGAAACCAGAGCACATATATGTAACATGGTGAAACTAAGATTGCAGATAAAATTTATCTGCAATAAAGCCAGATGAAGAATCTCTGGCTCCGGGCACATCTTTTCAACTCCACCATTCTTCCTGCACTAACATACACCTCAGAGACCTGGGCCCTATGAAAACAGGACAAGAATGCTATTCAGGCATCCCAAAGTGGAATCGAAAGAGCTATGCCTGGAGTATCACGCTTCACTCAAGTGAGAGAAGGAATCTGGAGTTCCAACCTCCATCGATGATCAAAGATCAGGGACACTGCCTCTTTTGCCAAGGTGCCAAAAATCAGATGGGCTGGACACGTAATGCGATTTAGAGACGATCGCTGGATTAGAGCCGTTACCGACTGGATTCCACGGGAGGTCAAAAGAACCCATGGCTGCCCACCTACGATATGGTCAGACTTCTTCGTCAAAACCCTGAACAAACGGTTTGAGGCCCTTTGTGTTCCTGGAACGAGCAGATGCCATTGAGCTACACTAGCACGTGACAGGGACGAATGGAGACATCACTGGCGCCCACTTGAGCAAATCAATGATCAATGGGATGACAAGTGATACAAGTGATACAAGTGACCCTTGAGATGGGAAGGTTATTTTAGGTTAGCCTGGTTAGCTCAATGAAAACCTAATGATCTTTACTTTTGGAACGAATCAAAGAGATCTTTGAAGATGCTATGGTGCTAGCTGTGGAGACACAGTCACAAGTTTGTGATTGTAGGAAACCTCTGGAGCCTCTAAAAACTCTGCTGGAGCATTGACACCTTGTTCATTAATCCCCAGGACTCTAACAGATCTATAATGCTTTTAGTTTGTTGACTCATATCCCACAACCACCGCCATGTGAGCTCATCATCTCCCCAGTTTTACAGACTTACAGTGAAATCTTAGAAGAGAAGCAAGCCAAGCTGCAAAAATTCATGAGTATACCGATCTCCTATCCGAAAACTCTGGAACATCAAGAGGTGGGGGGGGGGGCCAAATCCCCAGCAGCCATACCTATACTCCACAGCTGCCACAAAGTCAAAAGCTCAATCAACTCCACAGCTTCACAACTGATCTGCAAAGATGCCAAACTGACAAAAATTCCAGGTACACCAGTTTTCAGGCCAAAAACTCTCAGGTCTTCTTGGAGTAAGGGACAAAGCCTCCAGACCCCAATCCTCCCCCCAACTGTAGTTCTAGAAGCCCTGGCAGCCACATCCACATCTCACAACTGCCACTTACATATCCTGGAGTTGTGTTGCGCAAATGTGGCTGCAACACCTCCAAATTCTACAATACGATATCCTAGCAGGGGCACACCAAATTCGATGGGAAAGTAACCTAAAAGCCAACTTTGCTCAATGAACAATAATACAAAAGGCTCAACTAGCAATGAACAGCTTAGTAAACCCTCAGATAAGAATTTAATGACCCCATGGTGAGATATAAGAATTTTCATACAATTTCTATGTATTTTCTGATAATTCAGTTAGCCATTTATTGGTAACAAGCAGTATGAAATAAATTATTTTGTGCCTGCTAGAGGGGCAGGTTTGATGGTGGTTGGGGAATACTGTTTTGGGGGCAATGGTAGAGGGAAGGTCACACTGATGATGGGATTGGTGTTGGATGACCGTAACAAGTGTATTACAGATAACTTTATAAACCACAATGTTTAAACAAAGTGGAAAAGTCCACTTTGTTTACAGTGATTTTTTTTAAGTAGCAATAATAGGAAATGAATACAAAAAGTGATGGACCTTGTAGAAGAACTAACACCCCCAGACTTCAAGTACTGATTTGTGGGTGTAAATATATTAGAATAGCAATTAGATATTCCATAAAATCTTACCCCTGGCTGAAGAAAGAGTCTTAGGAAAGGAGTAGGCAGAAAAATTTTATGAGATCACACAGGAGTGGGAATACTTTGAGTTATATTCAAAAAAGAAAGAATACATATCCGCAATTCTTTCGGAAACAGAAAACACTTTCAAACTCATTTTATAAGCCAACCCTACTCTGATACTAAAACTAGACAAAACCCTAAGGGATTGGGGTCGGCCACATGTAAGGCATAACCCCTGTACTGTCTGCTTTCCCTGTTTTACTTCTTTCCTTTCCAGCACCAAGAGGTGCTCAGGGGTCACTCCCAGCAGTGCTTGAAAGACCATTCAGAGCCAGAGATCAAGTGTCTAGAAAAGTTTGCCCAAAACATGCTTTGAAAGGATCTTCCTTGCCAAGGAGAAAGCTAAGCCAAGGAACATAGGCAGCTATCAAGGGCAGAGATTTGAAGGGCTCGGATATTGGTAAAAGCTGGCAGTTTTTTTTTTATCTACCTGCAGAATCCAAATTATTGTTTATCGTCAAGATCAGAAGTTTCAATGTTGTGAGCCTCAAGGTTTGAAAGGTCTTGCACACCACTGTTCCTTTGCTGGATCTTCAGTGGCACCTTTGTGGAGCTTAACAAGAATTCAATGAACATGCAAAGGATTATAGAAACATATATTGCATGGGGCACCCACACCTGAAACCAGGAAGTAAATGAATGGATCTACAAGAGTGATTATGGCAAAATCCACAAGAAGCGAATTGCCCAAACAGAAACGACTGCTCCAGCTCTTGGATATGATCACCCTAATGCACAATAAAGATGGCATCATCGGCATGGAGGATCTGACTCATGGAATCTATACTGTTGGAAAATACTTCAAATAAGTAAATAATTTCCTTTGACCCATCAAATTATCAATTCCCCCGAATGAAGAAAAAGACCAGCAGTTTTGTAGGAGATAGAGAGAGATGCTGGTAACAGGAAGACCAGATCTACCACTGATCAGAGGATCAATTAACACATCCACTGTATTTTTGTAATCTGATCAGTTAATGTGCAATGGTTTTCAAATTGAAAAATAAATTATAAATTATAAACAACTTTAATCTACACATGCCTTGCTGACACTAGATAATTATAGCTGGTTTATAATAATCTTTACAAGTTCTTATACTTGGGTCATGTTCTTTTCAACAGATATCTATCCAACTTTGAGGCACTTACACAGCTCTGAGGAATAAACAGAGTGAAAATGACAAGGAAGCAAAAATATTTCCAAGATCATATATTCTTTGTCACAAATATATTCTATAACTGCAATAATTAATGCCAGCATTAACTGAACTGGTCTGCAATGTCAAAAAAAAAATCTGAGTTTTGCTAACATTTCATTTGTGATGGGCTGGAGCGATAGCACAGCAGGTAGGGCATCTGCCTTGCAAGCAGCCAACATGGCTGACCTGAGTTTGATTCCTCTGTCCCTCTCTGAGAGCCAGACAAGCTACCGAGAGTATCTTGCCCGCATGGTAAAGCCTAGCAAGCTCCCCATGGTGTATTCAATATGCCAAACACAGTAACAATTGTCACAATGGAGATGTTAGTGGGGACCCGCTCGAGCAAACTGATGAACAACGTGACAGTGACAGTGATCCAGCAAATAGCTTTGTGTTCCTGAAAATCACTTCAGACATGATTAGGTAAGCCAAATTAATTAGTGTGTATTAAAAGCATTTTTCTAAAAATTCAGCAACTAGGGAAAGTTGATATTTTGAAATTTTTAAATAATTTTACATGCTCCAATTAGGCACAATATTGCCTCCTTTTTCACTGCTATGACTTTTAACAGGTAATCTCCCACCCCACACCTAGGCATGAACAGAGCAACCTATTTAAATTACAAATTAAAAAAATTACCAGTTGAAATATATTCAAAAGAAAGAGACCTATTAAAAGGATATTAAGAAAGAGTCTTAATGGAAGATCATGGTATAGACATCTTTCCTCATAAATCTCATGCAATTAATGCCTTTGTTCTAAGTTATGAAACTCACAATAGAGAAGTTATCATATTAAATCCCGCTAAAGAAACCTCACTTTTTGCCTAATTTTTGTTAGGACTATGAAAACTAGAATCTCGTAATTTCCATGCTTTTAAAAGTTATTAATTTTAAAAAGGGCTATCTAGGAGGAAAATTCTTATCTTTCACAAATAAGCAAAAGTTGTTATAAAACTAAGTGAATAAAGTAGGCCAAATAGTTTTAAAAAGGCTTAGACTCATTAATACATTCAGGTAAGTGAAGCAATGCCCAGTAAAACCACAGCAACTATTTTGTTAGATTCTGACTTAAAGAATGATGATTTTAATGTAAATTCCAATGCCAAAAGAGGCAAGAGAAGGGACTGTGACCACACTGTACTCAGCTCACCCTTCTAGATACCTACTGAAAAAAATACCATATACATGTGAGGAAGTCATTGGCATGTCCAGATAAAAATCAATGAACCAGGGTCTGGAGCGATAGTTACAGCAGGTAGGGCGTTTGCCTTGCACACAGTTGACCCGGGTTCGATTCCCAGTATCCCATAAGGTCCCCTAAGCACTGCCAGGAGTTATTCCTGAGTGCAAAGCTAGGAGTAATCCCTGTGCACTGCCGGGTGTGACCCAAAAAGAAAAAGAAAAAAAAGGTCCATTATTGAATGACACAATCCTTCTAGTCAGAGTGCTGGCCTTATTTGGTAACTTATTTTACAGTTAAGGCTTAATCTGGTGGTTTGGATGGCTACTACAGATAATAAAACTACATTTCTTTTGTTTTGGTGACAAGAGATTGAACCCAGACACTCCTAAATGTGCAGTATACATTGTACCTTTGACCTACGGCCCCTTCCCTCTATCTTCTGCTATGGTAGGTCCTGATGGCACATGGATTATGTCAGATGAAATCCTTGACTTCTGGAAACATTTTAATTGACTGCACTTTTTCTACTGCAACTTGCATCTCACCACTTAGTAGATATTTTTTCTCCAGAGAAGTCTGTCTTCTGCATTTTTTCCCTTCCCACAGAGAATCCTACATTCTCTAATGAACATGAAATCATCACACTTTTAAAGAAATATTGTCTTATTACGTCTTTCACCAAACATTAAGTAATCTAAAACAAGCACGTTTGTTAGAATGTGCACTTTCAAACAAACAAAAACGGCTATTTTTTGCCTTCTCCAACTGGTTCAATATAACAGATCTGAAATATCTCTTCATATCATCTTTAGCAAAACTGGCTTCCCCATTACTTACACAATTTTCTTAACTCACATGTAATCTGTGTGGATTATAAGCTTCCCAAAGCAGGACTTTTTCAGTTTGGGTTATTAGTGTAACCCAAGCACCTAGAACAATGATATGTAGTAGACTCACATATTCACTGAGTAAATCTTCAGCAGAAGTCAGAGGTGTAACTAGAAGAGACAGGGGAACAGACCTAAGGTCTCACAGGCCTTAGTGAAGGACTCCAGTTCTGAGTGCCAGGAGAAGCCATTCCAGGATGTAGAGTGGAGGAGACTGTAGCCTAACTTACACTTAAAAATGATTCTAGCTGCTGTAAGTGAGCATGCACTATTAAGTGGGGATGTGGGAAAGCAAGACATTAAAAAATAAATGTATTCTGGGCACAGAATGACGAAAGCACAGGTTGAGGTGATAAGACAGCGAGACTGGTTCAAAGGTGGACTGTTGGCTAGTCAGCTCAAAGGTCTGCTTTGAATGTAGGAGGCCCATTTTCGATACCCAGCACTTGAATGGTCTCCCCAAGCACTGCTGGGAGTGACCCCCAAGCATCTCTCAGTGTAGGAAGAAAAAAAAAGCAGGAAGGCAGACAGTACAGGGGATAAGGTGCTTGACTTGCATGTAACCAACCCCAGTACTGCCAGGAGTAATCTCAAATTACTACAGACTCAGGAGCAGCCCCTCAGCATTGTTCCCCAAAACAAAACAAAGGGAGGGGGAGAGAAAGGAGGTAGGGGCTGGGGAGAAACAAGCAAAACCTCCTGTGGAGGGGATACAGGCTATGAGAAAAAGAGATCAAGATGGAGCTGTTAGGATAAAGCAATTAGAGAAGAGTTGAGTTGTCATCACTTTACAAAGGACTGAGAGAGGGCAGGGGGAGAGGCGATGAAGAGTTCAGTGTTGCCTATGTTATGTTTAAGATGTTTCGTTAGGCAATTATCCAGAGATGATCAAAGGCAGGTAGATCTGTGTGTGGCCGATGTTAGGTCAAGTGGGGGATATGAAAGTTAAGTGTATGGATGAGGCTTAAAGTGCATGTAGAAAAGGGGAATGACTAGTTAAAAGGTCCTTGAGAAGGAACAATTTTTATCACAGAAATTACACACCATCTCACGGATAAATGACACCCTAAGGGGGTAAAATGGTTACTTTGTAAATGTTAGGAAAGAATAAACAAATTATGAACATAATTTAAAGATAGAATTTATTCTCTGATGGTTTACTCATGCAAACTGCACATGAAAGAAAATAGTACAGTTTGTGTAACATTGCAAATATAAGGACCCAAAATGCTAGGTACAGAAGTAGTGTGACATCCTGAAAGTCAAAATGGAATCTGAGTTTATAC
The DNA here is from genome assembly GCF_029834395.1 of Sorex fumeus. Classification (NCBI taxonomy): domain Eukaryota; kingdom Metazoa; phylum Chordata; class Mammalia; order Eulipotyphla; family Soricidae; genus Sorex; species Sorex fumeus. The sequence goes on from NW_026606066.1 coordinate 27,885,629, forward strand.
AACTAATAATGATTTTTATTTGCTGAGTACAGACTGATTTACAATGAAAGTTTTGCTAACCTTGGTAAGCTCATTAACCATTTACATGACTTCTTACATCTATGTAGTTTTATTTTACAGTGGCAAGAATTCCTGTTACCAAGAACTTTAACTTGCATAAATAATAGAATGAAATAAAAATGTGCTGAAGGACTTAGGAGAGTGAAAAATTGAGGCTTTTCCTAACCCATCCAAAAACTACAATAAAAAATAGCCTTCTTGCAGAATTCATATTTTGTGCCTTTGAGATTAACTCCTAAACTAGGACCAAAATAATGATTAAACATTGATTTAAAATTATAAAATCAGTTAAAGGTAAAAAAAATAAGTAAAATGATTTTTTAAAAAATGATTTTTTGGGAACATGTCAAATAATAAAATGTCTATTATCTTCATACTTAAAACTCCTGAAATGTCATTTGTATAATTTGAATGTTTCCCAGTTTGAAACTTAGGCAGGTGGGATATTTCCTTGAATTGTCAAGGATATTCCATAAAGATTTTTAGAATGTCAGTCTCATTAGGAGATGGCACTGAGACTTTAGCAAATAGTGTAGTATGGATGCAGAACAAACCACACAACTTATTATAAATGCATTACATATATTTACATAATGGAATCCTGCTTGAATGCCAGAAGTTGCTACTGGGTAAGACTCATAACTATTTTACAAAGTTTTCTTACACACATCTACTACTTTTTTTTATTTTCATTTTTAACAATTTAATCTATTTTAAAATATTGTACTGTATTTTGAACATAACTGCGGAATAAAAATAGATAATGGCACATTAGAAAACTCAGTATCCCACAGATGACTGAATAATGAGAAAAGTGTACCTACAATCATCTCATCAGAAACAAACTACGTCATGGAATGTTAGTTATCCAAGCCTGCACAGTAATGACATTTTAAATTGCAATCATCTATTGGCCAGCATCACACCGAAGGCATCGTTAAACATTCAAGCAAAGATCGCTGGCAATAAACTATTGAAAGATACACGCGCACACACACATACACAGACGCTCTCTCACTCACTCTTGTTTCCCACATTATAATTACATTGTTCTAAAGATAGATACTGATTTATTCCCCACGAGAAACATTATCAAAATTTGCTACTAAAAGATGACAGTGCTTTCACAAGAATAAGTACAAGTTAGCTTGCAAGTACAAGACAATGGGGGTAAACAGTCTTAATTTTCTAAGTAGTAATTTAGGCTTTTCTGGCAACCATATCATACTTGATTATGCATAAACTTCTTGGTTTGTAACCTGAAATCTGCAAAACCAAAAACAAAACCCTAATAAAAATGATTAGCTATCTGATAACCCTGTATCATACATTATATAATTTCATTAGCTTCAAAACATTGGGTTTAAAATACTGAATTTAAGACTTAAAAAATAGTCATTCTTGAAATGATAAAGGACCCCCAGATTCGTGACTAGTTAAAATCTTAAAAAAAAAGGAAACTGCACAGATTTTGATTTAAAGAGTGCATAAAAGCACTATGTCTTTTATCATGTTTCTTTCACTTAAAAAGTGTTCTCTTATGTTTTCCCTTTTGCGTAATGTGCAAAATAAAAGGCAAAAAGATTAAAAGCAAATTTCTATCTCTCCCTTGCTAGTGCTTTATGACCTTGTCAACGTTACAAAGTCAAGAGGGATAATGCAGAACTTTGGTATAAATGATATAACAATACTACCATCCATCACAGTTGAGGGTTAAGAGGTGGCAAAAAAAAAAAAAAAGGAAGTTGAAACAGAGAGATTCAGTAACACCCCCATTTATTAAAATACCACCAAACTAAAGTGAAATAAACCACAATGAATCATAATACAATTTACACATTTAGCACAGAAAATTTAATAAATCTAACAATATTTATTTTAAAAAAAGCAAAATCAGTCTTTTTTTCCAAGAGACTAGATCTGGTCGTCAACTGGTGCTACACCACCTTTAGAGCCAAATTTCATTTCAAGTAAAAAAAAAATTTTTTTAAACCACAGATTTCGCATAAATGGAAACTGGTCTTTCCTTGATTTCCCTTTGAAGTCACTAATAGGTATCTAAAACTGTTGCACTGCAGGTTTTAATCAACTTCCTGAGGGCTGTGACTGGGAAGAAGGGGCCATAACAATCTGCGAGAGCGCAGGCTCTGTACTCTGGTCCGCCATCTGGGTGAGGACTGAGGTGGCCACAGCTTCTGCCTTGGAGGTTGAACTGACTCCATTGGATGTGCTGACAGAACTGTGCTGAATAGCTTCAGGATGTGGACTACTCGGCACTGACAGATCTTCCGAACTATCATCTTTATCAGCAGCTAGGTGGAAAAAAGAAGACAGTTTCTTAAATAAGACATCTGCAAGACACAATTATTTTTAAAGCTTTCTTAATGACAGGTAAGACATGAAGATCACCATAATAAGATCAAAGTAAAACTGTCCTCCCGTTGTTCATCGATTTGCTCAAGCAGGCCCAGTAACGGTCTCCATTGTGAGACTTATTGTTACTGTTTTTGGCATATCGAATACGCCACGGGGAGCTTGTCAGGCTCTGCCCTGCGGGCGGGATACTCTTGGTAGCTTGCTGGGCTCTCCAAGAGGGACGGAGGAATTGAACCCGGGTCGACCACATGCAAGGCAAACGCCCTACCCACTGTGCTATCACTCCAGTTACAAAATAAAATTTAATGCAATATATACCTTAGAATCCAGAGTTGAAAACTTATATAAATGAGAACAGACATTTTATTATACTGTATGAAATGGTTTAAATTTCTGCACTTACATAGGTTAAAATCAGAAAGCAGTAACAAACTGGCTTTTACTGATTTATTCTCTGATCATTCTATTGCCGTTTCTTTCAAGTTTTGTTGGGACAAGCCATATAAAGTAATCTGATATGTGCCTAAAAGGGCAGGTTGGGGGTGGGAGGGAAACTGGGGACATTGGTGGTGGGAAGGTCACACTGGTGGTGTAGGAACACTAAATGCCTGAAACAGCTGTATTATGAACAACTTTGTAAATCATGGTGTTTTAATAAAATAAAGACAGGCAAAAAATCTGCAAGAACTGATTACTAGATAAAAAATGTAAGTATTTTTACAAAATTCACTTGTTTAGGAAAGTAGACATAACTGGAATTGAATGGCTGTAGTGGCTAAATGTCAAGAAGTAGGTAATTTTACCTGCATCAGTCAAACAAAGGCATGGCTCGGTACATGGAAACAGCTGAGTACCTACTGTAGCAAATGCTGCTACAGAAATATCTACTAACGGGTGTTAAGATAGAAAAGGGCGGAGGACTCTGGGAGATATCATCTTATAGAAGTAAGCCCTTATTGAGCAAAACACAAAACAAATCCAGTCTGTTTGCCTGCATGACATTCTTCCCAAAAGATTTTTTTTTTAAAGTATAAGCACATGCATAAACAAAATGAATTCTTACATATAAATCATATCTTCAAATTACTCCCTTTACATTCTCCAGAACTATATTTATTCTGGCTGATTCTCCATCTACTACAGCAGTGGATGATTAGAACACCTGATTCGAATGATGCATACACATGAGAATAAGCAATATTTAGAATCTAAATGCCACCAGCTGTTTATAGCTGCATGAATTAATTGGTATTCAAATAAAAACAGATATAAAACACTACATACTGCAATTGAAAAGATATTCAGGAAAGGGCAATCTAAGTACTTATGAAAGTTAATCTAGAAAAAAAATTCATATGCACAATAGTTATAATCTATGTAAGTTATGAGATAGAATGACGTGATTGTTTGTGAACCCAGCCCCCCAATTAACACAAGAATATCAGCAATAGCACACTTTCTGAAGGCTCCACTCCCCAGCAAAGGCGTTTACTGCTCTGATAACCAATTCCTTGAGATTTTACGATACAAGTATATATGCCTAAATAATGTTCAGTATTACTTTTAAACATCCTCAAAACAATTATCGTACTGCATACGTTATTTTACACATTATTTTTTCAACTTCGCATGAAAACGTTATTAACTGTTTAGAAATCAGAAAAAAAAAAGGTTTTTCTATCAAATCTAAGAATCCATAGTGGACTGCTTGCTAATTAACCAGATGCCCATTCTGACAACCAAATATTAAAAGACTGAGATCCCATGAAGCAAGACTTTTTTCATAATTTGCAACATAGATGATAAACTGGAGCAGAATCTGGCCACCACGATCTTTAGTTCGAATAAAATCCTTCAATTGAGGGTTTTCTAAAATACAATACACACCGAACCTTGATCCATTTACCTTAAATCCTGTATTTTTGAGGTCTGTAAAATATACTAAAGAGACTAAATAATATCTTTTCTTTAAAATGCTATAAATGCAAAAACCGCACCACTGAATATAAATTTGACTTCACATAATTAAAAAAAAATTCTATTAGTAATCATTTGTAAAACAAAAAAATGCTTTTCTGATCAAGCAATAAATTAACAAACTAATATTCAATTCTGTGTTGTTGTTTTGCTTTTGGACCATATTTGACAATGCTCAGGATTACTCTTGGCTGGCTGTGCTCAGGAATCACTTCTGGCAGTGCTTGAGGAACCAAGTGCAGAACCAGGGATCGAAACTGCATTGGCCTTTGTATGACTGAAACGTAATAATGAAAGCTTCTAAGTCTGTAACTGTATCTCACAGTGATCCAATTAAAAAACAAACAAACAAACAAACAAAAAACACCACCACAACTGCATTGGCCTGTATGTAAGGCAAATGATATACCTACTGTACTATCTCTCTGACCCAATAGTTAGTCATTTAAATAGTGAGATGCAATTGCTAAGTGGTGGGAAAAAATATATTAAAGAGATTAAATCCCACTTCTTAAAATGCTACAAAGCAAAAACCATACCACTGGATATTAATTTGACCTGACACAATTAAAAAAGCTTTTCAATTAGGAAGCTTTAAAATTATATAAAAGGATTCTTTACACTGGTGGCAGCTTGCTTTTCTCCCCCAACCCTACACCCACACCTCCCACCCCTTAGTTTTCCCATTCCAAACTTTGCTCCAAAGACACTTCCAGCAGTACTGGTGGGACCATGTGATGCCGGATATTAAATCAAGTATCCTACATGTAAAACATGCAATCAGCCCATCAAACTTTCTCTCTGGTATAGCAATGAGAGTCTAAATGGAGGGATCCCTAAAAACGTTCTTTGCTCATTGACACTATTTTCAAAAGAAACTGGCCTTTTATTCAGTGTGAAGTTCTAGGATATATCAGCTTCAAAGAAGAAGTAGGCTGGGGTATGTGATTTAAGGGTAAGTAGTAGAAGGAATGATTCAAAATGTAAACAGTGTAAGAAACAAGAGATTATCTTAAGACTTTCAGAATTAGGTAAATCAAATCTTTAGGCTGTGACAGAATCAGGCACTCAACTAATAAATTATGAAATTACAAATTATATATGTATATATATAAAACCTTTATAATGTCATATATCTGCATTGATAGTTCTAGAAGAAAATTTACTAGTGTAATCACAAGCCTTAGAAAGAGAGAAGCAATCTTATTGCATTCAAAATAATTTTCAGCTATACTTAAGCTATAAAAAACTGGGTGTCTGACAAAACAAATTCAATCTCTGAAGTTCTCTACTTATAAATATTTTCATTATTGAATATATAAACTCAATTGCATTTTGGGACAAAGAAGCCTTCCTCTCACAATTATAGAAAGTTAAAATGATAATTATGTTCAGAGATAAAATTAAAAAAAGAGTATGATTACATAATTCTGTGCTTTTATTCTTCATGGAACCCAAAGAATATGCATACTTTCAGTCATGTTTTTCGTATTATTTAAATGTTAAGATGAACAATTGTGATAGTTTTCCTGTGACAGGTTTCCTGGTAAGTAGGACTTCTGTGTTTAAAACAGAGACCCTACGACAGACCCTACTGTCACCAAAAACTGCAAGACTTTGTAATAAACCTTAATTTCTACAAGATCTTAGTTTTCTTTCACAATTGCTTCAAAGACAACAATTATTATGACTCACTATCAAAAGAAATCGCTCTAAGCTATAATAAGATGAATAATGCTAGGTATTTGTAAAATTCCCCACATTTCCTCAAAAACTTAAACATTCACTCAGTCAATCTCTATAACAACAGGGAGCTCAGTTTTCCCCAAATATTTAAAATTTGAAAACAGAAATCACCTTAAAATTTCTGTAAAACCCAATTATCTCCCAAGAGTGAAGAGATCTAATTTTATGCTAGAACTACAATTTACTTCAATCTTATTACCTACATGACCACACTGGGGAAAAGAATATTAATGCCCCACAGGCAAAACTGTCTTGTTCACTTCTTGCACTTGTGCATGTGCGTGCGCATGCGTGCGTCACACACACACAAACACACACACACACACACACGATGTAATTCATTAAAACTTGCCAATCTAGATTTTCAATTATTTGAGAATATAGTAATATAAACCCATACATTTACACACTTTAAGAAATGCAGATTTCTTCTGCATTTCTTTTGCAATGTATTACTTGGAATGAAAAATTGTTTTGCATTTGCTAAGCATGTACTACCAGAGATAAGATTGTCATAATTATGTAATAAATTAACAGATAATTATGAAATGAATGTAATTTAAGAATTTTTCCTTTCTATTTTATGCTCTTTTTCTATATTTCCTTTTGAATTATCAAAACGCAGGAAGTCTTCTTTTCAGAAAATCCTGTATGTACAATGCTGAACTCAGTAGCTTCTATAGAAAATTATGTTAAGTCAGATGGGAGCCATAATGGTCTCATCCCTGCAGCAATCATTGTTAATACAAACCCTGAACATATTTCTATATGGCTCCAATTTACTCCTCAATGTGTTTCACTGTTCTGTCAAAGTGACTAGATACCAAAGGACTAAGATTTATATGTTCAAAACCGACAAAAATCAATGTTCTAAATATATATGGCAATAGAGAGTTGCAAAATCTACTCAATCTTTTAAATTAAAAAATATTGCCCATTCTGATGAAACTGCTTACAATGACTACAAGTAAAGATGGTGGCTATTAAGCTTTATTGTGAGCACCTGAGGAACTGTTTGTATCCAACACAAAATGTTTCTTTCTTTTGAATTACTGACACTGGCAAATTAAAATGAAGTGGATACATATGGTTGAAACAATCTTCACATTTACAAATATCCTGAAATACCACTAAATCATAAAAAGGAAAGCTGTGGGTTATATATTATGAATGTAGCCTAATGCATTCCCAGCTCTGTTATTTGTTACAAATTTGTGTAAGATGGACAAAATTGGCCATTTATTCAGGAGTAACAGCTGGTTCCAACACTATGGATCATATCCAAAATAAAAAGGACATTACAAAAAGAAAAAAGAACAACTAACCTCTAAAATGCTGAAAAAAGTAGAATTTGCTTGGGGATAGAGAGGGTTAGAAGACATTTAAGAGAAAAGTTACAAGCAGATCATCTGAATATGGTTCTATTTTGACATCTGTATGTGTCAAAGGCACAATGCAAAAGCTCACAACAATTAAAAAAAAACCCCTACAATATTGTGTTATCTAAACAAAAGGATACCTTATCTTTAAGTCAAGCTGTCCCTCCCCTCTTTAAAAAACCCTGTTCAAATCTCTTCATTTCTGAATACAAGGTTTGAATATAGTATTTCACCCTGTCAACCATAATGAAGTGTTAATCTGAGAAAACATCATCACTACTGGCAGTACATCTTAAATTATTAGCTCATTTTGCTGATCATTAGTAATCCCTCAGAAATAAAGCTAGAAACAAGAAAATTTAAAAACTCTAGATTCTTGATATGTATCCTCCCTCCCCTTCTAATATAACTGTGCAGAAGTTCTGATGTTTATTATTATATTAAATATTGCAAGTGCAGCCTGCATGTTTTAAATGGCAGCGTGGCTCATTCTAGCAGTATTTCACCGATGCAGCCTAAGGCTGTAGGTAATGGAACATTACTCACTATGATAGCCAGATTTCTTCTGCATGGCGGTTACAGGGCAATCTTTATGAGCCAGAAGAAGCTGTTTCAGCTGTGCCACTTCATTTCTCAGCAGGGTGACTTCACTCTGGAGAAGAAACAACTTATGTACCTTACCAACATCAGACTAAACATTTTTTACTGTTTACAGGAAAGATGAAGCAATAAACACAGGACATCTTTAACAGTGTTAAGGAATTGCTAAAATTCCTGCTTAAATTGGTATGCTAGCTTTCTGATTTTGGTATTAGTACAAAAACGGCAACTTTTTTTTTTTTTAATTTGGCCTGGTGCTAAGATCAAAATCAGAGACTTACACATGCACGACAAGTGCTTTACTACTGAACCAACATCTTTGGGCCCAAAAAGGGAGCATGGCTCAAGCAGTAACAACTCTGCCTTTTTTGGGTGGTGTCTGGGATCAAATACTACCCCACCACAACCTACAAGCCCTTCTGAGAAACCCCCAGAGGGAGTTTCAAAATCAAGCTGATACAGCAGAGTAAGAAACTTTCAAATAATATATACTGGATAATTCATAACACAATTTCTTGTCATTAATAAAAAGTTATAACCAGAAGCACTGACACACAAGTTTGTTTTTAAAAATTTTTTTTTTTATCTGGGGCCAGAGATAATACAGTGGGTAGGGTGCTTGCTTACCCTGCATGCAGTTGACTGGAGATGGATCCCTGGTATCCCATATATGCCCTGGAGCACTGCCAGGAGTAATTCCTGAGTGTAGCATCAGGAGTAATCCCTGAGCATATCTGGGTGTGGCCCCAACACAAAGACCTAGTACTTGAGGCACTGTGATTTGTAACAGTGTTAATGAGAGGATTTTGGATTTCATTCATACATTATTCCAATACCACACTCTCTAAAGGAGGGTCCATTTCCCTCCACCATTGTCTTGTGTGCTACCCTGTCTTACCAACCCTACTTGGCTTGGTAAGCTAAAGTTCTGCAGACCAGTTCTCAGGTTCTATTGCCTCTGGTCATTTGTTACTCTCTTAATGTGTTTCTTTATATTCCACATGAGCAAGATCTTTCTGTTATCTGTTCCTCTCCTTTTCACTAATTTCACTGAGCATGATGCTTTCTAATTAATTCCACTGCTAACTGTATTATTATATTATTATTATTATTTTTTGCCACACACAGCAGTGTTCAGGGCTCACTCCTGGCTCTGAGTTCAAGGATCACTCCTGGCAGGCTCAGGGGACCTCATGGGATGCTAGGTAACAAACCCCAGTCCTCCGTGTGTGCAAGGTAAAGATCCTACCCATTACCGCGTAATTCCTCTGAACCCTTTTAAAATAGCCAAGCAGTACCCCATTGTGTATACATGCCAGTCTCTTTGTCTCCTCCCCACAATCCCTGCCTTGCGTCCCAGCCTGGAAGTACTCAGTGCGTATTCCTGGCTTTGTGCTCAAGGGATCACTCCCGGTGATGTGCTCAGGAGACTATCTGTGGTACCAGGGATCAAATTTGGGTCAGCTGTATGTATGCAAGGTTGGTATACCCCTTTACCTATTGTGCTTTCTCTTCAGCACCATACCACTGTAACAGTTTTTTAAAATTACCTAATTGACTTTTCATGGTGCCAGAGACTGAACTCAGGACCATATACTTCCAAAGCAGGTTTCCTACGTGAGCTTACATCTTCTCCAGCCCTTGTAACAGGTTTTTGGTTGCTGGGACACAACCAGCAAAGCTCAGACTTACTCCTTTCAGGCATCAATCCTGTAAGTGCTCCAGCAACTATATGTGGCACCAGGATTGAACGTTGCTTGACTGCATATAACACAACTGTCTGACTTGCTGGACTAGTTCCCCAGCCCAACAGTTTTGTACTTTGATTACTATGACTTATTTTGAGTACAATAATCTAAATAAAATTGAAACTTTTCACTAATTGTTCAGTTACACATGCTAATTTTTGCTCTGCTATTTAAAACACTGGTAGTTTGCAGTGTACAAAGTTATTTGACCCAACAGATTCAAGTTCACATTGCTTGATTTAATCCTTTCTTTCCCCCCATTTCTGCCATTGACTACTTAAAGAGGCGTAATGAGTCTAAGCTGCTAAATTATCTGAAATCCAGCTTTCCTGGTTAAGAAAATAAGGGCTGGAAATAAAGCTTCTGAGCTTTTTATGTACATATGTTTTAATTTTTTTATTTAACTTGTATTCACTAATAAAATCTGAACAGTTAAAGTCCAAATAAAGAGAAGTGCTCAAAAATAGTACTTTATAATGTTACCAACTTATTAACTTCAAATTATTTCTAATTCAAAAGCTGGTAATTGGCACTAAAATATGTCTATATTTTAAGTATTTTAAATTAATATAGGGGTGTGTGTATAATCGTTATTTGGGTATCTCTATAACAATATTTATCTCCCAGGATTTTGTTTTGGGGCCACACCTGGTGCTCAGAAGCTATTCCTGGCTCTGTGCTTAGTAGTGACACCTGGCAATGTGCAGGGAGCCATATGTGGTGCCTGGGACTTGAACCTGGGTTGGCTAGTTGCAAGGAAGGCATTTAGTCTCCTGTACTATCTTTCTGGCACCGAACTGTCAAGTGTTTCTGTCTTACTTGTTTGATCCTCTGCCCGACTCTCAAGATCAGGCATTATTTTGCTCTATATATTCTCAGATCCTAGTTTACAGCCTGCCACAGATTAGTAGGACCAATGATAATGCTATGTTCAAGGTGTGTGTGTGTGTAGGGGAGGAACCCCATTTAGGAGAAAATGAGATAGCTTAAACAATACACTGGCCAGATTTCCTAGTGTTTCATTCATTTATCTTGTTTTTCTCTGTGGCCACATCTGCAGTGTACAGAGGCTATTCCAGCCTGGTGCTTGGGCGATCATGCAGTGCCAGGGATCATATCTGGGCACTAGCTGAACTCTCGCCAGATTCCTAATCTCATTCTTTATGTCAACAACTCACTAACATAGATAAGTTAATTTTTTGTTATATCTCAACAACAGAATTTTTAAAATCACAAAAGCCTTCTCTCTTAAATACTGTTATATTCATCACATAGATTAGGAAATTTAATGCTGTATTAGAAAACCTTCCTGAAAGCATCTATCAGCTAATTATCTAGTTGATATAAAGAGCTGATTTAAATAATTCTACAAGGATTAACAATTAGTTGGTAGTGTTATAGCTGTTCAACTAATTAGATTACCTGGTCCATTAACACATGAACAAATGCGAAGATGCCACTAGCTAACAATGGGTAATGCACTCTGAAATCTAAAAAGGTAAGGCACGTGACCTTCATTACAACAACTTATATTTTTGTAGACTGAATTATAAAATGGTATCACACTTCTTTAAAGAGAAAATTCAAAATAAAAACTTAACATTTAGTGTAATTTACAAACACATAAGCCTAAAAGATAAAATATACAAGAATGCTGCTATTCATCAAAATTCAAATAACAAATTATTCCTCAATGAGAAAGGCCTACATAAATCACACATATACTTATCAATATACACATATGTGGGCTGGAGCAATAGCACAGTGGGTAGGGCGTTTGCCTTGCACGCAGCCAACCTGGGTTCGATTCCCAGCATCCCATATGGTCCCCCGAGCACCTCCAGGAGTAACTCCTAAGTGCAGAGCCAGGAGTAACCCCTGTGCATCGCCATATAACACAGGAGGGGTGGGGGAGGAGGGATGAGGGGGTGATAGAAAAACTAAGGACACTGATGAAAGGATGGGTGTTGGAACATTATATGACTGAAACCAAATCATAAACAACTCTGAAGCTGTGTATATTTCACTGTGATTCAACAAAAGTATTTAAAAAAAAATACAGAGGCTGTAAACATGCAGAGCAGCACCTGGCTGTGCTCAGGATTCACTTTTGACTCTGTGTTTGGGGATCACTCCCAGTAGGGCTTGAGGACCATATGTGGTCATGGATTGAACCCTGACCGGTCAATGCTTGGAAGATTGCCACAAATGCTTTGGGGACAGATCAGATGTGTACAGAAAAGCATCTTCTCCACTGTACTAGCTCTCTGACCCCATGTTACGTAAAGCTTTATAAAAGATTAAAAGACAAATTTTGGACTGAAAACCAGTGTGATTAAGTGGTGGCAATGATCGATCATGTGGTGAAATATGGTAATATGGTCACTCAAACACTAAAATTCAGCAATGAATAGCTAGCTTTTTTAAATGTCTATCTTAAATAGATCAAACTGAAAAACTAATAGCCAAATAATCAAGTGATTCATCAACCAAAACTTTTGATTAATATCTGGTCACAGATTGATGAGTAAATATTCCATATTTAAGGTTTCTGACATTCCAGTTCAGTCACTACTGCCAAAATTAAGGAGCAAATACTGAATACATTCTTTGGCAAATTTATTGCTTTAGATTTATTTTCTTCATATTTTCCTTATAAAATTAATGATTAAAGTATTAAGAATCTTATAAAATAACATAGTATGAGACTAACACCCAAGGATAGTAGAGACAAGGGCCAGGAAGATTGCCCCATGGTTGGAAGCCTGCCTCATGAGCTGCGGGAGAAGGAAGTTGAGAAGGAACCAATAAGCCAGTGATGGTTAAAGGGATCGCTTGGGATGGGACATGTGTGCTAAAAGTGGACAAAGGACCAAACATGAAGGGTTCTCCGCATCTTCTTATAAACCATAATGCCCCAAAGTAGAGAGAAAGAAGGGAGGTGCCTGCCATAGAGGTGGGGAAGAGGGGATTTGGGGATGGGAATGGGGGGTAGAAATGCTGGGTGCTGGGGTCATTGGTGGTCGAAAAGCTACATTGGTGGAGGGATAGGTGTTTGATCACTGTATGACTGAAACTCAATCAAGATAGCTCTGTAACTTTATCTCATGGTGATTCAATAAAAAAAAATTTCTTTTAAGTATTAAGATTCTGCAGGGTTGGAGAAATAGCACAAAGGTAAGGTGCTTGCCTAGCATGCAGCTAAAACCCAGAAGTGGTCTGAATCCCAGCACCACATTTGGTGCCCCCAGCATCATCAGGAATGGCCTCCTTTATTGCCCACACTCAGTGACGCTCAGGTATCACTGGGTGTGGGCAAAAAAGAAGGGGAAAAAAAAACCCCGAATTTTAAATGAAGTACTAAGGTTTCCATCACTGTTCCAAAGGTTTATTATGAATGCATAAAGCCCCACTTGAGAACAAAATGACTTAAATTTTAAAACTACTTTGCAAGACTAATAGAAATGGTCCTTCTCTTATTGTCATCCTTTGACTACCGGTATCCTCTGCCAGACTATAAATTATGTTAAATGCTAGGACACTGGCCTTTTCACTCATATCTCCTGTGTTTCCTACCATGCTCTGCACACAACAGGTGCTAACAACAAAATAAATAACAAAAGTAGTATTTTCATAGTGCAGTTACTACACTTTTCTAACTCACTTGATTTTCTTAATAGTACTAAGCCTTTAAATTTGAAAGCATTTAGTAAAAGTTGGTTAAAAAAACAACAAAAACCTAGATCTGAAACCCAGGACACAATGCATGAGGCAGAGGTGTTATCATTATGCTTTCCCCGCCTCTAGAATGCAATTTGAAACTTCTCTAGAATATTTAAAACTGGAGGGTGGGGATAAAGTTATATCAGATACTATTTTTCAAAAACTAAAATAAACAGGTACTAATAGCATCTTCTATTTGTTGCTACTCCTTTTTATTTCAAGTAACAATACAGAAATTTAAAATTATATGAAGTATGAGGAATAGATTTTACTACATTCTTGTTTTCTCAATGAACCAATAAAGCCTTTTCCACATATTGACTTATGAGTGAAAACTCCTCACATATCCAGCTCTCAAAGACTGCCTCTATTAATTACTGAGTGCTATTAACTTTTGAAATATCTATGGTTTTAATAACACAAATTTTATTTAGCTTGGGGGAGGGGGTACATGTGGTGGTGTTTGCAAGAGGAGCATCAAGTACCAGGACCAAATCACTTGAGCCACATCCCTGATTCACTATCAGTGATACCTGGCTGGTATTTTGTTTGCTTTGGGGCCACACCCAGCAGTGCTCAGGGCTTTCTCCAGATTCTGCAGTTAGGGATTAATTGACTAAAGCTGGGTCAGCCACAGGCAAGCACCCTACTTGCTGCACTATATCTTTGGCCCCAGTAATACCTAAGTTTTAAAAACAAAATCTCCAAGTTTCATCCACAAAGTATATTGTCAAGGAACTCTTATTGTAAGGAGAAACTCTGCTTTTTATTTATAAATGATACATGCTGAAATTATAAACTAAGTTTAAGAAAAAGCCATAGAAATTAAAACATTAAGAAAACAAAATCATATATTACTTCTAAAACAGAACTGTAATTTATAATCAACAAAATATAATTCATGGACTAAATTACCATGAATTTCTCTAATACAATTGATGAAACTTTTACAATGGACTTACAAAGCAGAAAAATAAAGTCAGTGAGTGCGGAAATAATATTTTCTTTAACGTCTAATGTGAACTTGGAAAAAATATGAACACTGAAACCTCAATGTTTAATAAAATTTTTATTATATATAAATCTGCAAGTAACCACAGATTATTACTGCCCACAACAGCTGATCAGCCAAGTCTGTATATTGCATGAAGGATTAAGGAAATGTTGAGTTGATAAATGTTAACACATAAAGGAGAATTTAATTAATTATTTGACATTCAGTTTCTGTATAAGTCATTCTTTTGTTCTTCACAGTTAACAGTTTTGTTGTTGCAGACTGTAAGAAACCTTTTCTCCCCAAATATACTGCAAGTATATATTAACTATACTCTAAAAACTAAAATGGTCAGTTTCTAAAATTGAATTAAAAAAAAATTTTCCCACTCAAAATGTTTTATATTACAATGTTTGTTCTTACATAGTTAGTCATACATTATAATCACAGACTAAAATAATCAACTGGTGCAGTTTTAAATCATACCCAGATTACAAATACTAGCAGAGAGCCTTGCAGGTACGCAAAATAAAATGATTACAAAGTTAAAATTACTAGAAATACTAATTCAAAGAATGAATATCTGAGAGAAGAATAGCAGAGGTGCCATAAAATTCATGTCAGTTCATGTGGAGTTTTGCCATGCTAAGTCATTCATAATGTTCTATGATAACTTTTCTTTCATTAATTTGTAATTATTTCTTTTATTTTGTCCTCCCGTTGTTCATCGATTTGCTCGAGCGGGCCCAGTAACGTCTCCATTTTGAGACTTGTTGTTACTGTGTTTGGCATATTGAATACGTCACGGGTAGCTTGCCAGGCTCTGCTTTGCGGGCGAGATACTCTTGGTAGCTTGCCGGGCTGGCTGCGTGCAAGGCAAATGCCCTACCGCTGTGCTATCTCTCCAGCCCTCATTTTGAGCCCTTTATTTTGAGAATACATAAAAAAATTTTCAAAGTCATATATCCACTTAATATAGTAAAACTGTAACTTGAATACTTTCTTCCCAAAACATCCATGTTTCTCAATCCCATCTTCATCACATGTCATTCCTAAATTTATACCTAAATTTAGGATTCATTTTCATAACTCCAAAGTTATGAAAATACTATGTTTTCATTCCCTGGGCCTGGGATGTGGCTCAGTTGCAGGGGGTTTGCTTTGTATGTGTGAACCCTTGGGTTTGATCCCCAAAAGAAAACATGCCTGTCTCCCCTGCCCCAAATAAGAGATGCATTTGTACTCCTTTGGGGCCACATTTGGTTGTGCTCAGGGCTTACTCCTGGCCCTTCACTCTGGGATCACTCAGGGAACGATATCTGATGCTAGGGATAGAACCTTACACAGCCACGTGGAAGGCAAATGCCCTACCCACTGTACTCTCTATCCAGCCCTTTCACTTTTTTTTTTTAAGGTTTAATAATTTTAACTTAAGTACCACATTTTACTGCAAAAGCATCATAGATTAACTGCCCCAAACTTTTTTTGGGCAAAGAATTGGGGTGCACTATATGTTCATTGCAGCACTGTCCACAATAGCCAAAATCTGGAAACAACCCAAGTGCCCTAGAACAGATGACTGGTTAAAGAAACTTTGGTACATCTATACAACGGAATACTATGCAGCTGTCAGGAGAGATAAGTCATGAACTTTGCTTATAAATGGATAGACATGGAGAGTATCAAGATAAGTGAAATGAGTCAGAAAGAGAGGAACAGACATAGAAGGACTGCACTCATTTGTGGAGTATGAAACAACGTAACATGAGGCTCACACTTAAGGATAGTAGATACACGGGACAGACAGACTGCTCCATAGCTGGAAGCCTGCCTCATGAGCAAAGGCAGCTGGAATAGAGAAGGGATCACTAAGAAAAAGATGGCTGGAGGAATCGGTCGGGATGGGAGATGTGTGCAGAAAGTAGATAAAGGACTAAACATGATAACCTCTCAGGGTCTGTATTGCAAACCATAATGCCCAAAAGTAGAGAGAGAATATGGGTAATCATGCCTGCCATGGAGGCAGGAGGAGGGTAGGGAAGGAGGGTGAACTGGGGATATTAGTGGTGGGGAATGTGCACTGGTGGAGGGATGGGTGTTTGTTTATTGTGTGATTGTAACCCAAACATGAAATCTTGTAACTATCTCAAGGTTATTCAATAATATTAAAAAAAAAAGAATTGGGGTGCAACTTTTATTGTGCCAGTATTACTTTCATAACAGGATGTAATGAAAGTAATATTATGTGGTGAAATACAGCATATACCACAATTTTTTATCCACTGATAAGACAGGTATGTTGTTTCTAGAAACTTTTTTTTGTTCATAATATATTACAGACATTTCCCCAGATTAATTCATACACATGGGCCTTTTTTATAAAACTATTTTCAAGAAAAATTCCTCATAACACTGTCATCCTGTTGTTCATCGATTGCCTTGAGCAGGCACCAGTAACGTCTCATTCATCCCAGCCCTGAGATTTTAGAAAGAGCCACATTCGAGGTTTTTCCAGGGTCAAAAGATTGAGACCCATCATTGTTACTGGTTTTTGGCATATTGAATATGCCATGGGGAGTTTGCCAGACTCTGCTGTGTGGGCAGGATACTTCTGGTAGGCTGCCAGGCTCTCCAGAGTAAGAACTAGATAATAAGATGTCGTGCAGTTACGTGCTTCCAGGAGCTGGGTTTTATATAGTCTCTGGGTCTTGGCTGTTGATAGGATTACATGGCGCTGGGGCAGTTGGTGGGTGTAACGCCTACATACTGTTAGATGCAGGATCTGGGTGGAGGAGGCCCAGCCCCAATCCGAGCAGGCTTGGAGATCTATGCCCCGGGTCCCGCATGCCTGGGTTCCTCTGCCAGTTCCTTCATGTGTGAGGCTCGTCCGAACGTGAGGCTCGTCCGAACATGTAGAGAGTGGTCTTAAGCATGGCTGTTGCTGGAACCAGAGGTCTTCAGCTGCCTGGGCTCTGCTTGGGGTGGGGAGTGTAATCCCATCAACGTCCACAACCCAGAGACTATAAAATGGCCAAGACCCAGAGACTATAAAACCCAGCTCCCGGAAGAGAACAGCGCAGAGTCTCCTGCCTCAGCGCCTGGCTGTCCTCACCTTGGAGGAGGGTGGGTTGAGTTTCCCTCCCCACCCCGAGCAGAGCCCCAGCAGCTGAAGACCTCCGGTTCCAGCCACAGCCATGCTTAAGACAACGCTCCACATGTTCGGACGAGCCTCACACATGAAGGAACCAGCAGAGGAACCCAGGTGTGTGGGACCCGGGGCATAGACCTCTAAGCCTGCTCGGATTGGGACTGGGCCTCCTCTACCCAGATCTCCCATCTTCCAGTATGCAGGCGTTACACCTACCAACATCCCCCGGCACTGTGTAATCCCTGATAATGCATTTTTCATTTACTTCTATTCTTTGCCATGCATCTCTAAAACTAAGAACACTTTCTTTAGGAGGCCCCGCCCAGAGACTGCTGGCCAATGCCAGTGGCTCAATGCAGAGAAAGACAAAGACGTACAGATACTCTGGCTGTATAGTACTGGGGAACACCATGAGGCACCCCAGCAGTGCTCAGAGGCCTCTAGGGCTATATCTGGTGATGCTCATGTGCTCATGAGATGTTCATGCTTGTGTGGCGCTGGACCATGTGGGGCCAGATTAAATTGAAATTTTGTGCCAAATTTTTCTGCATATAAGTGGATGAGATCATTATGTGACACTTTAAAAATATTACTGGCAAACAAAAAAAACAGTGCAATGATTATGCAGTGAAATACAGTAATCTCAACATTTAAAAAAAGGGGGAGTGGGCAGAGAGAGAGAACACAGGGGATAAGGCACTTGCCTACCACATGGCTGATTCCTGTTCAATCCCCAGTATGCATATGGCCCCCTAAGCATAGAGCCAGGAGTCAGCCTTGACAACCACTGGGTGTAGCCCAAAACACAAAAACTAAAATTAAAAATTTACAAAAAAAAATAAAAAGGGAGAAAGAAACTTGATGCTGCCTGATACTATCATTTGCAAGTATAACAAAGCCTTAAAGCCTTCTTGCCCACTAAGAATCTAAAAAACGTATCCAACATCCGAGGCATATTGGCAGTGCAGTATGAAATGGTCTCTACTGCCACCCAACCACACTGTACCTATTCTGTGGAAAATAAGAGTCCTTCCACTTTTAAAGATGTTAATGTGGCACTCTTCACAAACACTACATTCACTTTAAATTAAAAATACAAAAATTTATAATTCAAAGAACAAAGTACCTTAACTAAAGCAACATGTTGAGATATAAACCAAAAAATAAGATATTTTAAAAATTACGTGACTTTCCTTTAAGTCAGATAGCTTGGATATGTTTGTATTACAGGGTAAAATGTCCTCTTTGTATCAGCACTGAAAGTTTTATGTTACCTCATCTCAGCATTCATACGGGTTTATAAGACTTTGCTTTGGTAAGATTCCACATACACCCCATATTATGCTCCCCAAATGTCCAAACAGTTGACTAAGAAAAATGGAGAATAGTTTTATATTCACAGTCCCGTTTTGTTTTAGATAAAAATAGAAGTGATGTGTACATGCACCATACCTGCAGCTGACCATTTAATGAACTCAAGTCTTCTGCTTTTTTCTCTAAGGACTGAACCCAGACTTTCCTCTTCTGTCGGCATCTTGAAGCCGCTGCTCTATTTCGCTCCAAAAACTTTCTCCTTTTTTCATCAGGATCCTCGTTAGCTGCTCTTCTTCGACGACCACTTGTATTTTGTGTCTGTGGTGTTGTATGAGCTGGAGAAGCCTATAATATACATCATTGGAAATTTGTTCCATTTATATATAGCAACTGAGTTAACAGATAGAACAGGGCAGAGAGAAAGGAAAGCCACTAACTTGTTTTTTCTAAGTCTCATTGTACATATCAACATTTGGGGTATGAGGAAAATTACCCTGGGTTTAACAAATTTCTTGGAATAAACGCCACTAACAAGAGTTTCAGTAATTCACTATCAAAAGCTCTGCATATTTTCACTTAAATAACATAAAAATGTTGAAAATACGACAAACTATTGTGTACAGGACTTTTTAAAAATCTACTTTAAAACATGAAATTGTTTAATCCTTTGAAACTCATTATAAGGTACAAAGGTTAAAAAAAAGTAAAATTTATTATGATAAAAGCCATATTTTCTATGCTTTTTAAAATTTTGATGGTGCCAGAAGTGAATGTAGAGTCTCACACATGCCAGGCAAGTGTTCTACTGTGGAGTCACATCCCCAGCTCTTCTACGGTATTCTTGATATTAAAAAAAATTTAAATTATTTTGATGGTTCCCTGAGCATGGCTGGGAGTGACCCCAGAGGAGAAAAGCAGACATAACCCGAATAGGATATGCCCTTATCCTAAACGACTTTAACTCTGTTAATTTTCTTTAAAACATGATTCTCTAAAAATTAAGGAGTAAAAATATTTATATATTTTGCTGCAGTTGGTTCTCAATCAGTTTTAAAATTTTAGGGTCAGTCTTCTTTCTAAGGGACAGGCTTACGTATTAATAATGCTCATTTTTTCCAGTGGAAATTCTTGATTTTCATTTTAACCCATTCTCCTGCTAATGGATATATTACTATGGTTATCCTGGATCAGATGGAGACAGAAATCTTCAGTAACTAGTGGTAGCTGTCTAAAGTCCAGGACTCCAGAACAATGAAGAATCTCCACGTCACTTACAAACCCTAAAAAACTCTGCCACAAAATAGGTGTTAAAGCAGGATATGAGTGCCTAGAAATAGTGTAAAAAAAAGGGACTTTGTGGTTAGTATACATATGTGATCCAAAGAATCATGGAAACAGTCTTTATCATAAATTACATTTAAAAATGTTACAAGCAAAATTTCTAATGAATATTAATAGTCAGAAGTTTTACATATTAAATAGCACAGTGGTAGGGCATTTCCCTTGCACGCAGCCAATATGGCCGACCCGAGTTCGATTCCTCCGCCCCTCTCGGAGAGCCCGGCAAGCTACCGAGAGTATCTCGCCCCCACGGCAAAGCCTGGCAAGCTCCCCGTGATGTACTCGATATGCCAAACACAGTAACAACAAGTCTCGATGGAGACATTACTGGGCCCGCTCGAGCAAATCGATGAACAACGGGAGGACCGTGACCTTAAGATAAATTCTTCTGGGAAATTACTGCAGTAGTACTCAATCTAGAAACTCAAACATATTTTCATTTCTTTTCCAAATAAGTAGCATTTAAGATTATGGGTGTTATTTCATTTAAATTATGTATGATATTTTAAATTTAATAAAGATCAAGTATTAGATTACTTCTGTTACCTACATAATTGCAAGTTAATCTTTTAGAAATATATTTTTATGTCTGGCTTCAAGAATGGCAACCTTGAAATATTTTCTTTTCTTCATCCTCTTAACTTTCTTAGGGATAATAGCAGGTTTTCTCTTTAACTCATTTGGCTGAATAGAAGAAAACAGTTTTTTTAAAAAAAAATTGATTTAATGCATTACAACAAAGATAATCACAAAAATTAGAAACATATGATTACAGAGATACTTGTGCATTATTCCTTTACTTAACAAAGATTTGCAGGTGCTTATCAGTTTGTATTCTGTTGCCTACCATTCTACAAATTACACTTCATTAAAAAGTGCCCCCCCCCCACTGTGTGCACCAAACGAAGTGTGTGAGCCCCAAATAGTGCAACAACAACAAAGGGAGGGTAGCCATGAACTTCCATCCAATACAATATGGAGATAAAAAGGAAAGTCAGGTCCAAGAGAACTATGGGTTGTAAAGCAAATAATTTATATCAGTTTAAGTAATCTTTTAAAGATGTGAAAGTCATACTCCTCTTATAGCTCACATGAAACGTCCCTGGGCTGTATTTGGCCCAGGAGGCTGTTTCCTAGATCCTGAATTACACCATTAAAACACAGCCACTTACTTTTCCTCTATTGGTCCCTAAGTAAAAGTTGTTTAGTGGATAACAACCGTAACTACATTCTACTTTATCTGAAGTAAAATAAAATTCTGTTACCTAGATAATTATGCTTAGGAGGCAATCTAAAACTTACTGTTTATTCATTCATGTTATTTTAATTGGTTTTGCCTTTTAACACCAATGATAATATACTGAGTAGAGAAAATAGGAGGTTGAAAAAATTCTGAAACATTTATCAGAAATATAGCACCTCTTTACTATAGAAAAATACTGTAGATATATAGGGATAGCAGTCATCAAATAGGCTGTCAAAGTCTAAAAATAACCGTGAACCCTTATCATAAGCAACTACCAGAAAATACATCTGTTCCTTTAGTGATGTACCCTTTAATTTTAATGAAAGGATATTTTGTTAGCAATTTATTATTTCCTGAAATATAATCCAACGATATGACCAACATGAAAAAAGTTGTTTATAAAAGTACTGATGGGTACTGTACCAGACCAAGATACAGTAATGTTTAATGGACACTCACAGAGATAATTATAGTAATTATCCAGAGTGTCTGGAGGAGCAACAACTTCCCAAATATTTTTGAGGGTTTTGGTGTAGCTATACTTTTACACGGAATCATCTTTCTCTAAGGCTTTTGATATATTTTCAAAATGACATGACCAGAAATGTTTTCGAAGTACATAACACAATCTTTTTAAGGCAAGAGTCACACCTAGTGGGCATGGGAACACCCAGGGTGAGCCAGAGTGCTGGTGACACTGGGGATCTGAAGGCAGCGTTCAGTGCATGTCTCTACCATTTTCATCTATCTTCCTGGTGTCTGTTAACTGTATTTTTGAGAATGACAGAAATGCTGAATGATAACAGCTACCCACGTACCGGAGTTTCTGTAGTGGATGTGGCTGGCTGCTGTAAAGACTGTGGTCTAGATTCTTCTGATTGGTTCCTCACCAGTCCACTTCCATGACCTTTGACAGTATCGCCGTTGGTAACTGGAGGATGTTGCTGGGTCAAAGCAGCTTTTAATCTCTGAAATATAAATACCAATAAAAAATGAAGCCCCCTGCTTTCCATACAATTCCTAGCTGACCAGACCAATTCAATGCAGGGCCTGGAGGATGTAGTGCTGCTCATGTACCTCCAGGGCTGCAGCTGGAGGTGCCTGGGGTCCAGGTGGTGCCAGAAGGGAACTGGAGTCTGCTGCATGCAAGGCAAGCCACCTTAATTCCTGTACTATCTCGCTGTCCCAATATTTTAGGCCCCTACCTGAATTTGGACAACTACAGCTGTTGGGGTCTCTTCCCTTTTTTTATCTTTATTGTTTTTGGCAAGCACATCAAGCTTCAAATGCACTCCTACTTGCTCCATGTTACCAATTAACTGCCTCTGTCCCACTGCTGAGACTATGAGAGATCAGACTGCAGATGTGTCTCAGTGACAGAGCGCTTGCCTTTTGCATGTGAGGCCTTGGGGTTAACACCACCTCACAGGAGAAAGTGGCCCCCAAGCACAGCTGGATGTGGCTAAAACACTAAGGTAAGTCTGATAAATCTAAGCACTATAATGAGGTATTTCTGGCTACCTCTTTAAAGACAAAATTTGAATAAAGCTTATTATTCTATTAGCATAAAATGTACCCTTCTTATAAGAGGGTATATCTTATTCCTCAAAACAGACAGCAACCTCTTTAAATCAGAGACTGGTATTATTTCTTTAAACTCCTCTTAGCAAAATACTGCAGGCTGGTAGACAGGGGGGCACTGGGAATGGGTCTTGGGAAATAAAACCAAGAACAAACTGCCTAATCCTGAAGTAGCCCAAAGACTCATGAGGAGCACATCTCTCTGTGATGGAAATCCTGAGCTACCAGGAGATGAGAAACAGAGGCATCATACAGAGAAGGGTGGACCCCCACAGTAAAGGAGAACCTACAGCAGAATCTAAAGGCTCAGATAAGAATATGAAATGACCATCAAGATTCCAAGGCTTCATCTGTGATAACACCCAGCTTAATTTTTACATACACAGAGAACTCCAGGAAAAGGCAATTTGAGGAAAATTGCATGTAAATTCCCTGAACACTTCAGTGATCTCTCTCTCTCTCTCTCTCTCTCTCTCTCTCTCTCTCTCTCTCTCCCCCCCCCCCCCACATTTCTCTACATAAATTCAAGCAAAACCAATTTCTTGGCTGTTTTGTCTCCTCCTGCCTTCTTCTCTACAAAGGAAGATAGCATATATCTGTGCTGAGATTAGGACTGGCTTTCGTTTTCCTGCAAAGAGCATCCCCTCACTCCATTCGGAGTCCAAGGCTCCGAGAATTCAGATGGAGGGACCAGTTTCCAGGCAGAACAAGTAGATGTTAAGTGCAGCTGGACAGCTGCCTCACGGGACAAATGGTGAGGACCTGTGAGCGTCTGTGCTGTGCAAGGGCTCACAATAGAATTTTATCAGCTTTACAGTAGATTTCCATTACAAGGGCTGCCACCTCTCTCCTCCCTGCATCACATAAACCACCTGGAAAATTTTGGGCAATGAGATAATCAGGTATATATCTGGGGAGAGGGAGGCTACAAATACCTGAACTGTGATGCTTTTTAATCTTTAGCAAACTATTCTTGAGACCCATTCTTATTAATATCAGTACCTTTTCTATGATTTTTGATAAAAGATAGCATAGGTATTTTATAATTTCATTCATTTCATTTTTCATGAAATGAATGAAATTATAAAATACCTATGCTATCTTTTATCAAAAATCATAGAAAAAAGATAGCATAGGTATTTTATAATTTCATTCATTTCATGAAAAATGAAATGAATGAAATTATAAAATACCTATGCTATCTTTTATCAAAAATCATAGAAAAGGTACTGATATTAATAAGAATTTTATAATTAAGAAATCAGAAATTATTTTTCATAAGCTAATTCAAATCCTGGAGTTGAACCTGGATCTTTTTCATTTCAAATTATATAATTTTTCCATGGTACAATGCTTTACATATTATTCCTGGTACAATAAAAGAACCTAGAATCAAGAAAGATAATCTGAGGCTGATGGCTCATGATAGAAAGGATAATCACCAAGGACACCAAGTACTGAAAAGGCCAAGTCTGATACAGTAACTGTGAATTCATCTATCTGATCACCCAAGATCAGGTATGTTTATCTATTCCCTCTTTATTGACAGACTACTTTCCGTAAATAGCACCGTCAAATGCAAAGTCCTATTATGGTAAATGATTTATATAATCTATATTATACATACATATTTCCATCATAATGTACTGCATTTCACTGTATAATCACCAGAAATTCCTCCTCCTTTTTTCTTTTGGCCAAAAAGAGGACAATGACCAGTATGTAAAGGTAAAGGCCCTCCCGTTGATCGTCGATTTGCTCGAGCGGGCCCAGTAACGTCTCCATTGGAGACTTTGTTGTTACTGTGTTTGGCATATCGAATACGTCCCGGGGAGCTTGCCAGGCTCTGCCGTGCAGGCGAGATACTCTCGGTAGCTTGCCGGGCTCTCCGAGAGGGGCGGAGGAATCGAACTCGGGTCGGCCATGTTGGCTGCGTGCAAGGCAAACGCCCTACCGCTGTGCTATCGCTCGGATAGCACCAGTATGTAAAGTTTTTTTTAAAAGAAAACTGATTCACTATCACTTAAATACAGGGAGTGGCAATTAAGTGGTGGCCATGATTATGAGTCTTGATTTCTTAATCTGTAAAACTAGGAATGACAATAACATCATAAGAGAAATAGAGGTAAAGATTAAAACAGTGCCTAGAGAAAGATACCAGTGGTTTAGGATTCTACTTTAAAACCAGGGTAGCAAAAGTTTAATCCCTGAAGCTGCCACCTATGCTGTGCAGTTCTGGTGCCACAGGGATTTCCAGTCACAAAGCAGCCGTGTGTGTGTGTGGGGGGGGGGAGGGGGGGACAACGACGTACCACAACTAAAGGTGTATTATTTCTGAGCTCTGCTGTGACTCATGATAAATACTACAATCAGAATGTGTAAGAGCTGGACAACTAAAGAGTCTACACCACAACCTAATGTATGACCCCCAGGAGCAGCACAGCAAATGTGGGAGCAGCAATCAGGCACATGTGTTCAGCAAGAAAGGGAAGGGGAAATTTTTTAAAGACTAATTAAAACAGAAAACCACCTAAATCATAAGATAATTTATTGTATATTAGCTTCCTTGTATTTCAAAAATAGCTACTGAGGTCTTAATTATTCACTGTCACTGTCCTCCCGTTGTTCATCGATTTGCTTGAGCGGGCCCAGTAACGTCTCCATTATGACAATTGTTACTGTTTTTGGCAAATCGAATATGTCATGGGTAGCTTGCCGGGCTCTCTGAGAGGGGTGGAGGAATCGAACTCAGGTAGGTGGGCTGGTCTGGTCTTAATATTAATTTGAATTAAAATTAGTACTAAGTTAACTCTAAATAGATTTTATTATCTAAAGTATGTTCTACAGACCATATCTCACAACACATCTTGAAGAACCCAGGTTAAGAGTCCTAGTACTTTCCCATTTATCCTCTTTTATAAACAAAAATGTATCATTTATAACTAAAGACAGGACATTAGGACATTCTCAACTAATGGGCTAGAGTGGAAGTTTAAGCCAAAATGACTGATTATTGCATCAACTGGCTGTTATAAGGTAGGAATCCTTAGGCTCCACAGTCAAAGAGTTGAAAGATAGTAGTGGAAAGTATAAATAGAACAAAGGAGGAGAATCTGCAGACACGGTCTGTCTGCATAAACGTCTTTTAAAACTGGTGCTAAGACTTCAAAATGACAATGATCAATACCCAGAGCAACATCATGTTAGGGCCTTCACTTCTGGATATATAAGAATGTACATAAATATAAGCATCAGGTGAGATGCAAAGCTTGATAAATTAAGTGTTGATAAAACATTTTTTAAGTCCTTAGGTAGAAAACATCATAGAACTGAAGAGCATTTAAAGTTTTATAGTGAAGGGTTTAACTCTTGGAATTAATGAAATACAGTAACTGCACATAGGGGAATCTCAAGTACATAAACATCACTCTCTTGAATAATCTTTAGTAGGGCAAGTTACTACCTTATAGAGCACTTAAAAGGATCATCAGTATTCATTCATTATCTTCTCCTGACTGCCCTAGGGTATACAATACTTATCCAGTGAGGAGGCTCTAATGTGTGCTCCATGCTGTTACATTGATTACAATGGGCCTGATTTGGGAAATGTGCCACTGGGTATATAATGTAAGAAAAAGATTTTCAAGGGTTAATTAACATTGCTCTGAACCGAAGATTTTAAATAGTGAAAACAAAAAATGTTGGCAAAAAAATTA
The DNA here is from genome assembly GCF_029834395.1 of Sorex fumeus. NCBI lineage: Eukaryota > Metazoa > Chordata > Mammalia > Eulipotyphla > Soricidae > Sorex > Sorex fumeus. The sequence continues at coordinate 27,912,578 of NW_026606066.1, forward strand.
AAGATAGTAAAAAAATTATTAAATATTGAGTCACTAAAATTTCGAAGCTAATATAAAGGTACTATAATCCATGCAGATATATGTTACTCTACATTTTTAAAGTAGAGTATTTTGGTATAAAAAGTTAATTAAAAAACAATTATTTTACAATAAAATTTTGAAAACAGCAGATATTGGAAAACTCAAATAATACAATCACTATAGTAAAGATATAGACACTCAGATTCAAAAAGCAAAGTTACCTTTCCAGGACTATAGTGGATTAAAACAGAGCTAGGACCAGAAAGTCTGTCTGATGACTCTGGGTTTACTGAAAATAATTTAAATGAAAGTTTTCCAATTTGAGATTTTTGTCTAGTATCAAGTAGTCTAATTACATTAGTATTCATTAAAAGTATCAAACATTGGTCAATCCCATTACTGATACCAAAACTCTCAAAATAAAAGAAATGCAATACAGTCTGAGTACTCAGAAATTAAAATAAAAATGTTTGATTCATCAAACATAAAATCTAAGCATAATTTTTTTTGCAGAACCAGGGATCAAACTTGCAGGTCGCATACAAACAAGGGACTATACTACACGACTGAATCCCCAGTGCATAATTTTAATTTTAAACCAAATGTACACATTGTTTGAAAGAAAACTAAAATATCTTCATCACTGTACTTCTGAACAGACTGCTTTAGCGTTTGCAGTTTATTCTTAGCGATGTAAAATTCAACTACTCTTTTGAAACTTTGTTTTTAGTGACATAGTCTGTGTCAATTAACTCAAGAATGAATAGTTTGTTGTGTTGACCAGTATGACATATTCATTTCATAAGGTAATCTGCTAAAAATAATTTGCTATTCAAATTCTGTTATATGTAGCACCCTTCAAAACAAATTTTGCCACATCTGTCAAAACTTAGTGGGAACAAAGTACTCCATCATGGTTCAAAGAAAAACATAATGTTCTCTAGAAACAATTTATGAAAAAGTCAGATCCATATTTCATATGTGCCACAAAAGCTCATCAGAGTAATAACCCTCCTTCTCCTGGGTGTTATTCTACCATCTGCTGCTCTATTACTTATCTTTATTTTGCAACTAATTAACAGCATAATCTTCTAAATTCAGCAAGTTAATTATCATTATTGTGGTCTTTGCAGCATCATCAGTCCTCATGAAGTCTTGTCTCCCCTCCCCCAGAGAACATATGAAAATGAAGAAGGTTGGGAGAGAGTCTGTTTCTTTGGAGTGGGCTCATTAGGTGTTTGCTGATTGATTAGCTTGGCATGCAGAGGCAGGTCAGAAGAATTCTGCTGAACATGAGGTTCCATGCAGGGCCCAGCTAAGTTAATGTAGGTTTCTGAACATTTGCCAAGATGCCCTCTGTCAGCTCTCAGTAGAAACCTCCTGCAGAAAACCTATGGGCTACCCACTGTGTGTAAAGATCATTTCTTAGTTTGTCACACAAGACTTAAAGGACTGACTCTAGAGGATACTACTCTTAAATATGTTACTAAATCTTCTTAAGACCCCCAAATAATCAACTCTTCCTTATTTAGAGTAACTTTTAAGATAAAATGTAAGAAAACTTTTATAAGTAGAATATGGTTTGTACGATTAATAACAAAATCCCTAAAACTTGAATTTGGTGAGACCCCGTGAAATTTTGTAGAAATAGACTGACCACAGGAATTCTGCTGTAGCACTTAAGGCAATACAAAATCTTATATTTGTGGTACTCTGATGTTCAGTAACTTTTTGACCACACCCAGCAGTGCATAGGGCTTACTACTGGCTCTGCACTCAAGGATCTCCCCCTGGTGGGCTCGGGGAATATAAGGGGTTGAGTCCAGACGGGTCAGTGCGTGCAAGCAAGTGCTCTGCCTGCTATACTAGGGCTCTGGTCTCCACTTTTTTAAAACCACATTCTTACTTTACCTCCTAAAATTAATTTTTATTCATTTTGGAGCCACATCAGTTTGTACTCAAGGCTTGCTCCTGACTCTGCTCGGGGATCACTCCTTCTGGTGGTCGGGGAACCTACGGAGTGTCAAGGACTGAAAATGGGATGATTGCATTCAAGGTAAACACTTTACTCACTGTATTCTCTCTCTCTCTCTCTCTCTCTCTCTCTCTCTCTCTCTCTCTCTGGCCCCTTGGAGTTCCTTTTTAAAAAAAAAAGGATGGTGGGGCTAGAGTGATAGTACAGCAGGTAGGGCATTTGCCTTCACTTGGCCTACTTGGGTCTGATCTCCAACATTTCATATGGTCCTCCTGAGCCCTCCAGGAGTGATCCCCGAGCACGGAGCCAGGAGTAAGCTTCAAGTGCTACCGATGTGTCACCAAAACAAAATTTCAAATAAAAACATACCTACACCACAAGATCAAGTAAATTTCTCAGCATGAAGTGTGTTACTGATTTTTATGTGTTCTAAGGCTGTCATTACATTATTTCTTAACCACATGTAATTGCCTGAGAAGAATGTCGAAGAGTTTTCTCCAAGGTCCCTAAACACCGCAGGAGCACTCCCACCCAGAAAAGAGAACAAGCTAGATGGTCATTTATCTGGTTACTAAAAATTTATCTTTAAACTGGGATATAAATTCAAGCCTCAATATTTTAAAGCTGGTATGATACAACTATCTCTTTAACCTTTTTTAGCACCTGCAAAACTCAAATCACTGACATTTTACTTATTTGGTTTTTGATTCTTACCTGTCTGCTCACAGACTTGTGCCAGTCAGGTGTTTGAGGAACCATGCAATGTTGGGGATCAAACTGAAGTACCCCACATGCAATGCATCCACTCAGTCCTTTGAAGTATCTTTCCAACCTGACACCATCATTTTAATTCAAACTTAGAATGTGTATGTATTTTAGAATGTGGTCTGATGGTACAACACATGCCTCATGTGTTGAGTTCAATCCCCAGCACTACCTAATTGATAAAAAAAATTTAAAAACCTTCAAAAAATAAATAGGAACATAAAATGTACTTAAGATAACTAGCCACATATAGTGAGTACTAGCCACCTATAGAGAGTAATGCATTAGACTTGAATTCCAATTTAAATATTTTGGATGAAGATGTGCTGTGCTTTGCACACATAAAACATCCTGAGCTCGATCCCTGGCACCACAAGGCCCTCTTGCCTTCTCTGTCAGGTGTGGTCTCTCTGACACTTCAAAATACCAGAATGATAGCACAGCGGGTAGGGAGTTTGCCTTGCACGTGGCCAACCTGGGTTCGAATCCCAGCATCCCATATGGTCCCGCGAGCACCGCCAGGAGTGATTCCTGAGTGCAGAGCCAGGAATAACCCCTGAGCATCGCCAGGTGTGACCCAAAAAGTAAAAAAAAAAAAAAATAAATAATTTAAAGAGAGAAGCTCATTACACAGATCTGTAACCTGGCCCTGAGAACATAAAAGCTATTGAATTTATATCTTTAATAATGCAAATACTGGTTTAAAAAAAATTCATCTCTGAAAACTTGTTTTCATTATCATTATTTCAACATCATTAATGGTATTAAAAATACAAAAAAAGGGTTGCAGAGATGCCTCAATGGACTGCAGCAGATGTTTTACACGAAGGAGGTCCGGGTTTAATCCCTGGAACAGAAGGTCCACTCCCTGAGCACTGAGCTGGGAGCAGCCCCTGAGTATTGTCAGGTGTGGCCCCAAAACTAAATTATATTAAAAATATCCTCCCAAATCATCTTACTTATACAATATTAACATGCTGACACCAGCACATTACCAGTGGTAGCACACACTTGAATGTGGTTTAATTAACAAAAATTGCAGAGCCGATGTCAATTTGTTTAAAAAAATAAAAATTAAATTAAAAAAAATCAGTAAAGGCCTTCCCGAAAAGGTAAGACTCTAGAGGATCATCAGAAATATTTTCCCCCTCCCAAGAAGTGAAAGAAAACTCATTAACTAAAGATCACAACTGCTAAATTTCTCAGTACCAGGACATGTTTATTAAACAACAACAGAAATAGCTATTTAATGAGGCTGAGATAAAATATGATTAAACTACAAAAACCCAAAATATTCTGGTTTGTTCCCTAAAGTTGGTAGCTTCATCCTTTATGCAACAAATATTGATAGTTGTTGATGGTAATGACATGCAAGACTGAAAATTCATAAATCTGCTACTAAATGTTCATTCCTTGGGTCAGGGAAAACAAACTATAATATTTGATTAAAATACAAAACCAATGTTGAGGTGTGAAATGATTCCTGAGGGGAAAAAAAAACCCAACTAATTATAGTTCCCTAGAAATTGACATTTTTCAATTACATTCCAGGTAACTGACATGTTAAGTTGCCGTTGTATGTTAGCTAAATAGCATTGCAATATCTATTATCTTCACAATAAGCCGAACACCTATGGCATATTAAAAATAGAAATAGAGTCCAAAAATATCAACGGTAGCATGTTTCCAAACCACACTGTGGTTATAAGGAAAAGAATAAAAATAAGAAAAACCCCAAAGTATTTAAAACTCAGACAATGCATGCTTTTTAGACAGGTTACCCCCGGTGCTGGCAGTCATCAGGGCCACAGCTGGCAGGGCCGGAGGTAGTGGGGTTCAAATGCAGGGCCCTGCACATGCAAGACTTATGCTCCTCCTCTTGAGCCCTCTTTCCCATCTGGCAATGCACTTTAAGTTATGTGGGGATTCCCCAGCAATTCCAGGGAACACGGGAGAAAATCCCAGCAATACTTGTCCCAGTAGTGTCAAGCCTGAGTTAGGTTTTTGGGCCAGCAGGGCCAACCCAGTAGGACTTGGGAACAAAACCCAGAGCCCTGTGCCATCTAAACATGTCCTCTAGACCTTGAGTTATCTCCCAGCCCTACAAAGCATTTCTATGTAACACAAAACACTAAGTGTTATAAGGTAAAGTAAATGATTACAAAAGTAGCATATCAGTATTTGTGCACAGAGAAAGGTCTATCCTTCTGTGCCTACATTATAAAAGAGGTGGTTCAATTAACTGTTTCCACTGTAAGAATCTAAACACGTTGGGAGTAGAGTAAGGGATGTGGCTCAAATGGTAAAATCCAGGGTCTGACCTCTGGTACCATATACCCCTCATACTCCCTGCACCACTGGGTATGGCCCCCAAAACAATTAAAACAAGAAGGCAAATTAAATTTAAGTATGCAGAAGAAAGAAAACATCAATGGAAAAATAAATAGGGAAGTTATGGTTTATCCATGTGATCAAACTGTCCTCAGCAATAAAAAGCAGCAAACAGCATATATAAAATTTCAAACACACAATATCAAATGGTGAGATTCTTTTAGCCTTAGACTGAAGAACTGGAAATCACCAAGCAGGGAAGGGATGGGGAAAGGTAGAGGAGAACTCAAAGGGACTGACGGACAGTGCCGGAAGGTCTGGGGTACTTGGGTGGTGGTGCAGGTACAGTGACTTTGTACTGCACCTTCATTACCAACCATACAAGTTAGAGTTATTATAAGCATGTACCTTAATTATAAAAAAAAAAAAAATTTAAAAAAACGAACAAAAAATTAACTTAGGCCTGTGGTGATTTAAATGTGATTATGTATTTATATGAAGTTTGAGAACTAACTGCTGGTGAGAAATATCAGAACAGTAGGGACAGGGGAACTATTTGGGAAGGGAAAAAATGCTCTATGCTGAGATGTGATTATAAATTTTTTTATTTTTTTATTTTTGGGGACCATACCCGAGGGTGCTCAGGGATCATTCCTGGTGAGGCTTGGGGACCATATGCGGTATTAAGGTTCAAACCAGGGTCAGCTAAATGTAAAGCAAGCACCCTACCCACTATACTTTATATCCAGCCCCAACAATACATTATCACAGTTCTATAGGTAAAACTTGTGTATTATATGTAAATTTCACACACGAAAGGCTTATTAAAAAATAACTGAGAAGGGTCAGAGAAATAGTTCAGCAGGCAGGGTGCTTACCTAGCATACGGCTGACTGGGTTGGGTCCCTGGCAACCCATAAGGTCCCCCAAGCCCTGTCAGGAGTGATCCTTGAGCACAGAGCCAGGAACAGACCCTGAAAACAGCCAGGTTTGGCCCCAAATAAAAAACAAACAACAATAACAATAAAACAAAAAACCCTTTCCTGACTACTTACATAAAACTTGTCCTTAAATATAAATACTAAGTTTTTAGTGCTTGAAACAAAAAAAATTCTGGATTTCCCTTATATATTATGTGCAACCCTGACTAATTTGTATGCTGCTTCAGAATTGATGTTAATATTGTGTTAGCACAGCGGGTAGGGCGTTTGCCTTGCACGCAGCCGACCCGGGTTCAATTCCTCCGGCCCTCTCGGAGAGCCCTGCAAGCTACCGAGAGTTATTTCGCCCGCACGGCAAAGCCTGGCAAGTTCCCTGTGATGTATTCGATATGCCAAACACAGTACAAGTCTCACAATGGAGACGTTACTGGGCCCGATCAAGCAAATCGATGAAAGACGGAAGGACAGTGCTTACAGTGCTACCACTATTTAAAACCACTATCAGCACCACCTTCAGTTGTAATATTCCTAGCCTCCACTAGGAGGAGAGTTTGTTTAAGAAAGCCAGTCAGAAACCAGACCAACTTCTGTTAAGAACTAGGTAAAGGTAAAGGTAAAGGCCCTCCCGTTGATCGTCGATTTGCTCGAGCGGGCCCAGTAACGTCTCCATTGGAGACTTTGTTGTTACTGTGTCTGGCATATCCAATACTCTCGGTAGCTTGCCGGGCAAAAGAACTAGAACTTAACTTAAATTCTCTCTAATTATGTTAAAGTGTCAGTAACCCTGGGTTGGTATGTAAATGGAAGCTTTTCTTTCCCAAAATTGTTGTTCTTCTATAGTATACGGTCAAAATTTTTATGAAGCATAACTTATACATTTAAGTTTTAATGGAAAAAACACATTTTCAACATGCTAGACAAAGTCAGAGAATAAAATCTTACCATTTTTGCTTCTGACTGGACTGGTTGAGGGGAGGAAGGACCTGGAATTCCTGGAACACTAGGCACCATGGTGACTGGTCGAACAAGCTATGTGGAAGAGAATAAAAAATAACTGCTAGAGAGTACATTTTAAAATACTGGCACTGTGCACAACGGCCGTAAAATAATTTGAGACTTATGAATCAGAAAATTCTACTAAGAATTTAACTGATCTTGCGGCCAAAGAGATAGTCCAATTGGTAAGGCCTTGTACACTGCCAACCTGGGTTCGATCCTTACACACCATGGTCCCATGAGCCCCTTCAGGAGTAATCCCAAAGTGCAGAGCCAGGAATAAGCCCTGAGCATCTCTAGGTAGTAAGAATAAAGTAATACAAGTGAAGAGAAGAGGAAAAAGACTTAAAAAAAAAAAAGAATCCTATTGGTCTTTGTTCTTCAAAGTTGTCAAGTTCCTTAGAAATATCTGCTTAGCCTTCAATTTTTACTGTTTGTTCTGGGGGCACACATGGCAGTGCTCAGGGCTTATATAACTGATGGTGCTGAGGGCTTAAACCTAGTCTTTGCTCAGGGATCAGTCCTGGCAGTGCTCTGGAGACCTTTTATGGTGCCAGGAATCAAATCAGGGCTAGCTGCATGTAAGGCATTCTTACCCAGAGTACTATTTCTCTGACCCCTACAAAGACTCCCCCCACTCCCCCAGTATTTAGGGCACACCCAACAGTGATCAGGACTTACATCTGGCTTTGCACTCAGGGACCACTTCTGGCAGGGTCTGGGGGACCATATGGGGTGCCAGAAATCAAACTCATGTCAGCAGCATGCAAGGCAAGTGCCATACTTGCTGTACTATAGCTCTGGCCCCTATAAAGGCTTTTTAAATATAAATTTGGGGTTAGAGAGACAGCTCAACACGCTGGAGTTGGTTTTGAAAGCCTGGTACAACAGGGACCCAGGAATAGCTCCCAAGTACCATGTGTGCCACCCTGGCCCTTTCTCCCCCCCCCAAAAGTCTACATTTTAAACTTACTGGAACCGCAGTTGGAACGTGCACATTAGAACTTGTGATTGATGCAGGAATAGCGACAGGCATGGTTTGTCCATTAGGAAGATGTAACAGCAGGGGAAAAGGGCCTGGTACAGGACTAACAGGGAAAAAACAAGAAAAGTTAAAGATTAGAAATCGTTACTAATCATCCTGAAAATACAAAAGTATCTTTATTTTCTATGTGAGTACGAATATTTTATCATTGCAAAGCAATTGAAAACTTTATTTTAAACTGTATTTTAAACATATAATGAAAAATGGGAAAAAACTGAACTTAGAGATTCACATAGGACATTCTCTAAAATACTAAATGAGAAAAATCTTTACAAAATACTTAAGAATTACCTTTAAGAACTAAAAACAATGTCACTAAAAGAAAACTGTATTTTGTGTAAAATATCACAAAAGAAATCACTGTTAAACTCAAACTCTGATTTTATGTTTTCGAAATTTATTTTTTCAATCTATTGAATATTGTTTTTCTATAAATAAAGACTTATATTTATATTCAACTTTTCTTAAAAAATAGAAGCAAGCAGAATATTGGGTACACACAGTCAACTGAGTTCATAATTTTGAGTAAATATGTGTATTAGAAAACACCTTAAGAAAAATGCAACAATTCTAAATAGTTACAACGGTAAGTCCAAATCACTTACACAATTGGCCTATTAGAGGATGGTGCCTGGGTGATTACAGTACTTGAGGTTGGTGAAGGTACTGCCTGCTGAATAATCACACTTGAGTCTGAACTTGTAAGCAGGACATTGGGAACCTGTAACGATGCTGGACGAACAATAGCTGATGTGGGCTGTGCAGTTTGTGCCAATGGTACTTCCTATGTAATAATGAGATATGATGAAACGGAATTAAAAACTACAAGTCAGTTGTTGGCGGGAAAAGTACACTGGGGAAGGGATGGGTGTTGGAACATTGTAAGTCTGAAACTCAGTCATGAACAACTTTGTAATCTTATGTCTTAATTAAAAAAACTTTTTTTAATCCTAAAAAAGAAAAACAACCAAGTCGATTATGTGGTTTGGCTGTGAGTTCTCCCCTTTCGTTTATTCTCCTTCACTTCACTGTTGCTGTGATGACTAGAGGTCACACACACATCTGGCTGTGCCGCTCACACACTTGGATGTGACGTTCACATACCAGGGGCTGCACATGACTGCACCCTCCAATTGTGATGCTAACGGACCCTGGTCATAATGTCTGCCGGCAGATTGTGGTGGTGCTCACGCATTTTTTCAGGTGTGGCGTTTATTAAGGGTTGTGCACAGCTGGGTGCAGCATGCCAGAGACCCCATATTCCATGGTGAGGGTCGCAACTATAAGAGCTGCTGGGGCAGCACCCTGTGCACGCAATCAACACTGGGGCCCTAACTCACAGTCTCAGGTGTCTAGGCCAGGCACTTTTTGTCACTGAGCCACCTCTGGGTCTGTCCCCTTTTATTTCTATTTATTGGGTTCTCTCTTTTATTCTTAAGGAGCTTAGATTAAGGAGTAGTCCATTTTGTACATCCTTGCAAAGAATGACGTCTCGCTCTCATTGAGATCTACATTGTCTTTTTTAAGGCTCTGACTCATTTATTTCTGCTCTAATTTTATTATTTCCTCCCTTTTACTACTGCCTAGTTTTCATTTTTCAGTTCCTTACTCTTATTGTAGATTGAAATTTTTCTTGTTTTTCCTCAGATAACCTGTGAACTTCCCTCTTTCTTTTTTAAAACATGTTTCCCACATTCTAATTGCTCATGTCTTTATTTTCATTTGTTTCCAAGAATTTTATTTCCTCTGACTTCTTCACCAACACAAAAATTATTCAGTAGCATTTTGTTTACAGTCCCCATAAATTAATGTTTTCCCAGTCTTTTTTTTCCATTTTTTATAATTTTATTTATTGAATCACCGTGAAAGCAGTTACAAAGCTTTCGGGTTTAAGTCTCGGTCATACAATGAAACAACTGTACCTTCACCAGTGCCCATTCTCCACCCCCAACAACCCCAGTATATCCCCATCCCACACCCTACCCCTACCTGTGGGGCAGATGATTTCCACATTACTCTCTCTCTACTTTGATTACATTCAATATTTTGACACCAGACCCACCATTATTATTTGGGATTTTACCCCAACACTCAGATCTGCCGAAAAGGCAACAGTAAACAATTTTTTTCTATTGCTGGTAATGAATAACACATGATGTTGCATGGCTGCAATAGTGACCACGCGATTTTCAAATTCCAAAATTTTAACAATTAAATCTGGAGGGATTTTTGCCAAAACCTCTAGGTTCCGAGATTTGTTCCTGAGTCTCTGGGATCACGGCTGTTAAGCAGCTTGATCAGGAGCAGAGAGGCCATTTGTGGGCAGCGAGTCGGCTCTGGTTGGGACAGGGAAGAAAGGGACAGGGAGGAAAGGGCCGGCTCGGAAAGGGCCAGCTCCATCCCAATCCTGTGAGGTGCCGCGTGTCTCATCACTGCGGGCCCAAACCTGACTGTCCAATGGTCTTTGGTGGATGGTGGCCATCGAGGCACCAAGGGGGAGCAGGTGGAGGGACAGCACCCTTTCCCCCCTGGAGTGGCCTGGCGACAGTAACCTAGTGCAGGGTCTGGACGCATTTCTGCCAAAAGCTGCTAGGTTTCGAGATTTATGAGTCTCTGGGATCATGGCCGTTAAGCAGCTGGATCAGGAGCCAGAAAGGCCGTTCGTGGGCTGCGAGTCGGGGTCTCATTGGGACGGGAAGGAAAGGGGTGGCTCCACCCCCATCCCGTGAGGCCCCGGGTGTCTTGTCACTGCGGGCCCAAACCTGACTGTCCAGTGGCTTCTGGGCTGCCAGGGGGAACAGGCCAAGGCACAAACCTATTCCTACCTGGGGTGGCCCAGTGCCGGTAACCTACTGCAGGAACCGAACGCATTTCTGCCAAAAGCCATTGGGTTTCAAGATTTGTTTCTGAGTCTCTGGGATCATGGCCTTAAGCAGTTCAATCAGGAACCAGAGGGGCCATGCCTCCAACAGCTGAGCCGGAGGTGGTTTGTGGGTATGTCTCCCACATACCTAACTTTTGGCCATTTTACTTTCTTGGTAAACTTCGCCCCAAGTTTTTGGGGCCTGGCCAGAGGCACAGCAGCAATTTTGGGGTATCTGGAAGTCTGAAGGCGCCATCAGGCTGCTGATGCACTTGCCTCACAGGCACAGACTGACCTCCTGGCGGCACCATACCCGCTCCCAGTCTTCTCTTTATAGCTGATTTCTAGTTTTGAGTATCAAGATCTGAAAAGGTAGATGCGGTTTTAATTTACAGGAATTTACTGACACTTGTATTGTGTCCTACAATATGGCGTTGTCTCCTGGCATGTCTCCTACATAGCAAATGTGCACTTAAGCATGTGCACTGGGCCTCATTCAAGGTGAAGAGCTCTGGAAGGCCCACCTAGTACATCCCTTCATTTATGGCTGGTGTCTCCTTGCTAATTTTGCCTGGTGGATCTGAGTATTAGTGAGAGTGGGATACAGTTTCCTATTTGTAATGGTGATATTGTCAATGTCTGTCTTCAGGTGTGTTAACAAAACATTTATTTATTCTGATGGTCTTTCATTTGGTACATTTATTTTAATGAGGTTAAGGGATTGATTCATCATCTTGCTATCTTTCAGTTTTAAGTCTATTTTATCCGATAGAACTGTTCCTGTTTTTTCAAAGCCGCCATTTGTTTGTAATGTTCCCTTCCAACATTTTACCTGTTATTATTACTCTCACTATTGTATACAGGAAGCCTCCCCAGCAGGGATAGACCCAATACCGCTCAGGAGGCTACGTAGTTACAGGAGCCAAACCTGGGACCCTGTGCATCAGTTCCCTCTGTTATTTCCCTTACCCTCCAACCTTTTTAAACTTATGCTTATGTTTGGAACTTAAGTAGGTATCTGGCAAATAGGTTTTGCTTCCTAATCCATTTTATCACTCTGTACCATTTGATGATATTGCTGTTGAGTGATATTACTGATTATAAGAATGCAATGCCATTTTTCTTCATAGATTCTGGGTGTTAAAACTGCAGTATATCTTTGTTGTTTTGTATGTCTTTTACTTTCTTCCCTTGTACTTTATCGTGTATCTTTTATATAGTGATTCAGATATATTTGCTTCTAGTTTGTGTAGTCTAAGTACTTTTGTTTTGAGGTTATCACGAAGTTAACAACTAAGGTCTTCAGTCTACTTTAAACTGAAAGCAAATAAATATTAAGTTGATTTTAAAAGAAGCCATCATGACTCTCTTCCTCTCCCACATTATGATGGGTATACTGCTCCTGAATGGAGTTTCCCTTTCTTAGGAGAGTTAGTGGCAAAGAATTCTTTGACTATTATCTAAAAAGCTTCGTATCTTGAGGTAAACTAGATGGGTAAGGTGTTCCTGGATGGTGTTTTTCAATCAGCATTTTGCATATATATAATGCCTTTCTCTTTCATCCCCAAAAGTTGCTTTTTGGTGGGTGTGGTGGTTAGTGTTGTGGGGACAGGAATCACACTTAACTGTGATTAGAGCTTACTCTTAGCTCTATGCTCAAGGATATCTCCAGGTGGTGTTCAGCAAACCAGATGTGGTGCTAAGAATTGAACTGGGGTCAGGTACATGCAAGGTTACAACCTTAGTTCCTTGCTATCTCTCTGATCACCACAGAATTTCTGCCCAGAAATCTCACTGACTCACAATCCCTTATGTGACTCTGCTTTTCTCTTCCTACTTTAAGGATTCTCTTTATCTTTCACTTTATTTCATTTGCAGGAGGGCAGGGGACTTAGGAGGCTCCCAAGCTCTGTTCTGGGGACCAGGCAAAATTTGGGTATGTGGTTCTGGCCCAGCAGTACTGGGAAGCCCCTAAGGGCCACTCAGCAGTGCTGGTGGACACCAGGGCAACACCTAGGAGTACTGGGGCAAGAAGGTATGTGGGGTCGACAATTAAACTTGGAGCCAAGCACATGCAAGACAAGTTTTCCACCTGTTTCAGCTATCTTTATGGCCCCTTGTTTTTCTCATGTTAATTTTGTTTTGGGTTTTGTCCAAAAAGAGACCTGCGTTTCCAGTATCTGAGAACCTAACTCCTTCCTCAGCTTGGGGAAATCCTGGTTATTATTTCTTCAAATGAGACTTCTGCCTCTTTCTTTCCCTTTTCCTTCTGGAACCCCTATGATGTAAATGCTGATCCTCCTGATGCTGTCTCATAAGCTCTCACACTATCTTCAGAGAGATAGTACAGCAGATAGGGCACATGGCTGACCTTGGCTTATCCCCACACAACATATGGTTCCCCAGGCACTGCTAGGAATGTTCTCAAAGCACAGTCAGGAGAAAGCCCTAAGCAAGCTCGGTGGGACCCAAAAACAAAAACTAATGAAGTCTTTCTTCTTTTGGCTAGTCTTTCTGGATAGCTTCCACAACTGTATCCTTAAGTTCAGAGATTCAATTTTGGGCTTCTTCCTTTCTGCTGTTGAGATCTTCTACAGTATTTTTTTAGTTCAGCTATTCTACCTTAAATCCATGATTTCTGCTTGAACTCTTTTGGTACTTCCTGACATTACATTAATCTCACTTCAGTGGGCATCATGAAGATTGTCGTCTGAAGTACTGTTCTGATGGCTTGTATGGCTGTTGCAGTATGAATTCCTTACAGGCTGCTGTCAGGACAGAGGAGTTTCTCCATCCCTATTCTATCTGGTTTTCCACAAGGGTCTGGGAGGGAGCCATGTTTAAGCCAGCCTGAGCAGCAACTAAAAATTAAGAGTCACATTTGCCTGGTCCCAAATATGGTTCTGAGGTCAAGCAGACCTCAATGGCAACTGGGAGTCTGTGGTCTTGAATGCCTGGCATTGGCTACAGCACCAAGACTGAAAATATCTAATGCACAGTAAAAAATCATTAACAATAAATGTCTAAAATACAATATAAATGAACTAGTATATCTCCACCTATTCTACAGGTATATACACCTGTACCTATTCTACTAGTATCTCTACACCTATTCTATCTTAGAAAAATGTTCTGAATTATTAGTAATTCTTATTTCCCCATTATAGGCTAACAGGCAATTCTGTTATTATTTTCCTGTGTTTTAATAATTTTTATACAGAAAATGCACTAGGAGGGCTGCTTCCAAGCAGTGCTCAAATAGCCCAGAGACCTGCCTGGCGTACTGAATAGATTCAATGCAGGAGCCCGGGGATGCTGTGCTGCCTGCACTCTGCAATGCTGGAGATTACCTGGGCCATCAGCTGATATGATGCATGGGATGGGGGGTGTGTTTGGAGCGGGGGGGGGGGAGGGGGGGGGGACGTGATGTTGGATATCAAACCAGGCATGAGCCTCATACAAAGCATGTGACATAACTCCTGCACTCCCTTTCCAGACTCTGAAAGTATACTTAAAAAAAAAAAAAACCCTGTGTGGGACCAAATACTAAAAGTGCTCAGGGAGCTACTCTGACCACATCCTACGGTGGGGAAGGAGGCAACATGTGTGGGGCAACAAAATCAGAGCCTTGCACATCTATGGGATGTACTCTACCAGTTGTTACAATCCCAGCCCGAGTGCACTTTTTTCATAGTGGCCATACCCCAGTGGGACTGGAGGGCCTCTGGGCCCCTGCTAGGAATACCTGCTTGGCTCAGAAGTGCAAGCTGTCAGGTCAGTGTTTGGTTCAGGAGACACAAGGGCTAACCATGAGGGGAAGTAGAGTAGGGAATATGTGATGCCAGGATCAAACTCAAGGACCTCCACATCGGGCTATCTTCCTGACCCCTGAGAGTGCACTTCTATAACCAGGAAACAAAAAAAATAGACACAAAATAGAGGAAAATATGTATACAAAATAGAGGTGAAAAGTTAATTCTACTTTTCTTATAGTCCCTCTGCCAAGGCAGAAGCCCAGTAATTAGGAACAGAATGCTGTTCCCTCTATGTATCCTACTACCCTTTCACTGCACCCTGCATGGCACTTCCCCAAAATAAATGTTCACTCTTTGCTTACAAATGAAGTGATCAAGAAAATGATAATAACTTAGCATACACTACAGCCCCGGTACATATAAATTGTCAAGATATAAAAGATTCAAGAACAAGGCGTTGAGTCACCATGATAGGTCTACACTGAGACAGTGTGATTATAATCTTACTTTTTTTCTTGTCAAAGATTTATATTGCTGAGAATGAGTATGTATGTTTTTTCTCAGCTAAAAGCCCAAATAACCCATATTTAGATAGCTTTTTTGGCGGGTCACTCCTGACTCTGGTGGGGCTAGGGATCATATGGGATACTGGAATCAGAACCGTCACTGCCACAGCTGCATGCGAGGCAAGTGTCTTAACCTCTATACTACCTTTCTGGCCAATATTTTTAATTTTAAGTATTCTTAATTAATCCTATCATTATATATACATAACTAGCTAAAAATAAAATAGTAAGCCCCAGGAAAATTTAAATTTGTATTCTTTTAAAAGTTTTACTTCAAACTGACTTTTTCCCTGGAATTTTTCTGCATGTAATGGTGACAGAAAGAAAATAGGGGTTAAGGAACTTAAATTCTGATAAATATTCAACTTTACTTGGGACACTGAATTTCCCCCTTATTTGATTTTTATAGTATAAATGTAAATGTCTGACCTTGTCATCACTGGTAGTAGACTCTGGGTGAGGTAAAGGACTATCTTGGTGAGTTGTTTCTACAACAGAGGGCTCCTCAATTTTGCTTCTTATGATGGGTGTTGCAAGAGGGGATAAATCTAGAGGCATCTAAAACACAAACAGAAAAATTATTAGGAGTTTAAAATATCCAGTACATCTTAACTAAGAAGCAGGAAGTATAAACTGCTTCTATTCAGTCAGAAGTACTAAGGCTGTTTTTTCATAGTTCACATACTTTTTTAATGTCGTCTTCTGAGGCTTTCTTGAATTCATTCTCAAATGGACTTGCCAACTCATTAAACAAACCCACTTCTTCACAGTTTTTCAAGAATCTTGTTGGTGTTGGGGTCTGATCTGAAATAAATATCAAGTAATCATATACAGTTAAATATATACAAGAATGCAAACTATACCTCGTAAATCAATAAATTAGCAGGACTGGTTCAGTAAACTGTTAATTTTCTCTTTGGAAAGACCTCTTCCTTTAAAGCAAACAAAACTGGTTAAGTTTGTATTTCCTCCAACTTTAAACCATAAAAGAAAGAAGTCCTTAGTCTATTCCTGAGCAGAGTGATATAAACCATCTTCTGCTCAGATCATTTAATAGCAGTAATTTTTTAAAATTTATAATAGTTAATTTTAAAATACATGCTATTCGGGGGAAAGTAGGATAAGAGCATGTATGCTCATGTAAGTAGGTCCTTCTACTAGAGTTTATGATTTATCAAGCTTAGGCTAAAATAGAACCTTTATTAAATAGATCAAAATAATAAAAAAAAAAAAGGTTAGAAAGCCTAAAACAAAAACAGAATAAAATAATATCCTCCTGGGTACTATCGATTGAAGCCATTTTTTCTATAGTAATGTATTCTTCAATTTCGGTATGAGGGGCTATGTAAGTGTTTAATATTTATAGAATGCTCTAGGTTAATTTTAAGACAACAAAGGAATAGTCTATTCAATTTCTCACCAACCTGATTTTTTCCCCTATATCTGAATGTGTTCATGCTGTGTACCCATGAACAGGTATAGAACACACACCAGTTAAAAATGCATGTTGAAATAAAATCAACAAGTCTATGGATTTTACCCACTGAATCTTACTATTTCCCATGCTAAATATATTGATCAGAATAGGTAGCAGTTAAAAACTCTACTCTCATTTTATATATTTTAGAGCACCAATTTTAAGTCTCCATGAGGAGGATTCTAGATATAAAATACTTATGAAGTCATTTGTGAAACAAAAATTAAGGCATCTTTAAACTTGTGCTTCCTCAAACTTGTATCTTAAGTACTAATATGTTTAGTACATAGAAGTATAATAACCATTAAAACAACCTATCACATGTTAATAAAATTAGTCATTATTTCTACTATCAGAATAACTCTTGTTCTAAATAGTCATTGGAGACATTGTAGTATATATCCTTTCCTTTTACCTGTAAAAGACTTGAAATATCAGATAACAGTAGGGCTAGTGCAGGTAGATATAGCAGTTAGTTCATCATGACTGAATTTGTATGCCAAATATAAATTTTTGACTCTTTTGTTTATACCCAAAGATCTGTCTATCTAGCTTAATAGAAGGATCCAAGTATGTGTTAAAGAAAAAGAAATATCTTAAAAATCCAATACATACACATAAATTAACTTTTATAATAGTTACTGAAATGCTGAAGGTTAAAAAGGTAACACAGGCATAATCACTTAAGACATGCAAATGGCTTATGGCTTTTGGTCATCAAATATATACCACACACATCATAAACTGCATTTAAACAGACAATACTAAAATTCTCAACGTGTATTAAAAAAATGTCAAATGCTGTTTTTGCATTTTTCTGTTGTACTAAACAGAAATAGGAAAGTAATTGCTAGAAACCAGTCCCTAACAATTTTGAATTTTAAAGTAACACAGAAATTGTTAAAAAGGCAGTGTTTGCCAAAATAGGTGATACCACCTGGGAATAAGGAAGGGGTACTGAAAAGATGGGAAGGGGGTGCAGTAGAAGACTCAGGTAGAACTGGTTTGGGTTTGCTTTTTGTGTCATACCTGGCGATGCTCAGGGCTCACTCTTGGCAGGGTTTGTGGGACTATATTTGGCATCTGGAACTGAACCTAGGTTAGCTGCATGCAAGGCAAGAGCCCTATCTGCTGTTAGTACCTCTCCTGCTCAACTCTGGTGGGACTGGGAGGCTCTTTCTGTTTGTTGCTTAACAAAGTTACACTTCCAGGGGAACTTAAGACCAAATAAGTCTGGGAATTTCATCTCTAAGGTATGAAGTTTCAGGGAAGCAAGGACCTTCCATACCTAAGAGGCAAACTTTCCAGATTGGTGTTATTTTGCTTGACTATTTGTATGGTTCCAGTTCTAAAAAACTGATTCACAGTAGTCTAAAGAAATGCATACTTCACTCTTTTCTACTTCTTTTAAACTTGTGGAAAAACACAGATGTGCCAAAAGTTCCCTTATTTTCTCAAAGTAGTTTTTGATAAATTATCAACTTTTTATTATTTCCAGTCTTTTTATTATAAAATTACTGCAAATTCAGGAGACATCTAATATTTGCCTCAAAGATACAACTGCTACAAATTAATCTCTATGATGAGCAACAATTTTAAAATACCAATTAACTTCAGTATGCAGGCACAGTTCCACATTTACAAATATTATAGTCTAAATTTTACAAAAGGGAAGAATTGAATTTGGTATTTATGGTATTCTTTAAATATGACAAAGAGATCTGAAATTTATAGAAATTTCATAATTTTTCTTATAATTTTACTTAGAAAATACACAAAAAATGAAGTATCTTATAGTGTGTATATAAATAGATGTGTGAATATATATTTAAGTACAAAAAACAGCATGGAAAGACAATAAACCAATGCATGAAATAGGCTCCTCTTTCACATAATCTGCAAGATAATCATCTGCTTAGTTGATGCTATAAGTTCATATAGGATCAACAAACTTTAAAAAGAGCACTGACTGAATTTAAGGCCCACTTAAATCAGATTACTAACACTAATGGTCAGTTCTGAAAGAAACACTAATGAACAAGTCTGCTAATTGCTCTTCTGCAACAGGAGCTTGATTATTTTCTGTCTTCACACAGCATTATAAAGCAGGTGTAAACAGCTAAAAGAAACATTGACTATACACATTAGTTGAATGAGTCTTTAAATGTAAACTATGGAGATGGCATGAATGCTCCCAGTGTTATAAATAACTTCTACAAAACTGACATTGAAATTTAAATTAAAATGAGTGGTCAGAAGTAAACATGGAAATGTAATGGGTAAAATACATGTTGCCAACATTTACTGAATATGAAGTCATTGGAATATCACCAGACTATATTATTTACAGAGAATACACAAAATTGTGCACATTCCAGGTGAAATATGTATATAAGCTATTAATAAAAGCATATACTAACCAGCCACAATGACACTGTCATTACGTGCTGGACCAAATTTCAGTGTCATCTCATGTTTATGTTTATGGACAGCCAAATGATCCTCGTTGGTAAAACGCTGTGGCAGAAAGTTTTAAAATACAGTTAAGATTTTCAATTTGATCAAATAAGTAAAATGATAAGGAAATTCATTTCCACAACATGTAAAACCACCATTAACAATGAAATAGTTTAACTATAAAAGAATCTATTGTTAGTACAGATAAACATACTAGATTTTAAATAATGACAGAGAAACCTATTATCCAAGAATAAGCAAAAAACGGTATTATTACTAGGTCACTAAAGACCAAACGTTGCAAAGAAATAAATTTCATTTGGAACACTGCAACTCGACCATTATTGGTTGATTTGTTGTTGTAGAATAAAGCAATCAGCAGAAATATATGTTCCACTCTACAATGATTTTTGGAGAAAGAACTAAACCTATTGACATTTCTGTTTACTTACCACATTTAAATGAGAATTTTCTTATGAAATAGTACACGTGGACAAATTAAGAAGTGTGCTGAGTTCTTTAGATCTCTGTTTTAATCCAATGAAGAAACAGCAGCCAATCAGTTCATTTTAAAACACAATTAATTGGGGAGGGGTTGGGTCACATCTATCGGTGCTCGAATGCTACTCCTAGCATGGTGGTTAGGGATAGAACCCAGGCCTCCAGCTAGCAAGGTATGTGCTCTAACCCTTTGGGCCATTTCCTTAACTCAAAAATTGTATTATGGGGGGTGGGTGTGCACTGAGCCACAGTTGGTAGTACTCAGTGATTACTCCTAGCTGTTTTCAGGCAATGCTCTGAGGACCATATGCTGACTGACCAACAGCTGGCTGCACGTAGGAAGTGCCTTACCTACTATATCTGTGTGGCTCCCTAAAATTGTATTTTTTAACTTAGATCACTGAAGTTATTTTAAAAATAATTTTAGAAAAAAAATAGTACAATAAAATAATTTTAGATTACAGTTCTTACATTAAAAAAATTATTTAAGGTACACTTATCATGGGCTGAAGCGGTAGCATGGCATGTAGGGTGTTTGCCTTGCACGCAGTCAACCTGGGATTGATTCCTCTGTCAGAGCCCGGCAAGCTACCAAGAGTATCCCGCCCGCATAGCAGGGCCTGGCAAGCTCCCTGTGGTGTATTCAATATGCCAAAAACAGTAACAAGTCTCACAATGGAGACGTTACTGGTGCCTGCTCGAGCAAATCGATGAACAATGGGAGGACAGTGCTGCAGTGCTACACTTATCATGGATAGTGGCTATATGATATTTATGACTGCAACACAATAATGCTTTGTTTAAATATCTCCTGATTATGTCTAGCATCAACCTTGATGAAGACACTCCTTACGGAGTAATATTTGCAGAACAAAATAGTTACTTGTTATTTCATAACGATTATAACCTGTTATGCCAAGAGATCCAAATTTACTCTCACCTATATACACAGGGATGATAAAATTATATATATTTCAACTTGATTCCCCTACAACAGTGATTTCCCAAGGTGGGCAATACCACCCTCAGAGTACAACTCTGTTGGGTACAACTGGGGGGCACTTTGTTCACTTAAAGTAGATGGATGCTCAAGGAGAAACTGAGTGATTTTGTTTCTGAAAAGGAGGTAGTAGAATGAATACACTCAACAAACTGTATCCTAGAACATCAAAAAGAGTATCTTCTCTGTGATTCTTCCAACCCTACCCAATTCACTATATCTTCTGATGCAACTAATAATAGTAGCACTAGAATTACCTTAAAACACTGTAAAGGAACAACTTTTTTATTATAATCTGTATTCTAAATTTAAATATATTTAAATATGATAGGTATTCGGTGTCATAGAAATGTGTGTACACACACACACACACACACACTCATATATACACACAAACATTTATATGACACTAAATACCTATTGGTCCAGCAACCCTCAGTCTGGAAAATCCCGCTCATTCACACTTCATCAGACTTGGCACAGTGCCTAGGCTTGGATTTTTGGGCCACATCCAGTGATGCTCAGAGCTTACACCTCTCTGTGCTGCTCAAAGGTTCCTCCCAGCAATGCTTGCAACCCATATGCACTACAGGGGATTTGAACCGAGTTCGGTTGCATGCAAGGCAAGTGTCTTATACCCTTTACCACCTCTCTGGCCCCACTGACTGGTATTGAGAAAAGGAACAAACTAAAATTATTTTAAAGTATTTACAATCACATGAACATTAGCAAGAAATATTAAAATTTCATGCAAAATATATATCACACCTGCAAATTAAATGGAATTTTCTTAAATGTTATTTATGAAGACACTATTGACCTACAGTAGTATTTTATTTATTCACAAAGAGGAAATACACTACAATTGGCACTTGAAACCAGGGTAGTAAAACCGAAGTTGGTAACAAGGTTGAGAAGATTCATTTCTAATAGAAACTTAAAAGACAGTATCGAAAAAAGTCTTGACAACAGGGAGCTGCTTGGAAAGGGGATATAAATAATATAAACAGATATAAAAATACAGATGAAGGAAATATATTTTTTAACAAATACAAAGTAGCTACTATATGCTATTGCTTCTGCAGAACTATTTAAACTGCTATCCCAGACAAAGTTTTGTAGAAAAACTCTAATATTGCTAGCATTGGAGTATTATTACTAGTAATAATACCAATATACTGAATTCAATTAATCTCTTCAGGTAATTCAAAGTTCAACTCTAATACAAAATATTGCAGATGTGGAAAAGCAGTTTAAGTAACTAAGACTTTGAACATACAGTGGAATAAATAATGGAAAAGAGAGCCAACAAGGAATTTTTTCTGGCTAAGTCTCAGGTAGAATATATAACGATCTCACTAAAAATTTGAAAAACTGGAGCCTGGAGAAATAGCACAGTGGCTTAGAATGCCTGCCTTGCAAGTGTTTGGCCATGAGCTCAATCCCCTGTGCGGCACATACAAAAAACCTGATCCTGGCAGAATTACTGTCTGTGGTTCCCAGCACAAGTGATTTCCAGATGTATTGCAAACATCACAACAAAGAGGTGCAAACCCCAGGGGACACTGCAATTAAAAAGAAAACATGAGCACTGTGACCCCTGCAGGGGTATAACCCCCACAGGGCACTGGGTGCCTCACTGACATGCTGGAGAATACTACAACCAAAAACATGAAGAGTGCACCATCTAGTCAGCACATGCGCTCGTACCACCAGTGAAGAAAGCAAGCCTCTGCTAGCACCACAACCTGATGCATGACCTGGGGTAAGCCTAACTAGAATATGCAAACACTGAACCAGACATGTGTGCAACCCCCCAATCACTGTAACATGTAGGGAAGGGGTTACAAAAGATAATAAAGATGGAAAAGGGTCACTGTGATGGGAGGGAGGTGCATCAGCTGCTTCCATAAGATGTTAAGCCCTGATATTTGAGAAATGGGCTTCTAGAAATTTATCATTGGTACCATAATACTTTGCTAGAAATCAGTCACTGATCATTTAACTCATGTATTCACAGCCATGTTATAGATGAACCCTACTTAAGAGAATAAACAGGTACAACTAAATTATAAAACAGTCAGGCCATTTTACTATTTACCATTTCTATTTCTTTCAGTAGTTGAAGGACTCTATTACACATGAATAAATTGCTGGTATAAACATACCACTGAAACTTTAGACTACAAAAGGCATCTTTATCTCCTTTATAAAACAGCTTATTAACAAACAATATACCAAAGAAACAATTTTCAATGAGACACTGAAAGCAAAGATATATGAGAATTTCAGTGTTAAACTGATATGGGCCAAAAGACTGTAATTCTGATTCAAGGATTAATGATGAAAATAGTGTTTAGAGGAACTATTAGAGTAAAAAAAATAGTGTAGCATTTAAAAATAACAAAGTATAAAAAAATTATTTCTTTTGGTTTTGGGGACACACTCAGGACTCAGGGGTAACTCCTGGCAGTTCACTCAGGAATCACCACTGGCAGGGTTGGGAAAACAAGCAGGGTGTCGGGAATCAAGCCTGGATCAGCTGCATGCAAGATAAGTGCCTTACCCACTGTACTATCTCTCTAGCCCAAGAATGTTACTTAAACTTTGAAATGTATATATACATTTTTATCTGGTGCTTCATTCTATTCCTAAACACATATTCAAAGAAACCAGATATGCATATGGAAGTTATGCAGAATGATATTCATCAGAACATTACAACTTTAAAAGTTCACAATCACAGGGCTGGAGCGATAGCACAGCAGGTAGGGAATTTGCCTTTCACACAGCCAACCCGGGTTCGATTCCCAGAATCCCATATGGTGTTGTCCCCACCCTCCACCCCCAGCACTGTCAGGAGTAATTCCTGAGTGCATGAGCCAGGAGTAATCCCCGTGCATCACTGGGTGTAACCCAAAAAGAAAAAAAGAAAGTTTAAAATGAAGGATAGCAACAGAAAACTATAAAGCAAGAGTAAACTCATGTTTTCAGTCAACACACAAAATACTCATGAACTGTATCATTTGCATACAAACAGAATACAGAAGTAGTATGTATCACATGATCTCCCTCCTCTCTGGATTTTATTGAAATTTGTCCTTTACTGGGATTTGTTTTGGGAGTCACACCCAGCTACAATATGCCCAGGGATCACTTCTGATGGTGCTCAGGGGAAGGGAATCGTATGTGGTGCCAAGGATCAAACTGGGTCAGCTGCATGCAAAGTGTCTTAACCCTTATCAGTCCTGCTCCTGAAATTTAGTACTTTTAAACTTGTCTACAATTTTCTGTGATACTTTTGTAAGTAAAAGAAGATAAAAAACCTCCCTACATTGAAAAAAATACACATACGAAAAGATTTGGAATCAAATATACCTTGACATCTGATCATTCTATTTAGAGATGCGTTTTATTATATGTAGCATAAAAGTACACGAGTTTCAAGTTATCTCCAGTATTTAGTTCAATGACTCAAAAACTACACAATAAGCTTCAGTTTGACTGATCATTTATACAATTGCAACAACAGCACTTTTTTTTTTTTTTGCAGGGAGTGCAGTGGAGGTGTCTATTGGGGGATCGACAGACACGTCCAGCTGTTCTACTCCTGCCTCTACTCTGGGGATCATACAGGGTGCCGGGAATCCAGCCTGGGTCGCTTGTGTGCAAGGTATGTGCCCTACCCACTGAACTATCTCTCCAGCCCAACATTTCAATGGTTGGTACTTTTCCTTGTTTTTTTCTGTTTTTGAGCCACACCTGCAGAGCTGGTAGTTACTCTGAGTGCTGCTTGGGGGATCACTAATATCAGGGATGTTGAAGATTAAATGGTATAACAACACATAAAAGTTAGCACCGTGACTAGCCTAAAGCTAGATAATTTTACAAAGAGAATTTTATTTAATTGCTTTTGTTTGGAGACCAATCTCAGGGGCTAGTCTGAGTTCTAGGGGTTACTTACTCCTGGCACTATTCTGGGAACAAATGTACAAAGGATCAAACCTGAGTAAAGCTTGTATTCCAGTCCTTTGAATTCTCTCTCTAGCCATGAAACATAATTTTTGTTACTACAACTATTGTTAAGCCTTTAGCTCCTTCAAATACACTTACAAGTTGGCACAGAGATAACAGACATGATAAAACAAACAAAAAACAGAGGCCAAGGAGATAGCTTAAAGAGGTGAAGAACAGGTATATATGAGCTCCCTGTCCCCAGTCCCCTATCCCCAAACTCCAATTCAATTCCAGGCACAACATGACTCTCCCATATCACTGCTGGATATGACCTCTGATCCTCAAGCACCACTTGGACTGAGCACCTGAACAAAACTTGGGGGAAAGCACCACATTGCTAGGCCAACCTGTACTGCCAAAAGTGGTCCTCTGGAGACCATCCCTCAAATTATAAGACAATCCAGTTTTTGAAAACAAGTAAAATATCTGGCATCCAAATTAAAGCACCCAAAGAGGTGCTCATATAGCAAGAAAAGTTAAACCATAATAGAAACGTCTAAAATTAATCAAAAGACATCAAATGTCAACAATGATAACTACTGACAGGAATATAAAGTGGTACACATAAAGATGGTCAAGTAAACCCACCATACAATGCCAAGATGGGCTGGAGCGATAGCAAGCAGGTAGGGCATTTGCCTTACATGTGGCCAATCCAGGTTCGATTCCTCCATCCCTTTCGGAGAGCCCTGCAAGCTATCGAGAGTTTACCGCCCGCACGGCAGAGCCTGGCAAGCTCCCTGTGGTGTATTTGATATGCCAAAAACATAACAAATCTCACAATGAAGACGTTATTGGTGCCACCTGAGCACATCGATGAACAATGGGAGACAGTGCTACAGTGCTACAATACCAAGGTTACCTCCCTAACTATTTACCCAAGGAAAAGAGCATGTCTACAAAGACTTGAATATGCAGATTCAGTTTATTTTTTTATAACTGAAAACTGGAAATAAGTCTAATGTCCCCAAAAAGATAAAACTATAAAGAAACACTACTCAACAATAAAAATGACTAATTATAAAATATGAAGAAATCAAATTATACAGAAATAAAAGAAATAAGACAAAAATATTCTGCCTGATTTTATTTATACAAACTTCTAGAGATTACAAGCTAATTTATGGTGATAAATCAGTAGTCAACAAGGACTTGGAGGAGTGGGAGCGACCAGGAACATAAAGACATGAAGATACTTTGGGAGTGATGTGTATGTTCAGTATCTTTTTATGGTATCTTTTGTGGTCATTTTATATTAAAGGCTTTATACAATTAAGGTACAAATTGCTTCAAACATGGCCAAGCAAATTAAAATCAAAAAAGTAGTGCATATTTATGATTTAGTTTATGTATTTAGTACATATTAACACCACTACAAATTAAATTACTTCATTCCTCAGTGCTCATAGTTATTTTATTTTATTTATTTTTGCTTTTTGGGTCACACCCGGCGATGCTCAGGGGTTACTCCTGGCTTTGCACTCAGGAATCACTCCTGGCGGTGCTCGGGGGACCATATGGGATGCTGGGAATCAAACCCGGGTAGGCCACGTGCAAGGCAAATGCCCTACCCATTATGCTATTGCTCCAGCCCCAAATTAGATTAGTAAAAAGGCAGTAGATTAATAACTAAATGGCCTATTAAAAACTCAAATATTTTCTGAATAACACTAGGATTTTTTTTTTGAAAATGTTTCCACATATTCTCTGGACTAAAGATGTTAAAACTTAGGAATAATAATATTCATGATATTCTGAAGGTTGAATATCACTTAATTTCTTTTTTTTTTTCCTTTTTGTGTCACACCTGATGATGCCCAGGGGTTACTCCTGGCTCTGCACTCAGGAATTACTCCTGGTAGTGCTTGGGGGACCATATGGAATGCTGGGAATTGAACCCAGGTCAGCTGCATGCAAGGCAAACACACTACTATCACTCCAGTCCCTCCTTAATTTCTTAAAACCACAAAAGGTTAAATTACTTTTATATAATTTCCAATTAGACGATTTTTGAATGAATCACAGCCAAATATGATAAAAGCCAACCCTCTGAGCCAGTTCTTCAGCCCCTCTAAAGCCTGAATTTTTCCAGGTTTTCTACTTTCCGAAACAAGCATTGCATTTTTTTTTTCTGGTTGTGTGGGGATCAGACCCAGGACCGCATACACTCAATGTTCAGCTGCATCCCAAGCTCAACCTCATATTTTGGATTTTTTTTTCTTTTTATTACTTGTGGAGATCACAGCAGTTGTAGGCAGTATCCACCAGGATTAACCCAGGTGTGATTAATGCCACGAATGCTACGAATGAACCCTGGACCTTTCTGTTCTACCATGTGAACTACATCTCCAGCACCTAACATTGTATTTCTGTAAACCCAGACAATTTACTGAGGAAAAAGAAGCATTTCTTGCCCAAAATTATATAGGCTGCTTTCATTCTATTTCCAAAATAAACCTTTAATGAAAACATGTACTATCATCAATGATTTAATAAATGGGAATAAATAAAATGACATAAGTTAACACATATATTACCTGGCCACATCCAGGCGCAGTGCATAGAAAGGGTTTGTCATCACTCATATTCCACAGGTCCTTGTATTGCCTATTCAAAAAAAAAATTAGGAGATGAACAGGTGCTTCACATTACATATTTTTAAGTAACTAAGTTAAAATAAATATTATTTGGGTGTTATTACATTTTGCATTGGAGTAAGAAATAATTTTTTTTCAATTATTTTGGACACATGTGGCTGCAGTCAGTGTGTACTCCTACTTCTGTGTTCAGGGGACCAAGTGGTGACATTACTCAAACCTGAGTTGGCTACATGCAGGGCAAGTACCCTACTTGTCATACCATCTCTCAGGCCTCAAATATAAAATTTTAACTATTTTAATCCTAAATTCCATGCAATATGTAAATTCATATGATAAGTAACATGTAAAATTCATACCATTAAGAAGTAATATGAATACTTTATATTAATGAAGTAACATGAATAAGAAGTGCACCAAAGCAACAGAAATCTTACTGGGGGTAGAAAGGGTCAGTGGGACAAAGAAGAGGAAACTCTGTAGAGGGTATGGCACTGGAATATTTTATGCATGAAACCTTATCATAAACTATGTTATAAACCCATAGTGCCTAAAATTTCAGAAAAAATTTAATATGAAAATCTCATACTCTAAGAAGGGGTAGAGTATGGTGTTTCGGCCTAAATTGTTCAACAACATAAGAGCAGAAACAAATGAGGAATTAGATGAAGGTGGTTAGTCAAAAGGCACACACTTTAGTTGCAAATATTTGGGATATAA
The DNA here is from genome assembly GCF_029834395.1 of Sorex fumeus. Taxonomy (NCBI): domain Eukaryota; kingdom Metazoa; phylum Chordata; class Mammalia; order Eulipotyphla; family Soricidae; genus Sorex; species Sorex fumeus. Next base: position 27,940,605 of record NW_026606066.1, read on the forward strand.
TGTATAACATGATGACCTAGTATAGTTAACACTGCTGTATGGTACACTTGAAAGTCGCAAAGAGTAAATTCTACGTATTCTAATTAAAAAGGAAAAACTATATAAGATATCATGCACCTATTTGAAAAGACAGCACCTGAAACTAACTCACATGTCAGTGTCTTCTATTATTGCCAGTAAAAGTGGAAAAAATAGGCATTGCATGCACCCTGATGTGATGCAATAGCAAACACATCAAGTATTTTGGAAAGGGAAAAAAAAGAATCAAATTTAAATCTTATCATATTTCTCTATAGCCAACCCTGGCGAAAGAGAGAAAAACTGTTTTACTGTATTAGTTTCAAAACATAATAAACACAACAGCCAGAGCCAGATAGACAGTACGGGAGGTAAGGTGCTTGCCTTGCAAGGAAAGGCTATACTGCTTCAATTCTTGCCACCAGAAATGGTCTCCTAAGCCCCACCAGGAGCTATCCCTGAGCACAGAGCCAGAGTAGCTTCTGGGTATTGTCATGTGTGGCCCCCAAACCAAAAACAGAAAAGACATGTTAACCAAATACAATACAGGTATCTGATTTCAAAAGGCTGAACAACAGTATTGAAGAAAAAAGTCATGATTATTTCCTTACCTTTTTTAAAGCTTTTGGGCCATACCAGAGGTGCTTGGGAACTACTCTCAGCTTAGGTGGCTCCCAATGATGCACCATGTGGTAATGGGGCATAAACCCAGGACTCCAACATAAAAAGCACATGTTCCGGACATCTGTACTATCTCCCTATTCAATTTTCCTACCTTTTAATTCTGACTTAAAAGTTTCTTATTCTTTTTTGGGGAGGGGGGTCACACCCGGCAATGCACAGGGGTTACTCCTGGCTTTGCACTCAGGAATTATTCCTGGTGGTGCTCAGGGGACCATATGGGATGCTGGGACTTGAACCTGGGTTGGTCGTGTGCAAGGCAAACACCATACCCTCTGTACTATTGCTCCACCCCAAAAAAGTTTCTTATTCTATCAAATTCCAGGATTTTGGTTTTTAACAATAGTATCTGACTCAATAAAGGTAAAAGGTAAAGGCCCTCCCGCTGATCGTCGATTTGCTCGAGCAGGCCCAGTAACGTCTCCATTGGAGACTTTGTTGTTACTGTGTCTGGCATATCAATAATTCTACAATATTATTCTTTTTTGCGAAACTAATTTACGTTTTCAAAGCAAGGATTTCTAAAACAATTCCGACAGAAGTAAAAAGGGTTATTACAGAACAACAACAAAAAAAGGATTATTACAGGCCAAACAATTTGGGAAATGCTAGAGTGCACTTTTTGGGAGGATTTTCAGCACCACTAATGTATTCAGTGAAATGACTTTACAAGAATATAGCATTTTTACTGCAATTATTCGTTCTCTAAATGCTTTCTTAAGATCTCATTGGATGAGTATTATTTGGAACATTTTTAAGGAGATATTAAGCCCTGAAATATGCACAGTTTTAAGTATATTTTTATGCTCTTCAATATAAAAATACTTTAAGAGTATCAACTATGTGCTAGTTTTTCATTTGTGGCAAAAAACCCACTAAGTTGTTTATCTAGTCACAACTTAGAAAAACTTTTATAATCTAAAATGTTAAAAATGTCTAAAACTTAGTTGGAATGATAATATAGCTTGCCTTGTATGCAGTCAACGAGGGTTAGATCCCTGGTACCCCATATGGTCCCTGAAGCCCTGCCAAGAGTAATCCCTGAGCAAAGAGCCAGGAGTAAGCCCTGAGCCTCCACTCTCTCAGCCAAAGGTCCAAAAAAAAAAGGTCTAAATATACAAATATTGCATTGCATACGTACCTGGCAGAATTCACATGTAACTTGAATTTCATAGGTTGAACAACTTATCACGTCCTCTTTTTCATGGCAAGGTTACTGAAAAACAAAGTGGTTTTGCAACATTAAAAATGGACTGGGGTGGAGTTGGGGGGAGCGGAGGCCCAAAACCACATAAAATAAAATTAGCTGAGGTAGTTCAGCAGGCAAGCACTTACCTTGCATGTGGTCAACCCAAGTACGATCCCTTGCATCCCATAGGGTCCTTGAGCACTACCAGGAATAATTCTTGAGTGCAGAGCCAGTATAATCTCTGAGCTTTGCTGGTTGTGCCCCCTCACACTCCCCCCATCCCCCCAAAAAGAATAGCACTGTAGCACTGTCCTCCCATTGTTCATCAATTTGCTCGAGTGGGCCCAGTAACGCCTCCATCGTGAGACTTGTTGTTACTGTGTTTGGCATATCGAATACTTCACAGGGAGCTTGCCAGGCTTTGCCGTGCGGACGAGATATTCTCAGTAGCTTGCTGGGCTCTCCGAAAGGGGCGGAGGAATCAAACCAGGTCGGCTGGGTTGGCCACGTGCAAGGCAAACACCCTACCTGCTGTGCTATTGCTCTAGCCCCCGAAAAGAATAAAACCAAAATAATAATAATAATAATAATAACAACAACAACAACAATAATAAAAAAAAAACAGCTGAAGGGCTGAGAGATTGGGGAGAGTGAACAGGGGCCAGGGACACATGCTTTGTTGGCTCAGGGCCACCAGTTCAATTCCTAACACTGCTGAGCACCACTGGGTGTAGCCCTAGTAACCCTCAAAACTACTGGCATGGCCCTAGCAATGTAGGGCCCTCACAGTATACATCCTCAGCCCTTTCACTGAACTGTCTGGCCCTGGTGAGCAAGTATTACTGGGAGTGGTTTGTGAGCCACCTGATCACTGCCTGGAAAGTATCCCTCACCAAAAGTAAACAAAAACCTTTGAGGGTCCATCGATGGCTGAGAGCTAGAGTGCCTACCCTTTAAACAAACATTACGTTGTCAGGAGTTCATACCAATGGTACTTAGGGATTACTCTGGATCTCTGCTCAAGAATCACTCCTGGGGGGCTGGAGCAATAGCACAGCAGCTAGAGCATTTACCTTGCATGCAACCGACCCGGTTCGATTCCCAGCATCCCATATGGTCCTCCTAGCACCGCCAGGAGTAATTCCTGAGTGCATGAGCCAGGAGTAACCCCTGTGCAACACCGGGTGTGACCCAAAAAAAACATAAAAAAAAAAAAAAAGAATCACTCCTGGTTGTGCAGTGACGGGAATCAAACCTGGTTCAGCCACATGCAAAGCAAATGTACTATCCAGTACTATCTCTCCTGTACTATCTCTCCAGTACCAAATACTTTAATACTTTACCAAATACTTTAATACTTTATCCTGTACTATCTCTGTACTATACCTCAAATACTTTATCTTTAAATATGAAGTCCCAGATTTAAATATAATAATATAGGCTTGCTGGTGTATTCTGTTTGATATATCTAACAAGTAAAGTAAAGTAAAGGCCCTCCCGTTGATCATCGATTTGCTTGAGCGGGCCCAGTAACGTCTCCATTGGAGACTTTGTTGTTACTGTGTCTGGCATATCGAATACTCTCGGTAGCTTGCCGGGCTCTCCGAGAGGGGCGGAGGAATCGAACTCGGGTCGGCCATGTTGGCTGCGTGCAAGGCAAACGCCCTACCCGCTGTGCTATATTTTGACTACCATGTGACTACCATTAATTACCACTAATTAGACTACCAATTAATCTACCAATTAGACTACTATATTTAGAAGAGCCTGCTTGCCAGTCATATTTATTAAATTAATTATTGTCCTGAATTTTCAGACGTCATACATATGGACAGACCAGAAACCAATGTACTTTATATCATCAATGTCAACACATTACACAATTCAATAAGTGTATGACTGAATCACTTAATCAACATCTAATTAACGTTTCTGAGTTGCATGAAATAATTAAGGTACTAAACTAGATTGGTATACTTCAATAAATTTAATATTTTATTTAGCTCAAATAACCAGAGTAATACTTAATAGAAAATACTTCATGATTTTCTATTAAAAAAAATTCCTGTTGCTATTCTTATAAAAGTCTAAAAGAATTGGAAGTTTGATACTGGAACCTTTTACTATAATAGATTCCTTAGTAAAATAAGTTTTAGAGTATCTGGGTTAAACAGAATCCCTATATCTCCAAAAGGACATTTCCAAGTCTGCTGCACTTCACATATTTTATTTTACGAAACAGTATCAATACTAGTTTTGGTCACTAGTATTCTATGGACTGAAATGTTTGGAAATACCTGCTTAAATCAGTTAAATCTGAGAAACAAATTCTAAATACTTTCGCATTAAAAGCTTAAAATCAGTTACCTTTCTAGGTGGTGGGCCATGAGCTTTATTTACTCTGCTGCCAGGAACTCCTTCAGCTCTCATCAAGTAAGCAGTGATCCTCAAGTCTCCATCTACGTGTCCCTACAGCACAGGAGACACGCAGGTAAGAGCAAACTCATTACTAAGATCTAAATAGTTTCATTCAGTTCAAACACAAAATAGGTTCATGCAGTTCAAGCACACATTTTTTCCAATATACTTTAAAATGCATGTGATATACTTAAAAGAAACATAAAATTGTAACCTAACAAAATAGTCAATATAAATATTTGTTAACTCAATGAAAGTCAATTTTTTGAAGGGGATGGAGAGACACTATGGGGGTTAAAGTGCTGGCCTTAAGTTCAATCCCCGTCACTGTGTGTGGTTCCCTGAACATCGCCAGGAATAATTTTAGAGCACAGAGCTCCTGAGCTCTGGAAGCATGATCTCTGGTGAGGACAAGTGCAAGAACCACCGCAGGCCCCAGCAAGCATCACAGCTGTAACTTGTGGGCCTTACCTAAGAGTAAGGTGCATGAAAGCACCACAACCAAAGGAGTGGAAGCTTGGCGAGCACTGTGGTTAAATAATGCCAATATCACAACCTGATGTGCAATTCCAAGCAGGCAGCACAGCCACATATGTGTGCAATCCTGTTCACTACAACACCATCATCAGCAATGAAAGGAAGGGGAGTAGAAGAAACTAAAATAACTGAAAGTTTTTTAAAATGCTCCATGTTGGGGCTGGAGCGATAGCACAGCGGGTAGGGCATTTGCCTTGCACGCAGCCACAGCTGACCCGGGTTCAATACCCATCATCCCATATGGTCCCCCAAGCAAAGCAGGAGTGATTCCTAAGCACAGAGCAGGAGTAACCCCTGAGCATCGCTGGGTATGACCCCAAAAAGCAAAGAGTGAAATTAAATTTTTTAAAAAATGCTCCATGTCTATCAATAAATACAAAGATGAAAATGTTTTTTAAAATAAAAAGAAATAAAAAGTTAACTTTGCCTTCCAATCTAGTATTTAAAATGTAAAATTTCCTATAAAATCTTCAATGCTAGAAAAAGGTATGGCCTCCCAAGACTTCAGGGACACTTAAAACTTTCATAGTGTAAGAACTTCAAGAACAGAAAAGGCAAGCAAAGGAACTCTGTCAAAAAAGGAAAACTAAGATTATAAAGGGGAGGTGGTCAGATCATAGCTGACATTGGTGATGCTTGAGTATAAAATTTCTTACAATGGGATTTAACAATCTTTCTTATGTACGTGTTACAACAGTGTTTTCCAAAGTGAGTGAGAATATTTTTCCTCTCTCACCCTAGCACCAGGTCCCACCGAGGTGGTTGTAGCCATTCTGCCTGTTTATTAAAGAAGACAATTTTCAGTGACCAAAGCAATTGTACAACAGGTATCTGCCTTGCTCGAGGCAGTCTCAGGTTCAATCCCTGGCATCCCATATGGTTCCCCCAACCCACCTGAAGTGATCACAGAGCACAGAACCAGGAATAAGTATTGAGCATCACTGGATGTGGCCCCACAACTAATAATAAGTAAAAAATGAGATAGATTTTGGGGACTAGGGGTTCTAAAAATAACTTTTTCCCCCTGATGGCCTACTACCAAGTGTGGTAGGTCAAATAAGTTTGGAATCTCTATTACACCATATTATCTCATCCACAGGTTTTGTCCCTGTTTATGTGCTGCTAATTTTAAAAAAATGTAGTTGACTTCCTTTATACCCACATCTATACCCAAATCAGCCTAGAATTTGTTTCAACTATGACAGAATGACAGAAAATTATTAGCAACAGTGTTTTGGGGTTTTGTTTTGGGGTCACAGCCAGCAATACTCAGGGCTTACTCCTGTCTCTGTGCTCAAGGATTATTCCTGGTGGGCTCAGGGGACCGTTTGGCTAGTTGGGACAGAACCCTGAAGGGCCACATGCAAGACAAATGCCCTGCCCACTGTACTATTGTACATAGTAACAGTGTTTTGAATAACACTGAAAGTTTATTTTTCTCTCAAAAAAAAAATAATGAGTCCAGAACCACGATAATTAGGAATTCAGACTCTGTTTTTCTATTTTTACTGTCATCAAAATATGGTCCCCACCCGTTTTTGGTTTTAAAAGTTACTTAGGAGCCAAAGAGATAATATTGGGGGGGGGGGGTACGGTTCTTGCCCTCCATGCAGCAGAAGCTGGCTCAATCTCTGGAACCACATATAGTCCTCCAAACATCACCAGAGGTTATTACTGGGTATAGGGCCAGAAAGAGCCCCTGAACATTGCCAGAGCTCCTGAACATTGCCAGATGTTGCCCCAAAAACACCCAAAAATGAAATAATTACTTTGGATCAGAAAGACAGCTCAATGAGTTGGAGTACATACTTTGCATGCAGAAATTCCAGGCTCAATCCTATTACCAAACAGACCTTCAAACATTACCAGAAGCAACCTTGGAGCACTGTGCTAAGAGTAGTCCCCAGGAAACATGTGCGGGGCCCAAAAATAAATCAATCGAGTAACTGGTTATTACATTCATAGCTTGGGGGAACTCAAATTATACTTAAAACTGGAGTGGATCTAGAAAATGAAGCATTTTGCTAACAGTTGTTAAGTGACCTTTATAAAGCTTCTTATTCACTAGATACTATTTGGTGACTGAGAATAAGTTTTCTTCAGTCACATAAAAAAAGTATGATAAAATCAAATTAAATAATGATTCAAGAGTTACCACACCTGATTAGATGCAGGAACAAGAATGAGAAATCAGCAACAGCTTCCCTTTTAAGGAAACTTCATAAATTTCAAAGGAAACTTTTATCCGTAGACCACAGGCCAGAACTTACAGTCACAAGAATGCCATAGACAGCAGGAAAGTAAGGAAATACAGTCTTTATTCTGCTGTGTGTTCAACTAAAAATTGGACCATCCATAGTAAGAAAAGAGAAGGTAATAAAAGCTGGTGAATAATAAAGTTGTTTCTTTCATCACGTTCACCTATTTAGTCTATAATGGGCCATTCATATGTCTTCTTTGGAGAAGTGTTTATTCAGGCCTTCTACCCATTTTTTTTTCCTTTTAAATTGGGACTGCTTGGGGTTTTTTTGTTTGTTTGTTCAACTTGCATGAGTTCTCTATATCAGCCTCTTGTCAGGTGTATAAAGTGCAGATATCTTCCACTTGCTTACAAGGCTGCCTTATCCTTTCTGTAGTAGGTTTTATTTATTTATTTTTTCTGTTTTTGTGTGATAAAAATTGTTGTTCCCATTTGTTCCTGCTTCTGTTTCCTTTGCCTTTGGAGTGGAGTCTCTAAACACATGTCTGATGTTGAGATCCTGGAGTGTATCACCTATGTTTCCATCTATTTTTATGGTTTGGGGTCTTATATAATATCTCAAATTCTTAAAAAATTTGAGTATTGGATTTTGAAAATATTTGTTTATTATGCGTGGTTGTTGGAATGGTATCTTGTAGAAAAGCCTTAGCATCCTACAACACAGAGCTTTCAAATGCACAAGATCTAGGCCAGAACGATAGTACAGAGGGTAGGGTGTCTTCCTTTCATAGAGCCTAACCAAGGTTTAATCCCTGATATTCCATATGGTCTCCTGGGCACCACTAGGAGTGATTCCTGAGTGCAGAGCCAGGAGTAACCCCCCCTGAAAACTGCCAGGTTTGGATCCCAAACAAAACTAAAAGCAGAAGGTCCTACCAGTGGCCAAGGAGTAAGGAAAATGTTCATAATAACTTCTATAAATATGCAAAGCCAATTTGTACATGAAAGAAGGGGGAAACATTTGAAGACCAGAAAAACAATGCAAATAGTTGTAGATGGGGAGGATAAATTCACATAAGCATTCTAAAAAAATTTAACTAACGGAACACAAGTAAGTAATGAAGTGAACACGATGGGAAATTCAGTTACCTATCACATGAGAAAACGGTTGCTGATTCCTACAGAAAGATGCTAAAAGGGAAAGACTTTACCATTAATTTGAAAACTGAGCTACCATTATCATACCATTTATGAATATGGGAAATATTCCTACTGCAGATTTTTGGGGAAAATAGTGTTGCATTTTACACTGAATAAGTCTGGCTTAAGAGCCATAATTTGACATGAATACCAAAAAACAGTAAGATTCACATTTAAAGTTGGCAACAAAATTCTATTTTTTAGGCAGACTGTTCCTTAAAGGATTTTGGATCAGAAAAGGATTCATATCTATACAAATGAACTATAAATGAAGCAACAATTCAAAGCACAAGGGGCTCAATGGACTTTGTAAAAAAGGTTTCCCTCTTCTAGACAGTTAACTATGTAAATTGCTTCTTTTAAGGAAAAGCTTACTACTTTTTTGTAACTAGAAATAAGTAGATGATCTACAGAACCTATAATATACCATACTTCCCCACCCTTACTATCGCTTATGTATTTGTAACATTCGGAGATATACATGTATGTGTATAAATATGTATATATGTGTACACACACATGCCATCCTTCCTCATTCTTAAAAATTTCAAAAGAAAAATGTACTTCCTCACCCATACTGAATCTTATTACAACGATGGTCAGAATGACAGCACAGTGGATAGGGTGTTTGCCTTGTATGAAGCTGACCTGGGTTCAATCCATGGCATCCCATGATTCTCCAAGCACGGGCAAGAGTTTAACTACAAAAATTGATGTAACTTAGTGTTCTTTTAGGATGCTCAATACGTGGTATTCTGTGATGTAGGAATAAAAAATAACTGAAGGACAAAAATGTTCAACTGCCCAAGACAAAACTGTGACTCAAGGCTTCAAGGACAGAGGCACTTTACCCATGGAGTTTTCTCTGTGCTATTATTAACCTTTTGTTCAAGCTCCACAAAATACAAGAAATGATCCTAGGCTCACAATCATTAAAACAATAAACACAGAGAGTTTGAAAACGTGTGCCAATTAATTAGAAGGTCTTCACTTCCTTCCAAGATTAAAAGTACCTTTGAGTTTCTATATGAGGAAAATCTTCAGTGGTATGACTATCGTAAGTCCATGCAGTAAACAACAACAACAACAACAACAAAAAAAAAAACACATCAGCTACAGGGGTGCTGAAACAAATACATGAAGGGTCCCGGGGACAGCTCAGTGACAGAGTGCTTGCCAGACCAGCGAGAGGCCAGAGAAGCTTCAGGTTCAATCCCTAGAACCACCCCCACAAGCCCAAGCGTGATCCCAGAGGCTCTGCTGTTTGGGATCTCCAACACAGGGTAACCAAGTATGTGCCAGCACCACAACCAAATGTGAAACCCCAAGGGAGTGCTAACCAAACTGCAAGAACCACAACTAAATGTGCATAACTCCCATTAGAGCAAAAATAAAAAGGGGAGGGATGAGGAACAGAAAAAAATGAAAATATAAATAAAATATATAATCTAGTGCATGAAACCTCAAATAGCTATGAAATTTATTAAAAGTTTTACTGTATTTTACTCTGACTAAATGTTTGCTTCCTTAATGCTTAATTATTCCCAATCTTTTATTTTTTAAACCAGAAACTGAAAACTACATGTTTAATCTTTAGAAAGATTTTATTCATCAACACATCGATGCCAGTGCTGCAATTTGTGTTTCTTGCTATCTGACAGCTTCATTAAACAAAGCCTACTTTCAATGAATATAAATTAAAATTTTGAAACTGTCAATAAGTAAATTAATTTTCAACTATATAGCAGTTTTTCTCTTGACCAACCAATTTAATAAACTATTGTATATATTCGGTGATACAGTCTAAAATGTGGCATTAAAATGCGAGCCACCGGTGGTTCATGCCAGCAACAATGTGGTATTTTTCAATCCATAGACTTAAGGTATCTCTTACAGTTATTTGATATATGTTCACTTCATCAATGTAAGGAAATCATCATAATCCCAAGAGCATACTAAGAGATGAAGTTCCTCAAACTTGGTAGAACACATAAAAAGCAACCTTATTTTTTATTGCTTTTGTGGTGCTCAGATCTTATTACTGGCTCTGTGCTCAGCGATCACTCCCCTAGCCGTGCTTGGGGACCGTACGTGATGCCTGTAGCAACGTAGGTGGGCTTTGTGCAAGACAAGAGCCTTAATTATCAAGGCAAGAGCCTTACTATCTCTCTCTAGCCCCTTTTTCAATATTGTGTTTGTGAAAGTACAGTCTCAATATGTTAAGTGATAAATCTTCAAAATCTCAAGTTTTCTTTAATAGAAATATAAATATCCAAATTTCCTAGTTAGAACTTCATTTCCTGATCTTGTATATTAAATGTCTAGGTAACATAAGTTAAACAGGTTTCTGTTCTATTTTTATATTTTAAACTAGTAATAGGATATTAGAAATACAAAGAATTAACAGTCTAATGGTTATGAAGGTAAGCACTGCTTAAATACCAAATTTTTACTATGAATATTTTTTAGATTTGGAAACCATGAATCTGGTTTATAATGTTCAGAACTTTATTTTTGCTTAAGGTAGAAGCACACGAAGTAGTGTATTTTTCATCATTAAAAATTTATCTTTTTAAAAATAAAAGTAAACTTCATGTGGGCTAGAGAAAAAGAACAAGTAGTAGGATGCTTGCTCTGCATATAGGCAGCTCGGGTTCAATTCCTCCAGGCACCATACACAGTTCTCTGATTCCTGCCAGGAAAGATCTCCGAGTAAGCCCCGAATCACCGCCAGTATGGCCTAAATACCCCTCACCACCCAAAATAATTAAGTCACAGTCAAGAGTTAAAAATATACACAGCTGGGGGTAAAAAAAAAATACACACACACAGTTATCACTACTATTAAGAATACATCAACAATCAACAAGGGCTTGGAGCAATAGTAAAGCGGGTAGGAAACTTTGCACACAGCTGACCCAGTTTGGGTTCAATCCCTTGCATCCATCCCATAGGGTCCCTTGAGCCCTGCCAGGAGTAGTCCCCAAGAGTAGAGCCAGGAGTAAATCCTGAGCAACGCTGGGTGTGACTCAAAAACAAAAAGAAACACTGTATCAATAGTAGTACCTCATATTAAGAGGGCACAAAAGGTAGATTGGAGCAATAGTACAGATGGTAGGGTATTTGCCTTGTGCACAGTTACCTGGATTCAATCCCTGGCACCCCATATGGTCTCTCATGCCCCACCAGGAGTGATCCCTGAGCACAGAGCCAGGAAGAAAACCTGAGCACTGCCAGATGTGCCCCCTTCCCCGAAAAAGGCAGAAAATAATAAGGCCATAGATGGATTATATATTCCTCCTCCTCTCAAAGTCTATCAATATTCACATAAGTCAAAGAGGTGAAAGACTATTAGAAGCTAGCCCTCAAATCAACATCCATATTTCAACTATCATTAAAACATTCCTTAGAAACGGTAGTAGACACCACAGTTGGGAAGCGATGGTGTAGTTATACTAGTTAAAATAAGGTAAAGGTAAAGGCCCTCCCGTTGTTCGTCGATTTGCTCGAGCGGGCCCAGTAACGTCTCCATTGGAGACTTTGTTGTTACTGTGTCTGGCATATCGAATACGTCACGGGGAGCTTACCAGGCTCTGCCATGCGGGCGAGATACTCTCGGTAGCTTGCCGGGCTCTCTGAGAGGGGCGGAGGAATCGAACTTGGGTTGGCCATGTTGGCTGCGTGCAAGGCAAACGCCCTACCACTGTGCTATTGCTCCATCTCAACAAAACTCTAAGACCCTAGGGTCAGAGCAGCACCCTCAGGCTCTAGCAACTGAACTGTCCAGATGACTGAGCATCACAGTGAGTGCTCCCTAGGCCCTTAGGCACTGCTTGGGAAGCTGGGAAGCACCCAGCCCCCCAACCCCTAGAATAAAAAAAAAATTGGGGGGGGGGGGGTTGGAGCCACACCTGGCAGTCCGCAGGGTTTACTCCTGGCTCTGCATTCAGGAGTCATTCCTGGTGGGTGGGGGGAACATATGTGGTACTGGGGATCAAATCCAGGTTAGGCAAGTGCAAGTGAAGCAGCCTACCTGCTGCATGATCTTTCTGGCCTCAGAATAAAATATTTTTTAAAAGGAAAAAATCAGTAGAAATATGGTATTTTAACATCTCTTTCATAATGAAAATGAGAAAGTGAAAGGTCTCACCCAAATGTTTCCAGTGGGAACTGGTGAAATATTTTTTTAAATTATGTATTTTACCACAGAATTGGGACTCCGCAACAGGCTGTTTTCACTCGGAGCAACCCAGAGTGGGATGGGCGAGAGCCCTCCCTGCCCCAAGGGACCCAGCCCTGGCAGCCGACCTCTACTACCCAACTGCCGCCACACTCCAGGCCACTTTCCAGACCGCGCGGACACACCATAAGACACTTCCTACCCGTTTTCCATAATTACCACACCATGTTTGATGGAGTTCAGACAGTAGGCAACAAATCACAGAAAGAAGTGTATACATATATATACCTCTAAGATTGCCCAGCAAGCTACCGAGAGTATCCCGCCCGCATGGGCAGAGCCTGGCAAGCTCCCCGTGGTGTATTCGATATGCCAAAACTAGTAACTGTAACAGGTCTCATTCCCCTGACCCTGAAAGAGCCTCCTATCCTTGGGAAAGACAAGTAAGGAGAGGCTGCTAAAATCTCAGGGCTGGGACAAATAGAAACACTACTGGCGCCTGCTCAAGTAAATCGACAAACAACAGGATGACAGTGATACAGTGATCACAGAATCACAATCTTATCTCAAAATATGGTTTGCTATATACTACATTGTGTTTTATATAGAAAAAAGAATGACTTGAGGATGAGCATATGGAACAAGATATTCTCTCATACAGACATAATTCTAAGGTCTCAAGTTAGTCTCCTAAGGAAAAACTAACTTTATTGCCAAAGTAAATAAATGGCTGTTATACCGCTTTCAAATCATCTATCACATACACATGCCTGGAAGTCATATGCTAAATTATTTCTGAATACGTTTTATTTTATTTATTTCGGGGGGGGGGGTGTTGGTGGCACACCGGTTCAAGAATGATTCCTAGAAGTGGACCATACGTGGTGTGAAGGATACAACTGTCAGCTGCCTGAAAAGCAAATGCCTTACTTACCTCCACTACTGTTTTCTGGTCCTCTGAATGAACTTTAACAACACAGTTACCATACCATAAATGCGTACCAAGTTCTTGACACTTTTGGTTTTGTTTTTGGGGGGGTTTAGAGGTCCGCACCCAGCAGCCCTGGCTTAGTCCTGGCTCTGTGCCCAGGGAACTCCTGGCTCTGTGCCAAGGGAACTCCTGGCAGGGCTGAGGAGACCACAGGTGGTACTGGGATCGAACATCCTACCACTGTGTTACCTCTCCAGTCCAAGTTCTCAACACTTCTAAGCACTAAATATATATATGTGTGTATATATATATATATAGTTTGAACATTTACAATAAAATTATGAGTTTAATACACTTAAAGATAAGGAAACTGGGAAACAAGAAGTTATATAATTTGCCCAAGGTAACCAACCAGTGATAATCTGTTTCCTAACAACTACCCTAAAATACTGATTATGAAATTCAGACATGCAATAAGATACTAAGGAAACAGCAGCTCAGTAAATTTTGCTATAAAACACTTTAATTTCAAGAGTTACTGACATGGAAATGTCATTAAGAATTTTAGTAACATTAAAAATGTTATGGCGGGGGTGGATGGGATGAAGCAATAGTACAAAGGGAAGGCTGCTTGTCTTGCATGTGGCTGAACCAGGTTCAACTGTTGACACCCAGGAGTAACTGCTGAGTACAGATCCAGGAGTAACCTCCAGCACCACAGGAAGTGGCAAAAAAATTAAATAAAAATGTTGGGGCTGGAGTGATAGTACAGCAGGTAGTATCAGCATTTGCCTTGCACATGGCTAACCCAGATTTGATCCCCAGCATCCCGTGTGGTCCCCTGAGCACTGCCAGGAGTAATTCCTGAGTGAAGAGCCAGGAGTAACCCCTGTGGATCGCCGGGTGTGACTCAAAAGTCCAAAAAAAAAGAAAACAGTTATGGGGCTGAAAGAGAGTACAGGAGCTAAGCATTTGATCCCTACCATGGCATTTGGTCCCCCAAGCACAGCCAGGAATGATCCCTGAGCACAGAGCTAAGAGTGAGCTCTCAGCACCACCAGTTGTGTTTCCATCCCACCCAAGTAAAAAGCAAGTTAAAAAAAAAAAAAACGCAAAACACCATTATGAAACTCATAATTTGGTAGGACAGAAATCCTAAATTTTATCATTCAGAAAGTAACTCTCACATATCACTTATCATAATTGATCTAATGTGCAAATTATGTATGTCACTGTCACTGTCCTCCCGTTGTTCATCGATTTGCTCGAGCGGGCCCAGTAACGTCTCCATTGTGAGACTTGTTGTCACTGTGTTTTGGCATATCAAATACAACACGGGGAGCTTGCCAGGCAAGCAAATTATGCAAATTATGTAAAATTGCCTAATATATTGGAAGGATTGGGGTTACCAGACTATCAAAAATTTCAGGACTTTTTAAGAAACAAAGTCAGCAAAGTGACAGAAAATACCGTTAAGAGGATAAAGATCACTCACAGACAACTGGACTGAGATGGTTAAATGAAAACGAGAAATAACGTAACTTTTTCCACTAACAATTCCCAATTAAGTAAACCTACTGTCGTTAATCACCACTCCAGAGTTGCTTACACTATGACAAAATTGGTGCATTCAGGTTCTGATTAACACTATAAAATTGCTCAGCGCAATGCTTTTGGAAGGCAAAATTTGGTTCATAAACGTAATGACATTTACATCTTTTGACCCAATCTCATTTGATTGAAATTCTATAGAAACTGGGGCTGGAAAAATAGGCAGGGCACTTGCCTGGCATGCAGCAAACCCAGATTCAATCCCTGGCACCACAGCGGGCCCACTGAGCTATGCCAGAAATGATCCCTGAGCAAAGTCAGGCATATGCCCAGGAGTTAGGTGAGATCTAAAACGAAAAAAAAAAACCTATAATTTTAAGAAAAAAGATATATGCACAGCAATGCTAAATTCAGTGTTAAAATGGGCAAAAACTGAAGAGTTGTGGGCCTCATCCAAAAGAACAAAAGCAATCGAAGCTGGCACAGATGTGGCGAGAAAGGGACCCTCCTTCACTGCTGGTGGGAATGCCAACTGGTTCAGCCCTTCTGGAAAACAGTATGGACGATTCTCAGAAAATTAGAATCGAGCTCCCATTTGACCCAGCAATACTACTCCTGGGAATATATCCCAAAGAGGCAAAAAAGTATTGCAGCACTCTTTACAAGAGCCAGAATCTGGAAAACACCTGAGTGCCCAAGAACAGATGACTGGTTAAAGAAACTTTGGTACATCTACACAATGGAGTACTATGTAGCTGTTAGAAAAGATGAAGTCATGAAATTTACATACAAGTGGTACTACATGGAAATATCATGTTAAGCGAAATGACTCAGAAAGAGAGGGACAGACATAGAAAGACTGCATTCATCTGGGAAACATAAAGTAACAAAATAGGAGACAAATACCCAAGAGTGGCTGAGATTAGTGCCAGGAGCTTTGCTCCATGGCTTGGAGGCCAGCCATACATGTTAGGGGAAAATGGAGCTCAGATAGAGAAGGGAGCACAACTGGGCGTGCCCCACCCCCAACCTCTAAAAGAAATCCATATGGGTCCTTTACAGTTCATTTCATAAAAGACTCAGCCCAAGCCTTGCCATCAGACATTTTTGTGTCTCTAACTTTGTCCTGGATGAGTGAGCTGGTCAAGAATGCGGACGGATACTGGGACCCATGGTGGTGGAAAATGGGCACTGGTGGAGGGATGGGTACTGGATCACTGTATAACTGAAACCCAAGCACAAACATTTGTAAGTCTACAACTGTACCTCATGGTGTTTCATTAATAAAAATTAGAAAAAAAAAGAATAAAATAAGGCTGGGAAGCTGCTCAAGAGGGAGAGTACTGGACTAGCATATACAAGATACGAGTTCCCCTGAGCACCAAATGCCAGCCCTCCATCACTCCTAGGTATAGCCCAGAGACTGTCAGGTGTGGCCGCTATAAAATAAAGAAAAATATAAAAATCTGTATTATAAGTCAGTAAAAACTGTAATTACATATACAAATTAAAAAAAATAGGTATTTGTTAGAAGGGTAAAAGGCGGAGTTAATCTCTTATAAAACTCTCCTATCAAGTGTTCAATAAATAAAAAATATACCCGACCAAACATTTGAGAGAAAAATTATGAAGCTAAAGGAGAAAAGCTATAAAATTGCAATGGCAAAACTTTAGCTTTTTATGACAGCTAGTGAGTGTTCCCAAGCTGACATTCCCTACGAAACTATTGAGAATGTTTGTGGTGACATGCTATTTCTACTGTTAAAGAAAAATTTTTATTCCTTGGTATTTAAACTGAAAAAAGAGGTTCAGTCTGATTAAGATACAGAATATGTAATATATAAGTGTGTGTGTGAAGAGGCCTACCATTTTATTTACACCCTTTTATTTTTGTGCCTGAAAACTGTTTTTAACTGCTGTGGGAACCAATATGAGAAGGTTGCCAGTCAGAAGTCACAGGCAACTCTATTGGGAGTGCTCGGGGCCACTGGTACCAGGGATCTAACCCAGCACTGGTAACAAGGAACATGTGGCTCTAACATTTGAGCCACATTACCAGTCTGCAAAACATAACTTTAATCACTGATAAATACCAAAAATAAAAATATCACTAAATATATTTTTTAATGTAGGGCCTGGAGGGGCTGGAGCGATAGCACAGCAGTAGGGCATTGGCCTTGCGTGCAGCAGGCCAGGCCGAGCAGGGTTCGATTCCTCCGCCCCTCTCAGAGAGCCCAGCAGGCTACCGAGAGTATCTCGCCCGCACGGCAAAGCCTGTGTTTGGCATATCGAATACTCCCTGTGATGTATTCAATATGCCAAACACAGTAACAACAAGTCTCACGATGGAGACGTTACTGAGCCTGCTCAAGCAAACTGATGAACAACAGGAGGACAGTATTACAGTGCAGGGGCTGGAGAGCAGCGGGTAGGGCACTTGCCTTGCATGTGGCCAACCTCGAAGGGATCCTGACACTCCAAATGGTCCTCCAGGCCTAACGGGGGTGATCCCTTAAAGACACAGCCAGGGGTAAGCCCTGAGCACTGCTGATTTGATCCAAAAATCAAAAAGGGATTTACCAGTTTCAGGATTATTCAAACTAAGTGAAACTATATATTATATAGTATATGCACATAATTATATATTGTAATGTAATATAAGTAAAGTGATTTCATTCCTGTTGGTCTAAAGAGCCACAAACTTCCTTATATTTTATGAAGCTATACCTTACTCCTAAAATTTTTGAACAGGGCTGGAGTGGTAGCAGAGCAGGTAGGGTGTTTGCCTTGCACACGGCCGACCCAGGTTCGATTCCCAGCATCCCATATGGTCCCCTGAGTATTGCCAGGAGTAATTCCTGAGTGAATGAGCCAGGAGAAACCCCTGTGCATTCACCAGGTGTGACTCAAAAAGCAACACAACAACAACAACAACAACAACAAAAAAACAGCTTTGAACCTTAAGTTTAAGAAACAAAGCAAAATGTTTTGTGGGATTCCCTTTCCTGAGATATGAAAAGAAGATCACTACTATTACTACCCAGTCATAAAGATTACGTTAAGAAAACTTATACCAAAAAAAAATACCATATTTTAAATAATTTCTTAGCCTCAATGAGTACTTGTATGGATAAACACAGAAAACAGCTGATTATAATAATATATTTTATCATATGCTTTACAGGATAGTATAACTAACTTTTTTTTTATTTATGAGTACCATTATATTGTTATTAATCCGGTTTTAAACAAGAGAAGTCCTGGTGAACATTTAGCTCTAAATAGGGAAACTTAAATTACTTTATCTTTTCTAAGGACATTATAATAATAAATATCAATTTAAAAAAATGCCAGCTTGCAGACAATGTTCATACTGGAAGAAAAAGTGAAAAAAAAATCAGTGGAAATAATATGTAATTAAGCCTATTTTCCTGGTCTAACATGATTTACAATTTAATCTACTATCAAGGAACAAATTATTGTTAACTTTTCCAAAATAGAAAATTTGGGCAGACTGAAAAATAAACACCCTGATTTCTTGAGTTAACGTTCATTTTAAATGTTCTATGTACAGCATATAATTTTTGATATGATTTCCATGTAGATTCCAAATCCTGAGTACCAATAATAAAAAGCAACCTTCCAAATTATTTGTAAAAGAGATGCCATAATCATTTCTGCGACTATCTTGTTTTAAAAGTAGGAAACAGCTTACTTGAAGTATTGGCAGAAATTTAGAGAGAGCTGGAAATAGTAAAGGCAGTCAGGTTACAAGCTTGACCAGCACTGAGGTTGTTAAGGTCCCTCAAAGTGGATACAAAAGAAAAATAAAAGTAGGAGACAAATACTTTGAGTAAAATACAAAATGTAGGAATTGTTAAATTACATACCTAACAGATAATATATTATGTAAAATATGAAATAAAGTTTTTGAGAACTGTTTTAAAAACAATTTCCATGTACACTGGGGGGGGGGGGGGGAACAGGTGCTGAAACATTGTATGACTGAAACCCAATTGTGAACAACTTTGTAACTGTGTATCTCTTGGAGATTCAATAAAAAAAAAAAAATTTCCAGCCAGAGATTTCCACCTGTGAGATCCTGGATTTAATCCCCAGCAAGGGGTGGGGTGTAGATTTCAGGAAAAGTTACCAAAGCTACATAAAGCATTGTGCACCTCAAAACAAGCACCAGAACTTTCCTTTAATTTCCTTACTAATAATTAAAATACAAAACGCCTGGGGCCTCCTGGGGCCTAAGATTAAGTTCAGTAGTAGCTAACTCTTGAGTGTGAAACCCTGGGTTAGATGGTTGGTACCTCTAAACACATTTCCCCTGCAAATAAAAGCTTAAATTACAATACCAGGTTTTTTTGTTCTTTTTTTTTTTCTTTTTGGGTAACACCCGGCGATGCTCAGGGGTTATTTCTGGCTCTGGACTCAGGAATTACTCCTGGCAGAGCTCGGGGGACCATATGGGATGCTGGGAATCGAACCAGGGTCCACTGTGAGCAGAGCAAAGGCCCTACCCCCTGTGCTATTGCTCCAGCCCCACAATATCGGGTTTTAAATAACTAAATTTAATGGCAATAGCATTGGCTCAGTGGCAAACTGAATGTCTTAGGAAAGCACACACATCAGCATAAAACTTGTAAGATCTTTACATCTGAAGACCAGGACTCTTCTTTATTACTTAACTGCTTAATTGTCCTTAGTTGTTTCTTTTTGCAAGTGTGGGACCAAATTCAGTCTCATACACGCAAGGAATGGGCTCTACCATTCAGCCACCTCCCAGACTTTTGTTTCTTGGGCTGCGGGGGAGGGAGGCGCACTGATAACCAATACACTTTACAGGAAATGTTCCTGCAGTTCTGAAGAAAAGAGTCCTCAAACCAGTGTCCCAAATTTAAATACGAGATATTACTACTACAGAATGTCTCACTCAGGGTCCTTAATCGCAGGCCTAACACTTCAACACACGTCTCATCTTCCTCTAGGACTGAAGACACAACTATAAACGCCACTACTGACAGTGCCCATGGTTATGAATTTCTCCAAGTAGGTCAACATATGCGCTCAGAACTGTCTGCTCTGGCTTTATATATATGTATGTGTGTGTGTGTTATACACACACACACACATCCACTTAAATTTAATGCACTTCTACTGTCTTTCCTCTTTTTAAAGTTCCTAAGAAATTATCACTTTCACATAATAATTTAAGGACTGGTCAATCGGCCTGAAAAAGTCCATCAGGAGTAATAAACCCTTTCACTCCAGCATATTCTAGCGTCGGTTCTAAGAAACTGAGACCAGACACAGACACAGACACACACACACACACACACACACACACACACACACGACCCTGCTCCCCAGAACATTAATGGAAGAAGGTACGGCCTATTTCCCTACAGCTCTGCAGTGCATCCGCGGAGGTAAAAATTTAAAAAATAAAATATTTAAAAAAAAAGGTGTGTATGTGTGTGGGGGCGGGGAGGGTGATGCCAGAATCAATGCACCCACACCTCGGCCCCGCCCAGCGGAGGGAAGCGGGGTGCGGGGGGCGGGGGGAGTGGACGGAGTGCGAGGGGACAGAAAGGACAGAGGAGACCGAGGCTTCCCGCTCCCGGGTTCCCCCAGACCGTGCGGCAGCGCAGGTTTCGCCGCAGCCAGGGACTCTGACCCTATTTTCGGCCGCGCCTCCTCGCCATCACATCACCCGCAAGCCCCCGAGCCGGGAAACCTGCTCAATCCCTGGACCCCCCGGGGTGGTCTCCCCACCCCACCCCACCCGACCGACCGACCGGGGGCCCCGGAAACCTCGGGGCACCTCCGAGGAAGGGGGAAGGCAAGCCGGGGGAGGGGTCAAAGAGGCGCCCGTTATTCCTTTTCTCCTCCGTTAAGAAAGCGCGCCGAGCGGGGAGGGGCCGGAACAACGAGGGCCAGACTTGACCTAGCGGGCCGGCCCCGCCGCCCCGGCAGCCCCAGACGAGGCCGCGCCGGGCACTGAAGGTGGCAGCAGAGCCGGCCCGAGCTAGGAACCGAGGCAGCAGCGCCGGAGGTGATGGGAAGCGGGGAGGGGGGGTGGGGACTAGGATGTGCGACGTCGCCATGTTAAGAAGCCTTCTTTCTCCGTATCCCTCGGTCTCCAGTCCTGCGGCCCTCTCCTCATCACTACTCACCTTTCCCGGTCACTAATTCATGCTCCTGGCAGTCGCCGGGCGAGCCCAAGCTCAGCCGTGTTTACAAACTACCCCTGGAGGAAAGGGCTGAACCGTACTTTAAAGACCATGGGCTCCCACAGGCTTCCGTCCTCTCTCGCGAGATCCGACTGACAACCCTTGTCCCCGCCCTTCCTCCCGGCATGCCCCCTTTCGTCTTGGGCCCCGCCCCTCTATGCACACGCCCCCTCCTGCCCGCCTCCGGAAGGAGCGCCTCCGGGTCAAGAGATTCCGCACCCTTAAAGGAAGAGGGGGGCGGGACTTGGGGGAGGGCGGGGTGAAGGAGGCGGGAACCGGGGAACACTCTGACTCCGGTGATTGGTTCAGGAGCTCGAAGGGCGGGAGGCTGTTCCCAGAGGGGGCGGGACCACGGGGGGGGCACCTAAAGGAAGTTGCGGAAGTCTGTGATTGGCAGCCGCCTGGAGGCGGGTACAGGTGTGGGGCGCTGGAGCTGGTGGACGTTGTGTCACTCCGGGGGGTGGTAATTGACCGAGTGTCTTGGATGGGAAATAAATTGAAAAGGCTCCCAATGCTTGTATGAAGAGAGTAAGCGCCATGCACTGTCCGAGCCCAGCCCTGGCCGATGTTTCCTTTGATCTCACTTCCAGGGTATAAGAATAGAGCGCTCCCCCTTCTGGCTATTCTTAAAGCTGAGGTTTGCAAGAGGCGGAGTTCGCAGGTCTGGACACGTCAAGCTGGAAATGAAGATCGGTCAGTCTAGATTAGATAGATAGGTAGGTAGGTAAGTAGATAGATAGGTAGATATAGATAGATAGATAGATAGATAGATAGATAGATAGATAGATAATCGGTCAGGATAGATAGATAGATAGATAGATAGATAGATAGATAGATAGATAGATAATCAGTCAGGATAGATAGATAGATAGATAGATAGATAGATAGATAGATAGATAGATAGATAGATGATAGATAGATAATCGGTCAGGATAGATAGAACATTTAGATGAAACGTTTAGATAGAAAATGGATAGATAGAACGTTTAGATGAAACATCTGAATGGGCTCTTCGAATTTAAGCTCATACTAGAACTGAGTACTCCTATGTGCTTTTTGCAGTGTATAATAGCAAGTAAGGATATACGCTGCCTTCACAATATCACTATGATATGAAACAGTGCAGCAATCTGTTTGGTAGGGGGGGAAATCGTCTATATTATGAT
Organism: Sorex fumeus; assembly: GCF_029834395.1. Taxonomy (NCBI): domain Eukaryota; kingdom Metazoa; phylum Chordata; class Mammalia; order Eulipotyphla; family Soricidae; genus Sorex; species Sorex fumeus. Next base: position 27,962,918 of record NW_026606066.1, read on the forward strand.
GTAGTCAGGTTTTTAAAATCAATTTTCTTTAGTAAGTTATAGACAAAAATATATCCAATTTTGGAGGGGGGCCTCCAGGGGCAGATGTGGGCCTGAGGGTGGGGTTATAAAGGTCTGCTCAGCCCACTAGGCAGTGGAACTCTGGGCCTTTCAGGGACACACTCCGCTGGCCGGGATAAGGTACTGTGGATTAAACCCACAGTCTCACACAGGCTAGGAATGTGTGCCATCTATTTGAGCTATATCGCCTTCTCAATATATTCATTTTAATTATTTCAGATCTTTGAAACATCAACTCATTTAACATATTTTTGAGATGACATTAATTTTTAACAGACTGCCTTTGTTTTAGGGGTGCAGTTTCACACCTCATAAATATATTACCATACCTACCACCAGAGTCAGTCCATTGGACATTCTTGCTGAGTCCACTTTTTTTTCCTTTTTTTTTTTAAATATAAGAGTACTGCTACTTGTTCAGCCATTGATTAAACTGATTGAGTTGGGCATGAACTCCACATTACTTTTTTTATTTAGAATGTTAATTTTATTTTATTATTGTTTGACGATGATGATGATGATGATGACGTTTTAATCACCATAATATACAGTTACAAAGCTTTCCTGTTTGAGTTTCAGTCATACTATGATTGATCACCCAACCCTCCACCAGTGCCCATCTTCCACCACTAAGGTTCCCAGTATCCCCCCATCCCACCCCTCCCCCTGCCTCTGTGGTAGACAGTCTGCCCCATACTCTCTTTTGTATTGCTTGTTACAAATAGCATAAGATGTCACATGGCCACAAGAGTGGCTGCATGCTCCTGAAATTCTAAAATTTTAGATAATTAGGTTCTGGAGAAATCTCTGCAACGAGCTGCTGTGCTCAGCTCAGAGATTCTTTTGTGTGTCTCTGAATTATGGCTGTTAAGGAGCTTAAGTAGCGGCTGGAGGCAGCTTGTAGTCATGACCTCTAGGGTCCCATGGGGACCAGGGGATGAGAGGGACTGGCCCATCTCCTGTCCCTTGAGGCCTGGAGTTTGCTGTCACTGAACCCATGTACCTGCACTTCTCATTGAATTGTGGAAGTTTAGGGGGCAGGTAAAGGGATGACGCCTTCCCCCATCTGAGGCACCCCAGTGAAGTCCGCTGGGCTTAAAGTCCAGAGGCATCTCTGCAGCAAGTTGCTCAGTTTGGAGGTTCTTTTGTGTGTCTCTGGATCGTGTCTGTTGTTTCCATCTTTTCCAGAGAAGTAAACTATTAGCATATGCCCTGATGGGTGTGCCTGCTTGCCTGTTGAGCGCCGCTGGCCCTAACTGCGGCTTTTGATCTCTTTTGAGATTTATGGGTTTCTGAAATAAGGCCGATGAATGAGCTCGTATAGATGAACCAGAGGTGGTTTGTGGTGTGGCTCCCACATACCTAACTTTTGGCTGTTTAATTTCTTCGTAAACTTGGCCCCTAGCTGTTGGGGTCCGGCCAAAGGCACAGAGACAATTTTGGGGTATCAGGAAGTCTAAAGTCACCATCAGGCTACTGATGCACTCGCCCCGCAGGTACAGCTTGACCTGCTGGCAGCACCATACCCCCAGTGAGTCCACTTCTTGTCTCCCTCTCTTGTAATCTCAAGTTCTGCAGTTTTGGTGTCACAAGTCTATTCCTTTGTCTTGTTTTCTGTATCCCACATATGAGTGAGATCATCTAATCTCATTTTGATTGTATTTCCCCTTCTGGTTTTATTTTACTTAGTATGATCGCCTCTCCATTTCCTCCAATCATGTTGTCGCTAAAAAGCAAAATTTTCGTTCACCTATACCTAAAAGGGCTGGAGCAATAGCATAGCAGGTAGGGCGTTTATCTTGCACGCAGCTGACCCTGGTTTAATTTCTCTGCCCCCCTCAGGGAACCTGGCAAGCTACTGAGAGTATTCGGCCCGCACAGCAAAACCTGACAAGCTACCTGTGACATATTCGATATGCCAAAAACAGTAACAAGTCTCACAATGGAGACGTTACTGGTGCTCGCTCGAGCAAATCGATGAACAACAGGAGGACAGTGCTACAGTGCTATACCTAAATAGACTTTCATACCTAAATAGACTTTCTTTGTGTATATATACTCCGCCTCTTCTTAATCCACTCAGCTGTCATTGGGCACTTGGCTTATTTCAGTAGCTTAAATATTAATGTGTATTATCTCTGCAAATTCAGGTTTTTGTGTCCTAAAGATAGAAACCTAAGAGGGAAACTGCAGGCAGACATGGTAGATTTGTTTTAGCAATATCTTAGAGTGCACCAAGGGACAACAAATTAGAATATATCATAAAAGAGGCACTTTTTTGATAATGAAATATTACTGCTTAATAGGAAACTGTAATGGCAAAGGAAATTCTGTTAAAGCTCCAAAAGTTGCTGCTTAGAAGGGGAAGGAGTATTTGTTGATTTCACATTTTTGTCATTTATGGGACCATATTTTCCATTCAGAAATTAACACAAAATGGGGCCAAAATGATAGTACAGCCTGTAAGATTTTTGCCTTACATGCAGCTGACCAGGGTTTGATCTTTGTCATCCCATGTTGTCTCCTGAGTCCACCAGGAGTGAGCCCTGAGCACTGCTGAGTGTGGCCCAAAAAACAAAATAAGTAAATAAATATAAATAGATACAGAATACAGTGCTGAAAGTATATCTTCTTAATATTTTTATGGTTCTTTATTTTAATGTTAAGTATAGTGATTCCTTAATATACTCTGATACAAGTTGAAAATGTGGTTATGGTTCCCTGTGAATTTACATGAACTATTTTTAGAAATCACAGTGTCTTCCAGGCAGATGACCAGTACGCACATGAAAAAGTGTTCAGCATCACTTATCATTAGGGAAAACCATATCAAGATGATAATAAGATGCCCTCTCACACCAGTGAGAATGGCACATATCTATGTGTTGATGGGTATAAAAGGAAACCTCATCCACTGCTGGTGGGAATGTTGTTTGGTTCAATCCCTGAAGAAAAGGTCTCAATAATCTTAGAATTGAACTGCCAGGGCTGGAGCGATAGTAGAGAGGGTAGGACATTTGCCTTGCACACGACAAACCAGGGTTCAATCCCTGGTATCCCATATGGTCCCACAAGCACTGCCAGGAGTAATTCCTGAGTGCAGAGCCAGGAGTAACCCCTGAGCATTGCTGGGTGTGACCCAAGCGATAGCACAGCGGGTAGGGCGTTCGCCTTACAAGCGGCCAACATGGCCGACCCGAGTTCGATTCCTCTGCCCCTCTCGGAGAGCCCGGCAAGCTACCGAGAGTATTGGATATGCCAGACACAGTAACAACAAAGTCTCCAATGGAGACGTTACTGGGCCCGCTCGAGCAAAAAAAAAAAAAAAAGAATTGAACTGCCATATGACTCAGCACTCAGCAATTCTACTTTGGGGCATCTATTCACTTGGTCACTTGATCACTTGACTTCCCGTTAATAGTTGATTTGCTCAAGCGGGCACCAGTAATGTCTCCATTTGTCCCTGTCACATGTTAGTGTAGCCCAATGGCGTCTGTTTGTTCTAGGAACACAAAGAGTCTCAAACCGATCATTCAGGGTCTTGACGAAGAAGTCTGACTATCTGGTAGGTGGGCAGCCATGCGGTCTTTTGATGTCCCATGGAATCCAGTCAGTAACGGCTCTAGTCCAGCGGTCGTCTCCAAATCTCATTACGTGAACAGCCCATCTGATTTTCGACACCTTGGCAAACGAGACAGCGTTCCTGATTCTTGACCCTCGACGGAGGTCGGAACTCCGGATTCTTTCTCTCATTTGAATGAAAGGTGATATTCCAAGCATAGCTCTTTCAATTCCTCTTTGGGAGACCCGAATAGCATTCTAGGGCATCACTAGCAGACCTCCACTACCTCCACTACCCAGACGCCACCACGCTCCAGGACGCTTTCCGGACACTCAGGCCGAGGCTCACTCACGACTGAAGCCCCACGGAACCAGATAAGTGGAACTCTGAGACCTTGGACTCCAGGCTCAACGGACCCCGGGACAGAAATCCTCTGCTTGCTCCTACCAACCACAGGTGATGAAGGTATTAAAACCAGGAGCCCCACCCTACCCTGCCCTGTCTGCTTCCACCAACCACCAGAGACCCAGGGATTGGATTACGCACAGAAGACCCACCCTACCCCTACTGGTACCAGATAAATACCTCACTGGCAGACCTCCACTACTTCCACTACCTCTACTACCCAGCCGCTGCCTTGCTCCAGGATGCTTTCCAGACCACGCAGCCGCAAAGCGGCCGTTCAACACATTATAACACACTTAATACCCATCTTCCAGGATTGCCGCTCCATAATTGATAGGGTTCAAATATGATTTGAACCATGGGAACACCTACAAGGACAATTAGAGGCCATCCCCCTCAGAGAGCCTGGCAAGCTACCGAGAGTATTCCACTGCCCACACAGCAGAGTCTGGCAAGCTATTCGTTGTGTATTCCATATGCCAAAACCAGTAATGACAATGGGTCTCATTCCCCTGACCCTAAAGGGCATCTATTCCCACGACCAAAAAAAAAAAAACCTCATTCAAAAGACATATGCACACCATTGTACATTTGAAGCGCTTTGTACAATAGCTAAGATATGGAATCAACCGAGGTGTCCAGTGACAGATGAATGGATTCTGAAGAAATGGTGTATTTATACACAATGGAATACTATGTAGCATCAAGGAATGATGGAATCATGCCGTTTTCTGCAACCTAATTGGAACTGGAAGGTATGTTGAGTGAAGTAAGCCAGAATAAGAACACAAAATAATCTCACTTATCACATAGAATAACTGGATGAAGAAATGAATACAGTCAATGAGGAATGCCTGATTATCCTTGACCCCAGAATATAGGGTGGAGAAAAAAAAAGAAATCAAGGAAGGAAGGAAGAAGATGAGAAAGGGAAGTAGTTGGGGAACAGTTATGTCGGTAATGTGGGAGAGTGGGAGAGCTATGTATCTAAAGCACATACTCAACAATACTGAAAACTTGAGATCTAAACTACAAGATCAAACTTTTAAATGTGCCTATCAAGTAATAGGTAGGGTGGGAGTGGGATTGAGATAGAGCATGGGAATACTTGAGGGAAGTTGACACTGGTGGTGGGATTAGCTTTCGAATATTGTACGCTGAAAAAAAATGAATATTGTTTCCTAAAACTCATCTATCAATAACTTTGTAAACGTTGGCTCTTTAATAAAATATTTTAAAATTCAAGGAAAGAAATCACAGGGTTTATTTTTTTCCAGTGCCTTATTTTTTTCATTAGGTGCTGACTTCTAATCTTAAACAAAAGCTTGAATAAAGTTTATTAATACAAAATATGGTCTCAGAGCCAGAGAGATAATACAGAGGTTACAGTGCTTGCCTGGCATGCAGCCAGTCTCAGTTCATTCCCCATACAGTACATGGTCCCCCATTCTGAGCAAAAGTGATCCCTGAGCACAGATCCAGGAGTAAACCCTGAGCAACAAGGGGTGAAGCCCAGAAACATCAGCAACACCAAACATCACCTCCAAACCAAAGTGAAAATGAAATTGTTGGAATATTTTAGGGGTAGAATTTGAGAGTTAATGAACCTACAGTTTAATAATAGTATCTGGCATAAAAGTGAAATTGTAACAGGCACTAGGCCTTTAAACAGGTTTCTGGCCTGTATACATATATGTGAGCCAACTGACTGCTGCTCTTTTAAAATAAATTGCGTTACTCAAGAGACCTAAAAGAAGCCAAATTGCTAACACTGATCACTTCTCAAATTAAAATGGAATAACCATCCCTCTATAATATCAACACTGGAATAGTGTCAGTGTAGTAGTAATCAACACAACCTCAATAGCTTAGACTGCTGATGATGAGTGATGATGGACAAAATGTACAGTGAACAGATCACAGATTATGGAGTCTACAATATACTCACTAAATGGAGCACTTCTCTCTCCCACCCCGCCCCCTACCCCCAAGGTCTACTGGAAGGGAAAAAAATAACACATCTTATGGCATTTCAGAAGAAGTTTGCATCAATTAGAGAAGATTTTTTTGGAAACAGTTTCTATCACTTACATCTAAATTTTAAATTTCTTTTTTGATTCCGTTTCAGTTGGCAGTTGGTTAAGTTTTCAGTTTCTCCCCCTTGTCCTTCTGTCAGTTTTCAAGTAGTTAATTATCTGCAAGCAATACAGTAGAGGAACGTGTCATTCTTAAGCAAATATTTCAGTCCTTTGAAGATGGGAGAATAAACATTTAGAAGTACAAATACTACTCTGATCTGTTGTGAGAATCTAATTTTAGCTAATTCTCCTTCTAAAGAGAAAAAAAGAAAATAAGGGCAATCAAGGTGAAAAGATGGAGACAATGCAAACATGTTATATATGCATATATAGGCAGTCTGACAAGTAAAGACTTACTTTATCTACATATTTCTAGTTCCACAACACTTCTTTCACAATAGCTTTTCTAGAAACATTCAATTTGGAAAAAATGCTGCATATAGTTACTATTTTTGGTTGTGATTATTCTGTGAACTTGTCTCATTATATACTTTACATAATGCTTTGCTTTTCCTTCTTTTCATTTTCTCATTCTTCAATAATTCCAACATCCCTGAAGTTTTCTATGTTCTCCTTAAAAACAGGAAACAAGTGCTGAAGTGATAGCACAGAGGGTAAAACGTTTGCTTTGCACGTGACCGACCTGGGTTCCATTCCCAGCATCCCATATGGTCCCCTGAGCACACTCAGGAGTAATTCTTGAGTACAGAGCCAGAAGTAATCTCTGTTCATCGCCAGGTGTGACCCAAAAAGCAAAAAATCACGAATCACGAATCACGACCATCCTGTTATTCGTCGATTGCCTCGAGCGGGCCCCAGTAACGTCTCCTTCATCCTAGCCCTGAGATTATATTCAAGGCTCTTTAGGAGAATGAGACCCATCATTGTTACTGGTATTTAGCATATTGGGTACGCCACGGGGAGTTTGCCAGACTCTGCCGTGTGGGCAGGCTACATTCGGTAGCCTGCCAGTTTGTCCAAAGTAGGAATGAGATAATAAGATGTCATAATAAGATGTCGCATGGCCGCGTGCATGTGTGTGGATCTGTGAATATCTATGTGTGTATAAATATCATGTCTTTGTGTATATCTCTGTATGCATGTGTATAAATATCATGTCTTTGTGTATATCTCTGTATGCATGTGTGTGGAACTGTGTGTAGGTGTCTGTGAGTGTATGTCTGTGTTCATGTTTGTGTATGTGTTGATGTATATCTGTATATACCACTGTGTGTACATGTCTGTGTGTCTCTTGTGTATGACTATGTGCATATGTGTTTGATTGTGTCTGTGTAAGTTTGTGTATATATCTCTGCTTATCTTTGTGTGCATGTGTTTCTATGCATATCTGTGTGTCTATTTTGTGTATATTTTTGTGTGTCTCTGGGTGCTTTTGTGTGCACTTCTGTGTCTGTGTATATGTCTGTGTGTATGAGGGTGCCTGTGCCTATTTGTGTATATGTCTATCTGTTTTTATGTCTAAATGTCTTTATATATTATATATATGTATACACACATATATATCTGTGTCGGTGTGTATATGCAGATATCTGTGTGTCTGGGTCTATGATTGGTTCTCTTTGTATGCAGGTGTGTGTACTGTGTCTCTCTCTGTATGCATGTGGGTGCATGTCAGTGTATATATGGATGTCTTTGTATATGTCTTGTGTGTGCATGTGTGCATGTGCACATGTGTGTCTGTGTCTGCATGTGTACAAGTGTTCATCTGTGTTTATATCTCTGTATTTGTATGTCTGTGAGTATGCATGTGTGTTGTATCTGTGTTTTATGTGTATATGTCTCTGTGTTGGTAGATTGTGTATGCAAGTGTGTCTGTGTATATGTCTGTGTGTATGTGCATACATATGTCTGCTGTCCACATATATATCAGTGTTTCTGCATGTCTATGCTTGTATCTGTGTATTATATGTCTTTGTATGTTTCTATGTGCATGTGTTTCTATATATACATATATACATACATATACACACACATATATATGTCTGTGTCCCTGTATGACAAAAAGCAAAAAATAAATCAATAAAAATAAAAAAACTTAAAAAATGAAAACAGGGAACATTTTGTGGACCCCTTTTAATTTTTTTGTGCATGTGTCTGCTGAACTCATTCCTAGGAAAATTAGTGAGGATCTGTTGAACCTCCTTTAATAACCTGGCATGATTTTGGAATAAAATTGGTGTTCCTTAGAAACAAGAAGAGGCTTCAAAAAATACATATTTTGGACTGGAAAGATGGTATAAGGTCAAGGTGCTTGCTGCCTTGCATATGGTCAACCCCCCAATCTGATTTGAATACATGGCACCACATATGGTCCCTCAAGCACTATCAGGGGTGACTTCTGGGTACTGAGTTAGGAATAGCCCTGAGGATCACTGGGTGTGTCCCCTCTTAAAACACATTTCTATAGAAAGTTACCATTACTAAATATTATAAGAGACAGTGGTGATATTTAAGGAATTTTCTTTGAGGGTGTTATTTTGGTTTTAGGGCCAGACCTGACTGTAGTCAGGAATCCTCCTGGCAGGATTCAGAGACCATATAATGTACCACTGATCCAGCACCTTGCCATCTGTCCTCTCCAGCCCCCAAAATGGTGATCTTCTGCTGCCTCAAAACTTTCTAATGACACAGAATGTGATCTTTTTAATTGTTTAGAAGTATTATGTAGGGGGCAGAGGTATAGCACCACAGTTAGGACCCTTGCCTTGCTCGTGGCTGACCCAGGTTTGATTACTGGCAGCATGATTTCGGGACCCATATGGTCACCCTAGCCCTGCCAGGAATTATTCCTGAGTGCAGCAGAACCAGTGGCAAAAAACAAAACAAAACAAAACACCTAAGTATGTTGCATGGCAGAGCCTGGCAAGCTACCTGTGGCATATTTGATATGCCAAAAACAGTAACAATAACGGGTCTCATTTCCCTGACCCTGAAAGAGCCTCCAATGCAGTAGCGTTGGGAAAGACAAGTAAGGAGAGACTGCTAAAATCTCAGGGCTGGGAAGAATGGAGACGTAACTGGCGCCTGCTCTAGTAAATCTATGAACAACGGGATGACAATGATACAGTGATACAGTGAAGTGTTATGTAGTTGGGGCCAGAGGAACAGTTTAGTGACTGAGAACACCTCTGCCTTGCAAGTACAAGGACTTGAGTTCAACCCCCTGCACATAGTGAGCCCCACATGCAATCAGTAAGGCCCCAGCCTCTCTAATGGGTAGAGCATGGCAGTTCTGCTCCCTATGGTCCTGGCTTTGTAAGTAGTTTCCAGCCACTCCACAGCTTCGTGTGTGTAAAACAAAAATGACATACACAAAAAATGGTGTCAGGGGATGGAGCAATAGCACAGTAGGTAGGGCATTTGCCTTGCATGCAGCCGACCTGGGTTTGATTCCCAGCATTCCATATGGTCCCCTGAGCACCGCCATGAGTAATTCCTGAGTGCAGAGCCAGGAGTAACCTCTGTGCATCACCGGGTGTGACTCAAAAAGCTAAAAAAAGGGGGAAAAATGGTGTCAGCTCTGGCAAGCAACACAGCTGAAAGACGTGTAAGCACTGTGGCCAGGAAGACCACGAGCGCCATGACTGAAGAGTGTCACTCTCGATGTGCACTGTGGCCTGATGTCCAACCCTTGTTGACACCACAGCTGAAACGGTTGAGCACAGCAATACTGCATGTGCATGTGCTCTGCCTATGGTTCTCACACTATGAAGGGAAGAGAATGAGGTAGATATTCTCCCTTCAGCTCTTTCAACCACCTCCTCCTCCCAGTTCAATCAGTCCATAAAGATCCAGCTCGTCCTGGGTCCTTGCACAACACTGTGCTCTTTCCAGTTATCTTCTTAGCTTGGACACAACATCTTAGATTAGCTTTCAACCAAATACTCTGTTTCTTTAGCTCACTACTCAAAGCATCAATAATTGAACACATATACAAACTGTTCCTGGCCCTGAGACTAGGTCAGCTGCATGCAAGCAAGAACTCTATCTGCTATGCTATCTCTCCAGCCCCACCAAACCACGTTTGATTCCTGGCACTTCATATGGTCTCCCAAACCCCACCTAAGCACTGCTGAGCTTGGCCCTAAACAAACAAAACACAAATGGTATGTGAAAATTGGACAGGGACATTATAACAGACAATATGAGTTTCCTAGTTTTATTCTTTTCCTTTTCCTTTTAATTTTGGACCATTGCCAGTGGTACTCAGGGCTTACTCCTGGCTCTGCACTCAAGGATCACTCCTGGCAGGGCTCAGGGGAGCATATGTAGTGCTGAGGACCAAAACTTGATTGACTGTGTGCAAGGAAAGTGGCCCATGAGCTGTACTATTGCTCTGTCTCCAGTTTTATTATTTTCTTGGGAGACGTTACTGGGCTTCATAGAGCAGTGCTTAGGGGCTATTCCTGGCAGTTCTCTGGGGATCATCTGTGGTTCCAGAAATAAAACCAGGGGTTGAATGCATGCAGAGCAAATGCCATAAGCCTTGTGTGACCTGTAAATTGTATCATACAATTTCAAAAACTTGAAAGACATTTTAGATGTCTCTAGAGAATAGATTCTTTGAGGTATTCTTTGGATATAGGCCTTGAGGAATTAATACCAGTGGTAACGCCTTGACTCAGCCAATCAATGTGGCTGTTTGAGAAGACCAACCATAGGTGGAGGATGAGGGTGGAGCTGAGTCTTGCTAAACAGCCTCTTGCAGCCACTGTGGGTCCCTTAGGAGTCTGCAAAGATCTGTCTTAGGATGCTAACTCATGCAAATAGAAGAATGATAACTTTTCGATATAAAATCTCTTCTGGACTTAGGTTAATTCTTCTTTTTTAATATTTAATGTTTTAATGCTTGCCAGCATTAGCCTGGCAAGCTACCCGTGACATATTTGATATGCCAAACACAGTAACAACAAGTCTCACAATAGAGATGTTACTGGGCCCACTCGAGCAAATGGATAAACAATGGGAGGACAGTGCAGTGCAGTGAATGTTTTAATACCAAATCATCTTTTACATATTTAAGTTCCCTTAAGGAAGAGAGTCTGTTATTAAACACCCAGAGGGTAGATTACTTGCATCATTTAGAAGAAGAAAGTACAGGGGTGAGTCACCCCTGTGTTGACTTGGCTAGAAATGTTGTGATGCAGCTCTCAACATGTGCTCCCTTGTGGGAAGGTTGCTCCTTCCCACAAGAGCATGGACCAGCAAGGGAACTAATACGTGTATGTTACCCACCCACACCCCATCTGACATCTGTGAAGGAACTGAGGAGACTCGTGATACTGGTGTCCAACAACAAACTAGCCCGGGCTCATTACATGATTCATGAACCATATACATTCCTTTTTAGAGAAGCAAATGTATCCAGGGATTACCAAGTAAATATTTTTTTCAAAAGGGATGTTTATGTGTAAATAAGCTTCTCTTAATGGATATTTAAATATTAGAAATAGATATGAATTGTTCCTCCAGATGATTCTCAGGAGACCATGCAGTACCAGGGAGATGGACTCTGGGAGTTCTGTGTGCAAAACTTGCATGCCTACCCATGGAGTTATCTCCCTGCCTCCCCCACATTTTTGGGGGGATGGTGAAGGCAGACCTATCAGTGCTCAGGGCCTACTTTTGGCCCTGCACTCAGGAATCACTGCTGGTGGGCTTGAGGGATGATATGGGTTGCTGGGGATCAAATCTGGGTTGGTCACATGCAAGGCAATGTTCTACTGACTGTACCATCGCCCCAACCCTACTGATCCTTTCCCAATCTTTACTTCTTTCTGTTTTTCAGGGTTGTTTTGCCTGTTCATATCTGCTTTTGAGTCTCGTGATTTTTTTTGGGGGGGGGAGGGTGTTGTTTGTGTTTTTGGCCCCAGGGCTTACTCCTGTTTCTGATGCCACAGATCGCTCTTTGCAGAGCTCAGGTCCCAGGGATCAAACCTGTCAGTTGCAAGAAAGGCAAGCGCTTTTCCTGCTATACCACTGCTCTAGCCCTGCTACTGAATCTTTCAATTTCAGTAATACTTCTATTCAGTTCCAGATATCTTGCCCCAATATCTGGAGGACAACTTTCTTTTTGCCTACCGTAGTCACTCCCTGGAATGCATGCGTGGCTTTCTACACAGAGACCAAGATTGGGCAATGATCATTGCTATTCCACTAAAAGCTGACATCAACTGAAATTAATCCTGATTTACAGTGCAAGTCTTCCACTGGGAGTTAGAAGTAAAGGTAAAGGTAAAGGCCCTCCCGTTGATCGTCGATTTGCTCGAGCGGGCCCAGTAACGTCTCCATTGGAGACTTTGTTGTTACTGTGTCTGGCACATCGAATACTCTCGGTAGCTTGCCGGGCTCTCCGAGAGGGGCGGAGAAATCGAACTCGGGTCGGCCATGTTGGCCGCATGTAAGGCGAACGCCCTACCGCTGTGCTATCGCTCCAGCCCCGGGAGTTAGAAGTATTCAATAGAATCCAGAATTCCAAAATAATTACGAGACAGATTATGACTGTGTATATTTTGTGTAGGTGGGAAGAGAGATTCCAGATGTTTCCTAGTCTGCCATATTCCCAGGCAACTCTTGACCTTCCCTTTTATTCTAATATATTATCCCAATGTGGCTTCACTTGTTCTGTGTCATTCTGAAACTCACAGGTCAGCCCATTAAACTGTAACCTTTGCTCACTATCTGCTTAAGGTCCCCTTAACTTCTGTAATTTCTTAGTGCCAATAATAAGCCCTGGTGACCCTCACTGCTCTTTACATTCGCTTGTGTTAATAGGCTTCCTAACAGTACTGAAGAGGCACAAAACCAGGTTAATGAGTATCATTGCAAATTCCTGTTGTCTACCTGGAGCTGAATCTTTACTGCCGTTCTGCGTTTCTTTGGTTCATACATACCCTTTGCACACGCCATACCTCTCCTCTCTTTGATATATTTTTAAAATGTTTTATTTTATTGACTCACAGTGAGAGACAGTTACAAAGTTGTTCATGGTTGGGTTTCAGTCATACCATGTTCCAACACCGTCCCTTCATCAGTGTACATTTGCCACCATCAGTGACCCCAGTTTCCCTATCACCACCATACCTCCCCACTCCAACCGAGCAACCCACCAGCCTGCCTTTGGCAGTCACTTTTCTTCTCTCTTGTGTGTGCTCTTTCTCTTTCGTTTTGGGCATTAAGGTTTGCAATACAGGTACTGAAAGGTTATTATGTTTGCCCCTTTTAGCACTCACTTCTTGTCCAGATGTTTCACTTACTTCTTAAGCCAGTAGCCTAAGTTTTTGGCAGGTTGACTTCTGGGTGAACTCAGTCCTGAGATGATGGAGTCTGGCTGGAGATACGGTGGCAACTTTGGAGTGATTGCTGGGGCTCTGTTTGGGTGGGCATTGGGCTGACCCATCCACTTCCAGGATACACTTGCATAAGCATCTCTTCTCTCTTTTTAAGTTTAGGCATTTTTCTAATATTATGAATCAATTTTTATTTAAAATTCTACTATAAAATAAAATCAGTTTCTCTCCGGCCATCCCTATGGTACTCATCATCTAAAAATGCAAGTTTGGGCTTTGGAATCAAGGAAGATCTGAATTTGGATACTTTATAGCTGTGTGATTTTGGGAAACATTTAATTCCTCAGAGTGGGTTTTTTTCTGCTATCATAAAGATTTCCAAATATTGTAGGGTGGCCATGACGGTTAAGTGACACAGTATACACTGAGTCCCTATAATGGAGTGACACTTAGTTGATGTATAAAGCCTCTCCTCCAATTCTTTGTCCGAAATCTAGACATCCTATTCCACCAATCTTAGTTTTCAAACTCTTTTAATCAATATTAATTGTTGGGGCCTGAGTCATAGTATGGTGGGTAGGGCATTTGCCTTGCAAGTTGCCAACCCAGGTTCGATCCCTAGTGCCCTATATGGGTTCCTGAGACCTCCAGGAGTAAGCCCTGATCACTGCTAGATGTGTCCCCCAAACAAAAATTTGTCAATTTGAGGGAATTAGCACTACCTACAAAAATAGTATAATAGGGCCAGAGAGGTCGTAGAGTGGGTAGGGCCTTTGCCTTGCACTTGCTAACCTGGATTCGATTCCTGGCATCCTTTTGGTCTCCCAAGCGCACCAGGAGTCATTCCTGAGTGCAAAGCCAGGAGTAACCCCTGAGAATCACTGGGTGTGGCCCAAAAGTCTAAAAAAATATATATAATAAACCTGCCATTGGAATCAATCTTTCCAGTGTTTTTTTTTTCCCCCAGTGTCTTTTCAATGTCAGAATTTTCTAATTTTTAGCTGCAAAATAAATATGCACAGGGGATGTATTTCCCACATTTTGATCATATTACACAATGTTTTTCTTTTTTAGATCAAATAGTCTCTGGGTACAAAGTTCCCCCACTATTTCAGAGCAGAATCTTCCTATTTGTTTATGATTAGGTGTATTTATCTTGTGGGGTATGTAAATGCTGTTATCCTTAACTTGTAAGAATTTTTGTGGTATCTTCAATCCACAAAATCCATGTTGTTCAGGGTCAGTTTAGTGTTTTGTGTGTGTGTGTGTGTGTGCGCGTGCGCGCGCGCGCGCACATGTATTGTACTCCAACATGTAAATCAGGCAACCACAGAATAAATACCTCCACTCCCACTTTTTGGGGGGTAGGTGTCAGAAATTGAACACAGAAACTGTGTAGTGCTGGGGATCAAACCCAGGTCAGAACATACTAGGCATGCACCTTAACTCCCATACTTTATCATTTTAATGTACAATTCTGTTATTTAGTATAGTGACAATGTCATACATTCAACACTTCATCTATTTCCATAACATTTTATTCAAAGGAACCCAATAGTCATTAAAGTGATCTCCCACTCAACTCCCTCCAGCCTCTGGTCACTGATCTGTCTCTAGAATAGTATTTTCTGGGCATTTCATACAGAATCATACAGCATGTATCATGTTTTGTATGGGTTCTTTCAGAGTGTGTGTGTATGGCCAAGGTTTACTCATGTTGAAACAAGTATCAGTGCCTCCCTGTTTGGGGCTGGATACATCCCATTATATAGATGTACCATTTTATTAGATAGATGTTCATTCATACAATAGTTGGATATTTGATTGTCCCCACCTTTTGGCTATTTTGAACAGTGGTAGTAACATTTACATGCTTTTGTTTGAAAAACTGGTTTTAATTCATTAAATACCATGAAACGGTATATAATTGTATAATTATAGGATCACATAATACAGTATATTTACTTTGCTGAATTCAAATACTGGGAAGTACTTCAGAAAATAAAACTCTGAGGACTTATGTGATAGATAAGATTAAAGAACCAGGGGCTGGAGAGATAAAGTGTTTGACTTGCATGCGTCCAACCACATGGTCCCCCAAACTTGCGGGGAGTGATTCCTAAGTGCAGAACCAAGAATCACCCCTGACCACTGCCAGGTGAAGCCCCCCCAAAAATCAAATAAAGCAGAGAATAAAATTCAAGTAGTAGAGCACATACACAGGTAGACATGTGCTCTACCACAGGTGCTTTAATCTCCAACACATCCTTCTTCCAACCCCCAGCAATACCAGGTTAGCCCTGGCAACCCCCCAGCACAGGTATAGCACTTGTAAAAATAACCAACTGGCTGGAAAGAGACCAAGAGGTAAGGGTTTTGCGGGCACATGGCTGACCCAATTCAGTCCTCAGCACTACGAGTAGCACCAGCACTGCCAGGAGTCACCCTTGAGTAGAGCCAAGAATAAGCTCTGAATGCTGCCAGGTGTGGATCAACCCCTCACCTCCCCCAATATAATCAAATATAAGTAATCTAGCTTTGTAATTTATGTTTTGGCTTTGAGGTCACACCTGGCAAGGCTCAGGGGTTACTCCTAGCAGTACTCAAGAGAAATGCCAAGAATTGAACTGGGCCAGCCACATACAAGATAAGCACCTTACCCACTCTACACTCTAGGGCCTCTAGTGTCTGCTTTTTATGAGAGCCTTGTTCAAGCAGGAAAAGAATTACCAGTTCAATTTCATCTTATACAAGACAGAGTTTATTATAGTTATCCAATTGCTTAATGTCTTTCTGAAAAGCATAAACTCCACCTTCACCCTCCATTTCACAAGACTTAAAACCACTTTTTTTAGCCTTTCTTGGAGCCCAGGACCATGGGGTGGTTAGGAAAGCTTTGGCACATGTAATGTCACCAGGGATTAAGCTCAAAGCTATGGAGCCACCTTTTAGGCCCTTGGGAATCCTTAACAGGGCTGTCAGCACCAGGGTTTGAACTCAGCCCTGCACTTTCCATCAACTATCCTCTGGGCACTGAGAAGCGTGTGTCTAGCCAGGGTCCAATCCTTGGCACCACATGGCCTCATGAGCATCACTGGGTGTGGTCCTCAAAGCCCCGTGCAACCACAGGGATGAGGCACTTACCAGCTAGCCTGGCCGACAAAGTACTGCTGAGCATGACCCCTTGAAAAGCTTCAGAGGTCCACCCCCAGAAAAATGAACCTATCTTATAGCCCCTTCTCTCAGTGAATCATGAACAGTGGGACTGTCCTGATTGACTCAGTCCACACAGCACTCAGCAATCATTGTTGGGCCCTAAAGTATTCAATTCCCATTTTAGAGTCATACCAAGCAGTGCTCTGGGTCCATGAAGTGCTGGAGACCGAGGTCTGGCCTCCTACATACAACACATGTGCTCTAGCCCCAAGCCTTTAGTTCTTAGGAAGTTGACATATTTTAAAAATCAATTGTGTGAAACCAGCCAAGTCTGCTTCCAAGCACTGTAACTCATGTATATACAAACATTTTGAGGAACTGTTGGTTTTAATAAGATTTCAGACACTCAAGACACCCAGTATTTCTATAAACAAAAGCCCTATAAATTAACATGGTGAAGAACACCACACACGAGAATACCCAGAAAAAGTACATCAGGATCTTTTCCGTCAATAGGGCAACTGCTGCAGTTTCCTCATTTGGACAGCACCTGCCTGAATGCGGGGTCTTCTTTGTGTTGACCTAAATTTAAGTTAAGTACAAATCACAGCAAAAATTAAAGTTTTCATCTTTAATGAAATGACTGGAAATAACATACATTTCCATGACACCCATACTACAGTGTTCGGAGTCACAGTAAGATACACAGAATTACATCCGTAATTATGATGAATGCCAACATTTCAAGCAGTAATTTCTGTTACATGGCAAACAAAATCAAGAAAGCCACCATCAAACAAAAGAGACCCATAGCTTCAGACAAGGCAAATCCCAGGATAGCATATGAGAAGAGCTGCTGCTTCAGCGAAGGGTTTCTAAAAGAGACACAACACACACTTATTACTATAAAGTTATTATTTGGATTTCTAATTTGATAAATGACAAAGAATCATATTAGTAATGCAGAAGTCTGTGTGGGGGGAGGGTTTTTTAAAAAATGGTTAAGTGGTCAAAGATTTACCCAAATCTCTTTTATTTTACATCTGGCCTTGCCCCAATTTCTAATCAAATACGGCTAGGTAGGAAGCTGTGGCTATATAATATATATAACCTTGTATTCAAGAGTGCAGACTCTGAAGCCAAATTGAGCTGTATTTTCTTATTTTTTGGTTCTGGGGCCACACCCAGTGGTGCTCAGGGCTTATTTCTGGCTTTGCATGCAGGATTCCTGGAGGACTCTGGAGACCACTTAGGGTGCAAGGAATGGAGTCCAGGCCAGTGTGCAAGGCAAATGCCCTACCTGCTGTACTATCACTCCGGCTCCTAATTTTTCTTTTTTTTGGGCCATACCTGGCGGTGCTCAGGGAATCATATAGGATTCTGGGGATGTGAGCTGCACTCAAGGCAAATGCCCTACATTGTATCATCACTGCAGCCTATATTGTTTTCTGACAACTACTACCTATGACCTTGGGCAAGTGGTATAATCTGTCTCTAGTTTTTGATAGGTCAAATGAAGTATATTTCCAAAGGGGTGTTGTGAGCATTAGGAAATAAAACACACAAAGCCCTACAAATACAATGCAAGACACAGAGCAAGCACTGAATACACTTCAGTGAATTGCCCGAAGTGAATTTACTTCACTAGTTTTCTAAGTTTCCCAACTATTTCAAGCAAGCTCTTAAGTTAGTTTTTTTGGCAATAGTTTTACCTGGCATAACCAATGATAAGGCTGCCAAACACTGTTCCAATACCAGCACCAGATCCAGCCACTCCTACTGTTGCAGCACCTGCACCAATAAATTTGGCAGCAGTATCAATGTCTCTGCTGATTGCACTGGTCTGAAACTCCCTCTGGATTAGCTGAGACACACCATTCTGGGCCCCATTAAATACCGTTGAGCCCTAGAGAACAGGAAATAAAGGCAAAGGTCAAATCAGCAATCACAGCTGTTTAATTACAGTACTGTCAAAAAATGATAACTACACCTCTCTATCGAGTGGCTCAGCACCAATGGGAAGTGGCAGAACACTAGAGCAAAATCAAGGGCTTATTAGATCATTCTCATCATGATGTAATAACACTCTATCTATTTTACTGGTTTGTTGAAAATCAAGAAACAGTGCAAAAATAAGCTTTTCAGTTAATTTTCACGAACTATAGCTATAATAATGGTAAAACTAAAGGCAATCCAAGTATAAATTTAAATATAATACTGTATTTCATAACTAACTCAGGTGGGTGCATACATTTCTTTCTGTGATTGATGTCTATACATTTTGGATACAATTAGGAAAAGGATTGCCACAAACCATTAATGAGTTGTTCTCTGCCCCCTTCTATTTTTCTTCAATAAAAACAATACTCAGTAGTGTTGCTCAATTTCCACAATTAATCCCATTACCTCTCCAGTCCTTGCCTCTGGTCGAGATAACACTGATGCTGATATTGGTCTGTAGGCAACTCTGGATCCAACTCGGATCTAATAATGAAAAAAGAAAAAAAAAGACTCTAAATATTAAGAATACAAATAAAGACTCCAAGGACCTTTCTTGTACCATGAGTTCTAAAAGAGGAAATAGATATCAGAAAGCCCAGACTTTTTTTTTTTTTGGCATTCACTCTTGACTTTCTGGCCATTTTAAATGCAAGAAGCAATTGTTATAGCTTTAAAGTCACTAATAAAATTTTAATGCCCTTAAAACTACAATTACCTTAGGGCCACAATTCCGATCAGGGGGGGGAAAAAAAAAAGGAAAACCCTTCACATTCTTCAGTAAATCGAAATAGACCAAGAACAGAAAAGATTGTGAGGATCAGGATAAACGCCTGTCATTTAAAAACAGCCCCGAAAATGAGCTTCCACCGATCCTCAGGAGAGGCCCATGGGCATTCACGATAAAAAGAAAAAAAGCAGATGAAGCAATTCCTGCGACTAACTCCGACCATAAGGCCATATTCCAGTCCAACTTCTCTGCCCTTGAGTGTCCACTGTGCTAAGGTCACAGAAAATCCCATCAGAACCGCGGCAGGATTCTCGTAATCTAAATCTTCGATGCACCCAAAGTCTCCAAAACTGGGGTGGCCAGCCGGGTTCCGGGGCAAGGCGGAGAGCTCGTGGGCCCCCAGCTCCCGGCCTCCCGCCGCCCACACGGACCCAGGCGAAGTCCCTCCCTCTGCAGCAGCGAGTTTGACCTAGAGACAGGCGCCGCTGCGGCGTGGCGGGGGACTAGTAGGCCTCGGAGGCCCCTCGCGGCACTCGGAGCACCCCCCGACACCACCAGGCGCCTGCAAGCCGGGAAGCACGCCCGCGGGGAGGGGGGGAAGGGCCCACCTGGGGCCTCGAGGGGCCAAGGAGGGCTTGACCTACAGCCGGGGGAGGCCCGCCCGCTAGGCCGCGGCGGCCAGGGCCGGCTCAATCTGCAGCCAGGCAGCAAAGGACGAGGGGGGAGACGGAGGGGAGCGAAAGGGCGAGCGGGGAGATCCGGCCGCGCGCCCCGCCCGGAGGTTGCCCCATCCCAACAGCGTGGACGCTCCGGGCCAGGAGGCCGGGCCCACCACCCCCTTCCCCCATGCCCCTCACCCCACCCCAGGCCCAGCCCGGGCTACGCACCAGAGCCGGGGTGCAGGCGAGCTTGGCGCAGGCAAACATCTTACAGTCTTCGGGGGCGGCGCTGCTGGAGGATTCGGGTGGCAGGCGAAGTGGGCTCCTCTCCCGCTTCCTCTCTAGGGGCGCAAAGAGGCTTAAGGTCAAGTGCCCTCCAGGGGCCTGTCCTTCCCGACGCGGTCCCCGGGGGCTCCCGTGCACGCCCGTCCGTGCGGGCCTCGTGCCCAGCCGGGCGACAGCACAATGAATGGGTCCCCACTGGCCGCTGCTCCGCCCCGGCCCGGCCCGGCTCCCGCGCCCGGCACTTACCTTCCCCGGAGGTGGCGGCGGCGGCGGCGGCGGCAGAGGTCGAAGGAGTGGGGCTGGGCGCGCAGGCGCGGGGCGGCTCTTATCCACGCCGCGGCACCCGGATGGAGAAGGCGGGGAATCGCGTGCAATAGGGAAGACGCTCAAGGTCACTTTGTAGCAACTTTATTGGTAACCCGGCGGGAAGGACAAGGACAGCCACTCGGGGATGGGGAGGGAGGAAAAAAATGATAATAAATAAAAAAGAAGAAATGAAGAACAGCCCTGGCAGGCACTACGAACCAGGTTGCTTCGCTTTGGATTTGGGCTGGAGGGAAGATAGACTTTTGCTTTCATTTGATGCCTTTTATTGGAGTGAGATTTGCTCTTCCATCAGTTGCTGTATAGTTGTAATGGGGTCCCCGTCCTGGCCCCTCTTCAAGTTTGTGGAGCAAAAGTCCGAAAGGGGTCATTCAACTGTTTGAAAGATTTATGGTTCTCTTCTCGCAGTAAGAGGAGGGAAGGAAGGAAGGAAGGATAGATCCAAGGGAGGGAGGGAGGGAGGGAGGAAGGAAGGAAGGAAGGAAGGAAGGAAGGAAGGAAGGAAGGAAGGATAGATCCAAGTGAGGGAGGGAGGGAGGAAGGAAGGAAGGAAGGAAGGAAGGAAGGAAGGAAGGAAGGAAGGATAGATCCAAGGGAGGGAGGGAGGGAGGAAGGAAGGAAGGAAGGATAGATCCAAGGGAGGGAGGGAGGGAGGGAGGGAGGGAGAAAGGAAGGAAGGAAGGAAGGAAGGAAGGAAGGATCCAAGGGAGAGAGGGAGGGAGGGAGGAAGGAAGGAAGGAAGGGAGGCAAGGAGGGAGGGAGGCAAGGAGGGAGGGAGGGATGGATGAAGGAAGGTAGGAAGGGTCCCAGGAAGGAAGGCAGGAAGGAAGGAAGGAAGGAAGGAAGGAAGGAAGGAAGGGAGGGAGGGAGGGAGGGAGGGAGGGAGGGAGGACAAAAGAGGTTAGAGTCCCCAAGTAGTGAGTACATCTGATGGACTCAGGAAAAGACTTCAAAAGTTGGGGTGAGCAAATGAATAGATCAAAGATGTGAAGACAATCCCCTCTTGGAAAAGCAGCAGAAGTTAGTTTTCTTTCCAGCTCTATTGCTGAAAGAATAAAGGATCTGAAATGCATTTCATGTAAGAACTGGATCTAAAGATATCTGAGTATTTTAAAAATCGACTTAACTTTATTTATTTATTTTTGCTTTTTGGGTCACACCCGGCAATGCACAGGGTTACTGCTGGCTCTGCACTCAGGAATCACTCCTGGCGGTGCTCAGGGGACCATATGGGATGCTGGGAATTGAACCCTGGTCGGCCAGTTCAAGGCAAACACCCCCTACCCGCTGTGCTATCACCTCAGCCCCTCGACTTAATTTTTAACACTTGTTTTTGGTAACTTTTCAAGTCAATACAGAAATGGCTTAGAAAAAAATGATTCATAATGAACTTATAGTAGGTCTTTGAATTCTGTAAATTTGTCATAATGGTTTTAACATAATAGCTTTAACAAATGATAAAAGTTAACAGCATGCTTTACAAAATTTTAGTGTATGTTTTATTTTGTTTGGGGGCCACACTCAGCACTGTTCAGGGATTACTCCTGGTTTTGCACTCAGGGATCACTCCTGGCGTTGCTGGGGGACCCTAGGGTGTTCTAGGGATTGAACCCTGTTGGCATGTATGTACCCTACCCACTGTACTATCTCTCCAGCTTCTTAACAAATGTTAACAAATTTGAATTTAATAGTTTAGCAAAATAGTTTAACTACTGGAAGTGATACAGGAGCAACTTGAAAGAAGAAATACTTGGTATGCCCTGCCAAGCAGAAGGTTGGGATGAAATCCAGCACATTATACTTGGGGCCCGGGCTTGGAGTAACATCAGCCCAGAGGGTCACTCTTTACTAATTAGCACTAAAGTTTAATAACATCTAGCATTTCTGGAGAGAAGACCTCAGAACTCACACTGGAAGTCTTTGTCACTGAGCCAACTTCAAATGCAAATAGTTCTAAATCATATGAAAGCTAATCATGCTGGGTTCAATCATTAGCCCATAACTCAGAGTGGAGAGATAGTACGCTTATGATCCCCTCAGCACTGCCAGGAATGATCTCGGGGCAAAAATCCAGGAGTAATCCCTGAGACCTCTTGTCTGGTTTGACTCCAAACCAGATAATAATATATAACAACAAAGCATAAATAACTTGTGCAATTCCGAATGTTTATTGAGTATATATTTCTCAAGTACTTAGTTTTTACCTGAAATTTGTGATGTCCTTATCTAGAGTGGTATAAACTATAATGTTTTGCTCTGGAGTTCTCCAGAGAACCTGAGCCAGAAGGGCTTATACATATATATTATATAATTATATAAATATAAGATTAAACTACCCTTAATGCACATAATTATATGTAATCACTGTCACTGTCTTCCTGTTGTTCATCGATTTGCTCGAGTGGGCCCAGTAATGTCTCTGTTGTGACATTTGTTACAATTATATGTAATATATAAAGTAATTAACTCACATGGTTATGGAGTCTATGTCTCACGAAAAGACCTGAAGTCACAAGTTGGAAAGCTGGTTGATGTATTTCAGTTAAAATCCAGAAGCCTGTGTGGGAGCTGGTCTGAGGACCACAGAGGAGGAGCTATGATGTCCCAGTTCAAACACTGAGAAAGGAAAAATAAGGGGCAAATTCTACCTTCCCTGACCTTTTATTATAGGCCCTCAGTGGATTGGATGATTAGATGATGCTCACCCACAGATGGGCAGCAATCTGTTTTACAGTGAATCCCATATCAAATGCTAATCTCATCAGAACACCTTCACAGATACACTCAGAAGTAATGTTCAGACTATGTACCCCATAGCCAAACTGCTGTGTAAAATTAACTGGCATATGCTTTATACTCCAAGAGACTCTTCTAAGAGAGAAACTATTGGATTTGTGTAGAGATGACTTATGAGATGATCCTATTTCTTCAACCGGATGTCAAATGCTAGTATAATTTGTGTGGAGGAACAGAAGTGAAAACAGGAAGTTAACAGGATCCCTTCCTGGGTGCATTTGGATTGGATTAATCATATCAGGGAGAGGAGCAGTTTGTATTCAGGTGCTGAACATGTGGAGCATGTGACTGGCATAGAAGGAGGGAATACATCTTTTTAAAGTGCTATCAAAATAAACTCATATTTATTAAGGAGTACTGCAGGGATTTAGAGTTCAAACCTGGTACCTTGCATATGCATATGCAAAGTGTGGTTCGGACACTTCTACTTGATTTAAGCCTACCAACTTTGTTTTCTGCGGTCACTGATGTTGTAATTGATCTATGACTGCACTCCAAAGAGGTATGTATAAACAACACAAAAAGGGATATGGGACCCCAATGAACACTACAACTACAAAAGAAAATGTTGTTTGAGTGCCATGGTGCCATGACCAGGAAGTACAAAGCTATGTGAATGCCATGACTAGGAAGTACAACCTCTGGGGAACACCTGTGTAAGCATTATAGCAGCCTTCAGTGAGCACAAGCATGATCTGTATGCCTCAATAAAGAGTTTGGTCCCTGCTGAGCATATGTGCCAGCACCACAACTAAAGAAACACTCTGACTAAGTTGTGCAACCACTGAGTGAACATCACAGCAAAAATGTGTGAGCACCACAGCCTGCCTCCTGTCATTGCAGCAATGGATGGACATGGAGAGTGTCATGCTGAGTGAAATGAGTCAGGGGAAAGGGACAGATATAGAATGACTGCATTCATTTGTGGGATATAAAAATTATATATAATAGAAGAATAATATCCATGGCCAGGGAAAACAGGGGTTAGGAGGATTAGTCAATGGTTGGAACTAACCACAAGTGTGTGTGGGGCTGAGGGCAGGTTAGATAGAGAAGAAACAGTTATGACAATAATAGCTGGGAAAGATTATTCTCTACAAGATCTGAAGGTTATAAGTAGGTAAGGGATATTCATGATAACCTTTCAGTATCAATATTGCAAACCACAATGCCCAAAGAGGGGGGGGGGGAGAGAAAGAGAGAGAGAGAGAGAGAGAGAGAGAGAGAGAGAGAGAGAGAGAGAGAGAGAGATACACAGACAGATAGACAAAGACAGAGACAGAAACGAAAAGCGCCTACCATAGAAGCAGGCAGGATGGGAGGGAACCTAGGGACACTGATTCTGGGAAATGTACACTGGTGGAGGGATGGATGTTGGAATGAATGCTGTATGACTGAAATCCAATCATGAACAGCTTTGTAATGGTCTAGGTCACAGTGATTCAATAAAAAGGTTAAAAAGAAAAACATGAGCTCTAGCTTATTGAGCTATGTCTCTGGTTTGGTAGTAGCTCTTTATTGTGGCTTATTTCATCCCAGAATTCCAGGCATAGTTGTCCAAAAACAGGAAGGAGCACATGTCTCAAAAGAAGATGACTTGCCTATCTTCCTTGAAGGCCCAGGGTGGTATGGACTAATTGCTAAAACTTTGGGAAGGTAATTCTAATCTGAACACACACACACACAGAAATGTTTAAATTATCTACTTGTTGAAATTTTTAATTTTAATAGCCATTTAGATTTTTTACTAGCATTCAAGTATCAGTAGAATAAAAATTACTATTTGTGGAACTAAAAATCCGAAATGCAACAATAATATTCTGGACTGTTATGCATTATTTTTCTTATGAAAGTGTTTTTCTTTTCTTTTTTGGGGGTGGGAGCAGTTTGAGCTGTACGTGGCTATGCTCAGGGCTTTGTCCTGCCTCTGTGCTTAGGGATCATTCCTGGCTATTTGTGCTTGCGAGATCATGGGGTATTGGGAACTGAACCCGGCTTATCTGATACAAGGCCAGTACCTTCTGTGCTGTATGAAAGTGCTTGTTTCTTATTATGGACCTTATTTGTTACCAATTTACCTTGGATTTTTAAAAAATTAAAAAATTTTTTTTTTAATGTTGGGCCACTCCTGGCCATCCTCAGGGACTACTCCTATCTCCATGCTCAGGGGTCACTCCTGGTGGTGTTTGGGGGGCCATCCAGTGTCAAATATTAAACAGAGGCCTTCTACATGTAGAGCATGTGCTCCAGCCCATTGATCTCTCTCTGACCTTGACTTTGTTTTTGTTTTTTAAAAGTAGGTGTCTAAACCTGTACTAACTCTTTAGGCTCATTCGATCAAGGTGAGCTCCAAATAAACACTATGTTCTCTTTTTGAACATAGAAAATACAGAGAAAAAGTAAGAGTTTACAATGTCATTGAGATATATGAAAAATTGAATTAAAGTTTATAAACAATTGGAGTAAAACATATTAGTTAGTGTTCTCAAACTGAGTTTTGTGGTATGTGAAAAGGGAAATAACTATCAACCAAGAAAAAATATCGGTCTGTAATAGAATCAGGGAAGCATTTATTTGAGAATAGGGATCATGAATCAAATCCATAGTTAAAGTTACAAAGTGAGTATCATCAGGGCTAGAGAACTGGACAATTTAAAACAATTATAAGTTAGGTAATTTGTTTACACTATTGCTAATATTTATGATTTTGATGTAAATATTTACATTTACAGGACCTTCCACCAATGTACCTCACGACCTTTCACCAATGTCCTTATGTTGTTTC
Source organism: Sorex fumeus (assembly GCF_029834395.1). NCBI lineage: Eukaryota > Metazoa > Chordata > Mammalia > Eulipotyphla > Soricidae > Sorex > Sorex fumeus. The sequence continues at coordinate 27,989,066 of NW_026606066.1, forward strand.
TAGTTCACTTCATCTCCCCTCCCCCACTTTCCTATCCCTCCCCTCCTCCTTCCCTGCTTGGTAATGTCGGTTTTGTAATCTAAGGTCAAAGATTGTCATTGTTCCATACTGTCAGGGAATAGGGCAGTTTTATGTTTTTTTTTGTTGTTGCTGTTTTGTTTTTTGCTTTTTGGGTCACACCTGGCGATGCACAGGGCTTACCCCTGGCTCTGCACTCAGGAGTTACTCCTGGCGGTGCTCAGGGGACCAGATGGGATGCTGGGAATCAAACCCCTATCGGCCACATGCAAGGCAAATGCCCTACCTGCTGTGCTATCTCTCCAGCCCCAATAGGGCAGTTTTAAAGTGTCAAGCAGAGAAGTGGTCTGAGTTTAGAACTTTCATTTTGTAACTTTTGTATTAGCTTATACTCTGACCATTGATCGACTCAAGTCCTTGGACCTAATGCTTCCGTGTTAGGCCTTTTGTCACAAGAGGCAAAAGGTCTCCTGTTTCTTACCTTGTTACGGATGAAGAGTAAATGGTGATTTACTGATTCAGAATTTCCCTCAGCAGCTCACTCAGAATTGTCAACATGGAAGTTAGATACTAGATGGAGTGTGGTTCAGGTTAGGTTCTATGACACTTAAGATATGAGATGGGTCTATCTAGAAAGTTTTTCATTAGGCCCAAGGAGATAGTTCAATGGACTACAGTGCATACTTTGCATGCAGGAACTCCAGGCTTGATCCCTGACATCTCATGGTCTCCCAGCAATATCATGAGCTTTCACTGAGAACAGACTCTAGATTAGTTATCAAGCACTGTTTCGTGTGGGCCTTCAAAAGAAAGCATCTCATTGGAGGCAGATTTGAGTTAGGATTTGCAAAATAAAAGGTTCAGAATACATTTTCTTGTTATCTCTTAAAACGTAAAACATTAGATTACTTTTAGACTACGAAGATATTGTGATTTTCATTTTATTTTTAAAATTATTTTTATCGATTGAAGTTCTGTAATTTATAATACTGCTATTGGGGGTTTCCCATGCATATAGTTCCAATACCACACCCATCACCAAATACCCCAAAGTTATTCTATTGCCTTTCAACTCCCTACTGACTGAATGGTGTGAATTAGTTCTTCCAGTATGTTGCCTGTGGCCCTTTGTTGCTACTTTACCATGTATCTCTAAATTTCACACACAAATGAGATCACTTTTTATCTATTCCCTTCTTTCTAACTTCACTTAGCATGATATCATGTTGCTGCAAATTGAATGAGTTGTTTCTTTCTTAGAGCTGTATAGTATTCCATTGTGTATATATTACAACTTCTTGATCGTTCATCTGTGGTTGGGCATTTGGGTTGTTTCTAAGTACTTTGATGAACATAGGTGTGCATATATCCTTTTGAATGAATGTTTTTGTGTTTGGGAGATAGATGCCAAGAAGTGGTATCACTGGGTCATAGAAGAGTTTTATTCTTAGTTTTTGCAGAGATCACTATATTGTTTTGCATAGAGGCTGAACCAGAAAACATTCCCACCAACAGTGAGTGAGGGTTCCTTTCTCACTACAATCCTGCCAATACTGGCCCCTTTCTTGACTTTTTGATATATGTCATTCTCACTGGCTTGAGATGCTTTCTCAGTGTTATTTTGATTTGCAGTTCCCTAATAATGAATGATGATGAGCACTTTTTCAATTGCCTGTTGGCCACAACAATCATAGAGAAGCGTGATTTTTAATCAAAACATATTTGATCTTACAGATATTTCTCATATATAGTTGGTGTTCATCCACAGAGTTTATCTCACAGTTCCTAAAACCCTTGAAACATTCGAGTGTTTAGTATGGTCAAGACTATGTGAATAAGGTAATTTTAGGAAACATCAAAGGATGGTGCTGGGGGCAGGAAAAACTGACCACACGAATAGTAAGAACCTCGCATTCCCATTCTTTCCCACTTCCCCGCCACCAACTCCAGATCTCCAGGGAAAGGAAAAATGCTGGTGATCTAGTTCCGTTGCCACTTAACTAATGAATAATCTTGGTTTGAGAACCAGAGCTTTTCCTCATATCACTAAGGAGGGTCCCAAACTCTATGAGACAGAAATTCTCTTGCTCTCTGGACCTTGCCCTGGTCTCTTTCCATTTGGTGGTTGTGCTGTGTTCTTTGATATCTTTTGTAAAATCAGTGACTTAGCGAACAAATGAGTTTCCTGAATTCTGTGAGCTGTTCTTGCAAATTATTCAAATCTGAGGAGCAGATTGGGAAACTCAACTTGTGGGACCACAGGTGTAGAAGGAATGAAGATCACTGTATAACTGAAACCCAAGCACAAAAATTTTTAAGTCTACAACTGTACCTCATGGTGTTTCACTAATAAAGATTGAAAAAAAAAAAAAGAAAGCCGAAACTTTCTCTTAGAGAGTCCTAAACCTCCTCATCTAGAGAATGTTGATGTTATCTTGCACAGTGGAGATAATACAGGTTACAGGGGGCATATTTAAATTTTTTTCACTTATTCACTGATTTTTGTTAGGACCACACCCTGTGCTCAGGGTGCTCAGGGGCTGTTCCTGTCTCTATGTCCAGGAGACCATAAGTGGTGCCAGGATCCAGCTGGTGTCTGCTGCCTGCCAGGCAAGCGTCTTCCCTCTTGTCCTATGTATCTAACCTGGTGGGGGCTCTTAGTAATTGTCCAATCTCCTAGGTGTTCATTGCTCAGGGACCTGGTTCTTGGGTCACAGAAGGTTGTCGACATGGCTTCCCTTAGGCACTGGTTGAGTGCGCAGCAGCGTGTCAGAACAACTGCCCCAGGAGGTCGACAGAGGTCTGCCTGCAAACCAGCCCCAGGCGCCCGCGGCAGTCCGAGAGGGCGAAGAGCGCTCTCGCCTCCGCCTCCGTGTCCCTCACCGCCCCCTATCGGTAAAGCCTAACACTGGGCTCGCTGTCAAAGCAGAGCCGAACTGCTCTTGAGGTCCAACTCCAGCATAACCCGGCAAGAGGAATGAACTGGTAGCCGAGGTCAAAAGTTAATAGTTGGCAAAAGTGGTGCAGTTTCCAAGACCTGAGTCTAATTCATATATTTTCTTCCAAAATATTTAGAAATACAATAATCATTCTATAAAGGGATTTACTAAATAATACAGACGATGGTTGTGAGTAGGTACAAAAGTGATTTGCAAAAACTTTAATATTTTCTGTTTTGTGACGGTGTTCAGGGCTTACTCCTGGGTCAGGGATCACTTCTGGCGGCTCCATGGACTGTCTCTGATGCCGAACCTGGTTGGCCATGTGCAAGGTAAGTGGCCTATGGCATTGTATTATTGCGCTGGCCACTGTCTTTTAATTAAGAATATACTCTGTCAAATTACAATGAATCCTTAGAATTAATTTTGTTTTATTTATAATTCTGCAAAATTCAAACTTAAGAGATCCTCAGGAACATGGTTTTGGATTTGTGACATGAGTTTGTTCAAACATTTGTGTATGCTCAGGAAAGATTCTGTATATGCTCATGTGCCTACATAATTCATAATACTCTAAAGCATTTCACTGGCCAGTTCTGATACAATGTTGTTAAATTTTTATTTATGATATACAATTGGCAGGAATGGGGTAAACTAAAGCAAAATTAGTTGGATGGTAGGCTATGGCTATCTCTAGTTACCCTTTTACTTCCTTTCTTCAATGCCTTGACCCATTCCCAAGCAACTTGCTTTTGCTGTAGTTACCAGTAGTTACCAGGCATCTGCTGAGCATGTAAGACTCTTCTTAGCAGAATTCAATGGAACACACTCTCTGTCTCTGTCTCTGTCTCTCTCTCTCTCTCTCTCTTTCTTTCTCTGGGCAGTATTGACCTTCTCAACTCTCATTCATGTAGTATCTACATTCCTTAGTACTTACTTGAGAAGTATATATATATATATATGTATATATATATATGTATGTATATATATATACACACACACATATCATTAAAAACTATGATATGGAGGAGATTAGCACTTCATGTATATATGTTGGTTTCAGGGCTTAACTTGATGATGCTTGGTGGACCATGCAATATTGAGGATCTGACAATGAGTTCCTGCATGCAAAACAAGCCCTTTGAGTGATCTGCATGTCTTTCTGTGTATGAGCCATCTTATTGTGCATACTGATTGGAATTTCTTGTATGTGATAGGATGGTGACATATCAACTTCATCTATTTTCTAAGACAATCAATGGCAAGTACAAATCATTATTCTACTACAAGAAAGTAAATCAAGGGCCAGGGTGATAGTATAGTGGATAAGGCACTTGCCTGGGTTCGATCCCTTGTACTATATATATGGTCCCCTCAACCCCTCCAGGAGTGATCCCTGAGTGCAGAGCAGGAGTAAGCTCTGAGCACGACTGAGTGGGGCCCAAAAACAAACAAACAAACAAACAAACAACAAAGAAAGTAAATCCATCCATGTTCAGTGGCTCTAGATATTGACTTTATAATTCTGTCACTGTCACTGTCCTCCCGTTGTTCATCAATTTACTCGAGTGGGCCCAGTGTCTCCATTGTGAGACTTGTTGTTACTGTGTTTGGCATATCGAATACATCACGGGGAGCTTGCCAGGCTTTGCCATGCAGGCGAGATACTCTTGGTAGCTTGCCAGGCTCTCCGAGAGGGGTGGAGGAATCGAACCTGGGCTGACTGGGTCGGCTGCATGCAAGGCAAATGCCCTACTCAAAGTAAAAAATGTACATTACTAACAAAATCTTTGAGAAGGGGACCCTGGTTCATCAAATTTTTCTGCTGCTTTTCTCCTAGTAAGTGCTTTGAGGGCTAGATTTCTGGTCTCAGACCTATGTGCTAATGAAGGACTCGCATCCATTTGCTAGATAATGCTTTGCTCCCCCTCCCCCCACTTTTGTATTAGCAAGGATCTCTGGGGGAATAGAATGATCACACAGTGTGAATTATTCTTTTCTTGACCAGTTTTGCATTGCTGGTTTTAATAAATTATTTTATGACTTTAGAGAAATAATCTCAGATTTTCCTTACCTACTCACTTTTATAAGATTTTTTGATTAATAGATTTTGATTCTAAGGTTAGTTTTCTATGTCATGTCTCCAAACCAGAAACTTGGTTTCAAATAGAGATGGCTATGTAGTAATTTTAATAAAGGTTTGAGCTTAAGAGGAAAAGTATAAGGGAGGTACATTCTACATGGGGACTCTTAACTGGAAGCCTCAAGGGTCATTTAAGCCTCAGGATGAAATTGGAGTGCTTTCTGAAATTGCCTTTCTTGATTTGCACTTGGTGAGTACCTAGAGCAAAATGTGAAAGTTTTAAAATCTAAAAACTTTATTAGAACTTGAAGTAAAAAACACTCTCAGACAAATACCCTTGATCAATAACTACAAGAAATCAAAGAAAAGTTACAGCAAATAAAAACGTTAATTTAGAAGGTCCCATTCCTTCACTGTGATAACAATATTTCTGTTTGGAAAGGCACACCTGAGCACCAAACTAAGAGTAGCTCCTGGGTACAGCTGTGTGTCATACAAAATGACATTGCTAGAAATATTATTTTTTAAGAAGTAAATTTACTGTAACTGTTTACTAGCTGAGGAAAGGAGAAAGCAATACACCCTGGAAGGAATCCTGCCCTTGAACGGGGTCTTCTAGTAATCTTGAGTAATCTGCCTGTGACATACTCAATATGACAAAAACAGTAACAGTGATGGTCCTCATTTCCCTGACCCTGAAAGAGCCCCCAATATGCCATCGGGCTACATTGTACAGCTGTGTGTGTCTCCAGTCCCACTCCCACAAAAGAAAATGTTGATCACTTTCCTAAGTATTATTATTACTGGGTTTTTGTGCTCAGAAGTTATTCCTAGCTTGGCACTCAGTTTATATACTCCTGGTGGTGCTCAGGAGAGCACATGGTATGCAGAGGATCCAGCCCAGGTTGGCTATGTGCAAGGCAAGTGCCCTACCTTCTGTACTAAGACTCTGGCCCCCAAGAGCCTGGCAAGCTCCCCGTGACGTATTCGATATGCCAGACACAGTAACAACTTTTATATATATTAGAAAAAAACTACAAAACTCTCATGAGAAGGACCAGGAATGTGGCTTAGCATTAAAGCACTTGCCTTGCATGTGTATGCGATCCTGGGGGCTATCACCAGGACCATAAAACCAAAACATGTTGAACAATATTGTTTATAAATAAAAATACCTCATGATGTTTATGAGCTCATAATAGTTGGAAACTGTCCCTATTATATTTCCTATGTTTTCTTATCTAGATTGCCCAAGACAGTACTTTTTCGTATTCTCCTCCTAAATCTGATTTTAAGGACAAGACCATTGTGGATTAGGAAGGGGATACGCTGAGCGGGGAGTGGGAGGAGGGAAATATACCCCTCATGGTTGCACAATTAGTAAAGTATTGAGTGTTACAGAGTCAAGTTTTACCTGGCATGAAAGTCTCCTTTTTCTCTTTCTACCCATTTTTAAATGACAGCATACCATGTAAAAACTTTCCTGTAAGATATTTGCTGAAAATAGTCTGCAATAACCTGAAACATTAAATTTTATTTCAATTGATGTTATATAATAAGAGATGTACGCTGAAAATCTCACATTTATGACCTTTTTCCATCTTTAAAGACACTTCACAGATTTGTGAATGCTAGAAAACGGCAGCCCAGGCCAGAAAATCCTCCATGTGCACATCAAATTGTACCCACATGGGGGCACCCATAATGCAGCTTATCTGCTGGCTTTTCTGCTCAGGCTCTTCAAGCCTAACTGAGCTGGAGCTGAGTCAGCTGATAAGTTCGTCCTGGCCCACGGAGCTCAGCCAGCCAGATTTGATATCTAAGCTCAGGTTTGGGGATTCCTTGCTTACACCATAAGCTATTATATATTTTTTAAAACCTTAGTCATTTGTACATTTGTTATAGAACATAAGTACTAAATATATTATTAGAGCTTAATGACCACGTACTAAAAAGAATTTGCTGATTAAAAAGGATACATTTGTCCAAAGGTGCTTTTGGATTTATGTTATGCCTACATTAGGAACATAATAATTAACCGGCAGGGATAAAAATGTGTCCTAAGATCAAGCTAACTGTTTACATTATCTTGCTCTCACTAGACATACTCAGATATGTGTGTGTGTGCGTGTGTGTATTTCTGTGTGTGTTTGTTCTGTGTTGAGAGTATAAGTATGTGTGTGTATGTATGTATGTTTGAATATGTATGGGTGTGTCTGAATATGAACGTATCTGTGTTTATGAGTGTATGTGTACATAAGGGCATATATGTGTGAGTGTGTGAGGTTGTGTGTGAATGTGTGTATAAGTGTTTATGTGAGTATATATGTTAGTGTGTATGCATGAGTGCGTCTGTATGTGTGTATGAGTGTGAATATATGCATTAGTTGTGTGAGTGTATGCATGAGTATGTATGTGAGTGTATCTAGTATATGTGTGTGAGTATATGGATGTGTGTGTCTAGCATATGTATGTCTGTAAGTATGTGTATAAGTATGTCTAAGTGTGTGAGTTGTGTGAGTGTATTTGTGAGTGTGACAATATTTGTGTGAGAGTGTATTTATCTTGTGTATGTATGTATATGAGTGAGGGTGTGTCTCTGAGTGTATGTGTGAGCATATGTGTATGTGAGTGTGAGTGTGTGAATAAGGGTGTGTGTCTGAGTATATGTATGTGAGTGTATGTGCGTTTGTGAGTATATGGGTGTTTATGTTGTATGTGTGTGTATGTGTATGGTGGTGGTCCCCAAGCAAGAGAGGATTCTGTAGGTGCTTTAGTTGTCATCTGCAGGTCTGTCATTTGGACTCAGCTCCATCTGGTAGGAGACACATTACTGAAGTGTGCTGAAGTTATTAGTGAATTTGATCCAGATGTAGCTGTTGTTATTTTAGAGAATAAGAAGACAATATATGGAAAATAATCTTAATAAAAAAGATCTGCTGCTTCTGCTAATAAGGCAGATAAAGTAGTCATGTTTAATATCTTATAAATCTGCTTTTCATATGGCTGATGGCTCTAGAGGCAGCTAAAAAGTACATTGGTGTTTGATAACACTGGGTTGTCCTTGCTGCTCCCAAAGGGAGCTTAAAGTTTATTGAGCCACTCCTACAACACTGCAACTGAGGCACACCCAATTCCACCAGGCACCCAATTCCTAAATTGCTTTCCTCTTTCCTTTATGTCATTTGTATAGTTAATTTAATAATGTCCTTTTTGTATAGCCACAGGAAGACAGTTGATGCTATGATATGTAACATGGGAGTTAGTTGACTCCAAATAATATTTACTCCTGGGCATCCATATATACTTGACTTAAGCCTCAGTTGCTCTGAGTTCCTAGCACTGTAAGAGCAGGGTCCCGATGAGGGACTGATGGACTCAGGTCAAACTATGAGCTACCCTGGCATCGAAATGGGCCAGGCCAAGAGCTATAATTCTTTTTTTTTACATCCAAGATGTTTATTTATTTATTATTTACAAATTTTTGTGCTTGGGTTTCAATTTTGGACAAACTGGCAGGCTACCAAATGTAACCTGCCCACACGGCAGAGTCTGGAAAACTTCCCGTGGCATACAATATGCCAAACACCAGTAACAATGATGGGTCTCATTCTCCTAATCCTGAAAGAGCCTTGAATATGGCACTTTTTAAAAAAAAATCAGGGCTAGGATGAAGGAGACGTTACTGGGGCTTGCTTGAGGCAATCGAGGAACAACGGATGGTCGTGATCGTGATCGTGATCGGGTTTCGATTATACAATGATCAAATACCCATCCCTCCACCAGTGCCCATTTTCCACCGCCATGGATCCCAGTATCCTTCCCAGACCCATCCCCCCCATCCCACCCTGCCTCTGTGGCAGGGCATTCCCTTTTGTTCTCTCTCTCCTTTTGGGTGTTGTGGTCTGCAAAAGAGGCATTGAGTGGCAATTATGTTCAGTCCATAGTCTACTTTCAGCATGCATCTCCCCTCCTGGGAGGATCCTCCAAACACCCTTTATTTGGTGCTCCCTTCTCTATCTGAGCTGCCCTTTCCCCTAGAATGCCTGGCTGGTCTCTAAGCCATGGAGTAATCCTCCTGGTACTGATCTTGGCTATTCTTGGGTATTAATCTCCTATTTTGTTGCTTTTTGTCTCCCAGATGAATGCAATCTTTTTATGTCTATCCCTCTCTTTCTGACTCATTTTGCTTAGCATGATAGTTTCCATGTAGTACCACTTGTATGTAAATTTCATGACTTCATCTTTTCTAACAGCTACATAGTACTCCATTGTGTAGATGTACCAAAGTTTCTTTAACCAGTCATCTGTTCTCGGGCACTCAGGTTTTTTTTGTTTTACTTTTGGGCTGGAGCGATAGCACAGCGGGTAGGGCGTTCGCCTTACAAGCGGCCAACATGGCCGACCCGAGTTCGATTCCTCCGCCCCTCTCAGAGAGCCCGGCAAGCTACCGAGAGTATTCGATATGCCAGACACAGTAACAACAAAGTCTCCAATGGAGACGTTACTGGGCCCGCTCGAGCAAATCGACGATCAACGGGAGGGCCTTTACCCCTTTACCCATCTTTTCTAAGAGCTACATAGTACTCCATTGTGTAGATGTACCAAAGTTTCTTTACCCAGTCATATGTTCTTGGGCACTCAGGTTTTTTTCCAGATTCTGGCTATTGTAAACAGTGCTGCAATGAACAAACAAGTGCAGATGTCACTTCGACTATACATTTTTGCCTCTCTGGGATATATTCCCAGGAGTGGTATTGCTGGATCAAATGGGAGCTCAATTTCTAATTTTCTGAGAATCGTCCATACTGTTTTCCAAAAGGGCTGAACCAGTTGGCATTCCCACCAACAGTGAAGGAGTGTCCCTTTCTCGCCACATCCGTGCCAGCATCGGTTGCTTTTGTTCTTTTGGATGTGGGCCAGTCTCTGAGGTATGAGATGGTATCTCATTGTGTTTTGATCTAAGAGCTATAATTCTTAACTATAGGTTAAGAGCACAGTCACGGACAAATTCTGTCATGACCCATAAAGAAATAACTGAATAAGTAGCCTGCTGGGGTTAGGAAAGACTAACCCGACTTAAGGACTGTGGTCTGGAATGTATAGTGAGATGTCCCCAGGAAGAGCCAAACTTTAAGCTTAGTATATCTCTTTCTGTGCTCATACAAAATGACATTGCTAGAAATATTATTTTTTAAGAAGTAAATTTACTGTAACTGTTTACTAGCTGAGGAAAGGAGAAAGCAATACACCCTGGAAGGAATCCTGCCCTTGAACGGGGTCTCCTAGTAATCTTGAGTAATCTGCCTGTGACATACTCAATATGACAAAAACAGTAACAGTGATGGTCCTCATTTCCCTGACCCTGAAAGAGCCCCCAATATGCCATCGGGCTACACTAGTACATGACAGGGACGAATAGAGATGCTTCTGGCGCCTGCTCGAGCAAATTGGGTGATAGTGATAGTGAATCTCTTTAGATGAGATTTTTGTTCTTGAGTTAATCTCCTGAAGGAGTGGCCTTTACCTCTCTTCGTTGTTATGATAATTTTCAGTTCCACATTTGTATCCCCACCCTTCCTGATTTCTATATAACTATGCTATAAGGGGTAAGAGAGAGCAAAACAGAACAGAACAGAGACAAGACTAGACATTGTGGAAGGAGAACAGAACAGGACAGGACAGAACAGAAGAATGAGACTAGACGTTGAGGAAAACAGAACTACTCTGGAATGAGCCTCTGGGACTGGACTCTGGGAGGGAGATGCTGAGAAGGAGATGTTGGGAAGGAGAGGAAGACTAGACGCTGAGGACTAGATGTTGAGGATGAGAAGGTCGATGATGAAGCATTGAAGCTGAGGAGGAGAACTGAGGCTTTGGAGACTTTGAGGTCTGCGGGGAGACTAGGATGATGAAACTCTGATGATCAGGACTACAACGACAACTATGTCTATACCATAAAGGTAGAGATCAGATGATGCCTGGGAGGAGAGAGAAATAAACAGATTGCTGACCAGCCTGGGGCATGGTTTCTGTTCCTTCATCCTTTAGCATTTCCCTGGTTCTTTGCTCATCGTCTGGCCTGGGGAGGAGGTGCTTGGTCACTGAATGTTTGAGTCCTGTCCGTGTGGACCAATCGCAACCACTGCAATACCTGTTTCCCTTCTCTTCTTTTATTATTTGAAAACTTACAGATTGGCGAGTGAGTTTTCATGTGAGTTTCCTCAAAAGGCCTACTGAGAGAGGACAAAGTGGACTAATCACGTATTCATGGGAACCTGTCTTGAGAGGCAGAATAGCAGGTTGAACCAATTTGAAGGGACATAGAGCAAGTCTCAGATGAAAGTTGGGTTTCAAGGGAACTGAACTTAAAGAAGATGAAGGAATAATTGAGCAGAAAGTTTGGGAAGGGGAAAAAATAGGCATGAAAAGGGGGGAAGGGTGGAGAGATAGTACATTGGAAGGCACTTGCTTCTAATGCAGCTGACCTGGATTTGATTGTTGGAATCCCATATGGTCCTCGAGCCCTGCCAGTAGTGATCCTTGAGTGCAAAGCCAGGAGTAACTCCTGAGCATCTCCAGGTGTGGACCAAAATAAATAAATAAATAAATAAACAAACCCAATAACAAAAGAGATGAAAAGGGATCAAGAATTTTTCAGGATGTTGGACTGGAGCGATAGCACAGTGTAGCACAATGGGTGGGGTGTTTGCCTTGCACACGGCCGACCCGGGTTCAATTCCCAGCACCCCATATGGTCCCCTGAGCACCACCAGAAGTGATTCCTGAGTGTAGAGCCAGGAGTATCCCTGTTTTGCTGGGTGTGACCCAAAAAGCAAAAAAAAAAAAAAAAGAAATTTTCAGGATGCATAGTAAGAAGGCTTGTGAGGAGAAGCAGAGACAGAGCCAACTGTTTTATCAAGGTAATTGGTGTGTTCAAAGGAACACTGTGTTTGTGAAGTGAAATGACCCTTATTTGTGTAGTATTTGGAGACTAAGTCCTGGAATGAAAGGAAGCAACGACTTTGTGAGTCAAGGTCAGAAATATCTAGATGGCTAGAGAAGAATCATTAGAGCAACTTGACTCTTGAAGCCTGTTCTTTGGAAATATCCTTCTAAAAGGTTTCAAAGGGTCATAAAATAGCATCTTTGCCTGTATTCAACCCAGACTCCAAGGTGAGTCTGAGGTGTAAGTGTATACACTTATAGGCTCAGAATACACTTTTGTTAATTCTAAGTTATCCAGCTGATGATGGCATTTTGTTGTAGTAACTCAGATGAACTAAGAGTTCTCTTCTTTTTATAGGTTTTCACCTCAAGAATTTTCCTTTATAGACATCTTTGCCATGAATGGGCCTCACCTTATACTTGGTGTCCATTTTAATTTAATATTTTTTTGGGGGATAAGGGTGGTTAAGACTACAATGGTGGTACTAAGGTTTAGGTACCTGGCTCTATGATCAAGGATGGAGATGCTTGGTGCTGGGGGCACAATATGTGGTCTTGGGAATTAGATCGGGGATCAAACTAGGATGAGCCACTGCAAGGCAAGAGCCTTATTTTCTGTGCTTTCCTGTGCTATCTCTTTGATGCCCATTTTAACTTTTTTAATTTCTTACTAATTTATTTTTGTTTTTTGGGCCACACCTTTGATACTGAAGAGTTACTCCTCGCTCTGCATTCAGGAATTACGCCTGGAAGTGTTCAGGGAATCATATGGAAGACAAGGGACCCAACTCGGGCCAGCTGTGTGCAATCCAGTCCCTGATGCCCATTTTTAGTTCTTGTTCTTTTTTTTTTTTTTTTTTTGCTTTTTGGGTCACACCTGGCAATGCACAGGTGTTACTCCTGGCTCTACACTCAGGAGTTACTCCTGGTGGTGCTCAGGGGACCATATGGGATGCTGGGAATTGAACCCGGGTCAGCCGCGTGCAAAGCAAACGCCATACCTACAGTGCTATCTCTCCAGCCCCCTAGTTCTTGTTCTTAAGTCCCTGTTCTGGTGACCTGGCATAGGTCCTGGGGCCTGGTCCTAATCTGACTTTACTCTCACTGTGACTGCTATTGCCACTTGGTTTCTATTCAGTTGAGGGAATTTGCCAACACTGGCTAAATTCCAATGAAATTTTCCTATCACATACAGCAAAAACTGTTCCCAAGCATTTATAACTACACCCCTTCTTCAATTTGGGTACAACTCTAGTTGAAAATCACTGTTAGGACACCTTCCTTGGGATTTTACACTGAACCCAACCTGGAGCCTCATTGTCTGAGGGCAAAGGATGGGTCACCATTCCCTGAACTTGTGTGTGTCCAACGGTGCTCATCTGTTAGAATGGCTAAGCTTGTGGGGTAATTCCTGAGTGCAAAGCAGGAATAACCCCTAAGCATTGTGGGATATGGTCCAAAAACAAAAGGAAAAAGAAAAATATGAGGTAAGAAGTTATTCGTGTAGAGCTGGAGCCATTGCACCGCAAGTATGGCTCTTGCCTTGCATTAGGCCAACCCAGGATCAATCCCTGATATCCCATATGGTCCCTCAAACCTGCCGGAAGTGACCCCTGAGCACCTCCAGGTGTGGCCCAAAAGCAAAAAAAAAAAAAACCAACCAGAAAACCACTCCCACCCCCCCAAAATAAAAAACCAAAGCCAAAAAACTCAGAAGGTATTAGTGGACTTAGTTTCCTTTTTTGTTACCTCAACTCTGACAACTATGTGATGTCAGGTAAGTAACTTAACCATGTCAAGCCTCAATTTTCCTACCTATAAAATGTAAAAAAGAGATCACACTTAGCTCATTGCATGTTTGTGGAAAATTAAGTGAGCTAATGTATAGAAGTACCGTAGTAAGCATGATTAAAAGGTCACTATTCATGGGGCTGGAGCAATAGTACAGTGAGTTTACTTTGTATGCAGCTAAACCGGGTTTGAACCCTGGCATTCCATATGATTTCCTGAGTCCTGCCAGAGAAATTCCTGAGTGCAGAGCCAGGACTTACCCCTGAGCACTGCTGGGTGTGATCCAAAAACAAAAACAAACAAAAATCACTGTTCTTATTGATGGAGGTTATACCTAATGATGCTCTGTAATTCTATTATTAGCCACAGTCTACCTGCCCTTATCTTGATCTCTCCTGCCTCTAATAGACGGTATCATAAAAAAGGAGTTTAGCCATTCTAGCAGATGAGCAAGTTCATTAAGATTAAAAGAATATATTGATGGAATATGGGGGATAGCTCAGTGGCAAAAACCAAATAAACCCAAAAACCCCCACTGAACTTTCAAATTCAAGTCTGAAAATCATATCTGTGTACATTCAGTCAGGTTCCCACCATGAGGTTATGCTGTTTGGGATCTTTGGAGCCTCAGAAAAATGCAATATATGTGATCAGTAGGGCTGTGTGTGAGCATCATAGTCAAACCAGTATAATCCCTGGTTGTCACAGTAGGAAAAAAAAAAGAAATGGAAGAAGGGGGGTATGAAAGGAAGAGGAGTGCATTGAAATTGGGAATACACTTAAATATGGTATTACAGAGAGTGTGAGCTGAAGGTGGCTCGAGATTTTGTTGCAGCCAAGATTACATACATTTTATATTACAAAAGGGAAGGATAAAAGTGATTCACCAAAGAATTATTAAATTGAAAAGTATACAAATATTCTTCTAATAAAAACCTAACCTGCATTTGTGGTGGCCTGAATGTTTTCATCTCAAAGCTTGTGTGTGCAAGACATTTCAGTGAGAAATTTGCTGCACATTAAAATTTTCTGGAGAGACTGAGAAGCACTGGCTGCCCAGGTGCATTCTATATTAACTGAATCAGGACTGGAGGCATAGTCAGTAGTATTGAAAAAAAATTGAAAATTCTTTTTTCTTTTTTTTTTTTCTCAACTAACTCTAGTGTTCTCAATTTGGTTTAGAGAAGTGGTTCTTAAACGATCATTAGGTACGTTTGAACCACATGGCAGGTTTCTGAAGCCAAAGATGGCTGAATTTCTGATTCAGTAGAATTTGCATTTCCAGCACTCTTCAGAGGGGGCTGGTCCAGGGAGCCCACTTTGACAACTACTAATCTGAGAATTATTTACATATTCCTTACAGGTCTTTGAAGACATGAAAGTCATACATATATGCTGGGCCATCTAAGTGGCTGCAACATCCTTGGAAAGGAAGCTAACCACAGTTGTGAACTCTGCACACACCGGTTGTCTGGCAGGGTGATATTCATGCCCATCTGCTAGGCTGGCAGCCTGCCCACAAAGAATGTGCTTTGCCAGTGGCAGCAGGGCATAGGTGCTAACCAAACACACTGGAGAGGGCAGCTTTCATCACGCAGCAAGTGCTAGTGTCTGGGCCAGGCAATCCTGCTGTTTGCAAAGCTCCAGTCCAAGGCCTCGCACTTCCTTACATCTGTAACTGCTTGAGGACATGATTAAAAAGTAAATAATCAACAAATGGCTGATTATATTTCACCCTCACAACCTGCCTTCATGTTGCAATTTGGCTTGTAGAGAGGCACTCTCTCTCCTTGGTGAGTTGGAAGACAAGCTTAAAGACCTTACATATACGGAGATTTGAAACTTCCCAAAGCAGCTGAATTTGGAGATAGAATTATTATTTTTCTTTACTTTACAGTTATTTATTAAAACAATTCTTTGTTTAACTTTTTTTTGTTTAGTTTTAAAATTTAATTCTCTTGATGCTTTCTTTATATTTTCTAAGATTTCATTTTGCTTCTAAGTTGGATCCCCCCTCCACTTTTCTGGCCTTTTATCACCAGTTTTCTTTTCTTTTTTTTAATATATATTTTATTCTGAATTTGATCTTTTTTAAAAATTTTAAAAAAAATTTTAATGAGGGCTGGAGCAATAGCACAGCTGGTAGGGCGTTTGCCTTGCAAGCGGCCGACCTGGGTTCGATTCCCAGCATCCCATATGGTCCCCTGAGCACTGACAGGGGTGATTTCTGAGTGTAGAGCCAGGAGTAACCCCTGTGCATCTCCAGCTGTGACCCAAAAAGTCAAAAAAAATTTTTAATGAAACACTGTGAGATAGAATTACATACTTACACACATTCGTGATTACATTTCAGTCATACAATGGTCAAGTACCCATCCCTCCACCAGTGCCCATTCTCCACCACCGATGTTCCCAGTATCCCTCCATCACTAGTTTTCTGAAGCCACCTCTAAATTCTCTTAAAATACAGAAGAGCCCCCATTTCACCTCATATTTATTTATTTTTTCCACAATTGTACCCAGGAATTTATATATGTAAGACAAGTATACTACCACTGAACCATATCCCTGGGCCCAAGGGATATGTTTGGTATCCAGTGATACTCAATGATTACTTCTGGCTCTATGCTCCTGGTGGTGCTTGGGGGACCATATGAAATTTTCAGGATCCAACCAGGCTCAGCTGTGTGCAAGGCAAGCCCCTTAACCCCTATACTATTTCTCCAGCCTCCTAAGAGTTCATTCTTTTTTTTTTTTAGGAGTACTGAAGAGTTCATTCTTAAAGTTAGATTGGGTGTGGGGGAAATTTCTACTGCAGAATTTCAGTTATAATCAGATACATTGATTATATATAAAAGTGTCTGTATTATTTTATTTGTCCTATAATTAAACCTGCTCTATGAGGAGATGTTTGAGTATTGTTATATTAAAACATTAATTTTTAGATTAAAATTTCTTTTGAACATAAACAAAATAGAAATGTATTGATTTATAAGAAAGAAACGTATTGGTTTATAGTACCTGTAGAATAATTACCTTCGAGTAAGAAAGCAGATTGATTCTGTGAGGGAACTGAGGGTTAAGAGAATGGCCAGACAAAGAGAGAGATCATGAGAGTCCTCATCCTTTACTATGTTTGGATTTTTTATTAGGTTAAGTTGTCTTGAAGGGTGAGCCAGAGGTTGGGAGCATTATGTACTCCAATTCCAGGGACAGAAACTTCTGGCTATAAAATCTAAAGCAAAGTGGAATAATGAGTTGAAAGGATCAAAATCATTTTTAGGGGCCAAGGATGTAACTCTCTGGTAGGGAGTATGCCTCCATATTTGAGGTCCTGGGTTCAATACCTAGCAGGTCATGCACCCGTCTGTACGTGCGAGCAGACACACACACAGACACACATAGACACACACACACACACACACATACACACTTTTTCAGTTATTCCCTCTCTGTTGGATAAGGAAAGTTATAGGCAACTGTAGAAAAGACACAGAATCAATTAACATTCCTTTTTTATTAAAAAGTTTTTAATTTTTATTAGCGAGACACCATGAGGTACAGTTGTAGACATAAATTTTTGTGCTTGTGTTTCAATTATACAATGATCAAGTACCCATCCCTCCATCAGTGCCCATTTCCCACCACCACGGATCCCAGTATCCCTCCACCCCCCATCCTCCCCATCCCACCCTGCCTCTGTAGCAGGGCATTCCCTTTTGTTCTTTCTCTCCTTTTGGGTGCTGAGGTTTGCAAAAGAGGCATTGAGTGGCAATTATGTTCGGTCTATAGTCTACTTTCAGTATGCTTCTCCCATCCTGGTAGGATCTTCCCAACACCCTTTATTTGGTGCTCCCTTCTCTATCTGAGCTCCCTTTTCCCCTAGCATGTGTGGCTGGTCTCTAAGCCATGCAGTAAAATTCCTGGTACTAATCTCGGCCATTCTTGGGTGTTAGTCTCCTATTTTGTTACTTTACTAACATTCATTTTTAACCTCTAAAGTGTTTCAGTGTCTACATTGAAACTCCCTTCAGAATTTCCACAGAATCTCCATTTGTATGAGTGCCTTCTCTGGTGAATAAGTTTTTTTTTTAAAAAAAAATTTATTTATTGAATCACCGTGAGAGCAGTTATGAAGCTTTCAGGTTTAAGTCTGGTCATACAATGATGGAACACCTGTCCCTTCACCAGTGCACGCTTCCCACCACCAAAAACTCCAGTATACCTCCAATCCCACCCCCTCCCCTACCTGTGTGGCAGATGGTTTCCACATTACTCTCTCTCTACTTTGATTACATTCAATATTTTAACACCAGATCCACCATTATTATTTGAGATTTTACCCCAACACTCACATCTGCTGAAAAGGCAACATTAGACAATTTGTTTTCTATTGCTGATAATGAATAGTATACAATGTTGGCCATGTGATTTTGAAACTCTGAAATCTTAATAATTAAATCTGGAGGGATTTCAGCCAAAAGCCGCTGGGTTCAGAGATTTTTTTCTTATATTTATTTATTGGATCACTGTGGGAAAAGTTACAAAGCTTTCAGGTTTAAGTCTCGGTCATACAATGATGAAACACCTTTCCCTTCACCATACTTATTTTTCACCACCAAGAACCCCAATATACCCCCCTCCCAATGCCTGTGAGGCAGATGATTTATACTTAACTCTCTACTTTGATTACATTCATTATTTCAACAAAAGATACACCATTATTGTTTACAGTTTCCCCCCAACAATCAGAATTGCTGAAAAGGCATTGTGAAATAATTTGATTTCTATAGCTGGTTTTGAGAACCATAGGATATCACGTGGCCACGTTGCAGCCACGCAATTTTTGATTTCTGATATTTTACTAGGTAAGTCTGGAGGGATTTCTGCAAAGAGCCAGAATAATTACGAGATTGGTTTCTGTGCATCTGGTGTTATGGCCGTGCCAGAGAGCTGCTCGTGGGGGGCAACTCATGACCTTGGTAGGGCATAAAGGACGAGCCAGTACCACCCCTCTTCCCATGAGACTGCAGTTGCCCCATCACCACTGGCTCCTACCTGGCTTTCCAATAAGCTCTGAGGCAGTGGCCACCTTGCTGCCGGGGGGGGGGGGGGGGAAGGGGGCGGGGAAGGCGGAAGGGAGCAACACCCCTTTCCCTCCCGGGGAGGCATGGTGCCATAAATTAATGCATGGTCCATTCACTTTTCTGCCACAAGCTGCCAGGCTCTGGATTAAGTCCTTTTGCCTCTGGAGCCATGGCCCTGCCAGAGAGCCGCTTGTGGGGGGGCAACTCGTGACCTCTGTAGGGCGTGAAGGATGAGCCGGTATCACCCCTCATCCCATGAGATGAAATTCTGAAGATTTAACACTTAAATCTGGAGGGATTTCTGCCAAAACCTGCTGGGTTCTGAGATTTGTTCCTGAGTCTCTGGGTTCATGGGTTCATGGTCGTTAAGCAGCTTGATCAGGAGCCAGAGAGGCCGTTTGTGGGCGACAACTCGGGGTCTCATTGGGATGGGGAGGAAAGGGCCAGCTCCACTCCCATCCCATGAGGCCCTGTGTGTCTCATCACTATGGGTCAAAACCTGACTGTCCAGTGGCCTCTGGAGGATGGCAGCCACTGGGCCGCCAGGGGGAACAGGCCAAGGTACAAAGCCTATTCCCACCTGGGTTGGCCCAGCACCAGTTAACCTACTGTAGGGACTGGACGCATTTCTGCCAAAAGTCATTGGGTTTTGAAATTTGTTTCTGAGTCTCTGGGATCATGGCTGTTAAGCAGTTTGGTCAGGAACCAGAGAGGCCATGCCTCCAATTATATAGCTGAGCCCGAGGAGGTTTGTGGGTGTGTCTACCACATACCTAACTTTTGGTCGTTTACTTTCTTGGTAAACTTTGCCCCAAGTTTTTGGGGTCTGGCCAAAGGCACAGCAGCAATTTTGGGGTTTCTGGAAGTCTGCTGTAGCATCAGGCTGCTGATGCACTCGCCTCACAGGTACAGATTGACCTGCTGGTGGCACCATACCCCCTGGGTTCAGAGATATGTTTCTGAGTCTCTGGGATCATGATTTTAGCACCTTATTGAATAGCCAGAGGGGTCATTCATGGGTAGTAACTCGGGGTCTCATTGGGACGGGGGAGGAAAGGGCCGGCTCCACCCCCTTCCCATGAGGCCCTGCATGTCTCCTCACTGAGGGCCCCCACCTGGATGTCGATTGGCCTCTGGAAGATGGCGGACCCCAAGCTGCCAGGGGGAACAGGCCAAGGCACCAACGGTGAGCAAGTTTTAAAGTTAAACAAAGATTTTTGTTAAGTGTAATGCTGTTTGTTAATGCCATCTCTCTGACCCACTGTAATAATTACTTTTTAAAAGAAGGTTTATTTCTTCCTCCTCTTCCCTTTGTTTTTGTTTTTGTGGTGACTGATGGTCACACACATTTGGTTGGGATGCTCACCAGGGCCTGCACACTTGGGTGTGGTGCTTGCATACTTTTCAGTTATGGTGTTTTGGAGTTTTTACACTTTGTGTGGCACCAAGTAGCTGGGATTGTCCTTGGTTGTGTGGGGGTGGTATTAGCCTTACTGGCCTCAGGCTTGTATTGAGCCAACCCTGTGTCCAAGAAGGTGTTTTTTTTTTTTTTAATTCTTTTTGCTTTCAAAGATCTGTTGGATTGATGGCTATAGTAGAATAAAATTTAGGGAATTATCTTAGGGATTAATCATGTACTTAGCATGGACATCATTCCTCTAGGCTAACATTATCTACAAGTGGAACATTGCAGTTTAGACATGCTGAGAGAACTTGGAAACTTGTCTATTCAAAAGTTGAGAATCACTTGTACACAAGAGTTTGAGTAAGAAGTCAGCACACTAGTATATGTTCATGTATCTCTCAGTTCAGATATGTAGTTTACAGGCCAAATAACTATTTTTTTTTTTGGAGGGGGAGGAATCCTGGCAGTACTCAAGACTTACTCCTGGTTCTGTGTTCAGGGATCTCTCCTGGTGGGGCTCAGGGGACCACATGTGGTGGTGCTGATTGAACCCAGTTTGGACTCATGCAAAGCAAGTGGCATATAGTCTTTCTGTTCCTCAAATGAATATTTCATTGAAATCTTTGGGAAATGTTCACTTGGGACAAATTAGGGATTCTGATTTCGTATGACCCAGCAATTCCACTTCTTGGCATCTCCTCCAAGGTCCCAAAGGACTCTACTCAGAAGAGACATTTACACTCCTATGTCCATTGCAACACTATTTACAATAGCCCAAGTCTGGAAATAGCCCAAATGTCCAAAAAAGTGTGACTGGATAAAGAAAACTTGATACATATCCACAATTCAATACTGCTTGGCTATAAAAAAATTGAAATTATGCCATATGCAGCTACTTGGATGGCTCTGGAGAGTATCATGCTGAATGGAGTTAGACATAAGGAGAGGATCAGACACAAAACGATTTTGTTCATATGTGAGATACAAAAAAACATGGTAGGGGAATACCAGATGCAAGAAGGAAACAGAAACTGAGAAGATGGGGCATTTACTCACTTTCTCCAAATATTCCTTGTCCTTGTGATTCCTCCTACATCTCCACCATCAACCACAAATCTACTTCTAAGTCTGTAATTTGCATTTTCTGAAGTTTTTCGTAAACATAACCACACAGCATATGCTCATTTCGTCTGAATTCTTTCGCTCAGCATAGTTGCTTTGAGATTCTTTCTCAATTGGTGGCTTTTTATTTTGGGTTTCAAATCGTTTTTAGGTAAAGGAGAAATTCCATTAGAACAGTGCAGGATCTGTCTAACTCTGATCAATTAGAATAAAAGTTGGAATCCTGCAGGTACAGTATCACTAGGCATTTATTTATTTGTTTGTTTATTATTAGTGAAACACCATGAAATTCAGACTTACAAACTTTCGTGCTTGGGTTTCAGTTACACAATGATCGAGTACCCTTCCCTCCACCAGTGCCCATTCTCCACCACCAATGATCCCAGTAGCCCTCCCACCCCCTACCCCATCCCCCTCACCCCACCCTGCCTCTGTGGCAGGGCATTCCCTTTTGCTCACTCTTTCCTTTAAGGTGTTGTAGTTTGCAATAGAGGTATTGAGTGGCCATTGTGTTCGCTGATCTACTTTCAGCATGCATCTCGCATCCCGAGCGAATCCTCCAAACATCCTTTACTTGGTGTTCCCTTCTCTATCTGAGCTGCCTTTTCCCTCAGCATGTGCTGCCAGCTTCCAAGCCGTGGAGCAGACCTCCTGGTCCTTATCTCAACTATTCTTGGGTGTTTGACTCCCATTCTGTTACTTTATATTCCCCAGTTGAGTGCAGTCTTTCTATGTCTGTAGGCAGTCATTTTTACTTGTAAAGTCAAGACTATCTCAGTTACATTTTGATTTGTAAGCAAAGAGGTTATTTTTGTGGAAACAAAGGAAACTGTGAATAACCAGGGTTAGATCTTTAGTTCCATTTCAAGTCACCTTGAAGCTTGAGATGAAAGAAAAATATCAGTAACACACTCCTTTCTTTAAGCTCTCAATGTTTAGTTCAATATGTATTTTCTTGCAATAATTTTTATTTCTAGAGACATTGTATTAAAATACTCCTTACCTTGATTACTGAGTTTAGGGAAATCCTCTTAAATTTTGCGTTCCAGGTGTTTTACTTGCCTTACTCCATCAGTTTAGTTCTGGCTCTGGTTCTGGCTCTGGTTTTTCTCCATTAAAAACCTGGAGAAGCTCTGAAATCTAAGTAGGGCATGTTTATATTTGGATATAGCAAAAGAGTAGCTAAGCTTTCACTACTTTTAATTTCACTGCTTAAGATTCACATTACAATAAGCGAGACTCCAACCAGCTTGAATCACAGACCTTCTTGAGTTCATTGACAGGTGATTGTGAGGTCACTTGTTGAAAAATTTCACCTGGGGGGCTGGAGCGATAGCACAGCAGGTAGGGCATTTGCCTTGCAAGTGACTGACCCGGATTCGATTCCCACCATCCCATATGTTCCCCCGAGGACCGCCAGGAGTAATTCCTGAATGCATGAGCCAGAAATAATCCCTAAGCGTCGCTGGGTGTGATCCAAAAAAAAAAAATTCACCAGAAGTGTTCTCAAAAGAAGGTGGAAGAGATGCCTATTAGATGGAAATGATAACTATCTGGGCTGGAGAGGTAATACGGTAGGTAAAGTGCCTGCCTTGTGTGAGGTCAACCTGGGTTCCACCTGCTGCATCCCCTACAGTCCCCTGAGGCAGCCAGGAGTGATCCCTGAACACAGAGCCAAGAATAAACCCTGAGCAACACTGACTGTGGACCCCAAACAATACAAACAAAGATGAAATAGTAAATACAATCACAGATTGAAAGAAATAAAAAATAAAGGACATGGTCACCTGGGCTGGAGTGATAGCACAGCGGGTAGGGCGTTCGCCTTACAAGCGGCCAACATGGCTGACCCGAGTTCGATTCCTCCGTCCCTCTCAGAGAGCCCGGCAAGCTACCGAGAGTATTCGATATGCCAAACACAGTAACAACAAAGTCTCCAATGGAGACGTTACTGGGCCCGCTCGAGCAAATCGACGATCAACGGGAGGGCCTTTACATGGTCACCTGGAATTTACTGATCAAAAATCAAATCTTTGTTAGAGGTAATCAAAAAACAATTAAAGAGAGATATGTGAGGTTATCCTCAGGTAACTGGGAATTTGACTTTGGTCTTAACTTGCTGACCTGATCTGCCTTCTTCAAAAGAACTTTCAGGCACTTTAGAGCTTTGTGGGTTCTTTTGTCATGAAAAGGAAGCTTTTCTCAGCATCCTTCCCTGGTTCCTCATCACCTGCCATTTCCCTCTTTCCCTTTTTTATTCCTGGATCCCTTTCATTCTACTCTTCTCTTTGAAGAGTCTCTGTTCATATCTTTCTTTGGTCCTTTATATGCTAATAAACTGGAAAAAAACCCCGCTCTCTATTGAGTTCTCTCTCCAATAAACTCTGGATAGAGAATTTAGTAAAATCTTTTTTCCTGAGCTGTGACCGAAACACTCAATAGCAAACAGCCATAATTCTGAGCCAACTTCACCCAACATTTTACTCATCATTTTTTCCCTCGTTTAGTCAGTGACTTCAGACATGAAGCCTAAACTACAAGAATACAATTTTTTTTGAGCCACACCTGGTGGTGCTCGGGGCTTGCATTCATTTGATTCTGTATTCAGGATCATTCTTGGTGGTGCTTGGGAATCAAATTCAGGTCATGCATGTAAGGCAAGCACCCTACTACCTGTAATATCTCTCCGGCCCTCACAGGTGTCATTCTAGATTTATTCCTTATACCTAATTCATCTCCGTCTTTGGTGATAGTAATATGATATCTCATAGTCCTTGCTGAATTTATTTGTTCATTCTTCTTCATATGACAACCTCAGTCCAGAATGATGTCATCTCTGGTCTAAAAAATTTCAACAACCTTTTAACTGGCTTTTCTTTCTCTATGCTATCCTTACTATCATCCACTTTTTTGACTCTTCTCAGAATGATTTTTCTATATTTCACATAGATGGTTTAAGTCTCAATTAAGGTCCCTTTAAAGTTCTTACTGATCTTTAAGTGTCCATTCTCCTGCCTTACTACATTTGAAGAACTGAAATGATTTAAAATAGCTTCTCAACCCCCCAAGGCAATGTGAAAAATTCACCCATATAGGAAAACTACTTTTCAAAGTGGTACAAAAATTTGTTAAAGACCAAATAAAAAGAAAATTAGAGTTGAAAGGAATGATAATGAGACACAATCATTCTCATTCAATTCAAGTTTTTAAAAAATGTAACAAAAGTGGTGTTTGGTGAAAAAAGTTTGATAGTACCCTAAAATACATATGTAGAGATGCCATCTGATGTAGAAAATCCACTCCTAAATATATATACAAGAAATAAAATTAAAACATGTTCACATAAAATTCATACAATAAATTTTATAGTAAGATTTTAATGATAGAGGAAAAACCAAAATGTTTATCAACTGATGACTAGATAAACAAAATTGATGAATCATATATTGAAGTATTATTGGGCAATAAAAAAATACAGAAGTATTGATCCATGCTACAAAACGAGTGTACCTTGAAAGCATGCTTAATGAAAGAATCCAATCACAAAGACCATATGCAATGTGATTTCTTTCACATGAAATGTTCAGAATGGACAAGCCTTTGCAGGCAGAAAGTATATGAATGATTGTGTAGGAACCTGGGTGAGAGATGCCCAGGACACTGGTAACAATGCTCTAAAACCTGTCTGGAGAGGTAGTGCAGGGATTAAGATGTTTGCCTTGCATAGCAATGACTCTTGTTCCATCTCAGATACAACAGAATCTGCCACGAGTGATCCATCCCTGAGCACAAAGCTAGGAGTGAGCCTTGAACACTGTTGGGTACAGCCCAAAATAAAAAACAAGCACAAGTCCTAAAGTTAGCTCATTATGATAGTTGTACATCTCTATGAATACACAAAACCACCGGTGTACATTTCAAATGGGTGGACTTCATAATATCCAAATCATATCCCAGTATGACTAATAAAAACTGAGTTCATTCTTCTGTGGTTACATTTCATTTTAAGTTTGCCTAAGCTACTTTGCTATTTTTTCATCTGGAGTGCTCTTTCCAATTTGCCTGCTGGCAAATCCCAATTTATTCTTTAAAACCTAGCTTACACATCACCTCTTCTTGTCAAACTCTCATCCTAGGAAAGTAAGCATTTGTCTGATGCTGATTCTAGATTGAGTACTCGTGGGCCTAATGCACATTTCTCACTGTCACTCCTCCCTTTGCTTTCTTAAAAATTTGTTGTCGTTGTTATTGTGGAGCAGCTCTCAAACAGATCTTATGAAGAACCAGAGGCCACTCCTGACTATACTTGGTCTACTTAGTCCTGTGGTACTGGGACTACCAAGGCCACAGCTGGCAGAGCTTGGAAGCCTACAGGATGTGTAGACAATGCTCAGGAGGACTTCTGGGGCTGGCGATGGAACCCTGGTTTGCTGCTGAACTGTCTCCTAGCCCCTATTATCTTTTTGTTTTGATTTCTCCCTGAGGACAAGGAATACATCTTACTGCATTTACTTATATACTGGTCCTCCGTGCTCATCATAGTGTGTGGTATGTGGCAGTAAGTGCTTGCTAAATCCTGGTGATGAATCTGAGAGCATTTGGAACAAAGCATTTGGCTCAGGAGTAAATAGCAGAGAATGGATTTCGTAGGGATCTGGTCATGAAGAGCATTTCCTAATTAGACTGCTAAGAATGTGGGATAACTTGGCATTTGAGGCACCTATGGTTACACACACTCTAAAATTGATCTCTTTTATTACCTCGTTGCAATTCCTGAAAGGCAGCTTAGCTTTTCAGTCTTTCCTCTTCTTTTGCTCCCACTTTCTCTCTTCTTCCCACCTTTCCTTTTCATGCATATGTGAATATATGCATGGTATTTGTTTTTGGAAAAAGTTTTAACTTTTTGGAAAAAAGAAAAGTGCCTGTCATAGAGGCAGGCTCAGGGGCAGGAGTAAACTGGGAACATTGATGGAGGGAAGTGGACACTGGTGAAGGGATCAGTGCTTGAGCATGGTATGCCTGAAACTCAATCATAAAAAACTTTGTATCTCACAGTGATTCAATAACAAAGTTTTAACTGTTTATTTTGAAATAATTTTATGTTTCTAAAGAAATTTCAAAAAATCATTCAGAAAAGTCTCATATATTCTTCACTTGGTTTCCCAAGTCATAGCATCTTACAAACCACAGTATAAAGATCAAACCCAACCAGGAAATTAGTGTTTATATACTATATTAACTAACCTACTGATCTTGTTCAGATTTTCTCTGCTACCCCATTACCGAGTTTTTGTTTTTTCCTGTTTCAGGATCCAGTATTTTATCAGTCATGATTTCATGGCAGGGCATGTGGCTTAGCAGTTAGAGCACTAGCTTTTCTTGTGTTAGGCTATGGTTTGGTACTCAACACAGGAGGAGGAAAGAAAGTAATCATGCCCTCTGAATCTCCTCCAATTTGGGGAATTTCTTAGTCTTTAATGATCTCAAGGTTTTATAAAGTATGAGGCCAAGGACTAGTTTTATTTTTGTTCTAGTTTTATGGGCCATACCTGGCAGTGCTCAAGGGTTACAGTGCTTGGGTGTCCTTCCTGGTGGAGTAGGGGAATCATGTGATGCGGGAGATAGATGACAGGGATCAAATCTAGGACACCGAAATGCAAATGCAAAACATGCACACAGCCAATTGAGTTATCTTCTCAGCCCATGACAGTAGATTTGAGGAACGCCCCTTAATTTAACAAATGCATAGCAGATACTTTTTACAGGCTGTGTATTCCTTTCTGGGGTGCTTTAGTCTAGGTTTTAGTCTCTGTCCCCAGAAAGCTTGTCTTTTAGTGAAAACAAAACCAAAAGAACCAAAGGTGCACAAATAAACTGGTAAATACAATACAATAAAATACAATAATGAATGCAACAACGGAAGCAAACACAGTGTTTAGAGACTATGACAAGTGACACCTCGTTATGATTTAGGGATCTGAAAAGATGACAATAGATGATACCTAAGTCCAGTGCAGAAGGATGAGGAAGTAAGCATGATGGTAAGCAGGAGCTTTGCAGGGAAGAGTTCCAGGCAAAATTTAATCCACCAAGTAGAGCAGAATGCTGCAGTCATTTAAGGAATAACCTACAACTCCTTGTAAAAATCTTTATAATCAGGACCACATTTGAACATGCTGAAGAAATCTGATTTGCCCTTTTCTAGCTTGTTAGAATTCATTAAAAAACCTTTGACATTCTGACATTCATCCTTGTTCTTTGGCAACTGCAGAAGTTCTGATGATAAAATTGACTCAAGAAGCATGGTAAATGTGAAGCTAAAGAAAAAAACAGAGATTTTCTTTTAATTGAAGTGAATTCTAAAGTACATGAACCTCTGAAGATACTGATTAAGTGTGGTATAAAGGAGATTAATTTATCAGAAGAACTCTGGCCTTGGTCATTGCTAAGAAGTAGTCACATAAATGTCATCATAAAGTTAGACCCAATCATGAAATTGTGTAACCTTTTTGTATGTTGTAATATCCAACACAGATAGTCCCTGTCTGAAAACAAGGTTTTTAATGGGGTCATGTGAGCGATTGCAGGCCGGACCTACTTAAAATGGAACATCCTCAGGCCGACTTGCTGACAGAACTTGAGAATA
Source organism: Sorex fumeus (assembly GCF_029834395.1). Classification (NCBI taxonomy): domain Eukaryota; kingdom Metazoa; phylum Chordata; class Mammalia; order Eulipotyphla; family Soricidae; genus Sorex; species Sorex fumeus. The sequence continues at coordinate 28,017,105 of NW_026606066.1, forward strand.
TTTTTTTGGTTAGCAACCTCTGGGTAAAATTTTTTTGTTTGTTTTGCCTATGAGTTAGATGAAAACTTAGAAAGAGACTACAAGCAAACTCTAGAGTAGACCTTCCCCTCTTCTTTTTAAATTTTAAATTTTAGTTCTTATAATTATTTAGGTATAGTGATTTACAGAGTGTTGACAAGAGTTTCAGACATGCAGTATTTCAACTTCCATCCCACCACCAGTGTCTGCCTCCCTCCAATAACGACCCAGGATCCTTTCACCCTCAACCTATCTCCTTGACAGATACAGTTTTAAATTTAATTATTGTAGTTTGGGTCCCAGATGAAGCAATAGCACAGCGGTCAGGGCGTTCAATTCCTCCGTCCCTCTCAGAGAGCCCAGCAAGCTACCGAGAGTATCCCGCCCTCACGCAGAGCCTGGCAAGCTTCCCGTGGTGTATTTGATACGCCAAAAAAAATAATGACAAGTCTCACAATGGAGACATTACTGGTGCCCACTTGAGAAAATTGATGAATAATGGGAGGACAGTGCAGTGCTACAGTTTGGGTCCCATGCTTTCAGTGGTCTTTGCTCTAGTGGATTAGTCAATTGCAGATACCTTGCCTCTACAACACAGATGAGTCCAAGGCCTGGATCCTTGCCTCTATATGTCTACCTTTTCTTGTTTGCCCCTCCTTTTTCTCTTCTTCCCTGGCATTTTCATTTCTGTAAGTTAGGGTGAAGGGTGAGCTTACCTCTAATATTTTCCATTCCCTTACCATTTTATTCTATATAGCACAGATAAGTGAGAACTACTGGTATTTACCTTTTCCCTTCTGATTTATTCCACTTAATTCAAGATCCTCCAGGACTACCCATGTTGCAATGAATTCATGATTTCACAATTCCTGTGGCTGCTTAGTAGTCTGTTGCATAGGGTACCACATCTTTATTATCCATTCATTCTCCTCCTTCTGTGTTCTGTACTCTCCAGCCTGCAAGGAGTCTTTCCCCACCTCTTCCACCTGCCCAAACTTGACCAATCATAATCTTCAATTAAATTGATAACTTTGATTGGCTTGAACAGTGACGACAGGGCCTCCAAGCCAAGCAAAGCTTTTCTTTTTGCTCTGATAATCCATTGTGGATCTAGAAAGAGAAGCCCTGTTCCTCGCTAGGTGTGGAATTAAGGAGCTAGGACTCTGAAAGTCATGAATTCTCTTTATACATGTGGGAAGAGGTTAAGGAAGCCCTCCGAGGGCACTGGCTCCAACCATCTTTTACTTTGTTTTTTGATTTATCAGCTTCTTTGCTGCCCCCACCTTCTTTGCTGCTGCTATTGTGATAAGTAGAGGATTACACACTCTTGGTTGTAGTGCTGGTGCATTTAGTTGTGACGCTTGCCAGGAGACATGCACATTTTAGTGGAGGTGCTTCTCCAGCCTTGCACATTCTGTTGTGGCACCAGACAGCAGAGTCACCAAGACTCCAGTAGCTTTATGCAGGTAGGTGGTACCTGGGATCAAACTCACGGCCTTACACTTGTAGGCAAGCACTTTTGCCCCGAGCCACCCAAGAACCCCTAAAATCTATTTTATAGTTTAAACTTTTCTTTTTATTTTGAGACCACACTACACCCAGTAGTTTTCAGGGTTAACTCCTGGTTCTGCACTTAGAGATCACTCCTGGCAGGGGTAAGGGACCATATGGAGTGCTGGAGAGTGAACCCCAGTTGGCTGAGTGCCCTCTGTACTCTCTCCTCTCCGGCCCCTCTTAAATTATTTTTTTAAAATTGGGATATTATCTGCATACCATATACTTCACTGATTAAGGTTTAATAGTTTAAAAATATATGCAAGGTTTAATAGTCTTAAATATATATTTATGGAATTATATAACTATCAGCACAGTCAATTTTAGACTATCCATCACAGCCTAAGGAAACTGCCAAGAAGTAGTCACTCCTGTTTCTCTCCAACCTCCTAGTGCTAGTAAACCACTAAGGTGCTTTCTGTCCCTAGAGATGTTTCTATCCTTCACATTGCATGAACATGGGATCATACAATGTAGTCTTATAAGACTAGTTTATTTAATTTAATATCATGCTTTCAAGAGTCATCTATATTGTGGAATATTAGTGCTTTGTTCCTGTTTATGACAATATTTACAATGGGGTTGAGATAATATTTTGTCCATTCTGAATAATGTTGCTATGAAACATTTGTATACCAGATTTTACGTGAACATGTTTTCATGTATTGTAGATTTATGCCTGGGAGTAGAATTTCAGGGTCAGATGTCAAGTCATTGCTTATACACTGCCAAACTTTTCAAAAGTGCTTGCACCATTTTGCATTCCCAACAACAAAGTCTGGAGTACCAGCTTCTCAACATGTGCTATTGACTACCTTATTATTTATTTTTTTTATTAGATCTTAGTGGGCAAAAAGATATGTGGTTTTGATTTCCACTTCCCTAATGGCTAGGGATGTTGAACATCTTTTCAGGGGCTTAATGGCCATTTGTATATCTTCTTTGGAGAGTTGTTTATTCAGATCCTTCAGCCATTTATTTGAAAGATGGGTTTATTGCCTCTCCTCACCCCTTTTTCTTTCTGGGCTGTACCTGGAGATGCTCAGGGGCTATTCCTGACTCTGAGCTAAAGAATGACCTCTAGGCAATGACCACATGCAGTGTCAGGGATCAAACCCTCTCATGTAGAGCAAGTAACTTCCTGGTTTCCCCAGACATGAGTTTATGTATTATTTTTTAAAAATTTCTTTCTTTCACTTTTAATTTCATTTTAAAATTTAATTTTCTTTCATTTTTGTTTTGAGCCACACTTGACAGTGCTTAGGACTTACTACTGTCTCTGCACTCAGGAATCACTCCTAGTGGGGCTCAGGGTACCATAAGTGGTGCCGGAGATGAAACTTGGGTCAACTGTGTGCAAGGTATGTGCCCTACCTGCTGTACTAATGCTCTGGCCCCCCTTCCTTCCTTCCTTCCTTCCTTCCTTCCTTCCTTCCTTCCTTCCTTCCTTCCTTCCTTCCTTCCTTCCTTCCTTCCTCCCTCCCTCCCTCCCTTCCTTCCTTCCTTCCTCCCTCCTTCCCTCCCTCCCTCCCTCCCTTCCTCTCCTTCCTTTCTTTCTCTCTCTTTCTCTCTCTTTTTCTCTCTTTCTTTCTTTCTTTCTTTCTTTCTTTCTTTCTTTCTTTCTTTCTTTCTTTCTCTCTCTCTCTCTCTCTTTCTTTCTTTCTTTCTTTCTTTCTGTGATTAACAAAATTATTTATTATTAAGTTTCAGGCATACGATGTTGCAACATGGGTCCCTTTATTAGTGTCCACATCTCTTCACCAATGTACCCAGTTTCTTCCCCACTCCTCTCTAGCAGGCCCCCCCTTTTTTTATTAGGAACTGGGGTTTACAATACTGTTACTATGGGCTTTCATGCATCACACTTTACCCCCTTCCAGCACCTCTGCATCTCCTCCTCCTCCAGAGTAACCACTTTCTTACTCCAACCCAGCACCCCATTCCCAGCATCATTATTCTTTTTTTTTAATTTTTAAAAAAAATTTTTTTATTAGTGAAACACCATGAGGTACAGTTGTAGATTTACAATTTTTGTGCTTGGGTTTGATTATACAATGATCAGATACCCATCCCTCCACCAGTGCCCATTTTCCACCACCATGGATAATATTCCCCCCACCCCCAACCCCCCATCCCCCCCGCCTCTGTGGCAGGGCAATCCCCTGTGTTCTCTCTCTCCTTTTGGGTGTTGTGGTCTGCAAAAGAGGCATTGAGTGGCAAACATGTTCAGTCCATAGTCCACTTTCGACATGCATCTCCCCTCCTGGGAGGATCCTCCAAACACCCTTTATTTGGTGTTCCCTTCTCTATCTGAGCTGCCCTTTCCTCTAGAATGCCCGACTGGCCACTAAGCTATGGAGTAATCCTCCTGGTGCTGATCTCAGCTATTCTTGGGTATTAATCTCATATTTTGTTACTTTATATCCCCCAGATGAATGCAATCTTTCTATGTCTATCCCTCTCTTTCTGACTCATTTCGCTTAGCATGATACTTTCCATGTTGTACCACTTGTATGTAAATTTCATGACTTCATCCTTTTTTTTTTTTATAATTTATTTATTTATTGAATCACTGTGGGAAAAGTTACAGAGCTTTCGGGTTTAGGTCTCAGTCATGTAGATACCGAACACATTTCCCTTTGCCAATACTCATTTTTAACCCCGAACCCCAATAGACCCCCACCTCCCACCCCTCCCAATTCTTGTGAGGCAGATGAGTTCTAGTTAATACTCTATCTACTTTGACTAGATAGATTATTTCGATAGAAGATGCACAATTATTGTTTAGAGTTTATGACCCCCCCCCCCCCCAATCAGACATGCTGAAACAGCGTTGTGAAATGATTTGCTTTCTACAACTTGGTTTAAGAATAAAATGATGTCGCGCGGCCGCGATAGCGGCCGCGTGGTTTTGAATTTCTGCTATTTTACTTATTGACCCTGGAAGAATTTCTATTAAAAGTTAGCTAGTTAAGAGATTGGTTTCTGTGCCCTGGAGTCGTGGCCGTGCCGGAGAGCCGCTCGTGGGGGGCAGCTGGCGACCTCGGTGGGGCGTGGGGGACGGCCCACAGAGCCCCCCTTCCCATGAGGTCCCCGCCGCTCCCCCCCCCCGAGCCCGGCTCAAACCTGCTTTCCACAAGGCTCCCGTGCGGCCGCCATCTTTCTTTCCAGAGAGGAGCGGGCGGGCTGGTCAACGCCCTTCCCCCTCCGGACAGGCTTGGTGGCGCGGATCAACACAAGTCCATTTGCTTTTCTGCTCCAAGCGACTGGTTCTCTGTGCTAAGTCCTTGTGCCTCCGGGGCCGTGGCCGTGCCGGAGAGCCGCTCCTGGGGGGCAGCTGGCGACCTCGGTGGGGCGTGGGGGACGGCCCACAGAGCCCCCCTTCCCATGAGGTGACTTCATCCTTTCTAAGAGCTACATAGTACTCCATTGTGTAGATGTACCAAAGTTTCTTTAACCAGTCATCTGTTCTTGGGCATTCAGGTTTCTTCCAGTTTCTGGCTATTGTAAAGAGTGCTGCAATGAACAAACAAGTGCAGATATCACTTCGACTATACAGCATCATTATTCTTACTGAAGATCAGTTCTTATGTTTTCTTTAATTATATTTCCTATCGAATATTTGAAAAATATGTATTTCAAGACATATTTATGTATAAAACACAAAATACAAAATAAAATATATTTTAATATATTTTAAATATGTGTATTTAAAAATTATTTGACTTTTTTAGAATAGTTTTATATTTTCAGAAAAATTTAGCAGGCTGTCTTTTTATTATTAAATTGTAAAAATTCTTTTTTTTAAATTGTAAAAATTCTTAAAGGATTTTGAGCATGTCATTTGTCAGATATGATTTGCAAATATTTTCTCCTATTTTGTGAGTTGTCTTTTCACTTTCTTGATGTTCTCCCTTGAGGTACTAGAGTTCTAAATTTTGATGGGCCAGTTTATCTATTTTTTATTTTGCTGCTATGCCTCAGGTTATAAAGATTTAATGCTATTTATTCCAGGAGACTTTTTAGTTTTGGCTTTTATGTTTAGTTCTGTCATTCATTTGGAATAAACTTGTGTGTATGGCATAAGGAAGGAATAATTATTTTGAATTAGAAACTCCAGTTTTCTCAGCACCATTGGTCAAAAGACTAGTCTTTCTCATTAAATTGTTTTTCCATCAATAAAAAAATCAATTGATCCTAAATGTAATAGCTTATATCTGGACTATCAACTTCCACTCTATTTGATTTAACTGTCCTGTGTTTGTTAGTCTTCCCCCTCCACTTATATGCAGTTTACACTATCCCAATTTTGAGCATAAATTCTCCAAATACTATAGGTTACACATATTTTACACATATATCTGTTATACAGTTTTAACTGAACATGGTTTAAAATTATGCAGTATTTTAGTATCTGACCTTAATTACCCTTTGAACAATACAAATCTGTAGGAATATTTAACTGAGATAACTCTTTTTTTCTCTCTTAGGGAAAATTGTTCACAGTTTTGATTTTGTTCTTTTCTTTTTTACAGTCTCAAAATTTAGAAATGAGTATTGCTAGCATTAGTTAAACACCATGCAATTGTGACATAATTTCCATTTAATTTATTTACTATTCCTTCTCACATTTTAAACCATCATTCTGGAGCCATTTTGTTCTTAAAGAAAACATCTCCTTTAGAAGTTCATTTGGAGCAGGTCCATAAGAAGTATGTAAGCCTTTGCTTAAACAAAATTGTCATTTTTCTGTCTCATTCTTGAAATACAATTGTCTAAGGTCTACAACTCAAGGTTGAGATTTTTTCTCTTTTGTATTTGAGATAAATATTGACTCCTGATTTTTCATTTTGGATATTAAGAAACTTACTCTCAGTTTAATTGTTATCCTCTGTACGTTATTTCTCTTTAATATTAGAGTAATTTTGTTATATTTGTCTTAGCTGTTGAAATTTTCATGATATGTTCCAATTACAAATTTCCTTCCTTCCTTCCTTCCTTCCTTCCTTCCTTCCTTCCTTCCTTCCTTCCTTCCTTCCTTCCTTTTCTGTTTTTGCCCACATCCCTAGTGGTTCTCAGGGGATACTCCTGGTTCTGCACTCAGGAATTACTCTTGTGCAAGGCAAATACCCTACCCATTGTACTGTCGCTCTAGTATTTCTTTCTTTCTTTCTTTCTTTCTTTCTTTCTTTCTTTCTTTCTTTCTTTCTTTCTTTCTTTCTTTCTTTCTTTCTTTCAACTGTGCCCTTCTTTTTTGTCCAGGGATCAAATCCAGGGTCTCACACATACTAAGCATGCACTCTACTACTGAGTTACATTCCTAGTCCCATGTATGAAACTTCAACTTCAGAATAATTCTTCTATTATTTCTCCAGAGATTTTTCTCTAGTTTTTTTTTAATTCTTTCTAGTGATTCTCCAGTTAAACATGGAGACCTATCTTAACACCATAGACATAATGTCTGGATTAAGATTTAAATGTAAAAGTCAGTTTCTTAAACTTTGGGAGAATATTTTTTATGACTGTTGGATAAGGGAAGATTTGTTTTAATTTTTTAAAAAACTTATTTATTTAGTCACTGTGAAATAGCAAAGTTATTCATGATAGAATTTCAGGCATACAATCTTCCAGCACCGATCTTTTCACCAGTGTCCACACCACTCCATCAATACCCCTTTGCCCTTCCTTGACCCCCCTTTACAAATCTGCCTCAATTAGAGGTGCTTTTCTATTTTTAGAGGAGAGCAATAAAAACATCCAAAAATAAAGAAAAAGATAGAGCAGTAACTTATAGATTAAAAAATATACCTAAGAGGGAGCAATTCCTGAGTGCATGAGCCAGGAGTAACCCCTGAGCATCGTAGGGTGTGACCCAAAAAGAAAAATAAATAAATAAATAAATAAATAAAAAATACCTAAGAGGTAACTTAACCAATTGTAATGATTATTAGATAATGACTATTTAATTGTGATTAGTTATTTGGATATTGATGCAAACAAACTGTGGAAACATTTATAGATTAATTGGGGAAAATTTGAACATTGGCTGGATAATCAAATAATACTAATGTATTGATTTTTTACTAATTAGGTTAGTGATTGTGTTTTGGTTTTGATTTTACAAAGTTGATATCCTCAGCAATTCAGATTGTATGAATAAAATGCAGGTGTTTGACCTAATCTGTAAAACAGATGCATCAGCTCCAAACTTTCAATCTGAAGATGGTTTTAAAAGTAGGGATTGGGAAGATTGCCCAAAGGAATGAAGTGCATTCTTGCATGAGGGAGGCCTGGGTTTGATTTCTGACCTCTTATGGTTCACAGACTGCTGAGCACTGAGCCATGAGAAGCCTTCAAGAACTGCTGTGTGTGACTCTCAAACCAAAACCAACCAAATTAAAGTAGGGACCAAGTGCAGTCCCTGTGGGGAAGGTGGTAGAACCAATAGCATCTATGACCAACTTTTGGAGGCAGTAGTAAGTATAGTCCTAGATACAGCATTTTGGTAGATGCCATTTTGGAATGGTAAGATGTGGGGGAGTGCCTTTAAGCAGAGCAGCACTGCCAAAACTTTCTTGAGATTCTGTAAGCTAGGAAGCATCATTAATTAATTTTTTGGTGTTTTGTATTTGTTTGATTTTGGGCCACAACTAGCAATGTTCAGGGGTACTCTTGACTCTGCACTCAGGGTTCACTCCTGGTGGTTCTCAGAAGACCATATGGAATGCCAGGGATCTAACCCCAGTTGACTGTATGCAAGTCAAGTGCCTTACCTGCTGTACTATCTCTCCAACCCCTGATTTTGTTCTACTAATGGACTTTATGTTGCTATTTGAATATCTCATATAGAAATTATGAGGTATTAAAATAGTTGAAAATATAAACATGTGTTATATTTTATATCTTTTGTAGTAAAAGACTAGCTTGCTTCTTCAGTCTCCTTTCTTTTCAATGATAGAATTGTCAGACCTCTCAAATCTGTTCTTCTCCATCCATAGACATAGCTGTGGCTGGGACTAGAATCCTGCTTCTTCAGTCCCCTTTGCTCTGGATGTGTGGGAAGTGATGCGAATATCCATCTCCCTCAATTCTGGTGGCTGGAATGGCAATAGTGGCTCTGTGGAGCAGAGCTACTTACCTACCTGCCTATTATCCAAAATAATGAAAATTCCTTGTTTCTTAAAGCTGTATTCTTCTCATTATAATTTTTTGGGGGGGCAGTGCTGGGAAATCAAACTAGGAACTCACACATGTGAGGTCTGTGATTTACCACTGAACCACATTTTTGGCCAGACCTTATTATTGTTGTCTTGCCTTATGGAAGCTTCGTTAGATATGTAATCTTTCTAATATTTTTCATGAATCCTGTATTGTTCAGTGTCTAGGGTTCTGGTTTTACTAAAATTAGGGATTAAGATTAAGTTTAAAATAATTGTATTATCATTGATCTTTAGAATGTATAGGAAGTAGAACATGTTTTTTTTTTTTTAATCACAGACCAGGTATAAGATAGGTTATAGATAATAATACAAATGACATTTTCATAACATTGAAATTTACTAGGCATTTCCCTTGTGGCAGGCATGGGTCAACCTCTAGTTCCAGCCATGCATTAACAGAGAAGGAATCACTGTCCAAGTTGACAAAGGTCACTGAGTGAGTTCAGTGAACCTCTTAGTTATTTCCCACTTCATTCCCTACTTCCTCCAATTACACCTGAGCACTGCTAGGCATAGTTCAAAAACAAACAAAAATATAAAATATGGATGCCTTATTTGTCCTGTGTCTATTTCATAAGCACAGAGCTACAAGTCTGGTTTTCAGTTATAGTGAGTATAGTTCTGAGAGGTATATGTGTATGGGTGTATGTGTGTGTGTGTGTGTGTGTGTGTGTGTGTGTGTGTGTGGTGATGGTGGGGGGTGCGGGGAATCTAGGACAAGGCAAAGAATAGGACTCATCTCTGCTATTTTGCTGGAAAATCACCTGCAATGTGATCCTCTTAGTTATTATTTCTGAACTAAAGGCATGAGTACTATGCATTTTTAGAGATGAATTTGCTATGCATATGTGTATATATATATATATATATATATTAAGTTTCTCTTCAGCCTCCTGTGTGGCCTTCTGTGAGTAAGCTCCACTTCTTAATCTGAGTCATAAAGATAGGTGCTCACCCATTTACATCTGGGTGTGGCAAGAAAAGCTCTCTGGACATGTCATATGCACTCTATCTAGCACTTAAATGTTGTTGGAGTTGGACATATCCACACACTTTTATTGTTGCATTCTGATGACTGCCAGACCTCATAGACTTGTGGCTTTCTATCCAACAACCTGAGAAAGGGGATAAAAAGGAAAGAAAACCAACCAAAAAGGAAAGACGATAAAAGGTAAGGATAATGGCTGAATGGATAATGGCCGGCAACATCTTTAGCTACCATGGAAAGTATTAAGTCAATGTGTTTGTTGAATTCATTTTGTTGGTGGTCACTCTGTGTTCATTCCGAACATCCAGCAGTTAGCTAAGTAAACACACATGACTGATGAAAGAAGAAAGGGAACTATTTTTACAGGGACCATTAAACTTTAACTACCATCTGGCAGGGAATGATTAGAGAAGATCAAAATTAAGGCAGTCAACACAAATGCTATGTGAGTACCTCAGGGAATTAACATGGATAAAGACAGTGAACTTGTGGTTAAATAAAGAGACAGACATAAGAGGGAAGTGGTGAACACATCCTTTATAGCTTTGGACCTCATGGTCACATTCATTGCCAAAGGAGCTCAAAGAGGGGAGAAATTACAAGGTAGACCATGAGAAAATCTGAAACACCTGGAAATAATCAGATGCTCTGGACCAATCATAAAAAAGAGAGTTAGAGCAGTACACAGGACCACATCATTTGGGTTTCCTCCCTGTCCAGGAAGGAAAGGTTTATAGGAGAGGTGTGTTGAAGTTGGCAGATAGTTAATATTCAGATTAGACTACTATTTAAAAGTAGGAAATGGTTGTATATACTGCTAAGGGAAAACACATTAGAATCTATATCCTTGTGAACACTAAAGACTCCATAATTTCTGGGAAACATTGTTTGCCCACTAATTAAACAGTTACCCAGCAGGGAGTTGAGAGAGAATGAAGGAAAGGGAAGTTTCTTCTTACTCTGGCAGGGGTGTCTCTTTCTTCCATCTGCTGATCTCACAGCATTTAATAGGGCACCTTCACCTTCTTGAAAGCACGCATAAATAATTCTCTGGGAAAGCTACTTGCTTTGTTTATTTCTCACCCTTCCCCCCAAACCCCCCAATTATGACCGTCTATTTTCACATGGGCTCAGAAGACTGGGCATCTAAACATCTGAAAGAGAAATTGAGGACAGACTAGTTGTGCAGAGTGGACCCCTTGACCTGCTCTCAGCTCTGATATTAGAACTTCAACATAGGATGGGTTCAAGCACTGAACACTGATGATGAGAGTGATCCAGATGGGGCTGAACAAAAGAGTCTGTCCCCAGCATCAAAATGGAAATGTTTTGAGGCTAAATGAAGAAAGAATGAATAGCTTAGAGCATTGTACTTGGAAATTGACAATTTCAATGTTTCTGATAGTTTGTTTTGGTTTTGGATCACACCAGGTGGATGTCAGATCTTACTTCTGGCTCTGTGCTTAGGGAATCACTCTTGGCAGTCCTCAGGGACCATATGGGATGCCTGAGATCTGACCCAAGTCAGCCATGTGCAAAGCAAGCGCCCTACCCACTGTACTATCTCTCTGGGCTGTTGGCTGGTCTTTTTAGCTCAGGCCCTTTCAAAGGCTCTTATAGAAACAAATCATTGGAGAATTAAAAAAAAGCAATTAACAAGACACAGTGCTTTCAAGTTTTAAATAGTGTTTGGTATAAACTGGTAGTGGTATATAAGAACAATTTTCTTTTTTACCTTTAGAATAAAATATTTTTGAATCTATTTGTTTTGAGGTTCCAAATAAATGGTGCAACTCAGATATGTACACTGAAGTGCTAGATTCAGTGTTAAAAGGAAGTAAGTCAAAGGTGTGCCAGAAACAGTGTCATTAGCACACTTCCTTCTGCCTTTGTATTTCTGGACTCTCCAAACATCTGGTGATTTTACCATCAGGAAACAGTGCAATGTCCATCTGTTAAGTCAGGCCTTGGCATCTTTCACCTGGGAGGACCAACCAGACGTGGAGTCCCTTACATTATTAATGATTTTACTCTTCTCTCATCCACGTCCTGGGATATGGACCTAGCGAGGGATACAGTCTATAAATCACTAAAAAGTGAAAAAGTCATATTTTTATTTTAGGCTTAAGGAAGATAAACATGCTTTTAAAAATCAGAGCACAAATCATTAGGATATTATTTGAATTTTTGCCACATAGAGGATTTTGCTTCCCATTCCCATCCTTTGGCAGAAAAAAAATGACAAGTTTTACCTTTAACACCGAAGAATACATTTCCTGATGCTTCAGGGAGTGGGTGTTAGTGAAGGTGCTGAAGTAATCCCTGGATTGCTCACTTGGTGGCAGTCTAGGCGATCTTTACAACCTACTTGTAAATAGCTTCATAGGAAAATTTTCATCCATGATTTTTCCTTTTCCATCATGGTTCTTAGTTAGACCACCTGTTACCAGGTCCCTGTGACAAAGCATATGTTAGCGAGCATCAGTGGCTGGAGACAGCAAGGCAAGTCACGACTTGCACACATTATGTTCCAGTGACACTATGACTTTTGTCCAAGTACTCAGTCTCTCTGTCCATCCATCCATTTGTGATTTGCTCTCAAAAGTAGAGATGATGAGAATAGCAGTACATGTTCACAGGAGCAATGTTTAGGATGAAACGTTGCCTGGGTTATAACCGTGCCTGACACATAGTGAAAACTGAGCCAAAGTTAAGCTGCTCTCAAATAGATAGCGTGAGCAAACTATGACAAAAGCCTTTCTCAGCAAACTTGAGCAGAATGTACAGAGATTTCCCAGATAGCCCTAGCTCTCCACTGGCAGAGTCTTTCATTATTTATATAAAACTCTTGAAGGGTACTTTAGTTATGACTAGTGAATCCATGTTGACGCAATTTTACCCCAATCCCAGAGTTTACTTCAGGAGTGGCTCTCTGCTCTGCAGATAACCATATGTCTTTCTAACCTTTGAATCATTGATTATTTTATTCTGCCCATCGCTGGTCTTTTTATGGAATGTCATTTCATTGGAATCTCACAATATACAGTCGTGGAAGACTGACATCTTTCCCTTAGCAATGTACAACTCAGTTCCCGCCAAATCTTCTCATAACTAGATGGTGCGATTCCTTTTAGCACAGAATAAAATTCCATAGTGTGGATATGACATTTTATTTTTAAGGCATTAACCTCCAGAATCTCAAGCATCTGTTACTTTCAAGTTTGGGCAATTATGAATAAAGGGGGAAAATCTGACATGCAGTTCTGTGGATGGAGAGAAGTTTTCAGTTCACTTGGGTAAATTCAGAGGAATACAATTGCTGGGTTATATAGTAAGAATTCATTTAGTGCGATAGGAATCTGCCAAATTCGCTCCCAAAGTAGCCATACCAGTTTGCATTCCCAACCAATAATGAATGAGTGTTCTTTTCAGTGTGGTTGGGAGCCTAACACTGACTGGAAAATAAAGCCAGTTAAAAATGAAAAATATAAAAGGCATTTATCATGAAAAATTATCTCCAATATCTATTCTTTTATTTGTTTTTGCTTTTGGGCCATATTCGATGATGCTCAGGAATTACTCCTGATTCTATGCGCGGGAATCACTCCTGTTGGTGCTCATGGGATGGAACCAGGTCAGTCGAGTGCAAGGCAAATGCCTTACCCCCTGTACTATCTCTCCAGTCCCAGGGAACTCATTTTTTAAAGAAAGATTGAGACAACTTGTGGTTATTTCTGAATTGCATGTGAATACCATATTTTACCTGCATTCCACCTTAAAGGGAATTCTGTGACATCCTGAACCCACACAGTGGCCCCCTCTTTATTTAAAAGAATACAGGAGGATACACAGGAGAATACACAGGATACACAGGAACCAACTCTTCATTTAAAAGGGTACAAATGGGAGCAGCTCAGTGATGGTGTACATGCTTGATAAGTGCGGGATTCTGCATTCCATTCTGAGTGTCACACACATAAAATCCAAAAAACCAAACAAATGAAGTACCATAGTCACCACCACTACCGAAAACTACGAAAAGAAATACTTGTGCTGGGGAAAAGATCCTGAACCTGCTTAGTTGATGATTCTCCAACAATATTCTAATCCAGATTATTTTTGCTTTGTCTATATATGTGGGAATTCAGAATTTATATTTTGTTAATCTAATGGCTTTTGCCTTTGTAGCAGGTTGGCACTATAATTGGCATATAATTGGCACTATAAACTGGTCTTTCTCTGAATGTAAGTTGGGAGGGAAAGAGACAAAGGAAAATCTAAGGACTAACAGCTGTCACTTTAGGGTTCTGTGTGATTGCAGATGCTTCTGATTCTCTTCCGAATGGATGATAAATCCTTAAAGGAGTGTTTTGCAGGTGTCTTTCAGGATAGTCCTCATTTAATATTCCAAAATCCAGAATTTCACTTTTCGTCCTAGAAATCAGGCCAAATTCCTTTCTGTTTCCAAATAAAAACTGAATGTGAATTCACTTTAGTTAAAAAAATTGTAGTGAATTAAAATGAAGGAACAGTATAAGATATTAAACACTCTTCATATGTCTATTATAAAGGATAATTGTTTTATGACAAGTACAAGCTAATTCCTCAATTATAAATATTATTGAATAAAATATTAATTGAACCTGGTTCCTAATACTTATGATTTCATAACACAAACTCAAATATACTCTTATTAAATGACAGATACTGACTTACAAAATGTAATTCAGGTTCAGTAAACAATTGATTAAAACTGGAAACAGAATTTTAAATAGGATACAAATTTATAGTTGAAATATTTTTCTCCATTTTTATACATACAGAGATGGGAATATAAAATGTGTTCAATATGTTAGATGGAAAAAAAGAACTACTCCAGGAGGGTATTGTACACATTTTGAATTTTAAAGGCTTTGATTGATTTTTATATATTTAGTAGACTATTTGTTCTCTTGCAAAAATGGCCTCTACTCCAAGATGTAAAAGGCAAGAAGTTAGGGACCCTTATACCCATATAAATAATACTATCTCATGTCTTCCAAGTTTGTAAATGGAGACAGTGACAGTTTTTTTTTTTAAAAAGGAGACTTAATGGGTCATAGAAAAGCTCTTTACTCTATGTAAATGATAATAACTATAAAATTTATTGAATATCTACTCTGTGTCAGGCATAGTGTTCAATGCTTCATATTCATTAATTTCATCATTTAGTCCTCAGTATAACTCTTCAAGGTCAGCAGGTATCTTCAGAATAACTTATAATTGACTAATGGAATATGGTTTATAAATCCTACACAAAGCTTTACTAGCAACATGGTTTCTACTTGCCTTGAAGTTTATCTTTTCTTGTGATGATAGGTGTGTATCACGATCACGATCATCCTGTTGTTCGTCGATTGCCTCGAGCAGGCCCCAGTAACGTCTCCTTCGTCCCCGTCCTGAGATTTTAAAAAGTGCCATATTCAAGGCTTTTTCAGGGTTAGGAGAATGAGACCCATCATTGTTACTGGTATTTGGCATATTGGGTACGCCACGGGGAGTTTGCCAGACTCTGTTGTGTGGGCAGGTTACACTCGGTAGCCTGACAGGTTGACCAAAGTAAGAATGAGATAAGATGTTGAGGCCGTGAATGTAGCCATGCGCTTCTGGGAGCCGGGTTTTATAGTCTCTGGGTCTTGGCTGTTGATGGGATTACATGGCACGGGGGGAGGGTGGTCAGTTGGTGGGTGTGACCCTTGCCTACTGGAAGATGGAGGATCTGGGTGAAGGATGCTCAGCCCCGATCCGAGCAGGCTTGGAGATCTCAGCCACCGGACCCGCATGCCTTTGTTCCTCGGCCAGTACCTTCATGAGTGTGGAGAGTGGTCTCAGCATGGTTTTGGCTGGTTCTGGATGTCTTCAGCTGCCTGAGCTCTGCTCGGGGCAGGGAGGGAAACTCAACCCGCCTGCCTCCAAGGGGCCCTGGTGAGGACAGCCAGGCGTGGGGCCAGGAGACTCTGCCATAGGTGTGTAATCACAAAATAAATGAGTGAAACTAGTGGCTTCAGTGTTTTTTAAATTCTGTTTTGGGATGATGTCTAATGATACTGTTCTTGGTTTTGTGCTCAGGGGAATATGTGTGGTGCAGGGTTGGCTAGTATGCAAGACTAGTATGCCTTAACCCCTGTACTATCTCTCTGGCTCAAGAGGTCTTTTAGACACATCTCGCTGACCTGCTGAAAATCTTTCACTAAAAAAAAATCTTTCACTAGCTTTTTCATTGCATCCCAGAAAACCCAAAGTAAATGAGTTCCATATTAGTCTCAACCTCCTCTCCAACTTGGTTTCCCCAAACTGTCCTTCACTGGCTCTACTTCAACCACACTGGTATTCTGAGGGTAGGAAACACCAGGAAACTTTGAGCACTTTCCTACTGTTGTCTCTTCCTGGAAAACCCTGGTACTCCTCACTTTTTACAGAGTGGTGTTGAAATGTCACTCTAGAGAGATCTTGACTGACTTAAAAATTTTTTTTCCCCCAAGATTTTTTTTTAATCACTGTGAGATAGATCCTTACAAAGCTGTTCATGATTAGGTTTCTGTCATACAGTGTTCCAATACCCATCCCTCCACCAGTGTACAGTTCCCAGCACCAGTGTTCCCAGTTTCCCTCCCATAACCCTCCAGCCCATCCCAGCCTACCTCTTTGGCAGGCATTCTCTCTCTCTCTCTCTCTCTCTCTCTCTCTCTCTGATTGTTCTTGTTCCCTCCTCAT
Organism: Sorex fumeus; assembly: GCF_029834395.1. Classification (NCBI taxonomy): domain Eukaryota; kingdom Metazoa; phylum Chordata; class Mammalia; order Eulipotyphla; family Soricidae; genus Sorex; species Sorex fumeus. The sequence goes on from NW_026606066.1 coordinate 28,033,638, forward strand.
TTACTGCACAGCATGTATCACTCATTGTAACTGCGTAATTATTCCTTTACCTATGGTCTCTCCCATAAACTGTAACCCACAAAAAGGCAGGCAATACCTCCTGCGTACACTTAGTGCCTCAAACACAGTAGCTCAAGAAATGTTTGTGGAACGGTTGGTATTTCTGAATAAGAGGAATCTGGAAATGTGAAGCAACAAAATCCAACCTTATCCAAACTTCAGGAAAGCATGATGGGTTAGGGGGATTAGGACTTGTGGACCTAATTTGATGGGCAACCCTGAATAACTTTGTAAACTTTACACAAAAATGTAACCCACCAAATCAACCCAGATAAAGAGGGGAGCAGTATTTACAGCTTTTGCAACATTGTGTGATTTAACTGACTCTTGGTTTTATAGTGGATCTCTTTGTATTCATCCTATGTTGCATGATTAAACCTCTCGGCTTTGAAAAGTTATGGAATGGGGTCCCAAATGTCTGAAACTAACTTTCTCTTAGCCCCGTCTGCGCCTCAGGGGCCCCAAGGCTGTGACAAAAAACCATTCTGCATAGAACATTTACACGCTTGATGTAGTGCATGGCAGTTGCTAAGGCAGAAAGCCAGAGGTAATGAGCACTGTGAGAATTAGGTGCGGATCTTCTTTGCTGCATTTCCTGACTGTAATTGAACTATCCTCCCACAACCCTTCAGGTGCTATCAGGATGGTTTTCTGCAGATTTCAAGAAAATCTCTGTAGGGCCAAACCCCACTTCTTGGTGTTACAATCCTTATTTCAAGAAATGCTAAATGTGTGACTCCTAAGTATTTTTATAAGTTTCAAGAAAAAGAAAATTTTGAAGTGAGAGCCCCCTACAAATAAAGAGAAATTCATCTGAATACTTAATTATTGTCAAGGTAAAACAATGCACGATATTTACAGTAATATAACAAGAAGTGGAAACTCAGTTTCCAAATGAAAGACATGGCATATCTATAATTTGTGGTTTCTTTTGCTTAGCAAATATTCATTTATTTTTTAATATATTGTTATTATTATTATTGTTATTATTTTTGTGCGTGGGGGGACAGACCCAGCAATGCTCAGGGATTACTTGAGGTTGTACAGTCAGGGCTTGAAGGATCTTAGGGGTGCAAGGGATAGAACCTAGGTATTCTGTAGGCAAAATAAGCACCTTACCTATTGTACTATTGCTCCAGCCCTATTTTAAATTAAATTTTAAAAAATGTAGCCACCATTATTTAGTTTTACAATGCTGTGAATGATGGGGTTTCACGCATACAACACCAAACATGCTACCACGGTGTCCACATTCTTTCCACCATTGTCTCAGGGTTCACTCCCCGTTCTCATCTCAGCATCACCACTCTAATTCCGTGTTTTTTTGGGAAGGGGTGAATATTCTAAAAGAAATGAATATTCTATTATAGAAAAAGTATAGTGTCAGCATAGAGACCCATCTAAAAATCTCTTTAATAAATGAAAGTTTATTTATTTGAGGGCCAGGGAGATGAATCAAAATGCTGAATTTTGAATCCTGGAACTCTGGGTTCGATACCTGGTACTGCTTGCTTCCCCAAGCACTGCCAGTTGTTGCCTCCAACTTTTGAGGTTGTTTATAACATGCCACATTTCTGGTGTATGCATTATAATCTAACATCTGTCTTTACTACACCATACATTGTGATCACCACAAAAGTTTGGTGCCCATATGTCACCCACGCTGATCCCTTTACCCATTCACCTATGCCCACTAGTGGACAGAGATCTACTCTCCTTATGAGATTCATATTTGGAGTTGCTGTTGAGATGATTTGGTATCACATACCACTCCTGACTGGTGTGTTCACCAGGGATCACACATCTAGTTTCAATGCTTGCACACTTGTAGTCATGATGATCACACACAAGCTTATAGGTGTCACTCTCCTCGCTGTGGTTCTTCTATCATTTTTTAGTTTTGGTACTCACTGGGTCATGCATTGCAGTTGTGATGCTCACACACCTCTGGGTACACTGCTCAGAAGATTGCACACTCTGTTGTCTGTTGTGGCACTAAATTATGGGGGGAGGGGCATCCAGATACTGAGCTTCTGGGGCTGTGCCTGGTATAACCAGGGAGTAGACAGTGCCACATGCTAGCAAGGTTGGTACTTTTGTCATGGGGTCATTCCTCAGCTCTGAGACAACCCCTGGCCCCTGCACTAAACTACTTTTGACAACCATCCATCATAGCCTAGCATTATACCCAAGTAATCTAATCATGATCTGTCTTATTATTGGAGCCATGATACATAATTTTTTTTAATTTAAAAAAATTTGATTTTGGGGCCATGCCCAGTGATTCAAGGGTTACTCCTGGCTCTATGTGTGGGCTTGCGGGACCACATGGAGTGCTGGGAATGGAACCTGGCTCAACCTCATGCCAGGCAAACACCTTATCTACTGTAATATTGCTCTGGTCCCAAGAGCCATGATACCTATTTAAATAGGGAAACAGCTTTCTTTCAAAAAGTTTATGGATTCCGCTCAAGCAAGAGGGTCCAAATGTCTCTAGTAATAATCCACTTCATGTCAGACATTCTTTTATTTAATTAATTAATTTATTTATTTTGCTTTTTGAGTCACACATCATTTTGGTGATGCACAGGGGTTACTCCTGGCTCTGAACTCAGGAATTACTCCTGGTGGTGCTCAGAAGATGACATGGGATGCTGAAATTCAAACCCGGGTTGGCCGCGTGCAAAGCAAATGCCCTACTCACCATGCTATCGCTCCAGCCCCTCAGACATTCCTTTAAATCTACAGACTTATTAAGAAAAAATTTTAGTAAGATATGGTTTTACTCTTCTGTAAATTATATCTATAATACCACATATATAGAGAACTTCTAATACATGTGGCCTCAGCTAACAACCAAAGCACAAAATGAGCAATGATAAAAATTTCTTCTCTCTCTCTCTCTCTCTCTCTCTCTCTCTCTCTCTCTCTTTCTCTCTCTCTCTCTCTCTCTCAGTCACTTTCTCTCTCTTCAGGTCCTGGAGACAACTTAATTACAGAGAGGATACTGATCAATCTTCATTCTTTATATTTTCTAGATATAACTTTTTGGTGTGTCTATAATTTGTCTTTATACATAAAAAGTAACTTTCTAAAGATAACCTCACTAGAGTATCATTACATGAACAAATGTGCTCACAATCATAATACCCACCATTTTGTTGTTATTTCTTTGTGCCAAACTTTTTACAGTTGTGGGGCTGGAGCGATAGCACAGTGGGTAGGGCATTTGCCTTGCATGCTGCCGACCCAGGTTTGATTCCCAGCATCCTATATGGTCCCCTGAGCACGGCCAGGAGTGATTCCTGAGTGCAGAGTCAGGAGTAACCTCTGAGCATTATCAGGTGTGACCCAAAAACAAAACAAAACAAAACAAAACTCTTTAAAATTGCTTTACTAACCCTTTTCATTATTTTCTGATTAGTGCTATTCCTATTTTACACAAAGAGGCTGTGACAAAGCACAAGATCCTAGAGTTGGTTTAGAGGAAATACAGACTCAAATGCAGCTTATTTGGCTCTGGAAACGGTTTATGTAGGCACTGCTTATTTTATGGCACAATCATCTTCAAGGGTTCTGCCTTTCTCTTTTGTTGTCCCCCCAAAAATGTGAAAAAGGACAAAGCAATTTTGTTTCCTTTCTGAAATCCTTTCTTTTGTTAAGTGCAGTCTCTTTTGTCTCAGTATTAGTCATGTTCATTTTTCAGTTTCATCATCCTATTTATATTCAAAATGCACTTGATTTTTTTCTATTTTAGTTCATTTTATTCCCTTTAAAATTTTTTTTTTATTAGTGGAACACCATGAGGTACAGTTATAGACTTACAAATTTTTGTGCTTGGGTTTCAGTTATACAATGATCAAGTACCCATCCCTCCACCAGCACCCATCCTCCACCACTATGGGTCCCAGCATCCCTCCCACCCCCCATCCCCCATCCCACCCTGCCTCTGTGGCAGGTCATTCCCTTTTGTTCTCTCTCTCTCCTTTTGGGTCCTGTGGTTTGCAAGAGAGGCATTGAGTGGCAATCATATTTGGTCTATAGTCTACTTTCAGCATGCTTCTCCCACCCTGGGAGAATCCTCCCAACACCCTTTATTTGGTGCTCCCTTCTCTATCTGAGCTTCCTTTTCCCCTAGCATGTGTGGCTGGCCTCCAAGTCATGGAGCAAAATTCGTGGAACTAATCTTGGCCACTCCTGGGTGTTAGTCTCCCATTTTGTTGCTTTATGTTCCCCAGATGAATGCAAACTTTCTGTGTCTATCCCGCTCTTTCTGATTCATTTCACTTAACATGATACTTTCCATGTATGTGAATTTCATGACTTTATCTTTTCTAACAGCTACATAGTACTCCATTGTGTAAATGTACCAAAGTTTCTTTAACCAGTCATCTGTTCTCAGGCACTCAGGTTTTTTCCAGATTCTGGCTATTATAAAGAGTGTTGCAATGAACAAACAAGTACAGATGTCACTTCGACTATACTTTTTTGCCTCTTTGGGATATATTCCCAGGAGTGGTATTGCTGGGTCAAATGGGAGATCAAATTCTAATTTTTTGAGAATCGTCCATACTGTTTTCCAAAAGGGTGAACCAGTCGGCATTCCCACCAGCAGTGAAGGAGGGTCCCTTTCTCGCCACATCTGCGCCAGCACAGGTTGCTTTTGTTCTTTTGGATGTGGGCCAGTCTCTGTGGCGTGAAATGATATCTCATTGTTGTTTTGATCTGCATCTCCCTGATGATTAGTGATATGGAGCATTTTCTCATGAAAATGCACTTGATTTATGATGGGGGAATTCACAAATTTTATGTTTTCTGGTTCTTTCCATCTTAAAATATGCCCATATTCAAAGTAGTCATATGTGCCTTGAGTTTCTTATTATTTGCATGAATGTACTTATTCTAAACAAGTAGTTTCCAACCATTGGCTCTTAGTTTCTACAGATCCTGGGAATTACTATATAAATTCTGTGAATGGATTCTGAATGTGCCCTCCCCCATACTATTTTCCAAACATGAAAGATATGATTAATTAAATCCAAGTTTATTTAAAGTAGAATAATCATTACCTGGGCAGTAACTAGTAATCATTATGCGACTTCTTAATAAGCACATACTAAAAGTTGTTGGATTTCCAACAAAGGATTATTAGAATTGAGAAAGTTGTGATCCCTGTTTGTTTATTTGGGTGCATGACAATGTTTGGGACTTACTCCTGGCTCTGCACTTAGGAATTACTCCTCGCAGTGCTTGGGGGGGACCATTTGGGGTGCTGTTGATCATATCCTGGTTGGTCTTGTGCAAGATAAGTGCCCTACCTGCTATACTATCTCTCTGGCATCCTGTGAACCTAGTTTTATATGATCACAGAGATTCTCTAAACAATCACTACAGATATCCAAATGTTCACTTAAAGATTCTCAAACATATCACTCAAAATTAGAAATTTTCTCTCATGACATGATCTTTGTAGATTATTTTTGGGGACTCAGTCTTTTGGGAGAGAACCAAAGAAAACAGAAATTGTGTCTTCAACAACTCAAGATTCAATTTGTGGAGAGAAAAATGGAACTCCAATTCAATATTGAAAGGCCAATTGGCAGAATGTATTAGAGATAACTTTCTGTTTTCACCATAATTTATCATCTCAAGAAAACAACTGGTTACTAGGTTTATAATGGTGCTTGTTTCTTGCTCTTGTCAGATCCCCTCAACAACCAGCTAGAACATAATTTTTCTTTTCTTTCTTTTTGTTTTTTATTGTCACTACCCTGGTTGAAACTGCTTGTGGAGAAGAGAGCAGGTTCCTGGGAAATCAGGTACATGCAGAGCCACTGAACCTGCCCTCAAGACCCCATATAAATGGTCTTCCCAATGACAAAGGTGCTAACTCTAAACTCATCCTTTCCTGGCTGGGGTCCTCTTCTGAACTCCAAAGTTAGGTCTGCAATTAGGCATGGAGGAGGAAACTTGTTCTTCCCTCCCTTGTTTATGTTTTCTCAGAAGTCTCTCTGGATTTGTGACAGCACATTTGAGTCAAGCAATGGAGTAAATGCTCCCTATTTGAATGAACAGAAATATAGCCTTTCAGCTTATTATCACACAAATCACAAATCATCCTGTTAATCGTTGATTGCCTCGAGCAGGCCCCAGTAACGTCTCCTTCATCCTAGCCCTGAGATTATATTCAAGGCTCTTTAGGAGAATGAGACCCATCATTGTTACTGGTATTTGGCATATTGAGTATGACACAGGGAGTTTGCCAGACTCTGCCGTGTGGGCAGGCTACATTCGGTAGCCTGCCAGTTTGTCCAAAGTAGGAATGAGATAATAAGATGTCATAAAAAGATGTCTTGATAAGATGTTGCGCGGCCGCAAATGCGGCTGCGCGGTTCCAGGAGCTAGTTTTTATAGTCTCTGAGTCTTGGCCATTGATGGAATTACACGGCTCCAGGGGGCCAGTTGGTGGGTGTGACCCCCGCCTACTGGAATTTGGAGGATCTGAGTGGAGGATGTTCGGCCCAAATCCGAGTAGGCTTGGAGATCTCAGCCCCGGAACCCGCGTGACTTTGTTTCTCTGCCAGTACCTTCATGTGTGCGGAGAGTGGTCTCAGCATGGTGGTGGCTGGTCCTGGAGGTCTTTGTCTGCTGGAGCCCTGTTCGGGGCGGGGAGGAAAGCTCAACCCGCTCCCCTCCAAGGGGCCCTGGTGAGGACAGCCAGGCGTGGGGGCAGGAGACTGCACTGTTCTCTTCCGGGAGCTGGTTTTTATAGTCTCTGAGTCTTGGCTGTTGATGGGATTACATGGCGCCAGGGGGCCAGTTAGGGGGTGTGACCCCCGCCTACTGGAATTTGGAGGATCTGGGTGGAGGATGCTCGGCCCAAATCCGAGTAGGCTTGGAGATCTCGGCCCCAGAACCCGCGTGATACTTATTATACATTTGAGATTAATAAAATGTACATTTCAATCTTAATTTTGGATATTACAACCACACTAGGGATGGGTTTGTGCATGTTGTGTGTTCCAGCTTAACAATTCTCTCTTTCTTGGGACTGTATGGTAATTTGATTTGTATCTGGCATATCTAAAATGCTGTTCTTAAGGTTGGTATGCCCACCTCTAACAATATTTTCTCTTCCAGGGTAACCCAGCTTGTTGGAATGTATATAAAATAAGAGTAAACAGATTGTAAAAGAGGGACCAAGGAACTTTCTCACAAATAAAGTCCATGAACTTTAACCTGACATTTTTATTTCTTAAATGCTTTTTGTTCACCTTTTCCTTGGTTGGTGTATTCTGGAGAATGAAATCGCAGGTATATAGAGTTAATTAAGTATTATTATGCTTTTGGGATCCTAGTTAGATCAACAATTAGTTAGCTTTAACTAGTTAGATCTAACTTGTTTCTCAAATTGTTGACAAAATCAAGAAAATCAATGAGAATAATTGTGTGTTTTAATTTTGTCGGCCTTCCATTCCTCTCCATCTTTGTGTAAACTTTAGTCTAGTAAATATAAACAAATAAACAAACAATCACCATCCCAAGTTGGATTGCAGAAAATTAAACACATATTTTTCACCCTCAGCCCTGCAAAAAAATTATTAGAAGGTTTGTTGGGATATGGTTCAAATGGCAGAACACATGTCTTTTATGTAAGGCCTGGGAGAGTACCAAGGGGAAAACAATGATTAGAGTAGAATTTGTGGGGTGGAAGATGATAATTTCATCTACCTATATTATTTAACATCAAGACGTATTTGAAATTGTGTTGATCTCATAACAGACTTCCTAAAGGGAAAAAATCTTGGCTCAATTTTCTGTTTAGAAATAGTGTTTACAGAAATAAATAGATTTTTTTGACTCTGGAAATGGTAACTTCTTTTTTTCTGGTATGTGTTCCTTATTTTTAATATAAAAATGGCATCTATTCTATAAAACACTAAATACACATTTTTTGCTTTGAAACTAATTATATATTTTTCTATTAAAAACTTAGTATCTCTTCTATAAACATGAGGTGGGTACTTTTTGTGTTTTTATTCATTTTGAAAAAGAATAATTAGAACTAATTTCTGTGCCAGTATATTTTAAAATAAAAAGGTAGCAGTTGTAAGAGTTACCAAGGATAAGATTGCAGTTGTCTCTATTCCAGCATATAAGCTTGGGTTGAGTATTCTTACTGTTATGTCACTACTCTTCCCTGTAACCTTGATAGATCGCCCCTATAAATATCTCTTGGGTTTAGAAGTAATTTAATCTGTAGATCTGTATATTAGCTCCTTATGAACATCCTATCAATTGTGCCAGAGTGCTTTCATGATATGCACTGAACTGAAACCATCAAACCTATTTCACTGAGGATTGTTAGTTAGGCCAGAATCTTTGGTCTCAACTCTGTCATTAAATTCTGCTAAAAGGTTGTTCACTTATGCATGGAAAAAAGCTAAGTTCGTGATTTGGTTTCAAAAGATTCTCTACTTATGGGACTGAGTAAGTCCTAGGAACTGAAGTACTTATTTATTTATTTTTAATGTGAGGGTGATTCAGCTAGTCTAGTTTACAGTCTTATACAATAAGACACATGCAAAACTGCGTATATCTTGCAACTTTTTGAATGATCCTGGAGCTCAGGTTGAGAATGTCACCCACTCTTTATCTATAAGCACTGTGGAGAGAGCTTCAGTGGCCCTCACTCACTGTTCTCTTCTGCTTTCTTTCCTCTTGTCTCTCCCGTTGCCAAAACATTCGATCTATAGTTATGGTCTGAATAGGGGTTGGGAAGCATAATAGGCAATCCAAGACAACATGGTTAATAAAAAGCTAGATAACTGAATAAAATTATTGTTGACTTTTTAAAAAATTAATTGAGATTCTGTGATTTGCAATATTGTTAATGATGGTTTCTCAGGCACATAATTCCAACATTCCACTCATCACTAGTGTAGTGTGCCCATCTCTCTGCTAAGGATCGCTACTGAATTCCCTATCAACCCCCCCCAATTGTTCTTGATGCCCTTTTATAAGACAGTGAGTGAGCGAGCATGGGAGAGAAAACCAGTGAGAACACTCTTTAGGTCTTGTTGGAAAAGCCCAATGCTCTTTCCCATTAACTAGTGTGAAACTTTGGGCCAATTGTTTAACCTCTCTGACCTCGATTTCTGTTCCTGTTAAATGGGATGGCAGTATTTGTTTCTTATTAAAGGTTGTTAGAGAGAAATGTGGTGGCAAATGTCAAAGTATTATAAAAGTTAAAAGAACATTATATATACGGGTACTCTGTCTAAGGATTGTGACTTAAAAATTTACCCACAAATTGTTAGGAATTTTCATTTATTGTATTAAGATATTGTGGTCCTGAAAAAATCATTTTATCATATGATATGTAGACTGTGCATTCATGTTATATAGAAACTACATATAGGGAAGGATAAAGTAGTTTGTTAGCTACTAATCTTCACTGTTTCTATTAAGTATTCTGCTTATGTAAGCTGTTGGTAATCATTTGTATAAGTGATGTTATAAATTACTTAGTTTAACTCTGGCAAATATTTATTTTAAATACAAAATAGTTCAATTTTCTGTGATGAAAAGACTAATTAATTCAACCACAAAATAGCTCTTAATCTTTCGTGGGAAAACTGCCTAGCTGTAAACCAAAACATTTGGTTTTATTGCATAACTGTCCAACAATAAATTTAGCTTTAATATAAATGGCAAAGTTGCGGTAGTAATATTACCCTCATTCCTAAACTCTGTAAATTTGTCATCTTTCACTACCAGCAGAGGGAGCACTGAGGATTAAATCATACCAAGATGGCTTTGCTGATTCTTTTGTGTTTATACATTTAACAAATAATAAAGAAATAAAAGCCTATCACAGTAACGAAAAGTCACCATGCTTGGAGTAAGCTATAGGTTAACATTTGACTCCAGATTACCAATGATAATATGCTTCAGTAGAGTAGGATTAAATGTTAAATAATTCTACTCACCTTTATTCAAGTATCAACAATCTAACAAAGTTCACTGATAATAAAATGTGCAATTTAAACTTTACAGAACATCAGAATAGATGTACTCCTTAAAACATAATTTTATTAAATATACTACAAATTCTTGATTGCTCTCATTAATTATAGTATGCCCGTAGTAGAAATGGAACACATATTATATACTATTTCCCCTCATTTACACATTTTAGTATATAGGTTTATCATTTCTTTGAATAAAATGGACTAAAGTAATCTGAATAATAAATGACAAAACATTAGTGTTTATGACTCAGAGAAAATCTTATTTATAGTAACTCATTGTAAAAGAAGTGGTTTTTGAAACTTAAAGAAAAAAATAACCTATTAACTTTATCCAGATCACATTTTCATTGCTTTATTTCCCTTAATTATATAGACAGTGCATTGCAATTTTGTATTATATACCTGGAACTAAAGGATTCCATCAAGAATTGAGATGATCATTTGTGGAGTATAAAACAGCATAACATGAGGCTGACACCAAAGGATAGTAGATACACGGGACAGATAGATTGCTCTATAGCTGGAAGCCTGCCTCATGAACAAAGGGGAGAAGGCAGCTGGAATAGAGAAAGGATCGCTAAGAAAAAGATGGCTGGGAGAATCAGTCGGGATGGGAGATGTGTGCAGAAAGTGGATAAAGGATCAAACATGGTAATCTCTCAGGGTCTGTATTACAAACCATAATGCCCAAAAGTAGAGAGAGATTATGGGGAATCATGTCTGCCATGGAGGCAGGGGGAGGGTGGGATAAGGGAGGGGTGTAACGGGGATATTGATGGTGGGGAATGTGCACTGGTGGAGGGATGGGTGTTTGATCATTGTGTGATTGTAACCCAAACATGAAAGCTTGTAACTATCTCACAGTGATTCAATAAAATTTTTAAAAAGTCAAGCAAAAAAAAAAAAGGAAAAAAAAAAGAATTGAGATGGCAATAACTGCATTAATATTACATGGTGAATTTCATTTCAAAATTACATTTTAATGTTGGCATGACTGCTAACTTAATATCAAAATTCCACCTTTCTTGGCATTAAGACATTTATAAGCATGGGTTTTTGCCTTTGAAGTGCTTATCTAATAGTTGGAAATCCCTTAGTGATCAAATCCCATTGTTCATGTTAAGGATTTCTCGCCAGCAAACCCTTAGAGGTTTTAAAAGTCAGACCCTGTGCTCAGTGTAAAGGTACAATTGCAAATAAGACAGCATCAAGAGGCCATTTCTGAGATGTAAGTCATTGACTGAAAGGCAAGACAATGCTTACAATATTATTTTTTGAGGGAACTATTCCAGGCAGTGATGAAGACCATGCACAAAGAACCATGTGGTGCTGGGGGCCCAGGGGAGGGGGAGTTGGTGGACTAAATCTGGGTTTCCCATATACAAAGCATGTGCTTCAGCTCTTTGAACCCTCTCCCCAGAGTCCTTACAATAATGAGACAGCACTTTGCCAGGCTCTAATATTACTGGAGTCAGGGTCGGGTGAGGGGTTGATATGGCTGAATCACATGCTTTGCATTGAGAACTCTGGGCTTATTCCCAGGTCTCTTTCTTTCCTGAGCACACTGGGAATAGCCCCAAGCACTCAGTGTGGCCCCCAAACAACAAAAAGAAAGATTTAAGGCAGAGAACACCAACACTTGTAACCTCATACCTAACACATTGTTTTGCATATAGTTAGTGCTCAATAGTATACATCAATTAATTATATAACAATCTATAAAATGTATTAGTAAAGCATCTTCTTAGTAAATTACTCCTTCCTATTCTTCCTCTTTGTCCTAGTTCTTATACCTACAGAATATAAGTCTTTTCTTAGAGTAGCTGTTGGGTCACTTAATAATTGATGCCTGGTTACTTAATAAAGCCAGGAACATTAGTTTTTCTATTCTATGTGCTTTTCTATCCTCTATTATCATAGAATAAGTTGAGATATTTGTCATAATAACTGCAACGAAAACAATAATGGAGGGTATTCTGCTAGATATCACATGCATATGATCTCATATGATCTTTAGACTAGCTTTCATTATTTGTATTTCCGGAAGATGGATTTTTTTGCACAGAAAATTAACTTGCTTCACAAAATGGGGTTAAAAAATGGCAGTGCTTCAGGTTTAAAATCAGTACCCTCTGATATTATACTTCCTGCTCGGAATGACCTACTCTATGTTGTCTCATTATTCAGTTTGCTTAGAGGTAATTTGAATTAGTAGTAGAAATAATTCTCTAGAAGAGATGATCCGCTTTCCCCAAGAATATTATAAATGCACTACTTTCAATGAATAAAAATATTTAAAGTTTTAGAATTTATTTTAGAATTATTTGAAATATTTAAAAAATTGAGACAGTACTTGGTTTAAAGAAATACAAATAAATCAACAACCAATAATACTCTTTAAGCAACATAGTTCTTTTTAACATGGAAGAACTAAGAGTTTGATTTCTACAATAGGCAAAACACTTTTAAAAGTACCCTCAGCTACTCAGCAGATCCCCAAAGACTCCACAGACCTGGACCACAGTTCAGTCTGCTGTGGAATGCTTTAGCAGCTTTCTTTTCCCAACCAGACTCATTAGCAGCGCCAGGTGGTAATAACTATCCAGCTGATTCCTACCAATGAAAACAATCTGCCTGAACTCACCATGGACTCTTTCCCCTATTCTCTGCTTTGTTTCTGATCTGATACACTTTTGGAAAATAATTATGCAAGGCAGGAACTTGCCATACAACAGAGAGAGATCCTTGTGTCCTGGGATTATATGGATCTCGGCTGTAGTACTTTTAATTGTGAGAAAAATATATTGGAAAACATGGTTTTCACCAGCAGAGTACAATGAAATCTATTTCTTCCTTTATTTTCTTTCCTGTTAATTTCAACATTAAAGTCCCCCCTCACTCCCCAAAAGAAAATAATTTTCCATTTTGGGAGAATGTCAGGACTGGTGCTTATATTCTGTAGAGTCATGTAGATTTAGAAACAAAAGGAACTTTATGGCCCATCCAAATTAACTGAAATGCAAGAATGGATTTTTAAAACCGTGTATTTCTTTTCCATTCCGTACATTGAACATTGGTACTCAACAAACAGAGATCCTGTATGTCAAAATAAGGACTTAGTAAGCCATTCCTGAGCTCTGAGAGAATTTTAGTTAGTTAAATTTCGTTTCTCTTTTATCTTTTAAAGGAAAATAAATCTAAGGATATATTTCCAAAAACAACTCTGTGATATTTTTCAAAGAAGATGCAGTTAGCCAAGTTAAACAATTCACTATACAATATAAGGACTTATAAGTGTGATTAATTCAAACTGAGATGTGCCGAGGTCTAAAATACATAGATTTTAAAAGTCAACTGTGAATTAAAAAGAGGTTAAAGTAACCCCGTAATAATTCCTTATACTGATTATAGGTTAAAAGACTAGCAACGATTTTGCTTGTACTGAGTTTAATAAAACATATTATTAAGCTAATTTCACGATCACGATCATGATCATCCTGTTGTTCGTCGATTTCCTCGAGCAGGCACCAGTAACGTCTCCTTTTTCCTAGCCCTGAGATTTTAAAAGAGCCATTTCAATGCTCTTTCAGGATCAGGAGAATGAGATCCATCATTGTTACTGGTATTTGGCATATTGAATATGACACGGGAAGTTTGCCAGACTCTGCCGTGCGGGCAGGATACTTTTGGTAGCCTTCCAGGTTCTCCAAAGGAAAAATAAGATAATAAGATGTTGTGCAGCCTCATTTGCGACCGCGCGCTTCCGGGAGCTGGGTTTTATAGTCTCTGGGTCTTGGCTGTTGATGGGACCAACCTGGCACTGGCGGCAGCTGGTGGGTGTGACGCCTACCTACTGGAAGATGGGGGGTCTGGTTGGAGAAGGCTCAGTCCCAATCCGAGTAGGCTTGGAGACCTCAGCCCCGGGAACCACATGCCTGGGTTCCTCTGCCAGTTCTTTCATGCATGAGACCCATTCGGACATGTGGAGAGTGGTCCCAGCATGGCCATGGCTGGCTCCGGAGGTCCTCAGCTGCAGGGGCTCTGCTCGGGGCGGAGGGGGTAGAGAAACTCAACCCTCCCCCCTCCAAGGGGCCCCGGTGAGGACAGCCAGGCGCGGGGGCAGAAGACTGCGCAGTTCTCTTCCGGGAGCTGGGTTTTATAGTCTCTGGGTCTTGGTTGTTGATGGGACCAACCTGGCACTAGTGGCAGCTGGTGGGTGTGACGCCTACCTACTGGAAGATGGGGGGTCTGGTTGGAGAAGGCTCAGTCCCAATCCGAGTAGGCTTGGAGACCTCAGCCCCGGGATCCGCATTTAATGTTACCTGCATTAAGCTAATTTAATGTTTCTTATTTTTAAAAATAGAAAAATTTAAATTACATCATGACATGCATTATATTCTCATTCGATAACTCTCCACTAGGCTTTTAATTTGGGGCACAATTTCTGAGAATCAACTGATTATGTATTATGCAAGATTCATGATCACAAAACTTGAAATTTAATTCAGTCCTTTGTAACAGCAACTTGGAGGGGCCAGAGCGATAGATAGGGCGTAGGGTTTTGCTTTACATATGGCTAACCTGGATTGTATCCCTGGTAACGCATGTTGTCTATTGACTCCAGAAAGAGTGATCCCTTAGAGTAGGGCCAGGAGTAAGCCCTGAGCACCACTCAGGGTCGTCCCAAAACAAAACAATACAAAACAAAAACAAACCCCCAAACCCAAACCCTCAACTTGGAGATGCATATTAAGAGACTTAAATGCGTTCAAACTTTTCTTAATGATAGTTCACATTTTAGTTCTATGACCCAGAAATTCCATCCCCAAGTTTGTACCCAAGAGAAATGAGAACATATGTTCCCCAGAAACTGTACATGAAAGTGTAAAGCAGCATTATCTACAATAGTCTAAAGGTGGAAGCGACTTGATTATCTACTAACTGGCATATGGATAAACAAAATGTGGTATATAACCACACAATGAAATATAATTTAGATATAAATAGGGATTAATGGCACAACAGAGATACATCTTGAAAACATATCCAAATGAAAGAAATAGTTACAGAAGATTGCATATGACACAATTCTATCTATATAAAATATTCAGGACATTTTATGTCCTGATAGAATAGAGACAGAAAGGAAAGACTTTGTTGGCAAATGCTTGTGTGTGTAGGGATAGGAAAAGATGACAGCTGGCAAAGGAAATGCTTTAAAACGGACACTGGTGGGACTCAAACAATAATATAGCATGTAGAATGCTTGCCATGCACACAGTCAACCAAGGTTCAATTCCCGGTATCCCATATAATCCACCGAGCTTGCCAGGAGTGATTCTTGAGCGCAGAGTTAGGAGTCAACCCTGAACACTGCTGGATATGGCCCCAAAACAAAAAAGGAAAACCCAGAAAACTGACACTGGTGATAGCTGCACATATCTGGGAATATAGGGGAAAACAAGGAATTGCACATCCCAAATGAGTGACTTGTGGTATGTAGACTATGCTAAAAAAAGAGAGCTGTTAAAATTTTATTCTGGAAAATTAAAGTTAAGAACATTATCCTGATCAATAGAGGAACCCTCACCTGTGCCTTACGTTGCATGCTACTGCATTAGATATAAAAAATGAACAAGTAAAAGCACCATAAATGTCCAATGCATGACTAAATAATTCATGACACAGTGTCATATTTTTGGACTTAGTGTAATTTTGAATGTAGTTATTAAAATGATGAGTGTGAGCAAACTCTTCTATAAGCGTGCAGTAATATGAGATAATTTCTATTATCTATAGTTAGGTGGAAAACTGTAATATATTATTTGTATAATGCCATAACAATAAAAAATGCCTGGAAGAGAACTAGAAGGAAATACTGACTCTGAAATGAGTAATGTTCGCACTGTGGGCTCTGTTTTCCCTCATGCTTTTCTTTATTTTCCATATATTCTGTAACAACCTCTTAATTAAAAAATGCTTCATTAATAAGTTTAATAAAGTGTGTGTGTGTGTGTGTGTGTGATCCTGGGATTGAATTCTGCGCTTCATATACAAAAGATTTGGGCTCAGTAAATTCTATTCTTTTGTTTTTTGGCATCATACCCTCTGGTCTTTGGGGGCTACTTCCTACTCAGTGTTTGGGTTTAGTGGCATGTAAGGCAAATACTCTAACGTCTGTGTTCTTTCTCCAGTCCTCTAAATTTTACTTTTTGTTAATTTTACACTTAACTGGCCAAGAAAAGAGAGTAGGCGTGTGTGAGTGTGTGTGTGTGTGTGTGTGTGTGTGTGTGTGTGTGGAAGGACCACTTCAGTGATGCTTATGTGACCTTTGCACTGCTTATTCATACTTGATCCTGCAGTGCTGCCTCAGATCCCCACTAGCAATTTGGTACTTCCAGGCAGAGGAGTTCAAGCAAGAGGAGATATATATGGGGTTGAGGGAGGGGAAAGTGATCCTCCAGGGCCGCTTTCTGTTCTGTGTGGGGCAATGCATTGGTACAGATGGCAATGTCTGGCATGTGCTTCAGCATTTTGAACTATCTCCTGGATACTGTAGATAGATTAAAAAAAGAGAAAAAAATTAAAAAATAGAAATTGAAACAAGGCAGATTTCTTTTTGAATCATTCAATAACCTTCAGTTAATCAATACATAAATTATCCCATTAAAACTGAACCTAATAGTCTTATGATATAGAAGTATTTAAAAAATTACCAAATAGCTTGAAAGGATGGTGCGATGACCTTGACTACTATTTTATTCTGCTGATTAGGACTCAACTCTGAAATTTTCTTTTCCTCCTGTTCCTAAAATTTGGAAAAAAGAAATTCCTTGCTTCTTGCCAAATTAAAGTTTTTCTATGCCTGCTTTCTTGCCGCTGCTCATTTGCCTTGTATATCCTAACATGTTCCAACTTTTCTGCTTCCTCTGTCCATTTTGATTCCTCTCCTTCTGTTCATTTCCTGGGACTTCCATTTTCTGGTCCACCTCTCATACTGGGTGGCATTGCTAAGACCCTGGTTAACTCTCTGTGGAATATTTAGTGTTTGCTTATCACACTTTGTGTCCTCTGCAGTTCATTTGCCATGAGACTGGAGATAAACTGACTCTCCCTTTCATTCATGTCTCTGCCTGAGTGTCTCGCTGAGTCTGCTGTTAATGTTTGACCCAACTTTGAGGAACCCACTTCTCCCCAGAAATTTCTCAGGTGAGGTAACTGGTATTGTTCACTTACAAATTTACATCTTTGTTCTACTTTCCAGTGTGGAAGTGTGGGTTCTTTACAGCTGCTGGAGTCTGCACAGGAGGAGACTCCTGTGAAATACTTCGTGTAAAGATTGATTTATTATAGGCCAGTTTCTTGGAAGTCTTGATAATTTGCATGATTGACACATAAGGAGAAGGCAAGCAGCTGCTTGGAATGCATAAATTATTTTAAAGTGATAATGAACCAGGTAAAATTTAAATTACACAGTCTCAATCCATTTAGTCTTCCCTTTCTGGAGAGGGAGTGGTGTGGAGGAGAGACAAACATGACATTTATTTATATATCTGGGAGGAAACAAAGCCAGTTCATTTTATTAAGCTCAAGTTGGAATCGAAGACAATACATGGTAGTCAAAGTAGCATAGAAAAGGGAAGGAGAAATAGGAGCTTGACAGTAGTGGGAGTAGTTATTTGATAAATTGGAGCTTGGTTCTTTGTGTTTTCACAAGTTAAAAGAGGATTTTATTCTTTTTTATCTAGGAAAAAAGCATTAACTATAATTCAGAAATATTAAAAAGATTAAATGTTTGAATTTAATTTTCAATTTTTAAAATAGAGGCCACATCTTTATGGTAGAGGCCTGGGGTTACTCTGTGATGCTTGGCCTGGCATTGCAGGGCTGATGGTTCAGCGCTAGGTTCGTTGGTGCTGTGGGGAATTAGGAAGGTCACCAGGGTTATTCTCAGCAGTGCTGGTGGGGTTGGGGTAAGTAGTGCCCCGGACCAAACTCAGGACATTGTACAGGCTAGACATGTGCTCTACTCTTGAGCTACTTTCATAGTCCCTAATTTTTTCTTTGTAAAAAGAAAATACTTCCACATAATTAAGAAAAAAAGTATGAATGTTTATTTTATCTATATATGTTAGTATATATGTTTTTGGGCCACACCTGGTGGTGTTCCAGGGTTACTCTCGAAACATCACTTAGGAATTACTCCCAGTGGGGTTACTCTTGAAATAGCATTTAGGAATTACTCCCAGCTCAGGGGACCATATGAAATGTCTGGGATTGAACCAGGTAAGCTGCATGCTAGGCAAATGACCTACCCTGTACTATCTCTCTGGCATGAATGTTTCTTTAATGAAAGTCTTCCTTCTGCCCTTAAATAACACTCCACAGTTTTTTTCATCAATATGATCACCCACCATTTCCTCTCTGTCCTATTAG
This sequence comes from Sorex fumeus, assembly GCF_029834395.1. Lineage (NCBI taxonomy): Eukaryota > Metazoa > Chordata > Mammalia > Eulipotyphla > Soricidae > Sorex > Sorex fumeus. The sequence goes on from NW_026606066.1 coordinate 28,052,168, forward strand.
AGATGTCAAGTAATCATATGAAAATCGATTGATACAGTTATATTAAACTTATGTACCATTCTTTTAACAAAAGTGGTAGCAGAAGAAGGACATTATTCTGCATGTGGATTTTCTTTTCAACACAAGAATGCATCTGGAGATATTTCTATATCAGTATATAAAGAGCTTCTTTATTCTGTTTTATGAACTTATAACTTTCCATTATATGAATATATTTGATTAATTTGCTATTGACATTATGTAGTAACTTATAATTTAGTTAATAAATTATATGTTCACATGTTTAAAAATTATGGGGGGATGGGGTGGGAGGGATACTGGGATCAATGGTGTCGAGAATGGGCACTGGTGGAGGGATGGGTACTCGATCATTGTGTAAGTGAAACACAAGCACAAAAATTTGTAAGTCTACAACTGTACCTCATGGTGTTTCACTAATAAAAATTAGAAAAAAATTACATGCTTGCATTCATATATTCATATATTCATCCATATGTGGATAAACAGCTTGACTTCACGTCTTCCATCCAACCCAGAGCCCCACCCCACCATATATATATATATATATATATATATATATATTCCAGGTAAAAACATTATTAGCTTTAGACAAAACATTGAATAGAAGTAAATGAAAATATGTATTGCTAATTGTCCTCCTATTATTTGCAAAGTATATCCTACTATATCACTCTCTGTACATTTTTTTGTCCCTTCAAAAAAATTTTATTGGATGGAATATTTTAGGCCTCACCCTGTGGTGCTCAGGGGCTATTTCTGGCTCTTTGCTCAGGACCGACTCCTGGTGGTGTTCATGGGACAATGAGTGTTGTTGGGCAACCATCTGCGGGTGGCAGGATGCCTGACAAGCACTTTAATTCCTGCACTTTCTCTCTGGCTCATCAAAAATAAATATTGAAGGATTTTTCATATCACACTTAGAGAATGTCCTTGCTTTTTTGTTTTAATAACTGCATAGTCTTATACCATGTGCATATGCCATATTTTACTGGTTCTCTATTAATTAATGGTCTCCAAGCCCTATTTGCCTGTCCGGATGTCCAAACAACATTCTCTGACTACTATCTGGAAAGAATGTTTGAAAAGTTAAGTGTATAATGTGTATTTAACTTCTTTACTTTCACTAGGAGTTTTTCACTTTTAGGGTTAAATATCAGGGCTGAGTTTTTATTCTGCACATGGCAGAAACCTCTTACCTTAAGGACCATAAATAGTCTTTCTGAATATTATTGAAATGCTGTTGCTACCCCAGTGAGGAATTACAGAAAACGTTGCAGCAATTATTACATTACTCTTCCCTATTGATTGAGCTGTTGCAGAGGATACGGATTGTGAGTGTGCCAAGAATGCCTGAGGAATTTAAAATCTTTTTCCCTTCTTTCAGGTGTGAAGAAAGTGGGGCCTCTAGTGTTCATTGATCTTTTAAAAATGTCTGCTGACCAGGATCTAAAATGATAATTCCCAATGGTCTCTAATTAATTACTTAATTCCCAATGGTCTCTAATTAATTACTTAGAGCTTGAGTAATATGTATACAAACTTTCTTTTAATGAAAATAATTTGTGTATCACATATAATACTATAACATCTTTTTCATGCAAGAAATATTACAAAGAAGCTTTTGTTAAGATTGTTAATAATGAAACTAGCCGAGTGCTTTGGTTATAGAAGGGTTTAAATGGAAACCATTCAGTAGTTGTGTTAATATACTTTTATGGCATATGCACATGGTATAATTAATATACTTTTCTAAAATAAGGCATGTTTTCCTATAAAACAGGGTAGTGAGGGGCAAATACTTACCTTACGTGTGTAAGACCTGGGTTCTATCCTTGGCTCTGAAAAATAAATAAATAAAATGGAGCAGACTTTTATTTTAGAAGCAATCTTTAATTCCAGCACATGCTTATAACAATGGGACTAGTTACATCCAAATATAACTTGGCAACACGAAGTAGAAAGAAACAACATTAAAATTCATAAGCATTATTTAGTTTTCACACATAGAAAGCTTTCTGGGTATGAGTTTTGTTACTCAAGAGATAAGTCATAATTTTCAAATTATATTTTAAATGATAAAAATTTAGACTTCATTGAGAGTACTGACTTTTGGCATCTATTGAGTAAGATGGTGTCATGGCTAAGAGTGTGGGCTCTTGAACTTAGTTCGATACTAAGTTTCCCCTCAGCTCTGGTGTTTCTTTTTCTTTTCATTTTGCTTTCCAAAAAAGCTTTTTATTAAAAAAAATAAAGAAAAAGAGAGTAGGGTTTTGGGTCAGAGATAAAGTACAGTGATAGGACTCTTGCAATGTTTGATCCCCAGCCCTCCATATGGTCCCTGAGCCCTTCCAGGAGTGATCCACAAGCTTAGAACCAGGAGTAAGTTCTGGTTACCACCGGAGCGAGTTAACCTAAAAATCAAAAATGGGGGTGGGGGGAGCGTGGGCTCTTGTACTGTCAGCAGTACTGTCTGTGCCTGTGGAATTTACAGTCAATTCAGGCCAGATTACCAGTTCCAAGGTTTGATTAGCTCCAGGTAATTCCTCAAGTCTCTGTGTCCTTATCCATCCAGTGGACTTGTTGTGGCAAATTTTCCAAACTCAGTGAATGGCAGCTTGGTATAGTATAGTAACTAGATTAGCTGCTTCACCAGAGCTTCTGGTTCTTACCTCTGCTCATTCTTTTTTTATTTCTTTTTTTGAAAATAGAGTGTTTTATTAGAAAGCAGAATGAAAGGAAAAAGAAACTCTACAGCTGAGGAAAAACTTAGTATAGAACTAAGTTCAAGAGCCCAGACTCTTAATCACGACACTATCTTACTCAGCAGATGCAAAAAGGCAGTACTCTCACTGAAGCCTAAGTTTTTATCTTTTAAAATATAATTTTATATAGCTTTAAAGCTATCACACTGCTGTTCTGCTGTCACACTGAGAGTTAGATGACATCTTGGGAAATGACCTTAAAAGCCTGAACTCTGGGAGACATTCCCATGGGGATAGGCATGTTGGTTTTGTTATTCTGAGACTCTGAGTGGTGAAGTGTTATTGGCCCCTTGAAGGCACCTCTCAGTAGGATCTGTGCTACACCAAGGTTCTAAGTCCTTGTCTTCCTCATCACAGCAAGGTTCTCCCAATGTTCCTTTCGTGGGGTGGCCACCATTTCAGGATAAAGACTCTTAGTTACATGAAGTGCTGAAACTCCTTTCTTGCATCTGGCCCTATGTTTCTCCTTAGCACACATTTCATGAGAAACGGTGCTTTTCATGTCATATAGAATTCCTATATTCTAAAATTGCTATCTTATAACATGTCAAGTAATTTTTTATTTCTTTAAAGCATGTGATAAAGAATGGGGGAAGTAGGGGAATGAAATCAAAGCTGTATTTTTACTAGTTTGTTTCTGTATTATAAAGAATTCATAAGCTGTTGAAAGTGTTGATGGTACATACAGAAGAATCAAAACAGCATTCAAGCAGTATACCCTTCAAAAAAGGTCAAAGAAAGTCAAGTCCATGGTTTATAAATGGTAATGATATACAGTTTCAATGGAAAGATCTAGGTCATAGCTTATTCTTAAAAACATTTATATATATACATATATACATAGCTTAAATAAACATTTGAAATAAACCACACATAAGTATAGATATATCTGAAATGTGTCCTGCATATATTTAAGATCTGGGATCTTTATGAGAGGGAACACATCTATCACTATTTATCCCCGGCAGGTATTAGGCACTTGATAAATGAATTGATAGATAAATGAATGACTTAATGAATTTAAATAATGCAGGCGTCTAAAAGCTCCTGACAAATTAGAATACTTAAAATATCTGCAATGTGATAATAGCAAAGTTCAGAAGTAGATCTTAAATGCCAAAATGTCTCAAGTTGAGTGATAAATCTGAAAAAAAAGACAAAAGAATTTTTCAGCATTTGAGGAAAACCCATAAATGTCATCCATAAATTTTGCTTTTATAAAAATGCAGACTTTTGATTAAACATGTAACAAAAGATATATCTCATGACCACATTACTTATGATTAGTTAGTAATTTGCAGCAAGGAGCAGTGAGTTAATGTGTCATTAGTAAGATTCAAACAAAACCAATGCTAAACAGAGTCTTAGACTGAGTAGGTCAAACATTTATGTTACTGTTTTCTTTCCCCTATTTTTGTGCTTTTTTTTTAAATTTTAGTGGGCGAGGACTGAAACATAAAGATGTGTTTTCTGGTAATGTGATTAGCTCATTTTATTATCTAGAGATCTTATAAAGTAATATTTTATCCTGAGTGGTTCTTGAAAGCAATTTGAAATTAAACATTTTCTTTGCACCTGTAAAAATGTGCAAATGATGAAACTGGCAGCATGATGATCGCTTTATAGAGAAGCATTTCCTTCATCATCTTCAAGGTCGTTCAGATTTATGATCTAATCACCCATGGGTCTTTAACAGGATGCATTTGAATCTGATTAAAAAGAAAAACAAATGGCAGTATGGATTTATTAATAAAACATGTCTGACCTTTTCACTGATCTATCTCTTTCCACATATCATGGGTTTAAATTCACAAAAGGGAGGGAGGGAAGTTTTCTAGTGTTTGAATCTTGAATATTTTAGCTGCAAAGTTGCTTCAGGAGTTCTTGCCTGAATTTTAGTTCATGTGAATATCCAGAGGGCTATCTCCCCCCCCACCCGCCTCTCTGCTTTCTCTTCGGGTTTTAATTACTTTACCTACATCCTAATTCAGGTAACTCATAAAGCTTAGCCTTTGTTGTAGGTCCGACAGCTGTCTTATGTCAGTAGCAAGTAAAATGTTCACAAAGTACCGGAATGCTGCAAGACGGTTTATAGCATTGCAATAAAAGGTAAATTGAATTTACAAAGATGCATTTGTCACTGATTAAAAACTTACAAAGTTAATTGGAAACACTGCGGAGGTGTTACCACACAACTCGAGGTGTAATGGGTGGTTCTAATTCAGCCTCGAGGAGAGTTGCGGGTCCCATTAAGGTCTCACACAGTAAGATGCCGGGGCCACAAACTCCAATTTAAGCTGCAAAGCGGCACAGTAAAGTTCTCAAATCTTTTAATATGAGGTGAGTGTAAATTTATTCACGGCTCTTCTTGAAAATAGCTAGAGAAAAATGCCTCCAATGTTACAAAAGCACTAAAAGTCCTAATGACACGGTTTTCCTCTCAAAGACATATTGAAAGATTTTATCCACCCTCCCTGCCCCAAATTATTTTCCCAATATTTATATTGGCAGTACCATGGCAAGAAGTACATCATTGGAAGGCAAAAATAAGACTGAAACAGCCAGCAATCTGAAGTTAGCAGGACACTCCCTTGGGACCATGGCGAATTATCTCCACATAATTCACTTAACCTTTGGCATTTGGGACTTGGGAAACTGAATGTATTTCTAAACTTGAGGCTTTTAATTGCTGGTTTTAGTGTCCTCAGTCCAACTTGGTTGGAAAGATGATGATTGAAAAACAGTTCCAGGAGGCTTTTCACCTCTGCTGTGCATCCTGGATATAATTAAGTTGATGGCCGGGGGTGGCCTTTAGATTTTGTCAGACAGGAGAGGCCAGTGAAGCAACATGTGACAGACCTTACGTGAAAATTCAACGTTCGTGTGAACCTGGAGTTACATATAGAAAATTTAATTCTACACCAATTACCTATTAAGAGAGAAAACTTTAAAAAATAACTAAACAGAACTGCCTCTTGTAAACTCATTATATCAAATTACTACCAATTTACCACAGAGTCATCAAATTTGAGTACTGGAGTCTAGAGATTGTGGTTTGAATGAAATCTCATGTGCTGAATTTTATACTTAAAAAATTTCCACATTATTCATTTTCCTTATTTTCTAGTATTGACCAAATAGCCTTTTGATGTCATGAATCATACTGCCAATGAATTTTTTTTTATGAATTTAACTTGTTAATCTACTGTGTGGGCTGGAGCGATATCACAGTGGGTAGAGTGTTTGCCTTGCACGCAGCCAACATGGCCAACCTGAGTTCGATTCCTCTGCCCCTCTTGGAGAGCCTGGCAAGCTACCGAGAGTATCTCGCCCACCTGGCAAAGCCTGGCAAGCTACCCATGACGTATTCGATATGCCAAATACAGTAACAAGTCTCACAATGTTACTGGGTCTGCTCAAGCAAATCAATGAACCATGGGAGGACAGTGACAGTGACAGTGACAATCTACTGGGTATATAAGGTTTAAAAATAGATTGGTTCCATTAGCTAACAAAAGGCATGATTCAATCATATGAATCTTTTATTATTTTTTTTCTGTGCACCCCTTTCTATTTATTAATTTGTTTATTTATTTAGTGTTGGACTGGAGTGATAGCACAGCAGGAAGTGCATTTGATTGAATGCCAACCTGGGTTTGATTCCTCCATCCCTCTCAGAGAGCCTGGCAAGCTACCAGGAGTATCCTGCCTGCGCGGCAGACCATGGCAAGCTCCCCGTGGCGTATTCGATATGCCAAAAACAGTAACAACAAATCTCACAATGGAGATGTTACTGGTGCCCGCTTGAGCAAATCAATGAACAATGGGAGGACAGTGCTACAGTGCTTATTTGGTGTTTTGGGCCATACCCGGTAGTGCTCAGGGCTTACTCCTGGCTCTGCATTGAGGAATCACTTCTGGAAGTGCTTGGGAAACCATATGGGCTGCCAAGGATCAAACTTGGGCCAGTTGTGTTCAAGGCAAGCTCACTGCCTGCTGTATTATCACTGCAGACCCCTATTTTTAAAAACCTTTATTGCCTGCTCAGTATGTTTTAAGTGCCTTTTGTATTTCATTCCATTTAATCCTCCCAACAATGCTACGAGGTGCTATAATTTTCCTTACTGTAAGATAAGGATACTGAGATTGATTTGGAAGCATTAGGCTACTTGTCCCAGTTATCTTTAGAGTCAGAGTTTGCAATTTGTACTGTGTTATTATAGAGGAAGCCCTTGCTTTATGGTCTCTTTACTGTTGGATTTGTATATCAGAACTTATCTCCAAATGCAAAGACAACATATGAATTTTATCCTTGTAAATTCCATAGGTTTGGGGAATTGGTTCACAAGTTCTTTTCTAAACTTTAATCTGGGAAGTAGAAGGCAGAAACTTTGGATTGAAGATCCAAATTTGCTGTTTTGGTCAAAGTAATTTCTAAAATACTTCTTTATCCACAAAGTGGGGTAATATGGGGATTATTGTGAAAATTAAATACTGAGTAAATAATATAGTTCTGTTTAAATAACAATTATAATTTTCTGTTTCTTCATATAGCATCTTTTTCAGAAATTTCACCCAGACTTTTCATGAAATAATAGCTGCACCGACAAGTTGCTTGATGAACTTTATTGGGTCCACTTAGGTAGAGCATTGAATGGGTATCATACATTCCTAGAGGATTCGTTTGCATCAGTACCTGTGTTATCCAGAATTTTCTAGGAGAGCTTAGATAACATGGAAAATTGTCTTTCTGGATTAGATGTATATGCATTATCAAAGGAACCAATATTTTAACAATCACAGAAAAAGGTGGAGACAAGAAAATTTCAAGTTAAAAAAAAAACCCTGAATGTTTGCAGAATGTCACTAGACTCTTAGATAAATCAGAAACACATTATTCTAAGAGAAGTACTATAGAAGAATGTTAATTACTTGATTCCTTGTTAAAAAGCAGCTATTCAGTTGGAGGCAGCGAGCTCCATTTACTCTCTAATTCTTTCCACTTTTCATTAAGTTCCTACACTTCCTTTGATCTTGAATTTGTAGTTTATTTAATTTTGTAAGGGATTTGTTTAAAAATTATCCTTTTACTGATACTATTCATTATGTGTATATAATGAAATAGAAACACATCATTATATTTATGTGATATCATCTTTTCACTGATGTTGACTCTTGGTAGCATACCACCAAGGAGATACCAGAAATATTTAAAAACTGCAATCTACACATAATTTAAAGAAAGCAAAAGTTCAGGGGCCAGAGTGATAGTACAGCCAGTAAGTTGCTTGCTTTGCATGTGGCTGACTTGGGTTCAACCCCTGGCAGCCTATATGGTTCCTTCTGAGCACCGCCTCATTGTAGAGCTGAGAGCAACCCCTGAGCACTGCCAGATGTGGCCCCAAAACAACAACAACAACAAAAGTAAAAGAGAAAACAAAATTTGGCTCCATTTCCCCCCTCTCTAATATTTTGAAGAAAAGATCCAAAATGTTGTCAAATACCCCAAAACTAGAGTGGAATCTACAAATTTAATAGTCAATTCTCAGTATCTCTGTAGTTGAGACCAACTACCCCATAAAAGTATAGATAACTATTATTCTATTCTTTTCATGAGTGAGAAAATCAAGGTTGTAAGAGAATAAGGGACTTGTCTAAGATCAGTGGGAGCCAGTCAGGGAAGAATCTGGGATTTATATAATAAATCCTTTTATAGAAGGGCTTACAGGGAAGTCTCTGCCATGAAAGATAATGACTCTCATACAAGCAAATTTATATTCTCATTCTTGAACCTAAGGAAGTTGCCTCAACTTCCACAGTCTCTCTCTCTTTCTCTCTCTCTCTCTCTCTCTCTCTCTCTGTCTCTCTCTCTCCCTCTCACACACACATACACACTCACACATAAAAATTATATGTTTGGAAGCATGTATGTCAACAAATCTTTAATTTTGGAATGGTAAGTCAAGTGAAAATACAAGGTAAATGATGAATTATGGCTTTGGAAGAAGAGACTAAATAACAAAAATAATAAAAATAAATTATAATAAACTTTCCACTTATTCAGAGAGTAACTTCTAGTTTGAGCTCAAGACTCAAGATTTCAAGGTTCGAATGTGACTTGAATCACTTAAAAATAATGTTTAATACAAAGCACTGGTTGAACTCTACAAGAAGAAAACATCTAACCCCATCAAAAAATGGGGTGATGAAATGAACAGAAACTTTCCCAAAGAAGAAATCCAAGGCACATGAGAAAATGCTCTACATCACTAATCCTCAGGGAGATGTAGATCAAAACAACAATGAGATATCATCTCACACCACAGAGACTGGCCCACATCCAAAAGAATAAAAGCAACCGGTGTTGGTGTGGATGTGGCAAGAAAGGGATCCTCCACTGCTGGTGGAAATGCCGACTGGTGCAGCCCTTTTGGAAAACAGTATGGATGATTCTCAAAAAATTAGAAATTGAGCTCCCATTTGACTCAGTAAAATCACTTCTGGGAATATATCCCAGTGAGGCAAAAAAGTACAGTTGAAATGACATCTGCACTTCTATGTTCATTGCTGCACTATTCACAATAGCCCAAATCTGGAAAAAACCCAAGTGCCTGAGAACAGATGACTGGTTAAAGAAATATTGGTACATCTACTCAATGGAGTACTATGCAGCTGTTAGAAAAGTTAAAGTCATGAAATTTACATACAAGTGATACCACATGGAAAGTATCACGCTAAGCTAAATGAGTCAGAAATAGAGGGACAGACATAGAAAGATTGTATTCATCTGGGGAATATAAAGTAACAAATTGGGAGACTAACACCCAAGAATAGCCCAGTAAGTACAAGGAGGTTTACTCATAGCTTGGAGGTCAGCCACACATGTTGAGGGAGAAGGCAGCTCAGATAGAGAGGGGAGCATCAAGTAAAGGGTGTTGGGAGGACCCTCCTAGGATGAGAGATGCATGCTGAAAACAGACTATAGACCGAACATGATAGCCACTCAACGCCTCTTTTGCAAACCACAGCACCCAAAAGGAGAGAGAGAACAAAAGAGAATGCCCTGCCACAGGGGTGGGTTGGGATGGGGTGCCGGGGGGGGGGGGGGGACAGGAGGGATACTGGGAGCATTGGAGGTGGGGAATGGGCACTGGTGGAGGGATGGGTACTCGATCACTGTATAACTGAAACCCAAGCACAAAAATTTGTAAGTCTACAACTGTACCTCATGGTGTTTCACTAATAAAAATAAAAAAAATAACGTTTAAAACTATTTTTTTCTGAGGATATCAAACTATTTATAGACAAATGAACCTGTATTCCTATTACTCTTCGGAGATACTGGTCTTACATGCTACTATTCAGATGATTTCATCTATAGGTAGCATACTGAGTAGTTAAAGCTACAATTTCACATTTCAGAGGATAAATTTCTCCTTTCCATTGGGCTATGCAGTACTATTATTTTTATGTAATCAGCATTTTGGGGGGAAGGTAATAGAAATTATAACTCATATAAGAAGAATTACCTGATACAAAGAGTTTCTAGCTTTTGAATAAGCTTGTGAAATAGTACAAATCATTTTATTTATTTCCAGAATACTGAAAATTTGTATTGTTTTCAATTATTTGTTAAGTTTAGATTCCTTTAATGTTTATATTTAATTCTAAGTAGAGAAAATTATGCAAATTTTCAGGAAATATTATGCTGCTTTTCTAATCCAGAATTTGTTAGAAATGGAGTCTGTGTGTAATATCTCTTGAAGCAGAAAATCAGTGACATTTTCTCACTAGAACTAAGTAGTTACGAATATATCAACATATATATGTATATAGACAGATGAAATGTTAGACAAGTGGATAATATATAGATAGAAAGCATGAAGGTTTCTTTTTTCTTTTTCGTTTTGGGTCACACCCAGCATTGCATAGGGGTTACTCCTGGCTCATGAACTCAGGAATTACTCCTGGTGGTGCTTCGGGGACCATATGGGATACTGGGAATTGAATCCAGGTAGGCCGCGTGCAAGGCAAACGCCCTACCCATTGTGCTATGGCTCCAGCCCCAGCATGAAGGTTTCTTGGAGAAACTTTTAAACCACGAGTTTTATTTAGAACCTGACTTTTACTTCTACTGATCTTGTTAACTAAATTTAAATTATTTTTGGTACATTTGCAAGTTTATATCTGTCACTGTCACTGTTCTCCCGTTGTTTATCAATGTGCTCGAGCAGGCCCAGTAATATTGTGAGACTTGTTGTTACTGTGTTTTGACTTACTGAATACATAATGGGTAGCTAGCCAGGCTTTGCCGTGCAGGTGAAATACTCTCAGTAGCTTGCTGGGCTCTCTGAGAGGGGCGGAGGAATCGAAGGCAGAGGAATTGAACTCGGGGTTGGCCGGGTCGGCCGTGTTCAAGGCAAATGCTCTACCTGCTGTGCTATTGCTCCAGCCCAAGTTTATATCTAGTGCTTCAAGTAACATTAAGGGACAACATAGGACTCTAATTCTCTTATGGAAAATTCTAATGAAGACTTTCAGAGATGTTTCATTTATATTTATAATTAAAAATTATAAATAAGTTATAATTATTAAAACTAATTAGCTTACCTGTGACATTTGGTATCTTGATAACATATATTTGAGTGTCTGATTAAGTGCCTTGCTTATAATAGGCAGTTACTCCTGAAATTCTTGTTAGTTTGAATTGTGATATGGATTATGATAATTGCTATTAAAATAAGCTGAGATGTTAAAAGACTAATGTGAGTCAAAAAAGAACAAGGGAGCTGGCAGCATTGATTAAAGGAATTATTGAAATTTCATTCCAGAATATAGAGATAAGTTTTCAAGACTTACTTCTTTAAACTCATCCTGAATCTTACTGAAGAAAACAATAAAAAATGTTGTCTGGATTCATTGTGTTACAGCTACAGCTGAGTGGGTGTGAGACTGAAGGGATCCGGTGTAAGTGGCACGTACACAAACCTGTTAACAATTAACCTTCTTTTCTTCTCTAGAATCCACAAGAAACTCAGCCCCCAGGAAGCTAGAGTGAGCTTTCTTCTCCTTTTGCAGAGGAGAAAATGCCTTTTGCAGAAAACATTGCCTGCTGACCGTATTGAAGATCAAGTGCAGAATTAGTTCATGTACCGTCCCCATGCCTGAGTTAGTTAGGTGTTGAAAGAAGTTGGCATGGGTTGAGGGTGCAAAGACTTTAAAGTGTTAAGCTCTAACTGATGTTGAAATTCAAGGCAAAATGAACAGGACAAATAAAGATATTACAAACTCCTGTCAGAAGCGAAGACAAGCTAGGGTGATTTTCAAGTTATTTTGGAATATTCCTAAGGGAAAAATTGAAATTTCTTTAATGGACAGATATAACATGAATCGCTAGTGCTACAGTGATTAAGAGGCTTTTTTATTTTCTCTTTCTTTCTGCATAAGAGATATTCTCAGCACAAGGGGAATCATTTTACAATGAAAGTAGAATTGTTTTTAGGAGAAGAAAAAAATAAATGCTGAAATGGACTAAATTCATGTTAGTAATAGATTGCAACTAATCTTTTAAAATGATGCAATTTTGTGAATTATTGTATATGCTGCATCTAACATCTCATGGCAGATCCTGGTAAGCTACTCGTGGTGTATTCGATATACCAAAAACAGTAACAATAACGGGTCTCATTCCCCTGACCCTGAAAGAGCCTCCAATACATCAGCATTGGGAAATACAAGTGGAGATGTTACTAGCACCCACTCGAGTAAATCGATGAACAACAGGATGACAGTGACACTGGCAGTGTCTAACACCTAATAGAAAATATTTATGTATATATTCACAGATTACTTAGTAAATAAGTAAGGAGGATGGAGTGATAGCACAGCAGTGGGGCGTTTGCCTTACGCACAGCTGGGCTGGCTGAGCCCGGTTCAATTCCTCTGCCCTTCTGGGAGAGCCCGGTAAGCTACCCAGAGTATCTCGCCCACACGGCAAAGCCTATCAAGCTACCCGTGACATATTCATATTCGATATGCCAAGCACAGTAACCACAAGTCTCAAAATGGAGACATTACTGGGCCTGCTCAAGCCAATCGATGAACAACGGGAGGACAGTGCAGTGTTTAGGCACCAAAATCACAAATCACTTAGTAAATAACAATTTTTTAAAAGTGTGTAGAGAGGTCAGTGAGCAAATAGAAAAAAGAATCAAAAAGAAAGCTGGATATTTTAATACAAATGCAGTGCAATTTGCAAAAAAAATGCAGATTTTTCATCATGCTTACTCAGTACTTATAATATTAATGTGCCCTCCCACCATTATTTCTAAAACTCCACCAGTGATTTTCACCAGTGACGGGAGTTAACTCTAGTGGCTCTCGTATTGGAGAAATCTCTCTCCAGAAGATAATTCTAACCTATGGCTGACCAAATTAGTGTAGGAAGTGTGGGGGTACCTTCCCTCCTCTTGTTATACCCACAGAATCTATTCATCTTCTATTTCTTCTCCATGCATTAATCCCGTCATGGAACCAGTTTGTTCTTGAGTCTGAGAGATATCTGTAAGAACAGGGTTCACAGTCCCCTTTGCTGCCCTTTTGATGGTACAGTCTATCTTAAGGTCCATATTTAGCCTCACTGCAGCCTTGGCCTAGAACATAAGCGTTTGCCAAAAGCCTGTCTTTGAAAAGAAAATCAGAACTGGTTGCCAGTTCTCTCAGGGGATTTAATTAACCATCTGAAAGGTCATATTCAAATCTAACAGACTATGAATTTTGATTTTTATGGTTTGAGGATTCTATGACTTAAGAAGTAGTAACCACAGAGTACAAAAGGCCCATTTCAAAGGTCTGGCCTGTTTGATGGGCCAGGTGGATGGAAGGAGTAGAAAAGCTGTCAGATTCACTGGAGCCCACCAGCAGACGTGTGCTGGTGACGGCTCCCAAGGGATCCTACAGAGAGAATGCATGCATATGTTGCCACTCATGGAGGTGTGTGTGCACGTGTGGGTGTGTGTGTATAGGTGTGTGTGTGTGTGTGTGTGTGCACACAGGCATACAAGTGTGCGCATGCATGTATTATTGGAAGGGCTTGTCTAAAACTTGTTCCAGTTATTGAAAAATTTGTGATGTTGTCACCCTTCAACCTGGTATATATTTCAAGCTTAGTTTTTGTTTATCAGGAAACACGACATTTATATAAAGACAAAAATTTTTAAAAAACTAAAAAGCTTTCTCAATTATAGTATTCTGGAAAAGTTTAAAGTTTCAGCTGAGGGGCTGGAGATAAGTACAAAGGTAAAGTGCTTATCCTGGTTCAGTACTTGGCACCATAAATGGTTCCCTCTGTACCACAAAGGGTCACTCTTGAGAGCAGAGTGAGGAACTGCTCCTGAGAACCACCAGATGTGAGCCAACCCTCCTACCCTGGAAAATAAAGTTGTCATAGCCATTATAGATAGACATGAGTCTTTTGATTGAAAATTTTTACACTAGCATTGAGTTTAGGCCTGATTCTTTGGCCTTGTTTCTTATTTTAATTATTAGTTAAATTATTTTTATCTCATCCAGAAACACTCTTATACATATATTAAGGTTTTAAAAAATAATATATAGGGACAGGGTAGATAGTATATCTAGTAGGGCATTTGTTCTTCAAACAGTTGACCTGGGTTTGCTCCCTGGCACCACAAATGGTCCCCTGAGAACTTCCAGGTGTGCTGGCTGAGTGAGAGCCAGGAGTAAGCTCTGAGCACCATGGGATGTGGCCTGGTAGTGTGCAGGGCTTACTCCTGGCTCTGGGCTCAGGGAACCATTTGTGATGTTGGGGATCAACTCTGGCTAACTGATTGCTTGACAGGTATTTCTATCTGCTCTATCACTCCAGTCCCTCTACTGATTATTTTCTAGTTTTTAGCCCCATCCCTAAGCAGACTTAGGGATCTTTGAACATTGTCACATTTTCTAGCACTGTGCATATGAATTTTCTCAAGAAATTTAAGAAATATTTTCTAAAGACTCCTGCCTTTTTCTTTGGAGTTAGGAAAACTCCTTTGTTTTACCTGCAGAAGGAGGTGGTTTCATAATTCCCCACTCTCTTGTTTTGCAATGTGAAAAATAAAAAGAGCTCTGCGGGGGCTGGAGCGATAGCACAGCGGGTAGGGCATTTGCCTTGTACGCGGCCAACCCGGGTTCGATTCCCAGCATCCCATATGGTCCCCTGAGCACCGCCAGGAGGAATTCCTGAGTGCATGAGCCAGGAGTAACCCCTGAGCATCGCTGGGTGTGACCCAAAAAGCAAAAAAAAAAAAAAAAAAAAAAAGAGCTCTGCAACCATTAACTAACACACACACACACACACACACACACACACACACACACACAGCCTCCCAAAGCCAACCCCAGATAGGTCAGAAGAGAGAATCAGGGTAACTAAGGATGGATATATTGTTTCATTCATCAAAATGCTTCAGGTTAAGACTCTGAAGGCAATGCATCTTCTGGAGCTCTGTGAACAGTAGGGCAGGCTGGGAAATGATGACCCCCCTCTCTGGGGTTCTGCTCTGTGCTGAAGGATGCAGGATCATTTCAGCAGTGCCCAGATAAGAAAGAAAATTCTTCCTTTTCCTAAGTGGTTACTATGCCATGACTGCATCTCTATGGCTCAACATTCAAGCAACAGAAGTGGCAAAATAAGTGCCTTTGGTGGTGCACTGATATTAAAGAGTAGCCGTTTTTACATGGAAAGCCAATAAGGTTGTGAATATGTCTGGATTCATATTAGAAAGAATCATATGCTCCCAGAACAGATGTATGCAAGCCTGCTGATTCCTCCCCGCCCCCTTTGAAGGTTTATGACAAAAATTTGTTGCTGAGTTATGGTCATCACAGCTACATGAGGACCAGCAGGGGGAAATGATGGCCCATCATATATTACCGTGATGCCCCTGTGTTATTCAGGGTGATTATACTGATTCCAAAGGTATATCATATTGACTACTAGCATGAGTCCTACCCACATCAGTGCCCCCTCTATGACCCCCGGTCCTGCCTACTGGCTTCACGGGACTTGGTGTGCAGAGAAGAGTGTGATGGAGAAATTGAGAGTTGGTTCTCTGCCAGATTAATACATTTCTAAATAAAGACTTGAATTTCGCTCTGAGAGTAGCCATCGGTAGTTTTGATTAGAGAGAAAAGTAATACATGCTAAGTGCCTTTTCTAAAGCTTATATAATTTTCCATGGTTCTCTAAAATTATGAATGAATTTTAAATTTAGACATTATATTATGACTTATAAAACTATGCCCAAATTATTTAGAAAATAGTTTTTTATTTCTAGCAGAATATACTTAATGTAGCTTTACAGTAAGCTGTATCTTAAGGAGGTCTTTGTGTACTGTGGGAGAGAAAGGGAATGCCCTCTTAGCCTTCCTGTGCAGAGCAGTGCCTAGCCCGGTGGTTACTGGAATATATGAATAAAACAGGTTGTAGGAGTTTTGTATTTCTCCTGTATTTTTTTCATTAGTTTTGTCTTCAAAGACAAAGGTAAGACTAACTTCTTTGGTGAGGGAGTGCTTGTGCCACACCCATGGGTGTTCAAGGGTTAGTCCCAGTTCTGTGCAATGTTGACGTTCTAACCAGCATTAGCTGCATGCCTTCACCTCTTACTATTGCTCCAGTCTTGTATTTGAAAGACATTCTCTTCTAGATATGTCCTACCTTTATGCTTAGCTACTTTTCCCTCCCCAATAGGGTATTCTTGCTTTGTTCTCAAATAGGGTACTATCTGTGAAACTTTTGGGAATGGTACCTAGCGCACAGTGTTTAATATAACAAATAGATATATAGATAAATTCACAAATGGAACTTATTTGTTAAAAGTGGAAACCCAGCTTCTTTGTGTGTGTGGGGGGGGTGGGAGGGGAGTAGTGAATTACAATAACTTTGGGATTAGTACTAGTGCACATGTGAAAGTAGTTTTAAGATTTGCCCCTTAAAACCAGGTTGAAAAACTCAATCTTATGTTTAAAATCATATTACATTTATCTCACACAACTATGATCTATGCTTATTGTAAATACAGAAAAAAACTTCACCTACTAACAATGACCTAAAATTTTTTGTACTTATTTTCCCCAATTTTTCCCTCTTTGTGTATAAATTGTACTATGTAAGTATTTAAAAATATAAAAAATATAAATGATTAAAGATAAACATTTACATTTGTGTTCCTTTGAAATATCTTTCCTGGAATCTGTTTTCTCATTCATTCAAGGATTCAATGAATGAGACGTGGGTTACCAAGCAGCAGACCTGAGTTCTGTGCTCCACACATCTGATCTGCCTGTTCTTACCACACCTAGGGAGCAGTAACAATCCCACCCACAGTCCAGAGTAGGCTCTGAGGGTTAGTTAGTCTAGCAAGGCCACACAGATAATGTCTGACCAGGAACTAAACCCACTGTACTCTGAATCCCTGAACTTTCATGCCAGATAACTTTATGACCTGGGAGAATAATTGCTTATTTTTATTGTACTAAGAGCACCATCTCCACAAAAAGGTATATAAATGATCATTGAGAGCCATAATCCCTATTCAACCAATTTTCTTTACTATAGTTCCAGGTTCCAAATGGCTAGCTGAGATTTCCACAGTAGGAAAAACAAAGAGTTGGATTTTTATTGCATCCCAATTTTTATAAACTGTATGACTAACACAGTCAATGACCTCCCAGGGGGTTCTTTTTTTGATGGGAACAAATGAGGATTGGGCCATATTGTTTATTCACCTAAGTTTGTTGATCATGTTAAAAAAGCCAAGTGAGGACAGGCATAGCACAAGAAATAAGATATCCCACTCCTTAGGGAGCTCCCCCAGCAGGTGTGGGATGAGAGGGTGGGGATCAGCGAGGGGTATGCAGAGAGGTGTGAGCACAGCATTGAAGGAGGCAGAGGAGGAGCAGGCTGTCCACCAATCCTTCCAGCTCTGTAATTCCTGACTGCCTCTAATGATTGGCATTATTCAGCTGCATCTCATCTTTCTAAATGTAACTCACTTCAAGGTGAAAAACATGTGTTAATTGAAGCTCTCAAAATAGTGTCACCTCAATAGTAACTTAGTTCACTTAAACTCTTCATCAGAGAATACTGCATTGACAATCGGGTGTTAACCCTCTGGCTTATTGGGGGTTGGAAAACATTTTGAGTATGTTTTTTAGTTGACTTATGATAAATTTAGAAATGAGTTCATCTTACAAAATTAAAAACTCTATCATTTGCTTTCATTTCATTGAAAAATGAAGCCAGGGTATATGATGTGTTTCTTTGTGTCTTCCTCATTGGGTTTGCTGTGTTGCTGCATTGTTCAGGGTGAATTGTAGTTACCCACCCCCCCTTTACACTATTACCCACCCCCCACCACACTGCTTCCTCACTCCACCCCCTCATGGGACTCTCTGAGGGATTAGACTGGGAATTGCTCTTTTCCTTCCCCTCCTGTCTTCACCCAGTGATAGGAAGTATAACTGTAAGCAGTGGGAAATTTGATGAGTAGAGCTATCTCAAAGCTATGGGGTTGCATGGGTGTGGTGTGGGAGATCAAATGTGGATTGTTTCATGCAAAACAAAAGCTTCAACCTCTATACTATTTCTCTGTCCCTTGAGCTTCTTAAAATATGTTTTTTTCCCTCCTTTCCTTCCCTTTGTTGTTTTGATGATCAGGGGCATGTTCAGGTTTGGCCATGGTGCATGTTTAGCTGAGGAACTCACTGGAGGTTGCTATTGCATTTGCACTCACCGTCCTCAGTCCTCATATTTCTTTTAGTGGCGCTCACTGGGAGCCATACCCCCATACCTGGCTAAGTGTGGTTGGAAATCACGTGTGTGTGTGTGTGTGTGACAGCAGAGCTGCCAGGATTGTACTTAGTATATATATGTGGTGACAACAGGGACTGAACCTGAGACCTTATACTTGCAAAAGGCAGGCATCATTTTTTGCTGTTGTTGTTTGTTTTGTTTTGGGGCCACACTTAGTGATGCTCAGGAGTTTTTCCTGGCTCTGCACTCAGAAATTACTTCTAATGGTGCCCAGGGGTTCACATGGAGACTACAAGCAAGGCAAGTGCCCTGTCTGCTGTACTATCTCATCAGCCTCATGCAGGTCAGGCATTTTTAGCCACTGATTTATCCCTTGAGATACCTCAAGTTATATTATGGTAAAGTGTATTAAGAAAACATTGGGCTGGGATGTTGTATGGGTGCTCAGACATATTCCTTGCTTTTGTTCAACCTGGGTTCTATCTGCAGCACCACATGACCTCCAAACATCACAGGGTGGAACCCTGGACACCCCTGAGCACTGCTTGTGTAGTCCTAGTGTTACCTGGAACTGTAGGGTCCAAGTAGCTCTATATCCTCAAGCCCTAACTCTGAACTGCCAGTTCTATTGGGTGAGTATCACTGGGAGTTGGTCCTGGTACCGCCCCAACCCTCACCCCCAAAATATTTGGGAGTTATCCTTTCCAAAAAGAAAGCACATTCCTAGGGGCCAGGGAATACTTCCAAGTGATAGGGGCAAAAGGGGAACAATAAGGGCAAGATTAGGGATATGACCCTAAAGAAAGGAAATCATTGGTATGGAATGTTATGAGGTGGCGTAGGCGGTGCCTGATAACCTGGATGACCTAGGCCCTGCTGGAGGACGTGGGAAGATAATCATCTCAGCATCCTCTCCTTCATTTTAATGGCCCGCATTTTTGGTGAGTAAGAAAGAAATACTCCTTCACCTACCTTTGTTTAAAAGGTGTAAGAGGAGAAGGGCTTCTGCTTTTCTCTGGAATCCTTCTTTAGGAGAACCCTCCCATAATCTGGAAGCTTCCCTCCATTTCTTTTCCTTTCTTTCAATAAAGTCTTTTATGAATTTGGTCATTTGATCTCCAGTCCCTTGCTTTCCACTTTAACTGCTTTTAGAACCTGTTTGCCTGCAGTCACTCTAACGAAAGAACTGGGGTGCAAGAACCTGATCCCCGACTTCACATAGCTCTCCCAGCACTGCTCGGTCCCAGGATTCAACTGCCTCCATGCCTCAATTCAGCCGAGTATCAGTGGGAGAAGTTTCCAGGATCTGTCAGTATTGTTTGCAAGACCAATCCTTCCCTCCACTCACCCCACCCACGCAAGCAAGCAAAATGAAGGCATAAGTCTAAAACAATTTCCGTAACCGTTGATTTTATCTTATTTACATGTGTTGTCATTCTCTAAAGGGTCTTCTATAACCTTGCATTTTGGCCAGATGAAATCACAAATCCTTCTCATTGCTGTGGGGAATAAAAACTTGTGTATTGAATTACTAAAGATTGGTGCTGAAATATTCATAACCTATTGACTTTAGGAACACTTTATGTTCCAAGACTTTCCAAATGTAGGTTTCAATACCTTGATAAATAAGGTAATCAAATTATTATTCATTTATTTAACACAGAATCACTGCTATAAATGTAATATGATTATCTTAAGAAACTTGAATTAACAAGGTTTATGTTCAATTTCAATTTAAAGAGGTAGCTCTGTAGGGGGAAGAGGAGAATGAAAAACAATAGATTCAATTTTGTAACTTTTTGTTTTATGAGAGGGCCACATGTGGCTGTGCTCAGAGTTTATTCCTGACTCTGTGCTCAGAGATCACTCCTGGCAGTGTTTGGGGTGGGGTGGGGGGATCATATGCAGCGCTGAGATTGAACTTGGGTCAC
The DNA here is from genome assembly GCF_029834395.1 of Sorex fumeus. Lineage (NCBI taxonomy): Eukaryota > Metazoa > Chordata > Mammalia > Eulipotyphla > Soricidae > Sorex > Sorex fumeus. The sequence goes on from NW_026606066.1 coordinate 28,072,699, forward strand.
TATGTGCTAGATAAGCACCTTACACGCTGTTCTGTCTCTCCAGCTTCTAGTCCATAATTCTTTAGGAATGATTTTGATTGCAGCACACTGAGGTCCCCAGCAAGTGCAGTGCTCAGTGAATTCAGAATGTCCCTGCATTCCAGGGCATGCTAATGTAATAACACCACACAAAGAATATCCAGGCTCCGAGAGCCTTCATCCTTAGGTGTTTTGTATGGTTCTTTCTACAGGGCAACCTTGCAGGAACTTGGGCATTTTTGCAGGGAAGGGGAGAGGGAAGCAAGTTCCAGTGAATTCTGCTTAAATCTTTATGGTTCTAAAAGAGATATTGGAGGTAACAGTGCTATTATAAAATGTCCATTAGCAAAAGTCTGCTATTACTTAAAATGTCTGTTAGAAACTCAAAGGGTAAAATTCACCCAGAAAACTCAAAGAAGGAAGAGAATGTACACTCACTCCGAATGTAAATGTCACCTTTAGTGTAATGGTCACAAAATACAAGGGAAACATGACAAAATCATAACCTCAGGTTTTAAAATCTTAAACTTTATGCACAGGCTTTGAAAAGTATATTTGCACAGGTTACCTCTCACAGACTAAATTTGATCTGAGTCTCTCAGTTCTTCAGTGAACTTTATGTGCAACATCTCTCTGGTTCTCTGTTAAGAATGCCCATACTTTGTGATCATGTGAAGAAGATAAATCCTTAATATTCTTCTGTGACCTTTTCCTCTGGGTAACTGCATTTGTTTTAGATTGACGTGAATAAGACTTACAGAAAGCTCCACAGCATTAGAGAGTACCCAGAGAGATGAAAAGCCACCCATCTCTTCCTTTTCTGACAAAAACACTGTTAGTAAGACCACTAATTTCTTGTTTTTTCTTGGGAGAGGGTTGTTTGAGTCATATCCAGCAGTTCTCAGGACTTACTCCTGACTTTGTGCTCAGGGAACACTCCTGGCTCTGTGTTTGGGAATCATATGTGGTGCTCAGGGGACCATATCAGAGTTGGGTGGTGTGCAAGGCAAGCACCGTAACCCCTGAACTATATCTGTGGTCCCTAATTTCTAGATATTTTTAAAGAACAATCAATTCTCTTCAATCTTAGATCTCCATATTTTTAAATTTATTTTAGGATAGCACTGCAGATATAATCTTCTGCAAGAATGTTCAGCTACTTTTAGCTTCCTGGTTTTATTTTGCTACTTAAAATTTTTTTGGGGGGGGGACCACACGGCACACAGTCCTCGGTGCTTACTCCTGGCTCTGTGCTCAGGGGTCACTGCTGGCTGGACTTGAGGGACCATAGGTGGTGCCGAGGATTGAATCTGTGCAAGTACCCTACTCACTGTACAATCTCTATGTAGCATTGTATCACTGTAGCACTGGCCTCCCTTTGTTCATGGATTTGCTTGAGCGGGCCCAGTAACGTCTCCATTGTGAGACTTGTTACTGTTTTTGGCATATCGAATACACCATGGGTAGCTTGCCAGGCTCAGCCATGTGGGCGGGATACTCTCAGTAGCTTGCCGGGCTCTCCGAGAGGGGCGGAGGAATCGAACCCGGGTCGTCTGGGTCGGCCATATGCAAGAGAAACACCCTATCCACTGTGCTATCGCTCCAGCAATCACTCTAGCCCTAAAATTTTTAAATTTAGGCCCCATGATTTATAGTACAGTTAATGGTAGTAATTCAGGCAACCAGTGTTGTCACACACAGCCCTGCCACCAGCAGTGTCACCATCCCCACTCCACTGGTCCATTTTAACCCCCACAACTCTACCCATCCCCTTAACAAACTCAGTTTTATAGGCAGACTGTCAAGCTTCCTTCCGAGTTTGAATTTTACATTTTTTTTTGCATCTGATGCAGCTCTTTATTCAGGGTTGACTTTCCATATTATTACTTCCGAACAATTACCATACAATCTACACCTCTTCTAATCTATACAACTAATGCTATCCATAAAAAAATCTTTATTTATTTTAATTATTTCCTTAAAATTTTTATTTCAGGCCAGGCACTATGGTTTCCAAAATGTTAACGATAGGGTTTTATGCATAAAACATTTCAGTCTGATACCCTCTATCAGACTGTTTCCCTCCAACACTCTCCTATATCCCATATCCCACCTCCTGAAAGTTTCTTGCAGAAGACCAGTTCTCAGTTTCTGTTACCTTTGGGCATTTATTAACCCTACTATATTTATTTATATCTCACATATGAGAAGGAGTATTCTGTGTGTGTTAACTCCTGAGTAGCTTCATTCACTATGATACTCTTCATATATCCACCCACATAACATCAAATTTCATGATTTCATCTTTCCTTACAGTCGACTAGTAGTCCATTGTATATATGTACCATAGTTTCTTTATCTAGTCGTCTTGTTCTTGGACACTGGATTTTCAGATTTTGGCTGTTGTAAACAGTGTTGCAATGAACATAAGAGTATAAATGTCTTTGTTTGAATAGAGTTTTGTGTCTTGAAGGTAGGTCCAAGAAGCTGCATTGCTAAATCATATGGAAACTCAATGCCTAGCTTTTAGTCACGTGATATTTAAAAATTTTATTTTCTTTTAGTTTTTTGTGCCACATCTGGTGATGCTCAGTATTTATTTTTGGCTGTGTACTCAGGGAACACTTCTGGTGGGCTTCAGGGAACTATATGTAGTGCAAGGGATGGATGGAACCCAGGTCAGCCATGTGCCAGGAAAGCATACCAACTCTCCAGCCCCAAGGTGAATTATTTTAAAACCAGAATGACTCTGATTGCCAGCGCTGGGTATCCAAGATACCTACGAGAGGTGAATCACCCAAAAGGGAGGATGGCAATAAAAGCTGAATAAAGGGGGTGAGGCAGGTGGAGATAAGGGAAAACATTCTTATTACTTGGAAATTCATCCTTTTAAGGTAGAGAGAGTTCCCCAAAACAAAGGGAAATATACAGGTATTGACCATTTGACTGAAAAAAACCAATGCTACTTTCACAGTGGGGTGGTTAGTTGACAACACTACTTATCGGACACAGCTGAGAGCATTAGAGAAGGCATTTTGTTAGGGTTTAAACTACAGAATTTTCTCTTTTCCTCTTTTTTTTTTTTTTTACAGTTTTCTTGGAGTCTCCCTCCCTCCTTCCTGTAACTTGGGAGAAGGGCAAAAGGGGAGAGATATTTGCTTTTTCCCTTTGCATCAAGTTCATATGGTAGATAATTGCAGATTCTGCGGAAATGATTTTGTGTGATCACAGTGTCTCTTAACACTACATCCTGTTAAGGAGGGAGAACTCTTTCCTGACTAGCACATTAATGCAATTTCATAAATGACTCTTGGCACACAAACTGAAGCAGTGAGAGAATACTTGTTAGTGCTGAGACAAATATTTGTTTTTCCAGTCTCTCTCTCTTTTTTTTTTAAACAGGACACTCTCCTTTCCACTTTCCTTTTTCCCCCCACCTTAATCTTACTGCCCACCCATCATTACTTGGATGCTTTTGTTGGGGATGCCAGGGTGATATTGGGCAGTGCTCAGGAGGTCACTAGGGATGGGCTCAGGGTTCTGTGCATGTACTTCCGACCTTTGAGCTGGAGCACAAAGCTCTTGTAAGGACTAAATTAAGTCAGCATGTAGAAGGGATGAAAGAATCCTGAGCAAGCAGTAGAAGTGATGTTGAGATACTTTCCATCTCACCCCCATTCTCACCTCATTCAGCTGAGCAGAGCTTCTGGTTGAACTCTGTAAGAAAAAATACAGCAAGTGTCTATTCACATTCACCTACTATTAACTTAACTACATCTACACCTAACTTCCGACTGGAGCGATAGCACAGCGGTAGGGCGTTTGCCTTGCACGCACCCAGCGCAGCTGAGCCAGGTTTGATTCCTCCGCCCCTCTTGAAGAGCCCAGCAAGCTACTGAGATTATCTCGCCTGTGCAGCAATGCCAAACACAGTAACAAGTCTCAAAATGGAGTCGTTACTGGGCCCGCTCGAGGAAATCGATGAGTAACGGGAGGACAGTGACAGTGGACACCTAATTTAGGGAAACAAAACCTTGATGCCGCTACAGAAAAAAAAAAAATTGCAGAAAGCTTGGTGCAAGAGAAAAAGGGGATTAGGACAAGGACAAGAAGGAAGTGTAGGAGAGGGAGGGATCCATCCCCAGCAGCTTTTTTACTCTACTCTTGCTGGCCAGAATTCCCACCTGTCCCTATGCTTGGCCCCAAGACCCCACTACAGTCTGGGAAGAGGTCACATCATGTGTGATCTGAGCTGTGTTTCCTCCACATTCATGTGACTGTATTTGAGACAGGGTCTTCAAAGAACTGACAAAATGAAAAGGAGGCCTTTAGGATGAGCCCTCATCTAATCTGACTTGGTCTTTACAAAAACTTGGATCATCAGGGGAAACATTAGGGAGACCAGCAAGGAAACAGCCATCTCCAATCCCAGGAGACAGACGCCTCTGAAGAAACCAATTGCTTAAAACCCTCATGGTTACCTTATAGGATCCAGGACTATGAGGAAATATTATTTCTGGTTTTAAAGTCACCCAGTTTGTGGTATGTTGTTTCAATAGCTCTACAAACTAATACATAGAGAGTGGCAGCTGCAGCAAAGGAATACCTGGATAGATATGGCCTCTGCTGTGTAACCTGCACAGCAAAGAGCTCTGGTTTCTATGGCGTTTTCAGAATCTCTCCTGGTTTCTGAGTGCTTGTACCAAGCAGTTTCCATGCATTATCTAATATTAAGACAAATCCGCTGAAACTCTCTGCAAGTCAGACTCATCTAAGAAACCCAATTTTGTGGTAAAGTCGTTTTAAAGAAAAGTTGAAAGTAATTTCTTTATCTTATAATTTGTTCTAGTCTATTACATTTCAAGATAGTTCCAATCCAAGATTGTGAACAGTTTCATTTGCCAAAATCATTAAGCCAAATACCATCTTTGGTCATGACTTCTAGAGAGGGGCCACTTTTTTCTTTTTTCTTTATTTTTTTAGGGGCCACTGTTTTCATGTTATTTTAGAGGGACAGAGCAGAAAACATCTATAAGCAAGAATTAATTGCTACAAATTACTTAAAAGGGAAAAATATCAGGTTGATAAAAATATTATGGACTCATGGATTTACAATTACATGATAATTTATTACTTGCTTTATTTCTTAAAGACCTAGCTCATTTCTCATTCTTTTTGTCTATTATATTTTAGTACATAACGTTTCAATATCCAAGCAGAAAAGACACATACACCATGTCAGTCTTTGTTGTCTAATTAAAAACTTTTTATGCATAGCAATTTTACCATTTTGCATTATCACTGAAGCTCATTTCTCATGGAAAAAAATTAGCATGAGTTTAAAAGAATATTTCTTTAATCACCAGTTCTGATTGTCAGTAGTACCATTTGGTAGATAGTTTTTTAGCTGACTAACAAATCTTTTATTATATTGGCTGTCTCATTTTGCTCTCTTTCATATTTCACATTTATGGTCTATTCAGACATTCTCCTGTTTTGTTAAGTAGGAATCTGTGTGGTCTTTGATGTAAGATATAATTTATTTGACAAGGAAATATGAGTCTGTGCCCTGAATCTACATTTTACTGATGGATTGAGAAATTTTAAAATTACAACAAGATAGAATCTTCCCTAGATTGTCATACTACTCGCATTTTGCTAATCTATCTGGAATGAATATACATATCTGTATCTATATATGAATATATAGAGACTCACACAGTCTTGAAATATACCCTAGTGTTTTCATTAGTAGAAAAAGAAGACTCATTTATTAGCCATTTGAGGGTTCTTTAGGAAAAATTTTAAAGACTCTGTTCCTGAAATTAAAAATCAAGGTATTTATTCTATTTTATCTTTATATAGATAGTTATAGCTTTCTAAAGTGAGCCATAATGTCTTCAAATCTATGCTGCTCTTTCCTCAGCCTAGTAAATGCAAGTTCTGTTAGCATTTCAAGATTTATATATTTCACACAATCTCTCAAGTCTGTGTCCTAGTTCTGGTAATTGGAGACTTACTTGCAGCTCATTCTCTCTACTCAAACTGCTTGTCAATTAACCTTTGCAAAATGAAAGTCTTAAAAAATATTACTTTCTTATTTCAAGCATGTTCATTTTCAATCATATCAAAATGTAGAAATTAAGTAACACTCAAGGGTGTGTTATGCTCTTTGATGTTTAAGTATAACTATTCTGTATTTATATGCAATGAGATACAATAGTCAAATTATTTGTGCGGGTATCTCCTTGTTTTGTTTACAGATTCAAGGAGAATACTAAGTAGTAAGTGTTTTTTAATACTAATTCACCTCAAAAGAGTGTTTTTACAAGTAGGCACCATTTCTGTGGATGTTTATAGTGCTTTTTGGTAACACACCAGGCCAAATAAATCATGGGGTGGCATGGGGGTGGGTTGAGTTGGGGGACAGAAATTTACCTAGTATTTGAAATTTGTGGAGCGATAGCACAGCGGTAGGGTGTTTGCCTTGCATGCAGCCAACATGGCCAACTCGAGTTTAATTCCTCCGCCCCTCTCGGTGAGCCTGGGAAGCTACTGAGAGTATCTCGCCCGCACGGCAGAGCCTGGCAAGCTACCTGTGACGTATTCGATACGCCAAACACAGTAACAACAAGTCTCATGATGGAGACGTTACTGGGCCCGCTCGAGCAAATCGATGAACAACGGGAGGACCGTGACCGTGACCGTGAGATGAAATTGTGGCCCATCCTAAAGTACAGGAGAGTGAAAAATACCTAAGAACATCTAAGAATACCAGGAGTGCAAAACAGGAAAAACACTGAAAGAAAAAAGATAGGAAAGTACAGTCACTGGGTGAAAATTACTAGGTAGCTTGTCTTAGGAGAGATTGAATTGTCATCAAACTGAGAGGGAAGGGCTCAGCATTACTTCCAGACAGGTTTACCAGAGCAGATTTCTTTTTTTTTTTTTAATTTCTTAATTTTACCTTTCTAAAATTTTTTTTATTTAATCATTTTTTTTATTAGTGAAACACCATGAGGTACATTTATAGACTTATAAATTTTTGTGCTTGGGTTTCAGTTATACAATGATCAAGTACCCATCCCTCCTCCAGTGCCCATCCTCCCCCACCACGGGTCCTAGCATCCCTTCCCCCCCCATTACCCCCCCTCACCCTGCCGCTGTGGCAGGGCATTCCCCCTTGTTCTCTCTCTCTTCTTTTGGGTACTGTGTTTTGCCAGAGAGGCATTGAGTGGCAATCATGTTTGGTCTATAGACTACTTTTAGCATGTCTCTCCCACCCTGGGAGGGTCTTCACAACACCCTTTATTTGGTGCTCTCTTCTCTATCTGAGCTTCCTTTTCACCTAGCACATGTGGCTGGCCTTCAAGTCATGGAGCAAAATTCCTGGTACTAATCTGAGCCCTTCCTGGGTGTTAGTCTCCCGTTTTGTTGCTTTATGTTCCCCAGATGAATGCAATCTTTCTGTGTCTATCCCGCTCTTTCTGACTCATTTCGCTTAACATGATACTTTCCATGTAGTACCACTTGTATGTAAATTTCATAACTTCATCTTTTCTAACAGGTACATAGTACTCCATTGTGTAAATGTACCAAAGTTTCTTTAACCAGTCATCTGTTCTCGGGCACTCAGGTTTTTTCCAGATTCTGGCTATTGTAAAGAATGCTGCAATGAACAAACAAGTGCAGATGTCACTTCTACTATACTTTTTTTCCTCTCTGGGATATATTCCCAGGAGTGGTATTGCTGGGTCAGATGGGAGCTCAATTTCTAATTTTTTGAGAATCGTCCATACTGTTTTCCAAAAGGGTTGGACCAGCCTGCATTCCCACCAACAGTGAAGGAGGGTCCCTTTCTCGCCACATCCGCGCCAGCACCTGTTGCTTTCGTTCTTGTGGATGTGGGCCAGTCTCTGTGGTGTGAAATGATATCTCATTGTTGTTTTGATCTGCATCTCTCTGATGATGAGTGATGTAGAGCATTTTCTCATGTGCCTTTTTGCCATTCGGATTTCTTCTTTGAGAAAGTTTCTGTTCATTTCCTCGCCCCATTTTTTGATGGGGTTGGGTGATTTCTTCTTGTGTAGTTTAACCAGTACCTTGTATATCCTTGATATCAACCCCTTGTCAGATGTGTATTTGGTGAATATCCTTTCCCATTCTGTAGGCTGTCTTTGTATTTTGGTCACTGTTTCTTTTGAGGTGCAGAAGCTTCTTAGTTTAAGATAGTCCCATTTGTCTATCTCTGTTTTCACTTGCTCAGCCAGTGGCGTGACATCTTTGAAGATACCACTAACTTCAATATCGTGGAGAGTTTTGCAAACTTTGTCTTCAATAAACATTATGGATTCCGGTCTGATGTTGAGGTCATAAATCCATTTCAATCTTACTTTTGTGCATGGCGTTAGGCAGAGATCTGAGGCCACTTTTTTGCATGTAGCCGTCCAGTTTTGCCAGCACAATTTATTAAAGAGGCTTTCCCTGCTCCATTTCACTTTTCTTGCCTCCTTATCGAAGATTAGATGATTATATGTTTGGGAGGAGATGTCAGTATATTCAACTCTGTCCCATTGGTCTGCAACTCTGCCTTTGTTCCAGTACCATGCTGTTTTGATTATTGCTGCAGAGCAGATTTCTTAATCAGAAGAAACCACATTCTTTTTTTCTTTTTTTTATATTTTTTATTAATTTTATTGAATCACCGTGAGATAGTTATAAGCTTTCATGTTTGAGATACAATCACACAATGATCAAACACCCATCCCTCCACCAGTGCACATTCCTCACCACCAATATCCCCGGTATAACCTCCCTTTCCCACCCTCCCTCTGCCTCCATTGCAGATATGATTCCCAATAGTCTCTCTATACTTTTGGGCATTATGGTTTGCAATACAGACCCTGAGAGGTTATCATGTTTTGTCCTTTATCCACTTTCCGCACACGTCTCCCATCCCGACTGATTCCTCCAGCCATCTTTTTCTTAGTGATCCCTTTTCTGTTCCAGCTGCCTTCTCCCCTTTGCTCATGAGGCAGCTTTGTTTGAGCTATGGAGCAATCTATCTGTCCTGTGTATCTACTGTCCTTAGGTATCAGCCTCATAGAAACCACATTCTAAGAATAAAAATTTTTGTTTCCAAGGATGCTAAAATCTAGGAAAACAGAAAGCAGAAGGTAAATGTCATAAAAGTTTACTTTGAAATGTTCTCAAGAGCATAAAAACTGTCTTCAACTTTGACAGTAGGTGTTTCTTTTGCCATTCTCCTAAGAGATGAATAAGTGAACCTCTCAACACATATATTGGTCTTATTAGAGCTTAAACCTGTGAAAGACTGATAATTATTTTTATCAATGAAAGAAGTAAGGCTAAAATTGAGACTGATAAAATCCAAGTGAAAATTCAGCTGAGGAAAAAAATGTCAAAATCAAGTTTATTTTTCTACAAATAAAAGTGAGGTCATAGAAAAATGTAACAGTGACAGTTGAATTCACCTTTAAGAGTATGAGATGAAGGTATGGGAATTCACTAATCTGATATTGGGGTTGGTGATACATAAATTACATGAACCTTTATAAACACAAAGTAGAGATAATGTAAAACTAATGTATACAGCATAGGGCTTTGGAATTTTATCTTGTTTTCATCTTATACATTGCCAGTGCATCCGTGTGATTAAAGCAATTAATTTTTTTATAATTTTATTTTTTACTCTTTATCAGCAGTTTCTTATAATCTTTATTACCATAAACAAAGGCAATGTCTTGACTTCATAAGCTAATACCTTTTTTCCCCTTGGTTTTATTTTAGACCTAGTTTTGGTCCATGATGAATTGCTGAATGGTTGATTTCATCATACTCTTTTTGCTAACCTTTCTTGACTGCTTCTGGATTGCTCTGCCTAGTAATTTGCTCCATAATAATGGCTACTGTGAGAGAGTTCCTAACTATTTCCTATATTTTTAACAAGGATTCTTAACACCCTCTGTAGGTGACAATATGCAATTACAGATATAAAGTGTCCCCTGGGGGGATGGCCTCTGACAGATGCCACCAGGATTTTTGTAGAGCAACTGTTAACAGGAATAAAAACAAAGAATCAGATTCTCAAAACATCCCATTCAAATAAAAATTTAATTAAAAGTTATGAAAGCATTTTATTAACAATTTTAGTAATTAAAAAGCATGGTTGACTCTTTTTTTTTTCTACTTGAATTTGTTCTTCCTTTGAGATCTCTAATTGTTGTATGGTTTTACATTTATTGATAACTCTGTTTGATGAATGCAGATGCCACCTTTTACAGCCGTCGTTGACAGAGTAATCATATTGTGAGAAACACCAGGCTTATGTAGTAACAGCTGTTGCAGTTATCCATGCTGACATCCATCGGGAAAATGTGTTTGCTGCTATCATGGGTACACGATAAATGAAAGGTGCAATAAAGCACAAGCTAACATTTTGAATATCCTTACAACTCTAGGAACTTTATTGCATATTATAAGCACTTTGATCTCTGTCCAGTACTTAAGTCTTAATTATCAGACTAATTGCACAGACTATGTTCATTTTCAGTGGTAATCCTTTTGTGATTAGCTTCTGTGTTCAATAACTGCCTTATCCTTTAATTAAAAGGACTATTAACCTTAAGGCTGCTGCTGTGTCTTGGGATTAACCCATACAGAGTTAATGTTTAATATCATTGTAAAAGCTTTTGCTGAAAGGTGTAGCATAAAAATGTGTAGAGGGAAAACCATGAAAAGTGTCTCACTTTTCTGATGTACAAAACAACTCTGCTTAAAGGGGAAGGTTTTAAAAAAGCTTCCTTGTAGGTGGAAACTTCCTAATGGCCTGCCTAAGTGTACAGTCACTGGATGAACTAACCCCTTGAAATTGGCACTCATTTCCAGGAAGATAGTGCTAATTTACAATGAAGAGTTTCCTCTTAATTTTCAAAATCATTATATATGTCTGTGATTAGGGTACTTAGCTAAGTGCTACTGGTGATCAAAAAGAAATAATTTCTTTCCCTCAAAAAAAAAAAACCCAACTCCTACAGCTGTAAATTTTATGATACTGATTTCTTTATAAAGGCTTAGAAAAGCTTGAAAATACACCAAACAACGCCTGCTTATCCAAGTTCCAAGCCATTCATGGTCAAAGTGAGTAGGACTTAGTTCACAGGTACCTCATGAAATGACTAAGGAGCAGATGCAGGGAGAATCAGCATCACAGTGTGGAACGCTTGCCAAAAAAACCAGATGTGGCTGCTGGAAGCGCTCTATTTCCTCTTCACTTTGGCATCTGGACTCTGCAATGAACACATTCCCCCAGTGTGCCCATGGCACTAAGTCTATTGCAGCAGTGGTCACTTAGGATAAGGAAGGATAATAGTTTTTCAATTCTTCCCTCTCTTCCTCATGGTATCGTGTCCCCAAGGGAGAGGGCTTTTCAATGATTTCTCAACCTCGATGCCTTCACGTGGAAAATACAGAGTCTGGGCCTGAGGAACTACTGCAGAGCTTCCATCATTTGGCTCCTGGACCAGGAAATGATCCAATAAATGTTAGTCTGTCAATCTTTCAAGTTTTATTTCCTTTAGGAAGACTAGCCAGACAAGACATTTTCTTCTATGGTACATGTTAATCAGTATTGCCATCTGCTTGGAAGTACAGGTAGATTTGGTGACCAAGAGGGGTAGGTGCTACCCTTCTAAAACTTAGAATCCAGTTAGTGGGTTAAGAACTTCTAGTCAGCTTTGCACATTTCTAGGGGTGGTAACAGAGTAAAGTGATTGACATGCCCTGAAAGGATTATAGTCTTCCTAGCTTGAGGTTTCAAAAAAAATAAAATAAACTGTTTTGCTTTAAATTACAAATAGAGAGTTTGTATATGATAAGAGCTAAAAAAAGTTTGCCAAGTTGGTAGGAAGCTTTCTGTCCCAGGAGTTTTAAAATGTCAGGTCTGGAATTAGGTAGAGACCACTGCAGTTCTAGCTCTCTGTCAATTACCAACTGTGTGACTGTGTGACTACTTCCCTTTCTGAGTCTTGGTTTCATAAGCTGTAAAATTGTACTAATATTTGTGTGCTTATAAGGAATGAATGAGAGGGTGCATATGAAATGTTGAGCATAATACGTAATATATAGTGTTTAATAAATGGAGGCTGTTGATATCCAGATTTAGATTTACATTCATTGAGAGACTGTTCAGTAGGTAAGAAATTAGAGAGGAGTACATTATATATGGTGATTATGATAATAATTTCTCACAGGAGTGCTATGAAGTAGCTTCTTCACTTACGAAGATACTGAGATTCATAGGAGTATATGCCTTGCTAAGCTTACATGTCAGAAATAAGAAATTTAAAAGTTAAACCATTTTCTTCAAAACCAGTACTCTATGACTCCATTTATCAGAGACAAGGGAGAGACATGACTTAGCAGGTTTTATTTTTTTTTAGGTTGTCCTACCAACTCACACAGCTCACCCACTTTTACTTCAGTGTTTTTTTATTCACGGTATTAAAACTTTTCTAATTAGGGTACTTAAACTACTCCTATTAATTATAAATGCAATGTATAATACCTATAGTTATTTTTATGAGTATGCTTATATTTGTGAAATCCAAAAGTCTACCTGCTGCCAATGTATTTTATTTTTTATTGTTAAAAATTTTGTAAAAAATTGAATCGCCATGAGATACAGTTACAAAGTTTTCATGACTAAGTTTCAGTCATACAATGGTCAAACACCCATCCCTCCACCAGTGTACATGTTCCATCATCAATGCCCTAAGTATCCCTCCCACCAACCCCACCCCACCCCAACCCCTGCCTCTATGGCTGAAAATTTCCCTCTTACTCTCTCTTCTTTTGGGAATTATGGCTTGCAATACAGATACTGAGAGACCATCATGTTAGGTCCTTTATCTACTTTTAGCAAACATCTCCCATCCCGAGCGATCCCTCAAACCTTCATTGACTTAGTGGTCCCTTCTCTGTCCCAGATGCCTTCTCCCTCAGCTCATGAGGCAGGCTTCCAACCGTGGAGTAATCCTCCTGGCCCTTGTCTCTACTGTCCTTGGGTGTTAGTCTCTGCCAATGCATTTTAATATACATGTCAAAAGAACTTACAAGGTTAATTTACTTAGTAGGAAAATTATAATAGTATATTTAAATTTAATAGCAAATAAGCATTAATTATATGAGACTTATTTACAACAGTTATCATTTATTAAAGTTCACAATACCTTGGAAGAAAGTAACCAATGAAAAATCCTGATACTAAAGATAATTTCAAAATAGAGTAAGCACATTTTTATTTGTATTCTTTTGTTAAGAAGAAGGTGTCCAGAAGAGTTATCAGCATAACACTGGCAAATTGGGTATGCTTAAGACAATATACTAAGTTCACATAGAGAGTTTCACAAATTTGAGGTTACTGTTGGGGTTTGGAATGTATTGATGCTTATATGTAAAACTATGACTGGTAGTTATTTTTTTCTAATTTAATTTTTTAAAATTAAATAACTATGAGATCACTGTATTGCTATCATCCTGTTCATCAATTTACTCGAGTGGGCTCCAGTAACATCTCTATTCCTCCCAGCCCTGAGATTTCAGCAGCCTCTTCTTTTTTTTTTTCATATTTTAAGCTCTTTATTAGGAAATATTCTAAAATTAGACTATTTCAGCATGTGAACAGTTGTCTGATTCTCATTTAATTTTCTCAATACATTACGTTATGTAACACATAGGAATACAAAATGATATTACCTCAATGAATAAATTTTTTTTAATTATTATTAGTGAAACACCATGAGGTACAGTTGTAGATTTACAATTTTTTGTGCTTGGGTTTCGATTATACAATGATCAAATACCCATCCCTCCACCAGTGCCCATTTTCCACCACCATGGATAATATCCCTCCTACCCCCATCCCTCCCATCCCACCCTGCCTCTGTGGCACGGCGATCCCTTGTGTTCTCTCTATGCTTTTGGGTGTTGTGGTCTGCAAAAGAGTCTTTGAGTGGCAAACATTTTCAGTCCATAGTCTACTTTCCACATGCATCTCCCCTCCTGGGAGGATCCTCCAAACATCCTTTATTTGGTGCTCCCTTCTCTATCCGAGCTGCCCCTTCCCCTAGAATGCCTGGCTGGCCTCTAAGCTATGGAGTAATCCTCCTGGTGCTGATCTCAGCTATTCTTGGGTATTAATCTCATATTTTGTTACTTTATATTCCCCAGATGAATGCAATCTTTCTATGTCTATCCCTCTCTTTCTGACTCATTTCGCTTAGCACGATACTTTCCATGTTGTACCGCTTGTATATAAATGTCATGACTTCATCTTTTCTAACAGTTACATAGTACTCCATTGTGTAGATGTACCAAAGTTTCTTTAACCAGTCATCTGTTCTTGGGCATTCAGGATTCTTCCAGTTTCTGGCTATTGTAAAGAGTGCTGCAATGAACAAACAAGTGCAGATGTCACTTCGACTATACATTTTTGCCTCTCTGGAATATATTCCCAGGAGTGGTATTGCTGGGTCAAATGGGAGCTCAATTTCTAATTTTTTGAGAATCGTCCATACTGTTTTCCAGAAGGGCTGAACCAGTGGACATTCCCACCAACAGTGAAGGAGTGTCCCTTTCTCGCCACATCTGCGCCAGCATTGGTTGCTTTTGTTCTTTTGGATGTGGGCCTGTCTCTGAGGTGTGAGATGGTATCTCATTGTGGTTTTGATCTGCATCTCCCTGATAATTAATGATGTAGAGCATTTTCTCATGTGCTTTTTTGCCATTTGGATTTCTTCTTTGAGAAAGTTTCTGTTCATTTCATTGCCCCATTTTTGGATGGGGTTGGATGTTTTCTTCCTGTGGAGCTCAACCAGTATTTTGTATATCCTTGATATCAAACCCTTGTCAGATGTGTATTCGGTGAATATCCTTTCCCATTCTGTAGACTGTCTTTGTATTTTGGTCACTGTTTCTTTGGAGGTGCAGAAACTTCTTAGTTTAAGATAGTCCCATTTATCTATCTCTGTTTTCACTTGCTCGGCCAGTGGCGTGGCATCTTTGAAGATACCATTAGCTTCAATGTCATGGAGGGTTTTGCCAACTTTGTCTTCAATGTACCTTATGGTTTCTGGTCTGATGTTGAGGTCTATAATCCATTTTGATCTTACTTTTGTACATGGTGTTAGGCAGAGTTCTGAGCCCACTTTTTTGCATGTAGCCATCCAGTTCTGCCAGCATACTTTGTTAAAGAGGCTTTCCCTACTCCACTTCACATTACTTGCACCTTTATCAAAGATTAGATGATCATATGATTGAAGGGAGATCTCAGTGTATTCAACCCTATTCCTCAGCAGCCTCTTTTTACTCATCTTTTCCCAATGATTGGAATCTCTTTCAGGGTCAGGGTAATGAGACCTGTTATCGTTACTGTTTTTGGTATATTGAATACACCACAGGAAGCTTGCCAGGCTCTGCCATGTGGGCAGGATACTCTCAGTTGCTTGCTGGGCTCTTGGATATATATATATATATATATATATATATATATATACACACACACACACACACACACATATATATATATACATATATATATATATATCACCACCCCAGCCTGCCTCTAATGGCAGATGCTTTTCTTATCTCTCTCTTTCTTCTTTCTCTCTCTCTCTATCTCTCTCTCTCTCTCTCTCTCTCTTTCTCTCTCTCTCCCCTATTGGGCATTGTGATTTGCAATACAGATACTGAAATATCCCTTTACCTACTTTTAACATTGATCATTCACAGCTATTATTTTCATACTGGTCTCTTCTTTATCTATCTACCCTCTGCCCCACACATATTTGTGGTTGATTGCAACCATTGACCATTCCTCCTATCCCCTGTTTTCCTGGCTGTGGATATTAGTCTTCCACTGTATATAATGTTTATATACCACAAATGAATACATTCATTCTATGTCTATCCTTCTTCTGATGTATTACACTCAGCATGATACTCTCCATGTCCATTCTTTTGTAGGCAAATTTCATGATTTCATTTTTCCTAACAACTGTGAAGTATTCCATTATGTAGATATACGATAGTTTATTTATCCATTCATCTGTTGTTGGGCACTCAGGTTGTTTCCAAATTCTGGTAGTCGTGAATAGTGTGGCAATAAATCTTAGATGGTGTTTCTGCTGTGTGATTTTGGGTCCCAGCGTATATTCCCAGAAGTGATATTGCTGCATCAAATGGGAGCTCAGTTTCTAATTTTTTTGAGGAATATCCATATTGTTTTCCAAATAGGCTGGAACAGTCGGCATTCCCACCAACAATGAAGGAAAGTCCCTTTCTTCCCACATTCACACCAGCACTGATTTCTCCTGTTCTTTTGGATGTGTGCCAGTCTCTGTGGTGTGAGATGATATCTCATTGTTGTTTTGATCTGCATCTCCCTGATGATTAGACTGATAGTTCTAAGGTAGATATGTATATATTTATAATTATTATCTTAAATATAGATGAGAATATATGCTTTTAAACAAGTTACACTTGAGATTTTTATAACAAACTACCTATTTCAAATAGAACAAGACGATAGACGCAATTAGTATTTTCAAAGGGAAAAGATATAAAAATGACTGTAGCACTGTACATCGATTTGCTGGAGCGGGCACCAGTAATGTCACCATTATGAAATTTGTTGTTACTGTTTTTGGCATATTGAATACATTGCGGGTAGCTTGCCAGGCTTTGCCGTGCGGGCGGGATACTCTTGGTAGCTTGCCAGGCTCTCCAAGAGGGGCGGAGGAATCGAACTCAGGTCGGCTGCATGCTAGGCAAGTGCCCTACCCTCTGTGCTATTGCTCCAGCCCATAAATATGATTATTACATATAAAGAACTATTAAATCAAGAGTTATGTTCTTGTGTTTTCCAAATGTTGTGTGTGTGTGTGTGTGTGTGTGTGTGTGTGTGTGTGTGTAGGGGGAATCTCTCTACTATTTATACATTTGAAGATTCAAATCCACATATGATTTAAGCAGTATGACTGAAGAATTTCAATTCATAGAAATATAAACTGAGATACAATTGTGCACTCTCTTCCTCTCACTGCTATCTTGTGCTTTATCTTCTATTTCCTGCAGACTGAGTTGCTTTGATAATAGCTTCATTTGTTTTCCAGTCACTTTAAATTAGTAAATGTATCATTTTGGTTATGAAAATTTCGTCTCTTTTATTTAAAAACTTAAATTTCTTATTTGATCTGAAATATTTCTTTCAGTATAGTGTACCCTTTGGGTTCCAGCAAGTTGGGGGATGTATGTACATGTCTGTGTGTATTACATGCTTTGCTTTGTCATATACCTCTTTCTCTTCCCTATTCCTACTACTCAGATGTGGATACAAGTGGGAACAAGAGAATATACCTATTTTCTCATAACTCTAGTTTTCAGAGTCTTTGTGGGTTGCAATCGTCAGTCCCAATCCATATGCAATTTTGTGGTTGCAATTGTTAGTCCCAATCCTTAGGCAGCTCATGTCTGCCTCCCTTCTTGTCATTGTTTTTCCTGTGATTCAACAATTATCAAATGCAAGAGTTCTTGTACAACTGCCATTGAGGTCCTTTGAAAAGGCAAAGGGCCATTTCTTCTCCTCAAGACACCTCTACTTGAAAAATTCCCTGTAAGAGTCTAAGACCATTGAATCTTGTCCTCTCCTCTTTCATCTCACATGCAGTTTTCATCTCACTTGGTCTACCCAGTAGATGGTTCCCAAGGAGGATACTTGCTAGGGAGCTTTTCAAAAGTCCCTTATTGATACTTTCACACAGTGTCTTATATTTTTGAGTGCATTTCCAATTATTGACTGGCTTAAGACATTTAAAATCAACCTTAGAATATAGAATCAACAATCCTGAAAGGAGCTCTGGCTCTCTGTAGCAAAGAACAAAAAAATATTAGAGATAAAAGTATTAGTATCTCAAGGTTGGAACAATAGCACAGTGGGTGGGGCATTTGCCTTGTACGTGGCCAGCATCCCATATGGTCCTATCTAGTGTGCAAAATCTTGAGAATTAGTGGAGGGCAAAAGTGATGCTGCTTCTCTTGGACAATATTAGTGGCAGAGTTGAAAAAAACTTTTTCAGAGTTGAAAAAATTTTTTTCAGGTGTTGTATTGTTTTCCTCTGAGTATCTTAAATGTTGTAAAGTGTTTTCTTAATAAAGTCATAGGCTAAGAGTCTTAACATTTCAGTAGAGGTGAGATAACTATGAACATCAAAACCACAAGTCAACACTAATTATAGCATGTGACCCAAACTATAACAAGTTATGTTTAAAAAATGAGTTTTCTGAGGATAGAAATGAGAGGATAGGGTGGGAAGAGAAAGGAAATTTTGGGTCACTGGTGGAGGAATGATGACAATAGTGGTAGGTTTGGAGTTGGAACATTGAACGCACAAAACTGTTATCAATAAGTTTGTAAATCACAGTGCTGCGTTAAAAATAAATGTTGTTTTTAAAATCAATACTTTAGATTTATTTTTCAAATCATATTTTTCTTAAAATTTTAATATTTCAGCTAAACAAATTCTGTTTTAAAAACTTTTTATAGTATCAACATTCATGTAATTGTGCAATTATGTTATTAGAATAATCACTTTGTTGATATAATTAAGGACATCTGAAAAACTTCATAAAAGAAGACAATATAGTAAATATGTAGAATATAATATATAAAATATAGTAAATATATATTTTATGACAAAAACTATTTATAGATTTATTGAATTATATTTAACTAGAAAACAATCGGCAATGAATAGAGTTCTTTTGAACTTACTTGATCGTTAAAGTTTTTTTTATTGCAGACATAAATGATGAGGAATTTCATTATAAGCTCATTTAATTTTTATTGTCTAGTGATAGGCAGAACTGAATGGCCAATGGCATTTTCATCTTGTCTAATGGCAATCATTGAGTGACACAAACAGAATTTCAAATAGCTATCATCACAGTTATCTTAACAATCATAGTGATTAGAAAGAATTTAATAGTAATGAATTCTATCTCAGCAACACAGCTAGTTCTCTGTCACTATCCTCTAAAATTTAGGCATTTGTTACTTTTAGTCTCAGTCATTGCAACAGTTCAAATGCATTAGCTGCTGTTGTTTTGACTCTGACCTGTTAAATGTACTCATTTCTTGAGGATGTCTGTAAAAATTTCAATAATTGTATTAACGTGTAGGATTTATAAATCCCTTAATATCTTTATCCCTGAGCAGCTTGTCTTTATTTTATACTGAACCTTAAAATAAATTATACTGAAGGATCACACAAGTTTCCTTGAAATCCTTATTTCCATTTCAAAAACAAAAATCATTATTATTTTTGTTTTTGTTTTGGGGTCACTCTTGATTTTACTCAGGGCTTACTTCTGACTTTGTGTTCAGCTATAGGCATCACCACTAGTGATACCCAGGGGACGACATGCGGTGCTGGGGAATGAATTGGGTTGGTCACACGCAAGGCAAATACCTTTCCTTCTGTACTATCTTTCTGGCTCCCAAATGAATTTTGTGTGTGTATCTGAGTTTGTTGGCTGTTATTCATTCTTCCTTATGTGCTTTAAATTTTTCATCAGTAAACTCACTTTGAGTGAATATTTCTGGATTGTGTTTATATTGGTTCTTATCCTGAGCTCATCCTTTCTTTGTTGAGTTATTTTGAAGCTATTTCCTCTAGTCCAGAACTAGGTTTTATGCTAAAAAGTAACAAGCAAAGGCAAGATATTGTCCTGAGATTTTGCCTCCATCTCCAGTGCTAGGATGAAAACGGACAGCCAGGCATTTGTCCTGGTCTCCTCACATAGTGCGGTAAGTAATGTCAGGGTTTGTTTTCCCTCAGCATAAACTCCTCCTGCTTCTCGTCCACTAAGATTTTAATTTAATTTTTTAATTTTAATTTTTATTAGTGAGACACCATGAGGTACAGTTGTAGACTTACAAATTTTTGTGCTTGGGTTTCAATTATACAATGATCCCATTCCATCCCTCCACCAGTGCCCATTTCCCACCACCACAGATCCCAGTATCCCTCCCACCCCCCATCTCCTCCATCCCACCCTGCCTCTGTGGCAGGGCATTCCCTTTTGTTCTCTCTATCCTATTGGGTGTTGTGGTTTGCAAAAGAGGCACTGAGTGGCAGTCATGTTTGGTCTATAGTCTACTTTCAGCATGTATCTCTCATCCTGGGAGGATCCTCCTGACACCCTTTATTTGGTGCTCCCTTCTCTATCTGAGCTGCCTTTTGCCCTAGTATGTAGGGCTGGCCTCCACGCCATGGAGTAAGATTCCTGGTACTAATCTCGACCATTCTTGGGTGCTAGTCTCCTATTTTGTTACTTTATGTTCCCCAGATGAATGCAATCTTTCTATGTCTATCCCTTTCTTTCTGAGTCATTTTGCTTAACATGATACTTTCCATGTAGTACCACTTGTATGTAAATTTCATGACTTCATCTTTTCTAACAGGTACATAGTACTCCATTGTGTAAATGTACCAAAGTTTCTTTAACCAGTCATCTGTTCTCGGGCACTCAGGTTTTTTCCAGATTCTGGCTATTGTAAAGAATGCTGCAATGAACAAACAAGTGCAGATGTCACTTCTACTATACTTTTTTGCCTCTCTGGGATATATTCCCAGGAGTGGTATTGCTGGGTCAGATGGGAGCTCAATTTCTAATTTTTTGAGAATCGTCCATACTGTTTTCCAGAAGGGCTGAACCAGTCGACATTCCCACCAGCAGTGAAGGAGAATCCCTTTCTCGCCACATCCGCGCCAGCACAGGTTGCTTTCGTTCTTGTGGATGTGGGCCAGTCTCTGAAGTGTGAAATGATATCTCATTGTGGTTTTGATCTGCATCTCCCTGATGATTAATGATGTGGAGCATTTTCTCATGTGCCTTTTAGCCATTTGTATTTCTTCTTTGAGAAAGTTTCTGTTCATTTCATCGCCCCATTTTTTGATGGGGTTGGATGTTTTCTTCTTGTGGAGTTCAACCAGTACTTTGTATATCCTTGATATCAACCCCTTGTTGGATGTGTATTGGGCGAATATCCTTTCCCATTCTGTAGACTGTCTTTGTATTTTGGTCACTGTTTCTTTGGAGGTGCAGAAACTTCTCAGTTTAAGATAGTCCCATTTGTCTATCTCTGTTTTCACTTGCCTTGGCCAGTGGTGTGACATCTTTGAAGATACCATTAGCTTCAATGTCATGGAGGGTTTTGCCAACTTTTTCTTCAATGTACCTTATGGATTCTGGTCTGATGTTGAGGTCTTCAATCCACTTTTTTTTTTTTAATTTTTATTAGTGAAACACCATGAGGTACAGTTGTAGACATACAAATTTTTGTGCTTGGGTTTCAATTATACAATGATCAAGTACCCATCCCTCCACCAGTGCCCATTTTCCACCACCACGGATCTCAATATCCATGGGTTTTTTTTTTCCACTAAAAAACATTTTATTTATTTTTTCCAGACTTACACATTTTTGTGCTTGGGTTTCAATTATACAATGATCAAACACCCATCCCTCCACCAGTACGCATTTCCCATTACCACGGATCCCAGTATCCCTCCCACCCCCCCATCCCCCATTCCACCCTGCCTCTGTGGCAGGGAATTTCCCTCTCTCTCCTTTTGAGTGATGTGGTTTGATCTTACTTTTGTACATGGTGTTAGGCAGAGATCTGAGCCTACTTTTTTGCATGTAGCCATCCAGTTTTGCCAGCACAATTTGTTAAAGAGGCTTTCCTTGCTCCACTTCACTTTTCTTGCCCCCTTATCAAAGATTAGATGGTTGTATGCTTGGGGGGAGTATATTCAACCCTGTTCCATTGGTCTACAGCTCTGCCTTTGTTCCAGTACCATGCTGTTTTAATTATTACTGCTTTGTAGTAGAGTTTGAGTTAGGGAGGCTGATTCCTCCCATTTTCTTTTTCCCAAGAATTGCTTTAGCTATTCGTGGGGGCTTATTGTTCCATATAAATTTCAGGAGTGTTTGCTCCATTTCTTTGAAGAATGCCATGGATATCTTAATAGGGATCGCATTGAATTTGTACAGTGCTTTGGGAAGTATTGCCATTTTGACAATGTTAATTCTCTCAATTCATGAACAGGGGATATTTTTTCATTTCCTCGTGTCCTGAAGTAGCGTTTTGTAGTTTTCTTTGTACAGGTCCTTTACAGGTCCTTTAGTTAAGTTGATTCCTAGGTATTTGATTTTCTGGGGCACAATTGTGAACGGGATTGTTTTCTTCATGTCACTTTCTTCTCTTTCACTATTTGCATATAGGAAAGCCATGGAGTTTTGGGCATTGATTTTATAGCCTGCAACTTTACTATACAAGTCTATTGTTTCTAGGAGTTTCTTGGTAGAGGTTGTAGGGTTCTCTAATTATAGTATCATATCATGAGATTTTAATTTTGATGTGTTTTAAAATCATGGTGATAGAGCTTGTGAGATGGGGCTACGGGATTAAAAGGTGTGGATTTGGGGCCCAAATGATAGTACAATGGGTAGGATGTTTGCCTTGCATGTGACTGAACTGAGTTTGATCCCTGGCAATCCATATGCCAGGACTGATTCCTGAGTTAAGACCCAGGAGTAACACCCATGAGCACTACTAAAACAAAAACAGAAAGCAAACAAAAATGTATGAATTATTTTACACTTTTGACCAGAAACCCTTACACTTAAGTTCAGAACTGATCTCCTCCTGTCAATTCCTTTATCCATTTTCATTCATACTAGGGGATTTTTCAATATCCAAACCCTGGGGGGGAGGTTCTGTTTTAATCGTTACATTATATTTTTGAAAAAATCTTAAGTGATTCCTCACTGACTCTCAGTGACAATATTTTAATGCATTGTGATTACATAGAACATTTATTGTTGGCTTATGGTTACAGAATTTCTTCTATATTTTTTCTATTAGAATAAACTTCACAGATGAATATGTTTTTCTAGAAGAGGCAGGGTTCTTACCAAGAATACTTGTTAGTTAATATTTAGGAAAGATATAAATGTGGTTTTTTATTTTTGTTGACATTTTTAAATGAGCTCTGGTTATTTTTCTCTATCCCAGTATATTAGAACTATATGGAAACATGATTTTATAGAACTAGGGCTAATTTGGCATTTATTTAAATTATTTTCTAGTTTGGGGGGTTGTTAGTTTTTTGGTTGTTATTGCTAGTAGTGGGGGCCAGCAGAGCTCGGGAGTTGCCAGGCTACAATTGGCAGCACTGAGAAAGGCACACAGTAAAGGGGATTGAACTCAGGACTTTGGTATGTGAGAATACACTCCACCCACTTAGAGCTATCTGTTAAAATATCCTTAGGAGGGATATTTTAACATCAATACACACTTTTCTTTTGGGGGGGGCAGGATGTCAAATATCTAAGTGGTAAAAATTAGGGATATAAACAATTTAATGGATGAAATTTAAGTTAACAGTTTAAATAAAATAATGTCTCTGATATCATTTACATGTCTTCCTGCCCTAAGAGTTCTACACTTTGGGAACAATAAGTAAAAACACGATGATTTACATAAGAATGTTACTGGGGTTTTGCTTGAAATGTCCTGAATAATTGTGCTTCATAGGGAGAAAGTGTCTTGGTAAAGTCACCTCTATTCAGGGTGTGGTTCACAGCTTTTCAGGTTCTCAGACTGAAATTTGGTAACATATGCAGAGCTCTTCTGGCTGTCCGAATGGATGTTTTCTAAGAAATCAGTGGCAGTTTGGCATCGTGGTCAGAGCAGAGTACTGAAGGCAGGCAGATGACGGGGAACATGAATCTTGGCTTCTCCTTCATATCCCACTTGTCAAAACCTCAATATTATCACATTCATGAGAATTGTTAAGATTTTTATTTTTAAGATTGTTGTAAAATTAGGCATAATATATTTAAGTAAGCATTTGATGTCTAAGTTGTATTCTAGATTTAGATTGCCCTTTTTCCTCTGATACAGACTCCAGATGACTTACTGAGGAGAAATGTTCAGAAATTGTCTCCCACTGTTTCAGGGCTATCTTCTAGGTTTCGTCATTTATCTGCCTTCTCTTTCTTCCTTTCCCTATATTGAGCCTCATTAATTTTATACCCAATTCTCTCTCTGTTTAAATGGAAGTTTAGACTGTTCGCTGGAAATTTTCTCTTAATTTTCCATTTGTTGTTTTCTTAAGCTATCTTTAAAAAACTCATGCCAGTTCCTCTTTCCCCAGTCCACTTCCATGCACACAGACCTAGACTGGAGCTTTGACATACCCATTTCCAGTCTTTGCCCAGAGTCCTGGACCCTGATGCTCTACTGTTGGAGAAATCTAATATCTGGTGCATTGCGGTAGCTCTAGTAAAGGGTTGAAACAGTTAAATTATGTGTAAACCAAAAAACTTATTCATTATTTTACAATCAGAATTGCTTTTCAAGTGGCTGATTTTTGTATTCATTATCTAGTATATTATATTTCTATTATGAGGAAACTTAATTTGTAGATCAAAATGTTGCTGAGTGAGCAGGGAGAATCAGGCTATAATTTAGGATTATAGCCTAAGAGGAAATAACCAGTAGACCAAGTTCTGTAGATCAAGAACCCTCTAGACATTTGTTAAGGGTTCAGTAAAGAACCTGGTTCTGGTTTTAAGTTTGGCCCATACAATTATTATTAACTAGCTCTGCAGTAAAACTTCAGAGGCTCAGCTGGAGGGATGCTTGAGGGTGTAACACAGGAAGTGTTCTGGACAATGACGTCTACACAGTGGGGAGACTTTTCTGGTTGCACATAGTCTATGTGGTCCAGATAAGCTTTCTTCCCATGGAATCATGAAGGGGACTTGATGGCTCGCAGCAAGAGAAAGCAGGGAGATGTGAACCACTTTTGGAAAAGGGGAAAGAACACTGTCTGACACCACAATCATATCTACACAGAAAGGGAACGTGCACACAGAGGAAGTGAAGCTACGCTGGGTATGAGTGGTTCCCGGCACAGCAGAAAACAGCAGTTTCAAGAATGAGAGCAGTACTACTGGATTGATTTCTCAGTACTTTCTTGCTAATATTTGGTTTTGTGCTTTTATGTCTTTTGACAAAATATACTTTTCCAACTCCCAGTGCGGTTCAGCACCATCTTCTGTCATTTCTGTTCGTTCCCCTCAAACCACTGAGGTACTTATGCTGCGTGAATTGGTATTACTTAAATGTCTGATTTCCCATTTGGATAGACACCTCTGAAACACCGGGAAATTCTGCAACCTCCTCTATCCTCCCTCCCTCTCTCAGTCCCCAGAGTACTGGTGCTCCCTGTCCTCTAGCTCTGATTCTATCAATCAGACTTGCCAGGAGCCTCCTTCCACGACAGCTCTCTTTGCATTTTGTTCCCTTCTTCTTTAATGAATCCGTTTGTCTGGCTATTTTCTAGAAACCATTTATTACCTTTTAAGATTTCATTTATTCTCTTCTTTTCTTCCATGTATTGCTATTGTTGCTCTGTCAGGGATCATACACATAGTTGTGGTGCTTACACATACTTGCTTGTGGGGTACCAGAGACCCCCACACCTGTACCATGGGGATAACATGATTGTGGGGTGTTGCTGGGGATGGAACTGGTAGCCTTATGCTTACAAGGCAGATGCTTCCACTGAGCCATATTTTCCATACCTCAATCATTAACATTTTTCAAGAACTTTACTGGTTTCATTTTCACAGACTGTAAATGTGTTTAGGTTTCTCATCTGAAAAGCAAAACAAACAGCAAAACCTCTCTCTACTTTGCTTTCTTCTATTTGCGCCTGTCAACTTCCTTCTGATTTCTCTTACAACTGGGCTCTTCAAATAACAGATATGATGACACTCTTTTTTCTAAGCCTTTAGTCTCTCTCTCTCTCTCTCTCTATATATATATATATATATATATACATATATATATATATATATATCTTTGTTCCTAGTTCCTGACCTGTAGCTCTTTACATCTTTGGACTCTCTAAAGTAGTAAGAGTATATTTTCAATATGAATATATGAATGAGGTGATTGGTTGGTGGAGATCCCTAGATAACCTCTATAGGTTGCCAGAAAAACCAGACATGATTAGAGAATTGGGACTTTTAGCCTTATATGCCCAACTTCTGGGGAGGAGAGAGGGACTATGGATGGAATTAATCACCAGTGACCAATAATTTAATCAATCATGACCACAAACATGAGCTAACAAAAAAATCCCTAAGTCGTGGATTTAGAGAACCTACATGAAGAAAATCATTGTTTTCTTTCCCAATCAACGGGCAAGATTGCACATCACCACAAAAGTCATCTGGTCTACAATTCAATATACCCACACGGGCATATTGTTTTCATTTTACAGCTAGCATGCCTACTGAGCAGAGTAATCTAAAATAAAGAATTGGATGAATGCATATTATAATTTGTCATTGTTAAAGAATGAAGGTGATTGGATAAGTAGATGGGACAAATGTTCATAGGGAAGATAATATCGACAGCATGTTGACTAATCAAACACGCAATCATCTTACCTGCCACAAGTGAGAATTTGTTTAAACATTTTGATGATGTACAGAATAGCTTGCAGAGAGATTTGTTCCCAGGTAATTGGCAGGAACTGCAGCTCATTAAATTAGTTCTCATCTGACATGCCAAATGATACTCACAGTTGATACGTTAGATCATCAGCAAGCAATTGTTTATCTGTTCCATGAACCTGGATGACAAATAAGCTATTTTAGCCAAAGGGGTTAAGGCCAGTGCCAATCATTATTCACACCACAATTTAACTGATTCACCAGCAATCAATACCATGCATTCAAAATGCAAGACAGCAGTTTCCTCCATATTGTGGGGCCCTTTATGTGAATATTTTTCCAGAATATTAATAATACAAAATAAATTCAGATCTCAAATGTGGTATTTGTCATCTGATTTTAAGAGTGCGGGTGTGAAGAATTAGTAAGTGCTGCAGGATTTGAATTGGGCAGCTGCATAACAGAATTGTTGCATTTGAAGGAGCTGCTCCCCCAGATTATTGGGCTAGCCCAATAAACTATCATGAGAAGTGACAAGAGAAAATTGTAGAGGTTGGTTTATTGTCTACATCAAGCATATGAAAATTATCAGGAAATCTAAGATAACTAAGGATAAAACACCCTAAAGCCCTAAAGAGATACATTTTGTTCTCCATTTCCATGCACTTATTATCAAAGTCCTCAAGTAAGATTAGGAAGACAAAAATCCTGCACCATCACAATGTCTTATTCAATTTGCCCACTCATATGATTACCTCATTTTCTGACTGCCCTTTTCTCCTTTCACCTAAAGATCCTGACTTTAGGCAGGATTCTAAGCTGTATGGACAGCAGTGTCCTTCACTGTAAAGATGACCAAAATACAAACTGGTAACAGAAGGAGTCACACAAATGTGGAGTTTGAATCACAAGAATTTATTTTTTCATCATTATGCCAGTTAATGAACTATGCACCAAGTCAAATAGAAGTGCTCAGTTTCCTCAGAGCCTTGGTTTCCCTTCCCCTGGAAACATGTGAATTCTCATCTGGTTTGTGAGTTATTGGGACTTCTTAGAGCTTTCCTTGAATAGGAATTGTGGTCACTTAGCTATTTCACTGCTCATGTAGTCTGGGGTATGCAGAGGCAGAAATTCAAGCCAATAAAAACCACCTCACATGTTGTTTGTGTTGATGAAATATTTGAAGTAAAAGAGAATTGAAGCCATTGTCTAATGTGAGGCTAAAGGTCATTTTACAACTCCTAGTTCCCTTGTTTTCCTTGGCTCCTCAACCAAGATTATCAAAATTTGGTCATAACGAAGTCATGAAATTTACATACAAGTGGTACTACATGGAAAGTATCATGTTAAGTGAAATGACTCAGAAAGAAAGGGATAGACATAGAAAGATTGCATTCATCTGGGGAACATAAAGTAACAAAATAGGAGACTAACACCCAAGAATGGCCGATATTAGTACCAGGAATTTTACTCCATGGCTTGGAGGCCAGCCACACATGCTAGGGGAAAAGGGAGCTCAGATAGAAAAGGGAGCACCAAATGAAGGGTGTTGGGAGGATCCTCCCAGGATGGAAGAAGCATACTGAAAGTAGACCATAGACCAAACCTGATTATTACCCATTACCTCTTTTGCAAGCCACAACACCCAATAAGAGAGAGAGAACAAAAGGGAATGCCCTGCCAAAGAGGCAGGGTGGAGTGTGGGGGTTGGGGGTTGGGAGGGATACTGGGATCCCTGATGGTGGGAAATGGGCACTGGTGGAGGGATGGGTATTTGATCATTGTATAATTGAAACCCAAGCACAAAAATTTGTAAGTCTACAACTGTACCTCATGGTGTTTCACTAATAAAAATTAATAATAAAAAATTTGGTCATAAATCTCCTCAATTCAGAGCTTTTCTTACAAAATATTTTCAGTTATCATTTTGCTAATCCAACACCCTGTGGAAAAAAACAGTGTTTTAGTTCTTTAAAGCAATATTTATAATTAATGTGGTCATAGAGTTTATAATCTATCTTATAATTAAAAGAATAAATATTATGCATCAAGCTCTTCTTTGGAATTTTGTTAGGCACTCAACAAAGGCCTCAAGTGAGTTGGTTGTAAGAGAACTAGTGGGAAGAAATATGAGGAGTTGGTTAGATTCTGAAAGGGGGTTGTAGTTAAAGGAGACAAGTGTCAGCGGGGAAATCCAGAATTGCTCCCAAGCAGCCAACCTAGATACTGAGCAGAGGCAGCATGAGATGGTTTGAGACAGGTGAAGGAGATACATTTACTCAGTTTAAGATTCTAGGGAAACTTTTGGGTAGTGAGCTCGAGGAGTCCGGTTTTATTTGAAATTAGCATTTTAGAGCCAGAGGGAGCCAGACATGCACACTTGGGAGGGTAAAAACAAAACATAGTCAATGCTGGAGCCACTAAGAGTGAGTGACACTTGAGAGGGGAGTGTGGTGAGAGACAGCAGGACAAACTTCAGGGGTGCTTACTACCTGCAGAAGCCAGTTAAGAAAAAAGCATGTACTCAAAGATGCTAAGATAGGCCAGAGAAAGGAGTCTAGGGGAAAGATCCAGGGTCCTCCAGAGAGGAAATTTTCACAACCTTCTAATTAGAAATGTTTAAGCCTCTGAAGGCTAGGAGGACTGGCCCATGGTTGGAGCTTGCCACAAGTGGGGGTGGGGAGTGGGAAGAGGGCAATTAGGACAGAGAAGGGACCACTGTGACAATCATAGTTGGAAGTTATCACTCTGGACAAGAATTTAGTGCTGAAAGGAGGCAAAGTGATATATATGGCAACTTTTCAGTACCTATATTAAAACTATAATACAGTACTGAAACCAAGTCATAAACAAATTTATAACTCTGTGTCTCATGGTGATTCAATTAAAAAGAGAAAACAGAAATGTTTAAGTATCAAGGACAAATGTATAATGATATATAATGTAATCAGATTTTAACTTCTTTGCCCCACAAGCAGACTTCTTTTACTTCCTTGATTTAAAAAAATAGCTTCAAGGATAGAGGGAGAGATTGTTAGAATTCCCCATGTTTCCACAAGTCTAAATAAATAAATAAAAGAGGAAATTTTACTAGCTATACAAGGACAACAAGTGGAAATATCAAAGAATTATTTTCTAGGGAATACTGAAACCTATACTCACCAGTCATCTCATTTACAAAGAAAAGACACTCTTCCTAGTCTTAGAGAGT
Organism: Sorex fumeus; assembly: GCF_029834395.1. Classification (NCBI taxonomy): domain Eukaryota; kingdom Metazoa; phylum Chordata; class Mammalia; order Eulipotyphla; family Soricidae; genus Sorex; species Sorex fumeus. Next base: position 28,102,547 of record NW_026606066.1, read on the forward strand.
CCAAAGATTTCGGGGGCTGCAGGCCAGGAACCGAGACAAAGATTAGATTTCTATATCTATATATGTTTCCATTGTAAAACAGAATCCAAGATTTATTTGTGACATCCATTCTTTTACAAAAGTTGTGACTTGAAGTTGTATGCTTGGTTTCTGTGCTCACACATTTGGTTGTGGTGTGTTCAGGAGTTGCACACTTAGTTGTGGTGCTGGGGGCTTCAAACAACAAGAATGTGGTTCATAATTAGCATGTGAGTTGGTGATGAAAGTCACACTTGTGATGTCATATATGGAAGGTGGGTGCTCTGGCCCCTAGGCCATGTCCCCAACACCCATATAATTTTATTTCAAAAAATGGAGTAGAACTTTGAAAAAACCTGGAGAGAGTTTGGGTGTATTTATTCCTGGTGTGGCTTACCTACTTGGATACTGGGAGAAACTCACCTTCCACTGTCCTCAATCCAGGAATAGGCTCCTCAAGCCTATGGGATGTGAATTTTTCTTCTTCAGAAGTTCTTCAGGTGCTAGGGTAGCATCAACTGTGTTTAACAGAACAGGAATCAATTTCTGTCTTTTGAAAATCTTCATTACCACTTCACTTTTACCAAAGATTCACACCAGTATGTGTTTTAACTAATGAAAGTAATCTGAAGAGGATTTTCTTCTTTTTTAAAAAAATTATTCATTGAATCACTGTGAGAACAGTTATAAAACTTTCAGGTTTAAGTCTCGTCATACAATGCTCAAACACCCATACCTTCACCAGGCATATTTTCCACCACCAAGAACCCAGTATACACCCCCCGCTCCATGCCACCCCTCTCTGTGTCTGTGAGGCAAATGATTTTCACTTAACTCTCCATCTACTTTGATTACATTCATTATTTCAACAAAAGATGCGCCATTATTATTTGGAATTTTCTCCCAACAATCAAGCCTGCTGAAAAAGCATCATGAAATAATTTGTTTTCTATTGCTGGTTATGAAGACCATATGATTTTGGATTTCTGATATTTTACTAATTAAGTCTGGAGGGATTTCTGACAAAAGCCGAATAGTTCTGAGATTGGTTTGTGTGCTTCTGGGTCCGTGGCCATGCTAGAGAGCCTCTCATGGTGGGCAACTTGTGGTCTCGGCAGGGCAAGAAGGACATGCCTGTTCCACCCCCGCCCCTGCATCCCATGTGGCCACAGTTGCCCCGTCACCACTGGCTCATACCTGGTTGTCCAATAAGCGATGAGGCTGCGGTCATCATGCAGCAGTGGGGGTAGGAGGCAGAAGACAGACACTCTTTCCCTCCTGGGGGGAGGGGGTGCACAGCACCATAACTTAATGCATAGTTCATTCACATTTCTGCCAGAAGCTGCTGGATTCAGAATTAGGTCCGTGTGCCTCTGGGGCCATGGCCATGCTGGAGAGCCGCTTGTGGGGGGCAGCTCGTGGTCTTGGCAGGGCAAGAAGGAGGATTTTCTTCTTTTACAGCACAAGTTGAAAAGTAGACAGTGCTCAGTATATTTTGCAGTAGCTGTACTAAAGGAGTTGGTGGCTGGAATGGTGGGAGTGACCTGCTCCACTTCTGGGCTGGGAGTCGCATACAGGCTGGATACTTGTCACACCATTCCAGGTAGCATACTTTAGTACAATATAAGTGTGTTGTTTGGCATTTCATGGGATATAGTGGTTTGATTTGATAGATTATTTGGGAGGGTAGGTGGTCTTGTAATGGCTTGAAAATGTTTCCATTTTTCCTGATTTCTATTGAGTGGAAAAGCTGCAACTTTTACTGGGTGCCCTGAGTTCAGGTTCTCCTGACACCAGATGCCTTTACCGTGCCAGTTCTGACTACAAGGAAAAACTCAAGTTGTTAACCTTACATGTGAAATTAAGCCTCATTCCTCCTGGCTCCCATGAGTGACTTACTGGGTCTGTCAGAGAGGCTGGTGATGATATCACCCAGGCAACCAGAAATTGAAAGGGACCAAGGACCACAGTGAAACTGAGGTAGGTTCACACTGAGGAGGCACCTACTGTTTCCTGCACACTCCCATTCCCCTGCCATCATCTAAACTCTTAGGGAAATGCCCAGAGTGAGCAGGAAGCAATAACATAGGAATGCAGTGGCATTATCACTGTGTGTGAGGTTGCCAACATTTCCAAACAGTTGGGGCACACAATCTTTAGCTGGGAAACTGTCAGGATGTCCCTGGGCCTGCTTCGTGTGTGGGCTGCCATTAATGGCCACCACCTTCAGGACATCATCAACGACATCAATTGCCATGGGATGCCCAGTCAGTTGGGGCCACCTAAGTCCTGAGTATTGCAGCCCTGGAGAACCTTATGGATTCCTGATACCAAACAGCCCCAGCAGAACTGCTTCCTCAGACCTGAGCATTCAACTGATAGATCTGACTCAGCAGAGGGGACCCAGTGGAACTCCTCCCACTCCCAAAATGTCTACAAGGAAAGTATTCCAATGAAGGATTATTTCATACCCTCACCACCTCCTCACCCCACCATAAATGAATGGTTATTGCTTTTTTACTTTGTGACATTTTGACTCCAAAAGATTTCAGAAGAATCCCTTGGCACTGCAGCGATCCCTGTATAGAAACAGGGACTTTTTTTTCCCCCTTTATTGTATTTTATTTTTTTTTAAAGTTGTAGATTTACAATTTTTTGTGCTTTGGTTTCAATTATACAATGATCAGATACCCATCCCTCCACCAGTGCCCGTTTTCCACCACCATGGATAATATCCCTCCCACCCCCATCCCCCCATCCCCCCTGTCTCTGTGGCAGGGCAATCCCCTGTGTTCTCTCTCTCCTTTTGGGTGTTGTGGTCAAACAGGGACTTTTGACACCGTCCTCACCCTTGACAAAAAAAAAAGGTTTTCGCAGCACACATCTTTTGGGGTTTGTGTGCGCTTCTGATTTTGCATTGTATGCCTAGGTTCTGCTTGGTCCAAATCTCCTGTGTCCCATGTGTGACCTGACCCTACATTGAAGGTCAATATCTGTATTTATCTCTGCATCTGACCCCTGGCTAAGGTGTTTTGGGGGGCCACAACTGGAGGTACTCAGGTGTTCTTCCTGGCTCTGCATTCAGGGATCACTTTTGGCAGTGTTTGGTGGAGATCAGATGTGCTGCCAGTGATTCCAATTGGGGTCTGTATGATCTAAAGCAAGAATCTTAACCCCTCTACTATCTCTCCATCCTCACTCACTTTATACTCAGGGATGAGGACCCTGTTTCTTCTTTTCTCTCGGATTCTTCTCATTGAGAACCTGGTGACAGGATACAGAGCAAATCACTGCTGGTTCTTTTCATCCCGGCTTGTTCTGATTTGCTCCGTAAGGACAGTCTGTCACCTTGCCTCTCTTCTTCCTCCCAAATTAGCTTCCCTGAAAGTGAGAATTCAGTGTCCTCTTGGGTTATTTCAGCAGTCAGAGCTCCCAGTAATCTTTTGCAATCTTACTCTGGCTGCAATTTTCTGGAACAGGGTCTAATTCTCCAAAACATGACTGCAGTGTTGTGCTGTTGTAAATGGTTTCAGTGCTGGGAGTTTTTAAAAATTCTCTTTTCTATTGTTAAGTGATCAGAAAGTTGACTTTCAAGAACTGGCTTCTCTAGCCCAAGAGAAAACCAAGTCTTCAACTGTAGCAACAGGCCCATTTGTGGTTGCCACCCTTTTAAAGTCCGATCCCAGGGTTCTGGCCAACTGTCTGATAATCTGCAACTCTGTAGGGTTTCTGTGCTGCTCAGCTCAATTCTGGGGCACCTTTCCTTCCTATTCAGCAGAAACTGCTGTTGGAATACAATCTAGGGTGCTTGGATCAAGTCCAAGCTCCTACCTGAGTCTGTGTAACTGGGATGTGGGTTATTCATCCACTATATATTAATGGCTGGGCAGGAATAGTGGTTCTGTCTCCTGTGGCCTCTGAAATGGCACCTGGCTCAAATGTTTAGTGAATATCTGTTGAGTTAAATTTAAATAAATGCCCAGCTGTAGGAAACACACTTGCACTACTAATAATCATCACCTACATCTCAAGAAAGGGTGGTGTCAAAGAGGGATAATGGCTCTCTGCACTCTCACTTTATTCTGTATCTAGAAAAAAGGTTATTTAATGAATGTATAAACCCCAAATAAGGATTAGAAACTATATCTCGCTCAAAGATCACTGGATCACTGTGCACACTCTCTTTCCCATCTGAAGTCTTAACTCTCCCTTCATCAAACTACTCAATTCAGCGGGTTTCTTTCCAACAAATTCACCGTTGAACATGTGACACAGGTGAGAGCTAGTATATTAGGCATTGTGGGTTACATACAGAGTTGAAGTCAGCATCGATTCTGCCCTGAAGGTATCCACAATCAGGGACTTACTTCCTTCCTAGCTATGTGAATTTGGGCAATTTATTTATTTATTTATTTATTTATTTATTTATTTTTGCTTTTTGGGTCACACCCAGCGATACACAAGGGTCACTCCTGACTCTGCACTCAGGAATTACCCCTGATGGTGCTCAGGGGACCATATGGGATGCTGGGAATCCAACCCGGATCGGCCACATGCAAGGCAAATGCCTTACCCACTGTGCTATTGCTCCAGCTCCTGGGAAAATTATTTTATCTCTTTGTGCCTCAGTGTCTTCAGTTATAATACTGGTATAGCAATAATGCTGTGCTGAATAGGGTTATTATGCAAGCTAAGTGAATTCAAAGTATAATGAATTTAAAAGTGTGTTTGGCACACAAAAAGCATTCAAGTGATTCACGGTAATTTCTATGATCTGGCAGCTAAACATCCCTTTAACACACTTCTCAGCTTGATTTTTCTATGAGACTTCTACTTTGCCGGTGACAATGATGAAAGGGTGTACGCCTACATGAAGAGGACTTGAAATTGTGAAGGGGATGGTGCTAAAACTCAAGCTACTACTTCATTTTCCACGTTTTTGGTTCATAGTGGGAATATTTCAACTGAAATATGACACCTTTGTGGTGTTGAAAATGACGCTATTTTGTAAGTGGTCTGTGGGCTGCACAGGATCCCATAGTGATTCCCAGTTTTGGTTTTCAACGTCTTAAATTGGTTATCAATACACAACAAGAAATTATATATTTGACAATATTCTTTTGAAGTATCTGTTTAGCACCTTCTGGGATGTTCTTTACTCTCAGCATCCCCACTGCCATGGACTCATCACATAGACTAGATTGTTGGTAAGAAGTTTTTCTAATAAATCATCAATATATTCTTTGGTAGGATTTCAGTTTTTTAATTGAGATTGTCTTGAAGATATCAGTTATCTTGCCATTATTTGAAAAGAAAACAAACCCCCCAAAGCGTTGCAACTGAGTATGTGGAACTCTGCCACTGAAACTTCAGACAAGGGCTCTCTAAGTGATCAGATGGTGGTTTCTGATCAAGTGGTCTGAACACCACGTTGCTGCTAACCCGAGAAGGGCTAGTGCCAGCCTAAGTGCATCCTGTTCTGCAGGAGCTTATTCATTCTCAAAGTTTCTGGAATAGGTGTGTTTTTGCAGTCTTGTTGAGCATCAGTAGTCTGTAAATAATGTGAGAACCCAGAATAAAAAGATTAAGCATTTCGGATGGATGAGGATTAATTAAAAGATGATTTGTGAGGAAAATTATGTATGTGTGTAAATTTACTGACCTTTCCCTGCCCCCTACCCATCATACCCCTCCCCACAGAATGAAGCTTCTGTGCTCTGTGCTTATTATCCTTAAATATTTTATTTTCTATGTATCACCACTTCATTCATTTGGTCATTTAAAACTGCATTGATTTAGAACAGTAGTCTTCACTGATTGGGGGACTGGGACATTTAGAAGGTATAGTGTGTAAGCCTTAGGAAAACTCTTTATGATTATTGAGTTTCTGGGCTAGGCTGCCAAAGATCCTAACACACACCCTCCCACTGCTCTATGGGCTGCGGGCATGTCAGAAGACCCCACAAACAAGTTTTAAAACCAGATTTAAATACTGCTCTGGCTGTTTAGGAAAAAGAATCTATTATATTGATAAACCAGAGTTCTTTCTCCCTTTCTGTTTTCTTTAACAAGGGTTGCTGCATTGCAATGTCATTAAAGGGCAGGTTGGTGGGAAAATTTTAAGGTGAAGTCTAGGAATTCTGGGAATCTTAACTGCTTTGAATTTCCTACAAAATGCACAGGATTATGGTTTAGAAACCCTTTAAGTCACTAAGATTGCAGACAAGAACAGGTGAGGAGGTAAGGGAGGAAGGTGGAAACTGGAGTGGGGTGGAGAGGATTATGCTGATATTGTTTTATTTTTATTCCATTTAGAGACTATACCTGGCAGTACTTATAGAGCTACTCCTGGTTCAGTGCTTGGAGGGGTTGTTCCAAGCAGCATTCAGGGGACCGTGTGTTGTGTGTGTGTGGAGAGGGATTAAACTGGACCGCCTGCATGTGAAACATGCATTTAAGCCCTTTGAGTTCTCTTTTTTGGCCTAAGTTTTGTTGATTTTACCTGATTTTATTGGTGGAAGTAATGACCTTGGAAGAAGGCTCCTCTTCCTTTGGTTTCTATGAAATTATGCCTTCCAAGTTGTGGAGAGTCCACAGGGTGATAAAATAAAGGGTGGTAGAAGACTCAAAGTTAGGTGAATCACTTTTCTTAAGGTTTTCTGTTTATTTATATCTCTTCCAGTTAGAAACTTTTAGATTCTTGGCCTTTATCATTTAATGATTTGAAAAAGAAAATTGGAACTCAAAGACAGAGGGAATAGAACTCCTTTGACAACTGAACATCTTTCCTTCCTGTGGTTCTGCCTAGAAATTCTTTCTTTTTTTTATATAGGAGTACTACTATTTATTCAGCCACTCATTAGCTAATTGAATTCCACTCTGCCTAGAAATTCTGGTTAACAAATTTGAGAGGATAAAGAGAGATATAAGTAAAGACTAAAATGAGAATCTATGACTTATTTGGGCTTAATTGATATCTTTAAGCAAACCTTAAGTATGCAGATATTGATTAAAAAGACTATTTTACACATTAAAACAAGTTATGTAAAAACAACTTAGAATGCAATTTACTTGTATGTTATATATATGAATTAATTATCAAGGAACAGTTTACTAACAGTTTACTAAAAGTTTACTCATCACTTGCCAAGACTAGATCTAACTGAGACGTGAACTATCCCAAGAAAGTAAGGATACTCTGAATGTTCACCCAAGATGTTCAGTTACTACTAAATCCATAATCCCAACATGTTGACTCTGGACAATTCTGTATTGCTGAATTGTAAATTGCTACTTGTTAGAGAGGCAAAGTTGAAGGTGAGGGGGCAAATTTCAGTCTCTGCAATGGCCAGATGAGCTTTGATGGGACTGAGAAAGATGGTGTTCCCAGGGCCTTGACATTTCATTCTCTTGTTATATAGCCGCTATAAAAAAGTCAGTAGCATTTTCCTTTCTTCCTTACAGACACACATAGTCATAGGAGAAATGAGAGTCCCAGTCTCATGCCTAATTTGGTAGCTTAGCTGGTGCAGGAAGCTATGAGAGACCCGGAGGAACAGGGCTCCTATCACCAGGTTCACCCAAGCAGAAGTCCCCTGCAGAGGTGATTGAAACAGGGAAATGTTTCATGCAAAGCTCCCTCTCTTGAAAAACCCAGTGTGAACGATTACTTGAGGCCATTTCTAAAGTTATTTCTATCATGTGCATTTGCTGAAAGTGGAAGAAAATGAAAGATGCTAATGTCTGAATATTATGAAGTGCAATGTTGTACACATCAGGACATTTCACATTTCACTTAATGAGTCACCCAGGTGTTCATTGACCACTTGCCTTCTTAAACTTGGAGACTAATTTTTTTTCTTTAGGCAGTGGTCTGCTCTGTACTTGGCTTTTAAAAAATATGTGGGATATTACAGCACTGAAAATATTACTGATACAGATTTTATTCCCAGACCATTGAGTCTATTTAGATATGTCACGCTCATAAAAGCTCATGTTTATTGAAGAGGGTTATTAAATTTACTGTAAGATTTCATAAAGACCCTTTTAGGTGAAAAATGCAGGTAGAATGGTTTGAGTGGATGCTTTATAAACCTTTTATGAGCACCCCATCCCCAAAATGTTCTAAATGCAAATGTCTTGCATAGACACTAAAAGTAATTTGTTTTTCTCATTAAGTGCCAGACAGTCAGCTAACGTGAAGATGATAGATTTTGAGATCTGTGAAATCAGAGGCAGTGTTCTTTAACAGAAGACTGCTAGCTACCCACATTCTCTATCAAAAATGAATGTTCATTTCAAGGATAGATATAGGCATAAATGTCTGCCTGGTTTGAGAATGATTCTATTTGAATCCAAGATATATTATTGAGAGAATTGCAATGCATTTAGTTTCAAACACACACACACATACCAGAGATGAACACATACACACACATACCACACACACATACACACTGTTTCAGCATACAATGTAATTAAAGTTATTCATCACTGTGTTCATTCACACTGGTACAATAAGAGATTCTCACAGTGTTTCTCTTCATTACTATGCAAGGCCAGAGATGATCTTTCTTGATTTGGAATGATGCCAGAGAGTCATTTCAATATTTGAGCCTTATACATTATTATTAATCATGATGATGATGCACTTTTCAATATTCATGGTACTTCACAACAGTTTTTATTAGCTGTTTCTCTTAACAGCTGAATCAGGTCAAGGAAAATTAATCACTACTCTGTTGTAGGTGAAGAAATAGATACACATGATACGTGACTTGGGACTACACTGGACCAAATAACAATGCTGGTATGAAAACTCACAATCTGCTATTTGTATATTTGAATACTGAGACACTTCTCACAAAGGCTCATTTTTGAGAATAAATGTCCATGTTAGGAGTTTTAGGTGTATCGGGGAAGCTTGAAGACTATTAAGTAACATTAAATAACACAGATGGGTACATACAAGGCTCTTAATACATATTAGATAAGGATACATATAAATATTAGTTGGAGGTTTAAAGCATAAGATTGTCAAAAGTGCTTTGTTTATATAAAAGTAACATATTTTGAGTTAATTTATGGTAATTGGAATAGGATACCAGTTAGTGGGTAAGTTGGATGTATTGTACATTTCAGAGTTAAGTGATAAATCACTGCAGGATAATAATGAGAGCATATGTCTCCAGCAGCTTTTTAGAAAAGGTGTGATGCACTAAACATAAACTAGTGGACCAAAGAGATAGTGAAGATTTATTTCCTATCTGTTGGCAGAAATAGACTTCATTTCTTAGCCTATTAATGACAATATGCTAAAAATGTTTATACAACAACCTCAGTTAAAATTAAAAACCAAATTTATGTGTTAGGATTAAAAAGTCTACAATTCCCAAAGGGCCAACTCACTCTTAATATTATCGAGACAGATTGCACCCCAGGAACCTAGCAGCTTCTTGTGTGCGGTAGGGATTTAACAATGATGATGCCATAGAGCGTATGGCCACTGACAAGAAAAGCACATTAGCCCATCAGTTAGTCTCTACCCAACCGTGCCTTTGTGTTTACCATCTTGTGATTAAGATATTTAGGTCTGGTGAACTGGTAAATTCTATAATTCTCTCAGTTTTTTCTTAAAATACAATTCTCTCAGCTTTTTCTTAAAAATTATGAGTCATTCTATATGCTCTTTCTTCAATATAACATTAAGCAATTCTAGCTTTCTCCTAAAAAAACAATGTCTGATTCACAAAAGATGCACAAGACCCAGTGAATCTAGAAAAACCTGTGTGCATTGCTTCTTTCTGTGCATGAAACAGGCTGGATGGGGCTAATGACATCAAAGAAGAGTAGGTGACACATATGTTTCTGCTTTTACTCTGTCATATTATTCATCACTAGACCCATTTAAAAATTTATTATTTTTCATTTAATTATCGTGAGATATACAGTTACAAAATTGTTCATGATTATAGACTCACTTTTTAAGCTTACTGAATGTTGAATGATTTAGTTAAAGGAAACAAGGCAAGTAGACTTTAGACCAAACATGATTGCCACCCAGTGCCTCTTTTGCAAACCACAGCACCCAAAAGGAGAGAGAGAACAAAAGGGAGTGCCCTGCCAAAGATACAGGGTGGTATGGGGGGATGCGGGGGTGGGAAGTTTACTGGGATTGGTGGGGGTGGAGAATGGGCACTAGTGGTGGGATGGATACTTGATCATTGTATAACTGAAACCCAAGCACAAAAATTTGTAAGTCTGCAACTGTACCTCATGGTATTTCACTAATAAAAAAAGAAAACAAGGCAATTCTTCAACATTTAGCATAAACCATGTTTATATATTGAAAATTTGTGCTTTGTTTATCATCTTTGTTAAAGAAGAAGGAAGGGGTTAGATGGGGTGTGACTGTGGACCAAACAGCACAACCTTGTTTTGCTTGATGGAGTGGTAGATGAGGGCATTTGGGGTTGCCCTGTGTTTATGAGGAAATATCATATGTTATATACGTTATATGATAAATATTGGAGATTCATTCAACACAAATTTATTGAACACCCATTGTGTGAGAGGCACAGTGCCGAGTCTGCTAGAACCTTCAAAAGAGTACTCATAAACAGTCTGCTGTGCTCTCACTAATTATGTTGACCTGAGATTTGGGATGGCCTGGACCTAAAATTCTGCAGGGGAGATCCCTTCTGATGATGCCGGCAGTTTGGCAAGAACCATATTGAAATAATACACTGAGGTCACTAAGAAAACAAGTGTAACAGCACTCTGCTTATGTTCAGCAAAGGAGTGGACAGAAGAATGTAACTAGGCTGTGTGACAGCAGAGTCTACTTGTCCCCATCACCATATCACCTGCTCACAGCAATACATTTCCAATGACTGAGCACATTATGCACTGTAGTTGGGATTAGAATGTTTTCAGTAATCTTTAATGCTATCCTAGCTCTGAGTGGATTTCTTGTGTAAATACTGATTTGAAAATGCAAGCTCCTTAATGTCCTTAGAGAAGTGGTTTCAGGGGAAACCAAATGATCTGGGTCCTGTAGTTTTGTTTCACCTCTATCTGACCTTTTCTCACTTCTGGCCTCTACTTTCAAAATGAGTAAGAAACAAAAATCACATTGCCACACAAAATAAGTAACATAGGACCAAATAGTCTAATTGTGCAGCCCACTGACTTGCAAAGACTGCTGGCAGTTCTTAAATCTGGAATCATTACTAATGAAAGGGAAACTTGACAACTCTCCCTCTCATCCATCATCTGCACAGTGGTAAATCACATCATAAAGTCAGACATTTACACTAAACATGTTCTTTTAGTTTTAAAAATCTACAAATCTGAGGGAGAGCTTTCAGCTATTGTAACTATAGCACTGAACAAATCAAATAAAGATAATAGCAATAACAGTGATAACTAACAATGATTGTGTGTTGTGTGCTTGTTTCTATTCTAGGGTTTTTATGCATTTAATAGTTTAGTACAATTAATTGCAAAACAGATACAATAATTAGCTCTCTAATGGAGACACTGAGGTACAGTGGAGCATGGTAATCATCTAAGACCACATGACCACTAGGTGATGAAGCTGTCTTATAGATCCAGGCAGCATGGTTTCAGACCTCTCTAATTTCCAATTGCTCAACATGCACATTTTGTATAATCTTTCAGTTATTTTACTATTCTTTCTTTAATTAATCCAATAGCCAATCATGAGAGAAAATTTATGTGCTTATATTATTTTGTGTGTGTGTGTGTAGCAGCTTAGCTTTCTTACTTAAAAGCATTTCTGTTGAATTTATGTACATGATATGTACATGTACATGATCACTTGATCACTTGACATCCCGTTACTCATTGCTAAAGCAGGCGCCAGTAATGTCTCCATTCGTCCCTGTCGTGTACTAGTTTTGCCCAGTGGTGTCTGCTCATTCTATGAACATGAAGAGCCTCAAACTGATCATTCAGGGTCTTGACAAAGAAGTCTGACCATCTCATAGGTGGGCAGCCATGCGATCTTTTGACATCCCATGGAATCCAGTCAGTAATGCCTCTAGTCCAGCTGTTGTCTACAAATCTCATTATGTGTCCAGCCCATCTGATTTTTGATGCCTTGGCAAATGAGACAGCATCCCTGATTCTTGATCGTAGATGAAGGTTGGAATGCCAGATTCTTTCTCTCATTTGAGTGAAGTGTGATACTTCAAACATAGTTCTTTTGATTCCTCTTTGGGAGACCCGAATAGCATTCTCATCCTGTTTTTGTAGGGCCCAGGTCTCTGAGGAGTATGTTAATGTAGGAAGAACAGTGGAATCGAAGAGATGTGTCCGGAGCTGGAGGTTCTTCGTCCTCTTAGCTATTTCTTCGACGCTCTTGATGGCGTTCCAAGCCTCTCTCTTCCTCCTGCGCAACTCAGGTGCCAGGTCATTTCTCATGTTGAGTTGTTGACCTAGGTACACATAACTGTTGCATTCAGAGATGTTCGTTCTGTTGAGAGCGAATGGAATGTCAGGAATGAGACCTTTTCTCATAAACATCGTCTTTGTGAGATTCAGCTGTACTCCGACCTTTCCACACTCATGGTCGAAGTTGGCCAGCATTTGTGCTGCTTGGATTATGTTTGGTGTTATTAGAATGATGTCATCAGCGAAACAGAGGTGGTGTAGTTGCTGACCATCTATCTTCACTCCCATTCCTTCCCATTCCAGTAAATGTACATGATATGTACATGAAATATTCTGTTCATGTAAAAGCTTATTATTTAAATCACTTTTAAGAATAATTGAACTTAACTTTCTGATCAGACAGTTTTGAACACCAGCCTAGTTAGATCAGTGACACCAAATGTGTCCTGGAAAACCAAGATACCCAGACACTTAGATAATTGTATTTAGTTGCGTGTATTGGCTAGGAGATCTCCAGCTGATGCTGTCCTCAGCTTAAGGAAGGTAAAGGTAAGGTAAAGGCCCTCCCGTTGATCGTCGATTTGCTCAAGCGGGCCCAGTAACGTCTCCATTGGAGACTTTGTTGTTACTGTGTTTAGCATATCGAATACTCTCGGTAGCTTGCCGGGCTCTCCGAGAGGGGTGGAGGAATCGAACTCGGGTCGGCCATGTTGGCCGCTTGTAAGGCGAACGCCCTACCCGCTGTGCTATCGCTCCAGCAAAGCACAGCTCAAAAGGTGATAAGTGTGACATGTTTAGTCTACTGGGACCCAGGTAGACATTGTACTCAGAGTCCTTGGCCATTTGCCACAGGCAGTACCACTGAGTAATGTCAGCAGAACCAGCCTCAAAGACAGTCTGTCTCAGAAGAAATGCACACATCATCCCACTGGGGGCCCCAAATTCCAGTTAAGATGTAAGCATATCCACATGAAGAAAAGTCAAGCTCTAAATATAAATGCTCTAAATATAAATCAACTGTTAGTTAAAACAACAACAGTAGCTCAATGATATTCTCTTGGATCTTAAGTCCTCTTCTAGAAATTTATCCAAAGACATGACAACAATGTGGGAACAAACCTAAGAAGAGAGTCTGGTTAAATAAATTACATTAATGGGATAGAAAATCACCTAGCCATTAAGAAGATGACAGAAGATATTTAATGATATAAAAAGTGTTTACAGTCTATCATGAAGTGAAAAGAGCAGTGTACAGAAAAACCTTATTTTATTGTATATAGATTGCTTGATAGAAGATACCACAAATGAGAAATATCTGAATGGTTTATGACAAATATCAACCCTATTTCTATATAGTAGTTGGATAGTTTAGTATTTTTGGAGGGTTTTTGATGCTTATTCAAAACCTGAAATATTCAACAGTGACTGCTTTTTGCTGTATTACAATTAAGATGGATTATTTTTAAGCTTACAAACAATTGACGAACTCATGAAGCAACCAGTTATAGTATACTCACCACTCAGTTCTTCCAATAGTTTTCTAATGTTTTTTTTGGGGGGGTGCATCATCTAATTTTTTAGATGTGTTAGCATGTGTTAGCTTGTCTCCCTTTTGAAATGGAGCTTATTAAAATAACATGTGACCCCTTCACAATGTCTTTGTATCTGTAGGCAATTGTTGTCTTTAATTTAGATGTGTTGCCTGAAAACAGTCTGTTGCTCTGCTGAACAGACCCTGGATCCCTTCAAATTAGACTCAGTGATAATAATAGCTAAGATCCACAGGATTTTCACCTATTCAAGTTTGAATAGAGCTCATTACAAGTGGAGGCTCACTGAATCCCAAAGGGACGTGAACTTCCACCATCTTCTTTTTATAATGAAAAAGCTGAGGTTCAGAGTTGTCAAGTAACACACCCAAACTCATGGAGTATTAAAAGCTATGCTGCCGTCTCTAAGACATTGCCATCTCAACTTTGATGAGCTGAATTTTTACAACATTTTTTAAAAATCCCATTTTGTAGATAATGACATTGAGCCAGGAAATGGGTGATTTGTACGCTCTTTGAAAGCACACACCATACTGCATCCCCTGGGTGTTGTGTCGGCGTTTAGCTCTAACTCACATTTCAGGAGAACATAAACCGTCTCGGTGTCCTGCCTGGCACAGTGATGACACCATGGGGATAGGATTTCTGAGCCTCTCAGTAATGGAGAAGATGGAAGTCTTCCCACCTCACCTAGCTTCTTGCTGATTGCACACACAATATTTGCCCATCAACATCATTTCCCAAAGATGATTACTTCAGTGTGCCCAGGCCTGCAGGACATAAGTACATGGGCAGTGGTGGTAAGAGCTATAATTATTCTTAATGGGAAAATATGCAGGTAATGACTTGGATGATCATGGATCTGTAATGTACAAGTTCCAAAGCCCAGTGAAGTAATTAAGCAGACTGCAAACAGGCAGGGGGAAAAAAGCCTGAAATAAAAAAGAACCAGAATAACATTCCTTTTGAGTAACTGGCAACATTCCTAAGGAAGAGTCTAAACCCTTAGAAGAACTCTTTTTAATTTTTCTATCCTTTTATCCATCCACCCGTTTATTTATCTTTCTTGTCTTACCCTGGTCTCACAGGCTGTTATATCTATATTTTAGAGTACAGAGTGTTTGTAGGACCATTTTTACGTGTTGCTGTTTGTTCTTTATGAACAGTGAATTTTCAGAGTTTTCTTTTTATCCAGTATGTTCACATTTATAAGCATGTGTCAGGCCTAGGAGCAGGGCAGGAGAGAGCAGAGCAGAGCAGAGCAGAGCAGAGAGAGAGAGAGAGAGAGAGAGAGAGAGAGAGAGAGAGAGAGAGAGAATCTGCGTGACCTGGATGTTCTGAGCATGCAACCAGATCTTGCAGGTTCTGATCGTCTCACTGCATGGTACCATGATACTTCAGTAATCACATTTTTGCAGGTGGATGGTTCTCACCATTTGAGCAGGATTGTTGGAAGATTCAGAATAGGAGAATGGTTTCATCAGGACAAAGCTGTGCACCAACTAAATCCAGCATTATTCTTCTAGCCCTACAGATCTAGAGCAGTTTTTCCTCATAAATGTAGAATTCGTAGCACACTGCTTTGGCCGAAGTTATGACATTGGTTACAGTCAGACAAATGAGATTTTCTGCTTGTTATAGGATACAACACTGTGTTGTTGAGTGTGTGTGAGAGAGGAGAGAGTGAGAGGAGAGAGAAAAAGGAAGGAAGAAAAAGGAAGGAAGGAAGGAAGGAAGAAAGGAAGGAAGGAAGGAAGGAAGGAAGGAAGGAAAAGAAGGATAGAGAGAACATAAAAGGAAGGAAGGAAGAAAGAAAGAAGGAAGAAAGAAAGAGAAAGAAAGAAGGAAGCAAGAGA
Source organism: Sorex fumeus (assembly GCF_029834395.1). NCBI lineage: Eukaryota > Metazoa > Chordata > Mammalia > Eulipotyphla > Soricidae > Sorex > Sorex fumeus. The sequence goes on from NW_026606066.1 coordinate 28,118,388, forward strand.
GAAAGAAAGAAGATTCAATACTTAGTGACTGGTCTTAGAAATACTATGATAAACCTGTAGTTGTTTAGAGTATCAATAATAAAAGAGTTTCTAAAATTAAATCTTCATATGGTGAATGCAGAGAAATTATTTGTAGCCATGTAAACCAACAAAATCAAAGGGGTACTTTTGAGAAATACTAAACCAATATATTAGCCTTCTGAAGGATTTATGAAGTAAAAGTCAGAGAGGAAATGGCCAGATTAGGGCCGTCCAGGGAGCAATTAGCAGCACTTACCCGCTATTAAAGCACTTTGTCCTTAGAAAACAACAACAGAAATTCGAAGAGAAAGGTTTCCTTTTCTTTTTTGAATAAGCAGGCTCTGATGCTGAAAGCAGAAAAATGTTGCCTTGAATTTTGCAAGTGGCTATCTGATGATTAATTCAGGACACAGCTTTTAAGTTTCTGTGCGGAGGTACCTTGGGTTATGGTTTTGTCACCGTCACTAACAAAACAGCTGCAGGTCAAGTTGGGATTTTAAGAAGCAGCACTCCCAAGGCTAGCAAAGATGTGCAGAGGTAGGTTATTGGTGGCCCAGTAGGTGGCAGCGTCTCTCCTTGCTCTTCCCCAGCAAGAAGCTGAGGGCCAAGGTGATGGAGAAAGATTCTGGTCCAATTTATTTATTTGAAAAGAATCCCCACCCCTTTTTTGAGGTATGCTGGGGAGGTGGAAGGGTGGTAAGCCAGGAAAATAGAACGTTAAAATATTTTTTTGTTCCTATTCATATTGGAATTATATACATAATTCTTTGTCGCTGCTACATGCATTTAGATAAAGTGCTTACTTAAGGCTGTTAAGTATTGTTTTATGTATTGTTTCATGTGATACCAGACTGAGCAGATACTGCATCTGTCTTCTACTGTTAGTTGTTTTCATTATATCTTTTTTTTCGTGAAAAATCTTGCCTTTCTTTACATAAAATGGCAGGTAAAGGACTGGAGGGTTAGTAGAGGGATTAAGGCACTTGCCTTGCAGGAGGTCGAATTCAGTTCTACCTCTGGGCACAACATGATCCCCAGGTGTGACCATGTGGTGCTTAGGAGTGATCCTGAGCACCTCCAGATGTGGTCCAAAGGAACGAAGAAAAAGGCAGGTAGATATATTAAGTGCAAAAAGCATAAATTCCTTGGTTTTTTTTAAAAGTATACATGCATTCATTTGTGTATTCTCCTTTTTCTTCCTTTGTTGTTCTTGTCGTCCTCACCAGGGGTCTCACATACTTGGGTGAAGTGCTCCCTGGGGATTAGACATCCTGCACATTGTGCATTCAGCCTCGGTACTTCCTGGGAGTTGTACACTACAGTGGTGCTTGCACACATACTCATAGTGTCGCACTCCTTTACTTGTGCTCGCATACATTCTGGTTGTCATGCTCGCCATGGTCATTGTGATGCTCCCAGAAGTGCTCCCTGGAAGTCCCCCTCTTCACTGTGGTGCTTACACATTTCTGGTTTTGGTGTTGCTGCAGATACACATTCAGACGTGGTACTGAAGTCCCATACACTGGCAAAGCATGTGGGCAGCGCTGGAGATCTAACCCATGGTCTCATGCTTGCAAGGCAGTGATTTTATTCACTGGGGCTTTCCTTGAGCCCTTAGGCTTGTTACTATTTTCTGTTTTATTTTTCCTTTTGGGTCACACTCAGTGATATTTAGGGTTTACTTCTGGTTCTGCACTCAGGAACAATTCCTGGCGGTTCTTAAAGGACCATATGGGATGCAAGGGATCAAACTCAGGTTGGCCATGTGCAAGGCAAATGCCCTACCTGCTGTACTATTGTTCTGCCCCCTGTTTCCTGTTTTTAAGTAATATTATTTTGTCGTTCTTTCCTCTGGGTGAAAAGAAATCACAGTCCATCTTCCCTTTCCTTCCAAGTACCTATGAACATGGTTTGTGGCTACAGTCACTCCTCAGAGACTTTGATGCCCACACTTCCAGTCAACCTGTAGGAGAACACCTGCATCATCTCTTGTTGTCATGGGATGAAGGAGAGCTAGTTCTGTTGGCTCCATCTGAGTCCTGCCCCTCTGGCTAAGCCATTTGTCTCTAGGTTTGCTGAGTAAGGAATAGGGAAGGGAGTTGAGTAGGGTTTGAGAAGGGGAGATGAAGAAGGAAAATATTTATTGATTCCTTATTTTAAAGGACACTCTACTGCATATAGAGCTTGTTTAATGCTTCCCCCCAAATCAAAGGGGTTTGGGAACGACGGGAATGGGAATGTTATTGTCTCTTATTGGTAAAAGCCCAGTGAGAGGCAGAAAGTTTATAGTAGAGAAGAATTTATTTTTAATTCTTCCATCCCAGTTAAAAAATGATTGGCACTTGCCTTTGGAATACATACTTAAGGGCTACATACTTAACTCACTGTTGGTGAGAATAGTATCTGGTTCAGCTTATGTGGAAAATAATATGGTGATTTCTCAAAACTGTAAGAATAGATATCCCATATGACCCAATAATTCTACTTCCTTATATACACCCCTTTAAAACACAAAAAACATTAAATCATACATATTCAGTATATATACATATATATCCGGTATACATATACATATATCTGATATATGTATGTACTCAGTGCAGCACTAATCACAATAACAAGACTATGGAAACAACCCAACTGTCCAATGACAGTTGAATGGAAAAAAAATTGCAACAACTTGAGTGGACCAGAAGGGTATTATGTTAAGAAAGTGAGAGATAGAAGAAGAGAATCCAGATGATCTCACTAATCTGTAACAAATAGTGAAATAAGACAAGGGGATAGATAGTATGAAATGATGACAAACCCTTGGCTCCGTATTACAGAACTGAGATTACCAAGAAAGAGGGGGAGTGAGTAGAGGAGAAGAATGAGGTAGACTGGAAGTAACAGGGGGGCATTGAAGGAGGGTCTTGGGCATTTTGATGTTGGAGAGGTGAGAAGTGGTGTCATCAAAACTATAGCAATAACACTATGGTTAACTGATGACTTAAACTATAATGAAACAAATATTTAAAAAAAAAACCCACTCTGCCTCTTTAAGCCACCATCTTTAAGGAACAAAAAGAAAGTTCTTCCACTTTTTGCACCCAAGGCTCCCATTCTCTACCTCCCACCCCCGCCTTCTCTGCATCCCCCTTATCCCCACCCTGGATTATTTTATGGCTCCCCCAGTTGCTGTATTGACAACTTTAGGAAGTCCTGTGAGGACTGTTGTACTGATTTTTAAGGGCTCATTTGCACCAGGAGGAGGAGCTCATTTTCAGAGATTTACTCAGAGATTAGAGGGGATAAAGGTCAGTCAGAGGCTATTATATTTCTCTAAACCAGTCTGAATGGTAGAAATCAAGGAATGAAAAGAAAATATACAAAAGTCATTTAAAAACTCATGAAGTCCTGGACAACACAGGATAAATGGAGACTCATGTCACCAACAATAGCAGAGAAGATAGCACAGTGGGTAGGGCGTTCGCCTTACAAGCAGCCAACATGGCCGACCCGAGTTCGATTCCTCCGCCCCTCTTGGAGAGCCCAGCAAGCTACCGAGAGTATTCGATATGCCAGACACAGTAACAACAAAGTCTCCAATGGAGACGTTACTGGGCCCGCTCGAGCAAATCGACGATCAACGGGAGGGCCTTTACTTTACTTTACTTTACTGAAGAGAAAGTTTCCTTATTTCAATAGCTCCAAATGTACAGCATCATGCTTACTAGCTTTGATTTTGACTCTCTGATGGATCTTTAATAAATAAGAACGGGTTACTTTGGTGAAAGGATTATATATAGCCAGAGAACTGTGTCCTCATTATTATTGTGCTGCAGAGAGGAAATCCCAGGTACCCAAAGACTAAATGGTAAATGGAGATTTTGTGTTGGGCTTGAGATTTTTAAGGCACAGGACTCTGGCATAGTCTCAAATTATATAAGGAAGGTAGCACTTGCTCTACTCAACAGACAACTCTGGTTCTCACCCATTTAATAGGTCCTTTGATGTGAGATTCAAGAGAAGACAATAAGCAGATAAGAAGTCTTGCTTAATAAGGTCTTCAGTTGATATTAACATGATATTAACATGCATTCTCTTTTATCCCCCCTTTCTGCCATCTAACCCTTTCTGAAGGGCAGAGTAATTAGGAGAAGAAAAGGGACAGACCTCACCTAGGCTTGGTGAAGGGAATATTTTATGTAATGCTCTTCCAAAAATAACTTCCAGAGGGAGGAAGGATGTGATTATTGCTGCCTTCACTTCACTGTTTTGTGGCAGTGATAATAGACTTGTTTTCTCTGCTTCCAGAGGTAGAACTTAAACCACTGAGGAAAAGTTGCAGAGAGAGGATGCCTGCATCTTAGCACAAGAGAGAACTTGGAGACTATCAAAGCCATGCCAAGATGGAATAGGTTGCTGGGGGAGAGGGCAGGCATTCTTTTTTTTCCCTTTTTTTCTTTTTTATTCTTATTAGTGGAACACCATGAGGTACACTTACAGATTTACAAATTTTGGTGCTTGGATTTCGATTATACAATAATCAAGTACCCATCCCTCCACCAGTGCCCATTTTCCACCACCATGGATCCCAGTATCCTCCCACACCCATCCCCCCATCCCACCCTGCCTCTGTGGCAGGGCATTCCCTTTTGTTCTCTCTCTCCTTTTGGGTGTTGTGGTCTGCAAAAGAGGCATTGAGTGGCAATCATGTTCAGTCCATAGTCTACTTTCAACATGTATCTCCCCTCCTGGGAGGATCCTCCAAGCACCCTTTATTTGGTGCTCCCTTCTCTATCTGAGCAGGGCAGGCATTCTTTCCACTTGAAGATGCCAACACAGATAAGAAGCCACTTGGTAGAATTATTCTAGAAATAAAGGTACATAGGAAGAGTTCAAAAGGGGACCTTTTGGGCTGGGGAGATAGCATAGCAGGTGGGGCGTTTGCCTTGCACGCTGCCAACCCGGGTTCTATTCCCAGCATCCCATATGGTCCCTTGAGCACTGCCAGGAGTAACTCCTGAATGCAGAGCCAGGAGTAACTCCTGTGCATTGCCAGGTGTGACCCCCCCCAAAAAAGGGGGGGACCTTTCATTTTCTTTACAGACTTAAGATATGAAGATATCATGATCATATAAGTTGCTTGGATTTTAATGAATAAAGTAAAAATAAATTTTAAAGGAGAAAACCATCTTATCTAGCAAATCTAAGAATTGGTCTAATAGCCCAAGCAGTAAGAAATCACAGACTTTCCTCATACTTGAATTTAACATGGGAAGGGGCCTTGAATCCCTATTTTGGGGACTGGGGACATAGTACAGTGGTAGGGCATTTGCCTTGCACCCGGCAGACTCAGGTTTGATTCCCAGCATCCCACATGGTCCCCTGAGCACTGCCAGGAGTAATTTCTGGGTGCATGAGACAGGAGTAACTGCTGTGCATCACCAGGTGTGACCGAAAAAGCAAAAAAAAAAAAGTACCCACAAAACAACAACAACAACAAACCCTATTTCATTGGCAGAAACTCTTCTTAATCTATCCACATTTTCTGCTGCTTCCAAATGCTATGATGAGCCGTTTTTGAGAGCAAGTGAAATAGAAGCTCCTGTTTAATGTCTGCATCCTCCAGGTGCAAGATTAATGGGTTTACTAAAAATCTTCTTACACATGTTTTGTGAGCTTTGGTAACCTTGTTTTAAGATTCGAAAGTGCTAAGGTGGGGCTCTATTATATAATACACAGCTTTCCTTCCTTTCCTGCATGGGTTTCTCTTTCTCTTTTAGAGCAAGGATGAAATTCTCGCTTTTTCTTTTTTTCTTTTTGGACTACACATGGCATGTTCAGGGCTTACTCTTGGCTCTGTGCTCAGGGATTACTCCTGGCAAGCTTCATGAATCACACAGTATTCCAGGGATCCAATATAGGTTAGACATGTGCAAGGCAACTGCCCTACCCACTCTACTATCTCTCTGGCTCCCAGACTGAATTTCTTAAGTAGTTTGTTTCTGTGAACACTGAAGACTTTTGAGATTTTCTCTTCTGATCTGTTTGAGCCAGGATGATGAGATAGAGCTTTTATTGTACATTAACTGTACAATTTTAACAACTACCACACAAATGTTAATTTTTTTGCTCTTTGTTGTGTAATGTGGACCTGGAAGGAGCTCCACTCCCCAGGGTCACTCAGGGACCTGGAGAACAAAGACTCACTATTTGAACACATTAGGCGCTCTTGTTTGTCTCTACCTTGAAAAGGTATATGGTGCCATCTATGAACAATGGGAGGACAGTGCTACAGTGCTACAGTATAGAGCATTGGCCAGAAGATGCCACCCCTTACTCCTGTGGCATGGCTCTGCTTACCTTAAAGGGCCAGGAAACAAGGAAACCATAAATTAGTATGATAGTGTTTACCTATGACCCACAGGAACAATTCTCCTAACAAAGATGACTCCTTCCCCTAAAGGATTTCTTCTTTTTTCCCACAGTGAGATGGTTTGGGCTCAGTGTTCAGGGATCACTCCTGGTAGTGCTCAGAGAACCATAAGTGAAGTCAAGGATTGAACCAGGGTCAGTCATGAGCAAGGAAAGCTAATTACTATCTGTACGAGCTCTCTGTCACCCCACAAAGGATTTCTTATACCTGCTAACAAAAGAATATTTTCTCCTTCATTTCCATTCATATTCTAAGCGTAAGATTTTTCACAATGCAGCAATAATTTCTGAGATAAATCTTTAAATTAGGAAAATGAGAACTCTGCTTGGCTGAGGTTATATTTATGTTTGTTCAGCTTACTGAGCACTATTTGAAAAGTTTTGATGAAGTTACAAGTATCCCAATATAATACATTAGACTAGCTCAGAGTCACAAATTATTTCTGGCATAGAAAGAGAGTAATTATATGGATATGGAGCTTATTCTTTTTTTTTTCCTTTTCACTATGTCTGTGTCTTTTGAGCTAGGACTTCCCCCACCACCCTCCAGTCTTTAACAGTATTGGTTCGTATGTCAGTATTTTTACTATTTGAGAATAGATTATTTACTTCCAAAGATGCTTAAGGATATTAATTATCTCTAAAAAACTGATAGTAGAAGAGAGTTATATAATCTAAGTTTTAATAGTTTCCCAAATTTGTCTTTTTAAAAAACTGTAACTTTCTAAGAAAAGTTCAGGTTTAGGGTTTTTTGTGTTTTTGTTTATTTCTATATTAGAGGTGTGTTTCTGGCTATAGAATGAACTTTTCCTCTCAGTTTTTGATAACTGCTATTTTGAGTTTATGATGCTCATTTCAATATTTTGTTAGCAAGATGCTTTAAAAAGGCTTTTCGTTAAGGCTGCCCCTGCCCCCACCCCTTTTATTTTTTAAGCTATTTGTAGAACCTTAGAGATGGTACAGTGGGTAGGGCTCTTGCCTTGCATGCTGCCGACTCAGGTTTGATCCCTGGCACTGCATACTGTAAGGTCCCTTGGGACTCTGAGGGAAATTCCAGAGCTAAACTCTGCTAATTAGTAACTCTTCCTTACCTATCCCCTCCCTGGTAAAGCCTTGAGATGTAAATTTTGTCTCCATTTGTTGACTCTTCCTAATTGGGATGTAAATTCTGTCTCCATTTGTTGACCCTTTCTTATTGGGATGTAAATTCTGAAACCATTTGTTGGCCCTTCCTTATCTGTTACCTCTGTTAGTAACTTTTCCCTTATCTACCTCCTCCAGAATGCAGGAGCCTTGAGCTGAGAATCAAAGGGAGTCAGGTAAACATAGAAGATAACCAAATGTCTGAGTTACCAAATACCCTTGGAGTGATAGCACAGTGGGTAGGGCGTTCGCCTTACCAGCGGCCAACATGGCCAACCCGAGTTCAATTCCTCTATCGAGAGTATTCGATATGCCAGACACAGTAACAACAAAGTCTCCAATGGAGACGTTACTGGGCCTGCTCGAGCAAATCGACGATCAACAGGAGGGCCTTTACCTTTACCTTTACCAAATACCCACTAGTCACAATGCCTATGTACGTAAATGCTGATCTTTGAATCTATAGGCTAAGAAGTGATGTACTTTTAAATGGATTGGTTAAGAAAGTATATGTTGTTACAAATCTACTGGCTATGAAATGCACGGGCTTTGCTGTAATGGCCAGTGAAGGCCTATATAAGATCCCTTTTGAAGAAGTTCAGGGTCTTGCCTGATGGCTTGACCCTGGCTAGCCAGTCTTACAATAAACCTTGCTTGCTGTTTGCAGTCTCTGGAGTCTCTTTGTCGTTAAAGGGAGATCATGATCCGTGTCCTAACTCCCCCACCCCCCCCAAGTACCTCCAGGAGTGATCCCTAAGCTCAGAACCAGGGGTATGCCCTACCAGAACTGCAAAGAATCAGGTGTGGCCTAAGTACCAAAACAAAAACAAAAACAAAAACAAAAACCTAAAACCAACCAGTCAAACAAACTAAAACACCCAGATGTTTGTGCTGTCTGGGGGCAAACTAGGGCCTCACACATGCAAGGTTCAACTGCTGAGCTACAAGTACCCTGGCCCCTCTTGTCTACTCTTATATCATCATAACATATGTGTGTGCAGGGACCTCAGGCAAATCCTAAGACATGATTAATTTAAGACAAATGAGAAATATCTTAGGAACATGTACTATGTCAAAATGCTACATTCTTATCCAAAATTAAATTTAGCAAAACAATCAAATAGATAAAAATCAAACATAACAAAAACACTCACAAACCCCTACCACAAGGTGAAAACATTTAAAATACTGCTTTAGCCATAATGCTAAACATCTCTGATCCTGGCCTCTTAGCCAGTGAGGGTGCTGAGATCCAGCAAGGAAGAGAAAGCCAAGGGTCCCATGTGGGTTTTGTGTTGACAGAAATGAAAACAAGGTGTTCCACCAAACTGCAAGTGTAACTGTGATGAGAAGGCTCAGACACCATCGACCCAAGCTACCACCTGTCATGACCACTCATTCTCTTCATTTAGAAAGTTGTGCAATTCTTACTATGTCAGACTCTATGTAAGGTGAGGGGGAAAGGACTGAGTAAGAGACAAAAATCTGTCCCTAAGGAGTTTGCTCTTTGTTTCTGTAACACTGAGTCAATTTTCATTACTTGTTTAGGCCAGGGTTCTAGATAGATTTCCAGTACTTTTTATAGGCCCTAAAATCTATAAGTTGATATTTTCTAACTGTGCTTCTTACTTTTGCTCTAAATGTTGATCATAAAATTGTTATCTCTGCATATTATTATACCATATGCTTCCTCTTAAATCAAGAAAGCTTGTTTTAAAAAAAATTTCAACTACTAACTAATTTCTAAATAATTTGCATTATTTGGCACAATGCAAGGTCCTCAGCAGAAGACACAAAGTTTTAGAACTGTGATTCAATAGGCAGAGGGGGGAAACATTAAGATCAGGAGAATGTAGAGCTTTTGGGCCTGCTAAGGTTGGTGGTTTTGGTCTTATACATATGGGAAGAGAGAGGATCAGAAGGAGAGGAAGGAGCCTGATCAGGAAACAGAAGCCCAGTTAGAAGGTTCAAAAGATTTTAATGAAAGGGCTGGAGATAAGAGGTGGAGTGGGGATAAGGGAACAAAGAATACGAGACACCCAGAGGCCAAGATGGCAGGAAGTCATCATCACCCATTATAATGGGGAGACACAATGTTAAGAGAGCCCATTATGGTACCAAGAAAAGGGCTATGAGCTATAAGAAAAGAAGGAGATAGCCACTGGAGATGAGAATACCCAAGTTCTTTCTTCTTATATCTTTCTGCAGAAGGCTCAGATTGTCAAATTCAACCAGTAACCAGTGAAGCTAAGTGGTGTATTACAGAGAAGCCACATTCCAGAAGCTCAGATCTGGATGGAAAAGAGAAAAGAGTCTGAATTGTGGGGTGTGTGTAATGAAGAATAACCAGTGTAAGCTTCTGAGAAAAGAGAACAATAGCCAAATACTATTGATAATTATGAATAGATTCATAAAGTCCAACTTTAATAATTATCATGATCTATTTGGTGAAATGAAATGTTTTCTATTCCATTGTTGAAAGAACACGAATTTCCATGTTTCTGTTGGAGAAACAACAATTTTTGTTGCTATATTAAACCTTATTAGTAAGCCATATTCCTCCACCAGACCCATTCAATAGGTTGGAAAGCTAAAAGTTGTATTCCTTATAATTCATTACAGCTTGGATTCTGTCTGTGATTTTTGTTCTTCCTTTAAAATGTGCTTTGATGTAACCTGGAAGGTTGGTGTGGCAGATGTCTCCCTATGGAAGAGGAAGCTGCTCAGATAGATGCAAATGTGGGACCTTGTTAGACTCCATGTTGCAAAGTTGGAACATCATCATCCTGGGAGTGAGGGATTGGTAGCAATGGCAGTGAGGATAGTGGAAACATCTGTCATAGGGAAGCTGTTAAAACCTCATAGCTCAGTCTAGTTGGAGGTTCTCTGACTTTTGCCTGGGTCTTTCTATTGTTTGAAAAATCCAATTTCCTGTATTTTAATTTCAGCCATTAAAAAGTGTGGAGCCATTTCTGTTTGCAGCTTTGAATCCTGATACTTATTCTAGATCAGTTTGATGTCAGTTGGCCCCACTGGTGACTTATGTGAATTGGGGAAGAGAAAGATGGTCACTTTCTCCCAATCCACCTCTGCCACCTGGATCTCAGGGCTACTGGGTTTCTTGTCTCACCTCACAAAAATGGAATTTCAGTAGTACACGATCCGTGAAATTACACAGTTTTTTATTTGGAGGTTTCAGCAGGAAGGAGGGAGAGAAAATGGGAGAGAGTGGAGAGTTACGTGCTCAAGAGAGAACCTGGGCTTCTCCAAGGGCAGAGAGAGCCCCTACACACACTCCAGCATTAGACAGGAAAGCATGAAAGTACACATCTCAAGAGGGGAGATGCAGGCCACATGGGCGCAAGCAGCACATGGGCTCGGGCAGCATATATGCACGCTTCCTTTGTTCAAGGTGACCTTTATAGGCTTTCTCCAACCTGCCCTCACATGGGGCTTCTACCTAGGTAAAAGTCCATTGCTAAGGAGGTTGGGGGGGGGTTGGGAATGGTGATGGTCTTCTTTGAAATTCCTTTCCTGGCCTTTTGCTTCTATGGGAGCTTCTCTGGGTCTGTTGCTGTAGATAGGTGTAAACAGAAAATAGTTCCTGTTTTCTGCAAGGTTGGCTTTTGTAACTTCAGAGCTATTACTTCCCAGGAAATTTACTGGCATCACCTGGGGAGAGGGCCTTCCATATCTGACTGCCTGCCTACATCAAATTCACTTATGGGGTACTTAATTCTTTTTTTTTTTTATGTAGAAGTACTGCTATTTATTCAGCCACTGGTTAGCTGATTGAATTGTGCATGAACTCCACCTTACTTTTTTTCATTTTTTATAATTTTATTTATTGAATCACTGTGGGAGCAGTTACAAAGCTTTCGGGTCTAAGTCTCGGTCATACAATGAAACACCCGTACCTTCACCAGTGCCCATTCTCCACCCCCAACAACCCCAGTATACCCCCATCCCACACCTACCCCTTACCTTTAGGGCAGATTATTTCCACATTACTCTCTCTCTACTTTGATCACATTCAATATTTTGACACCAGACCCACCATTGTTATTTGAGATTTTACCTCAACAGTCAGATCGGCTGAAAAGGCAACCGTAGATATTTTTTTTTTATTGCTGGTTATGAATAACATATGATGTCGCATGGCTGTAGTAGTTGGCCACACGATTTTGGAATTCCAAAATTTTAACACTTAAATCTGGAGGGATTTCTGCCAAAACCTGCTGGGTTCTGAGATTTGCTCCTGAGTTTTTCTGGGATCATGGCCATTAAGCAGCTTGGTCAAGAGTCAGAAAAGCCGTTCGTGGGTGATGACTTGGGGTCTCGTTGGGACAGGGAGGACAGGACCAGCTCCACCCCCATCCCATGAGGCCCAACAAGTTTCAACACTGCGGGCCCAAGCCTGGTTGTCCAATGGTCTCTGGAGGATGACGGCCACCAAGCCATCAGGGGGAAGCAGGCGGAGGGACAACACCCTTTCCCCCCCTGGGGTGGCCCAGTGACAGTAACCTACTGTGGGGTCTGGATGCATTTCTGCCAAAAGCCACTGGGTTTCAAGATTTGCTTCTGAGTTTCTGGGATCAAGGCCATTAAATAGTTCAGGAACCAGAGAGGCCATGCCTCCAATTATATAGCTGAGCCAGAGGTGGTTTGTGGGTGTGTTTCCCACATACCTAACTTTTGGCCATTTACTTTCTTGGTAAACTTTGCCCCAAGGTTTTGGGGTCTGGCCAAAGGCACAGCAGGAATTTTGGGGTATCTGGAAGTCTGAAGGCACCATCAGGCTGCTGATGCACTCACCTCACAGGTACAGATTGACCTGCTGGCGACACCATACCCTCCTTAATTCTATTTTTAAGAATTATGTGAAGTGTTAGCATATATACAAAATAAATATTTGTTGAAACTCATAAGAATTGTTTACAGTATTAGGTAATATTTGACCTTGAAAAAATTAAAGGCAAGAGGGTTCGGACAGAGAGATAATTCAAAGAACTGGAGTGCATGGTTTGCATGTGGGAGGCCCAGATTCGATCTCTGGCACCAACATGGTAGTATCCTGAGCACCACCAGTAGCAACTCCTGAGCATCTCTTGCTGTGGCTCAAACAAACAAACAAACAAACAAACAAAAAAATGAAACGAAACCACTCTAGGTGAATTAATTTCCAAGTGATTAGGTTGTAGTTTTAAAAATTTAATTTTATTTTGGGCACCGTGGCTTACAAACAGTTATAGTAGGGTTTCATACGTGAACTGTTCAAGCAACACAGCTTCCACTCAGGTGTCTGCTTCCCTCCACCATTGTCCCAGTGTCCCTCCCTCAATTCCTCCCTGTGGTAAGCTTCCTGATGAAGGCAAGTTCTTAGTTTCTGTTGCCTTTGGACATTTAAATTTTTTTTTTTTTGGCTTTTTTGGGTCACACCCAGAGATGTACCGAGGTCACTCCTAGCTCTGCACTCAGGAATTACTCCTGACTATGCTTGGGGGACCATGTAGGATGTTGAGGATCAAACTTGGGTCGGCCCTGTTCAAGGCACATGCCCTACCCACTGTACTATTGCTCCAGCCGCCATTTTGATTTTTCATATTCAGCATATGAAAAATAGCATTCTGTGTCTATCTCTCTCTCATTCTAATGTCACTCAGCATGATACTCTTCCCCTTAGGCAGTATTTTTAAATCAAATGTTTATTGGGCCTCTCAGCAAAGGTATGCTCTGGAAGTAAATATGGAGAAGGATGTTTCAGGTTCAAGGTATTTGGTCTGGGGCACAGCAGACTGTGTGAGCAGTACTGAAAGTAAATAAGTTCGGTAGTTTCTAGAGAGCATCTCTGAGCAGTTTTTCTTGCCTGACTAAGTCAGTGATTAAAGTATTTGTATCATACTGCTCAGATTGGTTTGATGGAGGCATTAAGAGAAGCAAACTTTTTCAGAGTAGAGTGATCCACGTACTGGCTGGTCCCAAGGGCAGTCTCCCTAATTACCCTGTGACAATTCAAGCAGGACTCAGCAATTTCTTAAATTCATCACAAAGAATCCATTTGCACTAAAGCATTTGTGACCAATGAAGATTTTACTAAGGGTTTCATGGGAGGACTGAAGACCCAATTAACATTGCATGTGTTGGAGTATTTATTGCTCCTCAAAATTCCCTTTAGACATCTCTTTTCTCCAGTCTTTCATTTGTACACTAGCCATAAAATCAGCTTCTCTCTCTGCAAGCCATTTTCTTGGCATCTCTATCACAGGCATTGGTGGACACATTTGGAGGAGGAGAGGAGGTTGTGGCAGTTTATGACAGCAGCATATTTCTAGCATCAGATCGGGAAGTACTCTCCAATCATCTCCTCTAACATCCTTAGAGCATTGTGTATTTACAGGATAATAGCAAGACCTTTGTGTGTTTCTCTCCAGCTGTACGCTAAGATAATGGCATTTCATTTTCATCTTCTTTCCTATCTCTATTCTTGTCAGATTATCAGGAAACAATTTCCTGTTTCCTGACACTAAGAAAGTGGATAACTGCAGTTTTCTTTTCCTTAACTGCTTCAGTGGTTTTTGTAGATGAGAAATCATTTTTAGGCTTCCACTCCAATAGTCCTGGAAACTTGGTGTCAACCTGTCAGCCACCATGAGCAATAATTCCCCCATATGATTACCATATCGGGGATTACATAATATAGAAAAAAAATGTCTGCTGAAAATGGAATTACTTAAACAATGTAGTATTAGGACTTCACCTTTTATAAGTGTCTGTGATGTGTTTACATGTCTTTGCTCATTAATTAACTCAACATAATATTATCAGCTACATCTGAGAGTTAAAGAATCTGAGGTAGAAAGAAGTTAATTCATATGCTTGAATAATAGAGTTTATAAATTATGAAACCGAGAATAAGTCACAGTTTTAACTTAGAAATTCTGTGTATGTCTGTGTGTGTGTGTGTGTGTGTGTGTGTGTGTGTATGTGTGTGTGTGTGTGTGTTAGGGAGGGGAGGGAAACAATAGCAATCACAGTCTCATCATAATCTTCAATAAAGATTCCTTTTAAATGGTTGAAATTGACTGAAGGAAAATGTTAGCATTACACTGTGGTTGAGACTATGATGAAAAGAGGAGAAGAAGCTTTAGAACAAGACTATGAAATATGTGGAGAAAAATTCATCTGTACTAAATAATCACTTTACCATAACTTTAATTTATTATAAAATCAGTGTTTTTCTTTCTGGTGTTCCATTTTATATAGCATCATTGAAGCATTACTGGTTTCTTCCTCAAAATTAGCACTCTGTTCAGTCAGACTTTACTGATTGAGAAAATTACCTCCAAAATTCTGTTGAGGTTATGAAAAGAAATTCTATCTTTTTATGTTAACAATGAGAGTATATATTCCAACTGACATATGCCATGCCAATATTCTAATTGCTAAGGCACAGTGATTAATAACTGGGGTTCTTTATTTTTTTTGGGGGGGTCGGGGCACATCCAGCAGTGCTCAGGGGTTACTCCGGGTTCTTTTTTTTTTGCTGTTGTTCTTTTATTTTATTTTGTTTTGTTTTGTTGTTTTTGGAGGGAAATTGAACATATTTGGCAGTACTGGGGAGGGGCTATTACAGATTCTGCGCTCAGAAGTTACCTCTGCTGTGCTTGAGGTAGCATGTGTGGTACCATGATTAAACTGGGGTCTGCCACACAACACCCAAAAGGAGAGAGAGAACATAAGGGAATGCCCTGCCACAGAGGCAGGATGGGATGGGGGGCATGGGAGTAGGAGGGATACTGGGATCCATGGTGGTGGAAAATGGGCACTGGTGGAGGGATGGGTACTTGATCATTGTATAATCGAAACCCAAGCACAAAAATTTGTAAGTCTACAACTGTACCTCATGGTGTTTCATTAATAAAAATTAAAAAAAAAAAGAAAAAAAACCTGGGGTCTGCCATATGCAAGGCAAGTTTTTTAAACCCCTATTATCCAGTCTTAATGGAACTATATCTGAAGTTTGATAACTAGCTTTGTAGTGTTTTCTTGAAACATTCTTATTGTATTCCAATTCTTTGTTAATGAGATAACACGAGAAAATAAGACCTACGAAAGGAGTTTCCTAGTGAATAAACTGAAATATTATGTGCAAAATGTTTAAAATCCATCTGGCCATAGTAGGAGTAAATATTTACGGTAAAGGAATGGGAAAAGAGAGGTTGAACTTTAAGTCTTTGGGGCCATGAAATGGAAATCAGGGTTTTCTTACTCCAAGGTCAGTGCTCTGTGTCTCATGAGGTAGTGTTTTGCTGCTGTCATTTTAAGTCTATCTCTACAAGTGAATGCTAGGTAATATGGAAAGTGTTGAAATGCATTCTGGAGGGAGATGGTCAAACTGTCTTCCCTGATGTTGTAAAGTGGCTGTATATGTTTCTTGTATCTGGAGCGGTTGTGGCGCAGGCTTGCTGTTAGGGATAGGTGAATTAGAGGAGCTACTTGATGAGATTTTTCACTGACTTTGCCAAATCTTACCTTACCATCTGTTAAGCATGATGCAGCTCAACCAAAGGAGAAACCTGTTTCCTCATTAGTGGCTGCAGAGAAACTTTATCCCTTTGACCCCTTCCCCCATCCCCACTCCCCCCATTAGCGGTCATGGTCCTCCCATTGTTCATCGATTTTCTCGAGCGGGCCCAGTAACGTCTCCATCGTGAGACTTTGTTGTTACTGTGTTTGGCATATCGAATACGTCATGGGGAGCTTGCCAGGCTCTGCCGTACAGGTGAGATACTCTCGGAAGCTTGCCAGGCTCTCCAAGAGGGACGGAGGAATCGAACTCGGGTTGGCCATGTTGGCTGCGTGCAAGGCAAATGCCCTACCCGCTGTGCTATTGCCCCCCCAGGAAAGGAATCAGAACTTTAGGGACTGGGGAACATTTCACAAGTAAATCTGTGACTGAAAAGGAACATCTAACAAATTCTAACAAAAAAGATAAATGACTCTGATGTTTGTTTCTCTTTGACAGAATTCACAAAGGATTGAAAAGCCAAAGAGTAGGAGAACGAAAACAGTGATTCTAACGTAGACGAATGTGTGTTGTTTACTGTTTACTTCTGTCAGTAGATTAATCACGTCTGATTATGCTTCACACTAAAGTTATATTTAAAAAAGCCCTAATGATAACATTGATACATTGTCCTTTGTTGTGAGTATAAAGACTTAATTTGATGAATAGAAGTTAAGAAAATGTTTAATCTTCCATTATAGTATAATGATTGAGATTCATCCATCTGCTCCACAAAAATAATAATTTATCATGAATGAGCATGCTTACCAAATTATGGAGGCGGGTCATAGAAATCGTATTCTTGCTTCCTAAATAAAAAACTTTTGAAATGACTTATGCTTTTATTTTTGAGCTTGTTCTTTAGACCCCAGATTGCTCCTACCTATGTTTTTTAATGTTTTCTTTAGCTCTTCTTGGAGGGAATGGAAACTTGAATCTCTGAAGGAAAGCATGGGGTGTCAAATCAACACAGATTAAGTATCTCAAGTACTTAATCTTCTCCTTTCTGTCTATTTAGCAGTGATGTAACAATTGATCTATTTCCTGTATTTCCTTCCATAGACTGACTTCAAAGTTCTTTTTTAAACAAAATTTCAAGATTGGTTTTCTTGTTTAGTTAACCTTGAGCTGATGTTTTGTTTGTTTGTTTTTGAACCATCTCCAGTGGTGCTCAGGGATCATGCCCGGTAGGGTTCAGAGGACCATAACTAGTGCCAGGGATCAAACCCAGGTAGGTCACATGCAATGCAAGAACCTTATCCACTGTACTCTCTGTTCCCTTGAACTGATATTTTGAATGAAAGTGTTATTTCTCTATTTTATTTTTAAAAATTCAAACACAGTGCTTTACAAAATTGTTTAGTCACGTTTCAGGCATATAACATTCCCATCTCCAATCCTGTGAGAGGGCCATTTCTTTGTTCTTTTTTTGAAAAAGAAAAAAGATCATAGTTATAAAACTGTTCATATCGAGTTTCAGTCATACAATATTCCAACACCATCCCCATCCCTCCACCAGTACATTTCCTCCCTCCCTCCCTCTCTCTCTCTCTCTCTCTCTCTCTCTCTCTCTTT
The DNA here is from genome assembly GCF_029834395.1 of Sorex fumeus. NCBI lineage: Eukaryota > Metazoa > Chordata > Mammalia > Eulipotyphla > Soricidae > Sorex > Sorex fumeus. The sequence continues at coordinate 28,136,116 of NW_026606066.1, forward strand.
CTCCCACCCCACCTTCTCCCTTTGGGCATTATGATTGGCAAAACTGATACTGAGAGGTTGTTGTGTTTGTTCCTTTACCTAATTTCAGCCTGCATTTCTTATACAAAGTGATCAGTTCCAACTATCATTGCCATAGTGGTTCTTTCTCTATCCTACTGCCTTCTCTTCCAGCACCTGAGACAGGCTTCCAATCATGGACCAATCCTCTGACCCTGTTCTACTATCCTTGGGTATTAGTTTCACACAGCTGTTAGGAAAAATGAATCATGAAATTTGCTTATAAATGCTTGGACATGGAGAGTATCATGCTTAGAGAATCGAGTCAGAAGGAGAGGGACAGACAGAATAATTGCACTCATTTGTGGGGCATAAAAAAACATAGTATGGGACTAATACCTGAGAGGGCCATTTCTTGAAATTGGGTCAACTAGAGAGACATAAGCATGCAGTTGGGATAATCCAGGGCAACAATGTGAGTGTTCATTATGCAATATAATCTTCAGGTTTTCATTTTCACTGGGACAAAGCACACTGGAAGGTGAGAGAATGGATGATCCTTTACAATTGTTTTTGGCAACTTGAGTGTCTTTACCTCGAGGAAGTTCTTTCTTGCAGTGTAGGCAAGAACCACGAAATGGAGACACGGCAGTGTTATTAATGATCTGGCTTGGGGAACAAACAGTCCCTTCTGTAAATTCACTAATGAAATTAGATGGAGAGGCGGAAGGACAGCCACTGGGACAGATGAATACCCGAGAGATATGAGATCTGTTTGCGGAGGAGAAATTCTGTCTGAACATTGATGATTTAATTATCTTGGAAATAGCTTTCAGTTCTTTGAACAAGTGGATTTGAGGGCAGAAATAATTTATTAGAGAATAGGCCTTTGCTGAAATCTGAGTTAGTTCAGGATGGGAGGGGCAGATGTTCATGGTTGTAAAGGAATCTCATGGTAGCTTATGTGAGGATTATGTGAGGACAAGGCGAGCTGACATGCTGGCTAAATCCCTAAACGCCATAAAAGAGAGAATACCCACAAAAAGCACAAGAAAGCAAAAAAAAACTATCTATATATGTTTCATATTTGTTGCAGACCCATCCTTAAGTACTAAGTTTTTATAAACTTCTCATAAAAATCTCTTTTTCCTCCTTGATTTGGTTCTTTCTGCCCCCTTCAGAGATAACATTCTTGCAAAATTAATGTCTATCTTTCCCTTACACAGTTTAATCTATTTACTGGGAATGTACAGATATTTATAGAGTCTTAACATCTGCACAAATAGCATCACACATTACTCATACGTCCTCTGGCAACATGTTCTTTTCCTCTAGGCTTTATTTCCAATATTTACTCATGTGACTACAAACAATGAGGTCCTGTTTCGATCTAAGCATCTATTCGTTCCCAATGCACAGACTTATGTCTCATAATGATGTCTATTCTGCTAAATGCGGTCACCATTTAATACATACATCTCAGCTTACGCTCACTTGCTCTTACATAATCTGAGTATTTCAGAATTGTTCCATGTGCCAATTACTGAATAATTAGATTGTTCCCAGCATTTGGCTGTTAAAACCAGTGTTCAGGCCTCCTTGAGCCACGGTGTGATTCTTTCCTAAGGAGTGGCTGTCATAGGTGGAACATGTGTGTACATATTTACAATTTCTAGATCTTGCCAGATTCTCTCCAAAATGTCTGGGCTACTTTCTGCTCTTCTCAGCAGCATATTTCCATTTTTGTCACGTTTCAATTTGTAAATGTTTTTTCTAACTGATGTGCTCTAAGAAGAGGTCAGCTTGGCCTGTTGAGGCCCATTTTGGGTTTAAGACTCTGCTTATTCCCCCATAGACGTATACTCATGATGTAACTTCTTTTCTGCCCTAATGAAATCATTACTCTGTTAGTGCTTGAATTAAATTGTGGCCTCCTGGTGTGCCCACATGAGTCTTTTAAGTGTTAATATCTCTGAAAATTCTAGCACTGTAAAAATAAGAAATTATGATTGCTAGAACTTCAGTGCCAGATGAATACAAGTTACTTATACCATAGAAGGAAGAGATAGCCCCTGCCATGCAAGACAAGTACACTGGTGGAGGAATGGGTGTTGAAATATTGTATGACTGAAATCCAATCATGAGCAGCTTTGTAAGGGTCTATCTCTCTGTGATGAAATAAAAAAGTTAAAAAAAAGAAATGGTGTATTTGTCTGAGACAGAATGTGCCTTTTGTGGGGCCCCCAGACTCATTCTTGGAGACTTTCAGGGAGTCAGGGAACCAACCCCATTCTTTCATTTTTTTTTCTTTTTTGGGTCACACCTGGCGATGCACAGGGCTCTCCTGGCTCTCACCCAGGAGTTACTCCTGGCGGTGCTCAGGGGATCATATGAGATGCTGGGAATTGAACCCATGTTGGCCGCGTGCAAGGCAAATGCCCTACCCTCTGTGCTATCTTTCCAGCCCCAACCCCATTCTTATACTTTGGGAGTATTCATAACTTTTGTTGCCTTATCTCCTGGTCCTTGCTCTAAGTACCTTTCTCTCCTCATAGCAAAGAGGAAAACTCAACACCCTCAAAGATGAGGGACAGACCCCAAATATGGTGACCTAAAGTACAAAAGCACCCATTTTAGGATTTCTCCTTCTCTTCTGAGGATGGAGAGAAATGCTCTCAGAAACAACATATTGAAGAAAAGTGAATCTCCATGAGCCACACTAAGTTGAAAAGAAAACTTAAACTTGAAAAATAAGACCTTAGCCTGTGTTTCCCAAAGTGGGTAAGACTGCTACCTCCTCTCACTGCAAGGGTTCTGGAATGATCCACGGGCAATGGTATTAGCCTAAGGTGCAATTGGGAGGTGGAGACGGGAGAAAAAGGGAATTTTCTGTATTTAAGTCAGGTTAAGAAGTAGACCAAGAACAGGTGGCTAGATAAGGAAACTGTGGTACGTATACAAAATGGAATAGTACTTGATTATAAGCAAAATTGAAATCCCGCAATTTGTGGCTACATGAAAGGAACTGGAGAGTATCATGCTGAGTGAAATTAGAGGAAGAGAGACTGACACAGGGCATGGAGCGATAGCACAGTGGGTAGGGCATTTGCCTTGCAGCAGCCAACTTGGGTTTGATTCCCAGCATCCCATATGGTCCCCTGAGCACTGCCAGGAGTAATTTCTGAGTGCAGAGCCAGGAGTAACCCCTGTGTATCACCGGGTGTGACCCAAAAAGCAAAAACAAATAAATAAATAAAAAGGAGAGAGAGAGAGAGAGAGAGAGAGAGAGAGAGAGAGAGAGAGAGAGAGAGAGAGAGACTGACATAGAATGATCTCCCTCATATGCAGGATATAATAAAACATAGTAAGGGAAATACAAATAAATACCCCAAGAAAACAGAAATTGAGAACCAGTATTTAGTAGGATTAACATACGCCTCAGAGACCTGGGTCCTTCGAAAACAGGATGAGAACACTATTTGGGTTTTCCAAAGAGGAATCAAAAGAGCTATGCTTGGAGTATCACGTTTCACTCAAATGAGAGAAAGAATCCGGAGAATCCGATGCTGTCTCCTTTGCCAAGGCGTCAAAAATCAGATGGGCTGGACACGTAATGAGATTTGGAGACGACTGCTGGACTAGAGCCATTACCGACTGGATCCCACAGGACATCAAAAGGTGTCTTGTAGGCTGCCCACCTACAAGATGGTCAGACTTCTTCATCAAGACCCTGAACGATCGGTTTGAGGCCCTTCATGTTCCTAGAACAAACAGTCGCCATTGGACTACACTAGCATGTGACAGGGACGAATGGAAAGGTTACTGGCGCCCGCTTGAGCAAATCGATGAGTAACGGAAAGTCAAGTGATCAAGTGATTTAGTAGGAAGCATGTTACTTAGAGGGATAGGACAGGGGGTGGGGAAACACTCAGTGAGGGGAAGCTGACACTGTAGTGTAGGGTGTGGGGTTGAAGTGTTTTATACATAAAATCCTGCTATTATCAGAATTGTAAATCACAGTAACTAAAATAAAATAAAAGGCAGGCATGGTTGAGCATTATTTTTTCAATAAAAAATGATGCTAGACCAATTCAGTATGGGAACCTCTGGGTTAAGGCAACACCTTAGTTTTATTTAATAGTAGCAACATTGGTGAAAAGCACAGGAAACCAACTGTTTGAACTAGATTAATGAACCAGCATCCTGTAGTATGTATTTATGATAATAGACGATTGCAGCCATTTGAAAAGTAAAGAAGTATTCATAAGAAGAATAAGGTTAAAATGAGCAGAAGAGGGCCTGGAGCAATAGCACAGCAGGTAGGGTGTTTGCCTTGCACATGGCCAACTCAGGTTCGATTCCCAGCATCCCATATGGTCCCCCGAGCACCACTAGGAGTGATTCCTGGGTGTATGAGCCAGGAGTAACTCCTGTGCATTGCCAGGTGTGACCCAAAAATACAAAATAAATAAATAAATAAAATAAAATAAAATAAAAATGAGCAGAAGAGCATCTCCTGGAGGTGGAGGTGTAGACTCCCCCATCCCAGAGGCTTTTCCTAAGCAGTCTAGTGAGTTTATCAAATTAATGCTTGAGAGAAAGTGCTGCCTGGAGCATTTTATCCCAAGCACTTTTTTCGTAAACTGGAGAGCTAATATGAAACCTGCCCCATGAATAAAGACCCTTTCCTGGAGAAACTCTTGCCAGTAGATGAACTAATAGCACTTCTCTGAGAAGAGAAACAGAGGAATACATGGTTTTCAAGTCATCGTTCTCTCTGAACACCTTGAAAGATAAACTCAGCTAAGAACCAGGAGTGGCTGTGCGGTCAGGCCAGGCTCTGGAATGTAGAGGGCTCTTGGCTTCATGACACAGGATCAAGCGGAGCACCAAGTCTGAGAAGTTGGAAGATAGCAGCTCACAAAGATGCACTCAAGGTTTTTGCATCTCTATGGACTCATAGAGCTTGCTTTATCTTTCATCACAAATTTAGAGAGTAACTTTAAAACTTAAGCTGATTTAAATACTTGCAATACTGAAACAGCTTGTAGTATATGCCAAGAAATGTGTGGAAGGTAACTCCCTTAATGAATTCTCAGAACAATCTCAACTCTTTTTCCTTTTTTTTTTTTTTGCAATGGGGAAACTGAGGCACAGCATGGCTGATAAATGGAACTAGCATTGCTACAACAAGCAAGCAGCAGAGTTAGGTATCTGAAGCTAAAGCTGCAAGAACACTCCCCTATTGCTTGAGACTGCTTTTCCTTGAAAGAATTGTTTTCCACGTCTCTGGCTTTTTTCCCCAATCAAACACATGCAGCTGGGCTTCAACTCGTGTGACCGTTCCCACTTGGTTCTGTTATCTTCTAACCATTTTTAATAAATCAATTCCTCAAACAGAAAAATTAGGTTTTAAAAAAAGGGTTGTCACATCCTGTTTACTTTAAGAGACAAAATACAATTTTCGCAATGTGCTTTTGATATAAACGTAAAAACACTGAAAGCATAAATAAACTATCAGGCCAACCAAATAGAAATTATTTTGACATTAAATAAGATATCCATCTGCTCTCCCAAGTAAATAATCTCTGACAGCATCTAAAAGACAACAAGCCCATGAAGCATTCAGGGCACTAATGTATGCAGTACATGGGGATAAAAGAAGCAAATGTTGGTGGATCAAAGGGGACCCTGAGCAATGAGTAATGTAACACTCATCTCAAATTAAACAGCCCTCTCCATGATGGGATGCAGAGTTGTCTTTCCTGCTTTCTTTAGCAGCTGGGGGAAGAGAAGCAGTGTTTCAGGGAGAAAGCAAAGCAGGAGGAGGGTAGAGACGGCTGTGACAGAGGCTGAGAGGGAAAAGAACAGAACGGAAGAGGCCATCTTTGTATCTCAGCTGCTATTCTCCTCCCTGGCACAGGTACAGCTCCATCCATCATGCACCATGCGTGATGATGGTACTTGGAGTCCTTACTCCACAGGGGACTGTGTTCTGGAACTGTAGAGTTTAAAATATCAGAGACTCCTTGAAAATGAGACAGAAATATTGGAAAAATATTCTATATTTTGAAGAGTTTATGGCTATAAATATAATGTTTTATGTTTTAATATTGTTATATTTGTAGCTACAGAGGAAAAAAGTGAGTCAGGCTGCACATAAACATTTGCAAATAACTTCAGGGGAGCCTAGGATAAACTGAGGCCCACCCATATCTCCCCTGTTTCACAGCAGCCAGGAAAACACCCCACTTTCAGAAACTATTCAGTATTTGACTAGAGTTATATAAGTGCCTAATGGGCATCTGGATGGACACACGAATCTTTCCACTTAAGTCTTTTAATCAATTAAATTTTTTTAGCTTTGGGGCTGTACCAGGTGATGCTCAGGGCTTGGGTTACTCCTGACTTTGCACTTCTGGCTGGGCTCAGAGGACCATATGGGGTGCCAGAGATCAAAACTGGATTGACTATGTACAAGGCAAGAGTCCTACTCACTGTACTCTCTCTAGCTCCAATTTCTGTTTTAGAGGTTTCAGTTTATGATGGATTTTTAGCACAAACCTACAAAACTATGAGCAACTGAGATTGTTCATGGTTCTCAGACTTATCAGAACCAGAACCAAGAGGCATTTCGTTGAAGCACAGATCGCTGGACCTCTGTCCCAGAGTATCTGACTTGATAGTGTGTGTGAAGCAGAATCTGCACTGCCATCACACTCTCTAAAGGTGTGAGGTGGCTGTGGTTTGTGGGGCAAGACATTGAGAAAGAAGAGAAGGTGCATGAACTCACACCTCTTAACAATCCTGTGTTGTAGAATCTATTATTGCCACCCAGTTACAGATGAGGAAGCCAAAGCCCAGAGAAGTAAAAGAACTTGAGTTCAAGATCATCTAACTGACAAGAAGTCAGAATTGTTGGTAGTTTGGTTCTAACGTGGTGATTGGTGAGCTTTGTAAAAAGAGTTACAGAATACCTCTTTTTGGTTTCACAGACCTTATTATTACTAGTGCGATTACTCAGCTTTGCCATGGGAACACAGACAGCCATCAGCAAAACTGTAGGTTCTGACTGGGTTCCAAAGAGACCAAAGTACAAAAACAGAGGAGCCTGGTATGCAGGCAACAGCTTGCTGATCACTGCTCTGGGGTCTTCATTTTTTAACACCTTAAATATAAGATGTGACTATCAACAACATGTAGTACAAACAAAACAAAAACAACAAAAAACAACGGTTCATGAAAACATACCCTGATGTTATGGTAAGTGCAGGGCCTGATGTGTAATATATTCAAACCTGCCTCACTCATTGTAACCAAAGATTCCTGGTGCCATGAATAACTGCCTCATTTCTGATATCTTTAAGTTGGGGCATATCTGGGGTGGTAGCCTCGGCTGGCATGGTGTGGAAGTTTGGAGGGTCCAAGCACTCTAGCTTCTACCTTCACCAGTGGGGTTGGGAGGATACCCCCATACAGTAGCTGTTTGAGGACAGCATGTAGTTGGGATCAGGGAAAAGGACAGGGAATAACACCAACCAACCTTGGGCTCAGCATTGGGAATAGATGGAGAAGAACTGAGAGTTCAGGAGAAGACTCAGGAAAAGTTAGGGGAAAAGGACTGGGATGAGTAAAGAAAGGAAGAAATCAGCATCTTGATTTATTTTTTCCTTTTTCTTTTTTTGGGTCATTCCTGGCAATGCACAGGGGTTACTCCTGGCTCATGCACTCAGGAATTATTCCTGGTGGTGCTTGGAGGACCATATGGGATGCTGGGAATCAAACCCGGTCGGCCGCGTGCAAGATAAACACCTTACATGCTGTGCTATTGCTCCAGCCCCAGCATCTTGATTTCCTGAGATTGTTGACGTACAAATCATACATCTCGAATGGAATTTTCCATGAAACTTGGATTGAACAGAGGGGCAAGTGTTACACTGCCCCAATGGGGTCTGCTTTGTCCAGAGTGGTGGTAGGGAGTGGGGATGTGGAGACTGCTTTTATGCCCAGGATGCACGATGAATGCTCTTGTGGCTCAAACCCCTGAAAATGGCTTCACTTTTTCTATAAATAGAGGAGAATAAAAACCCCTCAAACCTATGTCAAAGATTCAAAATATCAGACAGGGGCAAAATGTCTCCCTCTGCTGGAGCTTCTGGTAGTGGCAGAGGCCCCCAAAGCAGCCCCAATAATAACTTAACATGTGCTTCTTTTTTTTTTTTTTTTAAATTTTCTCATGTGCTTTTTTGCCATTCAGATTTCTTCTTTGAGAAAGTTTCTGTTCATTTCATTGCCCCATTTTTTTATGGGGTTGGATGTTTTCTTCTTGTGGAGTTCAACCAGTACTTTATATATTCTTGATATCAATCACTTGTCAGATGTGTATTCAGCGAATATCCTTTCCCATTCTGTAGACTGTCTTTGTATTTTGGTCACTTTTTTTTGGAGGACTGGAGCAATAGCAGAGCGGTAGGGCATTTGCCTTACAAGTGGCCAACACGGTCGACCCAAGTTTGATTCCTTCGCCCCTCTCGGAGAGCCTGGCAAGCTACTGAGAGTATCTCGCCCGCACGGCAGAGCCTGGCAAGCTCCCCGTGATGTATTTGATATGCCAAACACAGTAACAACAAGTCTCATGATGGAGACGTTACTGGGCCTGCTTGAGCAAATCGATGAACAACGGGACGACCATGACTGTGACCATTTCTTTGGAGGTGCAGAAGCTTCTTAGTTTAAGATAGTCCCATTTATCTATCTCTGTTTTCACTTGCTCGGCCAGTGTTGTGACATCTTTGAAGATACCATTAGCTTCAACGTCATGGAGGGTTTTGCCAACTTTGTCTTCAATGTACCTTATGGTTTCCGGTCTGATGTTGAGGTCTTTAATCCATTTTGATCTTACTTTTGTACATGGTGTTAGGCAGAGTTCTGAGCCCATTTTTTTGCATGTAGCCATCCAGTTTTGCCAGCACAATTTGTTAAGGAGGCTTTCCTTACTCCACTTCACATTTCTTGCACTTTTATCAAAGATTTGATGATCATATGATTGAGGCAAACCAAAGCACTGTACAAATTCAATGTGATCCCTATTAGGATACCCATGACATTCTTCAAAGAAATGGAGCAAACACTCCTGAAATCTATATGGAACAATAAGCCCCCACGAATAGCTAAAGCTATTCTTGGGAAAAAGAAAATAGGAGGAATCAGCCTTCCTAACTTCAAACTCTACTACAAAGCAGTAATAATTAAAACAGCATGGTACTGGAACAAAGGCAGAGTTGCAGACCTATGGAACAGGGTTGAACATGTGCTTCTTGAGAGTGACATGATCCTAAAGGTGAAAAATTTTTTCAGACACAGGTGTAATTCTTCCTGAGTATGGACATTATTGTATTTGGAGTAATACATTATTATATATTATATTATATTATATTATATTATAGTAATAATAACAATTATATATTAATTATATAATTAATTAATAAAAATATATAAAAAATAACAATTATATAATAATATTATATTATATTATATTATAGTAATAATAACAATTACTGCCAGAGTTACTGGCAGTTACACCCACCAACTGCCGTGTAACTCCAACAACGGCCAGGATCCAGAGATCATCACACTCAGCTCCTGGGAGAGAACAAGACAGAGTCTCCTACCCTATGCCTGACTGTCTCCACCAGGGCCCAACAGCTGAAGACCATCGAGGCCCAGCCAAGGCCATGCTGGGAGCACTCTCCACACACTTGGATGAGCCTCACGCATAAAAGAACTGACAGAGGAACCCAGGTGTGTGGGACCCGGGGCTGAGATCTCCAAGCCTGCACAGTTTGGGACTGGACCTGCCAGAGTTACTGGCAGTTACACCCACCAACTGCCATGTAACTCCAACAACGGCCAGGATCCAGAGATCATCACACTCAGCTCCCGGAAGCGCGCGGCCGCATTTGCGGCCGCGTGACATCTTATCATCTCATTCCTAATTTGGTCAAACTGGCAGGCTACCAAATGTAACATGCCCACACGGCAGAGTCTGGCAAACTCCCCGTGGTATACCCAATATGCCAAATACCAGTAACAATGATGGGTCTCATTCTCCTAACCCTGAAAAAGCCTTGAATATGGCACTTTAAAAAAAAAAATCTCAGGGCTAGGACGAAGAAGACGTTACTGGCACCTGCTCGAGGCAATCGACGAACAACAGGGTGGTCGTGATCGTGATCGTGATGGACATTATAGCTGTCGTTTCCTTATGAAAGGACCTTGATCTCTCTCTCTCTCTCTCTCGCTCTCTCTTTCTCCCTCCTCTCTCTCCTATTAAAATTTTATACTTTATGTCAAGGCCATTAAAAAAATAGAAGCACTGTCCTTTACAGCACTGTTCATGATACGGTTTCATGCACACAATGTTTCCCACACCACACCCTCCACCACGGTCTCAGGGTCCCTTCCCACTGACCTCCCATTCCTGATAAACTTGTTCTATAAACCAGTCCTTATATTTGTTGCCTTTGGCCATTTGGTTAACTCCTTACTCTGGATCTTTATCTACCAATTATGAGAGATCAGTCTGTGTCTGTCCCTTTCCTGGTTGACTTCATCAGCATGAGTCTCTCCAGAGCCATCCAGGTAGCCGGAGCAAAGACCCTTGGAACCGTTATTTCATTCACATTTTATTACGTTAGATTTTGTAAGCCCATTTAACAATGTGGGGAAACTAGGACTCAGAGATATTCAGCAAATTTATGACTGTCACACAGCTTACTAGTAAGAGAGGCTGGATTTTTAACAAGCCTGACTATGTATTCCCAGTGCTTTTCCATGCTGCTTCACCATGCCTGGTGAGATGCTGTGTCCTTGATATACCTGGCACACCATGATGGAAGAGAGCACCCAGAAGACAGGGAGATAGGGAGCGATCCAAGACACTGCATAAACTAGGAGCACAAGGCATAATTCCAAGACAGCTGCATTTCTTGCAGCTGCTGATAGCTTTAGCTCCTGCTCTTCCATCCTTACAGCATCTTCTTCACTGAGTTCATGTTTAGTTTTGTTCACCCACTCTTCAATAGTCCCTTGGTTTCCAGTGTGAAAGGTTAGTCTTATTCCTTTGAGGGTTTTGTTTGTTGTTATTAAATAGCCAATTGTATTATTATTATTATTATTATCATTATTATTTTAAATTTATTTTTTATTGAATATTCACCATGAAGGGCTGGAGCGATAGCACAGCGGATAGGGCGTTTGCCTTGCACGCAGCCGACCCGGGTTTGATTTCTCTGTCCCTATCGGAGAGCCCAGCAAGCTACCAAGAGTAACTTGCCCTCACGGCAAAACCTGACAAGCTACCCGTGACGTATTTGATATGTCAAAAACAGTAATAAGTCTCACAATTTGTTGTGAGATGTTACTGGTGCCCACTAGAGCACATTGATGAACAATGGGAGGAAAGAACAGGATTCACCATGAAATACAGTTACAAAGCTTTCATGATTGGGGTTTAGTTAAACAATGTTCCAACATTCATCCCTCCACCAATGTACATTTATCACAACCAATATCCCTCATATCCCTCTTGCCACCCGTGTCCCCCACGCCAACCATCCAGTCTCTATAGCATCTTTCTCTCTCTTTCTTCTTTTGGGCATTATGGTTTACAATACAGATACTGAGAGACCATCATGTTTGGTCCTAGGAAAACTGGACAGCTTCATGCAAAAAACTGAACTCAGACCCCTGTCTAGTGCCAGGCACAAAAGTCAGATCAAAATGGATTAAAGACCTCAATATCAAATCTGAATTCATAAATACATGGAGGAAAGTGTAGGCAGAACCCTCCATGACATTGAAGCTGAAGGCATCTTTAAAGATGAAACACCACTATCCAAGCAAGTGCAAGCAAAGATTAAAAAAAAAAAAAACAACGGAACTACGTTAAACTAAGAGACTTCTGCACCTCAAAGGAAACAGTGACCAAAACACAGAGAAAACCCATGAAATGAGAAAAATTATTTACCCACCAGATAAGGGGTTAATATCCAACATATATAAGGCATTGGTAGAACTTTATAAGAAAAAAATTTTCAACCCCATCAAAAAATGGGGAGAAGAAATGAACAGAAACTTCCTCAAGAAGAAACACAAATGGCCAAAAGGCACATGAAAAAATGCTCTACATTGCTAATTATCAGGGAGATGCAAATCAAAACAGCAATGAGATATCACCTGCCTTTGAGTTTTTATGGCAATTTGTGCCCACATATATGTATTCAAAGGTCTAAGGTTTAGCGAGAAATGCACCCTCAGAGGAGCTACTACAGCTCTGGAACCGTCTAAGGTTCTGAGGCTGGCTGCTCTACTTCATGCTGTGTGATACGGGCAGCCTACTTCAAGCTTACGTTGCTCAGTTTTCTCTTCTCCAGATTGGGAAGGGAAGTGCATCTGTTTCACAGTTATCTGAGATGGTCAACAAATCTTCAGAATTCCCCAAAAATGTTTCTTAAGTGTTGCTATTATAAAAACAACAATTTTTGAAATTGTAGAAAAATAAAAGTTACCCATAACTTCTCTAACCTAGAGATAACCAAAATCTTTACTTACTTTTAGCATAGCTATGCCTTTATTGCAAGTGTAATGAACTATTATAATGACTGACCTTGGCTGGTGGTGGTGGTAGTGGTGGTTGTGGTGTGTGTGTGTGTATTTGTGTGTATCTGTGCATGTGCGTGCACGCATGTGTGACTCACAACCCTGGGCCTCATTCATGCAAGACATTAGTTCTATTATTGACTTTACTGACTTATTTCCCGATCTCCACACTTCTACCCACTGTAAGATTGCTATTTTTCTCCATATTTGTCCTTGTCACTCTCACTCTTGTCCTCTTGGAAGGAAGTTACCACACATAGTCAATATTTCAAAAGTATGGAATAGTGCCCCACCTATTTGAAGACTGAGATTACTTGGATTATTCTGCACTAATGATCTGATGATTTGTCTTATTTCCTATTTATTTAATCATTTACTTTTTATTAATATGGATTCTTATACATTTATTTTTCACAGTATATTGCAATCCAACACTTCTTGTTTTTTTGTTGCTCAAATGGTTCCAGTTTTGGTCATTGAGGTTTCCATGTTTCTCTGTTCCTATCACAAACCACATTTTTGTAGACTATACTCCTTCCAAACCTCTACAACTCCCTTTTCCTCCCCTCATCTGCCCCCAGCCTCATTATCCCCTGTCCACAATCTTGCCCCTGGGGTCTTCTTTCCTTTCTGGCCCTGCAGGAGTCCTCTAGATTTATGTACCCGGTCCCAGTACTAGAATCAGTGAGTTGTCCAAGATTCCCTGGTTCCTTTTATTCTAAGATGATACTATCTTAGAAAACAAGATTTGGGGGGTTAGATGTGCTTGTGATAATCTTTTTTGATAGCAAAGATTTGGGTATTTGGTACATAAGACAAACTTTATATTCTGGTTTAAACCAAATCCAGAGCTCCTGATTTAGCGAGATTGAAGTGGGTTGGAGGGGGACAGAGAATTTTGCTTTTCTATTTGCATTTCATAATGCAACAGCTATGTGTACCTAGGTCGAGAACTCAACATGACAAATGACCTGGCACATGAGTTGCGCAGGAGGAAGAGAGCGGCTTGGAATGCCTTCAAGAGCATTGAAGAAATATCTAAGAGGACGAAGAACCTCTGGCTCTGGGCACATATCTTTGACTCCAGAGTTCTTCCTACATTAACATACGCCTCAGAGACCTGGGCCCTATGAAAACAGGATGAGAATGCTATTTGTGTCTCCCATAGAGGAATCGAAAGAGCTATGCTTGGAGTATCATGCTTCACTCAAGTGAGAAAAAGAGTCCAGAGTTCTGACCTCCATCGATGATTGAGGATCAGGGAAGCTGTCTCATTTGCCAAGGCCTCAAAAATCAGATGGGCTGGACACATAATGCGATTTGGAGATGACCACTGGACTAGAGCCGTTACCGACCGGATTCCACAGGACGTCAAAAGATCACATGGCCGCCCACCTACGAGATGGTCAGACTTCTTCGTCAAGACCCTGATCGATTGGTTTGAGGCTCTTTGTGTTCCTGGAGCGAACAGATGCCATTTGGCTACACTAGCAAGTGACAGGGATGAATGGAGACTCTACTGGCACCCGCTCGAGCAAATCGATGAATAATGGGATGTCAAGTGATCAAGTGATTTGCATTTCAGTCTCAGGTGATATGAAGACTTCTGTTTGGGAAACTGTATTTGGGGGATTATTGCATTATGGGTGAAAGGGGCTTTGGAGATCAATTCTGGGGTAAAAAAACACTCCAAGTTCCAAGCTGCTGACAGGCATAGGTGTCTTAGAATTTAGTCTGCTTTAACTGGGCTCACTTATCTTGGGTTATTTACCACCAGGAAATACACAACTAATATAGGACATAGCCAGAATCACTGAAGACAAGTCAAATTAGAGTTTCCAAATCCATTAGTTATAAACCAGGAATCTTAACTCTGCCTTAGCCTTTCAACTGCTAAATTGGAGTCTGATAAACGTCTATGGAGAGGTAAAAATGGAAGAAGGGACACTGCCTTTCAGCTGTTATGTGAATGTTTTTTCTGGCTGTTCTTAGGGATTGGGTTTCTATCAAGTAAAAAATGCTGCTTCTCCTCCACACCCCACTGTATGTTAGGCATTTATTTAGTAGAAATATATACCTTTCCTCTCCATTCTTGACAAGGGAGTTGCTTGATTATTTTTGTTATTTATATTTAAATATGTTTTTATTATTTGTTATTATTTATGAGTGGACACTTTTACATATCTATAACTATCGATTCCTAATGGTTATTTTTTTGTGGGGGTGGGACTGGTTGAGCTTGGGGTCTGTTGCTGGCTTTGTGCTCAGGGGTTGCTCTAGGTGGCGTTTGGGATTTAACGGATCTGCCACATGCAAGGCAAGCATATTAATCCCAAACTATCTCTCTAGTCAGAATCCTTATGCTTTTAAAGAAACTGGTAAAATTTCTAGAAACCCTGAAGTGGAGGAAATGGAATTAATATTTAGTGATGTTATTATTTAGCATTGACTAAACTTCTATAACATATAGATCTTCAGATACAGTGAATCTAACAAAATTAAAGTTTGTTTTTATTCATACAGCAGACTGGAGGGGGTATTCCAGGACGTTGGGGTGACTTGGGTGGGGGAGAGTGGATGGTGTCTCTACTCTTTGCATTTATTAAGGGGCTAGATTGCTGTAACAGGATAAGACTCCGAAGTTTGGCACTATGCCTGGCCTTCGGATAAACTCAGTGTCAGGAGAAAGGGAGATTAATGCACCCAGCTAGGCCTTGTAATAATTGGCTGTGGAGAAGGCATCTTGTGGTCTGGGGAGATAGGAACAATTATTATGATAGTTTATTACTCTGGCCCAAACTTCCCTTCACAGAAGTTTCTAAACTTAGACATTGGTACCTTCATGTACAAGTGATATTCAAGGATGTTACAAGGATATTCAAGGATTGGGACCAGCAGATGTGGTTGATATTCTATCCTTGGACTTGGATTGTAAAACTATTATTACCAAGCAGTGGTAGGAAGAGTGGGCAGCAATGAAGACGCAGACTAGAGGTGACATAAGAACAGTGGTGG
Organism: Sorex fumeus; assembly: GCF_029834395.1. NCBI lineage: Eukaryota > Metazoa > Chordata > Mammalia > Eulipotyphla > Soricidae > Sorex > Sorex fumeus. The sequence goes on from NW_026606066.1 coordinate 28,151,788, forward strand.
GGTCTTGGGTTCTTTGGTGTTAGTGATGTACAGTAACTTAGTACATAAATGTTAACACAAATGTTACACTGTTGTCCCCCCATACACACACTTTATTTAAATAACATGGTTTACAAAGTTGTTTGTGATGAGTTGTTACAAGCATTTAATGTTCCAACACCAATCCCACCATCACGGTACCTTCCCTCCACTATTGTCTCCATTTCCCCAAATACCTCTCCAACCTGCCTGATGCTATCACAACCGTAACTATGTGACCTAAAATATAATTTAAAAATAATTAAAGGGCTGAGAGATAGTTCAGAGGTAAAGTGCTTGCCTTGCATGCGGCTGACTTCATCCCCAGCACTGCATGGCCCTTGGAGAGAGCAATACTTGAGGACCCAGCCTCACAATATTGGGTGTGGCTCCAGGACAAAAACCAACCAAACAAAAATAGGCAACTAAAATAAAATTTAAAACAAAATAATAAGGCTTTCATCTTAATAGCGGCTACCCTCTTCTGTGGCCTCATAAAATATGGATAATCTAGATAATGCAGCTGAATAGAAAAATCTCTTCTATTTTCCCCTTACTTTAAAAATTTTAAAATAATATTTCTGTTTTTCTTCATTTCCCTCCCTTTAGATATTAAAAGATCAAAATTAATTAAATCTTTTGATGTATCAAGATAGTCCTAGAGTAAGTGTTAAGATAAGGACACTGAACTTTTCCACATGATTGTAGCTCTGTAACCTTAACACAGATTTTAATGCCATGTCTTTTAGCCTCTGGGAGATTAATTACAGCACAGAATGCTTCAAGGTTGACTGGGTTTCTTACCTAGAGGCTGGAACTATGAATCTGCTCTTTGAGAAGGGATATCTGAAAGCAGCTAGGCAGGACTTGGATCAGGCATGATGTCATAGAGGATGTTCACATTTTGGACAATCTCCTCACTGGAACTTGAGTGAGTACCTGGATCCCAATAAACCATCATTAGAAGGGGTGGAGGGTGGTATAAATGTGATTGCTTCCACTTTGAACTTTGTGAAATAGTGATGCTGAGCAAAGGCTGATAAGTTTGCTCTGAGGAAGTGGATGTATTGTTGTATAACAAGCTTTTCTGCCACTTCTCAGTTAGAACCCAGCACATTTTATTTTTTTATTTTTTTAACTTTTTTATTGATTCTCTTTGACATCAACACTTATAAAGCTGTTCATGATTAGATTTCAGTCATACAATATTCCAATACCCATTCCTCCACCAGTGTACATTTCCCAGCACCAGAGTCCCCAGATTCCCTCCCATCACCCTGAAACTCCCATCCCCCACCCCCTGCCTGCCCCTATGACAGACACTTTTCTTATCTCTCTCTCTCTTTCTCTCTCCTCCTCTCCCTGTCTCTCTGTCTCTGTCTCTGTCTGTCTCTATCTCTGTCTGTCTCTATCTCTGTCTCTCTCTCTGTCTCTGTCCCACTCTCTCTCTGTCTCTTCTTTTGGGCATTGTGAACATGGCACATTTTAGTTTGTTATGAACTAGAGGACACATGCTTATAAACAGCTGGAAGTATTATTTTAATATCACATGGTGTGCATGCTATTCTAATTAACCCAAATGCGCCAGGCCCTTGGAAAACAGCCACACTGGGTTCTTCTCGTCTCCCTGTGTGGGAGGCCCATTCTTAAGGACATGTTGGCCTTCTTGTTTGATAGATGATGAAACAAAATTGACCAAAGTTAGTTGATATTTGAAGTTTTACGATCTGTGCCTACTGATCGTTGTAATACATCTGGCTTACACATGCTGCGGTCTTGGCCAGTACATTTCATTGCTATTGACACTTGGTGACTATTTTGAGAATCCCTGCGCAAAGAAAGGGCTGATGTTTATTTCTATTCAGTATCCATTTTCTGTTTCCATGACTTACTGAATTCAAATAAAAACGGGACATGAGTTTGGCAGGACAGTGCACTTCAGATTTCATTGACAAGGATTAGGATCCTACAATCATGTTACTGTCAAGAAGGTAGCTTCTCTGAGCAGGTCTAGAGCCCTCTAGACTAAGGCAACTTTTCTGTGAAGCTATGAAAAAGTTACTATATGGTCACATGTTTGGGACTTTGAAGAATTTGCAATAAAAAAATAAATACAGTTATATACTTTCTTTTCCACTCTGACTTTCTTCCCAGTGTACCTCCTCTTGAAATATGGTATTGAAATATCTATAGAGAATTTTAGACTCTGGCAAAAAGAAATTTAGGCTTCGAGGGTTGTATTTGCATGGTTTGTAGTCATCTCTGTTTATTGTTCAGTTGGCTCTAAACTTTCTGGTGAAGGAATGACTTCTAAAAATTCTTCTGTGTCCACTCTGCAGACACACCCAGGTCTGTGAAATGAATGAAGGTGCAAGGCCAGAAGTAGAATCAGGATATGGACGTATGCTTAAGTGTCTGATGTAATGAGTGGGTAGTTATGGTGAAAGGGGACATAATTAGACATGTCTTCCCCCAAATCAAATTTTTAAGTAGAAACTTTGATTTCATTGAAACCTCATCAGAATGGAAATCTACTGTCATGAACACTCTCAGTAAATGTATCACTACAAAGACCTCAGATATTTTTATTTTTAGTGGAAATTAAGTTGAATTCATTAGAATTAGAATGGAAGGGCAGAATCTCTAGCTGTGATACCCAACTTTGCCTACATCCACAGATGAGGATACACGTAGCATAGCACTGTTTTGTCCTTCCTGCATAGCCTCAGGTAGTTTAGGTTTATTGGGTTGCTCCCATCACAGTGTTCCCATTCCTCTGTATTTATTTATAACTTCTTTTTTTGTGCTCTGTTGACTTGTAAATATTGTTTTTCTCTTCTCCCTAAGTCCTTTGCATAGTTTATCCTTGTATGGACACAAGAAGACAGTATTTGCTATGCTTTTGTAATGTGACTCTCAGTGATATTTCCCTCCTGGGCATCTGTTCTCTCACCTAAGCCTCAGCTGCCTTTACTTCCTATTGTCTCCAAAAGCAGGGTCCCAATGAGGGACTGGATGAAACCAGGGCAGGCGGTAAGCTATGTGCTACCCTGGCATCGAGATGGGCCAGGCCAAAGTGCCATAATGCTCAACTATAAGTTAAGAGCTTGGTCATGGACAAATGCTGTCATGATCCAAAAAGTAATAACTAGATTTGGACCCTGCTAGGGTTAGGAATGATTAATCTGGCCTGAGCACTGTAGTCTGAGTCTGTGGCAAGATGTTCCTAGGAGAGCTGCCCTACAAGCCTCAATGTTATCTCTTACTGTGTTCATACAAAAATAACTAGTATTAAGAGATTGATAGTTATTGGACTGAGGAAAGGAGAAAAACACCTTAAGAGGTATTTTGCCCTTGGGTAGTCATGAAGAGCTTTGGAATATCTCTTGGGTGGTGTTTCCTTGAACTTGGTGGGCCCTCAGGAAGGGCTTTCTTATGTTGATTTGGCTACCAGACTGAGTGCAGTGTCAACCCAGAGTGTTGGGGAGTTGGAGAGGTAGAGAGCTGGAGGAGCTGGGGAGAGAGAGGAGAGAGTGCAGAGCAGCATGATGGAGCAGCTAGGGGAACAGAGAGAGAAGAATGTAGAAGAATACAGGAGCAGGCATGTGGAGAGAGAGAGCCCAGGCTCCAAGATGGAGCACGAAGTGATGAGTGGGAGAGACAGGAGGAGACAGGAATGGGGGCAGTGTGAGACTAGAATGGGCGGCTCAGAGAGACTGAGGCAGGCGCGTGGGGAGAATGGAAGAAATGGCGTCTGATCAATCAACCTGCTTGTCTCTCGTTTTCTCCACTGTCTGCCCCATGGGCCAGGATGCCCTGGCTGCGGGAGTGGCCTGGGTCCACTCCAAATCCAGGCGGGGAGGGAGAGAGCCATCAGGCCTCTTCTTGACTGCCCCTCGAGGATTTTTACAGATACATGTTTTGCAAATTCCAAAATATTGGATTAAACCTTTTAAATCGATGATCAACGGGAGGGCCTTTACTTACTTTAAACCTTTTAAATGCTTGTGTGGATTTCTCTATTAAAGCAATACTGTCACTGTCACTGTCCTCCCGTTGTTCATCAATTTGCTCGAGTGGGCCCAGTATCGTCTCTATCCTGAGATTTTGTTGTTACTGTGTTTGGAATATCAAATACACCACAGGTAGCTTGCCAGGCTTTGCTGTGCGGGCAAGATACTCTTGGTAGCTTGCCGAACTCTTCAAGGGGGCGGAGGAATCGAACTCAGGTCGGCCATGTTGGCTGCGTGCAAGGCAAACACCCTAACCTCTGTGCTATTGCTCCAGCCCATTAAAGCAATAGAGCTTTAAATTTTACCAGCTACCTCTAGGTGAAAAAATGCACAAAATCTTCACTGACTCAGCAAATAGCCAGAGAAATCAAGAACAATCTATATTCCCACCTGGGCACTGTTGGGGAGGCCCCAGTGGTCCCCAGAACTGCAGGTTTCAAGCAGTGAGTCATCTGACTAGGCTAACAGAGTAGTTCTGGGAGTGGCCCCCCCCGAATACCCCGAACATTATTTGGAGGTTCCTTCACCACAAAAATAAGATAAAACTACAACATATTTAAATCAATGTATATTATGACAGAATAATTTACATTGTACCTCAATACAGTATAGTGGAAATTAGTGGAATATTTTTAAATTGTTCTTATGTATGATTATAGATTAACTTTGTATGCAATTCAAGAATATTCATTCAAGAAAATAGGAAAAATATAAGTGTATCACAAAGCTAATTATCAATATTGATGCATTTTTCTTGATTTTATGATATTTGTGGTATTTGTCAGCTTTTAAATGTGTTAACTTTTTTGAGATTTGATCTTTTAACTTCAAATAAGTGTATGAAACTTTTATTTTTTTCCTTTGAGGAAGATTCTTCTTCTGGCCAGAGCAATCACTTGATGGTACTGAGTACATGTTTTATATGCAGGAGTCCAGGTTTGGGTCCTAGAAACACCTCTGGGTGTGACTGGAAAATAAATGAACAAAAGGAATCTCAAATTGCACAAACTAGCAGGCCCCAGCAAACCTGGATTTGCTCCCTTCCATCCCTCTTTCCTTCCTGGTTTGATGCTATCCTGTTGACTGGGTGAAACACACACACATACTTGGCTGTGTTGCTCACACACTTAGTTGCCACACTTGTGGTGTTGGGGGAGTCTCATACTTTTAGTTGGGGTGCCTGTGCCAGATTACTTACTTCAACTATGGTGTTGTTTACACATCTTGGTTGCGGTTCTGGGCTTAAATTCAGAGTATGAGATGGTGCTTGGATTTGAACCGTGACCTTATACCTGCAAAGCAGATGCTCATCCCCAGTGGCCCAAGGCACATGTATATGGAAAATATGTATTGTGATCTCATTAGTTGACATGTGGCTTTGAGTGTGTCCTATATTCTAAATCTTAGATTTATTATTTTTATTTGAATACTTATGACATACTAAAGAACTGGAATTGAATACCAGTTGAAAAATCATTCTCACACCTCCACATCCCTAAAACCTTAAAATATCCAGTCCAAATATAGAGACGAACCAAGAGACTAGACAGTAACAAACAATAACAGACTCTTGGCATTGGAATATAGAACCAATTAACAAGAAGTGAGGGATTATGTGAGTGTGGGAGAGAAACTCAGACTTAGAGATGATGTAAGGGCAGTGGTAAAGGGTCATGGGCACTTTAGTGGTGGTTGCATATAGTAATTTTGTGTATTGGTATGGTAAGCTTTAACATTAATGTAATTACATTAACCATAATCAATACAAATAAGTTAAGTTTCTAGACCCATCTTCCCCTAAAGCTGCTATCTGTGTTAACACTTTTCTGTTCCTGATGTCAGGGAAATGGCATTCGTTGTGCTCCCTTGTGACTGTGTTTAGACAATTATCCTTCCATCTTCTTGTAAAATCTCCCCTTCTTTTGAGGTTTGCTGTTCAGACTTTCCTTTCTCTGAGTGGCAGAACTGAACTGTCTACTTACTTTATCTCACCTTTAAAGATTCTTTGCCCAAACCAATGAAAAGGTAGCCCATCTCAACATCCATATAACACACCAACATTCCAGCTGTGTTAGTTAAGGTAACAGCTACAACAAAGCACCACAAGCCACTGGGTATTAACAGAATAAATGGAATTTAATAAATGGAAATTTATTCTCTCACAATTCTTAGAGGCCAGACATCAGGATCACTGTGCTGAAATCAAGGTGGATGGCAGGGTCTCCTTTTCTTAGGCAGATACAGAGCAAGAGATGATTTTTACCACTTCCAGCTCCTGCTAGCTTCCTGCATCACTGGTCGTGTGATGGTGACATTGAAATGTGATGTATTTTAGTGAAACAACTTTGAGAAAGAAAATTTTTGAGGCTTTACACATATTAATTTCAAAACAAACAAACAAACAAACAAACAAACAAGCAAACACTGTCCTCCCGTTGTTCATCAGTTTGCTCTAGCGGGCCCAGTAATGTCTCCATTTTGAGACTTGTTGTTACTGTGTTTGGCATATTGAATACGTCATGGGTAGCTTGCCAGGCTTTGCCATGCGGGCGAGATACTCTCGTTAGCTTGCCAGGCTCTCTGAGAGGGACGGAGAAATTAAACCCGGCTCAGCTGTGCTGGTTGCTCGCAAGACAAATGCCCTACCGCTGTGCTATCTTAAGACACAAAAGCTAAAAGGTATTAGAAAAATGTGGAGAAACTGGAATCATACTTCACTTTTCTTGGGACAGAACATTGTACAGTAATATAAAATAAACCTGTTTTCTATGGGGATTCCTCAAAAGGTACCACTGGAGTTACCATCTCAGAAATTGAAAAATAATATTTTAAGGTTATTTGCCCATCTGTGAGCTTTGTAACATTAATCAAAATAGCTAAGAAGTGGAAGCAACTTAAATGTTCACTTGTGGATGAATAATAAAAAGATAACATGGGATATATGTACAGTGGAACACTTTTGTATGCAGTGTATGTATGTGTGTGTGTGTGTGTTGCCAGGGATCAAACCAGGGCCTCACACATGCAAGACCAGTGCATTGTGGCTGAGCCACAATCCCCAGCCCCTACAGTGGAGTTCTATCTGTCACTGTCCTGTCACTGTCCTCCAGTTGTTCATCGATTTGTTCGAGCGGGCCCAGTAACGTCTCCATTGGAGACTTTGTTGTTACTGTGTTTGGCATATCGAATACATCACAGGTAGCTTGCTAGGCTCTGCTGTGCAGGCGAGATACTCTTGGTAACTTGCTAGGCTCTCCAAGAGGGGCAGAGGAATTGAACTCGGGTCGACCATGTTGGCTGCATGCAAGGCAAATGTCCTACCGCTGTGCTATCGCTCCAGCCTTAAAAAAAATTGGAGAGGTAATACAGCAGGTAGTTTACTTCCCTTGCATGAGGCTGTTCATGGCTCAATCCCAGTCCCCCAAGCACCACTTGGAGTAATTCCTGAGTGCAGAATCAGGAGTAACCCAGAGTAACACCAGTGTGCTCCACTCCCCCAAAATGGGAAAAAAGAAGGGGAGATAACTCAAAGGAAGTGCAAATGCTTCACATACAAGAGACCTGAGTTTGTTCTCTGCACCGTATGGTCCCTCAGCTCCACTGGAAGCAACCACAAAGCAGTGTTCTAGGAATAGCATTTGAGTCCTACTTGTGTGGCAAAAAAAACATCTAAAACTAATAATAAAAGAAAACATTGTCACATACTACAGCATAGATGACCTTTGGAGATGTTATACTAAGTCAAACAAGCCAGTTCATTTTGATTGTCCAACAAAAGTACAACTACTGTTATGATTCTATTTATATGAAATTTTGAAAGTAGTACAACTCTTAGCAACTGAAATAATAGTTTTCAATGATTCAGAGGAGGGAACAGAATGAAATTGTCATTTTGTGAATAGACACATACTTTAAGTTTTGAAACACAAACATTTCCAGAAATCTGTTGAAGGACAATGTGCATTTAGTTGGCACTATAGAACTGACCTCTTAAAAATTATTAGATGACAAGTTCTGTGTTCTGTGCTTTTTATCAGATAAAAGATACATTTTCATTTTAGTTTTTGACTTAGATGTAGAGTATGTATTTCAAACATGACTCTAAAAAAGAGAGTACATTTGATGGTAGATTTGCTATTTCTATCAGTGAGATCTCAAACTATTTGTTAAATTATATGGGTGGCCACTCCTATTCAACATAGTATTGGAAGTCCTGGCCATTGCAGTTAGGCAAGAGAAAGGTATCAAGGGGATACAGATAGGAAAGGAAGAGGTCAAACTATCACTATTTGCGGACAATATGATACTATACTTAGAAAACCCTAAATATTCTACAGAAAAGCTCCTAGAAACAACAGGTCGGTTTAGTAAAGTGGTAGACTACAAAATCAACACCCAGAAGTTCTTGGCTTTCTTATATACAAATAATGGAAGAGAAGAAAGAGATTAAAAAAAAATAATCCCGTTGGCAATAGTACCTCAGAAAATCAAGTACTTTAGAATCAGCTTAACCAAAGAGGTGAAGGACTTATTCAAGGAAAATAACAAAACACTATTTCAAGAAATAAAAGAGGACACTAGGAAATGGAGACACGTACCCTGCTCATGGATAGGGAGGATTAACATTATTAAAATGGCAATACTGCCCAAAGCGCTATACAAATTCAATGTAGTTCCTATCAGGATACCCATGACATTTTTCAAAGAAATAGACAAAACACTCCTGAAATTCATATGGAAAAATAAACCCCCACGAATAGCTAAAACAATCCTGGGAAAAAGAAGATGGGTGGCATCACCCTCCCCCACTTCAAACTGTACTACAAAGCAGTAGTAATTAAGAGAGCATGGTACAGGGCTAGAAACAGACCTGCAGACCAATGGAATAGAGTTGAATATTCTGTCACAGACCCCCAAATATATGACCACTTAATCTTTGACAAAGGAGCAAGAAAAGTGAAGTGGAACAAGGAAAGTCTCTTCGACAAGTGGTGCTGGGAAAACTGGATAGCTACCTGCAAAAAAATGATTGCTGACCTTCGTCTAATGCCAGGCACAAAAGTCATATCAAAGTGGATTAAAGACCTCAATATCAGACATGAATCCATAAGGTACATAGAGGAAAATGTAGTGTAACTCTTCATGACATTGAAGCTAAAACCATCTTTAAGGATGAAACAGCACTGACCATGCAAGTGGAAGCAAACATAAACAAATAGGACTACATCAAACTAAGAAGCTTCTACACTTCAAAAGAAACATTGACCAAAATACAGAAAGAGCCCACAGAATGGGAAATAATATTTACCCAATACCCATCTGATAAGGGATTATTATCCAGGATATACAAGACACTAGTAGAATTGTACAAGAAAAAAACCGCCAACTCCATCAAAAAATGGGGAGAAGAAATGAACAGAAGTTTCCTCAAAAAAGAAATACAAATGGCCAAAAGGCACATGAAAAAATGCTCCACATCGCTAGCCATCAGGGAGAGGCAAATCAAAACAATAATAAGATATCATCTCACACCACAGAGACTGGCACACATTCAAAAAGAACAAAAGCAACCAGTGTGGCGTGGATGTGGGGAAAAAGGGACACTCTTTTACTGTTGGGAGTAATGCCCACTAGTCCAGCCTTTCTGGAAAACAATATGTACAGTCCTTCAAAAACTAGAAATTGAGCTTCTGTATGACCCCACAATACCATTTCTGGGAATATATCCCGAGATCAATAAAGCACAGTAGAAATGACATCTGTACCTATATGTTCATTGCAGCACTGTTCACAATAGCCAAAATCTGGAACCAACCCAAGTGCCCTAGAACAGATGACTGGTTAAAGAAACTTTGGTACATCTACATAATGGAATACTATGCAGTTGACAGGAGAGATGAAGTCATGAACTTTGCTTATAAATGAACAGACATGGAGAGAATCATGCTAAGTGAAATGAGTCAGAAAGAGACGGACAGACATAGAAGGACTGCACTCATTTGTGGAGTATAAAACAACATAACATGAGGCTGACACCTAAGGATAGTAGATACATGGGACAGATAGATTGCTACATATCTGGAAGCCTGCCTCATGAGCAAAGTGGAGAAGGCAGCTGAAATAGAGAAGCGATCACTAAGAAAAAGATGGCTGGGAGGAATCGGTTGGGATGGGAGATGTGTGCAGAAAGTAGATAAAGGAGCAAACATGTTAACCCCTCAGGGTCTGTATTGCAAACTATAATGCCCAAAAGTAGAGAGAGATTGTGGGGAATCATGTCTGCCATGGAGGCAGGCAGGGGGAGAGTGGGAAAGGAGGGGTATACTGGGGATATTAGTGGTGAGGAATGTACACTGGATGGGTGTTTGATCATTGTGTGATTGTAACCCAAACATGAAAGCTTGTAACTATCTCACGGTGATTCAATAAAATAAAAAATAATTGTATGGTGGTCAGATCTCCCAAAGCAAATATATTTTATTTATTGCTTACTAAATAAAGTTTATAATATCTTTATAAGTAACAACAACATTGCAAGTTTATTAATAGCATCTAATAGTTTTTCACCCTTATAGTGTCAATAACAGTTCCAAAAGCATAGTAAATAATACCTCATTAATCTCCATAATTATCTAGAAGGGCTAGAGCAATAGCATAGCGGGTAGGGCTTTTGCCTTGCACGTGGCTGACAAAGGTTTGATTCTTCTTTCTCTCTCGGAGAGCCCGGCAAGCTACCGAGAGTATCTCGCCCGCACAGCAGAGCCTGGAAAGCTCCCCGCGGTGTATTCAATATGCCAGAAACAGTAACAACAAGTCTCACAATGGAGATCTTACTGGTGTTTGCTCGAGCAAATTGATGAACAACTGGACAGTGCTACAGTGCTATCTAGAAAAGAGGTTCTTGTTATCCCAATTTTACTCTTGATAAAATTGAGGCTCAGAGAGATTAAGTTCATTCATCCAAGTTAGCTTTGTTTGTAACTTGAAGAATATATATTCTCATCTAATTTGAAATGATCGGTTTGAGGCTCTGCATGTTCCTAGAATGAACAGATACCATTGGGCTACGCTAGCACGCAACCGGGATGAATGGAAACATTACTGGCACCCGCTCGAGTAAATCGATGAATAATGGGGATTAAGTGATTAAGTGATTAAGTGAATTTGAAATAAGTGATATCTAGTGAGAAAGTATTATTAAATAGTTAGGCTTAAGAGGTTAGTGGGGATAACCAAAAGACAATACTTTTAAGAAAATCTGGGGTTTGTCTAATTATATTGATAGAGTTGAGATCTTGGGCATTTGCCTCTTTTTCTAGGATAGTTAGCTCAGAAAGTGATTATCATTTTCTATTTTCTTACATAGATATTATTTGAAGTTAGGCAACTCGCTCTGGACTTTTGGAGATTTGTGTCTAGGTGACTATTCAATGTAAGTTATCAATGAAATTGCTTTTCACCTCTAACTTCCCAAAGAACCAAATTCAAACACAAAAACCATCTCTCAGGACTTTGTAGTGATCTTGGCATTACATAGAACTGGTGAGAGGGATGTGCTTGGTAAAAAGTGCCTTCCACTGAGCACTGAGGGAAGAGCAAGTCAAGGCTTGGGTACATGTTGCAATGGAAGACATAGGAGACTTTTCCTGCCCCTACTAGACCTAACAAGCTAAATACTGCTGGTAATTCTCTGTATCACCCCTCTATATCCAGTATTAGAGCAGCCTCTGGATGCTTCTCAGCATATAGTAGGGCACGAAGGTAGTGAGACTGTATATACGAGGCCTGGAAAATAAAATCCAAGAGGAAAAGAGTCACTGTCACTGCCATCTTTGGAATTGGCTACTCCAACAAGAGCATGTGAGCTGTCGGTGGGGACAAATAAGGGCATGGAGCATGGGCACAGGTATGGAGATTGCCCAAAGGAGCCAATGGAGCATTCATAATTAGTGGATTAGAAGTCTTCCTGTCATAACATGGATGGCCTCAGTTTTTTTTAAATTTTTAAATTTTTATTTTTTTAAGTGAATCACTGTGAGGTACAGTTACAGACTTTCAAACTTTCATGCTTACGTTTCAGTCATACAATGATGGAGTACCCATCGCTCCACCAGTGCCCCTTATCCACCACCAATGTTCCCAGGATCTCTCCCTCTCATCCCCCCTCCCCCACCTCTGTAGCAGGCACATTCCCTTTTATTCTCTCTCTCCTTTTGGGTGTTGTGGTTTACAACATGGTTATTAAGTGGCCATCATGCTTTGTCTATAGTCTACTTTCAGTACACATCTCCCATCCCGAGCTGGCCTCCAAGCATCCTTTACTTGTGGTTCCTTCTCTATCTGAGCTGCCATTTCCCCCAGCATGTGAAACCAGGATGGCCTCAGTTTTAAAGCAGTAATTTGTTTTCTTCTCATATCTTGATCTTGGCTCCATGTGGCCTGATCTAGGAGAAAGTCTTTTCCCAAACCTCAGCTGTATTTTCCCCCTTTAATTATGAACTTTCTCCTGAAAGAAAGAACACATGAATTCCCAAGCCCCTACCATGAGGCAGAGATGCCCCTCTATTAGGAAAGTGAATCCTTTCCTAAAAGGAATGTGAAAAGAGAATGAAAATATGTCATGGTCATAGCATGTTCCACCCATTCTATACCCTTTCCAGAAAATAGCAAGGAAGGGGGCAAAGCCTTAAGGATCAGAGCGGTTATTGCCCCATGTCCTTGCAGTCTGGGTGAGGCTTGAGGGGAAGGGGGATCAAGAAGAAATAAATGAATACATCTGAGACTCATCATTGGAGGGCCATGTGAAAATGCTGCTTCTGCTTGCTTTGATCATGATACTTCTCTCTGACTCAGCCTTACTTTGTGCCAATAAGAAAATCCTGGAAATATAATTAACACCTTTTTTTTTTCTTCTTAACACCGTTCATCTCAAAATGACTGGGTATACCAACAGTTATGGCACTGAAATCATTAAAATCATGCAAATGCTTAAAGTGTATAGGCCTGGGAGATTATGGTTTCATTAGAGAAAAGGCTATAAAGTTAGACCTAGGTAATTACCTTTCCCATTAATGCTAGAAAATTCTGTGCTCCACTGAGAAGTGATCGTAGCGCATCGTGCCTTCTGCACATTTACATCTAAGCGGCAGGGGCCTCTATTTCATCAGCACAAACTGCAAGGAAACAGCGGCAGCTTTCCAGGTGTACTTTGCAAATTGGGGTTTAAATGTGGAACACATCAAATTAAAATTCAATATTAATTATTTTGTCTTGCTAGGAGTCTGAGTGGCTTAAAGCAGCAAGGGTAATTGTCTAATTCATTGTGTGTGTCTACAGTGAACTTAATCATTATGTCAGCTTCCTAATAAAAGGTTATTATAGAAACAAAGATCCCAATTTTACATATGGTAGGCAAGGGAGGATTCGAGGAGCCGGTCTCTAAGGTAGACTTGAGGATCTTGACAAATGATGCCCATGCTGTGATCAGATACTTAACAAGAAATCTCGTTATTAACTAGGCCTGTACAGATAATTAGCACTTGAGCTTCAAATTTTAAATCTGGCTTGAGATGTATAATTTATCAAAAGCCGTAGCTTGCTGTCAAAGTCCGATAACAAGGTAGTGTTATTGATGAATTGAGATTAAGAGCAGATTGAAGAGAAAATTAGGCCACTGGTTAACCCAAAAGGTCTGATTTCAATATTTACAGTACTAATTTGGCATTATTTTGGTAAATGGATGTGGTCCCCAAGTGCTGCACGGTATAAAAGAGTATACTCTGCATCATTATTCTAACAGAAAAAGTATTGTTTACTGTGTTCTGAATTCTGCAGCTCCAGCAGTCTGGTTAATAGGCTGCTTATAAGATGAGTGTACCTGCTTTTTATTGCATGCATTTATTATAACCCATTCAGCACCTAGGGCTTTTAGTGAAAATTAGAAAATGTAGCTTCCTTACATTAAAAATGATATTACATTAAACTAATTGCTACAGAACTCGTCTTCCTGATTTAACTCACTTGTGTTTATCTGCTGGCATTGTCTTCCAAACATTCTTGCCACCAGAATTTAGATAACGACCATTTTATATATTTAAGCTACATAAAATGAGCAATCTTTTTTTAATGATCTCTGGTAGCACTCCATTGCAAGTGATATTGGGGGTGGGGGAAGAAATGAGATGTACAATAAACCATCTATCTGCATTGTGTCTTGCTTTGAAGCATATTCTGAGTACACTTATGTGACCCTTAGTAAGTTAAATCTTTTTGATGCATGTAATAAAATGTTGTTTGGGCAATAGCTGATTTCCAAAATTATATTAGGCATAACATAAGGCTGTGGCAAATTGTCTTCCTATTTGTTTCCTTGCTTGAGCTCACAAATAGGATTGGAAAGTGTTGGAGTGTTTTATTGTATATCATATCAGGTATAAATAGTACACTGCACCATAATATATATCTAGATGTAGTTCATGCCAGTATCTGCCCAAGAAATAATAAAGCACAGGGCTGCTTGTTTCCAGAAAATTGCTTGAAAATCCCTTGTAACATGTTATTGGCAGCGGCCCTTCTCCAGTCTCCAGCTGTCCAGTGGGGTGTGCCAAGTCACAGCAGGACCTGAGGACTGTTTGCATTGAATGGTGGCACGGAGCTTTATGGCGATTTTCCTTGTATATTGTGCACATGCAGACAAGCAGACTTTCTGAGACTCAGCAGGAGTATTCCAGTGTTTATGCTGAGGTGGTTAGCTGCTTGGCAAATTGCTATTATCCAGAAATGTGTGGCAGAGGAAAACTTATTGCATTACATTTTCTATCAATATCATCTTAATGCCGACCAATAACAGTCCTCCATTCCAGCTGACCCTTCTTGCTGACTTTTCTCTTAGGCATGATGAGATTGAGTGGAATTTAGTGGAGACTATAGGAAGAGGAAGAGGATTCCACACCCTCCCCCTCCCACACCTCCCGCCATCCCTGCTGAATCTCCTACTCCATCTCCCACCTCTATGTTCTACCCTACCCCCAAATTCACTCTGCTATGCCCCCCTCCAGTCCCCCAAATCCTGAAATAACATGTTTAGTATTTTCCTTTTAGAGAAGAAAGATTTGGTGTTTCAGCTTTTTCAATATGTTGATTACTGTCTAATGGATATTTATTTCACTTTATTCCTTTCTATAGGCAAACCCCAGACAAAAAGAATGGGATTTTGCTAATATCAGTGAGTAGACTTAGCAGGTTTTTTTGGCAGTAGTAAGGATAACAGTGATCCCACATATGGAGATAAGGCTTAGAGCTGTTAAGGCCTTTCCCATATATTGTTCCCCTGGATTCTCACAAGAACATAAGCATAAGCAGGGTGGTGGTTAGAGTGCCCAGGGTTTGATGAAAAATAAAACAAGGAGAGACGTTATGAAATCAGCTTATGGTAGAATTTGGAACATTTTGCTCTTTGAACTTTTGATTTTTGCCCTTTGTTCTTTCCTCTGCACCAAGCCTTTCTATTCTATATAATAATATTTCTTTAATTATAAAATTCACAGGAATAATGCTTGTCCAGAGCATCCATTCAGCATCTCTTGGCATTTGGTTAAATAGTTGTCAAAAGGGACTGGAAAGATAGCTCAGCTTTGTGAGGCATAGATTGGAAGTTCCGTCTCCAGCACCTCATTTACCCCTGAGCACTACCAGATGTAGCTTGGGTGACCTCCAGCACTTCTAGGTCAGAGTGGCACTGCATTTCTGGGCCTTAAGCGTACAATGGTCAGATCTAATTATTGCCCTAAGTCTGACCCAAACACTACTTGGGTGCTCCTCCCACACTAGCAAACAAACAGAAATGAATTGCCAAGAGCTAAGATGACAGGTAGAGGTGGATAGTTCAAATTGTTCCTTGTGCAATCACACATGCCCAGCTGTACAAGGAAGTACCATAGACTGTAGCCTCATGTGCTCTACAGACAAAACCCATCAACCATCACATTAACTCTAGCATCTCAGAGAGCAAACACATTTCTATTTTGCAGGGTAAAAGGGTGGGATGGGTGTTTGGGTCCCACCTGCTGGTGCTCCTGGGTTATTTCTGGGTCTGTGTTCAAGATTGACTTCGGGCAGTTCTCAAGGGACCATATGCAGTGCCAGCCAGAGTTGGAGTTTGCTGCAGGCAAGACAAATGCTTTATTTTTTGTACATTGTCTCTGTGTAAATTTTAGGACTAGTGTTTCAAAGATCATTTTAACATAGATATTTTAAAAATCAGGGACTGGAGCAATAGCACAGAGGGTAGGGTGTTTACCTTGCACACAGTCAACCCGGGTTCGATTACCAGTGTCCCATATTGTCCCCTGAGCACCGCCAGGGATAATTCCTGAGTGCAGAGCCAGGAGTAACCCCTGAGCATTGCCAGGTGTGACCCCTCCCCAAAAAATTATTCAGAAAAGGCGGTGACAGAGGCAATAGTGATGGAGCTAGAAACCTGGGGTTCTCTTCTCTGATGTCTCCATCATGAACCTGTGACTTTATGACCTTTAAAAAATTCCAGCTCACCTTGATCACAACCTCAAATGCAATGCAGAGATTACATTGCTCCTGTGCTGCTTTTGCCACCTTGACATGGGAAATTTGGGCAGAGGGGGATGATTATAATTCCTTATAGGGACATTCCTAACTCAAACATACGATTTTTGGGGTTGTAGTTGGCAGGAACAAGTCTGAGTTTGTCGACAAACCTTACAGGAGTTGCTGAGCGGCAGATGCATAAAACAGAATATAAATATCTTCTCCCCTTTCAAATAAGATTAGGAATGCATCATGCATACATTACAAACATGTGGAGGACAGTTTGGTACATGCAGCAGAGCCATAAATGATGGCCAATGATTGCAGTTTGAGAACAGGAATTTATACTTTATATTGCACTCACAGGAATGAGATTTTATGCTACACACAGGTTCTTGCCTAGTCTTTGGGCTTCAGCTAAAGGAAAGAACTGCTTACTGCAGAGGTAGTTTTGTGTGTGTGTGCACATGTATGTTGTATTTTGAGCAGGAAATGACAGAGAGTAGAAAGGAGAAAAAGTGATTAGGTTTTTGAAAAGAAAAATCATTAAGGAAACAGCTATAAAACTTTAATTGTCTTAGCAATATTCATACAAAAGGACATATATGGCACTTAGCACAATAGTTAGGCTATGGAATCAACATCATAGTCTAAGTGGATAATGAAAGGAGATAAGGAATACCATGAAACTGCAAGGAATGATGAAATCATGCAATTTGCTGTGACTTGGATGCTACTACTGGAGATTATGTTAAATGAAGTAAGTCAAAAGAAGGACAAACGCCAAGTGATCCCACTTATCTGTGCTATAATACAATAACAGGGAGAGGGAATGTAAAGTATCAAAGGGGAGATATCTAAATTACCCTGGACCCTAGACGATAGAAATGAGGACAGGAAAGGAAAGAAGTTGAGGGGAGTGAGAAGAAAGGGAGGTGCAGTAACAGAGGTGGAATCAAGGGCCTCAGGCACATCAGTGGGGGAGAGGTGGTTATATCTAAACCATAGAGCCAACAGCACCGTAAGCATCAGACTCAAGCAATGGTAATCAAATTTAAAAATGTGCCTGTGAGGTAGGAAGATTTGGCAACGGGAGGTAATCTGGCAGAGGGAGGGTCACACTGGTGTTTGAATTGGTGTTGGAACATCGTATGTTTGAAACTATGTATGTATGAACAACCTTGTAAATGATAGTGCCTAAATTAAAAATATATGCGGATAGATTTTCTTCAAGGGGCGGCCAGGTCGAGGTTCCAACGGCTCTTCCCCTAGCCACCATGTTTGGAGGCCGGGGCCGCTCGCCCAGCCAGGGTGGCCCAGGCCATGGGGCAGAGAGTGGAGGAAATGAGGGCCAAACCGGTTGATTGATCAGATGCCATTTATTCCATTCCATGTGTCTGCCCCAGTCTCTCTGAGCCTCCCATTCTAGTCTCACACTGCTCCTCATTCCTGTCTCCTTCTGTCTCTCTGCTCATCTCTCCGTGCTCCATCTTGCAGCCTGGGCTCTCTAACTCCACATGCTTACTCTTGTATTTTTCTTCTACATTCTTCTCTCTCTGTCTCCCTTGCTATTCTCTCCGCGGTCCATCTTGCAGCTCTCTCATTCTCCAACTTTCTTGCCTCTCCAACTCCCCAGCACTCTGGGCTGACACTGCACCCAGTCAGGTAGCTAAATCAACATAAGAGCCCTTCCTGAGGGCCCACCAGGTTGAAAGGGAACATCACCTAAGAGGTATTCCAAAGCCCATCCTGACTACCCAAGGGCAAAATACCTCCTAAGGTATTGGACTAATTCCTCAGTCTAATAACTCTATCAACATCTCAATACTAGTTATTTTTGTATGGACACAGTAAGAGATAACATTGAGGCTTGTAGGGTAGCTCACAGACTCAGACTACTGTGCTCAGGCCAGATTAATCATTCCTTAAAGAATTTATACAGATATTGGTCTAATATTGATGTCTTTAACCCATTTCAAATTAACCCTTTTCTGATGTTAAGATTTAGGAGGTTTAATTTTATTTTGCGTATGAAGGTGACCAATTTTCTCACCTGCATTTGTTGAAGGGTCTTTATTTGCTCCCCTTCATAAACCTAGTCTCTTGATTAGAGATTAACTATCCAAAATATCTTTGGGTTTATATCAGGGCTCTCAATCACATAGAACTGATTTCAGAGTATGTTTTTATTCCAGTGCCATACAGTTGTGAGATTGTATAGCATATTGACCTGTTATTGTCTAGTTCTCACTCTCAGATAACCACCAAGCTACCAAGAGTATCTTGCCCGCATATGTGCCTGACTGGGAACACCTGTAAAGGTGATTAGACGCTACCCTAAAAGCCTCCATCCCTCTCGGAGAGCCCAGCAAGCTACCAAGAGTATCCTGCCCGCACGGCAGAGCCTGGCAAACTACCTGTGGTGTACTCAATATGCCAAAAACAGTAACAGTGATAGTCCTCATTCCCCTGACCCTGAAAGAGCTGCATATACCATCGGACTACACTAGCATGTGACAGGGAAGAATGGAGATGTTACCCGTGCCCGCTTGAGCAAATCGATGAACAAATGGGTGATAGTGATAGTGATGTGGATAGCTAACTAATCTATCTATCTATCTATCTATCTATCTATCTATCTATCTATCTATCATCTATCTATCTTATCTATTTTAAGTGGTGGAAATTTTGGGGGAGTGTATTTTTTTGCTAGCAGTATTTTAATTCTATAAGATAAACTATATATTCATATGCCAGATCAGGGATATGCATATTTTAAATCAAATGCTGACAGTTTTTTGGCCATACCCAGCTGTTCTCAGGGCTTACATCTCACGAATCACTCATGGTGGGGTTCAGGCCACCTGGAGTGCCGAGTATGAAATCCAGGTCTGCCACATGCAAGACAAGAGCTCTACACACTGTACTATCACTCCAGCCCCCAAATTATTTTTTTTAACCTGACAAGTGATCAGCTGAATGATGAGCTGTGCTTTTTTTTTTTTTCCAGAACAGTGTGGACAGGGTGGAAAAGGTCAGTATTTTGAAGGCAATATTTTAAGTAAGTAGTCATAGTCATGGGCTGGAGTGATAGCATAGAGGGTAGGGCATTTGCCTTGCATGCGGCTGACCCGGTTGACCTGGGTTCGATTCCTCTGCCCCTCTCAGAGAGCCAGGCAAGTTACCGAGAGTATCTTGCCTGCACGGCAAAGCCTGGCAAACTACCTGTGACATATTCGATGTGCGAAACACAGTAACAAGTCTCACAATGGAGCAGTTGCGGGCCTGCTCGAGCAAATCGATGAACAACGGGAGGACAGTGCTGCAGTGTTCATCGATTTGCTCGAGTGGGCCCAGTAACATTGTGAGACTTGTTACTGTGTTTGGCATATCGAATATGCCATGGGGAGCTTGCCAAGCTTTGCCGTGCAGGCGAGATACTCTCAGTAGCTTGCTGGGCTCTCTGGGGGGGCGGGGGTGGAGGAATCGAACTCGTGTCGGCCCGGTCAACCGCCATGTCTCCATTATTCTCTTTAAAATTTATTTAGGGGCAAAATAGTACAGTGTTTATCATGCTTACCTTTAGTTCAGACACACATATTCAGTTCCTAGGTCACCAAGCCTACCAGGAGTGATCCTGAGCATGGCTAGGTGTTACTTAATTTGTACCTCTCTTATTTAAAGTGTATGTGAAAAATAAAAAGGAAAACCACACATGATTATGGAGTAATATTTTAAGACAATGCTTTTATCTTAAATAAATGAAGATTTATGGTACATTTGACTCCATATAACAACTTTCACATGTTAGTTATAATAGAAACTCTAGCTGTTTCATCTTTTAAGCTGTCAAACTAATTCCAGTATCCATGTTGAAGAGGTCCTCTAGGTGTTTAAGATGCAATTATGTTTCTCTTACAAATTAATTTTTCCTTTAGGATTTGCAGTGAAAAATTTTAAATACTTGACAGCTTAGAACTAGTATCTTTTAATTTAAACTAAGTATGTTTCTCTTTTAAAAGACCCTGCAAAAGACTATTTATTTATTAAACTCTCATAGAAATATTTAAAAGCTATATGTTTTGATTTTGAACTTGGGCATATGAAGGATATAATTTACTACCTTCCTCAGAGCCATTGGTACGATGCAGAAACCTTGCCATATTTGATCAATATGTGCTTATATAACAGCAACACTGCATTTATCCCTGTGGTCTATTATCTACTGAAAATGGATTGCCCTAAAATTATAGGAGGTCACATATTGTTTTTCTGGCATAACTTTTATTTAGTGACACTCTCATACAAATACAAAGTACAGTAAACACATACACATTTGCTTTCACAGACTGATTAATCAGCATGCAAAAATTGTCAATTTGTTGCTGGCAACTCTGCTGGAACCCAAGGGAGCTGAACAGAAGTTGCCGACCCAGTTTCTGTTGGTTGGGGTGTCAGGCTCCATGTTTGCTGCCTGACTCTCACCAATAGGGGTCTCCAGTGTACCACAGAACTCTAAACTACTCCATTATGATTATTTACAGTATTCTGTACATGAAGACAGAAGCATAGGGGCAGAACAGATTTATATGAGCTGGGGCTGATACCAGATTTATTCAAGGAATGAAAGGATGACGTCAAAGTTATAAGGGAGGAGGAGAATCAAAGACATATCTAGGTTTGACGTGAGAACACCTTTAACCTAACAGAATGGACACACTCTGCCTGTTACTGAAATAGCAAAAAGAATATCAAGGCAGCTACATTGGTACTTTCAAATATTTAAATATGTAGCTTTTCTTATATGTAACAACCAAAAAAGTGAATTTTTCTGGTCTTGAACCTTTTGGACAGGACTTGACATTGTCTAAATACCAATCCCCAAGCTGGAACATAATGTCTTTTTTTTTAAATATAGCTATTTATATTTCAGTGATATTTAGGTGTTTAAATTATATTTTATCAATATAGATAATTAGGGTAAGTAAATTCAAAATGGGTGATTATAATTGATTTTAATTGAATAGGTCATATTTTAAAATTGCAGTATAGACTTATATTGTATAAAGAATGTCACAACATCTTTTCTTTTGATGCAACAGGGAATTCCTTTATGCCATCCATTCAAAAATAAATTAATCTTAAAAATAGTTGACCAAAAAATTAAGACATTTCTGGAGTTTTAGGGTTAGATCTGTTTGTGTAAAAGACAATGGATAGTCAAAATGCCTTTTCTCAAATTTATTCATTCAATACATATTTATTTAAGATGTGCTTTGTATATCTTAATCGAGTGAAGTCACAATGCCTCAAGAAAGACACCTCTCTTTAGGTAGTATTGCCTAGTTAATAACAATTTTTTTAAAAAACCTTAATAGAAAAAAGCATGAGGAAGAAGCTATCACTGAGGCAAGTGAGTTACACAGAGATACCACCGAGGCAAAAGTGAGATAAGCAATGAACTCGTAGTCAGGGTTCAGTGAGATGAAGAAATGAGTTGAGATGACTTGAGAATGGAATTTAGGATGGGGAGAGGCAGTTCTGGGGAGAGATAGATTCCGTGTACAAAACTTGCAGAACAGTCACAGAAGGACAGGTTACGGACAGAAACAGGTAAACCTTATGGACTATCGTGGCTGGTTCTTCCTGGGAAGGCCAGATAGATGAACCTACAAAGGATAAAAAGACCACTATGCAAAAAGTGAGCTGAATTTCCAGTTGTAAGGAGGTAGATATATGTGGATGTGGTGTGCATTATATAACATTCAGTTCCAGAAGTCAGAGGCAAGGATACTTAAGGGTAATCGACAAAAAATTACCTCCCCGGGGTTGGAGTGATAGTATAGTGCCTTGGATGTGACCAACCAGGGTTCAATATCCAGGTTGAACACATATGGTCCCTGAGCCCCTCCATGAGTGATTTCTGAGGACAGAACTAGGAGGAAGCTCTGTGTGACTAACCCCTCTCCCTTTTAAAAAATTACTCCACTGGCACGAAGCACGTGGCTGTGTAAAGGCTAATTTGATGAAAATCCCAGGTGACCAGTACCGTTGTGGTTGATTTCATTCTTCCACATTTCATATGTGGCCAATTTGTTTCTTTCTGGTTTAGAAAGAGGATACTGATTGTAATCCATCTGTGTCACCACAAGTAGTTGAATGAGTTAATCTCTTGATTTTCCTCCAGATTAATTTATCTGTAAAGAGGATGAGTTAGCTTATAGCTGAGGTCCCCACCAGCTCTTAAGGATCTTGTGGATCAAAGTAAGACTGCAGACATAATTAAATATATCTCACAAGTCAAAGGAGATCAGAAGAGGCACACATTTTAAAGGCAATTCCACTAAGGACACAAGAAACAATTTCATTGCTAATGTGAGAAAGATCAAAGGTACTAAGGAACAATATGACCAAAAGAAGGTCAAAGTCCCAAGGTCAGAAAACAATAATACAAGATGTGAAAATGAGGCTAACATGTTAGAGATGAGCATTATGGATAATTCTAAGTTTCCTGGGGTTAGTGGAGTAGATGCAGCAGAATTGCATGTTGGGGGTCCCAGGAATGACTATGTAGTAAAAAATATCCGCCTTGTGAACATGAGGTCACAAGTTCATGCTTACAGTGCTGGTGTGAGCGAAGTTCTGCCCTGCAGCTCCTCTGTTTGCAGCCCCCAATGCTGCAACAAAGTGACCCTTCACTGGTTAGCCCTACAACAGGACACCGCGCCACCCACAGCAAGAGCATGCATCAACCAACAGCCTAACTAAAAGTGTATGATCCCCAGCGAAGACTACAACCAATTGTGCAAGCACTGAGCCAAGTGTGTGGGTGACCCCAGATCATTCTGACAGTAACACCAGCAAAAGGAAGAGGAAGAAAACTGCAATTGGGGAAAGCTCAACTTTTATATGAATTTTCTTTCAGTGAATCTTTTGAGTCAGTCAAAATTAAAAATTACTAACAAAAAGAAACATGATATTAAAATGAATTAATTATGTTTTATTAATTTTTGGCACTGTGACTTGTGGAATTTCATGAATACAATGTTCCAACACCACACGCTTCACCAGAATATCCCTTCCTCAATACCCAAATTTGACATTATTTGGGGATTGGTATATTTTTTGCACGGGAAGTTTGGACCACACACAGCTGTGCTCAGTGCTTACTCCTATCTGTGCACAAGGATCACTCCTGGAAATTCTTGAGGGACTATATGAGGTTCTGGGGAACTAATGCAGGTTGACCACAAGACAAAAGCCTTAACTGTACTATCTCTCTGACCATTGAGGATTGACTCATTTAAACCTAAAAAATCACAGAATGTTTTTCCAGAAGAAATTATCTATGGTATTACCACTGATAATGAATTTATAGGTGGAGAGTAGAGGGAAAGCACTTTTAGTTAAAGGACCAGCAGAATCAGAAGATAAATAGTGGTACAGAGACTCTTTGGGGTTCAAGGAATACATTCAGAAGGTGAGAAAACCTTCTTTGTTTTCTGATATTTTCTGGCAGAGGTTTAAAGGTTTTTTTTTTGCTTTTTTTTTTTTAACTCAGAATGGGTTGGCAAATGGTTTTCCTCAATTCCAGCTATTTATCTATAATTTCTCTGAAATTTTGGGGAATTTAGGTGAAGGAATGATCCCAAGATGGAGACACAAAAGACAAAATTTGGAGTTGTGCAACTTTTCAACTTGAAACAATAACAAGTTGTAGCCAGTAAACCCTTGATAGATATATAATGTATGTAATGGACAGTGGGAAAAAGAAATTGTTTCAAAGAACGTTGGAAAACGCTTCTTTCTTTCTTTTTTTTTTTTTTTTTGGTCTGGGGCCACACCCGGCATACAAAGCAAATTCCATAACCATTGCACTATCTCCAAGGACTCAGAAAATGCTTCTTGATGCATATTATTAGACAGAAAGTGACCTGGGCTTATAAAGTTGAGCCTGAATTAGTAATACAGTTATAACATTGTTCTGGTGCAATATTTTTGGGTCTCTGAAAAGGTGAGAAAATTTTGAAAAGATATTTTTATGCTACACCAGTTTCAATGTCTTCAGTTTAATGTACAAGTTAGATACAAAGCTTAGAAATTTATGTCCTTTTTGGGGGTTTGGAGGGAGTGTTTGGGCCACACCTGATGATGTTCAAGGTTTATTTCTGGCTTTGTGCTCAGGGATCACTTCTGGCAGCACTTGCAGGGGTTAGGGACAGGGAAACATGATGTTAGTGCTTGAACCCAGGTCAACTACATGCAAGGGAAGTGCCTTACCCACTGCACTACTTCTCCTGCCACCAATATTTATTCTTTGATAGATAGATTATGGAAGACTATGATATAAAATCAATGTATATGTTGTAATTAATTTAAATATCATTGATTTTAAATATTATATTTATAAATAAATAACATAAAACCCAACACCATGTTTAATTTGGCATAGGGAGTTACTACAAAACAAGAAAGATAAAGGACACTGTGTTATGTATCTTCTCACTGTGAGAGATACAAATAAGGGAAATAAAGTATCACAAAGGGTTAAAGGCACAGAGAATAGATCTTGTGAAAAAATATTAAAACTCACTGTGATTATTTAGCTCAGGGAAAACAACTGAAGGGTGTCTCAATAGCTGCCTATACTTTGAATGAACTGGTGATCATCAATTTGTTTTAGCTCTTTAACTTGAAAAATCTTCACATTACAGAATTATTGACACTACAGTTATTTGAAGGAATGCTGCTCTTGTTAATAAGAATAGACCTTAGGAATAGAAACTGGTCCAGTAAAACACCTGGATGTCAGACCACCTCTCCAGATTGCTGCTTCTCCACTTAGTAGATCTGTAATTAAGTTCTCCAAGGAAAGCTACTTATTTTCTTCATTGCTCCTTATTTTTACTATAAGATGGAGGTAAAAGATGTTTCTATATCAAAGGATTTTGTGAGGATTAAAGTAGTTAATACAACAAGAGGACTTAGAACAATTCTGGAATATAGAAACTGCTCAATAATGATTAGCTCTTCTTATTACTTGAACATAATTGGTGCTCATTAAGTGCCTATTGATTGGTTACTACAACTAGAGTTGCCAGATTTTCATCTGAGCATTAAAAAATGAAGATAATGACTTTAGTGGACATGGTTAAGTTAGAGTTCCACTTGAACAATATATTCCCCAATCTATAATATTTCTTTCATTTAAAAATATTTTTGGTACCATGATTTACAATACTGTTAATGGTAGTGTTTCATGCATAAAGCATTCTAGCATCACACCCTTCACCTGTGTCTGCTTCCCTTCACCATTGTCCCAGTGTCTCCCCAACCCCTGTTCTATTATCCACCCCCAAGCCTTCCTGTCATAGTAACTTTCCTAGTAAAGACCAGCTCTTAATTTCTATTGTCATTGGCATTTTTTATTCCCCTATATTTATATCCCAATATGAGAGAGATCATTCTGTATCTGTTCCTGTCCTAATTTTCACTCATGTGATACTCTTCATATATCACATAACAGCAAATTGCTTTATTCAATCTTTTTTTTAATAGCTGAGTGGTATTCTTTTTGTGTTTATGTACCATAGTTTCTTTATCCAGTTATCTATTCTTGAACATTTGGGTTGTTTCCAGATTTTAGCTATAATTAGCAGTGCTGCAATGAACATAAGAGTGCAGATGAATTTTCTGAATAGATTATTTGGGCCCTTGAGGTAGATGCCAAAAAGCGGCATGCACTACTGGGACATAAGGAAGCTCGATTCTCAGGTTTTAGAGAAGTGTCCATATTGTTTTTCAAAGAATCTGGACCAGTCAACATTCTGACTAGCAGTGAATGAAGGTCCCTTTTCCCATGCGTCCATGCCAACATGGATGAGTTTTTTGTTTGTTTGTTGATGACAGTCTCACTGGTGTAAGATATCTCATTGCTGTTTTGATTCACTTTCCCTCCATAATAAGTTATAATAATGTTTCCATCTTAAGCAGGCAAACAGATATGTGCAAACATACTTCTGTATGTTAAGAGGCAAAATTAAATAACAATGTACACCTGACAACTTAGTGTAAAAATAAGGTCTGAGAGTTCATGAGGGACATGTCTGAGTAGTCAATAGTCAACCAACACAGAGACAACTGCCCTAAAGTTTAGGATGTTTTGAAACCTGAGCCCAGCTCCACAGTCTGTGACAATGCACAGTGGTTGATGAGTTAGTTCTGGAGGCTTCTGAATTTTAATGATACTGGAGATGATATTGTGTGTCCTTCAGCTTGTTAGAGTGACACCAGCACTCCATAAATCATAATACCTGTGTATTGTAAAATCAATAGCAAAGTGCCATCTCAGCGCTAACCCTTAATAAGTTTTTCAGTGCGCTAACAGCTTAAACTTTGCTGTAATGCCATTGGACCTCGAGGTTAGGATCAGAGTATGCTTAATTTGTTTTGTAATAGAGACTTTTCATTAATGAAGGACCGATTAGTTAAGCTTTGGTTGCCACTCTGGTGATCAGTTGGCAGAACAACCTCCGCAATTAAACCCGTGTATCTCTGTCCTGAAGCAAAAAAGCAGGCTTACACAGTCAATAAATGTTAATCCAGTCACAACCTGTCTCTGCCTTTGAAGGCTGCCCATGAGGGTTTTTATTTCCCACTTCACATTTTTTTCCATCTTATTTTAAATGTGGTGGTCCCCATGGAGTTGAGATGTGGTGGACATGACCTCCCACAGTTCTGTAATAAGATGTGGCATGAGCACAACATTGCCTACAGATCTGCCACCTATAGGTCTGTCTGTCCCCCGCCCCATTGCCCCAGCCCCAGCTCCTCGTTCCTTTAGCATAGGACGGAGAATAAGTGAGCATGAGTAGATGAAACCCCTAGAAGATACTGGGTAAATATGTAGTAGAAAGGAGGGTGTGCTTTGTGTTGCTAAGGCATCTTTTATGGTCTCTCTCCCTCTTTCACTGCAGGCATATGGTCAAGATGATGTCGGAAAGCCTTTTCCCTGCTTGGTTTTAATTGCCATGAATGTAGGTTGTAATCATTGCTGATGAATATTAGGAAGTGAGACCTCAAGGCAGAGCTAGCAAGTAAAGTGTAACTTCAAAATAATTTTCAGTCTGGGAGAGAAGGTGTGAAAAAAAATAAAAGAAGGAAAGAAGGAAAATCCCTGGGAATTACAAAAATTTCTTTAAACCATTTTATTTTTTTCTAAATTATCAATATTCTTTGAGATTTTGGGTATTTTCCCATTATTATTATTAATTATTACTATTTCACATAGAGGAGTAAACACTGACAGCCAGAGAGGAGAGACACCTATATAGAACTTGGCTTCCTTTCGAATAAGGGAAGGAGTGTGGTGTCGAAATGTGCAAGTCTCCTGTGAGATCTGGAACCACAGCCTTTGGAAGTCCAGGGACATTAGTCATTTCTTTCCTCTAAGCAGAGCTTGCCTTCCATAGAGATATCATTTTATTTGGTGTAGGTTAGTCTAATAAAAACTTCAGATCTGGGGATAAAGAAGATGCAAAGGAGAGTGAATGGGTCAGGATCCCAGAATTTGTTTTCTAAGGAGTCGCAATTATTTGCTGTGCATACTGAAAAAGGATACAATAAGCAAACCACTAATCAAAACAAGGAGCATTAGACTTTAACTTGCCTTTTACCTGGGTTTTTTCAAACTGTTATTTGGTTAGCATTTAGTTTAGCATACTGGTAACCAATGAAAATAAATTATTACTTGATGGAGTATTAGCTTAATCTAATTGCGTTTTTCAAGCATTTGCAAGCTGGAGACATCTTTTTTCATGGGTCTTCTTCCTAGAATGCAAACACTTGAATAAGATCTGATATATATGTAGCAGGAAGGAATTAATCATGTTCTTGTGAACTCATTTATTTTAGAAGAAACTCCAGTGATTTCTCTGCGACTCATTGGGTTTTCAGAGAAAAAGGCTTCCCAAGCAATGCTTTGTAATATACACAAATACATTAACCTTACTTTAATAAAGGGAGACCCTTTCAATTATTCAATTATTCACTCAACAAATATTTATTGAGGGTCTATTAGATGCTCCCCACCAAGCTAGGTACAAAAGAAACAATGAATAGAAAAAGACACGCATGGTCTGTACTCTTGGTTCTATGCTCACAGCTGGGAAATCCAATATATTCAAGGGAATATATTTAAAGTAAAAAAAATCAAAACAAACAAAACAAAATATATTGATCATGGGCAATGAAGGCAAAAAATAATTAGCATCACTCAAGTAATTTATGACTCTAATGGACACAAAACCACGTGCTACAAGCCTTAAGTCATTCAGTTAATGGCAGCTTTCATAGCTCTTGTTCTGCAAAAAGCACTGTGTTGGATGCTGTGGATAATTCTCAAAGAATTTAAAATATTCATCTCTCAAATTTTATAGTTTTATATTTCTCCCTCAAAATGTAAGGTGAAATGGTAAGCAGTGAATGAGAGGTTAATACAGATGTGTATGATACACATCAGTTAATAGAATGTTTTCTCGTTCTATTGTATCACTGTCCTTGTATCTAGGTTCACATTAGAGACATTTGCTGAATTGCTGACTCTAAGTGGAATCATTTTCAAATGATTTATGATTTAAAGGAATTCTTCATGATTACTTTTACTAAGCAAAGAATCTTTATAAAGTGAATAAATCACTATAAATTTTCTGCCCTCTGAGTCTAAATTTTAGTTGGTTTCTGAACAAGGCTGGATGGACAGACTTGTGCACACTCATTCATGAAATCTCCTGGTGAATTTGAATAGCCAAAGAAGTGATATATGTGATTTAGCCTGGCCAGGAAACTTTTAGGTAGAACTGACTGCAGCCGGGGGTCAACGAAGGCCACTTTCTCTTGGATGTTCCATGTTCTTAGTGTAACCAAACATCCACAAGCCGAGGACAGTCTCGCTGAGTTAGCAACAGGAAGTAAGCAGGTAGAGAGAGAAGGAAATCAATATCATCATCAGCGTTGTTTAACATTCTTTTGTTAAGTTTTGTAGTCTAACAAAATATTTTACAACTCTTTTGTTCCCTCTAGTTCACTAAGCTAACAAATCCGGAAGGAAAGGAGCTCTGTTCTCAAGCTTCTGGGAGGGAGGTAACTTACTGTTGTCTTTAACCAATTAAAGGCCATTAAAAGCATGTGGTTTGCCCTAAAGGCTCTATATAAAATAGACAGAAGCAAGGACATTCCTAGCGGAGGTGCCCCCTACTTCTTTCATCCTGTGTGGATGGCACAGACACCTTCCCTGTGGCGAGGGCTGTAGCTGGTCGAAAGGCTCTGATGTGTGTGTAATGGTGAGGGTTGGTAGCAAAAGAGGAACATCCTCTGCCTCTTGACACTTACTCACAACTTCTCCAGGGAATTCACAGAAGCTAGAGTGAGTCCTTTGGAAGATTAGTGGCTCCCCAGGAACACTCTCTCCCTGCCTTTCTTCCCAGTCTAAAATATGAAATGGACAAGAGGGGATGTCATGTGACATTGGTCTCCACAGAATACTGCTTGTACACAGATAGGTGTAGGTTAATGGTAGTTTGCAGAGAAACAAAATTAATCATTCTTAAAGCAGAATCCTAGAAGCAATCAAACAGAAAATGTGGGTGTAACATACCTCAAGAGACTGAGATGCAGTTTCAGCAACTGGTACAAGTGCTCATACTGTTTTTCTGATGACGCTCTTCTGAAGATGATGCAGACACATTCTATTTTCTTCTCTGTTATGTAAATCCATCTTTACAGTTCCCTTGGAAAGGACCTTTCACCACTTTTCTTGGGAGAGCTTTTCTGATATTCTACCCTATCAGGGTTGCCATAAGATCTGGGCATATTGGGAAATGAATGCTTTGGAAATTAAGCTCCACCCTCACCATTTTACTAAAGATTAGAAAGTTCTGCCAACAACAAGTAAGTCTAATTTGAGAGTTACTGGGGTTGAAATGGAGGAAATGACCAGGCAAGAGTCCCATAGTAAAGTGAGTTAAAGAAGGATAAGAAAGTCAACTGTACAATAAATTTTAGTTGAGTGCAGTTTTTGAGTCTGACACATTACATTACATTGCCATTTAATTTTGTGACTCTGGGTAAACTTATCTCCTGGAGTCTTTTGGGGCTTGTTGTGAGTTTTTATTGAAAATACACCTTTAAGGCACCTAAAACCATGGCAGACATACATGTTGCTGCTCTGACAGACTGATACCCCTGCCTTTAAAAAAATCAATTTTATTAAAGCACTGTGACTCACAAAGTTATCTATAGTTGAAATTTAGACTTAGAATGTTCCATCACTGATCCCACCATCAGTGTTAATTCCCTCCATCAATGCTACCAGGTTCCCTCTTTTTGCCCCCACCCATAACAATCTGCCACCTTCCCATGCATCTTTTTAAAATTCACTTGTTTGGGTCTCATGATTCCAGAGTTGTTGACTCTGTAGTTTGGATATTCAGCTCTACCATTTCTTAACACCATGTACCTGAATCTCTTTGACCCCTGTGTCCCCACCCCCACCTCTAGTTGTTTTGTATCTGTTTCTTCACCCTCCCATCTATTCTATTTCTTTCATTTTCCTACCTATACTCTGGTAGCTGCACCTTTTTGCTTTCTTTTGGACTTCAAATTCAAATACTCAAATTGTTTAAACTGTTTAAGATAAAACTTCTATAAGTAAGAGAAAACTATAATCAACATAAGGGTAAACTAAGGAAATAAAAGCTCAGGGGTCATTAAATTGCATTTAGGATTCCTAGAGTGAATGTGAGAAGTTTTGTATTTCCGCCTGCTAGGAGGTGGAAAATGAAAGTCATTTGTAAGTATCCCAGTGATATTAAACACCAGTACCATTGCATAGCTTTGCTCTCACTCAGTAAGTTCTGCTTTGTTTACATTGAGGATTTTTTCCATGATATTATGGTGGTTAATATGCATAAATCATGACAAACCATTAATGCACCTATGATTGAAGACTTGTGTCCTCTATATTTCTAAATTGATTTGAGCCAAGCAAAAGTCTAGGCTCACATTAGTACATGGCAAGCAATAGTTCCCCTTAAAGCCCCAATAATTTATACATTTTGATTAAAAAACACACCACTCTATACTTACTCGATGCCTGTGTTTATTTTTTCCCTTTTTATTTTTAAACAAAGGAAGGCGCTGGACATACCAGAATTAATAAAAGCAGCATATTTTAATGGCTCTGTTCTTATAAGAATGGATTTTTAATGAAATTTAGTTTAAAATAAAAATCTTGTTCCTGGGTTGAACTTTCTTCCTTCCTTCCTTCCTTCCTTCCTTCCTTCCTTCCTTCCTTCCTTCCTTCTTTTCTTTCTTTTTTTTCTTTCTTCTTTCTTCCCTTCTTTCTTTTTTTTGCATGGCAAATTCCAGCCTGGGGCTATCTTTTATTAGCCAAGTTATAAACTCCAGAAAAGGGGATTTTATAGTGGAAATGCTGACAGAACCCTCATAGTGCTACTGGGTGCCTCTCTAATTAGTCTGAAATCCTGAAAGCTGAATTCCATAATATGTGACCTGTACTGTCGTGAGAGTACAGTGTGGGCCAAACCCCCAAGCTTACCTGGGCATTTCATGTGCAGTCAGGACTTCATATAGACCACAGCAGAGTCTTTGACAGTTATAAAAGGCTGGAATTTATAAGCAAGAGAACTCTTTACTGATCTTCTTATTTAAATGTGAAATGGGGTTGCTTGGATAATGTCTACAATGTAGAATTCCCTAGCATACATTCCTCACTTTGCAGACAATGAGCTCCCCACTGGGCCTGAGTACTTACTCAAATGTCTTTTATTAAATAGCCAACTCTTATTTCTGCTCCAGTGTCTGCACTCATGTGGACAGAAAAGCATCCTGATGGCACAACCATAGCTTTATACACACACACACACACACACACACACACACACACACACACACACACACACGTTCCAGGGTTCTTCCCCTGAACTCCTGCCACTTCCCTTGTCTAGGCTTCTGTTTGCCTGGGATGATGGTAGGCTGCAGGTTTGCGGGTACAGGCAGGCTAAAAAGGTCCATTTCTCTTACAGCTACAGATACCCCAAGATCCCTGAGCTACAGTGTCCTGGGTTGGACTCAAGCTAGGCAAGTGCTCCTCCCAGAGCATTTATTTTAAAGAAAAAATAAATGTCCTGGATTCAGTTAAACAGGCAGCACATGTTAGACAGGCCCATGGTTTGTGAAGCGGACCTCCAGCTTTATGTCCCAGGTCTGCGACTTCCGTTTTCTTTTTTCTCCCACTTTTGGTTGTTTGGGTTCCTGGCATTCTGAGTTTCTGTCTAAAGCATTTTGCAGTATTCAAGAGGTTAAGAAATATATCCTGAACAAGGCTGCTAAGACTGCCAGTGACTGTCCCAAAGGTGCATACCCTAAAGTGAAAAGCTAGGATAGGAAGTCTGAAAGATTAGGTGGTCACCCAGGACTTTCTGGGCTGCACCCTCAAGGCCAGTGGCTGAGCTCCTTGGGCTCTGAAAACAGTTAGATACCATTGTGGGCGTGAGAAAAGAGTTTGCTATCTCCTAGTATGATAGTTTTGATCCAGAAGTTACTCCTTGGCAATTCTTAGGGCCTAGAGATTAAGAAGGAAATAGTGTACAGCATATGAAATAAAATTGGGAAATTGTGTATGGAGACAGATGTTAATGAGACATAGAAGTGATTGTCTCACAAGATATCAAATTTCCAGTCAGCTTGTTGTGTGGGTGAGAAAAGCAATGTTAATTGTCAATTATCCATCAATGTAAAACAGAAGAAAATGGAGATCTGTAAGAGAAAGGATCTTTTCAAAATAATGGTAACAGCAAAGGAAAACACCTTTTGTTGTATTTAGTTTTGATGTTGGGTTACTCCTGATAGGCTCAGGGCTTACTACTGGCTTGGGGCTCACAGTTCTGGAACCATGTGGGGTGCCATTCTAATTTCTATCATTCAAGCCTGTCATTAATAACAATTAAAAAAACCATTAGATACTTCTGTTTTGTTATGACTGCATCCACATAGTGAAAAATATGAGAAAGTAGTTTTCTTTGACAGAAAACAATTCTCCATAACTATTAGTTTAATAGAAATTTCTTTTTCCTTTAAACCTCTTAATCTTTTCTATTTTATGTATAATTCATAATTTATATGTGTTATTAACATGTGAGAACACAAATATTACTAATAATCTTGTGCAGTCATTATACAACCATATGTAATCTTATGCAAAATGTCTTAAAGGTATCTTTACACTTATGTATGAATGACTTAACATTAGTAATCATGTTCTTTAATACAATTCATTTAACTATTACTCTTTTTGAAGACTACTTTAAATACCTTAAATAATATATTTCCTTTATAATTATGAAAATATTATTCATTATAGAAACATAAAAAATGTAAGGAAGAAATTTTAAATCACACACAATCATTCAAAGAAAATCAAGACTATTATTTTTAGTGTACGTTCTTTTATCTTTGTATATTCATATAAACTATGTAGATATATACAGATAATTCTAATTTCATAAAAGTGTTAAAAATTAAATATACAATTTTGCCTTTTGTGTGTAGGGTTGGTATCTGAAAGTGAACTCAGGAATTCACATAAATGAAGCATGCAGTCTGCCATTGAACCACATCCCTCCCCCCAATTTTTTTTGTTTATATTTATTTATTAATTTTTGGTTTTAAGTTATAACCATCTGTAGTCAGGGTTTAGTTCTGGCTCTGTGCTCATGGATCACTACTGGCAAAGCTTAGAGAACCCTATGAGATGTCAAGATTGAATCCAGGTTGGCTATTTGCAAGACAAATGCCCTACCTACTGTGTCATTTTTGGACCACACCCAGCAGTGGTTAGTCCTTAGTTAGACTTAGTCCTGGCTCTGTGTTCAGGCCTTACTTTTGGCTCTGTATTCAAGGATCACTCCTGGTGGACTCAGAGTACTCAGAGTGATGGAGTGCTAGGGACCAAACCTGGGCCAACCATGTGTAAGGCAAATGCCCTACTTGCTGTACTATTGCTCAAGCCCCTAATTTTGACTTTATAAAAAAACATTTTATTATAAACTTTTATCCATATCATTATTCTTACAACTTAAGCTTATTAATGGCTTTAGAGTTTTTATAAAATATATACTCATAAGTGATTTAACTAAGCCTATATTGTTAGACATTGATGATATAACACAATTTGTCATTATCATAAATGATACTATGTAATAAATAATTTTATATAGAAATTGTGGTGAGCCTTGGTGATTATGCTCCTTTAATAGTCTCTGGGTCAAAGGATAAGAACTTTTTAAGGCATTTAATACATATTGCCAAATTGTTTTACAGAAAGAATCAAAAAATATTTTATATCTATATATAAGTGATGTGAGGATACATAAAAGACATTAAACATTTTATTTTCATATAGTCTACATGGATATATTTATTCATAGAACGTCTGTATCCTTAAATTGCATAGAAGAATCTGTGCTTATGATTGGATTTTCAGTACTTGGTTAAAAATAGTTTTCATAAGGATAAAATATTTTCATAGTTGATACATTAGCCATCCAGTGTGTCCTTTTAAAGCATACTGAAACTAGAGGGGAAAATGAAATGTTTTGTGATAAAAAAACTCAAAAGAGTAAATCTGGAAATACTATAAATTTACATGCAAATTATTAAGGGTGAATCAAAAAATAATGAACAAATGTTATTTGGAAGAAGAAAAGATGCAATGCTTTTTAAATAATATGGACCATAATTGGAGCTTATTTATATAACATTTTCATTATTAAAACCAAAACATATGGTTGTTTTTCATGAGAGTTGGCAAGTGTTTTTATTGCTTTATAAAAAAATTATTGAATTATGCTCTATAAATCTAATCGGCATATAGATTTTTAATGGTATATATTCTCTTTCATTAACTTAGAGCTGTTTTCCATAAATATCAAGTATTGGTTAAAGCTTAAAATGAGAGGATATAAGGTTAAATCTAGGTGTTTAAAATTTAGCAAGCTGAATTTTGAAATATAATTCTAGAATGCATTCTAAATCTGTGAGGATTTTTGTGGCAGGCTGATCGGGATGATTTCTATGCTTTGTTCTTTGCACTTTGAAGTATAAATACTACCCACAGAGAAACAAAGACTTGGGGATATTAAATCATTTTTAACTTGAGAAGCTAATAAAGGTCAGAGCTCTCTGACCGCAAAAATGGGCTATGTTTACTGTGTTTTAACATCCAACAGATAGGAAATTTCACAGGCAAATTGTACCTGCATCCATACAAGAGAGAAGAGCATTTTGTTTTGTTTTTGAACCACACCCAGTGGTGATAAGGGGGTTTTCAGGGGCACTCAGCAGTGCCAGGGTCTCATGAGATGCTGGGGATTGAGCTCTCTCTTCAACCCAGAAAGAAGTGTCTTACGGAATAAAGACAAAAACCACACTATTTAGTCATTAGAATGCAAAAACAGACCTAAGTTAAGAGGTATTTTGTTGAATTTTAGAATTTATGTCTCAGTGCTAAAGGTTTCGTCTATTGCAACAGTTTGTGTGTACCATCTCCTTCTTTCATGAATGAGCTGTGACCCTCTCCAGAGATCAAGAACTGCTGCTCACCAGACTTCCTTGGGAATGACGAGATTCAGTGTGCTGCTGTGTTAGGAAGGACAGCAGATGAAAATGGAAGCTTGAATTCTCTTGTAGCTACAATTTCCTAGGTACCAAGCTCTTGAAGATCAGTGGATATCACGTATGTTCTATGGAAAAAGTAGTTA
The DNA here is from genome assembly GCF_029834395.1 of Sorex fumeus. Classification (NCBI taxonomy): domain Eukaryota; kingdom Metazoa; phylum Chordata; class Mammalia; order Eulipotyphla; family Soricidae; genus Sorex; species Sorex fumeus. Next base: position 28,188,218 of record NW_026606066.1, read on the forward strand.
TATTATTATTTATTAACGTGGAACTCTTAACTATTGAATCCAAACCCCAAATACACTGAACAAAGAATTGGAGAACAAGCCTAAATTTCTTTCTTTTTTTTCTTTTTTTTTCTTTTCTTTTTTTTTAATCCCAGAAACAAATAAGAGAAGGAATCTGGAATTCCAACCTCAGTCAATGATCGAGAATCAGGGACGCTGTCTTGTTCTCCAAGGTGTCAAAAATCAGAGGGGCTGGACACGTAATGTGATTTGGAGAAGACCGCTGGACTAAAGCCATTACCGACTGGATTCCACAGGGACGTCGAAAGATCACATGCCGCCCACCTACAAGATGGTCAGACTTCTTTGTCAAGACCCTGAACAAATGGTTTGAGGCTCTTTGTGTTCCTGGAGCGAGCAGATGCTATTAGGCTACACTAGCACGTGACAAGGGCGAATGGAGATGTTACTGGCACCCGCTTGAGCAAATCGATGAATAAAGGGATGTCAAGTGATCAAGTGATCCCAGAAACAAAAGTTCCTTCAGGATGAAGTTATTTCATTAGATATATATTGTTTACTTATTCCATACCAAGCTATGTGTAAGTGAGACAAAGTAGTGGGTAACAGTCATGGATTGCTAGAAGAAATCAATCTATTTAGGAAGTTTGAGGCACAGGAAAAATGAGACCAAAAGCTGATGTCACAGGCATTCACTTTACTGATGTTACTTGTGTTCTTTGGATCATGAAACCCACTGTCTTTTTTTTTTTTGGCGGAGGTCACACCTGGCTATGCGCAGGGGAATTACTCAGCACGGTGCTTGGGGGACCGTATGGCTTGCTGGGAATTGAACCCAGGTTGGCTGCGTGAAAGGCAAATGCTCTATTCGCTGTGCTATTGCTCCAGCCCCAAAACCCACTGTCTTGATCCTGAAGTTAACCCTTTAGACAACAAGTCATTTAGAAGATGTCGCTAACACAACCTCAACACAGTTAAGATGCCTTTATTGCAAGAAAGATACAGCGAGGAAGTGAGGAGATTGATGAACAGTAGAGTGGTTTAAGGACTTTGACACTAGGATAAGACTAAAACCAAGATCAACCGTTTCACTATTAAAGTGCCTCACTATTGTCCCAGTGAACTCCCTAAACCAATTTTCTTATCTGTAAACTCTTAACTCTGAGAACTGCTGTAAGGATTAAAGGAGAATACTTAGGACATAAACACCAGATTTCCTTGAGTTGAAGCTATCACCAATTTGACTCTATACCCCTTTTCAAACAATAACCTGGAAGACAACAACAAAACATTTTATATTATATACAAACATTAAAATACAACCTCTGAATAGTATATACTGATGTTCTCTCTGCTGACTATGCTCTAAGCTTGCAAATTTGTCCTCTCCATTTTGAGACAAAGAGCCTTCTGACATTTGGCACTGGAGATGTTATCTTTCACAATCCATGAATCACACTGTCTGGGTAGCTCTAGAGTAGAATCTGCTACATTCAAAACCTTTATGCCCTTAGTCATATGCTAAGCACAAATATCTTTTATTTTCCCAATTCACTTTTCTTTCAATCCTGCATCATAATGTATATTTTTGAAGATATCTTTATAATAATTAGGCAGATTCATTTAAATGAAGTTTACTCTCTTGTAGTATGAGTTATGCAAATAATTTAGTTGAGGTGATAATAAGATCAACAGACACTTCCTAATAAACCTCATTTTGCAGATACCCTTGCATTAAGATTATGAGCTTCAAAGCCAGAAGCTTTCTTCTGACATCCACTGTAGCCTTTTCCAGTCTCCCAACTCAGAAACATTAAGTGATTGCTAAAAAGAAGGAAATAATCTGGGAGGGGAATGAGAAATTGGAGGTCTTCCAGGTAGGGGAGGCAGTCTACATAACAACACAGAGATGTGGATGTGGAAACTTTTGAATTTTGGGAAAACGTTAGTGTGTCAGGAAATCAGAATGGATCCAGAACTCAGACACATGGATTAAGACACAAATTTGCTGGGGCTGGAGCGATAGCACGGTGGGCAGGCTGGGGCATTTGCCTTGCATGTGGCTGACCCTTGTTCGATTCCTGGCACCTGAAGCCTGCCCGGAGTTATTCCTGACTCAGAGTCAGGATTAAACCCTGAGCACTCTCAGGCGTGACCTCAACAATCCCCAAGTTCCTCAAAAAATGAATAGATAGATAGATAATGGATGGATGGATAGATAGATAGATAGATAGATAGATAAGGGAGAGACTTTTTTTGTCATTCAGAGTAGTTTGGAATTGAGTAGTTTTGAAAATCATGAGAGGTATCCAAGAAAAGAAGTGATACAACCTGAAATTAAAATAAAGATATTCTTATGTTACTATGTGGACTGGTATAAATGGTGGCCATCATGTTGATACATTATAGGCCCAGGTAAAAGATAATGTAAACTTGAATGATTTAAGAGACACTTAGGAAGCAAAATCTTTAATGTTGTGACTAACTAGAAAGGATATTCTACTAATTAGTTGGGCCAAGTCATTGAGTAGGATTTCTAGAAGATAGACATATTAGCTTTTGAGTGTGGGACAAAATAAAGTCAAACATGGTGATAGTCTGTAAAAAAATCTCTCGAGGGGCAGCCAGAGAGTGGCTCCAGATGGCTCTTCCCCTGGCCGCCAGGTTCTGGGTGGGCCTGGGCTGCTCCCCTAGCCAGGGTGGCCTGTGCCCAGAGAGGAACTGTGACAAGTTTTAATCTTCTTCCATTTATTTGTAATTAAGTTTGATATGCACACAAAAAGCTCAGAATTAACAAGTGAAAATAAGAAAATAGTCCTTAGGCCAGGCCTACCTAAACATTTACATATAGGAAGTTGTGATATTTGAGATGGTATTAAGACATTTAGGAGTTAGACTTTATCCTAAACCTTAACTCTTTGGGAGCAAAACAAAGAATGGAAGTGAGTCTATCTAAATAGCCTTCAATATTAAAAAGAAAAAAACAGCCATGGGACACAGACATACCTTGTTTGAAAGCTCATACTTGTATATGCATGATGGTGGCCTCTGTGTTACCCTGACCACCAGATCCTAGTGCTGAAGGTAGTCACAGTGTCTGGCTGGAAAAAAGACCTATCTGTGAACTTGCTCTACAATCTTAAATATATTACAAAGGTAGAAATGTTTGATCTACTAGTGTAACATTCTATCCCAGTTCTCTGCACAGAAGAGAATCTGTTGTCTGTTAATGAGGAGATATATGCAATGTATCAACCTGTACAATTGGAGCAGGTATCATCAATGTTCAATTACATATAATCAACCAAGAGATTAAAATACAAGATGGGGAAAAGAAGAACATTCTGGGGGAGGAGGCTTCCAATGAAATGCCTGGAGACCCCATCAGAGATTCTTGATCAACTGGACTGGAGATTCAATGTAAGGACCAATGCAGTGCAGTTCAGGACCTGTGTGCTGGGGATTACCAAGTTACTATGGCAGTGCAGGGGGCAGGGGGAACCTCCATAATTGAATTCGGTGTTGGTCTGGTGACCATGTGGTGCCAGGGATCCAACCGGGAACAGTCACATGCAAGGCATTCATCTTAACCCCTGTACTATGTCTCCAGCCCCAAAGAAGAATTTTTTTTATTTTTTCTTTTATTTTTTTAATTAATTTATTTTTTAAATTTATTTTTATTAGTGAGACATCTTGAGGTACAGTTGTAGACTTATAAATTCTTGTGCTTGGGTTTCAATTATACAATGATGAAATACCCATCCCTCCACCAGTGCCATTTCCCACCACCACGGATCCCAGTATCCCTCCCACCCCCAATCACCTCCCATCCCACCCTGCCTCTGTGGCAGGTCATTCCCTTTTGTTCTCTCTCTCTTACTGGGTGTTGTGGTTTGCAAAAGAGGCAATGGGTGACAATCATGTTTGGTCTATAGTCTACTTTCAGCATGCTTCTCCCATCCTGGGAGGATCCTCCCAATACCTTTTATTTGGTGTTCCCTTCTCTATCTGAGCTCCCTTTTCCCCTAGCATGTGTGCTTGGCCTCCAAGCCATGGAGTAAAATTCCTGGTACTAATCTCGGTCATTCTTTGGTATTAGTCTCCTATTTTGTTGCTTTATGTTCCCCAGATGAATGCAATCTTTCTATGTCTATCCCTTTCTTTCTGAGTCATTTCGCTTAACATGATATTTTCCATGTAGTACCCATTGTATGTAAATTTCATGACTTCATCTTTTCTAACAGCTACATAGTATTTCATTGTGTAGATGTACCAAAGTTTCTTTAACCAGTCATCTGTTCTCAGGCACTCAGGTTTTTTCCATATTCTAGCTATTGTAAACAGTGCTGCAATGAACAAACAAGTGCAGATGTCACTTTGACTATACTTTTTGACCTCTCCGGGGTATATTCCCAGGAGTGGTATTGCTGGGTCAAATGGGAGCTCAATTTCTAATTTTTTGAGAATTGTCCATACTGTTTTCCAAAAGGGCTGAACCAGTCGGCATTCCCACCAGCAGTGAAGGAGGGTCCCTTTCTCGCCACATCTGTGCCAGCACCGGTTGCTTTTGTTCTTTTGGATGTGGGCCAGTCTCTGTGGTGTGAAATGATATCTCATTGGTTTTGATCTGCATCTCCCTGATGATTAATGATGTGGAGCATTTTCTCATGTGCCTTTTAGCCATTCGGATTTCTTCTTTGTGAAACTTTCTATTCATTTCATCTCCCCATTTTTTGATGGGGTTGATGTTTTCTTCTTGTGGAGTTCAACCAGTACTTCATATATCCTTGATATCAACCCCTTATTGGATGTGTATTTGGCGAATGTCCTTTCATATTCTGTAGACTGTCTTTGTATTTTGGTCACTGTTTCTTTTGAGGAGCAGAAGCTTCTTAGTTTAAGATAGTTCCATTTGTTTATCTCTGTTTTCACTTGCTTGGCCAGCGGCGTGACATCTTTGAAGATACCATTAGCTTCTATGTCATGGAGGGTTTTGCCAACTTTTTCCTCAATGTACCTTATGGATTCTGGTCTGATGTTGAGGTCTTTAATCCACTTTGATCTTACTTTTGTACATGGAGTTAGGCAGAGATCTAAGCGCATTTTTTTGCATGTAGTCGTCCAGTTTTGCCAGCACAATTTGTTAAAGAGGCTTTCCTTGCTCCACTTCACTTTTCTTGCCCCCTTATCGAAGATTAGATGGTCGTATTCTTGGGGGGAGATTTCAGTATATTCAACCCTGTTCCATTGGTCTATAGCTCTGCCTCCCAAAGAAGAATTTTTATGCGACTGATTTGCAAAAGTGGCACTGAATTTGGTTATATCCTGAAATCCTGGATCCCATGTCAGGATACTTTTTAATTGCCCTCAGGATACTTTTCAGTTAAATGCTGTTAATTGTTATTTGTTTGGGGCCATGTATGACTGCTTTAAGGGTTTGGGTTTCCTTTTCTTTTTGTCCTATGTGTCCTATGTGACCTTTATAAGGTCACCTGTAGTAGAATAAGTACATTTTTAGCATTCTGTTATTTTTGTTTAAGCTTTAAAACCTTGGGGGATAATGGAATTCTGTCTTGGTGTATTGCTGGGTTGGGAAACATGTAGTAAAGCAAATACATAAGTGTAATGAAGCATTGACATATATAGTTTCTGAAATTTATTCATAACATGAAACTATGATGAGTTCTAATTTCACTCTTTGCTAAGCCATTTGTTCTTTATTCTAGAAATATAAACCAATGACACAGTCATAAATAGAAAAACCTTATAGAGATGTAGACTTCAAAACCAAGAAATATAAGGTGAGAGCATCTGAAAAGACAACAATGAAATTATGATTTTCTGTTTCTAGTGAAAACAATACAAGAAGAGACACTGTAGCACTGTAGCACTGTCCTCCCCGTTGTTCATCGATTTGCTCCAGCGGGCCCAGTAACATCTCCATTGTGAGACTCATTGTTACTGCGTTTGGCATATTGAATACATCACGGATAGCTTGCTAGGCTTTGCCATGCGGGCGAGATAGTCTCAGTAGCTTACTGGGCTCTCTGAGAGGGGCGGAGGAATCGCGGAAGAATCGAACCTGGCTCGGCCGGTTGCGCACAAGGCAAACACCCTACCGCTGTGCTATCGCTCCAGCCCAAGAAGAGACACAATTGAAGGAATTAAATAAGAGGTTATGGAGCATCAGAATCTTAAATTTATATGTTCATGGTGTTTAGATACCATAAAACACTTTTTAAAAACTATTTTTATTGGAGTATAGTAATTACAATACTGTTAATCATGTTTTTTTGTGCATACTTCATTCCAACTCCCACCCATAACCGAAGAGCCCACTTCCCTCTACCAGTGTCCCAAAGACCCCTTCCAGCATCCTCTATGTATAAACTGAGTTTTATAGCTAAAGCTTCAGTATTAAGCTCAGCTTTATAGACAAAATCTTCAATATTACCATACAGTTTTAAAAAGCATTATATTAGATAATATTTATGGAGTGCTCATATGCTGCAAAGTAATATGTAAATATGTGACTATAATCTATGTATTTGAATAAAAAAGAGAAAAATTTTGTAACTAATGTACTTTCTGTACAGGGTATGTTATGTTCATTCATCACTTAGGATCTTAGACAGTGCTTCAGTGTACTACAGAAACTTTAAAATATGTGTGACCTTCCTCCCAGTGATTCTTAGTCACCGACCTGGAAGTTAATGAGACCAAGGATGCAGTGCTGTTCAGGACTGCATTACTGGAGTCTACCCTGGCAACTACTGTAGTGCTTGGTGGGGGTGGGCAGGGCTCTAGGACTCTTTGTGATTCTGGAGATCCATCTGGAGTTGGCTACATGTAAGGTCTATGCCTAAATATATGGCTCTCTTTGGCTCTGGGAGTTTTTAATTCTTCTTGTTTTTGTGGTTCTCCCCCTACCTAGTGATTGCTACTTCTATTAAAGACCCCTGAGGATATACAATTATGGCACAAAGGGCATCCAAGATTCATTTCAAAGACTAGAAGGGGAAAAGAGGTAGGAAATTAAAAGAGGAAAATTTGAATAACTAAAATTAAAAATAATTTATCATTTAATGACTTCAGTCAGATATTTACTGAGGCAAAAATGGATTCTGTTTGGCTTGAAGTATCTAGATTAGACATTTCTCGTGGAGAGGGTACTTTTTAGATATCGCACCAGGATACCAGGGGCACTGTTTTATATGAGATATGATGTTGAATGACTGTTTCATAGTTGAACTTGTGTCACTAGCTGTACTTAAGTGTAATTTAGTATTTTTATAACTATTTCCCTCCTTTATCCTGCCAAAAATACATAATAATAGGGCCAGAGAGACAATACAGAGGATGTCACTTGCTTTACACGTGCCTGATCTGGGCTTGATTCCCAGCACCACATACAGTCTCTTGAGCACCACCAGTTGTGATCCTTCACTGTAGATCCAGGAGTTGGCCCTGAACACTGCTGTGTATGTCCTCCAAATAAAATAAATATATTTATAATAATAAAAAATATATGACATCATTTATTTTGAAAAATAGCCAACCTTATTCTAGTCAATAAACTGAAGGAGTGGCACCAGAAACTTAGTAGTGGGTCCAGGGACGACAAGGAGATATATGACAAGGCATTTATTTTTGGGAGCCATACACCAAAACGAAGGAATGGAAAGTGTTGCTGTCTTTGGCCCAGGCTTGTGAAATTTGCTTAACACAGTCGAGCTGCACTAATTGTAATTCAGCTTGCAAACCTGGAAACTGATCTTAAATTTAGGAAAAAAAGATTTTATTCAGAAAATGTGAATGTCATAGGTTGACTAGTTCCTACCTGGGTATAGGGCTGAGTTTCAGAAAATCAACTTCAATGAACAAAATAAAACACAAATGCACTGCAAAGTGACACAGAAGGAATATTTGCTTGACTCGGACATGATTGGATGGTTGGCTTCCAACAGATGTAATATTTAATCCCTGTTGGGGCTGATGGAGCCAGAAACTGAGCCTCTGTTTTTCAAACTTCAAAACTTGAGTTTGATGGAAACACCAACAGCGGCTTCATCTATTAAGAGATGTCTAAAATCATAATTTGTAATATACCAGCTTTCTTCCCTGGAATAAAATAAATTCCAGATCTAGGATATTGTTCAATTTTTCCTTCTAAGAAACAGATTATAATCAGAAGTTGTTTGATAAGTATTTGATAAGGAAGTTGTTTGATAAGAAAGTTTAAATGCTCAATAACATAAAATTAATGTAGCTGAATGTGTCAGTTTACAATAGAAATGGTCTTGTACAGGGCCTATGAGATCAAAAGCCCTTGACTTCCAGTTTTTCTGCCCTGATTAGTGTAGTTTAACTTTTTTCCTCTGACATCATTCCATTTACCTTGCATCCACTATTAATTGAACTTCTCTGATTTATGTATAGGCAAGTGGTAGGATATAAACTAGATTTGGAGAGTTTCATGAGATTCTGATATGATACTCTACAGGAAAAACAGTATGCTCTAGAAAGCACATGAGAAATTATGATGTCCCTTGGAGGTGATTTGGTTAGCACTCTCCAATTCCCTTGACTTACTCTGCACAAAAGTGGTTCCTGCTAAATGGATTAGGTGGTAGTTATCTAGGTACCTAGATCTCTAATGTTAATAATGAAGAATCCTGAACTATGAGCTACAGATGCCTTCAATCAGGAAAACACATGTTCAAGTGAGCAATAAAATTAAAAGCAAAGCCTGAAACTGATATGGGAAAAGACTGAAATAAAACCTGTCTGGAGTCTCATAAAGGTAAGGAGTCTTAGTAGAAAAACGTATCTTCCAAAGTGACGTTCTTTTTTTTTTTTTTGTCAACTGTCTCTGGTGTTCTCACCCCACCTCTGGTCCTGGTGACTGACCAGAAGCCCAAACCTGTACTGCACATCTCTAAGGGAGAAAGCTTATTTGTTAAAACAAACAAAACAGCAACAACTAGAAATGGCTCTCTGAAACCAGAATAATAAATTGTGAAAAAAGAATGTGAGGCAAAGTCACTGTCTTTTGAAAAGCTTTTAGGCCAAACCACTGTGTTCTGGTAGGAAAGTTTTCTTCCTGGAAGATATTTTCCAAGGCTGCATATTCACCCCAAGCCCTGAATTAGGTCTTTCAAGCACTATAAGGATGTTGGCCGGCATACTATGTCTAATGAATGCTGGCACAGCACTGCAGCATAGAAGAACTCGACTCCAGGAATCCAAGAGTGAGTTAAATTAGTACAAATGCTAAAGCAGACTCTATAGCTATTCTGTATGTGAATCTTTGGGGTTTGAATTTTTCCTTCCAGAAACATATTTTATAGCATTATCTCCCAACAGAGCTCAATTTATATTCTTTCTTGGACAACCTTTCTTCTGAAGTATGGCTATGGAGGGTTGCTAACCCATAGTGTGACATCACAGCAGAGCAAAGAGCCTCCTTTGAATGGAAACTGGGGATCCAAGTGAATCACAGAAGAAGATGGTGATTTAATCCAATTTGATTGGACATGGCCTGATAACGATGGAAATCAAAAGGGAATAAACCAATCTTACTCATTTTCATGAATTCTCCTTCCTTGTCCCCTTCCTTCCTTCCTTCCTTCCTTCCTTCCTTCCTTCCTTCCTTCCTTCCTTCTTTCCTTATTTTATCACTCCCTCCCCATCTCCCCCAGCCCTTTAATGATGGATAGTCTTTTATTGAAATATTAAATTCAATCTTAACTGTTAGTGAAAATGAAATATTGGAAAATTCAAAGTTCATGGGAGGCCTGTTAAAATGCTGCCAATTGATCCACATAGAATTGATTTCCAATTCTCTTTTGATATCTATAAAACCACTATTTTCTAAAATTTTACTTTTATTTATTTTTAATTTTAAAAAATTTTTCTTTTTGGAGTGCCAGGCATCAGTCTCAGGGTCTCATACATGCAAAGCATATGCTCCACTACTGAGTTGCATCACCATTTCCTCAGTTCTATTTTCATTAATTCCTAACTGGTTTCAATCATCCCATCATCAATTTATACTAAAAGTTTATTTCTTTAATTTGGTCTATCCTCTTCACTTTTTTGATCTAATTATCTTATCTAGAAAGTAATACAATAGTAATTGAGTTTGTCAGTGGTAACAGTTTCCACATTTCTATATTCACTTTAATTTCAACCTCAAACATCATTTAGTTTCACTACTTTCTAAAATTTTTCTTTTGCTATTTGCAATATTCTTTAACTTCGCAGCCTATTTTATCAACATTAATTCTTGGTAGTCCCCAAACAAGACATTGAAAACTGGAAATAAAGCATGAAGAATCCTGATAGTGGAATGAAAATTCCGATAGCATAATGCATTCATCAACTTTGGAAATAATTCTGAAGCAACACACCCTATAAAAACCAGTAGCTATCTATTTAAAACACTCCAATACTAAAAAGAATAATGCTAAAGTAAGATTAAATCTTAGTATGTGACATGAGACAATGTAGGGACAGGTTGATAACACAGAAAACAGGCATTAAATTGGGTGCTCTGATTCCTAATTCCTGGTAGGTATGCTTAGTGTGATACATTGTCTTTTAGAGCCTGGGATAGGGTCATGTGTTTGAGCAGAGGGGTAAGAATGTCCTCTAGGACATTCGATTCCCTTTGCTTTCATGCTGAGTATTCTTTGTAACTTGATGTGAATAAAATCATGAGACTCATTATGAACTGGCAACCCATTTATTGATTTTAGGTTGTAACTACTGAGTTGTTGACCTGGGAAAATATACATGCTGTGTTCATGGACTATGCTCTCTCAGTAAGCAGGTGCTCTCCAAAGGGTTGGGGTTAGAAATAGGGTTAGAGTCAGAGTTAACATGAATTGCCAACTGATCAACATTAGATAAAGAAAATTGCATTTATGAAATTGAAATGGGTAATTCTGACCTCAAGATAAACTTTTGATCTGGAAAGACTATATATCTCTAGGCCAGCAATCTCTCTGTATAAACTCCTTAAGGACCTTTATTCTGGTTCTAAACAATTATATTCATAAAAATCACCCAGGGAGTTAATTAAAATGCTGACTTTTGGCCCCACCCCCAGGGATTCTGAGGCAGATGGTCTACTGTTTTTTACTTTAAGAAACACTGCTTAGTATAAATCCTTAAATTGAGCTACAGTTATTTGATATTCTTTCTCTCCGCTATCTTTTCTGAAGACTTCACTTTGCATGCAGCTATATGGAAACGTACTCAATTTCAGGAATGCATATACAGGTCAGCTGTACTGAGTCTTTCCTTCTGGATACCTGGTCAATGCTCTTAGTTTATTCCAAACTTTTCCCTACTGAGTTCTGGTTTGGTTTCAGAATCCTCAATGCTTAACCCCTGAAGATTCTTCCAGTTGATAGGATTGGCACTGAAGTCAAATGAACATGCTTCTTGTTTCTAGATTGGTGATTCTCAAATCTGGCTATTGAGAGAAGAAACTTTAGCCACCTATTGTGGATAGGTGTCTGACAAACTGCCTGACCAGACTAGGTAGGGGGTTTCTTTCTCTTCACATAAGTGAAGGAAGATTCAACCTTTCCTTATCTTTGATCTCCAACTTTGCTCCTTTATTAATGTAACATTTTGTGAAATTTTGTGAAATCTTTCTTGGTCCATCTGCCTGTATGATTTTGCTCTTACCTAGAATAATAGAGAAGAAGGCTCTTCTAGCTCCTATTCTGTTTGAGAGGATGACCTCCAGACCAGAAGGATAGATTTGCTTTTGGGGACACTGACAGTGGAGGCTTTAAACCCATTGCAGGATATATTTTACTGATTTTGAAAGAACTGGAAATTAATGGAAGGATGAGGCTCTAAAAAAAACCTAGAATTTTTATCTATATATGTCCCCCTATCTTTCCCTCTGAACCATAGGTAAATTTCTTTGTGGGAATATACTCTCTGATACTCTCTGTTTTTTTGTTTGTTTGTTTTTAATCATTTAGAATCATTTGGTGAAAAGGATTTGGGGTCTGAGATATGGAGAACTTCTGTGGCTGAAAATTTCAGGATTTAATGAATAATTTAAGCCATGAGTAATCTACAACCTCAGTGAAACAAAAGTTTCATATAATAGGGAGTTGAAACTTGCTAAACAAGCCACACACCTCATTTCATATGTCAGGCAACATTTGTAAATGTGGCAGATGATCTATCAAGTCATATGTAGTTAGGGATTCTGATGAATTGTGGGAAATATGCACTATGGTAGAAATACTGTAATAGTCATCTAAATAATACCTTTGCTCCTTTCCCCAGAGTTTTCAGAAGATTATTCTGCCAAGGTGCTGGATCTGCCCTCAACCCTATGCGTTTCCTCTCTCCTCTGTCAACATTTAGTTTGTTTTATTCTTATTTAGTCTGCAGAATTGGTGACTTAATGCATCAGCTTCTGTATTAATTTAAGATGTCTTGCTAGTCATTCAAGTTCCTGTCACAATGCTAAGACACAAAAGGTAAACCTGGCAAATATTTCATGAATTATTGATTTTAGTGACTTTCATGGGCTAAGAGCTAGAAAGTGGCCTCATACATCCAAAGCAAAGTGACAGAGATTTCTTTCATGATGACTCATGATGAAAAGGCAATGTTCCATCCATTGATATTAGATACTTTTGTACATAATACCACACGAACATCACACAAAGTTTTAATCTAGCAAAGTAGTAATAAAATTTTCTCTAGGAAGATTAGACTGAGACTGCATTCTCACTTATTCTGATGTCCAGCTATAAATATTTTGTGTGCACAGCAGCCATAGTTCTACTTGAGAATTGAATGCCTTACCATTTTAGTTCAGCATGATTTGACACATTTATTTTGAAAATTCATATGGTCATTATTTTAAAAAAATGAAAACATCAAACCATCCAAAAATAATGTTAGAATCATTTTAAACTCCTAGTTCTTCTGACATTACATCTAGCTTGTTCTTGGTCCCATTAAGAGTTTGAAGAGGAACCCAAAATGGAAGGAATAAGTGTGTGATTAGAAAATGTTTGAAATGAAATTTTATTTGTGGAATCGAAGAATCATGAAACTGTAAAATGGCTAGGGACCTTGGAAATCATCTATTTAGCCTCTGTCAACTTTCTAAAAGTGAAAACTGGGATACAGATTATGAGAAAGCTTTGAACTAAACGATCTCTTGACCCTTTTCCAGTTAACATAATAGGGAAAAAAACCCCTTAAATTTATTCTTTAAAAAAATCATTGGTTAATCTTCCCCACTTTATTAGAGGCAGAGTTAAAGTTTATAAATAGCGCCTCCTAAATTTAAGAGTCAACAGAAACAAATCTCGAAATCCAGTGACTTGTGGCAGAAATGTGTCTGGACTCCGAATTAGATTTTCAACCCTGGGCCACCCCAGGTGGGAAAAGGTGCCCATCCACAGGGGGCCTCCAACTTCTGAGGAGGCGCCTGGGGCCTCATGAGGTTGGGGGTGGGGCCGGCCTTCCGTGTCTGCCCCCGTTCCCCCCTCCCCTAGTCGCCACCCTCAAAACCGCCTCTCTGGCTCCTGATGGAGTTGCTGAACGACCATGATCCCAGAGACTCAGAAACAAATCTCAAAATCCAGCGGCATTGGGCAGAAATCCCTCCAGATTTAATTATTAAAATTCCAGAATTCCAAAATCGTATGCTGCTCATAATGAGCCATAGAAAACAAAGTGTCTAATGTTGCCTTTTCGGCAGATCTAAGTGTTGGGGAAAAATCTCAAATAACAATGGTGGGGCTGGTGTCGAAATATAGAATGTAATCAAAGTAGAGAGAGTAATGTGGACATCATCTGCCACACAGGTGGGGGGTGTGTGTGGGATGGGGGGTATACTGAGGCTGTTGGTGGTGGGAAATGGGCGCTGTTTAAGGGAAGGGTGTTGCATTATTGTATGACTGAGTTTTAAACCTGAAAGCTTTGTAATTGCTCTCACAGTGATTCAATAAATAAATTAAAAAAGTGGAGCAGAATACAAAAAAAAAGTAAATTTAAGAGTCAAAACGTGAAAGAGCAGTATTTAAAAAACCTAAGTCAAATGAGATAACAGAAAAATAAACAGGATAGCATGTTGAAAATAGTAGGTGCTCAATAAATATTTTTATAATTCCTTTTTCTACTTCAATTAAGATTTAGACATTTGACACTTAATTATTCTTTTCCAATAGCTATCCAATTAAAACAAGGCATTGAAACTGTAGATGTAGCTATCCTTTCTTTCCCTACACTACTTTCCTGAAGACATTTATGTGAGACAAAAACAAGTAGGGGGTAGAGGATGAGGTCTTAGACTCACAGGTTTTGAGCAAGATTTTCCGAGACCCCATGGCACCAAGGATGTTAGTTCCTCTTGTTAGTTTGAGTGGCTGGGTTATAATTTGTGTGGAAGCTACATGGGTTTTCAGCAGCAGGTTTTGTACATAACAGGGAGTTTCTGGATCTTGTTAGCTCAGGGCAAAAAGTCATGCTTTGGAGCAGTTACCCCAGCAGGAGGATAAAAGATGATGGTTGGTAATTACATCAGTTTTGCACTGTTGAGCAGATGTTCTTGCAGATAGATTTTGGCTGGCATTTACAGAATATCACTGGTGATTTCCATGACAGTGTCAGAGCTGCTACAAGTGGAGTAAACTGCAGGTCTGTAAAACATTGTTGAGAAGAATGAGGAAACTTGATGGAAGTTAAAAAGCAACTTTAAAGAGGGTTCTAGTGACATTCTCTTGGAGATGGCAGATTATCTGGACTAGAAAATTATATCCTATATATATAAGACATATATATATATATAATAACTTGCTTTACTATTTAATTTGAGAGTAATTTGGCAGTCAGTTCATCAATTAAAAAAAAACCCCAAACAGACTATTTCTTTTTAAACTAAAGACAATTTAAAATACTAATGAGGGAGGCACTCAGGGATATTTAGAGGCAGAATGCCTGCCCCACATATGCAAGATCTTGAATTTAATCCTTAGATCTCCAGGCATCACATTAAGGGTATGTGACTCTTGCTATACTATAGTGGGAATTTGGCCCCCTAACAGAAAACCTCAAAGATGGAAGAGAATTTTAGGTTAGTTTAGGTAGAAGAGTGCAAAGGGTTTGCAAAAATGCACACAGGAAAGAATAATACAAAATAGATAACAACTTTCTACTGAAAATATGAAACAGGCAAGTATAGAATAAGATTGTTTAGGGTCTTTTAGATGAAAGGGCTGCATGGACAAAAATAGAACAAGAAACTATCAGGACTTTATATTTAAAGTGCTTTCTTATGGCTAAGTAAAATGCCCCAGCCCCTGATCTCCTTGTCCCTATTGAATGTTGTTGTGTTTACTAACTGTCCTTAATGTTTCTGTCTACAATGGATCACCTGTTGGGAGCCAAGGAGTAAGTGGTGGGGAAGTGATACTGTATTAAATAAATGATGAGCCTGTGAGATCACTGATGGCTGCCCTGGTGACCTAAAGCTTGAATTATCCATGTGTGTTTGTCTTCTTATGTGTTTGTCTATCTTATTTTTTATGACTTATCCCCACTGGATGGGGACCAAATGTACCAATCCCATTGGCTTTGGACATCCTGCAACCCAGTGTGTGTGAGCACCACAATGAAAGGTCCATAATCTTAGTACTGTAACAAGACTGTGAACCCATAATAGCTCAACAAAAATGATGAATGAATAAATGAATGAATGCACTTTTAAAAAGATGAGGGAGTTGAGCTTTGAATAGACTATAAAACAAAAATATAGTGTTCTGGTAAAGATGGTGGCAGTGCAGCAGCAAGCTCTAGAGCTTATGAAGGGATAGCACTCTGAACAACTGATGGGTTCATAACATTTCTGCATGAGTGAATGTGGATACCCCTTGGATATTCAGTCTTAGGAGAGAGCCATTAAATGAAACCAGCCATCTGTCTGCCACAGAGCACCAGCCTGGAATGGCACTCATGAGAATGAGAATGATGGCCATATGGCCACCAGTGGACAGAACACTTGGTGCTACAGGTAGAGGCAGAATTTTAACATGTCTGAATAGGGCTCTTTGGGTCCAATTCAGCACTACTGTGGAGTGTGGGTCCCAGAGTTGAGGGGGCGTCCTGGGTTCCCACCATGGGGCCCCTACAATTCGCTGCTGGTAGGGCAGCCTTGCCACCATTTCTTTCCCTGACCAGCCTGTGCTGCCCACAGCATATTAGGGAGAAAAACCTCCCTGAGCTCCAACTGTCTGGAGACCCAGGATGGGGGCGTATGTCCCTTGCTCAGGCTCTGATGGACTGGTGGCTTCAGCCTTCCTAGAGTGCCCAGGCCATGAATGGTAGCAGCTCTGGTCCTGATCCTGGTCTCTGTAGGGCTACTGCTGCTGTTTCCACTGGGGTCCAGGCCATGTGGTGCTACATGCAGGTCAACCTGAATCAGCGAGTGAGTGAATCAGCAGCCTTATAGTGCTTTTGGGCTTCCTGATGCTTCAAAATTGCCACCGTGCCTCTGGTTGGACCTTAACAATTCAGGATCAAGTTTCCTGAGAAATGAAACTGCCAAAAGTGAGGTATGTGGGAGCAACACCCACAAACCACCTCTGGCTCAGCCATACAAGTTCATTTATTGACCGTGCTTCAGAGACCCATAAATAAATCTCAAAAGAGATCAGAAGTTGCAGTTAATCTTGGACCCATGCAAGGCTGAACAGACTGGGAGTGAGTTAGTCCAGTGCCTGCCCAAGCAGAGCCCTTGGCAGCTTCTTCCTCCCACATTCCAAAATCGCACCCATGATCCTGGTCAGACTCCACCATCTCAGAATGGACCTCACCCAGATATTATCCTGCTAAAAATTCAGATATGCAGGTTTTGTGACTGAAATTTCCAGGCTTTCTCAGAGTCAGGATGGGCTACCTCTTCCCACTTTCCTATAATCCTGAAAGCACTGTCAGTCGCCCCTACGAAACAACTCCAGTGCCACCATGTAAGCTTCTCTACCAGCCTCGCTCTAGAAACCCATTAACTAAATCTTAAAAGAGATCAATAACTGCAACTATCTTGTACTCGTGCAAGGCTAAACAGACTGGAGATACGTTGGCCTGGGTTAGTTCAGTGCCTGCCTAAACAGAGCCCTTGGAAGTCACTTATTCTCACAATCCAATATGGCCACCATACTCCTGACCAGACTTCACCATCTTAACACAGACCTCACAGAGAGAGAGAGAGAGAGAGAGAGAGAGAGAGAGAGAGAGAGAGAGAGAGAGAGAGAAAGAGAGAGAGAGAAGAAAGGCACCTGCCAAAGAGGCAGGCAAGGGATGGAGGGTGATGGGATAGAAAGGAACCTGGAGATACTGGTGCTGGAAAATGTACACTGGTGGAGGGATGGGTGTTAAAACATTAGAACATTGAGTGAAACCCAATCATAAATATCTTTGGTCTATCTCATGGTGATTTAATTAAAAAATATCACTGTCTTCCCGTTGTTCATCGAGTTGCTTGAGCTGGCCCAGTAATGTCCTCCTCGTGAGACTTGTTGTTACTGTGTTTGGCATATCAAATACATGATGGGTAGCTTGCCAGGCTTTGCCGTGCGGGTGAGATACTCTTGGTAGCTTGCCAGGCTCTCCAAGAGGGGCGGAGGAATTGAACCGGGCTTGGCCGGGCTGACTGCACGCAAGGAAAACACCCTATCTCTGTGCTATCTCTCCAGCCCACTAAAAAATATATAGTGGATAAATAAAAGTAAAATGGAAAAGAATGACCAATCATGTTAATCAGAAACAATTACTCTTTGGCTACAGATCCTGGCACTCTTCAAATCAGATCTATAATTGGATGGCAGCAGTGACATTACCAGGAAGGACATAACAAAGGCTCTAAAAGGACAGATATTTTTCCCCCTTTTCATTAACAAAATCTTTCTAAATACATCATATTCATTTAAAATTTTTTATTTATGCTCTCTTCTCTCTGTGCTCTGGAACCTTTGTTTCCTGCTGTCATAATCAACTTTAAAATCTTCTCTTTATATAGCGATGAGAACAAATTTCTTAGTTTATTAACAGTGAATATTAAATGTAAATAAACTCTCATACATTGATAATTGCAATGCATTCTATATATATTTTTTTATTTTCCTTGATACAGAAACACTTTAAACATTACCTCCTTGTTATCTGGGTAAATGATTCAATAAAAAAGAAAGAAAAGGAAGAAATGTGGGGCAAGGCAAGGGTAGGAAAAATAGGGGCATAGAGGAAAGAAGAGATAAAAAGAGACTAAGGTGGTACCAGTGCAGGTGGGGAGAGGTAGATGAACACAGGAGTCCTGACACAGCATTTCACATTTTTATAAATAGATAAATAAAATGGCATAAGTTTCCAAAGAAGTTATTTCTGAGGCCCTCGTTATTTGTGACTACAATGGCAAAAGAATCTTCTTACATAGAAGCAGTATAGGGATTAGCTATTTGGGAAACTTGAGGACTACATTTTATTTTATTAAGACCGTTAGCTTGGCTTAGAGTTGGATACCTTGAAACCTGCATATGCAGTTGCACCACCACTCCAAGGCCCTGCTAGAATCCCTGGAATCCACAAAAAAAAGACTAGCTACCTACTGGACTTTGGCTCCAGTCAACCAAGTTCCACCAGGCAGAACCAAGACCTGGTTCTGAGTTATCTGAGCATCTCACTCCCCACCCCAGACTTCCTTTACTTCTATAATAAATCTACCCTAAACACAGGTATTCATGATTCTTATCACCACCTTTTGAGGCTTGTGAAGTCCTCCTGGAAACATTCTTTTCCCCAAAATCCCATTTCAGTATAGTTCTCCTCTTAGACTCTGTTTATTCCTTTTCACGACCTCATCCCAGACCTTTCAAAAACATTTTTTTTATAGAGGTAATGTTATGTGAAGATAGTATTAATGTTTATGGTTTGGTGTACAAAGTTACTGTAGCTCCACCACTACCAATGTACCTAAGAACCGTCCTGTTTCCCTATATTCCTTATGTCACTTTAAGTCAGGTCCTAGCCGTGTATTTTACAAAGGAAAATATTCTCTCTCAGAATTAATTTTTAATAGCTGAAGAAGAACCATTTTGCCCACATCTGTGGTTCTAAAGTGAGAATCCAACATTCTTTTTTTAGTTTGTGAATTGTGAATTACTTTTATCTTTTTAGAAAATTATTATTATTTTAAATGCCGACCCGAGTTCGATTCCTCCGCCCCTCTTGGAGAGCCCGGCAAGCTACCGAGAGTATCTCGCCCGCACGGCAGAGCCTGGCAAGCTACCCGTGATGTATTCGATGTGCCAAACACAGTAACAACAAAGTCTCCAATGGAGATGTTACTGGGCCCGCTTGAGCAAATCGATGAACAACGGGAGGACAGTGACAGTGACAGTGACAGTGAATCACTGTGAGGTACAGTTACAGATTTACATATTTTTGTGCTTGTGTGGGTTACTTTTATCTTAATCATTCAATGATATTGATGATTGAAAAAGAGTAGATAAAAATGTAGATAAAAATGGCCCCCATGGCATTGGAATTCCTAGGAAGTAATAGTCCAAGACTGCAAAAGAGCCCACCTTGCAGACACAGAAATCTGATAAGACTTCACCCACAGACCCAGAGAAGATTGGAACCCCATCTGAGAGAGAAGCTCCAGCAGGAGCAAAGGGCAAGGAAAGGATGTTCAAAGAATACCATCAACCCAACTTTACCCAACTTTACCTGCTTGGCAACCACCATAGCAATGGACTCTTACTTAGCTAGAAGCCCTATATGGGGCAGCTTGGGAAAAATCCTGTTAAAGCCACCTTAAACAAAGAAAGTGTGTGTATGTTCTGCCCCAAACCTATGTGTTACTTGTGCCCATGTGGACAAGCACATGTGGCCAGGCAGATGTGTCTCCTGTATCTTCCCTCTTGAAAAGTGTAGTGAGGTTCTCTCTATCTTTGGAGAAACCCACATCCTCTCATGAGCATGTTACTCTCCCTCTCTTTCTCTCCCTCTTTCCCTTCCTCAAAACCTCAAAATGAAATCTGTTTTTACTTCACTGCTCATCTCCTGAAATTCTTTTCTGTGAGATAGGACAAAGACTTGCAAGGTCTGGGTAAGGCCTAAGACCTGCAAAGAGTAATTCCTTACTCCAGCCTGAGTCAATGGTTCCCTGAGAAATTGGGGAGTGCATTAACTCCCTGGTTGAGCAGACCAAGTGGACATTAGGTGTGGCTTGATGGTCATTTAGTGGGACTGGTGGGGCTCTGGCCTGTGTCATACAGGGACTCATCACAGACTTTACCAGTCCTAGCCTTGCCAGCCAGTCCTAGCATGGCAGAGGTGACTAGGGAGAAGTTGGTTGTTTCTCTCCTCTCTGCTTCACATAAGGCACTTATGAAGGACCACCGATTTCAATGTTTTCCTTTTTATTTTTTTTTTGGTTGAGATTTTTGCTTATTAATTAAATTAATCAATTGTTTTTTTCTTTTTTCTTTTTTTGGTGTGGAACCCATGGCTTCATACATTCAAAGCATGTGCTCTGCTACTAACTAAATCCCTGGGTTTCCTTTTATTTTCTTCAAAAAAAATCCATGTCTACTTTTCTACAGATTGGAATCTTAGGGGTTACTATGAGGAAACTTGACTTTTTTCAATTAAAAACTACCAGAGGCATACTTTCACATATTGCGTATGCTAATGCAATGACATTTTAAATCACCATAAAGTATTCCAGTTATAGATAAATCATAATTATTGGTACTTCAAGTTTTTAAAATACATTATTATCATAAACTATTATTTTCATCAATTTTTAAATCTCTCAAAGAAATTTCCTCTTTCCGATAGTCTTTATGTTTCTTTATTTGAATTAAAAAATCAACATCAAAATGTAAAAAATTAATATCTAATTTTAACAAAAAGAATATTTAGATAATACCAAAAATTGAATTTTGATGTTTTAAGTTAAATATTTGCCACACCCATTATTATTTCCTTCAAGCAATTTCATAAAAGTAGAATCACTGGGTCAATGTGTGGAATAAATCCTAAATGGCAACTGTCAAGCATAATGATGAGTGATGGGAGAGATGTTTGGGAAATGTCAGAATTTAATAGTTTCCTCCCCCCAAATGTCATCTAGCCCAAGGATAATTCTAGGTAAAACAGTAAAGTGGGAAGTAAAGATTTTTTTCCTCCCAATGATTTTAAAAGCCATTGCTTTTTCTGTTCTCTTTTTTCTCTCTTCAAAACCCCACTTCAGTTGAACCTGAGAACTGGTCTGCAGAATTGAACTTAGGGTGTGAAGATGGGGGAAGAGAATTGGGGGTCAGGCTGCAGGAGGGAAGTGGGCACTCAGATGGAGGCTGTGTTGCTGGAATATTGTACCCATAAATCCCTGCCTGTAACTGGATTTCAAATCATAATGCTTAAACTATTATGGATAGGACCCAGTAATTCCATTTCCATGAAGATAGAATGAGTGGCTTGTCGTTGACTTTGGGAGCTAAGACTGTTTCAACTGGATGAACATCCAAGTGTAGACTTAGGAAAATCACTGATCAGAAACAAACAGAGCTGGCAGCCTTGACCTCAGGTGCCACTAGCCTTCATCCACCATAAGTCAGGATGTAACAGCATGGTTTTACCTCAGATCTAACAGCATGGATTTATTTAGTGTTTTTCTTTAATATGTTTGTTTCTATGTGGTGTCCTATAACCAACTTGTACAGTAGAGGAATCTCATTTAGTATTTGTTCTTCATTACTTAGAAAAGAATGATTCTTAATAATGATGACCTCTGAAACTGACCTTTAAGACATGCCCTGGAAATGTCTTGGTATCCTAAGAAAACTATTAATGGAAAAAGGCCCTGAATAAACATTTGCAAAAAGAGGACCTTTATTTCATAGTAATTTACCAAACATGTGAAACTCTAGCATAAGGTGAAATAAAAATTTTAAAGTTACATATTTACCTTTAAGTTTGACCATTTTGGGAGTATTCTTGCATTTATTTCCCAATTATAAAAACAAAAGACCAATCAGAAGTTAAAAATTATTTTTTGGTGTATTTTTTGCTGATGACATGATGACAACGTGACCCAGCATCCTTTATGGCATGTTTGACCTTTTCAGTGTAAATGTGAAGTCGGTAACTTACAAAAAAATAAGGTTTTATTCAATTTCCAAGTCTTTTCTATGTACATCATCATTTAAAATATCTGTTACATTGTCAATTCATAGCTGGTCTAACTTAGCCAAATCTTCATTTGTTAATGACTTTGCTTAGTGATTTGAACAGTTTCAGCTATTGTTGATAGGTCACTCATTTTTTCAGAAGTCAGTTCATTAGTGAATATGCTCTTGTTCTGGTGACTTTTGCTTTCCAACCCAACCTTATAACTGTAAGGATTCAAGTAATTAATGCTTGGTTAATGAGCAGTCCCTGCTCTCAATTTCTTGGCAGACATTATGCATCAGATTATTGTGTTAAAGAGCAAAGGATCATTTATTCCATTCTAGGGTTATGTAAACTGAGGTCTATCTGGCACCAAATGATGTCTTTAAAGTCAGAGAAGTCAGATTTGGACATATATCCTCTCTGAATTTTTTGCTTACACACAAAGCCAGTTCCTGTTCTCTGTGTTATGAGCAAGACCTTATTTTGGTGTGATGGTGCTACAAAAGGGAATTTGACCATTAAGAAAAATGGTATCTATGCCCTGGCCTCTACCATAATAAGCTGAATGACAGAAAAACAAATGTCACTTATTAGAATACTGAGGTTTACTGTTCAAGTGATTAACTAAGAATCATTTGTATGATTAAATGCTGGAAAATAATTTGCTTTCTCTATGAACCTATAGCTTAGATCTCATTACACAGAAGTGCTTTATATTAGTTGAAGCAAATTAACATTCAAACACTTTCTGGAGTGGCTGCTAATCACAGGCTGTTAATTACTGACATTACATTAGGCTGCAGCGGAGACTACACTAAGAATCATTCTCATGATCTTGGTATTTGAAAGTGATCTCCACCAATAAAAACACATGTCAGACATACAGAAATTGCAAATTGCTGAAAGTGCTGACAGGGTTGAAAATTCCGCTGACTATAAGTACCCATCTAGTGATGGATGCATTCTTGACACAGTTTCAGTGTTTGGACTTAGGAAATAATGAGTATCAATGTCCTAGCAAGGGAATATGCAAAGATGAAGGAGCCCTTTTGTATCCTTAATTAAGGAAAGTAGTAGCAGAACTCGTTCACAGATAAGTGACTGTACATAATAATCATGTATTTATGTAAGGGACTGCTATGCTATATTACTGTAGTGGCAATTAGATTTTCACAAAGTCGTTTTAATAAAAGGCATGCTTACATAATAAATAAACAAAACCGCTCATTTTCATGGCAGCTTCTCTAATTATACACTGGCTTAAAACAAAATGTTCTGCAATGCAAAGTTAAACATATAGACTCTAGCTGCATTCCACAATGTGCCCCAAATATTATTTTTGCCAAACAGTCTTAGTCACCCCAGGAACTCTGTAAAAGAGGGAAAGAATACTTGTGCATTTTGCTTGTTCTGCATAAGGGAGAAATCATTTGAGAATTTAGAGGTCAAGGCTTCTGGTATTTACTGACCTGACTTCTTTTATTATCCAGAAGCTTTGCTGCCCACTCTGTGGCTGCCAATAATTGGGATCAGTCTAGTACCAGTTTAGTGGCCATCGTTAGTGTTGACTTTGTGGGCAAGTCCCATTCACTGATGACTTGGATAGAAAGCCCACACCATGAGCCTTGAGGTTCCATTTGTAGGTCTTCTCATTCTGGCTTCTCATTCTTCCATTGATTCATTCAACAAATAAGTTTTAATTATCTGCCTTCTGAAAAACATTCTTCTGGGAGTGGTGGGAGTGTAAAGATGAATTAAATATGTATCTTACCTTCAAAGATCTTCAATTTTTTTGTTTTTTCATTTGGCTCTATTGTGATTATTTTGAAGATGTCTCTGAGGTCCACTTCCTGAAGAGTTATGTATATGTTTTTTTTAGATATATTTTATGGATACGGGTCTAATTTTGAGTTTTTTAATTCACTTTTAACTTACTTTTGTGAATGGTGTAAGAAATGGCTCAATTTTCATTATTTTTACATGTGACTATCAAGTTCTCCTGATACCATTTGTTAAAGTAATTTTCTCAACTTCATATACTTAGCTCCTTTATCATAGGTTAAAAGCCCATAAATCTGAGGGTAAACTAAGGAATCTTAATTCTGTTTCATTGGTCTGCAGGTCTATATTTTAGTCCTGTGCCATTCAGATTTGATTATTATAGCTTTGTAGTACAATTCAAAGTTGGGAAGAACAGCATCTCTCATCTTTTTTTCTTAGAATTACTTTGGCTCTTTGGGGATTTTTATAGTTCCATACAAATCCTAACAGATTAATTCCAAAGTCATTGAAAAACATCATTAGAATTTTAATTGATATCATATTGAATCTGTATAATACTTTCTTAAGAAGGTGAGAATCTTAAGCTAAAATAAAAAGAAGCCTACTGAATGGGAAAAAATAATTGCACACAACACATCAGATAAAAAGCTAATACCCAAAACTTATAAGGCATTAGCAAATCTTGACAACAAAAATCCAATAAAAATCCAGCCAAAATGGGGAGAAAAACTGAACAATCACTTCCCCTAAGAAGACATATGGATAGCCAATAGGCTATAGAAAATTGCTCGTTGTCACTTATGATTAGGGAAATGCAAATATAAACAACAATGAAATATCATCTCACATTAGTGAAAATGGCATATGTTAAAAAAGTCTGGAAACAGCAAATGTGGTAGGGTTGTGGTGAGAATCCTTTCTCAATCAGTGATTTTGGGAATACCATGTGATTCAACTTCTATGGAAAACCAAATGGAAATTGATTTAAAAAATAAGAACAGAACTCCCATACTACTCAATGATATTAAGGCTTGGAATTTATCCTTCCCCACCATAAGAAAAACCAAAATAAAACTAGTTTAAAAAGATATATGCATATGTATATTCACCATAGCACTTAGTACAATAGCAAAGATATTGATACAACCCAAATGCCCAATTATGAATGAAATGAATCAAAAAGTTGTGAGATACATATACATACATATAAAGTTGTATGTATATTTTACATACATACCATATATATGCCACATGTGTTACACACATACTACAGATCATTGGAATTATATATACATGAAAATATATAGACAGTGGAATACTAAGCATGTATAAGAAAGTACAAAATTATTCAATTTGCCTCTATGTGGGTGGAACTATAGGTACTATGCTGAGTGAACTTATAAAGGAAGAGATATAGAGAATGATCTCTCTCATATATTGGACTTAATGACACAAAGTAAGAGAGTAGAAAAGGCCAAAGGCATCAGAACTGGAAACTTGGCCTGTAGAACTGAGTTTACAAAGATGGGGGTTTGAATGGAGGGGGCCTTTGTGGAGGGAAGTAGGCACACCAGTGGAGGGTATGTTGTTGGAATGATGTATGCATGAAAGCATCATTAATTAGAACTATAATCCATCACTGTATCACTGTCACTGTCATCCTGTTGTTCATCAATTGCCTCAAGCAGGCACCAGTAATGTCTCCTTCATCCTAGCCCTGAGATTTTAGAAAGTACCACATTCAAGGCTCTTTCTGGGTCAGAAGAATGAGACCCATCATTGTTACTGGTTTTTGGCATACTGACTACTCCACGGGGAGTTTGCCAGACTCTACCTTGCGGGCAGGATACTTTCGGTAGCCTGCCAGGTTCCCCAGAGTAAGAACTAGATAATAGGCTGTTGTGTAGCCGCAAATGAAGCTGCAAACTTCCAGGAGCTGGGTTTTATAGTCTCTGGGTCTTGGTCATTGATGGGATTACATGGGTTGGGGGCAGTTGTTGGGTGTAACGCCTACAGACTGGAAGATGGGAGATCTGGGTGGAGGAGGCCCAGTCCCAATCCGAGCAGGCTTGGAGATCTATGCTCCAGGTCCCGCATACCTGGGTTCCTCTGCTGGTTCCTTCATGCGTGAGGCTCGTTTCAAACGTGTGGAGAGTGGTCCTAAACATGGCTGTGGCTGGAACTGGAGGTCTTCAACTGCCGGGGCTCTGCTCGGGGTGAGGAGGGAAACTCAACCCACCCTCCTCCAAGGGGCCCTGGTGAGGACAGCCAGACGTGGAGGCAGGAGACTCTCCCCATCTTCCAGTCTGTAGATGTTACACCCACCAACTGCCCCTGGCACCATGTAATCCCATCAACGGCCAAGACCCAGAGACTATAAAACCCAGCTACCAGAAGAGAGCAGTGCAGAGTCTCCTGCCTCTGTGCCTGGCTGTCCTCACAGGGTCCCTTGGAGGAGGGTGGGTTGAGTTTCCCTCCCCACCCGAGCAGAGCCCCGGCAGCTGAAGACCTCCAGTTCCAGCCACAGCCATGCTTCAGACCATTCTCCAAATGTTCGGACGAGTCTCACGCATGAAGGAACCGGCAGAGGAACCCAGGTGTGTGGGATCCGGGGCTGAGATCTCCAAGCCTGCTCGGATTGGGACTGGGCCTCCTTCACCCAGATATCTGTCACTGTCACTGTCCTCCCATAGTTCATCGTTCTGCTCGAGCGGGTCCAGTAACATCTTTATCATGAGACTTGTTGTTACTGTGTTTGGCATATTGAATACATCATGGGTAGCTTGCCAGGCTCTGCCGTGTGGGCGAGATACTCTTGGTAGCTTGCCGGGCTCTCTGAGAGGGGCGGAGGAATCGAACTCGGGTCGGCCATGTTGGCTGAGTGCAAGGCAAACACCCTACCACTGTGCTATCGCTATAATCCATAGTATTTTTTTTTTTAAAGAAAACACAAAGAACCGGTAGTTTAGTGTGCAACTATTCCCTTATCATGTGATGATCTGGTCTCAAGGAAACAGAGTAAGAGATTTCAAGGGGATCTAAGTAAATCCCTCTCAGATCCTTTAACTATAGAATACCACAGAGGACTGCTACCTGACCATCTCTACATGTTGTTACGTTAGTACCCAAGAAATCCCTGTTCCTATACTCACAGGTAAAATAGTCTCCTAAGCACTAATTAAATTACATCCATAGCTATGTTTTCTTATTTCCTCCCCTTCCATTACCTCCTCTCTCCTGACCTTCCTTTCCCCTCCCCTCAACTTTGGCTTCTCCTCTCTTCCTTCCTATTAGCTATGTGCTGATTTCAGGGGATTTGAAAATGGACAGGACATATTTGATCCTGTAGAGAATTTACAATATAGTAGATAAAACAGATACCCAGGGAGCTGGAGTGATAGCACAGCGGGTAGGGCATTTGCCTTGCACACGGCTGACCCGAGTTCAATTCCCAGCATCCTGTATGGTCCCCTGAGCACTGCCAGCAGTAATTCCTGAGTGCAAAGCCAGGAGTAGCCCCTGAGCATTGCCAGTGTGACCCAAAAAGCAAAAAACAAACAAACAAACAAACAAACCAAAAACCAAAAAAACCCCCCAGATATCTAGGCAGGCACTTATTAAATTTTTTCTGGTGGAGAAACAAGTAATGAGTCACAGATTTGATTACCTATGATTTAGGTCACCATGAACAAAGGGAGTTTTGGTACAGACGTGGAGATGTGTGTTCCAGTACATGTTCCATGTGTTGTTCCAGTGTATGCTTCATGTGTTTCAACCTCACAAAAAGTTTGCTATGACTAGAAAACAATGGAATCTCATACTGGAGAAGTGGGGCTTATGAATACTAAGAAAGAAGTTAGGGGCTGGAGTGATAGCACAGTGGGTAGAGCATTTGCCTTGCACACGGCTGACCTGGGTTCGATTCCCAGCATTCCATATGGACCTCTGAGCACTGCCAGAAGTAATTTCTGAGTGCAAAGCCAGGAGTAACCCCTGTGCATCACTGGGTGTGATGAAAAAAGAAAGAAAGAAAGAAAGATTTATCTTAGGTATCACCTATGGAAAGTTATTGGTATTTTAAAATATAAAATTTTATAATCAAATTGGTGTTTTAAAATATCTTTAATAATAATCTTTATCTAGGTTTGTCTGGAGAATTAATTAAGAAATTGCTGAGAGGGCAGTACAAAATTATACAATTTGTATTTGATGTAATACTGAAGCATTACATCTATGGTTTTTAACCATTGGTCCAAGAACTGCAAATGTGAAAAGGTTGAAAGTCACTGGTCTACATGGCTTGGATGAGGTTGTAGCAATATAGAACTTGATTAGACAAATGCATTTATGTGATGAGGACTTATGTATGTACACACATGTGCACTATGTATACGTGTGTGTATGGGCATGTATATATGCATATTTTTATACATTTGTGTTTTTGTACCTGTGCATGTGTAGGTTGGATGGTTATACTTGAGGAGAGGAAGAAGCCAAGGATGACCCTCAGTTACTGGGCTGATGATGTTCTCATTCTCCAAAAGAGAAGGAGAAATGCAGAGATTTTAAGGGGGGAAGAAGCAAGGGTGATGAGTTTGATTTTGAATGTTTATTGTGAAGTGTACTTTTAAGTGAGAATGTTCAATAAATTTGAGGATCTGAAGAAAGAGCTATCATGAAGAACAGTCTTTGCCAATGTCTTTTGTATTTATTTGCTTTCAGCAGTTTGGTATCACTACATTTCATCAACAGAGGCAGAGATTAAAGTCAGGAATTTACTCAACAGTGTTTCTTTCCCAGCATGAGTATATACCTTTTAATTATTCTGCTTTATGTATTATTAAATATAGGAAATTGTGCTCAGATATCATGGGCTTAATTTAAATTGACAGAAGCAAAAGACATTACAAATTAATGTTGTTATGCTACCCTTTAATGCCTTTAAACTTTCTATTTATTAAAAGGACAGTTGAAAAGAATAAATGTGCTCTTTGTAGGAAGTTGAATTTTTGCAATTTAATCAACCCTGAGGCAAGTTTTTGACATGGTATCAAAAGGGAGTGTATAATAGACACAAAGCAGTTTGGGTTAACTTTATGGTGCATTCTCTCATTTGGACATAGTCTTCATTCTCCCTTACGGCTCACAACATTTGGTCATAAGGAGAGATTCCAAGAGGCTCAAAACCCTACGCCGGACCGAGTTTTCAGTCTACAGTGGTTTAGAGACATTTTCTTGTTCCCTTTTATAAAAATTGCTGTCATTTCACAACTGCAGGTCAAATCAGTGATAGCAGATTTTAACAAGAAAAGACAGCTTTCTGTGTGTGTACTATGTAGGGGCGGGGGTGGGAGGGGTGCTGGAAGATTTAAATAAATAGATAGGTAATAGGTGGGTAGTAGCCAAGAACTACATCCAATAAGTAAGGGGAAGTATCAGTCACTCAGAGCAGTGTTGTAATTTCTTAAGATTCTAGACAAAAGCAGGCACAGAACAATTTATTCACTCAGAAATATGCAGCCACCAGGAAAAACAAAGTCATGAAATTTGCTTATAAATGGTTGGACATGGTGAGTATCATGCTGAGTGAAATGAGTCAAAAGGAGAGAGACAGACATAGAATGATTGCACTCATCTGTGGGACATAAAAAAGCATAATAAGAAACTAATACCCACAGACAGTTAAAAACAAGGGCCAGGAGGACTGGCCCATGGATGGAAGCTTTCTACAAGTGGAAGGGTGGGGGGAGGCAGTGAGGATAGAGAAGAAACCAGTAAGATAATGATAGCTGGAAGTGATTACTCTGAATAAGAACTGAGTGCTGAAAGTAGGCAAAGGGATATATGTGATAACTTCTCAGTATCTATACTACAAATCATAATACCCAAGGTGGGAGGAGAAGGAGGGAGAGAGAAGAGAAGAGAGAGAGAGATTGGAGATATAGTAGAGCAGGTAGGGCTTGCATGTGACTGGCTCAGGTTCAATTATCTCTGGCATTCCATATGGTACCCAAGGCCTACCAGGACCACTCTCTGATTACAGAGCAGGAGTAAGCCTGAACAATGCTGGGTGTGGCCCTAAAACAAAAAGTCCCTTTCCACCTCATCGCCAAAACAAAAAGAGAGAGAGAGAGAAGAAAAGTATTCAAAGGAAGTACTTTTCAATTTTTTTTTCCACATAGAAACCACTGTATCTTTCTGTTTGGTTTGTTTCGGTAACACAGTGGTGGTGATCAGGGCTCATTCCTGCCTCTGTGCTTAGAAATCACTCCTGATGGCTCTAAAGGAACCAATCAGGGTCCACTGTGTTTTTCAAGACAAGAACCTAAATTCCTGTACCGTCTCTCAGGCTTCACCACTGTATTTTTGAGATGATGATGACAGTTCTCTCTTCATCCTACCTGCTTCTTCTTGAGATTTCAGAGTCTTTGGGGGTAAGATTCAGGCATCCTTATTCAACAGAGAAGCTAGTGTGGTTGGGGGAGCCAGGTGGGTATACTACAGAGGAGCTGGACTAGAGAGCTGCTACTTTACAAGGATGACTTTGTGGCCAAGACAGGCAAGGGATTTCATGTCTTGAACCCTAGTTTCTCTATTTAGGAAATGAAAATCTAAGGGTTATTTAGCTAATAGAAATTTTGTTTGTTTTGGGGCCACACCTGTGGGTGCTCAGGGCTTACTCTTGGCTCTACACTCAGGGATCACTCCTGGCAAGACATGGAGACCATATGGGGTACTGGGGATTGAATTTGTGTTGGCTGTTTGCAAGGCAAGTATCTTACCTACTGTAATATATCTCCAACCCACTAATAGGAATGCTTTAAGGATTGAATTATATGAGAAAACCATATCATGCCTTTATTATTAGCAACTACTTTGTATGAATGGGAGTTGTGTTATAAGTCACAGTTAAGAACTTAAGTAAGGAAAAAACATGCTTGAATTCTAATAGAGATGACTGTATTGCAAGTTTTATCCTAGAATAATGAAAATTGCAGTTGAAAGACATAAAAATTTATTCTATTTTCATTGAATGAAAGAAGTCTGAATATGTTTCCAAATAAATTACCTGACATTTCCCCAAAATATATTATATAATATGCATTAAAATATGAACAGCGGTTGGAAGACATAGTGCGGGGTTAAAGCATTTGTCTTGAATGTAGCCTAATTTGGTTTGAAACCTGGCAATGCATATGGCCTTCCCTGAACCCTACACTGCCAGAAACAATCCCTGAGCTCAGAGCCAGAAATAAGTCAGGTGTGCCTCCCAACTGCCCCTCACCCCACAACACATATGAAAGGTATGGTAGGTTTTATTTATTTATCAGTAACTTTTAACTTGATATAGTTACAAAATAGTACAAAACAACTATACTCACAGGCAAAAGGTATAGGGATATTAATTTTCATTAATAGTTATATAACTATTCTTATAATTTCTCTCACTCTATGGGGTAGATTGGTAAATGAACAGATTGATATAGAATGTTTTCTGAACCATCTGACAGTAATTTATAGGCATCATGAATCTCTATCCTAAACTATTTCAGCATTTATTTCCTAAGAATAAGGGTATTTTTTATATAACCATATTTAAACCGAAGTAAAATTGTCAGCATTAAAACATCTAATGTTAAGTACATTAGTTACTAAGTCACTGTGGATATATGTATTTGGTCAGTTTTGTCTCTTCTCACCCACCGAATTCCAATCCAGAATCACTAGTTACATTTAGCTGTAATATCTAACAACTGCCTCAACTTTGTTATTCATAGTCTTGAATTTTGAAATGTTCTGACCAACTGTTTTGCTAATGTCCCTCCCTACATTTGAATCTATATGATATGTCCTCATGTTTGGATTTAGGTTTTCATCTTCAGGAGGGAATTTATAGAACTCACACTGTATATACATTTTGCAAATTATATAAAAAATCCTAAGATTCCAGTGTTCTTCAGCACTAGTGACATCACGATCACGATCACGACCATCCTGTTATTCGTCGATTGCCTCGAGCAGGCCCCAGTAACGTCTCCTTCGTCCTAGCCCTGAGATTTTTAAAAAAGTGCCATATTCAAGGCTCTTTCAGAGTTAGGAGAATGAGACCCATTATTGTTACTGGTATTTGGCATATAGGGTACACCACGGGGAGTTTGCCAGACTCTGCCATGTGGGCAGGTTACATTCGGTAGCCTGCCAGTTTGTTATATATTTACATATATAAATAAATATTCATGAACATACTTCTTTGGGGACACTGCAATAGAAAAGAACATCCCAGAGTGAAAAAATTTAATTATCAAAAAGTGCCATGTTTGAGGCTGGAGAAATAGTATAGTGAGCAAGCACTTGCTTTGCACTTGACCAACTCAGGTTTGATCCTTGGCATCCTTTTTGAATCCCAGAATGCAGAGCCAGGAGGAAGTCCTGAGCACTACCAGGTATGAAAACCTCTTAAATAGAAAATAGGTTTGAATTTGTTTTTCTATTTACTCATACAGTGAACTTCTTACTACAGAAGAAGAAATGTAGAAGAAATGTGACAAAAATGTGATCCAGAAACATTAGTCAAACTTTACTACAGAATTCTGCCATCATCTAGACTTAAATTCAGTCTACCACCTTATACCATGCTCCTTTACTTCAGTAAATTCATTTTTGGTTTTTCCTTATAAAATTTCTATTTTCCTTTTTCAGTTTATATATAGTTTACAGACATATGATAACAATTCTGTTTTTCATAATTTTATTCATTGTTTTTTCTCATTTATTGATAATTTCTGATCAAAACTATTAATTGCAATAATGATCACAAATGGTAATTTTAAAACTTAGCTTTTCTACATTTATGTTTCCAGTCTTCTGTAAAGACAAGCTTGTTCTTCTCCTTCATTTACCTTTTATTCATTTATTTAAATTAACATGAACTTAAGACTCATAGATTCTATTATCTATTGGATATGATTATTTATTTTGATAGTTAAATTTTCTGGGCTGGAGCGATAGCACAGCGGGTAGGGTGTTTGCCTTACACGCAGCCAACATGGCTGACCCGAGTTCGATTCCTCTGCCCCTCTCGTAGAACCAGGCAAGCTACTGAGAGTATTTCACCCGCACGGCAAAGCCTGGCAAGCTCCCCATGATGTATTTGATATGCCAAACACAGTAACAGGTCTCACAATGTTACTGGGCCCACTCGAACAAATCGATGAACAACGGGAGGACTGTGACCATGACCATGATAGTTAAATTTTCTAATATTTGGCCATTTCCAAGATGGTTCATCTAATTTTTGTAACTTGTATGCATTATGTTTTTACTGTCACACTGTCACTGTCCTCCAGTTGTTCATCGAGTTGCTCGAGCGGGCCCAGTAACGTCTTCATTGGAGACTTTGTTGTTACTGTGTTTGGCATATCGAATACATCATGGGTAGCTTGCCAGGCTCTGCCGTATGGGCAAGATACTCTCGGTAGCTTGCTGGGCTCTCCGAGAGGGGTGGAGGAATCGAACTCATGTCGGCCATTTTGGCTGCGTGCAAGGCAAATGCCCTACTGCTGTGCTATCGCTCCAGCCCATATTTTTACTATTTTCTTATTTTCTGAAGTATTGAGTTTGAATGCCTGTTTAGCAAGGGTTTCGATGACTGCTTCTGTCTCAACAGAATCAAAGGCCTTCTTTAAATCAATGAACGTTAGACAGAGCGGCATCTTGAACTCCCGAGAAACCTCAATGAGCTTGGTTATTGTGTGGATATGGTCAATCGTGCTGAATCCCTTGCAGAACCCAGCTTACTCGCATGGTTGTCCTTCATCTCATGTTCTGCCAATCCTATTCAGGATGACTCCAGTGGACAGACAGTAGGCAGATCGGGCGATTGTTGCCAATGTTGTGGATGTCTCCCTTCTTGTACAGTAGTACAGTCCTGCTGGTTTTCCATTGAGACGGAAACTTGCATTCAGACATACCTGTGAAGACATATGTGTGAAGATCTGAGCCAGTGTATTGATGAGTACGGACGGCAGATTCTTCAGGTGTTCAGGTGTAAACTTATCCGGGCCAGGTGCTGTTTGCACCTTACCGACGAAATGCTGTGTCAGATTTCGGAAGGGAGAACGTTGGGAATGACATATCCTGTGGAATTTGGTATGTGGGCAGGTGGACGTAGCTATTGAAGAGATCTGAGTAGAAGTCATGGATAATCTTCTCTATTGCCCTTCTGGAAGATGTGATAGATCCATCAGGACATCGGAGGGCAGTCATCTTGGTCTTGTAGTTGGCGTAGGACAGGCAGGCATTGTGAATGCTTTTCCCGGCTTCTGCCACATCTGCCAGCACTGCTGTTCTCTCTTTGAGGTCTTCCTTTATCACTTCTCTGCACTGTTTTTGTGAGCTGGGACATTTGCTTGTGGTTGCCTGAGGCTTGCACCAAGCCACATTGGCAAAAAAGCTCAAGAGTTTTCAAAGACAGTTGTCTTTTTGTGGCTATCTCTCTCTTGGTGTTCTTCACACAATCATGAAGGTGCTGAACCAGTAGATCATATTCTTCATCGATGTTTTCAATGACAGCATCTTCCCATGTTGCCACAATAGTGCCAAAGAGCTCCGAGTTGGTGGTCTTTCTGGGAGTTCTCTTCTTAAACTTTGCAGCCCTTTCTCCCTGCTCCATGAAGTAGAATTTTGCAGGAAGGAGATGGTGGTCCAATCCCATTTGGAATTTTGGGACAACAGCAACATTGGTGAGGCAAAACCATCAATTGAATATTATGTGGTTAAATTTCGTTGTGGAACGATCCACCAGGAGACTCCCAAGTCCAACATTTAGATTCAGCCATCTGGAACTGTGAGTTACCATGGATGGTCTTGGTCAACATGATGACCTCAGATAGTCTCTCACCCTGTTCGTTCCATTCTAGGCCATGGGTCCCAATGTGGAGTTCTTTGTCTGATCTTCTCAGTCCTATCTTGTCATTAAAATCACCGACAATGATCTTGTAGAAGGTGAGGTCTTCTTTATAGAACTTGTCCAGCTCCATGTAGAACTTCTCAATTTCTCTTTCATCATAATTGGATGTTGGTGCGTAGACAATGAAGATAGAAACTGCCGGCAGTGAGCCACATCTATTCAAGTGTAGTCATTCAAACTCAATACATCAGGATCCTTTATGAGCTGTACTACAGATTCACTACCAGGATCTCACCATTCTATAGGAAAGTGATCATTGACATCAAGAGAGGGGTTCGGCAGGGCGATACCATTTCATCGAAACTCTTCAGTGCCACACTCAAGAACGTCATGTGATGACTAGAATGGGAAGGAATGGGAGTGAAGAAAGATGGTTCGGCAACTACACCACCTCCGCTTTGCTGATGACATTGTTCTAATAACACCAAACATTAGCCAAGTGGCACAAATGCTGGCCGACTTCGACCATGAGTGTGGAAAGGTCAGATTGCAGCTGAATCTCACAAAGACAATGTTTATGAGAAACAGTTTTGTTCCTGACGTTCCATTCACTCTCAACAGAGTGCACATCTCTGAAAGTAACAGTTATGTGTACCTAGGTCAAGAAGTCAACATGATGAATGACCTAGCATCTGAGTTGCGCAGGAGGAAGAGAGTGGCTTGGAATGTCTTCAAGAACGTTGAAGAAATAGCTAAGAGAAGATGAACAACCTCCTGCTCTGGGCACATCTCTTCAATCCCACTGTTCTTCCTGCATTAACATACGCCTCAAAGACCTGGGCCCTATGAAAATGGGATGAGAACGCTACTCCAGTCTCCCAAAGAGAAATCAAAAGAGCTATGCTTGAAGTAACCTGCTTCACTCAAATGAAAGAAAGAATCCAGAGTTCCAATCTCCATAGACGGTCAAGAATCAGGGAAGCTATCTCATTTGCCAAGGTGTTGAAAATCAGATGGGCTGGACACATAATGAGATTTGGAGACAACACCTAGACTACAGCCACTACCTACTGGATTCCACGGGACATCAAAAGATTGTGTGGCCGCCCACCTACAAGATGGTCAGATTTCTTCATCAAGAACCTGAACGATTGGTTTGAGGCTCTTTGTGTTCCTAGAATGAACAGATGCCATTGGGCTACACTGGCACATGGCAGGGACAAATGGAGACATTACTGGTGCCTGCTTGAGCAAATCGATGACTAACAGGATGCCAAGTGATCAAGTGATCAAGTGATCTTATTTTCTGATCCAAAAATGGTTCTATATTTACTTTGTATTTTCTTTACACCAATCACTTCTCTGAGGAACTCCACTTATCTTTAGTGTTAAAGTTTACTAAGTGGTCAAGATTTGCACATATATAATATTTTAAGGTAAAGGTAAAGGTAAAGGTAAAGGCCCTCCCGTTGATCGTCGATTTGCTCAAGCGGGCCCAGTAACGTCTCCATTGGAGACTTTATTGTTACTGTGTCTGGCATATCGAATACTCTCGATTAGCTTGCCGGGCTCTCTGAGAGGGGCGGAGCAATCGAACTCGGGTCGGCCATGTTGGCCGCTTGTAAGGCGAACGCCCTACCCGCTGTGCTATCGCTCCAGCGATAAAATATAATATTTTAAATGAATAAAATATCTTTCCCATTGGTATTGCCTTTTAAAGCTGTCCCGATATTAATATTCACCTTTATTGAGGGAAAAGAAGTTATAAAGATGGTGGATGGATACAGGATAGCAAATTGGTATCAGAATATTATTGAATACACACTGCCAAATAAAATGTGTATTACAGACAATCTAGAGTTCACCTAATGAAATCCAGCTAAGACCAAGTTCTCTGATCATGGCAAGTAGGAGTCAGGAGACTGGTTAACATAGTGATTGCAAATGTAGTTTCCAGATTCAGGGAACCTATGTTTAAATCCTGGCTTCACGAGTCTCTGGCTCACATAAATTTCCTTGATTTGCTTCCCTCAACATATTATTCTTTCCATAATTAATTTTTCATTGTACCTCATCCTGCCTGGTGTGTTATGCTAGTGGATTAAATACAAATCTGGGCAAAGAAAAACAAGAGAATGCAGATGAAAAAGTTGTCTAGGAACTTTTGATACTTGTAACTTCATCCACCTTGCTCTCTAGGGCCTTTATCTGAACAGAGAACCATCAATGTAAGGAACTGATTGGAAAACTGTCTACTGCTTATAATGTTAGCTGATACGACCAACACATCCAATAATATATTATGGTCCAAAGATCTTATATATGGTTCATATGTATTATGGTTCAAATAAAAAGGTAAAGGTAAAGGCCCTCCCGTTGATCGTTGATTTGCTCGAGCGGGCCCAGTAACGTCTCCATTGGAGACTTTGTTGTTACTGTGTCTGGCATATCGAATACTCTCGGTAGCTTGCCGGGCTCTCCGAGAGGGGTGGAGGAATCGAACTCGGGTCGGCCATGTTGGCCGCGTGTAAGGCGAACGCCCTACCCGCTGTGCTATCGCTCCATTTAAAATATTAAAATAATTAAAATTTTAAAATAAAATATTTTATTTTTTATATTTGTTCTGTTAAGTCCAAATGGGTATTCCTAATTGGTGGTGTGTAAGGAAACTGAACTCCTTTCCACTTCTGGCTTTGTCCTCTTCAGCCTTGACTTTCATGGTTGCTATGATATAGGAAGCTGACAGAGATGAAAGAACATGGAGGATGCAGTAAAGAAGTTCTTACAAATTGGAACTAGAAATCACATTCATGGCATTATTGGAGATGGAGGGAACCACATGGCCATTCTTAAGTTCCAAAATAAATAAATAAATAAATAAAATTGAAGATGTATCCCAGTGGTGTGTGGTATATTCAGAAAGGAGTGAAAAATGGACCTAGTGGAGAGTTAGCCAGGTTCTGTGTTGAACAGCAGTAACAAGAAGAGAACTTTAGAAGAAAACCATAGCTTCTGATTTGCAATTTGTATTGTTTTAACAGTGAGTAGTATAGTTCTGTACCTCTTTGTTCTCATGCTGATCTTTTGGTCCCACCTGCTGACTAGTCAGCTGACTCTGACTCTGGAATTGATAAAAATAAAATTTGACTTATGGATATTTTCATCAGGCAAATGTGACATTGTGTAAACTCTGCAAAGTGCTGACCTAATATTCACAATGCATATATTGTATAGATCAGCACATTAGCATAATATTACCATTATGTGAATAAGCAGAGGCCATTGTAAAAATGCTACTACACAAGCAATCCATTGAGAGGAGCTAAATTTTGTATACTCCAGTGAGCATAAAATACGTGGCTGCATTTGACTCTAATGTGTGCTAATTAGGAAAATCAGTTTCAAGCAAAGAAAGTCATAATAATTAAAAACCATCTTTTCATCTTAAAAAGCTTCCCTCCCCAAAGTATTTATGTACTCTAATGAAACAAATAAAAATAGTTATGGCAAAGCCTAAATAATAAGTGCTATTAAAGTAGTGTGTACACTCCATAATAAGTAATTATGTAACACGCAAATAGCAACAGACATGGAACAAATGCATTTACTAAACAGCAACAAAATAGATCACAGAATATGAATGTTGTTTCTTTCTTTATTGTTTGTTTCTAGTTTCTGGTAAGTAGAAGCTGTGAAAAAGAAAATGAACCTTTGGCAATATTCTAAGACATTTGAAGTGTTCAAATGCTGAGATTGTGACCCCAGGACATCAAATAGGATTGCTTTTATTTCCCAGCTGGGACCAATAGTAGAGGCTGTTTGGTCCATTGCATAGAATTGTAAAGATCTATTCAAACTCACATAGGAAAGACTAACTTGATCCATTGGTGATATTTACTTAGGCATAGCAAAATGGAGTGGGGTGGCATTCTTGTTAAATGTTTTTCAAGCTTGGTCACATGTTTGTTAACTGCATTAGAATTGGAGCCAAGAATGTGATGAAATGGCAGAACATAAGGTTTGGATGTGTGAGGCCCTGGGTTTGATCACCGGCATGGCCAGGCCCACATCAAGCAGCACTTGGAGTGGCTCATTAAAAAAAAATTAGATAGGTCAGTTTTGGTTTGTATGTTGGATCCAAAGCTTATCTCAAGGTTAGGAGTCAATAGGGTAAAACAGATAAATTTAGGGCCAAAGCAACCGATAATGTATAAGGTCATGTTAAGTCATCTCTTGTTTATTTTCTGTCATTAATATTGTTTCTCCTGGCCTTCACACAGTTTTCAAGACTCGTTGTTCATCGATTTGCTCAAGCGGGCACCAGTAATGTCTCCGTTGTGAGACTTGTTGTTACTGTATTTGGCACATTGAATATGCTATGGGGAGCATGTCAGGCTCTGCCATGCAGGTGGGATAGTCTCTGTAACTTGCCGGGCTCTCCGAGAGTGACGAAGGAATCGAACCCTGGTCAGCTGGGTATAGGCTGTGTGCAAGGCAAACCCCCTACCCACTGTGGTATAGTGGTGGCTTTGGTGGTATAGTGGTGGCATAGCTGCCCTCCAAGTCACCATAATGCAGAAAATTTAAATAACTTCAAATTGTATATGTTAAATATTTGGCTTCTATAAGAAATGCAAAATCAGACCTATGTAGAGAATAACTATTCAATACCATGAAGGAACAAAGCTATTAGGGAGTACCTCTCCCCAAAAAACCCCCAGAAAATAAAGGATTCAATTATTTAAAGTATTGAGAAATAAAATGAGTCTGCATATGAAAATCTGAAAATAAAACAAGGACTAGACAATATCAAGTGATAACAACCCTTAGTCTTGGAGTTATAAAATTGAGATTGTTAAGCACTGGGGGAAGATAGAAGTAGTGTGTGAGGAAGAACCAGTTAGATGTAACATGAGGACAGCTGCAGGAGTCCTGAACACTTTGTGATGGGGAAAATGTAGTAACTGAACACATTCAAACCAAAAATGGAACACTATTGTAATCATGCCACCTAATCTACAATACAAAATTTTCAAATGTTAAATCTAAAAATGTATTTCCAATTTTAAAATGTTAAGAGCCACACATTTTATCTCCCATACATTATGGAATTTCCTCCAGAATCAAAGCTTTTCTAGGGCAGAGCCAGAGGTGACATCAGTATTTGAAGGACTCAGAGAAGACTGGCCTTAGGAGTACTCATAGGGTCTCTTCCTCTATTTAATCTTTGAAGGGCAGTAACACAGGCATTTGTTGATGATTTTTATTTATTTACTTATTTTTTAATTTTTATTAGTGAAACACCAGGAGGTATCGTTGTAGACTTACAGATTTCTAAGCTTGGGTTTCAGTTATACAATGATCAAATACCCATCCCTCCACCAGTGTCCATTCTCCACCACCACCAGATCCAGTATCCCTCCCACCCCCCTTACCCCCCATCTCACCCTACCACTGTGGCAGGGCATTCCCTTTTGTTGTCTCTCTCCTTTTGAGTGCTGTGGTTTGCAAAAGAGACATTGAGTGGCAATCTTGTTCGGGTTATAGTCTACTTTCAGCATGCATCTCCCATCCTGGGAGGATACTCCCAACACCCTGTATTTGATGCTCCCTTCTCTATCTAAGTTGACTTTTCCCCTAGCATGTGCAGCTGGCCTCCAAGCCATAGAGTAAACCTCCTGGTACTTATCTTGGCTCTTGGTTATTAGTCTCCTATTTTGTCACATTATGTTCCCCAGATGAATGCAATCTTTCTATATCTATCCCTCTCTTTCTGACTCATTTTACTTAACATGATGCTTTCCATGTAGTACCACTTGTATGTAAATTTCATGACTTCATCTTTTCTAACAGCTACATAGTACTCCATTGTGTAGGTGTACCAAAGTTTCTTTAACCAATCATCTGTTCTTGGGCACTCTGCTTTTTTTTCCAGATTCTAGCCATTGTAAACAGTGCTGCAATGAGCAAACAAGTGCAGCTGTCACTTCAACTATACTTTTTTGCCTCTCTGGGATATATTCCTAGGAGTGGAATTGCTGCGTCAAATGGGAGCTCAATTTCTAATTTATTGAGAATCGTCCATACTGTTTTCCAAAAGGGCTGAACCAGTCAGCATTCCCACCAGCAGTGAAGGAGGGTCCCTTTCTTGCTACATCTGCGCCAATACAAGTTGCTTTTGTTCTTTTGAATGTGGGCCAATCTCTGTGGTGTGAGATGATATCTCATTGTTGTTTTGATCTGCATCTCCCTGATGATTAATGATGTAGAGCATTTTCTCATGTGCCTTTTAGCCATTTGGATTTCTTCTTTGAGAAAGTTTCTGTTTATTTCGTCACCCCATTTTTTGATGGCGTTGGGTGTTTTCTTCTTGTGAAGTTTAACCAGTACTTTGTATATCCTGGATATCAACCTCTTGTCGGATGGGTATTGGGTGAATATCCTTTCCCATTCTGTAGACTGTCTTTGTATTTTGGTCACTGTTTCTTTTGAGGTGCAGAAGCTTCCAAGTTTAAGATAGTTCCATTTGTCTATCTCTGTTTTCACTTGCTTGGCCAGTTGTGTGACATCTTAGAAGATATCATTAGCTACAATGTCATAGAGGGTTTTGCCAACTTTGTCTTCAATGTACCTTATGGATTCCGGTCTGATGTTGAGGTCTTTAATCCATTTTGATCTTACTTTTGTACATGGTGTTAGGTAGAGATCTGAGCCCACTTTTTTGCATGTAGCCATCCAGTTTTGCCAGCACAATTTGTTAAAGAGGCTTTCCTTGCTCCACTTCACATTTCTTGCTCCCT
The DNA here is from genome assembly GCF_029834395.1 of Sorex fumeus. NCBI lineage: Eukaryota > Metazoa > Chordata > Mammalia > Eulipotyphla > Soricidae > Sorex > Sorex fumeus. The sequence goes on from NW_026606066.1 coordinate 28,229,936, forward strand.
TATCAAAGATTAGATGATCATATGTTTGGGGGGAGATGTCAGTATATTCAACCCTGTTCCATTGGTCTGCAGCTCTGCCTTTGTTCCAGTACCATGCTGTTTTAATTGTAGTAGAGTTTGAAGTTAGGGAGGTTGATTCCTCCCATTTTCTTTTTCCTAAGAATTGCTTTAGCTATTGGTGGATGCTTATTGTTCCATATGAATTTCAGCAGTGTTTGCTCCATTTCTTTGAAGAATGTCATGGGTATCATTATCGGGATCACATTGAATCTGCACAATGCTTTGGGAAGTATTGCCATTTTGACAATATTAATTCTCTCGATCCATGAGCAGGGGATATCTTTCCATTTCCTCATGTTCCCTTTTATTTCCTGAAGTAGCGTTTTCTAGTTTTCTTTGTTCAAATCCTTTACTTCCTTAGTTAAGCTGATTCCTAGGTAGTTGATTTTCTGAGGCACAATTGTGAAAGGGATTGTTTTTTTCATGTCACTTTCTTCTCTCTCACTATTTTTGTATAGGAAAGCCATGAATTTTGGGTATTGATTTTATAGTCTGCAACCTTACTATACAAGTCTATTGTTTCTAGGAATTTCTTGGTAGAGGCTTTAGGGTTCTCTGAGTATAGTATCATATGATATACGAATCGTGAGAGCTTGATTTCTTCCTTTTCTACCTGAGAGATCATGGTCATGGTCCTCCCGTTGTTCATCGATTTGCTCGAGTGGGCCCAGTAACGTCTCTTCGTGAGACTTGTTGTTACTGTGTTTGGCATATCGAATACATCACAGGTAGCTTGCCAGGGTCTGCCGTGTGGGCGAGATATTCTCGGTAGCTTGCCTGGCTCTCCGAGAGGGGTGGAGGAATCGAACTTGGGTTGGCCATGTTGGCTGCGTGCAAGGCAAACACCCTACCACTGTGCTATCACTCCAGCCCTCTACCTGAGTGCCCTTAATATCTTTTTCTTTCCTAACTGCTATTGCAAGTACTTCCAATATCATATTGAACAGCAGTGGAGAGAGTGGGCATCCCTATCTCATTCCTGATTTTAGAGGGAAGGCTCTCAATTTTTCCCCATCAAGAATGATGCTTGCTGTATGCTTGTGGTATATGGCTTTAACTATATTGAGGAAAGTCCCCTCTATACCCATTTTGGCGAGGGTTTTTATCATAATCGGGTGCTTGATCTTGTCAAATGCTTTCTCTGCATCTATTGATATGATCATATGGTTTTTATCTTTTATTTTGTTGATATGATGGATTATGTTGATTGATTTCCGAATGTTAAGCCATCTTTGCATCCCCGGGATGAATCCCACTTGGTCATGGTGTATGATATTTTTGATGAGTTGTTGAATTCTATTTGGTAGTATTTTGTTGAGAATCTTTGCATACGCGTTCATCAGGAATATAGGCCTGTAGTTTTCTTTTCTTGCGGTGTCTTTGTTTCCTTTTGGTATTAGAGAGATATGGGCTTCATAGAAACTATTTGGGAGAGTTTCTGTTTCTTCAATATCCTGGAAAAGCTTGAGAAGAACTGGTACTAGGTCCTCTTTAAATGTTTGGAAAAATTCCTAGTGAATCCACCTGGACCTGGGCTTTTGTTTTTGGGAAGACTCTTGATTACAGTTTCAATTTCCTTGATGTTAATAGGTCTATTCAGGCACTCTAGATCTTCTTGATTCAGCCTTGGGATATTATGGGAATCCAGGAATTTATCCATTGCTTCTAGGTTCTTTTGTTTCGTGGCATACAGACTTTCAAAGTAGTCTCTGATGATCTTTTGAATTTCTTTGGTTTCTGTTATTATATCCCCCTTCTCATTTCTGATTTGGTTTATTGGGGTTCTCTCTCTCTTTCTTTGTGGGTCTTGCTAGTAGTTTATCTATTTTATTTATTTTCTCAAAGAACCAGCTTTTTGTTTCACTGGTCTTTCGGATTGTTTTTTTGGTTTCCATGTCATTGATTTCTGCTCTAAGTTTTATGATTTCTTTTCTTCTGCCTGATTTGGGCTCCTTTTGTTGATCTTTTTCTAAGATCTTGAGCTGTGAAGTCAAGTTGTTTATGTGGGCCCTTTCTTCCTTCCTGTGAAATGCTTGCAGAGCTATAAATTTTCCCCTTAACATGGCTTTAACTGCATCCCATAGGTTCTGGTATCTCGTGTCTTCATTCTCATTTGTTTCCAGCTACCTTTTGATTTTGTCCTTGACTTTTTTCCTGACCAACTTGTTGTTAAACATTGAGTTTTTTTAATTTTCAGGTGTTTGATTTGGTTCTCCGTGTCTGTGTGTGATTCACTTCTGTTCTCAGTGCATCGTGGTCTGAAAGAATTGTTGATACTATTTCTATCTTCCTGATTCTATTGGAGTATGTTTTTTGTCCTAGCACATGGTGTATTTTAGAAAATATTCTGTGTGCACTGGAGAAGAATGTGTATTCTTTCTTTTGGGTGTGTTAAGCCCTGTATAGGTCTATAAGCACTCTCTCTTCTATTTCTACTTTCAAAGCCAAAGTTTCCTTGCTGAGTTTTGTTCTTGTTGATCTATCCAGAGGCGATAAGACAATGTTGAAGTCTCTGGCTTTTATTGTGTTGCTACAATGTCATCCTTAAAACTTGTTGGCAGTTGTTTTAAATATTTAGCTGTTCCCTCATTAGGTGCATATATATTTAAGAGTGTGATTTCTTCCTGTTGTACGTATCCCTTGATAAATAGAAAATAGCCTTCGCTGTCCCTTTTTTTCAACCTGAAATTTATGTTGTCGGATACTAGTATGGCCACCCCAGCTTTTTGAGAGAGCTGTTTCCTTGTAGGATTGATTTCCATCCTTTAACTTTGAGTCTATGTTTGCTCTGACTGTTCAGATGAGTTTCTCTTCACTTATTTAATCACTTAACTTCCCGTTAATCGTCGATTTGCTCGAGCGGGTGCCAGTAACATCTCCATTTGTCCCTGTTGCATGCTAGTGTAGCCCAATGGCTTCTGTTCGCTCTAGGAACATGAAGAGCCTCAAACCGATAGTTCATGATCTTGATGAAGAAGTCTGACCATCTGGTAGGTGGGTGGCCACGCAGTCTTTTGACATCCTGTGGAATCCAGTTGGTAACAGCTCTAGTCCAGCGGTCGTCTTTAAATCTCATTACGTGACCAGCCCATCTGATTTTTGACACCTTGGCAAATGAGACAGTGTCCCTGATTCTTGATCATCAACGGATGTCGGAACTCTGGATTCTTTCTCTCATTTGAGTGAAACGTGATATTCCAAACATAGCTCTTTCAATTCCTCTTTGGGAGACCCGAATAACGTTCTCATCCTGTTTACATAGGGCCCAGGTCTCTGAGGCATATGTTAATGCAGGAAGAACAGTAAAATCAAAGAGATGTGCCCTGAGCTGCAGGTTCTTCATCCTCTTAGCTATTTCTTCGACGCTCTTGAAGGCGTTCCAAGCCACTCTCTTCATCCTGCGCAGCTCGGGTGCCAGGTCATTTGTCATGTTGACTTCTCGACCTAGGAACACATAGCTGTTGCACTCGGAGATGGTTGTTCCGTTGAGAGTGAATGGGGTGTCAGGAACGAGGCTGTTTCTCATAAACATGTGTCTCTAAATTAGTGAATTTAGGCCATTGACGTTGAGAGAAATTATTGTTATGGGGTTTTGTGTCATCTTTCTGTAAGGGTCTGTTGTGCTTGTGGGGTTTGTCTTGTCTTACAGTAGCCCCTTTAGCCCTTCTTTTAGTTTTGGTTTTGAGTCTATGAAATTCCTGGGCTGCTGTTTATCTAGAAAATAGTGTACCGTTCCTTAGAGTTTGAGAGAGAGTTTAGCTGGATAGAGTATTCTTGGTGAAGCATTCATTTCAGTGAGTTTTTTTTTCACTATATCCCACCATTGCCTTTGGGCATGGAGGGTTTCCTCTGATAGGTCTTCTGTGAATCAAAGAGGTGCTCCTTTGTATGTGATTTCCTTCTTTGACCTTGCTGCTTGCAGTGTTGTGTCTTTATCAGTGGTACCATTCATTCTAAACATGGATATGTCTTGGAGTGTTTTTGTTAAGGTCTCTTTTATCTGGCACCCTTAGGGCTCCTTGAATATATGGCTGCATTGTTCAGCTCTGGGAATTTTTCAGCAATGATTTTTTTAATTGTGGCCTTTTCGTTGGGATTGTTTCCCTGACCTTCTGATAGTCCAATGATTCTAATGTTGTTCCTCTTGGTATCATCTCCTAGGATTCTGATTCTCTCTAGAGCTCTTTTGAGGTCTCTTGCCATTGTTTGTTGTTGCCTGTTAGCTTGCTGATTCTGTCTTCAGCTGTGGTCATTCTACTGTTGAGGGTACAGACTGGGTTTTTTTATTTCTTCTACAGACTCTTTTATTCGTGACATTTCTGTGCATAGTTTTCCAATTTCTGCTCTCATTTCTTCCTGTAATTTCTTGATTGTTTCTCTCATGTTACTGAATATCTGTCTAATTGTTTTATTGAGTTCATTGAACATCTTCATGACTTAATATCTGAATTCTTTCTCAGAGAGGTCCTTTAGGTGAGTAGCACCTACTGAGACTTCTGGACTCTTTTCATTTTTGTCCCCACATGGTGGGGATTTGCATTGTTTCTTCATGTTGGTGTGGACGTATGGGGACTGAGATGTTACACTAGATTTCTTGGTATGACTAAACTACCTGCGGCATGAGTGTTGGCCTGCCTGAAATCAGGCCACACCCACTTCTACCGAAGCCACACCCACTTCTGAAGAGGTCACGCCCCCATGGGTACCTGGTGTGTGTGGTGGAGTACCAGCTGGGAGGGGAAGGAGATCGGCACAGAGTTGGGGATGAAGAGGAAGAGGCTCAAGGATGCTGTCATCCCAGGGTCCTAGAGGACACTTGGGGCACTTGTGTGGTGAACGCCAAATCCTGAGTTCTAATACTGGTGGTTAACTGACCTGGAAGGGGAAGAAGACCGGCACAGCCTTTTGATGATTTTTAAAGAAAAAAAATATGGTGGCTCTACTCCAACCTTGTCAGAGGTTTGTAGGGCTCTCCCAGGAGCGCACCCCAAATCTGGTCAGTGTCCCCAGATGTATCATGATGGTTCCCAAAACCCAACCCTTACTCTGGTTGCAGACATTTTTTCCTTTTCCCACCCTGATTCATACATCAATTACCATCACTTCCTGATTCTGGACTTGGCCCTGATCATAGTGCTTCTTTTAATTATGCCCCAGAGCAAACAGGTATATTACATCTCATTCATTCTGCTACCTGAAATTCATCCAGGCTGGGGTACGGAAAATCTCCAGAACCATCTTTAATCAATTGCTTCTATACCCCTACTCCCAACTGACCTTCTGAGTGAACCATCCCCCTAAGCAAGTGAACCATCCTGAGTGAACAATTCCCCTCTTCCTGCCAGAAGTAGCTAGAGAGATCCTGGTACACTTTTATTTATTTTTATTAGTGAGACACCATGGCCAACCCGAGTTCGATTCCTCCGCCCCTCTCGGAGAGCCCGGCAAGCTACCGAGAGTACTCGATATGCCAGACACAGTAACAACAAAGTCTCCAATGGAGACGTTACTGGGCCCGCTTGAGCAAATCGACGATCAACGGGAGGGACTTTACCTTTACCTTTAGTGAGACATCATGAGATACAGTTGTTGACTTACAAATTTTGTGCTTGGGTTTCAATTATACAATGATCAAATACCCATCCCTCCATCAGTGCCCATTTCCCACCACCACGGATCCCAGTATCCCTCCCACCCCCCACCCCCCTCATCCCACCCTGCCTCTGTGGCAGGGTATTCCCCTCTGTTCTCTCTCTCCTTTTGGGTGTTGTGGTTTGCAAAAGAGGCATTGAGTGGCAATCATGTTTGGTCTATAGTCTACTTTCAGCATGTTTCTCCCATCCTGGGAGGATCATCCCAACACCCTTTATTTGGTGCTCCCTTCTCTATCTGAGCTGCCTTTTCCCCTAGCATGTGTGGCTGGTACACTTTTATATAACTAAAACCACTGGAATATAAGGTTCAACTAGGGACCAAATGACTGTCAGTTGATGAAAGAGCCACACATTCCTGGAATGGAAGATCACCACACTCTCTTGAACACCAAAGACAGGGCTTGTGGCCCATCCCAAGACTGGTAGCCCCCAGGCTTTATCCTATGCTTACCAAATATACCACTCCCACTGATTTTTGTTACCTTTCCCACTCAAACAAATTTAAAATCACTTTGTCTCTCCTGGGGGGGGGGGTGTTTTTCTCCAGCCTCATCAGAGGTTCTTAGGGTTTGCCCTGGAGCACAACCCAAATAAACTTCTCCTGTTTCTTAAAAAAAATAATAGAAAAGGAAAACCTGCTTTCTTGCTATATTTGTGGATATTTAAAATATCACGGCAGAGTCTGGCAAACTCCCCGTGGCGTACCCAATATGCCAAATACCAGTAACAATGATGGGTCTCATTCTCCTAAAGAGCCTTGAATATAGCACTTTCTTAAAAATCTCAGGGCTAGGATGAAGGAGACGTTACTGGGGCCTGCTCGAGACAATCGACGAATAACAGGATGGTCGTGATTCGTGATTCATGATTTAAAATTAATTAAGTTTGTTTTGGGGGCTACACTTAGCAATGCTCAGGACTTACTCCTGACTCTGCACTCAGGGATCAGTCCTGCTGGGGTTCTGGGAACCATATGTGGTGTTGGGGATCAAACCCAGGTCAGAGGCATGCAAGAAGGCACCCTACTTTCTGCATTATTGCCCTGGCCCCACTGCATTGTAAAATTAGTTCCCCATGTGTCACTCCTTCTTGAACCCCTTATCTCCCACCCTTTTCCTCAACAAATTATCTTTGCCTTGAAGTAAGCTCTTTGCTATACGCAGTTTAACAGATTGCATTTATCTGGACTAGCTCTTATTTCTAATGTCTGTACATCCACAGGTTCTTAGACAACACTTTCTAAAACATACCTGGTATGTCTCCCTGAACACTCATGTTAATACTGATCTCCTGCCGATCTAAGGCTTAGGCTGCAGAAAGTTCATTCTCATCAGTTTGCTTAGTATGTTTGCTTTATCATATCTATCATATCTCCAGCTGCTTTATTTCTAAAAGGAAATATTACTTCCTCTTTCACTCCACCTTGTACCTACATTAAAAATATATTTTAAAAAACCAGAACAATTACAACAAAAAACCCTTGCGAACACAATTTAGAATGGTTTCTACATAAGCTGAATAAGGGATTTCTTTATTGTCACATATCCTTAAGTCTCAATATTAATTCTTATCATATCAAATCAGCTCTAATTCTGACCTTTATCTCTCTCACATAGAACTTCAGTTATTCTTCTTCTATTTTATTGGGGAAGAACTCCATTTGACCTCTTTTATTTATGTATTTTGGTTTTTTTGTTTGATTTTGGGTCACTGCTGATGCTTGGGGCTTTGTTCTAGCTCTGTGCTCAAGGGTCACTCCTGGCAGTGAGCAGAGAAGATCATGTAGTGTCTGAAACTAAATCTGAACTAGTTCTCTTTTATTTAATCTAAATAACTGGTGTGGAGGGGGTGGAGAGATAGGACTGTTAGTAGGTTGTTTACCTTGTGTATGGCTGCCTGGGTTCAATGCCCAGTATCACACATAGTCCCCTAAGCACAGCCAGGTGTGATTCCTGAGTGCAGAGCCAGGAGTAACCTCTAAATATTGTAGCCATCCCCTCCCCCCCCCCCCCCCCCCAGAAAACCAAACCAAACAAAAAAAAGTGACTTAAATGAGTTTTTAACCTCATTAAATTCCTTGGACAAAGATGAATTGATGATGCGATGAGGAAAAATAAGGAGAGTATAAACTATGTCATTAGTAGATTTAAACTTCTCTGTGTGATTTTAATTTTACCTACTATCAAAATACCAGTCTTCCCCCAACAAAATGATGATAATTTTCTTTTTTCCTTACTGTTGCCAGACACTCAAAGACCAGAAGATAATGAAACATCTCAGGGCTGGAGCGATAGCACAGTGGTAGAGCGTTCGCCTTACAAGTGGCCAACATGGCTGACCTGAGTTCGATTCCTCCGCCCCTCTTTGAGAGCCCAGCAAGCTACCGAGAGTATTCGATATGCCAGACACAGTAACAACAAAGTCTCCAATGGAGACGTTACTGGGCCCGCTCGAGCAAATCGACGATCAACGGGAGGGCCTTTACCTTTACCTCAGTCTCTTACTGAAAATTTGATTGTTTGTTTTTGACTTTTTGGGTCACACCCAGGGCAATGCACTCAGGAATTACTACTGGCGGTGCTCGGGTGGTCATATAGTATGTTGGGTATTGAACCCGAGTTAACTAGGTACAAGGCAAATGCCCTACTCACTATACATACTACTGCTCTGGGAAAATTCACTATACTCTAAGGAAAATTTGAGATTCATGGAAGAAACAGGTCATCACGGTTTAGTGCAGCAGGGGGCACTGTAGAGTCTTAGCCAAATTTTCTCCTTCATCTCGCTTTGTTTTTTGATATGTATATGTGTACATATACACACACATATATATGTGTACACATATACACACATACATATACATACACACATTTACAGGCACACAGAATTATAACAGCTATTATGTGTTTTTTTTTTAAAAATTTCTAATCAATTCTGGGTCAAGTTTCAGTTGTTCTTTCTTATTAAATCTTTATTTGAATCATTGATTTTATTTAACTGCTATTATCAATTTGTTGCATCTTGATAACTTGATTTACTAGGGGGGGAGGGAAACCTCTGTGTACCAGTAGGTGTATCTATACAGGACTAGAAAGAATTACAGAGCCCAGGATGAATGGGAGATCCACCAGTCATTGGTCAGCTGCAAGACAGCTGAGAAGTCTTTATCATCTCCAGCACTTTACAAACAATCAAATCAATAACAATTAAAGCAGATTATGAAAAGGCAATACTGGATACTTAAATCTTTTGAACTTGATTTAAATGAGGTTAAATGCTCTCTTATGGAAATTGACTCCATGGAGAGGGTTCAAAGCTTGCCAGAGAGGATAATTTAGGGTTTTAGCTTGGGTTGAGACTTGGAAGCACAGCTAACAATTTCTAACATTCACAAATGATACCCATACATTTGTATGTATTTACACATATACATATTTGTTCTTATTCCACAAGATTCATCAAGATTCATCAAGAATCTTGTGGAATATGTGGATTCTATTGGGTGCTAGTAATCGGCATTACAAAATGAAAATCTTTGTGATAGTGTTTTGCAGGGCATTGGGATGCCCTTCCTTGCCCATCCATGATGGGACAGTTATTGCTGGGTCCTTGGAGAACTCTGGTGCTAGAATGCAAAACAAAATGCTAATAATCTTAAAGAAAGTCTCAGAGATACTAAGCAAAGAAAAAGCCTAAACTAAACAAAAATAAATTACTTATCTGGTCTGATGTCCTGAAGACGTTAAGCATGCCGCTGTACTTACGAGCAGTGGAATCTAGATATAATACTGTCTCGTGTTTTGGCACAGTGTAAGGACTTTTCTCTAAACATGATGCAAATTCCATTTTACTGATCTATATAACTTCTCTATCTGTGGAAAAGCCAATCTATCAGTGAAGGCAGTCAAGGTGGGAGGAAAAAGAAGGACCTGGTAAATCAGTCTTGGGGCTGATGGAGTTTGGAAAGACAGTGGCGGACGTTTGTACAGAGAAGCCCCGAGGTTGGAAGAGATGGAGGCAGTTATAAAGGTGAAAGGTCAATCAAATTTCATTAAGTCATCCGGCCTGTCAGAAATGGGAACTCCCGAGGCCACATGAGTGAAGGGCAGATGACCATGGGCTTTGGGAGAGGCAGTGTCTGCAAATTGCTCAGAAGGCGGGAGCAAAGACAAGGTGCTGAATGGGCAGCCTTTCAGGAAGTGAGAGTTTTCACAGAACAACCAGTTACCTGCTAGGACTCACCAAAGCAACATGGGGTTTGCCTTCACAGTTTTCCCTGACTCTGTTTCTCCATTGCCACCTGCCTAACTCTGGCCTCTGCCCCTTTACCCTTACCTACACTTTTGTGCTTTCCTTCTCTTCCTCATCTCCGTCTTCTTCCTCTTCCTCCTCCTCCTCTACCTCCAGTCTCCCTGTCTTTCTCATCTCCTCATCCCAACACACAAACACACACATATGGGTCCAAGTACACAACTACGTGATCCTTCTGTAAAACTCCCTGCTCCTTTGCAAAGTTAATTGTTCATTTCTGCCATGTCTCCAGTGTAGGCTTCTCTGTGAGCTTCTAACACCTGCAGGGACATTATCTGTATTCACACATGCAGAGCCATTACCTGTGTTCACATATGCAAGGACATTATTTGTCTTCACACCCACTGTCCCCACAGACTGAGCACAGGAAATGATCTCTAGCGTCTCCAATTATTCATGGTCAGAATCTAGGAACCACTTGTTTCCTTTGTCTTTCTCCCAATCTTCTTCAGATTATGGCACAGAATGCAAGACTCTCATGACCAGCATGTTGCCACCTTTCCTGACTGTGGCCCCTTTCTGGCTTTGTTTCCTTCCTGTGCTCCCCCATTCACAGAATTTTCACCTGTGGTCCCCTTGGAATATCTTAGTGGTCTACAGGGAGCCAAATTTCTTCCAGTTGAGAAATGTTAATCCAGAGTACTGGGTTGAGTCTGGAGTGTGAGGGTGGAAGTGATGAAAAAGGTGATATATACATCTTCCAAATGAGGTGAATTAGAGGGGGACATATGTAAAAGCACAATGTTCCTAGAAAAGAAAATACAAGTAATTCAATGGCCACTCGCTGAAATCAAAAGAACCCCAAAGATATTCCAAATGAAGATATCTCAAATGAAATATCTCAAATGAAACCAGTAGATCTCAATGTGGCTGAATGTTAAAAATACTTGGGAAATTAAAAACATCAAAAAAATTGATCTCAGTGCCCAATCCAGACCAATTAAATATGTGAGGTGAGGTTCAAGCACTGAAAAACAAAATAGACAATGACTCATGAATATTATCTTGAACTGATTTCAACAGGCAGCCCAAACTGAGGACCCTGAACTCCAAACTGAGGACCCTGAACTCGGGTATTATTTGGGAGCTGTTCAATGTGCCTTGCTCTGTACACCTCCCCTCACCTCGTGGTAGTGATCAGGCATGACTCTGTTCATTGACTGTGGGTGTCTACTCTGCGCTGTGTCCAACTTCTATCTGCTGAGCCCTTGCTTGCTCTGAATTAGACAGTAAAAAAAAAAAACAGTGTTGTCTTTTTGGATGTCCTTAGGGACCCTTTAGGGAAGAACTAGTATCATTCCTATGAATCAGTTGAGAAATGGATACTTTGAACGGTGAGGTAAAGGAGCCAAGAATAAAAAATCAGTTAAGTTGCTGAGCTGGGACTGTAATTCAGAGTTTCTCATTTATTGCAGTCTCTTGACTGTGCCAACTCATCTCAGTGTGAACAATTTGCTCCTTCTGACATCCATCCATTCCTAGTGACCCTCCTTGTTGTCCTTATTCAATCAGCCCCAACAATTGTCTCAACGCTCAAGGATTTTCCGGGTGTATATTAAGATAATTTAACACCAACTTTTATGATTTGTAGCTGCTATTGAAAAAGAAAGGGTATTATCTCAGCATCTGTTGATCATTGTCAGTATCCATTATGACCTCATAATTGCTGAGAAACTACACAGAGGCTACTCATGAGCTTGTCCAAAAGGGGAATCTCCAGGATAGCTCGTTAACTGGGGATTTAGGAGGCCCAAGTGGTGTCTTGTTCCCTTGCTTTGGGACTGCCTCTGAGGGTAATGAGAAGCTTTCTGTGGAGCTCCTGCAGCCTTGGCTTGCAGTTCCTTTTCTAGATGGAGCTGCTTGTTTGCTTTAAAAGTTGCCGCCGCTGGCGGCACTGAAGAAACGTGAAGTGAAAACATGGATCTGATCCACAAATATGTCAGCGTTGTTCCCAGACTTGTGAGGAGTATCCAAATAAAGCCCATGCTGTGGAGTTCAACCCAAGTTCACCCCTTTAAAAGGCCACGGGTGGCTTATAGTTCTACCTTCTGCTCCAATCAGTCTTTGTTGGCTTTTCCAGGGGCCTCATACTTGTACTTCCAATCCTCTTGAAGCCTTGCTCCTTCTAGCCCAGGCCCAGTTATGTTCCTTTCTTCTTCTCTTGAAGAAGCTCAACTAGGGCAAATGTTTACTTGGGAGGCTGTGACCTAGGAACGGTGGACTGGGCTGTGTGTGCTACGGAGGCAGAACGTAAAACGTGTTTAAGAGTTTTGATATGGGTGAGTTTAATCTGTGACACTAAGGTCTCATTTTGGATTCCCAATTGAAGAAAATTGGGTAGAGAGAGGAATGAATATGTTAGAAGGGCCTCATGGGCACCTTGAAAGGAGCATTAGGAGTTTCACCTCTCAGCGTCTCCTGAACAGACTTCTGTAGCCTTCCATGCGTAATGCTGCCACTGCCTGTGCCCAGGTCTAGAGACAGTCAGACTGTCAGCTGAAATTATGTGCTTCAGGTGTAAGTGAGTTGTTTGGAATTGAGAATATGATTTCTTCAGTGCATCACTATACTTTCTAATGACAGTGATGAACCCCAGTGGCCCACACAGTGTCACACACACACAAGATTGTCCTTACCTTATCCTCTTCCACTTATGGGCCTCTCCTGGCTAAGAATCCTTGAGCTCACAAGAGCAGGACTTGTGTTCTTTTGTATAGAACCCTATCCTGCAAGGCTGAAACAGTATCTGGCATACAGAAGTGTTCAAGAGAGGCACCCTGGATGAGTGAACGAGAATTGACTGAAGATAGGATAAAATTCTTCTTGACCTCATCCTCTCATGCCCTTCCTAAAATAATCATGTTTCAGCTGCATTTTCTGGGATCTCTTGATTTCTTTCTCAATTGTCTTACTGCCCATGGCTAGAGATGAAAATTTCATTCTAAAATTAGTGTGAGCATTATAAAAGGCCCAGGTCCTGTAAAACAGTAGGGTGAATTGGTTTTAGACAAATGAAAAAGTCAGCTCTGAGTTCCTTTTTCTGTTCTAATGCAGAGAGAGAGAGAGAGAGAGAGAGAGTATTGGACAACAGAAGGCATTGGAATTTTGGACTTGTGGAACATATGAAAGGGATTAATGCAAAAAAAGCTGAATCTATTCATCTTCATTAAGGTACTAAACCAAGAATTGTGGGCACAGATATTTTGTATATGAGCCAACAAGAAGGCCTTGATTTTGCAGGAATTATTTATGTGTCACTAGATACTCTTGGCCCTACATTTTGCTACCAAAAGGCTGTTTAGTAGGAAGACAGATTGGATTGGAAGTGAAATTGGTTTGACATTGTACTCTGATTTGCCATTTACTCACTATTTCAGAAACCAGGAAAATAAAAAAAATTAAATACAAAGTAAAAATTTTAAAACATCAAAGCAAAATTTATTTGAAAAGAGAATAAAAGAGGGTAGGAAAGTCAATTAAATAAAAAGTTGCCGTTTGGGGTAAAATAAAAGAATTGATAGATCCATAAACAGACTGATAAGGGAAATGAAAGACACAAATTACAGTGATTAAGAATGAGAGCAATAGTAGCACCACAAATCTTACCAATTTTAAAAGAACGTAGCTCAGTCACTGTCACTTCCCTCCTGTTGTTCATCAATTTGCTCCAGTGGGCCCAGTAGCTCTATCATGAGACTTGTTACTATGTTTGGCATATTGAATACGTCATGGGTAGCTTGCCAGGCTTTGCCGTGTGGGCGAGATTAAAAGAATAATAAGGAAATACATGTAATACTTTGTCGAAAAATTGAACAAATATTGGTTGAAAAGAGAACCTTCTAAAGATAACAGCAAATTATTAAAGTTTATTGGAGAAGAGGATAAACTTGATGTTTCTATATTTATTAAACATTGAGTTTGTGGTTAGGAACTTTTCCATGAAGAAAATGGGAAAAGCCCAAATAATTTTGCTAGTGAATTCTACTAAGATAAAATTTAAGGAATTTTTTTTTTTATAATTTAAGGTAGTGCTATGGATAAGTGAACTTTGAAAGCACTGTTCTGAATTAAAGTCAGACAGAATGAACCATATTGTATGATTTTATTTCCATGAGATGTCCATAACAGACAAAAATAGACAAAAGTGTATTAGTGGGTGTCTGGAGGGGCAGGAGAAAGAAAGATTGGGTGATCACTAGGCTGTATAATATTTATACTGATGATAATTAAAATTTTTTAAGTTTGAGTGTAGTGATTAACATAAACTCTGTGACTGCATTAAGAAAACATTGAGGGGCTGGAGAGATAGCACAGTGGGTAGGGCGTTTGCCTTGCACGTGGCCGACCCGGGTTCGATTCCCAGCATCCCATATGGTCCCCTGAGCACCGCCAGGAGTAACTCCTGAGTGCAGAGCCAGGAGTAACCCCTGTGCATTGCCGGGTGTGACCCAAAAAGCAAAAAAAAAAAAAAAAAAAAAAAAAAAAGAAAACATTGAATTGTACAATTTAGGTGAATGTTTTGTATGATGTGTGAATTATATCTCAATAAATAAATTTTTAAAAGATTTAAATGGATAAAGAAGATGTGCTATACAAATACAATGAAACACTGTACAACTATAAAAACTACAATCTATGACAAAGGGAAAACTGAGGACAGTGGTGGTGGGAAATATACACTGGTAAAGGAATAGATGTTGGAACACTATATAATTGAAAAGCAGTTATAAACAGCCTTGTAACTGTGTACCTAACTGTGACTCAATTTAAAAAATGAAAAAAAAATGGATAGCAATAGAATGAAAAATATGTTAAATGAAATGTCTAACAAAGACAAATACCTTAAGATTTTATACATGAAAGATAATGAAATAAACAAAGCAAAACCAGAAAATCAAAACAAAATGATGTTTACTAGAAGGAAAGGGATCAGATAAGAAAATCAGATAAAGAGAACAATTATTTATGGTGATGGATAAAATAGACCTTTGCAATGGTGATAATTTGTCATATACTGATACCTAATTATAATACAATATAGCTGAAACTTACATTATGTAAGAAACTAATGTTACTTCAGTAAAACTACATTTAAAAGATTTAAGAATGAAAAAAGTCAAAAAAGGGGGGGGCTGGAGCAATAGCATAGCGGGTAGGGCATTTGCCTTGCACGCGGCCAACCTAGGTTTGATTCCCAGCATCCCATATGGTCCCCTGAGCACCGCCGGGGTGATTCCTGAGCACAGAGCCAGGAGTAACCCCTGTGCATTACCAGATGTGACCCAAAAGAAAAAAAAAGAATGAAAAAAGTCAATTTTGTATAGGAAATGAAAAACACATGAGATCATCATGCTTCATAACATAGGTGTGAAATTATGAACTAAAATGTTTAGTAAATCAAATTCAATCACATGTCAAAAGATGGTATATTATGACCAATTTGAATTTATTTTAGGAATGCAGGGCTGGTTTAATATCAGAAATAGTTTATATAATTAAACTAAAAAAGAAAACCACATTATTATCTTTAAAAGCATAAAGATAATTTGTCAAAAAATGTTGTCAAAAGTCATTTGACAAAAACCAACATTCATTTATCATAAAAACTTGAAGCAGATAGAAGAAATTTCCTTTGCTTGATAAGGACATCTATAAAAATCTACAGCTAGCAAACATTAGACTTAGGATAAAAACCAATCCTTTCCCTCAAGATCAGGAATGTGGGTAGAATGTGGGTAGAATGTCTCTTCTGTTCAATAGTGTAGGGAGGGTTTTACCAGTAGAAGCACTCAAGTAAAAGATGTAAAAGCCATCTTCATTAATATAGAAGAACTAAAACTCTCTTCTTTCACAAAATCTACAAAAAAGCTATTCAAAGTAATAAATGAATTTAGCAAGTTATAAGATCAATATACAAAATCAATGATATTTTTACATACTAACAGCAAAGATTTAAAAATAGGAATAAAAATCAATAACAGTAATTGTCATATGCATTGCTTTGTAATGATCCCAATAGATTGAAATGTTATGTGCATTGACATTGCAATGACCCCAACCTCACCCCAGTCTGATGAAAAATTGGGGACTGTTGAGAGAGAGTGCCGCTCCATCAATGAAAACAATGACTTATTACTAAAAAGTGGACACTATTTACAGAAATTTTCATAAGCAGATACCCACAAAAAAGCAAGAATAGTTAAAACCTGGCTATGCAAGAGACCCTGGTTAAATTATAAGAATGCACGGTCCTAAGAACACACTTTCGAAATGCAGTATAAATTTGGGTGTTGACTCACATTAAATTAAGTCTTTTGGTGTTGACTCACATTAAATTAAGCCTTTTTGGCCTCCACATCTAGCCTGAGACTTTTTCAGTGAGGACATCCAAAGACTTTCACTCTGCTTTCCTCCAAATTGATAGCCGCCCTTGAACTTCCTCTATTGTCACCATTAGCAAGCCAGTCTCCCAAACTGGTTCATGCCCTTTCCTTCCCCTTTACTGCTAATTACATTGAGGCATTGGGTCTTCATGTTTTTGTAACATGGACTCCCCTCAACAAAATCAAATTGTAATTATATGCAACTGGTTTGAATAATAAAATAAGACCTTCCTTTTAAAGGAGGAAGTTAGCCCTCTTAGATCTAAACAAAACTTTAATTCATTGAAGGATAAGTCAATAACATTTATAATAGATATAATTTACAATGAATATAATAGGGATAAATCTGGCACGATGTAAGATCTGTACACTGAAAACTATAAAATGTTGATGAGATAAAGCAGGCCCACCCAAATAAACGGAGAAGAAATACATTGGTTTGTGGATTAGAAGACCCAATATTGCTAAATTATTATTTATTTCCAAATTGTGATCTCTAGTTTCAGTACTAGCACCCACACCTACTTGTTTTTACACATAGTAAAAAAATGAGTCTAATGTATTCAAATGGAAATGACCTAGGCGAGTCAAAATGAGTTTGAAAAAGAAAACCATAGTTGAGGGAATTGTGTTACCTCTTATAATGCCTTATCAAAACAGTGTGCTATTAGTATATACGACTAATTTTTAGGAGCTGGAGAGACAATACAGCAGGTAAGTCACTTACCATGCCTGCAATCTGGCCTAGGTTTGATCCCTGGCATCACACGTAGTTCCCTGAGCACCACCAGGAGTGATCTTGCTAAGCACAGAGCCAAGAGTAAGCCTTGAGCACAGCCAGGTATGATCCACAAACCAAAAAGAAAATATTAAAATAAAATAGAAAATAAACTGATTTTTAACAAAAGAACAAAGTGTTTGAATAAATACTTTACCAAAAGAAATATACACACATATTTAGAGAGAGAGAAAAAGAGAGAGAGACAATATACACATGATAAGAACATAAATGAATGTTCAGTATCATTAAAGAAGAATTAAAACCACAGAAAGATATAGGCATACACTTATTCTAATTATTACATTGTTATTATTTTGGGTCATACCCAGTGATGTTCAGGGGCTAGTCCTGCTAGATGCTCCATAGTGACTTCTGATGGTTTTCACAGGACCATGGAGTATCAGGGATCACACCTGGGGCTTTTTTTTGCATAGAACATGCTCAAAACTGTTGAGATATCTCCCCAGCCTTGATTCCCATACACTTATTAAAATTGCTAAAATGAAAACAACTGTACTAAATGTTGGTCAGTGTGAGGAACAGAAACTCAATTCACTGTTGGTATGTTGGTATTAATACAATGAAATATAACCACTTTGAAAAATCTGCACAATGTAATTATATCCTGTACTCCTAGGTATTTATACAGTAGAAGAAAAATTTGTGTTTATGCTAAAATTTATATATAAATATCATAGCAATTCTACTCATAATAGACTCAAACTGAAAACAATCCAAATTCACTACAGTTGAAATGAATTAACAATCTGTGTTATAGCATACAATGGAATGTTATATGATACTGAAAAGAAATCCATGTAAAACATAAATGAAGTTCAAATTCATTTTGAGGGATAGAAGCCAGATACACCCAAAACAGTTTTTACTGAATGAGTTTGTTTATGTAATACAGAAAGTGTTTCAGTAGTTTCCCGGGGGACGAGAAACAGGGAGATTATGAGGAAGGTATTTAAAATCAGACATAAGAGAATTTGGGGGTAATGGTTAGGCATGCCAGCACCTTGCCAGTGACAACTTCAAAACTACACATTAAATTGATGATATTATATTCATATTGTTACTGAGTTGTGTTCAGAGTTTATTCCTAGCTCTATGCTCAGGAATCAATCCTGATGGGGCTCAGGGGACCACTCTTATTCACTCTTACTCATCTTTTGGGTGCTTACAGGGTTTATGAAGACAGTGAATGAGTAACCCTTTAAGTAAAGCATAAAAGGGATTTGTATAAGGAAAAACTTCTAGTGATAGGGAGTCAGGGTGGGGATGAGGTGAAAGGTGGTGACCAATGGATTAGTTCTTTGTTCCTAGTCTCATCAGGAAGTCTTGGCATGTGGGGTGGGAGGGCAGCCTAGGAAAACTGAAAAAATACCATGTTAACTGATGGCCAGATGATGTGGTCAGAGGTATACCCTGTTGTAGGAGTGTCTTGACCAGAAGGTTAATTGTAGGTAGTCATCTGAGCCCTAGCTGCTGTGCATTTGCTTGCATGCTATGAGTGAATGCCTGAGATCATTGCAGAGGCATTTGTTGGTAAGAAATAACACTGCACTGAATTCAATTTAGAATTTGTCACTGTCCTCCTTTGAGAAAATTCTCAATGCCATCCCAAGCTTTTGTAGCCAAGATGGTTGGTTTTCAGACCAGTACATTGTGTTCAACAAATGACCAGCACTGTGCTGCTGTGGAGCCTTGCACGTGACAAGAAACAATAACAATGGGAAATTATGCAAGAAAAACTCTTGGCTGTGAAGAACTTGTATGTATACAAAAATCTAGACTGATTCATAAATAATCTAAATAATGACCTAAAACCAAACACAACCAATACATCAGCCCCAGACCATTTGTTGAGAAGTATTTTATTTATTTAAAAACAATTTGAGTTTGGGGGCAATTCCCAACTATGTTCAGGGATAACTCTTGGCTCTGTACTCAAAAATAACTCTGGATGAAGCTTGGGGACCATCTGCAGTGCCAGGAAATGAACCCAGGCTGGCAGCATGCAAAGCAGCCGCCTTTTCTGCTATGCAGTCTTCCTGGCCCAAGCATACATTTAAATTCTAGCTAGGAAAAAAGCAAGTTTCTCATAATACTCCTAAACATTTCTCCTAACCATTTCATTTACATTTTTTTAAAATGAAAATATCACAAATGTTCCAATTCTGTACAGGGCTCTATCTGTGCAGCAGGAGCAGGTTTTATGCAAGAGCAAGTATTGCTATCTGTGATAGCGAGCTGCCTGCTGTAGTATTTACCTTCACTGGGGCTGCCTGGCTATTGTCGAGCCAGTTGAAATGATTCATGGGTCTGACAGATGTCTGGTACAGCTGGATGTGTCCTTGATTATCCCAAAAGTCTGGACAGCACTGTCATTCACCATTGCCCAAATTATCTTTGTATTGACTGTGGAACCCTCTGTGACAGTACTGTAATGGCTAATTACCCAGGATACCTTTGGTACTCACTTCATAATGGCTTAGTGGAAAAGAAAGAGATCAGAAGAAAATGAGAAAAAAAAACACAACATACCAATAAAATAACATCCTGTTCTTTTCAAAAAATGTGGACTCCAGTGTGATATGGAAGAGATATTTATTTGACAACATGCAGCTTATGCTAATGCAAACCAGGGCCACAATAGTAGGAGCATAGATTTCTCCTGAAACACATAAGGAGGAAATAAAATGTAAAGAAGCTTGACAGTGATAAATTATGGACAATAGAAGGAGCTATTAGCTTCGAGGCAAGTGTATGTATAACATACTTGAGGAAAGGATGACGAGTGGCCATTTGCCTGCCTCATATGTTGCAGGGGAGGAAAGGACATGTTCTGTTTAGCAAATAACCTCCCCAGAAATAGAAAGGAGGGAGGGAGAAAGGAGGAGCTCTTTACTAAAGCTGCCTGAAGGAAATGGGAATGGTGAGCTGAGGTTTCATTTCCCCCCATAATGCCATAAATTAGCACATTTTGACAAACATAGCTCCCACAAAGCAGATATATATTAGGGGGGAAAAGATGAGGGAATAGAGGGTACAAAATCCCATTTTGACTTTTAGTGGAGATGATGAGCTCCCAGGAGGGGAGACAAAGCAGTCTGGGAACAGCTCTTCACACAAAGAATACAGTAATTTGCCACGTCCTGGCCAGGCTGGGTTTGAATGTCACTCCTGTCTTAATTACCAGACTAACAAAGCGATTCTGTGATTCTGAAATCTCCGCCACAGCTCCTGCAAATGTGAGTGTGTGATTGGGAAGAACTGCTCCTGGATCATTACTGAGGGAGCTGGGGGGCAGGTGGACTTGCAGGGAGCTGGAGCAGTGAGGAGAGCTGGTAGAAGGGCCCTGTGGAGACCTGTACTCTCTTGCTGTTGGGTTTTGGAAGACGAAGCTCGGCAGGTGAGGCGCTTGGGCTGGTGCTGAGGTCTGAGATGGTACTTGGGATTTGTCTGCCCTCCCTTGCTGGGATGAAGTGAACACTGGCCCATCTCTTCATTCCTGCCTACATGTCAGCCTCCTGCAAATACCCATAAAACGATACAGTCAATCTGTGTAAAATCCAGGACTACTGAAATTCTGAGTCATTGAATTATCCTTTGGACTGATGCCAAAGAACAAAATCGTCATTGCATCCATTGCTGAAAGCATTTGTAACATCATTCACTCTTCTGGGTTTTACTTGGGTTATTCTTCAAATAATCAAATTTAGAAATATCTTGATAATTTGAACAACCATGATGGTAGTTTAGGGAATAAGAGGCAGGACTTTGGGCTGAAGGCATCCAGAGCTTCATAGAGGTGAAAAGTGTGCACTGTATTAAACCCACCATCTCTTTGTCCTTGATTGTGTGTTGTAGGAAAACAATTTAGTTAATCAGTTTTTAGTTAAAAAAACTGTTTTTTAATATTTAATAAAGGATCTTGTTGCTGTTCAAAAACATTTGGATGATACATGAATGTTTCCTTTTCCATCAAAATTTAGGTGTGAGATGGTGACAACTTTAGCAAAAAAAGAAAATCATACATAAATCTTTACTTCTATTTTCAGCTCAGCTGAAGTTATTGGGGCACATTTGATCTAAAATAATTAGGGTTTTATTTGGAGGAGAAGAACATTGACTTATAAGAACCCTACACAAAGTTTTGGGACAATTTCATAAGATACTTGTTAGCTCATTTTAGTTTAAAAGTAAGTTAGGGGGCTGGAGTGATAGTACAGCGGGTAGGGTGTTTGCCTTGCACGTAGCCGACCCGAGTTCAATCCCCAGCAACCCATATGGTCCCCCAAGCACTGCCAGGGGTAATCGTGAGTGCAGAGCCAGGAATAACCCTGAGCACCTCTGAGTGTGACACACACACAAAAGTAAAAATAAGTTAGGTGCCTTAATTTCTACTCTTTAAAAAGAATCTAAGAAAGAGAAGTTTTCAAGGTTACATGACACCTGGTTGGTTCTTCATGTGGAGGTGTGCTTCTAATTCGTCCTAATCTTGATCACATTGCTTGAATGACTAATTCTATGTACAAATGGGAGACTTTCCTATCTTGTTTAATAATCATATAATAATTTTCCTACCTTAACTAAAGATGGTATAATGATTTGAAATTCTTGCTTTCATGAACAGAGTTTTTAGATAAGAAGTGAAAGGCAGGAATGAAAAGAAAGCAGGTGGCCAAAGCTTAAAGAAGCATTTTTCTATTGTTAGCTGCTAATATAAATTATCCACAATGAAGTGTTAAATGCATAAATAATTACATTAAATTATTGTACATGTATAACTGGATATATAAGAAGCAGAGCATGTGGACACACAACTGCTTGTTTCTCCTTATAAGTGTAATGCATAACTTAAAAATAAAAATCTTTAATAAAAATGCCTTCAGTTATTATACTGATTATTTTGAAAGACTGAAAACTTCAAAACTGGAAATAGAAATATGTAGAGAATACATACTGACAAAAAGTTACAAAACAAGAATATTGTCCTGTGAATAAAATAAAATAATCATTCCTGGGATCTGCCTAGACTAATTGCTTTGAAATATCAGGCACACGCTTTATTTACTTTCTCAGCTCTGTCAAAATGATGAACCAAAATTCTAGAGGGAGGAAGAAATCACAAAAGAAAGGATAAAAAAAAGAGCAAAAGGCAGTTCTGCATGCTGACTTAACAAGTTAACTTTTATACCTGAAAGCATTTCTTGGGTGCAATTATTGTCAGTTATGTTAAAAACAAGAACCCATGGCACAGAACAAAGAATTGCAAACACCTCAGATAGTTACAGGAGCCAGGCAGGAACATGTTAAATAGGCAGGAGGGAGCATGACAAACTGTGATGTGTCTACACCTGAGTACATTTTCACCAACGGTTGCCATGTAGGAATGAAAGCCAAGTTTTGCCAGATCTCTTGCCTTTTTAAGGAAAACCTGAAAATGAAATTGTTTAGAGATAATGAGTTCCTGTGGCCTCGAAAGATCTTAGCCTGCAGGGGTTTGCTGGGGTTAGGCAATGAGTGGGGTCGAGGGAAACCTGATGCCATCTGGTTATTGCTTAAGTAGTTAGAAGCATAAGGAATATATAATACAATTTAACCTTGGGTAATACCTGGTGGATTACCACATTGAGCTCACATGTATATAGTTTAGCTCAGTAAGCACTCTGACCAGAGGGTCAGAGAGCTGACAATCTTTGTAAACTGTCACTTGTAGGCTCATTCTTATATGTTAGTCTCTTCCTAGTCTTCCTATTCCCATTCTCTTCATCTGGAGCCTCAAAAACACCATTCTGGACTCAGAGAATACTCTTATCATCAGACCACACCAGGACTTTATTTCATGCTCTGGACCTCTCCTTGCAACAGTTAGGGTTAGAATGATGTCATTTTTATTATCTCTTCACTACTAGATCTAAGACCCCTGAGAAAAGAGAACTGTATCAATATCCTCAGCATCTATCTCAATGTCCAGTATGTATTTGTTGAATATTTGTGAAATGAGACATTTGAAGGAGTCCAATAAAAAATTATATATATGTGTCCAGAGATTATTCTTGTCATTCAAAATTCTCTTCGAAGAGTCTAAATTAAGGCTATTTCTTTATCTGCTGTCAAGTAGAGTTGTCACTTATTTCTGGGAGTTCTTCTAAAGTGTCTATGCTCAGTTGGGGACTACTTAATTTTTCTGAGTCTTCAATTTCTTTTTTTCTGACATGGAGATTTCCTTGAAACACCTTTTTGAATATATGCTGCTTCATTCAGACCATAGAAGATGGAAATGTCAATTGTAGTAGATGATAGAAATACTGACTAATTATCCTCCTTTTTTTCATACCTTTGGATAGATGCAAGCAGAGATTTGGGTATTAGGACCCATTCTTTTCTGCTGTTCTTGGGAGCCCTGTGACCAATTTCCTGTGAATAAACCTAAGATAAGATAAGACAATGTAGGCCAGCTCATTACTCCAACCAATAGCCATTTTCCAACAGTCTATATAGGCAAATATTTGAATAAGGTTATCATGGAGTAACCAGGTGACCTGCCATTTGGGTACAGTTGTATGATAAAGCCTACATGAGTCCAGAAAGTGGTCTTTCCCTTTGAGCCCAGCCACTGTTGCTGGTCCATAGAAATGTAAGTTAATAATTATTGTCTTAAAACTACAAGGTTTGGGATTGTTTGTTTTGCAGCAAGATCTAACTGATACACTGCTTTTCAGGGTTGTAATGTTTTTTAAATATGATTAGACTGATGAATCTCAATATCATCTTTCCTACCCCCAAACTATGATTTCACAGTATGATTCCTGTGAGCTTCAATGAAACAAAAGTCGTTCAGCACATTCTAAATGTGGCTGGAGGAGACAGACTTCTACTTTACCCTCGAAATATCCTGTTTGCAGACCCCATTCACACCAGAGTGTAGGCAGCAAATATGAGAGGGAAGAAAGAGAAGGAAGAAGTAGGTGGTGCAATATCACTTCTGGGAAAATACCACAGGGGCCCAAAATACAGCAGAAAAGCCATCTGCACTTCTATGTTTATTGTAGCACTATTAATAATGGCCAGAAACTTGAAACAACCCAAGTGCCTGAGAAAAGATGACTAGTTAGAGAAGTTATGGTACATCTACACAATGGAATACTACGCGGCTGTTAGGAAAAATGAAGTCATGAAATTTGTTTATAAATGGATGGACATGGAGAGTATCATGCTGAGTGATATGAGTCAGAAGGAGAGAGACATTGTCTCATAGAATGAATGCATGTCTACCTGTCTCATAGAATGATTGCACTCATTTGTGGAATATAAAAAAATCATGAAACTAATACCAATGGATAGTAGAAACAAAGGCCAGGAGGATTGGTCTACAGTTGGAAGCCTGCCTCAAGTGCTGAGGGAGAAGGCAGTTGCAATAGAGAAGGAAGCATTATGACAAAGATAGCTGGATATGAACACTGTAGATAAGAACTGTGTGCTGAAAGTAGATAAAGGAACAAATATGATAACCTCTCAGTTTTTTTATTGCAGACCATAATGCTCCAAAGGGGGAGAGGGGGGTGGGGGGGAGAGAGGGAGAGAGAGAGAGAGAGAGAGAGAGAGAGAGAGAGAGAGAGAGAGAGAGAGAGAGAGAGAGAGAGAGAAAAGTACATGCCATAGAGGCAGGCTGGGTAGTGGGGGTGTTGTGTTGTGCGGTGGGAGAGAAACTGAAGACAGTGGTGGTGAGAAATGTATACTAGTTGAGGGGTAGGTGATGGAACATTGTTTGACTTAAACCAGATCATGAACAGCTTTGTAACTGTATCTCAGTGACTCAATTGAAAAAAAAAAAAACGCTTCAACAGAGAAGCTGAAAGAATCCACTTCCTAGCTTTATATTACAATATCTTTATCATACTAAAAAATATCCAAAGTTTCTAATCTCTGAAGGCTGAAGAATGAATCCAAGTAAATATGAGGACTATGCAGTATATTATTTCAACATTGAGAAAACAGTTATATTGAATATATTGTATGTGTAAGCTTGCCTTTGCTTAAGTTCTTTAAACCTTTCTTAGCATTTTTTAGGAAAATGCATGGGAAGTAAACATTTGTAGCTTTGTAAAATGGATTTTGTAGTATGTTTTTGTCTTGAATCTTCAACTAGTAATATTGAAAAGCAAGTACCATGCAAAATGTAGCATGTTACTGTAGAGTTGGGAAAGAATAGATTGGGTACTTCTTGAGTGTTTGCTCTTTATCAGAAACTTACCTCATTTTGTCTCTTCAACTACCTGTGAATTATCTGTTCTATCTTTATTAAACAGATCAAGAAACTGAGGTTCAGTAACATGGCATAACAACATATACTAGCTAGCAAAGTTATAAGTTACAAATATAAACATCAATATAAATCCTTTGATGCTACTGCCTCAATGATGTACAACTTGTTTAATTACTAATGATATTGATCATTTTTATCAAGCCCTTTATAGGTAATTTAAAAGAAATGATGTTAAAATTGTTAAGAAAATATGATAACAAAGTTCTGAGTACATTACATATAATAATTTAATCTTCACAAACTCCATTATTGGCTAGATAAATTTATTATCTCCAGTTTCAAGATAAGTAAACCAAGACATAAAGAGGTTAAGTATTTTACCCAGTTTTTCAAGTAAGGGATAAAGCAGATGTTCATGTGGATGATAAAGCCTTGGCTTTTAAGTGGGTGGGCACTAAGGCCAAGTGTGTAACCTCTGGTTATCAGAACAATAATAGGAGTAGCAAAAACAATAACAAAGGGAAAGGGGTGGGAAGGGGTAAAGCCCAGGCTCTTTCTGTTAAACCACACATTATCAAAGCCAAGAGATAGTGCAGGGTTAAGGTGTTTGTCTTGCATGAGGTTGACCCTGGTTAAATCCCCAGTATTCTATGGTCCTCCAAGCACCTCCAGGAGCAACCAAAGTACAGTCTCAGCTGAGAGTGGCCTCTGGGCACCTCTAGGTATGACTCCTCAAATCGCTAAGTAAAACAAAATGATCAACAAAACATTAAGCCATGCAACGTCTCCATTGTGAGACTTGTTGTTACTGTTTTTGGCATATCGAATATGTCACGGGTAGCTTACTGGTGCCCACTTGAGCAAATCGATGAACAACGGGAGGACAGTGCGACAGTGCTATTCTTCTCTCAGGGCTGTATGGAAAGAGAGCACAGTGGGTAGTGTGCTTGCCTTTCACATGGCTGAACCAGGTTCAATCCCTGGCATCACATATGGTCCTCTGAGCCTGCCAGGAGTGATTCCTGAATGCAGAGTTAGGAGTAACCCTTGAACACTGCGAGGTGTAGCCCAAAAATAAACCCCCCAAATTCTTTTCTCTGGGAGCAAATTAGGATAAAAGATGGAAAAGGGCAGAACATATCAAAAAAGTACCTACAAAGTTATAGGCAGGAAGTGCCACTGGACTAGGTAAGAGAATCAGAGTTATCAGATGAAGTCTGAAAAGATTTATGCAAAGATTAAAGAGATCAACCTTCCTCCAAAGAAAAGGCAGCCAAGAAAAGAGCACTTTCTCTAGGTCATTAGCAGAGTTGTTTATAGGTACCAAGACCTATCATTGGCAAGGAATGAAATGTAGGCAGGAAATCCAGCTGGAAAGAGTATAATAGTCAGGGACCTATGGCTGGGTAGAGTGCATAAATTTAAATACTGCATGGGATTCCTGGGGAAGAATATGGCATATTTTTATCTTTCTTCTGTAAAGCCAGGCCTCCACTGGAGAGTTTTTATGACTACCTGATAGGACTTTGTACTCTTACTAGAAAGTCAAAAGGAATATGAAACATAATCCTGCCCTGAAGCTCTCCCAGCCAAGGTGAAGAATCTTTATGCGGTAGCAATATTGGGGGGTTGGGGGGGGTGGTGTAGCAGTGCCTGGATTTACGATGGTTGGGTTCAAAGTGGTAGTGACTGGGTCATAGGTGAACTTTGAGAGGACCCTCAACATCCACTGGTGGCTTATGCAGATCTCTCCAGACCATTTCTGGCAAGCACCAGAAGGGTACAGAAAGGACTGAGTGAGGAGTTGAACTGTTGTATTCATTCATTCATTCATTCATTCATCATCCTGTTATTCGTCGATTGCCTCGAGCAGGCCCCAGTAACGTCTCTTTCACCCTAGCCCTGAGATTATATTCAAGGCTCTTTAGGAGAATGAGACCCATCATTGTTACTGGTATTTGGCATATTCGGTATGCCATGGGGAGTTTGCCAGACTCTGCCCTGTGGGCAGGCTACATTCAATAGCCTGCAAGTTTGTCCAAAGTAGGAATGAGATAATAAGATGTCATAAAAAGATGTCCTGATAAGATGTCCAGCGGCCACGAATGCGGCCTTGCGGTTCCGGTTCCGGGAGCTGGATTTTATAGTCTCTGAGTCTTGGCCGCTGATGGGATTACACGGCGCCAGGGGGCCAGGTGGTGGGTGTGACCCCCGCCTACAGGAATTTGGAGGATCTGGGTGGAGGATGCTCGACTCCAAACCGAGTAGGCTTGGAGATCTCGGCCCCGGAACCCGCGTGGCTTTGTCCCTCTGCCAGTACCTTCATGTGTGCGGAGAGTGGTCTCAGCATGGTGGTGGTTGGTCCTGGAGGTCTTCGGCTGCCGGAGCCCTGGTCGGGGCGGGGAGGAAAGCTCAACCCGCTCCCCTCCAAGGGGCCCTGGCGAGGAACAGCCAGGCGCGGGGGCAGGAGACTGCACTGGTCTCGTCCAGGAGCTGGATTTTATAGTCTCTGAGTCTCTGTTGTATCTCTGAGTCTCTGAGAACTGTTGTATAGCCTAAGCAAAACAGTTTTCACTGAAAACAATCAATGAATATATTCATGCAACACCATGGTTTTGGGTCTATATTATGTGCTCAAAGTCATTCTCTTCTCTGTTATCCTTGATCAGAGTTTTTTTTTTAAAATAAACCTGTGCAGTGATCTAAGTTTCTTTAGCTGAGTTCAGAAATGTTAATCTTAATCATAACTTCGTTTGCTTTTCTAAGAACTCCTGATTCATCTGGGGCCGAAAGTTTCATTATGATTTTAATTTAAACAGCTAAATTGGCTACTTGGCAGAGGTGGAGTGAAAAATGCATTCTACAGCTGAATGAATGGAATGCTACTAGCGATTTAAATTTTGATAAATGCATAGCTTTTATGTTCTTCCCAGTTCAATTTTGCCTGTTGTGGATTGTGGAAGTATTTTTTAATACTTCATTTAAAAGGAAGTTTTCTCTTTTGCATTTGTACACTTCATTCAGGTTGAGTATGATAGGATTGTGCCTATAACCTATGAAACATCCCCCAGGCAAATTTAGAGGTACTGTTAAAGACAAGTTTTTAAAATGCAAATTAAGCTCTTTATTTAACCACTTCAAACTTCCCTCAGGATGATTACCATAACAATGATTAAAAGTTGCAAAGGTACTGTAAACTTCTCTGCGTGGTATTTTTTTCAATAATGCAAATGATCTCTCCAGCTCCTATAGCATCATTCAAAAATAAATTTTGACTACTTCAAAGCTTATAAAAATGGAATCATAAATGTGCTCATTTCCCACGATGAAGGGGGAACAGGGAAGGAGAAGAGCAAAGGAATACATTACATTTCTAAGTAAGCAGTCACAAAAGACCTTTAAATAACTCAACTTCCTACCGTATTTTATTATCTTCTCTCAGTTTTACAGCATTATCTACCATAGAAATGCAGGGAGATTTGTAAAACACTATAGCATTTAAGTCATTACATTTTATAGCTAATTTCTAATGTGGATTTGATTTTTTACGAGCAGAAAAAGAATCTAATTTGCATTAGTGACAGTAACTAGAGAAATTTAACACCTGGCCCTAGTTGTACCAGAAATTGAATATTAGGTACTTGGGTGCTAAAAACCCATTCAGACCTTCAAGTGGGATTTTTCATTTATTTATGTGCTGCTCTCATGTTTATCATTATGAAACTGTTCATATTAGGATAGAAGAAAACTCATTGTCTGCAAAAATTCTGGATGCACATTTTTCATCCTCTGCAAGAAAAAAAGAATTATTTACTCATTACTGAGAACACGCCCTGAAAAAACACCACCATTCCATGTCTCTAGAAAAATATCACAGCAACCTGCATGAGAAGTGCTTTGATTCCTTCTGGCCTCTCCCATTTCTCCCCTTGCCCTCCCCCCAGCCTTCTCTTATTTTCTCTTCCTTCTTCCATTCCCTAGCCCCCTGCATGTCTGTCGCAGTTTCCTAGGGTCGAAGCTTGGGTGCAGTGAATCCAAGCAAAATTAAACCTCTGCTAAGGAGCTGACATTGTTGTTACAACAGCAATCCATATGTTTATAAAGTGTAGAAAATTAGGAACTGCAAAAGAGGCGACGCTGGTGTTAAATGATATGGGAAGTGACACTTTACATAGCCAGTTACAATTAACACATTGATGGCATTTTGCTGGCTCCTTGCAGTGATAATGCTGTTGTCAAATGTGTTTAGTGCACCAAATCTCCTGGAGCCTTCAGCCAGGCAGCGAGATTTTGACAGATTGAAGGTTCCGAGATAGGCTATCATGACAGATGGAAACTGGCACCGATGTTCAGCTTTCGCCGATCACAGGGGACCTGCCCCCCTTATTCTGCAGGGCTCGGCTCTGCAACCTTCCCCCTTCTGATGAAAGCAGGGGATGGCATTGTTAAATAGTGCATCTGTGTGAGTTAGACTCCTCTGATGAAAGCATAAGGCAGACGCGCTGTGAAGCAAAAGACAGCCTCTGCTCTAACTGCATCGTAGATAGACTTGAGGAAGACCCTAGGGAGTGAGGAGAAAACTTTGGTAAATTTCAGACAATAACGGGAAAAAGACCACCCATTAATTTCTTCTCCTGGAAGAAAGTAAAAACACATCTCTGCTGATAAAATAGAAATGAATGACATTCTTACAGCGTTCCATAAATATACAATTTATAGGATTGTAGGGATGTATTTTCTCTTATCACAATTTTCTTGATATTAATTAATCCTCATGCAATCTAAAAAAGGTGCCCAGGGGCACGTTTGAATTGTCTAATGTTGGGAACTAATTCAATTACTCTAAGATGCTCATCTTGACACTGGCCTGGGTTCTTGAGTCTAGGTTTTAAAATCCAGGGCAGGGGCAGACAGAGCTCCACACAGCTGGGCATAAACGGGCAGATAATATAGTTAATTAACCTTTCACCCTCTTCCACCAAACCCCTTTTAAAGAAAAACATTAGTCAATTTATTTCCAGCACCCATCTATTTCCAAGGCTTCCTTCATCTCCTAGAGTTCTTTCTCTTTCTCTCTGACAAATTCCTCTTTAATTTCCTTAAACTGGCTGAAGAGCCCGTTTTCTTTGCAGACTTAATCTTCAATTCTGCTCTCGCCCATACAGGGTGGGAGCAGTGGAATACTGCAGCCCATTTGAGGTATGATAATCAGCTGATTAGCTAGTGGAGTCGTTTTCCCTGAGGCTCTTTTGTGTGCAAAATCCTCACACTCAATTGACATGTGGACATCATAAAGCTGATGAAATGCAATTGTAATGAACAAGAGGGAGCGGCATCTGCAGCCTTCTAAATGAAGGACCCTTTCCTCTCGCCATGCTAATTCAGAAAATCTGCTCTTAACATGTACTCCCCCTGGATTCCAAATTGAGGTGCATCTCCATGAATGCATATTCAAGAAGAGAATTAGCCTCTATGGCAAGTGAATGCCTAGTCTAGCCAGACCAGTTCTAATTTCCAGACAGATTATACTGCATCAACTATAGTAATGATCTGACAGTTCATTTGTGACGAGAGTCCTGCAGTCAGATCTACTGCATGGCACAGGTGTGGAGAGAGAGCTAGCAAAATCTCTCAGACAAGAAAGACCAAAGGCTGCTGTCAAATTATTGAGCCCAAAATAGGCTGATGAAGGAGAAAGAGATGTTGCATTTAAAGAAATTAATGTGTCCTTGTATTTAAACCCTGGTTGCAATGATAGCCAATGGGTTTTCCCTTTCTTCTTATGGGATCTTGTACACACAGTAGTCATTAAATTAGGAAGGGGTAAGATTTCTTTCCCCACTCCTTTTCAGAAAACTACATTACTTGCAAAGAAATTTCAAGCAAATAAAACTTGGCATACAAGGGTTTTTAAAAATATTTTTCTTTTTAAAATTAAATTTTACACGAATCAGTTTGTAGGAAGAAAAACTGCAGTGTTAGGGAGAGATGCTGTTCATTTCTATGCCTGCACTGTGACAGTTGCTAATAAAATATGACAGGTTTGTTCATCACTGCTTTGAATCACCTTTGGGTGTTCTGCACAATTCTTTCTATTAATACATGCTAATTAATGATGGTAAAGGGTGCTTGCCTTTATTTCAAAAAGCTCCAAACACTTTCCAGACATTGATTTATCTTTGAGAGTTAAAAAGAGGGCAGGTCTTAGTGCTGTTAGTTTCACAGAGGTGGAAATAGAAACATGGTGACAAAATGACTTGTGCAAGGTCACACACAGAAAGCCACTCCCAGATCTCTGTCACACACTCATTCACCACCCACCACGCTGTTCCAGAAAAAATATATCAGGGAAAGGTGTGCATTTCACATTATAAGCACTGCTAATAAAAGGAGTACACTGCTAATAAAAGGAGGACAAATGACAGGGAGGGCTTAATAAGGACTATGGTAAAATGATGACCAGACCCACAGTCTACAGAGGTCATTGCAAGGACTGGCAGTCCCACAGTTACAGAAAGCCACGTCTCAATATTTCCATGTCTCTTATCAGCAGGCAGACTTACTTTGCTCTACAGCCTCTCAGTTCAATGTAACTCAGCGATAGTGCAACCTGTGCCACCATCAGGCTTTTCTTCTGTCTCTGGCCAAAAAAGAGGCCACATTTGGGTGTTGGTGAAAGCTGTTGTTGTCCAACCTCCTCCTCTAGGGGCCAGATCACTGGCTTGCCACTGTGGGCAAAGCAACTACTAGGTGAGGTAAGAGTGAGGAGAGGAGGTGGCTTCTGATGGCAAAGTGTGTCACACTCATCTATGGGAAGGAAAGAGATTCAGGGAAAAAAAATTTTGTGCACAGACTTCGTTCTCACAGTATCAAGATTTGAAGGTAGGTGGCTTCCGATTCACCCACTGACTGTTTTGTTTCCCCAAATCTACCTGTGATTGATGGTTTCAAGCTTGAAATGTATCTTTCCATGGAAGCAGAGATCTGGTGGTTAGGCTCTTGGATCAGATGTTAGAGCCACATTTAATCTATAATACAGCCAAATGCATTGATACAGCATGCTAGATGCATGCTTGCAAGAATTTCATTGCAGTAGAGGCAACATTTGGGCTCTGAGACCAGGAGGCTTGTGTTCTGCTGCTTACCTTCTTGAATCTCTGAACAAGCTATTTTATCACTCTGCATCTCCATTTTCTTGTCTGCCAAAAAAGGTTGACGATAGTGTTTATACCACATAACATTGTTGTCAGAAGAATCATATAAGAAATAGAGTAAACTACTTGATCTTATATAGAGTGTGTGCTCAAAAAATGCCAGGAGAAATAACAAGATCATTCACTTGTTTTACTTTTGAGTTTGTGTTTCTCGAATTCATGGCTGACATTCTTCACTCCAGGCCCTCATTATAGGGGAAGGAAGGGCTTTCTGCTAGTACTTGTCTTTGTTGAGGAAGGACACTATTTCATTTCAGAGAAGGGGTTAAGAAACAGATTTCTAATTCAGAGTGAATTGAAGTCCTGTCCCTAACATCTACCAGTTGCCTGACCTTGAGCATGTTACTTAGTTCCTCACTGGCAAAGAGGGGTAGTATTAGTATATATCTCATAGGACTGTTAGAAGAATATATAAATGAATACATGCAAAGTGATATGCTTGGGAGCATACTAGAAGTATATGTAGCTATTATAATGACAGCATGGCCTGGCACTGGCAATGACAAATGAGCAGGAAACCAAAGCCTGGTTGGAGATTAATGACTGTCTTAAGGTTACTGTTAGTAAGTAACGATCTGGGACTCTGGGTTGATCTTCTAATCCCTAGTCTCATGCTCTTTCTGGGTCCTGATGTTCCATCTCCCACATACCCATGAGGCACCCTGGAGTGTTCGTTAACATTTGAGAACCCACTGAGTATATAGCTGATTCCTACAGTTTCCTTAAAAGACAAGGTATGCCCTAGACTCTAAGCCAAGAGTTAGCAAACTATGTAGCCAAATCAGATTGCTGAATGGCCTGTGAACTAAGACTGTTTTTTATTTTTGTGTTTTTTTCTCTTACAGTTTTTATTTATTTATTTATTGCTTTTTGGGTTACACCCAGCGATGCACAGGGGTTACTCCTGGCTCTGCTCTCAGGAGTTACTCCTGGCGGTGCTCAGGGGACCATATGGGATGCTGGGAATCGAACTCAGGTCGGCCGCGTGCAAGGCAAACACCCTACCCACTGTGCTATCTCTCCAGCCCATCTCTTACAGTTTTCAATGGTAGAAACAATTAAAAATATTGAAGGTTTATTTTGTCATCAATGAAAATGACTACAGGAAATTCATATGTTGGTTTCTGTAAAGGAAGTGTTCTTAGGACAAGTCAAAGCATCTTGTTTACATACTGTCTGTAGGTGCTTTCATGCTACTTTAGCAGAGATGACTACTTGTGACATAAACCATGTGGCCTACAGAGCCTAAGTAATTTACTCTTTGGCCCTTTTATAGAAGAAGTTTGCTGACCTCTGGTCTGGACCCGAGAAGATTGATTCTGTCTGTCTTATTGCTGAGAGGGGTTAAGAGGTTCAATGATCTAACTTAAGGCAAAAACACTAAGCTTCAGATGGGCTAAGAATGCAATTGTCTTCTGCCACCTGAGTCATGTTTAAACAAAGTGTTCTGAACAATATTAGAATGTGGGTCAAATTCAAAAACTCAGGAAGCGGCCTGCTGGGATCCAAATACAATTCAACCACTTCCTAGTGTATGACCACCATGAGTGATTATGTTAATTCATGTTAATTCATACATTACTGGTTTCTCATCTCTACAATGATGTTTTGAAGACAAGGTAAATTTTTACCTTGAAATCTAAAGCACAAAGCACTTTGTATGTCGGAAGCACTGTGTTGATTTTAATCATTGTTATTTTTGAAATTTCCTGGATCTTGCAAAGGTGGAGGAAGAGGAGAGAGAGAGAGAGAGAGAGAGAGAGAGAGAGAGAGAGAGAGAGAGAGAGACAGAGACAGAGAGACAGAGAGACAGAGAGAGAGAGAAGGAATATAGACAGAGAGCCAGGGTAATGGTCTGCTCAAACTCACCTTCCTCACCATTTCTCTGGGCCTAAGTGATTCATCCTTTAGCCAGCACACATCTGTATTTTTGTCAAACTTGCCTTAAGTTGTTTGCTTCTTTTTTTTTTAATTTTTATTAGTGAGACACCATGAGGTACAGTTGTAGACTTACAAATTTTGTGCTTGGGTTTCAGTTATACAATGATCAAATACCCATCCCTCCACCAGTGCCCATTTTCTACCACCACGGATCCCAGTATCCCTCCCACCCCCCATCCCCCCCATCCCACCCTGCTTCTGTGGCAGGGCATTCCCCTCTGTTCTCTCTCTCCTTTTGGGTGTTGTGGTTTGCAAAAGAGGCATTGAATGGCAATCATGTTTGGCCTATAGTCTACTTTCAGCATGCTTCTCCCATCCTGGGAGGATCCTCCCAACACCCTGTATTTGGTGCTCCCTTCTCTATCTGAGCTGACTTTTTCCCTAGCATGTGTGGCTGGCCTCCAAGTCATGGAGCAAAATTCCTGGTACTAATCTCGGCCATTCTTGGGTGTTAGTCTCCTATTTTGTACTTTATGTCCCCCAGATGAATGAAATCTTTCTATGTCTATCCTTCTCTTTCTGACTCATTTCGCTTAACATACTTTCCATGTAGTACCACTTGTATGTAAATTTCATGACTTCATCTTTTCTAACTGCTACATAGTACTCCATTGTGTAAATGTACCAAAGTTTTTTAACCAGTCATCTGTTCTTGGGCACTCAGGTTTTTTCCAGATTCTGTCTATTGTAAAGAGTGCTTCTTTGTGTTTTCACAGAACACTATACATCTCTTCTCTGAGATTCATATATTAGATGATAAAAGTTTATACATTTTGCTGGTATTAGAAGAAAAACTTCTCATCTTTGTCACTGTAGTATCTGTGGAAGTTAGGCCCTATATTAGTATCAGTAAATATTGGGTGAGTTATAGAATAAATAAAAGGCCAAGAAACTGCAGTGTTGAGAACTTTCTGAGATTTTGTGGCCCTAATGAGTGAAAGACTTTAACTGTGGCAATGACTGCACCTTTACAGGTACTGAGCTGCAATGAAATTGAATTGGGAAATTGGAGACTTAGACTAAAAGGAAGATAGATGGTTTTAATCACTCAATTAAGAAATCATAAAACAGATTTCTATTCTATGAAGTGGTGATGAATACGGTATACTTGTATCAATGTATAAGACACACACATAAGATACTCTTAAGTGGTTAGGTTATCTTCTGCAGGGCACTTTCTGACTTTCATATTTCACTAAAATACAAGAGAATCAGACATTAGATAATGACACAAGTGTCACTGATTTCCCAACTATGACTTTTATATCTCCCAGAAAATGTATTGAATTCCCAACACCTGTATGTAGGGATTCTGGATAATTCTGGTAGATAAGTTCCCAAGTATTCTAAACCTGAGTTTGGGAAATAAAGAGCAAACTGATTTCTAAAGTATAACATTGGAGGCAAACAGTGAATCTGTAAGGAGGTTAGAATTGGGCCATGATGGACTTTGGGGCTCTGCTGACTTTGGACTTGGTGTAGAAATTAATGGAGGTGGAATGATGTTCAGAGGAGGAAAGACATGACCAACTTTGTATTTTGGAACAAGAACTCTCACCACAGTGAAGAACCTGGGTGGCACAGAGAGGAGACCAATTTATAAGAAAACTAGCCGAGATATTGGCTAGAGGGTTGTTTGGTTGTTTAAGAGGCTGGAATGGAATTACACTGATCCAAGTCAGCAAAAAACCAAGTAACATGCTCTGATAATTGGGAAAACTCAGTTTTGTTATGTTGGTGGGGCTAACTGATCTTGTGTGCAAAAAACTGGACTCTAGAAAAGAAATGAGCTTGCACTTCACAGGGTATCTGGTGGAGGTTGTGGCACTGCAGGCAGCTGATGGGACAGTGCAGAAACAGAAATTGTCAAGTATGTTACTTGCAAAGCCAGGTCAAGACTCTCCCAAGGATACAAACGCTTTCTGAGAATATTCTATTGTTACCAAGTGAGGGCAAGACAATTCCAAAGACATCCCAAGCAAACTCTGTGGCCACATCTTCTAGCCCAAGCTTAAGGGCCCCTTGGTAGTTCCCTTTCCTCTGGCCATTTATTTGTTGAGTTGAGGACAGAGACTTGTTTTCTTCTTCAGTTTAGGATTTGGGAATATAGAGAAAGCTGAACACTAGGGCAAATATCACTTACATGATCAATAGGAGGTGTAATACCTATGTATGGTAAACTTTGATTTGTTGTCATACATTCTTAGGAAAAAGTGATAGATTTAGAAATTCAGGAAATCATGTTGGAACCAATAGAGGGTAGGTACTAAGCACTTAAATTCTGGGTTTAAATTCTAATGAGTTTAGTTGGGTAATTCATTCTAACTCCTTAAGACTTAGTTTCCATGACTATATTCCCCCAAGATTTAGGTGAGAATGAAATAAACTGGTGTAAGTGAAAGTGCAGATGATACGGTGTGATAACCAGTGGGCTATAGTTACTTTGGGTGTTTTGGGTTCAGCTACAACCTCCTCTCGCCTTTAACTATGTTTTTCTCTTAGAAAGGTATTTTTGAGACTCAGGTGTAGACTCTTCTGTCAGAATTGAATTTTTAAAAACCAAAGAGCTGGGACACAGTTAATAGCAGTTGTACTCAAACTGGCATTGATTCTTGACCCCAAGTGCCTTCCAAACATCACTAGATGTGACCCTTGTGGTCCTTCCAAACATCACTAGATGTGACCCTATGGGGCCCAGGCAATGCCATTTCCTTTCTTGAACCACTGGTCCAGTTGGTTGAGTATCCCTGGGAAGCACCCCGGCTCTTGGGTACTGCTTGGGAGCAATCCTCTTGCAAAAATAAATCCCCAAATAAAACAAAACAAAACTAGATGAACTAAATCCTGGTTTAAAACCATCATTGTAATAGGAGGTGGAAACCCAGAAACAATTAAATTGAGCTATTTAAGTCAAATGCATTTTTTTGAAGTCGGCTGAAATACATGGCTTGCTATGCAAAGTTTCCAAAACACAATACTTGCCTGCTTGAGAAGCAGCAAACAAGTTCAGTGTTGATAGCTCATGCTTCAGCAAGTCTATCAATTTAAACTTCATCAGTGATTCTCACTCATCTACAGTCCCTGCTAGGCTGTTGTCTTTTAGGAGTTGGTGACTTAAGAACCTATTAAGCAACTTCTTCACTTAGGCTCTAATGAGTCTATTGTTTGCCTGGAAGAAGGAAACACTTGAGGGCCAGAACAGAGTAAGGGCAGAATTGTAGAGTAGAGCAGAGGGACTTCAGCAATTTTCCCTGGTCAAGATTCTACGAGCTCCACAGTAAACAGCATCTGACTCCTTTGACCTTCCATTCTGGTAGTTTTCCTGGTATCTGCCCTTTGGTAAGTTTGCTTTGATTAGGAAAATGAACGCGTACTTGGGGGTCTTGAATTTAAATTTCAAATCATACAAATAGAAAGCTGGGAAAGTAGGGGTTATAGTCATGGGTACTTTGTGGAGTGTGGGGGGAGTGACTGTGCTTGAGGATCATTGCTGGTGAGTCCCAGGGAACCAGGGGATTGAACTCAGGTCAGTCGCATGCAAAGCAAGTACCTTAACTGCCCTATTATCTCTTCAGTACCATAATGGGGACTTTTGAAGCTCAATGCAGTTCATGCTTAGCTTTATATCTCCATGAAGGTTCTTGTAGAGATCCAGGTGCTGAGATCCCACTGTTAAAGGGTTTCCACAGAACCTGAGAGACTCATTGACTCATTGACTGCAGGGCAGGGGGCTCATGGAGAAGGCAGAAGCTAGACAGATAGACTCAAGGCGCTTTAAAAGTTGAGTTTCTGTTTTCTGGGTTGAACTTCAAAGTTTGTAATATTCTAAATGTCTGTGGTTGTTTCTAAAGAATGTTTATTTAGCCCTTTCCACAACTCTCTGTTAATTTGTTCACTTATGCTAATTATGCCCTCATTATTTTGGAATAAGGAAGGCAGATCTGGACCATCTCCAAGGAGGGGGACATGGAGGCCAATTGCCTGTGCTAGCAGGGGGTAGAATGGGCATGCTGGCCCCCTCCAAGTTCTTATTAGGTCTGGGGTCCTCTGGCAATGTCGAAGATTCTGAAGTTGCCCCATGCCTGTTTGCAGAGTTTATCTTGAGGATACTGAGGAATATCTAGCACCAATAACATCCCTGGAAGCTCTTCTGTGAGCCCATAGTGGGTGCTCGTGAACACCAGGACTTGAAGAGTGGGAGGTCAGTGTGGTTTCATTGGTGAGGGTCACGGTCAGTGTTTCTCAAAACATCTCACCAAATCATGACAGGGTGGGGAATCCCCATTTTGCTCTCATTACAACCCAGATGTGCACAGAAAACTTGCCTGTAAAATTTGGGTCAACAACTGTTTTCTTTCTCTGTTAAATTCCAGCTCAGGATATTAGGATGAAAATACATTTTTTTTTATTCCACTGCAGTTTAAAGCTAAGTTAGATATGTGCAAATAAATGACTCTATCCGTTGGCTACCTCCTGCTTTCACTTTCTCCATCTGGCAGATTCTGGATGGAGTCTGTGTGAGCCAACATGGGCATCCCTTGGGGTGGGGGGAGCATTGCCCCTCCATCTTCTGCCTTCAGTTCCTCTTTGGCCCATCTGTGAGCATCTCACCAGCATGGGTCTGGGCTGCTGCCACCCAGTCTGTGGCTGTACTCCTGGTTAGGCTGAGCCTGGGGTTACCCCTGCTTGCTGCCCCTCACTGTCCAGCTTCTTACTTGTTTTTGGATTCACTGTTGCTTGGTGGTAGCCCTCAGGTAGGCCCAGGGAGAGGACGGTGTGAATTTGTCCAATAAAAGCACTGGACATGGGTTTAAATTAGAATTTCAGAGAAACAATAAACAATCTTTTAGTATGTCCCCAATATTCCAAGAAGCATCATTTGTTTTATGTGTGAAATGTAACCGGCTCTCTTGGATATTGCTCAGACACCCTCTTCGGTGGTTGTATCCTTGGTGATGTGGAGGCAGATCCTGAGGAGGGTATCCTTCTGGCTGACTCCCCAGCCATAGCCTCATAACTTACCTGTATCTTCCACTAGTCCCTCGGTGTAAATACTGAATACTTCTGTGCCTACAGGAGTCCAGGGAACCTGTGTGTCTTTGGTGGGACTTGGTACTCCCTATTCCCACATTTCTAATTCCCTTCATCTCCTGTCCTTTCCCCCACGTTTATTGTGTTCGGGGGGGGGGGGGGGTTGGGAGGGGACATACCCTGCAGTGTGCAGGAGATACTCCTGGTTCTGCACACAGGGATCACTTCTGGTGGGTTTGGAAGGGACCAAATGGGATGCTGGAGATTGAACCCATGTTGGGATATGTGCAAGGCAAGTGCCCAACCAGCTGTACATGCACTATGGTACCTCCCCGACCTCTTAAAAAATTTATTTTTTAACCAGCAGAGCTTACTCCTGGTTCTGCTCAGGGATCACTATTGGTGGTACCTGGGTGCCCAGAATTAAATTTAGATCGGTTGTGTACAAGGTCTCTGCCCATCCCCCTGACACTTTACCCAGACACCCCCCCTACCCCAAATCAGACAAGGAGTGGTCCACTTCTCTTTTTATCTTGCCACGTAACATCAGACAAGTGTCATACCTGGCTGCAGTAGCAGAAAGAATATTTGTTTTGCCTTGCAGTTATGCTGTGACTTCACACTCTTGTCTTGGTTCAGTTGACATTAAAAAGACAGAAATAGAAGAATGAAAAAACTCCTTTTTGAGGTAGTAATGTGACCAGTATAGTTGTGGGATCTGCTACAAAGTTCCATATGCAATGTCAGATGTTGAATATTTTTCTTTTCCCTTGTATTTCTTCTCTAAAAATCCTATTTGCCCCTTGGGTAGGAGGATTTCACCAGCTGGTTGGAGAGAAGATTCTGAGTTCAGGCTACAGAGAAATAGCACATTAATAATGTTTCACAATATCTCCTCATTAAATGTACTTTATGAGGTATTACTTGATGGAGAACTTGTCCTTTAAGCATATACCCTTTTTCTTTACTCAGATGCTTCTTGAAAATGAACTTACCTTAGGAGGGAAGTTGATTCTGTCTTCTTGAATTGCTTGGAGCTAGATTAATTTCTAGGCAAGAAAAATGTCCTAAAATTAAAATATGACATTTTTCTTTTTCTTTCTTTTTTTGAGAACTTAAACTTTATTTTTTAAAATTGTATTGAATCACCGTGAGATAGTTACAAGCTTTCACGTTTGGGTTAAAATCACACAATGTTCAAACACCCATTCCTCCACCAGTACACATTTCCCACCACCAATATCCCCGGTATACCCTCCCCCCTTCTCACTCTCCCCCTGCCTCCATGGCAGACATTATTCCCCATAATCTCTCTCTACTTTTGGGCATTATAGTTTGCAATACAGACACCGAGAGGTTATTATGTTTGGTCCCTTATCTACTTTCTGCACATATCACCCATCCTGACCGATTCCTCCAGCCATCATTTTCTTAGTGATTCCTTCTCTATTCCAGCTGCCTTGTCCCCTTTGTTCATGAGGTAGGCTTCCAGTTATGGAGCAATCTACCTGTCCTGTGTATCTACTATCCTTTGGTGTCAGCCTCATGTTATGTTGCTTTATATTCCACAAATGAGTGCAGTCCTTCTATGCCTGTCCCTCTCTTTCTGACTCATTTTACTTAGCATGATACTCTCCATGTGTATCCATTTATAAGCAAAGTTCACGACTTCATCTCTCCTGACAGCTGCATAGTATTCCATAGTGTAGATGTACCAAAGTTTCTTTAACCAGTCATCTGTTCTTGGGCACTTGGTTTGTTCCCAGATTTTGGCTATTGTGAACAGTGCTGCAACGAACATATAGGTGCAGGTCATTTCTACTATGCTTTTTTGCATCCTCAGGATATATTCCCAGAAGTGGTATTGCAGCAGGGTCAGAAATAATGACATTTTTCATAGACTCTGAAAGATAAATGAATTTTTTTTAAAGAGGCAAGCAGGTACCTGAAATCAAGATAAGATTCATTAGATAAATTCTTACAAATCTCAAGTTTATAAAGCTAGAAGTTATTTTGGGAAGGGTCTTCTAAGTACTGCTCAAAAGGTCCAGAGGCCCTTTCTGGTAATGTATAGCTTACCATGTTGTGCTAGGGAACAAACCTGGGTTGGTAGCATCAAGGCATGTACCTTAACCCCGTGCACTCTCCTATCACTTTTCTTCTTCTTTTTTCCTTTTTTGGTTTTGGGGCTATATCCTGTGATGCTCAGGGCTTACTCCTGGATCTGTGCTCAGAAATTTCTCCTGGTGGAACTTAGGAGACCGTTTGAGGTACCAGCACTTAGCTACTATACTATCTCTTCAGTCCCTAGAAGTCACGTTTAAGATAGAAAAGTATTAGTGAGAGCCTTTTGTTCCTAAATGATCTTCTTTATATTTTACTAATATTTTAGGTTGCAGGTCATACCACATTGTTTACTCCAATCTAGCTAGGGACATCTTATCAGAACATCTTTTTATGACATCTTATTGTCTTATTCCTACTTTGGACAAACTTGCAGGCTATCGAATGTAGCCTGCCCACAGGGCAGAGTCTGGCAAACTCCCCGTGGCCTACCAAATATGCCAAATACCAGTAACAATGATGGGTCTCATTCTCCTAAAGAGCCTTGAATATAATCTCAGGGCTAGGATGAAAGAGACGTTACTGGGGCCTGCTCGAGGCAATCGACGAATCTAGCTATACAAACACATTTTATGCACCATCAATTATTTGATAGGACAGGATTAGGAGAGGCAGAGAAAGGAATTTGCAAATATGGCTGCATTTCATTCTGACTGCTGAAATGCCGTTTATATATAGGCTGAGCACTGGAGAGAAGAGAAAGTAATTGGTAGTTTGAAGATAAAGTCATTGCTGACTCTAGGTCATCTCTCTCTGGCCTTCTGTCCTCCTTCTGATCTAAGCTGAGCCATTGCTCCAATTGTGTTAGCACAAGTTGTGAACTTGGTAAGTCAGACTGTTTACACAACCAATCATTTTGGCATTCTTGGTGCAGGCTTTTATGTTGCTCATGATTCACAGTTTTTCTTCTTATTTTAACTTTTATTTTTTATTAAGAATTTTTATTATAGTTTTTATAATGGTGTTTAAATTAATGGAATTGATATATAGTTACTGCATCCCATTACCACCAAAGTGCCCATGACACTCTACCATTGTCCTTATTTCTCTTTAATTCCATGGGTTATTTAAAGTGACAGATAAGGAGCTAATCTAGTACTATCTCCTCATTCTGTAGTGAAGACAAGGAGACAGAATCTAGGTTCCTTCATCACCTCCTCCATCCTCTCACCTACCTTCTACTGATTAGCAAAAGCAACCCCTGTACAGTGTCCTATCAAGAATTTTGTAAAGTATGAAATGGCCGATCTTGTAATTAACTGCATTTTAAGGGTTTGGATATGGTCTTAGTCTGCATTTCA
Source organism: Sorex fumeus (assembly GCF_029834395.1). Taxonomy (NCBI): domain Eukaryota; kingdom Metazoa; phylum Chordata; class Mammalia; order Eulipotyphla; family Soricidae; genus Sorex; species Sorex fumeus. The sequence continues at coordinate 28,273,014 of NW_026606066.1, forward strand.
GCATATTAACCATTTTACCAGAGCAAGAAAAAAGACAAAATATGGTATATATTTGCTCTTAATAAAATACTTTCTGATGTTATTGGATTGTAAATGGCTCAATTTATATCTGGAATCTGCCTCTGGAAACATAACCCCCCCCCAAAACTGAATAGCAATATTTTTATACATTTTTACCTTGACCCCAATCATGGTATAGAAAGTTGACCTACTTGTGGCCACTTTTATGTGTGCTGAAGTTTCTTTCTTTCTTTCTTTCTTTCTTTCTTTCTTTCTTTCTTTTCTTCTTTTTTTTTGCTTTTTGGGTCACAGCGATTTTCAGGGGTTACTCCTGGCTCTGCACTCAGGAATTACTCCTGGCGGGCTGTGGGGACCATATGGGATGCTGGGAATCAAACACAGGTCGGCCATGTGTAAGGCAAATGCCTACCTGTGGTACTATTGCTCTGGCCCTGAAGTTTCTTAATATCTAATTTTTTTTCTGAGAAACACATTTTATGCACCATAAATTATTTGTTTCAGTAGAAAGAAGGTCCAAACTCATCATGTTCCAGTTTGGACCATCTATGACTCCATTACATTTCCAAGGACATGGATTATTTCCTTTGTGTTTCCTAGTTCCAAATAGGACCACCCAATACAGTTTTACTGTTCCTGATCTGGGGCATTTGCTCTGCTTTACTGATTTTCAAAACTTGACTCATAATTTTCCAAGAAATCTCAATGGAACTTGCTTCCTTGGAGCTTTTCCCAGTCTTAGTTCCTGTGTCTACACCCTGCAAAACAAGCCTTTCTGTTCTTAGTGTTCCCATAGCACATTCCTTATATTTCTGATATACTAAATAAATACTAATCTGTGGAGAACTTGCCTCTTTTTGAAAAGTAGTTTTACAGAATTATTTAAGTTATAGAACTTTCAACATTATTCATTATTACTCTGTTCAGCATCTTCCACTGGAATGTAAGCACCTTAACAATGAACTTTACTTTCGTATTTGTTTTGGTGCAATCTATAGCATTGTATTTTTACAAGGTACAGATCGCCACTGGTATTTACTGTCCCTGGAATGATAATGGTGTGCATGCTGACCAGAAGGGATAACATTCCTAAATGTCCATTTTTGTTTCTTGTCCTCAGATGAAGGCTCTGGTCATGACCTATCAGCTCTCCTTGCCTCAAATCCCACCTCCGACTTTGAAGTCTGGCAGCCACCCCAGAGCATTAATAGGCAAAGCTGTGACTTGCTGGGTAATAACACATTGCCTTGGTATAATCATTTTCAAATGAATCAACAACAGCAGCTATTTGCCTGATCTAATTAGCATCACCTTTTTTGAGCAGGCGGAAAAAGGTTGGCATATTCTGTGTGATGCAACGTGCAGCAAATTATATAGACAAGGCAACAACATCACAGGGTCAGGCACTCACCTTCCTGGATGAGGGCTTCTTGGCAGTATTTTTTTCCCCTGTCCTTCTATTCTCTACCCCCCGCCCCTCCCACCCCGTCTTTTTCTTCTCAGTCAATGACTTGTCTCCTTTCAACTATGAGAACTGCAGGGAAGTCCTTTATTTGTAATTTTGTCAGGATGTGGTTTCTGTATTGAAGGAGACTGGTTTCACAAGAGTCCTGCAAAAAACAAGGGCGAAAATTCTCTTCACATGCAAGAATTATCTGAAGGTAATTTAACTGGACTCAAAAATTAGCTCTTGCTTATTTACCCAATGGCAACATCACACAAGAAGAGTGTCACCCTCTGTCCTTTCTGTAAGTGAGGTGGCTTTTGTTTTCAAAATTTAGGTATGTGGGGGCCTGAGCATAGCACAGTGAGTAGAGACACTTTCCTTGCACACGGCTGACCCAGCTTCCATCTATGGCACCCCATAAGGTCCCTCAAGGACTCCAGAAGTAATTCCTGAGTGCAGAACCAGGAGGAACCCTTGAGCATTTCCGGGTGTATCCCCCTCCACCCCCCTCCAAAAAAAATTTAGGTCTTTGACTGCTCAGTGAGAGGATGGGTTTGAAGGGTGGGCAGGCAGAGAGATGGCTCTGTCTGACAAGAACCATGATTCCCGAGTCCTTCTCTCTATGTGGAATAGCAGAACAAACCTTGCATCAGCTGGCAGAACCTTGAATTGGAGAGAGGTGACTTAAGGTTTTGACTGGGAACTGATTTAATTCATTTCAGCAGCTGATGAACTTTTTCTCTTACCTCTAGTCCTTGGTAAATACTTCCAAAAGGCACATTTTCTTAAATTCATCACTTGATCACTTGACTTCCCGTTAATCGTTGATTTGCTCGAGCGTGTGCCAGTAACGTCTCCATTTGTCCCTGTTACGTGCTAGTGTAGCCCAATGGCGTCTGTTCGCTCTAGGAACATGAAGAGCCTCAAACCGATCGTTCATGATCTTGATGAAGAAGTCTGACCATCTGGTAGGTGGACAGCCACGCGGTCTTTTGACATTCCGTGAAATCCAGTCGGTATCAGCTCTAGTCCAGCGGTCGTCTTTAAATCTCATTACGTGACCAGCCCATCTGATTTTTGACACCTTGGCAAACGAGACAGCATCCCTGATTCTTGATCGTCAATGGAGGTCGGAACTCCAGATTCTTTCTCACATTTGAATGAAACGTGATATTCCAAGCATAGCTCTTTCAATTCCTCTTTGGGAAACCGGAATAGCGTTCTCATCCTGTTTGCGTAGGGCCCAGGTCTCTGAGGCTTATGTTAATGCAGGAAGAACAGTGGAATCAGAGATGTGCCCTAAGCTGGAGGTTCTTCATCCTCTTAGCTATTTCTTCAACGCTCTTGAAGGCATTCCAAGCTGCTCTCTTCCTCCTGCGCAGCTCGGGTGCCAGGTCATTTGTCATGTTGACTTCTCCACCTAGGTACACATAGCTGTTGCATTCGGAGATGGTCATTCCGTTGAGAGAGAATGGGGTGTCAGGAACGAGGCTGTTTCTCATAAACATTGTCTTCATAAGATTCAGCTGTAGTTCGACCTTTCCAAACTCACGGTCAAAGTCGGCCAGCATTTGTGCCGCTTGGCTAATGTTTGGTGTTATTAAAACAATATCATCAGCAAAGCGGAGGTGGTGTATTTGCCGACTATCTATCTTCACTTCCATTACTTCCCATTCCAGTCATCGCATGATATTCTCAAGGGTGGCACTGAAGAGTTTCGGTGAAATGGTATCACCCTGCTGAACCCCTCTCTGACATAGATGATTACTTCTTTGTAAGTAATCCTGAGAGATCCTGGTGAGATCCTGGTAGTGAATCCATAATACAGCTCATGGAGGATCTTAATGTATTGAGCTTGAATGCCCTGACTGGCTGGGGCTTCAATGACCGCTTGCATCTCAATAGAATCAAAGGCCTTCTTTTAATCAATGAACGTTAGACAGAGCGGCATCTTGAACTCCCGAGAAACCTCACTGAGCTTGGTTATTGTGTGGATATGGTGGATGATGCTGAATCTTTTGCGGAATCCGGCTTGCTCGCATGGTTGTCCTTCATCTAGTGTTCTGCCAATCCTATTTAGGATGACTCGAGTGAACAACTTGTAGATGACAGACAATAGGCAGAGTGGGCGATAGTTGCCAATGTCATGGATGTCTCCCTTCTTGAACAGTAGTACAGTCCTGCTGGTTTTCCATTAGGATGGAACCTTGCATTCAGATAGGTAGTGTGTGAAGAGCCGAGCCAGCATACTGATGAGTACTGATGGCAGGTTCTTCAGGTGTTCAGGTCTGATCTTGTCTGGGCCAGGTGCTATTCATTTCTTTACTGATGAAATGGCGTGCCAGATTTCAGAAGGTAGAACATTGGGAACAACATATCCATCCTGTGGAATTTGGTATGTTGGCAAGTGGACATGGCTATCGAAGAGATTTGAGTAGAAGTCATGGATAATCTTCTCCATTGCCGTTCTGGAGGATGTGATAGATCCATCAGGATGTTGGAGGGCAGCCATCTTGGTCTTGTAGTTGGCGAAGGACAGGCGGGCGTTACGAATACTTTTCTCGGCTTCTGCCACATCTAGCAGCACTTCTGCTATTCTCTCTTTGAGGTCTTCCTTGATCACATCTCTGCACTGCTTTGTGAGCTCAGACGTTTGCTTGCAGTTGCCTGAGGCATGCGTCAAACCACGTTGGCGAATAAGCTCAAGAGGTTTTTTTTTTTTTTTTGTGGCTATCTCTCTCTTGGCGTTCCTCGCACAATCATGGAGGTGCTGAACCAGTCGATCGTATTCCTCGTCAATGTTGTCAACAATGACATCTTCCCATGTTGCCGCAATAGTGTCAAAGAGCTCCCAGTTGGTAGTCATTCTGGGAGTTCTCTTTTTAAACTTTGCAGCCCTTTCTCCCCACTCTGTGAAGTAGAATTTTGCACAAAGGAGACGGTGGTCCGATCCCGTTTGGAATTTTGGGACACCAATGACATTGGTCAGGCAAAACCGTAAACTGAATATGATGTGGCCTATTTTGTTGTGGAATTGTCCACCGGGAGACTCCCATGTCCAACGTTTAGATTCGGCCTTCTGGAACTGTGAGTTACCATGGATGGTCTTGGACGACTGAAGCCCCACAGAACAAGATAAGCGGAACTCTCTGAGATCTTGGACTCCAGCTCAAGGGACCCAGGGACAGAGATTCTCTGTTTGCTCCCACCAACCACAGGTGACAAAGGGATTATAATCAGGAACCCCACCCCTACCCTGCCTTGTTTGCTTCCACCAACCACTAGAGACCCAGGGATTGGATTGCACACAGAAGACCCACCCTACCCCTACCAGGACCAGATAAATACCTCACTGGCAGACCTCCTCTACCTGACACTACCTCCACTGCCCAGCCACCGTCACACTCCAGGACGCTTTTCGGACCCGCAAAGCGGCCGCACAACACATCATAAGACACTAAATACCCATCTTCCAGAATTGCCGTACCATATTTGATAGGGTTCAAATATGGTAACACCTACGAGGGCGATTAGAGGTCGCCCCAAAAGCTTCTATCCCTCTCGGAAAGCCTGGCAAGCTGCCGAGAGTATTCCACCCGCACGGCAGAGCCTCGTAAGCTATCCGTTGTGTATTCGATATGCCAAAACCAGCAACTACAATGGGTCTCATTCACCTGACCCTGAAGGCTAGACCAATATGGCAGCATTGAGAAAGATGAAAAAGGAGAGGCTGATAAAATCTCAAGGCCGAATTAGGCTGCCACAACGAAGGAAGACAAAAATGATCGTCTATACTTTCAATGCACGTACACTAGCTTCAGATGCATTCATTGAGGACCTGATGGTACAAGTGCGAAAGATCAAGCACGACATCATTGTTCTGACCGAGACGAGAGGGCACCAATCTCATCATGCCATTTTCAACACTGGAGAAGAATTGTTCCTCGGAACATGCGATAAAAGAGGTGTCAGAGGTATCAGTGTCCTTGTCAACACAAACTTGGCCATGAGCATTGATTCATTTGAATGCCTAACAACCCGAATTGGATGTTTACACTTGAATAGATGTGGCTCACTGCCGGCAGTTTCTATCTTCGTTGTCTATGCACCAACATCTAATTATGATGAAGGAGAAATTGAGAAGTTCTACATGGAGCTGGAGAAGTTCTATAAAGAAGACCACACCTTCTACAAGATCATTGTGGGTGATTTTAATGCCAAGATAGGACCGAGAAGATCAGCTGAAGAAGTTCACATTGGGACCCATGGCCTAGAATGGAATGAACAGGGTGAGAGACTGTCTGAGTTCATCATGTCGACCAAGACCATCTTAAATTCACAGAGGAGAGTTTTTGTGATTCAGGACAACAAGTAGCCAAGTATTCTTGGAATAGTGAAGACCTCTGTTTAACACATGAAAACAAAGGCTACACAGCAGAAAGTAGCTTTCTGTATTAATGCTCCATTAATAATAGTGATGCTACTGCTGGGTTTCATGTATGGCATTTCATCCATCTGTTTGTTTTTTCTTCTTTTTTGTTCTTTGCTTTGGTTTTTGGGCCACATATCTGGCAGTGTTCAGGACTCACTCCTGGCTCTGTGCTGAGAGATCACTCCTGGCAGGGTCAGGGGACCATATGGGAATTGAACCTGGGTCAGTTGAGTGTAAGACAAGTGTCCTGCTCCATATAGTATCTCCTTAGCAACCCCACCTCCTTTAAAAAATTTAGGCATCATCATTTACAAAGCTATTACTAGCAGAATTTTAGGCATTTACTGTTCCAAATCCAAAACCTACCATCAATATCAGCATCTCTCCACATATGACCTAAGATTCCCTCCCTCTCTCCCACCTCAGCAACCTCAGCAAACTAATTTTTAAAACTGCTTATTATAGTTTGGTTCACATGTTTACAGTACTATCAACCTCCTCCCCGACCCTGGCAGTTTTGATGTATATAGTAACCCCACCTCCAAACACTGAAATGTTCAAGACCCTTGAGCAATGCCTTGCAATATTATCCCCAGTCCATACTCCCACCGCACTTTATTCTACCTTGATTTTCTATTCTTTAAGGCCATGGGTCTGCTATCATTCAGTACCTTTTATTCCCTTGTTTTGTCATTCCGTCCTCACTGGAACTTTTGTATCTTTACTTTAAAGGCAAGGAAATGAGGATGAAGTGAGATGACTTGTTCAAAGACATGTAGTTGTGTATCCAGAATTCACATTTTTCATGCAAGTACCCCCCGCAGCCATCTTCTATAACATTACAGTTTAAAAATTAAAAAAGGGACCCACTCGGGCCACAAACGATTAGGAGTAGATAAAGGTGATGGCTGAGGTTCAATTAAATTCTCTTATCTCTGAAAGAATGGTTATAAGAAGTAAGCAGATCAAAATTCACACCTCGATTTTATTTTATGTCTGTCGCTATCCAGGTAAAAATGTCACTGTCACTGTCCTCCCATTGTTCATCGATTTGCTCGAGTGGGCCCAGTAATGTCACCATGTGAGACTTATTGTTAGCATTGAAAATACTAGCATCAAGAGAAGAAAAAAGGAAATTGCTGTGAAAGTAAGCCAAAGAAAGGCAGCCATGAAAAGAGCAGGGATGAATAAAATCCAGAAAGCATGAAGCAAGATGAGATCAGTTGGCAAAGTCACCAGTTTTGACTATCGGAGGAGGCCAAGCTCCCCTTCCCGCACTGAACTGTAAATCCAGACAAAGTGAGAGAGAAAGGTTAGGAGTAAAATTTCAGCAAGGAGTTTCCTTAAAAATATAAATAGAAGGAAGCTGAGGACATGGCATCATTAATGTGAGATCTTGACAAAATTAAAGGAAAAACAAAGTATTAGGCAGAGAACAGTTTGAACTGGAGGTGAGAGCCTCCAGTGGAGATAGGAGGGTGATAGTAAGGACCCAATAATAACAAAGGACATTTCAGTCCACCAGAGATGGACTAGACTTGGTGTGGTGATCATTTCACAAAACATGCAACTGGAGAAGTATTATATTGCCTGTGTGAAACAAAAAAAAAGTCATCTTCAAAATCCAACAAGTCACATAGGCACAAAACACATGATAATGTTGTTTTCTTTGGCCTAGGCTCCCAAACCACAGATCAACTGGTTTAGCAACATTAGTTTAGACCCTGGCCAACATCTCTTCCTGCCCGGGGGGTTTGAGGTGAGGGGGCAGCAAATCCTACACACAGTTCCAAGGAGTTCTTTATTTGCTTCCTTCCTTCCCTCCACTTTGTGACTCCTGTAAATACACCACACAATTACAAAGTCGCAGCCGCATGCACTATTGGAACAGAGACACCCTGTTAAATCTGTCTCTCACAGCTGCAAGCCCCTTTTAAATTTCAGTTATAAGATCAACAACTGTAACCACTGGCAGACGGCTACCACCCAGGGTTTGGGGGGTTCTGGAAGAAAGCAAGTCCCTAGAAAGGGGAAGCTGCTGGAGAGTGTCCTGGCATCTTTATCTGTCTGCAACCGAAGATGCCCACATAAGAGCCCAGGCAGTTCTGGGACTGCTGATTGGGGTTTTATCGTTTTGTTTTGTTTTGTGTTTTGCCTTGCTTGAACTTGGAAACTGAGAAGTTTGGAAAGCCAAAGACATGTTGTTTTCTGCTAATTCATAGCTCAAAGTCCTGCTGTAAGGACCAGATCCTGGTTCTCATCCTTTAAAGTCAAGATCCAGTTAGCCTCCAGGATTGGCAGTCAGTTTATTCCCTGCTGTGGGAACTCTGGTCTGCAGTGGAAGGGCTGCCCCACAGTCACTGGCGCCTGGCTGCCTGAAGTTTTGCTATGACCATGGCCAGTGAATTTCACTCAAATCTCTGCTCTGCGCCTGCCAGCTGGGTGAGCATCCCACATTAGAGGTTGAACAGGCAGGTTTCCAAGCAGAATCTGGCTTTCTATAGTCTCTTTCTGTTTCCACCCAAGTCTCCTTAAATTATAGTGACCCTTATCCCAAAGGCTAGTTTTAAGATCATTTGAAATGAAATCCAGTTAGCAAATATTGATTGAGCTTTTGCACAGATATAGGTTTTTCATTTTCTGTATATTTAGACCTAGGAGATAGAAAATCAAGTATTTATTGTCTCATCTTTAGTTGTAGTTATAAAGATGGATATAGCTCTCTTTAGAAATCATAGAGGGAAAGATGTTGTCTTTCAAAGGCTTCCCACAGCTTATCTTGAAACTGATTCAGTTATTTGCGGAGTTTCCTAAAGGAAAGAGCCTGTGATAGTTACATTCACTTAGAAACCCCAGTCACCCATATTCATTCCCTTGAGACCTCTGAAAAGACACATTTCATAGATTTGGCCTTTTTCTGAAGAAATTTTACTAATTAGCCTGGCTCTCCTTGCCTGAACTTGTAAGAATCTAGCTTGAGAGGAGTGAAAGGAACTTGAGATGTTTTAGAAAACTCCACGATCTTTTGGGCATGCTCTGGGCACCACTTAATGGCTCTGGCTGCCAGCAGTGCTATGATGCCAGTATTAGTTCTTCTGGTGACTAAAAAATATGCAGGGTGCTGTGTGTTTGTAATAGGATTGCAGGCAACACTTTATAAAAGTACCTGGATGTTTCCTTGCAAATTTGTGGTTATGGCAAAGTACTTGCAAGTGTGAGTTATGTGAATGTGAGTTTATTGTGTGTATGTGAGTGCATATGTGAATATGTGTGAATGTGAGTATTGTGTGAGTATGTATGAGTGTGAGAGTGTGTGAGTGTATATGAGTATGTGTGTGAGTATATGTGTGTGAGTATATATGTTTGCATGTGTGTCTGAATGTGTGTGTGTATATGTGTGTATGTAACATCTCATCTAGTTGTGCTGTCACACAGCTTTCCTCCGGTGACCTGGGTGACCTAGAGGAGCTCTGCAGAGCTCTAGCAGGTGTGAAGATATTTATATTTTCCAGTATATACCTTTATAGGACCCAAGTCTTCAAACCAGTTATCTTTAAGTGCTTATCTGATATCTGCCTAGAAAAGGAGAGTAACATTTCATGAAAGTCATCCTTATTTGGATCTAGTTTGTATATCAAGATTTTATTAATGATAGATTTTTTATAGTACCAAAATAATCTTCAAATAAAGGGTCCCTGTGTCTTACAAATAGTGTCTCATCTTAAATTTCATCTCTTGTTATAAAATTGTAAAGTGTTTTGACAATAAGAATTTAAATTTTAAGTTTGATTTTAAAAAAGGGATAATTATTAACCTCCACAATAAACTGGAATTCTTTGTGTTTTGGTTACATAGGTATCAGGTCCAGCGATCTTTCCTCACAATTCTTCAACTCTTAAACCTTAAAAGTTTTTTGGAACTTATTTGGCAGACAAACCTGATCCAAACCAAATGAAGCTACTTACATCCTTATTTCTTCACATTGGATATCTGTGCTTCTTTGTAGAAATTCTAAAGTGTTTGTTGTGGAGTTCTATCTTATTCTTGGCAAAGGTTATAAAAAATTACTTTGCTGAGTCTAGATGGTTGTAAGTTCTAAAATTTATTTGGTTCACAGATTTTAGACCATGATAAAGTCCACAAGGATTTTGAGCCTATGAAGTCATAATGTGGTGGATACCATAATAATTTTTTTTTGGAGTTCAATCCTTTCATTTTTTCTTATTGGAAGAGCCCATCTATGTATTCTTACAAAGCTCACACCTGATTCCATTGAGGGTGGGATCTAATCTCTAGGTAACTTTTCTCATCTGTGTTTCCCATGGGCTGGAGTGATAGCACAGCAGGTAGGGTGGTTTCCTTCAAGTGGCCGACCCGAGTTCGATTCCTCCACCCCTCTCAGAGAGCCTGGCAAGCTACCGAGAGTATCTTGCCCACATGGCAAAGCCTGGCAAGCTACCTGTAACGTACTCAATAAGCCAAACACAGTAACAATTGTCACAATGAAGACGTTACTGGGACCGCTTGAGGAAATCGATGGACAATGGGAGGACAGTGACGGTGTTTCCCATCCTTGAAACTTTTGGATACTTTGCCCACATTCTCAATTCAGCTCATTAAGGATTGTTTGCCTGTCTGCCCACATGTGCTTGGTACACGAGAGAGGCAGATGTGAGCAATATCTTAACCATCACTTTGAACAACCTGGTTGGGAATGTAGACATGTAAATACTACCATCTATAACAATAGGTCGAATGCCTTAAAGGGAAGAGTTACAGACAGAATGCAGAGGGGTCAAAGAGGAAGAGTATTATGTGTCACGGGAGGCTTCACAAAGGAAGTGACATATGAGCTTATGCATTTTTCAGAATGTTGAAATTTTCCTGTGTTAAAAGATAGGATTTCTATTCAAAAGTTTTCACTGGTTAAATCAGCCCTTGACCTTCACTGTATTTCTAAGGATGTTAGTAAAAAATAAAAGATAAAGAGATACAAATTTCAAAGTAGGGACAGAGGAAAAATGTGAGGCATATTTTAATGTTTACTTGGATTGTTCCTTCTTCTTTTATGGTAGAAAGTACAGTGAAACAAAACTATAAAGTGTAGAATAATTGTTAGATTACAGAGAAATGTTTATGCCTTGTCTCCTGTAGTAGTGGTCTGATTTAAGGTCATATATTGGGGGTCCAAGATTCTTTTTGCCTTATAAGCATGAATCTATGAGTTTGATCCCTAGTGCTGCCCACATCTGCCCACATGTGCCGAGCATGATGTCTACAACACTGCTCTCTGGGAACTGTGCTGCAACAGCAGAATGTGTGATCTCAGTGCACAGCTAGTTGTGTTTGAGCACTGCTTTGAAGTGTGTGGCCCCCAGCAAGCACTGCCATTGAAATAATTGTGAGCACTGTGGCCAAGAGTATGACCCCTGGTGAGCTCCATAGCCAAAATGCACATGAGCACCATAACTAAAGAGTGTGATGCTGGTGAGTTGTGTGTAAACACTGCACCTAAATTGTGCCATCCCCCACAAGCAGCACAGTCTAGTGTGTGTAACCCTGGGTCTCTGCAACAACAAGAGCAACAAAGGGAAGGTAGGTGATTAATATAAAATGCTATAATGGATACCAATTTTGAATCCCATCAGGTTTTCCTGTGACTGTATGTATTACTTATTTAGAGATGATAAATGTCTAAGTTTAAGGGTCCATGCAAGCAAGTTAAGTATGAAATAAATGCTTCACAGCCCCCCTTACATTGTTATGCCTATATCCATTTCCATGCCAATCATCATCTTATTAACCCTAAGTGGACTGGGGAATCTAGGCCAAGGAAACAGCAAGGACTTGCCATGGGTATGCCAAGATAGATTGGTCCAGAAGAAGGTGAACCAGCCAGATTGAGTTGTAGAGTTTGATGAATATACTTTGCTTTCTATCACTCTTATGCTGGGTTCTCCTGGTAGAAGCATTTTTATGTATGTACCTCTCCCAGTGTCATTCCAGGGAAGAATATTATGATCTTGCTCTTGTTCTTACTAGACCCCAATATTAGCTTAACTATAGCAATTGTGATGTTGTGCATGCATGTCTCCTCTTTGAGGACCTGGGATTTTTCTCTTGCAAACCTTGGGCCTATTAGAATTGTGGGCACAGTTCTCACAAGTAAAGTGAATAAACAAATGGTACATTGAGGTCTTTAGGAGAGTGTTTTTATTGTCAACAGAGGAAGTTTAGATTTTATTTTGTAATAAAATGAGTAACCCCAAGATCTCAATATTTGAACACAACGTTTACTTCCTGCTCACATCATATCACATCATATCACTGATGAAAAGATAGAGAGTTCTGCTCCTTGTATTCATTCAGGCCTTCTGGTTGATGGGGACTTTATCTTTAAGGGTATTTTTAATGCTCACCAGGGCAGTTTGCCAAAATCACATGCTGCCCCTTAAAGAGTCTGCCCTTCATCATGCATATTGATAAACTCAAATAACATAACCACACCTAATTTCAAAGGGAATGGAGTAGAGAAATCCTATTCTGAAATCAAGAGGCAGAATATTAACTCCAGGGTACTATAAACAAAAGTATAGCAGAGAATAGAGGTGGGGTTACAAAAATTCTTTTTTTTACAAAAAAAAAGAAAAGAAAATTAGCAACATATGGTTAAGCTAATAGATAAAGTGTGAAGGAGTGCATAGATTATGTGAAATTGGGTGCCTGGGGAGAGTGAGCTTGGAGACCCATTGGACTAACAGAGCTCGAAGTTTAGGGTTCTCTTAGCAGTCCTTGCACCGAACTGAGCATTCACATTAAGCTAGATACTTATTCTGGCTTCGCTTCAGTACCTCCAAGGGGAAAAGAGCTACAGTGATGGTAATGTATACAGCCTTCCTGTTAGTCTGAGGGTTAATGAAAGAAGGGGGTTGAGGCATTTAACTCCCTGTTCTCTATCTAGTCCTGGAGAGAGCTGCTTTTTAAACAAAACAAGTTTTATTTATTTTTTTCGGTTCACAGTATATTTCCACAGTGACAGATTTTGCCAAGCTCACCAAAATTTTAGCTAAACCTGAATAATAAGTTGACTATTTATTTTATGAATTGGATGCACATCCTGCCAGGTTTTCCAAGTGGTTATGACAACAGAATCCCTCATCTATAATATCCATCCCAAACTCTCATCTATAGCTCCCTTGTTTGTTCTGAAGATAATATATTGATTGAGCATCTTTCCATGACATTTTTTTTTGCTTCTCACATGAGGAAGAATCACTGCTGTTTTCCCCAAGGAACCTAGAATAACTGCATTTTTACACGTGTTATTTACTGTATACATTCTAATATCAAAATGGTCAATTCATTTATAATCTTTTTAACATGCCTTTGAGAATAAAAGGCTTGCTCTTATGTTTGTATGGGGAGTTTCTCTTTCTTCTGCATGTAAGTTTAACTTTACGACTCATTAATTGATCTTGTGCCCATGAATAGTTAACATTAATTATGCACAATTAGCATATGATAATGTATGACACACGTTTTCAAGCGAATATTAGACAGCATAATTATACTGAATATTACTGTGTTCAGCTATGCGGGTTCACCACCTATGATGGATGGTGTGTTCATTACTCTTGAATCCATTTACCTGGCCTGCAGTGATGAGTTTAAAGGAAACACGTAAGTCCAAGACTGATAAGCAGTAAGGAATATTTTCACATGTAAAAGCTAGAGGTCAGTTTTGCTTTTAGCTAGATTTTTGGAATTCAGCCTCAAAATCCTTCAGAATCAAAGGTGTTTTATGTAAAGTGTTCTGACAGGCAAAATGATTCCTTTTTAAACATAATTCACCTTTGCTCTGCAGGCTTATTGTGGAAACAAAAACACTGTGCATGCTAAAAAAGACTCTATATGTGCAGAATTGAAGGTGCTTAAGAAGATGGGAAGCTCAACAACATTGTACCACTGGTCTAAGCATCAGCTGAAATCAAGCAAGAGAAACAAGCTTGGGTAAATCCTCTCATCTGCTAGAATTATTAACAATAGTCCTCCTGTCTTTTCAAATGTTCTTTCATTACAGCTTTCGAGTTTTCTATCGAAGTAAAATAAGATAAACAAATAGGCTATGATTGAACTTTGACTTTCTAGTTAAGAGTTTACTATTTCAGAAAGTCTCTTAGCCTCACAAAAAAGGAGACTTCCTTAGAAAAAAACACACACACAAAAGCTCACAGTAAAAAACAACCTTATGTTTTTTATGTTCTGAGCATAGAAAATAAGTCTGTTCTAAGTTGTCACACAAAAGCAATTTTTGTACCTGGACTGGGTCCAGCTGTATAGCTAAAGCTGGTAAGACTCATTCTGCTCTTCTGCCTCCCTCCTTTTTCTTCATGTCCTCATATTAACTTTGAGGAACACATCTTGAGAGCTCTCCAATGATTTCTATTTTAAGAACCTAGTTCAGCCATTATAATTAGTCCCCAGTTCGTCTGGTATCCTCTCAGGCATTCAGAAGATTCCCAAGATCTTATACAAGTTCGTCTCAAATTTTTCCACTAAAATATCCCTAATGGCAGAAAATATCAACTTCTCTTTGGGGGCCTAACTCAACATGGAAAATGTCTTTGAAATCTCTTTTGACATAGAGTTTCTTGGATGTTTTAATTTTCCTTTCTATAAAACAGCTGAATTGCCTTTGAAAAGCTAATAGGTTCAGTATACCAAATGATTTATCAAGGACTAAAATGGATGGTCTGCAAAGATACTATGGCTAAGTGTTCTTAGAGGTACTAATATACTTCAGTATAAAAACCTACTGTTTCAAGGGAAATATCGTGATTAAATACACATATTTAATAATGGATTCTTCAAAGTAAGTGGCCATCATAGAGTACTTGATAAATTTATTAAGCTATATTCATACAGAAGAATACTATGAAATTGTTTGAAAGGATAAACACAATTGTATTTTTATGCAATGGTCTCATGATATAGTGCTTATGGCTTCTGTAGTTAAAACTTCCCTCTAAGTCAGTATTTCTTAACTCAGTACCATATGGCCCCCCTGTCAACCCCCAGAGGTTCCAGAGGCAAAAATTGAGACTAGAGGACCAACCTGTGGGATGGGTGATACGACACAGGAAGGTAAAAAAGGTGAGAAAGGGGCCATAGTCAGTTAAAAATTGCTCTTAGTTATAAAAAATCTTAAGCCAAAAGAATAATGAATGACACAAAACACTTTATTAGAAGTCGGGATGTTTGAAATGTACATTTAAAATACAATCATCTTTGGGAATGTGATTTTACCCAGAGCTCACAAGTAAATTATTTTTTTCATTATTTTACCAAGTAAGTTTGTTTATAAAAACCATAATTCACAGTTTTATCATTTTTGAGTATTAATTTTAAAAATAATATGACTAGGGAATACAGTGGAATCCAATGAAAAGTATTCTAAACAGGCTAGGATTCTTTAAAAGAAACCCTGAGTGGTACAACTCTGAAGAATCATACCAAGTTGGCATGAAATAAGATGTGCTCAGTCCAGTATCAGAAGAAAATAGAGAAAGCAACTTCGAAACCAAATTCCAAGATCTTTTTTTTTTTCCAAATAATAGGCAAATTATTTAATAAAGGGCTAGAGATTTAGCAAAAACCACCTGGCCCCTAAAACCAGAGACTGATGTAGAGAGAAAACCATTATATTTTGTGTAGCTATAAGTTTAGTGATTATGATTCAAGAGTTGACATTTATTTTATTTTTTCACATTCCATGGACAAAATTAGTACCATATGGCAACTAACTATTGGGATGTTAACATTTACAAGATGATAAATTTCTGCTTTTAAAATATAAAGTAGATCAAAATGCTTTGGACTTCTCTTTGTTTTTATTATATTTCAATTCCCCTTTCCTTTTTGGCCCCTGGGAAATACACTATAAAGCATCAATCACCTAGAAGATATTTAAAAATAAAATAAATTGATGAAGATAATATCACATTGTATATATATAAGACATGTTAAAGTTGACTACTTGGCGAGGAAAGACTTTATTGAAAATTCCTCTTTATAAAGAATCATCCACTTCTTTCTCATTTTTCTAGAAATTTAATTAAGGAGAATCAAGTATTCTCTTTGTTTTAGAATTTTAGTGTTTTTTTCCTCATTTGTTTCTCCTTAACGTGGTCCTGAATATCTTCTTTTTTTGCTAAATGTTCCAAATTATAGTTAGAGCTTTTATCCTTTTGCTGAATGCTAAATGCCTAGTTACAATACCACTATTCCTATAAAAGAGAAGTGATTTTGCACCACACAGAGATCCGTGGATACGATAGGGAGAACTCAGTGCCATAAAATGATAAGACATTATTTCAGACAGAGAAAAAAAGTGAGTATAAAGGGGGTAAGTAGGGAGGTTGCTTTTGCCAACATATTTGAGTTACTACCCAAGTTATAATTGGGTAAAGTTAAAATTTAAGGTATTTTGTGACAAAGGGTTCCTCCATTGTTAGTTTCAAAGGAAAGTGCGAGGGCATGTGGGAATTGAGTGTTCAGTAGCCAAGAACCTGGCCAGTCCATGGCAATGGATGGTGGAAGGACTGGGGAATGGAGAAATAGGGACTGGGCTCCAGACTGGTTGTATTGGGTTTATTTCTCTCTCTTCCCCAGAGTAGTCTGATCTCTCCCCTTATTGAACAATCCTAGTTGTAGTTTTGGTTACAGTCCCAGGCATCATAGTTCCATCATTCTAGTCTCCTTGTAGACCTTAAAGTCTTCTCCTAGTCTTCCTCTTCTAGCTCTCTTTCCCCTAACAGTATAGTTATATAGAAATAATGAACAGTGGGGGTACACATAGGTGGGTTGAACATTGTCATAACAACAAACAGAGGTAAAGCCACTCCTTCAGGGGATGTTCTAGGAGAATAACTCAAGGACAAAATCTCATCTGAAGGTTCAGCACTCGAGATTAGTAGGAGATCCGCTCAAGGACAGGATTCCATCTAGGGTGTATTGCTTTCTACAAATATGTCTCATTTACAGATGCTTGGTTCACTAGCTACCCTTCACTAGCTACCCTTCTTTTGCATATGTTTTTCTCTGTAGTTTTTTTTAAGAGGTGATTCTTTGCAGAACATTGTGACTCCTAGTTATACTAAGAATAATCATTATGTAAATGTGCAGTCTTTAGTGGGAAGGAGACTTGGAAAAAGGGGAATCCACATTTTCCCCTTTGTATTGATGAACAGCAGAGGCATGGGGTGTCAAATACATTATCAGGATCATTTAGAACCACTTATCTTCTCCTCAGAGGGTTCCTCCCCACCAAAACCTGTACTGTTTTTGCATAATGTGCTCTACATTTTTCTACAGCCAGACCCCACTACGTGGTTAATGGTACAAATTCTAGGAAATATGGTGATTGTGCTAGTAGACACCAGAGACACTAACCTTATCAAAGCAGAAAAATGAAATACTTAGAGTTACCACAAGACAGTTTTTAAGCCTCCAAATCAATGGGGAAGCATGAGATTTGATGTGGACATAGGAATCACACAACCAGATTTCTCTGAAGATGTGAGCTACCAATTCTCTTTCTTTAAAAAGTAGATTAGTAGAGACCATATTTAAGCAACTGAATGAAAGAGCAGATAAGAAAGGGGCAAGGAAGTAAGCATGCAGTTGAGCACTCACCTAACTACTTTTCAGATCAAACTGGCACTTTGTAAGCAGAGGGATATCATAGGCTAGATGATGAAACCACTTCAGATGGAGAAACACTGACCAATAAGTATGATTCAACTGCTGGGACAATGCCTAACCCATAAGCAAAACTGCATCCAGGAGACTGATAGTTGTGAACCAGAAAACATAATGATTTAAAATAGGTGACTCATTATTTCCATGTGTAGCACCATGCTTCTTGGTAGGCCTTGACTAACCTCTATTTGACAGCTTCCTCAGAAAACTCATTATTGTCACAGACTCTAAGTTGACACTGTGTGGGGCCAGACGATTATTAAGCCAGTGATTGCCTTTTCCCCAGCACCTCTCCAGCAGGCAAGCACAATGACTCTACAATGCTCTTTGAGTATACATAAAATATTTGAAGAATTTTAAAACATTCTTTAAAAATTTGAATATGTCTTCAAGTTTGCAATGGTCTAGAGCTCTGTGCCGTTTGTGCTACCCTTTTCTTCATTTTCAGACACCTGGGAATGGTTGAAATTTAAAATGGTTTCTAAATGTAGTTGTCCCGTGGAGTTACCTGGGGAGTTTTAAAATTCCCAACACCTTGTTCCTGAAATTTGAGCTTTGGACTTTAAAAATATTTTCCCAGAGAATTATAATATGCACCCAAGATTGAGAACCAAAGGAAATTTCTTATATTTTCTTATATTTCTGCAGAAATGGGTACTTACTGTTAACAATGATGAGTCTCATGTGACCTGATGCATTTATTTTATTTTCTTAAATTGCTAACAAAGAGAGATGTAGCACATTCTTGGAAGCTAGTGTATTTCTCACAAACACCATGTTTGGCAGATTGGTAGAGTAAATCACACAGCCTTCTCCCCTTTTCTTTTTATAATCCCCATTTTATGTTTTGTGGGTTTCTCCTCTCATTCATCTATTTACACCAGTTGAGGATAGAATGTTATCCTTCATACATTCATTTATTCTGTGAGTTCCCAGGAGCCTGTGGTTCTAAGGGGCTTCCTACTAATCATGATACAAAAGCTAGTACAAGTCAAAGAAATGTAGAGAAGTTCTCAAGGTTGTAGAAGTCTCAAAGGCCTTAACAGTATGGTCTCTTCTATTGCTTCATGTCCTTCTCTTGTGAAATATTGACTCTCTATATTCCTCCTCTAAGCTTCAATATCCGTCCATCTGTTATGAAAAAAAGTTTCAGTATTCAACTACTAACCCCTCTTCTATGCCTGCTGTGGTGTCTAGACAGATTGACCTAAAAATCTCACTCTGGCTTATCTGAGACCCTCCGATCTAAGGTACAGATACCCATTTCATTGTATCTTGTTATGTTGGCCTGGGTACCTAACCTCTTCTAAAACTTTGCGTCTATACAAAACTGTTTTATAATTTGTAAAAAATATGTATATGAGGGGCTGGAGCGATAGTACAGGGGGTAGGGCATTTGCCTTGCACAAGGCTGACCCGGGTTCGATTCCCATCATCCCACATAGTCCCCTGAGCACTATCAGAAGTACTTCCTGAGTGCAAAACGAGGAGTAACCCCTGAGCATCGCTGGGTGTGACCCAAAAAATAAAATAAAAAAATGTATATGAATACATTTTTTGGTAACTCAATCTTTCTGTAGATTGGAAAGAGCATTCATAATCTGGATTAATTAATTGTTGCAACCTTAATAAATAGCACTGTAGCACTGTCCTCCCATTGTTCATTGATTTGTTTGAGCAGACCCAGTAATGTCTCCATTGTGAGACTTGTTGCTACTGTGTTTGGCATATAGAATACATTATGGGGAGCTTGCCAGGCTTTGCCGTTTGGGCAAGATACTCTCAGTAGCTTGCTGATTCTCTGAGAAGGGCGGAGGAATCAAACCTGCCTTGGCCGAGCAGGGTGCACGCAAGGCAAATGCCCTACCACTGTGCTATTGCTCCAGCACAATCAATATAAATACTGTGATAAAAATAAGAAAAGTATCAGAAAGTCTAATAGGAGTGAGATGTGGGATGCTACTGTGTTCCAAAGCAAGTACTACTTTCTGTGTAAGGTTATCACCAAGGCATGAAGAGGTTCAAAGGTCTTAGGCTTAGCATGAGATTAGAATATCAATAATTTGTCAAACTATCATTCAAATATTATTGAAGAAGAAAACCCTTGAAGTTAGACACTAACTTAATACAATGTGATATTCACAACACTTCTTAAGGGCTAAGCTATATTAAAAATATTTTATCTATGGATAAATGGAGACACAGATATAAAATAAATTGTCTATAACATTTTCATGCATGAATGTCTAAGTTTATTTTCAGTGGGAATTATCATCTCTAAGTCAACACACAACACCACATAAGACTCTGAGAGTGGGTAGTAGAGTCACAATCTTAAAGCTGGAAGAGAGAATTCTGCCTTGACTCCTGTAGTTCCCTGTGATAACACTTCAGAAAAGTCTCCTCTGTGTATGTGTGTGTGTGTGTGTGTGTAAGCATAAGTATGTATGCTAGCAATAAAATTTGGACATTTAGAAATGTTACATATAAATGCATGAAATAAATAAACTGATTTCCCCACCACTAGAGTCTATGTTTTTTGTGGTCTTGAAAATGATTTATTTTTTCCTGTTTAGTTCTTTAAAAATATGTTTGCCTTCTATGAACTCTAAAATCAACTTGAAATATTAGTTCTTCTATGCAAAGAAAATAATTTACAGAAGATGATGAGTAGACACTTAAACAATTATAGTTTGGGAGTATTAGCAATTTTATCCAAAACAAATTAGAAATAAATACCTTATAAAGTCTCTTGAATGAAGAATCTCAGTTCTTAATTTTTGGAATGGCTTTTATTACTTTTTTAAAGATTATACTATGACCCTCTTAGGAATAGATTGTATATTTCTGTGGCCTTAGGGCAAGAGAATAATCACTAGTCCATTAAAATAAGCACCAATGCACCATAAACCCATATAGTTTTTCTAGGAGATCAAGGAACAAAGTGTAAGACATAAAAGTGTGAATAGAATATATTGGGAGTTACAACCAAGAAACTGAAGGTTCAAATTTCTACACTTTAAAAATTTATAGTTCCACAACTTTAACTCATGATTCTTTATTCCCCAAACCTCCAAAGACAGAAAGCATTTCTGTCACTCTGCCACTGGCAGTCTTAATCTGAACCAATGTCATGCTATTTGAGGTTCCTAAAATCTATTTATTTTGTTTCCCTATCCAAATATTTTTTTCTGCAGACACTTCAATATGTTTGATTATTGGTGGTGCCCAAATCCTGTTGTGGATGTCATATAATATGGAATGCATAAACCTAATTTTTGGAAGTGGAACAATTCTAAATCCTGAAACACAACAGACTCCAAGGACTTTAGGTAAAAAATTGAAGGCATTGTTTTAAAAGTTTGACTGACATATAAATTCATCAAAATATATTACTTAATCTCCTTATAAAGTTATTTCCTGGGACCACAGAGAAAGTACAGCAGATAACATGCGTGGCTTGCATGTGGCCAACCTAAGTTGGTTCAATACTCAGTACCACATATCGTCCCCCAAATAGCTCTAGTGTGATTCCTAGTACAGAGCCAGGAGTAAGTCCTGAACACTGCCAAGTGTGACCCCAACATAAAAATAACAAAAAATCCCTCTTTAATTTATTTCATTGATAATCACTGAGTGTTAAAAATGAAGATAAAAGTGTGATTAGCACAAGAAATAGTCTAGTGGGGAAGACAAAGCATTGAATTGTCACATTATGATTGTTTATAGACAACTCAGTTAAGAACTCTAAGGAACTGGGACAGGTAGATTGCCCCATAGCTAGAAGTCTGTTTCATGAGAAAAGGGGAGAAGGCAGCTGGAAGAGAGAAGGGATCACTAAGAAAATGATGGCTGGAGTAATCAGACAGGATGGGAGATGTGTGCAGAAAGTAGATAAAGGACCAAACATGATAACCTTTCAGTGTCTGTACTGCAAACCATAATGCCCAAAAGTTGAGAGAGATTATGGAAAATATTGTCTGCCATGGAGGCAGGGGGAGGGTGGAAAAGGGGGAGTATACTGGGGATATTGGTGGTGGGGAATGTACTCGTGGAGGGATGGGTGTTTGATCATTGTGTGATTATAAGCCAAACATGAAAGCTTGTAACTATCTCACGGGGATTCAATAACATTTTAAAAAATAAAATAAAAAGAAATATCTCCACATACAGAAAAAAAAGAACTCTAAGAAACCTTTGATATCAGACTCAGACATACATCTTTAAAAGAAACTCTAAAATGGATTGTGCTTCTATCAACTAGCCAGGGTACTATGTATAAAAGATTCTCTCAATGTTTTTATGTAAATACATATGAAACAAAGAGTTTATCAGCTAAAGCACAGAAGACTGAGGTAGTTAAATGAAAAAGCCATTTGCTTGAAAGAAAAAAGGGATTAGCTTCTAAGTGGCATGATTGGAATTTGGAGTGTATATTTAAATGTCAAGTGTGTGAGTGGTGTGTGTGAGTGTGTATGTATGTGTGTGTATGTGTGTGTATGTGTGCACATGCAATGACATGGCTATGTGTGAAGTAACTTATTCAATCCTTGCATCCCAATGCAATATATAAATAGTATAATATAAAGTAGGAGTAACATTGCTATCATTTTATAGACGTGATAACCAAGGTACAGAAAAGTTTTCCCAGGTTGCATAAATAACAAGTGGCTAAGCCTCAAACTACACATTATGCAGCTCTTGCATAGTAATTATGCTTATTAATGAGTCAGTCTATGCAAACTTGAATCATACTCCACATTATGTGGGTAAGTAAAATAACTCTGGGGTATTGATTGGAGAACTAGGTTCAAGTTCTGATTTTACTTCTTACTAGTTATGTGATCTTAAGCCTTGGCTGTAAAGTATTTATTATGAACATTAAGGTTATTGTCTATAAATATTGCTTTTTAGCATGACTGTTAGGGTTGGATATGACACCTACTAGAGTAACAAAATTAAGAGAGAAAAGATTATTGATAAGGATGTAGACGATTTTGTGTTGGGTAAAGGGGCCATAAATGCCAATTCTTTAAAATTGTATTTAATAATGTATATTGCATTTTTTCTTTTTGTAATCATCAAATGTTATACAGAACTCACTAAAAAAACTTATCAAATAACAACTTTTTGAGAAATTCCTTTCTATGGATAAATACTGTCTTTTAAAGAAATCCCATTCCTGCCTCTTCTGACCCCAGCATCTTGTCCAGAAGTAGATATACCAGGAGGATTTATTAAATAAACCAGCAACAGTTAGCTAAAAAGAACAGAAAAAGAATTCACTATTTATGAGTGCTTTGCCAATGAGAATATTTTACAAACAAGTAGTATAAGACAGAAAATTTTCAGTCATATTTGGTTCTCATTCCCTCAAGACACATTTGTTTGAATTGATATTCTTGTGAGGAAATGCCTGTCAACATTGTCCATTGGAGATGCAGTGTCTGTGCCCTCAATCTCACTACTTGCTGACGGAACACCAAATTAAGCATTGATTTCCAACTTGTTTCTTTAGGTGTAGTTGGGGGCGTTCACTGGCAAAGACTACTTGTCAGTCAGAAAATACTGACAATGATGAGGAAAAATTAAATGTGTACTGGCTATTCTTTAAAAACACCTTTCTGTGTCTTTGTCAGAGGAAACCAAGGTGATGGTAAATACCACCAACCTTTTTAGGGACATAGAGGAGAAGCCTAGGTGGGCTGTATGCAGAGGCAAAAGGTGTGGGTTTATAGTCTGTGCTTGGTGCCTCAACTTTGCCTTTTATCCACTTCTGCAAAGCATAGAACAATGGCCCCCCAGCCTTTCTCTAATGGCATAGTTTCAGTATTTCTTAGGTCTTTCATTTAGGTTAAAATATACTCCCAATTCATGCCTCTTATTTTTGACTCTCTGTTTTCTTATGCATGTTGGTATCCATTTCTTTCTCAGAAACAGAAAAGAAAGCATTGGGATAGAAATGATTTGTATAATTATCAGATGCCAACTTGAGCTTATTGTGTGCGTGTGCCTTTTAATACTCTACTGAATTTTTCTTCCTCAAAACAGAGGCAGCCTGAAGTGTGGTCAGAAGTCTGTTTACACCACCCAGATATCAAATTGACTTGCTAATGGTAACTCTTCCTTGGTATCCATGGGTTACTGTGTCATGTGATTTGACATCAAGTACAGACAGTGCTGATTAGGAGCATCCAGCTCTGTCCATCTCCGTGCATCACTGAACCATCTGGTCATTTATTCACTAATAAGCCCCTAATGGCCCAAATATTCACCGGCCTGTCATTGTGACATGGCATAAAATGCCTACATCTTTCAACTCGCTTTGACATGTTGCTTGTTTCACATCAAAACCCGTCATTTACAGGAAAAGAGCTCAGAGGGGTAAAAACTTGACCTAATCTGCAGTGTTAACACAAAGACAGAGGCTTGGTATCTAGTCGCCTGACGGAAAGCATGTAAATGGGCAGGAATTCATTTTGTACTTTTTTTTTCTGTTCTCATTTTACAACCTTCCTTAAGTTTGGTAACATCCCTAATATGGAATTTTATGAGGGCTCTGCGTCGAAATAGCTACCCTGTATCTGTTTAAATAGGAAGGAGCATTTGAGGAGGCAAAGACTTTCTGGAGTTATGGAGCTTGACTGTTTACATTTAAATGGGTAGGAAAAAATATAACATGGTTCTGAAGCATCTTTCTCACTCTTGGTGATTCTCAGAAGATTCTGGTTTGTTATTTTAACCCTCTCTCATTCTCTAGTCTTCCTCTCCTCTAGCTCACTGTACCCCTCTCTTTCATAATATCAATGTATCACAAGGCATTGGAGATGATTAATTTTCAGGACGTTTGATTTTATTATCAGACAAAGCAATAAAAGATGACAATCTCCACTTTCGGTCACACGGTTAGAAAAGAGTCCAAAACTCTGAATGCTGTCATGCTGGTGTAAGCAGAGTTAAAGAATGAAAAATAAGAGAGAGTTAAGTGTGTGGGGGATGGAGGATGCAATTTTTCTATCTCCTCCTGGGCTATTGAAATCTTGGTCATTGGTAGAATGAAAACATCAATTTACTAAGGTTCACTGGTTATTTTTGGGTGGCTTATAAAACTGACATTATTAAAATGGCATTTTACTTCTTTCAAACACCTTTCTAATCCCCTTTAATTTTCTCATTTCTGAGTTTTAACTTTTTAAGAATCACATGCTGAGATAATTTAGAGTCATTTCATTTTGTCTTCTTTTACCCTTTCCTGAAGCCCATTTTTCTTCTTCCTTTTCCAGATCAGGAGTTAAAGAGAACATGAGCACCTTTTTGTTTGGTTGGGATTTTGTTCTGTGGCCACACCTAGCAGTGCCCAGGGCTTACTCTGGGCTCTGCGCTCAGGGATCACTTCTAGCTGGCTCAGGGGACCATATGGGATGCCAGAGTTTGAACCCACTGTACTATCACTCTGGCCCATGAGCAGCTTTTGAGGATGTCTATGAACCACATTTAGTGGCAGGTGGTAGTACTGGTGGTATAACAGTCAGATCTAGGGTTTTCCAACTGGATACAAAAGATGTCTGAGGCACATTGATGTGTTTGTTGCTGGATGACTTCCTTCGTAGGCATGGGAGAACCTGGCACAGTGCAGTGGGTCCCCTGAGCTCCTTTGAAGGTTGCTCACACGTCCCTCTGACCTAGAGTTGAACCAAGAGCCACACAACTTTTTGCCTCTTTTCTTTTTTTCTTCTGGGGCTAAGGTAAGGCATGTTTCTCTTCTAAAAGGTAAGAGTAGGTAAAGCCCATCATAGTATTTTCCAAGTACTCTTGCTGATTTACTGATTTATTGATGTAAGTATTTTTAAGAATGAGATCCCCAAGTTTTCTTGCTGATTTGAAAATCAACAGAGTGTGCTGTTTATTGCATCAGTTTTTTAGTTTTAGGTTTTCAGATTTTAATTCTGGAGTGATAGCACAGCGGGTAGGGCATCTGCCTTGCACGCAGCCAACATGGCCGACCCGAGTTCGATTCCTCCGCCCCTCTCGGAGAGCCCAGCAAGCTACCGAGAGTATTCGATATGCCAGACACAGTAACAACAAAGTCTCCAATGGAGACGATACTGGGCCCGCTCGAGAAAATCGATGATCAACGGGAGGGCCTTTACTTACTTACCTTTACTTACTTAACTTCATCTTCTTGTGATCACTCATTCTTCATTTTAGCTTCATGAAAATTTCAGCACAAATGCTACCCAGTTTTTATCATCTGTAGGTTTGTATTAAAATTTTGACATCTTCTTTTTATTTCTGTTTAATTTTTTGGTGGGACCATATAGATACACTCAGGTGTATATTTCTGACTCTGCATTTAAGAATTACTCCTGGCGATACTCAGAAGATCATCTGGGATGCTGGGGAGTGAACCTGGGTCAACTGTGTTCAAGGCAAGTGCTCTACCTGCTGTACTACCACTACTATCTATCTATCTATCTATCTATCTATCTATCTATCTATCTAATTTAGAATCAAACCTGCCTGTGCTCAATGACTATTCCTGGATCTGTGCGCAGGGGATTGTATGTAGTGCTACAGATCAAACTGGGCTTGACTGCATGCAAAGAAACTGTACCAACTCTCCAGCCTGCCTTACCACTTTTCTCTGCTGTGTAACTGACATAAAACTTGCAAGCACTTCATTCATTTTGGGATCAGATGTTCCTAATTTCCTGGGACTCTTTATTCGAAATGTTCTTCCTGCTATGCCCTTAGCCAGTCTTGCATGAAACTAATCACGTGGCTTAATGTTTTGTTCAGACAACTTACATTAGATATGAGTTGTGTAGACTTTGTCTTTATAGACACCAGGGATGCAAAGATGGCTTAAATGTTGCTTCAGATCTTAAAGTGTTTGTAGTCACCAATCTTTAAAAAGGTATGATTTGGGGATAGGTGAAAAATAAAACGAGAGTATTGGCAAAAACAAAGTTGAAAATTACTAATACCTGCACACACATAACTACAAAACCACATGATCAGAAAAATTGTGGAGATAATTTGGTAATACAGGGGAGTGGGTAGGCTATCTTGATACATTATACTTGATACTTAGTAGTACTTTTATATCTTTTTTTTTTGCTTATGAGAAAAGACCTCCATATTCCACTCTGTAATATTCTTGCTCTTACCCTGTTCACTAGCACGACAATGGGAAAGGAAACTCCAGAATGTAAAAGAAGCAAGCATGAAATGGGAAGAGAAGGCAATAGGCAAGGGGTGATTCTTCCCATTCCATACCGGACAACTTGAGAGAGGGAAGAAAAGGATAACAAGCATAATAGCAATTTCATTGAGTTCATAAGAAATCTAAGGACAATCATGTAGAATTTTCAGTATATATTTTTGTTTATAACAGGGACTCAATAAGTGTAAGTCACTTGTGTTTCCTTTCTAAAATCTGAAAGGCAAACAGTTTTCATAGTATAGGGTTTGAGGCAGTAGTTAAAAATATAAAGGAGGAAATTTGTGGCAAAAAGTTGGGGAACCAATGAGATTTGGCTATCTTTAAGATTATTCCTAAACTCTAAAATTAAATAATTCGATTAAATTTTCAGCTTAAGTCCAGTGATTTGTAGGAAGGAAATAAAATGCTTCAACAATAAGAGAGGAAAGTTTTATTGTATCATTGATTCCTCTGCAGTTTTTAGGTTATTATTTAGAGGGAGTGTGTTAGCATATTGCCTTAATATTAATATCATTAGAATAAATTTGTGAATACTCATCAACATGTGTGGTGCTTTTCAAAGAATTTTTTTATAAAAGATTATATTAGAATTTTTTAAAAAATGGATTGGGATTTAGAAAGCAAATTAGTGTTGATTTTCATAAGAGATTTAAGTAAATATTTTTATTATCCCTATAAATAAAAATATTCATTAATTACCTACAGCAGGGATGCTCAGTCTACCAAGATCACTGCTTCTCTCTGCATAACAATGTTGCTGTGAAATAGTTGTCCTGAATTTCTTAGTCTCCTGCATCTAGGTGTGGCCATATGACTAATTCATTCCAATAAAATGCTAGTCAAAAGTATTTGTTACTTCAAAAATAAGGCAAAGGAGAAGAGAGTGGATTTATGTTGTACTTTTCTTCCCATCTCTCTCCTGTTATAAATATACAGGCTCACGATCAACACTTCTATATTTATTTTATGCAATGGAAAAATTTGAGGAGCTTTGAGCAAGGAAGTGAAATAGCAACACTAAACAGAAGGGTCTTGGTACTAAGTGGTATGGAAAAAATAACAAGAAAAGTAAATATTTTGGATCCATTGCATCCCAAACTGCAATGAATAAGAGTAGTAAAATGAAAATAAAATTATCTTTAAGGATAATTCTAATTTTGTTTTTAAATGTGGTTAACTGTAATGGGATGCTGGCATGATGAAATTGGGTAGCAGAATAGTAAGTTTGACTTTAGGAATTGTTGAATTTGAATAAATAGTAAATATTGGATTTATGTTGGAAATATTCATCATCTAATTAACTATGTATCCATATATCATTTATGTATACATATATATGGAGCTTGGAAGAAATTAATGACCAGAAATATAGTTTTGCCAATCATTTTATTTTTTTTTATAATTTATTTCTTTATTGAATCACTGTGGGAAAAGTTACAGAGCTTTTGGGTTTAAGGTCTCAGTCACGTAAATATCAAACACATTTCCCTTTACCAATACTTATTTTTAACCGTGAACCCCAATAGAACCCCACCTCCCACCCCTCCCAATTCCTGTGAGGCAGATGAGTTCTAGTTAATACTCTATCTACTTTGACTAGATACATTGTTTCGATAGAAGATGCACAATTATTGTTTAGAGTTTACGATCCCCTCCCCCCCAATCAGACATGCTGAAACAGCGTTGTGAAATGATTTGCTTTCTACAACTTGGTTTAAGAATAAATCGCGGCCGCGCGGTTTTGGATTTCTGCTATTTTACTTATTAACCCTGGAAGAATTTCTATTAAAAGTTATATAGTTAAGAGATTGGTTTCTGTGCTCTGGAGTCGTGGCCGTGCCAGAGAGCCGCTCGTGGGGGGCAGCTGGCAACCTCGGTCGGGCGTGAAGGGCGGTCCATTACGCCCCCCTTCCCATGAGGTCCCTGCCGCTCCCACCCCCGGCTCAAACCTGCTGTCCACAAGGTTCCCGTGCGGCCTCCATCTTTCTTTCCAGAGAGGAGCAGGCAAGTGGGTCAACACCCTTTCCCCTCCGGACAGGCATGCTGGCGCGGTTTAACACATAGTCCATTTGCTTTTCTGCTCCAAGCGGCTGGCTCTCTGTGCTAAGTCCTTGTGCCTCCGGGGCCGTGGCCGTGCTGGAGAGCCGCTCGTGGGGGGCGGCTGGCGACCTCGGTTGGGCGTGAAGGACGGGCCATTACGCCCCCCTTCCCATGAGGTCCCTGCCACCCCCCCCTGCGGCTCAAACCTGCTGTCCACAAGGCTCCCGTGCGGCCGCCATCTTTCTTTTTTGCCAATCATTTTGCCAATGAATAACTATTTTAAAACATAGTATATATGAATGAAAGATTGAATTTCAATTAATGGACCATGGGAGAAGGGCTGCAGTATAGTATAAAGAAAGTACAGGGTGAAAAACGCACAAAAGTGGTCAACCTAGGAAGAAACCACCATAATGGAGGTCAAGGGAAGAGAAATTTTCATGAAGGCACAGTAGACACTTTATCATTGTTAGGGTTCAGTCAATCGGAGGAGAGTCCAGCAGAGACTCCTCTGTTAGGGGTGCCTCTGGCAGGGTTTTCTTCCAAGAATAATACTCTAGTATTAATAATACTCTAGTTTCTAGAGAAACCCAAATGTAAACAAAGCAAACCATAATTCAACATTGAGAAGCCTATGATTTAGCCTTCACCTTCAGTGATGGTCCAGGGAAGAGTTTGAGAGAGATTGTGCAAAGAGTAAATCATTTTAAAAAGACAGATTTGGGTTATAAATAAAAGAGATGATAAGGAACTTGAAACTTAAGAATTTAAGTAATAGACACCTTTTGTCTGTACCACCCTTAAGGGTGTATTCAGGACAAAGGATGCATTTAAGAAACCACATTACCACACTGGTATTATCTGGTAACTAGTGTTGTATGAAAAAAAGAACTGGAAGCCAGGAATGTTATAACTTTTGTGAATTATCTTGTCTTCGGAGTAGTTCCCTGAGCTTGTTAGCTGGATCACTCTCTCCAGTCCTCAGTGTGACAGTAAAGTCAGGATTTCTAAAACTAATTAGCTGAAGAGAGTGGTTCTGTAATGTGTACCAGAATCCCCCGGAGTGCTTGTGAAAATACAGATACTGAGCCTCACCCAGCAAAGTTTCTGAATCAGTAGGTATGTGTTGAGATCCTGCATTTCTAACATGTTCCTAGGTGATTCTGCTGCCACTGGTCTTGGGAATACACTCTAAGAATAATTAGAGTAGATGGAAGAAAGAGGAAACAATATGGCTGCAAAGAAGCCAGAGAAAATGAAGTATAAAAAAAGTCATTCATTGGGTTTAGCAACTGTTGTTTGGTAACTTTAAAGACATAGTTTTAGAAAATATATATTATGGAAATTGCATAGTGCTTATAGTAAATGATTGGCGAAGAAATAGAAGTAATACATAAAAAGAATTATTTAATATTATTTTGGTACCATAATCCTAGTGGGAAATAAAAAATATTAGCCTCTGAAAAAAATCTTGAATAAGCCATTCATTCATTCAATTATGTATTTATCTAGCACCCACTAAGTACCAGGCACAGTGTTAGACTCTGAGTGATTACAATAGTTATTGTCTCTGGCATCTCACTTAACTTTTAGTTAGGATTGATTTAGGAAAGAAAATAAGTAATGCACATTTATATGATAAGTAAAGATGTCAGGAGAAGCATCAAAACAGCAAGATCAGGGAAGCATCCAAAGTAAGTGATACTTAAGGTAAACATTAAAGGAATGTATGGTTTCTAGTTGAAAGTCAGGGGCATTGGTGAGGGGAGAATGGCAGAAAAAAGAGAAAGTGCATTAACCCAGAGTCAGGATGGAGTATGGCAATTTTAAAGGACCTTGAGAAATCAAAGCTCTATTAAGTACACAGGCATAGCTGTGGGCATGACTGAGGACATTGTTAAAAGCATCACAGAGCATCTCAGACATCTTGGGCTTAAACATAAAAAACAATGAGAAATCACTAAAGAATTGTGTTTTTTTTTAAATATTTAAAAGATGTAATTGATGTAACATACGACTCAAATATTTACAATGCACAATTTAGTGTTTTCCAGAGTTGCCTAATTTTAGAACATTTTCATCACTCTAAAAATTAATCTCTTACATCCTATACATATTAGCAGCTTCTCTTCATTTCCCCCTGTCCTTCCAGTTTTGATGAGATACTAAACTATGTTCTATGTTTACAAATAAAATATTATATGTGGAATTTCACTGAAGAGCTTTGAGTTACAGATTGGTACCATTAGATTTGCCGTATAGAAGAAAGATGAGTTGGGCTGATTATTCAGTGGCTTTTAACCTTTCTACACCTGTGGTCCTCCACAAGTCTTTGGACTGGCAATTGGAAAGCACTGGATGTGGCTATCTTAGGATGTGTGGAGATAAGGGTGAGCATCTAGGATAGTAAACCATTAGAGAAGTGTTGAAGAAGTTAGATGATAATCTATGATAGCATGAAACAGGGAGGTAGGGTGGTTTGAAGATAAAGAGAATAGGCATTCAAGAAATAGGATTCACTGATCTTATTCAGTAATCTGATTCAGTAATCAGGATTCACTGATCTTATTCACTGATCTGATTCAGTAATCAATGGAATATAATATACGAGGGGAATGAAAAGATAAAAATGGCTCCTAAGTGTCATTTTTCACAGTAGGCAGATGACAATGTTTGTCACTGATGATCCTCACAGAAAACTTGGTCTTTAATGAAGTGGGGAAAATGAGTCACTGTGATCAGCCATTGTCCACTGGTAGCATGACAACTGCATTTAATGATTATGGTGACAGAATTTCTCAAGAGAAGAGGAAGATTTGTTAGGGTTTTTTTTTTTTTATGGACTTTTAGGTTACCTAGAAAGGTTAAAATAACATATGCAGGTTTAATTTAGGATCAAAAAAATTAAATGTTTACTTCACTATAATGTAAGTTTATTGATATCAAAGGGTAAAATTTAACTGATTTTCCTTGAATAATTTTGCTGTGTCAATAACCTATCACCTATTAAACGTAAAACCAAAGGTCATTTTGGCCACAAGAGGTTTTAAGAGGCTATCAAGAGTTTTCTGTTTTTCCTTTGTCCTTTGTTTTCTTTTCTTCTTTCAGGGGCACACCCTGCAAACCTCAGGGCTTATTCCTGGTTCTGCATGGAGATCATTCCTGGTGGGACTCGGGGGACCATATGTGGTGTTGAATACTGTACCCAAGTCAAGAGCCTTCTTTTGCCTCTGGTGAGGATTTTACCTGAATTAAATCAAAGAAATGGGAATTGATTACAGAGTCAATTTTCAATTACCTGTACTAATAGATCAGTGGTGTGGCTAATCCCAAACTGTGGTTAACCAAAAATCATTTATATTTGTGTTTATATTGCATTATTTAAGGCCTTTATCACAGTTGGGAATCGAACTACATTTTTCTTTTGATTACTAGCATTAATTTGCACCTCCTGATTTCATGCTAATTTTTGATAAATTGAAGTGGCCCAAATATGCTTGGCAAAAAGGCTATATCACTTTGGGGCTTTGTGTATCCCACATATCATGTCTAAATTTGATAATTCACATACATAGATTTTTTTTCAAGGGCTGCAAGGATAGAGATTACATGTCTCCCTTGATAGCCTGCTACACTATTTAAGAACATTTACCATTGGGAAATGGTTTTCTTATACTAATCTCAGTCTTTATATTGAAAGAGAAACTGGTTCTTCCCTTCTTTTCTATGTGAGGAGAAAAACAGTTCTTGTTCTTTATAGACAGATTTAACACTGATAGTAATGAAAACTCTTCTTGAATTCTTTTCTTTTTCAAGTTGAATCCAGGCTGTTTTTTTCCTCATCCTTATTTTCTAGTGACTCAGTACTAATTCTGGGACTCAAAGATTTTTTTAAAATGTGACATTTTCTAAGAAACACAATTAATGAAATTTTGCCAATTAAAATAAAATCATTTGTGTGAGTAGAAACTAATTAAGAGATTTACTGTATTTTACATTTAAAAAGTAATATATCATTTTTTAAGTAACTTAAAAGAAAGTATGCACTGTAGCACTGTCCTCCCGTTGTTCATCAATTTGCTCAAGCGGGCCCAGTAACGTCTCCATTATGAAACTTGTTGTTACTATGTTGGGCATGTTGAATCCGCCACGAGGAGCTTGCCAGGCTTTGCCGTGCGGGCAAGCTACTCTTGGTAGCTTGCCGGGTTCTCCAAGAGGGGCCGAGGAATCGAACCTGGCTCAGCCAGGCCGGCCACATGCAAGGCAAAAACCCTACCGCTGTGCTATCGCTCCAAAGAAAGTATGAAAAAAGAAAATTAATATTCATGATTCAATCAACCAGAGTTAACTACTAGATCTCTGTATAATCTGAGTACATGTACAAATGTATGCACGCATATGCGCACAAATATCTTTGCTTTTCATCAAAACTTGGATCAGATCATTTCAATTTTTATATACTCATTTTTAAAATTTATTTTTAATGATAAATTATTTTTATTTTTCCCTATACGTTAGTTTTTAACTCAACATTGTGAGAAAATCAGAAAATATTTGTATAAAGTATGTCTATAGGCTAATAGTATTCCAAGGTTTGACTACATCAGAGATCATTCGATTCAATCCTGTTGTTGGATATTTGCATTTACATTTCAGCTACCTGATTTGTATGTCAACTTACAGTAGAAACATCTGCATTCTACAGCTCACCTAGGACAAATTTACCCTTCAGGACAAGAATACGTTATGGCAGGACATTGACTCTCAATTGAAAGGTTGACATTCTATTTTAAGTCACTTTCATGGTTTGTGGTCTGTTAGAAGGTGTAATGTTCTTGGTTTTTAGGATAAAATACTTTCTATGATTTCCCAAGCAACAAAAATTGCCCTACTGAGAGCATTGTTTTCAGTGTTTTGTGTTTCTAAGCATTTTGTGTCCTTCAGTATTTTGCCACTTTTGAGAACCAAAGACACATGACTTGGCACCAGAGACACATTGTGGTCCAAATTCTACTTTATTTGGAAACTTAATGTAAGAGTGAGTAAGTTGTTGATATACAATCTTCAATTGAACAGTCACGATAGTAAAACAGTCATCATTTATAGAATATCTTATGTGCCAGATATTGTGCTGATTATTTTGCAAACCATATGCCTTATCCATAGATGCACAAAAAGCTAATAGCTTATAGCTAAAACCATTTATTGTCTCACAATTTCTGTAAGTAAACTTGGAACAGAAATCTTGGATAGCTCCTAACTATGTGCTTCACATAAGATTAAAAATCAAGGTACTTACTCCTATCACCTTTAGACCAGAAAGGGCAATATTCAAGTTCTTATGCACGACTGTTGACAGACTAACTGCTGGGTCCTCAGTTCCTATCTGGCTGTTAACCAGATCATTTTCTCAGTTCTTTGTTACTAGGGTTTCATAGGCAGCTCACAATATGGAAATTGGCTTTCATCAAAATGAGAAGTAAAGCAAGCAAGAAGACCCCAGGAAAGACATAAATTAATCTTTTTATAAACAAAAATGGAAATTAATCTTTCTATAAACAAATCTTGGTGATACCATCACTTTTGCCACTCTTGCACTCAGAGGAGTCACCAGGTTCAGTTTATACTGAGCAGGAATCCAGGATGTGGGAAACATTGGAGTCAGCTGCCTATCACACACCCGTTGTCTTATTGATCCAAACAATATATGTTTGAAGTAGATATTGCTAATTCTTCTTTGTAGATAAGGACACCAAGGAACTCACAACCAGTTATGAAATAAGTTGAGACTCATACCCATATCTCTGATTTCCATGCATCTATTCTAATTCCCTGATTATGCTCTCTATAAGGACAACTTTATCTATAAAAGGCACAAGATCCTAGAAATACTTTAGCAGACCTTTGAGTCAGCCCAGCCTCTTTGATTTACTCTGGCATAATTAATATTTTTCGTTTCTACCTGATGCCTTTCAAAGTTTAATCAACACTGGTTAGCTTACTCTAATTTAAAAAAGAGTGGCACAACTTGAGGGTGGTAGGTTAGAGAAGGAAGACTCAGTGTTGTTCAGTTGCTTACCCTTTGGGGGTTCTAGTTAAAGTTAACAGGCTTCTAAATATCTCCTGGAATTCTTGCACTTTCTTGGCTTATATTGCATATTAGCACTGAAGATGATTTGTAAGATAAATATCATTGGGGAAAAATCCCCATAGTCAAGAATTAAACACACATGCACAGTTCTCAACATGTTCTCTAGAAGATGTCTATTCATTTTCCCTAACCAGTGGAGCTATAAATCTGGCCTGTGCTCAGCACACTGTATGTATTTTGCTTTATGAAGGCATAAATCACCAAGATACAATTTGTGTTTGATTTTTTGGACACTTAATTTGCTTAAATGTTCAGCAGTTCATAGATGTAAATTGTACTGGGCATAGCTCCAAGTGGAATAAGCTGAGAGCAAGAGAGCTATACATATTAGGATGTAATTCAGAAGAAAAATCATCTTGGCTGGTCAAGTAAGTCCTTTTTATAAGTTACTTATAAATAACTTTCCTCCATAGGCAATATAAACACTTAGTAAATACTTTTAGAGGAAGGCACATTGTGGTAAATCTAGTTTAAAGAAGCCCTGCATATAGTATGTTTCTAAGTGTTGGAAAGGCTGAAATATGTAGGGTATGTACCATACAAGTTTGATAAAGCAACTCTATTGACAGATTACTGTTGATTTGCCCCAGAATACTGAAAAGAGCTGACAACCCAACCCAAAGTGCTTGTCTCACCACTGACAGGTTTGCTTCCATGCTTGCTTTTTGAGAAGGAAAAAAGAAAAGAGGTGAGTTCCCTCAGCTAGTGACACAACTACTATGTGTATGGCAGCACCTGCCCTGGCACACTTGTTTGTGAGGTGCTGGGAAAGGCAGGAAACAGATGCTTCTTTCTGAAACTTAGATAGGGACTTCTCCAATACAATTGTCCTTAACCCAGAGGACCTCCAACATTTATGTGCACCAGAATCTCATGGAGGACTCATTAAAATACAAATTGCTAGACCCTAACTCTTTTTATTGTTATTATTATTATTATTTTTTTTTATGTAGGAGTACTGCTATTCGTTCAGCCACTGATTAGCTGATTGAATTGGGCATGAACTCCACCTTACTTTTTTTTTCGCAATTTTATTTATTTATTTTTCTTCTTATATTTATTTATTGAATCACTGTGGGAAAAGTCACTAAGCTTTCAGGTTTAAGTCTTGGTCATGCAATGATCAAACACCTCTCCCTTCACCAGTACTCATTTTTCACCACCAAGAACCCCAATATACCCCCCTCCCACCCCTCCCAATGCCTGTGAGGCAGATGATTTCCACTTAACTCTTCTCTACATTGATTACATTCATTATTTTGACAAAAGATGCACCATTATTGTTTAGAATTCCCTCCCCCACCCCCCAACAATCAGAATTGCTGAAAAGGCATTGTGAAATACTTTGTTTTCTATAGCTGGTTATGAGAATCATATAATCTTGTGTGGATGCAATAGCAGCCTTGCGATTTTGTATTTCTGCAAAGAGCCAGATAATTATGAGATTGGTTTCTATGTGTCTGGTGTTATGGCTGTGCTAGAGAGCCACTTGTGGGGGGCAACTCATGACCTTGGTAGGGTGTGAAGGACGAGCTGGTAATGCTTCCCTTCCCATGAGACTGCAGTTGCCCCGTCACTGCTGGCTCATACCTGGCTTTTTAATAATCTCTGAGGTGGTGGCCACCTTGCTGCCGGGCTGGAAAAAGGTGGAAGGGAGCAACACCCTTTCCCTCCCGGGGAGGCATGGAGTTGCAGTTTAATGCATGGTCCACTCACTTTTCTGCTGCAAGCTGCCAGGCTCTGGATTAAGTCCTTCTGCCTCTGGAGCCATGGCCTTGCCGGAGAGTCGCTCGTGGGGGGCAACTCATGACCTCGGTAGGGTGTGAAGGACATGCCGGTACCACCCCCCCTTCCTATGAGTCTGCAATTGCCCCATCAACACTGGCTCATACCTGGCTTTCTTATGAGTGCTGAGGCAGCGGCCACCTTGCTGCTGGTGGGGGGGGGGGTCGGAAGGGAGCAATACCCTTTCCCTCTTGGGGAGTCATGGCGCTGTAGTTTAACAAATGGTCCAATCATTTTTCTGCCGCAAGCTGCCAGGCTCTGGATTAAGTCCTTTTGCCTCTTGAGCCATGTCCGTGCCAGAGAGCCGCTCATGGGGGGCAACTTGTGACCTCGGTAGGGAGAGAAGAACAAGCCGGTACTACCCCCTTTCCCATGAGACTGCAGTTGCCCCATCAACACCGGCTCATACCTGGCTTTCCAAGAACCTCTGAGGGGGCGGCCACCTTGTATGCGGTCCAGATGCATTTCTGCCAAAAGCCGCTGGGTTTTGAGATTTGTTTCTGAGTCTCTGGGGTCATGGCAGTTAATTAGCTTGATAAGGAGCCAGAGAGGCCGTTTGTAGGTGGCGACTTGGGATCTCGCTGGAATGGGGAGGAAAGGGCTGGTTCCACCCCCATCTGGTGATGCCCCATGTGTCTTGTCACTGCAGGCCCAAACCTGACTGTCCAGTTGCCTCTGGAGGATGGTGGTCACTGGGCCGTCAAGGGGAACAGGCCGAGGCATGAAACCTATTCCCACCTGGATTGGCCCAGAGCCAGTAACCTACTGCAGGAACAGGACACATTTCTGCCAAAAGCCTTTGAGTTCCAAGATTTGTTTCTGAGTCTCTGGGATCATGGCCGTTAAGCAGTTTGATCAGGAACCAGAGAGGCCATGCCTCCAATTATATAGCTGAGCCGGAGGTGGTTTGTGGGTGTATATCCCACATACCTAACTTTTGGCCATTTACTTTCTTGGTAAACTTTGCCCCAAGTTTTTGGGGTCTGGCCAAAGGCACAGCAGCAATTTTGGGGTATCTGAAAGCCTGATGGTGCCATCTGGCTGCTGATGCACTCGCCTCACAGGTACAAATTAACCTGCTGGTGGCATCAAACTCCCTAGACCCTAACTCTTGATCTTCTGATTCTATGTGCTTAATGTGAGCCCAAGAACTTGCATTTCTAACAAGTTTCCAGTATTGCTTGGTTGGAACTCATACTCAGAGAAACTGAACCATGTGCATTATAGAATTTGTCCTGTATTCTATTGCAAGCAAATGAGTGATATGCAAGTTCATTTAAAGTTATACATGGATAATTATTTTGTTTACTTGTATATTTATTTTAATGGTTATTTAAAAAGTGCTTTCTATTTTTGGCAAGTACTCATTTCCCATTTATAATACCAGTATCAAGTTCATTTTAAAATCACTTAATTTTTTTTTACTTATTTCCCTAGCATAAAGGGAACCAGTTGAAAAAAATTCAAAGTAGTCATGTGAATGTTAGACAAGGCAGTGTATTATAAAGCTTTAAAGTGATAATGTAAAATTAGGTAAATTTACCAAAAGACTGGCATAAATTACAATGCAGCAAAAATTTCCAAGATGAAACTGTTGAACCCTAGTAACTAGTGAGAGTGGTTTTGCAGAGGGCATACAATTGGGCTAAATCTTAGTGAACTAACTAACTTAGCTGAGCTAAGAGGCAGGAAGAATATGGAGCTGGCGGATGAATGGAATCTAGTAAGAGTCACAGGATGTGGATAAGGGTGTTGATATCAAACAATGAATAAAACAGAAAATAAATTTTCTCTGTGGTTTACATAACAAACATTATATATCAGATTTCCATTTTGGTCTAGATGGAAGTTGGCCATAGTAAGCCTCAGTCAATAGCCTTCTCTTTGAGAATTTAGACTTTATTCAGCACTTTTTGTTGACTTTGTTTTCACTGCTATTTGCTTATTTTAATCTAGGAAGTCTACCAAGGCACAGTTTATGGCTCTAATTTTCTTACTTTATGAATCATCTCTAAAAGGTCAGCCACTCAAATGAAGACACTCTCAGACCAATAGCTCTGTAGAATCACTCTTTTAAACCATAAGCTGCTACTTCAAAGATCTCTTAAGAACATAACTGTTTCTCTATTTTTAATTAGCTAAGCTTGCAAATTTTAAAAATTGCCACTACAAGATGATTCCATGAAGAAGTGACCATGTAGCTGATTTCATTTTACTAGACTGTAATTTAATCTTTGGAAATAATAAGTCGTTGTTATGG
Organism: Sorex fumeus; assembly: GCF_029834395.1. Lineage (NCBI taxonomy): Eukaryota > Metazoa > Chordata > Mammalia > Eulipotyphla > Soricidae > Sorex > Sorex fumeus. The sequence goes on from NW_026606066.1 coordinate 28,312,133, forward strand.
CTCAATATAAAAGTATTATTTGCTGTTTTCCACAGCGTGTTCTATAAAAAGCAATAAAATCACTCTACCACTTATGCAGCTTGAAAATTCAATTTCTTTCTATAGTTTTTCACAATGGAAGGGCATTTTTAGGTCCACGCAGGTTCCAAATAGGAATTTAGAAACCATTAGTTCTGCTGTGATTTGTAAATGGTTATGCAATTGCTACTTTCATAAACAAATCCTAAAGATTAGCAATCTGGTTAAAAGACTTCTGAAAAACTGTCTTTAAGGAAATCTGACTTTTTTGACAAGATAATTTACTCCAAGTAGGCACCATTGGAGGAAAATGGTCTTTGGGCTGACTACTAAGGCCCTGGAGGCTGCCTCTCAATCACTCTCCAGAACAGACTGCTAACCCCCAGATCACTGGGATACATCTCAGGTTTCTGATTTAGTGAGTGTTGGTAAGGATCCGGTATTTGCATTTTTGTGAAGTTGTCAGCCAGTGCTGGTGCCACTAGCCCTGGGGATCCTCCCCCCCACCCCAGCCCCAACACACACACACACACACACACACACACACACACACACACACACACACACATTCCCTTTGGAAACCACTGCTTTCAAGGCTCCTGTGTCTGGTATCTGCTCCCCTTCTTCCTGGTACAAGCAGCACCGTTCTTCAGGATTCTTCTCTTTGATTATCTTCCCTATCTTTTCCTGCATGCCCAAATCCTATACTTCTTCTGGGCTTATTTTAAAGGTCACCTTCTCTGGAACATTTATGCTGGCTGTCACTTAGAATTAACCATGCCTTTTCTGTGGTTCATTATCCAGCTCTTTAGTGGTAGTGCAATTAATATTTTCAAATTGCAAGCTTTTCCCTGTCATGATTTGTGAAAGTCATTGATGATCCTTATCTCGATTTTCTAAAATCTCAATTCCTTATACACACAGATACTTGGAAATCTTTCCCAAATGGGGCACAAGGAGATAGCTCATCAGAAGCCCAACAACATGCTCCCTCAAGCATTAATGGGTGTAGACCCAGAGACCTTTGAGCAGCTCTAGGTGTGACACTGGTAGCCACTAAGCTCCTCTGGCCAAACAGACCCTCATTTCTGATGTGTGGATGTGTGACCTGTGCAGTGAATCTTCTGGCTCAGTTGGCCAACTATCATAGGGAGTACATCCCCAGGTTCTTGACCTCTACTTAGAGCCTCTCTTATCAAAATTTCCCAAATAAATATAAAATATTTAGTTATATGTATTCAGCCCCTTTGAGAGGGAGTACAGCATTGTGGTTATTAAGCACAAAGGCTTTTGGTCACAGACAGACTGAGATAGAACTGTGGGGTATTAGACAAATAAACTGTCTTAGCTGTAAATTGATGATGGCTCAGGTGTCTGTTATGAGGAATAAATGAGATTATACAAAGTATCCAGCACAGTGCTAGAGCATAGAAATGCTCAAAATGTATTATTATTATTATTATTATTATTATTATTATTATTATTATTATGTGTGATTAGTATGTAAATCAAATTGTGCTCAACCTCAGAGAAAATATGCAAGACTTTGTTGCTGTTTTATTTATAAGTTGGGCACTTTGCATTAGTAGAGACTCATATATGATGTTTCTGGTAAAAGATAACTGGAGGGTATTTCTATTTAAAATACATCCATTGCAGATCAAAACAACAATGAGATATTACTTCACACCACAGAGACTGGCCCACATCCAAAAGAACAAAAGCAACCAGTGCTGGCACAGATGCGGTGAGAAAGGGACCCTCCTTCACTGCTGGTGGGAATGCCAACTGGTTCAGCCCTTCTGGAAAACAGTATGGACGATTCTCAAAAAATTAGAAATTGAGCTCCCATTTGACCCAGCAATACCACTCCTGGGAATATATCCCAGAGAGGAAAAAAAGTATAGTCGAAGTGAAATCTGCACTTGTTTGTTCATTGCAGCACTCTTTACAATAGCCAGAATATGGAAAAAACCTGAGTGCCTGAGAACAGATGACTGGTTAAAGAAACTTTGGTACATTTACACAATGGAGTACTATGTAGCTGTTAGATAAGATGAAGTCATAAAATTTACATACAAGTGGTACTACATGGAAAGTATCATGTTAAGTGAAATGAGTCAGAAAGAGAGGGATAGATATAGAAAGATTGCATTCATCTGGGAAACATAAAGTAACAAAATAGGAGACTAACACCTAAGAGTGTCCAAGATTAGTACCAGGAATTTTGCTCCATGGCTTGGAGGCCAGCCACACATGCTAGGGGAAAATGGAGCTCAGATAGAGAAGGGAGCACCAAATAAGGATGTTGGGAGGATCCTCCCAGGATGAGAAAAGCATGCTGAAAGTAGACTATAGACCAAACATGATCGCGACTCAATGACCTTTTGCAAACCACAACACCCAAAAGGAGAGAGAGAGAGAACAAAAGGGAATGCCCTGCCACAGAAGCAGGGTGGGATGGGGGGGATGAGGGGTGGGAGGGATACTGGGACCCATGGTGGTGGAAAATGGGCACTGTTGGAGGGATGGGTACTTGATTATTGTATAACTGAAACCCAAGCACAAAAATTTGTAAGTCTACAACTGTACCTCATGGTGTTTCACTAATAAAAATTGAAAAATAAAAATAAAAATAAAATGCCAGGCAGGCTAGAGAACCCCCCCCCCCAAAAAAAAATAGCACCCACACCATTCTGGTTACTCTTTCTTTTTGGGTAAATTTCTTTTTTCAATAAATGAATATTATTTTAGAACCTGCAAAGTGGTCAGCACACTATGCTTAGCTTAAAGGATTATTCGGTCTTGCCCTCATGAAGCTCACAGTTCAATAGAAAGAATAACAATAAACACATAATTAATAGGTTTAAGAAATGCAACTTATGAGTGCTATGAAGTAAAAGTAGTGGATATGCAATCTGTATGTGCTACACCTGCATAACTGACTCTTCAAAGAGTTTTTGGAGCTTTACCTATAAACTACAGCACAGCAGGTAGGGCATTTGCCTTGCACACAGCCGACCCGAGTTTGATTCCTCCACCCCTCTCAGAGAGCCCGGCAAGCTACCGAGAGTATCTGGCCTGCACGGCAAAGCCTGGAAAGCTAACCATGACATATTCGATATGCCAAACACAGTAACAAGTCTCACAATGGAGACGTTAATGGGCCCACTCGAGTAAATCAATCAACAATGGGAGGACAGTGTAATGCAGTGCTAATCTTATCATCTTAATCTATCTTTCTATAGGAGGCTATCTCTAGAAATCTTTCTTCATTAAGTTCTCAAAAATCTGATGCATTATATTTTTTAATTGAAGTAACATTGCTTTGTAATGTACCTTATACATTTTAGATGTACATGACTGAAACCAACGTGTATGTAAATTATGTTGAGTCCACCACTAAAAGTCTAATACTATACTTTACTATACAGTTGTTCTCTTTGTTTGACTCAGTAAGTGAATGACAGCTTTGGGTAAGTCTTTCCCTGAATTATGCTGGGAATGTATGGATCAGTTTCCAAGCAAAAGAGACTTCAACAGGAGAGTTGCAAATGGCAGATTGAAAGAGAAGTCAGTAAGGATAGACTCATCTTTTAACTTAAAGATCAGACTGCGTTGTTTGCGTCTTTGGTTTGGTGCATCAGCTTAGGAAGACTACTTAGAGCCATCATGAGAAGGATCGCTCTCTTTTTGCCTCACAGAATTTCTGCAAGCCAAGAAGATGTGCAAAACATCCTAAGAACAGGCCTGTGTGTTATATGGCTCTTCTCACCCAAAGATGCTGCTGCATATGTCACACATTGGGGAAACCTATCTTTTACAACCTGTCTGGTGATTGACAGAGAACCCTGTTCAGGTAATAAAAAATTGTATAGGATCATGTAAAATCAACTCGTGAAATCTACTGCAGAGATTAATGAGAACAAAAGCCACTTCCACATGGAAATTTGTGCTTTGCCAATCTTCATTTTCAAGAGACCCAAAGTTGTGGAATCTACAATTTCATAGGCTTAGCCAAATATCACTGCTTTGCTGATGCTGGCAAAGGAAATTATTTTTTGAGCCCAAGGAAACTTGACTTAAACATTTCTATATGTTCTTCCTAAAATAATATTAATATTTCTTTACTGATTTCATCCCTATCTTAATGTATGTGTGTATGTGTATGTGTACAAATGTTTATTAGTGGTGGTAATTCTTTGTTGTACATATGTATGGTTATAAATAAGAATTGGGTAAATTACATCACTGTATCACTGTTATCCCATTGTTCATTGATTTGCTTGAGTGGGCGCTAGTAAGGTCTCCATTTGTCCCTATCGCATGCTAATGTAGCCTGATGGCATATTGGGGGCTCTTTCGGGTTCAGGGGAATAAGGTCTGTTATTGTTACTGTTTTTGGCATATCAAGTACGTCACACGTAGCTTGCCAGACTCTGCTGTACGGGCGGGATACTCTCTGTAGCTTCCTGGGCTCCCTGAGAGGAACGGAGATTCTGCATCACTCTCTTCCGGTAGCTTTGTTTTATAGTCTCTGGATCTTGGCTGTTGGTGAGATTATATGGCACCAGGGGCAGTTTGTGGGTGTGACTGCCAAGTACTGGAAAACAGGGAATCTGGGTGGAGGAGGCCCAGTCCTGAGCTGAGCAGGCTTGGAGATCTCAGCCACAGGTCCCGCATACGTGGGTTCCCCTATCGATTTGTTCATGTGTGAGGCTTGTTTGAGCGTGTGGAGAGTGGCCTTGAGCATGACTGGGGCTGGGTTCTGAAGGTTTTCAGCTGCTGGGACTCTGCTTGGGGAGGAAGAGGGGAACTTAATAAAAATTTTAATAATTTAAACACCTTGGAGGGGAGCGGGTTGAGCTTTCCTCCCCAGCCCGACCAGGGCTACGGCAGCCGAAGACCTCCAGGACCAGCCACCACCATGCTGAGACCACTCTCCGCACACATGAAGGTACTGGCAGAGGGACAAAGCCACGCGGGTTCCGGGGCCGAGACCTCCAAGCCTACTCGAATTGGAGTCGAGCATCTTCCACCCAGATCCTCCAAATTCCAGTAGGCGGGGGTCACACCCACCACCTGGCCCCCTGGCGCCGTGTAATCCCATCAGCGGCCAAGACTCAGAGACTATAAAATCCAGATCCTGGAACCGCGCGGCCGCATTTGCGGCTGCGCGACATCTTAACAAAACTTTTTTATGACATCTTATTGTCTTATTCCTACTTTGGACAAACTTGCAGGCTATCGAATGTAGCCTGCCCACAGGGCAGAGACTGGCAAACTCCCCGTGGCGTACCAAATATGCCAAATACCAGTAACAATGATGGGTCTCATTCTCCTAAATAGCCTTGAATATAATCTCAGGGCTAGGATGAAAGAGACGTTACTGGGGCCTGCTCGAGGCAATCGACGAATAACAGGATGATGAAATGAAAATGAAAATGAAATTTAAACACAGTAACAACAAGTCTCACAATGTTACTGGGCCTGCCTGAGCAACTTGATGAACAAAGGGAGGACAGTGACAGTGACAGTGACCTGATCATATTATATTCTACATCTACCATGAAATTACCAATAGAAAAAATTTAAAAATCATCTAAGATTTTTTCAGAGCAATTAGAATTTATTTTAAAATGTGGTAGAATTTTTATTTATTTTGATCTATACCCAGCTGTGCTCAGGGCTTATTTTTGGATCTGACTTCAGGGATCACTTTTAGTGGGGCTTGGGGTAGGGGGATCATGAGAGGTGCTGGGAATCAAATTCAGGTTGGCTGCGTGCAAGGCCAGAACCCTACTAGCTATACTATTCTCCTGCTCTTGGTAGAATTTAATGAATTTTAAAATAAAAATGGCAGTACCATAGATTTATAGAGTATATTTTTATGTATTATAATTTTGTCTTAAAATTTTCTTAAAAATGTAATTGCTTACAGTATTCCACATATGAAATTAAAGTATTTTGAAAGTAAAAACATAAGCTAGAATTAAGTTTCTTATTAATTAAGACAGGAGTGAAAGTATTCAAGGTACAATTCATATTTTTTAATCATTTTTTTATTAGTGAAACACCATGAAGTACATTTATAGACTTATAAATTTTTGTGCTTGGATTTCAGTTATACAATGATCAAGTACCCATCCCTCCACCAGTGCCCATCCTCCCCCACCACGGATGCTAGCATCCCTCCCACACCCCATCCCCCCCCCCCCGTCCCACCCTGTCACTGTGGCAGGGCATTCCCCCTTGTTCTCTCTCTCTTCTTTTGGGTACTGTGTTTTGCCAGAGAGGCATTGAGTGGCAATCATGTTTGGTCTATAGACTACTTTCAGCGTGATTCTCCCACCCTGGGAGGGTCTTCACAACACCCTTTATTTGGTGCTCTCTTCTCTATCTGAGCTTCCTTTTCACCTAGCACATGTGGCTGGCCTTCAAGTCATGGAGCAAAATTCCTGGTACTAATCTGAGCCATTCCTGGGTGTTAGTCTCCCGTTTTGTTGCTTTATGTTCCCCAGATGAATGCAATCTTTCTGTGTCTATCCCGCTCTTTCTGACTCATTTCTCTTAACATGATACTTTCCATGTAGTACCACTTGTATGTAAATTTCATAACTTCATCTTTTCTAACAGCTACATAGTACTCCATTGTGTAAATGTACCAAAGTTTCTTTAACCAGTCATCTGTTCTCGGGCACTCAGGTTTTTTCCAGATTCTGGCTATTGTAAAGAGTGCTGCAATGAACAAACAATTGCAGATGTCACTTTGACTATACCTTTTTGCCTCTCTGGGATATATTCCCAGGAATGCTATAGCTGGGTCAAATGGGAGATCAAATTCTAATTTTTTGAGAATCGTCCATACTGTTTTCCAAAAGGGTTGGACCAGCCTGCATTCCCACCAGCAGTGAAGGAGGGTCCCTTTCTCGTCACTTCCGCGCCAGCACCTGTTGCTTTTGTTCTTGTGGATGTGGGCCAGTCTCTGTGGTGTGAAATGATATCTCATTGTTGTTTTGATCTGCATCTCTCTGATGATTAGTGATTTAGAGCATTTTCTCATGTGCCTTTTTGCCATTCGGATTTCTTCTTTGCGAAAGTTTCTGTTCATTTCCTCGCCCCATTTTTTGATGGGGTTGGGTGATTTCTTCTTGTGTAGTTTAACCAGTACCTTGTATATCCTTGATGTCAACCCCTTGTCGGATGTGTATTTGGTGAATATTCTTTCCCATTCTGTAGGCTGTCTTTGTATTTTGGTCATTGTTTCTTTTGAGGTGCAGAAGCTTCTTAGTTTAAGATAGTCCCATTTGTCTATCTCTGTTTTCACTTGCTCGGCCAGTGGCGTGACATCTTTGAAGATACCACTAACTTCAATATTGTGGAGAGTTTTGCCAACTTTGTCTTCAATAAACATTATGGATTCCGGTCTGATGTTGAGGTCATAAATCCATTTCGATCTTACTTTTGTGCATGGCGTTAGGCAGAGATCTGAGCCCACTTTTTTGCATGTAGCCGTCCAGTTTTGCCAGCCCAATTTATTAAAGAGGCTTTCCCTGCTCAATTTCACTTTTCTTGCCCCCTTATCGAAGATTAGATGATTATATGTTTGGGAGGAGATGTCAGTATATTCAACTCTGTTCCATTGGTCTGCAACTCTGCCTTTGTTCCAGTACCATGCTGTTTTGATTATTACTGCTTTGTAGTAGAGCTTGAAGTTAGGTAGGTTGATTCCTCCCATTTTCTTTTTCCCAAGAATTGCTTTAGCTATTCGTGGGGTCTTATTTTTCCATATAAATTTCAGGAGCGTTTGCTCCATTTCTTTGAAGAATGTCGTGGGTATCCTTATAGGGATTGCATTGAACAATTCATATTTTAATCCTAGGTTTATGAAGTGGGAAAGGACCTCCAACAATATACATATGCATAAGAAAACTCTAGAGATGCTCATCTATTTGTTATCTTTTTATGAAAACTTTTTATGGAAAGTTTGTCTTTTTATTGGAGGTGATGGTTCTGGGAATTGTTTCCAGAAAATTGGTACATACAATGCATATAATCCACCATTGATCTATAATTTGGGTGATAGAGGACTGACTTTAAGCAAATGCATATTTGTTCCAGATAGAAAGCCTATTGGAAAGTTTGCTGTAAGTTCCTCTTAGATGCTTACATCTGTGCTTACCTTTTCTCATGAGCACAGCAACCCTATACTAAAACAGAGATTCCATAGCAAGAGTAAAAAAGGCAGCCTCCAGATGGAGAAGAGACAGAGATGCCCTTTCCAAGAAAGAAGGAAACCTCACTGCAAGAGGAAGAAAATTCTGAGAAGTGAGGTATACTAAGCACTTATTACTCGAGCTCTATAAGTAAGCAAACAGAAAGATGGTTCTGTGCATTTCTAAAATCAATTTAAGTAATACACATCAACAAAAATAATATGATCAGGGGTCAGAGGGATAGTAGAGTGGGTAGGGCATTTGCCTTGCATGCAGCTGACCTGTGTTCAATCCCCGGCATCCACTGAGCACCGCCAAGGGTAATTCCTTAGTGTAGAGCCAGGAATAACCTCTGAGCATCACTGGTTGTGACCCCACAAGAGCAAAACAAACAAAAAAAACAAAACAAAACAATATAATACAATTACAACTGAGGCAGAAAAGCACCTAAGAAATATGCCATTCATTTATGATAAGACAAAAATAACTCAACAAAATGGGGATAGAATGTACATACCTAAACATAGTTGGGGTCGTTTACAACAAATATACAGCCAACATGATATTAAAAACTTATAAGTCTTACCTCTTTCACAGTTTGAAAGATGAGTGACAAGGTAAGTATGTTCATTCTTACCACCATTATTTAACATAGTATTGGAAGTCCTAGCCAGAAATTTAGGTAAGAAAAAGAAAGAAAAAACATAGTTTGAAATGAAGGAAAAGTATCACAGCAGGTAAAATGATAATTTACATAGGAAACTCTTGGACACCACTGGGAAACTATTTGAAACAATAAAGCAGTAAAGTAGAGACTACAAATCAATATACAAAATTGCTTGCATTTTATATATGAATTATGAAATAGAAGAGAAATCAAGAAAAATAATTCCATTTGATCACTTGATCACTTGCTATCCCTTTACTCATTGATTTGCTTGAGCGGGCACCATTTGTCCCTGTCGCACGCTAGTGTAGCCCAATGGCATCTGCTCACTACAGGAACACGAAGAGCCTCAAGCCATTTGTTCAGGGTCTTTTTTTTCCTGGTTCACTCTGGCTTTATTTTATTTTTTCTATTTATTTATTGGATCACTGTGGGGAAAGTTACAAAGCTTCCAGATTTAAGTCTCAGTCATGCAATGATCAAACACATTTCCCTCCACCAATACTTATTTTTCACCACCAAGAACCCCAATATACCCTCCCTCCCACCCCTACCAATGCCTGTGAGGCAGATGAATTCTACTTAACACTCTATCTACTTTGATTACATTCATTATTTTGAGAAAAGAAGCACCATTATTTTTTATTTTTTAATTTTTTTGTTAGTGAAACACCATGAGGTACAGTTGTAGACTTACAAATTTTTGTGCTTGGGTTTCGATTATACAATGATCAGATACCCATCCCTCCACCAGTGCCCATTTCCATCACCATGGATCCGAGTATCCCTCCCACCACCATCCCTCCCATCCCACCCTGCCTCTGTGGCAGGGCATTCCCTTTTGTTTTCTCTCTCCTTTTGGGTGTTGTGGTCTGCAAAAGAGGCATTGAGTGGCAATCATGTTTGGTTCATAGTCTACTTTCAACATGAATCTCCCATCCTGGGAGGATCTCCAAACACCCTTTATTTGGAAGATGCACCATTATTGTTTGCAGTTTACAACCAACATGTTCAGGGTCTTGATGAAGAAGTCTGACCATCTCATAGGTGGGCAGCCACGTGATCTTTTGACGTCCTGTGGAATCCAGTCGGTAATGGCTCTAGTCCAATGGTCATCTTCAAATAGCATTACGTCTTCATCCTGATTTTCTACGCCTTGGCAAAATGAGAGAGAGTCCCTGATTCTCATATATCGATGGAGATCGGAACTTCAGATTCCTTCTCTCGCTTGAGTGAAACGTGATACTTCAACCATAGCTCTTTGATTCCTCTTTGGGTGACCCAAATAGCATTCTCACCCTGTTTTCATAGGGCCGAGCTCTCTGAGGCATATGTTAGTGCAAGGAGAACGGTGGAGTCAAAGAGACATGCCTGGAGCATAGGTTCTTCATCCTCTTAGCTATTTCTTCGACGCTCTTTTTTTTTTTTAAATAATTGTGGGTTTTATTTTCAAATTATTTTTTTACACTGTTTAGCTTTCTTCTTTTTAAAAAAAATTTTATTAGTGACAAACAAAGAGGTACAGTTGTAGACTTACAAATTTTTGTGCTTGGGTTTCAATCATACAATGATTAAGTACCCATCCCTCCACCAGTGCCCGTTTTCCACCACCACGGATACCAGTATCCCTCCCACCCCCGGTCCCCACTATCCCACCCTGCCTCTGTGGCAGGGCATTCCCTTTTGTTCTCTCTCTCCTTTTGGTTGGTGTGGTTTGCAAAAGAGTCATTGAGTCGCAATCATGTTTGGTCTGTAGTCTACTTTCAGCATGCTTCTCCCATCCTGGGAGGATCCTCCCAACACCCTTATTTGGTGCTCCCTTCTCTATCAAAGCTCCATTTTCCCCTAGCATGTGTGACTGGCCTTCAAAACATGGGGTAAACCTCCTGGTACTTATCTCAGCTATTCTTGGGTGTTAGTCTCCTATTTTGTTACTTTATGTTTCCCAGATGAATGCAATCGTTCTATATCTATCTCTCTCTTTCTGACTCATTTCACTTAGCATGATGCTTTCTATGTAGTATCACTTGTATGTAAATTTCATGACTTCATCTTTTCTAACAGCTGCATAGTATTGCACTGTGTAGATCTACCAAAGTTTCTTTAACCAGTCATCTGTTCTCGGGCACTCAGGTTTTTATCCAGATTCTGGCTATTGTAAAGAGTGCTGCAATGAACAAACAAGTGCAGATGTGACTTCAACTATACTTTTTTGCCTCTCTGGGATATATTCCCAGGTGTGGTATTGCTGGGTCAAAAGGGAGCTTAATTTCTAATTTTTTGAGAATCGTCCATACTGTTTTCCAGAAGGGCTGAACCAGTTGGCATTCCCACCAGCAGTGAAGGAGGGTCCCTTTCTCACCACATCCGTGCCAGCACCGGTTGCTTTTGTTCTTTTGGATGTGGGCCAATCTCTGTGGTGTGAGATGATATCTCATTGTGGTTTTGACATGCATCTCCCTGATGAGTAATGATGTAGAGCATTTTCTCATGTGTCTTTTAGCCATTCGGATTTCTTCTTTGAGAAAGATTCTGTTCATTTCGTCACCCCATTTTTTGATGGGGTTGGATGTTTTCTTCTTGTGTATTTCCACCAGTACTTTGTATATTCTTACTATCAACCACTTGTCAGATGTGTAAAGTAAAAGTAAAGTAAAGGCCCTCCCGTTGATCATCGATTTGCTCGAGCGGGCCCAGTAACGTCTCCATTGGAGACTTTGTTGTTACTGTGTCTGGCATATCGAATACTCTCGGTAGCTTGCCGGGCTCCCCGAGAGGGGCAGAGGAATCGAACTCGGGTCAGCCATGTTGGCTGCGTGCAAGGCAAATGCCCTACTCGCTGTGCTATCGCTCCATCGGAGTGATAGAACGGCGGGTAGGCACTTGCCTTGCAAGTAGCTGTTCCCATGTTCAGTCCCTGATACCACGTATATCGCCTTGATCTCATTGAGAGGGACTCTCAACTGAGCAAGGATCATGTCAGATGTGTATTCGGTGAATATCCTTTCCCATTCTGTAGACTGTCTTTGTATTTTGGTCATTGTGTCTTTTGAGGTGCAGAAGCTTCTTAGTTAAAGATAGTCCCATTTGTCTATCTCTGTTTTCACTTGCTTTGCCAATGGTGTGACATCTTTGAAGATACCATTAGCTTCAATATCATGGAGGGTTTTGCCACCTTTGTCTTCAATGTACCTTATGGACTCCAGTCTGATGTTCAGGTCTTGAATCCATTTTGATCTTACTTTGGCACACAGTGTTAGGCAGAGATCTGAGCCCATTTTTTTCGTATAGCCATGCAGTTTTGCCAGCACAATTTGTTAAAGAGGCTTTCCGTGCTCCACTTCACATTTCTTGCTCCCTTATCGAAGATTAGATGATCATATGTTTGGGGGGAGATGTCAGTATATTCAACCCTGTTCCGTTGGTCTGCAGCTCTGCCTTTGTTCCAGTACCATGCTGTTTTAATTATTACTGCTTTGTAGTAGAGTTTGAAGTTAGGGAGGTTGATTCCTCCCATTTTCTTTTTCCCAAGAATTGCTTTAGCTATTGGTGGATGCTTATTGTTCCATGTGAATTTCAGCAGTGTTTGCTCCATTTCTTTGAAGAATGTCATGGGTATCATTATTGGGATCACATTGAATCTGTACAATGCTTTGGGAAGTATTGCCATTTTGACAATGTTAATTCTCCCGATCCATGAGCAGGGGGTGTCTTTTCATTTCCTCGAGTCCTCTTTTATTACCTGAAGTAGTGCTTTGTAGTTTTCTTTGTACCAGTCCTTTACTTCCTAAGTTAAGCTGATATCTAGGTACTTGATTTTCTGGGGCACAATTGTGAACGGGATTTTTTTTCATGTCACTTTCTTCTCTCTCACTGTTTGCGTATAGAAGAGCCATGGATTTGGGGTATTGATTTTATAGCCTGGAACTTTACTATACAAGTCTATTGTTCCTAGGAGTTTCTTGGCAGAGTTTTTAGGGGTCTCTGAATATAGTATAATATCATCTGCGAATTGTGAGAGCTTGATTTCTTCCTTTCCTACCTGAATGCCCTTAATATATTTTTCTTGCCTAACCGCTATTGCAAGTACTTCCAGTACTATTTTGAACAGCAGTGGAGAGAGTGGGCATTCTTGTCTTGTCCCTGATCCAAGAGGGAAGGCTCTCAGTTTTTCCCCATTGAGAATGATGCTTGCTGTAGGCTTGTGGTAGATGGCTTTAACTATGTTGAGGAAAGTCCCCTCTATACCCATTTTGGCAAGGGCTTTCTTCATAATCGGGTGCTGGATCTTGTCAAATGCTTTCTCTGCATGTAATGATATGATCATATGCTTTTATCTTTTCTTTTGTTGATATGATGGATTATATTGATTGATTTCAGAATGTTAAGCCATCCTTGCATCCCTGGGATGAATCCTACTTGGTCATGGTATATGATCTTTTTGATGAGTCATTGGATTCTATTTGCTAATAGTTTGTTGAGGATCTTTACGTCTGTCTTCATCAGGGATATCAGCCTGTAAGTATCTCTCTTTGTGGTATCTCTGTCTATTTTTGGTATCAGGGTGATATTTGCTTCGTAGAAAGTGTTCGGAAGTGTTTTTGATATTTCAATTTCGTGGAAAAGCTTAAAGAGCATTGGGAGTAAGTCCTCTTTAAAGATTTGGAAGAATTCACTACTTAATGCATCTGGACCAGGACTTTTGTGCTTGGGGAGACTTTTTATTACCGTTTCAATTTCCTTGATGATGATAGGTCTGCTCTGGTATTCCAGGTCTTCTTGGTTCATCCTTGGGAGTCTATAGGAATCTAGGAATTTATCCATTTCCTCGAGGTTTTCATATTACATGGCATAAAGCTTCTCAACGTACTCTCTGCGCATCCTTTGAATTTCTGTAGTTTCTGTTGTACTGACCCCTTTTTCATTTCTGATTCGGTTTATTAGGATTTTCTCTCTCCCTTTCTTTGTGAGTTTTGCTAGAGGCTTATCAATATTGTTTATTTTCTCGAAGAACCAGCTTTTGGTTTCATTGATCTTTCAGATTGTTTTTTGGGTTTCCATCTCATTAATCTCTGCTTTGAGTTTTATTATTTCCTTCCTCCTGTTTGGGTTGGGCTCCTTTGGTTGGTCCTTCTCCAAGCTTTTAAGCTGTGAGGTTAGGTTATTTATGTGGGCTCGTTCCTCCTTCCTGAGGAATGCTTGTAGAGCTATAAACTTTTCTCTTAACACAGCTTTTGCTGTGTCCCATAAGTTTTGGTAACTCATGTCCTCATTTTCATTTGTTTCCAGGAATCTTTTGATTTCCAATTTGATTTCCGTTCTAAGCCACTCGTTGTCCAATAGCGAACTGTTTAATTTCCAGGTGTTTGATTTAGTTTTCTGTTATTGTGTGTGATTTACTTCTAATTTCAGTGCATTATGGTCTGAGAAGATTGTTGATACAATCTCTATCTTCTTAGTTTTATGGAGGTATGTTTTGTGGCTCAGCATGTGGTCTATCTTGGAGAATGTTGCATGCACGCTTGAGAAGAATATATATTCAGCTTTTTGAGGATGAAGTGTCCTGCATATATCAACTAAGTCTCTTTCTTCCATTTTTCTCTCAGATGATGTATGTCCTTGCTAAGCTTGAGTCTGGTTGATCAATCAAGAGGTGATAAAGCGGTGTTGAAGTCTCCCACTAGTATTGTGTTGCTATCAATGTCTTTCTCCGAATCTATGAATAGTTGTTTTAAGTACTTTGCTGGTCCCTCATTAGATGCATATACATTTAGTATTTTAAGTTCTTCCTGTTGTACAGATCCCTTGATCAACAAGAAATGGCCTTCACTGTCTCTTGTGACCTTCTTCACTCCGAAGTCAATGTAGTCTGATACTAGGATGGCTACCCCAGCTTTTTGCTGGGAGCTGTTTGCCTGTAGGATTGTTTTCCAGCCTTTGACTCTGAGTCTGTGTTTGCTTTGACTATTGAGATGTGTTTCTTGTAGGCACCAGAATGTTGGGCTCAATTTTTTAATCCATCCTGCCACTCTGTGTCTTTTAGTTGATGCGTTTAGCCCATTGACACTGAGAGAGATTATTGTTATGGGGTTTTGTCCCATTTTTCTGTTGAAATTTGGTGTATTTGAGGGGCCTGTCTTTTCTAAAAGTATCCCATTTAGTTGTTCTTGTAACCAGGCTTTTGATTCTATGAAGTTCCTGAGCTGTTGTTTGTCTGTGAAACTGTGTGTTTTTCCTTCTGTTATGAATGAGAGTCTCGATGGGTAAAGTATTTTTGGTGAAGTGTTTATTTCATTGAGTTTTTCACTATATCTCACCACTGTTTTCGGGCCATGAGGGTTTCATCAGACAAATCAGCTATGAATCTTAACGATCCTCCTTTGTAGGAAATTTCTTTCTTTGATCTTGCTGCTTTCAAAATTTTATCTCTATCCAAGGTTTTGTTCATTTTGATCAGGATGTGTCTTGCCGTATTTTTATTCGGAATTCTTCTAGTTGGTACCCTTCAGGCCTCCTGAATGTGGTCACATGTTTTCTTCAGCTCTGAAAACGTCGTAGCAATGATGTCTTTGACAGTTTCTTCTTCATCAGAGTTTTCTTTCTGTCCCTCTGGGACTCCAATAATTCTTATGTTACTCCTCTTGGCTTCATCACGGTCTTCTCTTGCCATCTGTTCCCAAATTGTGAGTCTCTTTTCCATTTTCTTTTTTTTTCTTTTTCCATTTTTTTATAATTTTATTTATTGAATCACTATGAGAGCAGTTACAAAGTTTTTGGGTCTAAGTCTCAGTCATACAATGAAACACCCGTACCTTCACCAGTGCCCATTCTCCACCACCAAAAATCCCAGTATACCCCCATCCCACACCCTCCCCCTGCCTGTGGGGCAGATGATTTCTACATTACTCTCTCTCTACTTTGATCACATTCACTATTTCAACACCAGACCCACCATTATTTAAGATTTTACCCCAACACTCAGATCTGCTGAAAAGGCAACCATAGACAATTTGTGTTCTATTGCTGGTTATGAATAACATACGATGTCGTGTGGCTGCAGTAGGGCCATGTGGTTTTGAAGTTCGGAAATTTTGACACTTAAATCTGGAGGGATTTCTGCCAAAAGCCACTGGGTTTAGAGATCTGCTCCTGAGTCTCTGGGATCATGGCCATTGAGCAGCTTGATGAGGAGTCAAAGAGGCCATTCGTGGGCGATGACTTGGGATCTCATTGGGGTGGGGAAGACAGGCCCGGCTCCACCTCCCCCCCCATCCCGCGAGACCCAACAAGTTTCATCACTGCGGGCCCAAGCCTGACTGTCCAGTGGCCTCTGGAGGATGACAGCCACCAAGTCGCCAAGAGGGAGCAGGCGGAGGGACAGCACCCATTCCCCCATGGGGTGGCCCGGCGACAGTAACCTACTGCGGGATCTGGACACATTTCTGACAAAAGCCGCTGATTTGTTTCTGAGTCTCTGGGATCAAGGCCATTGAGCAGCTTGATGAGGAGCCAGAGAGGCCATTTGTGGGCGATGACTTGGGGTCTCGTTAGGATGGGGAGGACAGGCCCAGCTCCACCTCCCCCCCATCCTATGAGATCCAACAAGTTTCGTCACTGCGGGCCCAAGCCTGACTGTCCAATGGTCTCTGGAGGATGACAGCCACCGAGTCGCCAAGAGGGAGCAGGTGGAGGGACAACACCCTTTCCTTCCTGGGGTGGCTCAGCGACAATAACGTACTGTGGATTCCGGATGCATTTCTGCCAAATGCCACTGGGTTTTGAGATTTGTTTCTGAGTCTCTGGGATCATGGCTGTTAAGCAGCTTGATCAGGAGCCAGAGAGGCCATTCGTGGGCGATGACTTGGGGTCTCGTTGGGGTGGGGAGGACAAGCTCGGCTCCACCCTCATCCCATGAGGCCCTGTGTGTCTCGTCACTGGGGGCCCAAATGTGACTATCCAGTGGCCTCAGACGGATGGCGGCCACTGGGCCTCCAGGGGGAGTAGGCCAAGGCATGAAACCTATTCCCACCTGGGTTGGCCCAGCACCGGTGGCCTATTGCAGAGACCAGATGCATTTCTACCTAAAGCCACTGGGTTCTGAGATTCGTTTCTGAGTCACTGGGATCATGTCCATTAAGCAGTTCAATCAGGAACCAAAGAGGCCTTGCCTCCAATTATATAGCTGAGCCGGAGGTGGTTTGTGGGTGTGTTTCCCACATAACTAACTTTTGGCCGTTTACTTTCTTGGTAAACTTTGCCCCCAAGTTTTTGGGGTCTGGCCAAAGGCACAGCAGCAATTTTGGGGTATCTGGAAGTCTGAAGGCGCCATGAGGCTGCTGATGCACTCGCCTCACAGGTACAGATTGACCTGCTGGTGGCACCATACCCCCATCTTTTCCATTTTCTGCTCTTTTTCTGGAGAGTCTCTGAACTTCATCTTTGAGCTCACTGATTCTGTTCTCAGCAGCTATTACTCTGCTGCTGAGGCCTTTCACTGAGTTTTTCAATTCGCCTACCAGGTTCTTCAGGTCTGATATTTCTGTTTGCATTTTCCTCATTTCTACCTTCAAATCCTCTTGTCTCTTATTGGCATTGTTTTCCATTGTTTCTTTATCTCCCTAAGCATCCTCAGTAGCTCCTTTCTGAATTCTTTGTCAGAGAAGTTGTCTAGCACTTCATTGTGTTTGGTGTCTTCTGGGCTAGCCTCTTCAATAAGAAAGCTTGGTGGCCTTTTGCGGTGCTTTACCATTGTGACCAGTGTGGTTTAGATCTTCACGCTCACTGTTACTATTCTGCTTGAGATGCAGAATAAATTGAGATGGGCTTAGTGAATTTTTGGCTAATGTGTTTCTGCTGGTTAAGCTAAGCTAGTGAAAGTTCCATCTAAGAGGGTAACTTATGGTTCCTATGGGATATGCCGTGGGAGAATATGTCCCGGCAGTGTTAGGAGCTGTGGCTCCGGGAAGGGGCCCTTGTGCCAGGCGGGTACCTGTTTTAGTGAGGAGAGAGCTCCCGGGGCACTTCAGCTTTGTTTCCATGTGGTGTGCCTCAGTTCCCGTCCCGTGCAGACCAAGGTTGAAAACCGGCTGTTCTCAGAGGTATCTAGTAAACTGCACAGGTCCGGGAAGGGCACTACACTGGGCGGGTTCCTGTTTGAGTGAGGCTCTTTGACGCTCTTGAAGGTATTCCACACTGCCCTCCTCCTCCTGCGCAGCTCAGGTGCCAGGTTGTTAATCATGTTGAGTTCTCGACCTAGGTACACATAACTGCTGCATTCGGAGATATTCATTCCGTTGAGAGCAAATGAAACGTCAGAAACTAATCTGTTTTTCATAAACATTGTCTTTGAGAGATTCAGCTGCAGTCCGATCTTTCCGCACTCATGGTTGAAGTCGGTCAGCATTTGTGCTGCTTGGCTAATGTTTGGTGTTATTAGAACAATGTCATCAGTGAAACAGAGGTGGTGTAGTTGCCAACCATCTATCTTCACTCTTATTCCTTCCCATTCCAGTCATCGCATGATATTCTCGAGAGTGGCACAGAAGAGTTTCCATGAAGAGGTATTGCCTGCTGAACCCCTCTCTTTATGTCGGTGATCACTTCCTTGTAGAATGGTGAGGTTCTGGTGGTGAATCCATAATACATCTCATGAAGCATCCTGATGGACTGAGGTTCCAACGCCCTGTTTGGCTAGAGTTTCAATGACCACTTCAGACTCAACAGAATCAAAGGCCTTCTTTAAATCAATGAACATTAGACAGAGCAGCATCTTGAACTCCCGAGAAACCTCAGTGATCTTGGTTACCATGTGGATATGGGCAATCGTGCTGAATCCTTTTTGGAACCCGGCATGCTTGCATGGTTGTCCTTCATCTAGTGTTCTGCCAATCCTACTCCGGATTACTCAACTGAACAGCTTGTAGACAACGGACAACAGGCAGATCAGGCAATAGTTGCCAATGTCGTGGATGTCTCCCTTGTTGTACAGTAGAATGGTCCTGCTGGTTTTCCATTGGGATGGAACCTTGCATTCAGACAGGTAGTGTGTGAAGAGCCGAGTCAGTGTATTGATGAGTACTTATGTCAGATTCTTCAGGTGTTTGGATCTGACCTTGTCTAGGCTGGGTGCTAGTCTCTTCTTCTTTTTTTTTCTTTTTGGGTCACATCTGGCGATTCACAGAGGTTACTCCTGGCTCTGCACTCAGGAATTACCCCTGGTGTTGCTCAAGGGACCATATGGGATGCTGGGAGTTGAACCCAGTTGGTCGCATGCAAGGCAAACGCCCTACCCGCTGTGCTATTGCTCCAGTCCTCTGTTCTCTTCTTTACCGACAAAATGGTGTGTTGGATTTTGGAAGGTAGAACATTGGGAACGACATATCCATCCTGTGGAATTTGGTATGTGGGCAGTTGGATGTGGCTATCAAAGAGATCTGTGTAAAAGTCATGGATAATCTTCTCCGATGCCCTTCTAGAAGATGTGATAGATCCATCAGGATGTCGAAGGATAGTCATCTTGGTCTGGCAGTTGGCGAAGGACAGGAAGGAGTTGCGAATGCATTTCCTGGCTTTTGCCACATCTGCCAGCACTGTTGCTCTTCTCTCTTTGAGGTCTTCCTTTATCGCTTCTTTGCACTGCTTTGTGAGCTTGGTCATTCACTTGTGATTGCCTGAGCCTCATGCCAAGCCACATTGGTGAATGAGCTCAAGAGTCTTTGAAGACAAGTGTCTTTTTGTGGCTTTCTCTCTCTGGGAGTTCCTCACACAATCTTAGAGGGGCTGAACAAGTCGATCGTATTTCTCGTCCATGTTGTCAACAACAGCATCTTCCCATGTTGCTGCAATAGTGCCAAAGAGCTCCCAGTTGGTGGTCATTCTGAGAGTTTTCTTCTTAAACTTTGCAGCCTTTTCTCCCTGTTCCGTGCAGTAGAATTTTGCACGAAGGAGACGTTGGTCTGATCCTGTTTGGAGTTTTGATACTACAGCAATATCAGTCAGGCAAAACCATGAATTGAATATGATGTGGTTAATTTTGTTGTGGAACCGTCCACTGGGAGACTCCCATGTCCAACGTTTGGATTCGGCCTTCTGGAACTGTGAGTTACCATGGATGGTTTTGGTCAACATGATGAATTCAGACAATCTTTCACCCTTTTTGTTCCATTCTAGGCCATGGGTCCTGATGTGGAGTTCTTCTCAGTCCTATCTTGGCATTAAAATCACCAACAATGATCTTGTAGAAGGTGTGGTCTTCTTTGTTGAACTTCTCCAGCTCCATGTAGAATTTCTCAATTTCTTCTTTTTCATAGTTGGATGTTGGTACATAGACAACAAAGAAAGAAACTGCTGGCAATGAGCCACATCGATTCAAACATAAGCATCCAATTCGGGTTGTTAGGCATTCAAATGAATCAATGCTCATGGCCAAGTTTGTCTTGATGAGAACACCAACACCACCACCGCCTCTGTTGTTGCATGTTCTGAGGAACAGTTCTTCTCCAGTGTCAAAAATGGCATGATGTGATCCATTCCTTCTCATCTCAGTCAGACCAATGATGTTGTACTTGATCTTCTGTGCTTGCACCATCAGGTCCTCGATAGATGCATCCAATGCCAGTAAACATGCGTTGAAAGTACAGACAGTCATTTTATTCCTTCTTCATTTTGGCAGCCTAGTTCGGCCCTGAGATTTTATAAGCCTCTCCTTACTCATCCTTCTTAATTCTGCCTTAACGGGGGCTCTTTCAGGGTCAGGGGAATGAGGCCCATTGTTTTTTGTTCTTTTGTTTTTTTGGGGGGTCACACCCAGCGATGCTCAGGGGTTACTCATGGGTTTGCATTCAGGAATCACTTCTGGTGGTGCTTGGGGGACCATATGGGATGCTGGGAATCGAACCTGGGTCGGTCTCATGCAAGGCAAATGCCCTACCCGCTGTGCTATTGCTCCAGCCCCTCTTTGTAAAAAATTTTTATTAGTGAAACACTATGAGGCACAGTTGTAGACTTAGAAGCTTTTGTGCTTGGGTTTCAGTTATACAATGACCAAATACTATCCCTCCATCAGAGCCCATTCTCTAGCACTACTGATCCCAGCATTCCTACCACCCTCTCCATCCCCCTCATCCCATCCCACCTCTGTGGCAGCACATTCCCTTTTGTTCTCTCTCTCCTTTTGGGTGCTGTGGTTTGCAAAAGAGGCATTGAGTGGAAATCATATTAGGCCTATAGTCTACTTTCAGCATGCATCTCCCATCCTGGGAAGATCCTCCCGACACCCTTTACTTGGTGTTCCCTTCTCTATCAGAGTTGCATTTTCCCCTAGCATGTGTGGCTGGCCTCCAAGTCATGGAGCAAAATTCCTGGTACTAATCTCGGTCACTCCTGGGTGTTAGTCTCCCATTTTGTTACTTTATGTTCCCCAGATGAATGCAATCTTTCTATGTCTGTCCCTCTCTTTCTGACTCATTTCACTTAGCATGATACTTTCCATGTAGTACCACTTGTATGTAAATTTCATGACTTCATCTTTTCTAACAGCTGCATAGTATTCCACTGTGTAGATCTACCAAAGTTTCTTTAACCAGTTATCTGTTCTCGGGCACTTGGGTTTTTTCCAAATTTTGGCTATTGTGAACAGTGCAGCAAAGAACATAGAAGTGCAGATGTCTTTTCGACTGTACTTTTTTGCCTCTTTGAGATATATTCCTAGGAGTGGTATTGCTTGATCAAATGGGAACTCAATTTCTAATTTTTTTGAGAATCGACCATACTGTTTTCCAAAAGAGCTGAACCAGTCAGCATTCCCACCAGCAGTGAAGGAGGGTCCCTTTCTCGCCACATCCGCGCCAACACGGGTTGCTTTTGTTCTTTTGGATGTGGGCCAGTATCTGTGGTATGAGATGTTATCTCATTGTTGTTTTTATCTGCATCTCCCTGATGGTTAGTGATGTAGAGCATTTTCTCATGTACCTTTTTGCCATTCGAATTTCTTCTATGAGAAAGTTTCTGGTCATTTCATCGCCCCATTTTTTGATGGGGTAGGATGTTTCCTTCTTGTGGAGTTCAACCAGTGCTTTGTATGTCCTTGATATCAACCCCTTTTCAGAAGTGTATTGGGTGAATATCCTTTCCCATTCTGTAGACTGTCTTTGTATTTTGGAAACTGTTTCTTTTGAGGTGCAGAAGCTTCTTAGTTTAAGATAGTCCCATTTGTCTATCTCTGTTTTCACTTGCTTGGCCAGTGGCGTGTCATATTTGAAGATATCATTAGCTTTAATGTCGTGAAGGGTTTTGCTGACTATTTCTTCAATGTACCTTATGGATTCCAGTTTGATGTTGAGGTTTTTAATCCATTTTGATCTTACTTTTGTACATTATGTTAGGTAGAGATCTGAGCCAAATTTTTTGCATGTAGCTGTTCAGTTTTTCCAGCACAATTTGTTAAAGAGGATTTCTTTGCTCCACTTCACATTTCTTGCTCCCTTATCAAAGATTAGATGATCATATATTTGGAGGGAAATGTCAGTATTTTCAACCATATTCCATTGGTCTGAGGTTCTGCCTTTGTTCCAGGACCTTGCTGTTTTAATCATTACTGCTTTGTAGTAGAGTTCGAAGTTTGGGAGGTTAATTCCTCCCATTTTCTTTCCCCTAAGAATTGCGTTAGCTATTCTTGGGTGCTTATTGTTCCATATGAATTTCAGGAGTGTTTGCTCCATTTCTTGAACAATGTCATGGTTCATTGCTATATGAACAATGTTATTGCTATTGGGATTGCATTGAATTTGTACAATGCATTGGGGAGTATTGTCGTTTTGACAATGTTAATTCTCCTGATCCATGAGCAAGGGATGTCTTTCCATTTTCTTATGTTCTCTTTTATTTCCTGAAGTAGCTTGTAGTTTTCTTTGTACAGGTCTTTTACATCCTTAGTTAAGCTGATTCCTAGGTAGTTGATTTTTTAGGGCACAATTGTGAACGGGATTGTTTTTTTCATATCACTTTCTTTTCTCTCATTATTTGAAAATAGGAAAGCCATGGACTTTTGGATATTGATTTTATAGCCTGCAACTTTACTATACAAGTCTATTGTTTCTAGGAGTTTCTTGGTAGAGATTTTAGGGTTCTCTACGTATAGTATCATGTCATCTGTGAATCGTGAGAGCTTGATTTCTTCCGTTCCTATCTGAATGCCCTTAATATCTTTTTCTTGCCTGACCCCTATTGCAAGTACTCCAGTAGTATGTTGAACAGCAGTGGAGAGAGTGGGCATTTGTGAGGCTCATTGATTTTACTGGTTTTGGCATATCGAATAAGCCACAGGTAGCTTGTCAGGCTATGCCGTGTGGATGGGATATTCTCGGTAGCTTGCCGGGCTCTCCGAGAGTAATGCTGGCTTTTAGGGTGGCCTTTAATCACCCTTATAGGTGTTCCCATGGTTCATACCATATTTGAACCCCATCAAATTTGGCGTGATAATCTTGGAAGATGGGTATTAATTGTCTTATGATGTGTATGGAAAGTGGCCTGGAGCGTGGCAGTGGCTGGGAGGTAGTGGAGGTCAGCTAATGAGGTATTTATCTGGTACCAGCATGGTGGGGCTTTTGGGTGTGATCCCTCGGTCGCCGAAGATTGATGGAAGCAGGCAGAGGATCTCTGTTTACAGGTCCCTTTGAGCCTGGAGTCCAAGGTCACAAAGTTCTGCTTACCTGGTTTTGTGGGTCTTCTCTCATGCGTAAGTTTCTGCCTGAGCATCTGGAAAGCGTCCTGGAGCCTGGCGGCAGCTGTGTAGTGGAGGTAGTGGAGTTGCTTAGAAAAAGAATTAAGTACCTAGAAATAAAGGAGTTGAAGACTTTGGAAACCATCAGGCCTTGTTAAATAGAAGGCAAAAAGTAAGAGAATACTATGGTATGTTCGTGTATTTAAAAAATTAAAATCATTAAAATGACCATTCTACACAAAGTGTTCTCCAGATTTAATGTCATCCCTCTCAAAATCATGGAAATAGAACACACAGTAGTGAAATTTGTATGGAGCCCCTAAAAACTGAATAGTCAAGTCAATTCTGAGAAGAAAAATAAAGAATGGAGGCAACATGTTTCTTGACTTTAAACTATGTCACGAAGATGCTATCCAAAGAACACAAAATCACCAAGATGAAAGATGAAGACTCCTGGGGTCTTGGGCTGGCTACAGAGAAGGTGTTTCTGCCTCACGCATCTGAGACTGTGAGTTTGATCTTCAGAGCACCACAGCTAAAGTGTATAACCCCCCACAAGCCTAGAACAACAATGATGGAAATGGGAATTTGAATTTTAAAAAAATTAAGAAAAATTGAAAATAAAAAGAAAATAAATACTTTACTATGTTGATTGCAGCTCTATTCACAATGACCAAGAAATAGAAACAACTAAAAGTGGTAAACAACTGTTCAGTGATTAAAGAAGTGGTATATCCATAGCACTATACCACTTAACAATAGGATGAATTCTTGCCATTTGTTACATCAATTGAACTGGAGGGAGTCATGTTAGGTAAAATAAATCAAAAGTTGAAAGACAAGTATTTTGATCTCATTTATATGTAGGATATAAAGAAGCAAAGCAAGAGAAAAGACAAAGTCTAATGAGAACAAATTCTTGAGTTTGGACGACAGAAGTGATCTTTGCTGAAAGAGCAGAGGGTTCAATTGACTATGTCTAGATATATTGGTACTTTGGTGGTGGACATGTATGGTAAATTTTGAAGAGTTGAAGCTGGACCCATAAAATATGTCTTGTAAATCAATATGAACTTAGTAAAAATTTTAATTAAAAATAATAAAAAAACTACATACTATTAAAAAAATGTTCATGTTGTGAAGATATTTCTCTGAAGCAAATGATACCAGACAGTAAAAGTAGAAACATGGGTTTTCTCATTTGAACCTTACCTTCAAAGTTTTGGATGTTTGAATTTTTACTAAATTTATAAAGATTAACTGGAATTCTAGCCATTCCTTCCTTTATCATGAGAGGAATTACCTAAATTCTATTTCACTAATACATTTATGATTTTCTATTATCCCACAAACTTTATTAACACATTTTAGATTGCTCTTTGATCTGCTGAGAGAAAGGGAAAAAAATACAATTTCTGTACAATTGCAAGCAGATTCATTCTACCTCATTGAGATTACCTTGGTGTAGACAGCTAAAGAATCAAGGAGGATTTTATAATAGAAAATATTGGGCCCATTAATATTAAAATATGTATTTTATAATTTATTGCATAAATGGAATCAATAATAATTATAGTACTATTATTAGGTAGCAGGTAGACAGAAGTTTGATTAAATAGCAATAATCAAATAATAATCTCAACAATTCTAAATATTGTTACATTTTCTATCACAACCAACTGAAGAGGACTTAGTTTCATCCAATCTTCATGAAGACAGTGGAAACACAAATGAAAGAACTTCAAACATTTTACTTGAGGATTTCTGAGGAAGAAATCTCGACACTTTTTAATCTTAATCAATTATTTATCAGACTTTATTGGGGTTCAGATGGAAATTTTGATTTTTTTCCTTTCAAAAGCATGAAACTTATTCAGGACTAGAAATTCACTTAATCACTTAATCACTTAACTTCCCGTTAGTCGTCGATTTGCTCGAGCGGGCGCCAGTAACGTTTCCATTTGTCCCTGTCGCGTGCTAGTGTAGCCCAATGGCATCTGTTCCCTCCGGGAACATGAAGGGCCTCAAACCGATCGTTCATGATCTTGACGAAGAAGTCTGACCATCTGGTGGGCGGGTGGACACGCGGTCTTTTGACATCCCGTGGAATCCAATCAGTGACAGCTCTAGTCCAACGGTCGTCTTTAAATCTCATTACGTGACCAGCCCACCTGATTTTTGACACCTTGGCAAATGAGACAGCGTCCCTGATCCTTGATCGTCGACGGATGTCAGAACTCCGGATTCGTTCTCTCATTTGAGTGAAACGTGATATTCCAAGCATAGCTCTTTCTATTCTTCTTTGGGAGACCTGAATAGCGTTCTCTTGTTTGCGTAGGGCCCAGGTCTCTGAGGCATATGTTAATGCAGGAAGAACAGTGGAATCAAAGAGATGTGCCCGGAGCCTTTGTCCTCTTAGCTATTTCTTCGACGTTCTTGAAGGCGTTCCAAGCCGCTCTCTTCCTCCTGCGCAGCTCGGGTGCCAGGTCATTTGTCATGTTGATCTCTCGACCTAGGTACACATAGCTGTTGCATTCGGAGATGGTCGTTCCATTGAGAGCAAATGGGGCGTCAGGAACAAGGCTGTTTCTCATAAACATTGTCTTTGTAAGATTCAGCTGTAGTCCAACCTTTCCACACTCACGGTCAAAGTCGGCCAGCATTTGTGCTGCTTGGCTGATGTTTGGTGTTATTAAAACAATGTCATCAGCAAAGCGGAGATGGTGTAGTTGCCGACCATCTATCTTCACTCCCATTCCTTCCCATTCCAGTCATCGCATGATGTTCTCGAGGGTGGCACTGAAGAGTTTCAGTGAAATGGTATCACCCTGCTGCACCCCTCTCTTGACATCAACGATCACTTCTTTGTAGAATGGTGAGATCCTGGTAGTGAATCCGCAATACAGCTCACGGAGGATCCTGATGTATTGGGTTTGAATGCCCTGATTGGCTAGGGCTTCAATGACCGCTTCTGTCTCAACAGAATCAAAGGCCTTCTTTAAATCAATGAACATTAAACGAACTCCCGAGAAACCTCAATGAGCTTGGTTATTGTGTGGATATGGTCGATGGTGCTAAATCCTTTGCGGAACCCTGCTTGCTCGCATGGTTGTCCTTCATCTAGTGTTCTGCCAATCCTATTTAGGATGACTCGAGTGAACAACATGTAGATGACAGACAATAGGCAGATCGGGCGATAGTTGCCAATGTCATGGATGTCTCCCTTCTTGAACAGTAGTACGGTCCTGCTAGTTTTCCATTGGGACGGAATCTTGCATTCAGACAGGTAGCGAGTGAAGAGCCGAGCCAGTGTATTGATGAGTACTGACGGCAGGTTCTTCAGGTATTCAGGTCTGACCTTGTCTGGGCCGGGTGCTGTTTGTTTCTTTACTGACGAAATGGCGTGTCGGATTTCGGAAGGGAGAACGTTGGGAACGACATATCCATCCTGTGGAATTTGGTATGTCGGCAAGTGGACATGGCTATCGAAGAGATTTGAGTAGAAGTCATGGATAATCTTCTCCATTGCTGTTCTGGAGGATGTGATGGATCCATCAGGACGTCGGAGGGCAGTCATCTTGGTCTTATAGTTGGCGAAGGACAGGCGGGCGTTACGAATACTTTTCCCGGCTTCTGCCGCATCTACCAGTACTTCTGCTCTTCTCTCTTTGAGGTCTTCCTTGATCACATCTCTGCACTGCTTTGCGAGCTCGGACGTTAGCTTGCGGTTGCCTGAGGCATGCGCCAAACCACGCTGGCGAATTAGCTCAAGAGTTTTTGAAGATAGGCGATTTTTTGTGGCTATCTCTCTCTTGGCGTTCCTTGCACATTCATGGAGGTGCTGAACCAGTCGATCGTATTCCTCGTCAATGTTGTCAACAATGGCATCTTCCCATGTTGCCGCAATAGTACCAAAGAGTTCCCAGTTGGTGGTCATTCTGGGAGTTCTCTTTTTGAACTTTGCAGCCCTTTCTTCCCGCTCTGTGAAGTAGAATTTTGCACGAAGGAGACGGTGGTCCGATCCCGTTCGAAATTTTGGGACAACAGCGACATCAGTCAGGCAAAACCATCGATTGAATATGATGTGGTCTATTTCATTGTGGAATCGTCCACCGGGAGACTCCCATGACCATCGTTTAGATTCTGCCTTCTGGAACTGTGAGTTACCATGAATGGTCTTGGTCGACATGATGAACTCAGACAGTCTCTCACCCTGTTCGTTCCATTCTAGGCCATGGGTCCCGATGTGAAGTTCTTCAGCCGATCTTCTCGGTCCTATCTTGGCATTACAATCACCCACAATGATCTTGTAGAAGGTGTGGTCTTCTTTATAGAACTTCTCTAGCTCCATGTTGAACTCGATTTCTCTTTCATCATAATGAGATGTTGGTGCGTAGACAACGAAAATAGAAACTGCAGGCAGTGAGCCACATCTATTCAAATGTAAATGTCCGATTCAGGTTGTTAGGCATTCGAATGAATCAATGCTCTTGGCCAAGTTTGTGTTGACAAGGACACCGACGCCTCCGACACCTCTTTTATTACTTATGTTTATTACTTTTTTTTTTAAAAAAAAGCAGATTAATATCTGCTTCACTCTCAGAGATTTTTGTTTCTATTTTTTCCAGTTTTCCTACTTATTAGGGCAAACCAGTACAGATTACTTCATGTTGTATTACACTTCCTAAATTATTCCACACAATGTAAGCTTGATATCCTCTGTAGTTAGCTGTGCATTATATTATTGGTTCTAGTGGCTATGGGGAATTCTGTTTAACTCCAGAAACAAACTCCTCTTTGGAATTTTTTTCTTGTCTTTTCTCCATGTTAATTGAGGGTTTATCCTTGGCTTTATTTCTCCCTCCCTATCCTCTAAACATCTCCCAAAGCATTAGTGATCCTCCAGGGCTGTTGATCTGTAATTTTAGCTCAGTTCTCTTAAGAGTATAGTCTCTTTTTAGCATTTCAAATTCACAGTTTCTCAAACTTCTTTTCTTCTTCAACTTGATCCTTCTCTTGGACTCTCTGCACAACCATTCCCAATCATATCTTGAAATAGTTGACTCTGAGGACCAGAGTGATAGTACAGAGGGTAGGGCATTTTCCTTGCACATGGCTGAGCTGGGTTTGATTCACTCCCAGCATCCCGTATGGTCCCCCAAGTATTTCCAGGAGTAATCCCTGAGTACAGAGCCAGGAGTAATGACTATCATTGAGTATGATCCAAAAAGAAAAAAAAAAGAGGTGACTGAATATTTCTTTTATTTTGTCCATTATATCCTACTTTCTGTAGAATATCCATTATGTCTGTACTTTCAATGCACATACGCTGGTATCTGATGTATCCATCGAGGACTTGATGGTACAAGTGCGAAAGATCAAGTACGGCGTCATTGGTCTGACCGAGACAAGAAGGCATCAATCACATCATGCCGTTTTCGACACTGGAGAACTGTTCCTTGGAACATGTGACAAAAGAGACATTGGTGATGTCGATGTCCTTGTCAACATGAACTTAGCCATGAGCATTGATTCATTCAAATGCCTAACAACCTGAATCGGACGATTACACTTGAATAGATGTGGCTCACTGCCAGCAGTTTCTATCTTCGGTGTCTACATGCCAACATCCAATTATGATGAAGGAGAAATTAAGAAGCTCTACATGGAGCTGGAGAAGTTCTATAAAAAAGACCACACCTTCTACAAGATCATTGATTTTAATGCCAAGAAGCTCTATAAAAAAGACCACACCTTCTATAAGATCATTGATTTTAATGCCAAGATAGGACCGAGAAGATCAGCCGTAGAACTCCACATCAGGACCCATGGCTTAGAATGGAATGAACAGGGTGACAGACTGTGTGAGTTCATCATGTCGACAAAGACCATCCATGGTAACTCACAGTTCCAGAAGGCTGAATCTAAACATTAAATATGGGAGTCTCTGGTGGGCAGTTCCACAACGAAATTGACTACATCATATTCAATCAACAATTTTGCCTGACTGATGTTGCTGTTATCCCAAAATTTCAAATGGGATTGGACTACCATCTCCTTTGTGCAAAATTCTACTTCACAGAGCGGGAAGAAAGGAGTGCAAAATTTAAGAAGAGAACTCTCAGAATGACCACCAACTGGGAGCTGTTTGGCTCTGTTGCAGCAACATGAGAAGGTGCCGTCATTGACAACATTGACGAGGAATACAATCGACTGGTTCAGCACCTCTATGATTGTGTGAGAAATGCCAAGAGAGAGATAACCACAAAAAACTGCCTGTCTTCGAAAACTCTTGAGCTTATTTGCCAACGTGGCTTGGTGCATGCCTCAGGGAACTGCAAGCAAATGTCCGAGCTTGCAAAACGGTGCAGAGAAGTGATCAAGGAAGACCTCAAAGAGAAGGAGCAGCAGTGCTGGTAGATGTGGAGGAAGCCGGGAAAGACATTTGTAATGCCTGCCTGTCCTTCACTAACTACAAGACCAAGATGACTGCCCTCCAACATCCTGATGGATCTATCACATCTTCCAGGAGGGCAAGGAGAAAATTATTCATGACTTCTACTCAGATCTCTTTAATAGCCACGTCCACCTGCCCACATACCAAATTCTGCAGGATGGATATGTCATTCCCAATGCTATCCCTTCCGAAATCCGACATGCCATTTCATCGGTAAAGAAACAAAGAGCACCTGGCTCAGACAAGGTCAGACCTGAACACCTGAAGAACCTACCATCAGTACTCTTCAATACACTGGCTCGGCACTTCACAAGCTACCTGTCTGAATGCAAGGTTCCATCCCAGTGGAAAACCAGCAGGACTGTACTACTATACAAGAAGGTAGACATCCACAACATTGGCAACTATTGCCCAATCTGCCTACTGTCTGTCATCTACAAGCTGTTAACTCGAGTCATCCCGAGTAGGATTGGCAGGACACTAGATGAAGGACAGCCATGCGAACAAACTGGGTTCTGAAAAGGATTCAGCATGATTTACCATATCCACATAACCAAGCTCATTGAGATTTCTCAGGATTTCAAGATACAGCTCTGTCTAACGTTCCTTGATTTAAAGAAGGCCTTTGATTCTGTTGAGATGGAAGAAGTTATCGAAGCCCTAGCCTATCAGGGCATTCAAACTCAATACATCAGGATCCTCCGTGAGCTGTATTATGGATTCACCACCAGGATCTCACCTTTCTACAAAGAAGTGATCATCCATGTCAAGAGAGGGGTTCGGCAGGGTGGTACTATTTCACCAAAACTCTTCAGTGCCACCCTCAAGAATGTCATGCAACGACTGGAATGGGAAGGAATGCGAGTGAAGATAGATGGTTGGCAACTATACCACCTCCGCTTTGCTGATGACATCATTATAATAACACCAAACATCAGCCAAGCGGCACAAATGCTGACCGACTTCGACCATGAGTGTGGAAAGGTCAGACTACAGTTGCATCTCACAAAGACAATGTTCATGAGAAACAGTCTTGTTCCTGACATTCTATTCACTCTCAATGAAACAACCATCTCTGAATACAACAGTTATGTGTACCTAAGTCGAGAAGTCAACATGATGAATGACCTGGCACCTGAGTTACGGTGGAGGAAGAGAGTGGCTTGGAATGCCTTCAAGAGCATTGAAGAAATAGCTAAGAGGATGAAGAACCTCCAGCTCTGAGCACATGTCTTCGATTCCACTGTTCTTCCTGCATTAACATACGCCTCAGAGACTTGGGCCCTACAAAAACAGGATGAGAACGCTATTCGTGTCTCTCAAAGAGGAATCGAAAGAGCTATGCTTAGAGTATCACCTTCACTCAAATGAGAAAGAATCCAGAGTTCTGACCTCCATCAATGATCAAGAATCAGGGATGCTGTCTTGTTTGCCAAGGCATCGAAAATTAGATGGGCTGGACACATAATGAGATTTAGAGATGACCGCTGGACTACAGCCATTACCAACTGGATTCCATGGCACTTCAAAAGATCGCATGGCCGCCCACCTATGAGATAGTCAGACTTCTTCGTCAAGATCCTGAATGATCGATTTGAGGCTCTTCATGTTCTTAGAATGAACAGATGCCATTGGGCTACGCTAGCATGCAACAGGGATGAATGAAGACATTACTGGCTCCCGCTTGAGCAACGCGATGAGTAACGGGATATCAAGTGATCAAGTGATCCTACTTATTCTACTTTAGAATAAAGTAGATATTAAATTAATATCTGCTTCACTCCAGAGATTTTTGTTTCTATTTTTTCCAGTTTTACTACTTAGGAGGGCAAACCAGTACAGATTATTTCATGTTGTATTACACTCCCTAAATTATTCCACAGAGATTTTTCCCACATCTCTCTGTCTCTGTTTCTATCTTTGTCTCTCTGTCACTTTGTCTCTCTCTGTGACAGTCCTTCCATCTGTGACAGTCCCAGTTCAACTGCATGAGGAGCTGTCAAGAATGCTGGCATTGGGTCATAGAGTGAGCTTTAATAACCATGTTACATGCCCAGTCGTATTCAATATGCCAAACACAGTAACAACAAAGTCTCCAATGAAGACGTTACTGGGCTCGCTTGAGCAAATCGATGAACAACGAGAGGACAGTGCAAAACATGCCCAGTCTGGACCAGTTGTATCTGAGGAAGACAGATTTAAGTATTTCTTTATACTCAGAGCCACATCCAGAAGTTCTTGGGAGTAAACATCTCATTTTCTGTGATTTCAGGGACTGGGAGTGACATGAATTACCATAGACAGAAATCAGGGTCTTGAATATGCTAGTCCATATTCTACTACATTGAGCTATATGCTCAGCTCTAGATTTCAATATTTTAAAACACCTTTTTATGGGAGAATAATGTGGAGTTATGGGGATAATTCCCTAGATAGAGTCCTTATAAGAGAAATTATACATGTTTTTCTTACTTCGTGTCTCCACTACCACCCTACCTCTACATTTCTGCCCCAGATTGACTCTTATGTCCCCATGACCGAAATGGACAGTGACATTTAAGTTCTTTCCATGCCTCTCACCATTGCCTTTAGCATCCATACTAGACTTGGAATTCTTATGGAACTTGGCCTAGACTTTTCAGTCATATTTCCTGTCATTCTCCTCCATATACTGTAAGCATCTGCCCAAATAAGCATGCATGCTCTACTTGCCCTTATTTCATCTCTTTACTCATGATGTTCTCCAAGCCTGATTAGATTTCCCTAATTTTTGCTGCTTCACTTAGGATGAGTTTCCAGGGTCAGTTTACTGAATAGCGAACTCAAAGCATCTTTCACAAGTATAATGGTCTGATTGCACATAAATGGAAGCTTGAGAGTGGTGACTTTAGGATTGGTTATGTCCAGGATGAAAACTGGATTCTCCAGGATTCTTTTATTCTTCCCCTCACTCCCCAACCAAGACATAAATATGGTAGCCACTACTCCAAGCATCACATCTTGGATAATAATGTTCATGCCAGGAAGAAAGCACAATTTCTATTTTTTTTTAAACCAGAAAGCTGACTTTTACCCAAAGGCCCTCTAGAGCTTCTCTGTAGTATCATTAACCCAAACTGAATGAAAAAACCATGTTCTTGCCTCAGGGAAGATAGTTCTTGTCACTATCTAAACTGAAACATTCATTCTTCTAAGGAAAGAAATGGGCTAGGAAAGAAATAGTAGGAGGAGTGAACACCAAGGTTGCCCAATTTTGATTTTTGAAATACAGTACCTCCTCAGGGAGTGAAGACTTTCTCCATCACCATGAGGAAGAAATATGTGAATTCTGATGGTATTTTCTCTCTAATATCTAGCCATTATTTTATATGGTATCTGCGTCTCATCTCCCACATTTAATTCTAAGCTGCTCATGGGCTGGGATTGTGTTTCAGCCATTAGCCATCTTGGCAGTTTGCAGTATCAGAGTCAATGGAAGCATTTTGTGGCAAGAATTATATTTTGGCTTTTTTTTTTCCTTTACACGATTTGTTCAGCAGGTATCCCTTTCAAACTTGGTTCTAGTACTTTGTACTAGATTAGTCAGCCAGTGGAGGTTGAGTCTGAGTGATATCCAGGATTCCATTGTTGTTTCTCCCCTGGCTGCTTTCTTTTCCCTGGTCATCTGAGCAGAGCAGCGTCCTTTCCCCCATGATTCCCTTTCAGACCGAACAGAACTGGTGCCAATAAACTAGTTGTGCACTCTGGCCACCTCAAACTAATTGCTAGTAAAACATTTGGAGTTTTCTGTTTCCAGCCTAAGGCTGACCAGACCTCACTGCACACTGTCTGTAGGGCTAATGAGAAAAGTCCCACCAGGTGGCCACTCCCCACCTGAGCCTCTCCAGGGAGGGACAGCCTAGCTGAGCCGGGTGCTACATCTTCACCCTGCTCAGGAAGGAGGCCGCCTCACAGACCTGGCTCTGACAGGAAAATGAATGGAAGTCAGTGGGCAGGAGGAGTACTGAGGCAATGTGGGCTCATTAGAAGAACAGTGATAATGATAATTTTCAAAGCTTTATTTATTTATTTATTTATTGAGAGGCAAAGGACAGGGAATGTGGGGGCCTGGAATGCAGGGAGCTCCATAGCTTTCCACCACCCCTGTGGTGCTTCAGCAAAGCTCACGCAGGGAGTCGCTCGGTAACAGCTTCTGAGAAAGAGGGGGCTGATTCAGACCCTGCTTCTGTTTTCCTGGTCATATGATGTATGGAGCAGTCACAGCTCCTGAAAATTGTATTTCTGTCTACCCTGTGGCTTATCATCGAAGGAGGAAACATTGTTGATGTGTGTCTTTGTATGGTGATGGTGGTGGTAGAGGTGCTTTCATGAAGCCTATCTGGGGGCGCCTCTGGAAAATGGGTTCACAGCCATTATTTTCCTGCTTGGCAGGAAAGGCTCATCTGAAACAGCAAATAGAGCTTCCTGGGTGCTTTCTGGTGTGGGCATCAGGCGATACCAGAAGCCCCATCAAATTTGGTAATGAAGTTGAGGCATGTGGCCTGTTTCCCTTAGGGAAGAATGAGTCTTGTTGACCCATTTTAAACTAGTATGACCCATAGAAAATCAACTGATACACTTTACAATTCTTAGTTGGATGACTAAATGCTGAAACCATTTGTTCTCCTCACGTGCTCTATCAGAGGTTGCTGAGGTACTCCATATCAGCTTTCCTTTTGAGCAGAAATTCTCTGGGGCCTTTGTCCTTCCCTTAAGTTCCCAGACAAGAAGTTCCCTTTACAGTGGAACTGGGGATCATAAGATCCATTTTCTCTGGAGGTGAGGGACAGGGACAGGGCCTTAGGGAGTGTATAGAATCTGTGCCTGTGAACTTCTCAGAATGTTGGAAGAGAGGGCTTAAAGCTGGGAAATTTGAATACTTAGATGAAGTAAAAGAAGCTCGAAGGAGCACTTCAGGCACTGCAGGGTGATGCCCACAGTAGAATATTTTCAAACATCATGAATCCAGCAAAATAAAACAAACTATAAGATTCACTTAACACCAGATATGAGGGTTCCAGGAATAAGGCTCCAGTCCTCATGGCAGTCCCTCCTCATCTCCCTGCCCAATTGAGGTCCTGGGTATCATGCACACAATCTGAGTCCAGGTGCCATCTCAGCACATCAATGGCCTTAGTCCAGAGACTCCCAGTGAATCTCAAAATGGATTATCTCACTACAGAGATGTCTCTGGATCCCAACCATTTACAATCTTCAAATTCCATGCATGGCCATGCAACCTCTCATGATATTCATAATAAACAATAGAAACTAAATTATCTAGCATCTGCCCCTGGCAGGCAGGCTTTAATCGTAGTAGAAAAATTCAAGCAAACCATAATGCCCAGAAATACAGAGTATGGGAGAAATTTTCTGCTATAGAGGTAGGGGGAGGACTTGGATGGGGTGGGGGGCTACTGGAGACGTTTGTGGAGGGAAATGCACTGGTGGAGGGATGGGTATTCAATAATTATATGACTGAAACTCAAACATGAAAGTTTTGTAACTGTATCTTACGGTGATTCAATTAAAAAAAGATTCACTCATCAGTGGTTTTGCTGACTGATGAATATGAATGAGACTCTATCTCCAAATTTCATATTTGGAACAGCACTACTGGGTTGTTAGTATTGACTTCCTATGGCAGATGAGAAAGCTGAGATTCAGAGTTTGTCAGTAATGCTTAAATATTTTAGTGTGCATCAGAATTACCTGGGAAGTTTGTGACTAACACAGAGGTGGCTAAAATTCCTTCTTACTGAACTCCCTTGGAATTGCATTGTACAGTTTATTTTGTTTATTTCAGGGAGAGGTTAGGACACACCTGTAGTACTCAGGGGCTATTCCCAATTCTGTACTTACAAGATGCTCCCAGTGGTGCTCAGTTCAGGTCAGTTGCAAGCAAGGCAACTCCCCTGTACTAACTCTCCTGCACTAACCTTCTGTACTAACTCTCTAACCCAGGATCTGCCTGGAAAATGGGAATATTGCAAACCATGACCCACACACTACTTACGTTGGAATGCATATATCTTCTTCCTGATTCTCCTACCCATGCGGCCATGTATCTGTCTGTTGCCCAGCTATCTGTATCACCTGCAGATCCAGGGGCTTGCCAGACTCCGTTATTGGGTGAGCGAAGTCCTGGTATTACATCTATTCCCTATAAGCATTGGTTCCATTTCTCCCGAAAACTCTAATACAAGTTTTCCCATTTAGTCAGTCTGGAATGAGACCAGTGAAGGTACATTTCTAAAAAAGTCTCAGTGAAGCTGATATTGTGAGAAACATTAAGTTAGGTTGAGCCATAAACTGGCCTTCATGCCCCAGATCTTAGTGCCTCAATTCTCCCAAGGGACTGAACGACCTTTTAACAAAAATTTAATTTGCTGAGTACATGAGCTGACTAAGATAGAACTCTTTCTTTCAAAGCGCTTGCAGTCTTGACCTGGAAGAAGAAGAATAAAATACGTAAACAGCTCTCTGTATGGGTGACATAAAGAGCAGTGGGTTTATCCAAGGGCAAAGCATCCCATATGTCTTCCCAGTAGAAGGAAGACCTGGGCAGAAGGTGAGATGTTAGAGATTGATGCTCAGGAAGAATGTTCAGTCCCTCCTTACAAATAATTTCTTTCTGGCTTGGCCAGGTCTCGTTGGAGCTCTGATGTGGCCTGATTCCTTTGCTTGGTGCCATCTTTACCACCCCATCCAGTATGCAGGCCCCTTTCTTGCTAACACAATCCCATCCCCCTGCCTGGTTGGCCCAGGTCTGTCCAGGAGACACCCAGGAGTTATGTGTGCCAAACCACGTCCTGATCAATTGTTCTGGGAATTGAAAGAGGCTCCGTGAGTTTACAACCAGTGAAAATTGTCGCCAGCTTCACAATTCTGGCCAACATGTCTAAGCTTTGAAGTCTGGGGGCTGCCTTTTACAATTCTATTTTTAAAATGTATTAAAGATGTTTAAATGTGGCAGAGACTTCCAATAAAAGTCATGCTGCTTGAGAATCAGGATGCTGGTCTTAGTTTAAAGTGCCTGTTAAATAATAAGATACCCACGGAAGGGGGGTCTGAAAGACAGACCGCAGCACTCTTATGGGAGCCAAGCGCTCTCACCCACACCTCTCTGGGGTTCCCCCAGCTGTCAGGCCCTGACTCTGTGCTTGCTGATGCCACAAAAGAGCCTTTTCATACAAAGAGTCTGGGTTTTGGTTTGAATCACTCCCTAACAAAGTCTTTACACAAAACAAGGAAAAAGTTTCTAATAAAATATTTATGCATGAACTTTGGTTAAAAATCAAGCAGGAACTTACAGGTAGGTTCCTAATAGCCCCCCAAGATTTGGATCCCTGAAGAGGATCTAGGGGTCTAACTCTGTACCCACAGATTCACAACTCTGAACATCATGTGGAAATTAGTCTTTCCTGAAAGTCTGTTTTGTCTTGGTATTTTATTAGAGCTGCCAGGAAACTACTAGAAAAAGAATATATGACCCATATGGAAACCCTCTTTAACGCCCTATCACTGCCTGCCCTCAGAGAGCATTATTAGTTCCCAGAGTTGTCAACGCTCTGCATCCTTGCCACTATTACCTTAGTTCACGTTTTTGGTTGTGCCCAGAACTTCGGTTGATTTATCCAATGCCCATTTTGCAATCTCTCTCTCTCTTTTAAAAAGCGTTTATACTTTAAGGCCCACAAAACTAATGTTCAGGGTGGATTGCCCAAAAAAGATAAACTGAACTTGCCTATGGATTTCTGGGCTGCTTTGACTTTAACTTTAACTGCTTTAACTTTCTTGAAACAAGCTCTCCCTGTCTTCCTTCGCATCCTTTCCTCTGTGGTCTGGCATGTGAGGCATCAGCTGGGTCTGTAGCTACTATCTTGCTCGAGCGGGCCCAGTAACGTCTCCATTGGAGATTTTGTTGTTACTGTGTCTGGCATATCAAATACTCTCGGTAGCTTGCCGGGCTCTCCGAGAGGGGCGGAGGAATCGAACTCGGGTCGGCCATGTTGGCCGCGTGCAAGGCAAACGCCCTACCCGCTGTGCTATCGCTCCAGCCCTTAGGACCCTGAAATACCAAGAACTATAGACCCCTCACCTCTGCCATCTGAGCTACTTAATCAATGTCTGCAATTTCCAAGAATCTTTCCTCAACAAAGGAAAGTACCTTCAAATTTAAGCTATTCTTTTTCAGTTCTTCTTCCCTCTTTTCTTTGTTGTTATTCTTGTCATGAGTAGAGGTTGCACACACTCAGCTACTGAGCTCTCATATTTGGTGCTGGTACTTGCCATGAGGTGTACACTCAGTGGCACTGCTCCCACACACTTGGTTTCTGTGTTCTGGAGATTGAAAATCTCATTGTGGTGCTGGGGATCATACATTGTTTAAGACTTCAGGGGCATTGCCAGGGATCCAGCTTAAAGTCTTGTGCCTATAAAGCAGGCACTCTATAACTGGCTCTCCATGGGTTCCAATTTTCAGTTCTTTATTATTGACAGCCACGTAACTTCCGAACTTGCTCAGAGTGATTAAGTTATTGCTTGAACTCACAGAGTTTACCATTGACAAAACCATAATTAAATGTGATAGATATTCAGGTAATTCTAAAACTTGTTTTCATTGAATCTTGTTGTGAGTCGTTGCATAGTACTATATCTACTAGCTGGAACAGTACAATTTTCTTCTAAATCTGCTGCAGCATCTCTTTCTAGCTGGGTGGACATGTTACCAAAAAACACTTACTCTGGAAAAATCACTGGAAAGACTTTTTTTAATTATGCAACTATCATGAGATATAGTAACCAGCTCTTCCTACAGGCATCTTTAACAAAGAAGAATTTGGTGTTGAAGACAATTTGATGAATCTTTTAATTCTGAAGAAAGTGAGGACATTTTCATGGAATTCAAGAAAGAAGGAGGGAGAAAATAGAGGCACTGTCACCTCTATTAGTTCCCCATTTCTTTTGAGATTCAAAAGATGACAATCTATAGGTAAGCTTTAGATACCCTTGCTATATTCTCA
Organism: Sorex fumeus; assembly: GCF_029834395.1. Lineage (NCBI taxonomy): Eukaryota > Metazoa > Chordata > Mammalia > Eulipotyphla > Soricidae > Sorex > Sorex fumeus. The sequence goes on from NW_026606066.1 coordinate 28,351,275, forward strand.
TAGTTTCACCACGCCTACTTTCACCAAGTCTAGTTTCACCAAATCTACTCCTTGGTGACTCAATAGAAATTATTTTTTGGGGCTGGAGTGATAGCACAGCAGGTAGGACGTTTGCCTTGCACGCTGACCCTGGTTCAATTCCCAACATCCCATATGATCCCCTGAGCACCGCCAGGAGTAATTCCTGAGTGCAGAGCCAAGAGTATCTCCTATACAATGCCAGGTGTGACCCAAAAAGAAAAAAAAAGAAATTGTTCTTTGAATTATGATCTTTTCTAAAGATCAAATATAGGCAACAATCTGCAATAAAATACTCTCCTGTGATGTGAGGCAAGGGGAGACAGGCCCAAACTCCCAGCCAGACACTGCAACACAATGAAATTAAAATTAATAATGAAATAAAAATTTCATTATTGCAACATAATGAAATTAAAAGATTATAATAGAATACTGTAAAAATTTTTTCACTGTAAAATTAGATTACTTAGATAACCAGTTTTCAATTACTGGTGTCCATGTTGTTGCTATCTGTAAGAGTAAAAAGGTTGAAGACCATTGTCCTAGAATATATAGAAAAATATCCTAGAAGAACAAAGATTTAAAACCCTAAATCATCAAGAAGGAGGAGAAAATTTGGTCAGATAAATAACAAAAAAGGAAACAAAATTATAGCTCTTTCTTGATGTATTATTGTGTTCAAAAGTTCATAACCCCAAAGTTGAAAACAATCAATACAAAATTAATTTAGCATAATTATCATATTAAGTATCACAGATTAATCCAACACACCTTAAAATAATCTAACACCAAAGTTGGCCAATATTATCTAAACCTGGAATTATGTGCATTATTAAACGTTTTATACACCATAGAATCTCAATAAATTTTTAATTAAAAATTAAATACAAGTTAAGAAATTTTAAACAAAAATAAATCATCTAACACCAAGGCCGTTTTATAATCAAATATTGAGTATCTCAGATACAGATGGGTATTTTGTAGATTCAATGGGATAGAGAAACACAAACACAATATCCCCCAAATTCTAGCAGCACAGAATATTATTGAAAATAGATAAAGGACCAAAAGTGATAGCCTCTCAGTATCTACATTGCAAACCATAATGCCCAAAAGTAGAGAGAGATTATGGGGGAAATTGTCTGCCATAGATGCAGGGGGAGGGTCAGGATTGGGTGGGGGATTACTGGGGACATTGGTGGTGGAAAATGTTCACTGGTGGAGGGATGGGTGTTTGATCATTGTATGACTGAAACTCAGACATGAAAGCTTTGTAACTATATCTCACAGTAATTCAATAATAAAAAAGAATTTGGGGCACTGGGTCTTCACTATGGTCATTGAATTGTTTATTCCTCCCTTCAATTTTGTCAGTTTTTGATTCATAGGCTTTGTGCTTTATTCTTAGATGTATCACTTGATCACTTGACATCCTGTTACCCATCTATTTGCTCGAGAAGGCGCCAATAACGTCTTCGTTTGTCCTGTCGCATGCTAGTGTAGCCCAATGGCGTCTGCTCATTCTAGGAACACATAGAGCCTCAAACTGATCATTCAGGGTCTTGACGAAGAAGTCTGACCATCTTGATCATTGAAGGAGGTTGGAACTCCAGATTCTTTCTCTCATTTAAGTGAAGCGTAATACTCCAAGCATAGTTCTTTTGATTCCTCTTTGGGATACCCGAATAGAGTTCTCATCTTGTTTTCATAGGGCCCAGGTCTCTGAGGCATATGTTAATGTAGGAAGAACAGTGGAATCGAAGAGATGTGCCCGGAGCTGGAGGTTCTTCATCCTCTGAGTTATTTCTTCGACACTCTTGAATGAGCGTTCCAAGCTGCTCTCTTCCTCCTGCGAAACTCAGGTGCCAGGTCATTCCTCATGTTGACTAAACGACCCAGGGTACACAGAACTGTTGCATTCAGAGATTTTCATTCTGTTAATAACAAATGGAACATCAGGAATGAGACCGCTTCTCAGTCTTCAAGAGATTCAGCTGTAGTCCGACCTTTCCACACTCATGGTTGAAATCGGCCAGCATTTGTGCCGCTTGGCTAATGTTTGGTGTCATCAGAACAACGTCACTAGTGAAGCAGAGGTGGTGTAGTTGCCAATCATCTATCTTCACTCCCATTCCTTCCCATTCCAGGCATCGCATGATGTTCTCAAGGGTGGCACTGAAGAGTTTCAGTGAAATGGTATCACCCTGCCAAACCTCTCTCTTGACATGGATGATCACTTCTTTGTAGAATGGTGAGATCCTGGCAGTGAATTCATAATACAGCTCACGGAGGATCCTGATGTATTGAGTTTGAATGCCCTGATTGGCTAGGGTTTCGATAACTTCTTCTGTCTCAACAGAATCAAAGGCCTTCTTTAAATCAATGAACGTTAGACAGAGCGGCATTTTGAACTCCTGAGAAAACTCAATGAGCTTGATTATCGTGTGGATATGGTAAATCATGATGAATCCTTTTTGGAACCTGGCTTGCTTGCACGGTTGTCCTTCATCTAGTATTCTGCCAATCCTATTTAGGATGACTCGAGTGAACAGCTTGTAGACAACAGACAATAGGCAGATCGGGCGATAGTTGCCAATGTCATGGATATCTCCCTTCTTGTATAGTAGTACAGTACTGCTGGTTTTCCATTGGGATGGAACCTTGCATTCAGACAGGTAGCGTGTGAAGAGCCAAGCCAGTGTATTGATGAGTACTGATGGCAGGTTCTTCAGGTGTTCACGTCTGACCTTGTCTGGGCTGGGTGCTGTTCACTTCTTTACCGACGAAATGGCTTGTCAGATTTTGGAAGGGAGAATGTTAGGAACGACATATCCAATCTGCAGAATTTGGTATGTGGGCATGTGGATGTGGCTATTGAAGAGATCCTAGTAGTAGTCATGTATAATCTTCTCCATTGCCCTTCTGGAAGATGTGATAGATCCATCAGGACATCAGCGGGCAATCATCTTGCTCTTGTAGTTGAATGCCTTTCCTGGCTTCTACTGCATCTGCCAGCACTGCTGCTCTTCTCTCTTTGAGGTCTTCCTTGTTCACTTTTCTGCACTGCTTTGTGAGCTTGGACATTCACTTGTGGTTGCCTGAGGCTTGCGCCAAGCCAAGTTGGAGAATAAGCTTGAGAGTTTTCAAAGACAGGCATCTTTTTGTGGCTCTCTCGGCATTTCTCTCACAATCATGGAGGTGCTGAACCAGTTGATTATATTTCTCGTCAATGTTGTCAATGATGGCATCTTCCCATGTTGCCGCAATAGTGCCAAAGAGCTCCCAGTTGGTGTTTGTTCTGGGAATTCTTAAATTTTAAGAACTCTTCTTAAATTTTGCAACCCTTTCTCCCCACTCTGTGAAGTAGAATTTTGCAGGAAGGAGACGGTGGTCCAGTCCCGTTTGGGACAACAGTGATATTGGTCAGGCAAAACCATATATATATATATGTATATATGTTTATAATTATGCACATATTAATATGTTGATCCTTTCACATTATAAAATGTTCTTTATTTCATGTAACAATTTAAATTTTATTTATTTATTGTTTGCTTTTTGAGTCACACCCGGAGATGCTCAGGGTTACTCTTGGCTCATGCACTCAGGAATTACTCCTGGCCCACGCTCAGGGGACCACATGTTATTTTGGGAATCAAACCCAGGTCGGCTGCGTCCAAGGCAAATGCCCTACCCACTATGCTATCGCTCCACCCCCTAAATTTCTTTTGTATACACGGCAAAGTCTAGCAAGCTGTTACGTATTTGATGTGCCAAACACAGTAACAAGTCTCACAATGTTACTGGACCCACTCGAGCAAATCGAACAACAGGAGGAAAGTGACAGTGGAAAGTGAAAAGTGACAATTATATCTTCATATGTAGTATCCATCTCGAGCGGGCCCAGTAACATCTCCATTGAAGATTTTGTTGTTACTGTGTTTGGCATATCGAATACATCACGGGTGGCTTGCCAGGCTCTGCCGTGCGGACGAGATACTCTCGGTAGCTTGCCGGGCTCTTCGAGAGGGGCGGAGGAATCGAACTCGGGTCGGCCATGTTGGCTGCGTGCAAGGCAAACACCCTACCGCTGTGCTATCGCTGTATTCATCTAATCATTATATATTTAGTATTATTGTTTTATAAAGCTGTTTTTTAAATTAGGGGAGAAAGCAGTTAGAAACAGAAAACAATTTTTGCTGTTCTTTTTGTTTACTTATAGGGCTACATTTACATTGTTCTTTTTTCCTTCATGTTGAATTCAGTCATAATCTAGTGTCCCACAACCTTTTATATTTCAGTTTCTAATAAGAAATCAACTGCTGATCATGTTAATTATCCCTTAAACTGCTGAACCACTTCTCTCATCATTTTCAATATTTTTCTCTTGGTTTTTGTTTTTCTGTTGTTTGATTATGATTTGTATACACCTGAATCTTTTCAAGTTAATCTTACTTGGAATTCACTGAGTTTCTTGTTGTATAGCTTAATGTTTTAATCAAATTTAGGAAAGTTCCTGTCAATATTTAAGTATTATTTCTACATCCTTTTCCTCTCTTTATCTTTGTCTGCGACTTTCATTCTCTGTAAGTTTCTTTGATGACTTCCTGTGAGTCTCTGCAATGATTTGTTCCTTTATTTTATTCTGTTCAACAGACAAGATAATTTTAATTAACCTATATTAGAGTTTATTTGTTCTTTCTTCTGCCTGCTCAAATCTGTATTGATCTCCTTAATGAATTTTTCACTGCAATTCATATGCTTTACAACCACAGAATTTTATATTTATATTCTTTCTCTTTACTAATATTTTTATTTTATAAGACCTTTCTTATACTTAATTTTTAAAGACATGGTTACCTTTAGTTATTTGTATTTAAAAAGTCTAATTTAAGGCTATTTTTCAATATCTGGGCTTCCTTGGTCAGTTTCAATAGATTTCTTTGTTATTTCTTTTGTTGCTCTATGTTGATCATACACTTTTATTATTTTCTATGACTTTTAATTCTTTGTAAAAAACTTAGCATGAAAGCAAATATTCTCCTTTTATAGAGCTTGTTGATGCTGCTGCTTTTTGTAGTTATCTATCGAGTGACAACTGAAATAATTCTACAAAATCAATCTATTATTTATCATGTGTGGCCATTAAAATATCTACTTGTGTAATTGAGTGATCAGTTAACAATTGGGCAGATATTTTTAATGCCAAGAGGGAAATCTATCTATCTATCTGTCTATCTATCTATCTATCTATCTATCTATCTATCTATCTATCCATCCATCCATCTATCTGCCTCTCGGAGAGCCTGGCAAGCTACTGAGAGTATCCTGCCCACATGGCAGAGCCTGGCAAGTTCCCCGTGGTGTATTTGATATACCAAAAAAAGTAACAATAACGGGTCTCATTCCCTTGACCCTGAAAGAGCCTCCAATCATTGGGAAAGATGAGAAAGGAGAGGCTGCTGAAATTTCAGGGCTGGAATGGAGATGTTACTGGCCCCTGCTCGAGTAAATTGATGAACAATGGGATGACAGTGATACAGACACAGTGAATAACTGTCAAGGAATTTTCTGTGTATTCTGAAGCACATCTTTAACACTAAGCCAGGAAGTCGATAATTTTACCACAACCTCCTCTTTCTGCTTGTGAAGAATATAAAAATGAGCCACAGATAAGGGGTTAGAAAGGTTAGAAACCTTAGTAACATATTTATCCTGAATGCGTACAAATTTCTATGCATATATATGAACTTCTAGAGTCTTAGGAATATGTTGGAAGCTATCGAGTGCTTTATTCCTGATGACTTTATTTTGAGAGTTTTGTTAATCTTTTGTTTGTACCAACTGTATAACTTTCACCCTTTGCTTCTGGCAGTTATGATGTAAAACATTTTTCTGTAATTATTTTCAACAATAACAACAAAGAAAATGATTTTTTTCTACTGGGAAAGCTCTAATTACGTTAAGTAATGATTGCTTTGCAAGTATATTAAGGATCAAGTATATTAAAGACTTTAAAGATCAACAATGACTATGTTCTGAGTACAAAACATTGATGTTCAAACCCTGACATAACCAATGTTTTTTATTGTGATTGCATGTTGTTGATTTTAAAGGCTGTCAAGAGAGGTGTAGCTTGGAGGCTAGTAGTTGGGAAAATAAAATACTATGAAATTACCAAAATTTAGTTGTATTTCTTAACTAAAGATCATTTGTATTGCTACAAGCCTTTGATTAATTTTCAATGTTCTGAAACAGTTGGATTTCACCATTTTTTGCCAGTTCCTCTTTTCTTTTAGGGAAAAATTGTCCATGATCAACTGAAAATTTGTATTGAACAGCGCAGTCTCCTGCCCCTGCACCTGGCTGTCCTCACCAGGGCCCCTTGGAGGGGAGTGGGTTGAGTTTCCCTTCCTGCCCCGAGCAGAGCCCCAGTGGCCAAAGACCTCCAGAACCAGCCACAACCATGCTGAGACCACTCTCCACACGCATGAAGGTACTGGCAGAGGAACAAAGGCACGCAGGTCCCGGGGCTGAGATCTCCAAGCCTGCTCGGACCAGGGGCTGAGGATCCACCACCCAAATCCTCCATCTTCCAGTAGGCAGGGTTCACACCCACCAAATGCCCCCCAGCGCCGTGTAATCCCATCGACGGCCAAGACCCAGAGACTATAAAACCCAGCTCCCGAAAGAGAACAGCACAGAGTCGCCTGCCCCTGCGCCTGGATGTCCTCACCGGGGCCCATTGAGACATCTTATTATCTCATTCTTGCTTTGGACAACCTAGCAGGCTACCAAATGTAACCTGCCCACACGGCAGAGTCTTGGCAAACTCCCTGTGGCATACCCAATATGCCAAATACCAGTAACAATGATGAATCTCATTCTCCTAACCCTGAAAGAACCTTGAATATGGCACTTTTTAAAATCTCAGGGCTAGGATGAAGGAGATGTTACTGGTGACTGCTCGAAGCAACCGGATGATTGTGATCGTGAAGTGGTTTTCATGATAAAATGTTTCTTTTTTAAGTTCTAGGACTTATTTTCTGGGACTGGTGGTGGTGGAGAATGGGCACTGGTGGAGGGATGGGTATTCAATCATTGTATAACTGAAACCCAAGTACAAAAATTTGTAAGTCTACAATTGTACCTCATGGTGTTTCACTAATAAAAATTTAAGGAAAAAAATAAACATGTAACAAAAAAAGATATCCATTTTGTTTCAATTCTGACGAGTATATATATATATATTTTTAATTTTAATTTTTATTAGTGAGACACCATGAGGTACAGTTGTAGACTTACAAATTTTTGTGCTTGGGTTTCAATTATACAATGATCAAATACCCATCCCTCCACCAGTGCTCATTTCCCACCACCACGGATCCCAGTATCCCTCCCATCCCCCATCCCCCCCAACCCACCCTGCCTCTGTGGCAGGGCATTCACTTTTGTTCTCTCTCTCCTATTGTATATTTTTGTAATTCCTCTCTTACTTTTCATTTATACAGTTTCCATTGTTTAAAAGTAGAATCCTAAACTGTTAATTTTAAGTTCATCTTCACATTAAAAAGGTAAAGGCCCTCCCGTTAATCATTGATTTGCTCGAGCGGGCCCAGTAACATCATCATTGGAGACTTTGTTGTTACTGTGTTTGGCATATCGAATATATCACGGGGAGCTTGCCAGGCTCTGCCGTGCGGGCGAGATACTCTCGGTAGCTTGCTGGACTCTCCGAGAGGGACGGAGGAATCGAACTTGGGTCGGCCATGTTGGCTGCGTGCAAGGCAAATGCCCTACCGCTGTGCTATCGCTCCAGCCCACATGGCAGAGCCTGGCAAGCTCCCCGTGACATATTCGATATGCCAGACACAGTAACAACAAAGTCTCCAATGGAGACGTTACTGGGCCCGCTCGAGTAATCTTCACATTACCGCACATTTTTATTTGGAATTAATTCTTCTTCTGATTTAGCTTTTTAAATTCTGATTTTGATCTTTCTAATATAGTTTACTGTTTTTCCAATGTCTTATAGTTAAGAATTGACATGTGGGTAGCAGTGTATATAAGCTGAACGTTTCATTCGCTCACTGAGCTATCTCAGGGCCTACCTTTGTGCCTATCTTGTTAAAAGGGCAAAAGATGTGTGAAATCAGTGAACAAAGAGATAGCACAGCGTAGGACATTTGCCTTGCATGCAGCCAGTCTGGCTGAGCCAGGTTCGATTCCTCCGCCCCTCTCGGAGAGTCCGGCAAGCTACTGAGAGTATATTGCCAGCCTGGCAAGCTACCTGTGACGTATTCAATATGCCAGACACAGTAATATGCCAAACACAGTAACAACAAGTCTCAAAATGGTGATGTTACTGGGCCCGCTAGAGCAAATCCATGAACAACGGGAGGACAGTGTTTGTTTTGTGTTTATATACCTCAAGTAGTGCATAGCAATAGCAGGGAACATTTTTCTATAAGTAAGACAGAACTCTATTCCCCCCTTTTAAATGTACAGAAAGCATCTGAAATGACCATTAGAAAAAGCAATTTTATTGTCCTTAGGGGAGAACCTACTGAATAAATTCAGGGTGGTGGTGCTGAAATAGTTCCTAGCAACTGTGAAAACCAGTACAGTCAAGAACAGTGGTGATGATACCACAGTGATATCACTGCAGTTGCTAATTTACTCTCCAGCCAGAGTTAATAATGAAAGTAGTTGTATGAAAATTAAAAATTATTTCTTCTGGAACATTTTTGATGTCCTTCAACAAAACAAAAGCAGGCTAAATTCCCCCATCCCAAATATTATCTCGTCTGTGCCCCGTTCTCCACCATCACTTACTCTCTGTCCCCACTCCCCTCCGCCCCCCCCCCCCATGGAAATGGCATAATATTGGGAAGCCCTTTCCCAGCCCTGAAACCCAAGCGCACACACTACCAGAGAAAACTTCGTAAAGGGTTACATTCTAGTCTTAGAGAATAAACTTCTCTGTGCTGCTTCTCAGCGTTCCCCACTTGCCTTCAGACTTCGAAGCCTGTATAGACAATCATAGCACTTCATTGTCCAGTACCATCATTACAATATTGTTATCATCTGAGATGCAGTCTGACACTTTCTCTAAGACCTTTCAAATAACCCCTTTACTAGGCTTCAGTACCAAACCATTCAGGGCAAATCTCTGCTTTGTGCTTGTCAGCCTTAATAGACTGGATGTCACTTGAGCCTGTAAAAAGTGCCTGCTCCTCAGCTGTCAGTCAGTCCTGGTGGTGTCAGCTGAGAGCGTGGCTGGAGCTGGCTGGATTAGAGGGTAGTTACCACAGCTGTCAGATTACTGACAGCCTGACACCCACACTCCCAACTTCCCCTTACTGTATTTGGTTTCTCTTGAGCTCCCTGGACCTTTCTTAAGGTGGATCCCACTGTTGGATACAGACCATACTTAGGCTAGCGTCTTCAGAAGTTGGGTTCTTTTCTCTACGGTTATGATTTGTAGAAAGCTCCTTACTCTGAGCAGCGTTTACATCTCAGTGAACAATATTAACCCTACTTCAGCCAAAAGAATTCTCCTTCTACATTTTCAAGCTTATAGAATCTCTGTGTGTTTGTTTCAATTTCATCATCTTAGTTACTTTAAGTTTATATAACTCAATTGAACTAGCTTCTCTTCCTTATCTACAGTATTTCCATCAACATCCATAGTTTTGCTCTAGGCATCTGTGTCAGATAAATAACCCACTGTGGTTAATAGTGTTAATGTGTGTGTACATGTGTTGTGAGTTGTTGGTGTGTACAGTTGATTTGTCTGTAAAAGTTTGTGAATATATATTCATACCCAATGAAAGTCAGTCAGCTAAGTTTGGGGCAGGAAGAACAAATTGGCTATTCTCCATATCATGTCTTAGTTCATATTCACCTAGAATATAGCCAATTAGCAAATACAGTTTGTCTCTCTTCTTCCCTTTCTCCCTCATTTAATTTTTCCCATTTCTTTCTCCCTTTCTTGTTTTCCTCTCCATTACCATCTTCCACACTTTTCTCAGAGAGTTCACCATATTGTAGTGTCCTGGCTTGGTACCAGGCCCACTGAAGTTACCTTGCATCTCTGCACACAAACTTAAACTGGGCTGGGGCTGCCCGCTGACATTCCTCAGACATGTCTAAGTTTAAATTGGCTTTTATTTCTGAGCAGAAAATGGAGCTTTATTAACACTTCAATCTACTTTACCAGTAATCAAAGCTGATTTGCTTTTTTATTAACTCAAGTTCTGGGACCCAAAATGCAACTTTTGCACCATCTTTAATTTGCTTACACTTTGAACCTGATACAGAATTAATCTTAAGTATGCATTCTGAGTCCATCACTGAGCACACATACACTTGGGTGGGTGTGTGGGTCCGGGGAGAGAAAGCACCAAGCTTCAGAATACTTGTACCAAGGGAAAGTCACTGCATAGTGCTGAACCTGTTATCACTATATTGGGGATAATAATACATAACTGCTGACCTCACAGGTTTGGTTGATGATCCACAAGTAACCAGTTACATATATAAATGCATTTTCTAATTTGTACAGTACCTCGGGTGCAAATTATAATCAGTTTTACTCAGTATGATAATATATTGAATTGAAATCAACACATTCAGGATTCATGTATAGGGACATTATATTCTACATAGGATATAGAAGGCAATTCTATACATTGGATTAAAATAACCAACCTTGTTTAGGTTGTTTTACTTATTCTTATTTCCTTGGCCACACATATTTTACTTTTATTTTCCTAGCCAGAAACCATAAGGCTGAAAAAATGCTTGCCAATAAAATGTAGCTGATTAAGTACTGATTAAACTTATGAACTCACACTCAAATCAAGAATCTTTAGTGGTCTTCCCTTAATCCTTACTGTGCCTTTAAAAGTGTGGTGACTTTTAAAAAACATTGTTTTTCAATGAGCCTCACAAAAAATGATTCATAATAAAATAAGGCAGTTAAACAAGTTAGTTATTTAAATTAACTAATTCAAATTCCAATTCGTTAATATCTATTTCAACAGCTAGGAAATTTTGTGTTCCTTATAATTTCAGAAACTTGACAGAATAAAATTCAAACCAGAGACTAAAGATGTAGTAAACATTCTAGGAATGGCAGGGGTGGAGGCAGAGGTACAAGAACTTTATGTGTTCAGTGCCAAAACCAAAAACATATTTTTTCCAGCACCTCCTCTCCATTCCAAAAAAATTTTTAAATAAAAAGGTCCTTATATTTCACCCAATTAAATGTTGAAAAACAGTCTTTCAATATTATTTACAAGCATCCAGAAGTTTTAAATTCAACCAACTCTCCCACATTCTTGCTTTGCTCTAATATATATTCTTTGTACTATGTGCTATTGAAGGTTGTCTACTCTTTACCACAACAACCATGAGTTCAATTATTCAACTAATTTAGTCAAAAGCATCACCTCTAAGAAATAAGTGAGCTGTGAAAGTTTTTTTTATTTGAAAACCAAGTTTTCTGGCCATATTTTTGCTAAATTTCCCAAGTAAATTTCTATTCTACGTTAAAAAAAAAACTTAAAATGCCTAACCATTTTTTCAAATTATTTAGCCAATTTATTTCTGAGTCCCTTTTATGAATGAGTATCTGTAACTTAGAGGGTAAAGATTCATAAATAAGGGATTCATTGGTGGCCTTGAAGCCACAACTGCCAACATAGGTTGACACCATAGTTAGCTGAGAAAAAGAATGGCTGACATTTAGTAAAAACCTCCATCTTTGAGGGAGGGTGGTCAGATTTGGGTCAAATCTTATGTTGCTCAAGGTCTATTCTGGTTCTGCGCTCACGAGTGATCCCCAGAGGTATTTAGGGAACCAGCTGCAGTGGTGGGAATGGAACTAGGGTGGCAGCATGCAAGACAAGTGCCTTATCCTCTGTATTATCTCTCTGTTCTTTCACCTTCATCTTTCAAAATAAGTATTTATTTATTTATTTATTTATTTTCTTTCTCCCTCCCTTTCCTTCTATTGATGATTTTGTGATGGCGCCACAAAACCCTCACTGTGCTGCTTGCACATCAGGTTGCAGTGCTCACATAAGTACTCTTTTAGCTGCAGTGCCTCCTGCACATTCTGGCTTTAGTGCTTGATGGGAAAGCTTCAGTGCCCATACATATGCTCACTGGGGAATCACACTCCTACTCACATGTATTTTAAGTTGTAATGCTCATGACTTAAACACACTGTGCTACTGAGCAACTAGAAATTTCTGGCAGCCATAGGATCACAAAGAGCAGAGCTGACAAGGATTGGTGTGTGCAAGGAGCACAAGGGATCAAACTCACAATCTCATGCTTGCAAGGCAGGTGCTTTAGCAGTTGAGTCAACTCCAAATCCCTTTACTTATTTTAGGGACTACCACGGCAGTGCACTCCCGTGATGCATGACCTAGTGATGTAGGCTGTGCTGTGTTGGGAGGAGAAGACACTGGGGCTGCTTCTGCAGGTGCTGGGGGAAGGGGGCCGCCATGGTTCAAACTCAAGGCCTCCACCTCTGTGGCTCTCTCCCAACTCCTTTCATTTTACTTTTAGCTTTAAAGTAGTAGAGTGTTCTTTATAGCTCCTTTTTATGCTCTGCCACTGTCTAAATTTCAATGTGTGACAATCTTAGGACTGTAGCAATGAACAATGCAGCCATCTAAGTCTAGTGCTTTCTATCAGATATTTTATCAGATATTTTTAAATAGGCAGGTATACCCAAGTTTAAAGCCTGCCTCTATCATTGACTAGTTACATGTCCTTGAAACTCAAATCCCTAATTTGTAAGAGATGTCATTATTTAGAAGATTTAAAATAAGTTAGATAAGATCACTTCACTTTTATCACTTGTTGTTCATCGATTTGCTCTAACGGGCGCCAGTAATATTCGTCCCTGTCATATGCTAGCACAGCCCAATGGCGTACTGGGGGCTTTTTCAGGGTCAGAGGAATGAGATCCGTTATTGTTACTGGTTTTGGCATATCGAATATGTCACAGGTAGCTTGCCAGTCTCTTCCGTGAAGGCGGGATACTCTCAGTAGCTTGCGGGGTTCTCCAAGAGGGAGAAAACTGCCTTAGATAAGATAATTAATGTAAGTTTGGCACAATGGATAGCCAGTCCAAAGTAAGTGTTAAAGAATAGTGACTATTATGACAAAAACTATACACCTTTATCTGTGGTTTCAGTAACCTGCTGTCAATCATTGTTTAAGACCATTATGCTCAATAAGATATTTTATGAGGCCATGTTTTAATCATTCTTTTTATGTATAAAGTTATAATAATTCTATTTTTAATTTATTTTTCACCTATTACTGTGCCTAATTTATAAATTAAAGTATATCCTAAGTATGTATGTTCAAGGTAAAACATAGTGTATACAAGTTCACATTAGGAAAGGTTTCTGGCATCCACCAGGGGTCTTGGAACTTCACCCAGATAGAGAAATTACTGTATCAGTATAGTTATTATTAATGTTATTCAAATCTCATTCTGACATTGACTCTGAGTTGTCTAAGTCTAGAAAGTTGAATAAACCTTCAAGGTGTTAGTTTTCTTTTACCCAATTCAGTGCAGTGATAAATTCTCACTCTCTTACTCACTCATTCATCCTTGCATTTTTGGATTTGATAATTTAATAAATATTTAAGGGTCTATTGTGTGCTAGACTGTAGATCATAGGAAAAGGCACAAAGATGAATATAATTTCCCCTGAAGGAATTTCCAGTGAAGTAGAATAGGCAGATCTGTTCTTTGATTGCTTGTTTGTTTGTTTGTTTTAATTGAGTCACCATGAGATACAGAGTTACAAGCCGATCATGATCAGGTTTCAGTCAGTGTTCCAACACCCATCCCTCCATCAGTGTACATTTCCCACCCCCATGTCACCCATCTCCCTCTAGTCACCTTCCTCATAATCTGTCTTTATGGCAGGCACTTTCCTTCCCTTTCTGTCTGACTCTTTCTCTGTCCCTGTTTCCCTCTCTTTCTCCCTCCCTCCCTCTTTCTCTTTCTTTCCTCTCTCTCTCTCCCTCTCTCTCTCTCTCTTTCTCTCTTTCCCTCTTTGAGGGAGATCTGTTTTAACATTCATATGAATGAAATTAGAGCTTCAGCAAAAGAAGGCATATGTGATGCTGGGAGCATTTGGGGATAAACATTTTTCTCCAGTTATATATGTCAGAAATGGCTTTCTGAAGAAAGTGACCTTTGAGGTAGGTGTGGAGGTTACTCAATGTGCAGAATGGAGAAGGGCATTTTGTACGCATGCAAACATGTATGACCAGTCTTGCAGTCACATTTGGGGATAGGCACTACAGCTATGGTGCTGTAGGTGGGGAGAGTGACAAACAGTTCCAGATAGAAGTATTTCCTCTTTTCCAGACAGCTAGGTTCTCCTGAAATTCAGGGTGGGCTGAAGCCAGCCTTGGAGCAAAGGTATGATAGGAGAGATTTGTCTTCTAGAAGATCATGCTGAATGCAGAGTAAAGAATATATATTTGTAGAAAGAATTAGCCTTGAAGGGAGATAACAGAGACAGAGAAGATGGGGAGAGAGAGTAAACCAGGGGAAATGAATTAGCAATATAAAGATGGAGGATTCCAGCAGCCTAGGGAGCAAAGGGAGGAGGGTTTTGAACCTCAAGTAAAGTGTTCAGTGAATTGGCAAATAGGAAGGAGGACATGGTATAGAGGAAGATGTAGGACCCGAAGAGATAAGTTTAATTTGAGATGAACACAGGGGACTTAGGGTGTTAACACCATGTTTCATAAATCTGTGACATCCACGTGAAACTCTCGAAGACTCTGGAGCCTCTTGGTAGTGGTCTGGAGGGCAAGAGAACACTGTAAGAGGGGAAGAGGCAGTAGAGGAGGACTCCGGACAAGGGTGGGAGACAGAACCCCTGAGATGGCAAAATTTTGGACAATAGAAGGGAGAAAAGCCCAAAAAGCCAGGGAAATGTAGAGAGTTCTGAAGATAGGGAAAGAAGGTCAGGCAATTGAAGATGAGGGTAGAACAATTTCCCTTTCTGAGAGGAGCTCTGGAAGTCCAGGGTAATTCTGAGTGGAGATTGCAGGCAACCCCAGATACAGGAAGTACTCTTATTTTTGAGAGGTAACAGGTTGCTAGATAGAGGGTTCAAGAACAGAAGGGGTCGTTATAGGGAAAGGCCCAGTGAGTGGGAAGTGGGAAAGGGAGGATTATAGGGTTATCAGATTCTGGCTGTAGGGTGAAAGTCACACCTCGCTGCATAGCACTATTTTCCTTACCACATCCTTGATTGTAGCTTGTAAATCTTGGCATCTGTGCCTTTAACCCTCGTAGAGACTCAGTTCAGAAATACATAATGAATCGAGAGAATTAGCATTTGTCATCTCGGTGAATCCCAGGTGGCTCAACAAAGAGTCCTGACTAGCTTCCGTTCCCTATTTCTGTTCTGAAACCTCTCCTTTCAGATTGATTGCATCACTGCCTCCTGGAAAACCCGACAGGTATGCGACTCCCCTGGCCTAACCCCGCTTTCCCCGGTGCAGCAGGCAGGAGTGATGAGCTGGAGATGCGGGGAATGCTGGGAAGCAGCAGCTGAGCACCCAGAGACCTGGGGTCTTTGAACAGCGTCTAGCGCTCCCTTCCCCAAACCGCACCAGCGCCCGCCTGGGCTGAGCAGCCAGCGGGAGACATCTGTGATATCTGATGACAATCATCTCTGATTAGACTGTCACCGCATGGCACATGAAAGCCGGGGCCACAGCTAATTAGCTATGGGAGGCCAGCACTCTGTTTACTGGAACTGTACTAACAAGTTGCAGCTTCTTCCAATACAGAGGCGTCATTACACAAATACCAGTCGGGCACCTACATGCCAACAGTTTAGAGACAGAACTGTGGCCGCCTGACCCTTGCGGAAGCAGGCAACCTTCTCCGGCTCTGAGCTAGACCCCCTTTTGCTTCATGTCCCCTCCTTCTGTAAGCTGTCACTTGAAATGACAGAACATGTTGCTTGATAGAATCTGGCATCCTTCTAAATGGGTTTGTACTTTACAATGAACAGTTCTCACTTTTTCCTTGGGAGCTGTACCCTGGATTATGGCAAAGAGTCAAGCAAGTTTTAAAAATGTAGCTCAGACAGACCTTCTCTTTTGCACCTAGGTTAACCGGAATTAAAGATACAAGCTTATCCCACTGAATTTGAGTGATTTGAGCTATTGTTTGTGAATATAATGCATTTAAGGAGAGTTCCCATTTTTGCCCTAGCATCAGTGGAGTTTGACTTATGTTTCCAAATTTTACTTAGCTTTTTTCAACATAAGAGAAAATGTCCATAGAATTTCTTATTCATTGTTTAGAAGGATTTCTCTGATAGTGCTAAGCTGTTTTGTAGTTTTTTCTTTCTTTCTTTTTTTATTTTTAAGGAACAAATACAGGAGTTACAAGATATGAATTAAGATTGTTGTATGTAGGGTTGCTGGTGTATCTCATCATCATTATTTGAGTGTAACACTACAATACATTCACATCTTGGCATCTGAAAAAAAACTGCAGCATTTTTCAAACTTACTGAAAATTAGCAATGTGATTCTTCTGAATTGCTTCTACCAGAAGTCCGAATTGCTTCTACAATTGGACTCATTTCCCCCACCTTTCATATGGTGTTTGAAAGTCTCCAATCCTAAGTCAAAGTAAAACCAGTATTTTAGATGAATTCCAACTCTTCTATTAATTTGTTCAGAGACGTTCAGGGAACAAAATTTCAGAATTATTTTAAAAGTCTGCCTGTTGTTATATAAGCAGATGACTTGAAATTGAGCATGCTTTTATTCATTTTCCTGTGAAGACTATGAGTTATACATTTTGAAAATATGTACATAGTCCCCAGTACTTTAGTATAAAATCCAATCCATGGGGAAAATTAGTATTTTCAATAAATTCTATCGTGGAAGTGGTATTTAATTTGGGTGCTCTTTAAAATTCCCTACTTTGCATTTATTATCAAAAGAACAATTCTGAGTGCATTTAAACTACATCTCATTATATAAAAAAATTTAAATGTCATCAGTATGTTCATCTACTTTCTGTACATATTTAAGAATAAGCAAACTTTGTCTCTTAATAAAAATGTGTGTGTGTGTTTTAAAACTTTAAACACAATTCCCTCTCCAGGTGGAAAGTTGATTACCAATCTTTGGTCTGGAGGTAAATTTTACAGCTGTTTTCAACCTCTGAAAGCCGTTCCTATATTAGAAGTGCTGACACAACCTTACCCACAATGTATCGACATGAACTATACCGCTGTAATAAGCAGTTATTATGTATGTGTAAAAATAATGAGAGCCCCTGTCTGAGGAGAGTTAATGTAAAATGCTAAGCAATTATGGTTGGTTACAGAGTATAGGTTAATATTCCTTCATATAGCAGCACTTTTTTCTTCTTTTGTCCTCCAGAACTCCTAATGAAAATTTTGAGACCTGACTGTAATGATAAGCAGCCATTCACACGTCCTTTGTGTCAAGGCTGTTGCATTAATGCTTCCCTTCATATAACATTTTGCATAGCCTAAAGCATCTATTAAAATCCTTTGTAAAATTCATGAAACAAAAGTGGTGGGTTGAGTCTAGGGGGAGAGAAAGTAAGCTGCTTATTAGCAAAAAGTCAAAAACACAGGGCCAATTACAGATCTGAACAAGCAGGGCTAAGGACCAGCATGGGGAGTAATTCTTTCCTCAGCCCAATGGGCTCCAGCGAGGGGCAGGTTGGGTGAAAATACAGCAATAGTCGAAGCAGTAATTAAACTGGAGATGTTTGCAGTTAGAAACAGCTCTATAACAACGGAAGGAAATGCTCAACTAACACAATTGTCTGGCCTCACAAAGATACTAAATTGGAAGGATTTAGGGTTGGTCCCTAAAGAAGAGAAGGGGGCTACTGAGGAGCAGCAAGGGCTCAGGAGATATGTAAAGAATCTGTTTGGTATTTCAAATGTTCTAAATTAGATTTTTTTTAAAAAAAATAAAAAAAGGGGGGAGAGAAAGTGAGAGCATGAGCGCACTGGAGCCTTCCAACCAAGCTGGTAACATAAAACTGAATAAACCACAATAAGATTACCCTTTTTCTGCTATAAACTTTGCATTAAGCCTGTCATGTTCAATGACAGCATACTAGGCCTCACGCATTACCCTTTGGAATTTGAAAGATTGACAGGTGTCATGATTTCCTTAACATGAAAGACCTTGCAGATAATGTTCACTGTGCACATTTACACTTCCACAACTCCACTTTCCCTGAGTCAAGATCATCATGGGAGCTTTCCACACAGGTTGGTGGGGCAGTGCCATCCAGAAGTTTCTGTGGTCTAAGGACAAGTTTTACTTCCAGAGGAACTGGCTGTGCAGGTCATACTTTTATGATATGCCTTAGCACTCTACCCAGGCTCTGTTTACAGTAATGAGCTAGCTATGTTGTAGAAGTCAGCTATTGAAAGCATTGTGACTTTTCTTTGCAGTCTTGAATGCAGCCACGATGGAAATGGAATCACATTTAGACAAAAATCCTCTCTCTATGCAAGAACCCATTTGAGCCAAATCCTTCCAAAAACTATGAGAGGATGGTGGTGGTGGTGGTGGGGACATCAAAATCAAGGGAAATGCAATCTCCTCTGAAGGTACAACTTCCTTTCAACTGGCCTCACCTCATGACATCTTTTTGTCACTAGCCAGTGTCACTTTAAAATAAGCAAGTGGGGAACTGGGGAGATAGTACAGTGGATAGGGGACTTGTGTAACATGCTGATAACCCGCATTCAATCCAGGCACCTCATATGGTACCCCCAACCCTTCCTGAGTGCCAGGAGTAAACCCTGTAGCAATGCTGGGTGTAGCCAAAAACCAAAATAATATAAAATAAACAAATCAGTTCTTTCAGAATAATCAGAGTAAAAATCTGACCATCTGACCATTTTTTCTAATCCTCCAAAATAGTTCAAGGAGGTTCTTCCATTTAACTCTGTCATGAAAAATGTAATAAATTGGCCACAATGTATTGAAACTTTTTAGTGTAGAAAAATTAAGCACACATTAGAAGAAAGATTAGACAAGAATAATTAAATTTACTCGTCACTCAGCTTCAGCAAATATCATCTGTGCTCAAGGCTAATTTGGCTCCACCTAAGCCCCCTTGGTTCCCACCTTGTACTCTTTTAGAGCAAACCCAGGCATCAATTCACTTATCATATTGTAAAAGCTTCAATAGCTATCTCAATAAGATAAGAATAATTTGGCATATTTCTTAATAGGTCAAGGAAATATTTGAACATCTGACTTTTTTGCAGACATTTTCCCTATGAACTTTTTTCTTAAAATAGTTCCTTTCTACCACAAGCTGAAAATACAAATAAGACGTCAAAATTATCACCAGTCTCTAATTTATCTCAGAGGAATGTTTTTCTCACTGATACATGGATGTAGACAGTTGGACTTTTTCTTCTGTGTGTCATAGACTTACTTTTTGTAAATGATCATATTTGGCATTCAAATATAATCTCTCATCTCAAGATATCTATCATTGTAGAAATTGGTTCAACAAAAAGTTTGTTTATAAATTGTGTATCAACCAATTACTATATGCCAAGCTCTGTCTTAATTACAGGAAGAAAGAAATGACCAAGCAAGAAATTCAAGACACATGAAATTAACCATCTCTTTCCTATCAATCCTTATACTTTGTTGAGGGCTTTACAGTACTATACTATTCACTTAGTTTTTATAACAGCAAATGTTGTTAAAAAAAGAAACAATTTTTTAATTTTATTTTCTTGTAAAGAGGGCAACTTTTTCTCTCTACCTCTTATACCAATGTACACTTATACTGAAGTACACTTAGAGTTAAGTCAACTACTGAGAGGTGTACCATGCTGTATTCTCTACTCATTGGTAGAAAGGATTTCCTAAGCCATACAAGTTAAAAAGTCATAAACATTCAAAAGTCACTTATAGTTTTAAAAAACTTCTATATAGATTTATTCATAAAAATGTAAATATTTCTTTCTAGCTTAATAAATTTATATTTTTAATATCAATTAGAAAAAAAAGCACTTTTCAAATGTCAAGATTTTACTTTCAATTTTCTTAGAAAATTAAATGGAGTAACTTGGTTTTTAGTTTTGGCAAAATTGTGTAATTTTTTTAAAGGGAACAGGGAGATGATGACCGTTTAAAAAAGTTTTGTGATAGTACATACAAATATGTATCAAATTTGATCTATATATTATAAATATTAAATTGAACTCCCTTGAATTTATCACCTAATTTAATAAGTACAATGCCACTCAAATCTTTGATACCTTATTTGTTCCTCTCCGTCACTTCTATCCTGAACTTCCTATTTATACCATTTCATAGTTATTTTAAGTTTCATAGTTTTTTTAACTTTCATATTTTTAAAATGCTTTTTCTATACTTGCATTAATGTTGTTTAGTTTTGCTTGTTTGGAAGTTCTATAAACTGTAATCTGTGTCGTTTTTTGAAAGTTTCTTTTCTCACTCAACATTTTACCTGAAAGGTTCATTCATAAAGTGTAAGCTGTTCATATTTGCCTACTGCATAAAACTCCACTGTCTAAATATCCACTGAACATCATATGTTCATTCCCTGATGAATGGACATTGAGTTAAGTTTTGTTTTCTATCAGCATAGATACTATTGCTATGCATATTTTTCACTGTTGCCTGAGGCACATGTGCTAGAATTTCCTCAACAGCATTTTTTTTATTTCCTCCTAAAATTTCCATAAATAAAGGTAGGGAGGTGTGGGGTGGGGAATGTACTGCCTCACTTCCTGCTAATAACGCCTTATAAAGTTCTGTTAATTTAAATGAGTTTCAAAAAATAGTTCTTAAATTATAGTTTTATGTAGGTAGGACAGTGCAGTGGGATAATAACTCAGTATTGGGGTGAGTTCGCAAACATGGAATGAGGGAACCCTGGAGCTGAGACAATGAATCAAGATAGAAATGTCTTAAGTTCTTAATGAATAACTCAACACATGCTGGTGTTCCAAGCTGACTGTGCTCGGTTCCATTTGCTGTAGTGTTTGGGTTAATAAAGAGAGAACATGAAAGGAAATAAACTCATTTCAAGCCAAATGAATGTGGGAATTTCATTTAGTCTGTTTTTTTTTTTTCAGGAACATCATAAACATAAAACAAAAGGGGAGGGAAAGCCCACATGGCTTTTCTCTCTGGAATATTAAATGAAAAGGCATGTTTGGCAAAATACCTTAGAATTTTCTAAACTATTATCTCCCTATAGTTTCACTAACATGCTAACCTACTTAGAGCAATTAGTGCTTCATTAGTAAGGCTAACTAACTGTTGCTGGGCCCTGTAATGATTTGCCAGGCTTTCCAGATACAAGTGCATAATCAATGTTTTCCAATTACTTCTATAGTGCAACCACTATTTCAAATAAACTAGATAATAATACAAACCCATTACTGGAGCTGAAGTAGCAGCAGCATTTAATTGCAAGGCAGTTCTTTTCAGCTTTTAAAATTTTTCACACTAATGAAGTGTCATACAAAAAAGTTGTATTGATTTTTCCACCACATGGCTTCAACCACAAATATGTAATTATCCCTTTTATATCTAGCTGGGGGATTAAAATAATCTATAGTATATAGCCTTTACTTATCCCTGATGGGTTTAGTAGTACTTTTACCCTTTTCAAAATATGCAGCCCTTTGATGAATGAACTTTAGGAAAAATGTTGCTTTATCTGTTTCAAATCTTTGCTTTTTAAAGTCAGTTTGTGTGCAAGCATTAAAGTCTAAAATTTTGAGCTCTCAAACCCTTCCTAGGAGAACAAATTCTGATATAATTTAATTTATTGAGAACATCACAGATATTTTTCTTCCCTAACAAAAAATCAATGGTAGGTATACAGTATTACACATTAGCAGTTCTCACATTTGCATTACACTATATATATATATATATATTTAGATTTTTATCCACAGCTAACATTTTATTAACCATAGTATTTGTTTTTCACCCAAATAAAATGTTTTCAAAATCAAATGGAGTCACTTCTTTCTTCAGGAAAAAAATATAGGAATAATTTATTAGCATTAAATTTTTTACTTTTTCATCACAGTTGATCAATAGAGAAGGAAAAAAGTATTTTCTTTACAAAAGAGAAAGCCATTATAAATATACAGTGAATTTTGCAGAGATCGAGAATTAATGCTGGGAGCACAGGGCTTTTTAAAAATTAGCCTGTCTCTCTCAATTTTTTTACACATAAATTGGTCCATTTCAACATTTTTGCTGAGAGTTCTTTTGGTTACACTGTAACATTATTTTGATTATGGTCAAAGTAAGAATAGATTCAAAAGGGTAAAAAACACAGTTTAAATGTCTACAAGACCTTATTCTAAACATTCATATGTCAAAAACTGCATCTCCCTGCTAGTTTCAGTAACATGTTAACCTACTTACCTCCCTGAGTCTTCCCAGATGGAAGGACTTTTGCAGTTTCCTGTCTTTCTATGTTTTGTAGTTTAAGGAAACATTCACAATCAAATGAATATGCTACTATTTCAGAGTCCAAAAGTTTTGTCAAGGTACCTGTGAATGTTGAAAATATGTTGTAAGTCAACACTAGAAATTTTATAGCAAAAACTGAGTGGTATGGAGATATGAATTTACCTTTGTGTATGACATTTTACACCACACATTTCATGCTTAACTTTAAACATCTTCCAAGCATTACTGAACAAAGAACTGACTAAAAGGAGTTACATCATAACACAAAAAGTACGCTGAGAATAAAAATACACCGTATCACACCTATGGAGACTCTCCGTATGAACTACATTATCTTGAATCTGTTTCCAGAGAACATGTTTTCATCAAAAATACCTTTTATCTATTCATTTTGTATGTTATGCTGCTACATTATAAGAAGAGAAAAAATGTAAATGAAAAAAATTAAAACAAAACCACAATAAAGTCTAGTTGTAGATAATATTTGGAGATGGGGGGATAAAAATAAATGACAAAAATTCACGAAGTGGAGGGGTGTAGTTTGTCTATGAAAAAAAGCTCTTCTGTTTATTTTTAAATTAATTCACCCAAAACGTTTTAATATTGATTTTTTAAAATGCCCTTGTGGTTTTATTTCAATTTCTTCCTGTGGGTCAGACTTGTTTCTTTGGCCTTCTGGGGCATGCTTTCTTTATATATTTAAGACATGGACCTAATTCTCTTGAAGTAGGAATTGTCTTGAAGCAGCGCTCCTGTCCCCGTGAAATCTGACTGAGAGTGTGTGGGGTGGGGGCAGACTCCTCCCGTCATACACAGTGTTCTTTTCAACGCCTGTTTCCACATATTTTAAACATAGGAGCAGCCTTATGCAGTGACGAGCTTCAGGTAAGAAATATGACTGTATTAAAAATAGCTTATCATCAAGAATTGTGAGGAAAATAAAAAGCGAAATTTCTGTCAGGAGGGAAGAATGAAATGAGCTCACACTGTGGATTTCCATGCTCGGTCCACATGTGACTGGGAGTAGTGTATGTTTCGGCGATACTAAAGGCCATTACCTTGACCGCCGACATGAAGCAATCAGAGTCATATTTATTGATGAAACTCTCAGCTCCCAGCCAACTGCACTGAGTGTGCATCATACAGCTGTCAGCAGAGCCAGGGCCCACAACCATAAGCACTGGTGACATTTCCTTCTCATCATTTACGAAAACAAAAGATCTTGAAGTTTGTAGGACACCAGAGTAATTTTAAAATAGTCTCCATGAAGGCTGTATTGTAGTCCATAAAATAAGTAGTTTTCTGCCTCATGGTTTTTAGAGGATTCCATTGCAACCAAATTAGCACCATAAACACAGCCATTACTTCAAGGATTCTATTCAGGGAAGTGGCTGATAACCATAATATCTGAGCATAATTCTCTTCAAGATATGTGAAGGTCTTACATACATCTGATTTTACATTGTTTTGTAAGTTTAAGATCCTTCAAAGCCACTTACTTGTTTTACTTCTTCAAAGTAATATTTGGCACCTTTGACAGGACTTTGGAGTTAGAGGATGGAATATTATCTAAAAGAAAATCATTAGGCAAAGAGCAAATGGATTTGAGTCTCCAGTGACAACTGTCATCTTACATTTGATTGAACTAGTAAGTCAGTAATAAATAACCTTGAACTACAAATTAGGGAGGAGATTTCTCAAGAAGACATTGTCCTGGATAAAGAGTAGTAAACTGTACAAGTAGCAAGTAACATGGTGGGTTTTTTCCCCATGTATTAAAAAAAAAAGTAGGGAAAACAGAATCTTACACGCAACGAGACGCATTTTGAAATCAAGTGACCTTTGTACTCAAGTTGTTCAAGTATACAGGTAACCAAGAAAAGATCTTATGGAAACTCTAATCAATTGCTTGTTTTTGTTTTGTACTGGGGAGGAGTTGTATGAGGAGTACAGACTGAAAAGAAAAACATTACTGGAAGTAGGCTATTATCAGACATAAGTGAAATGAAAGTGTGATTTCACATCCCAATCCAATTTTTGCCTTGAACAGCTATGTGCATTGTAACTGTACAATGAAATGACATAGGAACAGTAGAGCGCTGTTCAGATGTACACAAAACCAATTCACTATGCAAACTCATTTTACCTTCTTGCCTCTTCTATTTCAAACAAGAAGCAAATTCTGTTTCCACTGTATCCTCACAAAAGCTAGGACGAAAATGCAGAGAACTAACAATGTCACTAATTATTCAAACATAGGAAAATTCCTAAAAATGACTTAAAACTAATTAAAAGCATGTGTATATTTATGTTTAGGATGCATATTTAAATATTTATATACTTAATATACATTTATATTTCCTTCCCAAGAGAGGCCTAAGTGAAAGGAGAGGCAGGAAGAAAGGATTGCATGCATGAAAGCAGGCACCAGGATATCACACAGATGGAAACCGACCTCCATTTTATCTGATAGGCCCTAGATCACAGAAGTACCCCCTCCTAGGGCACAAGATAAGAAGGAATGCTGGGAATCACTCTTTCTCCCTTTTGCTGGCATTGGTAGGAATGATGTCCCCATGTTCCCACGTTCTGAGCCCAAGGTTAGACTTTTTTTGAAATTTTTATTTGTGAGACACCATGAGGTACAGTTGTAGACTTACAAATTTTGGGCCTTGGG
This sequence comes from Sorex fumeus, assembly GCF_029834395.1. NCBI lineage: Eukaryota > Metazoa > Chordata > Mammalia > Eulipotyphla > Soricidae > Sorex > Sorex fumeus. Next base: position 28,376,536 of record NW_026606066.1, read on the forward strand.
TTTTAATTATACAATCATTAAATACCCATCCCTCCACTAGTGCCCATTTCCCACCACCACGGATCTCAGTATCCCTCCCACCCTGCCTCTGTGGCAGGGCATACCCTTTTGTTCTCTCTCTCCTTTTGGGTGTTGTGGTTTGCAAAAGAGGCACTGAGTGGCAAACATGTTTGGTCTATAGTCTACTTTCAGCATGCTAAGGTTAGACTTTTTAGCCTCACCCGCAAGTCCCTCCTGGATGAAAGTGTAGTCGTGGAGAAGTGCCCCAGGGGTCTGAGTCAGTGTGCAGCTCTGGTTCTTGCTAAGTCCTAATCCACAAGGGGCCAATGACTTCCTGATGAGTTTTATATGAGGGATTACTGATTGTGGATAAAATTGAGAGTAAGAATAATTTTAAGCTTGGATGTTTTTTACCGGGAGGTTAGGAGGGGCTCTGAAGTTGATTTCTATTTCTTTATACCCCTGACTTTCATCAGCCTTTTTATCTGTAAAATGAGCCTCAGAGAGATGATTTGAGGATTAAATGAGACAAAGCTTCATAAAGCACAGAATGCGACAGAAAGTCCTCAATAAATGGGAACTAATGCAAACACTGTTGCTCAATGCACAAGTATAAACCTGAGTATCCATGAACGCAAATGTACCTGCATTTGTGAGTGTTCGTGTGGGCATACATGTGTGTGTCTAGGTGTGTGTCCACATGTCCGTATGCACCTGTGTGTACGACCCAAAGTGTATCTATAGGTATGTATTGTCCAAAGAAGGATAAAAAGGAGAGAAATTGGACTTCAAAGCAGAAGATAGAGGGAGAGAGAGGGGAAAAAGGGGGAAATAGAGAGGATAGAGGAAGGAAAGAAAGAAAATGTAAAAACAGGAGAAAAAGGTCATCTTGACAACCCTCCTGTTCCCCCAGTAGTAAGCATCGTTCCAGCCATTCCTCTGGCCCCTCCAACTGTGGCACCATGGTGATAGGTGGGTGAGATCCCATCCAATTTATGCTGTCAGTTTATTGTTAGTTCTCATAGACAGACACCCCCTCCACCCTGATTTGTATCTTAGCCGAAGAAGCCAGAGAAGCCGTATGGCACAGGGGTTGAGATGAAGCCTGTCAGACGGCATCAGAGCTGAAAATTATAGCTGATTAAAGGAACAAAAACACCCCTCCAGGATCATTTGGAATTCTCAGAATTGACAAGTTAAGGTGCTCCCCCTTTAAATATCTGCTGGGTCTCTGCACTCCAAGATACAGCTCTTTGTAAAACCACGTTTATAACCCCAGAAATAGAAAGGGGTGCCCTCACCATCTCAAGCAGTTTCAGAGGCTTTGCTTTCCCTCACCAGTGTCTTGTTTGTTTTTGCTTGTTGGTTTATTTCTTTTTAATTTTTTTTCTTTCTTGATCTGAAAAAACGAAACTGCCAGAAAATGTATACTGGAGCATAAACAGAGAAACAGCACATTTTCCTAATGAAAGTGAAGCTGTGGAAGCCAAGGAAACGCGTAGGCAGTGAACACTGTAGCTGGCAGATTGTTTTCAGGGGGTTTAGAACAGCTGCAAAACCCCAGTTGCCTTTTGCAAGGAGTCTTCAAAATGATCTTTGCAGTGGAAATAAAATTGGGCAGTTGATGCTTAGCATGGGTCCCACTGATAGAGGGCTCTCTATAAAGCCTGACTATGTCCATCACTGTTAAACGTCTGGGAAGCAAGAAAGCTCACAGGATGGGCTGTCTCATCCAGGCCTACGGCACAAGGGTTCAAATCTTCCTTCCACTCACTGTGCTTTCTCTCTGCTGTCCTTTATGGGGGCAGATGTTTTGCTGCTTTCTTTTTTTTTATGGATCTTAAAACATTTATAACTGTGCAAGGTCAATGCAGAGAGCCTTGCATCGAGACTGAAATGGCATAAGTAGACACAAGGGATAGATTAAATCTTGATGCTAAAGTGAACATCACAAATACGGAGGTGCCATTTAGGAAGCTTGTATCAAAATGACAAGCTTGAGGAGAGGCTCCAGTGTCTGTCAAAAGTGTCATTGGATCACTCCAGAGGTAGACCAGGACAAGACAAAAGCCCAGAGCTCAGTTTGAAGCCTAAATGGGCCTCTATTCTGCCACTTTTCATTTCTACCCCCAAGTAGCCCCATCCCTACCCATTTCCACCCTTATCTCCACCAGGATATTCATCTTTTAGAAAAAAAATATTCAAACCACTGTATTAATTATAGGTTTTCATACATACAGTTTCAATACCACATTATCTGCCAGAGATATTGCTTCTATTATATTCAGATACTATTGCTTCCCTCACCAATGTCTTCCTTACTGTGCTTTTTTATATTCCACATATGAGAGATTATTCTGTATCTGTCCCTCTTCTCCTGACTGATATAGAATGATACCCTCCAATTCCATACATGTTGCAGTGATTGGCATGTTTCATCTTTCAGTCAAGTAGTATTTTATTATGTACATATCTCATAGTTTCTTTTTCTAGTTTTCAAGTGTTCTTGAACAGCTTGAGTTGTTCTGTAACACAAAGCAATGTATTGTGAATAGTGTCAAGATTTTGGCTATAGGGCTGGGGCGATAGCACAGCGGGTAGGGCGTTTTCCTTTCACGCAGCCAACCCGGGTTTGATTCCCAGCATCCCATTTGGTCCCCTGAGCACCACCAGAAATAATTCCTGAGTGCAGAGCCAGGAGTAACCCTTGTGCATCGCTGGGTGTGACCCAAAAAAGAAAAAAAATAAAAAAAGATTTTGGCTATGAATAGTGCTAAGACATAGATCAAATATGTTGAAATTTATATGAAGTAATAATATCCCAACCCCAATAGCCAAAGAAGTCCTAAAACTAAAAGAAAAAGATTGGAAGGCTTTTATTCTTCCACCTTTAAATTGTACTATAAGGCCATTTAAGTAATTAAGACAGCATGGTACTGAAATAAGGAAAGACTCTGAGATCAACAGTATAAAATCGAGATTATAGAGACAGTCTTAAGGTATATGGCCAGCTAATCTTTGACAAAGGTGCTAAGAGTATGAAATTGAGCAAAGAAAGCCTCTTTAGCAAACGGTTTGGGAAAACTGGTCTGTCACATGTAAAAAAATGAATTCCTCCCCCTATCTCACACCATATGCAAAGTCAATTCAAAATGAATGAAAGATCTTGATATCAGAACTCGAGCGGGCCCAGTAACGTCTCCATTGGAGACTTTGTTGTTACTGTGTCTGGCATATCGAATACTCTCGGTAGCTTGCCGGGCTCTCCAAGAGGGGCGGAGGAATGGAACGGAATCAATAAATTACATTGTGGAATCTACAATGATTTAATACCATTAGCCTAACAAATAGATGCAAAGATAAACAAATGAGACTACATCAAAATTTGCACTGCAGAAGAAATTATGATCTGAGTAAAGAAACACCCATTGGTTTTGTCTTATTCTCTATAGTCTTGCAGGACCCATACCAGCTAATTATCTAAAAGGCATATAAAGTTTTCCTGAAACACATCTACTTTGAGTTTTCTATAGTCCTATACATGGTAAATAATTAACAGATTTATCATTTCAAGTTTTTTTTCTTCAGACATCGGAGAGAACCACTTTACCTCAAGCCAGCAGCCAAAAGCCCTCTCAGACCATATTCTAAGGTGGAAGGAAGTGGTTCATTATAAAAAAATAAAAATATTTGCTGCAAGTCAAATCTCTCTCAAAACTAAAACACATACAAAAACCCTCACACAAACAAAAAACCTACCAAGTTAACTAACAGGGTTATTTGGGGTATGTAAGAGTATGGTGATTTGCTACGAGAAAGGAGAATGGTCCTGTTTACACATCAGCTCTCCAAAGCCAGAATATGTAACAAAGATTTTCAGGCCTGAATTTATCTTCCTAATTTCTGCATTTACTAGCTACTCAACCACAGATAATTCACTTTGTCTCTTAGATCTTTAGTCTTTTCTTCATTAAATTGGGGATATACTTAGCTCCCAGTCTTCCCCATAATGCAGAATTATACGAATATTAGATCTTGTTCTATTTATTTCTCCAAAAGTAAATAAACTTCTAGAGAGAATACAGGCCCAACTAGCAAAGACCATCATTCTAATAACAGTTTTTTATCGATCAAGTTTGCCTTTCTGCATTCATTTTTTTTCCTATACCAGTCTGCTGTACAAAAGACTGGATAAGGTATTGTTGATGGATATTCTCTGAAAAGAACCAAATGCTATTAAAACACAGTTTATTTAATATCATGCAAATAATAAGTTAATAAAATTAACAATATAAAACTTTCTCCTGGTATCTTAGACATTGTCCTCCAAAAAACTTCAATTTCAACCAAACATATGAACACTTAAAATATTCCAGTAATATAAAATCAAATTGGGAAGTCTCAAATCACTTTTACTCATTCACAGATTTCCCTTTTCAAAAGGCGTATTCTTTGGTGATTTCCCTTTAATGATTAGTCACAGACTGCAAAGGCAATGTCTATACTACACCAACTGTTTATTTAATAAACTAGTACAGATTTTTGTCTGTGTTTCTGGAAACAATGAGCTTAACTGGTTATGGTTACTAAGGTCTTTATGGACTGGCCCTTCATGAAAACAGATATGTGTGCTCTGGGAGTACCCTGAGATTACAGGAATGTGCTTTCTCTCTGGAGAATCTAGAATAGCTGGAACAAGAAACATATATAAAAGAGAAAAAAAACGTAACTCCTTCCTGGACATATGCAGTATACTGACCTTCTGCAGAATTTTTCTTTTTTTTTTTTTATTGCGTAACACTTTCAGAAGGACATATTTGTTTCAGTGTCTATGATAATTATTGGCAGTCTTCCTAAATTCTCAAACCTTTACCTGTTGCACTGGAAGATACATATGGGTTGAAGCACTATAATTTATGCCTAGCTTTTTTCCTCTTTTGACTTTAGTTTTGATATCACATCATGATTCAAAGCTTGGTGCACCATAAATTTTCTCCAAATGTATAGTAATTCCTAGGTGCAGTCCAAAGTTATGATTCATTTATACTGGAGTGACAGCATAATACCTGGGTGTCAGAATCCATTAAAACTGTTCAATGTCTTCTGTTTATTTTTAGAACCAATTGAGACTTAACTGATGGTGAAAAATATACAGTCAAGTGTGTTTACTTCACCTTTACAAAGAATCCGTTATAGTCCCAATTAATTTGTTATTCCTGTCACAACAGGTACTGGATACTTCAAAACTGTCATTACTGTTTCTCCCTTTCTTCTGAGGTCTTATGTTTATTTTTAACCCATTCAGAGTGAACTGCCTATTGTGGACTTCGAGTGTGTGTATGTATGTGTGTGTGTGTGTGTGTGTATGAGAGAGAAAGAAACAACATGAACTGATACAGAATCTTCACTAGAAATCTCCCCTCATTTATTTAACCACAAAGCAAATTGTTCTCCTATAGCAACTTTATTTTTTTCTGCTTAAAGCAATCTTTTTTTAAAAAAATTTTTATTAGTGAAACACCATGAGGTACAGTTGTAGACTTACAAGTTTTTATGCTTGAGTTTCAGTTATACAATGATCGAGTGCCCATCCCTCCACCTGCCCATTCTCTACCACCAATGATCCCAGTATCCCTCCCAACCCCCCAAGCTCCCCATCCCATCCCGCCTCTGTGGCAGGGCATTCCCTTTTGTTCTTTCTCTCCTTTTGGGTGCTGAGTTTTGCAAAAGAGGCATTGAGTGGCAGTCATGTTCGGTCTATAGTCTGCTTTCAGCATGCATTTCCCATCCTGGGAGGATCCTCTCAATATCCTTTACTTGGTGTTCCCTTCTCTATCTGAGCTGCCTTTTCCCCTAGCATGTGCGGCTGGCCTTCAAGCCATGGAGTGAACCTTCTGGTACTTATCTCGACTATTCTTGGATGTTAGTCTCCTATTTTGTTACTTTACAATCCCCAAACGAATGCAATCTTTCTACATTTGTACCTCTCTTTCTGACTCATTTCTCTTAGCATGATACATGAGAAAATGCTCTATATCACTAATCATCAGGGAGATGCAGATCAAAATAACAATGAGATACCATCTCACACCACAGACACTGCCCGCATACAAAAGAACAAAAGCAATCAGTGTTGGCATGATGTAGCGAGAAAGGGACACACTGCTGGTGGGAATTCCAACTGGTTCAGCCCTTTTGGAAAACAATATGGATGATTCTCAAAAAATTAGAAATTGAGCTCCCATTTGATCCAGCAATACCACTCCTGGGAATATATGTCAGAGAGGCAAAAAAGTGCAGTCGAAATGACATCTGCACTTCTATGTTCATTGCTGCACTGTTCATAATAGCCAAAATTTGGAAAAAAAACCCGAGTGCCCGAGAACAGATGACTGGTTAAAGAAACTTTGGTAGATCTACACAGTGGAATACTATGCAGCTGTTAGAAAAGATGAAGTCATGAAATTTACATACAAGTGGTACTACATGGAACGTCTCCTCTACCAACTTTAAATATTCCTTTGAGTATGTGGAGACATGGTCTTGACCAGATCACGATCACGGGCCTCCCGTTGTTCATCGATTTGCTCGAGCGGGCCCAGTAACATCTGCATCGTGAGACTTGTTGTTACTGTGTTTGGCATATCGAATATGTCAGAGGTAGCTTGCCAGGCTCTGCCGTGCAGGCGAGATACTCTCGGAAGCTTGCCGGGCTCTCCGAGAGGGGCGGAGGAATCGAACTCGGGTCGGCCATGTTGGCTGCTTGTAAGGCAAACGCCCTACTGCTGTGCTATCGCTTCTAGACAACAAAAATGTTTGAAATATTTTACATGTAAAAATCATGGCACTTGAGATACTTCACTGCATAATAAAGACTTCCCTTTATGATATATTTATGAATATGATATACATATGTTTTAAAAATAGGAATGCCTGTCAGGGATGCAGAGAACTGCCTGCTAGACCTTTCAGGAAAAAAAAAACATGAATTTTGTTCATTTTACTTGGATGGAATGAATTGCCTTTGTGAAGAATTTTATTTTATAATTTCAAAAATATACAACACACAAAATGAATTGCACAACAAATGTAAAAATGGAAACAGAAAATATGCAGGAGATAAATATGATCACACACACACACACATGCAAATTATCATCTATACTCAAGCCTAAAAAGTGAATTTAAAAACCAAGGTAGTTTAGACATGGGTGTGTGAGAGACAGGAAGTTGATGATGTAGGTGATGCCAAGCTTCAGAATCTGGATGGGCTGAGCGCAGCCTGGAAGGGTTGCACACCTGAATGCTCCAAATCTTATAGGATCCAGCTGGGGTGAATCAGGCTTCCCTGGTTAAATGGGAGTTTCTACTCAAAATTCCCATTTATAAGAGAGGTCTGAAAGTTAGAGAGATTAAGTAGCTTATTCAAGGCTACAGAGCTCTAAATGGGAATGACAATATTTTCAAACTCCAAGGAGTACTGTGGGATTTTAATACTTAACACTTGATCATTTGACATCCCGTTACTTATCAATTTGCTCGAGCGGGGGCCAAAACGTCTCCATTCGTCCCTGTTGCATGCCAATGTAGCCCAATGGCATCTGCTCGTTCTAGGAACATGAAGAGCCTCAAACTGATTGTTCAGGAAGTTTGACGAGGAAGTTTGACTATCTCATAGGTGGGCAGCCACATTATCTTTTGACATACCGTGGAATCCAGTCAGTAATGGCTCTAGTCCAGCAGTTGTCTCCAAATCTCGTTACGTATCCAGCCCATCTGATTTTCGATGCCTTGGCAAACGAGACAGCGTTCCTGATTCTTGATTGCCAATGGAGGTCGGAACTCCAGACTCTTTCTCTCATTTGAGTGAAGCGAGATACTCCAAGCATAGCTCTTTCGGTTCCTCTTTGGGAGACCCGAATAGTGTTCTCATCCTGTTATTGTAGGGCCCAGGTCTCTGAGGCCTATGTTAATGCAGGAAGAACAGTAGAATCGAAGAGATGTGCCTAGAGCCGAAGGTTCTTCATCCTCTTAGCTATTTCTTTGACGTTCTTGAAGGCGTTCCGAGCCACTCTCTTCCTCCTGCACAACTCAGGTGCCAGGTCATTCCTCATGTTGACTTCTCAACCTAGGTCAGCATTTGTGCTGCTTGGGTGATGTGTGTTGTTATAAGAATGATGTCATCAGCGAAGTCGAGGTGATGTAGTTGTGGACCATCTATCTTCACTCCCATTCCTTCCCATTCCAGTTGTTGCATGACATTCTCAAGGGTGACACTGAAGAGTTTCGGCGAAATGGTATCACCCTGCCGAGCCCCTCTCTTGGACTCAATGATCAACTTCCTGTAGAATGGTGAGATCCTGGTAGTGAATCCACAATATAACTCATGGAGGATCCTGATGTATTGAGTTTGAACGCCCTGTTTGGCTAGGGCCTCAATGACTGCTTCTGTCTCAACAGAATCAAAGGTCTTCTATAAAGCAGTGAATGTTAGAGTGGCATCTTGAACTCCCAAGAAACCTCAATGAGCTTGGTTATTGTGTGGATATGGTCAATTGTGCTGAATTCTTTTTGGAACCCAGCTTGCTCGCATGGTTGTCCTTCATCTAGTGTTCTGCCAATCCTATTCAGGATGACTTGAGTGAACAGCTTGCAGACAACAGACAACAGGCAGATCGGGCAATAGTTGCCAATGTCGTGGATGTCTCCCTTCTTGTACAGTAGAATGGTCCTGCTGGTTTTCCATTGGGATGGAAACTTGCATTCAGACAGGTAGCGTGTGAACAGCCAAGCCAGTTTTGATGAGTACTGATGTCAGTTTCCTCAGGTGTTCTGGGCCAGGTGCTGTTTGTTTCTTTACTGACGAAATGGCGTGTCGGATTTCAGAAGGGAGAACTTTGGGAACGACATATCCATCCTGCGGAATTTGGGATGTGGGCAGGTGGATGTGGCTATTGAAGAGATCCAAGTAGAAGTCATGGATAATCTTCTCCATTGCCATTCTGAAAGATGTGATAGATCCATCAGGATGTCAGAGGGCAGTCATCTTGGTCTTGTAGTTGGCAATACTTATAATACTATGTATAACATAACTACAGGAGGTTCCTAATACAATTACAGGCACATGGTAAGTTCTAAACTTGGTATTAGATTATTGGTATTTCTGCTTTTACTAAGAGCACTTACTGGAGTGTGATGGTGAGGTATACAGCAATGTTCCTTAAACATTTTCCACTAGAAATCCCTTGTCATTCAAGAAACATAACATGGAGGGCACAGCCAGAAACACATGGATACTTTATGCGGTTGACTTTAAATTCCTTTTTGATTGTTGAGCATTCAGAAACCTTTTGTTGTTATATTACATGTCACTGAGTTAGATGAGAGGGCCAAACACAGACACGGGAAGCTTGTTACAGGCATGCAAATTCAGTTCCCTTCAAGTTCAGTTAACATTAATTAATGAGAAGTGGGGTTCTGGGATAAGAAGGGCTTCCAAGAAGAGTGTTCAGATTCTTTAAGGGTCGCTCCCAGCTGAGACTTGTCCACTTTTGTGAGGCACACCTGGCAGTGCTTGTGGGATAAGTTGCTATGAGGTATCAGGATTTCACCTGGGGATAGCATACACAAGGCATATACTCCAACCCTATAAATTATCTCCTAGCTCTGAAATAAAATATTTTAAAGGGACTAAAGGGTTGAGCTTTCCTCCCCGCCCCGACCAGGGCTCCGGCAGCCAAAGACCTCCAGGACCAGCCACCACCATGCTGAGGCCACTCTCCGCACACATGAAGGTACTGGCAGAGGGACAAAGTCACGCGGGTTCCGGGGCCGAGATTTCCAAGCCTACTCGGATTTGGGCCGAGCATCCTCCACCCAGATCCTCCAAATTCCAGTAGGCGGGGGTCACACCCACCAACTGGCCCCCTGGCGCCGTGTAATCCCATCAACGGCCTAGACTCAGAGACTATAAAAACCAGCTCCTGGAAGAGAAGAGTGCAGTCTCCTGCCCCCGTGCCTGACTGCCCTCGCTTGCCGGGACCCCTTGGCGGGGGGCGGGTTGAGCTTTCCTCCCCGCCCCGACCAGGGCTCCTGCAGCCAAAGACCTCCAGGACCAGCCACCACCATGCTGAGACCACTCTCCGCATACATGAAGGTACTGGCAGAGGGACAAAGTCACGCGGGTTCCGGGGCCGAGATCTCCAAGCCTACTCGGATTTGGGCCGAGCATCCTCCACCCAGATCCTCCAAATTCCAGTAGGCGGGGGTCACACCCACCAACTGGCCCCCTGGCACCGTGTAATCCCATCAACGGCCTAGACTCAGAGACTATAAAAACCAGCTCCCGGAAGAGAAGAGTGCAGTCTCCTGTCCCCGCGCCTGACTGCCCTCGCTTGCCGGGACCCCTTGGAGGGGAGCGGGTTGAGCTTTCCTCCCCGCCCCGACCAGGGCTCCTGCAGCCAAAGACCTCCAGGACCAGCCACCACCATGCTGAGACCACTCTCCGCACACATGAAGGTACTGGCAGAGGGACAAAGTCACGCGGGTTCCGGGGCCGAGATCTCCAAGCTTAAGCGGATTTGGGCTGAGCATCCTCCACCCAGATCCTCCAAATTCCAGTAGGCGGGGGTCACACCCACCAACTGGCCCCCTGGTGCCGTGTAATCCCATCAAAGGCCAAGACTCAGAGACTATAAAAACCAGCTCCCGGACATCTTATTATGACATCTTATTATCTCATTCCTACTTTGGACAAACTTGCAGGCTATCGAATGTAGCCTGCCCACAGGGCAGAGTCTGGCAAACTCCCCTTGGTGTACCCAATATGCCAAATACCAGTAACAATGTTGGGTCTCATTCTCCTAAAGAGCCTTGAATATAATCTCAGGGCTAGGTTGAAGGAGACGTTACTGGGGCCTGCTCAAGGCAATTGACAAATAACAGGATGATTTGTGATTTGTGATTTGTGATTTGTGAAAGGGACTAGAAGAAAGGTATATTAAGGCCACAAGAAACAACTATTAGAGTTAAATCTAAAATTTGGGTCTGGAATTTCTTATAGAGAAAGCAAAAAGTAGGCAAAAGATAAAAGTGTACCTTTAGGGAAAGGGTATGGTATAGCAGCTCCTGCACAAAAAAGAGCTGAGACAAAATACTTGAAGCTCCATCCTTATTACTCCTCTGTATCACTGTATCACTGTCCTCCTGTTGTCATCGATTTGCTCAAGCGGGAGCCAGTAACGTCTCCATTCGTCCCTGACATGTGCTAGTGTAGCCCGATGGCATATTGGGGGCTCTTTCTGGGTCAGGGAAACTATCATTGTTACATTTTTTGGCATATGGAGTACACCACGGGTAGCTTGCCAGGCTCTGCCATGCAGTGAGATACTCTTAGTAGCTTGCCGGACTCTCCAAGAGGGATGGAGGCTTTTTGGGCAGCCTCTAATCACCTTTACAAGTATTCCCAGTCAGGCATGTGTGTGGGAAGGATACTTTTGGTAAGCCTGCAGGGTTCTCTGAGAGCAAAAACTAGACAATAAAAGATCTAGTTTAATTTGCGGCTGCGCACTTCTGGGAGCTTGGTTTTATAGTCTCTGGATCTTGGCTGTTGGTGGGATTACATGGCAGTTGGTGGGCACAACTGTCTAGCTACTGGAAGATGAGGGATCTGGGTGGACGAGGCCCAGTCTTGATCCGCATAGGCTTGGAGATCTCAGCCCCGAGTCCCACACACCTGGGTTCCTCTACCAGTTCCTTCATGCATGAGGCTTGTCTGAGCTTGTGGAGAGCAGTCTCAGCATGGCTGTGGCTGGGTTCCAGAGATCTTCAGCTACTGGGGCTCTGCTCGGGGCAGGGAGGGAAACTCAACCCACTCCCCTCCAAGGGGCCTTGGTGACGACAGCCAGACAGCCAGGCGCAGGTGCAAGGACTCTATGTTGTTCTCTTCCAGGAGCTTATGACTACCTTATAACTCCAGTTTAAAAAATTCTCTAGGGACTATTTATTTACATGCTATTAAGAAATATGTCCTCTGTAATGTTTCTTTTGAAAATTTCCAGCATTTGATTAATTAATTAATAATACTAGAGTGTTATTAACCTCAAGTCCAGACAAGTAAAGGAGATAATGTTCCTGGAAGCATCTAGAGAAATATGGGAGTAAACTAGTGAGGAGCTAAGGGAGGTAGACTCAGGGTATTGATAGAGTTATAGAGAAATATGATCTTTTGTTTCTCCTCACCCTGCCTCATAACTGCAACAGAACTAAGAAAAATCTAAAGAATTACATAAGGAGCCACAAAGATAAATGAATTTAAACCATTAACCAAGTCAGCAGTAATGTTCAATTCACTTTAGTAATAGGAGAGTGCCACATGTCAACAACAATGTAATCATGTCATTAAAAAAATTAATTGAATCACCATGAGATACAGAGTTACAAAGCTATTCATGGTCAGGTTTCAGTTATACAGTGTTGCAACACCCATCCCTCCACCAGTATACGTTTTCCACCACCAATGTCACCAGTTTCCCTCCCACCACCCTCCCCCCCCAGGCTGTCTCTATGACAGGCACTTTCTTTCTTCTTCCCTGACCCTCATTTTGGTCATTATTGTTTTCAATATGGATACTGAGAGGTTATCATGTTTGTTACTTTTCCTATTTTCAGGACGCAGTTCTTATCCAGAGTGATCATTTCTAATTATCTTTGTCACAGTGCTACCTTCTCAATCCCAACCGTTTTTAAGGCAAGAGCCCTACACACAGTATTATTGCTATGGTCTTAAATTGTACATGTTATATGATTTAATCCCTGAAGGGAAATGAGAAAATCTGCATAGTGCTTTGGGAAATATTGCCATTTTGATAATGTTAATTCTCCCAATCCATGAGCAGCGGATGTGTCTCCATTTCCTCGTGTCCTCTTTTATTTCTTGAAGTAATGCTTTGTAGTTTTCTTTGTATAGGTCTTTCACATCTTTATTTAAGCTGACTCTGAGGTACTTGATGTTCTGAGGCACAATTGTGAACAGGATTGTCTCTTTCTTCTCTTTCATTATCTGTATATAGGAAAGCCATGCACTTTGGGGTATTGATTTTATAACCTGCTACATTGCTAAACAAATCTATTGTTTTCAGAAAGTTTTTCTATTATATTCTTTAGCATTTACCGAGAGTATCTCACCCGTACGGCAAAGCCTGACAAGCTACCCGTGATGTATTCAATATGCCAAACACAGTAACAACAAGTCTCATGATGGAGACATTACTGGGCCCACTCAAGCAAATCGATGAACAATGGGAGGACAGTGCTACAGTGCTACAGTATCAGGTCATCTACAATTAGTGAAAGCTTTACTTCTTCCTTTCCTCTTTGGATGCCCTTGATATCTTTTTCTTATCTAATTTGTATAGCAAATACTTCTAGTACTATATTGAAAAGGAGTGGTGAGAGTAGGAAACTGTGTCTTATGTCTAATCTTAGGGGAAAAGCCTTCAGTTTTTCTCTGTTGAGAATAATGCTTGTGTGTGCTTTTGGTAGTTGACTGTGGCTATACTGAGGAAAGTTTCTTCAACTCCCACTTTGTTGAATGGGAACTGGAACTTTTAGATGCTTTCCTTGCATCTTAATCACTTAATCACTTAACTTCCCGTTAGTCGTCGATTTGCTCGAGCGGGCGCCAGTAACATCTCCATTTGTCCCTGTCGCGTGCTAGTGTAGCCCAATGGCATCTCTTCGCTCCGGGAACATGGAGGGCCTCAAACCGATCGTTCATGATCTTGACAAAGAAGTCTGACCATCTGGTAGGTGGGCGGCCACGTGGTCTCTTGACATCCCGTGGAATCCAATCAGTAACAGCTCTAGTCCAACGGTCGTCTTTAAATCTCATTACGTGACCAGCCCATCTGATTTTCGACACCTTGGCAAATGAGACAGCATCCCTGATCCTTGATCGTCGACGGATGTCAGAACTCCGGATTCGTTCTCTCATTTGAGTGAAACGTGATATTCCAAGCATAGCTCTTTCTATTCTTCTTTGGGAGACCTGAATGGCGTTCTCATCTTGTTTGCGTAGGGCCCAGGTCTCTGAGGCATATGTTAATGCAGGAAGAACAGTGGAATCAAAGAGATGTGCCCGGAGCCGGAGGTTCTTCGTCCTCTTAGCTATTTCTTCGATGTTCTTGAAGGCGTTCCAAGCCGCTCTCTTCCTCCTGCGCAGCTCGGGTGCCAGGTCATTTGTCATGTTGACCTCTCGACCTAGGTACACATAGCTGTTGCATTCGGAGATGGTCGTTCCATTGAGAGCGAATGGGGCGTCAGGAACAAGGCTGTTTCTCATAAACATTGTCTTCGTAAGATTCAGCTGTAGTCCTACCTTTCCACACTCACGGTCAAAGTCGGCCAGCATTTGTGCTGCTTGGCTGATGTTTGGTGTTATTAAAACAATGTCATCAGCAAAGCGGAGGTGGTGTAGTTGCCGATCATCTATCTTCACTCCCATTCCTTCCCATTCCAGTCGTCGCATGATGTTCTCGAGGGTGGCACTGAAGAGTTTCAGTGAAATGGTATCACCCTGCCGCACCCCTCTCTTGACATCAACGATCACTTCTTTGTAGAATGGTGAGATCCTGGTAGTGAATCCGCAATACAGCTCACGGAGGATCCTGATGTATTGGGATTGAATGCCCTGATTGGCTAGGGCTTCAATGACCGCTTCCGTCTCAACAGAATCAAAGGCCTTCTTTAAATCAATGAACGTTAAGCAGAGCGGCATCTTGAACTCCCGAGAAACCTCAATGAGCTTGGTTATCGTGTGGATATGGTCGATGGTGCTGAATCCTTTGCGGAACCCTGCTTGCTCACATGGTTGTCCTTCATCTAGTGTTCTGCCATTCCTATTCAGGATGACTCGAGTGAACAACTTATAGATGACAGACAATAGGCAGATCGGGCGATAGTTGCCAATGTCATGGATGTCTCCCTTCTTGAACAGTAGTATGGTCCTGCTGGTTTTCCATTGAGACGGAACCTTGCATTCAGACAGGTAGTGAGTGAAGAGCCGAGCCAGTGTATTGATGAGTACTGACGGTAGGTTCTTCAGGTGTTCAGGTCTGACCTTGTCTGGGCCGGGTGCTGTTTGCTTCTTTACTGATGAAATGGCGTGTCGGATTTCGGAAGGGAGAACGTTGGGAACGACATACCCATCCTGTGGAATTTGGTATGTCGGCAAGTGGACATGGCTATCGAAGAGATTTGAGTAGAAGTCATGGATAATCTTCTCCATTGCCGTTCTGGAGGATGTGATGGATCCATCAGGACGTCGGAGGGCAGTCATCTTGGTCTTATAGTTGGCGAAGGACAGCCGGGCGTTACGAATACTTTTCCCGGCTTCTGCCGCATCTACCAGTACTTCTGCTCTTCTCTCTTTGAGGTCTTCCTTGATCGCATCTCTGCACTGCTTTGCGAGCTCGGATGTTAGCTTCCGGTTGCCTGAGGCATGCGCCAAACCACGCTGGCGAATTAGCTCAAGAGTTTTCGAAGATAGGCGATTTTTTGTGGCTATCTCTCTCTTGGCGTTCCTCGCACATTCATGGAGGTGCTGAACCAGTCGATCGTATTCCTCGTCAATGTTGTCAACAATGGCATCTTCCCATGTTGCCGCAATAGTACCAAAGAGTTCCCAGTTGGTGGTCATTCTGGGAGTTCTCTTTTTGAACTTTGCAGCCCTTTCTTCCCGCTCTGTGAAGTAGAATTTTCCACGAAGGAGACGGTGGTGGTCCGATCCCGTTCGAAATTTTGGGACAACAGCGACATCAGTCAGGCAAAACCGTTGATTGAATATGATGTGGTCTATTTCGTTGTGGAATCGTCCACCGGGAGACTCCCATGTCCATCGTTTAGATTCTGCCTTCTGGAACTGTGAGTTACCATGAATGGTCTTGGTCGACATGATGAACTCAGACAGTCTCTCACCCTGTTTGTTCCATTCTAGGCCATGGGTCCCGATGTGAAGTTCTTCAGCTGATCTTCTCGGTCCTATCTTGGCATTAAAATCACCCACAATGATCTTGTAGAAGGTGTGGTCTTCTTTATAGAACTTCTCTAGCTCCATGTAGAACTTCTCGATTTCTCTTTCATCATAATGAGATGTTGGTGCGTAGACAACGAAGATAGAAACTGCAGGCAGTGAGCCACATCTATTCAAATGTAAACGTCCGATTCAGGTTGTTAGGCATTCGAATGAATCAATGCTCTTGGCCAAGTTTGTGTTGACAAGGACACCGACGCCTCTGACACCTCTTTTATTGCATGTTCCGAGGAACAATTCTTCTCCAGTGTCGAAAACGGCATGGTGAGATTCGTGCCTTCTTGTCTCGGTCAGACCAATGATGTCGTACTTGATCATTCGCGCTTGTACCATCAGGTCCTCGATGGATGTATCTGATGCTAGCATACGTGCATTGAAAGTACAGACGATCATTTTTGTCTTCCTTCGTTGTGGCAGCCTAGGTCGGCCTTGAGATTTTGTCGGCCTCTCCTTTCTCATCCTTCTCAGTGCTACCATGTCGGTGAAGCCTTCAGGGTCAGGTGAATGAGACCAGTTGTAGTTACTGGTTTTGGCATATCGAATACACAGCGGATAGCTTGCCAGGCTCTTCCGTGCGGGCGGAATACTCTCGGTAGCTTGCCAGTCTTTCCGAGAGGTATAGAGGCTTTTGGGGTGACCTCTAATCACCCTTGTAGGTGTTACCATATTTGAACCCTATCAAATATGGTACGACAATTCCAGAAGACGGGTATTTAGTGTCTTATGATGTGTCCTTGCATCTATTGATATGATAATATGTTTTCTCTTTTCTTTTATTGATATGGTGTATTATGTTGATCGACTTGTGAATGTTAAACCATCCTTGCATCCCTGGGATGAACGCTACTTGGTTATGGTCTATGATCTTTTTGATGAGTTTGCTAGTATTTTGTTACAATTTTTAAAAATATTAATCTTCAGAATATAATTTATTTTACCCAAATATAATCACAATGTGTAATCAATTTTAGAAATGAATAGGCTAGGTATTTTTTTACCCTTTATCTAAATGTGGCATGTGCTATGTATAACATTGCATCACGACCATCCTGTTGTTCGTCAATTGCCTTGAGCAGGCCCCAGTAATGTCTCCTTCATCCCAGCCTTGAGATTATTTAAAAAGTGCCATATTCAAGGCTCCTTCAGGGTCAGGAGAATGAAACCCCCATCACTGTTACTGATATTTCGTATATTGGGTACGCCACAGCCAGTTTGCCAGACTCTGCCGTGTGGGCAGGTTACACTCAGTAGCCTGCCAGTTTGTCCAAAGTAAGAATGAGATAATAAGATGCTGCAAGGCCAAGAATGCGGCCGCGCACTTCCAGGAGCTGGGTTTTATAGTCTCTGGGTCTTGGCCGTTGATGGGACTAAACAGCAGCCAGTTGGTGGGTGTGACCCCTGCCTACTGATTATGGAGGAACTGGGTAGAGGATGCTCAGCACCAATCTGAGCAGGCTTGGAGATCTCAGCCCTGGGACCCACATGCCTTTGTTCCTCTGCCGGTACCTTCATGCGTGTGGAGAGTGGTCTCAGAATGGTGGTGGTTGATTCTGGAGGTCTTCGGCTGCCGGAGCCATGGTCAGGGTGGGGAGGGAAACTCAACCTGCTCCTCTCCAAGGGTCCCCGGCAAGGACAGCCAGGTGCAGGGGCAGAAAAATGTATAACATTATATGTGCTATATATGGTATATGGGCTGGAGTGATAGCACAAAGGGTAGGGCATTTTCCTTGCATGTGGTTGGCCTGAGTTTCATTCCTCTGTCCCTCTCAGAGAGCCTGGCAAGCTACCGAGAGTATTCCGCCTGCAGAGGCAGAGTCTGGCAAGCTCCCTGTGGTGTATTTGATATGCCAAAAACAGTAATAACAAGTCTCACAATGGAGACATTACTGGTGCCTGCTCGAGCAAATCTATGAACAATGGAATGACAGTGCTACCGTGCTACAGTGCTACAGTATTTTGTTGAGGATCTTTGCATCTGTGTTCATCATCTCTGTAATTTTCTTTTTTTGTGATGTGTCTGTTTGCTTTGGGTATATTTGGGTGATATTTGTCTCAAAGGAACTGAGAATGTTTATGTTTCTTCAATTTTCCTGGAAAAACTTGAAAAAGATAAGAAGTTTGTCCTCTTTAGATACTTGAAAGAATTTACTAGTGAATTCATCTGAGCATGGCTTTTATTTTTTTGGAAAGCTTTTGATTACCATTTCAATTTCCTTGATGTTGATAGGTCTGTTCAGGTATTCCAAATCTTCTTGTTTCAGCCTTGGGAGGTTATAGGAATCTGGAATTTATCCATTTCTTGAAGGTTCTCTTGTTTTATGTCGTAAAGATTCTCTGATGATCCTATGAATTTCTGTAGTTTCTGTTGTGATGTCCTTCTTTGCATTTTTGATTCAGTTTATTAGGGTTCTCTCTCTCTCTCTCTCTGTTTCTTTGTCAGTCTTGCTAGTGGTTTATCGATCTTGTTTATTTTCTCAAAGAATCAGCTCTTGTTTTTATTGATCATTTGGATTATTTTTTTGAGATTCCAGCTCATTGATTTCTGTTCGATTTTTTTCTCCTGCCTGGTTTGGGTTCCTTTGGCTTGCCATTTTACAAGATCTTAAGCTGTGAGGTTAAGTTATTTACGTGGGCTCTTTCTTCCATCATGATGAATTCTTGAAGAGCTATAAACTTTCCTCTAAACATTGCTTCTGTTGTGTCCCACAAGTTCTGGTAGCTCATGTTCTCATTCTCATTTCTGTAGTTTTTGATAAAGAAAAACGTTTAACTAGTATCTTAAGCTAGTAGGGAAAAATGATTCCTTTTGATTCTGGCTTATGATGACACCCATCCTCTTTTTCCCTTCCTGAGTCCAAGGCTAAGCCCCTTAAAATGTTCTATGAGTAGGATGAGCATCTTTTCATGCCATCTTGTCCTACATCTACTTCCTGGAAGATCCTTCCTTCAGAGATCCCCAGGCAAGTGGGATCTGTTCTTCAAGATTCAGGTTACACCCAGCTTCTTCCCTGAGGGGCTCTGTGATCCACAGTTCACTTTCATTCCTTTCCTTGCTCCAGGATAAAGATTTTTGTAGCATTTATTAGTTTGTATTGTAGTTATTTATGAATGTTTAGCTTCCTTACATAAACTCAGTGAGAAAAGAAACTGTTCTAGGTGCCTGAAATAGGTATAGAATCTCTTTAGAATCTCAAAAATAATTATCTACTATATGAATGAAGACATGCAGTTCAATCCTTAGCACCCCATAGACTCCCCTAAGCCTGTTAAGAGTGATCTCTGAGCATAAAATCAGGTATAAGCCCTGAGCACTGTTGAGTGTATCTCCCAAACCAAGATTTTTAAAAAGAATAAAACTTCTGGGGCTTTAGCAATAGCACAGAGGGTAGGGTGTTAGACCTGCACATGGCCAACCCGGGTTCAATACCCAGTATCCCATATGGTCTCCCAAGTAATTCCTGAGTGCATGAGCCAGAGCTGAAGAAATAGCTAAGAGGACAAAGAACCTCCAGCTCTGGGCACATCTCTTCGATTCTACTGTTCTTCCTGCATTAACATAGGCCTCAGAGACCTGGGCCCTACAAAAACAGGATGAGAACACTATTCGGGTCTCCCAAAGAGGAATCACAAGAGCTATGCTTGGAGTATCATGCTTCACTTAAATGAGAGAAAGAATCCAGAGTTCCGACCTCTATTGGCAATCAAGAATCAGGGATGCTGTCTCATTTGCCAAGACATCAAAAATCAGATGGGCTGGGCATGTAATGAGATTTGGAGACGACTGCTGGACTAGAGCCATTACCGAATGGATTCCACAGGACATCAAAAGATTGTGTGGCTGCCCACCTACAAGATGGTCAGACTTCTTATTCAAGACCCTGAATGATCAGTTTGAGGCTCTATGTGTTCCTAGAATGAGCAGATGCCATTGGGCTACACTAGCATGCGACAGGGACGAATGGAGACATTACTGGTGCCTGCTTGAGCAAATCGATGAGTAACGAGATGTCAAGTGATCAGGTGATGAGCCAGGAGTAACCTCTTTGCATCACAGGGTGTGACTCCTCCCCCCCAAAAAAGAATACTTCATAGTACTTCAAAGTAAGTACTATGGACTGAATTGCACCACCCAACAAAGTGACTGAATTTGGAGATTTCTATAGGGAAGCAGTTAAAAGTGGGCCCTGAAAGTGGGACCTGATCCAATGGGATGAGTGTTCTTATCAGAAGAGGCATCAGAGAGAGTGTGTGTGTTGGGGTTGGGGGTGGGATGGTAGGGAGAAGAAAAGGTACTGAGTACTGAGGTTACAGCACTTGACTTGCATACAGACAACCCGGGTTCCCTCCCCAGAAGCCCATATGGTTCCCCATGTACCTTCAGGAGTGATCCCTGAATGTAGAGCAAGGAGTATGCCCTGAGCACCTTGGTATAACTCAAAAACAACACACACACACACACACACACACAAAGAAAGGCATCTATGACCCAAGAACAGAACTGTCACCAGACACCAGCTGTATAGTATGCTAATCTTGATCTCCCCAACTTCCAGTACCCAGAGCAATGCACTTGTTTATACTTTCCAGTATGTGGAACTAATAGCTGAATCAAATAGATGATAAGCCCTTGGCAAATGTTGACAAATATTTTTATTATTTGATATCACATGTTTCCCACAAAAGCTTTTCTTCTAGTAGTCATTCTACTGCAGGTCTTTGGAGTATGTTTTTCCTTTGCTTGGCAAACTACCAAAGGCATAAAACCCAGTGACACTTTTTTATGCTATGGTTTCATAGCAGACTTGCATACTGAACTTCTAACAGTAAAATGGCCAATGTAAAGAGACCAGTTCTATGCCCATCTCTTCAGATTTCTAGCTTGAGATCAAAAGATGGGTGATGAAGAGTTTGGGTTTCCTGTGCAGAACAAAACAACCCAGCTGATGGCAAACTATCCTTTTTTTCAATTTTGAATAAAATGAGTGGAAAGTATTGGGGGAAGTTCTGCTTTTTCTGCTTGAGTGAATACCTGTCATGCTTCTTACATCTATTGAAGCAATTAACACACACAAAGCTATATTTGCTAAGCCAGTGCTCCCCAACGGGGTGTAAGCTTATACCAGTGAATAGCAAAGACCTCTATTTTCCCTGAACGCCTGTCCAGAGAACCAGTAAACAATTTTTGCAAGTGTGTTGGGTACCTTCCTCCTGATTTTTCTTCTCCTCTATGTGCAATTTTCCCACAACCTAAACACCCAGTTAGACCCCAGAAGTCTTCAAGTCACCTAAGATCTTTTTCTTTCCTTGGAATCTGTTTTGTAGTACAGAGATTCCTGTCTCTGCCTTTATAGTAGAGCCACTTGGGAAGCTCTTTAAAAAAAAAGCCTAAGTGAAGGACCAACCTCATAATAATTAGGCCAGAACTGAGGTGGGGGTAAAACATGACAGTTATAGTGCCAATATGCTGCTCAGGTTTGAAAACTGACATAGCTGTGGATTTTAATTTTTTGTTTCAGTCTGACCTTGTGCCCAAGTTCCATCTTTTATTCTCATTGGAGCAACTGGTTATTGTTCTTGTACCTCTGTGATTGATTTGTCAACTTGAGAAACAGACATTTGTTTTACCTAAAGTTGTCTTGGAATGAGGCCCTGCCCGGTTCATCTATCCATCTACTCTTCTTTAGACTTGGAGATGAATTCCTGAAACATGCCCTGCCCTGCCCTCCTTGTTAGGTTTACAGTGTATTGAAATTCCGGGAATTTAACTTACACCTATATATGTGCTTAATATTACTCCCATCACCAAAATTCCAGTACAACCCATCTTCAGAAAGATTCCTCTGTTCAATCCTCCCACCCTCTCCTCTTCACTATGGTAACTGTATTATTTTCACTGACTTCTAGGAGTTGATTTTTATTGTTTTTTGCCAGTTATTTTGCTTCAGCTAATCATATTCCACATATGAGAGATACCATTGGTAATTGTCTTTTGCTTCTTTACCTATTTTATTTAGTATTCTCACTTCAAGCTTCATCTGTTGTGTCCCAAAAGGCATGTTTATATCTTTTCTTAGTAATATAAATATATTCTATTGAGTACAGTTAGTACAGCATTTTAATCTAGTTGTATTGTGATGTTTTCCAGGTTGAAATCATATTTTGGCTAATAGGAATAATGCTGCTATAAACACAGAAGAGTATATATGCTTTTAAATTAGTGCTTTTATACCCTTTGGAAAAAAAGTCTAGTGATAGTGTTGCTGGGTAAAGTTTTTTTTTTTATTTCCAAATAAATCTCTGTAGCACCTTTCATTTGCCTTCTGAGCCCCATCCTTATTGAGAAATTTAATCTCAGCTGTCCAACTTTCCTTTCTGGCATAGTCCCAGCTTCCTGATGGGATGCTTCCCCCCTCTCCTACCTGTCCCTTTGTCCCATACCCCCATGACTTGTACCCTGAATCCCCTTTTTGATTGGCTCCTCCCATGCTGCCTGCCCACATATCATCTGGACACCAACCATGTCTGGGTCATTGAACTTCCTTCCCCCAGCTTCAGGGGTCTCATCTTTAATCTGATTGCATTCCAGAGATTGTCTTCCACTTGGAGATTGTGTCCTTTCTCACTAGGATTGTGATGTTCTTTCTTTTAAATGACATGATGACATTTATAGATGGGAACCGCATCTTGGTAAACATGTGGAAAAAAGTGATTAGTATTATGACAGCTTAAAGTTATTTTGGTTTTGCTTTTTAACTTATTGCACCAAAAACATGTACCCAAGCTCAAGAACTATGAAATTAGATAATTTAACATATTTAGGACAGGTCATGTACCTTGAATTCAGGACTTCTCTCTCTTCTCAGTTCATCACACTGCTTTCCAAGGGCTGTATCCCTTTGCTTGACACACAGGAAAATGCCTGAAATCCCTCCTCAAGTTATACCTCCCAAAATTGCAACCATACCTCCTCTAAGTTGCCTTGGATCATATTCTCATTCCAGCAAGCAACCTAAAAGAAAAGCATTATCAGTGATATTCTGTAGGACTGGAGAGGTGCTGGGGAATCATCTAGTTCAGTGGCTCCCAAGACTGGGGATTTTATGGTACAATAGGTTGGGGGGGGGGGGAACAATGCTACAACACAAATCAGCAACTGTGGTGTAGTTATAAGTTTGCCGAATTATTTTTTGTTTTGTTTTGTTGAGTTGTAACTGCCATCCAATCACCATCTTAAAATATCTTAAAAGAAAAGATATTATAACCTTAAAAAATAAGTCAGGACAGACATAGTTGCAAATTTCTGAATGCGGCCACTTTAGTTTTACAACAACAACCACACAAACTGTTGAGACTGTTATTTTTCTTAGTTGAAAGAACAGAGAGAGAACTTGGCCAAGGATTGTCATTCATCCCCAGATGAGTGCTAAAAAACACCAATTTAACTGAATTCCTGAATTTTACTAGGGAGGAAACTGGATACCTGGGATTACCTTCTTTCCCGTATCACCTAGAAGTTCAGAGCAAAACAGGATGAGAACCCAGCAGTCCTAACTCCCAGCAAGTAGCAATTTTTCACACTCAGAGCTGAGAGACACCACTCTCCCACCGCCCTCTCTTCTCTTTGTCCTTATAGGCTCAAAAGGTCCACTAAAGAGTCTATTCCTTTTGGACCCGTCCTCCCTGTGTCAGTAAAGGCACTTCTCTAGCTCTTCGCATGCCCTATAACTTCAGCTAAAATAATAACATTGAGTAAGAAGGGGACAGCACATAGATTTCTCAGAGTGCTAGTCATTTTACAAGTGCTAGTGGTAATCCTTTGGAGAAAAAAACACTCAAAATGCAAACAGTACTGCTTTGGTGATCCAGGTGGAGAAACTGAAAGTAGAAAAAGTCAAAGCTCCACTTTCAAGCCATCTTCACTTTTTTCTAACACTCATTCTTCTATGCTTTCATCCTTTCTAATTTGGAAACTGGGGTGGAGAACATGAATTAGGAAGCTGCTCTGGATTCTCTGCTTCTTTGAAAGACTGTAGAATTCCTGGAATACTTCAGATCTTCACCTATTTGGCATTCTTTCTGTTTATCTAGAACACTTGAGACCCACAGGCATGTTTTTTTCCCCAGTGATCCCCAAGTACACACTAGAGAGCCACCATAGTCTCAGCTTCCCACAGAAACCTGGTCTCACGGTGCTCAGTTAACCAAAGATGTGGCTGAAGAAACCAAACCTGCGTGTAAACTTGATGAACTTGGGGCTCTGTGGAGGCTCTTTCAGATAGCTTCAGAACTGCTCTAATCTGCATTTGTGCATATTGATTAGGACTTGCTATCCAGAGTCCAGGCAGAGTCCAGGCAAAACAATCTAATCACTACTGAGTGTATGCTGGTACATGTGTGAGTTCTCAGATTACCTTATTATCTAGAGGTATTTGTTCTTATTATTGTTATTCTGGGCAGTTGACATCAGAAAACAGAATTTTTTATAAGCTTGATAAGAAAGATTAAAAACTGGGATGACATGATAATATTAAAATTCCTTGGTTCAAGTTTGTATAAAATTTTTTCTTCTGGATTGAGAAATAAGTGTGAAAAAAATGAGGCATATTAGAAATCACAGTTTTAAAGTTATTCATAGTGTTGTTCTTGCATTAATAAGCTAGGGCATGTAATATCTTGAAGGGAAAGAACTGGATCTTCCTTATCTTTAGAATAGTGTCTGATAAATGTTCACTTAGTTTTCATAAAATTAAACATAGTATTTCAGATATAAATAGTAAATTTTATAGGGAAGCAATTACAAATTTGTACAAATACCAGTGAGGGTGCATTTGTTAAATTTTCATGAACTTCATAACCAAAGGATTCTGTTTGGGGAAATCAATCTGACATCACCTCCTGTATTAGTTTCCCATGGCTTCTATAACAAATCACCACAAGCTGAGTGGCTTTAAGCAGCAGAAACTTCTCTTACAGTCTCGGAGGCCAAAATTCTGAAATTAAATTTCAGAGGCCTGGTTTCCCTCCTGAGGGAGAGATTTGCATTCCTTGCTCCTTGCTTTCCTCCCTCTACTACCCTTTGTCTTTTCAAACCTTCCTTGGGGTATGTTTGCTCACTCCAATCTCTGTATTCACATGACTTTTTACCTCTTCTTCATGTCTGCTCCTTTCTGCCTACCTGGATAATCCAAAATGATCTCATACAGAAATCATTAGCTTAGTTATATTGTAAAGATCCCCTTTTCAAATACAATTGCATACTCGGTACCCAGGACATAAACATGTCCTTTTGGAGCCATCATTCAAACCACTACACTACACTGGATGATGAGCTCTATGAGAAAGTGGAAACTCAGCTTCAATCATTAAGTTGACTGAGTATTTTTGAGGTGTAAAGGAATTTGAGATGTAAAGGAAAAAGTATTCCAACCACAGAGAGGAGCTGTGAAAGAGGGAAGCTATTTCCTAAACCATCAGAGTGCCCTCCCTTTAGTTAAACTCTAAGTTACTGTCACACTACTATGGACCCTGAAGAAAACAAGGAACATGTCCTGGAAAGGAGAATGATGAGCCAGCCCTTGAAACAAACCTCTCTTCAGTGTTCTGGTGCAGAGGCTTGGTGACCCAATGACACTTCTGAAAAGCTGGTCATCACTCTGCTATTCATGAGTTTATTATTATGTAATCAAGTCTTTAATGGAGTCCCTGATTTTGTGAGGGTTCTGCTTAATCCAACATTTACTATTTCAACATATTCTTGACAATACCCGGGTCTATTTATTAACAGAGAAACCTGCTTTCATTTATGACAGACTATTTAGGTCATGCCAAGTATTTTTATTTTTTCTTTGTCTGATTGCTAAAATAAGAATTGGGCTGAGCAGGAAATAGCTAGATAAATAATGCATTGAAGCCACTTGCAAAGTGACTTTTCAGAATATTGCAGACTTCCTATGTGTTATACCTCACAAATAGGGGAAGAGGAAATATATTTAATTATTATTAACTATTAATTTCTTCTTTATATTAAAAGCTGCTGCGCTACTAAATTAATGCTTCATATTCTAAATAATCACTCTCTCCATGATGCGCCTAGCCCTATTGGTAGATTTCAATGGAATCAAAATAATCTCCCATTTATTTTGTCTTGCCAGCCTAGAAGGCATGTTTTAGCAACACTGGGTAAAAAGAATGAGGTAACAGAGTTGACCCTTAGGAGCTGCCTTCTCAGAGAAGGAAAACAAAACTTTATTTGCTATTATTTAAAATCCTATAAGAGTCATTATAGTTTCTCCTCGGACTTTTCTATGTTTAAACCTCCCCCAACACACCTCTTTAAAGCCACGTTCCATAATCACGCCAATTCTTCTTTTCCTCCAGCGCAGAAGACTCATAGGCAAGGGACAAGGTTTTTTTTAGGAGCAGTTATGGTCTATCATTATTGAATATCTCTCAGTGGGCGGGAGAGGCGCTTCAGCACAGCCATACATCAGCCCTCGCCCAGCCGCTCACATCTGACCTCAGCCGCAATCATGCCGCATCAAGTAGGCCAACTACCCAGTTTAGCCGCAGAGCAGAGAGCACAAGCTGACTCCAAGATTAAGTATAACGCGGCCAGCTTGCATTCCCTGGAGCGTCTTGGCTGATGCTGTATTGATTGAGAAACTTTCCCCTGTAAGTATCACAAACAACAATAGCCAGGTCAAGGACCGGGGGTGCCAGAACTGGACTCCCCTGGGGCAAGTGCTGGGCCCAGGTGCGGCTCTGAGGATGTGTGCACACAGGTTAAGGAAGGTTTCCCAGGAAGGAAAGAGTGAGAACCCGCAGTTGGAACTGACATTTAAGTGAGTCCACATGGGAACAGAATGAGAGACAATGATGTAATTATCTATTCCCCAGCTTCCAACTGCCGCACAAACCTGTCATTTCTGTGTTTATATGCTCTCCAAACCTACTTCTGGCTTGTATTGCTTTTTTTTATGGGAGGGGGGAGAGAGGTGCTGTGATGCCTAAGCCTAATATGCAAATATAAGCAGCATTCAGGCTAGACACAAAATAAACATCTTGTTTTAATTTGATAAAGGAATTTTTCTAGAGTATACCTTCCTAAACCCTAAGAAATGCCTTTAATTCTGCTGCTTACTTGTGAACCAGAATAAGAGAAATGAGCAAATATTGTTTTCATATAAACATTGCACATATATTTGGGACAGCACTTGAATCAATAAATAATTGATCTCAGGCTGCAAAACATACATGTAAAGTATACATATCCTTTAAGAGGTCTTGCCAACCCTACAAATTGTGGTTTTATTGTTGTTTTGGTGGAGTTTGTCAAAATGGTCCCTATGGTTAGAAGAGTTTGCACCACAATAAGTAAATTAATACGTTTCTAACCACAACTGGCAAAATCTTGGGAGCCAGATTGAAGTCCCTGGTGCTGACGGTCCTGAGTGAAACATGCCCAGGCACCTATATACATACTTGTTTGCATCTGATGTGACCTGTAACAGTCTTATTTAACACTTCTGCAGCTGGGATGTGACTCTTTTCCCGATTCATGTTTTGGGAGCATGGTAATGCTAGTTTCTTCCTGATGTTTCTACAAATGCTCCTCTAACCTTCTTTTCCACTTCCCCTCTCTATCAGAGGTGAATTCTTCTGTTCATTACACGTATTTCCACTATCATATGAAATGATAATGAAGTATTTCCTGCTTGGTTCCTCCACAAGACTATAAACTCTTTAATAGCAAATGTTTTATATTCTTAATTTTTGCCTTTCTGAGACTCAGCACAGTGGCCTACATGTAGCAAGTGCTCAATAAACCTGATTCAAGATCAACAATTAAATTTGGTATATTAGATTCAGTTAGTTTTCCTTCTAATAACTAATCTATCCTTCCCCTAACCACTAGGACTTGTGTTTTTTAGGGTATTATGCCCCACCTAAAAATAAGGCCCATAACAGGTATTTTGCATGTACTGGAGGTTTACCTTTGAATCTATCTAGAAAGCATTTGTATTTCTGATTAGAAGAATAGGCTTGTGATTAGGCTACACTTTCTTTTTTTTCTTTTTTTATTTTTTTGTAGGAGTACTGCTATTTATCCAGCCACTGATTAGCTGATTGAATTGTGCATGAACTCCACCTTACCTTTTAAAAATTTTTTTATAATTTTATTTATTGAATCACTGTGAGAGCAGTTACAAAGCTTTTGGGTCTAAGTCTCGGTCAGACAAGGAAACACCCGTACCTTCACCAGTGCCCATTCTCCACCACCAAAAACCCCAGTATACCCCCATCCCACACCCTCCCCCTACCTGTGGGGCAGATGATTTCCACATTATTCTCTCTCTACTTTGATCACATTCAATATTTCGACACCAGACCCACCATTATTATTTGAGACTTTACCCCAGCACTCAGATCTGCTGAAAAGGCAACAATAGACAACTTGTATTCAATTGCTGGTTATGAATAACATATGATGTCATGTGGCTGCAATAGGGCCATGTGGTTTTGAAATTCTGAAATTTCAACACTTAAATCTGGAGGGATTTCTGCCAAAAGTCACTGGGTTTCGAGATCTCCTCCTGAGTCTCTGGGATCATGGCCGTTGAGCAGCTAGATGAGGAGTCAGAGAGGCTGTTCGTGGGCGATGACTTGGGGGTCTCATTGGGGTGGGGAGGACAAGCCTGGCTCCACCCCATCCTGTGAGCCGCCAGAAGGAAACAGGCGGAGGGACAGCACCCTTTCCCCCCTGGGGTGGCCCGGTGACAGTAACCTACTGCAGGGTCCAGACACATTTCTGCCAAAAGCCACTGGGTTTCGAAATTTGTTTCTGAGTCTCAAGGGATCAAGGCTGTTAAGCAGCTTAATCAGGAGCCAGAGAGGCCGTTCGTGGGCGATGACTTGGGGTCTCATTGGGGTGGGGAGGACAGGCCCGGCTCCACCCCCATCCCGTGAAGCCCAACAAGTTTTGTCACTGCGGGCCCAAGCCTGACTGTCCAATGGCCTCTGGAGGATGACGGCCACCAAGCCGCCAAGAGGGAGCAGGCGGAGGGACAACATCCTTTCCTCCCTGGGGTGGCCCAGCAACAGTAACGTACTGCGGGGTCCGGACACATTTCTGCCAAAAGCCACTGGGTTTTGAGATTTGTTTCTGAGTCTCTGGGATCATGGCCATTAAGCAGCTTGATCAGGAGCCAAAGAGGCTGTTCGTGGGCAATGACTTGGGGTCTTGTTGGGGTGGGGAGGACAAGCCCGGCTCCACCCCCATCCCATGAGGCCCTGTGTGTCTCGTCACTGGGGGCCCAAATGTGACTATCCAGTGGCCTCTGAAGGATGGCGGCCACTGGGCCACCAGGGGGAACAGGCCAAGGCACGAAACCTATTCTCACCTGGGTTGGCCCAGCACCAGTGGCCTACTGCAGGGACTGGACACATTTCTACCTAAAGCCGCTGGGTTCTGAGATTCGTTTCTGAGTCTCTGGGATCATGGCAATTAAGCAGTTCAATCAGTAACCAAAGAGGCCTTGCCTCCAATTATATAGCTGAGCCGGAGGTGGTTTGCGGGTGTGTTTTCCACATACTTAACTTTTGGCCGTTTACTTTCTTGGTAAACTTTGCCCCAAGTTTTTGGGGTCTGGCCAAAGGCACAGCAGCAATTTTGGGGTATCTGGAAGTCTGAAGGCGCCATGAGGCTGCTGATGCACTCGCCTCACAGGTACAGATTGACCTGCTGGCGGCACCAAACCCCCTAGGCTACACTTTCTGCCCTTCATCTTTTACTTCTTTCAGCATTAGCTGAAAATATGAGTCTGGGACTGGATTAGCCAGGCTCAATATTAATATATATAGAAGAAATATTGAATTATATTGGGCTGGAGTGATAGCACAGCAGATAGGGCGTTTGCCCAGTGGGTAGGGTGTTTGCCTTGCAAGCGGCCAACATGGCCAACCCAAGTTCAATTCCTCCACTCCTCTCGGAGAGCCTGGAAAGCTACCGACAGTATCTTGCCCACACGGCAAAGCCTGGCAAGCTACCTGTGACGTATTTGATATGCCAAGCACAGTAACAGTTGTCACAATGGAGACGTTACTGGGCCCGCTCGAACAAATTGATGAACAATGGGAGGACAGTGACAGTGACAATGATGTAATTATATTAAGGTTTAAACAATATGCAACATATTTTTATTTCATAAATTAATTTAATTTTTAAATTTGAAGACTGAGTTTAAAACAACCCCATCAAAACTTGGGAGAGGTTATAGATATATATTTCTCCTGAATAAGACATTCTGATGGCCAAAAGACATATGAAATATAATCAGCACTACTAATTATTAGGTAAATGAAATCTAAAATGACAATGTCATATTAATGATGATATCATATATTGAAAAGTCTGTAAACAAGAGCCAGAGAGATTGTACGGGGGAAATGTACTTGCCTTGCATATCGCCAGACTCCTGTTCCAACACCAATACTGTGCATATCGCCTGGCCTCTGCATTTCTTCTGACCCCTGTTTGATCCCCAGCACATTCTTCCAAAAAGTGTTGATGAGAGGGTCAGGGAGCTTGGGCACATGGGTAGTGTTAAGATGAGGTATGCCAATAACCGTATAAGAATGAGATCCAAATTATGGCAACCAAACTTAAACATGTGCTTGTCAAAGAGGCAGACTGGAGAGTAGAAAGAAACTT
Organism: Sorex fumeus; assembly: GCF_029834395.1. Lineage (NCBI taxonomy): Eukaryota > Metazoa > Chordata > Mammalia > Eulipotyphla > Soricidae > Sorex > Sorex fumeus. The sequence goes on from NW_026606066.1 coordinate 28,407,336, forward strand.
GGGGACATTGATGGAGGTGCATTCACACTGGTGGTGGCATTACTGTTGGGACATTGTATGCCTGAAACTATTATAACAACATTGTAAATCATGGTGCCTTTATAATATAATAAAATAAATAATCAGTTTTTTAATGAGCAAAAACTTATTAAAACTAGTGCCAGAGCAGATGCCATGAAGAAGAAACTCTCATTCACTTATAGTGGAAATGGTTTCAGGATCAGTCTCTACAGAACTACAGAACTGGTATTTATTAAAAGAAAACAAAACAAAAAACATAAAAAAAGCCCTTAATATAGAGCCTCCATGCAATCCAGTAATCTATTCTTTCTACCTACCTCAAGAATATTGAAACATCAATTCAAAAAGATATTTTTAATCCTACGTTTATTATTGTGCTATTTACAATAGTTAAGGAAATAACCCAAGTGCCCATGGTAGATAAGTAGATAAAGAAACCGTACTATATATACACAATAGAATAAAGTGTATTCTATTCATTCATATGAAAGATGAACTATTGTATTTCACTGCAACTTGGATGGAGATAGATGATATCATGATAAGTGAAATGAGTCAGAGAAGAACAAATACCAAATGCTCTGACTCATATGTTGAGTATTAGGAGTGAGTATAGACTATATAGATAGTGTAATTATAGACTGAGGGGATAAATTATAAATGACTCTGAAAGTCTGCCTATAAAAGTGAGTCTGCAAAGCAGGGGAGGGTGGTGAGGGTTGAGAGAGAATCTAAAGACAGTGTAGGGGTTATTGACACTTTGATAGGAAATTTAGCCCTAAAGCATTCATATTAGCATTATTGTAAATCATTTAATAAGCAAAAATTTAATAAGTGCTTTAAAAATGTGAAGGAGAATAAAACTAAGAGCACAATAACTTTGTTTCTGAAGTCGCTTTTGAAGCCACCTTTAGTGTTAAATGACAGTTCTCCAGAGTGTCTTGATGCACTGACTACATTCTATTGTGACACTTGCAAGTTGGACGACCGGAAACCCTCCTCCCACTCAGTCTTACAACCATTGTGTCCAACTCATTGGCAGTAAAGAGGATTTATTTTATAGTCACTGAGCATCATAGATCTCATTTTTGGCAATGACAGGAAAACAAACCTCAAAGGACCCCAAGTCTAGAAGATAATCTTTCTGTCGTTGTCCAATTCAATTCCCAAGTGCTGTGGCAGAGATTGCTAATTGCCCCTCATTATGCATAGACTTTTTCTTCCCTATTCAGCAGTTAAACCCTTCAAGTTTTAGCTAGGTGCACTAAGGCTAGAGACTATATTTCCCATCCTCCAATGCAACTAGGTATGGCCAAAAAACTGCATTGAACAAGTGGCATGGGAGGTTTTTTTTTTTAAGAGTTAGGGTAGGAGAGTTAATACACGGGTTAAGGTGCTTGCTTTCTACATGGTCTATCCTGGCTTGATCTACAACATAGATTTTGTTCCTGACCATCTCCAGGAGTGATCACTGAGCACAGAGGTAGGAGTAAGATCTTATCACTACCAGGTGTGATCCCAAAGCAACAACAACAAATAGGTACATTCTGAGTCTAATTCAAAGGAAAATTATGGTCATTTTCCCCCTCACTCCCAATTTTTTTTATATGTAGAGGGTGGTGAACTACCTTTAATCTTGCAGATTGGAATAACCCCCTATAACAAGAGTCAGCAAATTGTGATCTTAGGTCAAATTAACCACCTGCTTTTATATGGCCTACAAGCTAAGAATGGTTTCTACATATTTAAGTTCAAAAAATTAAAAACAATATTTTGTGACCCAAGAAAATTATGTGAGGGGTCAGAGTGATAATACTATGGGTAAGGCACTTGCCTTACACTCAGCTGACCCAGTTCAATACCAGATCACATGAGGTCCTTCAAACCCTGCCAGGAGAGTTTCTAAAAGCACTAGAAGATAATATTTCTGTCATTGTCCAATTTCCAAGTGCTGTACAGAGATTGCTAACTACCCCTCATTATGCATAGACAGTAGCAAGCTCGGAGAACCATCAGGTGTAGCCCCCAAAAAGCAACAAAAAGAAAATTACATGAAATTCAAATTTCAATGTCTACTAGTAAATTGTTTTGAAATATATTAATATTTATTCATTTCTGATTTGCCTATAATTGCTTTTGTGCTACAACCACAAGGACATGTAGTTGCAGGAAACAATACGGGCCATAAAAGCATCAACTATTTCCTATCTCCCATTTGTGAGAAAGTTTTCTGACTCCCAGGGAGTTATTGAGGAATTTGGCATTGTTTGGTAGAGGGGAGGCAGTGCTCTGCTTTGTTTAAAACACTCTTATTTGATCCTTGTTAAAGCTGCTGAACCAGAATCATGACTAATACAATTACCTTAAGACAAATCTTAAATATCATCAAGACAAGTTACAGTTAAATAGAAGCAAAAAGGAAAATAGAATTGAATGCCTCATACTGCTGGCATTTGCAATAAGTATTTTTGTTGGGATATTTCCCTAAGACATGCAAAAAAAGAGCCATTGCACTCTCTAGAATAGTGGATGTGAAATGGTGCTGTAACTTTCAGCACTCTGATGTAAGGAGAATTGAAATGGAAGAGAGCAAGTCAATGAAGCCTGCAAATCTTCCTGTAGGCTAGAGAAAGAACCATTAGCACTACTACAGTGGCTATCACAATAATAGTAGGCAGCATCTATTGAGTGCTTACCCTGTGCCAGGCATCCTTCTAAGATCTTTACACATATTAATTCTTCTTCAAATTCTTCATTTGATAGATTATTATTATTCTCACTTATAACACAGGGACTCAGAGAAGTTAAGTTGTAAAGGTTTTACTGCTAGTATGTGTCAATGATGATTGAATACAAACTCACTTGTAAGTCTGGTTATGTAACCACTACTGATGTTGTGATTTCTCATCAGGGCATAATATAAACAGGACATGATTATTAGTCTGTATGTTGGCTAAAAAGAATGGAAAATTCAAAATGAAAAAGAAATCAAAGAAAATGTCCTCGAATTTCTTGCAAGAAGATGGCATCCATTTTGCCAAGGAAATGCAGTAATTGAGAAATATCTCCTCCAACAGGTCTTAGAGGTCAGTGTGACTGATATTCCTGAGATGGCTAAATATTTTTATCAACAAAGGTTATATACAAATTTATTTGTTAAATATGTATTTGTAGCACCTCCATGGGCTGGAGCGATAGCATAGCCGTAGGGCGTTTGCCTTGCACGCAGCCAACATGGCCGACCCGAGTTCGATTCCTCCGCCCTTCTTGGAGAGCCCGGCAAGCTACCGAGAGTATCTCGCCCACACGGCAGAGCCTGGCAAGCTCCCTGTGACGTATTCGATATGCCAAACACAGTAACAACAAAGTCTCCAATGGAGACGTTACTAGGCCCGCTCGAGCAAATCGATGATCAACGGGAGGGCCTAGCACCTCCATATGATGATCAAATGATGATGACCTACTTAAAATCACTTAAGGCATCTTATAAGGGTCATGCAGAGATAGGACAGCAGGTATGATGCTTGTCTGCACACAGCTGACCCAGGTTCAATTCCCAGCATACCATATGATCCTGGGATCTCAACAGGAGTGATCTCTAAATGCAGAGTTAGAAATAAGTCCTAAATACTGCTAGGTGTACCAAAAACAAACAATAAAAATTAAAATCCATGTACACAATTTTACATCTAGTTTAGAAAAAATAGTCTGACACTCTACTAACTTGAATGAGTTCTTTTTTTTTTTAGTGAAACACCATGAGGTACAATTACAGACTTACAAATTTTTGTGCTTAGGTTTCATTTATACAATGATCAAGTACCCATCCCCTCCACCAGTGCCCATTTTCCACCACCACGGTTCCAGTATCCCTCCCACCCCCATCCTCCCCATCCCACCCTGCCTCTGTGGCAGGGCATTCCCTTTTGTTCTCTCTCTATCTCCTTTTGGGTTCTGTGGTCTGCAAGAGAGGCATTGAGTGGCAATCATGTTTGGTCTATAGTCTACTTTCAGCATGCTTCTCTCATCCTGGGAGGATCCTCCCAACACCTTTTATTTGGTGCTCCCTTCTCTATCTGAGCTTCCTTTTCCCCCAGCATGTGTGGCTGGTCTCCAAGTCATGGAGCAAAATTCCTGGTACTAATCTTGGCTCCTCTTGGGTATTAGTTAGTCTCCTTTTTGTTACTCTATGTTCCCCAGATGAATGCAATATTTCTGTGTCTATCCCGCTCTTTCTGACTCATTTCGCTTAACATGATACTTTCCGTGTAGTATCACTTGTATGTAAATTTCATGACTTCATCTTTTCTAACCTCTACATAGTACTCCATTGTGTAAATGTACCAAAGTTTCTTTAATCAGTCATCTGTTCTTGGGTACTCAGGTTTTTTCCAGATTCTGGTTATTGTAAAGAGTGCTGCAATGAACAAACAAGTGCAGATGTCACTTCGACTATACTTTTTTGCCTCTTTCTCAAAGAAGAAATCCAGATGGCTAAAAGGCACATGAGAAAATACTCTACATCATTAATATTCAGGGAGATGCAGATCAAAACAACAATGAGATATCATTTCACACCACAAAGACTGGTCCACATCCAAAAGAACAAAAGCAACTGGTGCTGGCGCAGATGTGGCGAGAAAGGGACCCTCCTTTACTGCTGGTGGGAATGCCGACTGGTTCAACCTTTTCGGAAACCAGTATGGATGATTCTCAAAAAATTAGAAATTGAGCTCCCATTTGACTCAGGAATATGAGTTCTTGAATACAAGAACTCTTACATGTGAAAGTTGGTGATATAATTTGAGATAAATATGCTGAGAGGAAATACATATGTCCTATGATTTAGGAACTTCATTCTAGAGGCATATAAACAAAAAAATCTTGCACATAAGTACAAGAAAATAAAACCAAACAGCAGTGCATGAACTATCTTTTTTGGGAGGAGGATGTCAACAACAAAAATGAAAACAAATATCCATCAACAGGGGAAAAGATCAATTGGGGTATATTTATAGAATGGGTTACTACCTTTTGCAAGTAGTAGCTTTATATATATATATCTTTACATGTATATGTAAAGATATATATATAGAAAACTATATATTATATCTATTCTTCATATATATTTCAAAAAATTGTGGACAGAAAAAGGAGCAAGACAGAATCATTTATGAATGACTTCATTGATATATTTGCTCAAAAACAAGTGAACCCAAATAAGATCTTAACAAAATATTTAATATAGTAAAACAATAAAGAAAAGCAAATGAATGGAAAAATTCAGAATATGGGTTGCTTTGGTGGGAAAGAACAGTATGTGCATAGCATGTGAGGACTCTAAAGATAATTATAAAGTTTTAGATGTGTGGAAGACGCAATGTTTTTGCTACCATTTCTAGAAACTGGACTCTTACATTGTATAGACACATTTTCCTGTATGATAGCACTTCTATTCAGAGGGAGTGAGTATCTCTCAAGCTGTGCTCAGGAGGCCTGGGGTCCTTTCCAGCAGCTCTTGGCTAAAGTTCGTGGTTCAATGCAAGGGCCTGAAGAGGCTGTGAGTTCTCAGGTGAGCAGCACCACATTCTCAAACCCTGCAGTGCTAAAGATTATGTGACCATCCCAGCAGTGCTTGCGAACCTCCAAGGCCACATCCAGCAATGGCTGTAGGACCATTTGTACTGGAGATTGTAACTAGGGTTGGCAGCATCTAAGATGTGTGCCTTAACCCCATAAATCTCTTTGACCTAATTTTTAAAATATAAAATCATATATCTTCATATGTAATATATTTATTTTAGTGATTTTGTGTGGGTTTTAGTAGCAAGTAGAAAATTTGAATTTTTATTAATAGGAGACTGGTTAAATATATTATGATAAATTTGTATTATGGGTTACTATTAAATATTAAATTAAATCTTTCTACATTGACCTGGGGGAAATGGATGACCTTATGTATTTAGAATGCTAAAGTCATCTTTTTTATTTTTTTTAATCAAAAATGAAGGTTAGTTTAGAGTGAATTTTTTTTTTAACTAAAATTGCCTACACTTTTTTTTGGTTTGTTTTTTTGGTCACACCCAGTGGTATTCAGGACTTACTCCTGGTTCTAAGCTTAGGAATCACTACTGGTGGAACTCAGGAGACCATATGGAGTGACAGGGATCAAACCTGAACTGGACACATGCAAGGCAAGCATCCTTCCAGCTCTGCTATCACTCTGGCCCCTGCCTTGACATTTCTAAAGCTTTATATTATTGTCAGTAGATTTTATCCTTCTGGAAAAATGATTTTAATAAAGCTTTTGTTCAACTTTTGAAACATAAGTAAGCAAATTGTTTCAAAGCCTAAATATATAAATAAAGATTAAAATACTTTCAGTCCACTCAAATTCATTACTTCTCATTCCATGTTATGTGACCCACGTGGGCAATCAGTGATGAATCCTCTTTTCTAACTCAGATAGCTTCTATCCTGTTTTCTGATTGCTTTAACAATAGAGCTGAGAAAAAAATTTTCATAGAAACTCTATTTTTCTTTTAAAAAGTCTTCAGCTCACTACATGTAAAGAAAAGAGACTCATTTGCCAACTATCGACTCTTCAGGAGTTTCTTTTGCTGATACAAAAATAACAAGAATTGCTTATACATCATTACAAGTGGTTTTTAATTGTGGAAACTGAGCCTCCCACCTCTGTTGCCATGGAGAGAGCCTTCTTCATTATTTGGAAAATGGAACTTGCTGAATTTCATTGTCCCTTATGCAAGATCAATATTATATATTCTATAGAATTAAGGAAGGCAAGAAAACACACTGTACTTATAGTGTCTCTTATTTTCTCTAAGATGTAATTGACTTCTTAATAAACTAAGATACAGCACCAAGAGGTACTTGAGTGGTAGCACCTCGGCATGTCAGAGAACACGTGTTGCTAATGGCCTTTCTACTCATCTCCCTTCACTCACACATATACTTGCTGGACAGAGCACTTATTGACCTTGAGTATCAAACACCAGTGCCAATTTATAGCAGGTGATAAGGAAACAGTCTTACCCCCAGAAGCAGTTCATTTTTCAGTGTCAAAGGCAAAGTGTTTAGTAGGTATTTTATAGGTCATGTATCCAGTACACCACAAGACATCTGCAATTGCTCAAACTAAAAGTCCTTCAGTAAGGATGAATTCATGGTGTGTGTGTGTGTGTGTGTGTGTGTGTGTGAGAGAGAGAGAGTCAGACAGAGACAGAGAGATATACACAGAGAGAGAAGGGGAGAGAGAGAGAGAATACTCATACACACAAGCAGAATCTGTGTTTGGAAACTTTCTGGATGGTTGGCTCTGTATCCTTTTCCATGAAGCATGCAGGTGAGCAACATCTGAGGTGTTCTGGGAGTTATGTTCCAGACTGAAGCTTCTGCCACCTGAATATGTCATTCCCTCCCTCACTCTTATTCTCTTCACTACTCTGGCTTTAGAGTTTTGATTTTCCAAATAGGAAGAGCAACTCTTTCTCGCCAGGGACCACATGGTTTTTTGATGGTAAAGAGACAAGAACAAGCCCTCTGAAAACTTTATAGCTCTAGGAAATCTAAGGGTAGACTATCAAGAGAAAGTTTCTTGTCCCTCACCCCCCAAAATTCCCACACAACCCATGTCTAGGTAATATTTTAAGAAAGAAGAGTGAGGGAACGAAAGGTCTTGATTAAGTCACATTTGGGGAAATTAAACCAAAGAAACAGAATCCACAGACAGAAGGCAAAGGAGCCAGTGTCTGATCAGTGCCTTTGCCACCATGCCTCTGTCCCTTGAGAAGCTGCCTACAGGGTTGAAGGCCACCCCCCACTCCAGCCGCCTCAGTGAGTCACCACTATAAATTTACGAATCATCACACATTGTAAAGTGCTCAACAGTATTTACATGAATAAAATAAAAATTAAGTTTTCCGAGTGAGTACGGTTTATCACGTAAGTCTGCGTTAATATTTCCTAATCATGGTGACCTCAGCCTGCCAGAATGCGCAGGCCCCTAATCCTCCCTGTAATGTTTTCTCATTAGCTACGCAGCATTGCCACACCAGTGGCTGTAACCAAGCACTGCCTCAGGCACCACTGGAATTAATTACTAGAAGAAATACTGCTGTTTTGAATTGTCATCTTGAATTTATCACTTGCCACTTAATGTAACTCATCTGACCTAATACCTCCGTGGTGTCACCAGGGGCCTTGGCACGGGTTTCACCAGGGTAATAGCAGGGGGGTTCTGTATACCTAATGTGGCAGAGACGCCAAATACACAGCTGCTGGCGGCCTGGTGAAAATCCTACCCTGGAGCAAAGCATGCTAACAATGCCCCTAGCAAATTGCAGATTACCCAGATGTAGTGTTCTATCTGAAGCTACCAGAGATTCAAAGGTAGGGCTGGTAGATCTAATTTCTGCTGCGAGGAAAAGATAATCTTTCATTTCTTTGGATGTAACAGCCCTCACCATTTGTTTCTCTAGTGTTCAGTTTTTGAACATAATGAAACTGCCTGTTCCAGGATGGAACTCTGGGGGGACTCTGGGGGTCCTGTCCTGCTGGGTCTTAGACCCTTTTCTTATAAATTCGGAAGAAATTGCTCATTAAATTACTTTCACAAAGAAACACAATTTCACCATTGGCTATGTTCCGCCAGGAAAAGGAAGACAAGTGTAACCTGAATTGAAATCCGTACTCTATTTTCCTTCTTTCTTTTTTTTCCTTTGTGAGACTACTATATCTCCTGCAATTTTAAGAATTATTCTACATTTACTATTTTAAAATGCACATTTAATGGGTGAATTAATTATTTGGTGAGTTTTAGTAAACCTGAAAAGTTATTTCTGTGTGAAAAAAAATCTTTGTTGCATGCTCTGAACAATAATTCTCTTAATGCTTTCAAGTCTATTGCTCATTCTGAATTCACCTAAATGATGTTATTTTCATTTTTTTAAATAGTAGTCTTTCAGCTCTTCTACGACTTTGATTTCAAAACATGACTTCCACATATAATCTTATTGCTGTATGCATCTACATGGGTAGATGACAGCTCCTAGAACCCGAAGACACAATAGGATAATACCATCATGTAATACCAAAGCATGAAAATCCTACTGATGAAATAATAAGTAAAATAGATTTACTTTGATAATGGCAATTGCCAGCCTATTTCATTAGACAAAAACAGTTTCCTTTGGTTACCATACTCTACACTATGCATAGTAAACTTTGGGAGATGTATAATGCAATATAAACATTAATAGTTACACAATTGTGTTGTTTTAGAAAGACTATTTATAGAGAAAATAGAAAATGTCTCCCCAAAGTATACTTAGATCTAAGCCACCATAATCTTCCTGCTCATACAGCAGGAAATCTAATACACCAGCTCAATAAACCTGTAGGAAACAAAGGTTTTATGTAGCATTAAGTGTCACAATATTAAAATGCCCATATTACTTCCAATTGCTATTACAAGCTTCTTTTTAACAATCCAGAAAGTTGAGTGCCATTAAGAGAAGAACGTTGTCCTGTGTGTAAGAGGATAAGGAAAGAAACATAGAAAACTTATCCCTTCACCTATGCTGACCTCTGGGTAATGTCATTGGTGCTTTGCACAGGGTGCTCACCTTCCCCAGTGCTGTGCCTTTTGGGTTATGTTCTGTCAAAGGTGACTTTACATTTAAAAGGGTATCAAAAAAACCTTGTCTCCAGTGCCAGTTCTGCCACCTAACCTCTTTCCGAGTTGAGTTCTTTTCCTGCAAATGTGCCTGTGCTATGAGGTACTGAGGTGATAATTAGACTGTAAAGCTCTTTCAACTACCCTGTACTCCGCTCCTAGAATGCTCATTACTAATGGTAATATAGCAACAACAAAGATCATCACCCCCAGAAGTATAAGTTTCCCCCAAATGGGACAGTTGCTTCTGTGAGTTTTGCAGAGCGTGTAGCACTCGATAGCTGCCTAATTAATACCTAATGACAATGATGAAACACTGGTGGTATTCAGCTAACTAATTGGGGTCTTACAGTATCTCAGAAAGTTTCAACTTAATGACCATTAAAATAGAGTATCTTCTATTTCAATTGCACCTGCCAACTCCCAAAACTTTCTACAAACAGAATTTCATTAAATGAAGTTCTGCAATGAAATATTAATGGTGCAAAACTACACTTATAAGACTTAAGAAATACCCAGGGTCAGTTAACTGATAGTGTCTCTTAAACAAAAATGTCCCCCTTTTCTGTAGTTTGGACAAGTTCAGTTACTGAACTTGACAATCTTGCTTTGCATCCTGTAGTCTGAGACCACTGGTCTGTCTTTTTGATTTTCTCAATGTTAGGATGATCCAAAGGTGCTTTCAATAAATATACACCTCTTAGGGTTGTACATAAAATCACATGGTTGACATCTCATGGTATGTTCACACAAGGAAATGTAACATTCTCTGGCATATTATAAAGGACTGGGATAGTTTGCATGCAGGAGATCATAGAAATAATTTCCCTTTATGCAGATCGTTCAAAGACTGCAATCTAGATGGAGTCCTTGTAGGTAAATATTATAAAATAGATTATCTTTTGCACATCCCTGGAAAATCAGAATTTTTAACTTTTATTGTTCAGCATCCTTATAGGCCATATTAAGGCAGGCCTCAATGAAGAATTTCTGGGAAATATTTTTCTGATCTTTATATATTTTTAAATAAAATATTTTAAAATCCCAAGTGTCGACATTAAAAATGTGCCAGTGCATGCTGGGAAACCATGCATTGAATCTCACTGCCTTGTAAAAACTCAAATCCTAAATGGTTCATCTTAATGTTATTAGCAGATATGGTTTCATACTTTTAAAACTCGTCAGAGTTACAGGAAAGGAAAATAGAACATATAGATATGCTTATGCAGATGAAATGACATCATAAAATTCCTTACAATATATAAAGAAAGGGGCTCTTCTGTGGTTGGATTACTTGTTATTGAAATAGAAACTTAGAGCAAAAAGGTGAGCATATCATGTGAATTGAACATTTTCAATTAATTTTTATCGTCATGGTCATTTTCACCACTATATATATATATATATATATATATATATATTGGGAGGAAAGGTAATTTCACATTGTCAATGAAAGCACATAGGCAGCATTTGCATTGCAGAGACCTGGTGATCTTGCATCCTTCTACTGAAAGACTGTGGCAGTGCCTATACAATCACCAAAATCTCTACTTTTCTGTCAAATGGTTCCCTTTCCTCTTAGTATCAATTTTATCATAGTTAATTAGATTTGCTACATCATCTACATTTTGAAGTTGGGTTGGAGCGATAGCACAGCGGTAGGGCATCTGCTTTGTGCGTAGCCAACCTGGCCGAGCCGGGTTCAATTCCTCCGCCCCTCTCAGAGAGCCTGGCAAGCTACTGAGAGTATCTCTCCCCCACAGCAAAGCTTGGCAAGCTACCCGTGACATAATCAATATGCCAAATACAGCAACAACAAGTCTCAAAATAGAGACGTTACTGGGCCCGCTCGAGCAAATCAATGAACAATGGGAGAACAGTGAGGTAGAGAAATATCATATTGATATTTAGTATCAAATATACCATGTTTCCTTTGAAGCTGGAAATGCAATTATAGAAGATGTACCCTGTCATTTAATTTTTTTCTTTTTTAAAGAATGTGATTTGAAAACCAAAGACAAAAGAATTGATGACATTTCCTGGAAACCTGCATCCATGGTGTAAACAACCCTCTACCTGTAGCCCACCAAAGTGGGGATTAGATGCTGAACAATATGAGCTCAGGAAAGACATTGCTCTGCCAAATAAGAACTCTGAATGAGAGTTATTAACCATATATCTCAGTTGTGCATTTTGGCTTGTTCCTTGCTCTCGAAAGAATAGCACAGATTCTCCATCGCCTATGCTATGCTTTTACTCGATCATAATTCCTGATTTAAAGGCTAGGATGAGGGACATTCTACACCAAATACTTTTCACCACCAAAATCAAATCATCCTAAAAGCAAATTCCTTAGGCTCATGACTGTGAGGCTGGGCTCATCTCAGCCATTGTCATGCAAGCACAGTTGTAAGTAATAATGTGGCCTTTAATGACGGAATGATGGACCTGCCAAACACTTGCTCCTGCCATAGACTGCCTACATTTCCCTGCTGGAGAGCACAAAGAGGCCCATCTGGGAGTTATTAACATATCCTCGTCAATTCAAAACCGACTTTAACATAATCCATATTTGTTGGAGAAAGTCCAACATCAGCTTGAGAACAGCGGTCACGTGCCTCAGTGACACATTTCAAACAGCACACACAGAGCATGCTTGGGTAGCTAAGCAATTCAGAAATGCAAATAGCTGAAGCTCCTTCCTGACTAGATAAAAAGGACAAATCCCTTTTGGCCAGAGACTGGATGTCCTCTTAATGTCACAGGAAAACATCCAAACCAGAAAAGGCACAACTTTCTGACCCATTGATCTGCATTTGGGGTTTGCTGGGAAGGCACCCCTTTTGGCTCATTCTGCTCATGTTGGTGAATCAATTTCCAGTCAAACCTTAAACTTCAGTTGTTGTTAAGCAGAGATATTTGTCTGGGATGCAGGAATTGGATGCTCTTAAACCAGCAGAGTGGCATGATGTACACTTGCTTGCTGATATATTTGTAAGCACACGTCTCTCCTTTTAAAACATAACAAAGAGCTGTGGGTTCCATTCAACCATTTCAATTCTTATTCTATATATTTTTATTCTGTGTGTAAATATATAAAATATTTATTTATCTTCTATAAACATATCCCTGGTAGAAACTAGATTATACCCCTAAATGGGTCTTCATCAAATTAATATATCAAAATATCATAAGTGCTTTCTATGGAAGTTATCACTAAACTAGGTGCAGGTTCTTATCTGACCTGGAGCAATAGTAGCATGGATAAGATGCTTGCTTGCCTTGCATGTGGCTGACTCTGGCTCAATATTTGGTACCATGTATGGTCTCCAGGAGTGATTCCTTAGTGTAGAGCCAGGAATAAGCCCTGAACACCACAGGATGTGGCCCCCAAACCAAAACAAAAGAAAAAACAGAACCTCTAAAATGCCCCAGACATTTTAAAGCCTGTCACAGTCTCTATACTTTCTCAGTTATTTTAACACAGTGAAAATATAGCTCATAGGCTAAATTTCTTTGGTTGATAAGTATTAAAAGTAGCATATAGGGCTCATTAGTGAAATAAATTAAAAATAACAAGAAAAAGCATTTCCTTGAGGCCACAAACTATCCCTATCATGTATATTTTGGTGAAGCTGCAGTAAAACCACATTTGGGGGGTTATGCAAACCAAAGATAAAATGCAGATTCTTGATTCTTCATTCAAACATTTAAGTAAACTCACATGGGTGGATCTTGAAATCATAGTATTGTCCCACTATGAAATTTCCTGCCCCTGCACCAGGCTGTTTTCACAGGGGCCCCCTCAGAGGGGGGTGTGTTGAATTTCCCTCCCTGCCCCAAGCAGAGCCCCAGCAGCCGAAAACCTCCAGAATCCAGCCACAGCCATGCTCAAGGCCACTCTCCACACACTCAGACGAGCCTCACTCATGAAGGAACCATCTGAGGAACCCAGCTATGTGGGACCCATGACTGAGATCTCCAGGCCTGCTTGGATCAGAACTGGGCATCCTCCACCCAGATCCCCAGTTTTCCAGTAGCTTGGCAGGCATACAAACTGCCCCCGGTGCCATGTAATGTCATTAATGGCCAAGATCCAGAGACCATAAACTAAAGCTCCCATACAACAAGCCAGTTGACCAAAAGCTTACATTCGGTAGACTGGGAACACCTGTAAAACTCCATCCCTTTCAGAGAGCCTGGCAAGATACAGAGAATATCCCGACTGCATGGCAGAGTATGACAAGCTACCCTTGAGTATTCAATATGCCAAAAATAGTAACAATAATGGGTCTTATTCTCCTGACCCTGAAAGAGCCTTCAATATGGCAGAGTTGGGAAGAACGAGAGGAGAGGCTGTTAAAATCTCAGGGCTGGGACGAAAGGAGACATTACTGGTGCCCATTCAAGCAAGTAGATGAACAATGGGATGACAGTGCTACAGTGCTAAGAAATGTTTTGATGTTTTGCACTTGATAATGCTGTGGTGATACAGGGAATTTTTTTTTTTTTTTTGCTTTTTGGGTCACACCCGGCAATTCTCAAGGCTGACTCCTGGCTCTGCACTCAGGAATTACTCCTGGCGATGCTCAGGGGACCACATGGGATTCTAGGAATCGAACCCAGGTCGGCCGTGCGCAAGGCAAATGCCCTACCCACTGTGCTTTCACTCCAACCCCTGTTCTTGTTCTTAAAAAAAGGTACATGTTGAAATACTTAGGGTTATGTTATCTGCAACTTCCTTTTTTTACTGTTTTGCAAGAGCTGTTACTGACTGGATTCCACAGGATGTCAAAAGACCGCGTGGCCGCCCACCTTCCAGATGGTCAGACTTCTTCGTGAAGATCATAAACGATTGGTTTGAGGCCCTTCATGTTCCCGGAGCGAACAGATGCCATTGGGCTACACTAGCACGCGACAGGGACAAATGGAGACGTTACTGGCGCCCGCTCGAGCAAATCGACGACTAACGGGAAGTTAAGTGATTAAGTGATTAAGTGATTGTTTTGCAAATAAAAAAGTAAATAACCAAAATAACAAATACACACACTAAGAGAGAAATGGCAAAATGCTCACAACTAGTGAATCTAGACAGAGGTGAACAGGCCCTTATTTGTACTCCTTACAATTTTTTAGCAACTTTTTGATCAGTTTAAAATTTGAGTGAAAAAGAACCTCCAAGTGGTGCTCAGGGTCCAAAACATTATGTGTATCACTGTTAGGCCTAAGAATGCTGTGCCCAGGATAATCTGGATCATGCTGGCAGTGCTAGGGTTCTCTGGGGTGGTTGCACACAGTGATTTCTGGGGACCATGTGGTGCTGGAGATTCAACTGGGGTTAGCAACATGTGAGGTGTATGACATAACCCTGTAATTTCTCTTTGTGTTTGTGTGTGTATTTTATTTGTATATGTGGACACACCCACTAGTGTTATGGTCTTATCCTGGTCCCATGCCTAGGACTCCTGTCAGTGCTTGGGTGACCATTAACGGTATCAGGAATCGAACCAATATCAGCAGTGCCTTATTCCTCTATACTATCCAGACTCTTACCCCCTGCATTTCCCTCCAGCTCCTAGGTTTGAATTTTTTTCTGAAAAAAAATTTTTTTTAACTGAATCACCGGGCTGGAGCGATAGCACAGCGGGTAGGGCGTTCGCCTTACACGCGGCCAACATGGCCGACCCGAGTTCGATTCCTCCGCCCCTCTCGGAGAGCCCGGCAAGCTACCAAGAGTATTCCATATGCCAGACACACAGTAACTGAATCACCATGGGTTACAAAGCTATTCATGGCAGGGTTTCAGTCATACAATGTTACAACACCCAACTCTCCAACAGTGTACATTTACAACCACAGATGTTCCCAGTTTCCCTCCTCCTACCCCACCCCCCCCACCCCCACCCCCAAGCCTGCCTCTATGGTGGACACTTTTCTTCATTCTCTCTCTCTCTTTCTCTCTCTCCTGTTGGACATTGTAGCACTGTAGCACTGCCCTCCCTTAGTTCATGGATTTGTTTGGTCGAGTGGGTCAAGTAGCATCTCCATTGTGAGACTTGTTACTGTGTTTGGCATATTGAATACATCATGGGTAGCTTGCCAGGCTTTGCTGTGCAGGCACAATACTCTTGGTAGCTTGCAGGGCTCTCTGAGGGGGCGGAGGAATTGAATCCAGCTTGCCCTGGCCAGCCGCGAGCAAAGCAAATGCCCTACTCCTGTGATATGGCTCCAGCTCTCTTAGACATTATGGTTTGCAATACAGGATACTGAGAGATTATCATGTTCATTCATTTACCTACTTTCAGCACACAGTTCTTATCCAGAGTGATCATTTCCAACTATCTGTTATGGTGGTTCTTTCTCTATCACAAATGCCTTCTCCTCCAGAACTTGAGGCAGGTTTCCAACCATGGATCAATCCTCCTGGCTCTTGTTCCTACTGTTCTTGGGCATTAATTTTATACTATGTTTTTTAAAGTCTACAAAAGAGTACAATCATTCTGTTTGTCCCTTTCCTTCTCACTCATTTCAATCAACATGACACTCTCTATGTCCCCGCATTTATAAGTGAATTTTATGATTTCATTTTTCCTAACAGTGGAGTATTATTCCATTTTGTAGATGTGCCATGATTTCTTTAACCAGTTGTCTGGTCTCAGGCACCGGGATTGTTTCCAGTTTCTGGTTATTGCGAATAGTGTTGCAATGAACATAGAAGTGCAGATAGCATTTCTGCTGTGTGTTTTGGGCTCCTGGGGTATATTCTCAGAAGTGGTATTGCTGGTTCATATGGAAGTTCAATTTCTAGATTTTTAAGGAATGTGCATATTGTTTCCCAAAAAGGATGAACCAGTCAGAATTCCCACCAACCATGAATGAGATTTCCTTTCTCCCTGCATCCGTGCCAACACTAGTTATTTTTGTTCTTTTGGATTTGTGTCAGTCTCTGTGGTATGAGATGATATTTCATTGTTGATTTGATTTGCATTTCCCTGATGATTCGTTATATAGAATTTTTTATGTGCCTTTTGGCTATTTGTATTTCTTCTTTTAGTAAGTTTCTCTTCACAACTTCTACTCATTTCTTGATGGGGTTATTTTTGTTCTTGTAAAACTTTACCAGCACTTTATATAGCTTAACACCTTATCTGATGGGATCATTGGAACAGAATTGAATATCCTGATTCAGACCCTCAGATATATGACCACTTAATCTCTGATAAAGGAGCAAGAAATATTAATTAGTACAAGGAAAGCCTCTCCAACAATTCGTTCTGAGAAAACTGGGCAGCTACATGTAAAAAATGAACTCAGATCTCTCTCTAATGCCAGCCACAAATGTTAGATCAAAATGAATTAAATACCTCAATATCATGCCTGAATCCATAAAATACATGGAGGAAAATATAGGCAAAACCCTTCATGACACTTAAGCTAAAGGCATCTTTAGAGATGCAACACTTCTCACCAAAGAGTGGAAGCAAAGATAAACAAATGGGACTACATTAAACTAAGAAGTATTTGCACCTCAAAAGAAACAGTGGCTAAGATACAGTAATAGTCCATGGAATGGTTTGAAACTTTCAAAAATAAAAAATTAGGAATAAGATAAATTAGACTTGTAGTTCATAATGAGGCTTTTTAAAAATAAGATGCATAGATAGGAAATTCTTGTTTCCTTTTCTTTATTCGAAGATAACATTTTATTTATGTCCTTTAAATAATGATAGTGTTTTATATAAAAGGGGGGATAGTTTTCTGGAAGAAGGAAAAGACAGTTAAAAACATGAGAGAATGACCTTCCAGAGGGTCAGGACAGGAGAGAGACACAGAATCTGAAGGGAGGAAAATGAGGAGACAGATGACTCCAGGAAGGGGAAAAGACTGAGCTGGAATAATATGGGGTGGCCAGTGTCAATGCCCCGAAGCTGGAATGATCTGAGGGGGCGGGGGAGCAGATAGAACTCTTACCTGCAGGAGAGGAATAACTACAACTACCAAGTTCCTCCTACAAGCAGAAGTATACTGGGCAACCCCACATTGTGCACTTTCCTCCTGAAAGAACTAAGTTCAGACACAGACAAATGACCTAGAATTTAGACAAGGCTGAGCACCACAGGGCTAGAACCCTTCAGCCCCAATTAGCCTGGAAAGGGCAGGGCTGTGGGGGGAGTCTTTAACCTTTTGATATGCCCTCTTAATGTCTTATAATGCTTTTCTGTATATCTACCTTTGTGGATTGGGGATGTTGTAAAGTTTAGACAGTGTTATTATATAACAGCAACTTGCTTTCCTTTGTAAAAAAAAAAAAAGAACTCTAGAGATATTTTAAAATTTATCCCTGGGAGCTCCAGAAATTGATGGTGAAAGGTCTTACCATTGTTCAGCTCAGGTGAGAACCACTCAGAAAGGCCTGTGGTAGTGAGCAGGAAGGGAGGAAGCACAGAAAGAAAACCCAGAAGAAGAAAAGCCAGGCCGGGTCAGGGACTGTGCAGGCATGAGGCCTGCCACATGAAAGCGCAGATGTGCATCCTGCTACCTGACCTGAAGGCTAGACCCACTTGCAGAGGACATTCCCACAAGCTGCCTCCATCGAGAGTTGCTCTGGGGTTGTCTTGCATGTCTGTTTTGTTGGGATTCTTCCATGCCACTCATTAGCCTCATATTTCAAAGCATTTAACTGAGTCAAGGAGATCAAAGTCATTTCTGGTTCTTCAACAAATTGTGACAGGAAGAAATTTAAAGAAACAGCCTACCTTTGTCTTATTTGTTGTGTTTTCTTCCCAGTCACATTAGAACCAAACCATTGGCTCCTAAAGTAAAAGGGAACCTCAAGTTGTATTTGTTTGTTTGTTTGTTTGTTTGGGGACCATACCTGGCAGTGCTCAAGGATCACTCCTCGTGGGTTCGAGGCCGTATGTGGTGCCAGACATCAAACCCAGCCAGGGCAATGTAAGCAAACACCCTACACTGTGCTGGTTGGTGGGTAAAAGTTCAATCTCTCTGACCCACTTAGGTTGAATTTTGATACTCACTTTGAAGGTCAAGCAGCTGGGGTTAAACTAAAGACTCTGGAGCGCCCAGACCCAAGCAGAGGGGCACCTGGTCTACATTCTATTCTGCAGTTGCTCGAGTCCCAGCCTCCTGATGCCTCTATAATATTTTTTGGTTTCTGTTGCCTTGGACATTCACTTAAACTGACTATTCTTATAGAAGAACACTGGGGGGTAGGCAGAGCTGGTGTCAGCTTCTGTAGTGTCCTGGAGACAGCTGGAGCAGAGAAAGACTAGTCTGTTCAAGGACCAGGAGGAGCTTTGTCTGCTGCGGTTCACTCCACTGAGCTCAGGGCTTGTGGCTTCTTGGACGCAGAGACACTTATTTTTTTAATGTAGGAGTATTGCATTTTATTCAGTCATTGATTAGGCTGATTGAATTGGGCATGAACTCCACTTTACTTTTTATTTTCTTTTTTTATAAATTTATTTATTGAATCACTGACTGTGAGAGCAGTTACAAAGCTTTGGGGTTTAAGTCTCAGTCATACAATGATGAAACACCTGTCCCTTCACCAGTACCCATTTTCCACCACCAAAAGCCCCAGTATGCCCCCCATCCCACATCCTCCCCCTACCTGTGGGACATATGATTTCCATATTACTCTCTCTCTCTCTTTGATTTCATTCAATATTTCAACCCCAGACCCACAATTATTATTTGGGATTTTACCCCAACACTCAGATCTGCTGAAAAGGCAACCATAGACACTTTCCACTGATGGTTATGAATAATATATTATGTCACGCGGCTGCAGTAGTGGCCATGAGATTTTGGAATTCTGAAATTAAAACAATTAAACATGGAGAGGTTTCTGCCAAAACCTTATGGGTTCCGAGATTTGTTTCTGAGTCTCTGGGATCATGGCCGTTAAGCAGCTTGATCAGGAGCCAGAAAGGCCTGATGGGAAGCGACTTGGGGTCTCCTGGCAGTGGGGAGGAAAGGGCCGGCTCCACCCCCATCCCATGAGGCCCCAAGTGTCTCGTTACTGGGCCCAAATCGGATGCAGGAACACTTTCTCTTCAGTGCGATGGAGTCAGTGGGGCTTCCATGCAAGATCTGAGGAAAATGCCAAATGATTGATGTAAAAGCTGAGTCTGAAAACTGACCATAATGCATTAGCAGTTATATCCTGGGGAAGTTATGTTTGTTCTTTTAAAGATGGCAACTCTTCTGTCGAAAACAAAAAATGAGGTGCTGCTCCTTCACCCGATGGGGTGGTTTTCTCATTTCATACTGGGAGGCAAATCTGTGTGGAATATTGCCGATTCCAGCTGAATCTGCTACCTCATTAGGGTTATTTGGCGTCTTTTCTGAAACCTAATTCCTCATAGAAGCAACACAGAGGAGAAAATAGGTGTCCAAAGTATGGAGCAGGCACATTTGGTTCTTGAAACAAATTGTGGAAGGAATTTAAAGAAACTGCCTACCTTTGTCTTATTTGTTGTGTTCTCTTCCCAGACAGGTTAGAACCAAACCATTGGTTCCTAAACAGATTGTCTTCTTTGAGACCTAAATTCTTCACAAAAGCATCACAGAGGAGAAAATAGGTGTCCTAAATATGGAGCAGGCATGTCAGGGACCCCTCTCCCTCTGTCTGCCTAGGTTCCTGGGCTGAGACATCATAACCTCATTTTTCCTACACTTTTCTTGGCTTACCTTTGTTTCCCTTCATGATTCAGTGAAGACTCACAACCTCCCTAAGGCCTGTGCTCTGCATGTTCATACCCGTCCATTTCACCATGCCATCTGTGGTTAAAGCAGAAGAAGGTACTGGATAAAGGACAACATTGGATTATCTGGAGAGTGGTGCCCTGTGGGACTCATTTGACCAAGTTAATCTTTATAATATAGACATTATGCAAAGGGGTTAAAAAAAAGGAACATAGAAGAAAGACTATGCAGTTATGTGCTTGCCTGTGTTCATCCTTGCGGTGCAACATTTTGGGAATTTCTAGGGTTGCCTTAGGCCTTCCCTTCTTCTCACCTCCCCAACCCCACCCCACACCCCGGAAGTAGATAAATTGTGCTGATCCACATTTGAGATTTCAAAGTCAAATTTGTTAACCATGCTTTGGAATGACTCAGCTCTTTTGTTTTGGAAAAACTGACTATTTTGGATATAAGTATCAGTAAAAGTAATATATTTACCATTCGATGAAACAGTGTACCTTAAAGTTTAAGATGTACTATTCTGGGTTTTTGTGCACATCCCTACTATTACAAAAGACCATAAAGTCCATTCGAAGACCTCACTCTACTCTTGCGTCTTTGAGGTTAGGAGAAAACCCTCCAATTCTTACAATCACTAATTTCCTCTGCGGATTGAAGAGCTGTGCTCCACAGCTTCTATTTCTCCCTGAATGGTCAACCTCACAATAAAGGGCAGGAAAATATCTCTTCTCTCATTTCTGAATTTATTTTTTCTCTTCATAGGGCAAAAACTACAGCAGACTTGGGTCCCTGACTCTGTTTCTATGTAGCAGACTGACCAGTCGACATGTGGGAGACGTCCAGCCTCCTAGGTCAGTCATACCAGGCCAGTGGTTCGCACACTTCAGAAACATCAGAAGCTATTCACAAACTTTTAAAGCCACAGGTGGCTGGGCTCTGACCCAGAGGTTCTAACCCAGTAGAGATGCAGATGGAATGTGCATTTTAGCAAATTCCCAAGTGATGCTGATGGTCTGGGCACACTTTGAAACCATGGAAATAGGTTATGCTGTAGTAGCAAACCACGATAGTCGATCCTCAAGGTCTAGTATTCACACCTGTCTCTTGCATTTCATGGGCTATAATTAGCTCTGCTTCATGTTGATTCCCAACACCCCACCTCCCAGGACCCAGTGTGATTGAACAGCTCCATCTCAACATTGCCAGTTCCAAGACAAAGGATGATGAAGGTATGGTAAAATGATGGTTGGTTCTTTACTTTATTGACTTAAATAAGGCAGGTGACAAATCTGATGTCATTGGCAAGAGAAGGACCAAACGTTTTTCTGAATTACACAGTCTGCCACATCTTTCAAAATAATTATTTCCTCCAGTAATAAGTTAACTCAAATTTTGATGGGACAAATGATGACTCCAAATAAAGATCACGTTTCTCATATTCTCTTGCAGCTATGTAAGATTCTGCAAGTGAGTTTTATCCAATGGATGTAAACAAACTATCATTCAGTTGTTCCAGAAATCTTCCTGAAAAATGTGGCATATATGCTTCCTTCCTTCCTTCCTTCCTTCCTTCCTTCCTTCCTTCCTTCCTTCCTTCCTTCCTTCTTTCTCTTTCCTTCCACCTCCATATCTTGCGTCTTCCTTTCCATTTTTGTTTCTCTCTTTCCATCCTTTCTTTATGCCTCACTTAGGAGCATGACAATTTGGAGGGTGACCATATGCCTCTAATAGAAAATAGACTATAAAGATATCATATAAAGCATATAAATATATAAGGCATATGGTATACACCATACCAATCCTAGATCAGCTATGCACACTTATAGAGGCAAAGCAATGCAACTGTCTTGTTTAAAGCAATTGACTACAATTTTAACTAGTGGATCCTCAGATGACTTTCTTTGGAAATCTACTCAATTTTCTTAAAATTCCCTATGTCCACTAATCTAATGGCTGTTTTGGAATTTTTTATATGTCCTTTATATACCATTTTCTCATTCATAACAATACAGCGAGAATGTCTGCATATGGTTAAGTGTAACTTCAGTTTTCCTAGGAACAAAGATTAAGATTAAATGCATAGAATTTGAAGTTGGGGAAAGTGACCAAGAAAAGAAAAGAATCAAAGCTTGTCTGGTTATATTTTTTCTGTGGGACTTCTGAAATAATCTCCATGGCATAGCAATAAAGATGACACCATTTCTCATTATTGCCAAATCTTCCCCTGCAACTTAGGAGCCCTTCTGATGTCTGACTTGCACAAGTTGCATGCTACAAGAATAAACAAAGACGATCATTGTATAACTGAAACCCAAGCACAAAAATTTGTAAATCTACAAGTGTACCTCATGGTGTTTCACTAATAGAAATTATATATAAAAAAGAATAAACAAAGAGGCATACATGTTTAAAGATGATGGTGAGGGGCCCATCATAATGTTTGCTCCTCTGTCTTCACTCTTAGCTCCATTTGCACCTCTCTGTTCCCCCTTTGTGTCCCCTCTCCCCACATTTTGCCCTGTTCAGTCAATGACTGTTTTCCACATCTCTCTACAGACAGAGAGAGCAATTGCAAAGAGGAAAGAGGAGAGTGTTGACAAAAGTCAAAAGGTTGACAAGGGGAGAGGAACCAAGAGGAAAGGATCAGTCCCTGAGCAGGTGTTCTTCCTTAGATAAACCAGGATCATGCACATAGTAAGGAATTGAACAGGAGATCCCAGAATGTTCCATCAATACATAAAAACAAATCACAAATTTTGTTACACAAATGTAGTTTGTAAACTGAATAAGCATATGTACTTTCACAATTTTTTTATTTGACTGGAGAAGTATTATACATGTAGATATATGTACATTACACACCTGGTTTTACCAGCTCTCAATAAAACAGAATGTACTGAGATGACAATGGCTATATTTATGAAAAGGGGGGTGGGGGGAAAGACAAACACCAGTTCTCACTGTAAAAAATATAGTTTTAAGAAGTACTGTACACATCATTCTGCAAATTAAGTTTTTATTGACATAGTTGAGGCTCTGAGAATTTCTGTATTGAAGAAGTGCATTTATTTCTTCATTTCTACACTTACTGATCTGCAATATATATGATATATATATGCAATATATATTTGTATATATATAAAACAATGTTTTTAGGACCTGGTTTAATGGAAAAGCATTGGTCTTATATGTGTGAGTTCCTGGGTTTGGTTCCCAGCATTGTCCTCAAAATAATAAAGTCATTTTAGTATAGTATTTATTAATAGCTTATGAAATATGTCATTGGAAAATATTCTCAAAAGATAAAAACAATATATGCAGAATCTTTAAAAGGGAAATTACTGCAAACTACTTTCTTGTGAATATTCATAATGACTTGGCATTTTGGTGGTCCATACAAGAATTCAAAGAGCAGAGTAAGGGGCCTGAATCCCAAGACAGTGCTACCTAACCCCAAACACTTGCTTTATAGCCAACTATCTAAAAGTCACAGCTATCCCACGAGAGTATTTATCTTACAAGTAAAATTAAGTAGCTGAGATAAAGAATGAACTATTGGTTATTTATTATTCTTGGTAATTAGACAAAAAGTAATATCCACCCAAATTATCTAGATATAGAAGAGACTGACAAGGAAAGATTATTTGGATTAAATTATGCAAAACAAACAGTAATTTTGAAAGGAAACATTTCACCTTAAGTGTAAACATTAGCCTCAGCTTTAGCAGCTCAGCATCCTTCTCTACCCAGAGGCAGTACAGACTACAAAGAACTTGGGCTTTAGAGCCATTTATCCTCATGAAGCCCTGCATTTACTGCTGTTATAACACTGTCCACTGGGCATTGTAGTAATTATCGGGAGGTACCTTTTAATATTGTGTGATCCCTGTGAGCAAGTGTTCTGGCTTGCTGGTCTCCCTCTGTGCAGGGTAGGTGCCCAACAGTGGACACATAGCAGGCAGTCAGCATTAGAAAAATGGTATCTATGAACATCCTGGATGCAGAGTGATGAACTTTCTCCATGCTGAATGCTCAATGGATTTGTGGAGTGGGAAGGTTCTCAGTGACTCGTATGAAGTGATCGTGTTTACATGACAGAAAAAAAAGGAGGAGACAAGAGAGGTTTTCCACAAGTGGAAACAATGGTTGTCTCTGGAAAAGGGAACTGGGCTGCTGGCATTGAGTGGGTGGAAGACTTGATCAGTACTTATGACCTTTTGCTTATTTGTATTTTATCCCAGGGTAATGCCTTTGCTATTTAAAATGGTAATGACTAAAATGTATTGGACTGCGGTGAGGGGTGGGGAAAGGGGTGGTGATGGGAGGGCTCTCAAACAGTACTCAAGTATTCTGAAGGTCACTACTGGCAGTAGTCTGCAAACCAGATGTATGGCTCAATGCTCAGACTGATGACCCCAACTGGCAGAGCTGCAGATACCTCCAGGGCTACATCAGCTATTTCTGGGAACACTGTGAGATATCAGGTGTTGAATCTGGGTCTTTCTACATACAATGCATGCATTTTTGACTCCTGAACTATCAACCCCAACCCCAATAAATAATAGTTCTATCTATTTGTTTTTAGTTTAGGGATGAAACCCAGCAGTGCTCAGGGACTACTCATGACTCTGTTCTGAGAGTTGCTCCTGGCAGTGCTCAAGGGACCACTTTTCACTAGGGATCAGGGATGCAGACAAAATAAATAGGAAGGTGCATATTAGTGCCCCAGTAAACTCAGAATAGGGGTTCTTTTTGACTTATTTTAGAAATATACACTCAATCAGTGATTTCTAATGCCAGATCTATATGCTAGAATCACCTGGGAAAAGATTATTTTTAACTTTTGATTAAAGTCAGCTCTTTGACTTCAAAATTATAATTTAATTTTTCCTACGTCAGCACTGAATGTCATTATTTTATTTTGAGGCTTTTAAGGTGACATGTGAAAGTGGACAGTGGCTATTTCTGGCTCTGTTCTTAGGAGTGACCCCAGCCTACGCTTTATGGATCTATATGCAATGCTAGGAGTCAGCCACATGAAAGACGAGCACCTTGCCAGCTAATCGACAGTGAAACCTGCAGAGAACCTACTGTTTGATGCACAGTTCAGTGATTTGGATCAGTTTTTGAAGGCAGTCATGTGATAACTGCTTTAAGAGCTTTAAGAATATGGTCTCAAATTGAACAAAAGTAGTATTTATTTTGTTGAAAGAAGCAGATAAATCAATCTTCCCAAGCAACCAAACTTTGAATAAATACAACAAACCAAATTTCTAAAGAATATAATTTTTTATTTTTAATCTTCCAAGAATTTTAGCCCAAACACACTGAAGAAGAACTTAAAAGAATCAAAAGATGGTAAGGCAAAGCTGTTGAGGGCAAGCAATGTTTGAGATTGGTTTTAAAATAAACAAATAGTCTGTTATTTCAGAAATACGACTCTAGGTATAAGTTAGATAATAGAGGAGAGATAGAAAATATTACTCTTCAACATGAGCCATCGAAGCCTTTATAGATGTAAAAATTCATAAACATACAAGATCTAAGAAATCCCATAAACAAATAGATATCAGGAAAGAAAATGATAATCATGACATGGTGAGAATAACTTTTTCTCATTGTGGACTTTATTAGGAAGCTGGGCATTAAATAAGAAATGAATCTAATAGCAACAAGATGGAAGTCACAGTCAGTCAGTCACGGTCCTCCCGTTGTTCATTGATTTGCTCGAGTGGGCCCAGTATTGTTACTGTGTTTGGCATATCAAATATGTCACGGGGAGCTTGCCAGACTTTGTCGTGCGGGTGAGATACTCTCGGTAGCTTGCTGGGCTCTCCAAGAGGGGCGGAGGAATTGAACTCGGGTCGGCCATGTTGGCTGCGTGCAAGGCAAACGCCCTACTGCCATGCTATTGCTCCAGCCCCTGGGTTACGGCTCAGTGGCAGAGCATTTGCCTCACATGTGTGAGGCCCTGGGTTCAATTCTCAGCACAGCAAATAAGATGGAAATTGAGGTAAAATTTGAAATCACACTTCCCCCCACCACGTCCCCCACAATATTCAGGAAACTAACCCCTGTATTAAATATAGCAGTGGTTCTCTCATTTGGAATCATGAATTGTTATCGACAGTGAAACTTGCAGAGAACCTACTGTTTGATGTACAGTTCAATGATTTGGATCAGTTTTTGAAGGGTCTTTTGAAGGGTCTTCACTTTTAAGATAAGCACTTTTTTTCATCAGTTAATTTTGGAGTTATGGGTTGAAAGTTACCCTGTCATTTTGTTTAAAGTCTGTGTGGCTACCTGTTGAACATCTAGGGTGGTGTATGCTCTGAAATAGTCCTGGAACTTAAATGACAGTAAAGCATCGTGGGAATGCCCCAACATAGAGATGCTGACTTTACTCAGCACTTCGATGTATAGTGCCAGCCCAAGCTTGTCCACACCAACTTGTCAAATCCCCTTTTACTCTAATCTTAATATCTTTTGTCCTCAAATACCCAGTAATAAAAAAATTAAAGACATGTTCCTGGTCTTTTCATTCAAATTCCTCCACTCCCAAGCCAAGATAAAGAAAACATACTGTGGTCACTTTTGATGTTCAAACCACTATAATGGATGACCTCTGGAAGCCTCACAGGAACGAGTCTGTTGTGTGTCCATGTGGACCACAGCCATGAACATAGATTCCAATGTATGCCTGTGAGCCTCAAAGAGTGAGTGTAAACAAAAGTTCCTCATTAAACCTGAGTTTAGCATTAGTAAGATGGTCCTAAGATTACATTTAAAGATAACTGAAGTGTTACTATATTCCTCTGTGCAGCCCAGTCATGACCCTAATTAATGTGTCTAAGATGGCCATGCATTTCTTCAAGTAATGGGTGGTTTTGTTTGGACAATTAGACCAAGCCGACAAGGAAATTTTCCATCAAACCAAGTCATAAAAAGTACATTATTCAGCATTATTATGAGGTAAGCAGTATTTATTACCTGAACTTTACAATAGACTATTATCAATCATTACCTGCCATTAAGGTATGTTAACATGAGATCAAAGAGAGAAGCCAAGATAAACAAACAGTCATGTCTAGGAGTTGCTTTAGTGCTGTTCATTTGAAGGGAGGTAAATGCCATTGAACTTAAAGAGAGACAATTTGCATTTAACCAGAAGATGCAAATCAGTTGTACTATGACAAGGCATTAGCACTACTATAAATTTCATGCTTGTTGTTCAATTGACAAGACAAAGCTGGTGTACAGGGAATGTCTAAAATATTTCACATATATATAGTCAAAAGTACAATGTGAGCTACAAGAGTACAGTTTTGATGGGCGCTAGTAAAGATTCATTGCTCTATCGACGCTTGGCAACAATGCTGCCTAGGAAGTCACTAAAAATGGTATCAGCAGAATGGATCTAAAGAGGAGACCGAATGTTTTTAGCAAAGCTGTAAAACCTTGGAAATCGCCTCCTAAACAAACACTCTGAAAGCTCAGAAGTCTAAGACAAGCTTAGTCTTTAAAATGCGTCCTTGTCACCACTTCTTCCCTCTTTCTCTGGAGCTACAGGCACAAACAAGGTTTTGGAAAGGGTCAGTTGTGAAAAGGACATTCCTCTTGCCGTGTTCCAGAAACACAAGATCCCATTCTTTCTGAAATAAAGTTCTTCCAATAATGCCCATTGACTTCCTTCCCTATATCTTATAGGTGGTATTCAAGAGATTCCTAGTGTTCAAATTCAGCCCATGGGGGTGATCTATAAATTTCTGGAAGATTTCTTGGGCAATTCTTGAAATGAAAAAATAATGGAAAGTATCCATCTGAGGTTTAATATACTTCCAAGTATCTATCTGCTTTTTCTGACTAATCTGGGGTGGAATGTGTGGGGAAGAGGCGGGGGGGAGGGGAACAAATATACATCCATGGCAAAGGAGAAGATTCCATATTTTTACTTTCTTTACATTCAAAGTTATAGGCAGTCCTGCAGACTCAATGTAGCATTTTTGCTTCTCATAGAATGCTAGCTGGAGAATAAATTTCCCAGCTATATTCCTTAGAGGGATCTCAAAGAGTATTAAACAAGCTTCTAAGGATCAACCATTAGCCACAAAGTACATGGAACACCTTAACGCAGTGGGGTGGGGTGAGGTGGGGTGGGGTGGTAAACTATGGCAAATTTTGTCTCCATATCATGAGATAAAAGATTGCTAAATATGTGTAAATGCTGACACCATTGGCCACCAGGTCAAAGCACAAAGAGAGCTTATGGAGAAGTGGACACCATGAACTGTAAGCTGAGTCACTGAGCATATCTCCATGTGTTCAGTGGATGGATACATGTTCATATGGGTACAGAACTCCCTCAGCCACTGGTCAGGAAAGACACAAGTTGTAGCAGGTACAATCCAGATAAATAGCAGGGGCAACATATGGCCATACTTAATGGTCAAAGGACTTGAGAAAATTCTTGTGTCTATATACAGGTGATCCTTCTTTTTCTATCCACATAGCTGAATTACAGGACTACATATATTGGAAGTAAACCAATATGACAAGTGTAGGACTTAATGGGCTCTGAGGGAAGCTTTGTAAGTCTGGAATGTTTGTTTAAAACAAAAGAGTGAAGGAGTTTAAAAGCCAGTCCTCATAAGCCAGTGCTTATCTTTCGTAGGTTTCTAAAGAAGGACATAGCATAAAGAAAATGGTACTTGGGGAGGGTTTGTTTGGAGGTGTAGTATTGGCAAACTAGAAAGTAAAGAAGCAGAAAAGACTATCCTACTCTTGGCACCCACGCTGAGGAGAGAGACTGACTTTGTTGACTTCCTCTCTCTTTTCAGTATGTCCTCCTTGTCACTTGAACTTGATTTTTAAACACAAAGTGTTTGGTGTCCTAGGATATTTGTGTGGCTCACTGGCTGTGTCAGTGCTTATTCCCCGGATCAGACATGTCTCTGTTGCTAAGTAAATGATGTGCTCATGAAAAGATGATGGGAGAAGTGCTGCTGGGATATGAGGCTGTGGTGGAGCCAACAAGGGAAGGAGAAACTGTGGACTTCAGATGTGGCATTTGAGGACCGCAACAATAGTCAGTGGGTAGAGCATTTTCCTTATGAGTGGCTAATCTGAGTTCGCTCCCTGACACCCCCGAGTGGTTCCCCGAGTCCACCAGGGGTTTCAGGCATAACCCCTGAACACCACTGGGTGTTACCCCCCAAAAAACAAAACAAGTTAGAAAAAAAGATGTGACATTTGGATGGGGAGATAAGGACATGTGATCAAATGACATTTGATTTTGTCTGATAACTTATAGTTTTTACCCTAAGCCCTTTGTAAGAAATTTAGAGCTTCACTAAAGAACAACAGGTTTGTTCACTCTGTGTACACACTGGGGTGCCCTGCTGACCCCCAGTTACCACAGTCATGTTCCATTTCTTGAAATTTTATTAAGTAAATTCCTAACAGAGTCCTTCCTCACATTGCTATTTGCATCTCTCTGTTTAAAAATTTTTATTGTTGTTGCAAGTAAGACAACATGTTAGTAATAGTGTGTTGATGTTTATTATATTGGATAGTTATGAACCTTACTGCTACCATGTGCCCGAAAGTCTTTACATTACTTTCAGTCAACCCCCACCCATGCCCCTACCCACCCCTACACTCCCCACACTTCATTCTCTTCCTTTATTTATTTTTCCTGTTTGGTAGATTCAGTTTTCTAATCCAGTGCCAAGGATTTGTCATTTTTTGATACTGTCTATTCCGTTATTTTGTCCGTCTACCACAGAGGAATGAAGCATTCAGTATTTGTCATTTTCCAATCATTTATTTCACTTAACATGATGATCTCCAGTTCCATCCACCCAAGCTAAAAGATTTCATCTTTTCTTACAGTTGCAAAATATTTGCATATATTGTATATATATCACAATTTCTTTATCCTTTGGATATTCAGGTTGCTTCATTTATTGGCTATTGTACTAAGTGCTATAAGGAATCCTCTCTCTCTCTCTCTCTCTCTCTCTCTCTCTCTCTCTCTCTCTGCTTTTGTTTAATCCTGCTTCTTCTTGCTTTGGATCTCCACTGGCTCTACATCTTCTGAGAAAAAGTAGAAACCTCTTCTTTACCTTCTATAATTTTATATCAGCATTTTAATAACTTTAGCTTTGTAGTCCAAATTTATAGTTTTTACCCTAAGCCCTTTGTAAGAAATTTAGAGCTTCACTAAAGAACAACAGGTTTGTTCACTCTGTGTACACACTGGGGTGCCCTGCTGACCCCCAGTTACCACAGTCATGTTCCATTTCTTGAAATTCTTAAAAAAAAGCTACCTCTTCCCTTTTCCTTTTTTGTCAATCTTTCTACCATCCCTTCTTTCTGAAATGACACCCTGTGCTCTTATTATCCATTACCAAAATGTAATCCATTAAAAATTTTTTATTAGTATTTTCCTCCATTTTCTCCCCTTGTTATTAAATACAACAGTAGTGTTGGGGAGGGGGTGAGGGTAGGTAACACATGCTTGGTTGAGGTTCCTGCATACTTGGTTGCAGTCCTCAGTGCAGTCACACACATTTGATTGTGGTGTTTCCATCCTCAGGGGTAGTGCTCATTGAAGGGCTCACACA
Source organism: Sorex fumeus (assembly GCF_029834395.1). Lineage (NCBI taxonomy): Eukaryota > Metazoa > Chordata > Mammalia > Eulipotyphla > Soricidae > Sorex > Sorex fumeus. The sequence goes on from NW_026606066.1 coordinate 28,438,407, forward strand.
TTTTTTGTTATGATGCCAGAATCATAGATAGCAGTCCCTCTGGGGAACACATACACTCAGCTTATGAGGTATTGCTTAGGTCTGAACTCAGCCTCAGCCCCACAGTCAGACACTCTACCATAGAACCACATCCCCACCACTGCCCCCCTTTTTCAATAGAAAACTGGAATACTTTTTTTCCATGAAAATCCTATTCATGTTCATCTGATCTTCCTAGATTCAATGATCATTTTAAACTTCTCCTGACACAATACTACATACTGCCTCAACTTAGAAATGGTTTTGTTTTTTACACCTCCTACCACTTTTTAGAAGGTCAATATCTTAAGGTCTCTGTTTTGGATTTTATCCTATTGCCTGTATCTCAACCATTTATTGAAATTATGGGCTTGTTATCAGCATATCACATTGCAGGAACAATTGAAAGACTTCTTTTGGATTTTATAAAAGACCCTGCAAGAAAGATCTTTTTATTCCTTCATGGAATTGTTAAATGGAATGATGTAAGCTTGAAACTGTCTACTTGAAGGAAGTAAGAATTTGGCATAAATGGAAAAGCAAACAGCTGAATACTCTGAAAGGGAGAGACAAGAGAGACGGAAAGTCAATGGCATTCTGGTTGTCAATTTCATTTATGAATATAGGTCCAATCTCAGATTTTCCCACATATAGGACTTAATACATCTTTTGGTGTTTTTCTTGTTTGAGGCACATTTCTTTTCTTTGTGGATTAGAGTCCTCACCATATAAATGTGCTGAAAGACTTCTTGTGTTTTGAAGCATATAAGATAAAGTTACTCTAAACACATTCCTGCTGTGTTTCTGAACATCTGTGAGGCACAACATATGTTCTTATAAAGCCTCTCACTATTCCCGCTTCATTTAAGACGATAGCATTTGATAAACACATCATATTGTTTGAAAAGTGCTATTATCTGCCCTATCAATTATTGATACAGAATTTAAATCTCATTAAAGAATCCACAGGCTGGTAAGACACTACCTAGAACTAAAGATATTTTCAAGTCAACAATTTAGGGTATTTCTGAGATTTTGACCTATCCATAAGCCACATTTCTAATGGCCCAATAACATAATCTAGCTCTATGAGTATCAGAAACGGTGCTTCTAATAGACGGTCTTCTGCCTTTTACCACTAGGAACTACTTAGCCCCAGAAATCCTGTATATCATCACAGATACTCTAACTTCTACTCATGCCGCCAAAGATTTCCTTGGTGCTTTATTATCCCAGAGTACAGATTCTAAAGAAAATAGTTCACACGCTTCAGACCTATTAAAATGCATTTGAAGAAGTGTGGCACCATGGCAGTAAAATCTATGAGGTGCATTTTTCAAAAGTTCAAGGAAAATGCCTATGAATGATTTGAAAATAGAAATGGTCATATGGAGAATCATAAGTCAGCATAAATCATAAGAATAAAGATGTAGTTTTTCCAGGATTCTCTCAAAAGCTCTTTTTGTTGTCCAGAAGAAATGAAGACATATCCATCAAGTTTGTGCCAATATACAACTGATGATTATGGACGTCTTGTGAATGCTCTCCTAGTAGGAAACTCCAAGTTGTCAGTGAAAAGAAGAGTATAAATTCTCTTGGGAAAAAATTATTTTTACTCCAGAAATCATAGCCAAAATATTCACACCATTGTAAAGTTTGCAATCTGAAAACTGCCATGCAATTTTTCTAGGTAATTTCTTCAAAAGTTGGAAGAGTCTTCAGTGTCTTTCCACCTGATTCTACCCATTGCACAAAATCACCTGGTATTTTTGAAAAAAATTAGCCTGAAAATGGATTTAATATAAGTATCACAGTAACAAGTAAGTGACCCCACTTTTGCAGGTCCTAAAACTTCATGGTTAATGAAGATCCTTGGGCAAGTTATCATCAAGTGACAGGGATACCAATAATAACCTATTATACTCCTCTTTTATTTAATGTTTTGTGAGGGGATTTCTCCACCCTCTGATTGATTCAGTCTCATTTAAAGTTTATCAACAATTGGTTGTCACTGTCACTCTCCTCCGTTGTTCATCGATTTGCTCGAGCGGGCCCAGTAGCATCTCCATTGTGACACTTGTTACTGCGTTTGGCATATCGAATACATCACAGGTAGCTTGCCAGGCTTTGACGTGCGGGCGAGATACTCTCAGTAGCTTGTGGGGCTCTCCAGAGGGGTGGAGGAATTGAACTTGGGTCGGCCATGTTGGCTGCTTGCAAGGCAAATGTCCTACCCGCTGTGCTATCGCTCCAGCCCAACAATTGGTTACTGATGCTTTTCAAATCTTGTTCTAATATTTCATAGACATTATGTTTTATAAGCTCCTAAGAATGCTATTCAGTTTTAAAGTATTCAGTTTCATAAACAAACGGGACTACATTATTCTAAGAAACTTCTGCACCTCAAAGGAAACAGTGAACAAAATACAGAGAGAGCCTATGGAATGGGAAAGAACATTTACCCAATACCCATCCAATAAGGGGTTAATATTCAGAATATACAAGACACTGGTAGAATAGTACAAGAAAAAAAACCAAACCCCATTAAAAAATAGGGAGAAGAAATGAACAGAAACTTCCTCAAAATAGAAATAAAAATGGCCGAAAGGCACATAAAAATGTCCCACATTGCTAATTATCGGGGAGATGCAAATCAAAACAACAATTAGATATAATCTCACACCACAGAGACTGGCACAAATTCTAAAGAACAAAAGTAACCAATGTTGACGTGGATGTGGGCATAAGATGAGTCGGTAATAACATGAGTCGGTATTCCCAGAAACCGACTGGTAAAGCCTTTTTGCAAAACAATATGGTCAGTCCTTCAAAAACTAGAAACTGAGCTTCCATATGACCCTGCAATACCACTCCAGGGACTATATCCCAAGGGTGCAAAAAAGCACAATATAAATGGCATCTGCACCTGTATGTTCATTGAAGCATTGTTCACAATAGCCAGAATCTGGAAACAACCAGAGTTCCTGAGGCAGATGACTGGTTTAAGAAACTTTGGTACATCTACACAATGGAATACTATGCAGCTGTTAGTAAAGATAAAGTCATGAAATTTGTTTGTAAGTGGGTGATCATGGAGAGTATCATGCTAAGTGAAATGAGTCAGAAAGAGAGGGACAGACATAGAATGACTGCACTCATTTGTAGAATATAAAATAACATAATATGAGACTGATACCCAAGGACAGTAGAGACAAATGCCAGGAATATTGCTTGATGGTTGAAAACCTCCCTCATGAGCTGGGGAAGAAGGTAACTGGAATAGATAAGGAATCACTAAGACAATGACAACTGGAGGGATAGTTCAGGATATGAGATGTGTGCTGAAAGTAGATAAAGGACCAAACGTGACAACCTTTCAGTATCTATATTGCAAGCGATAATGCCCAAAAGTAGAGAGAGAGTATGGTGGAAATTTTCTTCCATAGAGACAGGGAGACTAGTGGGATGGGGCCAGGGGAATATTTGGGACACTGGTGGTGGAAAATGTGCACTGGTGGAGGGATGAGTTTTCGATCATTGTATGACTGAAACTCAAACATGAAAGCTTTATAACTATATCTCACAGTGATTCAATTTAAAAAAACATAAAAATAAAAGGTTAAAAATAATGAATTATTCAGTTTCCAGAGATTCATCAAAGAAAAACTTATGAAATATTTTACAAAATGACTTTAATGCATCAAATATCAAAGAAAAATAAAGTAACACAAGACTTTGCACTCAAAGTCCACACAATCAAGGGCAGTTATTTTTTTATAATTTAATTTTTTAATTAAAGAATTGGGACTTACAAAGTTTTTGATAGTTGAGTTTTATGTTTATAATATTTCAACATCAATCCCACCATCAGTGTCACTTCCTTCCACCAGTGTTCCCATATTTCCTCCCCACCCAACCCCCACCACATCCCCACCTATCAACTCCACAGGCACTTTACAAAGTTTCAGAGGTTGAGCTTAGATCTCATGTTTTCAGTTTTGTTGAGTCTGTGGTTTGGGTATATGGCTATACCATTCACCAGATGAACAGTATAATTGAAGCCCTGATGCTTGTTTGTCTATTAGTAGCCATTCTCTTCTCCCTCTCCTTGATTTCTTTCCTTCCACATCCTTTTTCTGACTAAACGATGAGGACAAGGATGATATAGGAATCACCCCTCCCTCACTTACTACATTTCCTAATCCGGTACTCTATATCCCACAGATAAGTGATATCATCCTGTTTGTCTTTCTTAGTCTAGTTTACTTCACTCAACATTATATATTCTAGCTCCAACAAGCTTGTAACAAATTGTATGTTTCACTCATTGCAGCTGCAAATTACTTCATTGTGTGTATGTATCACATAGTCATAATCCTTTCGTCTGTCTTTAGACATCTAATTGCATTCTATACCTTAGCTATTCAACATGGCCGGCCCAAGTTCGATTCCTCCGCCCCTCTCAGAGAGCCCGGCAAGCTACAGAGAGTATCTCGCCTGCATGGCAAAGCCTGGCAAGCTCCCCATGATGTATTCGCTATGCGAAACACAGTAACAAGTCTCACTATGTTACTGGGCCTGCTTGAGAAAATGGATGAACGGGAGGACCGTGACCGTGACCTTAACTATTGCACTTAAGTGGAACAATAAAACAATGGTGTGTATATTGGGGGTGAGTGGTAGAATACACCTGGCAGTGCTCAGAGGTTACTCTTGGCTCTGAGATGAGAAATTATTCCTGGTAGTGCTCAAGAGACCATATGGGATGCCAGGAATAGAAACCTGGTCAGCAACCTGCAAGGCAAATAACCTACCTGTTGTACTATGGCTCTGGCCTACATATATCTCTTAGAAAGACTTTTTATGTCCTGGAAGTATATGTCCAAAAGTGGAATTTCTGGATCACATGGCAGTTCAATCCTAACCTTACTGATAACTCTTCAACTGTTTTCCGTAGGGCTTGTACCAAACATTCCCAGCAGCAGTAGATGAGTTTCTTTTTCACCACATCCTCGCCAACACAGATTGTTCCCACTATTTTTTATATGTGCCATTTTCATTGGCATAAGATGGTACCTCATTGTTTTCTTGGTTTGGATTTCTTTGATGATAACTAATGCTGGGCATTTTTTCATGTGACTACTGGCCATCTGCCTATCTTCCTCTGGGAAGTGTCTGTTCATTTTCCCTCCCCAATTTAATAGGGTTTTTAAATTTTGATATCTTAGATATCAAACCTTTATCTGATGTGTTGAATGCAATTATTCTTTCTCATTCAGTTAGCTTTCTTTTAGTTTCAGCTTGTGTTTCTTTCGCCATGCAAAAGCTCTTTAATTTTATGTAGTTCCATTTGTTTCTTTTTTATTTCGTTGCCTTTGCCAGTGATATTAGATAATTGAAGTCACAAACTCCTAGAAACAATAAACCAATACAACAAAGTGGCTGGCTACAAAGTCAATATACAAAAATTGGTCTCATTTTTATATATAAAGAATGAGGCAGAGGGGAAAGCTTTCAAGGAGTCTAACCCTTTTAAAATAATATCCAAAAACATCAAGTACCCAGAAATCAGTTTAATAAAAGATGTGGGAGATTTACACAATGATAACTTTAAATCACTTAAGAAAGAGATAGAAAAAAAGACCTTAGGAAATGAGAAAATGTCCCATGCTCATGGATTGGAAGAATAGATATTATTAAAATGACTATCCTGCCTAAGGTATTTCTTTTACTGAAGAATTTCTGGATGATGGCAAATAAATTACTTAAACTCTAGATTTTGTTTCCTCCTCTAGAAAGTAAAGAATCATTACTGGGATTTAATAAAGAACATTATAGATAGAAATATCACAGTACTGGGAAGTCAGTGAAGTTTTAGTAAATATAGTTGCCATGTGTCCGGTCTGAAACCAGAGTCCAGTATTTCAGTTTTCTTTCTGAGAAACATATTGAGAAAAAGCCAGGCACATACATGTAAATATGATTAAGTGCTGTTGTTACTAACTTGACATGTCTTAGACAAGAGTACTCCAGCTTCAGCTTCCTCTCACTTGGATAATTTGCTTCAAGGGAACTGTGGGAGGGAGAGGGGTGGAGCAGACAGACAGATGGACAGAAAGAGAAATCACGCTAGGTCACCTCACTAAGATGCCTTAGGGGAGCCAGAGCAAAGCTATAGTGGGAAGGGTGCTTGCAGGTGGCCAACCTGGTTTTGATCCCTGGCACACACTCTAGTACTCCTTCTGCTGAGTTTTGGATTTTGATTTCTCTCCATTTTTTCCTAAATTCTCTTGAGACTCACTCTCACTTTTTACAGATCATGAATTTTCTTGCCTTTTTCCTTTCTTCAAATGAATCTTGCATGACCCCAGTTTCTCTTTTAGTGAAAACTTCCACTTATATTTTCTTGGACTTTCAAAGAGGGTCTCCTGAAAAGGCATCTCTGCTTTAAATCTGGGCCAGCATATGTAAGGACCTGCTCTAAAAAGAAAACTCTGCATGTATCACAAGCACATTTACATGAAGTTGCTTCCATATGACAGATCCTGTGCTATGCACTTTACACCAATTTTTCTTATTCAGTCTCACCAAACCCAACCAAAATATATATATATATATACTATATATATACACACACACACATATATGCACACAAGTCTCAACCTTTAACAACATGTTAGTAATCTCTTATAGAAGGGCTGAAATGCAACAATCTACAATCTAGACACACTTTCCACTAAGGAAACTTTTTGGGATTATTTTCAGCGGTTTATTCATAACAAACAATACGAAATTTTTTTAAAAGATGCTTGTCTTTGCTTCCCTAAGCATGAACAGTCTCTACTCAGTGCTTGTCTACAATTTCACAGCAATATAACTGAATTTAAAATGAATGATAACTGACTGCAACGCCCTTGCTATTACGTAGGTCCCAGAAACAGCAACATTATCTGGAACCTTGTTGCAGATTCAAACTTCTAGCCCCAGCTTCATACATGAATTAGATAATCTCAAAATAGAGTCTACAGTAGCATATTATTCTGCCACATAAATAACACCCTACATTTTGCAACAACATTGATGCATCTTGAGAGTATAGTGCAAAGTGAATTACTTTAGAGAAAGATATATCTATATGTTCGCATTTATATGCAGAACCTTTGAAAAAGACTTTAGAGAAAGATATATCTATATGTTTGCATTTATATGCAGAACCTCTATTCTATTTGTAGAATAGAGGATTCTAGAGACTGGGGAACAGAGAAAACGAGGAGAAGTTGGCCAAAGAGTAGAAACTCAGCTAAGAAAATAAATCATATCTGAGGATCTCATGAGCATTTGGCAATTATACTGAACAATACTGTAGTTCATACTTCAAATTTGTCAAGATAGTTGATCTTAAACTTTTATCACTACACACACATGCAAATTGCAAGTATGTGAGGGATGTAACTACTCTGGTTGTTCTCATCATTCAACAACATAAACATACTCTGTTTTATTACTCTTCACTTTACCTTGCCTTACAGATAATGCTTCTTTTTTCAAGTGGAAGATTATGGCAACTCTCTTTCATTACTGCATTCTCTCAGGAGCATGTGCTCACTTCCTGTCTGTGTCTATCTGGCCCCAATCCTGAAGCATCTCCAGCATTGCTGAATGTGGTGTCTCAAACCAGCAGATATAACACCTTAGACTATCAAGTGCTTGATAGCAATAATATATGCAATTTAGCAGGAAAACTAGGCATTCTGAGCCTTTGAGGTTCAGCAACCTTTAGTTTAACTAGTTATGCTCAGGTGATTCTGATTCTCTTCAGCTTAAACTAAAGAGCTCTGGTTCCAGAAAGTCAGTAGGTAGTCTCTTGGCCAAAGACAAAGGATGATATTTTGGCAGGACTGTTCACACTGGTGGGGCTCATCTCAAAAAGCTGAACTTAGATCTTCTGTTTGGCCCTGACCAAGGGCAGGAATCCTGTGGTGCTCATAGGCATGGTTTTCACTTCCTCTCTCCAACAGAGCAGCTAGCTTACCACCAACTCTGAGAGTTGAGTACTCAACACTCTCAGTACCACCAGAAAAAGCTCACTATGAATTGAACCAAGCAAACAATGGGATGCTCTGATCCCACGTGTAGATGCTGGGAAAAAAATAATTGGCAGTAACAAGGAGGGTGTCACAACCTCTGTGTGGTGGCAGGCCATGTATTAGCAGGCACTCTGTCCCACTCACTCAGATTCCCCCCATCAGACAAATCCCACCTGTGAGCACTGCTGTCCACACCACATAACACTACATAGATCAAGAGCAAAAAGAGGCCAAAGCCATGAACACCATAGCTTTCCATAAAAGTTAATTAATGACAGAAACATATTGCTGGGAATGGTAACACGGCCATTATTTATGGCTCAGGAAACCCCAACACATGACTTGCTTTTTTATTTCCCCCAACCCCAACCTGCTGGTGAGGGGTTTACTCACCCAGTTTCAGTAACTTCGTGAATCATTTACCAAGTTAACAGGAGAACATAGCATGGAATCTATAAAAATGAGCACACCAGCTGGACTTCCAACACAGCCCCAAGAGTCTGAGACCACCCAATGGCTGCCACCTTGTGCTGCTCTATCCTTTCTCTCAACACTTTTTCACACTTCACATTTCTACTGTGTTAATGGTTCCAACCTATCACACCCAAGAGCGGGATTTCCCTCAGGATCTCTTGCTGCAGAAAACTTTTCAGAAATCATTTTTCTTAACTTTCTGGCCACCTCCACCCCAACCCCCCACAACACACACACACACACACACACACACACACACACACACCCCACAGGCCTGAGCCAAATGTTAACACTTTGAGTTGTTGTGTAGTGAAGCATGCTGATGAAAAGGTCCATCTGGTTTTCAATTCTGGCAAAATGTTCTCAGAGTCCTTGTCTAGAAAATGACGCCAATAATGTAGCTACCTTCAAAATGTTGTAGTAAGATTTAAACCAACATAACACATGCAAATCAACACCCGGAAAACACAAAGACTGCCTTAGATCAACCTTGGGAGTGCCAGGGTCTCCTGCATTCTCCCTCCCTAAGAATGCCATGCATCTTCGTAATCCTACATTAGTACTTTGCACACAGTTGTCCAGATAGATTTTAGAAGAAGGAGGTATAAAGGCGATGTGTGTGTATGTGTGTGTGTGTGTTGTCTTGAGTAGGACTAGAGCTTTCAGCTTATTCTCCAAAGCTCATGACCATGGGTCACAGGAAGAGAAAGAAAACTATACTTTTGTAAAGCTCAAAAGGCAAGAATACATGCTTAGAATTGGGAGGAGAGCTTCATGTGCTAGACAAGAGATTCTCCTTGATTCACATGACTTTCATCTGGTCTGACAGCAGAGGAACTCTGGCAAAGTTCAGTTTCCACTTGATTATGTTTGGAATGGACGTCATAATAATGTCTCTCCTTACCTCATACAGGCCTGGGTCTCATCGAAGGAAATAGATGTCAACACTCCTTTTACAGCATAAAACATCACCCCAAAGAGCAATGTTCGGCAATTTAAGTCTCCACCTAAACAGCTTTACCAATTGGCCTGTGTGATCCAGACAAATGAGGAAAATAACAGTAGCTTCAGTTATGTTGTTCTTTTTGTTCTACATATATCATAGATATATATGTATGCGTAGTTATCTCTTGAATAAATTAGTAAAATAAGCCAGCAGAAATTCTTTGTAGAGAGTGGATACCTGCAAATACTGTTTGATTTCATCCAATCCACTGTAATCCTTAGAGCTACATGGCTCCCTCATCCCTTTCTGCCTCTCCCTCCCCCAATCCATGGTTAGCTTTAATTGCATGTCACAGCAACTTCCTTGTAAAGAGACAGGCCTCTGCCATTCCTTCTAATTATCCAAATCACCAGCCACCGTGTGTGGCCTTACCTAAGGCTTTTACCCAGATGTAATGTCACTAAATCAAAGCAAGTGGGAAGCGTCCCATGGCAATGACTCTAATAACTGCTACATGACATTCCTGTAAGACTGCTTAGAAATACTCTTTTCTGAGGTTACACCAATTCTAACATGCTAACTCATCAGTTAAAAACAATCATAACCAGAGCCCACATGTAAACCTTACCTCTCTCACCTCCTCTTGTTTGAGGAGCCGCATTTTATCTGGAAAGGGATACTTTTGGCACTCTCCTATCAGGCCTAGTTAAACCTCCCAAGAAAGAACATTTCATACTTCAGTGCAATTAGGTGTCAATTTCTATTGCTCCCCCAAATCCTGACTCTGTGGCACCAGTTAATATTACCTTGATAATAATAATAATGTAGCACTGTAGTACTGTCCTGCTGTTCATCGATTTGCTCAAGCAGGCACCAGTAATGTCTCCATTGTGAGACTTGTTACTGAATAATAATGTAATTATAAAAATAATTATATAATACCAATTTTGTGTCTTCCTATAGGCCATTCAAATGTCATGTCAATTCCTTTCAATATATTGTATTATATATTCAGTACAATCCCGTGCAATGCTATTGTTCTTGACCTACAATTGTAAAAACTGAGGTCAGGAAAGAGGAACTTACCTGACAAGGGGAGAAGCACTAGATGTAAATAATGAATCTATGATACTGATGAGGATTCAAGAGGAAGTCAATCTCAATTCTTATCATGTGGTTGCATTATTCCTCTTAAATATTTCTGTTTAAAAATTGAGACAGGTCAGGGATCAAGGTAATGTTAAGGAATAAAAGAGCCAAATATCCAAACTATAGAGTAAGCAACACTGAAATTAAGAGACCCTAACTTTAACAACCAAACTTAGAAAGGTGGCTGTTGAAAGGGCAGATTGGAGGTGGTGGGGAAGATGTGGGTGGGAACCTGGGGACATTGGTGGAAGGAAGTTGACATCAGTGGTAGGATTAGTGCTTCAATATTGTATGTCTAAAATTAAACAATGAATAACTTTGTAAATCATAGTGCTTTAATAAAAAATACTTTTTTAAAAATTGAGTCAAAATATATAGGCATCTGAAAACATGAGTTCCTTCTTTCGTCAACTGAACATGTAAAACTGTAGAAATCCTGTAGGAAATATTTGCTCTTCATGAGAAACACTACTATTTTTATTTCGGCATTTTACCATGCAATTCCAGGTATTTTAAAAAAATATATTGTACCTTTCTGATTTGTGTGATGATAAACACGCATATGTTCAGCTCAAGAATCAGGCCATATACTTTAAGTCTAGACATTTTCTTAAGTGTGTGTGTTAATACATAGTTTCAAAGCTTTAAGTATCTGTAGATTTATATCTCATCTCTATTTTCTACATCAAGAAATGACCATAAAGGTGTTATTACATCTATTTATTTTCCCATTTATAATGAAAATTCCTTTATAATGAAATGATATTCCTCTAAATTGAAAACCTGTGGAACAATATTTTGGTATATTTTTCACTGAATTATTGTTGGCACTAGAGAACAGGTTATCCTTTGTGTACACATCAAGTCTGAATCCTTGTTCCTGAGACCCAAACAGCTCGCTGTTCAGTAGCTCCTGTTTAAAATGTCAAAAAGTATTGGCAATAAATAGGAGAGAAGGTTAAGAGGGCCTACTGTTTTTTCTCTGTTGACCCTGTCATTTAGGGCAAACTTAGTTTTCCCTACAGTGCTAGGGAAGAAGTTTGTTTTTCTGAGATGAAGAAAACTCATCATCCCTCCTGCCTGTTTTAATAATATTTTAATAGAAACATTTTCTAAAATAAGTACTTCTTCCTTAAAACCCCTGTTTTTTTTGTTTTTTTAAATTTATTTATTTTTTTATTAGTGAAATACCATGAGGTACAGTTGTAGGCTTACAAGTTGTTGTGCTTGGGTTTCAGTTGTACAATGATCGAGTACCCATCCCACCACCAGTGCCCATTCTCCACCCCCACCATTACCAGTATCCCTCCCATGCCCCCATCCCCATCCCACTCTGCCTCTGTGGCAGGGCACTCCCTTTTGTTCTATCTCTGGTTTTGGGTGCTGTGGTCTGCAGAAGAGACATTGGGTGGCAATCATGTTCGGTCCATAGACTACTTTCAGCAGGCATCTCCCATCCTGGGCAGATCTTCCCAGCACCCTTTATTTGGTGCTCCCTTCTCTATCCGAGCTGCCCTTACCCCTAGAGTGTACAGCTGGCCTCTAAGCCATGGAGTGAACAAACTGGTATTTATCACAGCTGTTCTTGGGTGTTAGTCTCTTACTTTGTTACTTTATGTTACCCAGATGAATGCAATCTTTCTATGTCTGTCCCTCTCTTTCTGACTCATTTCACTTAGCATAATATTTTCCATGTAGTACCACTTGTATGTAAATTTCATGACTACATTTTTTCTAACTGCTACATCGTACTCCATTGTGTAGATGTACCAAAGTTTCTTTAACCAGTCATCTGTTCTCGGGCACTCAGGTTTTTTCCATATTCTAGCTATTGTAAACAGTGCTGCAATGAACAAACAAGTGCAGATGTCACTGCGACTATACTTTTTGACCTCTCCGGGGTATATTCCCAGGAGTGGTATTGCTGGGTCAAATGGGAGCTCAATTTCTAATTTTTTGAGAGTCGTCCATACAGTTTTCCAAAAGGGTTGAACCAGTCGGTATTTCCACCAGCAGTGAAGGAGGGTCCCTTTCTCGCCACATCCACGCCAACACAGGTTGCTTTTGTTCTTTTGGATGAGGGCCAGTCTCTGTGGTGTGAAATTATATCTCATTGTTGTTTTGATCTGCATTTCCCTGATGATTAATGATGTAGAGCATTTTCTCAAGTGCCTTTTAGCCATTCAGATTTCTTCTTTGAGAAAATCTCTGTTCATTTCGTTGCCCCACTTTTTGATGGGGTTGGATGTTTTCTTCTTGTGGAGTTCAACCAGTACTTTGTATATCCTTGATATCAACCCCTTGTCAGATGTGTATTAGGAGAATATCCTTTCCTATTCTGTAGACTGTCTTTGTATTTTGTTTTAACCCCTGTTTTATCTAACTTTCTTTCCGCATTATCAGCCAGAGCAACCAATAGGCAACTGGAAATGCAGTGACAATAGGTTTAACTTGTTAGTTAAAGTACTTCAAAACGTTGCTGCCATATTTACTTCACAGGCTCACTAGGTTCTAATCAGCTGTGATGATCTAATTCACATAGATCTCTATCAATATTATTTGCAGCAGAAAGCTGTCTATTAAAGGTCAGAGATTAAGCAAACGTGGCTCTCTGGTCTACCATCTGTAAACATACTCATCTAGTGAAACAAAAACTAATTTATCAACAAAACAAGAAACAATGCCCAAATAGAAAAGAAATTTGAATATATGATTTCTGGGATTGGTACAGCAGTATCATGTCCCTTGGAACACTGGGATTGCTTTGTTGCTGTACTGTCTTCAATGAGTGTCATACTTACTAAGAATCATCCATCTGCAGGTCTAATAAGGTTGCTGAAGATCTTAGTACCATGTCTACATCATAGCCACATGCAGGAAGGGAAGCTAAAATCCAGGAACATGCTCCTTTCCATGGAGGTCAAAATTCATAAATGGAATGCCACACTTCCAACTACATACCACTGGCCAGAACTTAATCACTGGGGCACACAAAATTAGAAGAGCGATTTAAAATTTTTGTATTTAGTGTAAGAGCCATATGTGCTGGTAAAGTTTAGAGGCTCCACTGAGATGGAAAGATGAAGAGAATGAATATTAGGAGATAAGTGAAAAATGCATTCATTCATTCACTTATGTATCCATTCTTTTCTAAGCACTACGCCATCCCAGGAACTGTGCTTGAGTTAGAAATATATTAATAAAGCTCCATTCTCCAGTTCTTACTATAAGGAATTTGCAGTCTAATAAGGAATTAAGTATGGAAACAAATAGTCAATTTAAAAAAAAGTTTCTCTAAACGTTATGCATAATGCTGCCTCTGAGAACAGGCACAGAGAAGAGGGAAGTATTGGTATCGATGCTTTAATTAAGTAATAACTGCCCAGCAATATCAAGAACATTTCTTTAGTAATCACTTTTGGCCAGGAACTATTCTAAACCCTTTATTTTGGTTAAGTCATCTAAAATCTCAATAAAATGATTCATTATTATTATCATTTTACAGATAAGAAAAAAGCAAATTATAAGTAGTGGAGCACTTCGGATGTGGTCAACCTCACTCAAGAACCTTCATGAGAAAAAGAAGGATCAATCTCAACCATCCATATCTTCCAATGCATCTTTGTTGTGTCAAAAACAAAACAAAACAAAACAAAACAGGAGCAGTGGGGGAGAAGAAGATTAAGATCTGAGTCTCAAAGGCTACATAAAACATGTATAATGAAACTCACAAAGTAAAGTCAGTATTCTAACTTTAAATTCTAAAATGGAAACCGGCTGGAGGGCCCCACAGCTCCCAGAGAGTTCTCCAGGCCCCATACAGAGCCGATATCACCGGGAGGTCCCAGATGGCGTAGGTGCTGTCTTCCCGCCTTCTCCAGATGGAATCCTAGTGACCATGAGCTTCTACAAGCATGGCTCTGGCATGCGGGTACCAGAACTATTTTCCGAACCATGTGGCTATGTAAGCGGTCATGAGACATTTCCTGATATGCAAAGTGATCAATGGAAAGTAAATGATCTAGCATTTGTCCCTGAAAATCAGGCTTGAATGGTGATGGGAAAAACTGAGCAAAATATAATGCCCAACCGAAATACAGCTGGACTGTGTAACTACGGTGCTATGCTGCCCTGGGAGGGGAAGGGTGTCTGTCCCTCCACCTGTCCCCCTTTGCGGTGGCGACATGGTGGCCTGCATCTTTTAGAGCCTAGTGAACAGCCAGGTATGAGACTGCATTGACGAAGCACATGGGGCTTCACGAGATGGGGGGTGGAATCAGCCCTGCTCCCTGCCATGACAATGCTCTGTGCTGCCACCCTCAAACGCCTCCTCCGACTTCTGACCGACCATGAACCTAGAGGCACACATACCAACCTCGGAACCCAGGACCTTCTGGCAGTAATCCCTCTAGGTTTATTACTAAAGTATCAGAAATCCAAATTCGTGTGGCTTCTATTGTGGCCACACAACATCATATGCTCTTCAAAATCAGCAATAGAAAACAAATTGTCTAATGACGTCTTTGTGGCAGGTCTGAATGTTGGGGAAAATATACCCAAATAAAAATGTTGGGTATTTTGTCATAATATTGAATGTGGTCAACGTAGAGAGAGAGAGAGTAAAGTAGAATTCTGACACAGCGGGAGTGGGTGGGAGGGGGGTGTACTGGGGTTCTTGGTGATGGAAAATATGCACTGGTGAAGGGACGGGTGTTTGATCATTGTATGACCAACCGAGACTTGAACTGAAAGGCTTTATGACTGTTCTCACGGTGATTAAATAAATAAATAAATAAATAAATTTTTAAAAATAAAAACAAATAAAATGGGACATTTAAATTTTCCATATTCAGGACTCATGAATGGCATCCAAAAGATTATGGCATATAAAAGTTATGCACATTTGCTAATTTATTTGAAAAGTGATTTTTTTAGACCTAAATATCAGATATCACTTTATTATTTTCTTTCCAAAACCAGCTGCTGGAAATTTTTAAGAAGCAATTCTCCAATGTAGAAGGTATTCACAATACCCCTCCTTTCCCCTCCCTAAAAAGTTTGTCCTTCACTGAAATAAGTAATGTTTTGTTTGAGTGATTTTGCTGTTTCCAATTTTGAAACTACTCCTGGTGGTACTTAGGGATTATTACTGGCTCTGTGTTAAGGTCCTACTACTGGAGATGCTCAGGGAACCATAGCCATATTGGAGATGCAACCAGTGTGATCCATATCCAAGGCAAGTGCCTTGATCCTTGAATTATCTCTTGGAGCCCCAAATATGTGATGTTTTTAGAGAAGTGCTTCTGCCTTGGTGATACAGTTAGACAAAATAGAGTCTGTTTGCTGTCAGTAGCTACCAAGTATTGTTACTCTAGTATTCTAAACAGTCTTTTATTTAAAAAGTGCTGAACCTGCCCAAAAGCAACAGAAACTGAGAATTTGTTTGTCTTCAGCAGGAAACTGGGGGAAAGGGGTGGAGAGAGATGGGTGAACTGGGATGATGGTGGAGGAAAGCAACACACTGGTGGAGGTTGTGCTAGAAAAGTTCCTGTATGAAATCCTACTAACAGTTTGCAAAACATGGTGCTCAAAATTAATTTTTTTGAAAAAGGGAGTTGGGCCTAATAAATGATGGCAGTGGATGGAGACTACAGATATTTAATGAATCCTTGGTAATATTTCAGCATGTTTCACTGTAGCACTGTACCACTGTCCTCCCGTTGTTCATTGATTTGCTTGAGCGGGCCCAGTAACATCTCCATTGTGAGACTTGTTGTTACTGTGTTTGGCATATCAAATACGTCATGGGGAGCTTGCCAGGCTTTGCTGTGCAGGCCAGATACTCTCGGTAGCTTGCCGGGCTCTCTGAGAGGGGCAGAGGAATTGAACCTGGGTCGCCCAGGTCGACTATGTGCAAGGCAAATGCCCTACCTGCTGCATGTTTCAATGGGTCTTTTTTCTCCTTTTTTCTTCTGGTCATTTCCCACCCTTGATTAGTAATTTACCCTAATAGTAAAATATGAAACACTTTTTTAGCACTTCCATGAAGGTAAAAGTGTTTAGTTTTTATGATGTGTCTCCAGAGATAGATCTTTAGCAATATATAGTAAGATTAATTCAGCATAAAATAGTATAATACCTTTCTTATTTCTGTTCATTCATTTAGAAATTATGGAGCGAATTCAAGGAAAAAGTGCATTTCACTGACTAAAGACTAGCGTTTCAGATGATAGGGAGGTTAAAAGTGTTTCCAGTTTCAACTTTTTAAAAAATCTAATAAACAGGAGTTATTTCTTACTTTTCTTTCCTCAAAGATGCTACCATTATTGAAAGCCTTGTTGTTACTGGAGGTATTTCTTGCACTGAATAACAGAAAGATACAGCTACTCACCACCTCTTCTCCTCAACTTCTCCTACTCTTTGAATACTTATGAAATGAGATCTGGAAAGTAACCATCTCTTTTGACTCTGTCATTTTGTGAAGATACTAATAATTCTCCCTTTGGTCATATTGTGTGAGGGGCAGAGAAAGAAATTGAGTCAGCTGCTTGGTAACACAATGATGAAGATAGGAAAACTGAAACTCCACCACCAGCAATAAAAAACAAAAACAATTTTAACAGCAGAAATTCTTGTTCTTGGTTGCTGGCCTATCCTTAAAATAGATCCCTACCTCATAGAAATAGGGGGTCATGACGCCTCCCTGTGGAGGTTCATTTCCTACCCGAGAAGACTCAGCATCATGTCTCCTGCCATGCTGCAGCATCAGAATGCATTAAATGATGGTAAATTTCACATATTAAATTACATTGTCTCTTCCTAATATCAGTACTTACAAAAGTCCAAATTGGGCTTGTACAATGAGCTACATTTTAAGTTAATCTCACAGTCGCTTCTAATTTCAATCTCTAATGAATGTTTGGCACTCCTGTGCTTCCTTTCATAAAAAGACAAGGTTCCTGCTTCTCACTTCATAAAAATGGCAAGAACAAGTTAACCTTTAGCTAATATGGATAAGAAAAGGCTAAAACGAGTAGAACGAAAACACAATTTCCCCACAATTTTAATTTTACAGTGAAATACAAAGCTCTTTAGATAATTGTTAGTTTTTCTGAGTACCTACTGCATTACCCCACTTGGAAACCTATAAAGAATTAAAAGTAAACATGTCAAACAAGAACTGCTCTCTAATTAATAGTAAGACAAGTATGAAAACATTCTTGAATATTAGGCTTAGTAGTATTGTATATTATACTGTCCTTGCTTATAAAAAAGTTAAATGTTGCTTCAAATGAGAATGCAGACCAATAAAGATTGCTGTATATGCAAGATGTGGTGATCCATTTGGTGTACACAAACCAGTTTTGATAATGTTACATTGCCGAGTTGCATTTTAAAGATTAATTAATCCAAACTACCATCCTGTGAAAAAACCAATCAACAAGGCGATTAACAGAGAAGTTAAAATATATATAACATCATGCAAAGGTATTGCCCTGAGGTTGAAATTCACTCAGCTTTGACAAAGATAGTTTAATCCTCAGTCTACATTTCTAGCTACAGGATCGAAACACCATGCCACAAGACTTTTTTAAAAAATAAATAAGTAAATAAATAAATAAAGAGATGTAGGCGTTAAGACTTTCCTTTCTCACTGCTGATCCTGGTTCAATCCTTGTCTCTGTAAATGGCTTGCCCAGCACCAGAAGGAATTTAATTTTATATTTACTATTTTTAATTACTTTGAATTTAAAATATATTATTTTCTTAGAGATCCAAGGTTAGAGAAGAGTCAGGAGTAACATCTGAGCACAGCTGGGTGTGGTTCCCAAATCAAAAATAACAAATACAACAGCAATAACTAAAAATGTGGCAAAAAGTTTTGAACAAAAACTAAATCCAAGTAAACATACTGATCTCTTAAACTCTGGTGTTTTTAGAAAAGAGATTTTCCAAGAAAAGTTTTCTTGAACTTCAAAGCATCTCAAAGTCTAGAAAACTCTGGTGTGTGGAGCTGGACTTGTCCTGACGTGGCCCCTGGATCTATTTCCATAATTGTATCGATTATATAAGGCCAAGGATGGCAAAATCACAGCTTCCAGCCAAGGCAATGTTTCTTTTCTTCATACATGTGTCTCATTTGGGGGTCACAGTCTGGCCAACTCTGATAAACATTGAACAAGGAAAAGGAAGATCATTACTAAGTCCTATGGATCCTTTCTTCTAGGATCTAAAAGATTAAAAAAAAAGTTCCCAAAGCTGACCTGAATTGACCAGCTGCTGGAGAAAAGCGAGTCATTGCAATCCATAGTCTATATTCTGGAGCCATAGCACAGTGGGTAGGGTGTTTGCCTTGCATGCAGCCAACTCTGCCAACCTGGGTTCAATTTCTCCGCCCCTTCCCATGACATATTCAATATGCCAAACACAGTAACAACAAGTCTCACAATGGGCCTGCTGGAGCAAATTGATGAACAACGGGAGGACACTGCTACATTGCTACTTGCCAAATTGTCAAACTTGAAAGCAAGTATCTTATATTAAAAGTAGAGTATATTAATAAAAAATGCTTTGATATAGAAGAGCTTCGGTACAGCTTCCAAATTGACCACAATTCCATTAAGATATGATTTTATGAACTAGGTGAGATAGAAGAAAGAAAAAACAAAGCTATCTGAACCTTCCTTCTCTCAATTAATAATAATAATTATAATTAATAATAATTGCTATAATAAAACAAAAAATAAATAATAAATTATTATTATTTTACAAACACCACACATCCAAGTAGTCATCAATTAGCATATCCACTGAAGAATAAAGCTTTTGCTTTAAGTTCTATGGCAATAAAACAAGCCTCTACACTAATGTTTTAAAACTGTGCCTCTTACAAGTTTTATAATCGAAGTTTTGAAAATCCAATACACTCTTTCAAGAGAAAAATCTAAAGAGTTTTCTGTCAGTAACAGCAACATACAGTAGTCTGGAACCTCCTTGAAGTTAATTGCAGCATAGCTCACTAATGAAACTTTCCGTCTATTAAATCTTAACAGGCATAACTATAAAAATGGCGCCAAGCTTTCTCCTGCTCTGGAATGTCCCAACCAGCACATTGTGACTTTCACCCTTTATCTTTGCAATTACTGTAATTATTTCAGAGTTGGAGTAGAATCAAGACTTAAGAATATGTACTTTTTTCAAAGTCCTTTTTCTGACCCCACCCACCATATTCCCAGGAAGAGAAATGTTTAAGATGGCCTATAGGAAATGTCAATAATATTCGTTTCCCTGTAGAACCCATGTTGAAATCAAGGATTGTGGGATAGTAACTGAATTCCAGAATGTATATATATGTATACATATATATACACACATGTAAACACACATATATTTTTTATATCAGAGAACTGACATTTCTTGGTAAATTTGATATCATATCATATTTCAGAAATTTTTTCTATTAATAGGAAGCTATAATACTATAATACGATAAAATGATATAGAAAAGGACATCAGAATCCTTTCAGTTTTAGCTTAACAAGAAAATGTCCCTTGCCCATTTTCTTTTTTTCAAATATATGATTCATTTGAAAATGAGCATTAGTTTTATTAATGAGCAATATTTTGAGGTCTTTAGATGAAAATTAAAAAAGAACAACAGTTCTTTTCTATATTACTTATTCTCATAAGGAACACAAACACTTTTTTGTCTCTAAATGCTACCAGTTCTTGTTCTTATTTTATTACATTTACTCATATTGATTTTTTTCTAATATTGCAAAAGAGTGCTTTATGATAATACTCCTAGTAAGTATAATTATTTTGTTTCTGATTCCAAGCCTTTGTCCTAAATATAGCAGCTAGAGAAAGAGAATGTCCCACTAAGAGACTGATTTGAGGGCCAAATGAGGGTGGACTGTATGCATAATGCATTACAGTTATCTTTATAAATTAATGCTTTGCTGCAGGATAAATGTATTTGCAGTCTAATACCCAGTGGGCTTTTTATTCCATTTCTATTTTCTTTTCACTAGCCTAGTTGAGCCAAGAAGACAGCATGTACATCTATAGCTTTGGCTAAGATAACTAGGCCATAAAACATGTTAATTAACTTCTGAAAAGTAAGTTTTGATTAGTTTTATAATATCTGCCTGGCACCTCAATGATAAAGTTGAGCTTTTGAATGACCCTGCAGGCCAAATTTTCAGTTAAATGATCATCAGTTTTTAGTTTATAAATTATATGTACATCTCTTAACAACTGAGCATTCAGCATGACATAGGTGTACTTGCTAAAGCATAGCTTCACCAAACGTGATTGGTACGTGGACTACCTGCATCATAATCACCAGAGAGCATGCTATAATGTTGTTTTCTAGGTCCACCGAGTTTCTAGGCCTAATGCTGTTTTCTAGGCCCACTCTTGAGACAAGAGGTGTAGAACAGAAATCTGTTTAGCCTGGTTATTTCAATAAACTGAAATTTATGCCCAGTTGTGTTAAAGGAACTTGAGCAGAATTTTTGACTTTCATTATTCCACTTAGATTATCTTTATTTTAAACTAATAATTTTCTTATTTCTCACTGAGTCAAAGGGATTTAAAATGCGGTGGCAGTATAAATGCATTTCAGATACTTAGGAACACAATTCATTTAGAGAAATAAATCAAAGATACTTAGGAACACAGCATAGTATATTCTGAGCCCAAATAACAATGATGGTAAGAGTTATCACTCACGAGTTCATATTGACATATTTCATTCTTATTTCTATTTCTCCTAGTCCTGGATAGAAAGAATAAGTTTTATTTTTTTACAATTTTTTTAAAAGTCAAGTTGAGGAAGATCAGTGACTTCCCCATTCTCAACACAGCTTGTAAATGAGAAAGAGAAAATAATCCACACTTTCCTAAGCATTCATGCAGACCTATCTTAAAAGTTCTCCAGTGGAACAAAGTTTGGACCTACCCTTCCCTCATCACTGAACTTAAATTAGCAGTGTCATAACACAAGTTATGAGGGTTCAGTGAATAAAGCCCCTTTGGTGGAGATATCACAGGGGTTATATTTTACTCATAGCATAACTCTATTCATGTCAAAGCTAAGGTTTTCTATGTTGTCTTCAGCATGCAAGAAAAAGTATCCTGCAGAAAGTTAAGGTTCTTGCCATGAGCAGAATGATCTAATTATCCTGCAAAAAGTTAAGGTTTACTCTGGCATGAGCAGAATGATATAATTATAAAACTTTCTAAGTCACAAATCTTTCCCCATAATTTTAAGTACAGATTTAATCTAACATAGATTGGAGACAATTGTCATCTAAATTGTTAAAGACATGATATTTCTCAAGTGTAGCACGGTAATGTGAATACTTTACTGTAGATTTTTAAGCCTGGTTACTCAAAAGCACAAACACAATAAAGCATGAAATAAAAGACATATGGCTGAAGAGATAGTACAGTATGTAGGGCCACTACTACTTACCTTACCCACTGATCACTAACCAGGGTTCAATCTCAGCAACATATATAGTCCACCAAGTACCATCAAGAGTGATACCTGAGCACAAATCCAGCAGTAAGGCCTTAATATTACACATATTTGATAGAGTTTAAAAAAGTAAGATATAATAAGAACAGAAAAAGGATATACCCAGGTTACTACATAAAATGGTAACTGTATGGATGAATCTCCTACCACAAACTTAAAATGGTTTAGTTATTTTTTAAATATTATGACAACCAAATTCAATTTTTGGTGTATGACTATTTTGTGTTAAATAAAACTATACTAAGTTTGGTCTTAGTGGTTATTATGCTCTACAATTTTAATTTTGACACAATTACGAATTTACATGGGTTGTAAAAAGTAATATAATGATAAACCATGCTAAAATGGTTGTATCTTGCAAAAACTTCAGTACAATAACACAATTAGTATATTTATTTTGACAATCAAGATTTGGAACATTTCTATGGCCACAATGATTTCCCCATTTTTATTTTTTATAACTAAGTTCACCCCCTTTCTACCAGTACCTACTCCTGTACCCTGGCATTCTTCAATTCTATAATTATCATTTTAAGAATAGTGATTAAGTGGAATAAAACCTTTAGGCATTGACATTTCTCATTTGCCATAAATTCCCAAAGATTTGTCTAGATTAATCTGTGTCTTACCACTTATTCCTTCTTACTGAGTAGTATTCCATTGTTTGTTTAACCATTAACTTAAATACATTCGGACTCTTTTCAGTTTCTTGTTATTTCAGGAAAAATAAAAATAAAACTGATGTTAGACTCTCACAAGTTCTTGTGTGAATATAGCCTTTTGTGTACAGGAGGTTTCTCAGGAGTGCAATTTCAGTGTCACATAGTACTTTCATGTTTACTAGTTTAAGAAAATGCCAAGCTATTTTCCAGAGTGGCTGTATCCATTTAACATTTCCACTGGCAATGTATGAGTAATCCAATTTCTCATTCTCACCAGCATCAGATATTTGTCAAAGTTTTTATTTTAGCCTTTTGCTATTGTGTGTGATGATATCTCTTTGTGGTTTTCTTCTGCATTTCTGTAGTGACTAATGATGAGCACTTTTATGTGTTTAATTGTCACTTTGTTAAAATGTCTTTTGGTGCTTTTTTTCTATTTCTAAACATATTTGTAATTTGAAAAATATTTCTAGATATCTGTTCTTTGTTGAGTATGTAATTTGGCAATATTAACACCCACTCTGTAACTTGTCTTTAAATACTCTGAACTCTGTCTTTCTCAGAGAAAAGGTTTATAATTTTTAGTAAGTCCTATTTCTCAAGTTCTCCTTTAAGGTTTTTTTAGCAGTAAGTGAAAAATCTCGTTCCTCAATCATAGGTCGGTCCTAAAGATTTTCTCTTCTTTTTCATTCTAAAGTTTTAAATTTTACCTTTCACATTTTAAACCTATGACAAAACTTAGTTAGATTTTGTAAGATGTGATACTAAGGTTAAGTTTCATTTTTCACTTGTAAATATCTAATAGCTCTAACACCACCATTTGTTGGAAAGGTGATGCATCCTCCATTGAGTGTCTTTGTTTCTTTTTCAGAAACCAATTGAGAATTATTTGCCTGGGTAAATTTCTGTTCCATTTTCTATTCTTCATTGTGTTAGCTAGTTCTTGAAGTTATTCTTTTACCAAATCAACTTAATGATTTTAGTTACCTGGGTTTTAACATAAATTTTAGAATTTAATGTTATTTACATCCACAAAAAATCTATCTGGGATTTTGTAAGACTTTTTGTGAATCTGTATTTTTGAATCAATTTGGGAAGAATTGACACCATTTCTATGTCAGTTTTTCAACTGTTGTACATGGTGTGTGGGTCCATTCATCAAGACGTTCTTTGACTAATTAGAAGTGTATAATTTCATCATAAGCATTCAGTACATATTCATTAGGTTTATACTTACGTGTTTATATGTTCTTGGATGGTCTATAAAGTATTACATATTTAATTTCAGGGTCCACACATTTATTATTAGTGAATTTTTTTGTGCATTTATCTTATATTCTCTAACCTTGCTTAACTTACATTATTAAGTTATTATTACATATTAGGAGAAGGAATATATTTTTGTTTTTAAATTAACTGAGTTTTTATATATATAAGCATCATCTATACATAAGGATTATAATAATGAAGTTATAATTCACAGACTAACTAAAGCCATCAAAATTGAAAGAGGAAAGGAACAGAATCACCCTAGAGCCCTTGAAGGATGTATACTATGTCATCATTTTGATTTTACCTTCCCTACTTCTAAAACTCTGAAAGAGTAGTTTTCTATACTTCTATCCCCAGCTGTGGAAATTCCTTAAAATAGTTTTAAGAGAAACAGTTGTAGACTTACAAATCTTTGTGCTTGGTTTTCAATTATACAAGGATCAAATACCCATCCCTCCAACAGTGCCCATTTCCCACCACCACGGATCCCAGTATCCCTCCCACCCCCCATTCCTCCCATTCCATCCTGTCTCTGTGGCAGGCATTCCCTTTTGTTCTCTCTCTTATTGGGTGTTCACTAATAAAAATTAAAAAATAAATAAATAAAATAATGATATTACAAAGGGAAAAAATAGTTTTAAGAAATCCAGATTGATCTATTTATCATCTCTTAACTCTATGTGAGATTTCTTCCTCTTGGTGCGCAATATGATTTTCAATTAAATTTGAAGACTTCAAACTTAGGGGCTGGAGTGATAGCACAACGGGTAGGGCATTTGCCTTGTACACAGTTGACCCCAGTTTGATTCCCAGCATCCCATTTGGTCCCCTGAGCACCACCAAAGGTAATTTCTGAGTGCAGAGCCAGGAGTAACCCTTGTGTATCGCTGGGTGTGACAAAAAAACTTTTTTTAAAAAACTTCAAAATTAGGTTAGGAGACTCGGGATATCCTTTTTGTTTTTACTGACTTTTTCTGACCACTCTATCAAGGAACTGCTTCCTTCTGCCAGATGTTTCTCATGTGGTCTCCAATGACACTAAGCGAGGGGACTGACATTTTTGGTTGGGACTGGCCTCATGACCCTTGAATAAAGGGTAAAGAATTGACTCTCCTCTAAGATTCCTGACACCACCCAACTGGGAAGCCAAGTTACACTGGACATGTGGTTCCTCTTGTTATACTGGATATATGTGGTTCCTCTGCCCACAGACGGGTGAAATTGCCCAGGAAAGGTGAAGAGTGAGAGGCCAGAGAGATGGGAGCATTAAAGGACCAAGAGAGGAAAAGGAAAAAGCAAAGGAGATGGAGAACTAGAGGGTGAATGATAGGAGGCAAATGAGACAGAGGACAAGTCATAGATGACCCAAGAGTAAAGCTGATACAGCAATTGCTTTCCACAACCTAAAACCCAGTAAGTCTCTCTGGTTGAGGTTTCTGGCTCTGCCAATCACCTGCCCTTTGTTAATTTAAGCTTTCCTTACTGGAAAATGTAGTCCCTTGATGAGAAAAGTGGCACCAGTCACATCAGAAATAGGCAAGAGAACTTAGTATTTAAAAGAAACAAGAATCATTTCCTGCCAGAACCTCCTCTGTGAAAAAGAAATCCTTAGGGAAGTGAGAGAGTGATTGTCACCTCCCATAGATTGGCCAGGCAGGAGGTGGCTCCAAAGGATAATTGAGCCAAATTGACTTAAGGGGCCTAGAAGTGACTTTATCACCAGGAACTTAAAGGGGTGTGGGGGTGGGGGGTGAGTGGCTAACAATCATCACATAACTTGAACTTTAAAATTTCAATTTTTTAGCACAATTTTTTTTAGATCATTAAATGACACAAAGAACACACTTCTTAGCAGGTAAAGGAATATACATGATAACCTTTCAGCATCTGTATCTCAAACCATAATGCTTAAAATGAGAAAGAGAAAGAGAGAGAGAAAAGAGAGTTTTCTGCCATAGAGGCAGGCTGGGGTGGGGGAGGGGAGTCTAAAGGGGTGGGTGGGAAACTGAGGACACTGGTGATACAAAATTATACTGGTGAAGGGGTAGGTGTTGGAACATTGTATGACTGAAACACAATCATGAACAATTTTATAATTCTCTATCTCACAGTGATTCAATATTTTTTTTAATTTTTAAAAAAGAAAAGAACACACAAGTGCAGATGTCACTTCGACTATACATTTTTGCCTTTCTGGGATATATTCCCAGGAGTGGTATTGCTGGGTCAAACGGGAACTCAATTTCTAATTTTTTGAGCATCATCCATACTGTTTTCCAGAAGGGCTGAGTCAGTCGACATTCCCACCAACAGTGAAGGAGTGTCCCTTTCTTGCCACATACGCGCGCCAGCATCGGTTGCTTTGGTTCTTTTGGATGTGGGCCAGTCTCTGAGGTGTGAGATGGTATCTCATTGTGGTTTTGATCTGCATCTCCCTGATGATTAATGATGTAGAGCATTTTCTCATGTGCTTTTTTGCCATTTGGATTTCTTCTTTGAGAAAGTTTCTGTTCATTTCATTGCCCCACTTTTTGATGGGGTTGGATGTTTTCTTCTTGTGGAGTTCAACCAGTACTTTGTATATCCTTGATATCAAACCCTTGTCAGATGTGTATTCGGCGAATATCCTTTCCCATTCTGTAGACTGTCTTTGTATTTTGGTCACTGTTTCTTTGGAGGTGCAGAAGCTTCTTAGTTTAAGATAGTCCCATTTATCTATCTCTGTTTTCACTTGCTCAGCCAGTGGCGTGGCGTCTTTGAAGATACCATTAGCTTCAATGTGAATGCCCAAGAACAGATGACTGGTTAAAGAAACTTTGGTACATCTACACAATGGAGTACTATGTAGCTGTTAGAAAAGATGAAGTCATGAAATTTATATACAAGTGGTACAACATGGAAAGTATCATGCTAAGCAAAATGAGTCAGAAAGAGAGGGATAGACATAGAAAGATTGCATTCATCTGGGGAATATAAAGTAACAAAATATGAGATTAATACCCAAGAATAGCTGAGATCAGCACCAGGAGGATTACTCCATAGCTTAGAGGCCAGTCAGGCATTCTAGGGGAAAGGGCAGCTCAGATAGAGAAGGGAGCACCAAATAAAGGATGTTTAGAGGATCCTCCCAGGAGGGAAAATGCATGTTGAAAGTAGACTATGGACTGAACATGTTTGCCACTCAAAGCCTCTTTTGCAGACCACAACACCCAAAAGGAGAGAGAGAACACAAGGGATCGCCCTGCCACAGAGGCAGGGTGGGATGGGAGGGATGGGGGTGGGAGGGATATTATCCATGGTGGTGGAAAATGGGCACTGGTGGAGGGATGGGTATTTGATCATTGTGTAATCTAAACCCAAGCACAAAAAATTGTAAATCTACAACTGTACCTCATGGTGTTTCACTAATAATAATAATAAAAAAGAACACACTTCTTTGTGGGGTGGGGTGGGGTGGGGTGTGGGCGGAGTAGAGAAAGCCAGATCCAGCCAGCGGTGCTCAGGGCCTATTCCTGGCTTGTGCTCAGAACTGATGCCTGGCAGTGCTTGAAGACCCATATGTGATCCTGGGCATTTGAACCTGGGCCTATGGGAAGCAAGGTCAATACCTTAACATCTAACTCAGGTTCACTTCTTCACTGCAATTATTTTGAATTCCAACATGGAGACTATGGATTATATTTTGATTTTAGTTCCCCTCATTTTTCACCCTTCTTGAGGTTTGTTTTTGGTAGATACCACACACCAAAATAATTTACAATAGCAATATTAGCAGATGACATTTATTAAGCACTTCCTCTAGATGTTGCCTCTGTAAGATTCTCCATAACAAATCTAACTGACTACTCCCATTAACCTCAGGACACAGGCATTTTCTTGCTGGTTAAAAGCTGTTTAAGGAATGGAGACAAGCCTTAGGGGTTCTAAGTGACCTTTTACAGGATCAACTGACTAGGCCCCTAAACATGAATCTCTGATACCTTCTCATCTGAAAAGAGGAGCACCTCAGCTGTGTGTATCTCAGACACATGTAGACTCCACAGTGGCCCTTCTACCAAAGAGCCCTAAGCAGTTAAATGGGAGGACTCAATTTCTCTGGGTGGAAGATTTACTGGTATTCCTAGTTGATCTCCAGGCAAAAGATAACTCTCTAGGGCCAAGCTAATTCCTTTGGGATATGAAGAAGTCTGACAAGGAGTTATGAATGTACTCAGTACTGGAAGGGAGTTTCTGAGATATACAACAAAACCTGCTGCTTAGGGACCAGAGTGATAATATAGCAGGTGTCTTGCATATAACTGACCCAGGTTTACTCTTAAGGTCTCCTGAGCACCACTCGTAGCGATTCCTGAGCACAGAGCCAGGAGAAAGCCCGAACATCACCTGTGTGAATCCCAAACAAACAAACAAACACCCAACAAACAAACAAACAAACAAACAAATTTCTGCTGAAAAACTTTATAGTAAACTAGTTCCAAAGATTCCAATTTCAACTTACATTATTTGTCCAGATCATCATCCCACTAGCATGTGACAGTATATGAAAAGTCATAGTCATGATGTTAGAAAGTTAACAAAGTTCGTGCAGAAAGATAATTTGTATGGTTCTGAAATCCTTTGCATTTTATGTTGCACTTTATTATTTGTGAAAAAGATAATTTTAACCATCTTCCATGTTCCAGGTGTCAAACACCTGGGAGATTCAAAGATAAGCAAGAGTCAGTCCCTTCCTTTGGAGACAGTGAATACTCACTCCCAGTGAATTATTAAATATCAAAGCAAATGCACTGAGAGAACCGAGCACAGAGCCCCAGGGGAACACAGAGGAGCCACTTCTAGACTAACCAGTGGATTCTAAAAGTTTCAGGCCTAGATAGTACAGGGCACTTGCAGTCAGCCAATCCAGGTTTGATTCCACACACGGTCCCTTGAGCATTGCTTGTAGTAACCCCTGAGCACAGAGTCAGGTGTAAGCTCTGAGCCCTAACAGCTCAAACTTAGTTCTTCCAAGAGATTTCTGGGAGGATCCAGAGTCCTGAGTACAATTTTAAAGGTTCTAAGCAATAGCTACGGTTAGCCTTGGGGAGGGGAAGAGGAATCAGGTAAAAGAAAGGTTTGGAGGGAAGAAACAATAGTCATCTGGGAAGGACAAGTACTCCCGTGTGCAATGAAAAAAAGAAAACTTGGGGTAAAAGATGTGATGACATCCCACGCCCCCCACCACCACAACCACCAAACACACACAGAGTTCCATGTTGTCATTAAAAAAGCTGAGCATTTACAGAAAGGTGGCATGTCTGTTCAAGTTTTAAAAGGTGAGGTAAAGATCTATATTTTATCTTTTAAATCCTTTTTCCTTTTTCTTTTTTCAGAGTAAAAGTTCATATCAGGTGGTATTCAGGTTCTCTTCCTGTCATTGTGCTCAGAAATGACCCCCCAGTGGTGTTCAGGAGACTAGATGCAGTACTGAGGACTGAGCCTGGGGTGGGCAACATACAAGGCAAATGCCTGACCCTCTGAAGACTGAACTTTATGTGTCTCAACCTAGATCCAGGGCATAGGAAAATTAATGAGTGGTCACTACCATCTGTGGAGCATGTTCTCAGGTTTGCTGCCTGGCATAAGAAGGTTTATAAGGACTGTCTAGAAAACTTTTGTATGTATACATCCCTCTTCCTTGAAATGGAAGAGTTATATTTAGGCAGATTTCTCCCATCTAAATAATGTGACCCCTACCTTTCTCACCCATGCGCAGATGACACTGGAAAGGAAGAGGTAAAAAGGTAATTTGGGTGTAAAATCATTCTTAGTCCAATCATGAAGCCCTCTGGGTTCAAGCTTCTGCTCTATAGAGTAAGACATGAAACTCACAGCAAGGGGCAGGGGAAATGAAGATTGAAGCTACTCTTTCAAACAGGCTCCTGTCCTCATGGAGTCCACAGGCCAATGGAGAACTGAATAAAAAAAAAACAAGAAATATATTAGGTATGAGGTTAAAGAGACCTGAAGCACAAAGTACAAAAGAAGTACCCGTCAGAGGCAGCTAGACCAGGCTGGGATCATATAGTGGCCATCCTGGGAGAACAGATGTCTGAAGCAAGCCAATAAGAGTTAGACTAAGAAGGCGCTGAGGGGAGAAGGAGAGAGTACAAGCAGAAGGATCATTATGATGACGTCAAAGCATGACGATGGAAGTTGGAGCTGTATGAGTGTGAGCAAGTATGAGTGTGTGTATGAGACAGAGTCAGAGGAAGAAATTATATGGCAAATAAGATAACTCTGGAGAGGCAGAGAAAAAAAAACCCTCCAGTGTAAAGGTCATTGTAAGTCTTCTTAATTAGTACTAAGTTCAACCTCACATAATGTAAAATCCCGAAAAAACTGTGGTTGAATCTAGAGGAAAAGGATAAAAGGATTTTTCTCTTTTACAAAATCAGTGGAGTGCTATGTGGGCTCATGAGTCTGATTCCTGAAGTAGCCTGTGTGCCCACCCAGAATGCAAGACACCAGACCAGTGCTAATACAGGGGCACACAATTTACAGTTTTGCCAGGGATCCAAACTCTGGCACTTTTGCTTCTCTTTCAGAATATCCATTTTCTCTATCCCTATGACTTCCTCCTAGTAATGGATGATTTCTGGACTCAGGTCAGCATATTTGTGTAGTAGGACAGAAGAATGAAGAATGACTGAGGACAAAATGTGCCTCATCACCCCTTCCTCTCCCCAGCAGGTACTTGGTTCATTAACTAGAAAAGCATCACCTGGACACCATTTTGGTGGCACAGGAACCTGGAAACAGATGTGTTGCACTCTGCTGGGCAGGTGTTTAACTGCAGTGACAGTTCTTTGGGTGAGGAAATTAGTACTGGCCAGAAATAGGTCATTCCAAGAAAGTCAAATGCAGTCATCTGTGTTGGGGAGTCCACTAAAGCTTATTGAAACAGGAATCATGGCCCTATTTGGTGTTTGAGGAAACATCATATTCCCCATGAGAGAAGAGACTAGGTTTTACCACCTTGTACAACATACCCAACACAGTGCCTGCGTATTAGCAAAACCTGCATAATTGAGTGATGAAGAACAAATGGAAGAACAAGCAAGAATGAAGAAGGATGAAAGTGACCACAAGAATAAGAGTTCAAATCCAGTAATAACAGACAGAATAGAACAAACTCCAGAAGGTCATTGAGGCTTGACTAATATGGCAACTGATCATAAAGAAAGAGTTCAAGTTGACTCTAGATTTATGATTTTGGTATATGGGAGTGGTGTTATTATTCACCAGGATAAATTAAGAGAAAGAGTCAGCCCTACAGTTCAGTTGGGGATATGCAATTTAGCTGTCCATGGCTGACTCAGCAGAGATGCCCAAACAGCTGGCATTGCTCTTTTGAATCCTGAGGGAGACCACAGTTACCTGTGCCAACAAGGCAGACAGCATCCTGGTGGCAGTTGAAGTTCACAGTCATGTTTTTAATACTGCTAATACCTCCACCTCCCCCCACATACACACACTTCCTTTTTATTGCTGTTGTTGCAATGGTTGGAGTCATAGATTCTTGCTGGCTGTGCTTGCACACTCAGTTGCAGAGCTCCTTGTGTGTCTACATGTTTTTTTTATTTTTTTGTTGTTTTTTTTTGGGTCACACCAGCAATGCACAGGGGTTACTCCTGGAATTACCCCTGCACTCAGGAATTATCCCTGGTAGTGATAGGGGGTTCATATCGGATGCTGGGAATCGAACTTGGGTCAGTCACGTGCAAGGCAAATGCCCTACTCTCTGTGCTATCACTCCATCTCCAACATGTTTTTTCTTAGTTGCAGAGTTTACGGGCTGGAGCGATAGCACAGTGGGTACGGCATTTGCCTTGTATGCAGCCAACATGGCCGATGATTCCTCCTCCCCTCTCGGAGAGCCCGGCAAGCTACCGAGAGTATCTCGCCCTCACAGTAAAGCCTGGCAGGCTACCCGTGATGTATTTGATATGTCAAACACAGTAACAAGTCTCATAATGTTACTGGGCCCGCTCGAGCAAATCAATGAACAACAGGAGGATAGTGGCAGTGACAGTGACAGCAGAGTATACATCTGTGCTCACCAGGAGCTGACTCTGCACTTAATGGTCACTACCTGATTTTTCTTGGGGGACTGACTGTGTAGCAGGGCTCAAACCCAGGTTGACTAAGGGCAAGACAAGCATTTAACTCATTATACTTTTTGGTCCCTCATTGTGTTCTGGTGTTTGAGTGTGTTTTGACTGTCAAGCTCACCAGGACTCATAGATCATCACATGTGCTGGCCAGGGGTTGCACTTCCTGGGAAGAGTGTTTGCACATCATTAGTTGTGGTGCTTGCTGGGGGTTACTCGCAGAATGTTGGGGCCCAAGTAAGGGATCCAAGATACTAGAGCCCCAGAGCCCTGCATGTGGAATCCCACAGCAGAAATTAGATTCATGGCCTCACACTTGCAAGGTAGGTGCTTCTAGTTAACGAATCCATTTCCTGGATCCCCAGAGATATGTTCTTTTTAAAAAAGGTGTTCAAGAAGTACAAAGGTTAGAAGGACAGACTTGTAACCATTGAGAACATTGAAGAGCTGACAAAGAAATAAGAATGATCAGAGATGCAAGACAGAAAAAGTAGTGTCAAATATTCAAGATGGTCTGATAACATGAGAATGAAAAATGCTACTGCGTTTAGTAATTTGGGACTTTTTCTAGGTTAGTCTGACTGGAGGTTGGGTGGACAAAGCCTGGAGTTTTAAGAAAATGAGAAATGGGGGTCATAAACTTAGGTGGAACCCAGGTAATGTAGAACTTTGTGACCTTGGACTCTGGGCTCAATGGGACCTGGGAGCAGAGATCCTCTGCCTGCTTCCCCCAATCTCCAGTGACCCAGGGGTCACATCCATAAGCCACTCCGTGCCAGCGCTAGATAATCTGCTCATTGGTCGACCTCCACCACCCAACCACGGCATGCTCAAGGCCACTTTTGAGGCTGCGCAACACATCATAAGACACTTCCTACCTATTTTCCATAATTACCACACCATATTTGATGGGGTTCAAATATGGTGTGAGCCATATGGTGCACTGCCTCATCGTGGTGGGGGGTGGCAACAGTGCCAAACTGCGAAGAGTGAACCAACAGGTACTGCAGTTCCTTACAACATGCCAGTTGACAAAAAGCTTGCATCCGGTAGACTGGGAGCACCTGCAAGGGCAATTAGAGGCTGCCCTAAAAGCCTCCATCCCTCTCGGAGAGCCCAGCAAGCTACTAACAGCATCCTGCGTGCACAGCAGAGCCTTACAAGCTACCAATGGTGTATTCGAAATGCCAAAACGAGTAATAATAATGGGCCTCATTTCCCTGACCCTGAAAGAGCCCCCAATATGGCAGCATTAAGAAGAACGAGCAAGGAGAGGCTGATAAAATATCAGGGCTTAACTAGGCTGCCAAAACAAAGAAGGATTAAAATGACTGTACTTTAAATGCATGTACACTGGCTTCAGATGCATCCATCGAGGACCTGATGGTACAAGCACAGAAGATCAAGTATGCAGCAGTTATGTGTGCCTAGGTCGAGAACTCAACATGACAAACGACCTGGCACCTGAACTGCACTGGAGGAAGAGAGTGGTGTGGAACACCTTCAAGAGTGTTGAAGAAGTTGTTAAGAGGATGAAGAACCTCTGGCTACGGGCACATCTTTTCAACTCCACTGTTCTTCCTACACTAACATACACCTCAGAGACCTGGGCCCTACAAAAACAGGATGAGAATATTATTCGGGTCACCCAAAGAGGAATTGAAAGAGTTGTACCTGGAGTATCACGCTTCACTCAAGTGAGAGAAGGAATCCAGAGTTCCAACCTCTATCAACAATCAATGATCAGGAATGCTGCCTCATTTGCCAAGGTGTCTGAAATCAGATGGGCTAGATATGTAATGTGATTTGGAAATGACCACTGGACTAGAGCCGTTACTGACTGATTCCACAGGACATCAAAAGAACACCTGGTCGCCCACCTACAAGATGGTCGGACTTCTTTGTTAAGACCCTGAATGAATGGTTTGATGCTCTTTGTATTCCTGGAGTGAGCAGATGCCATTGGGCTACACTAGCATGCAACAGGGACAAATGGAGATGTTACTGACATCTGCTCAAGCAAATCAATGAACAACAGGGTGACAACAATAAAATACAAAGTGTGTGGAATTTTTACTTAATTTTAGATTCAACATATTCACTTTTTATAAAATTCTAAGTCTTTGTTAGGAAATAGCAAGATATTTTCACATATTAATTTTTTTTATTATGTAAAGTTAGTATCCTTTCCAAAGAGTGAGTAAAATTGAAGGAATTTTTTTTTCCTGACTATGAAGTAAAAGTAGTATGGCATTAAAATAAAAAAACTTGAAACCAAATATTATAGTTTTAAGAAGACATTAATGCATTGAAGTCTCTATTATCATGTTTTTAATAAAATGAATTTGTGGTTCAACCCATTCAGTAACATGTGGTTGATGGATATATTTTACTCTGTTTTGTTAAACGTCCATTTTAGTTGTCAGAGCAATACAGGGCTAAGACAGAAGATGGTTGCTGCTAAGAAACTATGGCTGAAGAAGATTAGAGAAGCAGCCTTCTTAATAAAAATTTAAAAAAAAAGAAAAGAAAATTGCTTCATGGACTGGGAGCATCAGAAACTAGACCTTTATCTTAGCAGACCTCTGATGGTTTATGATCCTTATTTCATATTGCAATATACTGCCATCATGGTTCTAGTTATTTTCCAAGCATTTTCCCCTGACATTATCTATGCAATTATTCAAAAGCTCTAGATAAATCATCTTTAGTAATGGGCCCCTCTCCCACCAGATGGAGGGGGAAGAATGACCAGCTTGAGAACATCTCACAATTTCATTGTTTTCTTGTACCATCACAGAAACCCTACATGTATTTCGGACAGGATTGGGGTGAGGGAATGACTAAAGTAACATTTAAGAGGAAATATTTTATTTTATAGTTTTCTCATTAGAAAATAGGATAATTTTTATCCTAGCCAGAGGACATAAACAGTCTTTATCACAACACGTTCTTTAATTAATTGCTTTTTCAATAAAATCCAGTCAGTTGTACATTATAAAAATCCCAGAATTCACAGGCTTTTTCGTCTGTGATTCCAGAGAAAATATAATTTTTTCACCAGCTCTTTCAACTAGTTCCTAGACTGCTTCCATTTGCTGTTCAGAACAAGCTCTATTATTTGATTGCCAGGTAGTAAAGTGACACTAAAGGACATTTACAGTACCTCCCAATTGGTAAAATATGGTAATTTCCAATGGCCAGTAAGAAATGGAATGGGTGACTCCTCTGCTTCCCTTCTATTAAAAACCTCCAGTGAAATATTGAAGCATCTGCAGAGTCGACAGTAGAGACTGCAATGGATCAGCTGCTTTTTAAAGGTCAGTAAGTCTCTTTCTCTCCCACATCTCAAAAACTCCCATTGAGATAGACAGTGAAACCCAGTGTATGTTCTGAGACACATGCAAAGGGCCACTTGTCCTGCAGAAAAAAAGACAGGCACCCTGCACCTGCTGCAGGGAAACTTCTGACAATTTCATAGTTGGCCATCTTTCTTACTTAGTTCCTCCAAGTAGGAATAACTTTACTTGTACAGTAAAGTTATTTGTTTCTACAATTCTTCTTACAATAGCATCTTCAGTCTCTTTATCTAGGCCAAAACTAGATTTTCAGTGGAACCAAACATGGTAGTTGCAGAAAAAGGTAAGTTGAGGCCACATTATAATGACAGATAATTATTAAAAGGCAGAGCTACTTAGAGGAGAAGAAGATGTAGGTGGGGGCAGCAAAGAAACTGTATGAAACTAATGGAGCAAGAGATGTAGCTTGCCCTATTTTCCATGTATGAAACCACATTCACAATCTCCTCCACATTTCCATATGAATGTTGGATGAAAAAATATGTTTAAGTGTTTGTATTTTCCTTTGTTAATAAATATGTATAATTAATAAGTGAAAAAAATATATATGCTTCCCGTCAGTTTTATAAACCCACTATAATACAGGGTAGTTTCTAGACTTCTCTTAGGGATCTTTCTATGGGTCAATAGAAAAATTATTGCCTTATCTCCTATAAAAATAGAGGATCAAAGGATCATGGGTATAAAAAGTCTTTTGTACATCTCTCTGTCTCCCTATGGGATATACCACTCAGACTGGCAGAAAGCACTTTCTTCTTCCTGTTACTCCTGTTTTTTTTATTATGTTGAATATGAGCTTATCAAAGTGACTGATATCTTTTGTTGTGTATAGAACACTTGCTTACTCCCTTTTTTCAAATGTATGTGCATTATAGAGGCTGGCCTCTTTTTGCCCCTATTCTCAAAGAATTACCTCCCTCCTTCTACAATGATACAGGAACCATATTTCATGGGAGAGAGGCAAGAACTGGATTTTCAACAAATGGGATTCTCTGTATAACTGCAGTCTCTGTTCTACTAAAACTAAAACCTTTATGATTTAAGGCTAGTTTCATTCCTTAACAAGTTCAGTGCAGCTCAAGCAATTGTTCTTGGCTTGTGATCTGCAGCAGATTGAGGAGCCATATTTCCAATCATGTCTTACTGGGTGGTCTCTTCAACACAAATAAAGCACATAACCTGAGATAGAACAGGGAACAGGAGGGACACCCCTGTTATTACGTAACATTCCCTTGTGCAGACATGTGTAAGTTTAACAGCCGTTGCATCCTACCATTACCTCAATCCTATTCTTTTTCCTCAATCCTATTTCTACCTTTCTCTCCATCATTGATTAGCAACTTTCCCAAAGTCTGCACTTGCACAAAAAGCCTAAAAATACAGCTGCACTGATTTCCTGCTGTGTGCAGCTGCCCCTTAATGATCTTGCATGGATCCTAGTACCGCTTTCCACTCCTGGAATGGTGGAACTACTAGACACCAGCTGCTCACTGGGAGGAAATTTTACTTGACTGAACAACACAAAACATCATTGAGAGGAAGAATGCTATTGACTGGACATAAAGACTACCCACGGGTCCTTCCACAAGTCTACTCTCCCTTGAAGCTATTGTTCTTGGTCCCTTCATGTAGTCAGGCTGGCAGAGCTCCCCATCACTGTTACCCTGTGCTCAAGCATAAGCTCCAAATAAACTTTCTCTGGGAACATATCTTTGGCCACTTGTCAAATTCTATTGCACACAGAGCCAAAGAATCTGGGACCTATAACAGCAGGATGTTGGGTTTCATATGCTTTGATATGAGAATGTGGCCTATAAGATGCTATTCTTTAAAAGGAAAATCTATGTGTTTATTATTTCATCATTTGTCTTTTTCCTCCTTCAAATGAAAGTAAGGCGAATAAATCCAGTTGTTTAAAAATCTCTATTGAGTGGAACCCAGGGTGAATGTTGAATCTTAGTTAATTTTACTCCCATAAAAATAAAAAAATCAAGACACTGCAATTTTAACTGATTTCATACAAAATCCTATCTTTTTCTCCACCTAGAATTTCAGGGTATTTGGACCAAATTTTAGAATGTGAAAAGATAGAGTTTATCAACCACTGTGGTCAGATCAGTGTTTCCATATTCAAGCCTTCTTCCTTTGTGGATGTGATCATAGCAGTTCTCTGTATTCTCCATTAGACAAGTCCCCAGGCCAGGATTCAGAAACCCTTAGTAGGCTCCAAGACTGCAAACTTCAGTTTTGGATTTTTTCATTCTTATAGGGAGTTCTCTGCCCAGTATCAAGAGCATGGACTTGGATCCCTCTGTAGGGCACAAATCCTGGTAAGTACCCAGTACTTACATCTTTGTGACATAGGCAAGATTCTCAATATATCTTGCTTCTCTGTAAAGCAAACACAGGGTACTAGCCTCTATGGCTATTGTGAAGTTGAAAAGAGATGACACCTTGCATAAAGTAGTTAACATAGAAAACACTACTCAAAAATAGCTATTTGATGGTTCTCATCAAGTTGATCACCTCTCTTGCACCTCACATATCAATATGTCTCAGAGGAACTCTACAGATTAGAAGCATCACAATTATCAGAACTGCTTCTGAGTAATATGAATTATTGATCCCCGTTCCCCAAAGGAGTTCATTCACTGGGTGAGGGCTGAGGTTTATAAACATATGTGCTTACTAACTGCTTCTCAGATGTGCCCAAATATTTGAGAACCAGTCTCAGTAAAGCTAAAAAACATTTGATTACTTGCTAAGTTGGGTTTGATTGAATTGCTCTGCAAGCAAGTAGATTTTCTTTAACTTGATGTTTCTGTTGTTGTGCTGGTTGGGTGTGAGCTTCTCCTCTCCTCTAAAAACTCAGGAAATTCATTCTGCATTGTCATGTACTCTGGTCATTTGTTGACTGCCAATGCTTGAACCCCCAACAACTAAATTTCAATGTGAATCTGAGCACTTTGTTTCGACTCCAAAAGCTAAAGGAGGGATACCCTCCTACTCCCTCATCTCCTTTTCCTTTCACCCCTCTGCACAAGCACAAGCCAGAGCAAGGACATTTGACCCAGCATCAACCAAAAAGACATTCCCACCAGACTGTGAATCATGGAGGGAGTGACCCAAGGACAAAGGTATAAAGATTGGTGGCCCAGCCAAGGATAGTGTGACCAACAGCCCTGACAGAGTGTGGCAGGCCCAGTGATAAGGAGCATACTGTGTCTGCTCCTGCCACCTTCAGATAATAGTGTTTTGATAAGTTGGGGGAGAAATAGCATTTTTAGCACCAAGATGTTCTATAATTATGCTAAAAGGTGGACAATCTTAGGAATATTTGATAAGGTTCAGCAAAGAGACAAAGACTCAGCTAGCATATTAACACACCAGAATTATGTTCTATGCTACCAGTCAGTCAATTTCTGTAGGAAAAAGGTTTGCTTCTCTTGAAGATGTTTCACCCTGAGAATAGTACTGGCAAGGCCATTGTTTCTGACCTCCTTCTAGTTGGAGAATCTGAAAACAATTCCAGGCTCATTCTCTAGGTTTGTCAAAGTAAAACCAGATGGTACTGAATGCCTGACAAAGCTAAAAGGGGAAATAAGCAGATCTTCAGGAAGGCAGTACAGAGAGGACTGTAGGAATAGAGAAAAGTGGGCGGTCCACTTGAGCTCCATAGGTTGGCATAGGTAGATTGGATGACTGCTCAGTGTAAAGACTGCCTCTTCTTCTCCAATCTTTAAAGTGAAAGTCAACCAGAATGAAACTGCTGCTCTTTCCTGGCTCTCTTTCAGTCTTCTTTTCTAAGCCATAGGTACTTCACTGACTGGGAGCTCTTCTAGATCACTGTCCAGCCAGGTTGACTTTTGAGGCCTATGCATGTGTTTACCCATCAAAGAGAAGACAGTGGGGGTTTGGATAAATCTTTAGTATACATTAGTAACTTCTTTTGTCCCAAGAGCAGACAAAAGGATGTTTTGCACCAAGATTCATGCATTCCATGCACTAGGATAGATCAAGGACTTAATGACATCTTCTAACCTTTTTTTTATTGGGAAGTTTAAATAACTTGGTCACAACAATGCTAACTTGCATGATTTTTGATGAATAAACTTACTTCACCTTCACTGTCACCAGAATGTCACCCAAGTCCCTCTACCACTGTCTGTGTCACTTTTCCCTTACCCCACTTTCCTACTATTTGAGAATCTTAGTTTTGCAATCAGAGGTCACAAGTCCAAAGGACTTGGTTTTTTTCCTTCTTCTACTAAAAAATTTGTTTTTGTTTTGGAGACATACCCAATGATACTCAGTGATTACTCCTGACTCGTCATTCAAGAATTGCTCCTGGTGGTACTTTGGGGACCATATGGGATGCAAGACAAATGCCCAACCTACTTTATAATCACTCCAACTTTATTAAAGCACCATGATTTACAAAGTTTTTAGTCTCTTTTAGTCAAAAAATTCTATTGTTTTATTTTTCTATGCATCCTATTATTTTTTAATACAACTTTTATTAACCATGGTTATACTAGTTCTTCATGGTGTTCAGAAATTCAATTTTCTTTCAGGCATATGTTGGGTCTAGTGAAAATCATGAATTGCCCATCTTATGTATATTCCCCGCTCACTCATTTTGAATAAAAATCCCACTGTGTTCTGATGTCTTTACACCTCTTCCAGGAAGTATGCCTCAGGACATTCAAACCCCAGACTTAGCATTATGACCAATTGGTCAGAAAGTAATCCAATACTTCTTGCCAATGATGAGTATGAGAATAGCAAGCCATGCAGTTCTGACCAATGAGGCAAGAATAAAAATCTGAAGAAGGGATTTTTGGGGGTGGTAGGGGGTTAGGTGGGGGTAAGGCAGAGTTCCTTATGAAAGAAAGAGACCCAGGGCAGGGGTAACCTTTTAGTTTCTTCTAAAAGTCCTTGGGCTTTGCTGTGATGTCTGAAACTACTGCAGTCATCTTCTTCCAGCCCACAAATGTGGACAACAGCAATGGAACTTGTCTGATAGAAACAACAGGATGGTCTTGATGAATGTGGTGAGCCATTGAGTCAAACAACCTTGAAATCCACTCACAATACTAAACTCATAGAATGCATTTGCTTAGGGTTAAAGACATTTTGAATGGTTTTCTGTTACTTGCAGCATACTTCATCCAACAAGTGGAGTGATGATAGCAATTAGATCTCATTTCTAATCTTATATATAAGATTCAAGAGGATCTCTATGATTTAAGAAGAATTATAATGAAAATTCCTATTTCATTAGAGACACACTGTTCTTGGGAAACTTTACTTAACCTTTGACTAAACTACACAGAGGTATCTATAAAGAACGACTCAAAAGTTATCAAAACCCAAGCTCTGAAGGTAATTTAAATTTTCCTGCTCTCTGGAAAGAAAGATGGCGGCCGCACGGGAGCCTTGTGGACAGCAGGTTTGAGCCGGGGGTGGTGGGAGCGGCAGGGACCTCCTGGGAAGGGGGGCGTAATGGGCCGTCCTTCACGCCCGACCGAGGTCACCAGCTGCCCCCCACGAGCGGCTCTCCGGCACGGCCACGACTCCAGAGCACAGAAACCAATCTCTTAACTATCTAACT
This sequence comes from Sorex fumeus, assembly GCF_029834395.1. NCBI lineage: Eukaryota > Metazoa > Chordata > Mammalia > Eulipotyphla > Soricidae > Sorex > Sorex fumeus. The sequence goes on from NW_026606066.1 coordinate 28,479,689, forward strand.
TTTAATAGAAATTCTTCCAGGGTTAATAAGTAAAATAGCAGAAATCCAAAACCGCGCGGGACATCATTTTATTCTTAAACCAAGTTGTAGAAAGCAAATCATTTCACAACGCTGTTTCAGCATGTCTGATTGGGGGGGGGGGGGGTCGTAAACTCTAAACAATAATTGTGCATCTTCTACCGAAACGATGTATCTAGCCAAAGTAGATAGAGTATTAACTAGAACTAATCTGCCTCACAGGAATTGGGAGGGGTGGGAGGTGGGGTTCTATTGGGGTTCGCGGTTAAAAATAAGTATTGGTAAAGGGAAATGTGTTTGATATTTACATGACTGAGACCTAAACCCAAAAGCTCTGTAACTTTTCCCACAGTGATTCAATAAAGAAATAAATTATAAAATAAATAAATAAATAAATTTTCCTAACTCAATCACTGGAAATGTTCAAGTGCCAAATAGATATTGAGGCTTACCAAATTAACACACAACTTATCCAAGATTATAAGTAGCTTCAGAAAAAGGAATAGAAGTAACCAAAAGGGCATCTACTACTCATTTAGCTCACACTATGTGTTTGATATTCAATAATTTAGGCCTTGAAAGCACTGTATATAGTACATACTCTTTCCTCCAATTTTTAGAAATGATAAAATATAACCTTAGACATGTTTAATATTGTCCAAGGTCCACCAACTAATGCAAAGAGATGGCACTCAAACTTGGAACTGAGAAACTTGGAACTGGGAAATTCAAGTTCCCCTTCCAGGGTGGTTGAGGATAAATAGATAGATATTGGTGCATCCTATGTAAGCTTATTATGCCTAGATAACACTAATATTCAGAAGACAATAGAAATTAGAGTAAAGAACTTGTATTTTAATTTAAAATATATACCTCTTTATAGTCATTTAACTCTAGCTAATATACATTCTATTTCAAGGGGGGGAAATAAGCTCATTAAATGATCTAAGTATACTTAATGTTTGCATGTAATAAAATAACACCTAGAAAAAAATATAACTAGGTCTCTTTCCAAAGTGCAACATTCTAAAAGCCTAAGAGATGGTCACAAACAAGATTAAGATTCTTCTGATCTTATTCAAATATAAATCATGTTAAATCTCATAAATCAAATTGTTTGAATCTCCTCTTAAAAAAAGATTTAGTTTCTTTTTTTTAAAAGAATTTAAGCAAAATACTTTGACTTTATCCTTTCAGATCTCTCCTATTTATCAGGCTGACATTTGGAATTTGGGTTTTCTATGAAAATAGCTTACCAATGGAAGAGCATTGTGTTGCGCCAGCATCTGTTTTGAGCATGGTAACTCTTGCTCTTATTGTTCTGTTTTGCTGCAGAATTACCCGTGCTATTTTTAAATCTTTGCCGAAGACTTGTCAGCTTTGAGCCACTCCCGCTCCCGGCTGCAGGGGCTCCAGCCGCCTTTCAGTCCTACTGATGAGCTATCCCAAGTGTATTATTTTTATGGCTTCTCATCTATTTATAATTGCTTCTCAAAAACTAGGAAATTGTGTTTGTGCCCTACTTCTTTCTTTCCCCCCCATTCTATGTTACCCTTCTGACTGAAGTAATAACCTGTCATGCTTAAACAATTAGTATAATGCAGAGGACACTTGGGCCTGCTACACACCGTTAATGGAACACCAAATGTGGCTTTAAGAAGGCAGATAAAAATGTGTTTTACATGAACCAGAGCTGCTTCCTGGCAAACCACCTAACTGACATAGGACCAATCTGTGGAAGCTTGCCTGAAGGGCAGTTCTCCTCCTTCCCCATGTATGTCAGATTCAGCAGTCAACATGGGCCTCAGAACTGTCATCTTATCTTCACATAGTACAAAGTCCTTTTCTTTCAACTGATGTCAATCTCCAGAGAGCAATTCTGAGGCACAGCACTGACTTCACATCATGCAAGATTGTATTCACCTATAAGTTAATTCATTCATCATTGTACATTCACTTAACAATTCCACAGGTATTGATAAGCAAAAATGCTTCCAGGTTCTTATCCAGCAACATGTCCAATTTATTAACTAGGTTATTAAACATGCCCGAGTGAAACTCTGAAACTCTACCTTCTGATACAAATGTGATGGATAACATTTCTCGACTCTCAAAAAGAGACAGTATAACCCAGAAGTGAAGAACACCCTATTTCTGGAGCTTAAGTACATGTGTTTGGATTTTAACTTGACCTTTTAATTAGCAATGTGATGTGATACTAAGATTTCACAACTCCTCTGTTTTCCCATACATAAGATGGGGATAATTATAGTATCTGGCCCCATCAGGTCCTTATGAGGATTAAATGAGTAAAGACAAAGAAAGTTCTCAGAACTGAATACACGAATCATGGCTGTATTACACAGCAAGCACTATGCTAAGTATATCACATCAATAATCTCAAATGTATGTCATACATTGTTATCTATTCCCACTTAGAGATAAGAAAGACAAGGATTAAATGAATTTCATAAGTTGCCCAAGGCTGTATAGGGATTTTATGGGTAAAGTCAAGATTCCAATCCAGATTTTTCTGCTAATAGTCTGTTTAAAATTTCTCTTGTATATCCTAACTTTTAGCTTTCCAGACAACCCAGTCCAGGTGCATGAGATGCAGTATGACTTGACTAGATATGGATTCAGTTTACAGAACTATAAGCAACTCTTTAGATCAGAGACCTTTCTAACCAGCAATGTGCCCCTCCCAGACATAAAATTTCATTTTGATTATATTCATTAATTTATATTTGCTTTCCCAGGATTCCTTTTGATGACCGGGGACTTTTTTTTTAACTCTAAAAGAAAAATTTAGCAGGCAGAAAAAACTGACCTTACTGGATTGAATAGTATTTGTGAAGCATGAAATAGAACAGAATCTTAACAAAGGCTGGAAATGTCTTTTCTTAGGCTTCAAAATACATATAGATAGAGATTCGAAGACAAAAGCTCTTCATCATTTTTAAAAGACTGTAAATGCATGGAAATAAGAAACAAACAAAAAAACTAACAAAAATCATATTTACAGTGAAATAAGGAACTGTTCTGTCAGGATCTCTGAGAAATTTGAACTTTTCCCTCCTTCTGTATGTAGATGCTACGGCAGGAGCAGGGCAGGGGCCATGCTTTTTCAGGCAGGCTTCACAGCCTTCAGAGATTGCCTGACTGTCACACTGGGTTAGTTTTACACCCCATCAAATAGATTCTCTTTGTTCAGAAAATAAACATGAGCCCATCACATTGTTTGGCTAGTATTTTAATTAGAGCAACGAGCAATATTAATCATGAATATCTCTAATGGTTAGTAGTAAAGTAACTCTGGGAGAAATTAACAGCAGTAACAATTGTTGAAATGATAAATAACTTTTACTGAGTGCTTCCTGTACACCAAACATCTTATATATGTAATCTAATCCATATATCAACTCTATAAAGCTGGCACTGCTGTTATTCTCTGTATTAGAGAGCAGAGAACTGAATGTGGCACAGGACATTGAAATCTCTTTCCCAGTGTGGCAACAACACCCAACTTTTGACTAGAATGCTCTCCCCCAACTCCACCCCACCCCTTGGACTCAAGCTACCCAATCAGGCATTGTATTTCCCAGCACCTTTTCCTTCATGATGACATCTTTGTATCCTTTTGCATCTCTGAAAGCCATGAACAGGATGTGTGTCCTTTAGTGGTCATTGACTGGATACAGAAGATGCTGAGGTTCTAGGATATACAAAAATCACAAGATGAAACAGCACCATCTCTGATTACAACATTAAATATTAGTCACAAGGAGAAGCAGCATTGGATGAGAGAAAAAAATCTCCTGTGTCAAAGCACTGATGGTCTGAGGCTTGTTGGTTCCAGCAACAATGCTACTCTAATACAGAAGATCATCCTAGAGAAGTCAGAAAAAAAAAATCAAGCACAAATCCAAAGCTAGAGACACTTACTTTTGTTTCATTACCACCATCCCGCTTTTTTGGATTGGGAGCTATACCTGTTTGTACATGTAGGAGATAAAACCCAGAACTCCTGCATGCAAAGTCAGCTCTCAGGCCATTGAGTTCTTTCTCTGGCCCCAGAGTCCCCTTTCTTAGCTACTTAACTGAGGTGTCTATAGAAAAAGGGAGGACAAGAATCTCTTTATTCAAGTGCATTCACAGCAAAAATGCAAGAGATATAGAAAGTCGAAAGAAAGAGCTCTTCTGAGGAGAGTTTGGTTAAACTTTTGTGTCCCTGCACTCGATTTATCTTTGGTCACTTAGTTTTTTATAATATCTACATTATCTTTAAATGATACTCATAGGAAGGACATGTTTCATGCTTAAACTGAAAGTCAACTTTGCTCTCTGAAAACCCATCTCCCCAAAGTCTTAAGAAATAAAGATAACATAATTACTCTATATACATCCCTACATAAATATGGTTGTTTTGATTCCCTAAAACTAGGAAGTATTTCCTTAATATGCTGCACTCAAAAACTGTAGTTCAGCGTGGCAGACGAGAAGCATACCATTGGGTGTTTAAGGAGTTCAAGCAGACTCAATGTCTACACTCCATATCCCACCTCACTTTCCCTCACTCCTTCCAGTGCTCCTCACCAAAATACACCTTGCCTTCTTTACGGCTAAATCTTCAGGATGACTATGATTTTAAAATCACTGGCTTCCATGTGATTCCTCTTGATGATGTCATTAATAGAAAAATTTAACAAATTATCATGGGACACTTAGGACCTTTCCAAGTGCACCCACCTCATTTGTAAAAGGTTTTGAACCATTTCCTTAGCCAACTGCCCATAAAACTGTGGCTCCCAGGATGACAGAATTCACTTATTCCTAGTGAACACTGCACACTGACCTCTGCAATAATGTAGGGTTGAAAGATATTATAAATGCTGTCAGTGACCAGTAACTCACTAGCACTCTCATTACCTTACCAGCGGTGGAAGCAGGTGCGCTGAAGTTAGCACCCTGGGATACATTAGACATGATGTGGGGAATTAGTCATTAGTCCCCATAAGGCGTACTTTCTCCCACACTAGTGATGCTGGGGGTTTAACATGAGAGCTCTGGTGTTAAGCTGCTGGCTGGCAGCTTAGATTTTGTCTAATGAGAGCTGTGCAGGTCAGCCCTGAGTTCAGGTGAGATAGGAACATCCCTTTAGACCTTGCCCTTGAAAAGAAGAGGATCAAAAGAGAATGGGTCTATAACTTAAGAGATTTGGGAAAGGACCTTTATAACCCCCCAAAGTCTGATACATATATATCTTCAGCCCTGGTGCCACAGCTTTCATATCCAAGATTTCAAAAGGCAAAATGAAAGAAAAGATTTAACAATTAATTCAGCATGTGTTAAAGGAGTTTTGTGATATCTGATATACTAATGTCAAACTTAACAGTGATGATATTTCACCTCATCAGTGAGGAAGAAGCAACTACATTTTGCAATGTCCTCTGGGCTTCTTTAGAAACACCTAGAGTAAATTTAACTCACCCTTAGCCTTGAGGATTAAAAAAAATGGATATACAGATGAGTTAGTCAAGCACCCACACCCACTTTTTACTGTGGGAATGAATTCTTCCATTTAGAGTCATCTGTAGCTTGGAAGGAACTGGGAGACGTGTTCCCAAGTAGGAGAACAATTCTGAAATGATATTTGGCTTACCTAGTGTACAGACAGTATCTCAGCAAACATGTTCAATATATTTGTTCTGAAATTCTTAGCTGCAAACATGTTTGCTTGAAACAAATAGACTAGAAGACAATTTTGATATTTAGAAAGAAGATAAAATCATGGGGGAAAAAAGAGACACTGATTTAAAGGGGCCCAATAAAGGTTTTTTTCTTTTACAAAAATATCTTTCTTTATTAAGAAGAGTAATTAGTTTCCTAATGCCAGGGTGCATATTTTTAACTGAGCTTTGTAGAACAGTGTGAAAGCCTCTTGTATGGCAGTTTCCCATGAGAGGAAAACCACTAGTTCTTCATTGTTCTTCTCATCACCTATCTGATATTGTACATATCTGGACTCTATTCAAGCCTTCCATTACACACCCATCCTTATATTTCCTTTACCAAATCATCAATAATTGTGTATTATGTGCCAAATATCTGAATTCTGGGTATCCTGTTTGCCACTATGAAAAAGAAAAATAATTCCAGGAAACGTATCCACTAGGAATCACATAACCATTTCTTTCCATTATGACTGGGGGAAATGGGAAGAACTTGATTCTTGTTTTAGCCTCCAACATCTAACACAGCAGATAAATTGGTAAAGATGGTGTTTGATTACAAACTGCTGTATCTAAATCAGTCAGGCCCCCTTTGGGCCTCTAGGATATTTCAAGGGGGCCACAGGCAAAACTCTTATAAATGTGAGGACATGACATGAGACTGGAGCCAACCGGTAGGACAGGAGGGCCATTGGAAACAACTAAGTTCAGAAGCAGTCATGGTCAGATGGAAGTTGAGAAACACAAAATTAAATGCATTTATATTTAACGCTCTAAAAATGTCATAGATTACTAACCGCATCTTTTAGATTTGGCATAGTTTGATACACTTAATTTTGTAAAGTAGGAGGAATGACTATGTGACTGAAGGATCTGCAAAATTATATGGTATCATACTCTAATACAGCATGTAATCTCTCATATATATATATATAAAACACTTCCATAATGTTATATATCTATTTTTATAACAAAAAGAATAAACAATGTTAGTTGAAAACACAAATTTGAAACTCGATAAACCATAATGTTAACCAGTTATTTTATCTCTTAAGACAATTAGATAAGATAATTGTCTTATCACTAATTAGTTATGTGGTAAAAATGTTTGCTAAGCAAATGCTTTAAGTAGAGAATTTCTGGAATGCCAGATTATACCTAGAACCCCAAGCAAAGAAAATGAGTTAGAATACAAACTTGTAGTGAGAAAAAACTCAGTAACAGTAAAGAATGGATATAATACTGAATGGGAAATTAAATTCTCCTAAAAGTACAACAAAGCTCAAAACTTATATTGATCCCCTACAACCTGACTTTAGTCTATAAATATTAAGAAATATGAATATTGAACTAAGAAGTTTCAAAAAATATTCTTGACCAAAGTAGAGAAATACAGGTTCTTATTACTGTTCACTCAGGATTCTCAAACATGAATATGGTATTGAGATGGGAAGTTTTCATGTTGAATTACCTTTTACTATGTTGCTATCCTAAGTTAGGCATTATTTTCTTTGAGTCTTATCTTCAAAAAAAGTCTTACCAATTTACTTCTATTTATAGAGATCTAGTGAGGTAAGATTGAAGAGTTAACTTTAACAAAAACCTGAAAGAAAAGCTGGTTTTTAATCTCAGAGAGGAGTAAGACATTTTAAAAGCTTTCAGCCCTTCTCAAGGAAACCTGTGCCCCAAGACAGACTAAATTTAGCTTAATGGTTGAAGATTGAATGAAATGATGTAGTGTTCTATACCAAGTATGGTGTGGCAAATGTTTGGGATCAGATAGCCCAGTGAACATACACACCATGTCCCTATGGAGTGATTAGAAAGCAGATATCCCCAGGAGAGACAGAGATGCCATAGATGTCCATTGTCATGACAACAAACCCACTTCCTTCCCAGTGAGTAAAAATGGTGTATTCTTTGGAAAAATGAGGCATGAACCAGGTCACATCTCTGGCCCCAACAGGTGGATGAGAGTAAGAAATTCCCTCAAATACTCACAAGCATTTCTCAGGGACTATACTCATACACAATTTCAATAACTTGCCAAATCTTTCCACTGCTAAGGCCTTTATACACAAGCATTTCCTGAGCACTGGAGCCAAGTTTGCCATCCATCCTAAAATATCACAGTAAGGAAATTCATGCCATTCCATGATCTACTCATATTCATTTCATCTCCAGTTCACAGTACGTATGAATTTTCCCCATTTATCTTTAAAGGCATCCCCTTTCCATAACCTGTGTTTTATTTATACTTAATATGTTTTCCAAATAAACAACACATTTCCCTACCTTTTGACTTTGAACAGGCTTCTTCCTTTTCCATTTGAGAAATGATATGCAAACCCAGGGCAAGATGAGTTCAGAGGGCCTTCAATCTGCCCATATTATGACGCAGTCTCCTTTCAATAATGCCAAAATGTATCTCCTACATTATGAAATTGAAACTATTTTCCTATAACTCTAGATTTGCTGAAAACAACTACATATTCCTCACAACCTAGTTATTATATGTGCTCTCTAGTCTGTTTTCTAGACTATACTTTCTTTGACGTCTAGAAAGTATTTCTTATTTTTATTTTCTCTGCATATCTAATCTATCTATTATGTGTTTGACGTTCATTAAATTAAATTAAATGTAATAACAAATAAATAAATAAATAAATGAAGTCTTTCATTCCTTCCTTTGTTCATGTTGTTCTACACAAATTGCTCTGCTTTGGTCTTCAAAATACCAGCCATCCTTCAGTGTCAGGCTCAAGGCTCATTTGCTCCATAAAGCCGTCCCTAAACCACCTCAGACCCCACGAACCCCTTTGCTGTATTTATAGCCTATATGCCAAAAAGTCAAGCAAACTGGCTCCTAAATGCTTGAAGACATGGCCTCCTTCTCTAAAGCAGGGGCTCTTAAATCTGAGGTCCATGGATAGCATTAAGGAACACCATAAACCTTGTGAAATTAAAGGCAAAGTTTTGTGCGAGTGCCCAGATGCATTAAAGTATCCAAAAGCTATGTGATTCACCCCTACCCAAGATTAAATAACCACTATTCTAGGGGGACTGCAAACTGCTTTTCTAGAGCAGATATGGGTTCTGTCATATGTATCATCTCCATTTCCATGGTGGTTCACCAAGTATGTGAAATAGTGAAAGACTGTCCTTGAGCATCTGGAAGCACACTCTTAATCCAATCAAAACATGTTCAAGGAGCACAGCCACCAGTCTGGGAGGTTTCGGCCAAGCTCATGAATGACTTGTAAGGAGACAGGAAAATGACCTCAGGATTATGGTGAGTTGGCACTTAAATTGGACTGACCTAACAGAATTGCCTTTCTCTGTGTGAAAGAATGAAACACGATGGGGCCTGTGAAGCCAACGCTGCAGAAAAACATGAGCCATGAGCCTTCTGAATCATTTAAAAGTGAGTCCATAAAGGAGTGGGATTCCTCTGGAGGCCCGCCCATTGGGTTCTGGGGTTCAAGGCAGAAGCCTCACCACTGTGCCTCTCCTCCCTTGCCTCACTTGCCGGGCTTCAGCCACCTAAGCACCTCCCAGCAGCACAAGGGATGGAGAACACTCAAGCCCGTATGTGCTGAAAAAATGAAAAACAGCTTTTCTAAAGCACAGTACTATATGGTGACAGTGTTAGCAAAGAAATGTTGGAACTTTCACATGGCAGGAGAAAAATAATATCTGTTCCAAGCACCTGAGATGTTTTTGTGGGAAAAAAAAATCTATCGAGTCTTTTAAAGATATAAATGATGTCTTTAGCAATTTAACAAAGATGTTTATTTTAAACAACAGGGGAAGTACTACTGGCCATTTTTGTCTTAACAAGTTGAATTCCTTTTGGTTCCTCCTCGGTATGTTCATGGTTTATGTTACAAACACTTCCTCTCCCTTAAATAACCGAAATTAAAAAAGCTACAAGCAGCTAGTGCAGTCAAGGTTTCGATATGACTCTCTTAAGTAATGATGATCCCACCTTATTTAGACAAGTCAGAGGTCAATATGGCCTGATTTGCTTCTGTTTTTCATTAGTGGCACTTCTCTGTACCATCACACTTCCTACAAGCTCCTTGAATACACAGAGGATTCATGCTTCAGTTCTGCATGTATTAAGAATGCAGCCATAGCAACTACTAGCATTAATGAACTATTTGCTTATGCAGTAATAATTAACTTCCATTACATTACTTTGTGTGATTACTTTCTTAATTGCCTGAATTATGCATCCATTTAATATTTAATAACCATTCTCAGAAATCAGACACTGGTAAAAAACAAATTGCTCACAGTTTCCTTGCAATAATTAAGCTCACAAGAATAAATGAAACCTTTTAAAAACGAATGCTGTGTGATTATATCCTTGCATATAGAACAAGATCCTAAATTAGTTATTTATTAAATCTAAATTTAAGTCCAAATAGTGCATTTTTCACTTTCACCTCGGGAAATCAACCTGCACACTACCTGATACCAACAACAGAATTAAGTGCCTTCTATTTTCTTTGGGAGTCACAAGCTGCATTAATATTTATTACTATGCAAAATTCAAAAATCCTTAAAATAGTGTGTGTTTATTATTTCAGCTTGGCATCTCTTTTACACAAGGTAAGTAAGATATTTAGCTGGAGATTAAAGCATTATGAAATGAGATCAATAGCTCTCCATTAAGAGGGGCTAATGCCCCATTCTTTTCTATTTCCTACCCAGCCCCCACTCACACACACACACACACACACACACACACACACCCTTGACCTGCCCCCTCCTTGCCCCCTCCCCCAGTCCATACATTCAACTCCTGGTCTCTGATAAAACAGTGAAAATACACATCTGCGATATGTTTGTAACCAAGCAGAAGGAGATTCCTGACAATTTATCCTCCTGCATTTACACTCACAGCCAGGCAGTTTGATCTCCTTGCCTTTTCAGGTTGCCGGCCAGAGCTCTCAGAACCCCGTGCCCTTCCGCAGGCACCGGAGCAGAGCCACATGCTGATTTGCAAAGTGATAATGCTATTATCCTATTGTACATCGGCTCCAGCTCCCACCGGCTTGCAAAGTCATCACTGTCTTAACAAATAAAACATGCGACTGCTTTATCGCAGGTTTCTTGGTAAATAGATTCTATTGAATCTGGACAAGACAGCTTTTTTTTTAAATCTTCCTGGGACTGCATCTGCAAAATTGTTCTGCCATTCCACATTGATTATGGCAGCCATGTACAGACGTGTTTATCTGAACCATAACCATGTTAGTCTTAAGCTACAGGGACACTGGGATGTTATTTACCCGCTGTTATCCTGTGCATACATAATATACACAAAATAATACAGGCCACATGAAAAAGGGGAGGGAGACTTAAAGCGTTTTGTTCCAAATGAGTTAGCCCAGAAAAAGAGGTACAGCCAAAGAGATTATATCAGAGTGCCAGGCAGAAAACTGAGATGAACCATTTTCCTACCAGACAGGAGAGTTCTTTTAGAAAGACCTAGAAATAGTCATGGGGAAGGGATCCGGTGGGGGGTGGGGATGGAGACAACTGAAGTTTAGGGTGTCTCCAGTCAACAATGAATGGCCACTCTTCGGAGTTTCTAAACTGAGCTAAATTGATGCCAATCTCACTGACTGTTGTTACAGTGGGCAGAGTCATTAGGATTTGCTTTTTAAATGATCTCTCAGCCTGTAAGGCTGAGAGCTGCTAGCAAGGCAAGGTTAGAGAGAAAATGATAGCAGTATGTTGATGCTTCACAGACCTCATGATAGTTTCCGTCTGTCATTATTTACGTCTGACTAGATGCGTCATGTCAGCTACCTAGAAGGCACTTTAATATGAAGCCCCTGCTCGCCTCCGCTCTTGTGCAGCCAGACTGGGATACTATTCTTTTTGCATCACTACACTTAGGTGAAGCTTGCTTCAATCTTTCAGTAATGACACACAAAAGGAATAAAAATGGTTGTGTCCAAGTTATTATACATACTTGTATTCTAACAGGCCTCACCAGCCTTGCTCTGAAGCACAAAAAAAAAATGAATTTAAATCAATAAACAGACATTTATTAAAAGGTCAGCTTAATTTTATTTGTTTCAGCTCCACCAATATTTTAGGTAAAATTTTTTCTTTGCCTTTGGATTAGTGTTATTGTTATCAGATGAAATCCCTGGAGGGGTTGGGGGTGGGTAGTTGCAAAACTAATATTTGATCAAATTGGTTCATGTTGTTTAAATTCATCTTATATTATTTTAATAAACTATATCAGCATCATTTTAAATAAAGCAATCTACAAAAAGCTCTCATTTTATATCTATCATACTGGCACTATTAAGGACACATTTTCAAACAATGTGCATTTACCTGTAAAACTATGAACAAGAGACCTAACCACAGAATCCACAATTTTTTAATCTGAAATAGTGATTTTATATATCAGAAAAATACTATTATAGCTAAAATAAAACACAATATTTATGTTGTCTTTTGCCAATATTGTCTTAGCAAATGAAATTACCACTGCTCTATACCTGTCTCTGCTAAAGAAATATTAGCTGAAAATATTCTGAGAATGTTAAAATTTATTACCACTGTTTTATATTAAAAACTGCAACATAGCTTTAGCAGGAAGCACATTTTAATAAGGCCAAAAAAAATTGTAGGTGATTTTCCCCTCATGCCTTCCTTTAAAAATGTAATAAATATAACTAAATTCAAGCACAAATCAAACAACCACTGAAGCATTTGAAAATGCAAAAGCATATACATATATGTAAAATATCAATAAAAACACCCAGTTTACCATGGTTCTTTATGGGCATAGTCCAAAGGCTTGAAAAATATGATTTTTTTCAAGGAAAATAAAATAATACATAGTGTCTTAGTGTCACATGTTCGTAAAGTTTTTGTCAGATTCTATATTTAAATAGTACAGAAAATTGTTACATCCAGAAAATTTATTGTTTTTACTCTAAAATAACTAATTTATATACCAAGAGAGGGTGATAAAAGTACTAATCCACTCAAGCTTGAGTTCTAAACATTTAACAGACTCTCAAGAAGTGCAGTATTAACTAAGCAGATTTCCATTAAAAGCCTCAGTCATTCTGATATAACTGGGGATGGATATCACTCGATCTCCTTGGATAGGAATGCATATATTCTTAAAGTCTGCAAAGCCGTGTAAGCATAAAAGTATGATGATAGAGATCTCTTTTCTGTTTTAAAAATTAGATGCCAGTTTCAGGAGATGATATTTTCAGATTGATTCATTCTTCTCTGTGTCATATTTTTATAATTTTCAAGTGTAATGCTTTGTTTAGGGACGAAATGAAATGTCCTACATACATGCATATGTAACAAATAAAATTATGTATATATGCATAAATATACATTTTTAAGACCATAGAATTTGCATTTTCAACTACTGTGACCATCACAGGCTACTAAGACTAAATAGTAATTTGAAATTTACTGAATAAAAACCAGTAGATGTTTTAAATTTTTTAAATAATTGCATAAGGGCAAGAATGTTGAAACACATTCTTAAACACTGGATTGCCCAAGGCGTTTCTCTTTCCTCCTTCTGCCCTGCACATGTCTGTTGTGGCAAAAAATGAGCAGTAGGTGGCAGTCAAGCCACTAAACTGCTTCAAGGCTTCATTAACTAGACTGTTGTTAAAGAGTAATAGGAAAGTAGTGTATTTTTCCATTTTAAAGAATTCCATTTATAACTAATCTTGAGATACATTTCTAAGGTCCCAAGATGCTTAAATAGTGAGTTTATTGAATCCTTAAGTGAATGAGACCAGATAAAAGTGATTTAATTCAAGAACCCTTTCTCCTCTGTCTCTATGACTTTTAAAAAATTTTCTGTTATAACTGTTTTAATGTGGGTCTTTAGGCAGTGTGGTAATTGTGAGCTTGATCAGCAATTCTTACATCCTTGGGTGAGGACCCACAACTCTGTAAGTGATGCTTGTATATATTTGTGCTGTTTTAAATAGCTTGCAGGATTTTTTTCCCTCTCCTGATCTTATAGACAACATGTTTATAATTACTTCTTGTTCCTCAGAAAGTTTACAGGGAGAAGGTTTCAGACAAGCAACTGAAACATAAAAGGAACATTCCTTAAAGCAAAACGTATGGATTAATGAAAATTCAATGTGAATAAAAGGTAAAAGGTAAAGGCCCTCCCGTTGTTGGTCGATTTGCTCGAGCGGGCCCAGTAACGTCTCCATCCTGAGACTTTGTTGTTACTGTGTCAGGCATATCGAATACGTCACGGGGAGCTTGCCAGGCTCTGCCGTGCGGGCGAGATACTCTCGGTAGCTTGCCGGGCTCTCGGAGAGGGGCGGAGGAATCGAACTCGGGTCGGCCATGTTGGCTGCGCACAAGGCAAACGCCCTACCGCTGTGCTATCGCTCCTAAAAAGTAACTTTGCTTAAGAGGCCACTTCCTTAGCATGGGAGGATATATCTTTTTGGGTTACCATGGCACACCCAGAGCCATGAATAAGGTGCCATACACATAGTAAATATTGGGCAAATATTAATGATTGAACTAATGAGAGACCAAAATTCAAGTCCTTCTCATTTCTCAGATACAAATCCTAGAAGTTTTTACTTTGGTCTCAGTTCTTTGTACACAGTGATAAAGCTACACACTCAGTCTGCCTCAGGTGCTGAGAGGAAGGCAGTAGGGATAGAGAAAGGACCACTATGACAAAGATAATTGGAAATGGTCGCTCTGGAAAAGAACTGTGTGCTGAAAATAGGTAAAGGAACAAATCCTATAATCTCTCATTATCTGTATTGCAAACCCCAAAAGGACAGAGAGAGATAGAGAGAGAGAGAGAGAGAGAGAGAGAGAGAGAGAGAGACAGAGACAGAGACAGAGACAGAAGAGAAATGTCTTCCAAAAAAACAAGGAAGGAGGGAAACTAGGAACATTGGTGGTGGAAAATGTGCACTGGTGAAGGGATGGTGTTGGAACATTGTATGACTGAAACAGTATCATGAAAGCTTTGTAACTGTGTATCTCACAGTGATTCAATTTAAAAAAAAAAGCTACCTGATCACCATCCCTCTCTTAAGCACTGATGTTAATTGCTGTCATTGAGAATTGACTGGCACCAAAAAAATAACACAGCAGGACCCCACTCTAGTCTAGCCAATTTAAAATGAGGTGATGCCTTCCTCTGAGTCCCGTTATTTTTATGCTCTTGCTACAGAAAGCATAAACTAGGTAAGCAGCATTGACCTAAAAACTGACACAACTTGATTTACTTACCTGCTCTTATCTCAGTTTCCACATCTGTTATACTATGTATTTGCGAGAAAAAAATGAGTCATTGTGGGTAAAAATCTTAGGTTCTCATTAGAGATAACATGTCTTTCAAAATAATTAGTATCATCTCTACGGATTATAGTAATCTATAATATTAGTTATTATATTATTATGTTTATATTATTGTTATTATTATTTACCATAGGTCTATGCTCATCCAATTCACTTTACAATGCATTTTTTGTTTTTTCTTAGTTTTGTATATCAGTGAGAATCACTCTGACAGTGAACTGACTGAGAGATAGAAGGAAAAGTTTGTGTCACAGAACCATCAGTCTAACAATAAAGTATGGCATGACAAGGGTTGTGTTCACAGTTGACTAAAAGTTTGATTTTATCATTGATTTTCTCTTCTTTTATTATTCTTTTAATTCACTGTAAGTACAGTCAGGAAATAGACTGCCCTAACTCTTCTGCACCCACCCGTGCTCTGTCCTGTCCACATACAAGAGAGCTCTGATCATTCTTTCGACATCTAAAGTTCTTCTCAAACCAAAGACTTTAAAACTATCACTTTAAATTTTTTATTTTTCTTTTCTTTTCTTTTTTGCTTTTTGGGTCACATCCTGATCTGTAGTCAGACGCGTTATCCATTGCGCCACTGGCCCACATCCAGTGATACTCAGGGGTTGCTCCTAGCTCTGCACTAAGGAATTACTCCTGGTGTGCTTGGGGGACCATATGAGATGCCAGGAATTGAACCTGGTTTGGCCGTCCACAAGATAAATGCCCTACCCAGTATACTATCACTCTAGCCCACATTTTGATTTTTGAATGTTTTCTTTCAAACCTGCACCTTGGCTCATTAGCATGACACCTTAAAGACCCCTAGTTTAAGACAGAGGCATCATAAGCTTTTTTCCTTCGTTGAGACAGAAAGCTTCATTTTGTGAAAAATAAACCTACATCCCTAGAGGACCTAAGTTTCTTTCACACGTCAGAAAAGGAAGCAATTCAAGCTGTGTTTACAATCTGGCAGTATACTTCTCTTCTAAGCAGAAACCAGTAGGCAAGTTCTATAGATCACATTTTAAGATATCACTAATAAACATTTTTCCAATCTCATTAGAAAATAGATTAGAAAGTCTGGGCAAGTGCAACCTTTTTATTCAACCTGTCCATCCATGCCTCTTGTCCCATGGTAAACTCTCTACAGTATTTTAGTGGAAAATGTGAACAAATCAATTATTTTTAAAAAGTAATGAGAAATTTTATAACTTTCTGAGAGAATGTTCCTTTACTCAAGAATCTTCTATTCTCTTATGTGACTCTTTGAGGAAGAAGGTCAAAATATTGAGTTTGAACAATTTAAATAGGAGACATTGGGCAATTTAAAAATGAGCTGTTGAGTACAAGATCCATTCATTTAAATTACATGAAAATCCAAGGTAGACAGTGTGTAATTAGGAGCCATGTAAGTCCACAGGCAATTTCTGTGAGGGTTAGAAGATTACTCTAATAGAATATGACAAGTTTCCTTTTGTTTTTCATAAAATACTGTATTCCCTCTTGAAATGGAACAAATCCTTAATGAAATCACAGTTCCTTTATTGTTAGGGAATACTTTTTATGTTTTGAGAGATCAACAATGTCAAAACAATTACTGCAAATTAATGATGGACGAACCTCCAAAGATTCAGAGGTTGGTTAGTTCAAATATATGAAGCCTCATATGAACCTATTTGAAGGCTCAAGTCTAAATCTAACTTGCTAAGGTACTCCCATGAGAGAGATAAGGCTGGTGAAATGCAGGGTTGCTCTGGGGAGAAAATGCTGGGTGAGAGGAAATCTGATTTTTACTGGTTCTGTTATTCATCTCCTGGATTATCCCAAGGAAATAACTAGAAGTCTCTAGACATGTTTTTCAATTTGGTTGTCTTTTCTTTGTTTGGGGTTGTTTAGTGAGGAAGAGAAATGCATTCTTTTTTGTGAAGAACAGAAGATTTTTGAGAAAAGAATTTTTTTTATAATTTGTAAGTGTAACATAAAGTCTACAGGTAAATTAATAGTAATCAGCTTCTGCTAAGTGAAAAACTTTAATTTTTTCCTAAATAGTGGAGTTATAGGTCCTGGATAAGTATGTAACAAAATTATGGCATTTAGTATACATATTCTAGCCAATGCCACACATTCTTAATGGGATTTACTGAAAAATAAGAGACTTAAGGAAGCAGCAAACCAAAACTATGCTTTATGAAAAAGTTACACCAAACTTATCTCTCTCTTTGGCGTTAATAAATATCTATCCAGTATAAAGTCAGTAAAAACTCTTGCACAGTGGTTGTCTTGACTACAGACAAACATTTTAAGTTAATTAGTTTGCAATACAATCAATTAGAATCAGAAACTTCCAAATTATTTGGCCTGGCACTGCCTTTTTGGAAAAGAAGTACCTAGTGACTTCTAGAAATCTATCTTTAGTGGAAAAACAGAAAATGCCTCTCCCCATGGCACCCAGGCTACTACTGGCCTTTGGATGGTTCCAACACCCTCAGTATTGGTATAGCCCACTTTAGAAAAACACTGAATTTAATAACTGTAGGATGGGTGATGATATAAAGCAAATGCTTTGTAATTGATTCAGTGACATTTTTTATGACAAGGTTTAAGTCACAGAAGGCATGCTTATCATACTCCCAGAAGAGAGAGAGAGAGAGAGAGAGAGAGAGAGAGAGAGAGAGAGAGAGAGAAAATTGGGACAATGATGTCACCATGAAGATTTAGACTTAATAAGCAGAAAGATAAACTTAAATAAATACTAAATAAATACCAAATAATAGAAAGCAAACACAAAAATAAATCAAGTGAACTTTAATAGGGGTAGAGTCTTATATTGGGGTTAAAATACACATATATGCAAATTGGATACACATATGGGGCATTGATAAGAGATGTTGATTTTTAGTACCTTTGTATTTAAATGGTCACAGTCCAGCTGACTAGAGTTTAATATGATCTCACAGTGTGGCATGACACTGAAAACATAAATATGACAACTCACACCCATGACTCAGGCCTCTGTTTTAAGATACTCACCAACATGATTTCATTTATTCCCAGTCATTTCCTGGATGGAAGAAGCAGAGGAAGAAAAAAGGCAGGTAACTTAGTTTGATACAGAGTTGAGATAATGTTTCCAGCGCACATCACAAAGTTGCTCTGAATCTATGTATCATGATGAAGACTTCCACTGTTAGTTGTTTCTTAGTGCTGAAAAGGGCTTTGTATGAACTCTTATCTCTCTGAGTACCCAATTCAATCAAAAAGAGCCATTTACCTAATGTTGGATTAGACCTGGTCATGGAGGGTGGGATTTACCCCAGAAATACTCTAACTCTCCATTTACAGCTCAGGAAAAGCAACTGCCTATTGTTCTCTGAGCTGCAAATTGTTTGTTTGTTTGTTTGTTTGTTTATGAGAGGATGGCATCTTAAAAGGAAGGGGATGCAACAATTATAAGTACAGAGCAACAAATTCATTATCACTGTATCACTGTCATCCCATTGTTCATCAATTTCCTTGAGCAGGCACCAGTAACATCTCCATTTGCCCTAGCTTTGAGATTTTTAGTAAGTGCCACATTGGAGGCTCTTTCAGGGTCAGGGAAATGAGATCCATCATTGTTACTGGGTCTTGGCATATCGAATACGCCACGGGGAGCGTTCCAGACTCTGCCGTGTGGAAAGGATACTCTCAGTAGCCTGCTAGGTTCTCTGAGAGTAAGGACTAGACAAAATGAGTCACTTGTCCACAAATGCGGCCATGCGTGCTTCCGAGAGCCTTCGTTTTATAGTCTCTGGATCTTGGCCATTGATGGGATTACATGGCAGCACCAGGGCAGTTGGAAAATGGGGGATCTGGGTGGAGGAGGCCGAGTCCCAATTTGAGCAGGCTTGAAGATCTCAGCCCCAGATTCCGCACACCTGGGTTCATCTGCCAGTTCCTACATGTATGAGGTGTGTCCAAGTGTGTGGAGAGTGGTCTTAAGCATGGCTCTGGCTGGGTTTCAGAGGTCTTCAGCTGCCAGGGCTCTGCTCGAGGCAGGGAGGGAAACTCAACCCATCCCCCTCCAAGGGACCCCGATGAGGACAGCCAGGCACAGGGGCTGGAGCGATAGCACAGCGGATAGGATGTTTGCTTTGCACACGGCCGACCCAAGTTCGATTCCTCCGTCCCTCTCGCCTGGCAAGCTACCGAGAGTATCCTGCCCGCACTGCAGAGCCTGGCAAGCTCCCTGTGGCATATTTTATATTCCAAAAACAGTAACAACAAGTCTCACAATGGAGAAGTTACTGGTGCCCACTCCAGCAGAAACAAATCCATTAAAAAATAGAAAAGCATACTTAGAGGGAGAAAGCTCTGTAAAGTCATGAGAGGTGTTACCAGATGTCAGGACTAGAGATTGTCCAGGAAGACATTGCATCTTTTCATAAGGAGTGTACATCAGAGAAAGCCAATCTATGTGGCTTTTTATTTTAATTTGGTGTGGGGAGGGGGAATTGGGCCACATCCATCATTGCTCAGTAATTACTTCTGGCTCTGTGCTCAGAAATTACTCCTTGTAGTGCTGGAGGACATATGTGGTACCAGGGATCAAACCTGGATCAGCTGTATGAAAGAAAGACAATTGCCATACCCACTCTAATATCTCTCCAGCCCCATTTTATGGCTTTTATGTATGCAGTTATAGCACTTCATTAACACAAAAGTGCCCGAGATCCTCCATCTATAACCTTGCATGATTTCTATTCTACCCTTTTATTTCCCTGTCTCCTCAACCCCAGTGGTTGGTAATCTCAGTTTTGTAATCCAAAATCAAAGGTTTATCTACTCCCTTGTTTCATTTCTCTTATACTGTAGATGAGTGAAATATTCTGGAATTTGTTCTCTTCCCTCTGATTTATTTTGCATGATAAAAATAAATCAAAATTTAGTTTAATATTTTTTGAAAAGAACATAGGAACAGAGGATAGTATAGGGGTTAAAGCATTTGCTTACATACCACTAACCCCGGTTTAATCACCAGGATCTAGCACTTCCAACAGTGATTGATTGCATGTGGCCCTAAAACAAATAAAAATTTATTTCTAGAAAAAAGCTTTTCTAAGGCAACACAAAGTTGACTCACAAAACTGAATATATTGGGGATGTCAAAAGGGAGGGGGATTGGAAATCTTGGGGAAAGAAGGTGAATATACCAATGATAGGTGTGGTGTTGGGAAATCACAATTAACAATATTGTAGGGAGTTTTTTCCAAGCCCATGTTCTCTCTTAAATGTATATCTCTTTTTATCCTCTGCTTTAAAAAACAAGTTTTATTTTGTTTTTGTTTGGGGACCACACACAGGGAATCAGTATGGGCTACCTCCCCATACTGCCCTGTACTTCCTGAAGCCTCAGCAGTCATGACCTCACCCTCAGGGACTGTGCCTGGCTCTGAGTTCAGGGGACCATAAGTGGTGCCAGGGATCAAACCCAGGTCGGCCATGTGCAAGACAAAAGCCCTACCGACCGTAATCTCTCCAGTTCTCTTCTGCTTTTTTCAAAGCCCAGCTTCTCTCTTAAATATTTATTTCTCTCTTCTCTCCTCTACTTTTTATCCAAGACAGTGTTCTCTTTTGAACAAGTATTTCTATCTCTCCTCTGATTTTTTTTCCACTCTGAAGAAGTCTGTGTTCTCTCTTGAACACATACCTCTACCTCTCTGTTTTCTCACTCTCTAAATTTCTTTCAATGAAGAGAACAATAAGCCACAGAAAATATTTTGGGACACCTTCACTTGGCTGAGATATCTGTGGCACCCCCAAAGGGAGTGGGGTCAGCCAAGTGCCCATTCAAACAGAGCCTGGCAGTAGCTTGCTCCCACACTATAAAATTACCACCATGCACCTGGCCAGACTCCATCATCTCGAGATGAACCTCACTGAGAAATTAACCTGCCAGGAGTTCAGATATGCAGATTTTGTGACTGAAATCTCAGGCTTTCTCGGAATCAATATGAGCTACCTCCCCATACTGCCCTGTACTTCCTGAAGCCCCAGCAGTCACGATCTCACCCTAAAGTCGCCACCTAGTTAAAAATTTAACTTCAGCTGTACCACCCTGTTAAAAATATAGAACTTCTTGGAGCAAACGTAGGAACATTACATTTCAAACTCTACAACACTGATAAACCAGTAGTAGCACACTAGATTGTATATAATGTAACACAGAAGGCAACCAATCTTGATTAACAAAACATAAAAATTGCTTAACCTATAACAACATCTTAGTAATCTCTCATACATTTACTTAATATCTCCATGGTGAGATACAATACTTTACACTAATCTCTTATAATGAAACTTTTTTGTCATTTTTAGGAAATTATTGATAACAAATAATATAAAATGAATTATTGAGAGCCTGCTATGGGCAGGCTTAAGGGGTGGTAGGGAAAATTAGAGACAATGTGTGGAGTGAAGGTATAATGGTCGTGGGAATGGAGTTGGAAGTATTGAATGCCTGTAACAAATCATCATGAACAACTTTGTAAACCACAGTTTTTATATAAAGTGTAGGGGGCAATTTTACATAAGCAGGCCTTACCTTATTCATATAAATGCAATAATATATTATGGCATAATTGCTTAAAAAGTTTTTATTAGGTCTGGAGTGATAGCACAGCAGGTAGGGTGTTTGCCTTGCACACAGCCAAACCAGGTTCAATTCCCAGCATCCCGTATGGTCCCCCGAACACCACCAGGAGTAATTCCTGAGTGCAGAGCTAGGAATAACCCCTCAGCATCGCTGGGTGTGACCCAAAAATGCAGAAAAAATGTTTTTATTAATGGCAAGTGAGACATGATTATTACCCTAATGAGAATGAGATCAAGTATAAAATAAGATCAAATGTAATATATTTTAGATTGCAGAGTTGAAAACATATATGCAAATAAAAATAGGCACTTTATTATATTGTATTAAATGGTTTTAATTTTCTTATTTGCACAGGTCAAAACCATACAGTAATCACAAATTGGCTCTTACTAAGTTATTTTCTGATCATTCTATTTACCATTTCTTAAAGTTTTGTTGGAATAAGCAACATAAAGTAAATTTGTTATGTGCTTTAAAGGGCTCATTGTAATTGCGAGGGAAACTGGGGGTATTGGTGGAAAGAAAAAAATCACACTGGTGGTGTTGGAACACTAAATACTTGAAATAATTGTATAATGAACAACTTTATAAATCACGGCATTTTTAATAAAGATTAATTTTAAAATTTCTTTCAATAAAAACTATTTTGCTTCACCATTTCTTCTCCTAAAATTCCTTTCTATGAGGGAAGGCATTGGACCTGGTACAGCTGTGTTGAGGTTAGTACTGACATTTTTTCTGCAAAGCACAATTCCTCACCCCAGCCTGAGTCCATAGCTCCTCCCAAAACAAAAACAAGTGGGCTTCAGGTGCAGCCTGACGGGGCTGGTGGGAAGCAAGTATCAGAGCTTCATAAGTGCTCAAAGCAGACTTTTCCAATCCTGAGCCATGCCGGGCATTTCCCCTGGTGACAGATTGGTCGAGCAGAGAGAGAAAAGCACTGTTTTCTCGAGGTTACCTCCCTGGCTCCCCACTGTACCAAATTACCAACAATATAATTGGTAAGTCATCCAGGATGAAAGGTGAAGGAAACTGTAGTATAAACTCTCCAGGAGAAGGGAGAAAAAACTGAAAATTTGCAGTGCAGAAATCATAATTCTAAAAATGAAGATCTTTAGGACCAGCGTGTTCTGATTGATAACTCTGAAACCCAATAAACCACTGCCTGGACTCCATTAATACTAGAACAGCATGAGATTTCACTCCTCTGTAGGCAGGGTCTGTGCCTACATAAAATGTCAGCATGAAGAAGTTACAGAAGACAGACCTTCACTTATGTACTCAATATGCCAAAAACCAATAACAATCATGGACCTCATTCTCCTGAACCTGAAAGAGACTTGAATATGGCACTTTCTAAAATCTCAAGGGCTAGGACAAAGGAGACGTTACTGGTGCCTGCTCGAGGAAATCAATGATCAACAGGATGATCGTAATCGTGATCATGGGGAAATTTTATATTTAAATAAAGAACTGTTAAAATGGAAAATATTTGTATGCACGCATTTGTGTGTTGTGTGTGAGACTCTGTGTGAGAGAGAAACCACATAATGTGCAACTAAAAATAAAATAAATGCCAAAGTTAGTGATTCTATATTTATGTATTCATAAAATACCTACATGAGTTCTTGTAGCAATACCAACATAAATTCTTATTGCTGAACACCAGTATATAATATCTATGCACACTGATATCAACTTTAAAGATATAGAATCATTGGAGATCATTTAAAATAAAACAATACAAGATTCTTCCAAAATGTAATTTTAAATTTAACCACTCAAAATCTACTCTTCACATGACAAGAGTGAAAATATAAGCAGGTCAATTACAAAAGTATTACCTTTAAGGAGCAGGATATTATGTTCTATCATGAGTAAGATAACAGATGTGGAATAAATGTAGAAACTGGAGATGAGGTGATTTATTTTCAATTTTCCTAGATTACATTACAACTGAATCTTGAAGTCATCATTAAAATATAGGGGTTTAAACTGTTCAATAAGAGGAAAGTTCTTTAGCTCAGGCTTAGTGTTGTGAGGAAGCTAAACATGTTTCTCATGTGTGTAAACTAAAGATAAATAATGCATCAACTAGAATTGGGATAAAACTACCAATAATAACAAGCACTATAGCACTGTCCTCTTGTTGTTCATTGATTTGCTCAAGCGGGCCCAGTAACATCTCCATTGTGAAACTTGTTGTTACTGTTTTGGGCATATCAAATACATAATGGGTAGCTTGCCAGCTTTGCCTTGCGGGCGAGATACTCTTGGTAGCTTGCCGGGTTCTCCGAGAGGGGCGGAGGAATTGAACCCGGGTTGGCCAAGTCGACCGTGTGCAAGGCAAACATCCTACCGCTGTGCTATCACTCCAGCCCAATAATAACAAAATAAATAGAAAGCATTTAGGTAAATTGCCAACCTAGTTTTCAATCTCCTCATGCTTAGTAGATTATCACTGGACCTTTTTTATATTTCAGTTTTTGAGCCACACCCAGCTGTGATCAAAGTTTACTCTTGGGTTTGCATTCGGGGTCATTCTGCGGAGGCTTGGAAGCTCATATGCAGCTCTGAGAATCAAAGAGTGGTCAGTCTCATGCAAGCCAAGTGCCTTAATCCCAGTAATATTTCTCCAGCCCTATACTATAGCACTTTCATTTTTTCGATAAGCAAAATTGTTTTTGTAGAAATTTATTTAGACAGATAAGAGAGGTAAGAAAGAGGTAAGTGTTCAAGGTAGAACATGGGCTACTCCAGAATGTAAAAATTCCCTAGAAAAGTTTTTTTTCTCTGAGATTACTTTTTTGTTTGGAATCTCTAAATAGAATGCAAAGTATATTAGTTTATACCTGCAATGGTAACATATTTTGAGAGGACAATGGCCAGCAGTTGATCAAAACTCATTCTCCCTTCTTAGGCACGCTGTAGATTTTACTTCTTAGTCTTCCCTCACACTAGATAGTTTTCTTAATTATTTTTTATGAGTCTATCTATGGTGCTGGTAGGGATAAAGAGTGTTGGAGATCATTTCAAAGAACATTCACCCAGTATTGCAGTTGTGCCCAACATCCCACTTGCATTCTAGACCTAAATTTATATGAGCAATTCTCACTTCATTTACTTAAGATGAGCCTTCCTGGTTAGAAGCAATTTGATAAATGCTTGAAGCAAATTATGGGCTGACTCCATGAGTACCTGGGTAGGATATCCTACCCTATCCTCTGAAACCTGATCCTTGGAACTCGCCTGGGTGAAAAAAGAGAACACTTTTGTTTTATAAATTAATTTATTGCCAGGTCTCTTATTATAGCCTCTTACAATCTTGTCTAATTAATACATAAGGCTTAAGAGTTGTTTTCATTTTCTTATACTCAAAAATGTGGGACTACAGGGATTGACTTTTTAAAAAATATTTTGAGAAGAATTACTATGCTCAAAACTTATAAATGCTATAGTCACTCTAAGAATTTAATTAGATTCTTATTTTTAGATTTTTCTTATTTTCCTTTCACTTCATCAAAATAACAGTATGCCTTTATAAAAGCAGAATAAATTATCTGACTTCAGATCATTTGAATGAGAGTGATTAACTCAGAAGTTCTATCATCAGTTTGAAAATAAGTCTTCTCGGTTTTCTTAGTTATTTTTTATGAGTCTATCTATGGTGCTGGTAAGGATAAAGAGTGTTGGAGGTCATTTCCAAGAACACTCACCCAGTGTTGCAGTGCTTGGTGTTGCAGTGTTGCTCAAACCAAGCTAAGTAGTGCTGGGGACCACCAGGGCTACAACCCACTATTCTTGGGATGAGTGTGGGAGGGCATGTGGCAGTAGGTATCATACTCAAGGTCTCAAGCATGTAAAGGCTATGTTCCATCCTCTTTCAGCTATCCCCCAGTTCCCTGTGTTATGTTCCTATCAATATTGTTTCAGTAGACATCTAGAGAGAAAAAGATAAAAGAATCCTTATTTTTGAATGAAAGATTAAATAATCCTAAGCAGGAAGTAGTTAACTATAGCAGTCCAAGAATGTTATGCTTAGAAAGTCCTATTTACAAGTTAGATCTGTATATCTGGTTATGAAAATTTGCCAGAGATAATATCTGGGAATGAAAATTTCAGGCAGGTTCCAACCAATCTCCGCAAGGTTAGTTCAATGTAGTTAAACCTCATTCAAACCATGTGGTTTATGCAGAAGCCCTGCTTTCCCTCAGGAGTCTGGACACCATACCTGTGAGACAAAGGGGGACTGTTTGACTTTTCCCAAGAAGAAACTTTAGCATTGAGCAAAAGGAACTAAGATTCTCTGGTAGAAACTCTCACACCAGTGACACATTTGTCTTTGGAGGCATTAGGTAATCCTATGTCTCTGTTGGGAGAAGATTCTGGCAGCTTACACTGGTTTCCTCCCCAGGTTTTTCCCTGCACCTTTTTCCTGTGCTGATTTTTCTTTTTGTCCCTTCACTGTCATCAGCCAGGCCTGTGTGTATGGATGAGTTGGCCCCTAGAGCAACTCCAATACTAGAAATCCTAGTTCCTCTGCTCCTTCTATTATCTTTCAGTGCTCTCTGGATTTCTATCTATTCTTTTGATAGATGCTTTTATTTTGTTCATCCTGGAAATCACTTGCACAATTAGGGCTTTGAAATCCAAATAGCTAATGGCAAAATAAGAGGAAGAGGAATGTCCTAACAGACTTGGAGAACTGGATCTAAGGTACAAAATTCCTGGGACTCAGAAATAAGGGGAAACCAACAAGAACTCCCAAAAGAAAGAACCCTCAAAGTTGGGAATATTGCCACAAAGGCATGGAAAACCAACCTTTGGTGTTCCTATTAAAGTTCCTCTTTCAAACTTCTTCAGGATCTCTGAGATTTGCAAGCCATAAGTCTCCATATTCAGAGTAAAGGGTTGATAGAGGGAAAGACTTGTTTAAGGTCATAAAGCCAGAATTTTAGAATTGACATGAAACACAGACCTTCTGAAGCTGCATTACCTTTCATTTATTTATTTATGCTCTGACTCTATGCTCAGGGATCACTTCTGGCACAGTTGAGGAGACCTTATGTGGTGCCAGCTATGGAACTTGGGTGGGTAGCTTTCAAGACACACACCCTACCTGCTGTCCATCTCTTCAACCCACCTTCCATTCTCCTCAATCTTTTCACTCTGTTTCTGCAACTGCTGGAATTTGAGACAAGTTTTAGGGGATCATCAGTTGAAGGTGTGATAAAGCAAGACAGGAAGACTCTAGCTGTCTATTTGACCTCATTCAAATGGATGTACATTTATCAGGTTCAGACATAGAAGTTCTGCTTAAATTCATACAAAGGCAAGAACTCTTTTGTTTGCTTCATTACCACTGCTTTAGGCTCTCCTGCCT
Source organism: Sorex fumeus (assembly GCF_029834395.1). Lineage (NCBI taxonomy): Eukaryota > Metazoa > Chordata > Mammalia > Eulipotyphla > Soricidae > Sorex > Sorex fumeus. The sequence goes on from NW_026606066.1 coordinate 28,506,810, forward strand.
CATAAAATAAAATTTAAAAATTTTAAATCAAAATTACAAATTCATATTTTTATCTGTTCACTGTTTAGTCTTTTTTACACTTTCCCAAATATAAAGTCAGGTGCTGGGCATCCAAGCAAGGGCCTCCTACCACCAAGTCACTTGCCCGAGTCCCAGTGTCTTCACATCTGAAAGGCAAAATCCACACTATCAGGAAGTTCAGACTCAGCAAAATGATTCTAAAGTAGGCACTAAATATAAGGAATTAGTGATGACCACACCATACACTTTTTATTCTGTTCTAGTGCAACATTTGTTTATTAGTTTCTCTGCCTCTTCCTTTGTCTTCCAGTGCTCTCTGGCTTTCTATCTGTTCTCCTTTTGATAGATGCTTCTATTTTGTTCATATGTACTGAACCTAAAGCTGAAATAGGACCAAGATCTGTCCTGATTAAGGTTACACAGGTTACCAAAGGACAAAGGAAGATTAGCTTTAACAAATTGACTCTCAGCTTTTGTTGGACAGTGTGTTATCATTACTAGCACAAATCCATTGGCCACTAAAAGTATAAAACAGAGATTTTGGTTGGAACCATAGCATTCTGAAATTAGATCCTGATTCTCTGCAGCTCTGGGGCCTTGATTACATCAGCTTAGCCCTTCTAAGCCGAAATATACCAGCAAAGAGACAGTAACAGCTCCCATGTTGGAGGGGGTTGAAAGTACAAAAGAAAATATCAGTTAGTCAGGGTGTGATGTTCTTTTTATGTAGCCCTATTACAAACATGGGCTAGAGTGATAACACAGCAGGTAGGGTGTTTGCCTTGCACACAGCTGACCTGGGTTCGATTTCTCCCCCCCTCTTGGAGAGCCCGACACGCTACCGAGAGTATCCCATCGTCACGGCAAAGCTGGCAAGCTAACTGTGATGTATTCAATATGCCAAAAAAACAGTAACAACAAGTCTCACAGTGGAGATGTTACTGGCGCCGAATGGATGAACAATGGGAGGACAGTGACAGTGATAACAAACTTGATAGAGTGTAGTATCACCCATACTTGAGGGTAAATTTCCTAGGGGGATATAGAGGAAATAACCTGTTATAAACCTTTGATTATTCACAAAGGAGAGGAAAAAGGTAACCTCTGAAGACAAAAAAGTATGCAAAATGCTGAGAGTTTAGAGGCCCTTGCTGATAAATGCTGTAGGGTAAATTGGAATAAGAAAGGAAGTGAAAAGTTAGAGAAGATTCACCCTAGTAAAGAGGGTTTTTTTTCAAGATCTCTCTCTCTCTCTCTCTCTCTGTGTGTGTGTGTGTGTGTGTGTGTGTGTGTGTGTGCGCAGAAACAACAGAATCACATGTCCAAACATTCCAACATTCTAAGTCTGAATGGCTAGAATAGGTGATAAGTGTTGAATTATTCACACTGCCCTGAATTAAAACATAAAGGAGGCTATACAGAAACTGAATGCTTTGGCCTGGAAGACTTAACTGGCCTCTTGTTATTCAGTTAGATGACCTCAGCTATCACAGTGCACTTTATCTCTGATTCAGAGATGTGCCCTTTGCTCCACTGCCCAGTATCCCAGGGGTTATCCTACACTCAAGAACTCTTGGAAAAATCCATCCTTAACTCAGCACACATCCTTAACTCAGCACATCCTTAACTCAGCACACTCCTGCTTCTCTTCAAATGATTCACAAAGCATCTAGCAAGCAACAGCTCTGAACCCCGTGGACTACATGAAAAATGTGGACTGTTGCAGTGCCTTGGAAAGCAATGGCCCAAATTGGGGCTGTAGTGAGGTTCTAAGAGACTTGGCTCCTTGGAAGTTAATTTGGGTCCCCCTTCTCATAGTGGAGTGCAGTGTTTCAATTGCCTAGGTTATAATCAGTATGTCCTTTTATCCACTAGCTCTTAACCTCATTATATGTAATAACAATATGCTCTGCAGGTATTTAAAATAAGATTTATGAACCCCCTTGTAACAAATTCTGGTTCATTAACTGAAGATGAAACTCTGGAATCTATTTTTGTGGAGGACAGCACACCCAGTGGTACTCAGGCTACCATGCAATGCTCAGGGTCACAGGCAGGGCCTGTACTAACAAGGTTTGTACACTGCCATTTGAGCCACATTCCTTGTCAAGGGATCTGCTGTTTGTTTCTGAGACAGGAATTCATTACACTATATTATGATTTTCTCTCTCTTTTTTTTTTTGGTGCGGGTTAATTTGTTTCAAATATTTGATTTAGGGGCCACACCTGGTGGTACTCAGGGATAAATTCTGGCTCTGCACTCAGGGATCACTCTTGAGGGGGTTTTGGAGGATGATATATGATGCTGGGGATGAAATGGATTAGCTATGTTACTCATTGAGTGCAGAGCCAGGAGCAACCCCTAAGCATCACCAAGTTTGACCCAAAAGGCAAAAAAAAAAGTCTTCTTAATGTTGGGATGAAGGCTCATCTACTAACTTTCAATTCCAGTAGTTTTTATTCTTGCTATCTTCATTCTTTATCAGATATCTGTACCTGTAAGTTTAATGCTCAAAAGTAAATACTCCCACCCCCAGTGCCGTCTTACAACACACAGCAGCATAGAAAAAAATGGCTGGAGGGCCCCACAGCTCCCGGAGAATTCTCTGGGCCCATACAGAGCCAATATCACTGGGAGGTCCCAGATGGGGTAGGTGCTGTCTCCCCGCCTTCTCCAGATGGAATCCCAGTGACCATGAGCTTCTACAAGCATGGCTCTGGCATGCGGGTACCAGGACTATTTCCGAACCGCGTGGCTGCGTAAGGGGCTGCGAGACATTTCCTGATATGCAAAGTGATCGATGGAAAGTAAATGATTTGTCCCTGAAAATCAGGCTTGAATGGTGGTGGGAAAAACTGAGCAAAATATAATGCCCAACCGAAATACATCTGGACTGTGTATTTAACTATAGTGCTATGTCGCCCTGGGAGGAGAAGGGTGTCTGTCTCTCCGCCTTTCCCTCTTTGCAGCGGCGACATGGTGGCCTGCATCTCTTAGTCTAAGGAACAGCCAGGTATGAGACTGCATTGACGAGGCACGTGGGGCTTCATGAGATAGAGGGTGGAATTGGCCCTGCTCCCTGCCATGACAATGCTCTGGGTTGCCACCCTCAAACGCCTCCTCCGACTTCTGACCAACCATGAACCCAGAGGCACACATGCCAATCTCAGAAAACAGGGGCTTCTGGCAGTAATCCCTCTAGGTTTATTAATAAAATATGAGAAATCCACATTTGCGTGGCTGCTATTGTGGCCACACGACATCATATGCTCTTCATAATCAGCAATAGAAAACAAATTATCTAATGATGTCTTTGTAGCAGACCTGAATGTTGGGGAAAATTCCAAATAACAATTTTGGGTCTTTTGTAGTAATATTGAATGTGATCAACGTAGAGAGAGAGAGAGTAAAGGGGAAATCTGCCACACGGTGGGGGGGGGGTGGGCTGGGAGGGGGTATACTGGGGTTCTTGGTGGTGGAAAATGTGCACTAGTGAAGGGACGGGTGTTTGATCATTGTATGACCGACCGAGATTTGAACTGAAAGGCTTTGTGACTGTTCTCATGGTGTGATTCAATAAATAAATAAATAAATAAATTTTTAAAAAACAAATACTCATGCTCAAACATGTGTGAGCATGATCATTTGTGTGGAATTGAATGAACAAAAAGAATAGGCTTTGGTATGTATTTCTTTTTGTACTGTTTAGCCTCCTCTTACTTTCCCTTGCTGGAATATCATCTTCTGGTGCACCCTGGTTATTTCATCCTCTTTCAAGAAATGCATGTATCTACTTCTTATTCTGAAACCATATGCATGCTATGTGACATGCACTATACGAGGTAGTGTATATTTTAAACAATAAGTAAGTCATAATCTTTGTCCTTGAGAAGGTTACAGTGCTGTGAGCAAGGCAGACACAGTACAGTTATTGACAGTACCATCTGACAGGTGCCTTAATAAAATCATATTGTCATGAAAGTACAAGGAGAGGAAGATTAAATATATTGAAAGGGTAAAGCTCCAGGAAAATATGGAAGCTTTAGAGAGGAGAAATAATATTTTAATAGGAAATTTTTGTGGTACTCAGGGCTTACTCCTGGCTCTGTTCTCTGGGATTCCTCCTGGAAGGGCTCAGAGGATCATATGCGGTGCTGGAGATCAAACCAGGACTGGTCACATGTGAGGCAAGTGCCTTATCCCCCTGCACTGTATCTTCAGCCCTCCATGGACTCTTGAAATAGGAACCGGAGTATGATAGAGAAGACAAAGTGTCATGAATACAGCAAGTAATGAATTTTGAGACTCAGAGTTGTGAACAACAATTATGTCAGAGAAGGAAGGTGTAACAGTAAAAATGGTGGTTTTTAAGACCATAAAAAGGAGAACAAACATTCGCACAATTAGAGACTACAACTATTTCCTATTGGAAGGAAGCAGGGCAATATTTAATCCAGAAATACAGCTTGTTATTAACAATGTATAGGAAGAAATGAAAAGTGAAAGTTTAATTTAGGAAATGTTCATGTCTCTAGGGCAGAGGGATGAAAACCTCAACAGACAATAGAAATGATAACAAAGGCATAGATTTGAGATAATTTCTGAAGTCAAATCCAAAGTTTCATGCAAATCAGTTGGATAAAGTGAGGAAAGTAAGGAGTATGCCATTTGCTATAATGTAGACTATATATCAGAGAGTAGACTTGTTGAAAAACAAAACCATTTATATAATTATAATAAAAAATTTTCCACACCATATCAGTTTCCAAACAAAATAACAGGGGGCCATGGCAATAGTACAGCGGGTAGGGCATTTGCCTCGCATGCAGCCAACCCAAGTTCAATCCCCAGCATCCCATATGGTCACCCAAGCACTGCCAGTAGTAATTCCTGAGTGTGAAGCCAGGAGTAACTCCAGACCATTGCTGGATGTGACACAAAAAGCAAAATAATAATAAAATAAAATAACAGGATTCCCAGTCAAATGTAAATAGTAAAAGTAAATTGTAGTATAAATATCCTCAAAATATTGCTTCAGATACACTCATAGTTTTTTAAAGTATTGTTTATTTGAAAATATTTAATTGGTGATCATTTTTTATGTTTCTTTCCTTTTTACTTTTATTCCCTAAAGCTGGTGATCCAGTACCAGTTTGAGTAACATTATCACTGTCACTGTCCTCCCGTTGTTCATCGATTTGCTTGAGCTGGCCCAGTAACATTGTGATACTTGTTATTGTGTTTGGCATATCGAATACGTCACGGGTAGCTTGCCAGGCTTTGCTGTGCAGGCGAGATGTATTATAGTAATATATAATTATTAGGCATATAGTTATGTTATATAATGATAGCTCACCTATAAATTCACCTGGATCAATAAACTGCATACCCCCCAAATAGAAGCAACTCAAATTTCTCCCCAAAAGGAGATTGTTTTTCTAGAATTTCTGGTACCTGTATGTGCTCTAGATTCTTTCTGATGATCTTACTATTCCTACAGCATCATTCTCACTATTTCAAATCCATGTGCTCTTCTATGAGCTGGAGCGATAGCACAGCAGTAGGGAATTTGCCTTGCCACAGCCAGCCCGGCCAAGCCGGTTTCAATTCCTCCGCCCCTCTCAGAGAGCCCGGCAAGCTACTGAGAGTATCTCGCCCAAACGGCAGAGCCTGGCAAGTTACCCATGACATATTCAATATGCCAAACACAGTAACAACAAGTCTCAAAAAAATGGAGACGTTACTGGGCCCACTTGAGTAAATCTATGAACAACGGGAGGACAGTGTTTTTGCTTGTGCTCTTCTAACGTTTCTGTGAGCTGAGTCATTTGACTTAATCAATATAACTAATGTATTGCTATTCCATGCTCTGTAATTGTTATGGAGTAGCTGTATGCTGCTCCAGCCCAGTTGGAGATTTACTCAATGTTTCTGAGGTCCGGAATTATTTACCATCCATTTAACTTCAGTTCTTACATTTATATTTCCTTTCATTGTGTATGGAAAGACAATAACCACCATTCTTTCTATTCTTTTTTATGGTCTTTCGAGCAATTATTGGGGCCCTTGGTGATATAATTTTTGGTTTTGTGTTTGTTTTACTGCACTAGACCCTTGTTACTAGGAAGTAAATTCAACCTTTTTAAGAGATGCAGGCATTTTTGGATACAATCACATATTTAGAAAGCAACTTGCTAAAGTTTGACATCATACCAATTGCTTTCCAGAAGCCCTCCAAGACTGTTTCACACACAGTGTTCTTCCAACTTCAGTTCCTCAAATACATTCTAGTCCCAGATTGAATTTCTATCTCATGGAGCTTCTGAGTTCCATACAAATAAACAGTAATGGCAAATATCAAGTATGGACAGTGTTTATGGCATTTTAAAACATAATAGCGGGGTTCCTCTCTGGGCACGCGCAGCTAGAAGCAGCCCCGAGACAGCCGGTTTTCAACCCCTGAGCCGCGTGGGACAGGCACAGAGGCCCAGCTCTGGGCAACAAAGCTGAACGGCTCCAATTCCAACAGGTACAGCCCGCCCCCAAGGGCCTGGGTTCCTCTCTGGGCACGCGCAGCTAGAAACAGCCCCGAGACAGCCGGTTTTCAACCCCTGAGCCGCGTGGGACGGGCACAGAGGCCCAGCTCTGGGCAACAAAGCTGAACGGCTCCAATTCCAACAGGTACAGCCCGCCCCCAAGGGCCTGGGTTCCTCTCTGGGCACGCGCAGCTAGAAACAGCCCCGAGACAGCCGGTTTTCAACCCCTGAGCCGCGTGGGACGGGCACAGAGGCCCAGCTCTGGGCAACAAAGCTGAACGGCTCCAATTCCAAACAGGAGACATTCCCAACTCCTCGCCCAGTGCCAGGGACTCTTTCCGGAGCCGCGGCCGCGTTAGCGGCCGCGAAATATTTTCCCACTACATATGCCATAGGAACCATAAGCTAACTTCTTAGATGGAAACTTCTCTATTTTAGCTCAGCCACTAGAAATACAGTTGCCAATAACTCATAAGCCTATCTTAACTCACACTGCATATCAAGCAGAATAGTAACACTGAACGTGAAGGACTAAACCACACCTCTCACAATGGTAAAGCAACGCAAAAGCCCACCAAACATTCATATTGAAGAGTCTAGCCCAGATGACACCAACAGTACTGTAGTGTTAGACAACCTCTCTGACAAGGAATTCAGAAGGGAGCTACTTAGGATGCTTAGGGAATTAAAAGAAACAATGGAAACCAATGCCAATAGAAGACAAGAGGATCTGAAGGCAGAAATGAGGAAAATGCAATCAGAAATGTCAGACCTGAAAAATCTCGTAGGCGAATTGAAAAGCTCAGTGGAAGGCCTCAGCAGCAGAGTAACAGCGGCTGAGAACAGAATCAGTGAGCTCGAAGATGAAGTTCAGAGACTCTCCCGAAAAGAGCAGAAAATGGAAAAGAGACTCACAATTCGGGAACAGATGGCAAGAGAAGATCGTGATGAAGCCAAGAGGGGTAACATAAGAATTATTGGAGTCCCAGAGGGACAGGAAGAAAACCTCGATGAAGAAGAAACTGTCAAAGACATCATTGCTACAACATTTCCAGAGCTGAAGAAAACTTGTGACCACATTCAGGAGGCCCGAAGGGTACCAGCTAGAAGAAATCCGAATAAAAATACCCCAAGACACATTCTGATCAAAATGACCAAAACCTTAGACAGAGACAAAATTCTGAAAGCAGCAAGATCGAAGAAAGAAATCTCTTACAAAGGAGCATCCTTAAAATTCACAGCTGATTTTTCTGATGAAACCCTCATGGCCCGAAAACAGTGGTGGGACATAGTAAAAAAACTCAATGAAATAAATGCCTCCCCCAAAATACTTTTCCCAGCAAGACTCTCATTCATAATAGAAGGAACAACACACAGTTTCACAGACAAACAACAGCTCAGGAACTTCATAGACTCAAAACCATGGTTACAAGAACAACTAAATGGGCTACTTTAAGGCAAGAAAGGCCCCTCAAATACACCCAATTTTAACATAACAATGGGACAAAATCCCATAACAATAATCTCTCTCAATGTCAATGGGCTAAACGCACCAATTAAAAGACATAGAGTGGCAGGATGGATTAGAAAATTGAACCCAACATTCTGCTGCCTGCAAGAAACGCATCTCAATAGTCAAAGCAAACACAGACTCAGAGTCAAAGGCTGGAAAACAATCCTACAGGCAAACAGCTCCCATAAAAAAGCTGGGGTAGCCATCCTTATATCAGACCACATTGATTTCAGAGTGAGGAAGGTCATAAGAGACAGTGAAGGCCATTACTTATTGATCAGAGGATCTGTACAACAGGAAGAACTTACAATAATAAATGTATATGCACCTAATGAGAGACCAGCAAAGTACTTAAAACAACTACTCATAGATTTGGAAAAAGACATCAATAGCAACACAATACTAGTGGGAGACTTCAACACTGCTTTGTCACCTCTTGATAGATCAACCAGACTCAAGCTTAGTAAGGACATACTTCATTTGAGGGAAACAATGGAAGAAAGGGACTTAGTAGATATATACAGGACACTTCATCCACAAAAAGCTGAATACACATTCTTCTCAAGCGTACATGGAACATTCTCCAAGATAGACCACATGCTGAGCCACAAAACATGCCTCCATAAAATTAAGAAGATAGAGATTGTATCAACAATCTTCTCAGACCATAATGCGCTGAAATTAGAAGTAAATCACACACAAAAACAGAAAACTAAATCAAACACCTGGAAATTAAACAGTGCACTATTGAACAACGAGTGGATTAGACAGGAAATCAAAGAGGAAATCAAAAGATTCCTAGAAACGAATGAAAATGAGAACACGAGTTACCAAAACTTATGGGACACAGCAAAGGCTGTGTTAAGAGGAAAGTTTATAGCTCTACAAGCATTCCTCAGGAAGGAGGAGCGAGCACACATAAGTAACCTAACCTCACAGCTTAAGAGCTTGGAGAAGGACCAAAAAAAGGAGCACAACCCGAACAGGAGAAAGGAAATAATAAAACTCAGAGCAGAGATTAACGAGATGGAAACCCAAAAAACAATCCGAAAGATCAATGAAACCAAGAGCTGGTTCTTTGAGAAAATTAACAAGATCGATAAGCCTCTAGCAAAACTCACAAATAAAGGGAGAGAGAAAACCCTAATAAACCGAATCAGAAATGAAAAGGGGGTCATTACAACAGAAACCACAGAAATTCAGAGGATCCTCAGGGAGTACTTTGAGAAGCTTTATGCCACGGAACATCAAAACCTCGAGGAAATGGATAAATTCCTAGACTCCTACAGACTCCCAAGGCTGAACCAAGAAGACCTGGAATACCTGAACAGACCTATCACCATCAAGGAAATTGAAATGGTAATAAAAAGTCTCCCCAAGCACAAAAGTCCTGGCCCGGATGGATTCACTAGTGAATTCTTCCAAATCTTTAAAGAGGACTTACTCCCAATACTCTTTAAGCTTTTCCACGAAATTGAAATATCAAAAACACTTCCAAACAGTTTCTACGAAGCAAATATCACACTGATACCAAAAGCAGACAGAGATACCACAAAGAAAGAGAATTACAGGCCGATATCCCTGATGAACACAGATGCAAAGATCCTCAACAAACTACTAGCAAATAGAATCCAACTACTCATCAAAAAGATCATACACCATGACCAAGTAGGATTCATCCCAGGGATGCAAGGATGGTTCAACATTCGGAAATCAATCAACATAATCCACCATATCAACAAAAGAAAAGATAAAAAGCATATGATCATATCAATAGATGCAGAGAAAGCATTTGATAAGATCCAGCACCCCTTTATGATGAAAACCCTAGCCAAAATGGGTATAGAGGGGACCTTCCTCAACATAATTAAAGCCATCTACCACAAGCCTACAGCAAGCATCATCCTCAATGGGGAAAAACTGAGAGCCTTCCCTCTAAGATCAGGGACGAGACAGGGATGCCCACTCTCTCCACTGCTGTTCAATATAGTACTGGAAGTACTTGCAATAGCGATTAGGCAGGAAAAAGATATTAAGGGCATTCAGGTAGGAAAGGAAGAAATCAAGCTCTCACTATTCGCAGATGATATGATACTCTACTTAGAGAACCCAATAACTTCCACCAAAAAACTCTTAGAAACAATAGACTCGTATAGTAAAGTTGCAGGTTATAAAATCAATACCCAAAAGTCCATGGCTTTCCTATATGCAAACAGTGAGAGAGAAGAAAGCAACATGAAAAAAACAATCCCATTCACAATTGTGCCCCAGAAAATCAAGTACCTAGGAATCAGCTTAACTAAGGAAGTAAAGGACCTGTACAAAGAAAACTACAAAACGCTACTTCAGGAAATAAAAGAGGACATGAGGAAATGGAAAGATATCCCCTGCTCATGGGTCGGGAGACTTAACATTGTCAAAATGGCAATACTACCGAAAGCATTGTATAAATTCAATGCAATCCCTATAAGGATACCCATGACATTCTTCAAAGAAATGGAGCAAACACTCTTGAAATTTATACGGAACAATAAGCCCCCACGAATAGCTAAAGCAATTCTTGGGAAAAAGAAAATGGGAGGAATCAACCTCCCGAACTTCAAACTGTACTACAAAGCAGTAATAATTAAAACAGCATGGTACTGGAACAAAGGCAGAACTGCAGACCAATGGAACAGGGTTGAATACACTGACATCTCTCCTCAATCATATGCTCATCTAATCTTTGATAAAGGTGCAAGTAATGTGAAGTGGAGTAAGGAAAGCCTCTTTAATAAATTGTGTTGGCATCACTGGATGGCTACATGCAAAAAAATAGGCTCAGAACTCTGCCTAACACCATGTACAAAAGTAAGATCAAAATGGGTTAAAGACCTCAACATCAGACCAGAAACCATAAGGTACATTGAAGATAAAGTTGGCAAAACCCTCCGTGACATTGAAGCTAATGGTATCTTCAAAGATGCCACGCCACTGGCCGAGCAAGTGAAAACAGAGATAGATAAATGGGACTATCTTAAACTAAGAAGCTTCTGCACCTCCAAAGAAACAGTGACCAAAATACAAAGACAGTCTACAGAATGGGAAAGTATATTCACCGAATACACATCTGACAAGGGGTTGATATCCAGGATATACAAAATACTGGTTAAACTCCACAAGAAGAAAACATCCAACCCCATCCAAAAATGGGGCAATGAAATGAACAGAAACTTTCTCAAAGAAGAAATCCGAATGGCAAAAAAGCACATGAGAAAATGCTCTACATCATTAATCATCAGGGAGATGCAGATCAAAACCACAATGAGATACCATCTCACACCTCAGAGACTGGCCCAAATTCAAAAGAACAAAAGCAACCGATGCTGGCGTGGATGTGGCGAGAAAGGGACACTCCTTCACTGTTGGTGGGAATGTCCACTGGTTCAGCCCTTCTGGAAAACAGTATGGACGATTCTCAAAAAATTAGAAATTGAGCTCCCATTTGACCCAGCAATACCACTCTTGGGAATATATCCCAGAGAGGCAAAAATGTATAGTCGAAGTGACATCTGCACTTGTTTGTTCATTGCAGCCCTCTTTACAATAGCCAGAAACTGGAAGAAACCTGAATGCCCAAGAACAGATGACTGGTTAAAGAAACTTTGGTACATCTACACAATGGAGTACTATGTAGCTCTTAGAAAAGATGAAGTCATGAAATTTACATACAAGTGGTACAATATGGAAAGTATCATGCTAAGCGAAATGAGTCAGAAAGAGAGGGATAGACATAGAAAGATTGCATTCATCTGGGGGATATAAAGTAACAAAGTATGAGATTAATACCCAAGAATAGCTGAGATCAGCACCAGGAGGATTACTCCATAACTTAGAGGCCAGCCGGGTATCCTAGAGGAAAGGGCTATTCAGATAGAGAAGGGAGCACCAAATAAAGTATGTTTGGAGGATCCTCCCAGGAGGGGAGATGCATGTCGAAAGTAGACTATGGACTGAACATGTTTGCCACTCAATGCCTCTTTTGCAGACCACAACACCCAAAAGGAGAGAGAGAACACAGGGGATTGCCCTGCCACAGAGACGGGGGGATGGGGGGATGGGGGTGGGAGGGATATTATCCATGGTGGTGGAAAATGGGCACTGGTGGAGGGATGGGTATCTGATCATTGTATAATTGAAACCAAAGCACAAAAAATTGTAAATCTACAACTTTAAAAAAAATAAAATAAAATAAAGGGGAAAAAAAAAAAACATAATAGCACATCATGAATGCAATAAGTAATATATATGTGTGTGCATAGATGTATATGAATATATATATTTGTTGTATATATGTATTTATAATTCCATGTCATTTTCATATGAAGTTTATATTGTTATGTAATATATATTTTAATAAGTTATCAATAAGCTGTAAACATAAAAACCAAGACTAATACTACACCAACTCACATTATAACCAAATTTCCACAAAACAGTGATAAAAAGAAAATAAATGGTGAAGGTATCAGGAGAAAATAGCACTGTAGCACTGTAGCACTGTCCTCCTGTTGTTCATCAATTTGCTTGAGTGGGCCTAGTAACATTATGAGACTTGTTACTGTGTTTGGCATATTAATACATCACAGGTAGCTTGCCAGGCTTTGCCATGTGGGCAAGATACTCTTGATAGCTTGCCAGGCTCTCCAAGAGGGGTGAAGGAATCAAACCTGGGTCAACCAGGTCGGCTGCATTCAAGGCAAACACTTTGCCTGCTGTGCTATCGCTCCAGCCCAGGAGAAAATAAATTACGGATAAAATTAACATAAAAAATTACAAGTTTCCTGTTAGATATGATTTTAAGAAAAACATCAACAGAGTAATATATTGAAGATTCTAAAAGAAAAAACTAACAACCCAATGACAGTGTCTTTCAAAAGTTAAGGCAGATTAAGAATGCTTTAGTTATACAAAAACCAAAATAGCTATGAACAGCAAATTTACACTAAAAGAAATGTTAAAAAAATATTCTTTAGGTAGGAGAAAATGATGGAAATATAAATCTATACAAAAATGAGGAACACCAAAAAGCTTCACGCATAAATATATAAGATTCTTAAATTGTTCAAACACCTTTAAAATATAATTGACCATTTAAATATAATAGCAAAAATGGGGAAGATGAAAATGTATATGTATATGCACCTAATGAGGGACCAGCTAAATACTTAAAATAACTGCTAACAGATTTTAAGGAGGACATTGCCAGCAATACAATAGTAGTCAGAGACTTCAACATTTACCTTATCACCTCTGGATAGATCAACGAGAATAAAACTCAGCAAGTAAACACTGGCTTTGAAGGAAGAAATAGAAGAGAGAGGGCTAACAGACCTATACAGGGTTTTACACGCCAAAAAGAAAGAATACACATTCTTTTCCTGTGCACATGGAACATTCTCTAAAATAGACCACGTGGTGGGTAACAAAACATACCTCAATAGGATCAGAAATATAGAAATTGTATCAGCTATCTTTTCAGACCACAGTGCACTGAAGATAGAAGCGAATCACACACAGATGCGGAGAGCCAGAAACAAAAAAACTTCTGGAAATTAAACAACTCAATGTTGAACAATGAATGGGTCAGGAAGGAAGCTAAGGAAGAAATCAAAAGATACCTGGAAACAAATGAGAATGAAGACAAGAGCTACCAGAACCTATGGAATGCAGCTAAAGCCGTGTTAAGAGGGAAATTTATAGCTTTGCAAGCATTCCTCAGGGAGGAAGAAAGGGCCTACATAGATAACTTGACTTCACAGCTCAAGACCTTAGAAAAATAATAACAGAAGGAACCCAAACCTGGCCAAAGGAAAGAAATAATAAAATTTAGAGCAGAAATTAACGACATGGAAATCCAAAAAAAAAAATTCATAAAGGTTACTTAATCACTTAATTACTTAACTTCCCGTTAGTCGTCAATTTGCTCGAGTGGGTGCCAGTAACGTCTCCATTTGTCCCTATCGTGTGCTAGTGTAGCCCAATGGCATCTGTTCGCTCTGGGAACAGGAAGAGTCTCAAACCGATCGTTCATGATCTTGATGAAGAAGTCTGACCATCTGGTAGGTGGGCGGCCACGCGGTCTTTTGACATCCCGTGGAATCCAGTCGGTAACAGCTCTAGTCCAGTGGTCGTCTTTAAATTTCATTACGTGACCAGCCCATCTGATTTTTGACACCTTGGCAAACGAGACAGCGTCCCTGATTCTTGATCGTTGATGGATGTCGGAACTCCGGATTCTTTCTCTCATTTGAGTGAAATGTGATATTCCAAGCATAGCTCTTTCTATTCTTCTTTGGGAGACCTGAATAGCGTCCTCATCCTGTTTGCATAGGGCCCAGGTCTCTGAGGCATATGTTAATGCAGGAAGAACAGTGGAATCAAAGAGATGTGCCCAGAGCCAGAGGTTCTTCGTCCTCTTAGCTTTTTCTTTGACGTTCTTGAAGGCGTTCCAAGCCACTCTCTTCCTCCTGCGCAGCTCGGGTGCCAGGTCATTTGTCATGTTGACTTCTCGACCTAGGTACACATAGCTGTTGCATTCAGAGATGGTCGTTCTGTTGAGAGCGAATGGGGCATCAGAAACGAGGCTGTTTCTCATAAACATTGTCTTCGTAAGATTCAGCTGTAGTCCTACCTTTCCACACTCACGGTCAAAGTCGGCCAGCATTTGTGCCGCTTGGCTGATGTTTGGTGTTATTAAAACAATGTCATCAGCAAAGCGGAGGTGGTGTAGTTGCCAACCATCTATCTTCACTCCCATTTCTTCCCATTCCAGTCTTCGCATGATGTTCTCGAGGGTGGTACTGAAGAGTTTTGGTGAAATGGTATCACCCTGCCAAACCCCACTCTTGACATCAATGAAGTAATCATAAAGGTCATAAAGGTCAATGAAACCAAAAGCTGGTTCTTTGAGAAAATAAACAAAATTGATAAACCACTAGCAAGTCTCACAAAGAAAGAGAGAGAAAACCCTAATAAACGGAATCAGAAATGAAAAACGGGACATTACAACAGAAACCAATGAAATTCAAAAGCTCCTCAGAGACTACTCTGAGAGTCTCTAATGTCACAAAACAAGAGGACTTCAAAGAAATGGATAAATTCCTGGATTCCTACAACTCTCAAGACTGAGCCAAGAAGACTTGAAATACCTGAATAGACCCATTCATAATAAGGAAATCGAAACCGTAATCCAAAGTCTTCCCCAAAACAAAAACCCAGGTCCAGATGGATTCACTAGCGAATTCTTCCAAACATTTAAAGAAAAGCTATTGCCAATTCACCTCAAGCTTTTCCATAAAATAGAAAAAAAAACAGAAACTCTCCCAAACAGTTTCTATGAGGCACATATCTCCTTAGTACCAAAAGCAAACAAAGACACCACTAACAAAGAAAATTACAGGCCAACATATCTGATGAACACAGATGCGAAGATCCTCAACAAAATATTAGCAAATAGAATCCAACATTGCTGGAGTAATAACACAGCAGTAGGGCATTTGCCTTTTGCACAGCTGGCCGGGCCGAGCCGCGTTCAGTTACTCTGCCCCTCTCAGAGAGCCCAGCAAGACACCGAGAGTATCTCGCGTGCACTGCAAACCCTGGCAAGCTCCTCGTGACGTATTCGTTATGCCAAACACAGTAACAACAAGTATCACAATGGAGACGTTACCACTTGAGCTAATTGATGAACAATGGGAGGACAGAATCCAACAATTCATCAAAAAGATCATACACCATGACCAAGTGGGATTCATCCTGGGAATGCAAGGATGATTTAACATTCTGAAATCAATCTATATAATCCATCATATCAACAAAAGTAAAGATAAAAACCATATGATCATATCAATAAATGCAGAGAAAGCATTTGCCAAGGTCCAACACCCTTTTATGATGAAAACTCTCACCAAAATGATCTTAGAAGGAACTTTCCTCAAGATAGTCAACCATCTACGGCAAACCCGTGGCAAGCATTATTCTCAACGGGGAAAAAATAAGGGCCTTCCATCTCAGATCAGGGAGAAGACAAGGATGCCCACTCTCACCAATTCTGTTAAATATAGTAATGGAAGTACTTGCAATAGCAGTTAGGCAAGAAAAAGATACTAAGGGCAACCAGATAGAAAAGGAAGAAATCAAGATCTCACTATTCGCAGATGATATGATACTATATTTAGAGAATCCTAAAGCCTCTATCAAGAAACTTCTAGAAACAATAAACTTGTACAGTAAAGTCGCAGGGTATAAAATCAATTACCCAAAAATCCATGGCCTTTCTATACGCAAATAATGAGACAGAGGAATGAGACATGAAAAAAAAAATCCCGTTTACAATCGTGCCCCAGAAAATCAAGTACCTCAGATTCAGCCTAACTAAGGAGGTAAAGGACCTCCACAAAGAAAACTACAAAACGCTACTCCACAAAATAAAAGAGGACATGAGGAAATAGAAACATATCCCCTGCTTATGGATAGAAAGAATTATCATTGTCAAAATTGTGATACTCCCCAAGGCACTATACAGATTCAATGCAATCCCTATAAGGATACCCATGAAATTCTTCAAAGAAATAGATCAAGCATTCCTGAAATTCATATGGAACAACAAATGCCCACGAATAGCTAAGGTGATTCTTGGGAAAAAGATGTTGGAAGGCATCATCCTCCCCAATCTCAAACTCTACTACAAAGTGGTAACAATTAAAACAGCATGGTACTGGAACAAAGGCAGGGCTACAGACCAATGAAACAGAATGGAATATCCCTACACACAACCTCAAATGTATGAACATCTAATCTTTGATAAGGGAGCAAGAAATGTGAAGTGGAGCAAGGAAAGCCTCTTTAACAAATGGTGCTGGCATAAATGGAGAACCACATGCAAAAAATGGGCTTAGACCATTTGGTTCTTTCCTAAGATCTTGTGCTGTGTAGTCAAGTTGTTTATGTGGGTCCTTTCTTTCTTCCTGAGATGTGTTTGCAGAGCTATAAATTTTCCCCTTAACAATGCTTTAGCTGCATCCCATGGGTTCTGGTAGCTTGTGTCTTCATACTCATTTGTTTCCAGGTATCTTTTGATTTCTTTCTTGACTTCCTTCCTGACCCACTTATTTTTCAACATTGAGTTGTTTAATTTCCAGGCATTTGATTTGATTCTCTGTGTCTGTGTGTGATTCACTTTTATTCTCAATGCATTGTGGTCTGAAAAGATTGTTGATACTATTTCTATTTTCCTGATTCTGTTGAGGTATGCTTTGTGGCCTAGCACATGGTCTATTTTTGAATATGTTCTGTGTGCACTGGGGAAGAATGTGTATTCTTTCTTCTTAAGGTGTAAAGCCCTGTATAGGTCCATAAGCCCTCTCTCTTCTATTTATACCTTCAAAGCCAAAGTTTCCTTGCTGAGTTTTGTTCTTGTTGATCTATTTATAGGTGATAAGGTGATGTTGAAGTCTCAGGTACTGTTGTGTTGGTGAATTTAGACTGATGACATTGAGAGAGATTATTGTTATGGGGCTTTGTGTCATCTTTCTATAAGGGTCTGTTGTGTCTTGTCTTATAGTAGCCCCTTTAGCCCTTCTTTTAGGTTTTGTTTTGAGTCTATAAAGTTCCTGAGCTTCTGTTTATCTAGAAAATAGTATACCATTCCTTTGAGTTTGAGTGAGAATTTAGCCGGATAGAGTATTTTGGTCAAGTGTTCATTTCAGTGAGGTTTTTTTTTTCTCACTATATCCCACCATTGCTTTAGAACTTGGAGGGTTTCCTCTGATAGATCTGCTGTGAATCTAAGGGGTGATCCTTTGTATGTGATTTCCTTCTTTGACCTTGCTTCTTGCAGTATTGTGTCTCTATCTGCTTCATCCATGATTCTAAGTAAGATATATCTTGGAGTGTTTTTGTTAGGGTCTCTTTTTTCTGGGACCTTCGTGCTCCTTAAATCTGAATGGCTACATTATGCAGCTCTGGAAACTTTTCAGTAATGATTTTTCATTGGGATTGTTTCCCTGATCTTCTGGTATTCCAATGATTCTAATATTGTTCCCCTTGGAATCATCTCCTAGGACTCTGATACACTCTAGAGCTATTTTGAGGTCTCTTGCCATTGTTTGTTGTTGCCTGTTAGCTTCGTGTAGTTGATCTTCCAACTCACTGATTCTGTCTTCAGCTGTGGCCATTTTACTCTTGAGGACACAGATGAGTTTTTAATTTCATCTACTGAATCTTTTATTCGTGACATTTCTGTGCATAGCTTTCCAATTTCTGCTCTTATTTCTTCCCATATTTTCTTGATTGTTTCTTTCATGTCCTCTTTTTATTTACTGAATATCTGTCTCACTGTTTCATTGAGTTCATTGAACATATTCATTACTTCATATCTGAATTCTTTCTCAGAGAGATCCCTTAGCATATACTAGGCTTCTCGACTCTTTTCATCGTCCTGCCCTCGGTGGGGATTTGCAATATTTCTTCATGTTGTTGTGGAGGTACGGAGACTGAGATGTTATGTGAGATTGCTGAGTATGAGTAAATTACCTGTGACTGTCTGAGTGTCCTCCTGCCCACAATTAGGCCACGCCCACTACTACAGAGACCATGCCCCCTATGGGTACCTGGTGTCTATGGGTGGGTACAACCTGAGGGAGGAAGAAGACCGGGCAGAGCACTGGGGACAAACAAGAAGAGGCTCCTCTCCAATATTTTAAACCCAAATAATAATACTGCAAATAATCCCTATCAAAGAAGAAATCAACGGGAAAAGAGAAAAAATTAGATTATTTAGGGCTAGATTTAAATTAAAATGAAAACATACCAAAATTTATGAAATTCTATTAATGTAATTTTCTAGAAGAATATCCCAGCAACTTTAGCTTTACCTTCTGAAGTCAGAAACAGAAGATCAAATGAAATTCAAAGTAAGCTGAAGAAAAGGAAATAATAAAGATAAGGGTAGAGATCAGAGAAAATAGGAAAGCAATAGAGAAAAATCAATAAACCAAAAGCTGATTCTTCAACTAGACAATAAAGGTACTAAATTTTTGCCAAACTGATTTGAAATGAAAACGGAAAAAAAAACACTTATATGAGAGTGGTAGCATGACTATATTATTTACAGATATTAAAAATTATTAAAGAGGGACTGGATAGATGTCACAGCATTTATTGCCTTGCCTTGCACGTGGCTGATCTGATTTTAATCCCTGGCATTCCATTTGGTTCCCTATGCCCTGTCAGGACTGATCCCTGAGAACAGAGTCAGGCATAATCCCTGAGCATCTCTGTGTGTGACCCAAAAACCTAGTAAAAAAAAAACACTACATTTTTATGACAATTAATTTAATAATTTACATGAAATGAAATTTCTTTTTTTTAAATTTTTATTAGTGAAACACCATGAGGTACAGTTGTAGACTTACAAATTTTTGTGCTTGGGTTTCAGTTATACAATGTACCCATCCCTCCACCAGTGCCCATTCTCCACCCCACTAATCCCACTATCCCTCCCACCCCCATCCCCCATCCTACCCTGCTTCTGTGGCAGGGCACTCCCTTTTGTTCTCTCTCTCCTTTTGGGTGCTGTGGTTTGCAAAAGAGGAATTGAGTGGCAATCATGTTCAGTCTGTAGTGTACTTTCAGCATGCATCTCCCATCCTGGGCGGATCTTCTCAACACCCTTTATTTGGTCCTCCCTTCTCTATCTGAGCTGCCTTTACCCCTAGAGTGTGCGGCTGGCCTCCAAGCCATGGAGTAAATCTCCTGGTATTTGTCTTGGCTATTCTTGGGTGTTAATCTCCTATTTTGTTACTTTATGATGAACAAATTACTTAAACACACAAATACCAAATTTAGTTTAAGAAGAAATAGATTACCTGAATAGTCTTACTATTACAGAAATTAAATTTATGGCTAAGAAGTTTCTCCCCCAGAAATTTCCAGAATCAAATGACCTCACTAATAAAATCTATCAAAGAGTGAAGGAAGAAATTATATCAATTATAAGCAAACTCTTCCAGAAAATTGAAAAGAAGAGAATGCATACCAGCTCATTTATGAGACCAGCATTACCCTAAGCCCAAAACCTCAGAGTCACAAAAAATTACAGACTTGTACGGCTCATGAACATAGATGCATATATTCCAAATAAAATTAGCAAATTTAATCAGCTATATTAAAAGGATAACATATCTTGACCTAAAACTGCTTATTCAGGAATTCAAGACTAGTTTAACATCATGAGGTTAAGCTATTTAGAAGTTCTAGTTGTTGTTGTTGTTGTTAGTGATGGTGGGTTGTGGTGTGTGTGTGTTTACTTAAAAATAATAGGCTATATTCAGTATGTTTCTGTTTTCCTGCCCAGGGAAAATCCTGTCTTTAGTGAGGATAACCAATAGCAGAAGTGTTCACTCTTCAATATATAAAAGCTCTGACAAAGAAGCCAAATGTATACATTAGAATGAAGGGAAAAACAACTTAGTTTCTTTGTTGTTGTTTTCTTGTTTGGGGTTCACACCTTCTCGTGCTCAGGACTTACTCTTGATTCTGTGCTCATAGATCATTTTTAGCAGGGTTCAAGACTATGTGTGGTGCAGGGGATAAAGCCCAGGATGGTTGCATGAAAGGCAAATGTCTACCTACTGTATTATCTCTACAGCTCCAACTCTGACTTTTTGTTCAGAAAAGACACACAATTGAATCTTAACTTGCTAGCTAAGTGACTTTATCAAACTACTTAAACTTTGAAGATTCAGCTGCCTCATCCATATAAAACATCTACCACATATTCATGTTGTGAAAATGAAATGAATTAAATGAGATAACACATAGTCATTGAGTAAATGGAATTTATCAATATTTGCAAAGGAAAATGGAGACTTTCTGAGTTTACAGTGAATAGCTATTAGGAAAACAAGGTACTGTCACTGATAATAATGATAGTCATAATGAGATAGAAATCTGATGTAATAATTGGGCATCAAGTTATTGGAGACTCTTTACAATTATTGGATACCATACTTCACAGAAAAAGAATATTTAGGGGACAATACCAACATAGTATTCAAGAGATAAAAAGACTCAGAAGATTAAGTGTCATAAGAATGTGATAGATCAATAACCAAAATAAGGATGGAAAAATTGAAGTTCATGATAAGCAATGTAGATATGTATCTCATGCAGTGTTCTTGCACTTCCTGCATCAAACAACCATGAGCACATGTTAAAAGTGTACTTTCGGGGCTGGAGTGATAGCACAGTGGGTAGGGCGTTTGCCTTGCATGCAGCCGACCTGGGTTTGATTCCCAGCATCCCATATGGTCCCCCGGGCACTGCCAGAGGTAATTCCTAAGTGCATGAGCCAGGAATAACCCCTGTGCATTGCCGGGTGTGACCCAAAAAGCAAAAAAAAAAAAAAAAAAAAACTGTACTTTCCAGGAGTGGGATTGTGGCTCACATGGTCAAACACAGGCTTTGTAATATGAGGCCCTTGGTTCAATCCCCAGCTCCCCGTGATCCTTCCATTTTAGAAGGTTGGGAGGGGCAAGGCTGGAGAAAAAGTATAGGGGTAAGGCACTTGCTTCAAGCATGGCCAAACATAGTTCAAGCCCAACTTGAACATGGTCCCCCAAGCATCACCAGAAGTGATTTTTGAGCACAGAGCCAAGAGAAAATTCTGACAATTGTTGGGTGTGGCACACACCTGCAACCTCCCACCCCTTCGAAAAAAGAAAAAGAAAACCTTTATGTTTTGCTTTCTTTGGGGGGGCACATCCAAGAATTCGCATGGTCTACTTCCAGCTCTGTGTTCTGGGATTTCTCCTGGCAGTGCTCAGGGGACCATGACGCTCTGAAACTGGAACCTGAGCTTCCTGAACATTAAGTGAAAAAGAAAAAAAATAATTCAGCTTCCTTGGCCCCTGTGCTCAGATTCCTTGTGTGGCATCACACCAGGAGGGACCAACTTCTTCCAAGATTGTCAATCATTAGGTCTGTAGGGCCCAGGAATCTAAATTTCAGATAAGCTTCCAGGTGACTTCTAGGCCCAGAGAAGTGGGAGGATCACTGCCTCATGGAAAGATTTGTGGTACAGAAATACATCCTAAAGAGAAAGCTCTGATGAGAAAACCACTGATGGGGATGTTTGGCATGCTGGGACAGTCAGAGATGGCATGTTATTAGCATACCTGTGGCACTGACCAATCAAAAAATAAGTTGTC
This sequence comes from Sorex fumeus, assembly GCF_029834395.1. Classification (NCBI taxonomy): domain Eukaryota; kingdom Metazoa; phylum Chordata; class Mammalia; order Eulipotyphla; family Soricidae; genus Sorex; species Sorex fumeus. Next base: position 28,529,133 of record NW_026606066.1, read on the forward strand.
ACCCCAAATAAAGGTGAATCTGAGTGTTTTATCTATCCTTCCCTTCATGGAGTAAATAAAGCCTAAGGACTTGGGAGAGAGGAAAGCACATGAAATAACCCACTCATGAACATAGATTAAAACAAGGCACTTAAAGAGCTTTGATATGTAATGAAAAGACCACAGGAAGCATCTCTGCCTAAAGGGAAGCTAAGCATTGGCCCAGTTCCAGAGGATAGCCTTCCAGGTTATCTGATTTCACTTTGTCCTAACTTTGATCAATCAATAAGTCTGTAAACTGGATAAAGCAGATAGCTGCGCTAAATAATTCCATTCTTTAAAAAAAAGTTTAATATATTTATTCCTTCTCCCTTCTCCTTCCTGCATCATTATCATTATTGAAGCTTTGCAATAATCAAGGGCCATGGCTGTGGCACTTTCACATTTGGTTGTGGTGCTTGCTGGGGTCAGCTGCGGTGCTCATACATCTTTTAGTTGCAATATTCCCTGGAGGTTGCCTTGTTTCGTTGGTGATGCTCACACACACCTGATTGTCAGATAGCCCAAAATTACTGTGACATGGGATCCCAGACAGTGAAGCTGCCAGAATTTCAGCTGGTACATGTGAAACATCAGGAATTGGGCTCTTAGCCTTATACTTTCCTGGCAAGAGTTCTAAGCCATTGAACCTTTTCTCTAGGCCAACCTCTCCAAATTCCCATCTATAGGCATGCAAATTCTTACCCATCAAAATATTCCAATTGACTACTACCAACTCCCATGAACAAAACAATTTTGCCTCCATTTTCTATTTTATTTCAATGTTTGCATTCACCTACTTGTTCATAGCATCCAATTTATCCTTTAGGCAAGTTATAATGTGTGTTCTTTCACAGATAAATTGTTAGAAAACATCTCTACTGTGCTCACTTCATATCTGTGAGAGAATCATGATTTTACCTTTCTCAAAAATTATATTTTAACTGGGCTAAGAAACGGGTCCTCCATCACGAAAGCCTGTACAACCTGTTGCAGTCAGCATCTGCAAAGCTCTTCTCAGAATTTTCATTCTGCAATCTATTTTCTCAATTGCTTTGATCTGACACTGGTTACACTGAGGTGTTTGAACACAGGCAGAAAGTTAATAAAGAGTAGTTATTAACTGTTCTGGCAAGTTAAGTTAATAACTTCTAAATTGGAGGGACATTATAGGATAATCTGAACAAATTAATCATCTAAACAGCAGCAGAACCTTAGTCCATTTTCAATACGCAAAGACCTGAGAAACGAAAAGACTATACTTTCTAGGTGCCTTCAACACACACATGGGAACACTCTACCTGTTCCACAAAATTTCCCACGCTATTTCCTATGAGCCCAGCACACCCTTCTTTTCCAGAGCTGTCATGCAGTCACTCCTGATCCTCTTTGCTCAACAGCTGCATCACTGTTATCAAATATGCATCTTATGTTATCAAATTTGCACCCTTTGTTAGATGCTGAGGATATAAAGATGAGTAGGCACAGCCCCATAGAGATACTGACAAACCCAGCGTGGCTGTAGATATGATGTGTGCTGCGGACACTGTGTTGTACAATGCTAGGCGATGAGACAGACAACACGGAAAGGAGAGGTGACTCACCTTCACTGCAAAGGCACAAACTAAAAACAGAAGGTTACAAGGCAGTAAATAAGGTGAGGAAAAGAAGATTCATGTTCTAAATAGGGGAGCTATTGCACATTCCAAAGGTGTCAGAGAAAGTCTTGAGGTACAGGAGGCTACAGATCATTTGGAATGTAGAAGGCAATATGTGATGGTATGCAGAAAGGCAATCCTGACTGCTGTCTGTACACTGGTGCAGGAAAGTTATTAAAGAACAATTTCCAGCATGTCAGCTGCTTACTAGATGCCAGGGATTATAATAAGCAATTTACAAATATTGACTCACTTAATCCTCCCCAAATCCTAAGTAGGTCAAGTAGGTTTTACTGCTCTTTTATTGTATTTTAATTATAAAATGAATATACGATTGTTGTAACTCATTAAACAACCCGTCAAGCCCTAACCCTGAGCAAATGCGATGATTTGGCTATTTTTTCCACCTACTTCCCAACGTTCTTCCAGTGAATAGAAATGTGTAACAATGCTTATTTGTAAAAGACGTGTTTATTTTCAGAAAATTATTAGCAGTGTTACATACTTGGACAGAAAGACCAAAAATACTGAGATAAAATATATCTTTGTTCCCACACTCCCTCATTTTTTCTGAGGGGCTCCTTATTGCTATGAGGGCTGAGCAAGTGCTAGGCGATCAGGATACCAGATTCTAAGTGGAATGTCATTAAATTATGAATGAGTACCTGTCATTGTGGTCACATGACAGGCCTGTTCTGACCGAATCACTCTGCAGCCAAATCAAAAACTATTTCATCAGATGAAACCCTGTCATTTGCTGCAACTTGGACGGATCTGTAGGGTCTTCAGCAAATGTTGAGAAAAGTAAGTCAGAGAGAGAAGGGCAAATACACGTTGATCTTACCCATCTGTTGTATAAAGCACAACAAGGCAAGGGAATGAAAAGTATCAAAGGATGGCAAAGTTTGGCTCTGAATTACAGAAGTGATAATGTTAAGAAATGGAGATTGGAGAAGAGGAGATTATATGACATAAGGATATAATATAAGGGCATTGGTCTTGGACACTATAATAGTTAATATTTTTAAATGAGCTCACTAAGGAGGTTGTAAGGTTGCTCGGGATCACCCAGCTATGTCAATATTTCCTCTGCAAAATCTCTCCCAGTTCCCTTCCCTAGATCCTCAATTCTGACCACTTTTCTCCCTGCTGTCAGATTGTGTTCTCATTACATCTTGGAGTTTGGGGTCTCTCACCACCACTGTGTTCCTAATAAAACAAGGGTTATGTCTCACTTAAGGCTGAATCTCAGTGCTAGAGCGATAGCACAGCAGGTAGGGCATTTGCCATGCATGCGGCCGGCATGGGTTTGATTCCCAGCATTCCATAAGGTCCCCCAAGCACCATTAGGAGTAATTTCTGAGTGCAGAGCCAGAAGTAACCCCTGAGCATTGATGGGTGTGATCCTCCCCCCCCCCAAAAAAAAAGACTGAAGCTCTCAGGGACCCAGCAAAATACTTTTAGTCGACACTTGTTCAATGTCCATAGACATATATTCAAGTCACAAAGGCAGGAACCAAAGGATACTTTTCATTTTCAAACTCCCCAAAAGATAAAAGATTATCAGTTTTCTAAAACCCTGTCCTAAGAGTCAAACCAAACCTTTATTCAACTCCTGTAAAACCTGCCCAGGCAAGACAAAACTCCATGTGTAAGGCATAAACCTGCTGAAACCTGACAGTGGAGCTAGCCTCTTAGCTCACACTCCATTGAGGCACTAGCTGTGCACTCGTGAGTCAGTTCCTGAGCTGTCCTGTGCCTCAATTTCCTCATCTGGAAAACAAGTATGAAAATAGCACCTATTCCATAGAGTAATTGAGAGGATTCAATTATTATATAAAGTGCTTAGCACAATGTCTGGAATAATAATGTCTGCTAGGGCTGGAGCGATAGCACAGCGGTAGGGCGTTTGCCTTGCACGCAGCCAACATGGCCGACCCGAGTTCGATTCCTCCACCCCTCTCAGAGAGCCCGGCAAGCTACCGAGAGTATCTCGCCCGCACGGCAGAGCCTGGCAAGCTCCCCGTGACATATTCGATATGCCAAACACAGTAACAACAAAGTCTCCAATGGAGACGTTACTGGGCCCACTTGAGCAAATCGATGATCAACGGGAAGGCCTTTATTTACTTACTTACTTACTTATTACTATCATTATCAAATCCAAAATTATTTAATGTCCTTGAACATTATTCAAATTTTTCTATATGCAAATTCCACTAATATATTCTCAATGATGCCAACATTAATCATATCAGAATTTGCCCCATAAGCATATTTGAACATAGGAAACTATGCCAGTATAGTAGGACTTCAACGGCCACCATTCCAGGGACTAGCAGTGAGAATGTATTTCAGTGACCTTTGCCCTGGCAGTTAACAAATGATAAGTGAGTTCATTCTCTGGGATTTTAAAGGCAGCTAAATTGCTCCAAGTTTAGACTATCTGAAACTGTTAGGGCAAAGCTCACCCTGGCAGCAGGGGCACTGAATCGGTGACCCCTGCTAGTTAGTATGAAGGGGAGCAAGCAGAGGGAAGAGGGCCCCTGGAGCATAAAGAATGTAGAATGAGAAAGAGAGGGTTCTCTGACATGTGGACGATTTCTCAGGGGAAAGATGTCGACGAGCCTGGGAAACATAAGTTTTAACAAGGGTTGCTTTTCTTCTTTTTTTTTTCCACACACAACTTCTGTTGCATTGTTCATTCTCTATTTAAGGTGATTACTAACAAGCTAACCTCAAACTAACATTTTAGAGGAACCGTTTTCTATCCTAAGAGCAACAGCAAAATCTTCCTATTTATTTCCAAGACAAAAATAAACTATAATATTCACTAGTCTCCAACTCAGGACAAAATGCAAGTTTTTTTTTTACACAAGATTGTAAATCTGTTTAACAATCCCTATTTGGCAAACACTATACAATGTTCATTCATAACTTTACCTCATCTGCCCAAGAAGACAGGACCTCTATTAAAAACCCAGCTACAGTTAAGCTTAGAGGCTGGAGCGATAGCACAGCGGGCAGGGCGATCGCCTTACACGCGGCCAACATGGCCGACCCGAGTTCGATTCCTCCGCCCCTCTCGGAGAGCCCAGCAAGCTACCGAGAATATTCGATATGCCAGACACAGTAACAACAAAGTCTCCAATGGAGACGTTACTGGGCCCGCTTGAGCAAATCGACGATCAACGGGAGGGCCTTTACCTTTTACCTTTACCTTACTTTTTTTTTCCTCTTTTGATTTTTGGGCCACTCCTGGCTGTGCCCAGAGCTTACTTTTGAATCAGCTAGGGATCATTTGTGGAGATATTTGGGGGATCATATGTGATGGGAGAAAATGAATCTTGGTCAGCCTCATGCTGAGCAAGTATCTACCTACAAGACCATCTCCAGCCCAAAATTGCATTGCTCTTATCCAGATTCAGTTTCAGTCAACCAACTATGGCCAAAAGTATAAACTCAGTATTAACTTTGCTGTTAGAATAAAACAAACATTTTTAAAAAATTTTACATGTATGTTAAACTTAGCTAGCAATTATTTTTGGTCCCAGGATTAATCAAGGAAATTTCAAGAAGATCAGATGCACAAGAAATAGTACTACTCCAAATTCCATAATTTTGTAGACTGAATTGTCCCCTCACATTCCCCCATTTGTATGTAGAGGTCTTAGGTGTCAGCATTTCAGAAGCTGTGACTATATTATTATGTCTGAAGAAGTAATTAAGAGAAAGATACTTTAGGGTAGTTCTAGGCCATTTGTAAGGACAGAGTCCTTACAAAAGGAACAATGTATATGCTCTGGGCATGCAGAGGGAGACAACCAAGGTAAGAAACATCGTTGGCATTTGGGTAGTCAACCACAAATTGATTAGGAAATTCATCTCAGAGCAAACTTTGATCTTGGTAATCCAGCCTCCAGAATCATGAGAAGGTAGACTCTGTTACTGAAGCCACCCAATCTCTGGCAGCCCTAGCAAACAAATACTAAGAATTGCAGTAATTGATCCCCTATGGAATTGTAATAATGGGTACACTAGTTCTTGTCCTCAAGTACTCAAAATTGAAAGCAATGGACTGGAGAGGAAATGGCCAAATTCAGTAGAAAACTTTTTTCAGGGAAAGGGAAAGGAGGGGAAAGAAATGACAGGAAGCTCCCAGGTTATGCGATGACCCCCTAAAGCAGGATTCCAGAGAAAGACAAAAGCCCTTCTCCTTTTATACCTTTTTGACAAAGGTGAGGCAATATTTCTTTAGTATTCTCCAAGAATTCTGGCTTTTAAAACAGGGGAGAGGATGCTGAAATGATTATTGTTTAGTGTCCAGATTCAGCAGAGCCGGGGTCATCCACCTAGAATACACTTGTGACATTCCATACCATTAATTCTCTTGTTTAGGGTCATATACCTAATCTTTCCCTGCCTTCTCCCCTTTCATTCCTATCAGAATGATGAACAAAATTCTTAAACTCTGTGCCATTAATGATAAGATGATCATGAGAAAGTTTTCACCTTTGCTCCCTCTTCCTTTCCCTGCACCACGTGGCCTTGGTCTGAACAAGAGCTTTACTGGGAACCCGCCTTCTTCTATCAGAGACCAAGGGAGCTCCAGTCTCCAACAGTCCTTCCCCAGCTCTCCTCAGATATCAACGTCATGAATCACAGAGTTTATGGAAACAGGTTTCTGGGCCACATCCTATAGTTTCTATTTCAGTAAATCTGAAATCTGAGTAAATCTGACATGGGACCCAATAGCTGGCATTTCTAACAAGTTTCACGTGAACCTGTAGTATGGATCAAACTACCACTTTATCACATGTAAGTTACTCATCATCTCCCAACATCAGCAGCACCTATCCCCCACCCCCACCCCACCAACCAGTGCCATATACAGCAACTGGGGGTGGGGGTGTGGAAGGAACCCTCATTCTATTCTCTGCTGATGGGAATATAAACCGGTTAAACTTTTTGTATAAAACATTCTGGACACTTCTCAAAAACTAGGAATTGGTCTTCCATATGGCCCGGCAATGCCACTTCTTGGGGTCTCACCCTGAGTGCCCCACAACTCTATTCAGGAAAGATATTTTTCACTTTTATATTCATTGCAGCACTATTCACAATAGCCACTATCTATTGGGAGACAACCCAAGTGTCCAAGAATAGATGGCTGGATAAAGAAACTATGGTGCATATACACAGTGGAATAATACTAGGCTATAAGGAAAAACAAAATCATGCAATTTTCTGGTACCTGGGTAGATCTGGAGACTATCATGATGAGTGAAGTTAGTCAGAGGGAAAGGCACAGATACAGAATGATGTCCCTCATATATGAGATATAAAGAAATATAATAAACAGCAAATTTCCAAAGGCAACAGAAAAGGAGAACTGGTCTTTAGTAGGAAGCATATCACTGTAAGGGGGATGGATGAGGGGAATAGGATGAGAAGGGAACACACCGGGACAGTGATGGAGGGAAGATGACACTCTGGTAGAGGGCACAGTGATGGAATGTGTTATGCATGGAACCCTGCCATTATCAACATTGTAAATCAATGTGCCCAAAATAAAAACAAAATAGCAAAGACAGTACCACATATCCAGAGAGTCCTACTTAGATCTCGCAGGTTAAGATTATAAATTAATGTTTATGTGAATAAATATACTGTCCCTCCTAGGATATTTTCTTTTATAGCACCATTAGAATATTAACTACGGTTAAAAATCATTTGCTGGGCTGGAGCAATAGCACAGCGGGTAGGGCATTTGCCTTGCACGCAGCCAATATGGCCAACCCGAGTTCGATTCCTCCGCCCCTCTCGGAGAGCCCGGCAAGCTACCGAGAGTATCTCGCCCGCACGGCAGAGCCTGGCAAGCTCCCCGTGCGAGACACAGTAACAACAAAGTCTCCAATGGAGACGTTACTGGGCCTGCTCGAGCTGTAAGTCAAAATTGACCTATATTATTTAGACAGGCTAATTCTATTACAAAGGATCCCCCAAATCTCCATGGTTCAGTACAGATTTATGTCATGCTCACACTAGTGCAGGTTATGAGGTGGAGGGTACTTAGCTTCATGCAGTGTTTTAAGGATTCCAAGGCTACTAAGAGCCCTCTGGGTTTGCTCCCCCTTGTGTTTTGGAGCACTCCTTTTCTTTCACTAGAGGTGAGTTAGTTCCTGCAGATGCACATGGCGCAATGGAGAAAGGAGGTGCCGGGCTTCGTTGTGGAAGCCTGTCACTTTCCAATGGGAGACTCCAAGTCTGTCATGTGTGATTTAAAGCCTAGGTGTCCTCATTTATAGAATGGAAGCAAGAACATCGAGGTCTTGGATGGGTTATGGACTTATCCCAGGATCTGATAGACAATAACTGTTCACTGGAGGTTGACCCAATACCTCTCTTCTTTCCATTTGCAGAATTCTTTTTTCTTGTTTGTTTGTTTGTTTTGGGTCACACCTGGCAATGCTCAAGGGTTGCTTCTGGCTCTGCACTCAGGAATTGCCCCAGGAGGTGCATGGGATGCCAGGGATCAAACCCTGGTCAGCTGCACATGAGGCAAGCACCCTACCCTCTGTAATTCTCTCTTCAGCCACCATTTGTAGAACTATTTAGGGTACTAGATCTATTTAGGGTGTAGATCTCCAAGCCTGCTCGGATTGGGACTGGGGCCTCCTCCACCCAGATCCCCATCTTCCAGTATGTAGGCATTACACCCACCAACTGCCCCTGCACTGTGTAATCCCATCAACGGCCAAGACCCAGAGACTATAAAACCCTGGTCCAGGAAGCACGTGGCCACATTCATGGCTGCACATCTTATCATCTAATTCTTACTCTGGAGAATCTGGCAGGATACCAGTAGTATCCTGCCCACACGGCAGAGACTGGCAAACTCCCCTTGATGTATTCAATATGCCAAAAGCCAGTAACAATGATGGGTCTCATTCTCCTCACCCTGAAAGAGCCTCGAATATGGCACTTTTTAAAATCTCAGGGCTAGGACAAAAGAGACGTTACTGGGGCCTGCTCGAGGCAATCGATGAACAACAAGATGACAGTGATACAGTGATTTAAGATGGAAAGTTCCTTGTTCATCCTGGTGTCCCCTTTGCTCTATGCAGAGTAAGTGCTCCCCCCAAAAAAATTAAGACAAAGCAAAACATTTGTAGAGTGCAGGCATCTATGCATTCTGCTCAGAATCATTTTTCGAACATGAATGAACAGATTAATTGCTCTGTGTTTTCTTGAATGTCTCTCTTATCTCTTGTCTTTCTTCTCAAAAGATGATTAAGAGGATATGGTTTCTTAAGTTCTTAGGAGAGAAAAATTAAGTCAGTCAGAATTGCTCACTAATTTTCCAGGGCTCATCCAAGCTTGGGCTGGTCCCCTGGGAGACGTTACCGTGGCCTCGTGGGAATTGGAGCAGCTGCTGCAGCAGCCTGCCAGTGTCTGCGGTCTGTGAGGCTCCGCCGGCCTGGCTGTGTGCCACTGGGGCCGGCTCTAAACATGGCTGTGAGGACGAGTGGCAGTAGCCGCAAGGAGGTTGGGATCATCTCCTCCAGCACAGCCAGAAAAGTAAATTTTTGAAAATTTTCTCCCAGTGTTGACATTTGACCCCCTCCCAGTCACTTCTATGCCTAAGGAAACTCAGGCTTGTTAAAGATATTGTTCCTTCCTGGGGCCGAGACATTGACTCAAAGGGCTGCAGTCTGTGCTGGTATGCAGATTCTGGCTGTAATCCCCAGCACTTCATGGTCCCCCGAAAACTGTCAGGGTGGTCCAGGTGGCCCCAGCACTACTGGTCCCAAGAAACTCCAGGATGATTATAGCAGGGGTGGCCTCCCACCCTCTAAGCATTGCTTGGGAGACAGCTAAAATATAAATTATGATTTGGGGCTCAGAATAGTAGAGTCCCAGCACATGAAGAATGGCCAAATGTGGTTTCATTCTGTCTGATTTTGATTTCACGGCAACACACTCGGGAACTGGTGGGGGCTGAAGCTGGAGATACATTCTCCCAGGTGCCCCAGTGACAGTACAGAGGGTTCAGCCAAGAGGGTCTATAAGGTTTATTTGGAGCTATGGAAGCAGAGAGAGAGAGAGAGAGAGAGAGAGAGAGAGAGAGAGAAGGCTCTTGCAGGCTAGCAATATCTGGGGTTGTGATAATCACATGACTAATATGCAAGCTGTACTGAGTACCCATAAACTACTTCCTAAAGCACACTCAACCGTTTTAGAACCAAGGAACCTGAGGTACAGAGAGATAGTTACTTGCCAAGATCTTCTAAGTAGCAATTATCAGTTTGGACCATGGCCTTGCTCGACTTTTCTTTTCTTTCTACTGCGTTTTGCTTCTAGTCAGGAAGTATCAGACTCTAGGGGTTCACCAGAATCATGGGAGGCTGGGTTAAGACCCAGATACATGAAATTTTCATGCCAGAGGTCCAGAGTAAAGCCCACTGCTTCACATGTGTCATGAGTTCCTTGGTGAACCTCACACTGCTAGTCTGGGAGTTCTGCTCTAAGAAACAAAATCTAGAGCAAATGCACACCTGCCAAATCTAAACCATAGAAGTTCAGGAAAGCCACAACTTCTCAAGGAAACTGAAGGGGTGCGTATTGCTGTCAACTCTAAACCCTACACTCAGCAGAAAACAATGATTGCCTTCTTTTTATCAGGTGACTATATCTTTATTTTGGAAAATTTTGTCAGCATTACCAATAATTCTTACTAGACCAAAATATAAAAACAGCAGCAACAGGAAAACAGTTTAACAGAGTTCCAGTAACTGGAATTGCATGCAGATTCCTGTTTCCTTGTTTGGTGCATTGGTGGTTTTAGCATCCCCATCAACCAAAAACATTTGCACCTGGATGCCACATCTAGGCTGGAAGTTAGACTAGAAAAAGTATGGCTAGGAATTCAGATAACTGGACTCATGCTGACCCTGCTGGTTCTAACCATGTATCCTGGAGGACTCACTCTAGCATCTCAATTACACTGTGGGAGCCCTCAATTCTCCTCTAATTCTTGCTTCTACCATTTGATCTAGAATGATTGGCTAATATTGGCAGACTTTGGCTAATCTTGGTGACTGGGACTGGATGAGGCCAAGTGAGCTGTCTCCAGTGACTCTTCTCATGGTCTGGACTCTACCTCACTTCCATCACTACTGTCTGAACTCAAGACCCTGATTTTCCCACCAGTTGCTAGTCTGGCTTTCCCTCTAGGTCTCAACACAACCTATTGCTGGAGTCTCTGGAAACATGGATGCCAGATTCTTCACTGGGTGATACCCAGATTCTTGGAAAGAAAGCAGAAGGAGTCTTACCAAAATCCAAGCTACAACATGGGGCTTGTCACCTTTTCCGTTATCGTGATCCTACAAAGGATTTCAAGATTGTGGCAAACTTGATTAGAGCTTGCAGTACCACAGGAGCAAGACTAGGAATATCAGCACTTGGCTGGTTTCTCTTCCCTGAGGAAGTAACTTCCTAGTAACAATGACAGGTTAGCTCATTTTACTCTAACTAAGACCCCTGTGTTCATTATTTACACAACTACCAAAATAACTATATGAATAAAGTTGTTCCCTGAAATTTCAGTACTGTCCTATGCTCAGAATCCACATCTCTAGGGAAATTTGTTAGGCAAACTACTTAATTCTAAAGCTCTTTCAATATTTAGAGATGGGATGTTCAGGTAACTACAATCAACTAATTCACTTCTTCTCTCAACATGTAGAACAGTGATATTTTTTCCACTTCAATGATAAATACTATATGAACAATAACTTCAGTGAAATTCTTTTCTATTTTGACTTGAGGCAGATGGACCATAAGAGATTTCATAGTGACGTCTAAGAACCAATTGGGAAAAGAAAGAGAGTTCCGGCAGTGTTGAGAGGTGGAAAGGAATTTGAGTTCTAAGAAGTAATGGAGGGCAGCTCCTGCCATTCCTGTGAAAGCCAGGAGCCCCAGACACCACCTCTGTCAGGTAGGTATCTAGGCACTCACACCTCTGATCACCTTCAGTGGAATTCACTAATCCAAGATGAAGTTCTGATATCATGTTTGTAAGCCTGTTCCTGGACCATACGTAGTACCTTCTATGGACTCAGATTCCCTGAATCTGGTGTGCACAATATCACTGTCTCCTCCATTCTTGCAGATTTCCTTTCTTCTCAACTTGTTTTCCTATTTATAATTTTGCTTTTTCTTGTTTGGTATCTTTATTGAGATCTTGAAACCTGGAGTCACTGGTCTTCTCTAGAGTTCAGACTATTTGTTATAGTAACCCTTGAGAGACAGACCCCCCAGTACAATTATCTGGTAGTTTACCCCCATTCTCCTCCCCACCCCCACACACCACCAAGACACACACTGATTCTCACTTCTGTTCTCTCCCAACTCTATTGCTGTGTGTGTGTGTGTGTGTGTGAGAGAGAGAGAGAGAGAGAGAGAGAGAGAGAGAGAGAGAGCCACCTATGCTGGAAACATCCAATATCCTGCCCTTTTATCCCCCTTCCATGATGGCTTTATCTAAAAAGGATTTAAATTTCAAATGATAAAATATGCATTTAAAATTCCCAGTCTTCTGCAGACCCACCTCTGACCCTACCTTCTGCTACAACTTAGGTAAATTTGAGGAAATAAATAGGAGATAGAGATATATTCTTTAACACTTCATTTATTAGGAAAAGAAAAATGTATTATTGGGACAGAGGTGTGTGTGTGTGTGTGTGTGAGAGAGAGAGAGAGAGAGAGAGAGAGAGAAAGACAATGGTAGGAGTACCCTTGTTCATTTAGCCTGAATAACAGGGAAGATACAATTACAACTCGGCATTTAGCAACAGTACAAACGAAACCAGGCAGTAAGTGGGCAATTCCCCTTCTGTTCCAATATGCCCCAATTAACACAAACAGAGGAAGGAATAAATTTAAGCAGGAACAGCTTATCAACATACAATTAGCACTCAATAATTTATCCCTGTAATACCAGACCAAATAAAAACATGGTGTTATAAATCACTTACTCAAGTAAACCACCAACCCTACACTGAAATGATATTTTGGTTGATTTGCTTTCTATTCACCACCTTCTGGCACAGCATCTTTTTTTTTCTCTCTCAGCTCCTCGACAGGAAGGCAGCTGCAGTGGCATTTGCTACTCTTCAGAGTTCAAGGTGATCTTAACCATAAACAGAATTATAGTTGGGGTAGCTCAGCCCCACAGAGCATGCACTTAACTCCACCACACAACAGCAAAGAAATAGATGCCTGGTCCTTGAACCTTTCAGTGGAAGTGAACATTTTTTTTCCTCCATTCTAAGCATCTTTAGGTCTTTCAATTATTACAGATCAAAGTTTCTTAACTCTTCCATCCTTGTTTTCTATTTTAACTGAAAATTCATTGATGTTGGGACAATGGGGATTAAAAACAACAGTTCATTATCATCCTCTCCATAATAATATCGACAATATCGACTTTATTCCTGCAAATTTGCCTCTTGACTAACATATACATGTCACCTCATAATCAGTACTGTTTTGTTCATCTTCTTGCTTGTTTGTTTTGGGGGTCATATCTGATAGTGTTGGGTTTGGCTTCTTCCTGTGCTCAGTGTTGGTTTGATTTATTTGCTCAATATTAACAATCTATTTAATTTGTATTTTTTTCCAGGGGATTTATTAGACGGGTTCAATGGGGGGTGGGGGGGATTAGTAGTTATTGATGGTGGCATTTATTTCAGCATAATATCTGGCTGACTCCCTTTTTTGCGATGTTAACAGTCTTTAGTAAGTGACAGTGTGGTGTATAGATAAATAATAATTAGATAGATCGATATGTGTGTATATATATATATAAATTGGTCTTAGTTTCTATTTTTATCACAAAACTCTGAATATCAATGAAATTTGTGAAGTAGCAAAGTAGCAAAGGCGTCTCTTATGTTAGTACGGTGACTTTTACTAACTCACGTAAGGACGGGATTGCTGACCAGGAAAGCCAACCACACTTCTGCAGAGTTGAGTTGCCACTCCCACTTTCTGACCTCTGGGAGAGAAGAGGGACTGGGAGTTGGGTTCAGTCACCAATGGTCAATGATATTGGTGACTGAATATCATTGAATATTCAGTATCAGAGTGCTTCCTGGCTAGTGACATGGGGAGTTTTGGGGACAGTGATGCCTAAAATGCTCATAGAGGCCCCAGACCCTTTCCTTGTGCCTTTTTCTGTGCATTTTTTACATCTAGTTTTTCCTAAGTTATACCCTTCCATAATTAGCTGGTAATTAATCTCAGAGAGCCTGGCAAGCTACCGAGAGTATCTCACCTGCACGGCAGAGCCTGGCAAGCTACCCATGATGTATTCGATATGCCAAACACAGTAACAACAAGTCTCACAATAGAGACATTACTGGGCCCGCTTGAGCAAATCGATGAACAACGGGAGGACTGTGACCATGAATTAATTCAGTGAAATGTTTCCCCTAAGCTTTGTGAGTGGCTCTAGAAAAGTACTAGAACTTTCCCAGGAGGAGGTCATTGGAACTATCATTCAGTGTACAGGTGAATATGTTGGCTTCTGATTGTCATCTCAAGTGCGGAATGTATGTTTTGGGGACATGGGAGATGACATGCAGTCTTGTAGTACCGTGTTCTTAACCCATGGAATCTGATGCAATCTCTGAGTAGTTACAGAATTCAGTTGAATTGTAGAATTCCAGCTGTCTTTTGAGAGTTGCTTGGTCGTGGGAGTAATTCCCTTCACTCACTCATCCCCACATACTAACACTCTCTTTAGTTTGGTATTTATTTCCAGGGGACTTATTAGATGAGAACTTTATTAATTTATTGGGGATTATAGAATGGTGAGATTATAATTCTATCCTTCCTTCTTTTGTTATGTAGGAGATAGATTTGTTTATAAAGGAGAATTTAGCCAAATCAATTTGGTTATTATAAAATACACTTCATACAAGAACAATTTTTATTTCTCTACTATGTGTTTGGTTCATTGCCATCTTCCAAAGGCTACTATTGATGATTTCAGTTTTAGTAATGATAATCATATATTTAAATATAACTGATATGTTTCAATTCATTACATTTTAACCCTTATTTATACACAAATTGACCTATATTTAGCCAAGGAAACTTCTTCAAGATGATTCCTGAGTTTTTGGACATACCATGGTCTTTGATAGCTGTGACTTGGCAAGATATTCCAGAATCACTTTATTTTCTGTCCTGGGTATAGAATCAGCCATTTCTCCAAGAACTAGTTCTATAAATTGGACATTATATTTAGAAATTACATCATGTGCACTAATAGTGATCATCAGTAGTGAATTGTTTTTTTTCTTTTTGACAGAGTTAGTAAATATATTTTTAATGATGAAATATTCATAATTTAACCCGCTAGTTCCTACTCCAACTCAATCCTATATGATTTGTTGTTTTTACTGTTTTGGGACCATGCCCAGCAGTGCTTGATGCTTGAGGATCACTCCCAGCAGTATTCCAGGGACTATACAGTGCCAGGATGAAACTTAGGCCTTCTACATGCAAAGCATGAACTAATATCTGAACCATCTCTTTGGGTCCCAAGATACATTATGAAGTAATCCAACCAAAGAAAGTTTTTTCATAAAATAATATTCTAGAATAGTAGATTTTCTTTTTTTAACCACAAATGCTAGTACAAGGGTATAAAAAAGTTGGAAATCACAACTCTAGAAGAGCTCAAGAAAATTATATCAACTCAATAAGACCTTTTTCCTACAATGGTCTTACTGAGAACAGTTTAATGTTACTATTTCCTTGGTTTTGGTTGGTTATTTAGCTTGATTGTTTATTTTATTACCATCTTTTTTATACTGAAATGCACAAAGACTAAATGAATATTTTACTTACGCATACTTAGCTCTTATTCTACCTTACATAAAAAATCTTTAAGATTTAAGTTTCTTTTATATCAGCAGATAAAATTTGTCTTCATCTCTTAAGATGGCTATTATAAACTATACCTTATCTACTTTCAAGCTGGTGCCTGTGGCAAAAAATAAAAGTTACTATCATTTCATTTCCAACTGAAAGATAGGTGGTGTTTTTTAATGAAGTAACATTAGTTTAAGGGACTATGTGTGTTTTAATGGTATAATTTTGCACATCTTTAAAGTATGTCACTACACCATCAAGAATTTAGTACAAACATTACAGGATTTTTGGAAGAGTTGGGAATGCAAAAGAAATGGTAAAGGGTTAGCCAAAACATATATAACTACTAGAAATTCTAGGATTGGAGATGTTAAAGTGGCAAATTGTATTGTTCAGAGTCCATGAACCTCTGCATGTCACTGAATCCCTCTACTTCCTGGAGCAGAGAATCATGAATGCACATTGTTGTTATTAGTACTCTGACTTTGATTTTCCTCCCATCTTCTTCTCTTACCTGAATGGAACTCACTGGTACAATCCAATAGAACCAGCTGATAAGCCATCTGAGTAACGCAGTAAGCATGTATTCATTCCCCCAAATACAAGACAATAGAAAGACTGTGAGAATCAAAGACAACATATAGCTACTATGTCTAATATTTATTTAGATATATTTCTCAGTAGAAACAGAGACTTAACATCTCTCCTGGTCCTGTTCAAGATTGATAATTCATAACTAAGATGAAGGACATACTCTGTGGTAGAAGCAAAAGTAAAATCAAATGCCTTGAAACACTATTAAAACCATGGCATTAGCCTTTTTAGTAAAAAAAAAACAGTAATCTCTTCTATTTTATGTCTTCAATCCTCTAAACATAAGGAAAGTAAGGATCATACAGTCATGAACAGATATCTAAGCTCAGAGAAAAAAGTAACTAGTTTAAAAATTTTTATTCATTTAATTTTTCTGATTGGAAATTATTTACTAATTAAATAGGCTAACAGCTAAAGTAAAAAAGAGACAGACATTGAAATCTGTTAGTATCAACTGTATAGTCATTCTTCTGAACATGACATATTGTTGCTATATATAGTTTAGATATGAGTAATGAGAATGTGATTGCAAGCCAATATTTAGGAAAAATCTAGGCCTATCACGACCACAACTCTGATGGAATGTCTTGGTGATGGATTTAGTCTTACACTTTCTCAATTTATTTTTCTCTGGGATGCTTTTCTATTTAGGGTATTAAATGACTTAGAGTTGATGGACAGAGAAGGACACTTATTAATTGTGAAATCTTGGGCAAGTTATTTAACCTTTCCAATATTCCTTATCTATGAAATGGGATAATAATAGCATCTACCTCATACAGTTACTTATGAGGATTAAATGAAACAATATGAAAAGTTGAGGTTACTGTCTGACATAGTTAAGCTCTCAATAAAAAGCTGCTTTTATTCTAGAGAACAGCTTAAGAAATAGAAAGTGATTTCAATTGTCAGTTAAAAGTAATCTTATTTGAACATTAATTCTGGTAAATTATAACCAATTCTAGATCTAGCAAAAGTTAATGATACAGGTAAAGGAGCCACTAAAAATAGAAAGAAAATCTTATATAAAACAAAGGCTACTCTGGAGAGCAAGTACTTCTGCTCCTCTAAGAGGATGAAAATAAAAAACTTTAAGCCAATTTAAATTGGAAAAAATATATAAGAAACATTTAATTGGAAGGTCATTCCAAGGAAGTAGGAGTGTAAACACCCATCTCTCATATTCTTGGTATTTCATATGAGATGAAAAGGGAGAGTGATATTTGACACAAAATATGAAAAGTCGTCAGAAAACAGGGATCCAAGAATGTCCCTGAGAGAGAGAGAGAGAGAGAGAGAGAGAGAGAAGAAACCTGGTTTTCTTTCATTTTGTTTTGTTTTGTTTGATTTCTCTCTCTAGCCTGTTCACCTCTATTAGAATCAAAATGGTCTGGGTTTGTTTGTTTTGTTTTGATTTTTGTCTAGTGTGGTTAAAGCTAAAAGCATGAATCCATGTGAAAACTGTGTACATTTTCATATCCCCTAGAGAAAAATGTAAATTTGCAGTGCGCCACCTTGATAAAAGTGACACTGTCTCACCACAAAGTATTACTGTGTAATGAAAACCTTGGTGCTTTCATATGACTCAAGACAGTTGGAGACCCATATTGAAATGGTGATCCTTACACTAGAGTCACAAATATAGTCATACACAGACGTACACATATGCAATGTGTAAATGCACACACCTAATCATATATACAAAATTATATGTCCATACTCCAATGTACACTAATACAAACATTGCATCAGCACAAATCAAATCAAATCAGTAAGATGAGTTTCTGAATCATTTTTGTTACGTTTCTACACCCCCCTCCCCACCCCCCCCAAAGTCCCTCTCCTCTTAATTAGATGCTGTTTGCATTTTCAGGATCATTAAACCCAAGAAAATCTACTTGTTCTTCTAAGTTAAATATAATTGGACTTAAGGTTCAGAAAAATTTTAGACAAATCTTGAGAAACATTAAAACTTTATCATGCCGCCTATCTTCAGTATCTTTAACCACCACTGAACTATGCTCATGAATACCAGAAGTGTCCTTTCATCATTGTGTCAACCAAAATTGCCTTCCATATCTTCAAATTGCTTCCCCTCCTAGGGGTGGTGCCACCTGGAAAGCACTGCTATAAGGGAGTCAGCCAAAGCCAGAATAAAATGGACAAAATGCTATTTTTAGGAGACAACCTTATTTTACAAATTATTAACAGTGAAGACTATTGTGTGTCTCACAGGGCATCAGTATAGCTAACTCAGTCAAAGAGGTAATAAACATTGCTAAAACATCCTCACTGAGAGAAATGTACATCCCTAGCCTTAGCCAGCTTCCCATATCTAGGCCATTCAAGAGAGCATACCTCACTCTGTAGTGGGCACCCACCCTTTTCTTTCTTATCTTAAAGTAATTAATTTTATTTAGGACATATGAGCAAGGAAAGAGACCGTCCTGGAAAGTAAAGGAAGATAAATTACACACCCCAAGCTGGGATGCAGTTGACTCCAGAACAGAGAGCTGCATCAACCCTTTTCATCATTGTCAGCCCTAGAGCTCGGCTCCCTAAGTCCCACGTAGGATGTTGGAGCAAAAATGTTTGTTTGCCTATGGGAAGTGTTGCTTTGCACTACTATCAACAAGATAGCCCTTAAATTACAGTTGATTCACAATTCACCTTGCTGTGTGGAGTATCTAGTGGAAAAATAGCCAATCTGAGAGCCCCGTGGGTTGAGTGTCAGGGTGCTCATTACAGGGTCCAAAGGGAATTTTAAGTTAAACTCAAGGCAGGAGCTTTACGAAGACTGATTCTTCCTGCAGCTGAATCTAGAGAACTCACCAGCAAGAGATTCTCAAACTACCACTTCTCCCTCTCAGTCACTTTTAGTAGGCCACTCTCAAGTTCAGACAGGTAAAGGTAAAGGCCCTCCCGTTGATCATCGATTTGCTCGAGCGGACCCAGTAACATCTCCATTGGAGACTTTGTTGTTACTGTGTCTGGCATATCGAATACGTCGCGGGGAGCTTGCCAGGCTCTGCCGTGCCGCGAGATACTCTCGGTAGCTTGCCGGGCTCTCTCGAGATGGGTGGAGGAATCGAACTCGGGTCAATCATGTTGGCTGCGTGCAAGGCAAACGCCCTACCGCTGTGCTATCGCTCCAGCATGGACATGGATATGATTGGTCTGGTTTATCCTTCAGAATTAAGCTGCAGGTGACAAACTGTCCGTTGACTTGGAGGTAGGCGCTTTCCCACACGTCTGTGTGCACTCTTGTAGTTTGAATGAAAAATAGAGACACAGGACCCACAGTCCACTCAGCAGAGGTCATGGGCAAAGATATATTTCCTGAAAAAGCAAAATGGCACTCTGAAATATATTTGATATACTAGAAGATGAGAGGAACTTTTCAAAAGGTAACCAAAATTTTCTTCTCACATCTGAAGGAAGGATGAAAATGCTAAAAGAAGGAAGAAATTTTGTGCAAGAATGTATTTATTAATTGAGAAGGGAATCTGCATTCTCACATTCTAGGACATCATAAATGAGTACCCTAAATGTGACCAGAGAGTAAGGTATTTAACTTAAATTAACCCGACACACACACACACACACACACACACACACACACACACACACACACCTTAATAGATAAAATCTCCCTCTATGAAATCTCCTTTCAGAAGTTGGTGGAGTAAGTAGGCTCTTTAGGGCTCTTGAATAAAAGATTTGACTTCTCTGAGAAATCAGGAGAATCAGATCAGGAGTTTCTAAAAACATTTTTATTTTTGGTTTTTGGGTTACTCTACTGCTCGGCATGCTCATCCAGTGTTCCTCCTGGTTCTGTGCTCTGTGTCACTCTGGAATTGTTGGAAGACTATATGTGATTTGGGGATCAAACCAAGACATTTTAGCATAATTATCCCAAGTAAGTTAATTATGGATTGGGAACAGGCTTCAAGAGTCAGGACACTCCCAATCCAGAAATTAGGAATATATTTGCATATGTCTTGTTCCCATTGAACACTTTGCATTGGATGAAGGTAATAGAAGTGCCACAATGGTGACAGGATGGTAAGAGGGAACAGTGCTGCTAAGCAAATTCCCAGAACATGTAGATAGTTTGAGACTGAGGACCTCTGTTTTAGCTAAGTTTGCTTAGCAAGCATTCATCACATGTTAAAGGGGTCTATGATCCCAATTAGTTTAGCAAAACAACTCTAAGCTTAGGGGACAGGCCACAGAGAACTCTGCTTGGAATCCTCACTTTATGCCTGCTTCTTCTAGTTTCACCCAGGACGAAGTCCTTGATTTCCTCTCTACACAGTCCTCAGCTTCCAACTCAACCGCCCCAGTCCTTATCTCACAGAAAGAAGAATCCAAATGCCAACCACCTCCGAGCAGACCATCTCTCTAACCCTCTCTCTGCCACTTAACACTCCTTGACATTTTACCTTTCCACAACCTCACAACCTCAACCTATCTCATCACCCCAAGTATATCAAGCTGAAAAGTTATTCACTACTTTACCTACAAGTACCACAAGGCTATGCTTCGACTCATGCTATGCTTCGACTCATGCTAAGTCATTAAGAATTTTCCTGCAGTCAACAATCAAGTGGTTTTATGTCCTACGTGCTGTAGACTGTACCTTTTCAACTCCATAGAAAGATAAAACAGGTGGAGCATGGGTGTACAGGTGGGGATGAAGTATGGAAACACTTGTGGAGGAAAGTGGACATAGGTGGTTGGATCGATGTTGAAATATTATATATCTAAAGCACAACTATCAGTAGCTTTGTAAATCACAGTTCTTTAATTAAATTAAAAAGCATAAAATGAATATTTTTTAAAAAAGAAAGATAAACCAGACTTTCTAAAAGGAATGACAAAGCATCAAAGCATTCTTTCTCTACTAAGCAGAAGGGAACTCTAACCTAAAGGAAGCGGTGGGACTGGATCATGTTAGAGTGGGCACTGCTTGCAGTGGTACTTTGCCTTGAGCAGAATGTCCTCATCTGTGAGGTCCCTTAGGTCTCTGCAGGAAAGAGAGCACTAGGGCTGTTTAAGACTTTGTCACAAAATATAAGTTCACATATTAGGCTACCACAATGAAACATACCTTACATAATCCAGACTCTGATAATATGCAGTTAAATAGTCAATGGAGGAATCACATGGAGGAGACCAGAGAGATAGCTCAGTGGACTGAGAGCAATCTCCAATACTGTATGTTCCTTCAAGCACTGCCATGCAGAGGAAACCCCGAGCACAGAGTTGGAAGTATCCCCCAAGCACAGCCAGGTATGACCATGTCTCCAAAGAAAAGAAATCATAAAAGCAGAGAGTTCTATATACAAGTTAGAAAAAGAAATAAAAACAAAATGCAGGTGCAGGATCAAGCCCAGCCAGGCACTAAATGCAATTTTCATTTGCTTTTACCCAGGGGCATTTGTAGAAAAGATTGTTTTGCCAAATATTTATCTTTTTCTTCATTTTCTTGAAAGTTGTCATTTTGTGAAAGAAAAAAATTTTAACAAGTATTAAAAACATGTGTTTAAGCCATTTAGAAAGTTTCATTTTCTTTACAAACTGTTTCTGGAGCTGAGGTCTTCTGCAAGTTTCTGGAGGTGCATTTTCACCTGATCATATGTCATATCTGACTGGAGTGATCCTAAGGGGGGTCCTGTCATTCACAAAGGGGTCTGTCCCTGGACTCCCCAGTTAAGATATATACTATAACAGAGAAGCAAAAGCAAGCATAAGACAAGACATATTTGTTTGATGTAGAAAGTTGAGTTGGTTTTGAATTCTGGGAGTTCATTTTAGCTTATAGAGAAAGCTATAAAGCAACCTTCTGGAAGAAACCAGAGACTTTTGGACACTGTTTTCCTGAGTCACTCTGGTCCATAAACAGAATCATAGTTTGCATTAAGTTTATACCTTGGATGTAGTAACAACAACAACAACAACAACAACAACAAAGTGCTGCCAAAGATGCTACAGCCACTCAGAGAAGATCATGACCATGAATGAAAATTAACCATTGCCTGGTGCATGGTAAACTAGACCCTGTCATCCTATTGGGGAATGTGACCGAAGAAAAGCCAGGTGCCAGCTTCCATATCCCATTCCTACATGAATTTCAGGTTACCTGCCCAGGTCACAAAGGCAGAGTTATAGAACATGGCTGAGACTTCTTATTTTTTAAGGATATGTTTTCCAGTGACATAAATTAAATTATTTTTTAATTTTTTATTGAATCATGTGAAATACAGTTACAAGGTTGTTCAAGATTGGATTTCAGTTACATAATGTTCCAACATCCATCCCTTCACCAGTGTATGTTTCCCCACCACCAATGTCCCCAGTTTCCCTCCCCAGCTGACCCCCACCTCCGGCACTTGTCTCTGTAACAATCACTTTTGTTCTCTCTCTCTCTCTCTCTCTCTCTCTCTCTCTCTCTCTCTCTGTATGTGTATGTGTGTGTGTCTCTCTCCGTCTCTGTCTTTCTGTCTCTGTCTCACTCACTCACTATCCCTCTTCTTGTAGCTTTGACTTGTCTGGATCCAAACTAAAACAGCAATGGTCTTTTCCTGCAGGATGAAATAAATAAAGTAGATCCTTAAAGTCAAATGACTGTTGTCTTCTTTTTTTTCTGATCTGTTCATAAATGGCATATATGATTAAAAGTGCTTTAGCACTCTATTTTTATCAACTAAATCTTCAGAAATCAAGCTTACAATTGTCAATGAACATTAGATTTTTTTTAAAGGGAGAAACAAAGAGATATCATGAAGACTAAAAAAGTTTAAGACTCATAAAAGTCAGTTTCTGTGATGAAAACAAAGAAATATATAGGTAGTACAATACAAAATACAAGATGCTAAGTATGACTTGGGTGGTAAAAAAAATGTATTTGAAGTTCAGCAAAGGGCTTACTTTTGAAGCACTGTGATCAGCAAAGGAGGACCAAGAGCAAGTAGCACATCAGTTCTGTTCAATGAGAGCAATACAGAAAAATTGAGCCAAGAAATGTGCCATAATTTTATTTTTTTAACTCCTTTTTTTAAAAAAAATTTTTTTATTAGTGAAACACCATGAGGTACAGTTATAGACTTACAAATTTTGGTGCTTGGGTTTCAGTTATACAATGATCAAGTACCCATCCCTCCACCAGTGCCCATCCTCCACCACCACGGGTCCTAGCATCCCCCACAACCCCCCCATCCCACCCTGCCTCTGTGGCAGGGTATTCCCCCTTGTTCTCTCTCTCTTCTTTTGGGTACTGTGTTTTGCAAGAGAGGCATTGAGTGGCAATCATGTTTGGTCTATAGACTACTTTTAGCATGCTTCTCCCACCCTGAGAGGGTCCTCACAACACCCTTTATTTGGTGCTCTCTTCTCTATCTGAGCTTCCTTTTCACCTAGCACGTGTGAATGTGCCATAATTTTAAATAGCCAAGACGCTAGTAGAGTTTTCTGTGATTAAGACCAAGAAGAGTTGGTTTTGAAGTCAAAAAGTAGACTTGGGTGCAAAGAAAAAATAAAATGAAAGACTGAAAAGCATAAATACCTAGAGTGAACAGTGATTTACCAGATTCTAAAAGTTCTTGAAACTAGATGAAAGGCATAAATACAAAATGTTAACTCATCTGTCTAAGAATAATTGTCTGTTTATATATTACTTATAATGTGTCTATACATACACTCTCTAAGTCTTTAGTTGATGAATGAGAATTTTCCATGGGAAAAAATGACAAATTCGTTCTAAATATACTTTGCTGGTTGTAGTTAGACTCCAAAAATGCTGTGTAGATGTTTTAATTAATCTTATTTATTTAATTGTGTGGTAAACCTAATATTTTTTTAAATTTGGGGGTGACATTCAGTGATACAGTTCAGGGATTACCCCTGGCTCTATGCTCAGGAGTCACTCTTTTGGGTGCTCCAAGGACTATATGCAGTGGGGATCAAACCTGTATTAGCCACATGCAAGTTAAACACCTTACAGCTACACTATATCGCCAGTCCCCAAATAAAGTATTCATTTTTAAAAAAATGGGAGGGCACTCTAGTTTCCAAACTATTATTAGTAGAATTTTATACATGAACTATTCCAAACACCCCATTGGCCTAGGGTTCCTCACCCATCCTCCCACCCTTATGGTAAGCTTTTTATTAAAAACAAATTCTAGGTTTCTATCACCTTTGGGCATTTGTTTTTCCCCTACTATGTTTCTGCATATACTGTATAGGAGAGAGATCATTCTGTGTCTGTTCCTGCCCTGGCTGATTTTATTCTGCAAGAAAGTCTCCAGCTCCATTCACAGGATAGCTATTCTTAACTGAGAATGGATGAATGAATAAAACTTCATCAATTAACATAGTCTCTCACTTTCAATATATTAAAGTTTGTCTATGCTCAAGCTGCAAACCAAGATGCCACCTTGAGGAAAATAGAATAGTCTTTGAAACTGAGATAACTTATATTCAACATATTAAAAAGAAAAGTAATTATGTCAATGTTAAAACATACCATGTTTCCACTGAATGAAGAGAAATAGAAACTAGAAGACTAAAATTAATAGCCTTAAATTATGACATCAACCAAAAGCTGGTTTTGTCATAACGTGAGACACCCAAGGACAGTAGACACAAGGGCCAGGAATATTGCTCCATAGTTGGAAGTCTGCCTCATGAGCTGGGAAAGAAGACTGTTGGAATAAAGAATTGCTAAGTCATTAATGGTTGGAGGGATTGTTCGGGATGTGAGATGTGTGCTGAAAGTAGATAACAGAACAAACGCGATGGCCTCTCGGTATCTGTAGAGCAAACCATAATGCCCAAAAGTAGAGACAGAATATGGGGAAAATTGTTTGCCATGGAGGATTGGGAAGGGGGTGGGGATACTGGGAACACTGGTGGTAGAAAATGTGAACTGGTGAAGGGATGCGTGTTCGATCATTGTATGACCGAAACTCAAACATGAAAGCTTTGTAACTGTAGCTCAGGGTCATTCATTAAAAAAATACATTTATGAAAAGTTGGTTTTGTATCATGCATTTATATCTGCTGTCATAAATGACAGTTCTTTGTCCAAAATGTTTTGCTTTAACCCATCATCAAGGAGGAAATCAGAATTTATTTTTATTTGAGGGGTGTCAGGGGAGCTGGGCAATAACCAGTGGTTCTCAGTAGTTATTCTTGGCACAGTACTCATGTATGAGTCCTGGTAGTGCTCAGGGTACCATATGTAAGAATCCAGTTTATTTAACCTGATTTTTACTTCTTTTTTTAATTTTTATTAGTGAAACACCATGAGGTACAGTTGTAGACTTACAAATTTTTGTGCTTGGGTTTCAATTATACAATGATCAAATACCCATCCATCCATCAGTGCCCATTTTCCACCACCATGGATCCCAGAATCCCTCCAATTCCCACCCTACCATCCCACCCTGCCTCTGTGGCAGGGCATTCCCTTTTGTTCTCTCTCTCCTTTTGGATCCTGTGGTTTGCAAGAGAGGCATGAGTGGCAATAATGTTGAGCCCATAGTCTACTTCCAACATGCATCTCACATCCTGGGGGGATTCTCCCAACACCCTTTATTTGGTGCTCCCTTCTCTATCTGAGCTGCCCTTTCCCCTAGAATGCCCGGCTGGCCTCTAAGCCATGGAGTAATCCTCCTGGTACTGATCTCAGCTATTCTTGGGTATTAATCTCCTATTTTGTTACTTTATGTCCCCAAGATGAATGCAATCTTTTTATGTCTATCCCTCTCTTTCTGACTCATTTCACTTAGCATGATACTTTCCATGTAGTACCACTTGTATATAAATTTCATGACTTCTTCTTTTCTAACAGCTACATAGTACTCCATTGTGTAGATGTACCAAAGTTTCTTTAACCAGTAATCTGTTCTTGGTCACTCAGGTTTTTTCCAGATTCTGGCTATTGTAAAGAGTGCTGAAATGAACAAACAGGTGCAGATGTCACTTCGACTATACATTTTTGCATCTCTGGGATATATTCCCAGGAGTGGTATTGCTGGGTCAAATGGGAGCTCAATTTCTAATTTTTTGAGAATCGTTCATACTGTATTCCAAAAGGGCTGAACCAGTCAGCATTCCCACCAGCAGTGAAGGAGTGTCCCATTCTCGCCACATCCGCGCAAGCATGGTTGCTTTTGTTCTTTTGAATGTGGGCCAGGTGTGAGATGGTGTCTCATTGTGGTTTTGATCTGCATCTCCCTGATTATTAATGATGTAGAGCATTTACTCATGTGCCATTCGGATTTCTTCTTTGAGAAAGTTTCTGTTCATTTCATTGCCCCATTTTTGTTGGATGTTTTCTTTTTGTGGGGTTCAACTAGTGCTTTGTATATTCTTGATATCAACCCCTTGTAGGATGAGTATTGGTTGAATATCATTTCCCATTCTGTAGACTGTCTTTGTATTTTGGTCACTGTTTCTTTGGAGGTGCAGAAGCTTCTTAGTTTAAGATAGTCCCATTAATCTATCTCTGTTTTCACTTGCTTGGCCAGTGGCATGACATCTTTGAAGATCCCATTAGCTTCAATGTCATAGAAGGTTTTGTCAACTTTGTCTTCAATGTACCTTATGGATTCCGGTATGATGTTGAGGTCTTTAATCCATTTTTATCTTACTTTTGTACATGGTGTTAGGCAGAGGTACGAGCCCATTTTTTGCATGTAGCGGTCCAGTTTTGCCAGCAATTTGTTAAAGAGGCTTTCCTTACTCCACTTCACATTTCTTGCTCCTTTAACAAAGATTAGATGGTAATATGTTTGAGGGCAGATGTCAGTATATTCAACCCTGTTCCATTGGTCTGCAGCTCTGCCTTTGTTCCAGTACCATGCTGTTTTAATTATTACTGCTTTGTAGTAGAGTTTGAAGTTAGGGAGGCTGACTCCTCCCATTTTCTTTTTCCCAAGAATTGCTTTCGCTATTCGTGGGGGCTTATTGTTCCATATGAATTTCAGGAGTGTTTGCTCCATTTCTTTGGAGAATGTCATTGGGTATCTTTATAGGAATCGCATTAAATTTGTACAATGCTTTGAGTAGTATTGCCATTTTGACAATGTTAATTCTCCCGATCTATGAGCAGAGAATATCTTTCCATTTTTCTCGTGTCCTCTTTTATTTCCTGAAGTAGCATTTCTTCTCTCTCACCGTTTGCATATAGGAAAGCCATGGACTTTTGGGTATTGATTTTATAGCCTGTAACTTTACTATACAAGTCTATTGTTTCTAGGAGTTTCTTGGTAGAGGTTTTAGGGTTCTCTAATTATAATATCATATCATCTTCGAATAATGAGAGCATGATTTCTTCCTTTCCTGCCTGAATGCCCTTAATATCTTTTTCTTGCCTAATCGCTATTGCAAGTATTTCCAGTACTATATTGAACAGCAGTGGAGAGAGTGGGCATCCTTGTCTCATCCCTGATCTTAGAGGGAAGGCTCTCAGTTTTTCCCCATTGAGGATGATGCTTGCTTGCTGTAGGCTTGTGGTAGATGGCTTTAACTATATTGAGGAAAGTCTACTCTATACCCATTTTGGCTAGGGTTTTCATCGTAAAGAGGTGCTGGATTTTGTCAAATGCTTTCTCTGCATCTATTGATATGATCATATACTTTTTACCTTTTCTTTTGTTGATATGATGGATTATGTTGATTGATTTCCGAATGTTAAACCATCCTTGAATCCCTGGGATGAATCCTACTTCGTCATGGTGTATAATCTTTTTGAGGAGTCATTGGATTCTATTTGCTAGTAGTTTGTTGAGGATCTTTGCATCTGTGTTCATCATGGATATCGGCCTGTAATTCTCTTTCTTTGTGGTATCTCTATCTGCTTTTGATATCAGGGTAATATTTGCTTCATAGAAACTGTTCGGAAAGGTTTTTTATAATTCAATTTCGTGGAAAAGCTTAAAGAGGATTGGGAGTAAGTCCTCTTTAAAGATTTGGAAGAATTCACTAGTGAATCCATCTGGGCTGGGACTTTTGTGATTGGGGAGACTTTTTATTACCTTTTCAATTTCCTTGATGGTGATAGGTCTGTTCAGGTATTCCAGGTCTTCTTGGTTCATCCTTGGGAGTCTGTAGGAGTCTAGAAATTTATCTATTTCCTTGAGGTTTTCATGTTCCATGGCATAAAGCTTCTCAAAGTACTCCCTGAGGATCCTTTGAATTTCTGTAGTTTCTGTTGTAATGACCCCTTTTCATTTCTGATTCGCTTTATTAGGGTTTTCTCTCTTCCTTTCTCTGTGAGTTTTGCTAGAGGCTTATTGATCTTGTTAATTTTCTCGAAGAACCAGATCTTGGTTTCATTGATCTTTCAGATTGTCTTTTGGGTTTAGTTCTCGTTAATCTCTGCTCTGAGTTTTATTATTTTCTTTCTCCTGTTCTGGTTGTGCTCCTTTTGTTGGTCCTTCTCCAAGCTCTTAAGCTGTGAGGTTAGGTTACTTATTTGGGCTCGCTCCTCCTTCCTGAGGAATGCTTTTAGAGCTATAGACTTTACTCTTAACACAGCTTTTTCTGTGTCCCATAAGTTTTGGTACTCGTGTACTCATTTTCATTCATTTCTAGGAATCTTTTGATTTCCTCTTTGATTTCCTTTCTTAGCCATTCGTTGTTCAATAAGGCACTGTTTAATTTCCAGGTGTTTGATTTAGTTTCCTCTTTTTGTGTGTGATTTACTTCTAATTTCAGCGCATTATAGTGTGAGAAGATTGTTGATACAATCTCTATCTTCTTAATTTTATGGAGGTATGTTTTGTGGCTCAGCATGTGGTCTATCTTGGAGAATGTTCCATGCACACTTGAGAAGAATGTATATTCAGCTTTTTGAGGATGAAGTGTCCTGTATACATTTACTAAGTCCCTTTCTTCCATTGTTTCCCTCAGATGAAGTGTGTCCTTGCTAAGTTTGAGTCTGGTTTATCTATCAAGAGGTGATAAAGCGGTGTTGAAGTCCCCCACTAGTATTGTGCTGCTATTGATGTCTTTCTCCAAGTCTATGAATAGTTGTTTTAAGTACTTTGCTGGTCCCTCATTAGGTGCTTATAAATTTAGTATTGTAAATTCTTCCTGTTGTATAGATCCTTTGATCAATAAGAAATGGCCTTCATTGTCTCTTGTGACCTTCTTCACTCTTAAATCTATGTGGTCTGATATTAGGATGGCTACCCCAGTTCTTTTATGGGAGCTGTTTGCCTGTAGGATTGTTTTCCAGCCTTTAACTCTGAGCCTGTGTTTGCTTTGACTATTGAGATGTGTTTCTTGCAGGCAGCAGAATGTTGGGTTCAATTTTCTAATCCATTCTGCCACTCTGTGTCTTTTAATCAGTGCGTTAAGCCCATTGACATTGAGAGAGATTATTGTTATGGAGTTTTGTCCCATTTTTCTGTTGAAATTTGGTGTATTTGAGGGGCCTGTCTTGTCTTAAAGTAGCCCATTTAGTTGTTCTTGTAACCAGGGTTTGAGTCTATGAAGTTCCTGAGCTGTTGTTTGTCTGTGAAACTGTGTGTTGTTCCTTCTGTTATGAGAGTCTTGCTGGGTAAAGTATTTTTGGTGAGGCGTTTATTTCATTAAGTTTTTTCACTATATCCCACCACTGTTTTCGGGCCATGAGGGTTTCATCAGACAAATCAGCTATGAATCTTAATGATCCTCCTTTGTAGGAAATTTCTTTCTTTGATCTTGCTGCTTTCAGAATTTTGTCTCTATCTAATTTTTTGGTCATTTTGATCAGGATGTGTCTTGGGGTATTTTTATTCGGATTTCTTCTAGCTGGTACCCTTGGGGCCTCCTGAATGTGGTCACAAGTTTTCTTCAGCTCTGTAAACGTTGTAGCAATGATGTCTTTGACAGTTTTTCTTCATCAGGGTTTTCTCCTGTCCCTCTGGGACTCCAATGATTCTTCTGTTACCCCTCTTGGCTTCATCACGGTCTTCTCATGCCATCTGCTCGTGAATTGTGAGTCTCTTTTCCATTTTCTGCTCTTTTCTGGAAAGTCTCTGGACTTCATCTTTGAGCTCACTGATTCTATTCTCAGCAGCTGTTACTCTGCTGCTGAGGCCTTTCACTGAGTTTTTCAATTCGCCTACCAGGTTTTTCAGTTCTGATATTTCTGTTTGCATTTTCCTCATTTATGCCTTCAAATCCTCTTGTCTTTTATTGGCATTGCTTTCCATTGTTTCTTTTAGCTCCCTAAGCATCCTAGGTAGCTCCCTTCTAAATTCCTTGTCAGAGAGGTTGTCTAACACTACAGTACTGTTGGTGTCTTCTGGGCTAGCCTCTTCAATAAGAAAGGTTGGTGGGCTTTTGCGTTGCTTTACCATTGTGACCAGTGTGGTTTAGACCTTCACGTTCACTGTTACTATTCTGCTTGATATGCAGAATGAATTGAGATAGGCTTAACAAATTATTGGCTAATGTGTTTCTAGTGGTTCAGCTAACCTAGAGAAGATTCCATCTAAGAGGGTAACTTATGGTTCCTATGGGATAAGTAGTGGGCAAATACTTCGTGGCCTCATTAGCAGCCGCAGCTCCAGAAAGGGTCCGTGGTGCTGGGCGCCAGGTGGTACCTGTTTGAATGAGGAGAGAATGCCCGGAGCGGTTCAGCTTTGTTTCCGCGCAATGTGCCTCAGTTCCCGTCCCGCGCAGATCAAGGGTGAAAACCAGCTGTTCTAGGGGATCAAGTTAGCTGTGCATGCCCAGAAAGGGTCCCTGGCACTGGGCACTGGGCGATACCTATTTGAATGAGGAGTTTTTACTTCTTACCCCCAATCCAGAGTCATGTGGAAGTGGAGGAAGTGAGCATTGAGCATTGAGAAGCCATCTGGAATTGATTTCTGAGTAAAGGTTCAAATCACAGTACTGAGGTCAAATTATCTGAGCAGTCTTGAATCTTGAATCTAAGACAAGTGTGAGATCCAGAGGAAAAAGTGGGTGTTGGAATTCACCAGAAAATGAGTCAGCCTCTTGATGCAGTCCCTCTGGGAATTCACTACTGTTCCACTGTAGAGAAACATGAGCATGAGTCCCATTATGTACAAGTGGATGTTAGACTCTAAAACTGGAATCAGAGCTGAAAAGATAGCTCAGTGGCTGAGCACATGCTTTGCATTCAGGAGAGTCAGATTCAATTCCTAACACCCTGAGCACATTTCAGGGAGCAACCTCCAAGCATCACCCAGAGAGGTCCCCAAATAAAAACTAAACAAAAGAAGATAGACTTGGTGCAAAATAAAACTTGGAGAAGGGACAGAGGGAGAAAGTGACCTCAGAGTGAGTATAAACCCTTCTCCTGAACTCTGCTTCTGCTTGTCCAAAGGCTGTGAGATTTGAAAGGCAAGAGGGATGATAATAATGACCAACTACATGACCAGGTCAGAAAGCTACATTGAATAAGCAGGATCCCAACTATCAAGAATCTGGGTGTGAAGGATGGGGAGAGATGGGCACTGACAGGTCATTGAAGAGCCTAAGCAGAGCTTTGTTCCAGGGTTTTTCAAAAGTCTGGGAGAAACTTTAGAACAATGGTTACAGTAATTTCTGAGGCTCTGTTGATTACTCCAATTGATATGTAAAAGCTGAGAATTCGAAAAATTCCTTTTTTTCTTTTGGAGTCTGAGTTGTGATATAGTCTCTTCTCTCTATTGTGACATGCCCATCTTCTTTCCTAGGCAATTCGAAATCCAACTCCTTGACTTTCAGGGTAAATTTTCTTCTTTGTTTGCTCCTCAGTCTTCTGGAGGATCTTAAGCTTTCTCTCCTCACTTCAGTATACTCATTACTAAGAGCTGAACGGACCAGTTTGGCACTGAAAGGGGATTCAGTAAGCTCCCTTGTGCATTAGGCCCCTGTAGAAAATCATCGGACCTGAAACTAAATGATGATGCATACCACAAAGGTACATGTAACTTTTGTCTCAAAACCTAAAGAGTTTTTGAGTGTGAGAGAAGGACGGAGTGAATAGAAGATAGATAGGAAACAAAAATGACATAATAAGGATCATATTGTAGCTGAGAAACTGGTGTGTGAGAAGAAATTTTATTATTCTGTTTGTTTGAAACTCTGTATGTTTAAATTTTACATAATAATTAGATTTATCCAAGGTCAGTTTACCCGCCATTATTCGAACCCAAGACTTGGCTTTCTCCGCACAAACACCCCAGGCATCCTCTAGGACCCTGGGTCACCCACCATCCCTGAGCCTTTTCCAGTTCGAACCCAATGTTGTGCCAGTCTTCTTCCCCTCCCAGGTCACTTAACCCACCAGTATTCGAACCCGGGACTTGGTTTACTCTGCGCAAGTGCCCCAGGTGTCCTCAAGGACCCTGGGTCACCCACCATCCCTGAGCCTCTTCCTGTTCGTCCCCAACACTGTTGGTCTTCTTCTCCTAGCTGGTACCCCGCACACACACCAGGTACCTGCAGGGGTGTGGCCTCTTCAGAAGTGAGCGTGGCTTCTGTAGAGGTGGGCGTGGCCTAATTTTAGATGGCCAGCCACTCATGCGGCTGCAGTTAGTTTAGTCATACCAAGAAATCTAGTGTAACATCTCAGTCCCAATACCTCCACACAAAAATGCAAATCCTCACCACGTGGGGAGGACGATGAAAAGAGTCCAGAAGCCTCAGTAGGTGCTACTCACCTAAAAGACCTTTCTGAGAAAGAATTCAGATGTGAAGTCATGAAGATGTTCAATGAACTCAATGAAACAGTCAGACAGATATCCAGTAACATGAGAGAAACAATCGAGAAATTACGGGAAAAAATGAGAGCAGAAACTGGAAAGCTACGCACAGAAATGTCACAGATGAAAGATTCTGTATATAAAATAAAAAACTCAGTCTGTGCCCTCAACAGTAGAATGGCCACAGATGAAGACAGAATCAGTGAGCTGGAAGATCAGCTGCAGCAAGCCAACAGGCAACAACAAACAATGGCATAAGACCTCAAAAAAGCTATAGAGCGAACCAGAGTCCTAGGAGATGATTCCAAGGGGAACAACATTAGAATCATTGTAGTACCAGAAGGTCAGGGAAACAATCCCAATGAAAAAGCCATGATTAAACAAATCATTGCTGAAAAATTCCCAGAGCTGGACAATGCAGCCATTCAGATACAAAGAGCCCAAAGGGTACCAGCTAAAAGAGACCCTAACAAAAACACTTCAAGACCTATCATAGTCAGAATGATGGATGCTGCAGATAAAGACACAATACTGCAAGCAGCAAGGTCAAAGAAGGAAATCACATACAAAGGAGCACCCCTCAGATTCACCCCTTAGATTCACAGACCTATCAGAGGAAACCCTTCAAGCCCGAAGGCAATGGTGGGATATAGTGAAAAAACTCACTGAAATGAACGCTTCACCAAAATACTCTATCCGTCTAAACTCTCACTCAAACTCAAAGGAACGGTACACTATTTTCTAGATAAACAGCAGCTCAGGAACTTCATAGACTCAAAACCAAATCTAAAAGAAGGGCTAAAGGGGTTACTATAAGACAAGACAAACCCTACAAGTACAACAGACCCTTACAGAAAGATGACACAAAACCCCATAACAATAATCTCTCTCGATGTCAACAGTTTAAATTCACCAATTAAGAGACATAGAGTGGCAAAATGGATTCAGAGAT
Source organism: Sorex fumeus (assembly GCF_029834395.1). Classification (NCBI taxonomy): domain Eukaryota; kingdom Metazoa; phylum Chordata; class Mammalia; order Eulipotyphla; family Soricidae; genus Sorex; species Sorex fumeus. The sequence continues at coordinate 28,563,023 of NW_026606066.1, forward strand.
AGAACCCAACATTCTGCTTCCTACAAGAAACTCATCTGAACAGTCAGAGCAAACACAGCTTCAAAGTTAAAGGATGGAAAACAATCCTGAAAGCAAACAACTCCCTCAAAAAAGCTGGGTTGGCCATAATAGTATCCGAAAACATCAATTTCAGGTTGAAAAAGATTAGAAGAGACAGTGAGGCCATTTTCTATTTATCAAGTGTTACATATAACAGGGCTGGAGCGATAGGACAGCGGGTAGGGCGTTTGCCTTACAAGCGGCCAACATGGCAGACCCGAGTTCGATTCCTCCGCCCCTCTCGGAGAGCCCGGCAAGCTACCGAGAGTATTCGATATGCCAGACACAGTAACAACAAAGTCTCCAATGGAGACGTTACTGGGCCTGCTCGAGCAAATCGATGATCAACGGGAGGGCCTTTACCTTTACCTTTTTACATATAACAGGTAGACATCACACTCTTAAATGTATACGCATATAATGAGGGAACAGCTAAATATTTAAAACAACTGCTAACATATTTTAAGAAGGATAATTGTTAGCAACACAACAGTAGCTGGAGACTTCAACATTGCCTATCACCTCTGGATAGATCAACAAGAACAAAACTCAGCAAGGAAACATTGGCTTTGAAGGAAGAAATAGAAGAGAGGGCTTATAGACCTATACAGGGCTTTACACCCCAAAAAGAAAGAATGCATATTCTTCTCCAGTGCACACAGATCATGTTCTAAAATAGACCACGTGCTAGGCCACAAAATCTACTTCAATAAGATCAGGAAGATAAAATAGTATCAACAATCTTTTCAGATCACATTGCATTGAGAATAGAAGTGAATCACACACAGACACAGAGAACCAAATAAAATGCCTAGAAATTAAACAACTCAATGTTGAACAATGAGTGGGTCAGGAAGGAAGTCAAGGAAGAAATCAAAAGATACCTGGAAACAAATAAGAATGAAGACAGGAGCTACCAGAACCTATAGCATACAGCTAAAGCCATGTTAAGGGAATAATTTATAGCTCTACAAGCATTTCTTAAGGAGGAAGAAAGGGCCCACATAAACAAATTGACTTCACAGCTCAAGATCTTAGAAATGGATAAACAAAAGGAGCCCAAATCAGGCAGAGGGAAAGAGATCATAAAACTTAGAGCAGAAATCAACGACATGGAAACCAAAAAAAAAAAAAAATCCAAAAGACCAATGAAACCAAGAGCTGGTTCTTTGAGAAAATCAACAAGATAGATAAACCAACAGCAACACTCACAAAGAAACACAGAAGATCATCAGAGACTACTTTGAAAGTCTGTATGCCACGAAACAAGAGAACCTAGAAGAAATAGATAAAATCCTGGATTACTATCATCTCCCAAAGCAAAATCAAGAACATCAGAGTACCTGAATAGACCTATTAACATCAAGGAAATTGAAACTGTAATCAAAAGTCTTCCCAAAAACAAAAGCCCAGGTCCAAATGGATTCACTAGCGAATTTTTCCAAACATTTAAAGAAGACCTACTGCCAATACTTCTCAAGCTTTTCCAGGAAACTGGAAAAACAGAAACTCTCTCAAACAGTTTCTATGAAGCCCATATCTCTCTAATACCAAAAGGAAACAAAGACAGCACAAGAAAAGAAAACTACAGACCGATATCCCTGATGAACACGGATTTGAAGATTCTCAAAAAATACTAGGAAATACAATTCAACAACTCATCAAAAAGATCATACACCATAACAAGTGGGATTCATCCTTGGTATGCAAGGATGGTTTAACATTCGAAAATCAATCAACATAATCCATCATATCAAGAAAATAAAAGATAAAAACCATGTGATCATATCAGTAGATACAGAGAAAGCATGTGACAAGATTGTGCACCCATTTATGATGAAAACCATCACCAAAATTGGTATAGAAGGTATATAATATATATTATATATTATATATAATTCCACAATATAGTTAAATCCATCTACCACAAGCCTATGGCTAGCATCATCCTCAATGGGGAAAAACTGAGAGCCTTCCCTCTAAGATCAGGGACGAGACAAGGATGCTCACTCTCTCCACTGCTTTTCAATATAGTACTGGAAGTACTTGCAATAGTGATTAGGCAAGAAAAAGATATTAAGGGCATCAAGGTAAGAAAGGAAGAAATCAAGCTCTCATTATTCGAAGATGATATGATACTATACTTAGAGAGTCCTAAAACCTCTACCAAAAAAACTCCTAGAAACAATAGACTTGTATAGTAAAGTTGCAGGCTATAAAATCAATACCCAAAAATTCATGGCTTTCCTATACGCAAATAGTGAGAGAGAAGAAAGCGACATAAAAAAAAACAATCCCGTTCACAATTGTGCCCCAGAAAATCAAGTACCTAGGAATCAGCTTAACTTAGGAAGTAAAGGACCTGTACAAAGAAAATTACAAAACGCTACTTCAGGAAATAAAAGAGGACATGAGAAAATGGAAAGATATCCCCTGCTCATGGGTCGGGAGACTTAACATTGTCAAAATGGCAATACTTCCCAAAGCATTGTACAAATTCAATGCAATCCCTATAAGGATACCCATGACATTCTTCAAAGAAATGGAGCAAACACTGCTGAAATTCATATGGAACAATAAGCATCCACCAATAGCTAAAGCAATTCTTGGGAAAAAGAAAATGGGAGGAATCAACCTCCCTAACTTCAAACTCTACTACAAAGCAGTAATAATTAAAAACAGCATGGCACTGGAACAAAGGCAGAGTAGCAGACCAATGGAACGGGATTGAATATACTGACCTCTCCCCCCAAACACATTATCATCTAATATTTGATAAAGGAGCAAGAAAAGTAAAGTGGAACAAGGAAAGCCTCTTTAACAACTTGTGCTGTCAAAACTGGACAGCTACATTCAAAAAAATGGGCTCATACCTCTGTCTAGCACCATGTACACAGGTAAAATCAAAATGAATTAAAGACCTCAACATCAGAACGGAATTCATAAGGTATATTGAAAACAAATTTGACAAAACCCTCCATGACATTGAAGCTAATGGTATCTTCAAAAATGTCACGCCACTGGCCGAGCAAGTGAAACAGAGATAGACAAATGGAACTATCTTAAACTAAGAAGCTTCTGCACCTCAAAAGAAACAGTGACCAAAATACAAAGACAGTCTACAGAATGGGAAAGGATATTCAACTAATACTCATCCGACAAGGGGTTGATATAAGGATATACAAAGCACTGGTTGAACTCCACAAGAAGAAAACATCCAACAAAAATGGGGCAATGAAATGAACAGAAATTTTCTCAAAGAAGAAATCTGAATGGCTAAAAGGCACATGAGAAAATGCTCTACATCATTAATCATCAGGGAGATGCAGATCAAAACAACAATGAGATATCATCTCACACCACAGAGACTGGCCCATATCCAAAATAACAATAGCAACCAGTGTTGGTGTTGATGTGGTGAGAAAGGGACTCTTCTTCACTGCTGCTGGGAATGCCAAATGGTTCAACCCTTTTGCAAAACAGTATGGACGATTCTCAAAAAATTAGAAACTGAGCTCCCATCTCACCAGCAATACCACTCCTGGGAATATATCCCAGAGAGGCAAAAAAGTATACTCAAAGTGACATAGGCACTTGTTTGTTCATTGCAGCACTGTTTACAATAGCCAGAATCTGGAAAAAAACCTGAGTGCCTGAGAACAGATGACAGGTTAAAGAAACTTTGGTATATCTACACAATGGAGTACTATGTAGCTGTTAGAAAATATGAAGTCATGAAATTTATATACAAGTGGCACTACATGGAAAGTACCATACTAAGTGAAATGAGTCAGAAAGAGAGGGACAAACATAGAAATAGTTCATTCATCTGGGAAACATAAAGCAACAAAATAGTAGACTAACACCCAAGAATAGCCAAGATAAGTACCAGGAGGTTCACTCCATGGCTTGGAGGCCAGCCGTACATACTAGGGGAAAAGGTAGCTCAGATAGAGAAGGGAGCACCAAATAAAGGGTGTTGGGAGGTTCCTCCCAGGATGGGAGATGCATGCTGAAAGTATACTATAGACCAAATATGATTGCCACTCAATGCCTCTTTTGCAAACCACAGGACCCAGAAAGAGAGAGAACAAAAGGGAATGCCCTGCCACAGAGGCAGAGTGGGATGGGGGTTGTGGGGGGGAGGTATACTGGGATCAGTGGTGGTGATAAATGGGCACTGGTGGAGGAATGGGTACTTGATCACTTTATAATTGAAACCCAAGCACAAAAATTTGTAAGTCTACAACTGTACCTCATGGTGTTTCACTAATAAAAATTTTTTTAAAAAATTAGATTTATCCAGATATATGTATCCATGTATATGTGTATTTGTATGTATGGATCCAGATATGTTTGCTTTCCCTCTCTGTCTCTCTGTCTCTGTATCTCCTGTCTCACACATGCGTGCACACTTTCACACACTTGCGTGCAGACACACACACACATACACACACATTCCAAAAGAGTGAAGACATCTGTTTTAAAATCATCTGATTTTGGCCCACAGAGATGGTTCAAAGAACTAAGAGCACATACTTTGCATGGAGGAGTCCTGAGTTTGAAACCTAATACCACATCTCCTGAACACTACCAGGAGTAGTCCTTCACCATATGATCAAGACTTCCCTCCACCCCTCCCCCATATTTTAGAACCATCATGTCTTGATATGATCATGTGTGATTTACTACTTACCCAATGATGAAGAGTGGGCTTCTATCTGACAGCCTATCAACACTGCATTGACTTAAGCATTTGGCTCTGAAATCATCTTTACTTTTTTTCTGGTCTCCAAAATGAGTGCTGGACCGTTGGAACACATCTCCTCTGCAGTAAGATTTCCAATAGCACGACTTTATATAATCCTCCCAATCTCTTGGCATCCTCCTAACTGCTGGTCTGTGCTCCATCATTTGGTATGATATAGGGCCTGCAATGTGATAGCTCAATGAACAGCCAGGTATGTGACTAAACATTTTCCCCTAAAACTCACTTCAGTGAAAAGTATCATTAGGTATATAGTTCTTCTCATTCTTGTCTGGTGGTTTATTTCCTTTTCACTAGTACATTCTTAAATTACCGAAGTGCTGTATAATATATGGTTTCTTACCAACTCTTTAACAGATTTATTTCACCACCAAAATATGGATTACTTCCCATCATTTTCTTTTTTTCGCACTTTTGCTTCATTTTCCTTGATATGATCTCAGAAATTCTTGGGGGCAATTTTCTTTAAATGGAATTTATTCCATAAAAAGTTGAGTATATGTCCTAGAAATTGTTTAAAATATTCTGTATATGAACTCCTAGTATACATTTGATGATTTTGACTTAAAAGGTAAATTCTAGTTTGAATTATGTAATAGTTAAATAGAAATCTGCTATAAAATAAAAATTCTTACAACCTATAAAAGACAAAGATATACAATTAGTAGAGGTAGGAATGCTTACAAACATATTCTGATGTTTTTAATTATCAATGTTTTTAATTATCATTAATGTTTTTACAATTAATTTACCATTAATGTTTTACCAATCTAATAACCTTTTATGGAAATTTTTCCTGCTAAAATATTGAGAACACCAGACTTTCCTAATGAGGTGGATAAGAAAACTGACTTTCATTATTCATCTGCTTCACAGAATTGTTCTTTCTTTTTTTTATGTTTAAGATAAACTGGGAAGATCTCTGCCTCCATTTTCAAAAATTGTGAGTTTCTGGGTCCAAATTCATGAAGTTCAAATAATATATAATAATGCAGAGGGGAGTTCTGCGAGGGGGGGACGGTATTGTTTTGGTTTTTCTTTTTCTTTTGTATTTGGGACACACGCAGCTGTGCTCATGGCTTATTTCTGGCTCTGTGCTCATAATTACTCTTGGGGCTGGAGCAATAGCACAGCGGGTAGGGCATTTGCCTAGAACGCAGCCAATCCGGCCAACCCAGGTTAGATTTCTCCGCCCCTCTTGGAGAGCCCGGCAAGCTACCGAGAGTATCTTGCCCACACGGCAAAGCCTGGCAAGCTATCCATGTCGTATTCGATATGCCAAACACAGTAACAAGTGTCACAACGGAGACGTTACTGGGCCCACTCAAGCAAATCAATGAACAACGGGAGGACAGTGACAGGACTTGGGTGGATCATAGGGAGTCCCAGGATCAAACTTGGGTTGGCCTTCAAAAGTAGAAAGTATGGGGGAAATTGTCTGCCATAGATGCAGCGGGAAGTTTGGGATGGAGGTGAGGGGGATCCTGGGGACATTGGTGGTGGAAAATGTGCACTGGTAGAGGGATGGGTATTTGATCACTGCATGACTGAACTCAAACACGAAAGCTTTGTAACTGTATCTCCCAGTGATTCAATACTTGTCACTTGTCATCCTGTTGATCGTTGATTTGCTCAAGCGGGCGCCAGTAACGTCTCCATTTGTCTATGCTTAGAGTATCACTCATCACTCAAGTGAGAGAAGGAATTCGGAGTTCTGACCTCCATCAATGATCAAGAATCAGGAACACTGTCTTATTTGCCAAGGCATCGAAAATCAGATGGGCCAGACACGTAATGTGATATAGAGACGACCGCTGGACTAGAGCTGTTACCGACTGGATTGGGTGTTCGATCATTGTATAACTGAAACCAAAGCACAAAAATTTGTAAGTCTACAACTGTATCTCATGGTGTTTCACTAATAAAAATTTTTTTAAAGTGATTCAATACCAAAAAAAAGGTCATTAAAAAAAATGGGTTTGCCTTGTGCAAGGCAAGAACCCTATCCACTGTACTATCACTCTAGCCCAATATTGCAGAGGTTTTGAGCAATTGTGATCTGACTTACACGTTTTTTGAGATGGATGGTAGCTCTTCCTTCTCCTTTATTTTCCCACTTGAGGAATGTTAAATACCCACGAAACAACTCCCTCTTGCCTCTGGTGGTTTGATTGCAACCTGTAGAAAAGAAGCATTCTGAGTCCATTGCTACAACTAAGATCAGAGAATGTGAAAGGAAATGGTTAGTTAATAGCACCTAGAAGCCTATTGTCTCAGCAAAGGAGGTTGCCAGGGAGCTCACCCTTGCTTCTTGCTCACAGACTTTATTTCAGCTATCTTCTATTTTTCTTCCAGAATGCCCTGTGCGATTTCCCTTAATGCTGGGAGATCCCAGATACTGTCTCTTACTTCCTAGACTTTGTGCTTTGGGACTTTTCCGCCAAAGTGTTTTAAAGATCCTTTACCATGGGATCCATAAAATTCAACTGTGTGGGGTTTAAGCCCAGACAAAAGTGGGATCTGAACTAAACTAATAATTGAATAGCCTGGCACAAATAAAACAGTACTCAAAGTTAAGTGTACCTCCCTTGATGCTCTAAACCTTGGCCCCAGTTCCACATCCTGCTAGTGAAGGAAGGGCCAGACCACAAATTTATTACTCTGGTTCAGTTCTGAGCACATATGTAAGTATTTCATTAGTGAAAAAATGTGCCTGAAGTCCAGGTTAAAATGAACTTGACATTTAAAATCAAGAGAAGGAACATATCCTGAGAGTCCCAGAGCCCTTGTTTTTCTCTTTTAAGCTTCTCTTTATTAGCTATAAGTGCATTTTCCAGATTTTGTATTTTCAGCAACAAATTCCTCTTATGTTTCTCTCGGCTCAAACTAATTTGGATATACCTGAGTTAAACACAATCAGATAGGAAAATCTGCTTAAGAAAGAAAAGGCAGTTAGCTCAAGAGTATTATTAGATACTGTACATTTATCTTTGGGAAGTCTGTTTCCTCTGCAAATATCAGAGCTACTTCTGAGGACATTTAGAAGGTTACATGTGTATATAATTTTGTATCTGTGTGTTTGGCAAATTTGTCTGGTTTCTAGATACCACAGAATAAACATGTCAGGAAGAGGAACTTACATAAGGTTTCAACATCCCAACTGTTGTTCTCGTTCTGGAGACTGTACTTGAGTCAATGAACTCAGTAAACTTACTTTTCCTCTCTTTGCAAAGATTTCCCTTTCTCTGTCCCACAAGGATTAGACTTGTCCAAGGATTCCATCTCATGAAGAAATTTATGTGTTTACCCTTTAGTAAGAGTATCTATATCTATACCAGATATAATCAGAGTCACCACATAACCAAGTATGGCAAATGGCCTGTAGACAGAAGTGATCATACAGAGAAAAGCAGTTAACCAAATTAGATATGGCAGTTCATCCTTGTTTTTGGCTAAGAAAGAATACATTGAACAGTTCAATTTCAAACAATAATAGAATGAGTAATTTATAATACAAAGAAAGAGCTTCTTTTACCAAGTATATTATGTTAGTTAAAATCAGAAGCCTGGTTCAGTATAGTCCAACAAAAGCATACCATCATTATGATTTCTAGGAATTAGGTGACCCACCTATCATTAGCACATATTAGTGTTGCCAATTGCACTCTAATAGTGGGTTTGATTTAACTTGTTCAAATCAATTATATTGATAAATAAGGACACCTACAATGTATCACATGCAGTTTCGGCTAAAAATTTAGTGATTGGCTAGAAATGAGAAATTAATACTTGGTTTTATTTCTAGTGTTGTTTACGCTCCTCTGGCACAGTAATCTGCTTCTACTTGTAGACAGTTCTTGGAAGTAAGTGGTAATAGGTAACTTCAGTAAAACTGTAAAGATATGGAGTAATTTGGTTGCTTGCTTGTGCATGGAAAAGGAGGATGTGTACTTTCTCCCTTTCACTCTTGCTTTCAATATTTGAACTCATCCTAGTCCCTAAGGGGCTTCTGAAACATCGTTTTTATATTTATTATAATTAGGAAGGAATTAACACTTATAAAAGGAATTGCAGAATGAACTTCAATTAGACCTGACTTTCTAAAGGTACACCCTGCTAGCTTCTGCCTTCCATTCATCTCTCATTCTTGCAGAAATCAATCTGATTCTCCTCTCTCTGTGCAGGATGTCTTTTTCTTTTTGCCCAGATCGTCCCACTGGGTGAGAGGTGCTATAACTCCAATTCTAAATATCAGTCCTTTTTTCATAGTATCACTAGCTAAAACTTTGACTATTGCAGCTGATGGTTAGTATTGAAGACATTGAACATATATTCACCTTCTCAAAGAATACTAAGACACTAGAAAACATGGACTCATACTTCCTAATAGGTGGGAAAAAAATGAAAAATTTCAAGTCAAAAGCAAAACTTTCAAGGGGGTATGGTGCCGCCAGCAGGTCAACCTGTATCTGTGTGGCAAGTGCATCAGCAGCCTGATGGTACCTTCAAATTTCCAGATACCCCCAAATTGCTCCTGTGCCTTTGGCCAGATCCCAACAACTTGGTACCAAGTTTACCAAGAAATTAAACAGTCAAAATTTAGGTATGTGTGAGACACACCCACAAACCATCCCCGTCTCAGCTATATAAGCTCATTTATTGACCTTATTTCAGAGACCCATAAATCTCAAAAGAGATCAAAAGAATGCAATTAGGATCTATAGCACAGAGGTGGGCAGGAACCTGTGATTGAGAGCTCCAGGCCTGCTTGGATCGGGACTGAGCTTCCTCCCCACAGGTTCCCAGTTTTCCAGTAACTTGGCAGTCACACCACAAACTGCACCCGGTGCCATGTAATCTCATCAACAGCCAAGACCCAGGGACCATAAACTAAAAATCCCAAAAGAGAACACCGCAGTATATCTTGACCTCATACCAGGCTCTCTTCACTGTGGCGCCCCAGAGGGGGGAGAGTGAGAGCTCTCCCCACACCAAGGGACCCAGCTCTGGCAGCCAGAAACATCCACAACCCAACCACTGCCATGCTCAAGACCACTCCACAAGCTCTCGGGCAGAGCCTCACACGTGAGTGAAGTCCTATAGAACCCAGATAATGTGGAACTTTGTGACTTTGGACTCTGAGCTCAAAAGAACTAGGAGCGGAGATCCTCTGCCTGTTTCCCCAGTCTCCAACTACCCAGGGGTCATGCCCATAAGCTCCCTCCTGTGGGCACAAGATAATCTTGCCATTGGCCGCCATCCAGATCACAAAGCTACTTCTCCCAAAAGAGAGCATAAAATGAAGCCCCATAACCATGTCACTGGACTTTGTACCAGGCTGTTTCACACGGGGCGCCCCAGAGTGGGGTTAGGTGAGAACCTTCCCTGACCCAAGCAACCCAGCTCCAGCAGCCAAAAACCTCCACAACCCGACCACAGCCATGCTCAAGGTCGCTCCCCACTCATTCGGGTCGAGCCTCATATATGATAAACATATTCCTGGACTGCATGGCCACTTTTGCAGCTGCGCAACACATAATAAAACACTCCTTACCCATTCTCCATAATTACCACACCACATTTGATGAGGTTCAGATAGTAGACAACAAATCATAGAAGGAAATATATATATATATACTATATACATATTTTCAGATATATATTCCAAAGCTTACATCACCCAAACTTTAACAACATGTTAGTGATATCCTATAAAATGTCTTAATGGCTCCTGCCAAAATAAAGCAATCTTCACACTGTTCCCTATATGAACACTTTTTTGTAAGCATGTTCATCAGTTCTTCATAACAGATGATATGAAATATATTATTTCAGTTGTGTTTTGGGACAGGGATTGGGGTTTGGGATGGAAAGATCCTAAATTTGGTGGTGGGAAGATGTAATGGTGGTGGAATTGGTGTTTCAATATTGAATGCAATAAAATATTGTGAGCTAACTTATAAAATTTTTAAAAGTTTTTAAAAAGTAATGTAGGGTTCATGCCCAATTTAATCAGCTTAATCAATGGCTGAATAAATCGCAGTGCTCCTGCATTATAAAAAAAACAACCTTTCAGATAAGGATAAAATGTTGATAGTTAATCTGCCAAACATTTCAAATGTGTTGTAGTAAAAATAAGTCTATTTATGTTTGAGAGGACGCATGTACAGTCAGAGTGAAAATGGAGGAATACATGTTGGTTGCAGTGAGTATCAAAAGGGAATTTGAGAGAAGGGAGAGAGCATGACTGTTGTCAGACTGATCTGCCCTCTACATGCTCCTAGGTGAAAATGGGGCAAAAATCCACTAGATCCCTAGATCCACTCATGAGCTTGGAATAGAAATGTGTCATCTGGAGGAAGAGATCCCATTTTCTAATTGAGCGTAAGTTGTATGAAAAATAATTTAGTGTACGTGGAATAGAAAATGTTCAATTATTTCTGAGGCACCAAATGAGCTAGAAGAGACCCCATGAAGTAGTACTTCACAAAAGTCCCCAATATGGGCTGCATGAGCACTCCAGAATGAGACAACTGCCTGCTATTTGCCAGATATTGAATCTCACAGCCATAACCAACTCTCAGAATTTCTGTAAAGTTCCCACAAAATTCTCTGATAGGAAGTTTTACTTTGGTTAACTAGGGATGATGACAATACAATACACATTATGCCCCTGATCAAATTCCCATAACTTCAACGTTTAAAAATGAGTCCCTCAGGTTTCTTAATTTCAAGCATCAGAAACCAACTTCAACAGATTTGACAGAAGGAAATTTATTGAGTAAGCAAAAAAAAAACCAAAATCACCAGAAATACTTGGAGGAGGGAGAAACGCATCCTCAGAAAATAGGTAGGAAATGTGTGTTCAGGAAGAGGTAGACCATAAAGAAAAACAGTATGTATAATCAACCCAACTCCTGCCATCGCCACTGAACATTTGGCATGTCAATACCCCAACCATTTCCAGTACTCACCAGAGGAGCGTGATTTTCCCCAGGCCCCGCTTTCTTGCACCATTCCCTTTGGATGTCACATCTTGCGTTGTAGCACCTGATGGGCTGAACCTTTGGGAGCACCTAGAAAAATAGAATTGCGTATCTTCAGCATTTCTATGTAAGGTGAACTTCGTTTCCCACCTTGATTCCCAATGTGAGGGATTCCTCAAACACAGCTATGGGATTCAGACTGGGAAAGTTGAAGAATCAGAATTTTTAAGTATTATTTTATTTTTATAAAGTTCACAATAATTCATTAAATTTAATATTCAAAACCAATCCTGCCACCATTGCACCTTCCCACTACCATATTTCAAATGTTTCCACCCCAAATCCCGAATAGTGCTCCCAAAGCAGAACCAAAACAATTATTTTTGTATTGCTTATTATGTATAATTTGCTAAAAATGGTCCAATAAAGTTTCCTTAGAGGAAAGAGTGTGAAGATTGTTGTATTTCAACCTGGAACCATTAAACCCTTGTATAAGAGATTACAAACACAGTTGTTAAACTCAATCAAATATTGTGTGCTACTCTTGGTACATCAGTGGTGTAGAATATGAAAGACCGCATGCTCCAGGAATTCTAAAATTTAGAAGACGATTATACAGCAGATTCACTCATAGGTCAGATCTATGTCACTCTCTTCCAGGAGCTTTATTTGTGAGTCTCTGGATCATGACCATTGATGATCTTATATGGCACCAGGGGAAGTGTGGTTGTGACAGCCAACCTGCTGGTAAACTTGGGAGATGGGGAAGGAGGCTCATTCCTATTTCCAACGAGCTTGGAGATTTCAGTCACGAGTCCCACATACCTGGGTTTTTGTGCAGATTCACTAGTGAGTGATGCTCTTCCAAGTCTTTTGGCCCTGAGCATGGTGGCAATTGAGTTCTGGAGGTTTTCAATTGCTGGGGCTCTCTTGAGGTGGGAAGGGAAACTCACCCCACCACCCTCTGAGTTGCCCTGGTGAAGATGACCTGTTGCTCTCTTAGGGAGCTTTATTTCTGAGTCTCTGAAAATCAGAATATTTATCTGTGACTACATATATCTACATATTGAGCCTCAGTTACATGCGAAAAATTTCCTATGTATGGAATGGAAAATTTTGTTGTTTCACTTCAATTTCATTTGTTTTATTTCAGTTTCATTGTGAAAGTCAATAATAAACATGAATCCTCTCAACTACATGACTTCAAGTGAGATCCCAGCACATATAACATTTTATAGAGGTTGAGAGTACCATAGAATTTCACCAAAATGTACTGAATTGGAGCAAATTATACATAAGGAGTAGAGAATTCTCAAACAGGAAAAATGGTTTCAGCAAATTTTCCTTAATTTTGATAGGTGTTTAATGCCAAACATGGAGTAATACAAAATTAAAAGTTATCATAAAACCCCTGCCTTTCCTGCGCACAGGTGCATCCCCCAGTCCTGTCCAGCTCCGTGAAACCGCTCGCCTGGCACCCAGACAGCGGCCTGAGGGCACTCCCCAGAGTTCCGGCACGTGAGTCCACCCAGTTCCCGCCTTTCCTGTGCACAGGTGTGTTCCCTGGGCGACCTCCAGTCCCGTCCAGGCCTGGGATCCCGCTTGCCTGGCACCTGGGACAGTGGCTTGAGGGCACTCCCCAGAGTTCCAGCACACTAGCCGACCCACCTCCTGCCTTTCCTGCGCATAGGTGCATACCCTTGTCCTGTCCAGCCCTGCATCCTGCTCGCGTGGTACCCAGACAGCAGCCTGAGGGCACTCCCCGGAGTTCCCACCCACGAGCCCACCCAGCCCCGCCCTCCTCTACACAGGCCCCTGGGCCCATGTCTGTGGACTAGCATCAGTATCAGCTGGGGGTGTGGCCTCCACGTAGGGGGCATGGCCTCCTCAAAAGTGGGCGTGGCCTTCTCTGAGGTAGGCGCAGGCTCACGCAGATATACATCCTACCTCGAGCACTCTGACTGAAATCCCAACCTGTATCACCTAACTCTTTGGAACAAGTCCTGGTCACCTCAAACAAAACACGACAATACTCCACTGGCCTACCCCAATCACAACAAAAGGCCATTATGCAAGAAGCTGTTCAAGCCCAATAGAAAAAAGTATCTCCTCCAATGCTTTACTAGATGCCTATCATAAGCCAAAGATTAATGTCTGAGAGGAAGGACATATTGTAGAAGGGGAGAAGGTTGAGCACCATTGACCGACCTTATTCAGAATCCTTTCCCATAATAAGAGGGAACACTGCTAGTGAACCTCAAGGTTTTATCTCCATACAACCACAACAGCATGAAGAAATAGTGCAAATTTCCACTACAAGAAGACAAAGAAAAGAGTCCCGAACCCTCAATAGGGATTACCCACAAATACATCTCTCCGATAAAGAATTCTGAGATGAAATGCTGAAGATGTTCAAGGAACTACTCAAAGAATCAATGGAGCGGACATCCAGAAAATTAAAGGAAGAAATGAAGGAAACAGTGGAACAGATAGTCGAGAAAATACAGGAAGAAATGAGAGCGGAAATAAGAAAGCTACAAAAAGAAGTGTCCAAAATAAAGGATTCAGTAGATGAAATTAAAAACTCACTGGGTGCCCTCAGCAATAGAATGTCTACAGCTGAACACAGAATAAGAGATCTTGAAGATGAGCAACAGAAATCATACAGGCAACAACAAACAATGGGAAATGACCTCAAAATAGCTCTAAGGCGAATCAGAGAACTAAGGAATGACTCCAAGAGGAACAACATTAAAATTATCAGAATACCAGAAGGACAGGGAGGCAACCCAATGAAAAAGCCACAGTGAACGGGAGTATGGCGCCACCAGCAGGTCAATCTGTACCTGTGAGGTGAGTGCATCAGCAGCCTGATGGCACCGTCAGACTTTCAGATACCCCTAAATTAGTGCTGTGCCTTTGGCCTGACTCCAAAAACTTGGGGAAAAGTTTACCAAGAAAGTAAACGGCCAAGTTAGGTATGTGGGAGACACACCCACAAACCACCTTCAGCTCAGCTATATAATTGGAGACATGGCCTCTCTGGTTCCTGATCGAACTGCTTAATGGCCATGATCCCAGAGACTCAGAAAGGAATCTTGGAACCCAAAGGCTTTTGGCAGAAATGAGTCCTGTTCCTGCAGTAGGTTACTGGTGCTGGACCACTCCAGGTGGGAATAGGTTTTGGGCCTTTGCTGTTCCCCATGGCGGCCTGGTGACTGCCATCCTCCAGAGGTTACTGGACAGTCAGGTTTGGGCCTGTAGTGACGAGACACGTGGGGCCTCACCAGATGAGGGTGGAACCAGCCTTTTCCTCTCCATCCCAACGAGACCCCGAGTCGCCACCTACAAACGGCCTCTCTGGCTCCTGATCAAGCTGCTTAATGGCCATGATCCCAGAGACTCAGAAACAAATCTCGAAACCCAGTGTCGTTTGGCAGAAATGCATCCAGACCACATACAAGGTATCTGCCGCCTCAGAGCTTATTGGAAAGCCAGGTATGGCTGGCGGTGACGGGGCAACTGAAGTCTCATGGGAAGGGAGACGGTACTAGCTCGTCCTTCATGCCTTACCGAGGTCACAAGTTGCCGCCATGAGCGGCTCTACAGCATGGCCATGGCTCCAGAGGCAAAAGGATTTAGTCCAGAGCCCAGCAGCTTGTGGCAGAAAAGTGAATGGACCATGCATTAAACTACGATGCCATGCCTCCCTGGGAGGGAAAGGGTGTTACTCCCTTCTGCCTTTTTTGCCCCCAGCAGCAAGGTGGCCGCCACCTCAGAGCTTATTGGAAAACTAGGTATGAGCCGCCGGTGACGGGGCAACTGCAGTCTCATGGGAAGGGGGGTGGTACCGGTTCATCTTCACGCCCTACCGAGGTAACACGTTGCCCCCCATGAGCGGCTCTCCGGCACAGCCATAACAGGAGACACACAGAAACCAATCTTGTGATTATCTGGCTCTTTGCAGAAATCTAAAATCATTATATGATTCTCATAATCAACTATAGAAAACAAAGTATTTCACAATGCCTTTTCAGTAATTTTGATTGTTGGGGGGGGTGGAATTCTGAGCAATAATGGTGCATCTTTTGTCGAAATAATGGATTTAATCAATATAGAGAAGAGTTAAGTAGAAATCATCTGCCTCACAGGCATTGGGAGGGATAGGAGGGGGGTATATTGGGGTTCTTGGTGGTGAAAAATAAGTACTGGTGAAGGGAAAGGTGTTTGATCATTGTATGACTGTGACTTAAAAATAAAAGCTTTGTAACTTTTCCCACAGTAATTCAATAGATAAATATAAGAAGAAAAAAGCAATAAATAAAATTATGAAAAAAGTAAGGTGGAGTTTATGCCCAATTCAATCAGCTAATCAGTACCTGAAAAAATAGCACTAGTCTTACATTTAAAAAAAGAGCCACAGTGAAAGAAATCTTTGCTGAAAATTTCCCAGAGATAAAGAATGCAGATATCCAAATCCAAGGAGCAAGAAGGGTACCAGCAAAAAGAGACCCCAATAAAAACATTCCAAGGCATATCACAGTCAGAATGATGGATTCAGTGGATAGACACACAATACTGCAAGCGGCAAGGTCAAAGAAGGAAATTACATACAAAGGAGAAATCCTTAGATTTACACCAGATCTGTCAGAGGAAACCCTCCAAGCCTGAAGACAATGGTGAGATATAATGAAAAAACTAATGAAATGAACGCCTCACAAAGAATATATTATCCAGCCTAAAGCTCATTCAAACTCGATGGAATGATAAACCATTTCATAGATAAAAAAAAACTCAGGAACTTCATAGACTCAAAACCAAACCTAAAAGACAGACTAAAATGGCTCCTGTAATTCAAAAAGGAAAACACCAATAAGCACAACAAGCACTTACAGAAAGATGGCAAAAAACTTCATGACAATACTCTTTCTCAATGGCAATGGTCCAAATGCACCAATGAAGAGACACAGAATGGCAAAATGGATCCAGAAACTGAAACTGACAATCTGCTGTCTACAAGAAACTTATCAGAATAGTCAGAGAAAACACAGGCTCAAAGTTAAAGGATGGAAAACAATCCTGAAAGCAAACAGCACCCTCAAAAAAGTGGGGTGGCCAGACTAGGATCCAACAACATCAATTTCAGGTTGAAAAAGATTAGAAGGGACGGCTAAGGCCATTGTCTGTTTATCAAGGGATATGTACAACAGGAAGAAATCACTCTCTTAAATGTATATGCACCTAATGAGGGACCAGGTAAATACTTAAAACAACTGCTAACAGATTTTAAGGAGGACATTGTTAGCAATAGAATGGTAGTCAGACACTTCAACATTCACCTTATCACCTCTGGATATATCAACAAGAAAAAAAAACTCAGCAAGAAAACACTGGTTTTGAAGGAAGAAATAGAAGAAAGAGGGCTAACAGACATATACAGGGATTTACATCCCAAAAAGAAAGAATACACATTTTTTTTCCAGTGCACACAGAACAGTCTATAAAATAGATGACGTTTTGGGTCACAAAATCTACCTCAATAGGATCAGGAAGATAGAAATTGTATCAACTATCTTTTCAGACCACAATGAGATGAACATAGAAGCAAATCACACACAGACAAGGAAAACCAAGTAAAACACCTGGAAATTAAACAACTCAATGTTGAACAAAGAGTGGGTCAGGAAGGAAGTGAAGGACGAAATCAAAAGATACCTGGAAACAAATGAAAATGAATAAATGAGCTACCAGAACCTATTGTACGCGGCTAAAGCCATGTTAGGAGGAAAACTTATAACCTTGTAGGCATTCCTCAGAATGAAGAAAGGGCCTATATAGAGAACTTGACTTCACAGCTCAAGATCTTAGAAAAAGACCAACAAAAGAAACCCAGGCTTGGCTGAAGGAAAGAAATATTAAAACTTAGAGCAGAAATCAACGACATGGAAATCCAAAATATAATCCGAAAGTTCAATGAAATCAAGAGCTAGTTCTTTGAGGAAATAAAGAAGATTGATAAACCACTAGCAAGACTCACAAAAAAAGAGAGAGAGAAACCTAATAAACCGAATCAGAAATGAAAAAGGGGACAACACAACAGAAACCAATGAAATTCAAAAGCTCATCAGAGACTACTTTGAGAGTTTGTATGTCACAAAACAAGAGAACCTAGAAGAAATGAATAAATTCCTAGATTCCTACAATCTCACAAAACTGAGCCAAGAAGACTAGGAATACCTGAATAGACCCATTCATATCAAGGAAATAGAAACCATAATTAAAAGTCTTCCCAAAAACAAAATCCCAGGCCCACTAGTGAATTCTTCCAAACATTTAAAGAAGAGCTGTTGCCAGTTCTCCTCTAACTTTTCCAAGAAATTGAAAAAACAGGAACTCTTTCAAACAGTTTCTATGAGGCACATATCTCCATAATATCTAAAGCAAACAAGGACACCACTTACAAAGAAAACTATAGGCCAAACACAGATGCAAAGATCTTCAACAAAATATTAGCAAATAGAATCCAACAACTCATCAAAAAGATATACACCTTGACCAAGTGGGATTCATCCCACCTCCAAGGATGGTTTCACATTCGGAAATCAATCAACATAATCCATCACATCAACAAAAGTAAAGATAAGAATGATATGATCATATCAATAGACGCAGAGAAAGCTTTTGACAAGATTCAGCACTGTTTTTGATGAAAACTCTCACCAAGATGGGTTTTGAAGGAACTTTCTCAAGATAGTCAAAGCCATCTACGACAAACCCATGGCAAGCATTATCCTCAATGGGGAAAAACTAAGGGCCTTCCCTCTAAGATCAGGAAAAATACATGGATGCCCCCTATCACCACTTCTGTTCAATAAAGTACTGGAAGTACTTGCAATAGCGATTAGGCAAGAAAAAGACATTAAAGGCATCCATATAGGAAAGAAAGAAATCAAACTCTCACTATTCGCAGATGATATGATACTATATCTCAAGAATTCTAAATCCTCTACCAAGAAACTCCTAGAAACAATAGACTTCTACAGTAAAGTCACAGGCTATAAAATGCCCAAAAATACATGGCCTTCCTACACCCAAATAATGAGACAGAGGAAAGTGACGTGAAAAACCAATCCCATTCACAGTCGTGCTCCAGAAAATCAAATACCTCGGAATCAGCCTAACCAAGGAGGTAAAGAACCTCTACAATGAAAACTCAAAACTCTTACTTCATGAAATAAAAGAGGATACGAGGAAATGAAAACATATCCCCTGCTCATGGATAGGAAGAATTAACATCGTCAAAATGGCAACACTCCCCAAAGCATTATACAGATTCAACGTGATCCCTATAAGCAGACCCATGAAATTCTTCAAATAAATAGATCAAGCACTCCTGAAATTCATATGGAACAACAATTGCTAAAGCAATTCTTGGGGAAAAGACGTGGGGAGGCATTACTCTCCCCAACTTCAGACTCTACTACAAAACCGTAATAATTAAAACAGCATGGTACTGGAACAAAGGCAGGGCCGCAGACCAATGTAGCAGGGTGGAATATCCCTACACATAACCCCAAATGTATGAACATCTAATCTTTGATAAGGGATCAAGAAATGTGAAGTGGAGCAAGGAAAGCCTCTTTAACAAATGGTGCTGGCATAACTGGACAACCACATGCAAAAAAATGGGCTTAGACCTCAACTTATCACCATGCACAAAAGTCAGATAAAAATGGATTAAATACCTCAACGTCAGACCAGAATCCATAAGATACATTGAAGACAAGATCAGCAAAACCCTCCACAATATTGAGGCTACAGTATCTTCAAAGTCGACTCTGCAATGACCAACCAAGTGGAAACAAAGGTAAACAAATGGGACTATCTTAAATTAAGAAGCTTCTGCACCTCAAAAGATATAGTGACCAGAATACAAAGACAGTCTACAGAATGGAATGTATATTCACCCAATACCCATCCAATAAGGGGTTTTTATCAAGGATATACAAAGCACTGGTTGAACTCCATAAGAAGAAAACATCCATCCCCATCAAAAAATGGGGTGATGAAATGCACAGAAACTTTCCCAAATAAGAAATCCAAATGGCTAAAAGTCACATAAGAAAATGCTCTTCATCACTAATCATCAGGGAGATGCATATCAAAACAACAAGGAGATATCATCTCACACAACAGAAACTGGCCCACATCCAAAAGAACAAAAGCAACTGCTGTTGGCACAGATGTGGCAAGAAAGGAACCCTCCTTCACTACTGGTGGGAATGCCGACTTGTTCAGCCCTTTTGGAAAACACTACAGATGATTCTCAAAAAATTAGAAATTGAGCTCCCATTTGACCCAGAAATACCGCTCCTGGGAATATATCCCAGAGATGCAAAAAAGCATAGTCGAAATGTTCATTGCTGCACTGACCACAATAGCCAAAATCTGGAAAAAACCTGAATGCCTGAGAACAGATGACTGGTTAAGGAAACTTTGGTACATCTACACAATGGAGTATTATGCAGCTGTTAGAAAAGATGAAGTCATGAATTTACAAACAAGTGGTACTACATGGAAAATTTCATGCTTAGTGAAATGAGTCAGAAAGAGAGGGACAGACATAGAAAGACTGCACTCATCTGGGGAATATAAAGTAACAAAATAGGAGACAGGTACCAAAGAATAGTTGAGATAAATTCCAGGAGGTTCATTCCAGGGCTTGGAGGCCAGCTGCACATGCTAGGGGAAAGGGCAGCTTAGATAGAGAAGGAAACACCAAGTAAAGGGTGTTGGAGGATCCTCTCAGGATGGGAGATGCATGCTGAAATTAGCCTATAGACTGAGCATGATTGCTACTCAATGCCTCTTTTGAAAACCACAGCACCCAAAAGGAGAGAAAGAACAAAAGGGAATGCCCTGCCACAAAGGCGTGGTGGGCTGGGAGGATGGGAGATGGGAGGGATACTAGGATCAGTCGTGGTGGAGAATGGGCACTGGTGAAGGGATGGGCACTCGATCATTATATAACTGAAACCCAAGCACAAAAATTTGTAAGTCTACAACTGTACCTCTCGGTGTTTCACTAATAAAAAATTGTTTTAAAAGTTATCATAAACATATAAACATCAAAATTTCCAAAACACTACAGAAAATTTTCCCAAGAGTGAACTTCATATTTTTACTTAAGATGAGAGTGGCAAGACTTTGTAAATAGAAGGGAATAGCACAGATTATTTCATTGGCTCCTCTTTAAAACCTGTACTGAAATTTAGAATGATACTCTAAATCTCAAAAATATATAAAAGAGTAACTGGATTCTCTTTCTTAAATTCTATTCTAACAAATGCAGAAGATATTGTTACAATTCCTCCTACTTTGCTTCTATAAAGATATTCTGTCTCAATATTTAAAAGAGCAATAACATATTAACAATTATGTTAGGATACAATGAGATAACTAGTCAAATTTTTTAAACTCTTAAAAATAGTAATAAATAGCAAGAATATTAAAGTATAATTTCTCAGCTAAATGATGGACAGTGACAAATACTATGAATCTCACGAGTAACATTTGGTTTTGCTTTAAAAGAGCCATATAATATACACTTTTTTATTTTCCAAAATCAGGTGATGATTTTTGTCATCTCTTGCAACTACACCACCTCCGCTTCGCTGATGACATCGTTTTAATAACACCAAACACCAAGCGCACAAATGCTGGCCGACTTTGATCGTGAGTGTGGAAATTTGGACTACAGCTGAATCTCATGAAGACAATGTTTATGAGAAACGGTCTTGTTCTTGACGTTCCATTCACTCAACAGAACGAACATCTCTGAATGCAACAGTTATGTGTACCTAGGTCGAGAAGTCAACATGATGAATGACCTGGCACCTGAATTGCGCGGGAAGAAGAGAGTGGCTTGGAATGCCTTTAAGAGTGTCAAAAAAATAGCTAAGAGGATGAAGAACCTCTGGCTCTGGGCACATCTCTTCGATTCCACTGTTCTTCCTGCATTAACATATGCCTCAGAGACCTGGGCCCTACAAAAACAGGATGAGAACTCTATTGGGATCTCCCAAAGAGGCATTGAAAGAGCTATGCTTGGAGTATCACACTTCACTCAAGTGAGAGAAAGAATCCGGATTTCCGACCTCCATTGACGATCAAGAATCAAGAATCAGGGATGCTGTCTCATTTGCCAAGTTCTCGAAAATAAGATGGGCTGGACACGTAATATGATTTGGAGATGACTGCTGGGCTAGAGTCCTTACCGACTGGATTCCATGGGACGTCAAAAGATCATGTTGCCACCCACATACGAGATGGTCAGACTTCTTCGTCAATACCCTGAACGATCGGTTTGAGGCTCTTCATGTTCCTAGAGCGAGCAGCTGCCATTGGGCTACACTAGCATGCGACAGGGATGAATGGAGACTATACTGGCGCCTGCTCAAGCAAATCGATTATTAACGGGATGTCGCAGTGATCAAGTGATCAAAACTCATGCTTATGCTGAGAACATAGGTAATAATCTGGTTCTTTTTCATTCATTCATCATTCATCATCCTGTTAATCGTCGATTGCCTCGAGCAGGCCCCAGTAACGTCTCTTTCATCCTAGCCCTGAGATTATATTCAAGGCTTTTTAGGAAAATGAGACCCATCATTGTTACTGGTATTTGGCATATTTGGTGCGCCACGGGGAGTTTGCCAGACTCTGCCCTGTGGTTCTAGGCTCTCTTTTTCATTTCACTGAGCAGAACTCTTCACTGAACTCTCAGACCCAATTCCTAAGTTCTGTGAAACCCTCAACTTCCATGACATGCTGTGTATAGTGGGCTCTTCTCTAAAGTTAAGTAGCAGAGAGCATTAATATTTAATGAAAAACTGCCAAAAAAGTGGTTCACTCAGGTGAAGAGTATTAAAATCTGTATTAATAAAACTAACTCCAGAGAGAAATTCTCCTCGTGTACCTTTCAATCCTTATCTCCCACGACTTGTGACCATTGACATATTCCCATGATGTCTCATTTTCTTTCTTTCTTTTTTTTGTTTTCTTTTTGGGGGTCATACCCGGCTATGTTCAGGCTCTGCACTCAGGACTTACTCCTGGCAGTGCTCAGGGGACCACATTGGATGCCGGGATTGAACCTGAACCCCGGGTCGGCCATGTGCAAGGCAAATGCCCTACCCTCTGTACTATTGCTCTGGCCCCAATGTCTCATTTTCAATCATTCCCATAACCTGTTGCTATTGCTTGCCATTTCAACCGTTCTCTTTTTGATTTTTCATTCTGAAAAGTCTTCAGTACACAAACGAAATCATTTAAAGTAACAGACACCCTCCAGAATATGGACTTATGTCCACACTTTCCTGGGAAACTGCTTATAGATACAAGCTTGCTTTTGTGGGAAGAAAAGCAGTATCTGGCATGGAGACTTAAAAATCAGTGCATCTGAGTAATGTCTCAGAAGAAAGTCCTCAAGGTTTGTAAAAACAGAATTTTACGGGCAACGATGAACTAACCAGCCTGTGTTCTGAAGGCAGAACCAAGGAGGGAGACCCATGACATGACGGTTTCCTCAGTAATTGATCTGCACTAACATTTTTGTGATTATTAGCCCATATGTCAGAGGTCCACAACAGGTGCCAGTAGAAATAGAGAGCAAGCACTGAAAATTTGTATAGTAATTTGAAAATCCTGCTGCATCTAATAGTAAAGAACTGGTATTTGTATTTATCATATTTTATATATATTTTCTAATGATTCACTTTAATGATCCACCTTAGAGTGGAATGGATTTATAAAGTATTGTAAACTCTTTTTAATTGTTCTTCATTAGTTTGATGAGCACTGATTTTGAAGAGTTAGAGACAAAAGTGAATTACTTACAGTACAACCTACTAGCCCTATGGTACATACTTCCTTATGGTTTTAGTTTACTTGAAGATTTAATTTAAGCAAATCATAATAATCAGGAATGCATATTTGTGTGAAATGTGTGTGATCATTTGTGTACTCATTACCCTAGCAATACTAAGAACATGGAACACTCCAACCTGAAAACTTTCCCACAGGAGGTGAATTCTTTTTCAAGTCTAAGAAAGTGTTATAATACGAAAAGAGTAATGGAAGCCATTTGGATTCTTCCATTAAAATAACAACTAACCTTTCAAGCCCAAAACTGAGAAAATGCTTGCTTATTTGGCCCTAAAAATTTCCTCCCCGGGGCTCCCAAGATACTCTGAAAATCCCTTTTGGTCTTTGGTTGGCTCTGGAATACCATCCTGGCTTACACTGAAGCACAAAAGGACATCTCAGCTCTTGCCCAGCTTATCTTCCCTCCCAACACCTGTTCTCAAGATTTCTGTTGGCAAGAGGAAGTAGGTGGTCAGCATAAATGATAAAGTCACTGTCATCACCCCAGTTAAAAAAGACCTGGGAAGATCTGAGTAGCATGTACAAAAGAACTTCACAGCCCTCCCCGCAAGCTCCCCTTGTAACAGCCTGTATTAAAGGCTTTTGATTTGTGATTTTTTTCAATTTTCCATTTCCTATGAAACTAAGAGAATTCCTTATCACCTCTTGGTATAATTAGAAAAAATCAGACCTAGCCCACACCCTAACCTCAAAAGAGTCCTGTTGGGGAAGAGCAGTTACAATGGCAGAGAGCTTCACAGACATTTCTGGCACCTGAATAGTTTTACTTCATCTTGAACCCATTTAACAGCATAAAATCAGGCTGGAGCAATAGCACAGAGGGTAGGGTGTTTACCTTGCACGCAGCCAACCCAGATTCGATTCCCCCATCTCTCTCAGAGAGACTGGCAAGCTACCGAAAGCACCCCGCCCGCACAGCAGAGCCTGGCAAGCTCCGCATGGTGTATTCAATATGACAAAAACAGTAATAACAAGCTTCACAAAACGGAGATGTTACCAGTACCCACTCGAGCAAATGGATGAACTACAGGAGGACAGTGCTACAGTACCAATCAGGGGACATTAAATTTTTCCAGTGCTCCTCTCTGGAAAGAAAAATGGCGGCCGCATGGGAGCCTTGTGGACAGCAGGTATAAGCCAGGGGTGGGGCGCGACTGAAACCTCATGGGACGGGGGGCGCTCCGGCCCGTCCTTCACGCCCTACCGAGGTCCCCAGTTGCCCCCCACGAGCGGCTCTCCGGCACGGCCATGGTCCCAGAAGCACAAGGACTTAACGCAGAAAACCAGCAGCTTGGAG
The DNA here is from genome assembly GCF_029834395.1 of Sorex fumeus. Lineage (NCBI taxonomy): Eukaryota > Metazoa > Chordata > Mammalia > Eulipotyphla > Soricidae > Sorex > Sorex fumeus. The sequence goes on from NW_026606066.1 coordinate 28,588,080, forward strand.
CAGAAAAGCGAACGGACTATGCATTAATCCATGCCATCATGCCTGCCCGGAGGGGAAAGGGTGTTGCCCCATTCGCCCTCTCCTCTCTGGAAAGAAAGATGGTGGCCGCATGGGAGCCTTGTGGACAGCAGGTATGAGCCGGGGGTCGAGGGCGACAAAAACCTCATGGGAAGGGGGCGTTCTGGCCCATCCTTCACGCCCTACCAATGTCACCAGATGCCCCCCTCAAGCGGCTCTCTGGCACGGCCACGACTCCAGAGCACAGACACCAATCTCTTAATTATCTAACTTTTAGTAGAAACACTTCCAGGGTTAATAAGTAAAATAGCAGAAATCCAAAACTGACAACATTTAATTCTTGAACCCAGCTGTAGAAAGTAAATCATTTCACAACGCTTTTTCAGCATGTCTGATTGGGAGAGGGGGGAGGGTGGTAAACTCTAAATAATAATGGTGCATCTTTTATCGAAACAATGAATCTAGTCAAATTAGATAGAGTGTTAACTAGAACTCATCTGCCTCACAGGAATTGGGAGGGGTGGGAGGTGGGGTTCTATTGGGGTTCGCAGTAAAAAATAAGTATTGGTAAAGGGAAATGTGTTTGATATTTGCATGACTGAGACCTAAATCTGAAAGCTTTGTAACTTTTCTCACAGTGATTCAATAAATAAATAAATTATAATAAAAAAAATTTTCCCGGCAATCTATAGCAACTCCCTACAATAAGGTAAATTGAGGAAGGAAATAAGAAAAAAAAAGTGATACTATAAAATGTAGTACTATTTTGTACTCCTATTTTATACATGTATACATATATGCTATTTATACATATATGTATTTATCATGGGGCTGGAGCGATAGCACAGCAGTAGGGCGTTTGCCTTACAAGGGGCCAACATGGCTGACCCGAGTTCGATTCCTCCGCCCCTCTTGGAGAGCCCGGCAAGCTACCAAGAGTATCTTGCCCGCATGGCAGAGTCTGGCAAGCTACCCGTGACGTATTCGATATGCCAAACACAGTAACAACAAGTCTCATGATGGAGACGTTACTGGGCCCGCTCGAGCAAATTGATGAACAACGGGAGGACCGTGACCATGACCGTGTATTCATCATATGCATCTATACCTTTGTTCCTAAAAGTGAACTCAACATCGTTCACCTTGCTGCAGGCAAGATAATAGGTAGGCAGACAGAAAACTCTTGGCAATGTGGATTTAAAAAATTACAGACACCAGCTTAAAATTTTGAGTGTCAGAAAGCCACTGAAACGCAAAATCTCAATCCCAGAAAAGGCTGGATCCACTCAGGAGAGGAAAAACTTTAGCAAAAACAAAAGGCTGAGACAAAAACATGAAAGGAGACCACCAAAGTTCTCATGCTTCAGTTGACAATACCCTTGCAATAGATTTTTATCTCTATAGAAAGCACCACATATGAGCAGTTTGGGAAAATTCTTATAACTCTGACATTAAAGAAGTAAGTGGGGCACATTCTCCACTGGGGCCATCACCCACATCTCAATTTGGAAGTATATTCCCCATCTTCAAAGTCACCTGCATCTGGTTTTATTTTATTTTATTTTTTGCTTTTTGGGTCACACCCAGTGAGGTACAGGGGTTACTCCTGGCTCTGCACTCAGGAATTACCCCTGGTGGTGCTCAGGGTACCATATGGGATGCTGGGAATCAAACCCAGGTTGGCCGCGTGCAAGGCAAAGAGCCTACATGCTGTGCTACTTCTCCAGCCCCTGCATCTGTTTTTAAACTGAGATGTATCAGTTAAAAAACGGATGTATCTAGTATGAAACTAATACCCAAGTACAGTAGAGTCAAGGATCAGGAAGAGTGCTCCATGGTTGGAAGCCTGCCTCAAGTGCTGTAGGAGAAGGCAATTGTGATAGAGTAGGGACCACTAAGTCAATGATGGTTGGAGGGATCTCTCAGGATGAGAAATGTGTACTGAAAGTAGATAATGGACCAAACATGATAGCCTCTCAGTATCTGTACTGCAAACGATAATGCCTAAAAGTGGAAATAGAGTAAGAAGGAAATTGCCATAGAGGCAGGGGGGGTGGAGGTGGCAGGAGGGATACTGGGGGCATTGGTGGTGGAGGGATGGGTGTTCGATCATTGCATGACTTAAACTTAATCATGAAAGCTTTGTAACTATCACACTGTGATTCAATTTAAAAAATAATGGATGTCAGCCCGCCCCCAAGGGCCTGGGTTCCTCTCTGGGCACGCGCAGCTAGAAACAGCCCCTAGACAGCCGGTTTTCAACCCCTGATCTGCGTGGGACGGGCACAGAGGCCCAGCTCTGGGCAACAAAGCTGAACGGCTCCAATTCCAACAGGTACAGCCCGCCCCCAAGGGCCTGGGTTCCTCTCTGGGCACGCGCAGCTAGAAACAGCCCCGAGACAGCCGGTTTTCAACCCCTGAGCCGCGTGGGACGGGCACAGAGGCCCAGCTCTGGGCAACAAAGCTGAACGGCTCCAATTCCAACAGGTACAGCCCGCCCCCAAGGGCCTGGGTTCCTCTCTGGGCACGCGCGCTAGAAACAGCCCCGAGACAGCCGGTTTTCAACCCCTGATCTGCGTGGGACGGGCACAGAGGCCCAGCTCTGGGCAACAAAGCTGAACGGCTCCAATTCCAAACAGGAGACATTCCCAACTCCTCGCCCAGTGCCAGGGACTCTTTCCGGAGCCGCGGCCGCTGACACGGCCGCGAAATATTTTCCCACTACATATGCCATAGGAACCATAAGCTAACTTCTTAGATGGAAACTTCTCTATTTTAGCTCAGCCACTAGAAACACAGTTGCCAATAACTCATAAGCCTATCTTAACTCACACTGCATATCAAGCAGAATAGTAACACTGAACGTGAAGGACTAAACCACACCTCTCACAATGGTAAAGCAACGCAAAAGCCCACCAAACATTCACATTGAAGAGTCTAGCCCAGATGACACCAACAGTACTATAGTGTTAGACAACCTCTCTGACAAGGAATTCAGAAGGGAGCTACTTAGGATGCTTAGGGAATTAAAAGAAACAATGGAAAACAATGCCAATAGAAGACAAGAGGATCTGAAGGCAGAAATGAGGAAAATGCAATCAGAAATGTCAGACCTGAAAAATCTCGTAGGCGAATTGAAAAGCTCAGTGGAAGGCCTCAGCAGCAGAGTAAGAGCGGCTGAGAATAGAATCAGTGAGCTCGAAGATGAAATTCAGAGACTCTCCAGAAAAGAGCAGAAAATGGAAAAGAGACTCACAATTCGGGAACAGATGGCAAGAGAAGATCGTGATGAAGCCAAGAGGGGTAACATAAGAATTATTGGAGTCCCAGAGGGACAGGAAGAAAACCTCGATGAAGAAGAAACTGTCAAAGACATCATTGCTACAACATTTCCAGAGCTGAAGAAAACTTGTGACCACATTCAGGAGGCCCGAAGGGTACCAGCTAGAAGAAATCCGAATAAAAATACCCCAAGACACATTCTGATCAAAATGACCAAAACCTTAGACAGAGACAAAATTCTGAAAGCAGCAAGATCGAAGAAAGAAATCTCTTACAAAGGAGCATCCTTAAAATTCACAGCTGATTTTTCTGATGAAACCCTCATGGCCCGAAAACAGTGGTGGGACATAGTAAAAAAACTCAATGAAATAAATGCCTCCCCCAAAATACTTTTCCCAGCAAGACTCTCATTCATAATAGAAGGAACAACACACAGTTTCACAGACAAACAACAGCTCAGGAACTTCATAGACTCAAAACCATGGTTACAAGAACAACTGAATGGGCTACTTTAAGGCAAGAAAGGCCCCTCAAATACACCAAATTTTAACAGAACAATGGGACAAAATCCCATAACAATAATCTCTCTCAATGTCAATGGGCTAAACGCACCAATTAAAAGACATAGAGTGGCAGGATGGATTAGAAAATTGAACCCAACATTCTGCTGCCTGCAAGAAACGCATCTCAATAGTCAAAGCAAACACAGACTCAGAGTCAAAGGTTGGAAAACAATCCTACAGGCAAACAGCTCCCATAAAAAAGCTGGGGTAGCCATCCTTATATCAGACCACATCGATTTCAGAGTGAGGAAGGTCATAACAGACAGTGAAGGCCATTTCTTATTGATCAGAGGATCTGTACAACAGGAAGAACTTACAATAATAAATGTATATGCACCTAATGAGAGACCAGCAAAGTACTTAAAACAACTACTCATAGATTTGGAAAAAGACATCAATAGCAACACAATACTAGTGGGAGACTTCAACACTGCTTTGTCACCTCTTGATAGATCAACCAGACTCAAGCTTAGCAAGGACATACTTCATTTGAGGGAAGCAATGGAAGAAAGGGACTTAGTAGATATATACAGGACACTTCATCCACAAAAAGCTGAATACACATTCTTCTCAAGCGTACATGGAACATTCTCCAAGATAGACCACATGCTGAGCCACAAAACATGCCTCCATAAAATTAAGAAGGTAGAGATTGTATCAACAATCTTCTCAGACCATAATGCGCTGAAATTAGAAGTAAATCACACACAAAAACAGAAAACTAAATCAAACACCTGGAAATTAAACAGTGCACTGTTGAACAACGAGTGGATTAGACAGGAAATCAAAGAGGAAATCAAAAGATTCCTAGAAACGAATGAAAATGAGAACACGAGTTAGCAAAACTTATGGGACACAGCAAAGGCTGTGTTAAGAGGAAAGTTTATAGCTCTACAAGCATTTCTCAGGAAGGAGGAGCGAGCACACATAAGTAACCTAACCTCACAGCTTAAGAGCTTGGAGAAGGACCAAAAAAAGGAGCACAACCCGAACAGGAGAAAGGAAATAATAAAACTCAGAGCAGAGATTAACGAGATGGAAACCCAAAAAACAATCCGAAAGATCAATGAAACCAAGAGCTGGTTCTTCGAGAAAATTAACAAGATCGATAAGCCTCTAGCAAAACTCACAAAGAAAGGGAGAGAGAAAACCCTAATAAACCGAATCAGAAATGAAAAGGGGGTCATTACAACAGAAACCACAGAAATTCAGAGGATCCTCAGGGAGTACTTTGAGAAGCTTTATGCCACGGAACATCAAAACCTCGAGGAAATGGATAAATTCCTAGACTCCTACAGACTCCCAAGGCTGAACCAAGAAGACCTGGAATACCTGAACAGACCCATCACCATCAAGGAAATTGAAATGGTAATAAAAAGTCTCCCCAAGCACAAAAGTCCTGGCCCGGATGGATTCACTAGTGAATTCTTCCAAATCTTTAAAGAGGACTTACTCCCGATGCTCTTTAAGCTTTTCCACGAAATTGAAATATCAAAAACACTTCCAAACAGTTTCTACGAAGCAAATATCACACTGATACCAAAAGCAGACAGAGATACCACAAAGAAAGCGAATTACAGGCCGATATCCCTGATGAACACAGATGCAAAGATCCTCAACAAACTACTAGCAAATAGAATCCAACTACTCATCAAAAAGACCATACACCATGACCAAGTAGGATTCATCCCAGGGATGCAAGGATGGTTTAACATTCGGAAATCAATCAACATAATCCACCATATCAACAAAAGAAAAGATAAAAAGCATATGATCATATCAATAGATGCAGAGAAAGCATTTGATAAGATCCAGCACCCCTTTATGATGCAAACCCTAGCCAAAATGGGTATAGAGGGGACCTTCCTCAACATAATTAAAGCCATCTACCACAAGCCTACAGCAAGCATCATCCTCAATGGGGAAAAACTGAGAGCCTTCCCTCTAAGATCAGGGACGAGACAGGGATGCCCACTCTCTCCACTGCTGTTCAATATAGTACTGGAAGTACTTGCAATAGCGATTAGGCAGGAAAAAGATACTAAGGGCATTCAGGTAGGAAAGGAAGAAATCAAGCTCTCACTATTCGCAGATGATATGATACTCTACTTAGAGAACCCAATAACTTCCACCAAAAGACTCCTAGAAACAATAGACTCGTATAGTAAAGTTGCAGGTTATAAAATCAATACCCAAAAGTCCATGGCTTTCCTATACGCAAACAGTGAGAGAGAAGAAAGCAACATGAAAAAAACAATCCCATTCACAATTGTGCCCCAGAAAATCAAGTACCTAGGAATCAGCTTAACTAAGGAAGTAAAGGACCTGTACAAAGAAAACTACAAAACGCTACTTCAGGAAATAAAAGAGGACATGAGGAAATGGAAAGATATCCCCTGCTCATGGGTCGGGAGACTTAACATTGTCAAAATGGCAATACTACCGAAAGCATTGTATAAATTCAATGCAATCCCTATAAGGATACCCATGACATTCTTCAAAGAAATGGAGCAAACACTCTTGAAATTTATATGGAACAATAAGCCCCCACGAATAGCTAAAGCAATTCTTGGGAAAAAGAAAATGGGAGGAATCAACCTCCCGAACTTCAAACTGTACTACAAAGCAGTAATAATTAAAACAGCATGGTACTGGAACAAAGGCAGAACTGCAGACCAATGGAACAGGGTTGAATACACTGACATCTCCCCTCAATCATATGCTCATCTAATCTTTGATAAAGGTGCAAGTAATGTGAAGTGGAGTAAGGAAAGCCTCTTTAATAAATTGTGTTGGCATCACTGGACGGCTACATGCAAAAAAATAGGCTCAGAACTCTGCCTAACACCATGTACAAAAGTAAGATCAAAATGGATTAAAGACCTCAACATCAGACCAGAAACCATAAGGTACATTGAAGATAAAGTTGGCAAAACCCTCCATGATATTGAAGCTAATGGTATCTTCAAAGATGCCACGCCACTGGCCGAGCAAGTGAAAACAGAGATAGATAAATGGGACTATCTTAAACTAAGAAGCTTCTGCACCTCCAAAGAAACAGTGACCAAAATACAAAGACAGTCTACAGAATGGGAAAGGATATTCACCGAATACACATCTGACAAGGGGTTGATATCCAGGATATACAAAATACTGGTTAAACTCCACAAGAAGAAAACATCCAACCCCATCCAAAAATGGGGCAATGAAATGAACAGAAACTTTCTCAAAGAAGAAATCCGAATGGTAAAAAAGCACATGAGAAAATGCTCTACATCATTAATCATCAGGGAGATGCAGATCAAAACCACAATGAGATACCATCTCACACCTCAGAGACTGGCCCACATTCAAAAGAACAAAAGCAACCAATGCTGGCGTGGATGTGGCGAGAAAGGGACACTCCTTCACTGTTGGTGGGAATGTCCACTGGTTCAGCCCTTCTGGAAAACAGTATGGACGATTCTCAAAAAATTAGAAATTGAGCTCCCATTTGACCCAGCAATACCACTCCTGGGAATATATCCCAGAGAGGCAAAAATGTATAGTCGAAGTGACATCTGCACTTGTTTGTTCATTGCAGCGCTCTTTACAATAGCCAGAAACTGGAAGAAACCTGAATGCCCAAGAACAGATGACTGGTTAAATAAACTTTGGTACATCTACACAATGGAGTACTATGTAGCTGTTAGAAAAGATGAAGTCATGAAATTTACATACAAGTGGTACAATATGGAAAGTATCATGCTAAGCGAAATGAGTCAGAAAGAGAGGGATAGACATAGAAAGATTGCATTCATCTGGGGGATATAAAGTAACAAAGTATGAGATTAATACCCAAGAATAGCTGAGATCAGCACCAGGAGGATTACTCCATAACTTAGAGGCCAGCCGGGTATCCTAGAGGAAAGGGCAGTTCAGATAGAGAAGGGAGCACCAAATAAAGTATGTTTGGAGGATCCTCCCAGGAGGGGAGATGCATGTCGAAAGTAGACTATGGACTGAACATGTTTGCCACTCAATGCCTCTTTTGCAGACCACAACACCCAAAAGGAGAGAGAGAACACAGGGGATTGCCCTGCCACAGAGACAGGGGGGATGGGGGGATGGGGGTGGGAGGGATATTATCCATGGTGGTGGAAAATGGGCACTGGTGGAGGGATGGGTATCTGATCATTGTATAATTGAAACCAAAGCACAAAAAGTTGTAAATCTACAACTTTAAAAAAATAAAATAAAATAAAGGGGAAAATAAATAAATAAATAAATAAATAAAATAAAGGGAAAAAAAATAATGGATGTATCCTCTCAGATCTCTCCTTGTGAAGAAGTCAGCAATCTCTATGACTCGGTCTCTCTCTCTCTCTCTCTCTCTCTCTCTCTCTCTCTCTTTGTCTTCTCTCTTCCTCATATTTCTGGAATAAATACACCTTAATTCACTCTTTGTCTTCCTAAAATTCTTCTCTGTGAGAATAGAGGATAGGCCTTGAAACCTGGGCAGACGTCAGGATAGACTTTTCTTGTTCTGCTAAGAGCAATTCCTTGCTTCATCCTAAGGTCATGATTCCCTGAGAACTTGGGTGGTGGAGACCAATTCCATACCATGAAGATCAAGAAGAATTCAGATACAGCGTAACACTGCTTGGTGAGGCTGTTGGGACAGAAGCACTTCATGGCTGACTTTACAAATTTTAACATCACACACACACACACACACACACACACACACACACACACACACACACACCTCACAGTCCCCACTTAAGTCACCTGTGAAGACATCCAGCAGTCAGCTGACTGCAACACCTCATGAGCCACACAGGAGACCTAATTTTGGGGATGGGGGTGATAAATTCTTTCACCTGTAATAAATTTCCCATCTCTTATAGCACTGTGCATATAAATGTGTTCCCCATGAGATAGTAACAGCAACAGGAAAACAGGGTCAGGCTCTGACATAAAGTCCACAATGCTAAACTTAAAGCAGAGGTGAATTGTTGTTTAGAAATAGCTTAAAATACAAACAAGCATAGTTTCCTGTCTGGGCTTTGTTCCTTAGTTTCTTTCACTTATTAAATGAACTTATCTCAAAAATAAAACATCTGTGTAACAACTACAAAAAAGTATTGCAAATAGATTTGAAGCCTTTGAGTTAAAGACCCATGATGAAGGAAGAAATTATTTATAGAATTATTTTCTAACTACTAGTAGTCAGAAATGAGGGAAGAGGGGTGGTAAAGAGAAGGTGGACAGTTGGTCAATGTGGCAAGGACAATAACCAGGCTCTCAGCTTGCCACTGCATTAGTTAAATGGCCTGTATTGTTTGGGCTAAGAAAGGCCAATTAATCACCCAAAGTGTGATCTGACAGTAATTAACAATCAGCAGTGACAAAATATCCATAAATGCTCAGGACAAAGAGGTTTCGTTTGTTTTCTCTTTCCATATACCACTGAAAAAGGCATCATTGACACTCCATACTTCCTTTTACAGCTTCATTAGTGATATTTGGCTCCTAAGAAGGAGGAAAAAAAATGTAAGGGTTGCAGCTTACCTAAGCAGGCCCATGGGTAATTAGCACTTCTTCTGCAGAATCATCTTTTAACAAGACTCTCAAATGTTTCTGGGCAAACCTTGCTTAGAAAGGAGAGAAAAGAGTAGGTGGCATAGACCACCCCTTGGCCTGAATGGGCTCCACAAATTACAGAATTGGTGAGGGGAAAAAAAAGTTTGTTAAGCTGAATCCCAATTCTGGGTTATGGGAAATTAAAGCTAATATTACAAATTCTCATCAGTGCTGCCCCATACCTCAAGATTTACGGCCAACAGAATAAATCTGTACACTTATCAGTTTGTTTTTGTTTTTGACTTGGACTACACCCAGCAAAATACTGGGATAGTACACTCAGGATACTGTCCTCAGAGGACACCCAGAGCCTTACTCTTGGCTCTGCACTCAGAGATCACTCCTGACAGAGCTCAAGGTATGATATAGGGGTGCCGGGGATTGAACCACAAGCAAGGTGAGTATGGTTCCAACTGTACTGTGTACTTTTTTAGTGCAAGTTTCAGTATTCACATTTATACCGCAAGCAGAAGATACTGTAATGTCCAGAAGTCCTCAAAGGTTGATGTTCACAGTCATTGCTGCAACCTTCATAGCTCTCATTCACATCCTCAACAAGGGAAAAGTCCCACCTTGCTTCAGGGAGGCCCTCGTTGCTAAATCTTCTTGTAAACCTGCAGGTGAGGCAAAACCTTTAGGTCTGAGGTCTTCTCAGATATGTTTATAGACAATTCTGTTGGCTCAGCAACCAGCTCTCCAACCTGAACCCAGCAAGGCTGGGGCTGTGTTCTTGGTCTTGTTTCAATCTGATGCTTCCCTCTGAGACACAGTCTGTAATCTAGCCTTGATATTCTATCTTCCAAGTCAATAATTCGGTAACATAGGTGACTTTTGTGAGAAGAATCACAACTTGTTTCAAATAAAAGATGCAAGTAGGTTCGCTTCACTATGTAGAAACCACAATGCTACAGAACACTGTTTTCTCAGCAACAGAAGAAAAAAGGCCAATTCAGACACTTTCTCTTCCATACCTGGGTAGGTTGTGGTTTCTTTTTTTACAAACTCTCTGAGTTTAGGAATACGGAGCCATCTAACACTTTCCTGACTGTGAGTCAACCATGGATCAGTGATCTTCAATAGTTTCAGGGGATGGAACTCTTGAAAAAGTGTCTCCTCTGGCTGTTAGCTCTAGAAAGCACAAATTAAAGTATTTTCTAACTTCAATCATTTGTTCCAGCACTACCTTTTGGGTGAAACACAACTTGAACATATTTTCCTGTTTAGCACAATCCCCCTAAAGTCCTGAACAATCCCTTCCTCTCCATCCTAGCTCCATTTCCTGTCCAAGCAAAATGCTACTTGTCCCTTACTCTTCTCTATTATAGGATTTCTAGATGCTTAACTCTATCTAGACCCTTTAACCCTTTAAATTTTAATTAAAATTTCATTTCCTAAATTCCCATGAAAACAATCTTTTCCAGAATATGTGTTCAGCTCAGAGGTGACCAGTATTAACATTAATGCCTAGAAGACTATATTAGTGATGTTGGAAGTCCAGAACATGATAGCCCATATAGGTGTGAGTAACAGGATCCAATATGCTTTGAATTCCCCATGACAAATGAAGCTGTTTCTCCTCTTCTTGCCTCTAGGCAAGGTCTATCCTCTATTCTCACAGAGAAGAGTAAGGAAGTCTTCAGAGATTATAGAAGGGGTAAGTAGCCCCGAACTGGAGGGATGTGTGTAGGACTCACCACAGGCATCCTTTCTAATTTGTCCTCATGGATTGGGTCTGCAAGGACACACTGGACGGTTTGGAACAACTCTAAGGAGAGGAGTTGTTTTGTTTGAATCAACACCATAGTCCTCTTCCTTCCTTCCTTCCTTCCTTCCTTCCTTCCTTCCTTCCTTCCTTCCTTCCTTCCTCCTTTCTTTCTTTCTTTCTTTCCTTCCTTCTTTATTTTCTCTTTCATTTGTTTTCTTTGGGACCACACTCAGCATGCTCAGGGGTTACTCCTGACTCTGCACTCAAGAATTACTCCTGGGAGAGATACTGGGACCCGTGGTGGTAGAAAATGGGCACTGGTGGAGGGATGGGTGTTTGATCATTGTATAATTGAAACCCAAGCACAAAAATTTGTAAATCTACAACTGTACCTCATGGTGTTTCACTAATAAAAGTTTTTTAAAAAAGAATTACTCCTGGAGGTGCTTGTAGGACCATATGGGATGCCAGGGATCAAACCTGCATCGACCATGTGCAAAGAAAATTCCTTAACAACTGTACTATAACTGGCCCCAATCCTTTCCTTTCTGGATCCAGCTACTGTACTAGATGGAGCCTTAGTTCATGTGGTATTTTTGTCAGTCTCAGCAATATCTCAGCAAAATTCCCTTGTGGACAAGAGAAGCAGCCTCAGCAGTATGGGATGTGGGGTTCTCAGTTTCTCCAAAGATACCAGCTCCCATCTTCTCTGCTTGTTAGTAACATCATGGTGCCCAAGATGCACTAGTTCTCCTTCACAGCACCAAAGGGATTTTGATCAGCAGTTCTTGAGGACAAAAAATTAAAAACTGCAAAGAACTTGGCTCTCATAATAGACCTATTAATAGGGCTATTATGCTAGTATAGAGTTCCCAGTATAAATGTAAAAAGAAATTGGGGTGGGGGCGGTGCTGCACCCAGCAGTGCTTACTCTTGCTTCTGTGCTCAGAAGTTACTATTGGAAGTCCTCAAGGGAGCATGTTCCAGGGATCGAATCAAAGTCACAGGTGCAGTGGTCACATGCAAGGCCTTACCTCCTGTACTACCTCTCCAGCCCAGCCCAGAATAAACTTGATCCATGTAACACCAGCTACAAATTATGGATGAATGAAACTACAGTCTGTATTTATTGTCCCCCACTCATGAGTGAATACTTTATATAGCAGTTATCGAGAAAAATATTTTAGACCTTTCCAGAATAACTGTTTCTTAAATGATGTCATACTATCCACTGATTAAATCAAGGATTCCATAAAATTGGGTCTGCTTTCTGCTCCTACACCTAGACTACAAAGTCCACTGGAAGAAGATGCACAATGCCACAGAAAAATCTTGTGGAATTTTTCTTCTCTAATATCAACTAAATCTTTAAACTCATGTAAATGTATACTCATTTGGATAGCGATGATGTTTATACATTTTTTTTTAATTGGCACATGTAGGATTTCAATAGAGTCATCGAAATCCTTCTGCCTTTCTGGTGTTGAAATGTAAAATAAAGCAGTCAATTTGTCAGTTTCTAAAAAAATTAAGCATGGAATTATCGTATGAGCCAGGAATTCTACTTCTGGGTATATATCAAAAAGAAAGAACTCATACAAATGCTGTCATGTTCATTATGCCATATTAGTCACAATTATTAAAAGGTGGAAGCAAGCCAAGTATCCACTGTCCTATTCATGGATAAACTCAATATGATGTGTAAATACAAAATAATCTTACTCAACCCTGAAAGGAAGAATATTCTGATACATGCTGCTATATGGGTGAGCCTTAAAGACATTATTCTCAGTTACATAAATTATACACATAAAAGACAAATATTGGCAATGGAGAGATAGTACAGTGTGGGTAAGTCACTTGCCTTGCATGCAGCTGACCTAGGTTTGATCTCCAGCATCCCATGTGGTACCCTGAGCACCGCCACGAATAATTTCTAAGTGCAGAACCAGGAGTAAACTCTGAGCACTGCAGGGTATAGCCCCCCAAACAAACAAAACAAGACAAAGACAAATATTGTGCAATTCCACTCATATGTAGCAACAGCAGTCAAGTTCATAGAGACAAAAATGGAGGTAGAATGGTGGTAGCTAGGGGCAGGGATACGGGAGTGTTGCTTGGCAGCAGCAAGAAGGGAAAGAATCATGAGTTCCTTCAAGAAATGCTAACATGTGATCTGAGGGAAGAGAGAGGATTCTAGAAACATGTAGATGCGCAATGGTTCCATCTACTGAAGGAAGAGCAGGCTTGGGGGAGAGTAAAACATTCTATTCTGGCAAGTTTCATTTAAGATTCTTGTTGGACAACCAAATGAAAATTGGTTAAGAAGATTACTGGGTATCCAAGTCCAGCATTCAGGGAGAAGTTGGGTCTAAAATCACAGACGTGGGAGTGTATTTGAGAATCACCCAGAAATCTGTTTATAATAGTGATACCCAAGCCACATTCCTAGAAACTCAGGAGGCCAGAAGAAGTGAAATTCACACTTCTAAGTAACTCCCAAATAGTTCTGAAAAATCCTCCAATCAACTATTCCACTTCCACTGGTTGCCACTAATCATTAAACAGTTGCCCTTCATTATTTATTTTTACATCGTATACACTGACTTTTCATATTTTACCTAAATATATAATATTTAATTTTGTAAAATAGTTAATCATATTGTTATTAATAGTATATTGTACTGTCATGCATGTCATATCTGTCACTGTCACTGTCCTCCCGTTCTTCATTGATTTGCTCGAGCGGGCCCAGTAACATCTCCATTGTGGCACTTGTTGCTGTGTTTGCATATCAAATAAGTCATGGGTAGCTTGCCAGGTTTTGCCCTGTGGGCGAGATACTTTCAGTAGCTTGCTGGGCTCTCCATGAGGGGCAGAAGAATTGAACCTGGGTCGCCTGGGTTGGCCGCATGCAAGGCAAACGCCCTACCTGCTGTGCTATCGCTCTATTATATGAAAATGCTATTTCCTCCTTAGTCTACTGGGCCATTAAAATAAAATACCATAGATTGGGCAACTTAAACAACACGTTTAGTTCTCACAGTTCTGGAGGCTATTAAAGTACAAGATCAAGAGGAAGAGAAAGAGAGGGATGAAGGAAGACTCAAAAGATTGATTGCATTGATTTTTATTTTATTTTGCTTCATTTTTTGAGTCACACCCTGAAGTACTGGGGACTACTTCCTGATTCTGTAAGCAAAAGTCACTCCCAGTGATACTCTGGGGACCTTGCTGTACTAGGAGTCAAATATGGGCCTCCCACTTGTAAAGCCTGTGTTTAGTCAGTCCATTAAGAGCACCACTCCAGGAGAGATTGATTGCATCTGTTTGCATTGATATTAACTATTCTTATGAGTCTTTGCAGTTCTGTAAAACAAAACCATTATGTGTCTAGGGGTTTATATACATTCTGTTCTAAAATCATGCAGGTCCTGAGCCAGTCCTGTTATCTCTACATTTGTTAGAATTCTCTTTTTGAAGCTAAGATAGAATTTTTCTCCAATCTGTGACTTTTGTCACCCATGATTCTCAAAACGGGCTGACTGGCGCTATTATCTCCAGATCACATTTGTGAAGTATTTCAAGAAATCTCAGCCTATGTGGTTTCTCTCTGAGTAGTCATGTGCTTGGCCTTGCTGCTGAAAGCCGTTCTCCTAGAGAGCTGGGAACTCATATGACAGGCCTGTATCTGGGGAAAAGGACTGTCCACTCATTCGGATCATTTATTACCAATGACAAAAAAAACAAAAACACCCATATTTTCCATTCTTTTTCCTTTGGAGGCATGGTATCTTGGATTTAGTTGGATTTTCTTTGTTTTATGCGTGGTTTCTTTAGCCCCCAGCTCAGTCCCCCAAGCTCCAAAGGTTAGCCCTCCGAACTTCATTTTCCCTGGCCTCTGAATACTACATCACATGCATCTTTGGCTCCTTCCAATGTCTTTTCTTGTGCCCCTAGTTTCCAGGCACCCACATACGTTAATGGGTACCAAAACAGATGTTTCTAAGTACAGGGTGAACATCCATATACTCTTGTGGCATGGTGGAAGCACCCCAGCTTTGTCTGAAGAATCAAGCCTGGTCAGGAACCGTCAGAAAAGCTGAGCGTGTGTCAACTGCCACTGTTGCTCTTTAGCTGACTGCTCTGGTGGGGTCAGACTATTAAAGGATTCAGGCCCTTGACCACTGACCTTAACAGCTCCCAAGGCTCATTTACTAAGTAAGATAAAAAGGAATTTTGAAAAGAAAGTTCTGGGAGAATTTGTGGTAAAATAAATGATGATGGTGAATTGGGACACGAACTTGTCATTAAAAGTGGCATGGTTATGGGGTGCTGACACAGTTTATGGTGTGCATTCCTTTGAGTACCAGCCAGATCCCTGATTTTCTTAATGCTTTAGAATTTTTTCCAAAAGTTTAGGCAACACAGCTCAGTTGAAATTACCAGAGAATTCCCCAGCTGAGGGTTGTTTTCCTGATGAACCCTTGGTCCCTTCCACAGCCAGACCAGTTCTCCAAACATGAGTCAGGGGTGGCATTTGCTTTAACTGGGACCCAAGAACAAGGACTGCATGTGGCATGTTTCAAGAAGGCCCTACCCACACAGTGTTCCATGCTGTACTCTAGAAAGACCTCCCACTGACTAAAGACAGAATGGCATGATCCTGTTTGTGCTACCCACAGACCCTGCTGGGACCCCTGCACTCCCCTTCACTTCTCAACTTCACATCTTTATACACAGCAGCCAGCTGCTGGGCATACACTGCTCCAGTGAATTCGGCATCAGGTTCGACCTACAGGTCATGTAGTGATGGTGTCCACATAGATTTCATAGCCAACTAGATGCAACTAGCCCCTGTTGCACATCTCAACAATCCCTGTGTGGAGAAAACACCACAGTCCTGCCTGAATCAAACAGGCCCAAAAATTCTTATTCAAATCCATAGTGTTCCATAACCAGTGGCCTGGCTTTCTCCCCTGCTCAAGGCTCTTTCCACTATTCCCAGTTGCCAGGACAACTGCTCAGAACATAGCAGATGACAGAGCCCTAACATTTATTTCTAGATCTAACCTGTTGCATCTCTGCTTCCTAGAATACTAGAATGGTTGGGGGCCTTGAATTTAGATCTTTGCTTTTCATTCAAAAGGAAATTTATGACTTTGCAATCCTAACTTCCTTAGCTTATGTATTGATCTAGATCTCTAGAACTTAATGTATCAAAGGCTTGTTTTGAGACAGACAACTAGAAGGTGCTATATTCTGTAATATTGACCTGCTCCATCTAGCTCTAAGTATAGAATGTGGTTAAGTCTCAAAAATTAGCTGAAGAGAAAGATGGTCCCTGCTCTTTTGGTATATGTTTTGATGTTTTTGGTGTTTTACTTTTTTTTTTTTTTGGTTTGTTTGTGGTGCCAGGGATCAAACCCGAGGCCTTACACATTCAAGGCAAGTTGTCTACCACTGAGCCAAATTCCCAGCTCCTATGCAAGGTTATTTTGTTGTTGTTGTTGTTGTTGTTGTTGTTGTTTGTCCTTGTAGAGGGAAAGGTGGGCCACACCCAGCAGTGTTCAAGGTTTACTCCTAGTTCTGAACTCAAATATCACTCCTGGTAGTGCTCAGGGGTCCATATGTGGTACCAGAGATCAAACTGAGGTTAACCATGGGTAAGGCCAGTGCCTGAACCCTATAATATCTCTCTGGCCACTTGCCCCACCCCTCCATGCTTGTTTTAGTCTCTCTCAAAATAACTTATTTTCTCTGCCTCAGTCCTCAGGATAAATCACAGTCACCAAGACTGCCAAAGCTTTATGAATAGAAATGTACTTGCTTTGAAAACAAGCCATCTGTTCCTCCTGTCCCAACAGGAACTCTCCTCCGGAAATGAGTATGTAGCTCAGCTTTGGTCAAGTGTCCACCACTGCACAAAGTGAACACAGTAAGACTAGACAAGTGATACTGACACATTGACCTTGTAAGCAGAAGCCAGAAAATAAGAGCAGGAACAGGTGGACTATAAGGAGGGGGACTGGACAAGGTGTCCGTGCTAGAAATGTTCATAACTTAGACTCTGTATTTGTACCAGACCTATTCCCTATTTAGAGCTCCATCCAAATTCCTCCTGTAGTTTCTGATCTGGGCTCTTTTGCCTGCTCCTATTACTTTGCTCCACATTGCTCCTTTTATCTTGATTTTTTTATACTTATTGAACTCAGCATTCATTCTGGCCAAGTGCTCAGAACATAGTCAAAAGGAGTTCACCTTCACCTTTACTTACCCCATGCTAGTTTCCACAATATATTTCAGAGCCACTGGACCATTGCTCAATCAGTTCTCAGTGTTCCCACCTAACACAAATGAGATGCTAGGACCCACTGCAGACCCTCCAACCTCCCCTGCTCAGACTGTCAGAGGTTAATGTTTTCTCTTTTCCTTCCTTTATGTCCTCTTCCTTGGCTTCTTTTTTCTCACTTTCTTCCCTCTGGAGTCTAGACTCACATGTGTTCTCTGCTCACTCCTGCAATATACACCCACTATAACAATATTCCCCCATATTCTTTTCCAATTTGATGAATCATTATTTCTTTGACTTATCTGTCACTTTTCTAGTCATAGTATTAACTTTCTTCAATGCACCATAACTTTTGTCTACTGTCTTCACACAGGTATTTGGAGAGAGTGGTTGGTATTCAGAATTTATCCTGTAAAAGAACTCAGTAATACTATTAGAAAAGGGATGACTATTCAAAATTAGCTACATATTAATTAAATTCCAACTTACTCAACCCTTACAAGTTGATAATAAAGTCAGTATGGATGAGTAAATACTTGAACTTCATAATGAATTTTTGAACTATGATGAGAGGTACAAACAGATTCAATTACATAGTAAAGTATCTGTAACTAAAACACCAAGGCATTCATATGATAGATTGATAGAACAGAGAAAACAGAAATAAATCCATGAATAAATGGGTGTTGAATGACTTTTAAATGCAGCA
The DNA here is from genome assembly GCF_029834395.1 of Sorex fumeus. Classification (NCBI taxonomy): domain Eukaryota; kingdom Metazoa; phylum Chordata; class Mammalia; order Eulipotyphla; family Soricidae; genus Sorex; species Sorex fumeus. Next base: position 28,606,274 of record NW_026606066.1, read on the forward strand.
TTTAAATTTTATAAAAGAAAGGTAAAGTAAAGTAAGGGCCCTCCCATTGATCATTTGCTCGAGCGGGCCCAGTAACGTCTCCATTGGAGACTTTGTTGTTACTGTGTCTGGCATATCGAATACGTCAACGTCACGGGGAGCTTGCCAGGCTCTTGCGTGCGGGCGAGATATTCTCAGTAGCTTGCCGGGCTCTCGGAGAGGGGCGGAGGAATCGAACTCGGGTCGGCCATGTTGGCTGCGTGCAAGGCAAACGCCTTTCCACTGTGCTATAAAAGAAAGGTAAGTCAATAAATAATTTCAAGGATATTTAAAGAATTTTGAGAAAATCAATAATTTAGATATTATCTCATATTAGACCCCAAGCAAAATAATAATTTACTGAATATTTCAACTTTTTAAAAAATTATATAATTATAGAAATATCAGAAATAACTTATTACAAGAGTGAAAGACATTTTATCAGGATTCAGAGATATGAAATCATAAATAATGAGCTTTATTTTACTAAAAATAGTAACTAAATCTCTGTATGATAGAGTTAAAAAGAAATAAAATACAAAATTTTTCCAGCTACTATCAAAATATGTATAAAGAGTATCTATGATGCAATAAGTAAAATGATATAGAAATAGAAATATATATTAAAATAATTAAAATAAAGAACACATATAAATATTCTCATATTATTATAAATTATAACAAACTAAAATGGTGATATGCTTTTATCTGTGCATCTAGAAATGTGTAAAAGAATATGCTTAAACTTAAGTAAAATGGCTAATTTCCATGTTGGAATGTCAAGAAACACACTTGTATATTAGTAGTAAGACTGGAAGAAATTTTAAAGCAACTTTCTATCATATAATTTGTCAATATGATAATAATTATAAACATTTTCACTCTACATTTAGAAATTTATCGTACAGAAATTCTTCCATTAAAGTCTAAGATAAATCAACCAAGATGTTTTTGGAAACATTATTTGTAAGTGAAAAGAAAGGTCCAAAAGGAAAAATTAAGGACCATTTCAATGCTCACATGTTCAAGGACAGTAAATGCATTCTGGTTCTAAAAATTTGCTATAGAATACCACAGAAGAATACATACCATGCTATAGAATATAATAGAAGAGTTCAAAAATATTTCAAAAAGTTTGTTTTTACATCTCAAAAAATTCTTTGCAATATGTTATTAGATGAAAAAGATAGCCATAAATCAGTGTTATAGTGTTATTCTATTTATGTTAAATAATAACATATTCAAACATTACTGAAAAAGAGCCAGGAGCAATATTTACTAGTTAGCAGTAGCTATCCTTAGAGCATAAGATGATGTATTTACTATTCCATCTCTATTATTTAAATATGACATGACAAACTTGTATTCTGTTCCTATTGCCTCCAAGTATCCCTACCTCTGGCCAGAACCCATCACATGTCCTGCCAGAGTCAAACTCAGTGATGTATGTGTGCACTCATCTTTAATGGTTAAATCTGGAGTGTTTTTAACATCTGCAAAACTCAATATGCAAAAGTAGCTATTACACTCAAAAAATCATTGTAATAGATTTAAAAGAGCTGTACTGTAAATAACATGAGCAAATGGTCAAGTTTTTGTATGGAATAACGCCAACACATTTTTTATATGAAGGGCATGTTTTGTTTTCCGTGTGTGTGTGTGTGTGTGTGTGTGTGTGTGTGTATGTGTTGTAAGCACATCTAGGAAGCTTTGTCCTCCTTTTATCCCCTAAAAGTCAATAAGAGATTTCACAGGCCAAGAATCTGGTGTCGAGCACCTGAACTAACATCTCCAGCTTGGGCCGAAAGGAAAAGCGACTGATGGTTGGCATCCTTCCAAGGACTTTTCAAATGATGCCAAATAATTAGGACAAGATCATGTTAAAGACATTCAGACAGACTCTCTCTGGGGATGGGGTCTGCAAGAAGAATAGTAGGGGCAAAGAATCTCTCCCCTCTCACACACACACACACACACACACACACACACACACACACACACACTTTATTTTATCATCAGTTGCTCCTTATTAGTGCACACTCTCTTTTTTTGCCCAAGGAAATTTATCTAATTTAATTGCAAAACATGCAAGGCGGGCAATTTATCTTGCCCCATGGCTCATAGAAACACAACAGAAGAGTGGCTGCTTCCTCCAGCTTCATCTCTAGCAAAGTCCTTTCACTTTCAAATTAAAGGAATTATAGAGTAAACATGGTAACTACAATTAAGATATTTTTAGAAACATAAAATCCTCTGGAAAACATGACACTAATACTGGTATTATGATGGAAGTTAGGAATTATGGTTATTAGAAGCTTTGCAGTTTATGTGCCTCATAAATCTAATCACTTCACACATCCAGGGCTGCTGTGGCTATATTTACTGCAGACATCTATGATGACAGACAGTACCTTTGAGAAAGGCCAGATAAACAAAATATTTTACATACTCCAGCTTCGCAGAGTCTAATGGATTCATATCATGGAGAGAAAAAGGCTTCATTAAAGGAATGGCACCAGATGCTGAGAAGCCGATTTACCACAGAGATTTGGTCTGAGTTATCTACCCCTTTCTAAATTGGGAGGCTGCTCCCCCACTCCCAGAATCCTGAGCATAGAATAGACAGGGAAGAGACTTGCAGGGCATTGAGGTTCAGGCAAGGAGGCTGGTAAGCTGAAAACTCCATAGATGCCAAACTTTCCCTGACAATGTGGAAAGCATACAGAAAAAAATATTTCAAATCTTATGTGCACAGGAACCATGGGAAAACCCTTGCAAATGTGGGTCAGTGATGCTTGACTTGAAGAAAGTGACCTCAGAAGACTACTCACCAAAGCTCTTGACGATGAGACAGAAGGATGAAGGGTGTTACCCCATCAAAGCTGAGATGAAACTGGTTCAATGCTGTACTAACATTTGATGGTTACTGTAAATCAGATGTGACCTCACAACTGAAATCCTAATCTCAAAGACAAAAATTTGTGTTTAAGATTACACTATAGAATTAGTGTAATTTAAGACCATGTTAAAAACCATGAGCTCCCTTTGATTATTTTTTCCAATCTGAGTATTATTGCAGAAATATTGTCATAGTAGATATATAATCGGTAAATTCATTTGTACCCCACCCCCATTTCCCTTTTCCAATACATACACACACCATGTGTCTGCTCACTAATCTCATAGACTCTCTAAATAGAGTCCTGCCTTTGGGCAGTGAACACTATATAGGGAGACAGGAAGAACCTTTCAGTCCCTCCTACTACATTGACCCTTCAGGCTTAGATTTTTGAGCCTGAGCATATAAGTAAGAGCAATATATGGCAAATGTTCACAAACATTTGAGTGTGAGTGACAAGATAATCCAGGAAATGGTGTCATCTTGGACCCAAATGTGGCACTAAAGAATGAGTAAGCAGAACAGCAGAGATTGGAGGGCTATTGTGAAAGTGGAACCGACAGCTTTAACTGTTGTCTGGTTGCGTCAAACAGTGCAGAGTGAGGAAGCAAAGTTGGAGTTTGAGTCTCTGGCTAGTGAGATTCATGATTTAGTGGCTAGAGGTGTTTGGGGGGGAAATGATGGATTCAGTTATAAACATACTGATGCAACAATGCCTGTGGCAATCGAGATGGAGAAAACCAACAGTCTTAATGAGGTATAAAAACAGCCATAATAGAAGAGAATCAAGTCTGGAACAGAGAACAGGAAACGCATTTTATGTGTTGGAAGACTCAGTGCACTTTTCTTATAATGAAAATACTATTTGGGTAAGGACAAAAATATTTTAAAAATTCCTCAGAATAATGAACTCTTTGAAATGTCATGTTTTTGCCATAATTCCTAGTAAATAAATGAGCTTTTGTTTTAGACATCTTTACAAACAAGAATGCCATTCACTCAATAAATGGAGCCCTGCCCTTTAACAAAAGAAAATAAACAAAAACTTACAATACAAACAAAATCTAAAGTCACCAGAAGAAAAATCCTGTTAATGTCAGATTACCAAAGTCAAACATTCTTCTGAAGGAAAAAATACCCACGTACTTAATACCAGAGTTTTTAAAGTAAGTTTAATGGATAGCAGTAAAGAATATAATCTTTGACCTTATCTAAATATGTGGAATTCTGATGGGGGGAAAAATAAGTTGTGTGTAGAAGGCCAGAAGCATGAATTATGCATGCAACATCATCACACTTGTTCCTCAATAGAGTTGCAGCATGCTTTGCATGGAAAGAGAAATTAGAATAGAACAGATATTGAGCAATTTTCTCCATAACTGGTTCTTACCTTAAATGTAAAATTTTATTTAGCTTATTTCAAAGGGAGACATCCTTATTAAGGAAACACATTTACTGGCGCCTGTAGAAAAGGATTTAATGCAAACAAGCCTGATATAATTGAAGGAAAAACACCTTCTGACTGTTCTCAGAAGAGCTTAGTAAAGAAGAGGATGGCAGGAAAGAATTACTTTATTATATTGATTTTCTTGGAGAAATCAAAGGAGGATAACTCAAATAGACCAATTCGCTTTTGCCAAACTCAGTGGAAGCTTGTAGAACAGCTGTGAATTTACATGTCAAAAACTGTTTGCCATCGTTTAGTTGAACATGCAAATCAGGATTCACACATTATTACTCTAATAAAATAGTTAATACAAAAGAGTATCTGGATTCATGTGCACATATTCCCTGTTTCAAATGATTGCAAGTATTTTGTTGTTAGGTTTTGCCTAACAAAATGTTGACAGGCCAATCAGATCATTAACCTGAAATATGAAGGGAGTGATGTATTCATTGCAGTGCAAGAACAAAGACACTGGAGCACAACAAAAGTAATTGGAAGACAGTTCTCTCTGAGATAAAATCTATTTTTCTTTCACAATGAGCAAAACATTTTACTTCTATAAAGACAGTTTCTTATCTAGATAGCATTGGTCATGCATTTTAGTATAAGGTGGCTTCTGGTCACTTAGATACACTTGCATGATGCATCAAATAACATCACCAAATAGTATTATTTTTTTTTGGCTTTTTGGGTCACGCCCGGCAATGTTCAGGGGTTACTTTTGGCTCTGCACTCAGGAATTACTCCCGCCAGTGCTCGGAAAATCATATGAGATGCTGAGACTCGAACTCAGTCACGTGCAAGACAAATTCTCCACCCACTGTACTATCACTCCAGCCCCAATAGTATTATTCTCCATTTAAATTTTTGTTTTGTTTTGAGGTCATTCCCTGCTGTACTCAGGGCTTACTTCTGGCTCTACATTCAGGGATCACTCCTGGTGGGCTTGGGAGGAAATATGGGATGCTGGACATCAAACCCAGATTGGTCTCATGCAAGGCAAGTACACTACCCACTATTCTACCACTCCTGCCTCTAGTATTCTTCTTTAATAAAAAAAACTTTGTATTCAGTTTTTTTACATTTTTTTTACATTTAGCACAGTAGGTAGGGCATTTGCCTTGCACGCAGCTGTCCCAGCCAACCCCAGTTTGATTCTTCCGCCCCTCTCAGAGAGCCTGGCAAGCTACCAAGAGTATCTCGCCCGCATGGCAAAGTTTGGCAAGCTACCCATGATATATTCTATATGCCAAACACAGTAACAATGAGTCTCACAATGGAGGCGTTACTGGGCCCACTCGAGCAAATCGATGAACAACAGGAGGACAGTGCTACAGTGCTACTTTAAGTATTCTTTTAAGAATACACAAATTCAAAGACGACACTCCACTGACTAATCAAGTGGAAACAGAGATAAACAAATGGGACTATCTTAAATTAAGAAGCTTCTGCATCTCAAACGCTACAATAACCAGAATACAAAGACAATTACAGAATAGGAAAGGTTATTTACCCAATACCCATCTGATAAGGGGTTGATATCAAGGATATACAAGGCACTGGTTGAACTCCACAAGAAGAAAACATCCAACCCCATCAAAAAATGAGGTGATAAAATGAACAGAAACTTTCTCAAAGAAGAAATCTGAATGGCAAAAAAGCACATGAGAAAATGCTCTACATCACTAATCATCAGGGAGATGCAGATCAAAACAATAATGAGATATCATTTCACACCACAGAGATTGACCCACATCCAAAAGAACAACAGCAACCAGTGTTGGCGCAGATGTGGCGAGAAAGGGAGCCTCCTTCACTGCTGGTGGGAATGCCGACTGGTTCAGCCCTTTTGGAAAACAGTATGGATGATTTTCAAAAATTAGAAATTGAGCTCCCATTTGACTCAGCCCAGAGAATACAGCCTGGGAATATAGCCCAGAGAGGCAAAAATGTATAGTCGAAATGACATCTGCACTTCTATGTTCACTGCTGCACTGTTCACAATAGTCAAAATCCCAAGTGCCCGAGAACAGATGACTGATTAAAGAAACTTTGGTACATTTATACAACGGAGTACTATGCAGCTGTTAGAAAAGATGAAATCATGAAATTTACATGCAAGTGGTACTACATGGAAAGTATCATGCTAAGTGAAATGAGTCAGAAAGAGAGAAACAGAAGTAGAAAGATTGCAATCATCTGGGGAATATAAAGTAACAAAATAGAAGACTAACATCCAAGAATAGTCAAGATAAGTACCAGGAGGTTCACTCCATGGCTTGAAGGCCAGCCACACATGCTAGGGGAAAAAGCAGCTCAGATAGAGAAGAGAGCACCAAGTAAAGGGTGTTGGGAGGATCCTCCTAGGATGGGAGATGCATGCTGGAAGTAGACTATAGACTGAACATGATTGCCACTCAATGCCTCTTTTGCAAACCACAGCACCCAAAAGGAGAGAGAGAACAAAAGGAAATGCCCTGCCACAGAGGCGGGGTGGGATGTGGGGTATGGGGGAGTGGGAGGGATACTGGGATCTTTGGTGGTGGAGAATGGGCACTGGTGGAGGGATGGCTACTCAATCACTGTATAACTGAAACCCAAGCACAAAAATTTGTAAGTCTATGACTGTACCTCATGGTGTTTCACTAATAAAAATTAATTAATTAATTAATTAAATAAAATTTATAAGAAAAGAAAAAAAGTAAAAGAATATACAAATTCCTTAGAAATTTGTTCTTGTACCTTCAGGTGGGACAACATTATTCAAACATGTGTCAATATTTCCCAAAGTATGCTCCATAAATACTAAATTCCACAGGATGTCAAAAGTATGTTAGTGGAAGAAATAAAGATTCCTAGTTAAAGAGGAATGGAAAATGCTGGAGGTCGGGGGCTGGAGGAAAGTCTGAAAGATTTTTCTACAGTCTTTCCCTAGTCTTCTAATGTGCCAATGCACAATGAAATTCTCAGGAAGTTTATAGAAAAACTCTTGAGTTCCCAAAATATTTGGTCTCCTCAAAACCCCCTTTTTGTGACCATTTTTAAGACTTTTATCAAATCTATTTATTTCCATGATCTAGACCAGTCAGATCAGGTAACAAGTGAAGCAGACAGACTGAAATGACAATACTGAGGTGGGGGAGAGTAGTTTCAAACTAACGAACAGGTTTTTTTGTGTGTTTTTTGTTTGTTTGTTTTGTTTTTATTGAATCACCATGAACTACAGTTACAAAACTTTTATGTTCGAGTTTCAGTCATACAATGATAGAACACCCATCCCTCCACCAGTGTATATTTTCCACCACCAATGTCTCCAGTATCCCTCCCAACCCCCGTATTACTCCTCCCCCTGCCTCTATGGCAGACAATTAAGGAACATTTTTGTTCTTAAAAAAAATAGAAGGACATTTCAATACTTATGAGTAGCAGGAAATTTGAGTTTTTTGTATTTGGATTTCAAAATTAATACGGTATGTACATTTATTTATAATAATAGCACTGTAGTACCAGTAGCAGGACCAGTAATGTCTCCATTGTGAGACTTGTTGTTACTGTTTTGGGCATATTGAATACGCCACAGGGAGCTTGCCAGGCTCTGCCATGTGGGCGAGATACTCTCGATAGCTTGCCAGGCTCTCTGAGCAGGACAGAGGAATCGAACCCAGGGTGGCCGCATGCAAGGCAAACGCCCTACCCACTGTGCTTTCACTCCAGCCCTCTGACTGCAATAACAGAATTTTATTCCCTTATAGACTAGAATTCCAACATCTAGGTATCAACATAGTAAATAAGTAGGTTGAATGTTTCAGAGTCCTCTATCTTTAATTTGTACATGGCTGTCTTCTTTTTTTTTCTTTCAGTGTTTTTATTTTATAGAGTAGTTCACGATATTTGATTATGTTTAATATTCAAACACCAATCCCACCACCATTACACCTTCCTACCATCATATTTTGAATGTTTCCATCCTGAACCCCAATCCCTGTTCCACAGCAGAACCAAAATACTATATTTTGTATTGTTTGTTATGGAAAACCACTGAAAACACTACAAAAAAAGTATCCTTCTATAAGGATACCCATGACATTCTTCAAAGAAATGGAGCAAACACTCCTGAAATTTATATGGAACAATAAGCCCCCACGAATAGCTAAAGCAATTCTTGGGAAAAAGAAAATGGGAGGAATCAACCTCCCTAACTTCAAACTCTACTACAAAGCAGTAATAATTAAAACAGCATGGTACTGGAACAAAGGCAGAACTGCAGACCAATAGAACAGGGTTGAATACACTGACATCTCCCCTCAATCATATGATCATCTAATCTTTGATAAAGGTGCAAGTAATGTGAAGTGGAGTAAGGAAAGCCTCTTTAACAAATTGTGCTGGCATCAATGGACGGCTACATGCAAAAAAATGGGCTCAGAACTCTGCCTAACACCATGTACAAAAGTAAGATCAAAATGGATTAAAGACCTCAACATCAGACCAGAAACCATAAGGTACATTGAAGACAAAGTTGGCAAAACCCTCCATGATATTGAAGCTAATGGTATCTTCAAAGATGCCACGCCACTGTCCAAGCAAGTGAAAACAGAGATAGATAAATGGGACTATCTTAAACTAAGAAGCTTCTGCACCTCCAAAGAAACAGTGACCAGAATACAAAGACTGTCTACAGAATGGGAAAGGATATTCGCCGAATACACATCTGACAAGGGGTTGATATCCAGGATATACAAAATACTGGTTAAACTCCACAAGAAGAAAACATCCAACCCCATCAAAAAATGGGGCAATGAAATGAACAGAAACTTTCTCAAAGAAGAAATCCGAATGGCAAAAAAGCACATGAGAAAATGCTCTACATCATTAATCATCAGGGAGATGCGGATCAAAATCACAATGAGATACCATCTCACACCTCAGAGACTGGCCCACATTCAAAAGAACAAAAGGAACTGATGCTGGCGCAGATGTGGCAAGAAAGGGACACTCCTTCACTGTTGGTGGGAATGTCAACTGGTTCAGCCCTTCTGGAAAACAGTATGGACGATTCTCAAAAAATTAGAAATTGAGCTCGAATTTGACGCAGCAATACCACTCGTGGGAATATATCCCAGAGATGCAAAAATGTATAGTCGAAGTGACATCTGCACTTGTTTGTTCATCTCAGCACTCTTTACAATAGCCAGAAACTGGAAGAAACCTGAATGCCCAAGAATAGATGACTGGTTAAAGAAACTTTGGTACATCTACACAATGGAGTACTATGTAGCTGTTAGAAAAGATGAAGTCGTGAAATTTACATACAAGTGGTACAACATTGAAAGTATCATGCTAAGCAAAATGAGTCAGAAAGAGAGGGATAGACATAGAAAGGTTGCATTCATCTGGGGGACATAAAGTAACAAAATATGAGATTAATACCCAAGAATAGCTGAGATCAGCACCAGGAGGATTACTCCATAGCTTAGTGGCCAGCCGGGCATTCTAGAGGAAAGGGCAGCTCAGATAGAGAAGGGAGCACCAAATAAAGGGTGTTTGGAGGATCCTCCCAGGAGGGGAGATGCATGTCAAAAGTAGACTATGGACTGAACATGTTTGCCACTCAATGCCTCTTTTGCAGACCACAACACCCAAAAGGAGAGAGAGAACACAGGGGATTGCCCTGCCACAGAGGCAGGGGAGAATGGGGGGTTGGGGGTGGGGGGGATATTATCCATGGTGGTGGAAAATGGGCACTGGTGGAGGGATGGGTATCTGATCATTGTATAATCGAAACCCAAGCACAAAAAATTGTAAATCTACAACTGTACCTCATGGTGTTTCACTAATAAAAAAAAGTATCCTTAGAGAAAAGAGTGTGAAGGTTGTTGTATTTCACCCAGGAGCCATTAAGTCCTTCTATAAGTCTATAAAGAAAATATTTCCCTCTAAGATTGTTTGCCTCCTACTTTGAACCTCATCAACTGTGGTGCAGTACTCTTGGAGTACAGGTAGGTGTGTAGTATGAAATTTCGCGCCGTCCAGAAATAGGTTCACTTTAAGTGAGGCTCAGCCCCAGCGTGTGCAGAGTGGCCCTGGGCTCAGCAGCGGTTGAGTTATGAAGGCTTTCAGCTGTGGGGTTTGGGTTCCTTGGGGCAAGAGGTGTCTCACCCCCCCCCCCACCGGGGCTCCCTGAGTGAAACAGCCTGGCATGGGGTACGGCATTATGGTTATGGCAAGTGTCATGGTATGCTCTCTTCTAGGAGAGGACATGCAATCTCACAAGGAGGTTTTCTATGACATCATCTGATCTCTGATTGTCTCTCTATCCTAATTTCTTCTTAAACGGACCCATTTCTAGTAGATTAGGACACATTCTGAAGACTTCATTGTACTACAATTGCCTCTTAAAGGACAGTCTCCAAATACAGTCATGTGGTTCTGTGGTTCAGGGAATTAAGATTTAAACACATCAATTTTGAGAGCTACAGCTCAACTCATTATTGTAAAGGATCTTATGAAGTGAATAAATGAATATTTAGACCTCTCTTTTACCTGCAGTTTTAAAAACCGTATCTAAAATCATAAACAATAAAAAAGGGAAACCTGTCAGAGGAAAGGAAAGCATCAAGCTAAAATTGGTAACGAAATAATCAGGAGACACTTTTGCAAAGTCAGGTGCTCTTCAATTGAAATTGCTTGCCCACTCAAGCACACAGCTCTAATAATGACCTACCATCATGACCATGTCGAACAGGGAGTATCTTTGGGACTTTCTTCATGATTGGAGACCAAGGCAAGGGGCTTTGTAAAGCACATCCTCAACCTCTGAAAATCATAGGACTGAGGTGTTCCAGATACAAAAAATACATCAATTTTGTGTCAAGTTTCCAGAGATGTTAAAGGACTGGATGGTAGCTAATAAAATGCTGAGAAGGTTAAATCATATTAAATGGAATATTAGAATCTTTTTTTCTTTTAGTAGTGTTGCCTATTTTCTGTACAAGTCATACTAATAAATTAAGAAGAAAAGTAGAGAAATAATGGTAGAAGTAAGCAGATACTCTGGCGAAGGGTATAATATTGGAACATTGTATATATATATATATATAAAATGCCCTATTACTAACAGTACTGTAAATTGTGGTGTTTCATATGAAAAATAAAGATAAATACATTTAAAAAAGAAAGAACAAATAAAAGCAGAAGACAATAACAGATACAGTGTACGTAGACTTCAGTGAAGTTGACAATTTTCTCATAAAAGCTTTTATCATGTTGGCTCTCAAATATAACCCTCCAAAATGTATTTATAGTGACTTGATGTAAGTGCAAGATTTTTCTCAGAAAGTTAGTCTTTGATTTTGATACAATATCTTTATTTACACTTTTATTATAAAATGCAATAATCCATTGGGCATACTATTTCTTTTTTTTTTGTACCAAAGAATATTTTATTTTATTTTTTTTCTATTCTTTATTCCCATCCCTCCACCAGTGCCCGTTTTTCACCACCATGGATAATATCCCTCCCACCCCCATCCCCCTATCCCCCCCTGCCTCTGTGGCAGGACAATCCCCTGTGTTCTCTCTCTCCTTTTGGGTGTTGTGGTCTGCAAAAGAGGCATTGAGTGGCAAACATGTTCAGTCCATAGTCTACTTTCGACATGCATCTCCCCTCCTGGGAGGATCCTCCAAACATCCTTTATTTGGTGCTCCCTTCTCTATCTGAACTGCCCTTTCCTCTAGGATACCTGGCTGGCCTCTAAGTTATGGAGTAATCCTCCTGGTGCTGATCTCAGCTATTCTTGGGTATTAATCTCATACTTTGTTACTTTATATCCCCCAGATGAATGCAATCTTTCTATGTCTATCCCTCTCTTTCTGACTCATTTCGCTTAGCATGATACTTTCCATATTGTACCACTTGTATGTAAATTTCATGACTTCATCTTTTCTAACAGCTACATAGTACTCCATTGTATAGATGTACCAAAGTTTCTTTAACCAGTCATCTGTTCTTCGGCATTCAGGTTTCTTCCAGTTTCTGGCTATTGTAAAGAGTGCTGCAATGAACAAACAAGTGCAGATGTCACTTCGACTATACATTTTTGCTTCTCTGGGATATATTCCCAGGAGTGGTATTGCTGGGTCAAATGGGAGCTCAATTTCTAATTTTTTGAGAATCGTCCATACTGTTGTCCAGAAGGGCTGAACCAGTCGACATTCCCACCAACAGTGAAGGAGTGTCCCTTTCTCGCCACATCCACGCCAGCATTGGTTGCTTTTGTTCTTTTGAATGTGGGCCAGTCTCTGAGGTGTGAGATGGTATCTCATTGTGGTTTTGATCTGCATCTCTCTGATGATTAATGATGTAGAGCATTTTCTCATGTGCTTTTTTTGGGCATACTATTTCACAAACAATAATTTAAAGGACTGTAGTTTGTTTGACATAAGCTAAAAAAGCAAAAGGTATAGAGGTAGGATGTTCAAAAGGATCTCTTAGACAAGAAGAGAGCTCAGGAAATTCTGGACCTACTTTCTTGAATGAAAATCAAATGTAAGAGTACTCTTTAAATGTATGATGTTCGTACTCAGAATTGAAACTTTTTCTTAATCTACCCAAGTGATTTGAGCCAGTTTCTAGCAAGTGACCTACCCTTATGGGCATGTCTTACATAGTTATATAACTTAACAAGCATGTAGTCTGAATTCCAACCCAAATCTGGTCCCTTGGTTTTGGATAAAGTACTTTCTGTGTATCTTAATTTCACTGAACATCTAGGATAAAAGGAATTGTTCTTATAATCTGTTGTATATAATATTTTTAGTTAAGGACTCCAAATACCTATACCACTATAAAGTCATCATTTGGCGAGTCTAGATCTAAGTTTGAGAACATTTAAGAAAAATAGGGTAAAGATGGATTCTTGGCCACTTAGCTACAGATGTTGCTAATACCATCAGATTCTGTGTTTATTCTACAACTGCTGAACTCATGTCTTGGCAGGTCAAAACCCTTTCTTTGCACTTTTCAACCCAGACTGAAGTCCAATGTCTGGAAAAACACTCAGGAAAGTATTATTTCCATTTGCAGATTTCCTTGTGGTAAGTTTGCTATTTTTTTCATAATCAGACAGAAATTAAATATCCATGAAATGCATAGTACGAATTTAATCAGTTAATATATGATTAACCCTTTCATTTTCATTAAGACACTAAGAGACTGGTTTTAAATTTTTAAAAAGATCTATCTTTATGAATTTCTATGAAAACTCACATGATTCAGACTTAACCTACAAAATGAAATTAAGTAAAATCTTACCAAAATTAGAATGTCTTACTAGAAAAAAATATTCCCTTAGTACATGAAAAAAATACTTATAAATATATATATGTACATCGTACTCATGCCTCCTTCCCTTTAGTTGTAACCTAAGATTTCTTGTTTTTAACCTACATTTATTGAGCAACTACTAAGTGATTAAATTAGAACACCTAATTATATGTTCTAATTTAAGCACTCAGATTCAAAGAATGAACTAGACAAGATTCCTGTATTCAGTATGCTCACATTTGAGGGACAAAACCCGTGAACTGAAGACATTGAAGAATGTAACTACAGTTCAGTATAAAGACTTTAACAGAAGCAAGTAAGGGTGGTGGAGAAAGGGGAGATTTATACACTCCCCAGAGTTCTAAGTCAACAATTGATTTCCCTTGTCTTGAAAGAGAGTTGGCAAACTACAGTCCACTGGTCAAATTTAACCATCTGGTTTTGTAAATAAAATTTCAGAGAACTTATTTACATAGGGAACAGCCATGCCCATTGGTTTACATTTGGTCTATAACTACTTTTGAGCTAAAGTGGCTGGAATGAAAGATTGAGAACTTCATGAGACAACACAATTCCCCCCTGCCTCCACCCAAATATCTAGATCTTAATACCCAAAACAGGTAGTACTTTTCATGGCCCAAATTAATCACAAATTCTTAATAGCAGAGAATCTTTTTTCTGTCTGTGGCCATTGAGAAGGAAAGCATCATGTGAAGGAATTAAGGCTCCAAATCTGATTGCTGATTCAGGAGATAATTTTTGTACTGTGCAAGAAACTGGATTCTACCAACGACTTCCCTAAGGACCCCATAAAGGAGTACAATTTTAATGTTAGCCCACTGCAGCTTCAGTAGGACTTCTGACCTAGGGAACTGTTCCATAATGGGTGTTGGGTGTTGTACTGTGGTAATTCATTATTGCAAGCAATAGAAGAAATATATAGAGAGAAAGATAGATATATAGAGAAAGAGATATATATATATATATATATCTATATAGAGATATATAGAGAAAGATAGATATAGATAATAGAAAAGAGGTCACATGGTTCACAAGGCCCATAATATTTAATTTTTGTCTCTTTACAGAAAAATAATCCCCACTATGTTCTTGATTATGTCTAGTTGATACTTCAGGGATGTTTTAAAATCAAGTGGTAGGAACTCCCATTGTACCCCACTCTCCATTCTCCTCATATTTTTTTAGTGGTAAGACCTAATCCACACATAAGTTTTTTCATGGATACTCATCTAGAGGCTACATTCTTTTACAGCTAAGCACATCCAAGTTATAAACTTCTAGTGATAGATCATGAGAGGAAGTGAGATGTATAAATACCATATCACTTTCTTAATTGCAAGTTGTTTTCCTCCACATCCTCTTATCCCTTCACACATGCTGGAGTGCAAACCTGTTAATATTAAATCTCCTTTAACAAAAATGCATAAAACATGATAACTTTATTAAACAAGAAGAAAGAAGGAATCTGAATCCCTAGATGGACTCATGAGGTAAGGATATCTTACTAGCCTGGCTTACACTACCTTGATCTAGACTCTTAAAGCAGAGAACAAATGTCTATCTTAGTTGAATCATCCTATTCTGTTATATCTCAGTTGTAGTGACTCAGGCTTTACTTTAACCAGAACAGGGGTAAGTCCCTTACCTTAGGGTAGGATTAGAAAAGAAACAGATCCATTTATGAATGAGTTGCTTTAGGCTACAGCCACCAGAGATGCTTGGAGTTTTCTCAGAATACCTTAAAACCTCTTCTAGATATCTTAATACTTGGCTACAAATTCTTTGACAGTTGTCCCATAAATTATGAGATTTACATTCCCCTTTCCTTGTGTTCGGAAAGACTTGTATCTGCGTTAATTCACAAAGAATGCCAGAGTGATATTAATAACTTTAGAAGCTCTTTAATAAAAGGCCATGAATTGAAATTTGCTTATAAGTGGACGGACATGGAGAGTATCATGCTAAGTGAAATGAATCAGAAAGAGTGGGACAGACATAGAAGGACTGCACTCATTTGTGGAGTATAAAATAACATAATATAAGACTGACACCCAAGGACAGTGGAGACAAGGGTCAGGGGGATTGCTCCATGGTTGGAAGTCTGCCTCAAGTGCTGGAGGAGAAGGCAGTTTGGATAGAGAAGGGACCACTAGGTCAATAATGGTTGGAGGGATTACTTGGGATGGGAGATGTGTGTTGAAAGTAGACAAAGGACCAAACATAATAGTCTCTCAGTATTTGTACTGAAAACCATAATACCCCAAAGTAGAGAGGGAGTAGAAGTAAATTTCCTGTCCGAGAGGTAGGAGGGATGGAGTGTGGGGGGGGGGGGGGAGGGTTGGAGGGATGCTGGGACATTGATGGTGGGAAAGCTAAATTGGTGGAGGGATGGATGTTCAGTCACTGCATGACTGAAACCAACCATGAAATCTTTGAAACTGCATCTCACAATGATTCAATTAAAAAAAATTTAAGGCCATGAAGTTTTTACATTGCTTTCCTAAACAGTGAAACATGGAGCCATGGGCCAGCATGTTTTAAGTCCTTTTCTGAGACTACCATGCAGGAGAGGCCAGAGATCATTCCTCAGCTCAATCATCCTTACTGAGACTCAAAAATACCTTCAACTCTCCAGCCAGCTGCGAGAAATGAGAGTGATTATGCTTACCTTAGAAGTGGAGACTCACCCAGCTCTTCAGCCTCCTCCACTGGGGCCATACCCAGTTGTTGGAGACTTCAGACAATGTGAAACCTAAACTCTTGTTCTTCCTAAACTCTGAATCATAAGCATAATAAAATGGTTGTTATTTTATGCCATTACATTTTAAGGAGCTTGATTACACCTCTCCCCTTAAGAAGAAAGTCGAAGTTAAATGACAGAGGAAAAACATTCTGGCTACTAACCACTCATCATCTAGTGATTGGGATCCATCCTGAAGAGTTGAGGTGTCGCCACATCATTCCAATATGACCTGCGTGTGTGTTTGTGTGTGTGTGTGTGTGTGTGTGTGTGTGCATATGTGTAGGGTGGTGGGGATGAGGTGTCAGTTTAGGCCAAACCTATCAATGCTCATGGCTTACCCTTGACTCTGTGCTCAAGGATCTTTTCTGGAAGTGCTGAGGGAACCATAAGTGGTGCCAGAGATTTGGATTAGGGTAGATGAGATGCAAGGCAAGTGCTTTAACTCCTGTATACTCTCTCCAACCCCAGAGAGCTTCTTTTTAGTGTAATGTAACTCCAAGGTCTTGAATGGTTGGTGCCCGCAAATCTGTACTTTCTGAGCTTCTCCTGGTCTTGGAGCACCACAGAAACAACTCTGAGCAGGTGACATGATACATCATTATGCTGATTTTACTCATAAGAAAAAATAGCAAGTGTTAAGCTTTGCCCAGTGACAGCCCAGCTATAGCCTTAGGCCAGATAGCTACTTCTTTCAGCAGCCTTAAGATAAACCTTCATGAAGAAGAATGCCCTACATAGGTGTCAAATGAACCAGAAAATGTCAGTGTAGAAGTGCCAAGAACATTGGTAGCTTCCTTCTAATTATCTAGGGACTGTGCTGCAACCAGATTAGTACTTGCATTCCATTTATGTAACTTGGATTTTTATGATATGACTCTTCTTACAAGTGTGCTGGCATGCAATAACTTGAGATTTCCAATGAAATAAGGACTGTGAGCTTACTGACATGCATTGGAGTCAGAGCAAGATCAACCTACAGGTGAAGAAAGTAAAGCAATTCTCCCTCCCCTCTAAATGCTCCCTCTGCTTCAGGGAGCTCCTGGGTCTTTGCTACCTACTGTTGGCTGGGACCTTTGGCCAAACTTAAGGTTAAGCCTATTAGTTAAAACCAAATCATGTTTGCCTTGTTTGACCCATTAACTAGTTATGTCCTTGAAATGCTGTGTACAACTACACTTTCTAAAACTGTAAATCAATATATTCTGAAGATTACATTGAACCTACATAATACTCAGTAACCCAGTCATGTAATGGCCTTCGGCAAAAAGTAATAAAAACTAGTCCAAAGTTTACAAATGGAATGAGAAAGTAAATTTAAGGAAGGCTTACCATTCATACAATTAGACTTCCTGAGATCATCTTCTTGTAAAACTGTTGTCCAAAGATGCCTGATTTCCTGAAACTTTGCTCAAAGAATATGCTTTTTCTTCCTAAGTGGTTGAAATAAAGTTTGTGTGTCCATGGTAATCTGTCCAATACTACCATCACATCTACCTCTTGACCAAAATACCTCCATGTTTATTTTTTGCTTGTCAACTATATCTAATTGTCAACTATATCTATTACCATTAAGCTTTACAGCCTCAATAAGTATTAATATGAGCAAAGTTAGCCATGTGAATTAAAAGTTCAGCGAGTCTAGTTGAAGAATCCTTCATGGATTATTCACTCAAGCAGCAATGCATTGTTTCTATGTGTTCTATGATTCTTTCCAGAAGACAAGCCTATATTCAAAACTAAAGGGAGGACAGCCCAGGATGATTCAACATCTAGAGTACCTGCCTTGTAAGTCTAAACCTGCAACTTCAATCCCTAGTGCTGCCCAAATGTCCCAAGCAAGATCCCAGCAACTCTGGGGCCTCTGACCCCCAGAAATGCTGCAGTCACTGACACTGAGTGTGTTATATTCAGCACATAGCCAGGTGTCTGGGCACCACAACTAAAAATATGTGCAAGCCTGTGGTCAGAAATGTGACTCCTGGTGAACACATGTGTGAGGGCCACAGTGATCCCTGGCAAACATCACCACCACATTGTGCAATGAGCACCAGAACTAGAAGAGGAGCATGATCCCCAGAAAGCACATGACCAGTCCTGAAACTAAAGTGTAAAAAGTACCACAACCCCTATAATTTCAACAATAAAGGGAAGAGGAGAAAGAAGCAGAGGGCCCAGCCTATTGCATTGTGACAAACTGAACTAAACTATAGCTACACATGAAGTGGAGGCATCTGAAACTTCCAGGGAGTTTGATGTGATAATACCCACACTTACTACTAAACTTTAACCTTTAACAGACATACTTTCCCCAAATTCCCTTAAACATTAGGATTATAATGCTACAAGTTGCATACGCTTCTCTGGTATCAAGACTGCTCCTCTGAGCTTTCAGTGACCTTGATGACCCAAACATACATCTGAAAAAATCATCTAAAAAGTGCATTTAAAAAATGCATCCATAAAAGCAAAAGCTCATAAGTCTAAGGTCCAATACGTCTCCCAAATGACTTTTAAGAAATGATTTTCCAAGGAATCCATCTAATTTTGCCAAATTACACTCTGGAAAAACTTTCTCCAACTTGAAAATTAAAAAAGATGCACGATCTTAAATGCTTTTAATATGCATGACCCCTTAAATGTAATATGCAGAACAGTTTAGTTCTTAATCTGAACAGAAAATATTCTGAGTGGAACCACTGAGGAAAACAGATCTTGGGGCCCTAGTGCATGTTTGCCCCATATTACCTGATCTGGTACTATTTAAACTTCAGTTTCCTCATCTATATGCTCAGGACTGAAATAAAGAATCTTATAAGTTGATTCTTGTTTTGTTATCTGGATGAGGAAAATAGTTACTGATATTTGGGTGTTGACATTTTCTTAGGTCTTGTTCCAATGCAAGCAACATCTACTTACAAGATTTGACAGATCCCTCCCTACTGAGCCCCGGTTAAGCAGAAAACAATGCTTGACTCTTCAGGTGATACCAAAGTCTCAGAGCCTATTCTTCAGAGAACTCTGAAATTTAGAAGAGAAGAGGAGAACCAGATGTGAAGTTATGTGCTCTCAAAACACAATGTGCAAACAGCCACGAGCATTGGTTGTCTTCCCAACCTTCCACACCCAAGTTGATGAGAATCAACTAAGAACTTCAGGAGATGAAATTAAAGAGGTAGTACAAGGGGAGGGTGTTTGCCTTGCACACAGACAACTGGGTTCTGATCTCTAGAACCCCATATGGTTCCCTGAGCCTGCCAGGAATGATTCCTGAGCACAAAGCCAGGATTAAGCCCTGAGAAGAGTCAAGTGTGGCCAATACCAAATCAAAAGAAGCAAAACAAAACCATAAATATAGGAGAGGACAGATCCTCACTGGTTTGGTCTGTAGGCCTAAACCAGGAGTCCTGAACCCCCATTCCTAGAGTCCCACATTCACATGATAATTCACTCAGATAATTCATAATATAGCCTCCCCTATAGCGGTTTCCTACAGCTTGTACTAGTGTGTGGGGCTAAGCTACTATGTCATAATCCCCAATAATAAAGTCACTCTAAAAGCCAGTACAATATTTATTCAGAGGTAAGTAAGTTCTCTAGTCCTGGCTTTCATTTCTGGATTCAAAACAACTGCTATAGTTTCTTAGATTGATATAAATAAACAGTAAGAAATGATAATAGCAGAATAATTTGGGTGTCACTATCCTATTTTAGATAAATACTTTGGAACTTGGGGTCATACCCAGCAGTGTTCAGAAGGCTACTCTCAGCTTTGTGCTTGGGATTACTCTGGACAGTGTCAAAGATTGGTCACTTGCAAGGCAAAGGCCTTAAATCCTATAGGATCTCTTTGACCACTGAGTGTTACAATCTTAAAGTCTTCAGTGTTTAGTGGAAGGAATTACAAGGGTCAAAACCAGAGAGATAGTGCAAAAGGGTGGCACATACCATCTCCAATATCACATGTCACCCAACCTCCTTCAGCACTGCTGATGGCACCCTAGTGATTCCCTAGGAACCACTAGGCCAAGTACTAAGCTACCAAACTCACACCACCCTCCCAGGAATCACGAGGGATGGCTTCTGGGGCCCCTGAGCACCACCATAGGTGAATTACCCCCCACCCACCCAATAAAAGAAGAGGGTCTTAAATTATAGGCTTGTTCAAAATCAAGCCTATAATTCTGTAATTCACAGTGTTTTTTTGTAGGGTGTGTTCCTAGATTGCTCTGAGAAGCTGTTATATTTCTAGTAGAAAAAGAACATTTATAAATGTTAGCAAAACAGGGCAAGAAAAAGTAAGTGTGTGTAAATGATCTGTCCATACTGTAAGGCAGCCAAGATGTTTGCATCGAAAGTGCTACTGTTACAGGAGAAGTCAGTTTACTTTGCAACCCCCTAACCCCACCCCCACCATGAGCCCCCCCATGTACAGTGCAACGGGATTGTTTCAAGATTGAAAAGACTTTAACAGGCTGTTTCCAACGTGCAAACTTGAAACCTCAACCTCAGTTGAAGAGAGGTGACGTTTTGTAGAGCAAACATAAATAGGCACTTCGAAGTTAATAACATTTACAGTCTCCAGTAAGTTAGGAGGGGAAGTGTGGAGAGAACAGAGGTAGTTATCTGCAACATTCCAAGATCTGGGGAAATTGAGTCTAAATGAAATCATCCTGACAGCTGAATGTATCTTTGGGAGTCACCTCAGAAAAAAGGACATTACACCCACATCTCCAGATTGAATATGTGTGATAATGAATTCATGAGTTGGAGAATGTGCCCATGACATTTCTTTGAGGATAAGCTTAATACCAATAAAAATGAAAAAATTTTTTCAGAGTCACAGAGGGAAAAGGAAGACAGAGTGGCAATAGCAGAAAGAAACTTGCCACTTATCTTACCTAGTTATATGTCACTTTGCAAAATGGTAGAAAGTATCCTCTTCCATAACTATAGTTTTGAAGCAAAGTGTTCTCCAAATATTATACAGGGAAAATAAAGTAAGACATATCACAAGTAGGCTGTAATTCCAGTCAGAGCTTCTTCTGAATACTGTCTTTCTCACTTGAAGTTTCTTGTCCAATCCTTAGAGCCAACCACAAGGACCACCAGTGTTTTGTTAGCCCCTTTATATCTAAAAAGACTTTTTAAAAATTCAAAACAGGAAGTTCACACAACCACTTCTTTATTTTTATTATTGTAGACCACCTATTGTTCAGAGGTAAAACCAAAGTAATACTTTAAATATCAATATAAAACTATGTTTATTTATCTATCCTTACCACAATCACTTAATAATCATAAATTTAAATTTATTTCCCTTCCTGATGGAGATTTCCAATATTCTATGTGAACATATTACATTTTTAGCCCACTCACTGGATTCTGTGTGTAAGATCTAGGATAAAAAGTCATACCTAAAAACTATATTTCATAGTTTCTCTTCTTCCTTTTCTTCTTTTTTAATCATATTTCTTTCTAAGTATTTTGCTTAGATTTCAACAAGTGAAAAGAAAATTTAACTATATATCAAGATGTGGAGAGGGTCTTGTTAACTGTCATTACACTGGCAATCATATTAGAATCTGCAAATGGATTAAGTCAATGCTTATACCTTTAGTCCACAGTGTCATGTGGCAAATATATCACAATTTTTAAAAATTTAAGCATATACATTTTTTAATATACATTTTTGGAGTAGAGAATGGGTGTTGCTGAGGCATGAGGCTTATTCCAAGTTCTGTGTTCAGGGAGCCTGGTGAGGCTCAGTGGGCCACGTGTGTTGCCAGGGATTGAACTATTGTCATCTGCATGCAAGAGAAGAACCTTGCTCACTATATAATCTCTCCATCCCCCCAAGCATAACTTTTCTTTAAAATGAGCTAATGTTGTGTTCGTTAAAGGAAGTTTGACCCCTTTGACCCTAAAGCTCAAGTCTGAGACACTTGCCATATTGAGCAACAAAAAAATTCAGGTCCTCCCTATTGTCCTCCTTCCACCCAGTGTCAAGTCTTTCAGACTCAGAACCTTCCCCCAAATGAGATTTGTTGTCCAAGCTCTCGTGTTCATCTCCACAGAGTCCCCCTCCCTCTCTCTGCTATTGCTGTTAATGTTTCAAAATTAGGATGAAATAAAGTATCGCACTCATGGGCCCTCTACTCCCAGAGTATGGGGTAAGCAAGCTTCCCTGTAATCACCCTTTCACAGAGACTTGGTACTCAGTCCCTCAGAAATGTAATAAATACTGCTGTAGTTGTATTATTTTATTTCAACAAATCTTCCCTTAAAATGAGACCCTTTGTCTCATTCTGCTGTCAAGTGACTGTCTCCATCATTCATAAAGCTTAGATGTGAAGATTTCATATGAGTAAGTCAGTCTATGATCCCTGCTTCCTTCTCAGAGAACACTTGCTGTTTACAGAGGACAAGCTGCTTTTGTGTGATTCAAAGCATTACTAATTAAAACCTGTTACCTTCCTCAGAGCAGATATATTCTCCTCCAGAGCAGCATTTGTCTGTCCCATTAGCATTAATGGAAGTAACACAAGTGCATCGAGAGGAGAATGGTCCCCTTGGGTCTTTGAACTTAAGTCTACTTCAAAACTGAAACCGATATATACAATGGTATCATTGATGCCATTAAAAATCATTATACTTTACTGCAACTTTTATAAAAGTAATTGTAAGCTTCTTGAAATATACTTGGCTCTGGGGACTTGTGCATTATTAGGCTGAGACTGGACATGATAAAGTGAATTACGCTATAATACTTGAAAAATATTTTGGCCAAGGGAATTTATTAGATCCACGGAGCTTGTGCAGAGATTGTGTTCATTGAGACAATTAGCTCTGGTAGGTTTTTAAAGCACATGCAATTTGATGTGAAAATTCAAAAAAAAAAAGATCTGGTAAGAGGATGTGACTCATGCAACCCACTGTCTTTACAATGATATGTCTTAATGGGCTGCTATAAAATACCATCACCTCATGTCTCTATAATACCCCTCATTTGCATAGTCCTAAGTGTTTTACAGGCATTATATAGCTGATGTTCCAATTATTTTAGAAGGGGAGTGAGGAGGGCCTTCCATTATTTTCCAAGCTGCGAAATGAAGGCTTAAAAGAGCAAGCTGGTGATCAAAGGTGAGGAATGACTCCAAAGGAAGGAGCTCACCTCCCACAGCCAAGGCGATGTCAACTCACCAAACCAAAGGCTCTGCTCTTTCTATTCACAACTGAATCTTCAAGGAGATACAAGTCAAGCAGCTAAAACTCTGGGTGCCCTCAGGAGGGGTGCAGCTGAGTCCCCATCACAATGAAGACTTGGAAGCTGCACCCACACCCCACTGCTGCCACAATGCCAATGGCTCAACTAATAATCTCTGCAGAGGCATCAAACTGAAAAATTCCCAAGTACTCCAATGTCTATGCTGAGAACTCTGGGGTCTTATAAGTTTAGGGGTAGGCGGCCTCCCTATTTCTTCTTACTTCCAGAAGTTCCAGAAACCATGCCCACTTCTCACAGTCACCAACAGGTCAACTCATCAGCCCAGTTCTACAGATCGTAGGATTTCAGTATTGTGGAATTTACTGCACGCCCACCTAACAAATTCCACAATGCTGAAATCCCAGTAGCAGCACACCAAATCAGATGGGAAAGTAACATAGAAACCAACTAAATTCAACAAACAAA
Source organism: Sorex fumeus (assembly GCF_029834395.1). NCBI lineage: Eukaryota > Metazoa > Chordata > Mammalia > Eulipotyphla > Soricidae > Sorex > Sorex fumeus. The sequence goes on from NW_026606066.1 coordinate 28,630,417, forward strand.
AACAATAAAATAGAAGCTTCAACTAGCAACAAAGAGCTCAGTAAATCCTAAGATAAAAACTTAACAACCCCTTGATGAGATGTAACAATTTTCACAGATTATTTTTTACTGAATAAGTTTTGATAATTCCATTATTCATTTAGTTGTAACAGACAGTATAAAATAAATTACTGTGTGCCTGCTAAGGGGGCAGACTTGGGAGTTGGTTGGGGAAATGGGGGCAATGGTGGAGGGAAGGTCACTCTGGTGTTATTGAAACTAGTGTTGAAACATTAAAAACCCAGAACAACTATACTATGAAAAACTCTGTAAATCACAGTATTTAATAAAGTATTTTATTTAAAATTTAAAAACAAACAAAAAGGAAGGAGTTCTGAGTGCCAACCTGAAACAATCTAGAAGATTCAACTATGTGAGTCATGTAGGGACACTCTGAACTTCCCACTTAGAAGCCCTGATTTGCAAAATCAGCTGTTGTACTCACTGTGCTGGAAGGCAGCTGAGTGTGACCTCCTTTGCCAAGTGCAAGCTTAATCAAGAGCATTTTTAACCATGTTCTCTGATGTAAAATAGAAATGAAAATGTACCTAGTACATAGATTGAGTTAAAGAGTACACAAACACATATAAAACTCCTAGCACATAGTGAGCATTCCATCAATTATAGTCATTATTTCTGACTTTGAAGCCCCACAAGGATGGCATTATCCATAAGGAAATATTGCATGGGGAAAGTAACTTGGCAGAGAGAACTGCATCCCTAACTGCTAATCTACCCAAAGGCTGCTCCATCATGTTCCCTTGCACCCTCTGGTCACATAGCTTAGCACTCTTAAAATACAGCTTTCTGGGAAAACACTCTCCTGATTCAAGTGTCTGGCTCACATGTCGCAATCTGTATCATTTCATCAGCTCCTTTCCCCAGAGGAAGAAAAGACTTTCTTCTCTGCACCCTCCAAAACGGGTAGACAAAAGTCAGGTTGATACCAACATCCTTGCCTACACTCAGCTTTGAACCAGGGTCTCATCTGCCACCTTAATTGCAGCCAGTCACTGATTCCCTTCCTGGCAAATTGTGACTGCCATTTTTGAACCACTAGCCCTCCTGAACCCAGTACTCCAGAAATGCAAGGTCTCCTCAGAAAAAGAACATTTGATTGCATGTTTTTACCAGCATAACAGTGTTACAGAAACATTAGTGTTCACTCACTGTCTTTTCTCTGTGAACTTGGCTGCCTGACAGGCATGGAACAGGAAGGAAGATACCCACAGAGAGTCCCTTCAGTGGCTGTTAAATCTCCTTTGAGTCCAAGAGGTTAGTGTCTCTTCTCTTTCTCCCTCAGCTTCCTTCAAAGCTCCTTCTTAACACTTCTCACATGTCATTGATCTATGGTTTTCTTCATTGGAGTGTAAATTTCTAATGGAGAAAAACCATGTTTTATTTATCATTGTACTAGTACAGTAGATAGCTATCAGTATTAGCAGATACTCACGTATTTATTATATGTAAATCCTCTGGGCCAAGGAGTTTGCCAAATTATTTCTTAAAGCCATAAGTTTAAGGAGCATTCTCCCAATTCTTAATTCAGGTTCAAGTACTCCAAGGGTATAGCTGGATGTTCTTGAAGGTGATTTAATTTTCTTCATAGTGACCTTCCAGTGTCTTAGTTTTTGAGTAATTACATAAATACAGTATTGGACATTTTTAAATTTATAAATGTCAGTAATAATAAACAACAAAACTTATACTTACTTTTCAAATGTAATGGAAGTAAAATTAGCCTATCAGATCAATTTTGCTGATTATTTTCATATCTTTGGGTCTTAGGCAAAAGAACAAAAACTGTGCTCTCCAGAAAACTAAAGAATATTCAAAATCACTGACTTAATAAGTTTCTATATATACGTATATGTGTGTATGTATGTATACATATATACATTTAGCATCTCAATAAACCTTATCAACTCTCTTTCATTCCACTGGCAATTTTCTGACCTCTAAGTTGAAGACTTGAGCCCTGAATTCTGCTCATGGGTGAGTAATCACAGCAAACCCATAGCAGAACCTATCCCCCCAAACTACAAATATATCATCTTCAGCATTGTAAATCAAAGCCTCAAAGAGCATCATTTAGCCTGCAGCTAAAATTGGTTGTTTATCAGATGGTGCCTGGTTTAGCGTGGAGTAGTCCCTTGTAAATCTCTGGGACCTTTTACAGCATATACTTAAGCAAGCACATGGGCTCCTGGGAGGCTTTCTGAGAGCTTTAATGACTGCAGGATGCTAAAAGATCCAGGCCTCGGTTTAGTTAAAGTGACTGGGGCACAGTTTGGCTCCATTTTGTAAACTCACAAAGATAAGGCGTCTGCTTTCTCCAAAGGAAGGGCGGGCATTGTTGCTTAGGAATTTTTTATATCTAAAGTGTTAATGTTCTTGTGGCTTTGGTTTTTTTGACCTTCTGTCTGCTAGCTTTTGATTTACAGAGGGAGAGAGTTCTTTCTGTGGGCTTTATTGCCATTCTAGAAAGACAATGAAATGCATGTGACTTTTTAAAATTACATCAACAACACAGACAGGTTTTGAATTAACACTGTAGACCACCTCATCTTCAATGACATTCCACTCCCCTCCGCCAAATACAACACTACAGCCTCTTTAGTTACATTTAAGAGTAAATATATGCCCAGGCTTCTTAGAAAGGGCAATTAATGCATTTGCCCCAGACACTGCTGGCCACTTGCTCACATCAGCACTTTGTTTTTCAGAAATAGAACAGCTTATATACATTCCAGCCATGTAGCTAAAGGTAGCAAAGGGAAATTGTCCACCAAATTCCCATTGGCTTAAAAACCAAGCTTCCTGCCAGAGTCATGAATAGCTTATTGACTAAATATACCACCAAGGACACAGGCAGCCCACCAACTATTTTACTGATGGATGTTGGAAAAGACCTGATAAAATTCACTAATTAAAGAAATCTTTACCTAGTTCTTTCTTCTGTAGACTCTCTTTGCTACAAGTTAATTAAAGTACTCTTCAAAACCTTCACCTGACTTGGGGAAAGTTCCCTGGAGTCTTGGAGAAGCAACAAAGCACATTTAAGGAGTTTGTCTCTTTTTTGCCAGCAGTGATCAATTGTTTTTATGCTAATTGTACAGTTACCATGGCTGGGTGTTGAAAATCAGATTTCTTTTCCTAAAACCTTGCCCTCGCTTCAGATAAGTCAAAACTTAATGTTTTTACCTTGACTTCAAATGAAGGGAAAGAGATTTTTGTTCTCTGTCGTTCAGGGTTTTTTTTTTTTTATGAGGAGAGAGTGGTTAGTAGTCTCACCATTCTCCACACAAGCTTCCGGCTATGGGTCAGCTCTTCTCTACTTGGCATCATTTCGATGAAGAGCATTCAAGCTGGGGACTCCTGAGGATAAGTATACAATACATGTCATAAAAGCTAAAAATATGTGCACCTGTTGAATCCTGCTGAAATCACAAGCTGGCATAGCACTAGGGAAATAAAGCCTTAACTGATTCATATGCTTCCTGAAAATAGACTTTATACACTTATGCCTCCAAATTCAGGTCTGAAGAGACAGTTTGTAATATTCACGCAAATTAGAAGCAGATGATGTTGGTGAATCCCAGAATATTGCAAACAAAAAGTGTGGGGAAGTATCATTTCTCTTCCCACGTGTGCCCAGTGACCCTCATTATTGCTATAACCTTCAAATAGCAAGACATAAAATTTAAAAGTAATTATTCCTGGGAGAAGGAGAAAACTCTTCACTGCTTATTTATTGTATTAATTTATGCAAGAACAATTTACTGAGTCATACATAGTGCTAAATCCTGGTACACAAGTTTCTTGATTCAATGGAGTACACAGCCTCAAAGGGGAAGATACCCTTAATAAAGTTTAAAAACTGTACCCAGTATGAGCAAGAATTATAAAGGAGAAAAATATAGAATACCACAAAAGTATTAATGCAGAGGACTTCTACTTGGTTTGTAAAATCAGGGACAATTCCTTAAAGGAGCAGTGAAATGAGAAGCATCAATTAGACTTACGTAGACAAAGATGGGAACAAAAACTTCCTAATAGAGAGAAAAGCATATGCAAAGCCCCAGTGGTAGGAGCAAAGTTAGAGCAGGTCAAGGTGACTAAAGAAGTGACCCCCAGAGAGATGGCTATTAAACACTAAAGATAGATGTTACAGCACTCCTTAATCCCTATTAAGGATGCATACAAATATATATAGACACATATAAATACATAATACATTACAATACCCATGTGTCAACTGGATGAGATAACCTGCAAAAACAGTGATCTGACTGTGACCAGAGGAACTATAATATTTATTTAATTTATTCATAGCTTTTATAAAATTTTATTGAATCACCATTAATTACAAAGTTACAAATATATTTATGATTGAGTTTCAGGCATACAAGTTTCCAACACTAGTCCTTCACCAATGTCCACTACCCTCTACCAATGTCCCCAATTTCCCTCCCACTGGCCATTACCTAGTGTTTTCTTCCTTAACATATTCTTCCCACCCCCACCCCAGTGGAAAGCTTCCAACTGAACACTCGTTCTCCTGCTCTTTGTTTCTATTGCATTTGGGCATTTAATATTCCCCTAGGAAGTTTCTTTATACCCCATATATAAAGAGAGATCATTCAGAGTCTGTTCCTTGAAATCAGTCAGAGGGAGAGGAATACACTCCAATATTTATTTAGTACGTAATGCTATTCTATTACATAGCAACTAAACTCATTAATTAAAAAGTTCCTTAGGAGTTTTAGATCATTAACAATTATAAACTCCCAAAGTTTCCTGCTCATTCATCATTAATATCCATTCTCTGTTCCCTTGCTCATATTTACTCTCCTACAATCTCCCCTCACCCCAAAGTCTTCTGTTAGTATGCTCAGCACTAATTAGCATTCACATTAATTGTGCTCCAAATATTCTTAACCAGTAGTCTTAGTGTGTTCCTTGGGGACAGTCTCTATATACTCCATTTCCCTGAGATTGCCATCATAGTATTTGCTTTAATATTTGACATGCAACAAATATCTGAGAGATGTCTATTGGTTGATAGTGTTGTTTTAGTTATCTGTTAACCATTCATTGTTGTTATTAGTTTATTACTGATATTAGTAATATCAGTAAATAATAGTAAATAATAAACTGATATTAGTTTATTACTGATATGGGGCTGGAGCGATAGCACAGCGGGTAGGGCGTTCGCCTTACAAGCGGCCAACATGGCCTACCTGAGTTCGATTCCTCCGCCCCTCTCGGAGAGCCCGGCAAGCTACCGAGAGTATTTGATATGCCAGACACAGTAACAACAAAGTCTCCAATGGAGACGTTACTGGGCCCGCTTGAGCAAATTGACGATCAACGGGAGGGCCTTTACCTTTACCTTACCTTACTGATATTCTAATATTTCTATTAAGCCACAAACTTAGTGAATTTATACAAATTCATTAACTTATAATTAATAGAAAACAAGTCCAATGTGTCTCTCACTGAGCTAACATTAATGCTGGCGGCACTCCCTTCTGGGGTCTCTAAGAAGAGATCTATTTCCTTTTCATTTTTAGCTTCTAAAGATCTTCATTCATTGACAATTTTCCTCTATTTTCAAAGCCAATAGCATTAAGAGAAGGCCTCTTTTCACTGATCACCTCTGCTTCCTCTTTCACTTTTATGGGCACTTGTGATAGCATTAGATCTACCCACATAGTCCAGAATCAATTCTCTATTTTAGGTCAGCTAGTTAACAACTTGAATTTCATCTGCATCCTAAATTCCTTTTGCTGTATTAGGTAACATGGTCACAGTTCCAGGGATTAGGATGAACAAACAAGCATCAAGGGTGAATCTGTAGTGGGGACCATAAGGAAGGTTATCATTCTGCCTATTCTATTTTACTCACACCCTGACTTAAATTACCTGTTCAAGACATTTGCCTTTGAACAGAGGTTCTCCAAACAGACTCCCCTGTCATTTTCATGAGCAATAATACTTCTAAATGAAGAAATGAAAAACCATCAATAATTAATAACTACTATATCTTTCAAATAAAAGGCAAAAATCAAATACTTAAAGATGACTCCTAGTCTAGAAGAGATGTGTCTACTGGGACTTGGAGTCTTGAAAGTCCTGTGAAATTCACATTACCTCAGTCTTTACCATTAAACTGAAGAGCCAAGTGCCTTTAATTGACAAGTTCATTTTTTCATCTGAATCAGGACATCATTAAGAGTGAAAGGGAGCAACAGATGTGAACTAAGTGTGTTCACCTGAAATAAAGAAAATAGCCAGATGGAGAACACAACCTTTTTTCACTTCATCGTTTGGAGCCAAAAAAGGGTGAAAGCCAATCCATTTCCTCCTGAGACTCTTGCTGTTTCTCCTTGTCCCTAGAGGAAAAACCATAGATGTGTGGAATGCCAAGGTTCCATATAGCTCTGTTCTCAGAATGATCACCTGTAACTTCAATATGCTTGCCCTGGGACTGGAGAGATAGCACAGCAGGTAGGGTGTTTGCCTTGCACACGGCCAACCCGGGTTCAAGTCCCAGCATCCCATATGGTCCCCCAGCACCGCCAGGAGTAATTGCTGAGTGCAGAGCCAGTAGTAACCCCTGTGTGTTGCTGGGTGTGACCCAAAAAGGAAAAAAAAAACATTATTGCCTTGCTCTCCAAAACTTCAGCATACTCCAAAATGCTGGAAAGCTGGTGTGGAACCTTGTCCTATGCAACCTTTCATACCTTCCTGCAGATCTATGCAAAGTCCCATACTGGGTGATGTAGGCTTGTCTGGCCCATTTTTTCAAAGAGGAAACTAGATGCAGAAGTGTTGAATGACTTTTTCAAGGTCAGAGAATCACTTAAACCAGGTTGCCAAACCAGAGTTGTTGTTAGCAGCCCATGTTCATCCCCATATTAGGTAGAAGCCAGAGAACTAAGTAGCTCACATGTAGTACTTCTCAAGGTATACTCAAGACCCTACTGACACTCTCACCTGAGGCTTAAGGCAAAGGTACAGACAACAGCTGTCCTTTGAATTGGACTTCCATAGACTAATGGAGCAGTCAAAGATCAGGGTCTTCGATCTCCAATTGCTCTGGAGACAGAGCTGTTCCCAGATCCACTCTCCAGCAGAAGCAAGAGCACCTTCAAATAAGGACGATGACACTTTTGATACATGAAATGCAATTTGCCTTCCCTTCATTAACAGTTTTCCAGAGAGAAAATCTCATAGCTCTAGCAAATGGCAGAGTATTTTCTGCCTGATCATGAATTATATAAATCTACATGGCTTCCTCTCACAGGAAGTGGTATAAAGTGAAACAATATTAGAAACATATTATAAACAAAGCTAGTACTCCCGATACATTTTTAACCAGGAGAATTTAATTAATCCTAGCATACATATAGCTATCTGATTGGAATTCTTAATACATACCCACATTTGTTTCTGGCAAAAAAAAATACAAGAAATAAAAGGAGAAAGCTGCATTAGCAGCCAAATAACAAAACTATCACAGGGATATAGATGTTGCTCTGTGGTTGAGAACACACCTTCCTAGAAGGACTTGGGTTTGACCTTCAGCACTGCAAAACAAAGTATAACCAGTCATTAGGCCATGTAGAATCGAAGCAAATTTTAAACAAAGATATCATATATAATAATAAAAAGGAAATTATTAAGAATTGATATAAAATTAGCTTACCTGCATAATTAAGAACTTCATGTAACTAAGAATTAAGAATCAAAGGAAGAGAACAGCACAGCAAAACTGGCACAGTTACAAGGGGAAAAAATGAGTATCTGCATAATATCACTGGAGTAGCACTGCACTGTAGCACTGTACTCCCGTTGTTCATCGATTTACTTGAGCAGGCCCAGTAATGTCTCCATTGTGAGACTTGTTGTTACTGTGTTTGGCATATCGAATATGGCACGGATACCTTGCCAGGCTTTGTCGTGCGGGCAAAATACTCTCAGTAGCTTGCCAGGCTCTCCGAGAGGGGCAAAGGAATCAAACCCAGGTCAGCCTAGTCGGCTGCATGCAAGGCAAATGCCCTACCGCTGTGCTATCGCTCCAGCCCATGAGTAATGATAGTGAAGTCTATTATGCATTAGTTCAAATTAAGTTTTGAACAATAGATTCAGAATGCATAAAACACAAAGCTAATACTTTTTCATCATATAGTTTAAAATAAGAAGAGGTTCAGAGAGATAGAATAGTGGTTAAAGTGGATTTCTTACATGTAGTTGACCCCAGTTTGATTGTCAGCATCACTTGTTCCCCTGAATATTGATGTGTGCAGCCATGGAGACCCCCAGCACCACAGGGCCAGAGCATCCCTGAATATTTATGCCTCACACTGAACACCTGGCCTGTTGGCAGAGTATCCCCAGGACTCCTGAGCACTACTTGGGAAGCCTCACAAAGGGAAAAAATACTGGGGATGTAAAACATACACAAATACACTAGAAGTATTTTTATTCTGTTCTTTAAGCAAAACATAGGTTTTAAAGGAGAAAAAGGCATTTTTCCTTCAAGTCATTGATTATGTCTAAAAAGTAACCCAGAAAGGACTGGGGGTAGTTATGCCCAGGCAGGAGACACAATCTTAACATTTAAGTTTTAGAACTAGGAACAAAATTTTCAAGGATTAGTTTCTTTTATTTGGAGTTAAAACTTAGGAGGAATTATTTTTAAGATGTAATGGTGATGGTGTATATTGGTAAGAAAGCAAAATTAGACCAAATTTATTTCTTTCTCCTCACTGTCACTGAGTTTTCATTCATCCGTTCATGCAAGACATAATCATCGAATGCCTGTTATGTTCCAGGCACTGATGTATGTCCTGAGCAAGAAAACAAATAAAACACCTGGAGGTTTTGAAATGGAAGGAATTTGGAACATTTGACCAGTTGTGAAAAACATGAAAACCTAATTTAAAAGAAAAGGGTCAAGAGATTGATGACTCTGGGCTATTTGGGTAGACCTTTCAATGGAGAAAATGTGTGTAAATGAGAGTTTAGGAGAGGAATGGCAAAAGCTCTAGTCAGCTCTGTCAGATTCTACATGGCCATTTATATAATGAATAGTAACTTGTTAGTTTTGTTCATGAAAAGAAGTGTGATAAGAAGCATTTTCTTGTGGAGGAAGAGTGACTTTACTAAAAGCCACAGGTAAAGAGCTAAAGATCACTAGCCAAAAGGAGTGATGCTAACATATCAGAATTTGTTTTTAAGGCTATGGGATGTTGACAGAAGTATTATCTTAAACTAGCTTCCATTTAAGATACTTAGATACAGCCCTAAACACATGAATATACCTTCTTTAAAGGTTTGAGTGAACATCCTGCACTGCAGTCTTAAAGCTCTGCCCCAATGGACTTCTTCTCATTCAATGATCACCCTACATTTCCACAAGATTCCAGGGCTTTACAGGATGTACTATTGCCTCCACCTAGAACTTTCCTTCCTTCACCACCAGTCTGTCACAGTCCTTTCTTTAGTTTACACACCTTTTTAAATCCTTCCTGCCCTCCAAACCAGGACAACTTCCTTTTCCAGAGCCCCACCCACTTTCAGGACAATTTGCTTAGCTTGTTACACTGGCTCTAGGCCTATCTTCTCACCGGACTAAAATTTTTTAAAAGTTCAGGTTTTGATACAGAACAGCTACACAAATACTTGTGTCATGAAGTTGAAGCTTGATAGGAACCCCTCTTTGTTCATCAGGAAACTTTCCTACACACTCCATTGTATAGTTGCTCACTTGACCTTCTCCCTGACTAGGTATGGAGACAGTGGGACTTTGTTTTTGTGTTCCCACTGCCTGTCCCACAGACAGACATGGGATAGCTTCTGAAGAGTCCCACATTAGCTCTTAAAAGCAGTACTTTGGGGGGGGGGATGGAGCAATAGCACAGCGGGTAGGGCATTTGCCTTGCACGTGGCCGACCCAGGTTCGATTCCCAGCATCCCATATGGTCCCCCTAGCACCACCAGGAGTAATTCCTGAGTACATGATCCAGGAGTAACCTCTGGGCATCTCAGAGTGTAACAACCCCCCCCAAAAAAATAAAAGCTGTACTTTATTTCTCTGATGATCTTAAATATTTTCAGTCAGCTTAACTACTAAGTTTTCTGCCCAATAAAGTGAGCCAAACACAAGCCATTTCTAAACTAACCTTTTCATTCCAACACTTAATCAATTTTCCTAATAACAGAGGACTCAAATTATGCTAACAATACTCTAGTGACAGGGTGGCACAGGATTCATGTCTTAGTGTTTAATATGTTACTGAGAGACCTGCCTCTCATGCCAGGTCTGATTCTTTACTGATCTGGAATCTTCATGGAGTGAATAAGAGAGGGACTTGTTGAACATCTGCCCTATGCCCAGAGGAATAAATCGATAGTTTCTCCTCATCAAGTTTAAGTTTGGGAGATGGGGTTAACCCACAGTAATCTCTAAAATTAATCACAGAGAACAACCATCACTAATGTTATTAGGCTGACCCTTTCATGCCTCAAGGGAGGCAAGAGATCTTCTCCTCTTCCCCAAAATCCTGTCTCCAGACAGTGATTGTAACTCAGGGACTCAGTTAATGCTGCCTATGGCTCAGTTCCAGAGAAGCAGATGAAAAGCACTTTCCTCCCACCACTAACTGCCATAGAGTAAATCCGTTGACCTTTCCAATATGAATAGAATTTGGCTTTTAAAGTTTTCTTTCTGGAAAAGGAAAGATCTATTTTACTTGCTTTTAATATTTTAATATAAACATATTTAAAAGAGTAATTTTGACAATATCAAATGTTGACAAGGTTACAGAGCATCTGGAACTCACATTGTGAAATGCAAAATGGTATAACTACTTAGGAAAACACATAAACTAAAACATAAATGCCCAGAAATTTCACTCCTAAGCATTTAACTAAGATAAAAGAAAACAGTGAGATTTGCACATGAATATTCAAGTAACTTTATTTTAAAAAACTAAACTGAAAATAATACTAGTATTCATCAACAGGTGATAAATTAGTAATGATATTTATATGTTCATATTTCATACTGCCACACTAATGAATTGATAATAAATAACAGTGACATCAAACACAAAGTAGCACCAATTGTATTATTTTGTATCTCTTCTGATAGAGTAGATTCTATTCTGTTCTATAAAATTCAAAAAAAGTAGAATTAATCTATAGTGATAAAATAAAATCAGTGATTCCCTAGAACCAGGTATAAGTGAATGATAAAAATGTTATGTCTTAATTCTAGTGTTGGTTGCATTGTTATATACATTTGTCAAAATTCATGTAACTGTATAGTTAAGACAACACTTTACTATAAATAAAATATGTCTCAATAAGTTTGTTTTTTGATATTTATTTTCAGTCACATTTTCAAAAGAATCTTCTAGTTTACATTCTGTCTCAAGGAGAAACATTTTTAACTGAGTAACAAATAAAGATCAGCACCTTATATTTGGTATAGAAATTTTGTCTTATGTCTTAATGATTCATTTCTCACTCATCACCTTCAAAACAAAGCTTCTTTGGTAATCTAATATTGAATAATAATTGTGAATGTGACCCAAATGTTTCATAAAGACTTTTCTAAAGGGTTGTTGTAAAGGGAGGTTTTTATTTTATAGGAACATGAGTTAAGTGGGATAATAATTAAAGCAATATTATTGCATTCCTGAATCACTTACAAGTTTCTACATCTCTATGAATGATCCATTTAGGAATCCATTGCTCTGGGAAATTGCCATCAAGAAATTACCTCATTGATATTTAATCAGGGTAGCTTTCTACCTAGCTACTCAGGTTTACTTCAGGAAACTCCTGGTTTTTAATCACAAATACCATGTCTTGAAATAATAGATGAAATCTGAGTGACTGTTTTTTGTCAGGAAAAGTAGTATGTAGAAGTCAAGGGCACAGGCTCTGAAACACTGATTTCCTGACAATCTGGGCTCCTTGTGCTAATGACATGGCTGTAGATGGCTTACTTGATATCTATGTCTCGATACTCACCTGTGTAAAGTGGATATAGGGCTATAGATCTGCCTTGGGGAGTTATTATGTGGTCACAGCAAGGTACTCTAAATTCTTAGCCTGTTGCTAAGGATATGCAATATCCTCAATAAAATTCAACTGCAGTTTTCAGGAGCTAGTAGCACACCATTGCCCACCTAGGCTTGAAAAGAGAGATGGTTCATGACAACTGAACCACAAAATAAATTTCATGAATCACTAGCAATAATACTAATTATAATCTATATTGTATATCTCTGCAACATTTTATAAAAATTCAATATTCACATTCGTGTTTAAAAATTTTTTGAACATGAATATTAAATTGCCCCATGCAAATATATACATACACACAACTAAATGAAAAAAAAGATCTAGGGCAATGCCTGAACTTTAGAACATGAAATTAATTAAGTCCACTAGAGAAGTATTGCTTGCTACTTCTACTTACCTACTGAAATATTTCAAACCCATTCCATAGATAAGTAATTGCTGGTAGGAATGCCGACTGGTCCAATCTTTTTGAAAAATATATGGACATTCCTCAAAAAATTAGAAATTAAGCTCCCTTTTGACCCAGCAATACCACTTCTGGGAATATATCCTGTTGTCCAAAAACACACAGCAGAAATACTATCTGCACTTCCATTTTCATTGCAGCATTATTCACAAAAGCCAGAATCTGGAAACAACCTGAGTGTCAGAGAACAGATGAATGGATAAAGAAACTATGGTCCATCTACACAGTGGAATACTACACAGATGTTAGGAAAAATGAGCTAATGAAATTTGCTTATAAATGATGGACTTGGAAACTGTCATGCTGAGTGAAATGAGTCAGAAGGAGAGGGACAGAGATAGATATAGAATTCATTTGTGGGATATAAAAAGTAATATGAAACTAATATCCAAGGCCAGGGAAAATGGATCAGGAGGACTGTTCAGTAGTTGGAAATTATCACAAGGGTATGGGGGGTGGAGGGTCCATTGTGACAACATTACTTGAAAATGACCACTCCGGACAAAAACTAAGTGTTGAAAGTAGGTAAAGGGAAATATATGACAAATTTTCAGCATCTGTATTGCAAACCATAATGCCTAAAATGAGAGAAAGAAAGAGAGAAAGAATAGAGGTACCTACCATAGAGGCAGGCTGGTGTTGGGGGGGGACGGTTGTCTGAGGAGATGGGAGGAAAACTAGTGACATTGGTGCTGGGAAACTACAATGATGGAAGGATGGGTGTTGGAACAGTGTATGACTGAAATCCAACCATGAAGTGTAATGCTCTATCTCACAGTATTTCAATAAAATTAAAAATTAATATTTTAAAAAATAATAATAATGACCTTTAAAGTTATACATAAATATGAATAATTTGGGGACCAAGAGTGTTAAATAAACTTACACATGTAAGAAGCACTGAAGAATTCACTGAAATCACGTTTTGATCATCATCTAAATGTGAGGGTTGACAAAGCTAACTTCCTACCTGCTATATTTTAGATCCAAGTGGTAGAGAAATTGCGTTTGGAGGCTTCAGTTCATTTCTGTGTCCAATACCCACCAAGATTACCCATCTCTAGAACTAGCCCTTAGTAGGTGAGAGGAGAGAAAGTAGATTGGATGTTTGAAATGGAGCTCAAGGAAGCTGAAACAAACCGGTTTGGGTCTAGGATTTCCTTAGGGAAAATGTTTGCCTGATTACCTAAGGAGGGGAAAAAAATACCACTTTACTGCTTTTAAACAAATAATAAGAAAGCATGAAACATCCTCTTTCTTTTGAGTCTTACCTCTGGTTTTAGTCTGTCTTTAATATTAAAATGAGGGTGTGAAATTCTCTTGGAACACTTATTTTAAATTTAAATTACACAATTTCAACAAGAGAACTTCCAGATCAAATGCCAGGTTCACATTAGGGAAAAAGCAATTGGCATCAGAAAGTAAACAGGTTTCTTTTCTGAAGACAAGTTTCAATACTAGTTATGAATAGTCTTTGTCATTGATTATGCATTTCTATTAACACAGGAATTTAATATATTTTTGTATAGTTTTAAATTTTACTCTACCTGGTGAAACTAAACCTTAGAAACTGTCAAATGCTTCTCTCTCCACACTTTCTGTGTTCTACCTCCCAGCAAAAAAAAAAGTTCTTTCGGATTATTTCTCTGAACCATGCTCTGGCTATGTTATTTCCTCTGCTGGGAAGTTTCTATATCTGGCTAATTCATATACTTCCAGGAAACCTTCCCCACACCTCCTCCTCCTGCTGTGAGGGACTCCCTCCCTCCCAGCTCATTCCTATTATACCATCTTTCTACAGGCAAGAATGTATCCACCCTTGAGTTAAATTTAAATCTGCTCTACAGGTGCCAAAGTCTGGGTCGATCTTATTCATCCTTGTTTCCATGCCACCTACATAGTTTTCAATTAAAAATTAATGGCTCTCCAATTAACTTAAATTGTAACTTTCCTTTTGACATAGCCCTTTATCTATGATCTAAACACTCACCTTAGATTTCAAGGTTTCCACATGCCTACCCACTACCTCACCTGTTACAGTCTTGAAAACTCTCCAATCAACTGTGTTTTTTGATACCTCTCTCTGAGCATCCCTGGCCCAATCTGACACTTGCATTGAGGCCACTATATCCCTCTTTTCTTAAAAGCCAGTGACTGCCCTCTGAGATAGTTAGTTGGGTGGCAGCAGGACCAACTGATCCTCTCCCTGCAGGGTTGACTGTCCTCAGGTACATTTAAGGAAAGGTAGTTATCACCATGTTTGCTTTTGAGTCACCCAATGCTGCTGCCATCTTCTCATCTTTTTTCTGACTCCTCAATTGGCACCTGTGCTCTGTCAGGAACCTCTGCCTACTTTCTTTTGATCATGGTTTAACTTCCCAGAACCTGAATTTTCCCCAGACATTATGCCTCCACAACAACCTGAGCAATCCCTTTCCCACCACCACCTCCCCCATTTTCATTTCCCAAGCACCCACACTGCCTGAAAGTTCATTCCCCAGAACACTACTGAGATGGCAGGTCCATGTTTATGCAACAGATTTTTTCCTAGAGATTTTAGAATAATAGAAGTAAATGGCCCCATTCCCCACAGATGAGCAAGGGACTTAAAATGGTACCAGTCATCCTTTACCTGAGATGTTCATTTCTACTTCAGGGGGTCTCTAATTTCTTCAAAGTCAAACATCATCCCTGAGAGTTCCTCTCTCCTTTCATATACATACCACAGCTGGGTATCCCTCTGCACTTCTAAGTTCCAAAATTTCCACAAAACTCCTCTTTTTCAGGGTCAGGAGAAAATTTAAAACACTTCCGGATTGATTTTGTAGAACATTTTAATTTGCCTGTTTCCCACAGGGGACCCCCTCTGTGTAACCTAATAGGCCCATTAACCAACTTTTCAGCTGACGAATCTCCCATAACCCCAGGCAGAGTTCCTGTGACTCTCCCATCATCTTTAAAGTATGCACATCACTTTCCTTTTGCAATGAGGCTCATGGGACCATATGTGATGATGGGGATCAAATCAGGGTTGACTGTGTGCAAGGTATGCATCTTAAACCTTACACTATCTCTACAGCCCCCCAGACACCAAAATTATCTAATTGTCACTCTTATTCCAAGGCTTAAACACTTCCTTCTTTCTAGTAGAAACATCTTAGCATGCATGGC
Source organism: Sorex fumeus (assembly GCF_029834395.1). NCBI lineage: Eukaryota > Metazoa > Chordata > Mammalia > Eulipotyphla > Soricidae > Sorex > Sorex fumeus. The sequence goes on from NW_026606066.1 coordinate 28,646,198, forward strand.
ATACCACTGTGAGTAGATACTAGAAACCCTCAACTCTAGCTCATCCTGTACATCTTAGCTCAAATATCATCTTTCCTAGAAGATCATCACCAGGGACAACCCTTCAGCAGGTCAGTGACTGTTTCACCACAAGTCTGCAGCTCACTTTTGTGAAAATCTAGCAAATTAAATACTGCCTCATTTGAAGCACACTTAACTAACTAGACACTCCATTTTCTCTCCCTTCCTCTCACAGTCTTGCTCTGTGACTGCCACAGAATTGATGTCAGCTGAGAGGAATATTTGTAATTTGTGAATTAATGCCCAATAAGTATGAATGTGGAGACAGCAAGAAAAACTTTATTTACTAATTTATTGTGGTTGTGGTGTCACAAGTAGACCCAGAGATTTATGATGCCTTACCAATAAGTGCACCTATCCTGGTACACCACCTCAAAACACTCAGTGGGGGTGACATGAGTCATATTTTCACATATCTAATGGTGATGTTGCAAGGTGCAATCCACACCATGATATGATGAGGCAGGGTTTTCATTCAAGAAAAGACTCTCCTGTGGTCCTATAAGGCTATAATGGTAAACAATGTAATGGCTACAAGTCTTCAGAAGTCATAGGGAAGCTTACCAGGTGGCTCTGAGGAAGGGTTGTGAAGAAATCAGCATATCATGGGCAGCTCTCAGTCTCATGTGAGGTAACATGACTATGGTAGTATTTATGTAAACATTAATGCTTTTGGTGAACAAAGATACTGTGCCTAACCACCACCAAAGTGCCCAAGACCCTTCACCACTCTCCTTGTATCCACTTCTTCTTTCACTTCCATCCCCACAAAATTCCTTCCTCTGCAGTTTATACAACCTCAGTTCTATAATGAAATCCCTTGGGCCATTATTACCATTAGATACTGTCTATGCCCTTATTTGGTTTCTCCATATACCACCAATGAGTGAGATCATCTGATATATGTCTTTCTCCTTCTGACTTATTTCACTTAATATAAGCTCCTCTAGTTGCACGCACATTGTAGCAAAAGGGCAAGATTTCCCTTTTTAAATTTTTTATATCAGTAGTACTCCACAGTTACTGTGGTTTATTTATCCACTTATCTGTTGTTGGATCTTTGAATAGTCTCCCTATCTTGGCTATGGTGCTTAGCATGAAACAGCAGGGAGAATTATAGGAGCCACTTATTCAGACATGGAAGATGGAGACAAGAAGGACTTTTCTGTTATGTCTTACACCCATTTCCAGATGAAAAGTATCTAATATAAACTGGACTCTGAACCCTACATCTAAAAAAGAGGGTCTTCTTAGAATATTTTGAACAAAATTAATTTAAAATTATACAAATACAAACAAGTGACTCCCAAACATCCTGTTCGCAAAGCAGCATCTTGATACTTGAAAACCATGCATACACATGTTTGATTAGTACTTAAAAAAAAGTGCTGGATAGATAGTTCAAGGGTTAAGGCACTTGCCTTGAATGCAGCGACCCTGTTTCAGTTCCCAGCACACTGCATATGGTCCCTTAAGCACTATGAGGAATGGCCCCAAAACAAAAACAAAAAAAATACTAAAAGTAATCTTAAACTGCAGAATTTATTATCTAAGTCATTACTTGATCACTTGATCACTTGATACCCTGTTACTTATCGATTTACTCCAACGGATGCCAGTAACGTCTCCATTCATGTAAGTCATACTCATAAATAATGCCCCTGAATGACCTTCAAGTTTCCTAGTATTGCCATCATCAAAAGCCACCTTTGATGCTGTCAGGTGAAGGTAAAACAACACACACAAACAGAGAGAGAGAGAGAGAGAGAGAGAGAGAGAGAGAGAAGTATGTACCAGTACTTCCCAAAGTGGTATAGTACCCCCCACCCAGGGTATACTGAAATGATGGAGGGCATAGTAGATTCAGATGCAATTGATGGTGCTTTCTTTTATTCACTTGAAGAAAGAAGCTACATTTCCAGATGAATAACTGTTTTCCGAGAAAAATGTTGGTAGGTCAAATAAATTTTGGATCCTCTGTACAAACAAAGACCAGAAGCACTTATTTTTAACTCTTATACTAAAAGCACCTTCTCAGCCTTTTCCCCCACATGCCACGCAAGTCAACCTTTACTGGATGGAGAGGGATGAACACTGGCGCTGTCAGAATTGCAGAGAGGCAGGAAGCTAGTTCCAGAGAACAAGCAGGAGAGAGCCAGCAGTGGGTTATGGATGATGATGGCGAGGAGTAATTATTAGTTGTGTTTTCTGCTTTCTTGAATCACCAAATTTTTCTTTCTAGAACTATCTGGCTTTATAATTTTGGAACAGTAAGTCCACGATATCAGGAAGCATAAGACTCCCATAAAGCCCTCAGCATGAAAGCAACAGAGCAAGTTGACAGCCCAACTAGCAACTCACAACCAAATACCCATTTAAATGGAGCAGCTGAGTTGTAACTGCCTAACAAGAAAACAACCCAACTATGCACAGTTATCAAAGCCCAGTTCACTGCAGCATGCTGAGGTGGACAGATGCCTGGTCCATAAGCTTTTGTGACAATTGGAACCAAAGCCTAAAGTCATCAACTCTAACTGAATTTCTAGTGCTAAGTTTATTCCACAGTGTTCTAAAGCTAGACAGAATCAGGCTTTGAATTCAGTCTAAAGACCATGGCGAGCATGGCAGGGACCCCATGCTGAATGACAATCCCGTTGGCCTGGCCTCTCTACAGACTTCCAATTCAAGTGCCAGAACATTCAGATGTGATAGCATAATGTATGTAGATCTATTACAGGAACCATCACAGTGTCAATTACTCATGGGCAAATCAGTGCATTTTGAGGGGGCAGTGCAGAGACTTTATATTCATGGATCACTTGTTTTAGGTCAAAAATGATGTCAACTGTTTATCCACATTTAACTTTAGCTAATTTTCAAAGCAACACTAGATAATAGCACCTACTGATTGATTTTTTGGTTTTGGATTTTTTTTGTGGAAGGTGTGTTTGTTTTGGGGCCATACTTGGCAGTGCTCAGGGCTTATTCCTGGCTCTGCACCCAGGGAATCATGATTATGGAGCTCAGGGGACCATTTGGGATGCTGGGAATCAAACCCTGGTCCACTTTATGCAGAGCAACCGACTTGACAACTGTACTCCCCCAACACCTGTTTATTGCTATTCTCACTTAATAGAATTAAAAAGTAAAAAATGAGAGGTTCTCTCATTTTTATTTAAGGTTTCATCATAATAAATGGAGGAAGAGGAATTTGAACCCCAGAGTTTATACACTTACTCTCTTATATTAAAAAGATACACAATTTAAGCATGTCTAATAATTTCACTCTCACCCTTATATTGAGCTTTGTACAGAGGTGGGGGTCTGGGTATCCAGATCCTCCCCACCAGAGCTTGCATTAGTGGGCACAGCCTGTGTGCTAGATCAGAATGCAAACGGACAGTAGTACATTGGACTTGGAGCTCAGCATGTTTCCTTGCCATGTTGAGTTGAACCAAAATGAAATTATCTCTGGATTCCTGCATTTTAGTTCCACCTTAAAAAGCACAGTTGCCCCTAAGGGAACCGTCATCTTTGTTATTGTGATTCATTTACACTAAATTTATCCCAGTCTTGGTCTAAAGGTGCTGTCATCCAAAATGTCTTATAAAAGCTTTCCAAGAGCCTTTTAACTTGGTCTTTCTTCAAGTTATGCCAAGAGTAAATGGAACTAGATCATCTTAAAATTTTAAACTTAGAAACCAAAATGTCTAAGACTGCCAGAAATATGGCCCAATATGGCTCAGCTCAGTACAATATACTTTCAAAACAGAAACTATAATACTTTCAGAAACTTAATCAATGAATCAGGCTTTATTACAGTTCAAACTCAGAAAAGAACCACCTTGAATCTCTATTTGCAGCTCAGGTTCAAGCAATTTTTTCCCTCTAGCCTTCTCCCCCTCCCCCAGTCTCTAAGGGTAATGACTAACTGATATTTGAGTTTGTTGTTTTGTTTTATTTTGTAGCCACACCTGGTTGTGCTTGGTGATTACTCTTGTATTTGTGCTCAGGGATGCCTCCAGGTGGTGCTTAGGGAACCATTAGAGGTGCAGGATATCAAACAGAGATCAGCTACATGCAAGGCAAAGCACCCTATTAACTACAGTATCTTTCTGGCCCCTGATGTTTACATCAGGATTTTAATATTCAAAGCCAAATATCCAAAACCTTGTATCTTAAATTTTTTAAAATTTTGATTAGTGAAACACCATGAGGTACAGTTGTAGACTTACAAATTTTTGTGCTTGGGTTTCAATTATACAATGTTCGATAACCCATCCCTCCACCAGTGCCATTGCTTAAATTATTAAAGAAAGGGAAGTGTGAATCCAGAAGAGAATAGAACTCAAAAACAAAGATAATGGTACCAACAATCAAACATACCATGATAGTTGGTTTCAAAACACCACCAAGTATGGGAACATGAGTCTGGGTTTGCTGCTTTATTGATGGTAATCAGGGCATCCAAGTTTTTGAGAACATTCTACTCAGGAAATCAGATCAGTGTTAACTAGAAAATCAAGTAGCCTGAGAAAGACATGGTTCATCTCAGATTAAACCATGAGTCTGTCTAGCAAATGCAATTTGAAATCTATGGGCATGGTGGTTGCATAGAGCCTGCTGAATTCTATCAGTGGAAGGCCTAAGTTAAAACATCCTTAATATGTCCTCCTGTGTGGAAAAATATAATCCTATGTGCTTCCATCCGAATGAAGGGCTCCTGATGAACTTGGCTTGTTTCTTGGTAATCACAGCAGATATCATGGTTTCTGAGGGATTATGACAGTCTTCTAACCACATAATACATTGTTAAAACATTGCTATCCACAGAGAGGGAAGAGCAGAGGTAATATCAGGGATGCTAGTGCATTGTTGATTTGCATAATTATTAAATTTCTCCATAGAAGTTTTTTTTAAACCAAGTAATAATGTATTGAAGTCTTTAAGTGAGAAAAAAATAAAACCACACTATGCTTCTCTACTAGAAAGACTAACAAAAAACTTGTTATAGGCATTATGGGAAAGAACTTGACCACTATATTCTTCTTATTTTAAACTGGCTGGTAATGACCATTTAAAATCATTTTGCTTTATAATCTATTACATATTAAGTTGATTGAATATTAATTATTTGGTTTAATTCAATATTAAATCTAATATTTAGCACTGCACTGCACTGTCCTCCTGTTGTTCATCAATTTGCTCGAGCGGGCACCAGCAACGTCTTACAACAAATTGTGAGACTTGTTTTTACTGTTTTTGACATAACGAATACATCACGGGGAGCTAAATCTTATTATATTTAAATATTTTAAATTGTTTAAAAACGGTTTCTTATGTGCCAGAGAAATAGTACAGGACTTTAAGTACTTGAATTGTATGGGACCAATCCTGGTTCCATTCCCACCACTGTATGGTCTGCCTAGCACTGCCAGAAGTGATCCATGAGCATAGAACCAAGAGTAAGACCTGAGCACCACTGGGTGTAACCCCAAAAAAAACTAAAAAAAATAATTAAATAAAAATAAAAAGCTACATAGTATAGCCAACTACATACCTAGGTATATGGTAAAGACTATTGTAACTATAATTTGTCATCAATGGAAACATTATTAGATGACAAACAGCCATGTACATTATAAGTTCAATCATGTGATGTTTATGTAAAAAGCAAAGCTATTATGGTGGAGAGCAACCCAATCGATGCTAGAGGCCAGGTGTAGGACCAGCCTGTGACAACATGTAGCCTGAAGAAGTTTTTTGCTTTGATGGAACTGTCCTATAATGAATTGTGATAATTGTAACACAAGCCTATTTATTTAATAAAATCTATAGAACTATGTACCAAAAGAAAATCCATTTTACTATATGAGCATTTTTAAATGAAAAAGTAAACAATAAAGGGTTTGTTGTTTTTACACAAATAAAAGCATTTTATTTATTTATTTATTTATTTAAATAAAAACCTCAGCCCCAGGACCCGGGACTGAGATCTCCGAACCTACTCGGATCAGGACTGGGCCTCCTCCACCCAGATCCCCCATCTTCCAGTAGATAGGCTTTACATGCACCAACTGCCCCTGGCACCGTGTTATCCCATGAACGGCCAAGACCCAGAGACTGTAAAACCCAGCTCCCAGAAGAGAACAGCAAGAGTCTCCTGCCCCTGCTACTGGCTGTCCTCACCAGGGCCCCCTGGAGGGGGGCGCGGGTTGAGTTTCCTTCCCTACCCCAAGCACCGCCCCGGCAGCCAAATACCTCTAGAACCAGCCACAACCATGCTTAAGACCACTCTCCACACATTTGAATGAGCCTCACGCATGAAGGAACCAGCAGAGGAACCCAGGCATGCAGGACCTGGGGCTGAGATCTCCAAGCCTGCTCAGATTGGACTGGGCCTCCTCCGCCCAGTTCCCCTATCTTCTAGTAGGTAGGCATTACGCCCACCAACTGCCCCCGGTGCTGTGTTATCCCATCAATGGCCAAGACCCAGAGACTATAAAACCCAGTTCCTCTTTTTATCTAGTTCTTACTCTTGGAGAACCCAGCAGGCTACCCAGAGTATCCTGCCCGCATGACAGAGTCTGCCAAACTCCCCGTGGTGTATTAGATATGCCAAAACCCAGTTAAAAATGATAGGTCTCATTTCCCTGACCCTGAAAAAGCCTTGCATGTGGCACTTTCTAAAATCTTAGGGCTAGGACAAAGGAGACATTACTGATGCCTGCTTGAGGAAATCGATGAACAACAGGATGACAGTGATACAGTGTAACATAAAGAAACTTGAGCATGAGTTATCTCATACTTTCCTATATGAAAAAGAGCTTTCTGTTTAAAAAAAAAAAAAGCAGGTAATCAGGGCTGGAGCGATAGCACAGCGGGTAGGGTGTTTGCCTTGTAAGTGGCCAACATGGCCGACACAAGTTCGATTCCTCCACCCCTCTCGGAGAGCCTGGGAAGCTACCGAGAGTATCTCACCCACCCAGCAAAGCCTGGCAAACTACCTGTGATGTATTCGATATGCCAAGCCCGCTCAAGCAAATCGATGAACAACGGGAGGACAGTGTCAGTGACAAGGAGGTGAGTCCCCTGGAGATGGGTGTGGTGTTGGAATTATGTGCATGAGAAACCATCATTAACAGTATTGCAAGTCATAGAAAATCAATTTTAAGGAATTAAGTAGCTATAAAAAGTAAAATTAAAAAGGAAGTGACTACCAGAACCTGAAATAACCTCTCCCAGGAGTGATAGCACAGCGGTAGGGCGTTTGCCTTGCACGCAGCCAACATGGCCGACCCGAGTTCGATTCCTCCGCCCCTCTCGGAGAGCCCGGCAAGCTACCGAGAGTATCTCGCCCGCACGGCAGAGCCTGGCAAGCTCCCCGTGACGTATTCGATATGCCAGACACAGTAACAACAAAGTCTCCAATGGAGACGTTACTGGGCCTGCTCAAGCAAATTGATGATCAACGGGAGGGCCTTTACTTTACTTACTTAGACTTACCTTAATGAATAACTGAAAATAGAAGAAAATAATACTCACCAAACCTCTGACAACAAGGACTACCTTAGATGTTCTAAGTCAGAATTTGAAAGTAGAATCCCACACAATTAAGGAAACTCAATTGGGCAATGAAATTGGGGTGCGAGGGTGCCTTTCTGAGATCAATACATGTAAAGCAAGTGCAATGTTCTCTCTTCACATCCCCACATCTCGGTCTTGTCTGTGGAAACAGGAAAACTAAGCAACTATTTCTTTGCTCTGTTAGTGACCTACTCCACAGCAGTTTTCATGCCCTCTCTCTTCAGAACTAGTCAGTGATTCCAAATCTTTAAAAAAAAAAAAATAGGAGCAATTGAGTAATCAGGTAAACACTAGGCCTGGTGCATGTTTTCAAGACTAACTGTATGTTGTCAATACAGAGGCAGGAGTAAAAAGAATCTGGGAGACAATCACTCCAGAAATTATGGTGCTTCTTGAATTCTCTGTGTTCAGCTTGCCAAAGAACCAATCAAGGAGATCCCGTCGTATTTTAAGAGAACTGAGTAAATTGGATGTTTAGGTTCTAGAAACTATTCTTAGAAGTATAAAATGGATCTGGCTCTCAGATCCAAGATAAGGGATCTGAGACCCTATCACTTGAGCCCAGTCAAGAAATAATTTTAAATATAAATACATAGTTGAAACATGTACAAACGCAAAATAAGTACCAAAATAAGTATCAAAAAATCAAAAGTAAAATTGGCATTATAGTCCAGGTTAACTTCAGATCAAGTAAACAGAGAGAGCAATTTATAAGGCTAATACAACTTGACATAAGAATCCTAAAAAATTATTCACCTATTAAGTTTCAAACTACATGAATAGAAATTATTGAGATGGAAAATGGAAAATTCTTAATTATGGCATATGGTTTAAACTTAGTATACAATATCTATTACTATCAACATCATCATTCATCACTGGCATTCAAAAAACATAAGACTTAATACAGGAATACCTGTTATTGTTTACTACTTAAGAATGTTCTAAAAATTCTATTCAAAAATTTATGAGGAAAAAGAAGTCTCAGTTATTGACATACTTACATGTCTAGAAACTAAAAACAAAACTTAGATGCATTAGAATAATAGAATCTATGGATCTGGAGAAATAGTACAACATGTAGGGATTTTGTCTTGCATGCAATCAACCAGGCTTCAATTCCCTGCCTACCATGTACATAACTAGGAGTAAGTCCTGAGCATCATCAGGTGTGGCCCTAAAATTTAAAAAATATGATTTAGTGAGAAAATTGACAATATTAACATTTTAACTGCCATGTGCATTGTCAACAACAAATGATAAAATATATGAATCAAATAAAATTTTCATTCATACAAGCAACCTAAGAAAAAGTAAACTCCTGATGATCCTCTATGATACAAAACAAAATTTTAGTTACTGAAAACTGACTTTTGAGTAAACATTGACATTGTTAATAAAATTTCATGTCTTTAGAAGGACTGCACTCATCTGTGGAATATAAAGTAAGAGAATGGGAGACTAACACCCAATGATAGTAGAGATAAAGACAAGGAAGATTGCTCCATGGCTTGCAAACTGGCCTCACATGCTGTGGGGAAGGGCAGCTCGGATAGAGAAGAGACCCCCAAGTAAGGAATGCTTGGAGGACCCGCTTAGGATAGGAGGGGTGTGCTGAAAGTAGACTGTAGACCGAACATGATGGCCACTTAATACCTGCATTGCAGACCACAACACCCTAAAGGAGAGAGAGAGAGAGAGAGAGAGAGTAAAGGGAATGTGCCTGCCACAGAGTGGGGGTGGGGGAGGGGGGAGGAATACTGGAAACATTGGTGGTGGAGAATGGGCACTGGTAGAGGAATGAGTACTCAATCATTGTATGACTGAAACATGAGCATGTAAGTTTGTAAGTCTATAACTGTACCTCCACGGTGATTCATGAAAAAATTAAAAATAAATAAATAAATAAAATGTCATGTCTTCCCACAAAACTGATCCAAGTTTGAACCATGAATCTATACTAAACTGTAGATCTCATGCCTCTTCATCGTGGCACAACCTTTCTCCAGAATGCCCTCCAGAACTTAGACAAAAAACAAAAACAAATAAACAAAAAACACATATTCATTAGTGTATTGAGCACCTGTGGAAATTCCTGGAACACAGTAATGATGTTGCATGTAAAATGGATGGATGGATGGATGGATGGATGGATGGATGGATGGATGGATTGATGGATAGATGAAATAACTGAATAACTATTGTCCTCTCCTAGAACTGGTCTGGGTTGAAAACAAATGGAGGGTCCAGAAAAAGTTCTTTAGAATCAACTAATTTTATTCTGCTCTTAATTCTAGGAAATTATAGAATCAATCTAAGATACTCCAGACAGAAGGCAAATTAAAAGAGGTAGACCCTGCCGGAGGGGAAAGGGTGTTGCCCCATTCGCCCTCTCCTCTCTGGAAAGAAAGATGGCGGCCACATGGGAGCCTTGTGGACAGCAGGTATGAGCCGGGGGAGTGGGGGCGACTAAAACCTCATGGGTCGGGGGGCGTTCCGGTCCGTCCTTCACGCCCTACCGAGGTCACCAGTCGCCCCCCGCGAGCGGCTCTCCAGCACGGCCATGGCCCCAGAAGCACAAGGACTTAATGCAGAACCCAGCAGCTTGGAGCAGAAAAGTGAACGGACTATGCGTTGATCCAGCCCATCAAGTCTGCCGGAGGGGAAAGGGTGTTGCCCCATTCGCCCTCTCCTCTCTGGAAAGAAAGATGGCGGCCACATGGGAGCCTTGTGGACAGCAGGTATGAGCCGGGAGTGTGGGGGCGACTAAAACTTCATGGGAAGGGGGGCGTTTTGCTCCGCCCTTCACGCCCTACCGAGGCCACCGGTTGCCCCCCGCGAGCGGCTCCCCAGCACAGCCACGACTCCAGAACACAGAAACCAATTTCTTAACTATCTGACTTTCAGTAGAAATACTTCCAGGGTCAATAGGTAAAATAGCAGAAATCCAAAACCAACATTTAATTCTTGAAACCAGCTGTAGAAAGCAAATCACTTCACAATGCTTTTTCACCATGTCTGATTTGGTGGGGGGGGTAAACTCTAAATAATAGTGGTGAATCTTTTATTGAAACAATGAATCTAATCAAAGCAGATAGAGTGTTAACTAGAATTCATCTGCCTCACAGGGATGGGGAGGGGTGGGGGTGGGGTTTTATTGGGGTTCTTCATGGTAAAAAATAAGTATTGGTAAAGGGAAATGTGTTTGATATTTGCATGACTGAGACATAAACCTGAAAGCTTTGTAACCTTTCCCACAGTGATTCAATAAATAAATAAAAAAAAAGAGGTAGACCTTTTTTGTAACTGCAGTTATATATGTATTACAAAGAGGTCTTCTTTCTGACACTGAAGAAATCTCCTATACTTTGTTGTAAATAGGTAGATGTTCATTAGTCTGATTAGTCTTTTAGGTTTTAGAGTTTTCCAAATCCCATATTTTGGCACGAAAATTGCCTTAATGTAGGAATCATGTCCTGAATTGTACTTAAAGATCCTAAAACTTTTAAAAACATTGTCATTGTGAGGGAAAAGAAAATTTGCAACAACTTTCACCATTCAACAAAGTACATATTTATTTATATTTTTTGAGGGTGCAGCTACCAAGAGTATCCCACCCACACGGCAGAGCCTGGCAAGCTCCCTGTGTCATATTCGATGCGCCAACAACAAGTCTCACAATGGAGACGTTACCGGTGCCTGCTGAAGAAAATTGATCAACAATGGGAAGACAGTGCTACAGTGCTACAGTGCTACAGTGCATTTAGTTATCAGGTACTGGGAACACAGCAGAAGATGTTTCTGCTGCTTAGAGCTTCCATTCTAATATGGGGAAATAGGACATCAAAAAGAAATTAAATACGTGAATTGAATATTTACAAATAGTGAATATTCATCCACTGTGTGTACACTAATCAGGTAACAAAATCTAACTAGAGATTTATTTTTGTGTGTTTGTTTTCCTAACAGATTGTCAAGCTTATTTCTCTAAGTAGTGCTTCTCTACTTCTCTCCCATTGCCTTTGTCTTCTAAATTCTGGGGAAGTCATTAACATTTTTACAAAGGGGCCTCCACAATTGGAAACTCAGACTACAATGTTTTGTGTAGGTATCAGCTAACGATTTTTAACATTTCTGGAAGACCTCTGGAGTAGTCTGCATTTCTATTACAACCAGAATACATAGGCAGTCTCTTGATACATCAGAATACCTGGACTTTACAATAAGGAAACTGGACTGGAGATACAGTACAGCTGGGAAGGTGCTCACCTTGCACATGGTAAACCAAGGCTTGGTCTCCAGCAACCCAAATAGACTTCCAAGCACTACCAGGAGTAATTTCTGAGTGCAGAGCCAGGAGAACCCCTGAGCACTGCTAGGTGTGGCCACCCAAAAAAAAGGACCAAGGAAGAATGCTTTAAGTTCAACTGATAAACATAGATCTTCATTTAATCACACCACAGGGTGCTGGGATGTGGTTCCAGTGGTAGCATGTACCAACCAAGTCCTTGGTTCTGTCCCTTGAAACTCCAGACGTGGTCCTGGTGGCTCCCAGCACTGTGGGTGTCCAAATGCAAAGAGTGAACCCAACACAAGGAAAAAAATATGTAATCACAGCACTGTGGGGCTGGTGGGCTGGATGGAGAACCCACTGCTCTTATACTCCAGAAAATCTCAAAGATTTCAAGCAACCTGACTAGTATTTCCCTGAAATGTCAGATCTTTATGCAACACAGCAATGGTGTATCTATCTAAAGGGAGTTACTTCTAATAAAGTTTTGTTCTAAATTACACCAAGAGATGTTATCTTATTTAACCAAATGGTGTTGATTAAAAGGTCGAAATGAATGCTAAGTGAGCTGCTTTGTTTACTAGTGGAAGCAATTATTTCTTCACCCCAGTCTTCCAGCTCCATAAATTAATGCTCTTTTCCCTGTGCTTCAATGACGAGTGTGAATTATGCAAATATTTTTCCTCTAAGAAATTAGACAAAGTAGTCTCACCACTTCTTATAACAAGATGTTATAAATAATGGCAAGTTACATTTTGATTTAAAATATGTCCTTGTTCTGAATCGCCTGAGTTCAAATGTTTTAACCTTTAAATCAAGTTGGAAATCAAATTACATTTGTTAAGTACATGATTTTTCTAGAGAAATGAAGTCATTTTGGCATTTCCTTTAATAAGAAAGTGATTTTAGGCCATCGCAGAAATAGATCATTTCAATCGGCATCTTCCTTTCTACCATCTTCCAGATATAGTCATTTCATCCTGACACCATAAATGAAAATAAACATAAATTTGATTCATTAATTCATATAGTCTGCCAGTTTCATAAAAGGGTGTCTGTATATTAACAGTTTAAAAATCAGATCTCAGAAATGTGCAGCTATTTAAAAACAAATCAATGAAAACTAAGGGACTCAAAGTAGTTCACAATTAAAGCCAAAAGTTGCTGTGTCTTTTTTTTCCCACAAAAGGGGCATTTTCAGATGCAAATTGGTCAATACTCTAATTGCTCCAAAAGCATTTCTGTTTAGCAACCTTAATAATGTGCTAGTGCCTTTTTGTCCCAATTCCCAAGATTTTGAATTATGTGTCAGCGTGACTCAAGAGGAAGACCAAGACCTGGTCCCAGCAGACTGCTGCAGCCCTGGATTGTAAACAGAGTGCTTCTCCAAGCCAGGCCACCCCATCTCACTTGACCCCTGTCTACACAGAGCAGGAAACACGCTCCGTGTGCTCCGCAGTGAGGGAATGAAGTGCATCGATTGCTCGTGATTATTAGCTGGAGTAGAATGAGCCTCCTCCTTATTATGCAGATTAGCGAAGCTCCCGGTCCCAGCATATTGTGCAGATGCGGGCCAGCAGCTGCTCCTACAGATGGCAAGTACACAGCACCATTAGGATGGATCTATTGTCTGCTCCTGGCTTGCAGAGAGGCTGGGGAGAACTCGGAAAGGAGGAATTGTTACAGGAGATGTTAAGGCGCACACACACTCTTAAAATCTGCACCCAGGAGACTCTTTACACAGCAGGGCGGACAGCACTCAAATTAGAAATCTACCCTAAATAAGGACTTTCGTATGTCACAATTAAGCTTGTGTATTTTTAAAGCAGATTAACCATTAAAATTGAGTAGCATAATTCAAATTTTGCAACTCCATGCTATTAAATATTCAGATTAAAAACAAATCCTAAGAGATTCATTCAGAAATTTGCACAACGCTGGGATCTTCTGGGGCCTTCTGTTTTGTTAGTTCCCTTTTAAAGAGCAAGTTTATTCTCTATAATACAAAGCGCAATAAAGAACTGAATTCCCCTTGTTAAAATATTTGCTTTAGGGGACTTTGTCCTTCTAGAGTTATTGTTTGTTCTGAAAAGCATCAAAGCAGTTCATTTAAGTAATCTAAAGTGAAACCACTCAATGAATCCTTTTTGAGTTCAAACTGAATGACATTGCTGATGTGCTCATCATTTTATAAATAGTCTAAAATAACTTTTATGGTCTGAAATAACTTAATCACTAAACTATGACCCATTAAGCCATTAAGGTAAAGGTTAATTTCAATTCCTATTTTTGTTTTAACTATTGTTTGCAGATCTGCCTCTAAAATAGAACCACGATAAAGATCCCCAGTCAGAAATACTCAAAAGGAACTAGAATTCTTCCCATTTCAGAATGTGAAGACACTGCCAAAATGTTTTAAGGAGCATGATTTAAAGCTCACAGACCTACTATTAGTCCACAAAAAACTTCCTGCCTGTCAAAGAAAAAGTTCTTGTCTCTTAACACCCAGATCATATAGCAATGCTATTATAAGTAAATATTCTTATAATAGATAATGGTTTTAATTTTTGCCTTAGCAGTCTTTGTAATATCTTTCCTATTTTCACCAGTCCACAAGTGTTGAGTAAAAAAACCACTGATTTAAAGAATTGATCAAAATAAACATGCTCCTTTAAGTATGTTCTTTAAAGCACAATAGAAGTTAAAGGCATGATAGAAAAAAAGGCAATTCATACAACTACTCAATTTAGTCAAATAGACAGTCAAAAAAGGTAATTTAAGTACAAGTAAAATATACCTGTTATAGAACCAGAATTTAAAAATCACAAACCGGAAAGGTGGGGGGGAAGCGGAAAAGTAAGTGGAATATTCCAGAGCCTTGTTTTCCAGACTATTTTTAACATCTCTTCTATGAAGAAATATAACACAACCCAGAACACAAAGATATTTCTACTTTTAACAAGTCTTTAAAATGAAAAACCCTAGTAAAACCCTTACTATTTATGTTGCATCCTGATGTTTTTTATTTCATTCTATTCCTATTTTTAATGCTGATTGTGACAGCTAATATGTATCATGGCCATTTCCATGATCTAAAGTTGGAAAAAATACTATTTGACAAGTAGTCATGCTATGATGATTCCACATGTTTTAAAGAAGAAATATGTTGTATGTCAGCATCAATATTAAGTGTAATAATTTCTAATTGTTAGTCTCTGAAATGCCAGCTTTGCAGGATTTTACCAGAAGGAAGAATCAGAACAGTCTCCTTTTTCCAGAGGAATGGTAAATGACTGAAGGAAGCACCAGGCCTATGGACCAAATAGGTTTCAGAATAGTGTGGGGTGAGACTGGTAGGATGTAGCCCTAGAATTCATACCAGAGTCTAAAAGATCAAGATAATTTGAAACAGAGGCACCCAAAGAAATAAAGGGTTAAATAATACCACATAAACAGTATAAATAGATCAGCTGTGACATAGGAAAGTAGAATTCATACCCCTCTCTTAAGCACAATACAATGCTTTATAGAGAATCCAAATGTAGACAAGATCTGCAAAAGCACAAAGCTCCTGTAAGTTCCTACTGCCACCATTAATTGGGATGCAAGCACATAATCACAAAGCAGTGCCTTTAAAACTGAGTAAAAATATGACAAGCAAAGTAAAAAGCTTGTCAATGCTTAAAATTTGAACCTGAATTTCAACCTGTTCTGTGAAATCATTTCAGTTTGCTCTTTGTTGTTTTTTATTTTTGTTTTTTAACAGAAGCCCCATGAGTCCAGGAACACGATCTATCCTATTTACTAGTATCTCCCCAGCACATTGTCTGATGTCTTACACAGAGTTGGAGCTGATGAATGAATGTGTCAGCACCTATAGCAGTGGTTGTGGCATAACAGGCATGTACATAAATACTTACAGGCGTTTAGTAAGTGTGAAAATTCAACGCTACACTGTACAGAGTTAGCAGAGAAAGATTTATTGGGGAGTAAAGGAGTCTCAAGACACTTTGAGAGGATTTTGAGGGATAGTGAAGAGAAAGGATGGGCATTCTAGAGAAACAAAAAGAATGTGCAACTGCACAGAGTTTGAGACATCAAGGTGATTATAAGTAATGCTTCTTAACTAAAAAAATTAAGTATCCTGTAATTGGGTAGATTGGGACTAACAAGAGATAGCCACCAACTTGGAATAGGATGACAAGATAAGGTCACAAGGGGCCTTGATATCACATCATAGAGAAACCTCAACTCACTGAAGAGATGACATAGGGATAGGGATGGCAGTCCCTGGGCACATTGGTGGAGGTGGGATGCTAGTTTTGTACATCAATACTGTAAACTTTAAACACAATTATAACTATATTGCCTAAACATTTTAATTTTTTTAAGTTTTGAGTGGAATGGATAGAAAGATTGTACAAGGGTAAGATGTTTGACTAGCATGCAGCCACAACCTCAACGCTGGTTCAAATTCAAGCACTATATATGTACCCCAAGCAACCCCAGGCATGGCTCTGAGCACAAAACCAGGTGTGGCTCCATAACAACGAAACAAAACAAAAGATGTTTTAAGCAAATTTGGATAATCAAATTTCATACAAACAGGTTACATAAATTAAGTCTACTTGTTATTCTACTACAAACCTCTCAAATATATTTATTTTCCTTTTTGGAAACTCACACCAATCCTTAGTGTCAGTATTACCTATTATTTGACCTTTTGTAGGACATCATCAAACCTGTAGAAATTGGGGAGAAGAAATTAACAGAAGTTTTCTCAAAAAAGAAATACAAATAGCCAAAAGGCACATGAAAAAAATGCTCCACATTGCTAATCATCAGGGAGATGCAAATCAAAACAATGAGATATCATCTCACACCACAGAGACTGGCACACATTCAAAAGAAAACAAAAGCAACCAGTGCTGGTGTGGATGTGGGGAAAAAGAGGAAGCATTTTCACTGTTGGTGGGAATGCTAATTGGTCCAGCCTGTTTGGAAAACAATATGGACAGTCCTTCAAAAACTAGAAATTGAGCTTCCATATGACCCCGCAAAACCACTTCTGGGAATATATACCGAGGGTGCAAAAAAGCACAGTAGAAATGACATCTGTACCTATATATTCATTGCAGCACTATTCACAACAGCCAAAATCTGGAAACAACCCAAGTGCCCGAGAATAGACGACTGGTTAAAGAAACTTTTGTACATTTACACAGTGGAATACTATGCAACTGTTAGGAGAGATTAAGCCATGAAATTTTCTTATAAGTGAATAGGCATGGAGAGTATCATGCTATGTGAGATGAGTCAGAAAGAAAATGACAGATATAGAGTGACTGCACTCATTTGTGAAGTATAAAACAACATAACATGACACCGAAGGACAGTAGATAGAAGGGTCAGGAAGATTGCTCCATAGTTGGAAGCCTACCTCATGAGTGGGTGGGGAGAGGACAGTTGGAATAAAGAAGGGATCTCTAAGAAAATGATGTTTGGAGGAATCGGTCGGCATGGGAGATGTGTGCCCAAAGTAGATAAAGGACCAAACATGATAACCTCTCAGTATCTGCATTGCAAACCATAATGCCCAAAAGTAGAGAGAGAGTATGGGGAATATTGTCTGCCATGAAGGCAGTGGGAAGGTGGAAAAGGTGGGGGTATACTGGGGATATTGGTGATGGGAAATGTGCATTGGTGGAGGGATGGGTGTTTGATCATTATGTGATTGTAACTCAAACATGAAAGCTTGTAACTATATCTCACAGTGAATCAATAAAATTTAAAAAACCTGTAGACATGTCTGGTCATCTGAGTCTTGATCAGGGATCAGAAGTTATTTCTTGCCCCCATATTCAGGAAATTACTCCAGCACCCATGATGCTCCCAAGACAATGCAATTGCAGGGATCAAACAAGGATATTCTCTATAAAAACTGTGTTCAGCCCATTTGGCTGTGCTGAGACACAGTACTCCAATCTTTATAAGAGACAATGGATATTTGACTGCCCTGCTCTTCAAACTGATGCCACTAGAATGCAGGTCTCCAACTGATCAGAACTTTGACTACTAATTTAGGATGATTAAAGACTGATTATGTTAGCATCTCGCACATGAATTTTAATTGTGTCTGTAGAACATATGCTACAGATTTGCTCCTCGTGGAATATTTGACTACTGACCTCTCGAAGAGCCTGGCAAGCTACCGAGAGTATCTCGCCCGCACGGCAGAGCCTGGCAAGCTACCCGTGATGTATTCTATGTGCCAAACACAGTAACAACAAAAGTCTCCAATGGAGACGTTACTGGACCCGCTCAAGCAAATCGATGAACAATGGGAGGACAGTAACAGTGACAGTGACCTCTCCAAAATCCCCTCAGGCTTCTATTTGTGTCATCTGAAACATGTCCCATTCTCTATTCCATTTGATCAGAATCCTTCCACCACCACAACACTCAGTCACATTCGTTTTTGTTAGACAATTGAGTGTGAATGAATCCATCTCCCCCATGAATTGTGACCATTGAGGTTACAAACCCAGAATGATTGATCTTTGATTCCGCTCACATTGCAGAGAGTAGAGAGTAAATGAGAATAAATGAAATAGCATAGGTGAAATCCCTGTGCATGATATAAATTACTACAAAGGTGAGTTTTATTAAATTATTTCTTACACAGAGGAAAGAATTTATTATTTTCCCATGTTGCTTTTAATCTGTATAGTCTACCCCATAAGGGCACTGGTAGGTCCTTCCTTCTCTCTTTTTCATTATCCTCTTCAATAATTCTCTTGGGTTGTTTTAGGTATGGGGTTTGGTTTTGTTTTTGTTTTGTTTGTTTGCTTTAACCCCCTATTCTCAACCAATGGTCTGTCCAATTCAGAGAAGATGCCCTTATCAGGTAATCACATATGTGTATTTGACCCATGAATTATTTTTATGCTTATTGTGTGCATGTGTGTGCAAATACGTGCATGTATGCACTTAGTTAACACCAGAAATTACCTAAAAATCAGCTAAAACATGATAACAATAGCTGTAGCTAGTTGTGGTTGCTACCCTTTGATCCAGTTATACCCTCTCTCGTCTCCTGTCTGGCATTTCCCATCTCTCCCTATTGTTTACTTGGTGTTGGGCTAAGTAGACTTATTTATTTACATTCCCATGCTAAGTTTTGCCTTACTAAATAGGTTTATTCTTTCAGTTCTACCAAACATGGGGAGAAGAAAAGCAGACTGAGAAGTCCACATGATTTTTTTCATGACAGATCTGCTGCTTTTATTCATGTTCCTCAGGCAGCCACTGTTTTTCAGACCCCTGCACAGTGTCTTTATCAGGGAAAGGATGATCAAAGAAGCAGACCCTATCTGAGAGATATAAGGAACTCAATATGCAATTGAGGAAGCTAAAAAGAAATGTGCAGGCATATAGTGTTGGGCTGGAAACTACCAACTGTAGGCCACCAGGCCAGCAGTCAAGAAGAAAAGCAGGTTATGAAGCAGTAAATACAAAAAAAAAAATCAAACTTGTGCCTGGGAAGTGGAGCACAAACCTAGCCTCTCATCATCTCCAATCTCAATAGAGCAGGATCCCTGAAAAAGAAGCTGGGATTCTTCACACACAAGTGACCCAGGACTGAAGTAAGAGCTCTTGCAGGAATTGTGAAGTCAGACTTACCACCAATTAGATAAAATAGCACTAATGGTCACAAGCTGCAAGAAAGCCTGGAACTAGACAGATTCTTAGAGCTTAATGGTTACTTTTTAACTTCTGCCTTCTAAATCTTGAATAAATTTCTCTTGTGGCCAACCATATAAGAAAGGAGACTCTGGGAATTGTTGTTCTACCTGAACTAAGTGACACAGTGCAAAACCACTATAGCACCTGGCTGTGATCTGGTAATTACCAAAGCTTTCACGTGAATTTGTTTTTATTGCACTTTATCTGAACAAGTAAATGCAACTTAATAAAAGAAGAAAAATAAAAGATGGCTCAATGTTTATAAGGATATACTCTTGCCATTATATTTCTCCCCCTGGGACCTAGCACTCAATAGAATGTCTCACACATAGCATATGTTTAATATATTTTGGTGAATTATATCAGATAGTCCTGGCTACCTGGCTGAAAAAAATCTGATATATTATTTATAATAGGGTAGGTATATAAATACCATTAAACAACTTTTACTTTTATTAATATTATTCTATTATTTAATAATCAGGCTCTGTTTTGACAAATAGTGGTGTGAACATGTCTAGACCACAATATCAATTTTAAACAAAAAAAATAACATGATCTTTGTATAACATCCCAATCAATAAATAAACCTTAATTAAAAAATAATGAGCATTAAGAATAGGCATGAAAAGCAAATAAAACTCATCTGGTGGTCATTAACTGTTATAAAACATTTAATCCGTAAAAAATATATACATCTAATTTTGCAAATGGATGAAAATAAATAGGGAAAATAATAAATTTAGATCTTTATGTTCACAAATTACCAAAAGGCTTCAGTAAGCCAAATATACTTCTCTTGAGAAGACAAATTAAAAAATAAGCAGAACATAAAACTAAGTCATCTTGGGTAAGGAATGGGTAGGCTGCTTGCCTTGCATGCTGTCAACTCAGGTTAGATCTCTTGGCACCACATATGGTACACCAAGCCTTGCCAGACATGATTGCTAAGCACATAGCCAGAAATAAACCCTAAACACTCCTGGGAATGCCCCCCCCAAAAATTAATTTATTAATTAATTAAAAATAAAAGTAATCTTATATAATCCCATTTAGGAATTTATCTGTGTTGGATAAACTAGGCTTCCTTACCAGCTCTGAGTTGCAACTTTTCTGAATCTTCTGGATATGAAATCCAAAAGGACTAGGTAGAATTCTTCAGTTTGTGAAACTGAAACAGGAAATAACCATTAGAGAGTTTTTAGTGTCAACTAGTGATTCTTTAAGTGTGTTGTTAGAACATGTGTAAGAAGAGCATGATGGGCCTATTTCAAATTCAAGTCCACAGTTAGGCAAGAATGCAAGATTAAATAAAGCACATCTATTCTTACATACTGAAACATGGATACCTATTTACAAGGTATAGTTGAACAACAGTCCCAGGATATTCTAAATTGGCCATTTGACCATTTTAGAAGTCACTAATGAATAGCTCATCAATTACTGTGGTTTTATAGGCAGTAGAAACAAAATGGTTTTGAGGTTTCAGACTTCAAATCCTTCTATATTGTTATTAGCACAATAGTTCTTTGATAACATCATGCACATGAATTGAATATTAATTCAGAATCTTTACGTATGAAATATACAATAAAAACTGAAAATCCTACTAAATATTTTCTCTCACCTCTCATCCACATACACTGATTCATGTACATGCACACACACACACACACGTACACACTTCTTGTGTGACCCTCAGACTGTATGCTCTTTAATGGAACACTGAAATCAGGCATGACATGGAGGCCACTTAGGGGAGGCAGGTAATGAACTTCCTCCATCTTTGCTCTGTGACAGTTTCTATGCCATGGACACCATCATCAGCCTGACACATGTATGCAATTTTCCTTAATAACCTAGGGAGGTTTGGAGTCAAAGGTTCCCCTCAATAGACTGACAGCTAAGGAGGCACCATACCTGCAACAGAGCTGTCAGCTAGAGAAAGGTGACAGGGCCCAGCGGGAATTCCTTTCTCTTTCGACAAGGAACCTTCACTCAGCATGACCTGCCTTGGAGAAAGCTCTGGACAAGGTCCTTTCTTTTGTCTTCAAATCCTGCTTTAAAATAAACTCTCTGTGCCACCTGCAATTGCTATAAATTGACTTCCAAACAGAAATAACTATGTTAAATATGTATAAGTCAAATATTGGCAAAGAGTTGACAAGCTGGCTTGCCTCCTGTCATATGGTATCTCCTCTTTCTTCTTCTGCAAAAGTCTCAATGTTAAAAAGAAGATTTGAGGGGACCAGAAATAGCGTTAGGAGATTAGTCTTGCCTTTGGCTATCACCCTCAAGCAAAAGAGTAAGATATCTTCTTTCAGTGCACATGATTGTTATTGCTATTGTTTCAATAAAACAAAAAAATAGCTTGCAATGAAAAATATAATTCTCAAAGGAATCAGAAATTTCCATTTTTGCCACCAACCTCGAGCTCAAGCGGGCCCAGTAACGTCTCCATTGGAGACTTTGTTGTTACTGTGTCTGGCATATCGAATACGTCACGGGGAGCTTGCCAGGCTCTGCTGTGCGGGTGAGATACTCTCGGTAGCTTGCCGGGCTTTCCGAGAGGGGTGGAGGAATCAAACTCGGGTCAGCCATGTTGGCTGCGTGCAAGGCAAACGCCCTACCACTGTGCTATATCGCTCCAGCCCTATTATCTCTGTGTAACTCCACCACCCCTCTCCAACGATTCTCCTTCCAGTGACTTACTCAGGTTATAATATCTAAGTCATTTATTTCTAGATAAAATTAAGTGATATGGGGTTGATATAGGCTTCTACAAATATCATGAGATCAAAAACAATCCTTGCTTTGTGTGAATATCTTGAATATCTTTATTCTAAAAGAGCAGTAGCCATACACAAAAGCTTAGTCTACAGAAGTTAAGACCACTCATAATTTTAGCCGAAGTGCTTTCTATTACATATTTTCCTGTATTTTACAAACTTACAGATAAATTTCAGTACATTTTGGAAAGATTACATGGAAATTTGGGGGCTTAGTTTGGGGGCTGGAAAGATAGTACAATGGGTAGGGCACTTGCCTTGCATACAGCTTACCTAGATTCAATTCCTGACACATCATATGGTCCCTCAGACAACCAGCAAGGAATAAATCCTGAGCAGATAATCAGGAATAAACCCTGGCATAGCTAGTTGTATACACACACACATACACACACACCTACACACACACCACCACCACCACCACACACCACACACACCACACACACCACACACTAATCAAGACTTCCCAAAAAGTAATAGCTAAATTTGTCAAAATAAACTTGACTAGCTGCCATATTGGAAAAAGTTCATGGAAATCACAAACAGAGGAAAAATCATCCTTCACAGTCCACCTGAGCTGGTACCACCTGAAGCTGGTACAAAAAAGACTTGCAGTATTAAATGAAAGAAGCCAGAAACAAAGTATCACATAGTGTCACAGATGCGATGTTGTCTGATACCATCTGTAGGAAATATTCAGAATAGGCAGATTCACAGAGACAGAAAGAATAGAAGGTAAGGGAAGGATGGAAAATGGTCGATCGTAGGTAAGAGATTACCTTTGGAGATGATGAAAATATTATGAAACCAGATAGCAGTAATGGTGCACAACATTAATAACCTAATGCCATTAATGGTAAGTTTGGTGTTATATGTATTTTACCACAATCTTTTGAAGATACACTTGCAGCCATTAAGAGAAGGTAATTTGGTCCAGAGATTGTATAGGGTTTAAAGTGATTGTCTTGCACACAACCCACCTCAGTTCAATCCCTTTCCCTGCATATGATCTCCTGAACACCACCAGGAGTGGATCCCTGAGCACAGAGCCAGAAGCAATCCCTGAGCTCTGCTGGTGAGGCTCAAACATCCCCACCTCCAACTAAAGAAACCATCAGACAGAGAGACCAAGAGACACAGAAAGAAAGTAATTTCCTCCAGTGCTTATGGTCCTCCCATGAAACCTGGTATATGAAAAAATAAATAACAATGCAGAAGGAGAAGAGAAGAACGATGAGAGATAGAAAGAGAGAGAGGCAATTGGAGGAATCACAGGACCACCCCAGGAATAAGGTGCTACCTGCCACACCATGTATTTCCAGTTCTGCACACCACACATGTAATACAGAACCACCACGGCAGATAGGTCACTTTGCACTTATGAAACAGATGCATTCTCACATACATTTAAGGAAACTGACAGACCTGGACTGTACTCTATCTTATCCCTTCTAACCATGATTTTTCAGAAAGTCAAAAAGTCTATGAGGACTAGATATGTGGATAAGATTGTGTCAAGATCTACATATGCCATAGATCTCCATCCTGACAAGCAAGGCCAAGAGGCAGGTGCCATAAAAATCTTCTCATTTCTAGATAAGAAAACTAATAGTTAAAAGTATTAAGTTGCCTAAAATCACACAGTAAGAACACAGCTAAGATTTTTGAACTTCACTTTTTCCACATCTGTTTAGAGCTGAGAGATCTCATGTCACAAATATCTTGAATGGTACTGGACAGATACTGAACAGTGTTATAATAAGTGATTAGCTTCATGAGATAGCACAACAGAAAAAGAATTTTACCGATTAGGGAGACACATGGTTGGGTAGAAACAGAGATGTGAATAGCATCTGAGCTAATCAATTTCATGTCTAACCATATCATGCTATATTCAAAAGATATTGTGACAACAAATCAACCAGGTCAATTTGTAATAAATCATAATATTGAGAATGGGTATAATTTAGAATAAACCCAGAAGAGAGAAAACTATTGAGAAACCTGACTTCAAACAAGGGGAATATATTAGGAGACATGAGATGAGATATGAGTCTGTGGTCTCTCATTTGACAAGTTCTAAGAGATTCTGAAAACAATATCCATTCACAGATAAGAGTATTGGAGAACTAATACCCTCTGATGGCTTAGAAACCTCTAAGGCATGACAGAGTGTATTTATTAAGGTAATAATAGGTGTGAAATATGTTAGGCATGAAACCCTATCAGTAGCACTATTACAAACCACTGTGCATAAAACAAAATAAATAAAAATAAAAGTATTTGATCTTTTATTAGAAAGCACTGTAGCACTGTCCTCCTGTTGTTCATCGATTTGCTCGAGCGGGCACCAGTAATGTCTCACAACAAATTGTGAAACTTGTTGTTACTGTTTTTAGCATATTGAATATATCAGGGGAAGCTTGCCAGGCTTTGCCATCCAGGCAAGATACTCTCGGGAGCTTTCCGGGCTCTCCGAGAGGGGCAAAGGAACCAAACCTGGGTCGGCCACAAGCAAAGCAAAAGCCCTACCATCTGTGCTATCACTCCAGCCCTTTATTAGAAAAAGTAATAATAATAGTAAAAATGAATATCATTGCCTGTGCATTTCCTTCAATAATGAATTAGACAAAGTACATCATGTGTTTTCTCAGAAACAAATAGATTTGTAGTAAGTGTCATGATACACTTCTTATAGATGAGAAAACAAAAGCCCAGAATCAAACAGCTAGAAAGGGGTCACTCTAAGTTTCAAACCAAAACCTACAAAAGCCTGGCTTTTTACATATATGTTGCATCCCATCAAGAATACCATTCTCACTCTACATCATTAATCATCAGGAAGATGAAGATCAAAACCACAATGAGATACCATCTCACACCTCAGAGACTGGCCCACATCCAAAAGAACAAAAACAACCAATGCTGGCGCAGATGTGGCGAGAAAGGGACACTCCTTCACTGTTGGTGGGAATGCCGATTGGTTCAGCCCTTTTGGAAAACAGTATGGACCATTTTCAAGAAATTAGAAATTGAGCTCCCATTTGACCCAGCAATACCACTCCTGGGAATATATCCCAGAGAGGCAAAAATGTATAGTCGAAGTGACATCTGCACTTGTTTGTTCATTGCAGCAGTCTTTACAATAGCCAGAATCTGGAGAAAACCTGAGTGCCCAAGAACAGATGACTGGTTAAAGAAACTTTGGTACATCTACACAATAGAGTACTATGTAGCTGTTAGAAAAGATGAAGTCATGAATTTTACATACAAGTGGTACCACATGGAAAGTATCGTGCTAAGCGAAATGAGTCAGAAAGAGAGGGATATACATGAAAAGATTGCATTCATCTGGGGGATCTAAAGTAACAAAATAGGAGATTAATACCCAAGAATAGCCAAGATCAGTACCAGGAGGATTACTCATGGCTTAGAGGCCAGCCGGGCACTCTAGGGAAAAGGGCAGCTCAGATAGAGAAGGGAGCACCAAATAAAGGGTGTTTGGAGGATCCTCCCAGGAGGGGAGATACATGTTGAAAGTAGACTATGGACTGAACATGATTGTCACTCAGTGCCTCTTTTGCAGACCACAACACCCAAAAGGAGAGAGAGAACAAAAGGGAATGCCCTGTCACAGAGGCAGGGTGGGATGGGGGTATGGGTGTGGGAGGGATACTGGGATCCATGGTGGTGGAAAATGGGCACTGGTGGAGGGATGGGTACTTGATCATTGTATAATCGAAACCCAAGCACAAAAAAAATTTGTAAATCTACAACTGTACCTCATGGCGTTTCACTAATAAAAATAAAAAACAAATACCATTCTCCTCTTATTAGTACTAATGGTTATATTAAGCATGAGCAGAAACGGGCTCCATAATTATCCAATGTCTCTCCAAGTACTAATATTTGTCAAGGTAGAAAAGGAGTAGAATAGTGTGGGCTGCAACTAACCTAGGCAGAATATAATGCAAAAGTTTTTGAAATATTAGGTTCTACCAATTCCAACACATCATTAGGCTCATAGGTGACAATCAGGATTAGGGCCTTCCCTTATGCCAGACACTCTGGCACCCACTTACCTCCTAGACCTCAGCTTTCCAGACTTCTTAAGGGCACTTTCCCAGGTGGTCTTGGCAACAGCAAGCTAGAGAATGTCTTTCATTCATAGGTCATGGTGGTGTTCTTAGTACAACTAGAACACTAAAGTGTAATTGGCCCCATGTGGACTTTAGCTCTTAAAAACTGCATAGGTCATTCTTAGTAACAAATAAATAAAAGAAATCCCAAGACTCCATTTACTAGTCTCATATCCCACTACATAGAGTGAAGGGAATTTTCAGGCTTACCATAACTCACTGTTTAGTCAATACACCACCAACAGCTTGCCTGTAAACACAGCTATGAGAGAAGCATTTGTGACCACATCACCGTCAAGGCTGGAATTAATTACTGGATTTACTTATCTGAAAATTACGTCATTCCATAGATATTTGGATAGTAACAATTGATGGGCATACTAAGATTTCTCAGGTATTCTAAATCTTACTTCTCTTTTGCATATTGCACTTTGAAATCTACACATACTCTATTATCACCACCAACCAGTCTCCAGTGTAGAGGTCTCACGTTTTGCTCATGTGAGAACACCAAAAATATCAACATCAGAGCTAGAGAGATAGCATAAGGGTAAAATTGCTTGTCTTACATGATGCTTATTCCAGTTCAATCCCTGGCACCATATGGTGCTCAAGAATTGCTGAGTACACCCAGAGACCCTTAAGCACTGGTGGTTCAACTCAGGTAATTCTCAGTTTTGGAGGGACCAAACAATATAATATACTTGGGTCCTCCATTGACCTACCATCCCAGATAACTGAGAATTGCCCCAAGAAGCACCATTTGGAAGGACCCCCCCAAAAGAGAATAAAATAAAGTATAAACATGAGAATAAATACGACTGATAAGGAAGGAAACTTCAGAGGCAACTGTGATGCACTTTTTTTCCTCCAATTTTTTATTTTATTTTTATAAAATAGCTCATGGTAATTTATTACATTCAATATTTCAATACCAATCTCACCACCATAACACCTTCCCAGCACCATTATTTCAAATTACCCCACAACCACCCAAGCCTATCATAAAAGCAGTTCTTAAAAATTTGTTTTGAGGGGGTATGGTGCTACCAGGAGGTCAATCTGTACCTGTGAGGCAAGTGCATCAGCAGTCTGATGACGCCGTCAGACTTCCAGATACCCCAAAATTGCTGCTGTGCCTTTGGCCAGACCCCAAAAACTTGGGGCAAAGTTTACCAAGAAAGTAAACGCCCAAAAGTTAGGTATGTGGGAAACACACCCACAAACCAACTCCAACTCAGCTATATAATTGGAGGCATGGCCTCTCTGGTTCCTGATTGAACTGCTTAATGGCCATGACCCCAGAGACTCAGAAACAAATCTCGGAACCCAGAGGCTTTTGGCAGAAATGCGTCCAGTCCCTGCAGTAAGTTACCGGTGCTGGGCCAACCCAGGTAGGAATAGGTTTCATGTCTTGGCCTGTTCCCCCTGGCGACCCAGTGGCCACCATCCTCCAGATGCTGCTGGAGAGTCAGTTTTGGGCCCACAGTGATGACTCATTTTGGGCTTCACGGGATGGGGGTGAAGCCGGTCCTGTCCTCCCCACCCCAACGAGACCCCAAGTCATCACCCACGAATAGCCTCTCTGGCTCCTGATCAAGCTGCTTAATGGCCATGATCCCAGAGACTCAGAAACAAATCTTGAAACCCTACGGCTTTTGGCAGAAATGTGTCCAGACCTCCCAGTAGGTTACTGTCGCTGGGCCACCCCAGGGGGGAAAGGGTGTTGTCCCTCCGCCTGTTTCCCCCTGGCGGCTCGGTGGCCATCATCCTCCAGAGGCCATTGGACAGTCAGGCTTGGGCCCACAGTGACAAAACTTGTTGGGCCTCATGGGATGAAGGTGGAGCCAGTTCTGTCTTCCCCGTCCCAATGAGACCCCAAGTCATTACCCATGAATGGGCTCTCTGGCTCCTGATCAAGCTGCTTAATGGCCATGATCCCAGAGACTCAGGAGCAAATCTCAGAACCCAGCAGGTTTTGGAATAAATCCCTCCAGATTTAAGTGTTAAAATTTTGAAATTTCAAAATCACGCAGCCACTACTACAGCCATGCGACATCATGTGCTATTCATAACCAGCAATAGAAAACAAATTGTCTCCTGTTGCCTTTTCAGCAAATTTGAGTGTTGGGGTAAAATCTCAAATAATAATGGTGGGTCTGGTGTCAAAATATTGAATGTGATCAAAGTAGAGAGAGAGTAATGTGGAAATCATCTGCCCCATGGGTAGGGGGAGGGTGTGGGATGGGGGTTTACTGGGGTTTTTGGTGGTGGAGAATGGGCACTGGTGAAGGTACGAGTATTTCATTGTATGACCAAGACTTAAAACCAAAAGCTTTGTAACTGCTCTCATGGTGACTCAATAAGAAAAATTATAAAAATGAAAAAAATATTGTATGATTTTTTATGAATAGTGTGTTTAAAATGATCCAAAAAAGTTTCCTTAATGTATAATCTGTGAAAATGTGAAAATGTGTGATGTTTGTTGTATCCCACCCTAGAGCCATTAAGGCCATATATAAAAGATTAGCAACAAGCTGTTGCATGCTGAACCTTGTGTGTTAATATTTATTTATTTTTGGATCAAGATTGGTTGCCTTCTACCTTAAGCCCATCAAATGTGGTGTAGTCTTAGTACATCTGTGGAGTAAAGTATAAAAACTTGTGTGGATGCAAATATGGCCACGAGTTCCAAGGTTTCTGAAATTTTAAATAGAATGATACAACAGGAGTTAACTTTGAAGCATCTCTGCAGCTCGTAGCTCCCTTGTAAGATTTATTTGTGAGTCTCTGGATCATGATCATTAATGGGTTCATAAGGCACCATAGGTGGTTCATGGGTGTGTCCACCAGGCTCCAGGGAAGACAAGGAAATGTGGGAAGGTCACCTGTTCCCAACTTCAAGAGAGGCTGGAGATTTTGGTCACAAAAACCTTATACCTGAAGTTCTCAATAGATTCATTCTCATGCGTGAGGGACTAGGCCGAGCTTGTGGAAATTAGCCATGATCATGGTACTGACTGGGTTCTGGAGGTATTTCAGCTGCCTGAATTCTGCTGAGGCAAGCGTAGGAATTTGCCTGCCCCCTCCTTTTGTCCCGGATCAGGCTTAGCCTGGTGCAGTGTCTGGAGACATCTCTGAAGCTCTGTGGCTCTCTTGCTAGGTTTATTTGTGTGTCTCAGTGATGCACTTTTTAAAGAATTTCTATGTTACCCAGAGCTCTTTATGTCCCAGAAGAAAATATTTTAAAGTTTTGTTTATTTGACAGCTTTCCTTTTTCTTTCTTTTAATTTTTTTTCTTTCTTTCATGAAATGGTACATCATATGATCAGTAACATCTTTAATGGAACATGATACAATTCTAGCAGTAAATATACCACAATAGAGTGAGTTTAGCCCAAGTCTTTATTATTACCCACTCTTAGTCTATAAACATTAAATGTCACATGACATTACATCCAGTCTACTGAAAAAGATAGCACTTTAAACAGATATTATGAAGCAAATTTCTATCCCAAACTTTGTTGAAAATCTATTAACTAGTGCATTTTCAACATAAAAGAATTGGGGAAATTATTAAAATCTCTAAAAGAAACAGCAATTTATGGTTTAAATGTTGAGCATTTAAATTTGCTTAATAGAAACTTACTAAACATCAGTGTTTTCACCTATAAAGTGGGATTTAAAACATCTACTTCACTGAAATGTTATGATAATTAAATAGCTGGCAGATATCAAATGCTTTGTAAATAGAATCATATGGAAGAAGCTAAATAACTCATAAATGTGCCTTCTGATCATTAATTTACGATTATTTTACAACTTGGCTCAGGGTTCAATAAATATTTTTAGGCAAGAGTGGAAAATAAAATGTCACATCTACATTGTTTTAAACTATTTTATTCCCAGAGTCTGGAGATATAGCACAGCAGATAGGGTGCTTGTCTTGCACACAGCTGACTCGGGTTTTATTCCCAGTACCTCAACTGTACCCAGTCCCACCAGGAGTGATTCATCAGTGAGGAGCTAGGAGTAAGCCTTGAGGACCACTGGGTATGGCCCTCAATTTTTTTTTAAAGATTTTAATCTCAGAAAAAATTTAAACTGTCAATCTTAAGCTTCATTTCCTCATAACTAGATTCAAAATTGAAGATAATGTTAGAAGTAATTTTGCAGAACTATAGACAAAACCCCATTTGCTTTAACATTGTGGTAAAGAAAAACAGAAACAATCAAGTGCAATTGGGGAAAAGATATGACCTAAGGAGAGTCTATTAGGTAGGGACTGGAGGATAGGAAGAAGAAAACCACTTAGTTATAATCCACAATTTAATTTCTGTCTTTAAGGAAACAGATTTCCTCTCAAACGTGCACACACACACACACACACACACACACACACACACACACACATCACTTTTGTTTTGGTTTTGAATATCTGAAAAATGTTTAGTCAAATGGGTCTTAAATGTCAGTCCTCTGGTGGCGAAGGAAAAGGGCACCACTTACAAATCCTTGCCCTGTGTGGTTCAAGCTAGATGTACAAGAAAACAAGCTCAGACAAAATAAGGGGGAACATAATGATCATCTTCCCTATTCACACACACACAGAGGGAAAAAAATCTTGGCCTGAAATTATAACCTGAAGCATCTCAAGAGGTGATTGTGAATTTTAGAATTTTAAAATTATAGGGGTTTCTTAAGATATGAAAAATAAAGCACACTTGTTAACATGTTATTGCCTAAGTGTCCTACATTTGTATGGCAGGATCACTTTTTCCGCAGACATTTCATATTTACATTTTAAATACCTTTCGGAAATCTCAACCAGGTGCTTAACGGAGAAGCCTCAAGGCTTTTGGGAGAGGCAACAAGGTCAGGTAAAGGGCATCAGACAGGAAGCAGAGAAGCCTATGTCTCCTAGCTCTGGTATCAACCCGCTGGGTGGCCCAAAACCAATCTCATGAGCCCTGTGGGTCTCAGGTTCTTTACCTAGACTTAAAGGTAAAAGGTAAAGGCCCTCCCGTTGTTCGTCGAGCGGGCCCAGTAAGTCTCCATTGGAGACTTTGTTGTTACTGTGTTTGGCATATCGAATACGTCAAGGGGAGCTTGCCAGGCTCTGCCGTGCGGGCGAGATACTCTCGGTAGCTTGCTGGGCTCTCCGAGAGGGGCGGAGGAATCGAACTCGGATCGGCCATGTTGGCTGCGTGCAAGGCAAACGCCCTACCACTGTGCTATTGCTCTAGCCCTACCTAGACTTAAAGATCTTTAAGTCTTTTCTAATTCAAACATTCTTTGACTATTATTCGGATTTGGGCCAAGGCATCCTTAATGTAATTAATAAAAGTAGGGAATAGTATTTACAATTCTTATATTTCAATGGCCTAATTGTTACTCCATATTCCTTCTTTTTACACTGTAAAACATACTGTCAGCTTTTGGTCATTGGGCACACCCAGACACACACACACGCACACACACACACACACACACACACACACACACACACACACACTTCAAGGAAAGAATAACAAAGAATCATGCTGGGAGAATTACAGATAGTTTTGTGTGTTGGACAGAGGCATATTTGCAGTGCTAATTATCAAACCTATCAACCCAACAAATATAAAAAGCTGGAGTCCCCCTCTGAGTCGACGGGGCCCACATTAGACTTTCCTCTAAGATCAATATGGTTTCCACACAAAATCCCTTCTCTTCCAACCTCTGCTGGCCAGAGGACAGTGACCCCCACAAGCTCCTCAACATCACAACCCCAAAGAAAAGGTGCAATTTAATTCTTAGCCAGAAACACAGCCCATTTGGAAGGAGACCAGTCACCAGGGTATTGTTAGTGCCTTGAAATGGCCAAGAGGGATTGCTGACTCTGCGAATATCACTCCAAAGGCAGGAATTCTATTTGAATTACTAACATAACAGATGTTTGCTAGGATCCACCATGCAGTCTGCATACACAGTTATGCTAATTTGGCAGCACTTCTCATCCTGTTCGCTCTGAGCCATTAGAGCACGCAGCTAGTAGGTCCTTCTGTCTCACTAATAATTGCCTATTATTGATATTAATTAACTTTTTTTGCACTTTTTTTCTCAGTTTTGACCTAGTATCTGTTGGTAGTCTAATCACTGAGGCCTATTAAAAGTCAAAATACAGAGGCCTAGAGTAGTCATGAGCCATTTATCAAAAAGCAAACAAGGCCAATTAAACAGGCAGCCAGACAGTTGTCTTGATTTGCCGCTGACTGTTTCTTGATCACCATTATAAATTGCTAATAGGGCAGAAAGCGCTAAGCGGGGAGCATCTGTGGGGGGCTGGTTATTGCTCACTCCCCGCCTGGTGACAGGTGAGAGAGAGGCTAGTGATGGTCTTATTGATGTGAACTGCCCATCAGTTGGTAGTTATTGTTAAAGTTCATGATGCTACAGCTGATCCCGTCCTGCTGAGAGTCAATCAAATTAATTAGAGCCAGAAATTCTTCTTTATTATTTTAGAGCACGCATATAGCAAGAAGTCCTGTAATTTGGATCCAAAGGCAATGAATAAAAAAAGTCTTCATGTAGTACAGTGTGGAAAAAAAAATCAGATATTGCTTCTTCCATTATTTATAATAAGGGCTGCGGCTAAAGGTTTTTATAGGCACAGATCAAGAGATCATAATAGAAGCATATTGACAGATTTTTTTCTGCAATACTCCAAGGAACTGGCTGTAGCAGGAAAATATATCAAAACCTTATCATCAGAGCTGAGATCTTCTGTGAAAAATCAATAAAGAGTTATACATGGTTTGAGTTTAAACAGTTCTCTGTAGTCATTTAAACATAGTGCATCTGTACAGCTTTTTACCTCTGGAGACGAGGTAACCTAGCAACCGCAAGGCTTAAACCGATTAACTACAAATGAAGTACTGTACGCCTATCAAAGCAATTGTTCATCGTTGCCTTTGTTGCAGAGACTAAGCTAATTGAACATGATACAGTATGAAGATAATTAACACCCATGAGTTTGTTAATTGCCTGTTAGCATTACAACACAGTCTCTTGGTTTCTTTTTAACTGTCTCCTTTGTAGCCTCTTACTTCCCTTAAAATGGAGCAGGACCTGTTTAACTAGCAATGATATCTTGGAGTTTATTAACCCTTTTTAAATTGGGGTGGGGGAGGCCTGTCTTAATGAAGCATATTGCATGTGCTTGTTAAATGTAGGCTCTCACTCTGTCTCCCCATTTTCCCAAGACTAGGAATTTGTTTTACAGATACTGTACAAACTATGTTTATTTTTTGTGCTAATTTATTTCAAGCAATTTAGCCATTATAAATGCTCTAGAAAAAATGGCTTTAGTGTTTCCCTTTATTACTCAGCTGCTCTGCTTTTGAGAGTAGGCGATAAATGTCTTGGAGGGTTAGAATATTAATTGAAGGCAGCATCTGGTCAGCAGCTGACCAGCTCTGGTTGCCCTGCTCCAACCAAGTGGATGAGAAAAAAGCTTTGCTGGTTCTATTTGCCAGGCTCTCAGTTTTCCTTAGAGTCATGGACTAAATGAACCCCCATTTTATCTCTGCTGGATCACTGCGTGGATGCCAGAAAATCAATTGGGCAAGAAAATCTGTTAATCTAAAGTGAATTCAATCTAAGGAATCATTTAAAATAAAAATTTCAATCATTACCTTTTCGGAAAAGCACTTTTTCCCCTTCAAGTCTGGGTGCACGTGTCATGACGATACCATGAAAGAACCTATCACAAGAGTAATTTGAAGTCAATAGAATTGTCTCACAAAGAACAATTTGCTTTGGGGGGGTGGGAAATAGGATGGCTGATTAAGAGGAAATGGAAAATCCCAACTCTATGTGGCCAGAAACAATGAACCTGCCCACAGTCCGGGATCCACATCCAACACTCAAGATGAACTTTCCTTTCACAGAGAAGGCACCCCTCAGCCATGTCACTATTGTTTAGATTGGATTTTCCTCAATGACCCTCTCTGTGTTTGTTCTTCCTCTGTGATAGTTAATACTTGCTGGTAAGCCAATCCCGAAAGAAGCACTTTTAAGTGCCCAATTAAAAGTTTTATCAACAATCATAAGTATTATTTATTCAATGAAATGAATTGCCAATTAATAACTGAGGAGCATTACGGCCTTGTGGACTGTAACACTATTCATTGTACCTGGCACCTCCTCACCACAGTTAGCCTGGGGAATGTTCAGGGAGAGTATCTCTTAAAAATACCAAAGAGTGGGTTTGTTCTTCTCCCTCTTCTGCGTAAGGATTGATGAGAAGAGCATGGTCTCTTCTTAGGTTTTCACCAAAACAGTCCCAACATCTCAACTGTAGCTTTCTGGGCACTGTAACTTCTATAAGAAATAAGGCAAGACACTGAGAAGACCTCACAGTGCACGACCTAACAAACCCATCCTGTTCCTGCTGTAGCACTACTGAGGCTGGTGGCCACAGTAAGGCCATTGGAATGTGGCTTCTGGCTTATTTGTCTACTCAGCAGCTGCTCAGCTCTTGTTCTGAGCTCTGGGTGCAGGCATACTGCCGCCAAAAAGCTTAGCAAAAAGCTTGAAGGACCAAGACTATTCACATTTATTTGCAGTCAGAAGATATCTCATTGCTCACCTTGAGGGTCCTCTGAGCCGAGACTTAAAGAGCAGAAGCTAAGAAATTTTCTCTGCCTACCCCTGGGGAAAGAAACACTGGTAGTTTAGGAAAAAAAGACGTACTAAAGCTGTGAAACTCTTGGAGAGCAGAATGAATTGACTACCTCTGCATCTCTCTTGAGTTTCTCTACTTAAATTCCAATAGGTGCTAAATAAATCTGGGTGATGATAAAGCATTGTTAAAAGACTTTAAGATATAGAAAACTAATGGAAGGGGAAATTTACTTTTTTCCCCCCTCATAAATTAACAGAAAGTCTCCAGAAGGTGAAAATGCATTTAATATATATCTGGATAATTCTGTATTTTAGACAATCATATTTTGGAAACTAAGTTACCTGCATTGGTCAAATTAATTCTATAATTCAGAAAGGACTCTCTTTGTGATGAGCACGCCAAATAGCAACTCTCATTTTTTCAGTTAAAATATTTAAGCGTTCAAAGTCTGCAATAATCTCCTTAGCATTCTTCTAAACAGCAATATATGCAGCATTCTTTCTGTGGGGAGACTGAAAAAAATATATACTGCAAGGTTGGAAAAGAAGAAGGAAGAAACAGGCCACTTCCAGAAGGCCCCATTATTGGTGTATATTATTTTTCGCTTAACAAAACAAGAGTTAGAATGGTTGCTAAAATGGAGAAAATGCTCCCAAAACAGCCTAATTAGGCAAAGCATTCCTTGGAGTTGTCATCCTTTTGTCTTTCTATAGAGATTCAGACAGGTTAAGAATATACAGCTCGTCCTTACCATTCATGTCAATAAAATGTCAAATTACTGCAAAAGTACCCATGCCTACAGTAGCCAGACAGAACAACACTGAGAGACCACGGACTATTAGAACTGGCAGTGGAAAACTTAAGGGAGAGGAAGGAGGCAGAGAGAGTTAATGGAAGAGGGAGGGAAAAATTTGGTGGAGGCTATGGGGGGAGTAGGTTTGAAACCATAGATTCCAGCTTTTATTCCACCACTTTCTGCACTCAGGGGCCCAAACAAGTCCTTTCATTTAACTGAGACTGTTTTCTGTTTTTCAAGGCAAGAATATTAATACTTGTTCCACTTTTCTTACAGATTAGTAGGGAGGATACAAAGAGTCATGTGTTTATAATTCTAGTTTCTAAATCACAGCTTCTAAAATATAAATAGTTATCTAGAAATGTAATATTCCTGTCATTTTATTTTTGCTCCTATCCCCTATCAACCCAGCTACCTCAAACTACCTGATGGGGCAGGTTCTAAAGGCTAACAAAATGATGTTGTCTGGCCAGATCCTAAATTTGAGTATTATAGAGTGACTGGACACATTGGGGCCACTGACAGCTGGAGTGAAGAGGTATTTCATGTTCTTACATTAGAACTCGAGCAAAGAAAGGAACCTTAAGTATTACACTTATGGATAAGCTAGGACTCTTATGAAATTACATAAGTGTTCATCAATAGCATCAGAAAATTAAAAAAACATTTGCCCAGAACATAAGGGTTTTGCTCCTTTATTTCTCAGGAAGAAGTCACAGAAAATGGCACTTAGAGAAAAATGTTTTAGTACATTTTTCAGTTTTAACAGGATTTACCATCTAAAAATATACGTGAAGCCAATCCTGGCAAATGAAACGTTAACCGGGGGAGAAGACCTTCCAGCCAGAATCCCTGTAAGGACAGCAGAGGCCCTTCAGGGAAACACAGCTGGGACTACTAGGCACTGAAACCCACATCAGCCTCAGTCTTGTTCTGTGGCCTCACAGGCAGCACCAAAGCCCAGCTCCTGTTGGGCAAGATTATGTGCAGGAATACCTTCAACACTCTGGGATTCTGACCTGTGGTGGGAGCGATCCTTGATCTCTCTGGAAAAGGAACCTAATACTGTGTTCTTCCATTTCACTGTGGGGAATAAGTCCCGTTCATATCAAATTTTGCTCAATAATTCAGGAGTTCACTGCTCCAGCCTGAGCTTCTCCTAGGCTTTCCCTATGCATGTATCGGGAGAAAGCAGTGCTAATACTGAGGCTTTGAGGTCAGGCTCTCAGTTGAACTCTGATCTTACTCCTTGCGAGGTCCTCACCTCTGACCTTGGCAGGCACCTTAATCTATTTGTATTCCATTTTTCTCACATGAGGCAGATACCTTTTTCATAAGAATGTATGAATTCCTGTAATTTGAGGAAAATACTTGTTTTATTAGAATGTCATAAGGATTGAGTCAGTTTTTTCATGGAAAAAAGGTTTAGGTGAGAGCCTTGCACATTATAGTAGTGTCAACGTTCATGATTCTCATTGTCCATTTCCTTACTAGACCCTTTTGAAGATTTCTTGGTATGCTTTCTTGACTAAATCAGCTTATTGCTCTAAACTGGACTCTCTTAACTCTGACATCATTCAAAACATGTCTTGTCCTGAATGATCAATCTCTTGCCTTGATTTTCTTAGCTGACCTTTTTGCTTGTGCAACAACTAATTATTGGCAGTTCCAGAGCTAATGTAACCTTTCGCTATTACCAAATGTAGGAAAACTCTGAAAGTCTTCTTCAACTAACTCCTTTCTTGCAGTTTTATATTGCTGTTTCAAATATTTTACCCCATTCCCCAAATTCAACATTTGGAGGAATTACATTATATTTTTCTGGGTTCTAGATTCATTTATTCTTATTGTTTCATTTCTTTTCCCTTATCCAGTTCTGGTTATGTTAGTGCTCATTGGCTTCAGTTCCCCTTTCCAGAATACCCCCTAAAAATCTGGTTGCTGGAACATTGCATGACTGTTACCAGACCATGAACAGCTTTGTAACTGTGTATCTCATGGTGATTCAATTTTTAAAAATCTGCTTGCATCTGTGGGCAGATGTCACAGTCATACTTAGGCCCCAGCTATAGTTTCAAGACAAAGAACCTATAACATGAGAATTGTTTTCTCCTTCAACAACAGGCTGCTCTGGACTATGTCATGAAGAAAATTGATTCTGACCTTGGAACTAGTCTTCCCTTCCTCACTGATCCTTTTTCTTTATCTCTAACCCTCATCAGATCTTCTGAGTCTCCTAATAATTGCCTCTTCTAGGGAACAATCTCACAAAAATGGTGAATTTGTCCCTCTTGATGATCTTGAGTTTGAGTGAGAAAGTTAAAAGAGAGC
Organism: Sorex fumeus; assembly: GCF_029834395.1. Classification (NCBI taxonomy): domain Eukaryota; kingdom Metazoa; phylum Chordata; class Mammalia; order Eulipotyphla; family Soricidae; genus Sorex; species Sorex fumeus. The sequence goes on from NW_026606066.1 coordinate 28,684,608, forward strand.
TTAAGACTCACATCCCAGGAAAACTTGGGACACTGGTGCTGGAAAATTACAGTGGTATAGGGATGGATGTTGGGATACTGTAAGACTGAAATGCAATCATGAACAATTTTGTAATGCTCTATCTCAGGGTGATTCAATTTAAAAAAAAATCCAGTGTGTCTGTTATGACAGTCCTAGTGAGAATAATCTGGAAATACATCACAAGCTTTATCAAAAAAAAAAAGACTCACATCCCTCAGGGCCACAGTGACAGTACAGTAAGCAGGGTTCTTGCCTTTTATGCAGCAGTCTCAGGTTCATCCCCAGCATCAGACAAGGTCCCCTATGCAGACTAGGAGTAATTCCTGAGCATGAAGCCAGGAGTGAATTCTGACTACCATCAGGTGTAGCCCAAAAATAAACAAAATACTCATCCCTTATGGAAGTGTTTTGATCGCAAGCTCTCTGGTGGGGTGGGGCAGTGTCATCTCTCAGCAGTGGTCCCAGGAAGCTCTCCCAACCCCCAACACCCAGTTGGCCTGGCCAGAGACCCCACACAATTCTAGGTACACCATTGGTTTTCAACATTTATTTGTTTAATAGTTTATTCATTGTTACAAATGATCTAAAAAAAATTAAAAGAACCTGTTCAGCTGTGCCCCTGAGTCATGCCTTAGAGGAAAGCCGTAGAAAGAAGAAGGGGAAGAGAAGTAATTGGTGTGGGAGGTCCCATCCTGTACCAGATGGTTCACTTGTTTTACTTCATTTAATCTTCCCTTTAATTCTATTAGGATTGTACTATTATTATCCTGAGTTTACAGCAAAGAGTCTCAATGAGTTTGAATAACCTAGGAAGACATAATGGAGTAAAAAATGTAATTTTCAGACAGCTTTTTCTCTTTGAATCTCTTCCCTAATAAATTCTTAATTATCAAGCAGATGACAGTAGAACCAGTCCCCCAAGCAGAGTCAGGGAGTAGTGGTCCATTGCCACCCTACTTTTGCTGCACAGCCCTCATCCTGAAGGAAATCAGTGGAAAGCCCTAGAAACCCCTGCATTTAAAGCTACACACACTTCCTTTCAATATCCTGACCAGAACTGTGATCCCATTGCCTTTGACCAATGATGACTTAGTATGACTCTATTTTGTTTGCTCATCTGTAGCAAGGCAAGGTGTGTGATCCCTGCAAGCATAAGATGGACTGAAGGTTGCCAAGACAATTTAACTCAACAAATAGAAAGGGGGTACTACTTGTGTTTGCACAATGAGTAAGAGGCTCCCCAACCCCAGACATGATAGTATTTGTCTTTCCTATTTCATCATAGCCACTCCAGCTCCCACAAAAGAATGCAGAAAAAGAGCCCAAAGGCAACTGTAAGAACAAGTCTGTAATGTTAACAAGAAATAATACAGGAAAGTGCGTATATGACAAAAAGAAGCACTAGTCTCACACTTAAAAAGACCCGATGCCTAAACCATCCTTGATCCCAGTATGTAGAAAGTCAAAGAATACAGAAGGAAAAAAATCAAAGGGCAAGAAAATAATGAGAAGGAATGGGTGAACAGGCACCGGTACTTCTGATACCTGTTTACCCATTACTTTACTGTTGATGGGGTGAGTGGTATAGCTATACGTCTAAACCACAGACTAAACAAAACTGAAAATATGAGATCTGAGCTGCAACCACTGGAACTTTGTAATGGTGTTGTCAAGTTGACCAGCGGTAATAGAGTGGGGTTTGGGCTGGGGAGGGAACATGGGAATACTGGTGAAAGGAATGGCACTGGTGTTGGGATTGGTGTGAAATATCATATGCCTAAAATCTCAACTTTGCAAATCACAGTTATTTAATAAAAAAATAAATTTTCAAAAATATGTGCTAAAGGGCTGGAGTGGGTGGTCATTTGCATTCATTTGACCAGCGTTTGATCCCAAGCAATGCATGTGGTCCTCCAAGGCCAACAGGGGTGAGCTCTGAGCACAGAATCAGGAATAATCCATGAGCACTGCTGGGTGTGGCCCAAAATACAGGAAAAGGGGAAAAAAGAAAAAATATAAGGAACTGTTGGAATTCCCCAGTATAGAACCCAATTGTCTATGAATGAATCAGTTCAATGTGGGAAAGTCTGAACGAAAAATAAATGTCTGGCACTGGCTGTTTGTTTGTCTACTCCCACACCAGAAACTGAGTTTCTACAGGGTGAAAACTCTGTTACCCCTGGCTCCAGCATGGCTCACTCCAGCCCAGCCCTCAAAATATATTTCTTATAGCTACTAACTCCAAAGTTTAGATCAGTTCATCTTCTTCTGAATACAACTTATAACCATTTTCATCTCAGACAGTGAACATCCATACCATGAAAGAACACTTGGGAATAAAAGGCTATGGAGACAGAACAACTTCACCTATAAATTGTATCAGAAAAGAGCAATGCTGTGAGGAGCTGCCCACCAATCATCTTAGACTCTCTGTTTCCCTCAGACAAGAGAATCTGCTTTGTTCTAGGAATTTGTAAGTCATCTCAAACACTATTCATGGAGTTAACACAGAGAGACCAAACAAAGTTTGTTCACAGTACTCAAATAACTTTGCTTTAGGTTATATAGCAATAACACAAGAAAAGGCAATGGGTATCATTTATAAAATTATACATATATAACTATATATGTAACTATATATATAAAATAAAATATCTCTATATATCCTTTACTAACTATATAGTTAACTGTATATAGTTATATATGTATAGCTACATATTTATACATATATAGTTATGTGTAATATTGTAACTATATACATAGTTACCAAAACAACACTGTAACTCTTTTTTGAAGAAAACCGGTGGAGGAAAGGTGAAAACACCTCATTGGGGTATATAAAATTCTGATGGGAACAGAGGTGAGATTTTACAAGACTAGTTGAGATCATGCCAAGTATAAACAAAAACAACAACAACAACAACAACAAAATACATAAACACATAATGGGTCACACCCTCAAGGAATTTAAGTTGAATTTCATTAGGCATAGAGGAGGACATTTATAGAGTAAAAAGCAGAGGATTTCAATGGAAGATAGGTTGCTGTAAATATATTGGAAGCTGTTAGGCCAAAATTGTTCCCTAAGTCATACTTAAATCATAGATCATGGCTTCTGTTTCCTCAGAACAGAGCAACTTGAGTTGAGTAATGGACTTTCTTTGGGTGTTGTCATTTTTATCTTCTTTTTAACTTCCTTCAAATCAGTTCTTTAATTCAATCACTTGGCAGGACCTTGGGATGTGCAATCCATGTACTCCACTCTCCAAGGTTACCATCAAGTGTCTTGCTCTCCCAGATTAGAAAGAAAGACTGTTTGCCTGAACAGTGAAGTGGGGAGACTCTGAGGACACTGTATTTTTAGTCCTGTTGTAGCACGCACAAAAAGGCTATTTATCAATGTGGATACCAGGGATGTGAGTCTTCTTCCGAACTCAGAAGGTGGATGTCTCTGTAAAATGTCCATAGACTCCCACACCAATATTTATCCTCCACAGGCAAAGCCTGTTGGTACAAAAGAGGCTGCCTTTGTTCATGCCACTGATTTGACACAATGCTGTTAAACAAGTCATTTGGTCAACATGGGTTATGTGTTCAGTGGAGAAAAAAATCATTCTAGAAGCAAGACTTAGGCTAGCAGCTAACAGCACAGTGGGTGGAAGTTGGATAGTTGCAGAGAAGGAAAGGTAAGCAAAAGGCAGTGGTGTGGGGACACCAGGGGTCACCAACTAAGGTCTTGTGTTAGGGATATCTGAAGAACCTCCTTGCCAAGCCAGGTCAGAATTGTTTCAGAGAATAGTCAGTGCTGACAGACCAGGTGCAGGTGACTAGTCCTCTGAGGGGACAACCCAGATCAGATGTACACCATGGGAAAGTGTCTGAGAAAGTCATAGATATCAGGAAAGTGTGAATTAAGGTAGGTAAAGTCAGAACAAGGATGAAGCTATTAGCTGGTTTCTATTATGTAAAATGAAGAGACTGGCACTCACCAATTGTTTTGAAGTGCACATTCAAATTTTTAAAAGTAATGTCTTGTTCTAATAGATTGCCTCTACCACCAGTTTTCAAGTACTTAATGCTTTCAGAAGTGCAATAATATATATTCCCTAGTGGGAACATCAGTTAGACAAAATTTCTGCAAATAAGGTATAATTAATTCATAGCACTGTAGCACTGTCCTCCCGTTGTTCATCGATTTGCTCAAGTGGGCACCAGTAACATCTCCATTGTGAGACTTGTTGTTACTGTTTTTGGCATATCAAATATGTCATGGGTAGCTTGCCAGGCTTTGCCGTGTGGGCAGGATACTCTCGGTAGCTTGCCGGGCTCTCCGAGAGGGATGGAGGAATTGAACCCAATTGAACCCAAGTCATAATAAGTATTGAATGCTTACCTACTTATTTACAAGAGGAGAGCATCTAAACCCATTACGTGGGGCAGAAAAATAGTGTCATTTGATCCCTGGCACCTTATATGGTCCCCCCAAGCCCATCATATGTGATCACTGAGTGCAGAACCAAAAGTAAGACCTGAGCATAGTCAGGTGTGGCTCAAAAACCAAATAAATAAAACTCTTGCCTTTTGTCCACCCTCCTTTTCCCCAATCCTCTGCATCCTTCCTCTGGCTTCTAAGAGCATTTTCACACTAAATGTTCTGCCCAGACCTCCTCCCCACCCAGACTAGTTCCCTGGACTCCCCTTTTTGCCTAAGAAATGCAACACAGAGGAGCACTGCCAAAACAACCTTGGATGCATTACACCACCACCTTTGAATTAATTTGGTTGCTGCACATTCAGAAACTTATTACTGTTGTCAAACTTTTTGCCATCCCAACATTTGGTTACCCTACTCAAATGGGGTCACGACCCATAGTATAAGCAGTGGTCTAGGACACAGACTGATGCATCTATCTTGTATCCTTTTCAAAACAAACCTGTTTGGTGTGTTCTACTAGGATTCTGCACCAGGTAGCTCAACCTAGTAAAGAATAGTGAGTGAGGGGCCAAAATATAGTACAGTAGTCATGGTACATAAATCCAGCAGAAGTCTGAACCTGGGATTCCTAGCACCACAAGATCCCCTGAGCACAAGGCAGTGCTTGGTGCATCTCTAGAGATACCTCCACAGGCAGTGCTGCAGTGGCGTGGGGAATCCCCAGTACCATAATCCCTGAGCAGTACCTCATTCTCAGGCTCTTGCATTAAAAAGCTGGCCTGGTTAGCTGAGATTCACCAGCCAGCGGGGGCTCAAGTCTACTGAGCACCATTTGGGAGATCCTCCCTCCTACCAAAAAAAGAGAGAGAGAGAGAGAGAGAGGGAGAATAGTAACATCTAAAGAATTAAAATTAAGTTTAAATACAACTAAAATTAAAATGATTAATACAATCTTATTTTCTAATTCAGTAAATTTAACTGCATACCCTGAAGAAGGGGTTGGAGTGATAGCACAGTGGGTAGGGCTTTTGCCTTTCACGCGGCTGACCCGGGTTCAATTCCTCCGTCCCTTTCAGAGAGCCTGGCAAGCTACCGAGAGTATCCCACCCTCATGGCAGAGCCTAGCAAGCTCCCCGCGGCATATTCAATATGCCAAAAACAGTAACAAGTCTCACAATGGAGATGTTATTGGTGCCCGCTCAAGCAAATCAATGAACAACAGGAAAACAGTGCTACAGTGCTACCCTAAAGAAGAAAAATTAGCCTGTCTTCAGAACTGGGGCTATAGCTCATTGGTAAAGTGCGTGTCTGGCATAGCTGAGAGGTGGGAGGAAGTGTTAAGGGCTCCTTTTGGTGGTGGGAGTAGAGGATCACACAGAAATACATAGGTATAGAGCTAACCTCCTGAATTCTAAAATACTGTTAGCTAGCAAAAAAAAAAAAACAGGGGAAAAGTTAAAATAAATATGTGTTCATTATAGACATAAATACAAATCCTCAAAATTACATAAGATAGATAACTTTTATGCGATCTTAACCCTTTACTATAAGTTAGTTTAACAGGTAAAAACCTGAAAACAATGATTTATTCCAAAAGTATGGCATATTTGCTGAAAGTTTTTTGCTGCAAACATTTTTATCACATAACTAATTGGTCATAAGACAATTTCCCATTAAAAAGATAAAATCATAAAAAATAAAAGCATCAACCATTAAGGATTCATGATCTAGTGTTGGACGTATGTTCTCTATGGCATTTTTAAAAGTGCTGTAAATCTTTTCAAATTTCCCTGAGAATAAAATGAACAGACAAGGTAAAATGCTATTTCTTTGTCATTGTATGTAATAAGCTGTTTAACATACCTGAATTATATTTGAATATTCCAATACATGCTTACTCCTTATATTTCTCCAAATCACTTAAGCCAGATTCTGTGCCAACTGCCAAAATTCTAATTCATGTTCTCCAATGCCAAGGATGAAAATATTCACCATTTTCAAGAAAATTATCAAACCAAACTATAAACCAGTTATTTTATTATTACAACAAAATTGCCTTATGACCAATCTGATATATGTTAGCAATGTTGACTGAAAAATTCTTGGAGCAAAAATAATTTTCACTTAATTTGCCTATAACACCATTGTAGCATTGAGTAAAAACCATGTTCTGTAATTATATACACACAAAATCATATGTAGTAGGATTTATGGGTAATTGACCTTGGAATCTGACCCCATCCCCATGATACTCCTTTAACTTAACCTCAAACCAATTGATGCTGAAGAGCAAATGGTTAATAATATACTCATGTTTCCTATGCAGAAATATTTGTGTGGTAAATGAGAATATTTAGAATAATAATGCTTTTTTTCCAGAAGGAATAACATTGTTGTAAATGTAATAATTACAAGGGATGGGGGTCGGGGGGCTTTTTGCCAATCTCCAATTGTTCAGCAAGCTTGAAATTCTATCTCCTCCAGTTTTGTTAAAGGAACTAAACTGATTCAGTGTCCCAGGTGACCTTTTCTACATTGCATAGACTTTTTTATCACTGTAAGACTCAGTGAACCAAGCCCCCATTTACTGAGACTCTGACACAAACCTACGTATATACAAGCATTTTCATATAGATTATCTTAATCCATTCTTATGTATATTGGAGTTCTTTTTTTTAATAAGGAAACTGAGGCTCCAAAAACATTGAGTCATACAGTAAATCTATTAACCACTAAGGTCAACGGAATATTGCTCTCAAATTGCTTGCCTACAGATACTTGATTCTACTTACTTAAAACCTTCTGGTTTGGGTAGTCACATTTCCACATCCCATGCATCATCTCTGCATCTCTGTACTGTACAGCAATTTGAACCACACATTTAGATAATCTCAATGAACTGTCAAAATTTTATGAGACCATACCTCAAATTATTACCACCCTGTTTTATAAACAAATTGATGACTAGAAAGGTTGAGAACCAACTAAGATCAGTAGGTTGGGAAAGGATGGATAATTTTGCAGCTGGAAATAACGGTAAATTAAGCCAGCCCAATCTGCCGTGCCACATGGCGAGACCTTGAATTTTCATCAGCTTCACTAAGTAGCCACCTTGGATAAGAGCCTTCAGAACTGGTTCTGTCTATGGTGGCCAAAACAGTAAGCCAAGACCTGCTTTAAGGAACATTTTTACCCTTGGGAAACCATTTTTGGCTCACACTGCACAGATTATAACATTCCAAACTCATACCAAGACTTGAGTCAGAGCCCAAAATATTTCATTTCTATTTCCATCATGTTTTTCTCCTTTCTAAAGTTGTTCACTTAATTAAATATTTTCCTGTTCCTATCCATTCTTAGTTCCTTTCCAAAAATACAAAAATTACTTTAGGCAAAAATGTGCTTGTTCTCCAAACTGCAACATACTTGCATCAATCTCTACCTGATTTCAGATCATACCAGTAAATCTGTGTTTATAAAAGCTTTGTTTGCAGTGAAGGAGAGATTAGAAGGCATTTGGCTGGAGATCCAAGAACATATAAATTCATTCTTCTCCACAGAAACCCTAAGAGAGAAAACACCAAAGAGAAATAGTGAGAGTGAAACAAAATACTCCTTCCTTATTAGCCAGATGTGAACAACATAGATGAATCCCTTTTCCCATTTGCTTGTGTGGACCACAGGGAAATCCTGCTGACCTTATTCCTTATTTATGTTCCAGGAATAACAAACAGCAAGAATGCTGGATTCCAACCTTGAAATTTTCCCTTCGTCAACCTCCCAACACAGTCCAAATCATATTTTCAAAGACCACAAAAACTGAGGTTCAACCTATAAAAGTAACAACATGGAATTACTAAAGAGTTGCCATGATGCTTGGTAAGGTGACTTCAGACAATGCACAATGACAAAACTATCAACGAAGCCAGCACTGAGGAGATAAAACTTTCCACAAGAGAGAAATGAGCATCCCTAGTAGTGACTCTTCCCCTGATGAAATGGAAGGTCCTAGGGGCTAAATTTAAGGTCAAGTGTGAATGACACCCACAAACTCTCCAGCTCCTCAGGGCTGGATATGCCAGTCCAAGATTTAAACAGATGGGAAGCACCTCTCCGTCCTTGAGAGGACAGATAAACATAACAAAAAGGAATGTGATGCCTGCTTTTTAAATTTCTCTTTTCAGTTACTTCTCAACCATATATTTCCTAAATGTTACAAGAACTTAATGGTACAATAATTCAATATGCAGGAAGACATGTTCTTCTTTTGCAGCTAGTCTTCTATGGCGTTTGAAACTTTCCCAGCTCTGCTCTTGCTAGTTCCATTAATTAAAAGAGAAAATGCATCCAATTTCATTGTCAAAGACACATGTTATACCGAGGCTGATTTTGATTTTAAAACCTGGAAGCTCTGTCTGCCATGGAGGCAAGGGGAGGGTGGGAAAGGGCAGGGGGGGAGGGGTTATACCAGGGATATTGGTGGTGGGAAATGTGCACTAGTAGAGGGAAGGGTATTTGATCATTGTGTTTTTGTAACCCAAACATGAAAGCTTGTAACTATCTCACAATGATTCAATAAAAAAATTTTTTTAAAACCTGGAAGCTCATAAGATATTACAATTATCCTTTTAAAAAATCATTTTCTCTACTGCCACTTATCCCATGTATTACAATGCATCATAATTATATCACATTGCATCACAATTTGAGACCAGAGACTGAGTACTTTGCTAAGGTAACTTTGGATAGGACTCAGTTTTGAGTGACTCAGTGGGATTTTAGACTCAGAGAAGGCACCTAAGGTCACAAGCTGGTTGCCCATCTGGAATCGATTCAGCCGGCACAAGCCTCTTCCTTTGAGAACAACAAAAAAAATGCTAGTAACATTAAAGATTAGGATGTTTCTCCAAAGAAAAGTAGAATTATTTGCTTTGCAAACCATAACTCTTGTTCATATTGTGTAACAACCCCATGGAGCCTAAAGCAGCCATCACAGAGGAGGTAGAGGACTCCAGCTCCCAGTCCCTCCGTGCCCCAACCACACCTGGCCTGGCCCTCTGGTCCTTAGACGCATTTGAGTTTTTTAGGCCTGAGGCCTGCTCCAATGCATTGGGTTCATTGTTGAAGATAGTGTTATTTGGGAATAGTAGGATAATGTCAGAAAACTGTTTCTTCCAATAAGTGGAACCCATAGCATAGCCATAAAAATCAGTTATCCTTCAAATAATACATACATTCCAAGCCAAAAAGAAAGTAGAAAGAAAGAAAGAAAGAAAGAAAGAAAGAAAGAAAGAAAGGAAGGAAGGAAGGAAGGAAGGAAGGAAGAAAGAAAGAAAGAAAGAAAGATTGATTTTGGCTGAGGAAAATGCAGATGTTCTCGTAGTCTCAGTACTAATGCAGTTTCCTTACAGCAACTTCAACAACTCCAAAAGAAATTTGTTTAATCCATTAAGAAAGTTGGGGAAAGAATCAGTAAGGCAGAGAGTCAGGAGTGTGCACAACCCTGAAACCTCCTTAACAGGTCAATTAAGGTAGGGGCTGCAGGCAAGATGGACTATCACTCACTCACGAAAATGCTTTTGGAGTTTTGGTGAGAAGACCTAGAGGTATATGTCAATATACTTGCCCAAATATTTCTTAGTTTCTGAAGACATCAATGATAGACCTCATGAAATAAAATCTCTGAAAATGTGAGGTTTTCCCTATGGAAGTGTATACTAGTGGAAGCTCATCAAATAAAAGGCCAAAGTAAGATGAAAACAAAATATATATTCTGGGACTGAAGAGACAGTACAGTGGGTAGGGCACTTATCTTGCATGCAGCTGACCTGGGTTTGATCTCCGGCATATCCATATAAATCCTTGAGTAGTTTCTAAACTCAGTGACAGGAGTAATCCCTGAGCACTGGCAAGTCTGGCCCCAAAACAACCCCCAAAAAATGCATATTCATGTTTAATAACATATGAAAAAGGACACTCTAAGGGAAAAGAATTGATAAACAAGTATTTTCCTAGACAGAGTGGTATGTTTATTTTAGCTTCATAAAAACACACTTGAAAGAGGGAGAAAAACTTTTTTATTCCATTTTAGGTTTTATTAGAACAACAAGAGACTTTGTGTCTCCCATCAAAGCTTACCCAGATCCTTTTGTCATGTCTGAGAAACTATTGATTCCTCTATTAAATTGGGCTATATGGAAAAATTTTGACAAGAGCAATATCATTTATTAGACTAACAAATATGTTAGTTGAACCAGCTTTAGAGACTTCTAAAATCCATTATACAATGGCAGCTCTTTTTCAGAGACAGCATGTATTATGGAGACCAATTCTCAGGACACAAGATGACTAATTTACTTGCACATTCCAAGAGAGCATTATTTCTGAGGAAGAGTAGAAAAATTATAACCTTCAACTTTAAGGGAAATCACCAACAGTTGATGTGTCTATCCTGAATATCTCAACAAGCTGGTTCTAAAATCCTTTATATTTCTATCCTCAGCATTTTCTTACAATAAAATTTTTACAAGGGAAAAAAGAAATAATAAGAGGAGGAGCCATAAGGCATAAAATTGAACAGATAATCCGAACTACTTTTTGAGAAAAAAAATAAGCATAAATATGTATAAAGTCATCAAACCCTCCCCTAAATCTGCCTCTTCAGCCTTAATCCACTCCCCATCCTGTCTCTGTTTCTTCCTCTCTGTGGACAAAAAGAACATGGGCCCTCTTAGGTGTTCAAATCATACCTCCTCCTCGTGGACAATATGTGTTCTTCTCCCTGGCAATTCAGCTGTGCCAATCACCCAGAGGCTGCTTCAGAGTTCACCTTGTGACCACTCTTGGCAGGGGAGGCAACAGCAGTCCACAGAGAGAGAGTTACCTAGCAGGTACAAGGATTCCAGGCAGAGAGAGGCAATCTGGCTCTCGTAGACTGTGCTTCCCTCTGTCTGCCTCATACACTGTCTTCACCTGTTGAAAATGTGGTTTATAGGCGCCTATGCTGCCCAAGCCCAGATGCTGCTTGTGCACATCTGGTCAAGGACATGTGTTGCTTGTATCCCCCCTTTTGAGATGTCTACTTTTATGCTTCCATATCTATTGCTGGGATGTGTGTAAGGGCTCTCTCTGCCTTTGGAGAAGCCTGTGTTCTCCCTTGAGTCTGTTACTCTCTCATTTCCTCTCCTTCCTTCCTCTTCTTAAAAGCCTCCAAATAAAATCTGGTTTTACTTTTAAAAAAAGTGGTTCATAAAAATAATTAGCCTCCATACTAGTTAAAAACATTCTTGGGACTTTGTGAATACCAAAGCCATTTACCTGGAGATCTGATTCCTTCCAGCCCCTCTTACTGACACTCCTTCATTTGCAGGTCAGTCTGGTTCCCATGTAGGAAGTCAGGTTCAAAGCCTTCCAAAGGAGCCACCAGTGGAGGGATCTTTCAAAGTGCTGAGTTTTCCATTTGTGTAACATAAAATAACATAATATGAGACTGACACCCAAGGACAGTAGAGACAGGGCCAGGAATATTGCTCCATAGTTGGAAGCCTGCCTCATGAGCTGGGGGAGAAGGCAGCTGTAATAGAGAAGGGATCACTAAGTCAATAATGGTTGGAGGAATCATTTGGGAATGGAGATGTGTACTGAAAGTGGATAAAGGACCAAACGTGAGAGCCTCTCAGTATCTATATTGCAAACCATAATGCCCAAAAGAGAGTATGGGGAAAATTGTCTGCAATAGAGGTAGGGGGAGGGTTGGGAAGGAGGGATACTGGAGGCATTGATGGTGAAGAATGTGCACTAGTGGAAGGATGGGTGCTTGATCATCGTGTGACTGAAATTCAAACATGAAAGCTTTGTAAGTATATCTCACAGCAATTCAATTAAAGAAAAAAGTGCTGAGTTTCCAAAAGGAAAGAGGGAAAGAAAGAGAAGAAAATTGCCTGCCAGAGAGGCAGACTTTTGGGGAGAAGGGGAATGCAGACAGCAGGAGGGTAACTGAGGACATTGGTGGTGGGAAATGTGCACTGGTGAAGGGATGGGTGTAGAAAAATTGCATGACTGAAACGCAATGATGAACAACTTTGTAACTGTGTACCTCAGAGTGACTCAATTAAATCACTTGATCACTTGACATCCTATTACTCATCTATTTCTCTAGAGGGCGCCAGTAACATCTCCATTCGTCCCTGTCACGTGCTAGTGTAACCCAAAGGGATCATCTCACTCCAGGAACACGAAGAGCCTCAAACAGATCATTCAGGGTCTTGACGAGGAAGTCTGACCATCTCGTAGGTGGGCAGCCATGAGATCTTTTTCCATGTCCCGTGGAATCCAGTTAGTAATGGTTCTACTCCAGCAGTCATCTCCAAATCTCATTACGTGTCCAGCCCATCTGATTTTCGATGCCTTGGCAAAAGAGACAGCGTCCCTGATTCTTGATCATCGATGGAGGTCGGAACTCCGGATTCTTTCTCTCACTTGAGTGAAGCATGATACTCCAAGCATAGCTCTTTCAATGCCTCTTTGGGAGACTCAAATAGCGTTCTCATCCTGTTTTCGTAAGGCCCAGGTCTCTGAGGCGTATGTTAATGCAGGAAGAACAGTGGAATCAAAGAGATATGCACAGAGCCAGAGGTTCTTTATCCTCTTAGCTATTTCTTTGACGTTCTTGAAGTCGTTCCAAGCCGCTCTCTTCCTCCTGTGCAACTCAGGTGCCAGGTCATTCATCATGTTGAGTTCTCAATCTAGGTACACATAACTGTTGCATTTAAAGATGGTCATTCTGTTGAGAGCGACTGGAACATCAGGAACGAAACCATTTCTCATAAACATTGTCTTCGTGAAATTCAGCTGTGGTCCAACTTTTCCACACTCGCAGTTGAAGTCAGCCAGCATTTGTGCCACTTGGCTAATGTTTGGTGTTATTAGAATGATGTCATCAGCGAAGCAGAGGTGGTGTAGTTGCCAATCGTCTATCTTCACTCCCATTCCTTCCCACTCCAGTCGTGCATGACATTTTCAGGGTGGCACTGAAGAGTTTCGGTGAAATGGTATCACCCTGCTGAACCCCTCTCTTGACATGGATGATCATCTCCTTGTAGAATGGTGAGATCCTGGTGGTGAATCCGTAATACAGCTCCCAGAGGATCTTGATCTATTGAGTTTGAATGCCCTGTTTGGCTAGGGCTTCGATGACCACTTCAGTCTCAACAGAATCAAAGGCCTTCTTTAAATCAATGAACGTTAGACAGAGCAGCATCTTGAACTCCCGAGAAACCTCAGTGAGCTTAGTTATCATGTGGGTATGGTCAATCGTACTGAATCATTTTCAGAACCCCATTTGCTCCATGGTTGTCCTTCATCTAGCGTTCTGCCAATCCTATTCAGGATGACTCAAGTGAACAGCTTGTAGATGACAGACAACAAGCAGAACGGGCAATAGTTGCCAATGTTGTGGATGTTTCCCTTCTTGTACAGTAGTGCAGTCCTGCTGGTTTTTCACTGGGACGGAACCATTGGTGTCAGTGTCAGAATCCTTGTCAACATGAACTTGGCCATGAGCATTGATTCATTCGAATACCTAACAACCTGAATTGGATGATTACACTTGAATAGATGTGGCTCACCACCAGCAGTTTCTATCTTCATTGTCTACGCACCATCCAATTATGATGAAGAAAATATTGAGAAGTTCTACATGGAGCTGGAGAAGAACTCCACATCGGGACCCATGGCCTAGAACGGAAGGAACAGGGTGAGAGACTGTCTGAGTTCATCATGTCGACCAAGACCATCCACGGTAACTCACAGTTCCAGAAGGCCAAATTTAAACGTTGGACATGGGAGTCTCCCAGTGGACAGTTCCACAACAAAATTAACCACATCATATTGAATCAACGGTTCTGCCTGACCGATGTTGCTGTTATCCCAAAATTCCAAATGGGATTGGACCACCATTTCCTTCATGCAAAGTTCTACATCACGAAGTGGGGTGAAAGGGCTGCAAAGTTTAAGAAGAGAACTCCCAGAACGACCACCAACTGGGAGCTCTTTGGCACTATTGCGGCAACATGGGAAGATGCCATCGTTAATAACAGTGACAACGAATACAATTGACTGGTTCAGCACCTCCATGATTGTGCAAGGAAGGCCAATAGAGAGATAGCCACAAAAAGACACCTATCTTCAAAAACTCTTGAGCTCATTTGCCAACGTGGCTTGGCGCAAGCATCAGGCAACCACAAGCATATGTCCAAGCTTGCAAAGCTGTGCAGAGAAGCGATAAAGGAAGTCCTCAAAGAGAGAAGAACAGCAGTGCTGGCAGAGGCAGCAGAAGCCAGGAAAAGCATTCGCACCGCCCATCTGTCCTTCGCCAACTACAAGACCAAGATGACTGCCCTCTGACGTCCTGATGGATCTATCACATCTTCCAGAAGGGCAATAGAGAAGATTATCCATGACCTCTACTCAGATCTCTTCGATCGCCACGTCCACCTGCCCACATACCAAATTCCGCAGGATGGATATGTCGTTCCCAACGTTCTCCCTTCCGAAATCCAACCCACTATTTCATTGGCAAAGAAGCAAACAGCACCTGGCCCAGACAAGGTCAGACCTGAACACCTGAAGAACCTGCCGTCAGTTCTCAGCAATACACTGGCTCAGCTCTTCACACACTACCGTTGTCTGCCTCAATTAAATAAGTAAATAAATAATTTTTTTAAAAGTGCTGAGTTGAGACAGCAAATGGGGTTTTTCTGAACTCCCTGGAGTCTGCCAAGTGAAATACAACTGGTAGGACCTGTGGCCTGTTCCCTCAGCCCCTGGAACACATACTCAGGACAACGAGAGGATTATGTGTGAAATCACTAGTAGACCCAGAAGGTGGAGAAAAAAACTCTTACCTTTATCTACATCCAGGCAAGAAGCTGGGAGCCAAGTGCCCCAGCCAATGTGGACTTCCTTCTCATCTGCATCTGCCAGCCAGCGAAGTGGGAGGAAAGGACACAAACGGTGAGAGATCAGGGAAAAAGAGAACCCAAGTGAAAAAGAAGAGTGAAAGAATGAGGAAAAGAGTTGAGTTCTAAAAAAGAAGCATGGCAGAACCTTGCCATGAGAGCTCCTTGCCTTCTGGAAACATCAGAGTCCACAGAGGTGGGTGAATGTGAATAGTCTAGCTCAGAGTAGGTCAAAGTGATATGGGATGAACTGTTCAAGACCCCACCCCCAGCCCCTCAGCCTGGGGGTAGTTGTGATAGCACATTGTTCTGGGGAATACAGGGGCCCTGGAGAAGACCAGACTTCTGAGAAAACAGAAGTATTCTTTGGTGATTACTTAGGTGTTTGAACACGTAGGTACTTGCCCTGGAGGAAGCATCACCCCAATCTCCAGACAATCTTGCTTAAATGAGAAAGCAACTTTACTCTATGAGACTTTTGAAATTTAGAGGTTGTTCAACACAACAGTGTCACCAGCCTGTCCTGGTTGATAAAATAAATAGCAGAGAGGAGAAAGGAGGAAAAGAAGGAGGAAAAGAATTGAAGCAGAGGAAAGAGTATTGAGGAGGCTGACAGCAGTGAACCCCCCTATCCCCAACTTCCTTAGCCCTTACTGAGCCAGTTTTTGGAGAACAGGAAGAAATGGATGCTGATAGGGCCAAATTTAGCACTGTGACATGACTTGGTCCTCTCCTGACCGAGCCATGCTTCATGTAGTGCACATATGTTTGCGTGTTAAATACTTTTGTGCCGCTACCACATACACTAAATGCCTGGCATTGTAGACATGGTTCTATAAACTATTATTTCCTGCCTTTTAAACTTGGCAGAGGTTCGATTCCAATATTCCACTGGCAGAGAGACAAGAATGATTGCAAACTTCTGCCACCAAGCAGCAATAATTCTGAGGCAAGAACTCCAGAAGCTGCCCCACTGGTTCTGCGAGGAACCAGCTGTCAGACCTTGTGAGAAATCTGCATGCCCTGGGAATTCATTTCTTCTTCTCTCATGTAACAAAGTTAGGCGTAAGGATGTGCACACCACCTTCAATCCTGAAGATAGTGGGAATAACAATAGCACCCACAACAGTCACTGACTCTTACTGGGCCTTGGCTAAATGCTAAGCACAGAGCTTAGGTTTGTGTTTAATCTCAACATCACACCTCTGATATTGCCATGCCCATTTATCAGATGAGTAAACTGAGGCTTTACACGGTTAAGAAACTTGCCCAACACCTCAGAGCGAGTAAAGTGATGATTTGGAAAGATATTTGACTGAGTTCTGAGTCTCACTTTGAACCACTGTGCCTGTAATAGTCACCATAAAGTTCACCTACGGTATATATTTACATAAATATATTAACTACCACAGAGAAAGGGAAATTAAACATGGAGTCAAGCAGAGGCCATGTTGTAAGCTCTGTCTTTGTGCCCATATGGCACCCACTGCAGCCCCAGAAAAGTGTTCTGAGAGAAAGACAATGCCTACTAGAAACAAAATTTCATCACTCTTTTTCATTTCTTCTGAGGAGTGAAGCACCTCTCCTCTATCACCTTGTTCTGTGTTGGTCAGATGCCTCACTGATTTCACAAAAGGAGTCCTCCCTTTAGACATTACCCCATATTTCTTGGCTCCACGATCTTTGTGACAATCTCCTGGTCTTTCTTTCTCTACATGTGACCATCTAGGTCATTGGCCATCTGGCAGCCTAAGGGCCAGACATATTTCACCAGAAACACGTCTGTTTTCCTCTTCATTTCAGTCAGTGTTGGACACTTGTGTCTGTGTCAGTTCTTCAATGGAACAAGAAAGAAAACCAGCAAACAGTTATAGATATTCTTCTCTGGACTTCTTTTTTTTTATGTAGGAGTACTGTTATTTATTCAGCCACTGATTAGCTGCTAATTGAATTGGGCATGAACTCCACCTTACTTTTTTTTTTCATTTTTTATAATTTTATTTATTGAATCACTGTGAGAGCAGTTACAAAGCTTTCGGGTTTAAGTCTCAGTCATACAATGAAACACCCATACCTTCACCAGTGCCCATTCTCCACCCCCAAAAACCCCAATATGCCCCCATCCCAAACCCTCCCCCAACTGTGGGGCAGATGATTTCCACCTTACTCTCTCTCTCTACTTTGATTACATTCAATATTTTGACACCAGACTCACCATTATTATTTAGGATTTTACCCGAACACTCAGATCTGCCGAAAAGGCAACAGTAGACAATTTGTTTTCTATTGCTGGTTATGCATAACATATGATGTTGCGTGGCTGCAGTGTGGCTATGCGATTTTGAAATTCCAAAATTTTAACACTTAAATCTGGAGGGATTTCTACCAAAACCTGATGGGTTCCGAGATTTGTTCCTGAGCAACTTAGATCATAGCCGTTAAGCAGCTTGATCAGGAGCCAGAAAGGCCGTTAGTGGGCAGCAACTCGGGGTCTTGTTGGAATGAAGAGGAAAGGGTCAGCTCCATCCCCATCTCATGAGGCCCCACGTGTCTCATCACTGAGGGCCCAAACCTGACTGTCCAATAGCCTCTGGAGGATGGCATCCACCTAGCCGCCTACAGGGAGCAGGCGGAGGGACAGCACCTTCCCCCCCACCCGGAATGGCCCAGTGACAGTAACCTACTGCGGGGTCTGGACACATTTCTGCCAAAAGCCACTGAGTTCTGAGATTTGTTTCTGAGTCTCTGGGATCATAGCCAGTAAGCAGTTTGATCAGGAGCCAGAAAGGCCATTAGTCTAGGGCAGCGACTTGGGGTCTCTTTGGGGTGGGGACGAAAGGGCCGGCTCCACCCTCATCCCTTGAGGCCCCGTATGTCTCATCACTGTGAGCCCAAACCTGACTGTCCAGTGGTCTGTGGCCGATGGAAGCCACCAAGCCGCCAAGGGGGGAGCAAGTGGAGAGCAGCACCCTTTCGTGCCTGTGGTGGCCCAGCGACAGTAACCTAATGTGCAGTCCAGACTCATTCTGCCAAGAGCCGATGGGTTTCGAGATTTGTTTCTGAGTTTCTGGGATCATGGCCATTAAACGGCTTGATCAGGAGCCAGAGAGGCTGTTCGTGGGTGGTGACTCGGGGTCTCGTTGGGACGGGGAGGAAAGGGCCGGCTCCACCCCCATCCCATGAGGCCTTGTGTGTCTCCTCACTCTGGGCCTAAAGCTGACTGTCCAGTGGCCTCTGGAAGATAGCGGCCACTGGGCCTCCAGGGGGAGCAGGCCAAGGCATGAAACCTATTCCCACCTGGGGTGGCCCAGCACCAGTAAGCTACTGCAGGGACTGGATGCATTTCTGCCAAAAGCCACTGGGTTCTGAGATTTGTTTCTGAGTCTCTGGGATCATGGCCATTAAACGGCTTGATCAGGAGCCAGAGAGGCTGTTCATGGGTGATGACTCAGGGTCTCGTTGGGACGGGGAGGAAAGGGCCGGCTCCACACCCATCCCGTGTGGCCCCACATGTCTCGTCACTGCGAGCCCATACCTGACTGTCCAATGGCCTCTGGCAGATTGCGGCCACTGAGCCGCGAAGGGGGAGCAGGTGGAGAGCAGCACCCTTTCCCCCCTGAGGTGGCCAGTGACAGTAACCTACTGCGCGGTCAGGATGCATTTCTGCCAAAAGCTGCTGGGTTTCGAGATTTGTTTCTGAGTGTCTGGGACCATGGCCATTAAGCAGCTTGATCAGGAGCCAGAGAGAGCGTTCATGAGCAGCGACTTGGGGTCTCATGGGATGGGGAGGAAAAGGCCAGCTCCACCCCCATCCCATGAGACCCTACGTGTCTCGTCACTGTGGGCCCAAACCTGACTGTCCAGTGGCCTCTGGAGGATGGCAGCCACCAGGCCGCCAGGGGGAATAGGCCAAGGCACAAAACCTATTCCCACCTGGGTTGGCCCAGAGTCTGTAACTTACTTGCTGGGTTTTGAGATTTGTTTCTGAGTCTGGAATCATGGCTGTTAAGCAGTTCGATCAGGAACCAGAGAGGCCACGACTCCAATTATATAGCTGAACTGGAGGTGGTTTGTGGGTGTGTCTCCCACATACCTAACTTTGGGCCATTTCCTTTCTTGGTAAACTTTGCCCCAAGTTTTTGGAGTCTGGCCAAAGGCACAGCAGCAATTCTGGGGTATCTGGAAGTCTGAAGGCGCCATCATGCTGCTGATGCACTCGGCTCACAGGTACAGATTGACCTGCTTGTGGCACCATACCCCCTTCCCTGGACTTCTAATAGAGCTGCAGGTTAACCAGGTATTCAGTGAATTCTGGGCATTTAACTTTAATTAGAAGGTTTCTTCAAAAGAGTGCTTGAAAAGAAATTCTAAGTAAATGGCCACGAACTCCAGCTACTGTGCCTAGAAACCCAACAAGAAGAGCTCACTGCAGAGGAGACAAGATTCTGTTGGAGCCTTGAAGGAAAAGAGCCATTTGAACATGCAGCCCAGATGATATAGTGTGTGTGGTATCCCTCAGGCCAATTTTACCCAAACCCAAAAGTTTCTCCTGTAGAGGGAACCCTACTTAGCCTTGTATCCATTCTGTTTATCTGAGCAAGTCAGGGATAAAATCTATTTTAAATGTTTTAATTTGCTAGGCTTGAAAGATAGTGCAGTGGGTAGGGCACTTGCAGTGCACATACCTGACTTGAGTCCAATCCTGCCACTGCATATGATCCCTCAAGCTCCACCAAAAGTGATCCCTGAGCACAGAGTCAGGAGTAAGCTTTAAGCACTGCCAGATGTGGCCCATGAAAAAAACAAATAGACAAACAAAAAACAATACAACATTCTAATTTGCTATCATTATGTTCGTGACAGGGGCCACACTTAGCCATGCTCAGTGAGCAGGCAGGGAACATGAGATGCTGAGACTAGAACTTGGGACCTCAAACATGTTGGCATTGGCTCTTCCACTTGAACTGCCCCCTGATCCCTGCAGGGTTTTTTTTAACAGATTTTTACATAGAACATAAACTTCCGTTTCATCTTAGAGTTTGCAGAGCCAATAAAACCCTGCTCCTACATCACCAAGGAAAACAATGAGAGAGCCTGAGCCCTTGGCTAATCCTGGGGCCTCCATGTACACTCACACACTGACCTGCAGGTCTGTTTGCAGTCTGTTTGCATTACCTCCCGATGTTCCACAGGCCCGGAGTCAGCTTATACAATCCTTGCTGCTCGGCCTGAGGAGAGCAACATTATGAATTCATGTTTGATAGTCCTTAACTACCTCTGCCCTCCTTTAGCTCTCTACCCCACATGGCCCCTTGGGCCCTACTACAATAAGGTCCCCAAGACACAGGTCTGGGCCCTCTATCCCACTCACAAATGATATTTTGTGGTATCTACTGAAGCCCTCACATTGGAGTTTCATATGCAATTCTGCAGACACAAAGCAGATGAGTGTGGTTTTCTGAAGCTAGAGGTAAGTCTGGGGATTGACTAAAAATGGATAAGGGGGATTTTTCTTCCTTCCTTCCTTCCTTCCTTCCTTCCTTCCTTCCTTCTTTCCTTCCTTCCTTTTTTTCTTCCTTCTTTATTTTTTGAGTGATATAACTATTTTAAACTAGAAGTTGGCAATAGTGGCACCAGCCTGTAAATATACTAGAATCATTCAGTCATGTACTTAAAACATGTGAATTTTATGTGCTACATAAATCTTACCTCAATAAGCTGTTTTAAAGAAGAGAGAGAGAATAATTCTGGCTGCTTTGAAGAGCATAAACCAGAGGCAACCATAGTAATAGCAGTCTGCGCACTTCAAAAGGTTCATGTAACTATCCAATGAGGAACTTGGACCATGAGGAGGACTGTGATGGGGACATCCATTCATGCAGAAGAGACAGCACTGGCCAGGGTGAAAGGAAGGGAAATAATGATGAAAACACGATGCTGTTGAGAGGATGGAGCAGCCAATGGCCAACAGGTGAGATTGTGGAAGGAGTGAATATGGAAGGATGAGGGAGCATAATGAGTTTTGCTTCAGATATACCAAGTTTAAGATGCCCACCAGACAAGAGAGCTTTAACATTGAGAAGGATGAAATATATAAGTTCAGGAGAGAGGCTGCTTGTGTGAAATTGTAATTACCAGCAGAATTCCTTTGAACCAAATAAATTAACCAAAGTTTAATGAAATACTTCAATATTCTCAGGGTCCAAGAGAAAATACAGAAGATATGGTACTTGCCTTGCAACGGACTAACCCAGATTCAACCTCTTACCACACATGGTGCCCCAAGTCCCACTAGGAGTAATCACTGAGCACAGAACCAGAAGTAATCTCTGAGCACTGACGATATGCTGCTCCCCCCAAAAAAAAACAAAACCCTTCAACATATTCATTGTGTAACTTATGATAAAATGCAACAGACAAAATTGCAAACACATGGACATACATCCACCCCACCCCCAAAATTAATAAATTAAATGTGGAAAAGAGACAGGAATAAGGAGACATTTGGCAGCTGCCTTTGTCCTCCAGTCATCATAAAACCATAAAAGCTTGGCTATGTCTTGCAGTGCATTTAATTCAGAACTAAACTAAGAGATATATGGAGATACTGAACCCCCACCCCAAGGGGAATAAATCAGCTTGCCCATGAGCATATATCTCTTTTCTTTACAAATGCTGCATAATGGTTGTTGTATGCCTCTCTATCTCTTAGGAGGAAAAATTAACTTTGTACACTCTGAAACAAATTTTAAGAGGACAAATTACAGTATATCATCACTTGATATCCCGTTACTCATCGATTTGCTCGAGCGGGCACCAGTAACGTCTCCATTGATGCCTGTTGCATGCTAGCGTAGCCCAATGGCATCTGCTCAGTCTAGGTACATGAAGAGTCTCAAACCGATCATTCAGGGTCTTGACGAAGAAGTCTGACCATCTCGTGGGTGGGCGTCCACGCGATCTTTTGACGTCCCGTGGAATCCAGTCAGTAATGGCTCTAGTCCAGCGGTCATCTCTAAATCTTATTACGTGTCCAGCCCATCTGATTTTTGACGCTTGGCAAACGAGACAGCATCCCTGATTCTTGAGCATTGACGGAGGTCGGAACTCTGGATTCTTTCTCTCATTTGAGTGAAGCATGATACTCCAAGCATAGCTCTTTCTATTCCTCTTTGAGAGACCCAAATAGGGTTCTCATCCTGTTTTCATAGGTTCCAGGTCTCTGAGGCGTATGTTAATGCAGGAAGAACAGTGGAATCAAAGAGATGTGCCCAGAGCCAGAGGTACTTTGTCCTCTTAGCTATTTCTTCAAGGCTCTTGAAGGTATTCCAAACCACTCTCTACCTCCTGCACAACTCAGGTGCCAGGTCATATGAAAAAAGTATATTAAAAAAAACTATTTTTGGACTTTATAAAAAATAATTCAATGGAATGCAAGTTAGCTATGAGTTGAAATATAAGTGGTTATAAGTGATTTTACTTCTATATATAAAGTTATTTATATGAAAGTCTATAAACATTATTTCCCATATTTTCAGTCAACCAGCACTGGTAATTAAAACGAGTACAACTAGGGGCCAAAACTTTGCAGGCTAAGCCAGTGCATCCATTTTGCATACAAGAGGGTTGAGTTCAATCCCTATGATCCCCTGAGCACAGAAACAGGAGTACCTCCTGAGCACACCTGGGTGTGGCCAAAAAAAAGTAAAACAAAAAAAGTAAAATTAGTCATATAAATTGAAAGCAAGTGAGCAATTTACCAGGTGTTTTTAAATTAAGAAATACCAATAAATGCAAATTGTACAATTAAAAAAACGATGATGTGGTTTTCTGCTAAGTTAATGAAAAGAAATCTCAGCAATACTATTGGAGTTAAAGAATGAATAATTGAATTAACACATTTTAAATTAATTTTTTAAACCTAGTATAAAGTACAATCTTACTTCAGAGTATAGGAATGTCTGAGTGTCTTTCAGGAAGAGCAGATGAGAAAGGGGACAAATGCTAAACATATCTGGGTAAATGGATGCCAAAGGTTAACTGTGGTTCAACTGATCATTTAGGGTTTGGATATGTGGTGTAAGAACAGAGACTGGGCAGGTAGAAAATGTGTGAAGCTTCTGATGTCTGTACCTTGTACTGGATGGCTTTGGTCTGTTTCAATAAAGACAAATATAGTTCCCTAGAGTTCTAAGACTTGCCTTGTTTTGGGGATGGGGAATCTTTTCTGCCAAGGACCATTTAGGTATTTTTCAACATAATTTTTGGACCATTCAAAATTATTAACTTAAATATTATGACTCATTTAATATATATGTTGCTATAAAAAAGGCTCCTAGGTTATTGAATTCTGAGTCCCACCTTCTACAGCTGCTGGGCTGGCCATTCCCCATCTCTGGAAGGTGGGGCGGGGGGGAAGCAGATTTTGAGGAGCAGGACTGAAGCAAGCAGGTGTGGGGCTAGTGGTGACGAGGGCAGGAATCCTGTCTCGAGCTTACCGAACGCACACCCTAACTAGAAGAATGACCAGGTCAGGGTTAGACTGACAGCTTAGGGATGGTGCACATGCCTTGCCATCGTTGCCCATCCCCCCACATCAACACAACCAGGCTGAACAGCATGGCATTGCTGTTTCAAACATCCCACCAGGAAGCCCAAACTGTCAGGCTGAAGATCTCTTGGAGTGGGCCCCCAGAAATGTGAGCACTGCTGGGAATACCCATAAAATAAATGAAGAACATTTCAAAATTAATCACCAGATCAGGTGTTCAGGGAATGGCTCAGTGACCAAAAACAAATGTACCCACCTTGAAAGCCTCAAGCCACTGGTTTGATTCCCCTCAACACCCACCTGTACCAAGGTCAGTGCCAACACAACAGATCATATGCTCTTCTTTGCCCAGCAGGAGCGTTGAGCATCACAAATAAGTGTGTCAGCTCCTGCTTTACCTGTAAGAGGTTGATCATGCCCAAGAAAAAAGAGTGACACTGGCTCCTGAACAGCACATGCCCTCTAGAGCAGTGCTTCAGCCCAAGGGACCCTGCTGAATGGCCACGGAGGGCAGCTTTTCTCTTGCAGACTGAGGCACACCTTTTTCTTAGCTTGCTGGTCTATAGTTGCTGTATTTCTGGTTGTCGCAGGGAACAGTGTTCACAATGCTCAAACCTGTCCTCTAAACACCAAGCCCAAGCTCTAGAAGAGCATTCTGCATCTCTTCCCATTAGGTACTCTACCATAACCCCTGCTCTGCATGCTTGCCAGATGGATGGAATGATTTTTCCCCTGATGTTCCAAAACCTTCATGTTATACTTGCATGCTCCCTGGGAAAGTTCTGATTTGCTTTCTTCTCTCATTCCAGCCCATGAGAACCCTGACCTTTCTTTTATAGGATATCTGAAGCAGATCTCAGATACAGTCCAAGGATTAGGCCATATGCAGAACCTTTACCCACCTGAGTTCCATTCCCTACACCACGTGGTCCTCAAAAAATTAGCAAGCACAGCCCCCCAGTCCCTCAGCACCTCTGGGGCAGCCGAGAAACCCCTGGTATACATACACAACTTTCTCATACCATTGCATTGAACACTCAGTCACCCTGTCGGCAGAGAATCAAAGGGGACAGAGGGAACCTCCAAAGTACTGCGTGGGAGTCCCCCAACCCTGCCCCCCAATAAAAAGAATAAAATCGATTGGAGCTTTTTTTTAAAGATGCATTATGGTGTAAATCCCTCAATCTGTTAGATTACCTGCCCCCACCAAAGTAGGGGAGCCACTAGGCTCCTCTTTTGGGAACTATGTAAAAAAAGACTATTGGGAAACCCTGGGTGCCCAATGTGAAATTTTTGTAGAGAATAATAGAGAAGGAGGAAAGAGTAGCCCATGCGTGAGACTACTCCCCAGCACCAAACAGTAAAAAATGATTTTGGGACAGTAGAGCCGATGGGGAGCTTGCTTCTAGCCCCCACATGAGTAATCTCTGAGCACAGAGCCAAGGGCAAGCCTTGAGCACCGCTGGGTGTGGCCTCAAATGGCTCTTCCCAGGTCCCCTGGCCACGAAGCAAGCAGGGAGCAGGAAGAGCCAATCAGCCCCAGAGCTCATGTAGAGTCACAGCTCAGACCACTCGTGCTTGCCCCATGCAACTTCCTCCATGAGGGAGCCTTGATGTCCACACTTGCTGGGGACCAGCGTCTGGCCCCCAGATTCCTGGGGGAAGTGAGTACGTATAGGGAGGGCTGTAACTGGCTCTGATACCATGTCAAACTGTGTTACAAGCTACCCCACTGGAGAGAGCACCATGACTCTCCCTTTCTCTGTGGTTCCTAAGTCTCTTCAAAGCACTCAATTAAAAAATGTGGCTTCTATAAAACCCAGAGCAGACTATTACCGAGCCAACAGCTGCCATGCGATTAGAAACACAGGAAATGTTCTAAGGAAGGGATGCTTGTTTCTCTTAATTTCTTCCTTTGTGCTCCAAGTTCCTAGAAAATAGGACAAGGTTATATCACTTAAGCTGCTTTTTTGTTTTCAGAAATCAAGCTATGAAAGAAATACATGTTTCCAGTAGAAAACGCTTGAATATGCAAAATAAGGCAACATCATCAGACTAAACCAAGATTCCAGATCTCAGAACGCTCCTTTCTTTCTCGTTTTGTGATGTAATTCTACAGTGACTTTGTAAAAGAATAACTGAGATAATATTTTCCATAAATTTTGAAACCTTCATATTTTGTTAACCATTAATTCATAAACATTTCACACACTATTTTAAAATCTTTATATAATTGTAGTGGCTGTGTAGCATTTGATTATATGAATCTGCCAGCTCTAGCTCACAAGTTCCCAATAAGCAATTCTATGATAAATATCTTTGCATTTGACAAATACCTCTGTTTTGCATTTGATGTTATCCCTTGAAAACAGCTTTGCAGCAGTGGTCACTAGTGAAGGACAAATTCTGAATCTGGGCAATTCAAAGACAATGTAATAGTAAACTTAAAGTTACACCATGGTCTTTTATTATGTTTTGCCTAGAAATAAACATCACTAAACATTAATCAACCAGCAAGGAAATGACATTTCTATAGCTTTTAACTCTTATTATGCCTACCTAAGATACATAGTTAATTTTTTTCAAAAGAATCCTAAGGCCCAGGAAGTATCTCAGAGGTGCAGGCCTTACATGCTGAGGACCCCACGCTGGATCCACATCGAATGGCCTTTGAGCACCACCAGGTGTTGCCCTGGTGACCCCCAGCACCTTTGTGCCAGAGCAATGCTTCATCGGCAGTCTGAACACTGAATCATTCAGCCAGTTGGCCAATCATTCAGCACTGCTTAGGAGCCCCTGCCCTTGAAAACAAAATACCTAATACTGTATATAATCTCTGGGGCTGCTAGGGAAGCCCCAGTGGTTCTCCCCCCTCAACCACCCACGTTCGGGGGTGGGCCTCGAGCTGCTCACCCAGCCGGGACGGCCTGAGCTATGGGGCAGATGGTGGACAAAACGAGGGCCAAGCGGGTTGATGATCAGTTGCCATTTACTCAATCTCCCCACGAGACTGTTCCAGTCTCTCTAAAGCCCCCATCGTAGTCTCACACTGCCCCTCATTCCCGTCTCCTGTCTCTCCCACTCATCTCTCCATGCTCCCTCTCACAGCCTGGGCTCTCTCTATGTCTCTCTCTGTCTCTCTCTGTCTCTCTGTCTCTCTCTCTTTCCAACTCTCTCGTCTCTCCAACTCCCACTCATCTCTCTCTGACTCCCAGCACTGGTGGCAGACACTACACCCAGTCCAGCAGCAAAATCAACATAAGAAAGCCCTTCCTGGCTGCCCATCAGGCTCAAGGGCTGAAACACCACCTGGAGGTGTTCCTCTTTTCCTTAGTCCAATAACTTAATTAACATCTTAACTAAGATATTAATTCTGGTTCTTAATATTAGTTGCTTTTGTATGAACACAGTAAGAAATACATTGAGGCTTGTAGGATAGCTCTCCTGGGAACATCTTGCCACAGACTCAAACTACCATGCTCAGGCCAGATTCAACTCTTCTAACCCTAACAGATTCCAAATCTAGTTATTACTTTTTGGATCATGACAGAATTTGTCCATGACCATGCTCTTAACTTATAGTTAAGCATTATGGCACTTCAGCCAGACCCATCTCGATGCCAGGGTAGCACATAGCTCACCGCTTGCCCTAGGTCCATCTAGTCCCTAGACGGGACCCTGCTTTGGGGGGGTACTAGGAAATTAGGGCAACTGAGGCTTAAGTCAAGAGAACTGATGTAAAGAGGAGGTAAATATTATTGAGAGTCCATTAACTTCCAAGTTACAAAAGCATAGCATTAACTGTCTTCCTAGGTCCATACAAAAAGGGCGTTGCGCGGCCCGAGAGATAGTACAGTGGATAGGGCATTTGCCTTGCAGATGGCTGACCCGAGTTCATGGGTTTGATCACGGCAGCCCATACGGTCCCCAAGCACTCCCAGGAGTAATTCTTGAGTGCACAACCAGGAATAACCCCTGAGCATCTCTGGGTGTGGCCCAAGAAAAGCAGGGAAAAAAAGAACATTGCTGTGAATTAACTATGGAAAGGACTTAAGAAGAAGAGAAAAACAATATTTACAAGTTAACAGAGTACAAAGAAAGAAGTTCCAAATAAACACAGAGGAACGGAAGCACTGTGATGGGAGCAACCCAATAAACCTAAGCTCCCTGCAGCAAGGCAGAAAGGACAAACCAATGTTATCCTACAATTCTGGAAAAGAATATTTCAGTATTGACTGTGCATATATCTAGTAGGTAAATTTTAAGCTTAATTTTGTTCCTACTTTTTATTTTACTGCATTTTTTGCCGATTTTCCTATAATGTGCTTATAAACACTTTTACAGTGCTTCATAAAACAATCTAAAAGAACTTTCTAAAGGATGTGTGTTCTCTATCATGCTTCTAGAGCAAGTCACTGTAGATTGTTATGTTTTTTAAAAAAAAAATTCTCTCTCATGCTTATTCAATCAATCCCTCAAAGAATAAGGTTAAATTCCAGTTTTTTACTTTTTTATTATTTCAGGCTTTGTGAATAATGAATTGAATTCAGGCAACAGAAACAAAAGCTATTTATAAAAACATGGAATTGTTACTTTAACTCCACCTACGTGATTTGAGTAAATTTAAGGCACCTGGTCTTATAGTCAGTTTAGCTACTATAACAGAATTCCACAGTTTAGGTGATTACAAAGAGCAGAAACGTATTTTTCATTGTGCTGGAGACTACGAGTCCGAGACCAGGGTGCATGCATGGGAAGGTCTGGGTGCAAGAGGCAGCCATGGAACTCTCTTCAGCCTATACCACACCCTGCTTCCATATCCTCAGCAACTGGCCCATTTGTAAGGGCTCTACCCTCAAGACCTGATTTAATTCCAATCACCCTCCACCCAAATATCCACCCCAGATACCATTACATTGAGGAATGGACATCCTACACATGGTTTTGGGGAGGCCACATTCAGTCCATAATAGTTTTCAAACAACAAAGTTTATCTTTCTCTCAGAGCATGCACACACAGATTTAACACTCAGTCTATTGATTCCACTGTCCCTAAAATAGAAAACACACCCTCGGAGAAGCCATAACAAAATTGTGAGCCAGATCTGAACAAATACATTGAGTACCCACAGTCATCACAAAGACCATGTACACATGCTTGCTCCCTTCCACAACTAAAATTCTTGGTTTATTTTTTAAATCTCTGTTTTCAGATGTTTGGCAGCAAAAGTATTTGGTTCCTTTCTCGCAGAAAATATAGGTGTGAAGAAGGTTGTGATGATTTTGAAGTGATTTTAAAATAATGGGTATCTAGTTTGCATCAGATAATTCTTAAGCAGAACTGTGCAACTCGGGGAGGAGGGTGTAATTGGGTTGCTTCCTGAATTGAAAAGATTATATTAAATAATGTTTTAAGGATGCATTCATATATTTATCACTGGGAAGATTCATTTTGATCTTCCAAAACCAAGGTCTTCAAACACTGCCAGGAGAAACCCCAGAGCACTGAGCTGGGAGTAACCCCCAAACACCACTAGATATGGCCCAAAACCCCAAGAACCTTTTATTCGTCTCATCATTATTATTAATGATAATAAATAGCAAAATATACATCACGCACATAATGTTTGAAAACAGATCAAATCAGGCAAGAAGCTTCTTGGTTAGGAAACACTAGGAAAACATTAAACTTTTGTGGGAAAAGTTTGTTTATAATTCTTAAAAAGAGCTGGAAGAAGAGATAATTAGAAGATAAAATACCAGGAAATCCATGCATTATATAGTTATTAATATTCATTATGAAATCCTACAACTGCCTATAATTTATAGAAAATATTCACTGTCTAAAATCAAAAAGAAAAATAATTTTGAGAATAAATATAGCAATAAGGATTCTGGCCCTGCCAATAAAATCAGATAAACTAATTTCCCTATGTTGTCTAAGTAAGGAAGACTCAGATTCAATACAATTTGTAATTATTGAATTTTAGGGATCTGTGGTCTCAAATATCTATGTGGACACTTACATCTTGTTCTATATTTAATCCCACTGTTGGTGTTTACAATTAGATGCACTACTTTTGTATGCCATTATTTTTAATGGTGTGAGTCTCTAGAGAAAAAGTTTAGTTGACTTGCGTTCTAATATGCCTCTCTTTATGCATAATTGGTAAAAGTTTATGTAGAAATGTATTATCAAATGCATTAGCGTTCACCTGGTAAAAGCTACAGAAATCTTAGGCATATAGCCAAGGAGGAGATATCCACTAAAGGGTTATAATGACAAATGCAAATCTAGTAATTAAAAGCAAACTCGCATTAGCTTAAATACTTCATGCCACAGCAATGCTTGCTGCTTCTCCCTCTGTTGCCATGGAGATGAGGAGCAGCTGGTAGACTGTATAACTGTGGTTCCCAGTTAACCATGA